>NC_142243.1:126926863-129519363 GCF_052056855.1 Sturnus vulgaris
TTGTATGTATGTATTAAATTGCAGTGTTTATAATCTGCAGGAAAAAGTCCTCACATTCTTTAAACATTTATTTCATATTGCTTTTATTTTTTTTTTAATTTAAGAATACTTTAGTTTACATTTAATTTAATATTTTTCATGTTTCTTATCATCCTGCTTATCTTATTTAGTCCATTTTAACTTGTAAAGAGTGCACTTTAAAGATGACATGAGCAAAATTTATTGTAAATAAGATATAAACCATTGATTTTGTCAATACTCATTCGTTTATATATTTTTTTAAATACTGCTTTGAAATAAATTCTAAGTTGATACAAATCAGTGTACGTCTGCTGAACTTTGCTGAAATTTACAAATTGACACCCATTGAAGAGCTGATCATTTATATGATGCCTTGAATGCAAGTTCCTGCTAAAAATAGATAAATTTATTCATTGTGCAGAATAAAATAAATTACTTTATTTGAAAGGTTATAATTTATTTAGAACTTCAGAATTAAAAACAAGTCAAAAACATTTGCCTACAATGACTTTTAGCAACCCTTTTCACCATTCCCCTGCCTAGATTTTTTGGCATCTTGCCAGATCTTGTCTCACACACCTGTATCATCTTATATAGCCATTCTTTCTATGTATTAATACATATATTAGATAACATTTCTGTTGCAAATTCTTGGACATCCTATTAAATATTTCTTCCTTGTTGAAAGTTCAATATATTTTCCAGCTTTTATTTCCCACTTCTTTAATAGAATCAGACCTGTAAACCCATCCCCTTCCCTGTAACCATTAGTTTTCTTGATAACTTTTGGCTGGGAGCTTATCAGAGCTATTTTGGAAGGTTGAGAGACTCATGTCAAGTTTCTCTGTTATTTAATAGATGTCTAGTTTTGAGAAAGACTACTGTTCAGTTGATTAAAAACAATTTTCTTTTGTGATCTAAACATATCCTACTCAACTGTATGTTTCTAGCTCTAATTAATCTTTCAACTACTTTGAAGGTAGCTGCAAAGAATCAATGACCAGCAGCCTTCAGGATTATTCCTAAAGCATTTTTGAATCATTCCACTACTTTTAACAGGTTAAGATGGTAGCACCATTAATCAAAGGTGAGGAAAGCAAAAGTGTTAGATATTTCTTTGTGTAGTAATGAATATGATGGCTTATAGCACATGAGGATAATGAATTGTTCTCTGCCCTATCAAGAGCAACTGCTAGAGATAAACCTTTAAATCAGCTAACTAGAGTAATTTGCATTTGAGTAGTCAAAGAGCTGGGAGACCTCTCAGAGTTCTTGATGTATGGGGTTTTTTTAAACCCAGGATTACTGATGTAAAATCTGTGAACATAGAACAATATTTACTCCGCTCCAATATTCAAAGCTGGCAGATTGACTTGGGTAGCAGGTCTGTAATATTAGAAAAATTTCAGTAACATACATACATGGTTGCATTAGAAAAATTTCAGTAACATTTATACATGGTTACTTTTACTATACAATTGTACTCTTCACTTTTATAAGCAAAGAGTGTACTTCTAAGAAAAACGTTTTATATGCCAAATAAACTAACTAGATTTTTGATTTGTAAGGAATGTGTGAAGATTTATTATCTTAAATCTTTGATAAACGTTTTACCTGACAACAATGTTGCACACTGGCAACACAATAATGATATTCTGACTGAAAGAAATGAGCATTGAGAACATATGTAAATGGGTATAAATATTAGGTCTGAAAGCATCTGAACTCTGATAAGATCATGAAATCCAGCTAGGATTTGTAGGGATACAAATTTGGCCAGTTGCTCTATTAATGATTTGAAAGTAACTATAAAGTCACTGTAAATAAAATAAAGAAGTGCTATCTGCTATATCTGAGAGCAGGGGAATGTGTCCTGAAAAGCAGTAATTTGGAGAATAATCTAGTGGTTGGATGTGGGCAAGTAACTCAATGTCAACACCTAATGCAACATCATAGTAACAAAGTAAAGTGACAGATTACTGATGGAGTACATTACATTTTGGGCACATAAGAAGAGGACTTCTGGAAAAGGAGGTACTGATTTTGTTGTCATAAAATAGATTGGAAAGATTGATGTTAAAACTGAAAAGGGTTTGGGAATGAGGTGGAAAATAATTCAAAAACTGCAGAACACATAGTGGTAGACAACTATAATTCAAGCTGTTTTTCAAAAAGTAGACAATGAGGTGACATGCACAAATACACTCTAGAAGGAAATACATGGAGGAAAAAGTTTCTTTAATCGAATTGAAAAAGACACAAAACCCCTTGACATTAAATATAATACATTTAAAAAGACTGAGGCATACTTTTAAGAAGTAAGCATGACCTGCTACAAAAAGCAAGTAGGACACTAGTCACACTGCTTCTTTATAGGGAAGAAACATCAGCCTTATCTTTTTTCCCAAGATTTCTGACACGTGTCTTGAAGAAAATTCAGGTTTTTCAGAATGTCAGTTACCATCCTCCAGAACTGCCATGCATTCATTTACCATTTGCTGGGGTTTTTTTATTTTTTTATTTTTTTTTTACTTTAAATATGTGACATCAAGGGTCGCTATGGCAAATTATTAAAAAAAGAAATTGATGTAGTAAGCATATTGTTTTCAGCAATGTCTATGTGTCAAGCTCGTAATGAATTATGTGATATATGTGTTTTTTAAATAAATAACAGATAGATGATCAGAAGTATGCCCTCGAGTAAATTATCAGTTTTCCCACCCTTTTAAAACTGACACATTTATTTTTAATAATTCTGCCTGTTCTTTGGTAGAATTTTTTGGTGTTCATTATAGACAACAAAATAATTTACACCAAAGAGATAAAGGGTTGGCTGTGGTTGGAAGAAAGAAGATGAAAATATAGGTTTATTAGGGAGCCAACTTAATGTGGATTATGCAGCATGGCAGAAATGGATATGGGAACTAGTAAGTCTTGCAAACAAACCAGTGGAAATTGTGGCCTACTTAGAGAAACATGGACCTTGGCATCAGAAAAGGGATAGAGAATATATAAAATTTGGCAAGGAAATTTTCAGTATTTCAGTTTTACTAAATCCACAAAGCCTAAAATGGAAGAATCATATAATAATTGATTCTTCAATAAAAATGGAAAGTATTTTTAAAAGCAGTTTTACTTTACTATGCTTTCATCAAGTAAGCAATTTCACAGAATTCATAAAACATTTAGGTTTTTTTGCATCTCTGCCTGTATGGAATCTGCAGTCTTTTTGTCAGTTTATTTGGGAGAGGATAGTCAGGGGTCAAACAGCAGACACCAAGGAAATGGTAAGGAGGAGATGGGATAGAGAAGGAAGGGTTATTTTCAAATTTACAAATATAGGTGTATCAAATATATCTTGTGATTACAGTACATAGCTGATAACTGCCCATCTGAGAAGATCATTAGGATATTCAGAGTTTTTCTGTCCATCTTGATTTAGGAGTTTATAGGAAGATATAGGTTCTTTTATTGGCACTGAGAACCATAGACTATCCATATACCAAATAAATGTAAAGAGGATAACAGGTATCTCACTTCCTTATTTTACAGTGAGAAATTAATTTTCATTACACTTTGAAGAATACTCTTACACTGAGAAACAAGTTCTACATTTTAAATTTATATCTGTCATTTAGAATTTGGGAATTTAAATACATACATGAAAAGACCAGAAAAAAGGAGTTAAAGATTATATTTTCTTTTAAATCTAGAGAATATTATCTAGATGAATATTGGAAAAAATATGGAGTTTCTTCCTTTCCAAAAACATTCAAAAATCCCCCGTTCTGAAACTATCCAGGGATCATCTTTCTTCTCAGTGATCTGAATAATACCAATCTACTAACTCATACAGTCTTACTTTATCTTTCACTTCTAGATTTTGTTCATGCAGACCTGCTTTTAGAGAGTACACAAACATAAAATGTACTCACCTACTTTCATTGATTACTGTGGAAAAAAACTATGTTCATGATCATTTAATAGTACAGGAGTACACAGCTGGCCCACAGATGCATGGATATATTTTAAGTGAAGGGCAGTTTCAGAGAAGTGTGAGTATGTTAAGTGTAAAAATAATTTCTCTGATTTTGTGAACAACAGAACAAGTAAGCAAATGAAATAGCAAAAAATGTTGTGGGGCATTCCCTTAAAAATTCCCTAATATTTAGAAAAATACATAATTCCATATTTTAAATTTTCTTTCTGTTTTGCACAGTATGAAAAATAATTACAGTGCTTTTTTTTCCCTTTGTAAATGCATCCAAAAGCAAAACACAGAGTGTTTTGCATTGCATTTCAAAATTGGCCTTAAAATAATCTTTTGCCACTATTGCATTTTCCTTCCTGGACTGAGCAAGAGTCATTATTGATTGTGAAACTGCTATTGGTAATCGCAGATGAACAAAGATGTATTCAGACATATTAAGAGCAGAAGCAGGGATACTCCAATGCTCAGCTGATGAATGCCACTTTCCATGCAGGGGAAAGGATGCCAGTCTACTCTGGAAACATAAAAATCTGGGGAGAGAAAACAGTCCCACATGTGCATTGAAAATTATCTAGCAAAGATTGAACTCCTATAGGAGAGAAAGTCTGTTGTTTTGAAAATAGTCAGTGGAGACCAGTGGACTTTTTGTTTTCATTAGGTTTGTTTCTTTTCTTTAACAGGTGATCTTAATACTTTTTAGGAAACTTACACTGCCCAGAAAATGAAATATGGTGTTGATCCATGTATTAAAATGAAGAACCAAATAAAAGGTATTGTCTGATATTTAGAAATATTCGACGGATATAAAGAATACCACATTACCCCTTGTTAACCCTCTCTACTGAGTATTTGATTGTTTCTGTTTTGCTCAAGAGTTAGGGTATGCTAAGAAGGACTGCTGCTTCAAATTATTTCTTAAGTGGTAGTTGTATAATGCATTTAAGAACACTGGCACATGATTCACATTTTCTTGTACTACCACTGTTTTTATTTCTTTGTTTTTCTCTTCCTTTCTGAATCAAGAGAACTTTATTAGTGGAATGTTCAAGACCTCAGCTAGATTCCATTTCTTCATATTTATTATAAAAGCACACATAAGGTGCTATATGTTTTCCAATCACATTAAATCAAAATTCTTTCTCTGCAGAATACATATTCTAAAAAAATTAATGGTGTTTTGATAGTGAGTTTGATTTATTTACATATCCCTTGAATCTAGTGGGAAAAAATATTTTTTTCTTCATTGGATTGGTTATCATTGACAATTTTTCAGCATCTCTTGCAGGTAAATCACATTACATTACAACATTGTTACTATATTTACAGTACTTCCTTCTTATTTCTTTCATACTGCACATAGATAATGGGACTGCCATATAAATGATACCTAGTTGGAACTCCTGAAAAGAAAAACTGGAGAGTTATTGAAAATTAACTCTGATTTGAAAGTAATTTTCCTTTTAATACAAAGTAATCTGGTATTTTCTGTGTCTCTTATGCATAGGATGACTTTTTCTAATATGTTGCTCCTGGTTGCATTTTTCCAGTTCAAAGTCACTTTGATGAATATATCTGGTGTACAAAATAAAGCCTTGTAAAACATTTATATGCTGCAGGATTCCCAATATAGATTTTCGACAGTAAGAAAATCAAGTTTTGTAGGGTACTGCTATAAAGCTGTACTACAGTAGGTTTCCAAATGTCTTGTATATAGCAACATCATAGTAGCCGTTTTATTCTGCTGCATCACTACTGGAAAGACAGAATGGAGTCAAATTTTCCTTCCTTTCATTCATCATCACCTGGAGTTGCTGCTAGCCAACTTGTCAATGAGGTCCTTAAAATCAATTATAGAGAGATGTTTCCCTGCTAAAAGAATAACTGCAATATGCTCACCTGTCCAGATATACCTCTTTTTTCTTCCTTAATCTTCTCTGCAGAAGAAAGTTCTTCTGCTTCTGCCATATTTGGCTTCTTTGCCATCAACATTTGAGGTACAAGTTGCCTTAAAGACAGATTTTCCTCCTTTTATCATATAGATAACTGTGGCTTAACATTGGAAAGCAATTTTTCTTGATATTCATAGTAGTTTCTTGCCCATTTTTTTACTTTCAATTATTCATTCTGGTTATGGTTGGAATCCAGTGAGCTAAGTTCCACCTGAATATCAGGAAGAAGTTGTTTACTGTGCAAGTGACCTTGCACTGGAACAGAATGCCCAGAGAGGTTGTGGAGTCTCCCTCACTGGAGATATTCAAGAACTGTCTGGATCTGGACACAGTCCTGTGTTATGCGTTTTAGGAAGACCCTGGCTGAGCAGGGAGGTTGGACCAGAAGGGACAGACACCCTGTGGTCCTTTCCAACCTGATCTCTTCTGCCATTCTGTGATTTACAGGAAGCTGCTGACAAAAGACACTGGAGCCAGACTGATTTTCCAAACAAACTATAGTTCAGAAGATGCTGAAGATTTTTCTATATCCAGCAAAAATCTGGAAGCACATCAAATGAATGATCTCTCTCCCTCTCTCTCTCTCTATATATATATATGCATGTAAGCGGGTGATTGCATTTATTTTTTTTTTTTTGGATGGAGATGAGGGAATTCAGGAATTCCCATTATAAATTTTATTCTAGTACATTTATTCATCACTACTTGCTATCCAGGCCTGTTTTGACCATTCATCTGATAACCATAATGGCTTTTTATGACTATTGTGTAATAGTTAATGAAACTTTTACTTTAATAATTAAATAATGAAAAAATTGCAGCAAGGTTTTTTTTTTCTTATAAATTTTATGCAGAGTCTTCTTTTTACATACTTTTTCCAATAAAAAGGCCTGGAAATATAGCTTCAAATATATTAAAAATCTCTAAATAAGTTTGTAGTAACAAATGTTGTATTAGTAACCTTCAAGAAAAGAGACTTTAAAAGGAGTTAAAAAACTTAATCTGCTAATGCAGTACTACTTAACTGTAAATATACTGAGGCTGGCAAAGTATTTTAGTAAAGCTGAAGGGTAACTATCTACTGCCTATTGTTTCTCTCTGAATTTTAAATGCATGGCCTCACCTAGGCAGAAATAAAAGATAGAAAAAATTGTGCTTTAAAAGATTTTTTTCCCCTGCATTAGAAACTGGAGTAGATATCATGGGAAAGAAAATCAAGAAGCAGCAGATATCATGTGTCACTTTTACAGTTATTGATACTAAGCAAGTAGCAGTTTGAATCCACTGAGATTCAGTATTGTATGTTTATGGGTTTATTTAAATTGTTAAAATGGAATACTTTTATGCCTTTAAATATTTTATGATTCATGACATTTATGTTTTAGAATCTTATCTGTGTGAGTTGTTCAATGGTAGAGTTTTTTCAGCAGCTTTTATTTGTTTTAACATAGAAGTAAATTGCACCTTTAAACCACAGGTGATACAGGGAAAGATAGTAAGAAAATAGAATAGTAAATGTGTTTGTGAGAGCACTAAATGCTGCATGCATGATGCAAATGCACACACTGAGTATTCAAGGAGTCACAAATAAGTAGAAAAATGTGAATAAGAAAAATTTTATTTTCATCTCTAAGTGTAGCATAAACTGATCCAGAGTATAGAAGGCTTTGGTGACCTAATTGTGGCCTTGCAGTATTTGAAGGGAGCTTATAAGAAAGATGGAGAGAGACTTTTTACAAGAACACGTAGTGACAGAACAAGGGGGAATAAATGGATTCAAATTAAGACAGACTAGGTTTAGATTAGATATTAGGAAAAAGTGCTTCACTGTGAGCGTGGTTAGGCACTGGAACAGGCTGCCCAGCAAAGGTGTGGATGCCCCATGTCTGGAAGTGTTGATGGCCAGGTTGGATGGAGCTCTGAGTAACCTGGTCCAGTGGAAGGTGCTCTTGCCCATAGCAGAGGGTCGAAAAGAGATGATCTCCAAAGTTCCTTCTAACCCAAAACATTTTGTGATTCTGATTCCAAGAAAAGCTTATTATAAAGATTTGTTATTTTTTCTATGCATTTCCAGCTTATCATGATTCCCTTCTCTTCAAGCAAAGACATTGTGATTCCTCCATTTGGAATCCTTATAATAATCTCTTTTAGGTGTAAAGCCTTGCAGCTTTCTGTGGAGAGCCTCCTGCAGTGGTACGTGCAGTTGAAATGGGTCTCATCATACTTTGAGCTAGTTAGGATGGCTGAAAATGTTACAACATGAGTGGCCATTATATTGACCTAAACCTCTAAGGCTGCAGTGACAGCCTACATCAGTATCAATACTGGCTGAGAGGACATTCTAAGGCAGCAATGGTAGATAATGTTTAGTTTAATCTGAGCTACTCTGGAAATTTGGTAGCCATGCAAACACAGAATCTACATTGCCTTTGTATATTGAGGCATCTACTTCAATAAATCCAAATATTTGTTTCTTAACTTGTGTGTTTAACAGTTTATGCACTGCCACATGTATATATTCGAGAACAGCAACCAGTAAACTGAATGGCATTTTTTTTCTTTCATGGATTAACATACAGTAATCCAGATCTTCAGTGAAGGTGCCACAGATTTGAAAAATTAAAATATAGAGTAGTTTCTCCTAAACTTGTTGCTCCTATTTAAATGTTGGTAAATAAATGTAAAACCTTTACAAGTCTCACAATTTATGAAATGTTTGAATGCCACTCATCCTATAAAATAAATAAGGAGGAAATTATATCAGCAAAAACAACAGAATTTAAATATACCAGTTTTCTACTTCAGAAGCAGTTTAGTTGTTGACCACCATATTCATCTACCATGCTTTTATTGAACCAATTATATTTCCTTTTTGTGTTGTTAGTTATTTGTAAAAGAACATATACATTCTCCATTCCAGTCTTGTCTGAAAGCTGTCACTGAAAAATGCATTACAGAAAGCAGCATTTTGGTCACTTTATTTCCTACATGAATTTAAAGCCTTTTCAACCTTTAATACATTGCATGGACTTTGCTCCAATTATGCCTAGTCCCTAAATATGTTACATTTTTCTATTAAAAATGAAATCAAAATGATGTAAAATATAATCATTGAGGAATAGGGTGCTTAAAACTAAGGGTTGAGTGCAGCCAGTATTTTGAGATGCCACCTAAGCAAATAACACATCTTGCCTGCAATTAGAATACAAGGTTTCCTGCAAATAGGAGAGTGTCCTGCTGGCACATTAGTTTGCATTTTCATCAGAGCTAATCATGTCAAGCGGGTGCTAAACTTAATTCAGCAAACCTAATATAAACAGAAACCTCAAGTCCAATATAAACTACAGTATTAAAGTGCATGGATTTTTATTCTAGTGGTACCTAAGGGTAGTGGGAGAAGTGGGTGAGTGCCAGATTTTTCCATGTCAGATCTGCCGTGCTGTGCCCAACACAAAGCCTTGTGGAGCTAGGGTGGGCAAAGCTGCTGCCTCTTCTCCTGAAGTCAGCTCACTGTGCTGCCAAAAATACAAGACTCCTAAGAATAAAAAGGAATCAAGCCAAAGGAAGCAGGGAGACTTCAAGTCTAATCCCTAGTCCCAAAACAATTTTTGCTGTTTTTTTTCTTCTTCCCAATGACTGAGTAATATAAACATGCAGATAGTTCAGGAAACAGGAACTAGAAGTTTTTAAGTTTTTCTATTCAACTACTTATTCAAAGTGATGTGCACTTCTTTTTTGCACCCACAGCATGATTTTTCTGTGGTATTCTCTTAGGCGAGAAGGTGAGTCTACTGATGCATTATGGATTTGTTAAAACATGAATTAGAAATTGTGCTTCTTTTAGTGACCTCAAAGGAAAACCTGGATTTTATTAAAGACATGCAGCCAAATTGTTACTAGCTTTTCATCTTTATTCCCCAAAGCATAGCAGCAAAGAAAAACTCCACTGTTTAAGGGGAAATCATATAATACGGGTTTGCACAAGCAACATAATAGTCCCTTTCCCAAAATTCTCAGACCCCATTGTGGCAGCCTTTCCCCATAAAAAAAGTATTTGGTCTTTCTCCACATTATTTGCATTTTCTTTATATTTCTGCAGGAAACATAATTTCTTTCTTCTTTTTAAAAAACCCTGAAATTAGCTGAACTGGGAGTTCAAAGTAAAGCCCCTCATCCTTATTTCCCCCTTCTTTTTTTTGCCCATAAGCTTCCTCCTTCAAGAAAACTTGCTCGATTTGGACAGGTACTTTGAGGATTTACGTAGAAAACAACTGGATGTTTCTGTTTCTTCATAGTAGAAAACTTTTATTTTAAGCCATTAATGAAAAATCAGCCTTTTAAAAAATAGATGCATATTTAATATTTGGGTTCAAAACCTGAAAGCTCTAGAATTTATTACATTACATTGTCATAAAGTTCTTAAAATACAAGCCACTGAATCCTATTGATTACTTTCTCATTTCAAAAATATACTTCAATATACTGCCTGTCACTTTACCATATGTCAAAAAGAAAAAAGGAATGAGAATGGTTGCTCATATCCTAACAGGGCATTACATACCATTTGCTACCTTCATCCCCAGAGCAAATAAGCATGGTCAGTAGATGGATTGTGTTTAAAGCCTTCAAAACACACGAGAAGGGTGAGAAGGGTGTTGAAATTTTCAGTTGTATCAGCTGTGCCACACACTTCTTGTTTTTCCTATTCTATTGAAGAGATGGAAGAAAAGTTTATTGTGATTTTAAGGTATGCAATTAAATGCTGCTTTCCCTTCTAATAATTAAGAGAAATCATGAGTTGCTCAATTTGATTGATTCTCTTGCAAAGGCAGCTGACCACACTGTGAACTGGCATTGATGGTACATCTGAAGGTAGATAGCAAGTCAGGAGTCGTGCTACATTATTTCTGTATTTACTGTCTTAAACACCCGAGTTTGACAAAGATTCTTTTAATAAACTGATTCAGCCACCACTAAAGGATTCTTCTACAGGAACTTAGGTATCCATGCTTATCCATCTAGTCAATAAAGAGAAACAAGTCTCAATAGGAGGGCAGAGCAAGGATCATGAAATCGTGCTTCTGTTGGTCTTCAATGAACAAGGAGGCAGATTACAGAATCCCCAGACATAAACTTCATGCAAGTTAAATTATAAAGTTACATGGCCCTGTTGGTCTAAGGGCAGAAAAAAAGAGCAAAAAAATCATTAAGGAATGTATTTAATCAGATAAGCAGTTAGAACCAAATAGGATGAATCCAGGTATCTTGGGACACTTAGACAGGCTCCTGCAGAATGTGATGTGTAAGACCCTGTCTCACCTGGTGATCCAGCAGAGGCTGTAATCTAGCTATCATGTTAAAGATTCCAGTGCTCCTGATGCTGGCCCATACTTAACAGTGACAAACATCTGCAAAAATTCAGGCTGACAAGAAATTGCTTTCTCTGTGTCTTCCCATCAGTGACATGAGATTGAAGAAGCTGGCTGTGGGATCAGGTCAGAGAAGGGTCCCACCACACAGTTGTCCCATCTGACTCTTTTGAAAATTTAATACCCAGGAGAAAGGAGCTAAAGAAAAAAACTTCATTCCTATCCACTTTATTAAACTCTTTTTATAATGATAAATTTAAATTAAGTTGGATTTTTTTAAAAAAATCACTTCAGTAAGTAATGAATTACTAATTCCACAATTACATTATGCAACATGAGTAATGCACTACTCCTGATTTAAAGTAATTAAATGAGTCAAATTTCCTTATTAAACTATGCCATTTTCCAAATTTTAAGTAAGTTTTTTTTACTTCCTATAAAATATTTATTGAATAGATTATAAATTTCTTCATCTTGTAAGCAACATCTGTAGTAATGAGTGTTTCTAAAAAGTCCTTTCATTTTTTTTTTTTTAGTTGCTTTGTAATTTCAGATTATTAACTTGGCAAACCAAAAGAATACTTGAATTTTAATCACTAAGAATATGGAAAGATTTAATAGCAGGTAAAAACAGATACCCACGAAATTATAGATTGTCTTTCAGAAATCCTTTCTCTTTGAAAACAAGCTGTGAAGGGAAAAAGTAATCTGTAAACCTAGTTTAACTTGTACATACTTCTAACGTGGCCACTATAGACAAGAAGGCAAAAGAGGGAATTGGTATCCATTCTTCATTAACACTCATCTCCTTCAGTAATTCCACACTTTTAAAGCCTCCCAAAATCTCCTGTGTTTTCACTGATTATCTAAGGGAAAATTCTGGTTAAATGTGAAGGTATTAGTAGATTTTGTATACAGTTAATCTGGAATTTAAGACAGAGATCCTAATGGCTATATATCTAAAGATGTTTTCAAGACTACTCTTTCTATCTTTCTGTTTATTTGCCAAACATATTGCCTATATGCTGTCACAGAAATTCCACAAACTTCCTATCTTAGATGGCAAAATGCACAACTATGGTGAAGTGAAATGGGAAGATTTCTTTACAAATTTTAATGGTTTTGAAGGATATGATTCCTAATAAAATCATTGCTGATGTCATCTCCTGTTCTATGCATACTTGAATAATAAAGATTCATATAGTCCTCTCAACAACAATAGAAAACAAAAAAAATATTAGAAAGCACTGTAGCTGTCTCTACAAAATCTAAAGCACAAAACTGGAACAACTATAAACTTAGACCAGTATCTTATAAGTTAAATTCTATTTTGAAGTGTGCATTTAAGGTATTATAAGCCCAGGCTAAAGATCTTTGCTACCATATCATGTAACTTGGCTCAATTTACTTCAAAAGTAATAAAGGTCTAGACAAAGCAAAAGAAATATGTACTTGAAAACACGAAGCAGTGCTTTTCAGCACAGAAAACATGCACAAGTGTAGGTTAAAAATAATTGCAAATCAAAAGATAGACATATTTCTCCAGTTCCTTGTATTCATATTCTCTTTTCTGCATAGGATTTTTTTCCATTAAAATGGCATCTTTCCTAGATTTAAATCATTACTGCAAAGAAGCTATTCTTTCTCAAAATGAGAGAAAATATTGTACGAGGATTACTGATAAATCATTCAATGTATCAATTTAATTATATGAATATTCTTACACCAGAAAAAATTATAGTTATGTTTGTGTTTTTCCTTGTCCAGGAATTAAAATCTTACATGTAAACAAAGTAATAACATTTGCCTAACGAGACAGACAGCCTGAGAATTACATTTCCTTACTGGGAGGATTGGCAATTGACAGATGTTGTGGCAGAGTCTGGAATGAGAAACTTATTTCTTGAAATAGCAATGTGTAAGTTGGTTACTTCCGTTGTATTCCAAGTTTTAAGCCCGGGGCATTCTTTCTCCTAAATATATAGATTTTGTCCACAGGAGCATTGCAATGTCCATGTATTTCTTCTCCGTTTAGCTACTATGTCTTCCATTTATAAAGTCTTGATCTTCTGTAATCAGTCCTCAGTCATAATACATTGTGGACACAAGTGTTACCTCATCATAATTGTTAAAGATGGGATAGCACTTTAAAAAAAGTTCTGAAAAGAAAAAGGGATTTGAGGGATAGGGGTGAGAGTAGACTGAAACTTCTGCCAATAACACATTGTAACTTGTTTCTCCAGTCATGTTATGACCTTTTTAAGTAAGTTTTCCAGAAAAACTAAGAGGGAGATTAAGACAAAAAAAGAATTTTAGGAGGTATGTTGAATAAATGGGCTATGCTCCAAACCCATCTCTGTACTCACCTGTCATACTTAAAGTAACTGACTCTCTTGTCAGCTCTAGAGAGAGATTCAGCCAAACTGGGATCACCCTCCTCAAATCCTGCTCATCTATACAGCACAACCCAACTGAACCCAGAATATTCATAGTTCAGGAATCTTCTTTAGACAAGTACAATTAAATTATATTAATACAGGGTATAAGTCCAGTTATAGAAAAAAATTTCTAGAAATCAAACCTTGAACAGTAGTGAAAGGCTCTGAATTTTCAGATTTTAGAACAGTAGAAAATCAGATGTATTGTTTTAAAAACTGGACAAAAATGAAATTTTTATTTGAGATATTAGATATTATACTTTGTAGACAACTGATAAAATATACTGTATCTTCTATTCACATAAGCAGAATATCAATGTCAACTTGCTATTTTATTCATTCCTTCATTCACCTCTAAATGCAAAATCTATTTATTTGGCACAACCTAATGACTTCACTTTTGCGCTGGGTACACTTCATTACTAATTGTACACATTTTTGCATGCTTATATTGACTGTGTCATTTAGCATCATCAGTAACTTGGCGTCATGAAACTTGGCTGTATTTTAATTTTTTTTCCCAAGAAAACTTTTAGTAATGGAATTTCCTAAAATCTCTTAGGAGCCAAGGCTTAATGTTTTGTATTATGCAGGTCCACTCAAATCAACCAGTGATTGCCCACTCTACAACTTTGGTAGCCTTTCCTTAGGACAAAAAAAGCTTCAATTTGTGGTGAAATTCACTACGGACCATGTTGCATACTTTCTGGTAGCAGAAGCACACCTCTACAAAACCAATTCAAACTGTTGACAATATTTGGAAAATATGATCAATTATATGGTGCAGAAGAAAAGCCCTTGATCCAGTAAAAGCAGCTTCCTACTATGACTAGGCCTTGCATTTGCTTATCTTATTAATTTAATTTATTCACAGCATGCTGGGTTAGCAAAGGACCCACTTATGTGAAAATGGGTTCAAATTATTTCTTAGGGCACATATGAGGATGACTTTAATGGCTTAATCCCAGTTTTTTACTTAAGCATGTTTACATATCTAATCTCTTATAATTATGTTCAATTTTTTTGCACATTTTTTTACATGTATATGAGAGCATCTTGGTGTACTCCTGGGCTAAGATGTGATTCTTAGCTACCTCTGTATTGAAACAATGCTCAGTATCCAACAGTTCCTTTGTTCTTACCACTGGACCTCACTTTTCATGGAAATCTGCCTGGGCAATGGTGTGATCAAACTGATGGGAGTGCCATGGTACTTACCAGCACATGGCTGGGCACAGAGTAGTTTCAGGAAGGGGCTGGCTGTAGAAATAACAGGAAGTTTCTCTACAAGTCACCATCTAACCTAGGTTTCCCATGAAGAGAAGTAATCTTGTAGAGCTCCATTTGCTGTCTGCTCAGCTCTGCCCCATTGCCAGCAGCCAGCATTTCTCTGCTCACATGATGGAGGTGATAAATTTGTACCTAAAGAACATAGTGCTCAGACTTGCCCTTAACCATTTACTGATTGCTGAGATCAGTGCAGCCTTCTGGTATCCACACACTCCAAACAATGATTCAGCAAAAATTATTGGAAACGGGGACAAATTGCTGGTAACTGTCATTTCTTCTTGCAGAATATGGCCTGGTCCAATATTACTACAAGAGTTTACACATACCTTTGTCTTTTCTGTAGAGATGCCAGGATAGATGGGAAGGTGCATAATACTGATCGAAACTGATTAAAAATGCTAGAAGGATGTTCCCTCTCTTTCTTGTAAAGTCATGGCTTACCTACCTAAATTGCGTTTACTGAAATTTCATTTTTATGAGGACTACAATTTGCTCATAACTTCTTAAAAGCAAAGAAAAAGGAGTATACTGCCAATGATTATCTCTCAAAAGTCTAAATAAAAATGATAAAATTATGAAAATTTAGTTTTATTCCTGCTGAGTTTTACTGTGTATCCGTATCAGTTGTTATTGTCTGGGTTTTTTTAGACAGAACACTTGAAATATGAAAATTTTTTCCAACACTTTTGATATTGCATGTATAGAGGTATGTGGTTTTCTGTTTGAAATTACTCTCATTTAAACATATAGACATGTATATTTCTATAAATACATAAACCCCTTATATTTATAACCCTTCTAAAACCTTACAGATCAACCTGTTTTTGTCAACATCTGTTTGACATATTTTGTATGCTTTGTCAGTACATCAGGAAATCATAACTTGCCAATTACTAAACCTTCTTTTCTAATTTTACATAATTACAAAAGCAACCAGATATAAATGGTGTGTACCTTAATAATACGTGATAATGTTTTAAAGATCTTTAAAAAAAAAAATTGATTTTACAATATTAGTGTAATCTATTATATAACATTAACATGCATAACAGATTGCTCTCACAAGAATAAGCAGGTATTATTTTGATTTTATTTTAATTAGTTATATATTGTCTCTTCGATTATATATTACACATATTAATACCATAAGAAGCTTTTATGCATAATATTTGAAGGTTTATTACACTCAGAAATTTCAAGGGTTATTGATATGAAACTACTATGTTGAACAGCAGTCAAAAACACACAAGTGTTGGGTTTAAAAATGGCAAAATGTTATCGAAGGAAATTTTAATTTTAAATGTATGTTCTCATTTGAAAAACATGAATATATATATATATATATATATATATATATATATATGTAGATATCTTGTTTGTATGTAGAATTCTTCTATTTGGCCAGTAATGGTTTCTAAATTTATTATGGTCATTGCATTCAAGACCAATATATTCTGCTCTCACTTGTTTCTTCTTCAGTTTTAGTTATTGTTTGTTGAACAAAAGATTTCTCCTCTCAGAATTTTGTTATCATTACAGAATTTGAAAGTATATTTACTTTTCTAGAAATCAATTTCTGCATAATTATTAATTATTGTGAGATAGCACTACTAGTGGCTCTGGAAGCTAGGTGAGGAAAGGACTATTGAAAAAATCAGGGTTTGGCCCATTTAGAGTATGCTGGCACAATTCTTCTTGTGATGCCTTTTGTGACATATACTGAGGAACTGCACCCAAAAGAGGTTGTTCAGAAACCATCAAACCATTTTATTTTACCTAGGCCTCGACTATCTATCAGATGTTAACAG
Source organism: Sturnus vulgaris (assembly GCF_052056855.1). Lineage (NCBI taxonomy): Eukaryota > Metazoa > Chordata > Aves > Passeriformes > Sturnidae > Sturnus > Sturnus vulgaris. Next base: position 126,943,730 of record NC_142243.1, read on the forward strand.
ATTTTCAATATCATTAGTTTGTATTTGATTCCATTTGGAGATATAAAGGTGAAAGTCTGACATTCTACTTCCAAGTTTTAGATTTTAAGTCTTTCAGCATTCCCTTTATTTTTCATATATATATATATATATATATACATATATATATATATATAGGATATACCAAAATAACTCTATCTCTCTAACATTCTTTCTATTCTAAATGCAATGAGCCATGACCAAAGAGCTAATCTTAAAGAAATACATAGCAAAAATAAAACAAAAAGTGGAAAGAATAAAACATTTAAACTGAAACATAGTAAGTTATAATGGTTCCATTTTTATAAAATAAATCTGATTTCAATTAAAACAACCTCTGGAGGTAGACTAGTGTATATTATAATAAACGGGTAAATGTAAGGCGTGGGAAAAGTTCAGACATTCCTTCTAGCATATTGAATCAATTAATAGCATGTACAAGGAAACCCTGATTATTTGAAGGAGTGGAGAAAAATGACTTGATTCTTTACAAGTAGTGCAGACTATTATTAGTATTCCAGATAGAGTATGTTCTAGGGAGTCCATCATATGCTTTGATCTCTCTGCATCCACAGCTGGAAACTTTGTGCCAGTCTCTGGAAGCAGCACGAACTGACAACAGTCACCTCCATCAGGAAAGTGAGTTAGTGGTTGCAAATGTTAATCAGTGGATCAAAGAACAAAAGTGAGTAAAATTGGGTCTTTTTTTTTTTTTTTTTTTTTAAATCTGATTTCATTTCCTATGGCCCCAAACAATTAAAGCATTCATAAGAACTCTCTTCTCAACTTACTGCCATATCTTTTATCTTCAGTTCAACAACAGTTTTTTATAAACATACTGTCAAGGGGTTTTTACCATCACATTTATGTCCATATGAAATAGAGCAAATAATAAAATAATAAATAATTTATCTGTAAAATCATAGTACAATTTTCAGACCTGCTCGTAAAGTAACTGAACTCTAAGTAAAATTTTTGTTTATGTTCTTATGCTTTGACACTGTTTCATTAGATTTCGCAGAGCTCCCAAAATAGAATTTTAAAACTTTAAATGCATTTTTGTCTACAGTATTTATGGAGACTCTTAATAATGAAAACTAATTTACATTCTTAAAAGTCAATATTTAAATGGGCAAGTCAAGCTGGTGAGAAGCATCCAAACTTTATTTCTCATGAGATAAACACATGCTTGTAATTCTGTACATATATATAGCCATAAAACTAAGCCTCACCTTCCTTTGATTATTTTCATAATTTAAATGATTTTTGCCATTTTTGTTATGAAACATTAAGCAGCATCTATAATAATGTTTTGTGATAGGTAAAAATGGGTTGTCTAATTAGAACTTAATTTTTGTGTACTTCTACAAAAACTGTCCAACATCAAGAGAGTTGAAATGAACTAGATAACTGAATGATCCTGAGTTTATATCATGATAATGAGCAGTATAAGAATGCCAGTGTGGGTCCACAAGAATAAATACTCTATGAAAATTGTATAGGGTTATGGGAAATTATTGCAAATTTGTTATGTCTCTTTGCGAGCACCTTGAAATAACATATAGAAAGGTGTTACTAGGAAAAAATGAACTTTTTAATGAGTTATATTATAGTCCAAAATAATTCTTGATATGTGGGACTGTTTTCTTTTAACAGCAAGTGCTTCTATAGCCAGTTGGCTCCCTTTATAGGTCCCTTTATGTAGTCTGAAAAGCCTATAACTTAGATCTCTAACAAATCTGATCAATTTAAAGCCTTTTAAAGATAAAATAACTAATTAAAAAAATTCCATTGTCTGCATTGATTAATTTCCCATTGACTAAAAAGAAAGCCCAAGACTGCTTTTGGAGATGTAGATACCTACCTTATGATCAACCTAATTTAAAAATCTCACTGGCAAGGTCAGGACATCTTGTGTGCCCCATAGATTCCTTAATGCATTGGTGGTTTTCTGGTTTAAATGCTGTGAGCCTATAATAGAATTATATTGGACTCCTTGGCAAGGCCAAATTCCTTAATTATTATTTTTCCTCATTTTGACTAAGATGTTTAGATCTTTGTCATATTATAAAAACACCATAGTGTTTTCTGATTCTGTCTTATGTCTCTAAAACACTTGAAAAAAAATCTCAAGTTGCATAGGAACTAATATTAAATAAATGAATGTAGCATTTCATTAATACAGGCACCATGTTGCATGTTTTGGGGTTGTATTTTTTCCCCATCAGTTTCTAAATTATATTTAAAAATAGTCTGTGTTTTGCCTAGGACACACAGGGTTTTGGAAGAGAAATTTTCTTTTATAATAATTTACATATATTTATAGTTCACATTTTGTAAGCAATTTTAAATAAAAGACATATTTCATAGAGCAGAAAAGGAAATTCACAGACCTTGCTTGATTTCTTTGGAGTTTATATAGGGATGTCTCAAGTTCAGAAAAGCAACAAAGTTTATGCAGTCATTCTGAATCTTTCATGCTTTCATTAAATAGAAATCTTGGAATTCTTAGGGTTTTTTTTCTTTTTTGGATAGTAGAAACTAACTCATAGAAATAATTTCCAAATTTTGGCTTTGGTGAATGATAGAGTAAATCAAATTAAGGCTATGATATATATCATTAGAAATCAATACAGGCAAACTAATATAAATAAAGAAAAATTAATAGCCTTACCAGATTAGGTAATTAACTGATTAAAGTGGTACAAAATATGTTTTATAGATACAAATTTACAAAACCAAATTGTGTCTTAGGATTCCAACTTCCCTGATGAGACCATAGGGAGATTGAAATACACTATTTTGTCACAGGTGAAAGTGAACATAAAGTTTTGCAGAGCAATCTGCCCCCTCAAAAGTTTTTTTTAACCTGCACTATACAGTGCAGTATTGGATCCATGACAAAAAGAGAACATTCACAGTTTACTTTTTCTGTAGTCAAGGAGGTGAAATAAAGATCCCTTTTGATATTAATTTCATTTTAGAATCACCTCATTGCTGGTTATCCTTTCTTACACCTTGTTAAAATTTGATTTGACACTTCCAATAACCTAGATCAAAGATGTCATAATACATAATTGAAGGCCATATGGGACAGACTTGGTAAAAATTCATTTTGCAGAGAAAGGAATGCATGCACTTATCTAACTGATACTTAACAGTAACAGTGCTCTTTTAATTCAGACAAAATTTTGAGTAGGTTGCCCCAATAAAATTGAATAGCTGAGGCTGTGCAATGGTGGATCAGGCTAAGTTTGTTATGAGTTCAGTTATTTTGTAACATGTTACTTCTTTCTCAAAAATATGGAGATGCAATAACAAGTAAGTGACAAGGTCGTGAAATATAGATAATATACGATTTATTTCAACACAATGCTACGCCATGGAGATGATAATACAGGATGATTGGCGGTAAATTTTTTATATATTGTTTGCATTAAATGATATTATAGATCAGATTTCAGAGTCAGTGTTTGCTTAGTGAGGGGCTCATAGAATATTGCTATTCTACTTACTTATTCATTTATTATCTATTCTGTTTTCTATTTTTTATTTTATTTATTGCTGTTCCTTTTAGGTACATTTCTTTGTGGTGGGCTGCTTTTGTTCTCTTTATTATTCTTTGAGTCTATGATCTGTGGAGGTAATTTTGAACAAAATTAAGAGTGCTAAATCAACATTACCAATATGCTTGTATTTGTCTGGAATGTTAACTATCTCTTAAGATTTGTATTTCACATATAGTGTAGGCTTTTTATTGTAGAAGGTTATTTGGATGTCCTCTAAGAATTGCTGAATTGTTTATTGATCTAATAATTATATATATTTCTTGGAACTTCTAGTGTCTGTCCTTTTTTTGTTCCTTTATCTTAAAAATTTAATAAACAAAAAATGAAAAAAAGGAATTAAAAAAATGCCTAAGAATAGATCCCTGAGGCTTTTGTATTTGAAAATCTTCTATATCAGAGTTATTGTTTATGGAAATCTTCTGTGTAAAATTTCTCAACTAACCTGCAAAAGTCTCTATGGAGTTATCTATAAGCCCACTATCTCTGAGCTGTTAAGGAATATTTTATGATCGATAAAAATTTCTCCTGTAAATATGTTTCTCATTGAATTAGAGATAACAGTGGTGTTGAGAGGAAGAGAGCAGTATTGGCGGAATGAAGCTAGATTATACTGCAGTCAGACTTGTTTTCTGGTACAGGTATTTGAAATCCTTGCACATAAAATTTTCAAATAATCTTTGTTGAACTTGAATGTGTTTATACACTTTCCCTGTTATTTCTTCTTTGTGCTGACCATTGTAGGACCTATTTAAATAGAAAGCAGCAGTAATTGTAAAATATAAGTAAATGTCTTAATTATTGTTGAGGCAGATCACTTCAAGGTGCCTCAGTCTTAGGTGTTTTGGCCTAGGTGTGTTTTTCCAAACACAAATAGAGGTCAAGTGAAATAGTTTTAAATTGAGGGTTTTTCTCCTTTTTTCAATCGAACCTAATTTTTCAACAGAACCTAATTTTTAAACTTTTCTCCCCTCTTTTTTTTGTACATTGGCTACACTGTTCTTTAATTCCCTTGTATTTTTGCCTGAGGCATAGCTATTTCAAAATAGATCTGTGTGCACTAACAATACACATGCCTCTTCCTCATCATTCTTTAACAATGAGCAGCTTGAATCATGCTGTGTTGGTTTTGCATAACCTGGTTTTTGGTAGCGGGGGGGCCACAGAGGTGACTTCTGTGAGAAGCTGCTGGAAGAGTCAATCCCTGATGGCTCTGAGGATGGACATGCTGCTGGTCAAGGCTGGGCAATGAGAGAGGCTGGTAACACCTCTGTGATAACATATATCAGAAGAAATCAAAACAAAGGGGGCCAGGTGCAGTTTTTTCCTTCTAGTCAAAGAAGAGGAGGAGGTGATAACGTGAGGGAAACAACACGGAGACATGGAGGTCAGTGCAGGAGGGGCAGGAGGTGCTGCAGGCTCAGGAGCCGAGATTCCTCTGCAGGCCATGGTGAGACCATGGTGAAGCAGCTGTGCCCCTGCAGCCATGGGGATCCACAGGGATGCAGAGATCCATCCACAGCCCATGGAATCCACAGGGATGCAGAGATCCACCCACAGCCCATGGAATCCACAGGGATGCAGAGATCCACCCACAGCCCGTGGGGAAGGTGCCCATGCTGGAGCAGGTGATGCTGGAGGAGGCTGTGATCCAGGGGGAGACCCAGTGGAGAGAGGGGCCCTGCTTCCAGGCTGGAGCAGCCTGTCCTTGGAGGGCTGCACCCCATGGCAGAGAGACCCACGGCACAGCAGTTTTGGGAGGACTGTGTGCCCATGGGAGGGACTCACGTTGCAGCAGTTTTGGCAGGACTGCTGCTTGTGAGATTGGAGCCACGCTGGAGAAGCTCCCAGGGAACTGTCTCCTGTGGGAGGGACCCCAGGGCCTCACAGGGGAAGGACTCCTCTCCCTCAGCAGCAGAAGAAAACCTCGGGTGATGAAGTGACCAGAGCCCCCATCCCCACTGTCCCTGTGCTGTCGCTGGGAAAGAGGGAGGGGTTGGGGGAAGAAAGGGTGGTTTTAAAGGGCTTATTTTAATTCTCATTATGCTCCTCTGACTCTGTTAGTAATAAATTCACTTTGCACCTCTAAGCTGAGCCTATCTTGGAGTGTTTTCTCTCAGTCTTTACCTCTACTCGTGAGCCCTTCGTTAATTTTTCTCTTCTCTGCCTACCTGTGGCAGGGGACGTTGAGTTAGCAGGTTTCATGGGTGCCTGGTGCTTGGCTAGTGTCAAATCACAACGTATTCTATCAAGCATGTATTTATTTTCCCTTCCTGCTAAGACTTTTAAACATCTTCTCCTTACTGTTGACTGTTTTTGGCATCAGATATCTTCATGATTTTTCATCATGAATGTTAGCTTTCAACCTGTGGCCTGATTTTGCATGGGTTTTCAGTTTTTGAAAATACATGAGTAGATATCTACATGTGTAGATATCAGGAGACTCTCAATAGTCATTTTGGAAGTATTCAAAATTTGTTTTTCTTCAGGAAGTTTTAAGGCAAACTTCATTAAATGAGCAAACTCTTGGGAACTGCATGTGCTAAACTTCTGTTTTGTTTCATGAGCATGTATAGATACACCACATTTCTTTCACTTTTTATAGGTTTAGTTCAGAAAATGACATTAACCATAGGCTTCTGAGGTCTCCATTTTTTATTGATTCTTGGGGATGATCAGGATCCTTTAAGCATGACTATTTGTTTCAACATCCTTTATTAACAGCTGTTGACTTTGTTAGAAATTAGTGAGTGAATAGCTCCATTAGTCTCTTTATGATGCAATGGAGATTATAGTGTTGGTCAATTGGATTCTGTCCTGAAGCTTTCATATTGTGGTTAACTGTGGTTTATCTTGTCTCTTCCTCATGTTTTAAGATGCACAAGATTTTACAAAATGAGAGGTTTAGGGTGGTGTTAATCATAAGTGTCTTCAGTATGACTATATCATCTATATGTCATTTAGGTTAACGGAGAAGGTAAAATGAAATGTTCAAGTTGTTTTTTCTGAAACTGAGACAAGACCAAAAGCTACAGATAAAAAGCTAAATATTGAATACATTAAAATATAGGCTAAAGGTTTTTTGAAGAGGTTTAAGTAGCTTTCCATATGTTTTAGGTAATCAGATAATCTCAGTCCTCCTGGAATGTTCTTTGTTACATTTTTCCTTGGCTATGTAGTTCTAATCACTAGTTATAGGATCACTCTCCTGACATTGCATGATTTATAGTACTACTTTATGATCATTAAAATGTTTGCTGGACTGAAGGTCTTAACCACATGAATCCTTTTTATTTCTAAAATCTATGGCAAAGACAAAATAAGAAATCTTATTTCCCTGTCATTGCACATAGACTGATTTTTAAGCTGTTGCCATATCTGTATTCCAGCATTGAATGGAACAGTCACATGAGTTGTCAAATAGGCTCTCTGCAAAAGAACATAAGACATTTTCTAACTAGTAGAAATTATTTTATATCATGCATACATCATAGTATGACAGTTAACAAGATCCTTCCAACCTTTAAACTGTGATATGAAATGCTGTTTTGATGTTGCAAGATATATTACTCTAACATTGAATAGCCAATCAAGAAAAGCATATCCTATATCCAAGTCCAGGAGTGTTCTTATTCATAAATACTTAAGCATTTTCTGCTTACTTACCTACATAATTTGAGACTTTTAAGGATTCCATACCTGGAAAACCACAATGAAACTACAACAAAGGCAGGTAAAGGTTTTGCGTGAATGAAAGATCATCTTTCCTAATACATCATACGTTTTCTTTTGATTTTGGAATATTACAGGCTGCCTTATTAATTTGTCAAAGGATTTTATTTTATTATCTACTATTCATATTTCTGTGTTTAAGATTCTGCTTGTGCCCATATTTTTGGTAGATCTGTTTGAGTTTTTGCTTGTTCGTAGTGTTATAAAGCAATATGCCCCCTCCTGAACATTTTTTTAGGACTAAAAAAGTTTGCTATCATAGAATCATGGAATGTATTTGGTGTCAACGGAATTTAAAGATCATCTCGTTTCAAACCCTCTGCCATAGGCAGAGACACCATCCACTAGACCAGATTCTCAAAGCCCCATCCAACCTGGCCTTGAACTCCTCCAAGGATGAGGCATCAACATCTTCTCTGGACAGCCTGTTCCAGTGCCTTACCACCCTCACTGTGTAAAAAATTTCTTCCTAATCAAAACCTACTCTTTTTCAGCCATTCTCCCTTGTCTTGTAGTGACATGTCCTGTGCATGTAGTGCATGTCCTGTGAAAAGTTCCTCTCCAGCTTTCTTGTAGCCTCTTTTAAGGTATGGTAGGCTGCTAAAATGTTCCCCCAGGACCTTCTCTTCTCCAGGCTAAACTCCAGGTCTCTCAGCCTGCCTTCACAGGAGAGCTGCTCTAGTCCTCTAAGCATCCAGCTCTTTTCTGGACTCTCTCCAACACTTTCAAGTTCTTATTTTGGGAGCCCCAAAGCTGGACAAAGTATTACGGGTGGGGTTTCATGGGGACAGAGTAGAAGGTGAGAATCATCTCCCTCAGCATTCTGGTGACACTTGATTAGTTAAAGCCCAGGACACAGTTGGCTTTCTAGGGTGCAAGTGTGCATTTCCAGGGCATGTCCAGCTTTTCATCCATCAAGACCCCCAAGTCCTTCTCAGGGATGCACTCAATCCATGACATGCTATGTTTCTGCACATAGAGTATTTAGATGAAGAAAACTCAGGCATACTCAGGCAAGAATCAAGTGTGATTCTTGGAGCTGTACTGTGTAGGGCCAGGAGCTGGACTTTGATGTGATTTTGTTATACGATTCTGTGAAAGCCTGAGACTGAAGGGAAGGTCCTGGCAATGGGAAAGAACTATGGAAATACCAAGACCCATGACTATGAGCCGATTCCCAGAATGAAATCTGGACATTTTGGCCGGCCACTTCTGGCCAGTAGAAAAACTGTGGAGTGGAAGGGAGTTAAAATCTAAGGAATCATAAAGATGGAGGCAAAGTGAACAAGTGAATGTGTAAGATAATCAAGTAGTGTCACAGCTCACGTCCTGTTGACTATTAAATAAGTGCTACTACCCAGATGAACTCTGAGTTGTTGGCATCTTTCCTGTGACAAATGGATTGCATGGACCAAACAAACCTATTTTCCAAGGGTTTCCAAAAGTGCCAGCAGTATTTTTACAGAGAAAGACAAATTTAAATATTTCTGGAATTTACTTAAGAGACTCGCTGCTTCATTTTTTTTTCCTGAATGGCATTGGGCAGGCACTGAAAAACCTTCAGGCACTTTTTTGAAATTTGCAGTGAAAAATTATTGGAAACAGTGTTAATACTATTATCTAAGAAAACACCATATGGCAAAAGGCTTTTTTTTTTTTTTTTTTTTACTTCAGAGGAGACTATTGTGGTAGCCTTGCCCATATCCTGCATTTGATATTAATGATATTTCTTTAAAATCAGATTTTTGGGGCTGCGTGGCTTTGATCATATGAAAATAAGTTTACCATTTTAATATTTTTTTTTCTATTACTATTAATAAGTAATTTTGCATATGGACAGAAATAGGTTTTCATTCAGTCCACTGCCAAGGAAACAGAAGGATATAAAAGTCCACATAGTACACATTGAAAGAAAAGTGCTAGAGAACAAATGCATTGCTTCTTGGTTTATAACAGAAACTATTACATTTATAGGATTTTGCCTAGGAAATAAGCTCAAGAGAGATTCTTTCAAATGTGTCAATGGTACCATTTGCTAGGGCTTTAGGAAAAACCCTTGAGAAGTCAATGAAAAACAGAATTATAAATTTCACAGCTGATTGGTGTATTGCCATAAAAATTTAGGATTTAAATATTATCATAAGTAGAATAAAACCCAACTTAGTTTGTTATGGATATGTGCTTCATAATTAATCCTACAGTGGTTAATGAGATGTGAGACCTGAGTGTAGCTTGTCCATGTTTGAGCATTAACAGCTTCTGTCTTATACACTAATAACAGCTCTTTTCTAACTAATTTTGATTAGAATTACAGGTTTTTAACATCCTTGAGATGCATTCTTTCTGTCGTTGAAGACAAGAGCATTACTGTCTTGAGAGCATTGAAGAGGACAATGAGACCATTACTTCCTGTCAGATTTATTTGAATAGACCTGTATTTATAAATGCCTTTGTGGGTGCACAGACAGAAAGGGAGACATACCCCTGATTGTGTAGGTCTGATTTTCTTCAGAAACCAGGAAATAATCTGTAATCATGCATGCTCTTCCTCAAATCCAAGTTCCACCTCTCACCAGGATAAAATTAGTTGAAAGAGAATAAAAAGAACAAAAACAAGCATTAGAAAACACAACTTAAAACTGAAACAGGAGAGGCTGGTTGCTTAAGCTTTGATAAAATAAAGCCTTCTTTGAAGATGTAAATGTATACAGCTACAAGGGAAAACCATGATCAGTTCTCAGGTTCTGACTGAAAGTGCTGCCTAGGCTGAACTTGTACCATGCTTCACTCAGCTAATTTTACATTGGAGACCCAGCTGAGCAGTGGAAATAAAAAGCCATCACATCTCCCTGTTCTGTAAACTTGGCAGTGTCTTACTTCTGAGCTCTTCCCAGCAGTATCTGCCCCAAGAGTCTCTGGAGTTGTTTGGATGGTGTTACCTCCGACAACCAATGCTGGCTGACATAAAATGAAGAAAGCATCTCTCATTGAAATATGATCTACCCAAAATAATTTTAAACACCAAAGTAGCTCTCATGTGGAAGTATTGAGTATCTCCAAAAACCATTAACTGCTAAATGCTGTCAAAGCATTTGATGAATATTCTGCTGCATATAATTTTAAGCAAATCACTTAATACATTTCATGCACTAGTTGAAGGAAATCCCTTTCTTTAAAACCATGTAAGCTATGAAATCATAATGATACGAAAGAGAAAATAAAACATCCTAGAAAAAGTCAGTTTGGGGTAACTTGTAGAAGATTAATTAACCCTTTTGCAGTTACATAGCAAGTGTTACCTCAAAATACAGTACCACACAAAAATTAAATACAGTGTAAACACACTTGCTCATAAACTTATTAGGATATGCAGAACAGCATGAAATAATAACAGAATTCATGTCAATTAGTGCTGACATGAAGCCATGAAATTTTACTTTGCAAACAGCAAAAAGAAAAGTATTTTGTTCAGAACCTGATCCAGCTCTAGCTGCTGAGAAGGAAATAGTGGAAAAATCCAATGGAAAACTACAGATAACATTAAAAATAAAGTTATTTTATTGTAAATATATATTTAAGATAACAGATAACTTAAGACAATATATAAAACTAAGAATAAGGAATGTTGTCTTTATTATCACGGATTGCTAAGAATCTGACTAATGATCAAATTGTTATTGTTCTGGGTGCTGTACAGATAAAGAACAAAAGATAATCCAAAAAAAGGCTATTTTAAAATATCAGGAATAGTAGTCTGACAGGGGAATGAAGAATGTTGACTTCATTGCTAGCAAACATAGAATTCAATTAGGAATTCATATGGAAGGATTTCTGTCTTAAAGGATAAAGAGATTACAGGAAACCTGAAAGATTTCTTTTGCATGGGTCTTCACCGAGGATAATGGATACATGTAGTGAAGGCATCAAATGATGGAACGTCAAGAAATTAAATTTAAATAAATCACAGCAACCAGATGACATTCACCTAAGATTAAGATTTATTAAATAACTAATTACTGATCTACCTATATTGACGCATAAAATAATGTAATTTATGTATAGCATAAGCCTGTATGTTTGTCAGTTTATATCCTTCTTGCCAAATAGGTTGCCAAAGGTATTCCCAAGGAGCCTATATCAGTGTACTTCTTTTCAATATAAATCTTTGTCCCATTGCTGTTAGGTATTTTTCAAGACAAAGGTGTGGCTTCTTGCTTTTAAGTTTTGCTTGTGTTGCCTTTTCATTAGTCATTCTTTATTTGCTGAAAAATATATATTTATCTCTGGCAATTCTTATGCACAATTGTCATGTTTTAGGCAGAGCATTCCCCAAGTTAGTACTCCTGCTAAAATCACATGGTGCTTCCTCTCCGGCTGGAGGCACAAAAGGCAAAGATCACAGTTTGAGATAAGAACAATTTCCTGGAAACAACGAGATAAGAAAACAAACAGTAGCAGCAACAATATGAATAACTAAAGGTATAAGTAAAGAAAATATTGATATGGAAAGTCTCCAACAATAAACAGTATCAGACCATTCTGTCTGCCATGTTTTCTTGGCAAGAAACCTTTCCTCCCAGAAGAGTCCCTTCCCCCTGCCCTGGCAATGACACGAGGTGGCACAGTGCAATCTCCCTTCCAGTTACTGGAGCACTGCCTTGTTGGAACCAGGACAACAAATTAAGCTACATTGTTCAATCCAGAGTTATTTCACTACAATACAGACACCTCAACTATGTTTTACTTCTGTGCTGGTGGTTACTATTCCATGACTACTTGAAAACAGTTAATTTATATAGACAAATCTTTCAACAATCTAAAAGCTGCTAAGATTCAAGCACTGACTATATCATAAAGTTCACTCAATCTCCTGCAGTGCTGTTGTACTGTGGTGCTCATAGCACATCCACAGGTCTGTCTTTTCAGAACTGTCCGTTTGCCATAACAGCTTTTCTAATAAAATTAAAATTTTACTAGAAGCATGAAAAGATATTTGCTGTATTCTCTGATGTTGCATATTCAATGATTGCTTTAGAATACAATGTCAGATACATGATAATTTCCTCAAAAAGCAGATTCTAGTAGTTGTTCTCATTAGTCTGCCAGACCTGATCTTGAAACCTTAAAACAAAATGCAATCAACCTAAATGCTTGGCAACTCCAACACTGCTGCATGTTTAAAGAGGAAAACAGAGGTTTTGTGATTACAGGTATAATACATACATACGTAATATACATACATAATATACATACATAATATACATACAGGCACTGATGAAGCTGCACCTCAAGTACTGTCTCCAGTTGTGGGCACCTCAAATCAAGAAAGGTGCGGCAACATGATCAGAGAACAGCAACAAAGTTTGTGAGCAGTCTAGAGAGTAAGTCCTATGAGGAGTGGTTGAGGGATCTGGGGTGGTTTTCCATGGAGAAAAAGGAGGCTTAGTGAAGATCTTATCACTCTCTACAATTACCTGAAAGGGGGTTGTAGTGAGCCTACACCTCCCAGGTAACTAGTGACAGGACTAGAGAAAATGTCCTCAGGCTGGGGTGGTTGGGGTTGGACATTAGGAACAATACATTTATTGACAGGGTTGTCAAATATTGGAATGGGCTGCATAGGGAAGTGGTGGAGTCACCATCCCTGGAAGTGTTCAAGAAATGACTGAATGTGGCACTTAGTGCTATGGTTTAGTTGATATGGTTGTGTTCAGTCGAAGGCTGGACTTGATGATTTTAGAAGTCTTTTCCAACCTTAATAATTCTATGATTACATGATTCTGTAATGATCATATACCTGCTCAGCTTTGGGGGCTGTGCTTAGATATTTGTGAAACTCATCTACTGTGTGCCTCTCATAACAACCATGACTGGCTGTAACATGAGATATTTTTTATTTTGTTTTATTATAGTGTTGTTAGCAATTGTTTTTTTAAGTATTCTACTAAGGGACTAAATTTACTTATCTAATAAGATTATCATCTCTCAAGTCATATATCTGAAATGTTTTCTGCTTTCTCTGATATGGATTATCTCAAGCTTGAGTAAGTGTGTTTTTCATTAATTAAGAAAAACATAACTCAGCATGTCCTTTAAATTGCTTAAAATTATAATGCAGAAATTTTCTATGTCAAAGACAATGTAACACAATGTTGTCTGTTACAACAGGCTCTATAACGTTATGGGACCAGTCATCTGGTAACAGACAGGGTTTTTTTTCCTTTTATTCATTGATGACCCAAGGTCTTCTTGCTTTCATTTTTATTTCTTAGGCATTAACACACTACCTTGAGAAGGTTCAAACATATAATCTTTCATTTTTCTTTGTAAAAGGCAGCACTGGAAATTTATTCTTTCCATTTTGCCTTTTTATTTTTGGCGAGGGGAAGGGATGGGAGGCGTAGTGTGAGTGTAATAGTACTGAATTAAATCATAGAATCATCAAATCATAGAATAGTTATCTGTTTATAGAAAATAAATGTTGGAGCTTTTAGGTAGCTACGTCAAAGATATTTTCTTCTAAATCTCCTATAGAAATATAGAGCAAAAATTGGTTACTTTGGATTCCCTGTAGCAATAAATATTTTTCTAATGAAAACATGCATTGAGGAAAAAGTCCATGGATTTTTACACGGCTTTTGGAGTTTTTGAAATCACCAGCAGTCAATTCAGTTGCTCTAATCTTTAAACCTAAGGGTCTAATTCTGACAAAGTCTTTTGATATGTTTTCATTACTTTCCTATGATGTTTGCTTGGAGAGAACTATAGAATATTGCTACAGAAATTCATATTAGAATAACATTCAACCTCAATTTTCTGAGACTCAGAAAATTTGTCAGGCATTTATTCAGTGCACAACTGCATAACTCTGAAAAGACTCATTAGGAAAAAAATCTTATTTCCGTACAGGACACATTATGGTCATTGTGCATATGATCTTTAAAAATACAGTTAAAAATTTAGCATATTCAAGTTCCTCAGTACCAGAGTAGCCATAAACCTATTTGCTATTTAGCCATTTAACACAATTATTTACTCTTCAAGAGATATACAGTTACTATAGCAACAGCTACATTTACAGTCCCAGAATAAATGGAAAGCCTAATCTGTCCAGCCAGTAAAGCAAAAAGCTTTTTAAAACGTAGTTTATCTGTTGCCTTTATAATAGAAATTAGTGGCACTCAAATTATGAACCATGATCTGGTTGCAGACTGCCAGCTTTGATCTTGAAGGCAACTGTTACACTCAGCTCATGGTTTGACTGCGTGTTCAGTAGCTTCGACAAGTGACAGTAATATACTCTTTTATTTTCTTCTTTTTTTTTCTTTAGACTATGATAAGATGACAGATGCAGACAGAATAAATGAGATAATCTTTAGCTGACTCTTTTTGTGGTTGAAATGATCAGTAACCTAGGGTGAAAAAGAGCTACCTTTCACATAAAATGTTAATTTAATAGCAATGAAATAAAAAATTAGAAGCAATATTTTTTTAGAAGTGTTACAATTTTCCTTATAAAAATGTATAAATTAGAAAATTTTCAAAAGAGAGTTACATAACTCTCCAGGCTTCCTTACTACTCAAGGAATTTGTGAGTGCAAGTTAATATGAATTAGTTTTACAGATTAAATTAGACTAAAATAAGATATCACCATATTCAGCAATGTGCTTGCAAAATCTACCTTACATTACCTATGTCCAGAGCTTGTGTTCTTCAAAATAAAAATATTTGCTACAAAAAAGGATAGTAAGGCAATCCATTTGGATGGTGAATTTTTATATTAAAGATGACATTAAAGAATTATTCTTGCTACTAAATTACCAAACCGTATGGGTGTCTGCAGAAGGATTTACGTGAGGAGCAAAGCTCCGTTGGTCTATGCACCAAATCAGTTGAGCATGATTTGTCCTCTGTGTCAAGAGTGAGTCACTGAAGTTGGCGCGACCAATGCCTGGCTTGCTCTTCCTCCCCCCTTGTGCTGGCTTGATCACACCCTTAGGGACAGGGGCTGTAAGGGCTCTCTGGAGTGCTCATCCCCTGGCCTGCAGGTGTTGGTAACGTGCCATATCAAAGGAACACCTCAACAGACCCCTTTTTGCTTGCAGTCATTAGTCAGAATGCCTGTATTCTGGCCTTGAAGTGCTCTTGCTCTTCATAAAAATAAAGAGACTTTGAGATATTTTCACTGCTTTCGATATTTCGATGCTCTTAATGTTAATCATAAAATGTTTTACTTCCAGCATTTGTCATTCTTCTTCCATTTGAATATATATGATCTTATGAAGAAAAGCAGGAAATTTCTGCAGTATAAATATACTGCCTTAGCGGATTTTCTCCTTCTATATTGCAAAGATTGAAGAAGAAACTTTTCCTGAAAGATACATAAAACCCTGTCTTGAAGTTTGATTTTCACTTTTTAAAGTAGTGTTTCTTAGAGCTTTTGTTTATGATGTTTTCAGTAAAAGAAAATTCCTCTGTATTCTAATGCAAGGAAAGCATCTAGATTCATATGTTTGAAGAGAGATGGAATATTTTCAGGCTTCAGGGCTCCAGGTGGGGCTTCATGTGAAACGGTCTCTTCAGATAAGAAAACTGGAAAATAGTCAGTGCTTGCAGATGTACTGAAAAAATCTCTAATTAGTAGCATGTCCTACTACCTCTATCTTGATTACTGCATAGTAGGTAGATATTTGGCAGCCAGCTGGTCTGAGATTTAAAAAAAACCCCAAATTATGGCTAATATAATGTTAGGATTAAGCAAAAATTATCTTAAAACTAAAACCTACCTATTTCTCCAATTTGTGAAGAAATAATATTGCATAATATGTGTGGTTTTGGCTGAAAAGATGTGTCAAAAGATGCAATCGTTGGTTGTATCTTACTTCACAGATATTTAAAAATTACAATAATTTGCTAGAAAATGGTTATTAAGGAAGGATGGGGAATGGCACTTCATATTCTTCCAGAGCACAGAGCTGAACTGAATGAAAACAGGTGAAAATTAAGAAATGTGGAATTTCAAATTCAGACTTCTAAATCCAAGAAGTACTGAAATACAGAAAACACTCATGCAATCTTAACTCTGCCTTCAATAGCAGCAGTCTAATCTGGTTGTAACATGTCCATTTATTTTTTCATGGGCAGAACAAATAAGAAGTGTTTAGCCCTATATTAAATTGAATTAATTCAATCTCAAGGCCTCAATCAATGAGTTGTTCCTTTCTTAACACAAGGTTAGTGTTAAAAGTTTTAAGTTAACATCATCCTCATCCACAAACCTGGGCTTTATTCTTTACTGCAGTTACAGTAATTTCAAACACACAAAAAGGGGATCAGCATCTCCACTTTGTTTTTCTCTCCTCAGAGATTCAAACACCTCCCCTTATATTCTCCCTATCCTCCTGTAACTTAATTATTTGTGTTTTCTTGAGAAGCTTTTCCTTGCATAATTCATACCCCTGCCCCGCTTCATCCATTCTTAAAGTTCTGTCTAAATTTTTTGCAGATTGGATTTCTTAAGAGTAGAAATGAGACGCCTTCCCTTTTCCTCTTTTAACAGGACAGGTTAGAGCTGCAAGTGTGCAGATCTGCTGAATGGCCTCTCAGGTGGTTTTGTGCTGCTGCTGATGCTCAGCCTTACACTGCCATGAACTGGGAGAAGGCAACTCTGCTATCTTCCACCTCATGTGAGCACTGCTTGGCTACGCTCCCCAAGTGTTTGGCTTGTAAAGGTGAACACGAGCAACCAGTGTTGGAGAGTAAATCTTGTGAGTTATCAGTTTTGACACTTATGAAGTAAATGTGGCTGTATTTAAAAAGTTAAAAAAAAGCCCCACAACCAAAAACTGTTGATGCCAATAACAAATATGATTACATTTTTTGTTCAAATATGTGCAAAAATGTTGATACTTCTGACCTGCAGACCACACTTGGAAAGGTGAAAGAGGAGTGAGAAGAGTATATGCTGGGAACCTTTAACTCAGATAACTTACATTTGAATCTATAAGTTAATCTATAATCTGTAAGTTATACAGCAAAGCGAACTTAGACTTTAGAACTTCAGGGCACATATAGAAATATTGACCTTTGAGCAGCAGAGTTCTCAACATTAAATACAAGAAAGCTGCGATTTCTCTACAGCACTTCTCACATTTGCAATTTTCTTCTTTATCTTTGAAGGGAAAATTCTTCAGTCCTTGTTCTATCAAAACTGCCAGTATTAATTATTAATAGGAATTTTGTTCAATGAATAATGACAGAGATGGCGCCTTTTGTTCTCAACAATTATTTATTTTCAGTCTGTGAAACTCTTCAGTTATATCTTCTTGTAGGTTTGGATCACGTATGCCTTAAATTTTCTCATGTCATTTATCTCTCAACCTAGGTTGTCACACAAAAAATATAACTTTTAACTGCAGTTTTGTCTTCATCTCAGATTCCTTTTTCTCAGTATTAACTCTCATTAGTCCTTAACTGTCAATTTTAGTTTCTATTATTGCTTTGAGGAAAAATACCATAATTATCTAGAGCACTGAATATGTATTGACTAGGTTAACATTTAGATTCAGTATTACAAATATTAATATTAAAAAATACCCCTTCAAAAAGTTTGAATCACTTTCCAAATATTCTGATCTTATGTCTGAACTTTTGAAAAAATATTCTGGATAAAGGACTCATAGTTTAACTTATGTTTTTTCATTGGAGATATAAAATAATCTTGTGAGAGTCAACATTTCTCAGAAGAAAAAAAGACTAGCTATTTGTCAACAGAAGCATGAAGACAGCATTCAATAATAATTAGTACACAGAAATGATTAATCCTTTACGTAAACTGAAATTGATTTTGCAATTCAAATTATTAACAAGGAGATAAAGGTTCATCCTTATATAGTCATGCTTATACCTTCCTCTTCTCTTATTGCCTTTGCAGAAAAGTTGAATGTGGGTGTTTTTTGTTGGTTTTTGTTGGTTTTTTTGTTTGTTTGTTTGTTTGTTTTCCCTAATAGAAAATGGACTGGAGAAATAAGCATTGTAACTGAAAAAATAAGTTTAAAATTATCATAAAAAGTATCCTTAAGACTAGGGTTTGGTTGTCTAAAAATTTTTGATTGACTGCTTGAGAGGTTCTCATCAGCTAGCACTTTCAGAAGCCATTCCCAGGAAGCACTGTGGAACTGGGTATTACCAATCTCTTGCAGGTACTTTCCCTATGGCAGACTCTTTCTGGGGGTTAAAAGAGTAGAACCTAGCACAAGCACGAACTATTCTGTGCCTTTTGGCCTGAAACTCTGGGAATTCTTGGATTCTAAATACTATCTGATCTGTACTGTTCATTGCTGCCACAGGAGGTGTCTAACTCCACCCTGGCTACTGTGATAGGCTGCCTGAATGCAACTCTCAGTGCTCAGAAAATGCCTGCCTTCTTCATAATTTACCTTTTCTTATCGATTTGATAATTGGGTTATGCAGCATTGACTGTAACATTTGCAAGGGTGGAATTGCGAGGACGGGAGACCACAGAGTGAGTGGAATTAGAAGAAATGCCTTTTCAGACATACAACAATATGCCTGAGGATGCCTCCTGGAAAAGGAGAGGTTGGGTGTAGTATAAGAAGTCTTTTATCTTTTTAATGTTTATGATTCTCTGAAAATAATATTCAAGGAAATAGCTCTTATGAAAGACATTCTCAGACACAGCAAATAATGATATTGATGAGAACAAATTAGTTTCATGGTGGAAGTGTTTAAAAATAAAAGTTTCTTTGAACTCAGTGAGAACCAGATTTAATGAAATTTAAATTAAAGTGAATGGAATAGATATGTAGGAGTTAATCAACTGGAATGGTAATAATATGGAATAGAGGTTCTTTTCTTCGAATGAAACTGCTTGAATGAAATCATCTATCTTGATGTTTATTGTTCTTTGACTGAGGCATGCAAATGTATATTTTGAAAGCCAAATTCTTATTCAATTAAAGTAAATATCAAGGATTTGAATTTTTTCTGTCTTTGAGATTGTCTCTTCTATAGGAAATAGAGTTGTCTGCCTGTGCTTTTGTGGAAGAGCATTTTGGCAGCTCAGCAAGGTAATTTTTTTGTTCTACTGCAGCTGTTAATACACTGCAATGATATAATTTTTGTCTTTCTTAACATAATTTCATATTTAGCATGAAAATAGTAGTCTAAAATTAATACAACTACTTTCTAATTTTGCTAGAGTTTTGCAGGTTGAAACAGAATATAGATAAAATTTCACTTTTGTTGTGATCATATATTCTCCATTTGATTCTTGACCAGCTGGAGGTTTGACTTAAAATAATTAACAATCTTTCCACACTATGGAAACGAAATAAGAGTAAGTCAAGTCTTGTATTCATTTCAGTGACATATATACAATACTTGGTTTTGATTTATTTTCCCTTTTTGTCCTGTAATGTTATGTAATTAAATGTTATTAGTGTTATGTAATTAATGTTATGTAATGTAAATATTAACCCCTCTTCTACTGCAACCATATTATTGAGGATATCTTCCCTTAAAAAAATGACCTTACCCTACTCCTGGATTGAAAGTTTTCATATTTATTTTAAATTCATTGTTACTGCTGTATTTATCTAATTTATGTTAGTAAAACAATGATTTTGTCTCATCAATGAAACACATACATATATATTATTATTATAGCAATATAGAAAAAAAAACTCAAAATCACAGATGACTGTTGATGGACCTAGTTTTTGACTGACATGACTACAAGGCTAGACTACAGGTTTATCCAGAACCATGTCCTGTCCCTGCTCAGTGAACTGTATCAGCTACAGGATGTAGTTATGTTTCCCCCAATAATTCCTTAGCAACTTTTACCAATTCTTCTGAAACAGAAATTTACAGTGTCTTAGCATTTAATAGTTCTTGATAGGTTTTCATTTCATGAAAACAATTCATTTAGTTTTGAAAGAAAAGCCTATTCTGCAGAACAGCTTGCAGTGAGGACAGAGCTCTGCTACCCATATAAAATTCTGGCAGCAGATGCCTTTACTCAAAAGAGATGATTGCCACCACATATTCTCTTTACTTCTGACTCCATTTTTCAGTGCTAACTGGCTTGGGGTGGGCAAGTTCACTGAGGGCAGTCAGACACAGGCTCTCTAAAGCTCCAGCAGTTCATTATTCAGTGTGGCTTCAGCAGTTCAAGTGAGAGATGTTGATAAGATCATCCAGGGCTTTATTTTTCATTGATTCCTTAACTGTCTAGGCAGTGTCAACAAGATGCACATTTCAATTTAGTGTCTGGCCTAGGATATTAGCTGCAAGGTACAGACAAATCAGAAGATGCCACAGAAAGGATACACAGTCCCCTTTTTTTTCTAACCTCATCCAGTGCACAAGATCTTAAAAGTTGCTCTGCATAGCACCATTACCACAACTTCAACTCTTGTGTTTGGAGAGGAAAGAGGTAGCACAAAAGCCCAGGGAGACTGCATTAATATGTACTCACAGGACTGAGCAGGTAGTGTCCAAAACAGCTATGTGGAATATTTCACAGCTGAAGGTCTCAGTGGTGTTGCTTTCAATAGCACAACAGCCTTTATTATCAGACTGGCAGCAGTCATCTATTCTGTAGACCTGACACCTAACTTATACTCACACCAGAAGTCTCTCTCTCCAACTTGTTTCCTTATTCCAGAAAGAAAATCGTGCAAATAAAAGAAGTAATTATTATTTACCTGCTTTAACCATAAGGGTTGGTGTTGACTTTAGTGAGGAGTGAATAAAAAAGGTTTCCTCTGAAAACTGATGAGCCTTACAGTGCTTTTATTCTGGGTCCAGAGAATTCTAAAATTGCAGGATCAATCTGTTTGTCCTAAGACATCCCTGAGAGAAGACCTCTTCAATATTTCCATAATAGGGGCATATCTGCCATGCCACATGGCAGGTCCAGTCGCTGTTAAGATCTTAAGATGATCAAGTTAATCTCCTTGAACTATGTGCAACATTCTCTCATCAAGGGGAAGTCATGAGTATAACTGACTTTTTCTACTGCTGGATTACCCTGCTTTTGAAGAGACAGAGGCACAGCTTGTTAAAGGCATAGCTGACACCATCTAAGATTTTCTGGAAGACTCAGAAGATTGATGTAATCATCAGGACAGACCAGAATGAAACAGAATAACAGAAAATTATTTCAGAAGAAGATTTGGTAATGAGGAAGATCAAAAGAAAGTAAGATATGCAAAGAAGAATAGGGTTATTGATGTAAAAGGTAGAAGAGAGGTTGGATAGAAGCAGGACAGTTACATCTCAGAGATTTAATATCTTGTAGTTGACGTTAAAATCAGAACTGTGGATTGGTATAATGAAGAGCAAGAAACAACTCGAGATATCACAAGGGATCTTAACAATTAAAGATCCTCCTATTGGCTCATGTGTGGAAAAACTTCACAGAATCAAACAGAATCACAGCATTTAGGTTGGAAGGCACATCTTGAGATTGCCTAATCCAACCCTCTTGCTCAAGCAATGTCAGGAAGAACACATTGCCCAGGATCATGTCAGTCAGGTTTTGAATATCTACAGAAGTGGAGAGTCCAAAACCTCTCTATCAACCTGTTCCAGCATTTGATCTCAGTAGCAAAAAAGAGTTTTTCTGTATTGAATTTCATGGGGTTCATTTTGTGTCAATTGCTTCCTGTTATATTACCAGGCATCACAGAGAAGAGTCTGGCTCCATCTTCTTCATTCCATTCAATCAGATATTTATACATATTGATAACAAATCTTCATGCTGAACAGTTCAAGTTCCTTCAGTCTCCCCTCATACAAATTATGATCATCCTTTGGTGATATTTGTGGCCCTGTTCTGAGCTCCCTCCCATAAGTCCATATTTTGCTTGTACTGCAGAGCCCAGAACTGGACACAATACTCAGATGTCTTACCAGTCGTGAGCAGAGATGACGGATCACCTCTTGACCTGAAGGCAACACTTCCTAATTTAGCCCAAAATCCCACTACCTTTCTTTGCCACAAAGACAAATTGTTGGCTCATGGCACATATCTTCAACAACCCATGGTTCTTCTCTGCAGAGCTGCCTTCCAGCAGGGTAGTTAGAGCAGGGTACTGGTGCCTGGCGTCATTCCTCAAAAGATGCAAGTGCTTACATTTCCCTTTGCTGAATTTCATGAGACTCCTTTCAGCCCAATTACTCACTCTGTCTAGGTCCCCTGTAATGGCACCTGGTCTGCTGGCCACCCCTTCCAGTTTTGTATCATTGTAAATTTCCTGACCTGAACTCTTCCCCATCATCCAAGTCAGTAATGAAGAGTTTAAACAGTAGTGACAGTATCGGTTCCTGGGGTACCCACTACTGACGTGCCTCCAAACTTTGTGGCAGTGAAGCCTATTTGGAGCAAATATTGAGCCAAGTTTTAGTTTCCTCCAAAAGTAGTCTGTGATACAAATTAAAATGTTGAGAAACATCATGGCATATGTTTGAACTGTTACTATTGTTCCAAACAACTACAAGTTTTACTTCTATCTTCATGTGATTAAGCATAAGGATATTGAATATAATTTCATTTTTGTCTAATTCTTCATTGTTTGATTAATATCTATTTTTATGTTGTGATCAGACTACTTCATTTAAACTAGAAGTGGCTGTTTCTTTCTTTCCTTACACTGTGATGTAACTTTCTAAATGATATAAATAATATGAATTGCTCAGGAACCTTTCAGGATTTATAACAGCAAGTCTGAAATAATCCTGGCAAATGTCATACATAAACAAAAAGATCTATTGAAGAATAAAATAACCAAGACTGTACAATTGCAAAAGAGTGAAATCCTATTTTAATAGATTTAAAGGAGCCACAAATACCATGCTGCCATGACCACCTAGATGAATTATTGTCTTTCCAGCCTAGTAGTAGTGACAGTTCCTGCACTGTAATTCTTAGAAGTTTCTTATGCTTCCAATGTTTCTTAGGTTCCTTAACCTCAACCTTGCCATGCATAACTCCTTAATTTTTCAGCATACTTCAGAAAATACCTACAAGAGAGGATTTGTAATGTGAGATTTTCAGAACAACAGTGTAAGGACAGAGTGAAGATCTCATGAATACAGGTCTGCATGGACATCAGCCAGATGCACAGTGCTGCATGATTCCCCTCTGCCCCACCTGCTCACATTGGGGGTACCTCTGCACAGAGCAGTATAAGTGGTGCAGAATCTTAAAACAAGCTAAAAAAGTTATGTAGGGGAACATAGTATAATCAAATTCCAATAGGAAACATAATTGAGATGAGAATACTTGACTGTTAATTTTCATAGTTAATTGCAATGTAATTTTTGTTTGAAATTTTTTCAGAACAGATGTTTTTGTCCGACCTGTGAGTGACTCCTGTAGTGTAGCAAAATTTGGTGCCTTTACAACTTGTTTTGGAAGTAACAGGGTGCAGTGTACATGCTGCAGGCATTATTGCTGTGACTGCTAAACGTTATGTGGTTACTTTTGTAGTAGGGATGGGATTGAGGCCTCCAGCTCATTTCACAATAGACTATTGAATACCCATCAGCTGAAGCAAATTTCAGTCAGTAGCGACCCGAAATGCAATTGAACTTAATGACCTAGAGGTGCAAGGCTCTGTATCTCATTACCTCTTCCCTAAACCTTCCAGTCCCAGAGTGTTTTCTTCACTCTTTTGAAAAGAAACATCTATTGTACAGGCATAACTACTGCTGAGTATCTTAGTCATTTAACTTTAGATTGTTGAGTTTCATTATTGTTTATTCCTTTGTCTCAAGCTGAATCATTTTCTATGAATCAGATAAAGCACTATCATTATGATATCATTTATGAAGGCTACATAATTGTAGCTTTTCTCACTAAATCTTTGGAATAGTGCATTTCTTCCCTCACTAAATACTAATTTATTTTCAGATGTGGCTATTACATTATTCTTTTTTATTTCTCAAGGAAATCCTTTTGAAGTAGACATCCTCTGTATTTTTTCTACAAGTATCTGAATTGTTCATTAGCTTTAACAGTAAAAGGAATATTCTGAGACATTTTATAAAAGATTTTTGGTATTCAGGTAATTTTTCAAACAAGTTTCTGGTTTTAAAAATTTGAGGAAGAGATATATTTATTCTATACCTGACCTGAACAAAACACAGAGTTTGCTATAAAAGTTATATTTTCAATGCATTTATCTAACCTGTCAGTGTCTGTCAGTTAGAAATATTTAGGCGCCATTAAAGTAAAGCATCAAAGACACGGGGATCTTGTTTCCTTCCAAGTAATAAGTTTACATCCTGAAAAGTGAAACATCATAATCCAAGTCCTTACTACTTCTGAACGAAAATATTTTGTCTCATCCCTTAAGATCTCAGGTATATTATTTGAGATGAATTCTTGTGACAGTGAGCCAAAGACATTATTTAGTGACTAAAAATCCTACTTGGAAAAAAAATTTAGAGTAAATATTTGTGTTCATCTCTCTTTGAAAAGAAAAAAAAAAAGATGAAAAAGCTTTGCTTAGCTTTTCTTTTGTGTGTGTGTGTGTGTGTGTGTGTGTGTGTGTGTGTGTATGTGTGTGTGTGCTTAACTTCCACAAGATTTACAAACCACTAAACCAGAAACATGCTTTTTAAAAGACTATAAGCAGTGGGAGGTCACATAGAACAAGAGTCCTGGCACATGGAGAGTCCTCCTACCAATGAACATTGGCACTAGTGTCTTCTTTCAACCTGGAGCAATTCTAATGCAATTGGGATATTGCACCAACATTTCCCTTTTTCTTTTTAAAAACAAAGGAAAAAAACAGCCAGCTCAGTTGCATTTCAGAAAAAGACAGACACACCCATTTGCATATATGGTCAATTGAAATTCTTAAAATCTCTGTATCTGCATTTTCTAGATAATCAAGCAACTAAAAAGCTCCCTTAAAAGTTGAACAAACAGGAAAGAAAGAAGCATTTCTAACTTGTCTTTTTAATATCTTTTGCTTAATGTATGGATTTTTTATTATGTTAACATCAACATCATCATCATGTCTCTCAAAAGGATTTTATTGATTTGAAGCCTCATATCTTTATAAAATCCTTTATATAAATTTAATAGATATTTTTAGATATAATTTTAATAGCTACTTAGAATGATCAAGTGTATATAATGCAAAGGAAAATTCCTTGTCTTTCCCAAAAAATTTTTAATGGTTTTGAATATGAATATATTCAAATATAGTGTTTTCCCAGGACCTTCTTGCCTCTATATTCAGCAAGATCTTCATCCAGAAGATCATTTAATGTACAAAAAAGAGGTAAAAAATAGTATTTTTATTTTTCTCCATAATGAAATCATGTAAGAACATATATTGATAAACTATCTGCAGAGTTGAATTATGTGAGTTTTATTCCTTCTAAGCCACAGGAATGCAGTCCAGAATTCTTCACAAAATATCTGCAATGCTGAACAACAGTCCTACTCAAAAAACTGTACTTTTGTTTGCAATTCTAGCAGAGATGTTAAGAATTTAATGTGTCTTTACCTTAAACTGCCCTCTCATTCAGAGAGTGGGCCCCTGTGAAGAGAGCTGAGATTTTTAGCATAGAGAAACTTGTACAGCCATCATCTGTACTGTTAATCTGGGGTGTTCCTCAAACATTATACTATCTTTCTTTTTTTTCTTAAACTATTTATATTAGCCCTTAGGTTTATAAAAAGTGCTCAACCATTTTTAGTTGCAATAAAACTAGCAGGCACCACAAGACAGAAAACAGAAAAGGAAAATATATCCCACCCAAATTTCTTGTAAGTCAATCAATGCCATAAACATTATAGGAATTCTAGTCCAAGGGGGTTTAATTTGCCATATTTTTTTAAACATTGAGGCTTGTTAGGGAATATGGTTGTGGGGAAAAGAATGAAGGACTACAATTCATAACCTAGTTGAAGAATGAAGGTGGTTTCAGACCCTCAGGCAAGGGAAGTTCTGATATGGTATTTTTTCCTCTACTCCATGAGTATTATTTATTTATTTGATGTTAAAGTGCCACATATAGAAAATTGAAGCAGAATGCAAAGTGTCTTTTGTAGACAGCCCAATTTCTACAGGGTTTAGTTCTTTGTAGGTGAATTGTCTTTTTGTGTACAGACCATCCTTATCTGGTGGTCCCAGCTTCTCATATTTCCTTGCCCTTTTTTTTCTCAAGGAATACAGACAAGCCTTCCAATTTATTTCTATTTTTAAATTCTTTGAGGATCTGCTTTGCCTTAATTTATAGTAGACATAAGTCCCATGTTGCAGTTAGTAGCATCACATCAAGAAATACTTGGCTGGATTCTTGGCTGGAGCTCAGAAAAATAGTCAAGATTTTTCTGAAGGGTCAGATTAGTAGATTGTAGAAAAATGCATGAAAAGCTTGGATAAATCCTCTGCTTGTGACAAAAAGGTGCTTCTTTTGTCAGGATTGATTTGTCAAGGAGTGGTGTTTAGGGGTTTAGGTTTGGGGGTTTTTTTGAGAATATATTACCTGAATTGAGGAGAAAATTCAATATTGTTCAAAATATTTTTAATGCAAACAACTTGCACATAGGAACATTTGCAGGAAGTATTAAGAGGTAAGTGGATGAAGATTGGCAATGCTGAGGGTACAGGCAATAACAGGGATCTGATAAAAGGGGACAGAGTTTAAGGGAAGATTTGAGCATGTAGGCAAAAGGTAGAGAAAAGTAGTAAGATGAGAGGAAGAGAAAGAAGGAAAAGGTGAAGAGCTGAGAATTTTGTGGGTGATAGTTCTTTCTAGCTATAGCTCCCTTTTCATAAGCATTTCTTGGGAGGAGCAGGGCAGGAATAGTATGAAAGCAGAGCAGACTGATATGTTGTCCCTTTAGACATTCATGGTCTCACCTGATATAAGCTCTCTTTCTCTTCTCCTGAGTAAATTTAATCTCTTTTTCCAAACAGGTATGAACATACCGTTTTCCTCATCTGGCGTATATTAAGAAATGTGCTGGTCTAGGTGTTTTGAATGTCTCCTTTTACTCGTGGTTTACTCGTTTTTCCTAACACACCTTAGGAAACCAGGAGCTCCTGAATAGTGTTTGTACATATCCTTATGATATTCCCAGCACAGAAGTCATCACTGCTCCTCTATGTAGTCAAAATGTAGAACTAGTATAGAAACTGATATGTAAAGGACAGAAAAATATATTTTACAGGTTCTCCATTACTATAATTAGGCAGATAAATATCAAAATATAATGAAAGAACAGTAATAACGCTACTCTTTAATTTTATCTGTATTCTTCTGTGTTATTTGTTGAAGAGAAATAACTCCCTTAAATTTTCTTTATTTGAAAGTATCAATATTTCATATGACATACTATTTATTGAAATTTTCAAGAACTTTGAGGTAATTGAACATAGAAAATTCACAAGATATTTAGAAAGTCATCTGATGCCAAGGCTCCTGATACATCACTCTCAGCTTCCTTCAAATATCTCTTAAGGTTGCCAGTTCCATTCTATTTGTTTTTGAATTCGCATACATGCACACACTTCTGGAATCAAACTAAAACTATTGTAAGTGTTAAGTTTAGAAGTGATTTTTAATCATGTAGATATCCTGTTCCCCATCTGAGGAAATGTCTTATTTCTGTGATTAAGCAGATTTTTTTGATAATAGCCTTTCTATGTATATTACCTTTGCCACATGAATAGCTTTTGCAAGCTAATAAGTAAAAAATAGATAATAATGTCTTTTGATTTTACAATGCCCAGTATATATATCTATTAATTGGAATATTTTGGTATGCCTTTGTGCTGTTTTTCTTGTATTTGTCTGTCATGCCCAGTTGAATAAGTAATTAAATTTAATCACGTTTATAAAGGGAAAAACAACAAACGAGGAGAGGAGGTGGAGGAGGAGGATAAAAAGAGAGTAAGAAATGGTAGAAGCACATCTGAGCTAGAGAAGAAGGGGGAGCATCTACTCCAGGTGCCAGGGATGAGATTCCCCTGTAGCCCACGGAGAAGACCACACCAGACCAGATATCCCTAGTGCTGCCTACGAAGTAGTTTGATATTTCTGGAAGGAACTGGAGCCTGTGGAGAGCCTGTGCTGGAGCAGGTTTGTCCTGAAGATCTGAAGCTCATGGGGAAAGCCTGCAATGGAGCAGGAAAAAAGCATACTGAGGAAGGAGGGAGAGAGGGAACCGTTATGGATTGACCCTAAACTCAATTTCTCACCTTCCTGAGCTGCTCAGGGGGTGAAAGTAGATGAAACTGGAGTGAAGGAATCAAGTTGAGCCTGGAAGAATATTTGTTTCTCACTATTCATATACATTGTCATTCGAAATAACCAAATTTTCCCCCAACTGAGTCTGTTTTGTCCATGATGGTAATTGATAAGTGATCTTCCTGTCTTTTACCTTGACCTATGAGCTTTCTTGTTTCTACTTTTTCCCCTTGTCCTGCTGAGGGGTAGAATTGAGCAAGTACCTCTTGGAAGTTTGGCTCAGTTTAACCCACCAAAATTATGAAAGTTATTTGCAAGTCTGTTTATTGCCAGGGACAAATAGGACATTCTTCGGTTCTGCTTGCCATTTTCATTTATCAGTGCTGTTGGTAGGAGCTGGACATACTCTATACTTCTGCATAATAAGGTAAGGAAACTTCAAAAGTATTGACATTATGTATGAAGTGGTCATATTATTTTGTAAATTATTTAATTAAAAGTAGTTTCTCAGCACTCAGACATTATCACCAGACTGAACTACTCCTGTTTATTTATAAGCCATGTTTTCAAGTTCTTCTTGATGAAGTCCTCTCAGTGATGTGCAGCTTCTACAACAGAAATTAATTTCCAAACTGCTTGTCTGAAGACGATACATTTTATTTAGCTCACTGTCTTCCATAAGATGACATTGCCTCACTTAGTTGTTTTCTCAGTTGTGTTTCACTCTGTCTAATTGTCAAAGCTGCTGTGGTTTTCTGGAACTATGATATACAACTGATGCATACTTTCCTCTGATAGTGAAGAAATATATTACTGTAAGAGCTAAAATACCTTGCAAACAGGAAACAGAAGTTACTTTAGATGCTTTTAGATTGTATAGATTCACTATATAAGATAAAAAATATCTCAAATCTACATTTTCATTAACTTGTTCACAGAATGTCCATAACATTCAAATCACAACTTTATAACCTTTGACCTTAGCCTTTATTGTTATGATATACTGTATAATTATTTTATTGGCATTATTTTATTGGATTTTAGAATACTATAATGCTGCTTTGTTGGCTGTTTCATTGCCTCAAGTAGCATAAGCCACAATGCTTGCAATGGATTTTTGCAGTTTAATTAGTATGCTGCTGTGCTGTTTTTAGTGGCATGCTGCTATGGTACCTTTAATTGAAATCTTTCTCTTATGACTGTGATAATTATATCACCCTGATGCCTTTAATCTGGCACCATTATATAGCATGTGGCTGTGCTGCATTAACTTCTTGATATTAATCATTTGGATTAGCACCAAGGGATAACCCAGAAGTAAGAAATACACTGGCTCCCCAGCTGGAGTATTTTTTTGTAAGGCTATGAATACATGCCTATGACACACTCAAAGATATCAGGATAAGCACCTTTATGTTACAACTATGTTTTTAAAAACCTTGAATTAATGTATCTACTCGGTCTTTTCCTAAACTTTCTGTATCCCACGAAAGAATTTTTTATGAATTCTAATAAACTTCACTTTTTCTCCTAAAAGAAAAAAATATTTCAGTCTCATTGGCTAGTAAATGCATGCAAATTGCTCTTTCACAATCCTTTTTGGATATATCACAAAATACCAAATACTTAGTACAAAAGCTGACAGATCTTTTTTATGTTTTCCTCCTATTTATTTTAATGTATTCTCTCAGTGTTATAGAGGGCATTCCAAAAACAAAAGAAAAAAAAAAAAGCATAGGCAAAAATCATGCTTTTAACAGATGTAGTAGCTGGAGACAGGAATTAATGGCATTTGATACAGTAAAAATATGCACTATAATACAAAGTACTGTTGAGGAGGACCATCTTACTTCTGAAAATTGATGATTCTTTTTATAACTCTCTCTTCCTTGATCTATTTAGTTCTAAGGGTTGCAAAAGTAGCATCTTTGGGAGGTCTTATAATGAATGAAATGCAGTCAGTTAAAGTATATGCTGATAAATCTGAAGGTGATGTTGCTGTACTGGAGGATGCAACAGGAAGAAACAGCAGTGTTGATATATTTTTGTATCATAGAATAGTTAGAGTTGGAAGAGACCTTAAAGACCCTTTAGCTCGAAACCTCCTGCCATGGGCAGCGAGCCCTCCACTAGACCAGGCTACTCAAAGCCCTGTCCAGCCTGGCCTTGAATACCCATAGGAATGGGGCATCCATAACTTCTCTGCTCAACCTATTCCTCTGCCTCACCACCACCACAGTAAAGAATTTCTTTCTAACATCTAGCCTAAACCTGCCCTCCTTCAGCTTCCCTCCTTGTCCTATTACTAGATGCCCTTGAAAAAAATTCTTCTCCAGATTACTTGTAAAATCCCTTTTGGAGTTTATATGAGGAAGACTCATTACAAGTCTCCCTGGAGCCTTTTCTTCTCCATGATGGACAGCCCCTACTCTCTCAACCTGCCTTCAAAGGAGAAATGCTTCAGCACTCTGATCACCTTCATGGCCCTGCTCTGGACTCACTCCAACAGGTCCATGTCTATCTCATGTTGGGGGCCCCAAAATGCAGCACTCCAGGTGGGCCCTCACAATGGCAGAGCAGAGGGAAAGAGGCACCTGCCTTGGCCTGCTGTCACACTAGTTTTGATGCAGCCCAGGAGGAAATTGGCTTTCTGGGCTGCCAGCACGCATTGCCAAGTCACGTTGGGCTTTTTGTCTATGAACACATCCAAGTCCTTCTCCCCAGGGCTAGTCTCAATCTATTTTCTGCCCAGCCTGTATTTGTGCTTGGGATTGCCTAGACCCAGGACTTTGCACTTGGCCTTGTTGAACTTCATGAGGTTCAACAGGTGGTTCACAGGACCACCACTCAAACCTGTCAGGATCTCTCCCTTCCTCCAGCTTGTTGGCCACACAACTTGGTGTCATCAGCAGACTTGCTGAGGGTGTATACAGTACCAAAAAACATGTTAAAAAGTGCCAGTTCCAATACTGACCTCTGAGGAACACCAAGTGCCACTGCTCTCTACTTGGACATTGAGTTGTTGACTGCAAGTCTTTGAGCATGACCATCCAGACAATTCTTTTATCTGCTGAGTGGATAAAGAAATCATCTATCTGTCAAATACATTCTCTCCGGTTTAGAGACAACGATGTTGTGCATTTGACTAAGAGGTATCTGATAATTTTTTTACTCCTATTGTAAAACTGCAGCATCTCAAATCTCTGGCTTAAATTGAATGGTCACACAATTACAGATCAGGCTTTCTTCTGACAAACACTGTATTTCTCTATTTCAGATATGAAGTTTCTCGTCACAGTATATATGTCTTACCTACAGGACTGGTTGCTTCAGTGTGATTATACTCATAAAGGATATTTGAGTTGGGATACTATGTGGTGATCTGCTAAGTGGCATTGATTTTTTACAACACCTGTTTGCATTCATAGGAGTTGCACTAGATTTCTATTAGTTTCAATAAAGATTTTGGTGCAAAGTACTTGAACGAATGCTCCAAACAATCTCTTTTTGCAACTATGAGACATGTCTGTTCATTATTAAATAAATTCAGAACTTGTATGATATAACATAGTCTTGGAACAATTTTTCAGATATCTCAACAGAAATTTCCAGTAGTACAAATTGATCTACATCTTACACTGCAATCCCAGCTCTTTGAGCAGAGACTTGAGAAGGAAGACTTCTCTCTGGAAGTAGTCGTGATTTTAAGATGCATTTTGTTAAATTACTTCCTAGTCTGTGCCAGCCATGAGATAAGTAATTTCGTAAGTTTTTCAAGAGTTGAAGGAACCGGAACTGTTGAGGTTTTTAAGCAGCTCTGCAGAGAAAGACCTGGGGGTCCTGGTGAACAACAAGCTGTCCATGAGCCAGCAGTGTGACTTTGTGGCCAAGAAGGTCAATGGTATCCTGGAGAGAATTAGGAAGGGCATTGCCAGCAGGTAATCTCAATATCCATGTCAAAGAGACAAAATCTCTGCCTGACCTCTCCAAGGGCTGTCACAGGGAACTCTCAGCACTACACATCCATGGAACACACGGCACCAGCAGTCAGAAGGGGGTTACTACCTAGGGGCATTGAAAATGTTATGGGATGCATGATGGAAAGAGCATTTGGGATTTTGGGAGGCCTTATTATTGGTTGCTTAAAGAAATAACCAAGGCCCGGGAAAGAGAGAGATTAAGGTTTGGGGAAGGAAAAGCAGTAAAATAGGGGGTTAATTGAATAATTAGTGCTGATCCTGTTTGAACAATTACCTGGTCAATACGTTTTCCTCTCTGTGGCCTCGTCACTGCAGTCTGTCCTGTCTTCTCAATTTAACTCCATTTTCCTTTTCATGAGTCAGCTCTTGACTGTATATGTGTCATGGGGTGTGCCAGCAGCTGGAGACATGGGGCAGGACAGTCCATGTGTTCAGGGTTCCAGGGACTGGAACAGGTGAATCTCCACTTATCAGTGGACTGCTAGTGAAACCAGAACTGATGAGGAGGATAATTGCCCTGGGAGCCATGTCTGTCTCTGAAAGTAAGGCACCTGGAGGAGTTAGCTCGATATATAGAGATGTCTTTTGAAATTACTATTAGTAGGAAGTTTTAGAATATGGCTTCATTATGCCAGCTAAAGACAATCAGTGTAAAAAATGTTTGCATTTTTATTAAAACTCTGGTTTAGGTTAACATATTCCCTCAGCAGTGCTGTTCATTCTCACATATTTTCCAAACAATCTTTCAGTTAAGATTTTTTACTTAATTTTATTGTTAAAAATGTTAAGAAGTGGCAAAACTGAATTTAGACAAATGTCGACCCTGAGTCTTACACATCAAATCAACACATGAGAGAGTGTGACCAGTTTATGCTTAGCTGTCTCTTTTTTATTTCCATCCACTGTATTCAGCACTTTCCTCTAAATCCAGCAGAACCAATATAGTTAATTTTACTTGTTTAAGAGTTAATGATATAGCTTAGATGTAGGTCTGTGTTTTTATAAGTTTTCTAATTTTTTTTTCTAATTATTTTTTAATTGCTTTCATGTGCTTTGACTAGGGAGCTGGTATTAAGACAATCTGGCTCTTTTAGTGCTAAGGTAGATCTGGTCTATGTTTCTGGTAGTGCAAACATTTTATTCTTAAAATAGGAACAGGGAACTCAGATACTCAGTGAAAAATCCATTACTGTACATTTGAGTTTAAGAAAAGCTAAAATCACTTCATTTATTTTAAAGAAGAAAGGGAGAAGGCTCATTTCTACCACCTAAGAATAATTCACACCAACACGTTCTTTTTTCCACATGGAGGTGTTCACCCTGTCCTTTAGTTTTAATGACATCAGGTGAGGCTGAGGAGATATTCAACAACTGCAAACTCACTGTCAGCATTTGCTAAAATGTGTTATAGATTTTTAGCGAAACTACAAAAAGAGACCAAAGTTATTTTAATAGACTTTACAAGAAGTAATGACACATACACGCACAATAAATTACTTCTATTTTGATGGAAAATATACATTTGTATTCATATGTTTGTATGGTTGTACTTACGTGAAAAAGTAAATTTATATATACACAATTTTGTAATGTGGGTTTATTTATAAGCATTTTATATTTTGTTATTTGCATGTGTGTGTATGTGTGTCTGTACATGTATGTGTACATAACATGCTCTGTATTTGATCTACAGATGATGCTAAGACAAAATTTTGTACACTTGCCTAAGTGCTAAAAAGAGGAAATGATTTACATTTGCACTCCAAGCTGCTGCCAGAAAAGCCTTTCTACATCACATATTTCAATCTGCTGTATGCATGCGCCTGCATACACATCTCAAATACACCATATCACTACCACAACACCACTGCTTTCAGAAATTATGATTCCTTTTTCAGAACATATTTCTGACTGAAAAACTCAATTTTTTTCATGTATTGCTATCAGATACACTCCAGAAAACTGGGGAATAGCTACAAAAGCATGCAACCTAAATGCTACTTGTGCAGATTTCTTTAAGAATAAGATATTGGCCAGCAAGAAAAAAATTATAGATGTGACCAGGGATACATTTTGTTGTGTGTTGGATTTTTTAAAGATAAAAATACATGGCTAAAAAATTGAACACACTAACAGTTTGTATCTTTGCTTGAGATTTACAAAATTTGGAATCAGCTACAGAGAATAAGTCATCAGTAGTTCTGTTTATCTCAATTACAATTAATTTACATTTATAACAGGTCAATTTGTACTCTGAGGTCCTATTTAGCTTGAAAAGACTGTTCCGTCTCTTTCAGAACAATTGCAGTAGAAATCCAATTGTTCTTCCAACTGCCCGTTGTAAAATTCCAGCTACCTAAGCTAAACAAATGCAGCTGAGAGCTGTTAGATGTGTTTACCCAGAGCTTTTCAGAGATCAAAGGGGGGGGGGGGAATAAAGCACATCTGTATATTGAATTAAACTTTTTACTTGGAAATAAATTTTTTTAAAAAGCGTTATTCCTTCCTCATGAAGTTTTCCCCAGAGACCCTCACTTTTGAACTGTGCATGTACAATTTAAGGCACTTAGCCTTAGGAGGGGCCACCTCCTGCTGTAGATGAAGAGCTCGACACTAGGACTTATGTTAAATAGAGGCACGTACCTCCTCTTCCTTCGGGTCCTGCTTTTTGTCCTGTAACGGGCATTGGAATCTTTGGTCTCAATTCAGATGCACTTTTCTTAAAATGTTACCACCTGTAGGCTACTGTTACATTATTTCTTTGAAAATCCTGAAAACATGAGGGTAGTTTTGTTCAATTTAGCTTTACTGGGGGTATGTGGTTTTACAGACAAGAAAGAAAGTGCTGGGTTTTTCCCCCTTGAGATGCTATTATGGCCATGGGCATCTTTATGTCTGGTTTTAAAAAGTGAACTTCACAAAAACACAAAATGTCCCTGCCAAAACAACATGCTTTATGCTTAGTGTGCCATGACGAAAATGGTGACCTTAAGGTGGTATTCTGTTTGTGCATACATTTCCCTCCGAGCTCTACAGAAGAGGGTAACCTGTCACTAAGTCCTGATTTGGGAACACCTTTTCTCTCCTCACTATTTAGGGCAGAGACAGAAAGTGTTCATGTTGCTTAATGATACAGTCTTTTAGAGTCAAAGCAGTTGAATATAGACACAAAATTGCAATGTCTCGTGGTTTTAGGATATATTATAATGAAGTATTTCATGCCCGAGCAATGGATATATGCTTGGTGTGTGTTAAGACCATATCAAAAGCAAGGATTATTAAGAAATGTAGGCTTTCTGTGCGCTTGTGATGTATGTAAAAATTGTGAAAAATTTGGCCAAACATTAAATAATTTACTGAAACTTTGTTGTGGCAAGCTATTTCCAAGTATAAAAAGAATAATACATTACCTAAACAGATTCTTGTTAGGTGTTTGAATTAGCAAAAAAACCTCAGGAAGATGAGAGTGTGAAATCCATTCCTCATTGGCCTTACTGCAAAAAATGGTAAGTTCTACTTTATTTTTTAAGGTGAAAAAGATTTTTTTTTTTGTATCTGTGTCATACTCTATATTAGTTTAGTAGTACAACATATGTTTTCCAGAAAACAAAACCTATTTGTTAAGTACACTTAATTCTTCATTGCAGGGAGAATCTTTGCTCACTTTTAGTCTGTTTATGTGTATCACTGAAAATCATCATACCAGAAGAAATACCAGAAATATAAACAAAAATGAATTTCAGAATTCAGGAAAATTTACAGAATTACAGATCCTAATCTGGTTCTGCCATTTTATTATATGTGACATTCAACATGTGCCTTTATATATATATATATATATATATATATATATATATATATATGAAGAAACTGTGTGTAATTCATTATACCTAATTTTGGCTATGTAAATTGTCTTTTAGGATAAACCCAAAAAGCTCTTTCTGAATGGAACGTAACAGGACTAATCCAATGACCAAGCGATCTAGCACTTATAATGGGTGGGATACATGTTTTCAAACCTGTGCCAGAGCTTATCCCTCCTTGAAGCCTCTCTGTGTCTCAAAGCATGCTGGCCTCCCAGAACATGATGGGACCCATGGCCCTTACTCATCTTCACCCTCTACTGGCACTCAGCAGCAGTCTTAGCATTCTGATTGGGCATGAAGAGAGGCATTGCTTCCCTCTTCATTCTCAATCTATGTGCATGTCTCTAGGATTCTATGTTTCTGGCAGAACAGACAGTTTAAGGATCAGAATGAATTTTCACCTCTGTTGCAATCATAGTGACGTTCAGGATTAGGGAATATTTTACCTTTTCAGAAGAACTTCGCTGTTTAAAAAAGTTGTACCAAACAATAGTAACTAAATGTGGGGAAATGCTCTTTTGCTAGTGCTCTGAAGGGGTAAAGCAATAAATTTAAAGCCATTAGGTCAAATATTTCCTTCCATTTTAGACAGAACACTGAACTAGCTATGTGATTTTTAAGTTAAAGCAGATTTCCTGTGAAACAGCTAGTAATATCAGAAAAGGAGTTTAGGTGTGTCTGTACTCATCCATGCCCTTTAAGACCCTAAGGCTGGAGAACCTACTAGGTTTGGTAAATTTAAGTATTGCTCACTCCTTAACATTGTTCTGCTGTAATATTGCAAAAAAAAAAAAATTTTCTGGCTTAGTACTACTGAGTCTCAGTATTATCATACAGCAATAGAAAATATATTATTTTCTTGTAAAGGCTGTGGAGTAAGTATAAAATTGAAGAAGCAGTGAATAACATGTTAGAATATGAACCATTTTTTGTGCTTAGGAAAAAACGTAACCCTCAGAAGCCTTGTCATGGTCCCTCATTAGCTGTGGGTTGTGAGCAGTAAAAAATAGGTTGATGTGAAGAAACCCCCTCTTAGGTGGTTCTCTACGTTTCTTCTTTACATTCTCCATTGTACCTGATAGAATAGATGAGCTCTGGAAGTAGTCATCCCCTACTTAAATTAAAATGAATAAATCTGGCAAGTGATGCTTTGAAACCTGTCCCTTTCCATGTATATCTTTCACTTGAGTATCTTATTGTGAAGTTCTAAATCTTATTTGCTTTCAGCAATTAACTTTCCTTTGAATCTTCCTTCCATTTACCTTGACATTTAATTTACCAAATCTCTTTCTCTCTGTCTGTCTCTCTCTCTCTCTTTCTTTCTTTCTCTCATATTACTCTTACTGTTGCTCTGGTTGTTTTTTGTTTATGTTATAATTATATTGCCTGACAAATTCCCATTCAGTAATTTCAGGAATGGAGCAGTCTTTAGTGTTCTAAGGACACTGTGACTTTGAATCTAGTACATTTTAAAATTCAGTTAAGTTATTGGAAAGCAGACAGGAGATTTCCCCTTGAGTTATTCTGTAAGCTTTTGTGGTTTTCATATCATTTCTTTTATATGTTCATATTTTGGGGGGGGTGGTGGGGGTGGTGA
The DNA here is from genome assembly GCF_052056855.1 of Sturnus vulgaris. Lineage (NCBI taxonomy): Eukaryota > Metazoa > Chordata > Aves > Passeriformes > Sturnidae > Sturnus > Sturnus vulgaris. The sequence goes on from NC_142243.1 coordinate 126,981,733, forward strand.
GAGTAAAGTTCAGTCTCTTATTCCCCTGGCAAACATTCATAAAACAAAAGAAACACCACCTGATTGCTTGTGTGAAAGAAATTATGAAATACCATATGCCAAATACTGTTAGTAGCAAAAAAGTGAAAAGATAGAAAAAATCCAAAAAGCCCACAATATCTCTGTTCTGTAATCTTTAAGTATATTAAGTATGTGTTATTTTTAACAATGATGAATATGGGATTTTTTTTCTTATAAAATGTGAGTTATAAATTGAGTCTGTCTTTAAGAAAGCGAAAAACAAACCAAATCTCTTTCTGAAAATAACTTGGCTATTTATAAGTTATATTTTTGATATATTTGGAGAGAATTTTGATCCAGAAGTAATTTCTGTAAATATTGAACCATATAATATTATATAATACATGGGTGCATATTACCTTTTTTCACTAATTAAAAAATTGTCCAAAAAATCCACATCTTCTATTTTTATTTCTCACATTATATAATGAATTATTTCATAAAATGTATATTAATTTCCATATTTCTCTTATTCTATGTTCCATATAAATGCTTCGGCCCTACAAATTTATTATGGTCAAAGATGCCAAGAATGTGTAAGAAAACTCTCCTGTTTAAACAATTCTTTTAGCTTAAGAGCTGGTGACTCACAGGACCTTTATCACTTGACTAAGTTGAGGACTTCTTCAATATCTGACTCTACAAATTTGAATATTATCCTTATTATTTCCTTGTCTATATAACCAGGGACCAGGTCCACCATAGTCACCAAACTGTGCTGGTAGGTTGGGTTTAGCCAGTTACCCACCATTATTTCTTTCTTCCAGTGTGTCACTAATTCCCAAAGTATAACCATCCAGTTCTGTTGCCAGATATGCATGTGTACATGTGTCTGCCATACAGCATATGCTGTTGGATTGAGATCAGTTACACAAGAAATATGTATCACTTGCTAATACCAACGTTTCCTCATCACAACTTACTTCTTCACCAACTGTATATGGCCTGAAAGCTCTGCTAGCAAAAATTTAATGTATTGCCGGATTATCAATAAATATACGAAATATTTGTCAGTAGAAAAGACACTTTATCTCAGAACATGATTTCCTGAGAAATGTGATGATGAATGCTTATGAAGAATTATTATTTCACTAATTTAGATTGCAAAACTTATTTTTGAATGAAGACCTGAGTTGAAAACAAACAAGAGAGCTCTTAATAGCTAGCTACAAAATAGAAATTCCTTCATTATATATTTTTTAATTGTTCTTCTGGTCACTTTCTTCTCTTTTAATAAGCCCTAAGTCTCAACTGTTTATAATTTGAGATTAGTCTCCTGTATATTCCGTCTTTGTGACTTAGGTACCCCTCTTTGTAAAGATGACAATGCGTATTTTCCTAAAAAAATGAAATTTGGCCTGGGGATCAGTCTTACTGTGTCTTTTAGTGCTGGAGTGAAATTGGTGTTGATGTGTGAACCAGGCTGAGGGTTTACATGAATTCATGGTGAATTCTGTAACTGATGTCATAAATGTCTGCTTTATATTCTTTGTGGTTCTGTGCATGTGTCTGTAGCTCACAGGAATTCCAAAATGAGTGACAGTCCATAGGGAGTAAAGCAGAACTTGAAGATGTCCTTCTTTTTCTTTTTTTTTTTTTTTAAATTATGTGAAGATGCATATAAAAGCAAGATTTGAAAGATCTATCTATTTATCTATCTATCTATATGGAATGATTTATACCTTTCTGCCTTACTGTTTGTAAATATATATAAGGATATTTTTAAAAATACGGATAAAAGATATATTGAATAAAAATTTCACTGTTGGTTTGCCAAGCAACAAAATATTTTTAATTTTCTGTGTTTGTCAAGTAGTCTTTACAAATATTTTAATGTCTACACTGCCTCCTACCCTTAGTGTTAAGTGAAATGTGCAACAAAAAGAGAAGCACTTGAAATCAGGAAATGGCAAAGTCGAGGTTACATATGCAGCATGAACTTCACTTCCTTGTGTGTACATGTTTTGATAAGGTACTTTATTATTTGATCACATAAGTATTTGACTTTTGTTCTCCATTTAATTTCAGGTCAAAATCAAACTGTACGAGTTCATATCAGTATGAGTCAGGTCTTCACTGGACAACAATAAGGCAAGTTTTGATAAACATAAGTGAGCTAAGATCCTCTGGAAAAGTGAGAGTTGTCTTGTGAAAGACATCATGGGTTAAAATTGAGCAGTCTGGCCTTCTGCTTTGCTTGAAATGTTACTACACCTCTCAGTGCTGCTCTCTGTTCTGTCATAGTAAATATTCATTCAAGTATTTCCTGATCTCATAAGAGTGCTCTGAGAATAAATTCATTACTCCTTATGAAGCACACTGATATTACAGTGATGACATAGATAGAAGTCTATGAAGAAAAATAAAAGCTTATTTGCTTCAGGGCTTAGAGGATATGTCATAAATACAATGTAGAACCACATGTTGAACATAAGGATGAAAAGAAATATCCAGGTGTTGCTTAGCACTTTGTCCCCTGTATTTCCAGAGGCTCAGAGGAGGGAAAGAGTGGGAGAAAAAGCCTGTTTTTTTCCTACAAGAGTTTTGACAGCAAACTAGTACATCGCTTGAACAAAGCACAGGACAGAGGTAATGTTGGAGATTTTATTAACAGCTCTTAAGTTATAGTTGTCATGAAACTCATTCAAAACTGAATTAAAATTCCTCTTTACCCATATTCCCCTTGAATGGACCTCTTCAGAATAAAAGAGATTTTGTGGTCCATGGAGAGATCAATTTATAATGCCTTATGCCAGCAATAATTGATCTATTCTTATATATATATATAATATAAACATAAGTATCTTAGAAGATAGATTTGAATTTATCATGAACATTCTTCATTAGAGAATAAACATTTTCAAACATCACAAATCCTCACAAGGCATTAAGGCATTGTGATACTTTATGCTATTTTCTCCCTTTTTGATAGTAGCTGAAATAAAGAAAATGGCTTACAGATTTAGCTGTGTATATAGTTTGAAAGTAACAACTGAAAAATGATGTTCATAATCTGAATTGCAATGAAACCAATTATCTGTACCATGGTGTTTCACTTGGGAATACTCTGAAAGGTTTAGTATTTCTTAAAAGAAATTAAAAACAGCTGTAAAAATACCATAAAACAAAAATAGCAGCTGCAAAAGAGATTAACATTCCTAAATTTCATTTGAACCTGAGATGTTATTTTTCCAACAGAAACATACATATATACTGATTTTTAAAATCTATTCTTTATGAAACTATATCCTCTTAAGAAGAAAATGTGTTTTGTTTGTTTTGGTTTTTTTTTTCATTTCACCACTTCTTGATGTTACCTATGAATTTCATAAACATTCTTCCCCACTCCCTAGGAATTTCATATTGCATTTTCTTCTTTAATTGTCAAAGAAAAGCTACAATTGTTGAATCTTGAAGAATGATTTAAATATAACCCATTAAGAATTAAAGATCTGCCTAATAAACAATTTATAGCAATCCTTGCACTTTTGTTACTTACAGCTGTCAAACAGCTTTCAAACTGAGCCCAAATCACCCTGTGCCTGTTTTAAAATTTTATATAGCGTCTGTTTTCCAATTAAGAAGCCAGTCTTAGATGAAACCTTTCCTAATCTTTTTCATATATATAATAAAACCAAATGTAATTTATAAAACAGAACTGGAGGTGCTGACAGTATAAAACAGTTTATTTTGCAGTCTTGGTCAAAACATATGGCAGCAACTTTTCTAGACTTCTGCCAGATGGCGGGCCTTAATCGATTTTGTCTGTTGTGCCGTATGTTAATTCTCTGTGAAAAGTGTTTCTTCAAACTCAATTAAAAAAATAATGACTTTCATTTTCTTACTGAGCAACTAATGTTAAACTGTCGTTTAGATACGTCTGTTTAAGTTTGAAAAGTTTTTGAAAGCCCCAAGATATTTACACAACAGGTAAAATTGATTGTAATGGCCTTGAAAGCTGTGATTGTTATTCATCAGCTTGTGTATCATTTCATGTGAATCTGAATAAATTTACCTTTATGATAATATTCCTTATCTTGCATTTCTGGTTTTCTTGTGGCTTTTTTTAACTAATGATAGTGTTTCATTCTGTAAATTAGAGTAATTTTGAACACCAAAAGACCCCAGAGAAAAACCTCAAATTGTCAACACTAAACTCATTACTCCAAACTATAAACACATTAAACTAGAAAAAGAGAATAGCATCTTTCTCTACATCTCAATAAAGATACTGTTTGATGCAATAGCTGTTATAAACTTTAACTACCCAACACATTTTGGTGTGCTTCCTACACCTCTCATATTAAAATATTATATTTTATATGACCATACTGCATTCAATAAATGTTCACAAAGGCCAGTCTCCAAGGTTATTTTAACAGGCAATTTTTGCTATGCTAGAGTATGAAATTTCCTCTCTACCAATAAATAATGAGGTATTAATTTTTGATAAAGGTGCTTCCTGGTAGGCAAACATATTGGACACAAAATATTTAAAGTCTACTAAAATTCTAGGAGTTACAGTTTCTATGTATTTTGATGAATACGTTAATAGTATGGATGCTTTAAAAATGCATTTTAAAAAAATATGTGAGCTAATGGAAAATATAGCAAATGTTTATAAATTTTGTTCTCTTTTTACTGCCATTGTTCTTTTGTTATACATATTATTTGTGACACAAGCTTAGATTTTGAACTAAAATAAGATGTGTGCATAACAGAAATCAAATGAAAGGAACTAGTCCCCAGAGAAATATGCAATCCTTTTGTAGAACCTAGCTTTAATGTAGACCAGTACTTAGCATATTCACAACTTATGAAATGGGTGTATGTTGAAACAAAATATCAACCAGATCTATTCTCCTTACCATGTTTATTTTATGACTGCTTTCTTTTGAAATAGAGCAGGGTTATGGTAATATGTATGTAGACTAAATAGGTTGTGTTTTCTCCAGCAATAATCTCACACAAGTACAAGGCAGAAAATCTGTGTTTTTCCAATACAATCCAGCAAGGGCAAATGACAGCCTTACCTGATGGCTGGTATCTTTTATAGTACAGCTGTGACATATTTTATGCATCACAAAGAATGATCAAACATTTCTCTGGAACCTTTCTGTCATGGAATGTGGCCCCATGTCCAATGTATGCTTTTACTTTGGCCTAGAATGCACCTAAATACTAAATTAGATATTTGTTACCAATTGGTAATTATTTTGTAATCAGGATGCATTTAGGAACAGAGTAAAATCTTTATTTTGTGTTGCATTTAAAATTTATTGGGCTTTAGTATATGATAAGGATTGTTTGGAATATATTTAAGATAAACAGTTCACATATTTAGTAATAAAAATACCACAGTAGGCAATTAATTAATTTTAAATGGACCATATGCTTATATTTTGGAAAATAAAATGGAGTACAGCCTGGATGTCTGAGGATTTTGGAATGTAGTACTTCGTATTTTAAAGATTTTTACTTATAAAATTCTGTTGATATATTTGACACAAAACTTCTTAGCAATTTAACTATCCTAAGTACTTCACTATGTTAAGTATTTTTAAAGCAAGGTTCCAACATAGATTTAACATCTAATGCAATATATATTCTAGAGTAAGGATAGTGCTCTTTGCTGGTCACTGAGTTGGTTCCACACAGACTTCTAGGGTCATTTGAGAGATTTAAGGTATCCAGGAAGATGGATCGTAAAAGTGAGAGTTGCCTTGCCTCTGTGGAAGTGGGAAGCTGGGAGCATGCAATAAGGCTTCTTAGCAATCATGATTATTTACCAACTAGTTCAAAATCTGTATGGAAGGCAAGCCAGGACAACACATGGCTTTTTTGACAAGGGGAAGAAGTCTGTTCATATGAACTCTGTTTTAAAGTAAACATCTCTTACGGAATTTGGGTTTAGTCATAATTGGAAGGGGGCAGACATCAATATTTATAGCCATTAAGCATCAGTTATGAGGGGAATATATCACTGTTACAGTAATAGAGGAATTTGATCCAGGCAGAGCTGAGGAGGAGACCTCTCACTGTTTCGCCAAACAAAGCTTGTGGGTTTGCTTTCCCACTTTGAGATTTTCGGTTCCAGGACTCAAGTGCTTTTGACTTTGCATCTCATTGACATTCTTGGGGCACTACAAGAGATCTGCTAGGAGGACCTCTGTTGCTGGAAGAATAGAAAGAAATAGGAACTGGCTCAGCTCACAACTAGTCTGTTAGAAACCTAGATATTACTTTGGAAAGCACTATAATAAACAATAGAATAAGAACACTAAATAGAAAATATTACCAAACTCTGCTCTTATGGGCATCATTCTTCTAACAAGGAGAAATTAGATAAGATTCACATCTATTCAGGATAATCAAGAAGGGTTTTTTATCATTTAATGCCTTACACACTCTTCAACAGGTGACAAGTGTTCAACTTTTATATTTTTGTCTCATATATTACAGTGTCTATATACCTTTTTCTGCTGCTACAAAAGGTGAGGACTGAGTATCCTTTTCTTACAATACCTTATATACCTTGTGCAGCTAAGTAGCTGCCAGTCAGACAACATATTCATCTGCAAATTTCTATTTCTTTCTTCACTTTAGAGTGATTTTTCTGTTCATCCTTACATATCTTATTTTGGCCAACAACCTGTAGACAAAACTCTCTCTTTTTTTCTCAGCAGTAGCACTGGGAAAACAGTTTTTAAGTGGCATGAATCATGAGCCTCATTTTTCTTTGAAACACTTAAAGAAAAGAGAAGCTGCTTTGATTAGTGAGGTCTAGAAAATGGAAGCAGTATTAGAAGGGAAAAATAGAAATTGGACAAAAAAAGATAAAAAGAGGTAAAAAAAAGGTTTTTTCTGATTTTTTCTTTTCAGAATCTCCTTTTAAAATATTGCTCAATGATAATGCTTTTCCTATTGCAGTAATGAAGTGCACTATTTGCCAAAGTGACCAAAAAATCTGTTTATGGATAGAGGAAAAAAAAACAAAGAACTTTCTTGTGAAATTTCCTGAGTGGAAAGTTATAATTAAATTCTAAGATCCTTTTTTGTACGTCTCTCAATCTACCATATGAGAGCAGAAGAATTGAGAACTATTCCATCCTACTTAATAGAACCTTTGAAGTCCAATAAGAAAAAGCAGACAATATCCCAAGAAAGAAAAATGCTCTTCCTATACCATTGTCAAGGTTAGATTCAGACCACTGAGATTTCAACAGTAAGATTTTTATTGACTTCTATGAGTTTCCTTGCTTCTGTGTGGAAAAGGAGAGCAGACAATGCTAACAACACTTGAGGTACTTTTAGAATTCAGTGAAGGCAGCCTAATCTTAGAAGCACACTGTACAGCACAGTAACTTTGGGAAGAAGACCTTAGCTAAAGGGTGGACTAAAGTCATGTATTTAAAGAAATACAAACTATTCAAATCTTACCAAAGCCATAAGGTATTTTCAATTCAGACCGTTCTGTAACAAACTTTGATTTTTTTTTTTTTTAAATAGGGTTGGGGTCCTGGTTTGGATTTTACAGAATTATCAACTTAGTGTCCATTCTTACAATTAGCAAGGAAAAATTATTTGAAGAGAAGGTATGGAGAATTTCAGGTTTGAGATCTGTTTTCATTTATTTCTTAATTGTTGGTCTATACCTGCCAAACCTAATGTAGATTACACGATGCATGAGAAAGAAAATATCATGCTCAAGTAATTTTTAAAAACAGAACTAAATTTTTCTCCTCTCCTCTCCTCTCCTCTCCTCTCCTCTCCTCTCCTCTCCTCTCCTCTCCTCTCCTCTCCTCTCCTCTCCTCTCCTCTCCTCTCCTCTCCTCTCCTCTCCTCTCCTCTCCTCTCCTCTCCTCTCCTCTCCTCTCCTCTCCTCTCCTCTCCTCTCCTCTCCTCTCCTCTCCTCTCCCTCATATTTACTTGTTTTTCAAGTGACAATAGCCCTGAAAGCATTTCTTGTGCATCACAATTCTGACTTTGCCATATATTTATTTATGATCTTTATCAACAACAGATGAGCAATTGTACATAAATTGGATGGTGATCATGTGGCATGGGTAATTATCCACTAGAGATTGGGAAGGGAATATCAGACAACTTCTCATCTAAAACAGAATTAGAAAGCAGGTTTATAGTAGTATAACAAGACAAAGTTGTAAATGTACTTTGGTTAAAATATATACCTGCAGTACTATCTTAATTAATAGAGAATCCTAGGGTTCAGTTAATTTAACAATCAAATACATAGAGACTTTTTTACATAGAAAATATATACTAATATTTCTATATTTCATTAATATAGGATCCATTTTTCAGCTGGAAAATCTCTCACAGAAGCTGAGCAATCAGCCTCTCTGGATATGGTATAGTAATGTACTAGCTTGTGTGTATGAGGTCTTATTATAGAGATGTCAGTTTTAGTTTGAAACATAAACATATTTTTATTTATACATTAGTGCTTATAGTGATCAATGACCATCTGTGCAGTATATTAGAATTTGGTTTTGATCAGTAGAAAGCAATTATTCATAAAACTCAAAACAGAAGGCAAAGTTGTGAAAGAAAGGAGAAGAATTATGTCCTTCTTACAGGGAAGGTAATTTTAATATAGACGAGATTGGCCCAAGTCCTGCAGTTTGGATTGATAGATTATCTAGCAGAACTATCATTTCAATAATCTCAATGACAGTGTAGCAGTGGATACTTGGTACAATATTATAAATTAAATTTACTGCAAATGTCACTGAAGAGAATATGGAAAGAGATCTGTCATTTGTATTTGTAGAAGTTAAGATAGGGAAAAATTTAGGATTCTTTGACAAAGCATAACAAAAATTATCTATATGATATAGTTATGCTACCAGTTGTCTAAAAGATTTCTTTCATCACTACTTTGCTCATTAGGATACTTGAATTATCCTAATAATTATTTGATCAGAGAGGGATGATATTCTTTCAAATACAGATATATTCTTAATTAAATTTCTGGATTTAAGAATATCCAGTGTCCATGTTTCAGAAACACTTTTTTTCAGAAAGTATTAACTTCCTCTGTCTAATTACAGTCTACTTATGCAATTGTAAGATAACTATGAATTGGAAAATAAATATTCACCTCCATCAGCGTTGTATATTGGCCTGACAGCAATTTTTGCAATGTAGATACCAGGTTGGTGGTATAAAAGTTCCAGAAAACAGGGGACTAAGAAACAATAATAAAAGTATTCGTTCAGTTTCCAGTTTTTGTAGCCTCATTTTATCCCTTTCTTTGCCATCAAAAGGTCATAAATAATGTAATCTAAAAGCTTTAAGTAACATTGCAAAAGACTTGAATTTGCAGGCACCTGAAAATTATTTGCAACACACTGGAGAAAATTCTCTTTGAAGTTAGAATTTATAAGTTGAGATGAACTTTCTTCCCTAAGGGAATTTGTTGAGAATTATCTTTGGAAGCAGAAATCTGCCATTAGTATAAAGTACAATTAATGCAAAAAAGTTTACTTGTTGCATTTTGTAGTGTTGTTGGTTTGGAGTCTTTTTTAAGGCATGCTGAAATCAGATATATGGACATAAAAATAAACTATATTGCAATTTAACCCTCATTATGTCATATCTTTATCTGAAAAAAATATATCTACATATTTTTAGATTAATCAGCCAGCTGGAAATTATAAGAGATCCAATTAATATTAATTATGCTAGTTTTAACTTATAATTGAAATGAAAAATGGAATTGTTCTAACCAATGTCCAATGCAAAATGTATTCCTACAGAGAGGATATCAGGTGGGTCCCCAGAGACCTCAATTCTATTTTAAGCCTGCTACTGGCTTACTTTGAGACTCTTGGCAAATCACTTTACATCATTTTGCATAATTTTCTCCACTTAAATAATGACAAAATTCATAAGGTACTTTGGAAACATGTACTTTCATAAAGCATAGATGAGTACTGTTGAATGCATGGTCATTATTTGTAATATGAATAATTTATAAAATTATGAAAAAATATTCAACATCTAGGTTACTATGAGATTGTTGGTACTGATCCGCTTAATTTCTAATTTGTTTGTACCTTCATAATAAACACTTGCATGGTGGAACATATACCCTCCCCTGACTCTTAAGACAAAGAAAATAAGAAAAAAATTGCACAGAACTGTATTCTTCCTTATTTCTGTCTTTTCATTCCCATTTTCCTCCTACTTCCTTCCAGTGTTGCCATCAGGTTAAGATCCTTTCCTGCTACTCAGCACTGGTGAGACACACATGGAATGCTGAGCCTAGTTCTGGGCTCCAGGAGAGACGTGGATATACTGAAGAGAGCCCCACAAAGGACCACAGAAATGATCCAGGCACTGGAGCATCTCTCAGAGGTAAGTCTGAGAGAGCTGAGACTGTTCAGTCTGGAAAAGAGGGTACTCAGGAGACATCTTATCAAATGTGTATAAATTTTGTGTTATAAATGTATATAAATTAGGTATTTATCTAAAGGTGTGATGATGGATAAGGGCAAAGAGGACAGAGCAAACACCAGAGCCAGTGGTCAAAAACTGAGACAGGAAGCTTTATTTGGAGATCAGAAAACATTGTTTTTCCATGAGGGTGACCAAGCACCAGCGCATTCACGTGTGTCACACTGGTTACTCAAGGAGCTTGTGGTGTCTATTCTTGATATTCAAAAATCATTTGGGTGTGTTCTTTGGTAGTGCGTTCTAGATGGTCTTGCTTGAGCAGGGATCTGGGACAAGATCACTCCTAGAGCTCCTTTCCAATATCAACCATTCTATGATTCTGCAATTTCAGACATTTAAGTAATTTGCCATTCAAACACTTCAACATCTACATTTTTTCCTGAGGTATTCCCTTTACACCAAAAGCACATTTCCCCAACTATTTTATATCCTAAAAATTTGATTACGCTTATATGACAGTGACACTTACAAAAGACATATTTTGTGTTGTCTGTAATTCATCAAGGAAAGCTGGATTGGAAGAATTTCTCTTAATTCCTGGATATGCCTGCACTTGCAATGTAAACTGAGTGTATTTAGTGCATGTATAGTAATTAAGCTGCTGTGGAAAATATCATACCAATTATTTTAAATAATCCAAAAGGAATGTATAACATGAAATTATCTGCTTCTGCTGTAATAGAAGTAATAATTAAGGAAAAATACAATGGAACCAGCAAGATGCTACTGTCACATTGAGAAGATCAGATATTTTGATTGATTTTATCTATCTATCTATCTATCTATCTATCTATCTATCTATCTATCTTTCAATGTTCTAATGAATTCTATTTCTCTTTTTCTCTTACAGTTATCGCTTTCTGGTGGACAAGAAGTTGGTAGGACTATCCTTGTCACCAATGGGTGCATAATCTAGTTCCATTAGTCTAGAAAATTGAAGCTAACATGTCAAAAGTGGAGAAAAAAAATCTGTCACGACCATAAGGATGTATAGGATGATAATTCAAGACAGCTTGCAATGATTGCCATCTTTGAGCCAAAGCTCATATTTACCACCGAGAAGATATAGATTATTACTTCTACACTTGAGATTCTTTACCTTCACATTTCTTTGGAGCTGTTCCTTAATTCTAATACTTTTACAAATAAATTTGACAATTATTTTAATTTCCAACACAGTATTTATATAATTACAGTAATAATCAGACTTGCTTTCCTTTGGGGAATCTACCATTCGAGGAGAACACTAAAAAGTAAAAAATTCTGAATGCTTTAGGATGAACACATTTTTTGAAGCACCCCTCATTTTAAGACTATTGAGTTCATATGACTGAACAATTATGTCGTACCCTAGTCTGCCTATATAGCCAAAGCAAGATTCAAACACATAGAAAAAAAAATCTTTGGCACTTTAGCCTGTACAAAGCAGAACTCAAGAGACTAATACCATATAAGGAGTTTTTTTGAAACTCTTGTTTATATGACTGTTTGCAATTGTTGACTTCTTTTTCTTAGTTATTAGAGCAAAAATATGTTATGTTGATTATAGCAAGACTTTGCTTTATATAAGTTGTTGGGGCATTTTTTGACACATTTCAGTATGGTCCATCAAAGCATGAAATGACCATGATTTATTGCAGACAGCAATTTCCAGCTGAGACAAAGTTATTGGAACTCCTACTGGCACAGCTGGAGGGAGGGAATTTTCTTGGAGGACGTTGTGGAGTAAATAAGTACAGACTCTAAGTGTCCTACTTTGAGTTACAACCACAGTAATATATAGAACGTATGTGCATACTAAATCTAATCACCAGTAGAGATATGGCTAATGAGTTACATTTCCTGTGATATTCAACCTCCATATGGCAGGTACAATATTTATCACTCCATATGCTTGATACCACGGACAAGAGTACATTCTGTAAACATGATTATGACACCTTCTCATTGATTCAAGAAGTGGCATTCAAACAGAAACTGTTTCAAGCTTCTGCCAAGATGGAATAGCTGAGAGGAAGTCAGTAAAGTATTACCAGAAGTTTCCCCAGCAGGAATGTTTTTCTCCAAGGAGATCTCAGTATTAAAATAAAGAACAACTCATCATGGCTAAAATACCTCACATGATTTCACAATGGTGAATATTATCATTTTTACTTGAAGATTTTATTGTCAGATTAATGTTTCTCTATTACACCTGCAATCCTCAGTAGATGTCCATAAACTGTAACAAAAGGATTGCTATCTAACCCATATGGAGGTATTTATGTGCAGGCATCATCTGGAACTGAATCAAACTTTTCATGGGGATTCCATGGCCTACACACAAGCTCCTGGTGCCATTAGCAAGCCCAAAAGTCCCCAAGTCATCTGCATGTATCTGTTACATGACACACAGGATCTGCACAAGGCTATACCCTTCTTCAACAGATTTTTGACTTGCCTGATCAAGCAAGCAAATTTTTGTCCTTACTGTTTTATACAGCTGAGATAACTAGAGTTCTTGGATGTCACAAATATATGAAAATTACTCTGAACTACTGCCTTTATGTTCTCTTCCCTAACTGCACAATAATCTGGTCTCCTATATTTTTTTCCAAAATTCTAGTAGTGACATATAGTTTAACATGTAACTTATTATCTAAATGCTGACATAATGTCAGTTTTGTAAACATTATTCAGATCACACCTAAATATATGCAAAAATATTATTCTGTGTAGATTATCTATAAATAAAAATTTTTTACTGGATTAAAAAAAAAAGTATTGAAAGGACCATTAATTCTCCTATAAATTTTGGAAAACACAAGTTTGGGTTTTTTTTCATTTACAAAAAAGACTAAGATCTTAGTCTTCAGAGATCATTATGAAACTGCAAGAAAGCAATCAAGAAAAACAATATAATTTAAGGAAATATTGAAAATATAAATCAGTTTTTTAAAAATAAACTAGATTATTTTCAGTAGAAGTAATGATAAAAACAAGAATTCACACATAAAAATTAGTTATCACTATTATGCCAATTAGAAAGGGCAATAATTATTATCAAAGAAAATGAGAGTTTAGAAAAATACATAGTTATCAGAAAAAGGGGTTTTTCAAACCAAACAAAATTAAAATTAAAATCACTACTGGTTTTAAAAATATGTCATATACAAAATAACATTTTCTTACATTACTTATCCAAATCTCCTCTCAAAGTTCTAATATGAAAGTCTTGAGTAAGGACTTAAAAAAATATATATATCTCTATTTTTAATTCCTTAAATATACAGAGAAGGAGAATTCAATTCTTGCTACCAAAAAATCTAACCATTTCCAATACACAAGTTCTTCCCCCTTGTAAATGTTTGAATTATGCCTAAAGGAGCTTGTTGCAATTATGCATATATAAAAAGTCCTCTAAGTATCAGCATTCAGTGCACATAAATTGTCCTCCATTTTTACCTTTAAGTAAAAATTTGGGAATAGAAGTGTTCTAATTGTTAATTTGTGATATTCTTTATTCTGCATATCCTAGGTGTTTATCACAGGAAATAGCTCTGGAAGTAAGTTACCATTTTTCATGGAAGAAACTCTTGATCATGACAAAGTTTACAATAAGGCTTTCTCTCTTCTTTGGAGGGTGAGACAGTTGGGGATTTTTGTTGTTCAGAAGAAAACAAACCAAACCAAAGCAAAACCTGGTAAGCTAGACAGAAACATGACTTTAAAAACTAATTAACCTGGATTTCTGAAGAGGTTTTTCTGAGTATTGCCGTTAGGTTTTAGGTGTATTAACAGGCATTACGCACACATATAGCAAGGACTTGAGACTTGTTCCATGTGGTCTCAATCCCAGCTGCTACTGCAAATAGGCTTTAATTGCTACAGAAAATAGAGTACTGGGTAGTGTCAGGCTGGAGGGGTACTTCAGAAACAGACACGGAAAAATGGGTTTGAATTTCAGTGTTGCCTTTGGTAAATTAAGATGTTGCTATTCACATTCAGCCTTCTGAAAACCAGCTGTAGAATCAGGTAGTTTCACTCAGCAGGCAATGCACAAGAGGGTCTTCACAGTCCACCTCAAGATTTCTATGTCTCCTCCATCGGAGAGAGAATGAAGACAAGTAACTAGATACAAAATTCTTAGCTAGTGAAAGTGAGCTGATTTAAAGGCTGCCGATAAATAATCAGAAATCAAAGAGTGATATTTAAGCTGAAAAAATGATTAAAAATTAATGAAGAAAGGTAAGATAAAATGGAAGTAAAATAATAAGGTATTAAGGAAAATTGAAAAAAAAGTAGAGCATGAAGTAAGGTATAAAATATGGCAGAATAGAGGCTAAACTGGAAAAAAAAAATCATTCTATAGTTTTTAATGGGAAAGAATCATAGAATGTTAATCTAAAACCCCAGAGGTGTTTGGAAAACCTTGAGAAACTATAAATCAAAGTTTGAAGGGAAGATGGAAAACAAGTAAAAGTATAAAGGTACGTTTGTTTTTTCATGTTCATGTTGAAATTTCATATTTTTTATTTTTCAATCAGATTTTGTACATGAGATTTGACTTTAATTTTTTTTAAAAGGTATGAAAAGTACAGGAATTGTAAATTTTTTGCGTGCTCTGATGGCAACCATTATGCATATAAGCTAGTGCAAAAAAAACAACAAAAAATGAAAACAACAGCAACAACAAAGCCCAACAACAAAAAACCTAATTATGAGAATGACATAAGTAGACAATAATGAAGGGAATGCTCCAACACTTCAGTATACCTTTTAAGACCATTTAATTGGTTCCAATGATAATACAATAGTTTTAGTGCAATGACCAAATTTCTTATTACGTGCTGCATTAACTAGACATATGGAGTAAGTTAAGAATGAAGTGGTAAATTTGCTTTTGTTGGTTTAATCCAGACCTTTAACTTCACTGTTTTGCATTTAATAAAATACATTATCAAATAGAAGCGTGACATCTCCTTATGAAAAATGTTTTATCTACATAAAGGCAAATTAAAGAGCAGGTGGTGGATTTAGAAGAACCTACGTCAACTGTCATTTCATACCATGGAAAGAAATAGTCTCATTGTTGGTTAAAGAATATCACATAGAGTCAAATGCAAAGCTAAGTGAATCATTCCTCCTAGAATTCATAATTACTTATCCAGCAAAGGATTTCATTACAGTGCATCTGGGGAGGGATGAAGCCCTATGATAGGTAAAAAAAGACCACATTTTAAATCTGATTATATGTGAATATTTGAGAATTATATGTAATTTCGAAAGTGTATTCTTACTAGAAAATTTGTGCAACAGCTTCAATATTTTATCCCATTGATGAAGGTAAGAAGGTAAACTCATGACTGCTAAACAAAATCTCCTGGCACAATTTCAAGTATACCATACAAATACACCTGAAATTCTGCAAGCTGGATGCTTCACAATAGTTATCTCTCAAGCTGCACTGTCTCCAAGGAAATGGTAATATTTTTTTCTCCAACCCAGCTATCTGAATTATAATCAGTATAGAAGTTCTAAGGGTTTGCAGTTTGAACAGTACCGGAGTCTGACAACACATTATAAAATAAAACTTTGTTGAGGCAGTAGAAAAGACAAGCAACAACATGCCCATAAGGCAACTTTCATAATCCCTGATAGCAAACAGGATCATAACTGATAGCTTGTCTTTGGCAGAGTGTCAGGGACACTTGGAGTCCAAGTCATCTGGCCACAACAGCCAACCATGCAAATATCCTTTGAATCTGAATAGAGCTGGAGCACGCCTTGGTTCCACCACCCCTTGGCTCCACCAGTGGGAGTGAGATTTGGGAGAACTGTACATGACGTGAATAACATGGGTGACATCCTGCCCACAGTGCCTACCTTGGTCGAGGGTATGGTGTCTTCAAGAGGCAGGCCATCAGAGTCTTAAAAAGAAGGGTATATTTAGTAATGATAATACATAGATCAATTTGTATTCAAGATGAGCTTTAAATTAACAATCCTTACTCCAAGATATGTCAAAATGCAGAATAACAATTAAAGCCACACAACTCTTTAATGTATACTTCTGAAGTAGCCATATAACCTAAACCCCAGATTTTTAAAGTATCTCATGACCTCTAGGTACAAAATACACACCTAATAGGATTTTCAAAAACACCCAAGTGTCTAGCTCTCATTGATTGAATTGAAGGTGAAAGACAGGAATTAAATGCTGAAACAGTGATGACAGAATTCCTTTCAGACTGTCTTATATAATTGTCATATTGTGGAGAACAGGGAACTAGCTCATACTTTAAAGAATGAATGTTTTAGTTAATTTTATTACGTTACTTAATGTAACGTTGTTTAGCTACCACAGTGGTAAGTATCTCAGAAAATCCTGCTTCAGGGAGCTTCACCATTTTTTCCTTTTGAACAAACATCCAGAGTAGCACAAACCTCCTTGTACATGTCGTTTCAGTAATATGTTTTCGCTACCTTCCAAGTTTCCCTTCATATTTTCTGTCACTTGCAGTTATAGTGCTAATACAGACTAATGTTTTACCTCTGTGTCACTGATTTGTATTTAGGAGGGTATCCTCACCTTGTGTCTCTGTGAAGCACATGAATCAAGAGAGAACAAGCATTGTATTTTACAGATGGAGTTGTCTGCCCCCATTAACAATGTACAGGAGAGTATTTGAACTACAGACCCTAGGGCACAGCATAACCCATGTCTCATTTCAAGTCAAGCCAAGGGGACCATATCACAGGGGAGCAGCTGGGAGTGCTCCTTAGAGCATCAAGGAGCATGATGTTAGAAAAAGCAGGATGAAAAAATTATCAAGGCATTTTGGAAAGAAGTCTGTACATTTCTGTATTTTTGCTTAAAAATGATAAGAGAATGGCTCTCATGAACAATGAGGTTTCTTGCTTCAGTGGCTTTCCTTGTCAATTTTCCTCTACTGTGAAGGCAGAGACATTCTTCTAGAAGAAGTAGCCGAGGAAGGTGTGTGACTCAGAAACATTCTCCATTGCTCAGTTATTTTTTCCTACTCAATCTGAGCACAGGTCAGCCACTTTGCAATGAAGATAAAAATGACACACTGGAAAACTAAAAGTAGGACTAACTTGAAGGATTTATTTCTGTGATTTGAAGGAAAGTACGAACATCCATTTGGACATTAATTTATGCATTTTAAGCAGGTAATGTAGCTACCTTTTTCTATTATACAATTTCTAGCCAAAGTGCATACAAACACTACCCACCTACAAAAAAACCCCAAACCTCAAAGAAAATACCCTCCACCTGTACATCTAATATTCAGCAATTCTTTGGATTACTGCAATATTATCTAGCTATGGGAAAAGGAAGTAACTTGAATATCTACAGAACCATGCTAATCTATCAGAACATCCATTCCAGTTTCTCTTTGCCATGCTTATTACTTTTTTGAACTCTGCTGGGTTGGCATTCTTAAGGCTAAGGTATTTTTCTCATCTTAAAACCGCATAATCAGGAATAGCAAGGAATAATTAATACTGGACAAATATTATTTTGTTGCTGTTGCTGTTGTTGTGTTAGTTCAGAGGGGGTTTTGCTAACCTTATGAATGGTGTAAGAGTGCTGTGCCACAGAAATATTTCATTTATGAGGTCAATTAGAAGTTAGTCTAAGAAGAAGTTTCTTCAGCTCTCACGAACCCTGTAAGTTGCTAAGGGATGCTGCTCTGAAGGTTGCTCAGAAGTCAAATCCCATTGCCTCAGCAGCTTCCCTCTCAACAATCATAGTGAATTGCAAGAGAGCAACTCCCTTTTTTGCCAGATAAATCGGCAGCTTTGCCAGATGGTATTTGATCAGCCAACTCAAAGCCATAAACTTTAAATTTTCAGAAGCCACAAGTCCTCAAATACTGAGCTCTTAAGCTTTTATTTTCTCTTCTCCCCTTTCCTCCTGACAAAAGGAGCTGTAAATGACAAATCCTCACTCTTCCTGAAGATCCCCACTCAGTCAGGTCTTCTCTATTCACATTCTCTTATGCAGGTTTTTTCTGAGGATTTTAATTAAGAAACAGGGTTGTAAGGACCCAATCCTCCAAAACCCCATAAACTATAATTTTTACAAGTGATAATAGGTTCACCTATTTTATTTGTCGTCTTAGGAAATTTCTTTGCAAGATATTGATTCCTGTCTCCTTTCTCCAGCACAGAAGAGGGTAAACCAAGATAAGTAAGCAGGAACAGGGTAAAGTTGTTTCTCTTAACAACAGGAATCTCAGAACATACCTGCTCTCCAAATTCAAAAGTTCTCATTTCTTATTGCAGAAGGTGTATTTGGCTGTTGATCAAAGAGTGAATTTAATAAATGTAATAGTGATATCACAAATTGTTTGAAATGTTTTACATTATTTAGCCAGAAAAAAAATCAAGTCATGAGGCTCTAACAGTCTTTCAAAAACTGAGTGAAGAGGTCAAAGAAGTCTTGATGTGGTGGCATTACTGTTAATATCGGCTCTAGACTTCCTATATTCTTTCAAATGCTTTACTGAAAGAAAGACTTCTCACAATAGAAAGATATTTCTAGATTTGTCCTCTATCTCCCTTTTTTCATGCCAAATTTGTGCAAATGAGAGCAGGACAATCTCAGAAAAGTAGCAGCAATTTCCCTTTCATAGCGTTATGCCTGCATGGCCAATCAAATGTGTCCAGAGACAACTGAACCTTGAACTGGACTGCTCACTCGGGTCACTAAAGCCATTCCTTTAATTGCTCTCAAAGGTGTCTTATTCCAGTTGTACTTCTTGGTAAATTACTTGGTCTTTCTTGTGATTTTATGTCAGTTTGAGGGATCTGTTTTGACACAAAGTGTAATGTATTTGTCTAGCTTAAACCCACCCTTAAGACATTTCAACTGTGAAAATGTTGAACTCCTCAGGGTTCTGGTCATTCTTGAAATTCAAATAGAAAACTATGCCAACTTCAAAACTTATGTCCAGTGAAATTTAGTCGTTCTGATTTATGAGAATTATTTTCCTGTTTCTACTTTAACAAGTCATACTGTCTAGTGAAATGGTAAAACCGACCTGTTGCAGAAAAGGAGTTGTCCACCCTTTTCCCCTGAATTCTCCATATCCCTTTCAAAGAGTTTACTTTTGATGCATGGGACTAAATCAGGTTTTGAACATTTTAATCATTAAAATCTCACACTGAGTCCATCTCCCTCCACAAAAATGGTAGTAGTGGTCATAATAATAATAGCAATAATAATAACATGAATCCCACAAAAACCCCACAAAACAACCCCAGTTAAAATTAGAAAAAGCAATTAATGTTAAACTGTAAAAATCTGAAAACTTACTGTGGTCAAGCAGTCGAGAAAGAAACTCTATTTTCCTGAAGGAAAGTATATCTTTAGCTTTTCAAATGACATGATCCTTTTTGACAGGTCACTTTGTGGTCAATATTACTTAAGAAATCATGAGATCACTCCAACAGCTCATTATACTCTGGTAACATGGCAATCCCCATGAGTTCCTGCATGCAATAAAATTCTGGATGGTGAGTCTGTTAGATTTACTATACACACTAATCCAGACCACCTCTTCAGATTTCCAAGAAGCAGAGCACTGTTTTTGTCATCACCATCAGCCTAACCAAAGCAGGACACTTCTATGTTTCCCCTCCATACTAAGGTAGCGGCTCAGCTCTTTATATTTTCTATTCATGTGATCTGCAGATTCGGATAATTTTGAACTAGGTAGTCAATTTATTTATCAATTTTTAGTGGAACAAATATACCTAATTAATTCAAAGCTCTCAGATCATCTGCAAACTAATGGATGAAAAACATTAATTAACCTAACTTTTCTGCAGCAGTACTGGAAGTGTTTGAAATCTGCCAGACTGCACCAGAATTTTATGATGAGGAGAATAGCCAAATGTACACGATTCAAAGTCTGCATTGAAGCAACCAGGTCTTTCAAGATCATCTAGAAAAATAAATGCTCTGAAGGAAAATAATTATGTGAATTATGTGAAATGAAAAAGAATCCCTACAAACTACCTGGAAGACCTGAAAATTAATTTCTTGGATCTTTTTCATAACTTTTATCCAGACTAGATGGCTAACTGTTACCTTTACCTGTGTTTTATTTTTTAGGTCCATTTCAGCTTTAATGATCTCCTTTTAAGCCATTTGGTAGAAAATCTATTTTCTAAGAACCACCTGCTTCAATTGTTCTGTGGGATAAAGGTAAACATTTTTAAGGCTTCTTTTACTCCATTTTGTAATTTATGCCTTGCTCTGTTCTCACAATGGTCCTTACTGTTGTTTTGCTTAACCTCGTCCTTTTTCAAATCTTAAACTTCGCTCTATCCAAACATTGATTTTCACATTGCTCCTTCATTCCTTCCTCCATCACATCCCTTCCTCAGCCTGGCCTCAAGCATGTCTTTCCTGTCATCTGTTTTCAGATCACCACAATTTGGCTTCATTCCCTGAATCTACAGGGTTTTCCCTGAGTCAGAGCTGAGAACCTCTTCAGTTAATTAATGCACGATCCTATTGTACCTAAGTATGGTAGGGTAGTGCTATGCTTTTTTTTTCTTCATTAACTATATAAATTATGATTGCCAAGCCAAACTTCTGCTCTATAATTTTAGATCTGTCTGAAAAAACCCCAGCTCTATATGAAATAGAAGCCTGCAGTGTGTTTCATATTGGAAGTATCTGTGCCCAGATTGTCTAATTTAGAATCTTTGGTCTGTCTGCACAGCAGCTAGAGGATTTGGTGATTGCAACACAGTGATACACCTGAGTTATCTTTACACTAGGTACTGCAAATAACAATAGCAAAAGCATGGAGTTCAACACCTGAAGGTAAAAGTCCATGAGAAATCCCTTTATATTTACTTGAGGGACTGAGTCATGCTATCTCTTCTGGGCAATTAGAGCCCAAACTAGCTAGGTAGTAAGCAGCAAAGGTAGCTGCTTAAATTTTACTTCAGAGTCCCAAAGTGGGCATAGCCTAGGAAAGAATTATATGTTGTTATTAAATCAAACTTTCAAAAAATCCTAAGCTGGTTTATACCTGGAAAGACCAAGCACACTCTAAAAACAGCGCTTTTTTTGTTGTTTTTTTTCTAGCACTTTCAGCGCTTCATACCACAAATAAATCAGGAACAGTTTTGTTCTTCCACACACGGTAAAATTTGGATTCCCATTGCTTAAGTACTCATTAGCAAAGAAAATCAGAGAAATATGATAAAAAATATTATCTTTTACACTAATGAAAAGAGTTGAATTTTTTTTAGTAATGGTAGTATTTGGCATTTTATACCTATCACATTAAAAATATATATTATTCAAAGAGACTGAATATTTATTTGAAATTATAGGACAAAAACTGTAGTTTTATTGGCAGAGTAGTCTTTGTTTCCCTAGTCATGCATTGACACTGACAATCGTTGACTATGCTTAGTTTCTGTTAATTTAGGACTTGGCTCTATAATGCTGAACACTTCTGCCATTAAAGTGATGAAAACAAAGGGACAGAAATTTACAAAATCATTCAGATGTCAATGATTAATAAACATTTCCAGTAAAATTTATAATAACTGTAAACTTCATATATTATACAGAATCATAGACTCATAGAATCATAGAATAGTTAGAGGTCCCTTCCAAACCAAACTTCTCCATGGGCAGCAACATCTTCAACTAGATCAGATTGCTCAGAACCCCATCCAATCTGATTTGACCATTTCCAGGAATGGGGCATCTCTCATTTCTCCAGGTAACCTGTTCCAGTGTTTCAGCAACCTCATTGTAAAAAGTCTCTTTCTTGTACTAATTTTGAACAGTGTCAAGAGATGATGTGTACAAAGGGGTTTTTTGCACTCTTCATTTCACCAATTTCCCAAAGGCTTGTCATGGGAACTATTCTTCATGTACTTCATCTGTATCCATAAATGAAGCAAGTCATATCTGTGCAAATATTACACATACATGAGTTGCTTCATAAATGTATGTTCACATATTACCACATTTAATAACCAAAGGTCTTCAAATATACGGAAAGAACATTATTCCAACCCTTTTGAACAAAATAAGCATTTCTCAAGCCATGTTCTTGTTCTTGAAACTGTTGTTAGCTAAGGAATTTTATGCACTTGAGCAATTCAAAATTTTATTGAGATTGATCTTCTGTTATTATAGAAAAACTTTCAAGAATATCTTCCAATCACAGATCTTGAACCCGACTTTGCATCTCTACCAAGCTCCTGAGAGTATTGAACTCTCAGGATTAATGGTAGTGAATCAAAGCTTAAGATATCTCATATTTTAACATCAGATAAACCACAGTATACAAAGAAAAGGATATGGAACACCAACAGTGTCCTCACAAACCAACAACAAAAGGCATCATCTCCAATAAGAGACACTTGCAGGGAATATTCTCAGCTACTATTATTTAGGCAAGTTTCTGATTAAACAGGCAAAAGAAATGCAATAGTAGAAAGGTTGTCTGTATTTATCCCCCCTAGGCACCTTGTCTTAACCTCAAAATTTTTCATATTGACTGAATGTGGAACACATGGATAAAATATTTAATCTCTGAAAAAATATTAATATGAAATTAATATTTCCATAATGACAGAGAACAGAGAAGCCACCCAAACTTCATTCCTTGAAGAAACAATGAGCACAGTTCTAGATAGCTAGGGGTTGGCTGCACACCAAAGGAGCATAATAGATGCCTTTGCAACAGTGACATACTGGTAAGAAATATTTAATAAGGCAATATTTTTAGCACATGATTTCTTGGCTGCATTCATCTGTAATGGTGGTGACCAGCTGTCTTGGGTGCTTTGGTGTTGAGCCTGCAATCAAATTTTATAAATAAGGATGATAGCAGGCACTGATTAGAAAAAAAGAAAAAAAAAGGAGCATGAACAGAGTTTCTCTAGCATCATCGCTGGATTATGAATAGTGCTTCACCAAGTGGAGTAATTCCCTCACTCTTCATATGCCTACATTCCTGGAAATGAGTGTTTTAAACACATCATGGGGAAGACAGATGCCAGAGGATCTGGTTGGTGGTGTTATTTAACTTTTATAAAAGTTTGGGCTTTCTGGGTTTTTTTGGGGGGTTTTTGGTTTTTGTTTTTTTTGTTTACAAATTTGTCTTTGTCAAGCAATTAAATTAGAGTGTGCATCATACTGCACTTGGTAAAATGGATTTGATCCCTGGAGTATAAAGCTATGCATTTATGTATAGCTATGTATTGCTATATTTGAGCTTTTTGCAAAGGACTATAAACACCATTTTGCTGGTCAGCTATAGAATTTCACAGGGGCTTTTTAGACCCTGTGCTCACAATTACAGAAGTTCCTCACACACTTAAATGCATTGCTTTCTTTATGCTAAACGTAGTATTCACTTCAGTGAGTCATAAATACTTTAAGGTCTTTAATGTAGTTAGTTCTATCTTTTGTCCCTGCAGAAAATATGAACAAGTCTGCAGGAGGAGTAAGGAATGTAAAAAAATGGTTTATAATTGACTTTATTTAAAAAAGACATAAAATATAATTTGATTAAAAATCTAACTTAATTTTAATGTGATGGTTTTGATTTTGTTTATTTCATCTACTAATCACAGAAATCCAGAAATACATGGACAAGAGTAACAACTCCCTTCTTGACAGGCTGTGCATTTAATACAGAGTATAAAGTTTGACTCTCTTCTCTTCCTCACCTATGATGATTCTTTGTCCTCTCAGATGACACTTTCTCTTCATTTCATATTTGTTTTTCTATAGATTTTTCATTTAAATTGTTTTGTGAGTAACATCAGTCATAAATCTGTCTACGTAGACACCTTAATAGTTTTTCTTGACTGGATGGGCAGGTGCCTGATGTCTGCATATCAACATGTATGAACATGTATAGTGCTGTGCATGCTGTGATTCTTCAAACAATGTTCATAAATATGTTTTTTCCTCACCAGTATATAAGATACTGACTTTTCCTTTCTCTTTGGCAGATCCATATAGTTAAAATGGGATAACTTCAGAGAATCTAATACTTTTTGCTATATTGGCCAGGAAAGTTCCCAAACTAATACCTATTCCAAACTTAAGCTATTGTACAGTAATTATTTACATGTGAGACTGTAGACTAGACATACTTAATATTCCTGAGACATTTATTGAAGTTGTGAATTCATTAAATTCAGAAATTACCCTCTCAAAAACGTCCTTTGATTTAAATGTCTTAAATTCTCAGTTCTGTATTTTAGTTCCAGGGTGGTACAAGCTCCTAAAACTTACTTTTACTCAAATTCAGACAGTTAATATTGCCACAAAAACTCTGGCAAACATTTAAATAGACTGATAACTTTGAATTTCAATTTTAAAACATGCTTAGGTCCTGAGACCTGTACCCCTGTAAAATGTCCAGACTTTATCATGTTGCTGAGCAAGATGATTCAAATCCTGGCTTCCAGATAAGACTATGAAGGATTTGTGAACAAGTTTTTCTGTTCCTAGTCTCTAGTCAGTAGATATGCTCACCATGTGCTTAATGCAGAATGAGTGTTCAAGCCAATGACTTGCTAATGCAGAATTCCTCTGCAGTAGTGAGAACAAGGCCTGGAACAAGGCCCCCACTCAGGCAGGGCTCTCTTGCAGTTGCAGCATTTATGCTGCTTCCTGCTAACACACCTTCTGTCAGAATCTTGCATCGCTTGCACGTTGACTGAAACAGGAGAGTCGAGCAGTGTAGCACAGTCCAGAACTAAATTAATTTTTGTGTTTAACATATGCATCTGCAGAACTTTAAAATATCCTTTGAAACCACTCAGAATGAAGAAAAGTCAGAACTCAGCTCTGCCACTTTCTTGGGCCAACAATCCAGACACTGTATTAGTATGCAAGAGAAAGGCAAAACCTCCTTTTTGGCTTCATTAGAAGACAGAAACAGCAATCTACTTGTAGAAAAGAGAAAAACTAATGCTAAAGTTCATGAAACTTACCATAAATATAGCTTATGTGAGTATCTATCATAGGTAGATATTAAAGGCTGAGAAAAAAAACTTCTTAGACATGTATTTTTATTTAGTTTTGTTTTTTAAACTCAATCATCTCATTAAGTGTCAATCTTCTCAAAGCACTGCTGTCACAGCTCCATACACTGAACAGTCTCTATGTACACTGCAGTGAATCTGCCCAAATAATTTAGGCTTCTGAATTTAACTTTGAACTTATAATTCTTGGGTACCATGATAGTGCCAAAATGCTCTTCCAGTTGCATGCCAGGACATAAAGAGTATTCAAATAATTCTCTGTTGACAGCTGATAATAGAACACATTTCAACAGAGCATCATTACTATCTATTTCAGCAGAATCTATATGACAAAAATTTGTTTACACCTGCTTATTTCATCATTTACTCCAATTAACTATTTCAATTGAAAAATTTCATGATTAATATCCCAAAGAAATTCTGAAATTTTCTTTGGTTCAACATTTTCTTTTGTTTATTGTCAAAAAAGCAGGGCATATTTCCTCTATTTTTTGTTCACTTTAACTCCCACTGGGCTTTGCACTGATAATGGCTTTGCCCAGTAGTGCCTAAAAACTGCAAAGAGTGCAATCCATGCATTACATGTTTTTAAAAGGCCAAAGTCTTTTCATCAGCAAATGAAAAGAAAGAGCAAAAGAAAGAGAGAGACAGAGAGAGAGAGAAGGAGAGAAAGTGGCAAAAAATTAAGCAGATTGTGATTTAGCAGGAAGATTTACAAGATCAGGTAATTTTCATATGAGATTCAACAGAAGAATCTGAATTCCTTCTGAAAACATGAGATTGTTTCAAAAATAGACTCCACTATGTAGTCATCTGACCTCACTAAACATGATACAGGGGCTGGGATAGGGTGATGGAAAGAACCTTTATTCTTTATTTCCAAAGCTATTCAGAACATAGTGATTTTTCCTTGGAAGCTCTTAGATACTATGATAAAGGTTCTTATTAAGAGATTATTATCTGGACCACCTAATTTGATATTTTTAATCTTACTATTCTTTTATTAAAATTGAAAGAATTAATTTTAAGAATGCAACATTAAAACAAGTTAGACATTTTATGTTTGGCAACTACTTTGTAAACAGACTCAGAGAAAATGACTGAAAATCTATCAAGACTATTTCTTGCATTTCTTTACATGTTGTTTGAATACACAAGCTTCCAAAAACCCATAGAGACACTCAGTATGACACTAGTATGTTTGGCTTTGGCAACCATGAAGAATATACCAGGTTTCATTGGGAAACTGGGATATTCTTCTTCTTGAGCTACTAAATTTCCATATCAAAATCTTCAAGCCCTGAAGTTTTAAGCTTTAAATTATTCATTATTACATAAGAGAATGTTGTAGCTGTTTCAAGAGTGACTCTTACCTACCTAAAATTTAATGAACGGAGAAATGACTCACTTTCAGAGAGGAGGAAACATTTCAGTGTCAAGTTGTTATCATCTTTTCAACATCATTTATTTTGATCACAAATTTTAAATAATAAGTTGCTGCAAAAATGAATAAATGGGTGGGAGGCCAGTTGAGCTGTTCAAAAGTGTGTGAGAAAATTACTTGAAAACCTTACACCTATTGCATCAAGAGAAAATGAGGTATTTATCGTATCAAGACGAATGGGCAGTGCCTAATAAATCAGTGATCAATTTGTAGAAGGATTTTTTTAAGGCTCAATTTATATATTTTTTTATTTTCTGACTAAAACGAAGCACATTTCTTTCTCATTCTAAAAGTATTTTTCATTTGCAAAAAAACTGATGCATTTCTCTGGGATTAAAATTGAAAAACACAAGAATCTTCTGAACTCTAAAAGTTAGTCATACCTATCTGAAGAGCATCATTTTCTCAGCAGTAGGTCACAGAAGCACAAAATTTGGCTAGGATTTCATTCATGTGTTTCTCCCAGGAAAGCTGAATTATTGTTGCTAAAACTACTACTGTGTCATAAAAATCTTACATGCACTGAGGTATTTTTTTTTCAAGTAGTTACATTAAACATCAAGGTGCATAAATTGCAAAGAAATTGCCTGACATTCCTGAATTGCCTAAAATTGCCTGACTTGGTTATTTCAAAACAGAAGAAAGGAGTGAGATTTTTATCTTTTGCATGAGGCAAACATGGAAGTATGTGTTTATAAAGAAGGCCAAACCACATCAGCACGTGTGATAGTGCAGTCTAAACTCTGTCCATAAGATGGGATGTTCAGCTTGTGAAGACACACACTATGCAGGACCCAATATGCCATTAAATCAGAAGGTCTGTAGCACAAGCAGGAAATCATTGATGTTTACTGTGTTGTTATAGACACTCTTTCATGGGAGAAAACTAGTGAAATTCATGTCCTCATTTTAAACAGTTTCCATTATGATACTGAGAAATACTTACCTGTTTCTGAGAGTTCAAATCACCAGTGCGATTTGCCAGATCTGCAAAATATCTCGTGGTAAAAATTCTTAATGCTGATCTCTCAACAAAATCTAGGTCAGTTTCAAATAAGCAAATCTTAAGAGAAATGAACCCAATTAATGTTGGTAACAATTAGTGTACTTTGTAATGATAGATATATATAAGAATCTCCTGAAAAATTATTCTATCTTGGAAGTTAAGAATTTTTTCTCAGGAAGGAAGATACCAGCAAAGACACAGGGGAATACTTCTGAAAGGTACTAGCAGATTCTACACAATTGAAACGGATTAATCAAAACCAACAATTTACTTTATTGGGTATTCATTTTCACACAAAATGAAATTATTTATCCCATTATCCAGATTAAAAAAATGAGATTCTTTCTAAAAAATTTAAGATTTAGTATTATATTAAATTTATTTTATAAAGACCTTGTCTTTCTGGAGATCAAATTAATTTTGCCTGATCTATCTACTTAAACATCTGATTTTTTTTGCACTTCTGATGTTCTCACCATTACGAAGCATTGGCAGCTTAGATAATATCCAATGTAGCATGTGATTTCTGACATGGGGAAACACAGCAGAAGTATGGAATCCAGTGTAGTTGAGGACCCACCAGACTGTGACATCATTGCAAGAAGGTACAGTTCTTATTGTGACTATTTGATGATTTTTACTGTTTCAATCTGGGTTGCTCCTCCTTTATCATCATTGCTCTATTTCTTTTTCCTGTCATCAAAAGCACACACACACACACACACACACACACACACACACACAAAACACATTACAGAAGGGGTAGTCATCAGTTAGAATTTCTTTCCCAATTCAGTGAGTTCAGGTCTCATAAGTTAGATGGGTCTCATCCATTAGTGTTCTTGCTGGTCTCATTCCTGCATGTATTTTTAATGTAAAGTCTAAAATGTATATGTACATCAGGAAGGGATAATGATTCATTTTTTTTTATACTAATAAAGCACATGTCTATGATGCACTAAATGTACAGTTAAAGATATTTTGTGATAGAAATGTATTTGAAGCTTTTGACCTACTGTACTCAAGGTCTATTGTTAGACAAAATTTCTTTCTCTTTACTATAAAAGGAAGCTAGGAGATAGGCCTGTAATTTTGGCCTTCATTATTTTCAACTGTTTAAGAAAGTCCAGTCACATAACAGGAATGTAAATCCTGGGAAAAGAATGAAGTTGTAGTAATTAATGAGCTTGAAGTTTCTTTCACTTAGGAAAAAATGCAGTCAACAGTAGGGACTATATTCCCTTACACTGCTTGTCTGAATAGTTGTATTTTAAATGTTTAACATATATTTGACCTATTGGTTTTCAGTATTAACTCAAAAAAACCAAAGTCACTTTTTTTGGCATTAGGAATGCTTGGGAGAATCTCTTGGCAGAGAAGCTGGCAGCCATGGATGACATACTAACCAAATTAAAGGCCAATATTGAATCAATCCATTTGTTAAACCAACATGTAAAAATAGTGAAAAGGAGAGCAGGGAGCAGAGACTGTTAGTAAAAGCAGATAGTCACAATCTATTTACATGACTATATTAAAAAGATATTAAATATTTGTGAATACATATGAGTAAAAAAATGGTATGTTTTGAGTCAAAAGACAGAGTCTGATGTTGATGTAATTTTTCTATTCCCTGGAAATAGTTCACAAAAGAATCAAAGAAATAACATAGAATGTATGACTTAACTACAAAGTACTCTTTGTATTTTGCTATAGCAATGAATTTCAAGTACTTCAGCAAGCCTCACAGTGAAAGTTATCATTTCTTCTTACAAACTTTTAAATACCATATTCCCAGCTGTTGGGATCAAAAGAATATCTTGCATTTCTAATCTTAATATTTTATATTTAAAAACACATTGATTCCCCTTAGACTACTTAAATGAATAACAAAGAGTATCCTCTATCATCTCTTACCATTGCAATCCATGTCAGCTTTAAACACTCAATAGTATAACAGAGCTTTTAGAACAAAATTTGGAAATACACAGGAAAAGAAAAAACATAAAATATAATCCTAGAAAAAAACACTTTTTTTTTTTTTAATATGGAGTCACTATTTTTCTTTGTCTAAAAAAAAGATGATAGAAGCAACCACTGATAGTGACTGATCATGAAAAGAAACCCCAGGAGCATAGACACACTATAAAAAGATCTAGGAGGAAGTCATTATGCTGTTGAGGGAATAAGAAATTTAAGTCAGAGTTGTGAAATGTTCTCATTATAGGTCATCTCAGTAATTATCTGACATCTACAGATGGAGTCACTTCTTAATCAAAAGAATGAATCATTACTGATATTGATTCAGACCAAGATGTTTGAAATAATGAGTCCAATAACTGAACTATAAATTTAGAGGTAATTTCAGCAACTTCTTTGCGAAAGTTTCAGACTAAATAAAATGAAATATCTTATTATATTGCATAATAATGATAAGAAAATGGCCAGAAGAGTGTGAACTAAACTACTCCATCATAATCTGCATGTTAAGACTTCAAAAAAAAAAAGAAGAAAAATAGAAGTCACTGATATTTACCATCGTACAAACACTATAGCTTAATTAGTATCTACAAGAACAGAAGATTGCTTACCCTTGAGTACAATATCTGTAGCTGGCACTGCTATTAGATTTAAGGATCTGCAAGTATTTACTTTAGAAATCTTTGTTTCAGCTGTTCAAGATTAGACTTTGAAAAGCACCTTGAATAGCATGCAATATATTAAGAACTATAAAAAATTCTAAGAATGCATTTAAATAAAAGTAAAAAAAGCAAAGAGGTAACTGTAATTATTGACAGTGCACATTTTTAGACAAATATTTCATTTCAAAAACCAGTTCCTTGGAAGATGCTGATTTACTACAGTAAAAGCAGCAATGCCAAACCCATTGTTGAATGGACAATAGCTTCTTGTCCCCAGAGACAGTCACTTCAGGGCAGCATTGCAATCCATTTAGAGGTTGCAGTTGCCCATCATGTCATTATTATGTGAAAACACAGAAAACTCTTCCTCATCTATGTGACATGTTTCATGAACCCAGTACTGACATTGGCTGAAATCCATCCTTATCTAGGAGAGGAGGCCAAAGTCTGGAATGTGAGTAGGTAGTAGGTCATCAAATCTAGTCCCTCACAAGGGTGCCTAGCATTGTCAGTCATCACAGCCAACACAGGAGTTCTACTTATGAGTCCCCAAGACTAAGAAGTTCAAGTTATGTCATAAATGATTCAGCACATACATGGAGGCCCACTCAGGGGAAGTTGCAAGTGTAATTAGTGTAATTACTTCCTTTCTAATCTTTGTTATTCTACCATCAAGTATCAATGGATGTATCTCTTTTTTATTTTTTTTCTAAAGCTTTATGTAAGTTGCACTTTTATATCACTTAAGCTGGCCATAGGCAGATTTAATTTTAGAACTGCATTTGTCATTTTGACTAAAAGGCCAACCTACCTTGGCCTTTACTGAGACTTGTTCCCCTTGCTTTGATTCATGGTATCATTGCCAGACAAATCTGTTCTTTTAGAACAGTGACACTCAATCCTGTGGATCCTAATGCTAGATACTATTTTTCTAGAAGCTAGAAAAGTATAATTCATACAATATCTACAATCTTAGCCAGGTTGCACCATCTTGTAATTAAGGGTGTATTTCCTGCACCCTTTACAAAAATTGATCTTTACACCACAGTATTTTACCATAAAAAGAAGTCAGGTCTTGTTTCAGAAACAATCTTGCTTGAATAAGTCAACAGCTCTTTTAGTCATAGCACAGAAGATGCACCCACTTCTCCAAATTAGATCTTCTTTGTTCTAGTGTGCAAAGACCACATGCGTTTTAAAAGTTTAGAATGCAACTTCCAATTCTCTAGAGAAAACCATGTGAAACGTATGGTGAAAGCTACATTGTGATCAAAAATCATAATTAACAGGATAAAATATGTTGGACTGTAAGCACCTGTGTACATTTGTACATAAAAAACTTTCCAATATTCAGAACGATGGCAAAAGAAATGGTAAGACTGAAATAAACAAAAGGGTGTCATATCTGCTGTGTATTTTTACTATCATGTTGTCTCCCTGAAGAAGGAAAACCAGGATTTTTTTTTTAAGTTAGTTGAGATTTTCATGCATGGAATATTTTTAAAATACATAATCCATAAAATATAGCATGAAGTTTGAAATTATAGTGACCTGTTACGTTTGAAAGAATATATGAATTCAAAGCAGAACAGGTTCCTCCTAACTCTGTCAGGGAAAAGATACTGCTTTGATTTTTTTCTTGAGATCTCAGGAAAGGAAACACATTAACAGTATGGAAAAGAGAGGAGGTTTCAAGGTCACCAAAGCCCTGGTGTGGAAGCAGAGTTGTGCTGCTGCAGTCAAATCCCTGCTGGGTGAGCTTGGAGGACTAGACTTCTAAGAGCAAGGAATGAGATCCCACCTTGAACAAAGCAGAGGGAGAGGTCATCATGTCAGAGAGGGCAAAGACCAAACCTGCATGGGCAGGCAATGCTGTCAGTCTCACTCCACCCTACTGCATGAGCATCACTAGTGAAACTTGGCACATGGCATTCAGGATGTGATATCTTCCACTACAAAGCAAACACTGAGGTGCTCATTCAGAAATGCAGAGAAGCAGGATACAGGTGCATTGCTTTCCAGCCTGACAGAAATGAGAAGTGCCCCAAAGACTCTTTAAAAGTCTCCAGCCAAAGTTTCAATCAGGTATGCTTGGAATTTTTACTGTCATGTTGCCTTATAAATCTCTTTCCAGTGGCAGGATCATATGCACTTTAAGGTTCATGTGCTCTATATGGATCTAGCGTGCTCAGAGTGCATAAGAAAAAATATGTATCTGCAGACAGGAAACACTCACAAAAGGGAGTATATGGTGAGTAACCTCTTTGTAGATCTAGGAAAATCTTTTCTCAATCAAAATTCACAGCCTTGAACTTTCCCCCTTTTAACATTTCCTTTCCTCCATTTTTCATTAGTTCCTTACAGTATGCAGGGATTTGAGCTGACATTTTTTGGGGGGTATTGGAATCAGGGTGTCTGCAGCAGAGGGGTTCAGGTGTGGCCTCTCTGGTGGGAACTCAAGGTTTGTTCTGTGCTGGACATCCAGCCAGCTCCAATTCACCCACTACAGGGCACAGCTAAACCCCTCAGCAGAGATGGTGGTACCTGTGAGAACACATATTTAAGGAAGAGCCAACACAGGCACAAGAAAAGGGGGAAGAAAAAGAGTAAGAAACACAAGCGGTAGAATCAAAGTGAGAAAAGGAGAAAGAGAAAATGGACTTTCACAGGGGAGCAGATATCCACGCTACAGCCCATGGAAGACCCCATGCCAGAACTGGTGTTAATTCCTGAAGAATTGGTGCTGATAGAGACCCCATGATAGAGCATGGGAAAAGTGAAAACAAAGAAGCAGCAGAGATGTTATGGACTGACTGCAACTCCCTATCTCCCACTCTCCCTATGCCACTTAGTGTAAGACAAAGGAGTCTGGAGAAGTTGAGGCTGTGAAAGTGGTTAGTTTTCGCTTATGAGTCTCAACTACACAAATTTATTTTAATTGGCAACAAATTAGTTATCTCCCTGTCTTTATCTCTTTTCATGAGCTTTCTTATTATTTTTTTTTCTATTTTCTCCTACCCATTCCTCTGAGAGGGGGAGTAAGAAAGCAGATGTGTGAGAGTCTTTCTTGTAGCTAGATTGTTTGAGAGTCTCAGTTAGACCTCTATTACACTGTGGGCCTTTTTTTATCATATTAAAATAGACATTGGAACAAAGACAGAAGAGTGGTGATTTAGGCCACTATTTAAAGTACTTAATGAAACAAAGAAGAGACAGGTATCTACCCTTTCTTATACCTCATCCTCATAACTGCAGCATTGACCTGGGATCAGATTTGTCAAAAAAACAAGACAGACTCCTGTATCACAGCTATGCTTTTTTCATGACTAAAGCATTAGGTAAAATGGTCAGTCTTTGCAGCTTTACCTCCTTGATGCTCAAGGGCTAATATAACCTCTGTTTCACAGGCAAATTCCCTGTTGTGTTTTAACCCCAGCCAGCAGCTAAGTACCATATAGCCACCCTCTCACTCTCCCCCAGCTTTGTCCCTGTAGTGGAGATTGTAAAGAAAAAATAAACCTCAGAGGTTGAGATAAGAACAAGTTAACAATTTAAACAAATAATAAAATTTTAATAATAAACATAATAATTTTGTCTTTACATAAAATTGAGTATTGTCATCTTTTACATACCTAGAAAGGCAAAAGTCTAGTTTGAAAACTATTTGAAAATTAGTGCTTTTTTTTTTAAAATTAACTCTTCATCTGAGATGTTCCGAGGCCATTTCATACAAAACCAGAGTGAAATAGAGCTCTTTTTGGTTCAGTTCTGCACATTCTGACTATTCTTTATGATAAAAGACCATAATGATAATAGCAAACTGAAGAATAAGTATCTCCTTTTGTCTTCTGATTCTGTTCTCTTGATTGTTTTGGGTATTTTTGTGAGAATATTTTTGTGACTGTGCCTTTGATGCTCTCTTTCCTCTTTAAGAATGACCTCTTCTTTGATGAGTAGTCTCATATACTTGAGTTCACAGTACCAGAAAACAGCGTGTGAATTACAATGAAAAGATGCACAAGCTAGGATGCTTCCAGAATCTGTCTAGAACTAATTTATTTCTAATTCAGATAGTTGATTTCTCAAGGTTTGGGCTCTACAGAAATACAAGAAAGGAACATCTATGACTAAGTTTTCTTGACAAAAGTAGACAGCTATATTCATGTGTTTAAATATAGAAGTCACCCTTGGTACTAAAAGGTTATTGTGATCTTATTTGCTTGTGTGAAGAGGGGGGAAAAAGGAAGATAGAATATTTCTTAAATTAGAACACTTGGGTTATTTGTCAAAAATTCCTCTTTGTAATGATTGTGTATCAAATTGTGATAACAGTGTAACTGTTGTGATATTATGATAAGTTCTGATGTAAGATTGTCAGAAATTATTTCTGCAGCCAGTAACACTCATGCCCAAGGCATTGACCAATATGGTTAAAGAATGAGTAGAAGGTGTAAAATGTATAAAGTGCATCCTTAGGGAAGCAGACCTGTGAGATTTTTCAGAGTGATATTTCCAGAAGAGATGACACTGTTTTTGCAAAAAAGTGTTAAGATATCTCAAGAAAATAACTGTTTTGATTTTAGCAATAAAGCACAAACCTGTGACTTTGTGCAATCATTTTAGTGTGACTGGTGAGAAAAGAATCTAGTATCAGTCTGATATGACAGTCAACAAAGTATAGCTTTTTGATTATATTTTTTATAGATGTAGTTTAGCTATTCGTACTAAAATCCTTACTAGAAGATAATCACATGCACCTGCATCTCATATATCAGAAAGGTAGGTGTCTACAAAATGTGAAGAGATCTGTGATAATGGTCAGATAATGTTGCTTAAATGGTGCTGTGATTGCCAAGCCACTCTTCAGCATACAGAAAAAAACATGGTAATTAGGGAAAGTCCCAAATGGCTGGAGAAAAGAGAAACATCACACCTATTTTTAGAAAGGGTTAAAAGGTGCACCCCAGCTCAGCAACCAATCTGTCTTACCTCTACTTCTGGCAAGATCATAAAGCCCTCCTAAAAGTTGAGTCAAAATATATGAGTGAAAAGGAGGTGCGTAGAGATGGACAACATTGCTGCACCATGGGCACTATGTGCCAGAATAAACTGGTGGCCTTCTAATATGGAGTGATTCCATCTCTGGATAAGGGAAAAGCTAGATATGTTGTCTATCTGGACTTCTATAAGTGAACATCAGTGCAGTCTAGAGGTTGAACTGATTGTGAGCAGCCCTGCAGAAAAGGGCTTGATGATACTGGGGGGTGAAAAATTGGTCATAAGCATGCAATGTGCTCTTGCAGCCCAGAAAACCAAGCATATCCTGGGCTGCACCAAAGAGTTGGGGCCAGCAGACTGATAGAGGTGATTCTTCCATCTCTCATGAGACCCCACCAGGTTCGGGGGCTCACTACAAAAGAAAGGCATGTACCTGTTAGAGTGTGTCCTGATGAGGCCAGTGAAAATTATGAGGGGGCTGGAATACCTCTGCTATGAACACAGGCTGAGAGAGTTGGGGTTGTTCAGCCTGAAGGAGAGAAGGGACACCTTATTGTGGCCTTCCAATATGTAAAGAGGGCTTATGAGAAAGCCAGAGGGAGATTTTATACAAGGGCCTTTAGTGACAGGACAAGGAGAAATTTTATACTGAAAGAGGTTAAGTTTAGCTTGGACATAAGAAAAAAGGTTTTTCTGAGGAGGATGGTAAAACACTAGAACAGGTTGCCCTGATAAAAGCATTTATCAATGCATTAAAATCAGGAGTGTTAGGAGTCTGAGCAACCTGATCTAGTAAAAGATGTTCCTTCCTACAGCAGAGGGATTGGACTAGACAGATATCTTTAAAGTTCCCTCTTAACCCATTCTATGATTGCCTGATTTTATAAACCCATGTCTCTTAGGATATTCAATTGCCAGAAAATTTTCAAAAATTCTCCTGGAAGTCTGTAATGGTGGTTGGTTTTAGGTTATATGCAACCAGACAGCTCAGTCTTTAAGAAAAAAAAAACTTGTGGATTCCACAGAACTATGTTATTTCTGTCCAAAAGGCAGTGAAGCAATGATGAAACTTGGAAGCACTAATGTTTTCAGAAGTGATTGTTCTATTTCCATATAAAGACTTAGTGTATAGAATGAGTTATGATCTAGTATTTGATGATCCTTCCACCAGAATTTGGGAGGGAGGGGAATTCAGACAACAGAATTCCTCACATTTTGGCAATGGCTTTACAGAAATAACTGCAACAGAAAGATGTGTCAGATATAGGAGCAGTAGTAAGGTCAGGATGAAGGGTAAGTTCGTGATCATTTTTGAGTCAAACCAAACTAATAATCCATTATGATAAGTTAATAAAAATCTTGATCATTTTTGCCTATCTGGTTTTTGGAGCTACTCAGGGTGAAGTCCAACATCACTGTCAAGTTGGTATTTGCTCACCTGTCCCTTCCTTATATTTTCTTTACTTAAGTATTGGAGTTTGTTTTTTTTTTTCATTTTGCCATGTGTAAGAGTAGGGGTATATGCAATAATTTTAGAAATATTTTTAAAGTAGAAACATTAGTGTTTAAAATAAAATAAAAAAGAGATTAGCTAATACATCATAAATCCACAAACCATTATGTTGTCTCTTCTTCATGGCCATTTAATTTTGCATGCACATAACCAATGTTTTACTAACAGTACCAAGGGTTCCATATGTAAGACATTATTCACAGTATGTTTCCTGTTATTTTGCATACCATTATTCTTGGTGAAAATAGTGTTTTGGCCTCAGGAGAAATATTGCAATTGAATGCACAGCAATATGTTTTTGGTATGGGGCCATCGTACTGCGACTTAAATATTTTTTCTTTCCTTTAAAAAATCTCAGCAATCAAGACAACACAGCCAGGTTACAAAACTGTAAAGAGGTGGTAAAAAGGGACATATTTTCAATGTTTATTTGCAAATAAGATGTGTTAAGTAAAATGGGAGAAGGAAGTGCCCTTTTCTGACCAGCACAGTTACATGGACGTTCTATAAATGCTGCTGGAAATGGGATTACATAGCTTTAATAGAAGTATTTATTTTTGGAAATAGGTGGGCTGAGCCAAAAATTATTGTTATTAAGTTGATTGAAATGTTGAGGATTAGCACAACGAATAAAAATTAAACTAGTTTAAACTACATGTTGTATTTTTTGCCAACAGATTATGTCATGTCATTGCAAAAGTGTGATTCATCGTCTTCTATTCCAGTTTCCTCATGTAGCAAAATGAATCATAATTATCACTAATGACAATGTTAAATCTAGTAATTTGAGTGACTGCTAATAGAAAGTATCCAACCCACAGAAATCTATACTGTTACCTATTAAAGATTATATATACTAAGCTCATCTAGAATATGATCAAACAAGCAAAGTTTCACATACATTGAACTGGAAAAAATGTCCCATTAAGTCTTAAAAAAAGAAAATGAAGACATTAAATTCCTCAACATGCAATATTTCCATTGTATGAGCTCAGAGTATATTCTGTGGAATGCAGAGAGTCCCAATTCATATAAAATCTGAATCTCCAAACATTTCCTGCCTCAGAACTTAGGCACATAACCATGCAATTACTTCCTTTTTGGAAGCCACACTCTTTCAGACAAGTTCCAATTATCTGCAGTGAAATTAGTGGGAATTATTCACCTATGTTAATATTCAGCCTCAATAGAATGCAAATGCTTACCAATCATATATACATGATTAAACTGCCATTCTGCTAATGTTCCTAAGTATACTAAATAAGGTTTTCATCTCTTTTCATCCCACTAGCAAATGACCAGCATCTTTTGTTAAGGCAGCTTGAGTTTGTTGAGTCATTTAATCATGAAATCCTGCTTGGAATGACGGGTAGTAACAGTTACCTTATTATGGACTGTGGGATGAGGTCAACTCTTCATTAGAAAACATGCCAAAAGCAGCACTAATTATATGCAGATTTCAGATAACCATTTCACATGAAAAAAAGATTGGGAGCAATTTGTTTGGAGGCATAAACTCTATCTCCTCTTACCAATCCTCGAAACCAAATAATTCCTTTCTTCTGTGGTTTCTTCACTAAAATACTGCATTTATTTTGTCTTTGATGTGGAAAAGATCACTGTGTTATTTCCCCTCAAAATCTACATATTGAGCTTTAGACCAATTTTCAAATTGGCTATAGAGCTTATGACATATTGTTGTATGACATTCTTGGCTAAACATATCCATCTAGCAAAGTCACTTCATGCAGTGATTGTGAAGTGCACTGGAGTTTCACAGAAAAGACTGGAAACTGCAATAGAATGATAGAACCATGGAATTGTTAAGGTTGACAAAGTCTTCCAAGATCCTTGAGTCCAACTTTTAACCCAGCACCACTGTGCTCACCTCTAGATCATATTCCCCAAGGCCACATTCAAAAACCTTTTGAATGCTTCCAGGAATGGAAGCAGATTCCACTACTTCCCTGGGCAGCCTGTTTTGAATGCCCGACCAACCTTTCAGTGAAGAAGCTTTTCCTAATATTCCATCTAAACCTCTCCTGATGCAATTTGATGACATTTCCTCTCATCCCATCACTTTTTTCTTGGGAGAAGAGACCAATTACCCCCACATCATTACAACCTCCTTTCAGGTAGCTGTAGGCAGTGATAAGATCCCACTGAGTCTTCTTTTCTCCAGGCTACCAATCCTGACTCATTTGGCTGGGGTTAAGGTACAAAAACTTCTTGAACCCTGAATACCTTCTAAGAGAATTGCATTCTTTTTTTTGGATTGTTCTATAGGAATATGTTGCATCAACAACATATCCTAAATTAGATATATCCAATATATCTAATTCATTATTATTTTCAGTGTACGTCTTGATGCAATTAATAACTTGAACAGGCAAAACCACAATTTCAAACTCAAAATCAGTGTCAACAATCTGAACTGCAGGTAGCTAGTTGTAATCAGGATATATGTCTTTGAGTTCAATACCAAGAGAAGGAAGGGCAGAAAGATATCAACTTGCTTGAGACTTTTTCTTCTAATCACGGCTTTGTCACACACATCCTGCAATCAAATAACCAAAAAGTTTCCTCAAAGGGCAAAATGGAATTTCTATTAAGAAGGAATGTTGAACAACCAAGGATAAACAAATAAATCAGATTGGATAAAATAGTGGAGAATTTTCTGCACAGCTAGAGGAAAGCACAGATTACCAGAAAGTAAAAGCGAATGAACTTAGATGTGAATTATACCACACTTATTTAACTTAAACAAAAAATAGGAAATTATTTGGCAAAGGCAGTAAAACCAAGTAGAAAATTTTATTCTGCTTCATTCTTTTCTTATTTTACTGGTTTTTGGTTTCTAGTTAATCCATTTGGTATTAAGTTCTTAAATTATTGCCTTGTACCTTTTTAATACCAAGGAATAAAAGTATGTTAGAGAGTTTTTTCACATCCCATATCATACACTTGAAGTATTTGTTCAAGAAATATCTAAAAAAGCTTTGAAATAACTAAAATGAATCCCATATGGTTTGTTTAAATATACTAAAAGAGAGCTTTTTTCCCCAATCTAAAAGAACATCTGTACTTTATAATAGTTTTGTGTGTGTGATACCAGGCTGTTTTTCCTA
Organism: Sturnus vulgaris; assembly: GCF_052056855.1. Taxonomy (NCBI): domain Eukaryota; kingdom Metazoa; phylum Chordata; class Aves; order Passeriformes; family Sturnidae; genus Sturnus; species Sturnus vulgaris. The sequence continues at coordinate 127,022,057 of NC_142243.1, forward strand.
CAAAATTATTAGTCCAGCATTATATTGTATCTTCTTTATATACAGTAGTGCATTTCAAATTATTTTCTTGAAATTAGCCTTAAATTGATGGCTTTCTTTTTGTTCTTTTTATGTTTGTGTTTAATTTTTCCAGTAATTCTTGAAGATCAGTGTGCATTAATAGCTGCGGGGCATAAAGAGACTAGAGGAAATTAGCTGTCACCCACAGCCAGTGATTCTGTGTTCTTATAAACATAAAGGGCTAAATTGTCTTTTATGTTGACCACGCATGCAGATCATGTCATTTTCATTAAAAATTAGACATCATGCATATATAGTACTATTGTTGATAGAGATGTTTGAATTCTAATGGTTTTAAAACAAAGACTAAACTCCTTTTGGTATTGTTCTGTTCAAGTTTGGATTTTATTATTGAAATATGCAGTCGTACATGAAATTAAATTGAACATTCAGTTATTTTTTTCATGTATTTACGATATTTTTGTAAATATTTTAGTGCTCTGTGTTCACAGTATGAATTAAGTAATTTATAAACTGATAGAGGCTGCTTTTAATAAACCTTCTATTACACTTATTTACTTTGGGTTTGTTACAGTCTGAGTTTTGGTCTTAAATTGACAATCAAATGTCAATTAAGTGCTTACTAGTACAGACATATTAATAAGTTACTGTAATCAGCCATAATTGCCTTAAGCATTCAAGTAAGTGCTATATGATTATTTTGCTTTGTATCAAATTGTAGTATGATTATATCTTTGTCTACACATCACTAGTGGGATGGCACAATGTAATACAGAATTTCCTCCAGCTCTGCTGTCTTCTGTTGATATTGTCACTTTACTTTGTGTCATTCCTCCCCTAGTGTTTTCTTTGCCCAGCAGCTGATTACTTTGCTGGTAGTTGGTCCTTTAGAAACATCTTGTCCAAATTATCATCCTCGTTGTCTTGTGTCTGTCTAGAAAACATCTTTTACACCTCAAGGCATTAAAACATGCTTTCACTGATCAAATATTCTTATCATAGCACAAGAAACCTATATTAGTTGGATTAAAGAAAGAAAAAGAGAAATACACGTCCTCAGTACTGACCCTATTGTTTCTCTCTTCATCTTTCACACTGTAATTTGACTACAGATCTTATTTAAATCTAAGTGAAGCTTTAGTTTTTATAGCAATAGAACTGCTCCAAAATTGCTAGGTCTCAGAAATGATTAAGCCATTCTGTTTCATACAGAGATCTGCAATATTCTTGATTACATCCTGCCTTGAGTTTTTGTCAGTCAACACTCAAACAACAGAGATATGCATTTATAAAACTACCTTGGGATGGCAGAGTGATTCGGAGATTATATGGCAATGCATATACTCTCACCATTATATTTATTGTACACTTCTTTTCTAAATTACACCAGGCATGTGTTTACTCTGAACATTTAAACAGATTATAGGATAATATTTAATTAAAAATTGTAACAACTGATGCAAATTGTATCATATATATATATATATATATATATATATATATATATATACACACATACGTATGTGTGTCCGTATGTGTGTGTGTGTGTTCATGTAAGTGAACAGCACATCTACCAAGCTCGTTAAGCACTGTTAGGAATTTCTAAATTTTTTCTGAGGCAAGTGTGGTCTGTTGCTCCTCCAGTCTTTGTAGCTTCTAGGGTCCCAATAGGGTTTAATCAATTTCCATCATCTTTACAAGTGGTAAGTGTCCATCATCCTTACTTGCAGCAGCTGTTGACTTACTCAGTTGCATGGAGGTCACCAGGCAACCTAAGGAACTTTCCACCTGACATCCATACTGTTTTCTAGAGGCAAAAGTTGACTGACTGACTGACTGACTGACTGTCTTCATCAAAACCAAGTTACAGAACCTTATTTGGCTCTATCAGTTGCCTTTGCAAAAGCTATTGTACAGGAATTACATATATTTATAGACATTTGCATTGGAATGGGATATCTTAACCTAAAATATTTTAACATAGCAATAAACTAAACCCACTATTTTTTCTTCTATAAAGTACTTTTCAAATAAATATTAGCTCCCTATGCAGCTAAGGACTGACTTATTTCTTAGTTCATACATGGCAGAAAGGCAGTCTGAGTATTAGCTTTCTATCCTTCTGAGGATAGCATCCTGTCTGAATGTTCATTACTGCCTGGCTCTGCCTCCTTTTCACACAATTAACAACTGTTTCCGAAATTACAGAAGGGCATGCTTCAGTTTCTTTTACTGTTGTTTATGCAGAGACAGGTGTTGGAAAAAAATCATGTACTAATATTTTCTTTACTGTATAGAAAGCTACCTAAGTCTTGACGTATATCCCACACTTCTTCCTAGAGGAAAGGTGGGTTGGTAGATAAAAATATTCCCTCAGGTCTGCAAGTAACAAATACTAGTAGTGTAAGAAAATTCTAACAATTACAAAGTCATTAATGTACTGACAATATTTTTGTGTGATTCAGATTGAGTTACTAGTGTCTTTTCACGACTAACCTTTGAGATATACAAATTCTGTCATTATAAAATGACCCATTTTCATCAAAGAATCAATCCACAATATGAGACATTGATGCAAATAAGGCACCATTTCCGTATTTACATGTTTCATAATGAATTTTCAAATTTAAGATCATTTTGATATATTAATAACTTTTAATTGTAAAAATAGAAGGGGCAACATCATTCTAATTAAATTAGTATCTAATGAGTGTGCTGAAATCAATTTATGTTTGGTAGTTGAGAGAAGAGCATTAGAAAAAATTTTGATAAGTTTAGGCCCAGAAATGGACACTAAATTTTAATTAGCAAAATATTGTGGAGAAATAGATCTTAAATCATAGAATTATTTGGGTTGGAAGGCACTATAAAGACACTATAAATATGATTGAGCTCCAAAACTCCTGCCAAAGGCAAGGATGTCACCCATTAGATAACATTCCTCAGGGCCCCATCTAGTCTAGCCTTGAACACTTCCAAGAATTGGAAGATTTCAAAATATGTCAAAAAAATTCTTTTCTGAGGAATCTTTTAGAAAATATGAAAAAAAGGGATGAGAAAAAAATAAAGCATGAGTAAAACTATGTGTACGATTAGAAAATTAGTTTTAATAAGACATGTTTTAGTGCAGTATAGGGAGGTATTTTCACAGGGAACTGAAGATACTGTAATCTGAGGTTGGTCTAAGGTATTCCAAATAGTGAAAAGCAGCTAGCCCTGTACTGTGTGAAACTGCTATAATTAAGCTCTGGCATAATTCAAACCTTGGTAGGCGTACTGTCAACAAAAGTACTAAAAGGCAAATTGTCTAAATATGGAATCCATACAATATCCACATATTAAGAATTCATTTTTCTTTTCAGGAAAAAAAAAAGTGCACTAAATTAATACTTCCCCATTATGTCTGGGAAAGTTGGAATTAGCAATCAGGTAAAAACCAAAGGTCTGCCTCTGAGAGATCCTTTCTACCACTGAATCTTTACTCATATAGGGCTTGGCTACTTAGAGAGGTGATCCTGGGAGGAAAAGAAATAAATATCCACTAATATTTTAAAAACACAGAAGTCAGCTATTTTTTCCAAAAATATTTTTTGCGGCCTTGACTATCTGAGGTCTTGGACTGACTAATGGATTGCTTTCAACACCGAGGTATTTATTTGTAAAACATATTCTGGAAATATTTATGATCCTACTTTATAAATAGTTCTAACTAATATTTTTCACTGCCAGAAATTAAATAAACTTTGGGAAGACATTTGGAATCATAGAGAAGTGAGGAAAATCTCAAGGTAATAATCATGAGATAATCATGAGAGTGTGAGGAACTCTGTTATTGCTAATATTTAGTAGGTCATCCCTTAGGTTTCAAATTTGTCATATGTAGTAAAAGGGACCTTTTTTTAAACTCCTGTTTTCTCTCTGAGACATAAAGACTGACCCATCATAAACATCTACTGCTTTGGCTACATGGTAGTTTGATTTTTCATGTCTGACAATACTGGACTGCTTGGATATCAGTATAACAGTCCTAATGTTTCTGACGCTAAAAAATGATAGGAAGTTTTCTATTGTAAATTTTTACAATTTATTTACCACAAAGACATTGTATTTGATAGAAAGGCACTACCAAATAGTGGATTTAGATATTACTGTCTCTAGAAAATCTTCCCAAATTTCAAAAATTTACAAACATCTGAAAAATTAGCATGCACAGGTGAAAAAATACTGAATGCTAACAAGTGGGAGACAGTTGGATATATGGAAAAAGGGACCAGGCAGGTAATGCCCCAAAACGAACTTTGGCACTTTTGCAGAAGCTTGTCATTCATTAGCTGCAACTGGCAGGCAATGATTTTCAACTGTGAAAATAGTGCTCCTGGCAAGGTGAAGCAAAACCGCATGTCCTAAATCCTCCAATTAATAAGGAGACATGAGACAGAACAATCTATTAGAAGACTGATCATGCATTGCATGTAGACTATTTAGCCCAGAAAACCCATGGCCTAGGGATCAAAAAGATTGGTTTAGAAAAGGAAGAACTGGTTGCAGCAAAAAAGAAGAGAGACTGGAACATGAATGTGGAAGCCCTGGCAGCAGAAAAATTCAGAGTTGAGAAGGATCCTGTATTTCAAAGAGATGCATGGAGATGGACATCATGGGACGCTAAAAGATCTTTTTTGATGACATCTAAAATTGGAATGGTGAGAAGCTTCAGAGCACAAACTGACAAAATCAGCATTTACCTCTCTGTGAGAATGGGAAGTCAAGACCTTGGGAATATAATTGAGCCAGGGTGCATTATCAAGTGTGTAAGATTAACAGATGGTATAATAGCTCTAATCAATTTGGTACTTATATAAATCACAGTAACTCCGGTTAGAAAGGAAGTGTTCACATATGACAACAGTAACTGAATCCTGCCATGAGTTGGGTGTTTGTCCTTTTTCTCTCACAAAGTTGCTACAGGCAAGAAGAAACAGCTTCAAGTTGCTATGCAATGTTAGCCAAGTTAATTAAACCAAGTTTTCGGGTTATCCAAAGTTATGTGTCCTTCATTTCAACGAGGAAAAATCTTAGTATGTAATCTAAAATACTCATTAACTGGTGGGCCTGTGTAACATATTTATAAAGTGCAATGAAATAGTGAAGAACCTCAAAAATCAGGTTCTGAGATCTCAAACTGGCCTTCTAAAGTTACTGTGTATTTCTGGTTTTAATTTATTTTGCCCACATTTTCATTTAATTTGGTAAATTTATTTTTGACCAAAATAGATGAAGCTACCCTGTGCTGAAATTCTAATGACTTTTGATCACAGGAAACACATTGGCTAAAGTTTTGAATTAGGTGTATACAACATTAATTAGTGGCCACAGAAAAATCTTTGTAGAAGTCAGCCTTTTTGACCACAGAACAGAATGTTCTGTGCACATTCAGTAAGGTTTACTGTCAACCAATGGCAGTGAGAATACAAATGCTGAAGAGGCTCATTGCCAGGGATTGTCTTGGACACAGATAAAATGAGGCCACTGAGGGTGGTTTAAGTACGTGACCATATCATTCAGGTTTGAATGCTATTCCACATATGCAAAAGTTGCCTAACTTTTCTAAATTTTGAGTATTCTTCAACCTGAACAACGTTCTTTTAACATAAGACTTGATTTTCACATACATTTTATTTGAAAAGACTTTCAGTTTCAAAGCTGCATGATAGACATTTCATTGCATATTTCTGAAAACAGCATTCATGCTTTTGTTAACACTCAGAGGTTACCACTTTACATTAAAGGAGCTTCAAATGGCAGCCCTATATGCAGTTTAGAAGTTTATCTCTTTCCTGAGAATACCAAGTACCTCAGTTGTTCTTGCTTTTCTTCTGACAGATCTTCAAGTCTTTTCCTTAGTGCATAAATACATACAATTCTTGTTGCATCTGTGCCATCTGAGAAAGATCATAATTTATTGAGTATTTATGACTTCACTCTACCTTACCACACATTGTTTTCCAGATCCATTGTTCCTGTAATAGCTTCCCCGTCTATCTAAATCAAAATGTTCTAGATTAAGTAATTAACTTAGAAGAATTTACCAGCTGAATTGTGGCAGAAATGTGTGAAGGAAATGTGTGAGCATCTACGTAGATGGTTTTGTCTGACAGTAATCCAGAGCAGCACCTTTCCCAATGATACAGCAACAGCAGGAAGATTATGCGGTGCCTGGAGTCTTGGACTATAAATTAATCTGGATTTAGACTTCCTTAGACTATGTCTGTGTAGGACATTAAAATAATTTACATTTAGTGAGAAAGCTTGAATCTGAAGAGCAGCTGAGTGACCATTGCATTTGCCTCTGTCTCCTACATATGGTCAATGTCTTTCAAGCACGTCTGCAAACCTAACATGGGCAGATCCAATCTTCAGGCACAGATGCACAGATGTGGGCAACAAGCTGCAACAACAAGGCGTGTATTTCACACAATCTGCACCAGATCATTCTCTGAGGCTCATGAGCAGAAGGTGTCTTAATGACCAGAGGTATTGTAATTCTAGAGCTTCAAAACTTAAGCAGCTGTCTAAATTAGCTTAGTTATTAGTCTATTCTGAATTCCATATGACACCTACAGAATACTTGAGTCTTGTCCTGAGTATCAGATCCCACTGGTCTATACTCACCCATACTTCTGAGAGGAAACTACAAAAAAACTCAAAATCATGAGAGCTTATATGAGGAATGTGATATCAAAACTCTGTCTTTTGGCGAGTTTGGTGACCTTGTTTTTAAGAAGACTTTTTATCAATACTCCATATTTGTAGTCCTTGGAATTTTAAACTAAAGCTTAAAAAATAGTACAAAAATAAACCTTAAATTTGAAAAAATGTGCACACAGCCAAGTGTTAGGGAAAACTTATCCTCTCAACTCATATGACTGCCATAGCTAATCCTACTCAGGTGGTTTTCTCTGAGGTCCTTCCTTACCTTTCATTTGATTTCTCCAAGCACAGGAAGAGATCTGGATATGTGAAAGTGCAGCAAAATATTAATTAGGTCTAGGCAGAATAAAAAACTGTGATCCATTCAATTCAGGTCAAGTTTGACCCTTTTTTTAGATTAAGTGAAAGATTATTAAGAGTTCTCAGGTGAGGGAAGGTTTCTGTCCCTGTTATAGTGCTATAACACTAGAAGATCCTCTCCAAGATGTAAGTCTGGAAGCTTCTGCAAACTAACAGCCTATCTGTGAGGAACAGCTCCTGAAAGCAAAAAGGAAATTCAGTGTTCTTTTTCATGTAATCCTTAGCCTTCCCTGCCAAGACTTCCACTACTGTGCCCACAATCACTCCTTGTGATACTGCTACTTATAACACAAGTCACTCAACAGCCGTCAGAGGATAATTATTCTCATGTACACATGACAGATCTGAACTGGCAGCCATGACATGAAATTCACTATCTTGTGTCACCAATCCCCCAAGCAGGCCATTTCTGACTACAGACTAATGATACTGCTAAAGAAGGGGGAGGGGGGGGAAGGTTTTTTTATTATTATTTTTGAGGGTGTGTTTCTGAAAAACAAATTTCTGTACTTGGCTTATAAACCTCTGAAATTGGAGTTTATCATATGCAAAATAACACTAATACCTCACGTGCAGGAAGATTACTGTTTTTTTATTTATTTTTAAATCTATTTCAATTACTGCAAAAGTGTTTATGACCATTTGTTTCTAAAGCACAGTGTCACATAGCATTCATTAAATTAATTTATATTGTTCTGTGTCTTGGGTGTAATCCACGGGACTCACACACAGCTGACCTGATAAGACTGATATTGAAAATATTGAAATATTTCAGATTTTTTAAACTATTGATTTTGAAGCCCAGTCCATATAATGCCTTTATTAATCTGCACCAAAGACAAAATGATTCTTTCTTAGAACACATCAGATCACAGAGCACATACGATATTCCAGGTTTTATACCCAGCTCTTGCAGAATAATTCTTTGAAATTTATAAAAGGAAATCCAATTCTCTAAAATTGATTTATTTCATATGTGGAATCCAGAATAACTTCCCCCCTTTTTGCTATTTGTTTGGCTGGGAGATGAGTCTGTTCCCTCCAGCGCTTTTTCTTTTTTGTTTTTTCTTTCTTTTTTTAAACGAATTACAATTTTCAAGCAAAAATTGCAAGTTGGTATACCTCTTTTTCCATCTCTTTATGGTAATTTTAGCTAATGAAACTGTTGAGTTCTACTGGGTTCTTTTTTTTTTTTAACTTGTGTGGTCTACTGGAAAATAAGAGTTTATGTTACACCAAAATGTCATTTCACTGTTTTGATTGATTCAGAATTACAATTTTTTTTCCAGGGTAATAAGAAAATTCAGCCCAAAAACATGTTAATAATTGTAGTAATAACAAAAAAAGAAAACTGCTTTACTTCAGCATTAAAATTCATCTTCAGCTGCTTTGTTCTGTAATAACTAGGTCATCAGTTTAGGTGCTCCTGCTTAAAATGCGTTTAGCATCCATATGTATTCCCTCACCTAGAGGCTTGATATTTTTAATGAGATTATATCAAGGAATGTGAAGACTGGAGAGCGGTAACATCATTTTCGTGTGTAATTCCCAGAACTCTGATCCATTTCAGGGAGGCAATTAAGACTGCTGACTACAATAAATGATACTAAGAGATTATGGAGGGTTTTTTTCTGCATGAATGCATAGTTTAAAAAATAATTTAGGTTTATTTAACATAAAAAACACCTCCAGAGGGGGGATTTTTTTTTCAATTTCAATGATTGTAGGGAATATCTCTTCCGTCATTTATCTGTAAAGATCCATGGTGTATTCTTGCAATAAAGGATAAGTTTGAGATGCTTTGACAAAATATGTGTATTTCAGTTTTATATAATTTCCTTTGTGCCGCTCATTTCAAAATATCCATTTAGTACTGGAGGAATTGAGTGTCTGCGGTATGTATTTGGTGGGGGAGGGGGATGTGTGTTTATTTGTGAAGGGGTTTTTTGATTTTTTTTTTTTCACTGCAGAGGCCAATAATCTGAAGTAGCATTTAGATCAAAAGCTTCATGGGGATTAACCCTTGTCTTGTTACTGCTGACCACAAAACTTACATACAGAAGAATACAGAAGAATTGCTAAAAACAAATACACCGGAATCAAAAGTTTGTTGTCTTGAAGAGTTAATTCTGGCAGAGAGGTGACCTTTATCCCTACGTACTCACTCATTTTTTTTTTTTTTTATCAAACCTCTCCAAAGGGACTCATCATATGCGGGGCTCTATGAAGAGAAAAAGAAGAGCATTGTCCTTATCACCTCCTTCCAGAAAGTGGCAGAGTAATAGGACTTTGTAAGGCGAAATGAAGCCCAGTCTGATGGCTGCTGATTAAAAATTGACTCTGCCACATCAAAGAAGAGTTGAAGGTGAAAATGATGATCACTTCCCTCTCCCAGGGACCCTGCACCATTTCTTTTATTCAACCTTGAAAGGTTCTTTCTGAATAAGATAATATCCCTCGAGTCCATTCTGGCTAGGCGGCATGGGAAAATGTAGATCAGTATGCCTATTCTCTATGAAAAAATGGGATTTTGTTAATGACATAGCCCTCTAAAGTGATGGCTTGTATATGGTAAATGCTGAGAAATTAATTATAAAATGCCTCTTAGACTATAGATCAAATTAATTGCTAGTATACATCTACTAAAAAGACCACTGTAAACTCAAACTGCATTTTCCGCCTTGTTGCTGGAGATTTTTGTGCTTGAAATACACTATTTCCTGCACTTTGTTTTCACTAATTTTATAGCAAAATTTTTAGTAGAGGTGCCATCAGTGAAATAATGTCATTGAAATATAAAATTTTATGATGGGTCTAATGCATGTGAATACCTGTTTTCTGGTATATACATATAGATAGAAAGAAAGAGATTGTCACTCAGGTATATGAACTATGCAGAGAATATGTAGGCAGGGAGAATAAAAAAATTCCAGTATATGCATACATGAATGCTCAGAAAGATACATAACTGTGTTATAGTGCATGATACTTTATTTCCACTAGTTAATGTGTCTGGCAGGCAGAAGTAGAAAATTTACAGAGAAGATTATGTGAAAAATATTCTTCTCTGTTTTAGGTTTTGGGCTTATACCTTATGCCAGCAATTCTAGAGAAATGCAAACCTTTTAATACAGGGCAACAACTGATCATGCATATATTGAAGGAGACCAACAGGCTGCTCAATTGGCAGCACAGCACCCCTAAACACATAGCTTGAATAACAATAACAAGAAAAGTCTTCCATGAAAAAGAACTTGTACAAAAAACAATTTTACACATATGCCCACCCCCTCCCTGCACTTCCCTCTGGTCTGCTGCTCTTGAGGATCCACAGAAAATGAGCAGAAGCAATGCTTCAGCCTGAAAAGAGTGTGTTAAAACCTAGACAAAAGTAGAATAACGTAGTCCATGCATAAGAAAAGGTTCATCCCATGACTGGCAATGCCCACTATTTTCATGACTACCTAATTATTTACACCTAAGTGTATCTGTCTGTCAAATACATTAAAAAAAAATATCTGCAATAGGATAATGCATACATTTGATGCTATAACGGGTAAAAGCCTTACTGTATGTATGTTTGACATGTATGAATTACACAGTAAAACATAAGTTATTTATTCATGCTGATGAATGACACAAATATCATCCTGTTGAGATTGGTGCAATTAGAACAAACAAGTGATTATGTCAGAACAATGGAAATAACATGGTAATGACATCAAAACAGAGAGAATAGCAATAACACCCTCCCCTCATCACTGTCATCTGTGTCTTCTGCTGTTTCTTAGAAGACAAGACTTTACTAAGACATTGCTTGCTCAGTATTTTTGCTTTTATTTCCTGCTGTAACTATCCAGTTATCTATTGAATATAAGGTGAAATGTATAGAAAAAAAATTAAAATGCTTTTTACTCTCTTTTTCCAGAGGGCTTTATTACAGATTATATTCAATTTGAACAATGCAGAAAATCAAGTGCAGTGGAGAGAATTAATGATCAAGAGATTGTTTATTACAAATTAAATTTCCTGTGCAAAGATAATGATTTCTACCTTAGTGAGTTCCCAATCTTCTAATAATCTTTAGTGTAATGAATATGAACTCACATTCTTAAAAATTCCTTTTCCCCCCTTACTAATTTAATCAACATTTTAAAATGTTCAAATGCCCCAATCATCTAGGGCTACATTATTAGCATGGTACTTTAAACAACTTCTCTAAAATGATTGAAGAAAACAACTTATACAAGCGTTACCTTTAATAAGGATAGAAAAGCAAGCATAGCTTGTTTGCTTCATTAAGGCCCAATTTTGATCTTCAACTTTTATAAATAGAACGTGTATCATTCAGTTCAACAATCTCTGTCATGTACATGTGAGCCTGAATAGTGCATTTGATAGGGGAGAAGGGAGAACCTTATGCATGAGTTATTTATAAAAGCAACAGATATTTAATAAGGTATATGTTAGATCAAGAAAGAAGTGAAAACTTTTTGTTGGGTTATTATGTTTCTATTACATGGCTATGGGTAGTAGTTCCAAAACCTGGTTTTGCTTCATGAGTGTGCCTTTATGTGTGTGCAACTTGATGAGGCCTGGGTTATATAAGATCTGTGGATTTACAAGGGTACATGCAGCCCTCTTTGTCATTGGCAATATAAGAGATAATGTTGATAGATGCACTAAAAAATCTTTTAAGATACCAGCTGGCAGGACCACTTTTTAAATTCGAGCTTGTTTAAATATAGGCAGTGAAGCAATCTGCTCAAGGAATTGGATGTGAACATTTCAAAAGTCTGACTGTTATAGATGTATACATGGGCATACGGAAATATTTGTTTAAATAAGTTGAATATTAAGAATAAAATAATATTGAAAGAAGAACTATGACAAAGTAAAAAAATTTAAATATCCTCTGGCATACCTTTACCAATTCTTACGTTTTAAGGTCTAAGGGCGTTTTGCTCATACTAGACTACTGCTGTTTTTGAATAAAACCTCAGTCCACAGTATGCAGTCTTTTGAAGAGATAAAGTCATTCAGCACTTTCCAGAATCAGATCTATTTTCAGGAAGAAAGTTGTTCAATATCCGTGTACAGGAAAGTTTATATTCCTGTATAATTAATCCCTTGAGCTCTGAGGTACTGAGATGATTTTATTTCTGAGAAGAAGGTAGCCCCCATACTCTCTTGCTTTGGGCATTTTCTTTCCTGGAAAATATATATTGCAAATGTTTATTTTGAAAATGTATACAAACCACATAAAATTTCAGGCTATGTGAGGTTTTATATTGAGGATTTTCCTGGTTTTGATTGGGACAGAGATAATTTTCATCTTATTAGCTGGTACAATGTTGTGTTTTGGATTCAAATTTCAATAAAAATACAGTTACAGTTTGCTACAACTTCAAATTTAGTGGGACAATTCTATTTTTAGTGGTCATGGGGTTAGTTATTAGGAGGCCAGAATGAACTACCCTGTTGTAGGACATGAACCTATAAATATGGCAGCCTCCCTGTACCTAAGCACTGACTGATCATTGGAAAATGCTGCATTTGCCCCTCAGGCTGTTGAAGTAACAATCTTTGACAATTTTCTTTCTAAATTAAGCCAGTTTTTTTCAAGGAAATGGGAGACGAAATTTTCCAACTGGTTTAATTTTAATTGCCATATCTGTTTTAGGAATCCATCATCATTCATCCTGTTCCATCAACATTTCATCACAACACACTGAGCTACCCACCATATTCCTTCCTCCTCGTGCTCTCTTCCTTCATTCCAAGATAAGCAGAAGTCAGAAATGAGAAGTGAGACAAGCTGAGCCAATGTCTAAGATGTTAAACAGAAGTTGTTTAATGAGCCAGCAAAACCTCTGAGTCTTCAGGATGATTGAACCCTTGGGAAACTTGCAAACATATGAAGGGTTAATATTTAAATAGACTACAGAAGTTCAGTGTGTATAACATCATATGTTATATAACAAGGCAGATTTGCAGGCTCTGCTCTTTGCAGTTTCATCAGTTTCAGTTTGCCTGCCAAGTATCTTGTCATCCTTATTTCATCATCAATTATGTATTTGCATTTTATTTTACTTTTTCCAAATTGCTAAAATTAAATGTGGCTATTTGCTGAAATAATAAATTCTAGATTAAAAGTTATTTAATTCATAGACTACTTTTTTTTTGTTTTAAAAAGAAAAAAAAATAAAACAAAAACACTGCTAAGTAAAGTTTTCTTTAAGCATCACTTTGTGACTTTGTGCCAGGGAATGGCAAGGTTGTCATGAGTTCTGCAGCTTTTTATAAATGCCAGTAAATGCCTGTACAATCTAACTGCATTATGATATCTGCAATACAATGTGGTTGAGTACATTAATACCTTGCTGTGTACCTGTAAGAGCTGTCTTGGTTTGTTGGCTTGTCTACCTGATCATGAGACTGCCATAGACTCTATGGGAAGTGTATGTTCCTGAGCATGTATCTTTATGGCCATTCATGGCATATTTTTGTTGAGGTTGGGGAAGAGAGAAGATGGAAGGAAGTGCTTCATGAAACAGAGGAAACTGCCACAGATGTACATTTACGTTGCATATGCCTGAACAGACTGAAAAAAAAAATTCAGATGTTTAGATATATTAACTGATATAGAGAGCAGGGAGGAGTTTAAGGGTTTTGGTTTTTTTACCTGTACTTTTACATTTATGTTTTCATTTTGTTACAAAATATTACTAAATCAGATATAACTAAATTATTAGCTGGATTAGAATGCTATAATCAACATTGTGTGAAATATAGCAGGAAACAGAGCATCAATAGAATCAGTCCTAGACTGGTAAAATCAATTTATACATGACATTAAAATATACATAACTCTCAACTAAAGCTGTACAAGTAGGGTTTTGTTTTGGTTTTCCACAAGAGGAACAATTAGGTTGGTGTCTTTACTGCTACCAAGTGATCTGCTGTACATACGTATCATTTACAATTATCAGATTTAATACATTTTGGAACTGAAAGGTGGACTCGGCAAAAGCTCAGGCTTGGTACTCATCTCTCTAAGAGAGCTTTGCGTATGCAGGCTGGAAAATTGCAAAGGTCTGTGTGTTAGAGCACACAGCTACAGCACAGCTGTCTCACAGCAAGGCCAGAGCACTTCTGTCTGTCTCTGGGAATCAGTTGTTGCCATCTCTTGAAACCATAATAACAATCATCCAATGGTGAGGACTGTGCTGTGTTACAGATGTCTCAGCTGTCTTCATTAGAGGTTGGAATTGTGTCTCAGGAAAGCCTCGGAATAACCACATTGCAGAACAAGAAAACGGCGTCCCCCCGCCTCCCCTTCCTGTCTCTCGCAGATCACTGTGTACAATGCAAATTGTTTCTATCTGCCCTTCTCTCAATCAGCACAGACTACTGCAAAAACTGCAACTGTATTTGCAGATCTACTTTGGAAAAAAATGTCTGCCTTTAGGAGATTATTATAATTGTTGCTTATTGGTTTGGGCTTATTGGTTTTGGTTGGCGTTTTCTTTACTGAGTGTGGGCGCATGTCCCTTGAAGTTGCAACTGTTTTTCAAGGCCAAAGTTTAATTAATCTCTTTATTTTCAAAAGCAGTCCACTTTTAATTTCAGAGTAAAAATATTCACTCCAAACAGATAATCCATGCTGTAACAAAATGTTTTGAAAGTATAAGAAAGATGGTGAAAATAAACTTTCTGTAGCTATCGTTTTTACCAGAAAATATGTTCTTTAATAAATAATTTGCTGTCATGTGGTTTCACCCTCACGTAACAAATTTGTGAGCAAGGACCCCATGCCAGGCAGACATAGCCGTAAAAGCTGTGTCTAAACTTGTCTATATTGTGTTTTCCAGCTTGGTTCCACTGTTCACCCAGGCAGCCTGCACAGCACTGAATACTGTGAATGCATTTAATTACAATCTGACATGTGTATTCCTGAGAAACAAAAGGCTGTGAACTGAGGGTGATGATTAACTGTTCTACTAGATAATTGCTTAAACTACTACTTATATTATGCTGCATTATCTCTTTTGAACAAAGTGATTATTGGCCCTTTGTGTAGCGATTATACAATGTAAGTGCAATCTTGCTGTTTTAAATGTTAGAGTTTATGTTTAATGTACTTATATTTGTAATGAGGGGTGCAACTTCAGATTTTATAAGGATTATTCTCACAACTGAAAAAAAAAAATAAAAAAGCTGCCTCAATTTCTCAGATTGCTCCAAGATTTAAACTTTGAGGGACTTAATCGATAAAAGGTGGCATCCTCTGTTTCTGGGGAGATCCATTGGTAGGCAAATACTGTAAAGTCCAGGAAAATTCCAGTAAAACAGGTAGAGTTTCCATTTCTACAACAAAAAGGGATGATAAGGTAGAGAAAGCAAATGGTTTTAAGAATAATGGAGAGGAGGGGAAGGGGGTGAGAGGCAGAAAATTCCAAAAAGTGCAACAACAGTAACAGCTTTGGGTCTTCAAAGTAACTGATTTATTATTGCACTTGATGAGAGGATTGAGCCCCCACCTCCACAGTCAGTTTGCAGATGATGGGAAGTTAGGTGGGTGTTGATCTGGAGGTAAGAAGGCTCTGTGGAGGGTTTTGCACAGGCTGGATTGATGGGCTGAGGCCAGTTATATGAGGTTCAACACGACAAAAGGCAGACCCTGCACTTGGGTCTCAATAACCCCTGCAGCACTACAGGCTTGGATCAGAGAGGCTGGAAAGCTGCCCGGAGGAAAAGCACCTTAGGGTGCTGGTCAGCACTGGGTGAACGGGAGCCAACAGAGTGCCCAGGTGGCCGAGAAGGCCAAGGGCATCCTGGCTTGTAGCAAAAATGGTGTGGCCAGCAGCACCAGGGCAGTGATTGTGCCCCGGTTCTCTGTCCCTGTTCTCTGCACTGGTGGGGCCACACCTCAAATCCTGTGTTCAGTTCTGGGCCTCTCAGTGCAGGAGAGGTATGGAGGCACTGGAACATGTCCAGAGAAGGGAAGCAAAGCTGGGGAAGGGTCTAGAGCATAATTCCTACAAGGTGCAGCTGAGGGAACTTGGGTTGTTTAGCCTGGAGAAAAAGAGGCTCAGGGGGACATTCTTGCTCTCTACAACTACCAGAAAAAAAAAAAAAAAAAAAAAAAAAAGGTTGTAGCCAGCTGGCCATCAGCCTCTTCTCCCAAGATAAAAAAAAGGACAAGGGGAAATGGCTTCAAGTTGCACCAGGGCATGTTTCGATTGGATATTAGGAAAGGTTTCTTCACCAAAAGGATGGACAAGTACTGGAAGAAGCTGCCCAGAGAAGTGGTGCAATCACCATCCATGGAGGTATTAAAAATATGTGTAGATATGGCACTTGGGTACATGGTTTCATGGTGAACTGTGCAGTTCTGGATTGGTAGTTGAACTCAACAACATTAAAGGTCTCTTCCAGCATGAAAAATTCTCTATCTTTTTTCCCATATATAATTTTTTTGGAGAAAAAAGCATACTTAAAGAAGGACCTTCAGCTTTACACACTATGGAAGTGAAGAGGCCTGTTCATTTTAGATGTTACCACTGTATAAAAGAAACTTCAAATTACCTGCAATGAGCAAAGATACAAAAAAAAACCAAAACCAAAAACCGAAACAAAACAAAAAACCCCAAAAAACAAAACCAAAAAACAAACAAACAAACAAAACAAAACAAAACAAAAAAAACCACATAGAAAACAGAAATGAGCAACAATGACCAGTTTTTATAAAGTACAGTGTTTTCTATGTTGCTGGAAGAAAGCAAGGTACCATTTTTATAAGTTAATAAGCATGAAGAAAAGGAGATCATTCTACAGCTATGAGGACTGAAGTTTTAGGACTCCTCTTAATGTGTGTAGTACCCCTGACTCCAACTTGTTTTCTTTGGGAAATAGACCGATTAGTACTTACTTTTCTGAGAACAGATATTCCTGTCATAGCCACCTAATTTCTATGTGCTCTGAAATCACTAAGATTTTCTGAAAGCTGTGACAAGTGAAAAATTACACTCCTGCTAAAGACTGTGTGCAAAAGGCATTTTTTTAGGATATTTAGAAGCCTTTTAACTTGCCTTCAGAGAGCCTTAGGACCCTCTTGATCATGAAAGGCTAATTGTGTTACTTATCAGAGAAAACAGGTAGGTTGGGAATCATCATGGAGTCTCAGTTAAATGATGAGAATATCCCTGCCCACAGCAAGCAATGATAGAGGCAGCCACAGTGACATTTTTTGTATGTATAGCAGCATTCCAGGAAGCTAGAAACATTTCTCACTATTTAACCACAACACTTTGGAGCTGAATGACACTGAGTTCTGGGAAGCCAGGCACTATTTCATATTTGAGAAAAATGTCCTTAGTCATTTGCTATCCCCCTTTGTTCCAGATGTTCCCAGATGACTGGGAATCAGTATAAGTGCTTATGAAACCAAACTGTCAACATAAAAGAGGTACTTTGGGAAAAATATGCAATGATGAGACACAATATATAATTCCTATGCAATCAAAGCCAGCATTAAAAGACATCTCTAAACTTTTCCATCTTGTACCATTCTCCACTCTTACCTCCTTTAACCTGAAAACTCATTTGGTGCATGCCAGGTTACCATCAGTGTACACAGTCTTGACCTTTCCTGTTTTTTTCCATATTTTGTGACAGACAGTATTTTAAGTGGACTTCCACACCATCTAAGCTGTAACTGTTGTACAAATACACACATTTAACAATTCCCTTCTCTGTTCATGACATTGTGTCTGCCAAAGGTAAACTTAACTTCCCTTCTCCCCCACTATACCTGATGCAGATACTCCCCAGGTCATCATAATCCCTGCAGACCAAAAGGATCCATACTGTGTCCTGATTAGCACAAAATGGGTACTACAAGCTCTGAGAAAACAGCCTGTGCTCTAAGGACACATTATTATATATTGCAATAGAAAGTCAAAGGCTGAAGGCATTATTTCACAATCAAGATACCTTTTTCATCCCATGGGTGGCATGATTACTCAGCTACACACTGGCAGAAAAATCAACCACTACCCATTAATTTTATTACACTTATCTATTATATTTTTCTTTAAATGAGGTGTGTAAATCTTACTTGACTGTGCTATATCCTGCCTTGTAGTTTACCATTGAGATACCTATTAATATTTGTTAACACATTAAACAGCAGTAATGAGTACTTCTAGAAAGTACACAGTAAAAGGAAGATCAGCAAAAGGATTAGGAGTTAGAAGGTGAAAAAAAGTGTAGAAAAGAGAGTAATGACTGCAGCTATAATGAACTGTCCATGACCTTAAACTCTCCAGTTTTCAGATTCTTTTGAGCCTTCGAATTGTGATACACTCTGTGCTGCTTTTTGTTCTATAGAGAAAATCTAGATGTGTGCATCAGTTGTGTGCAGTTACCACTACTGAATCTGTATAAAGCGAATCTGAATCCATTTTTACTCACATTCAAATAATTTTTTCTGAAAATAGAGACATATATTCTTACTGGAATTAAAGTCTCTGGCTTCTCTGAAAGATTTTTTGTCATGTTCATGTCTCCTCGAATATTCCATCCACATCCAAACTCCCAAAGTGCTTCAAAATTATGATAATCTAGAAGAATTAACCTCACATTACTCTCATTACTCTCCAGGTAATTCTTATCTTCTTTGAGTACATCTTTCCAAAAAGTAACTTCAGGTGAGTTAAAAAAATCTTTGCTGAGCAAGGCATTGATGGTTACTATTCTGGCATCAGTGGAATTTTAAAAACAAGAACAAAAACTATGTGTATAAACATATATATATATATATGTATATATTAGGCTTCATTTTCTCACAACTAGTATTATTATTCCTGAGTTGCATATAAATTCCACTCTCTAATGAACGATTAATTAAAAAAAATAGAGAATGCAAATATTATTTACTGCTTCCCAGTATTTGTGAGCAAAACTCCTGGGATGGCACAGAAGGAATATTCAGGGAACAGATAGGCTTATACATTGTCCTTCAGTCTCTGTTTTTCCTTAAATAATTAAGTTTTTGTCTGTGACTATTCCAAGGTAAATCTTCCAAACACGAATTTGGTGAAACCAAGACAGGTTACCTAGCATAGTTTGCCATGAGCCTGAAAAGAGCAGTTATGTAAATTTAATGTCTTCCTTCAAGGCTAGATTTGATGTAGAAAGGATGCACAATAAATTGAAAATGTCTTGAAAGAAGACTTGAAGATAGAACTTGACTAATTTTGCTTTCCTAGGGCAGATACTGACTTCCAAAAGTTTTGAAAATAGTTCTGGTGATGGTGACCAGATATTTGCTCATAACACATGCTTAATAGAGGAGAAATTACAAAGAGACAAAACTACTTTAAAATGGTCTGGGTAAGTAAGACTCCTAAACATTTACATCCAAAGAAAGTGTTTCACTGACAGAAAGACCTCTGTCACCAGCAAAAGGCAACTGCTGTCAAAATATAAAAGCTTTCATTTCTTTATGATCTTTGTAAATCACATAAAGGAACTTTCTTATTTTTAATGAGATGTGTAAACATAGATATAGTAACAAAAAACTTTTAATAATTTTGCTATTTCTGCACTTTGTTAAGATTTTAAGATTATTTAGATTTTTTAATCCTTTTTTTTAAATTCAAATATCTACCAAGACAGAAAAAATTACAATTTTCAAGGAAATAGTGTCTCTCTCTGTCAAAGGTACGTTCCTTTATATGAGCATGAAAAGAGCATTTACCTGATGGATCCAACACATGCAACATGTTAGACAAATAGTAGGAACTGAAGACATTAGGACAGGTACTGTTCTTCCTCCCATCCTACTGGAGGTTACTGCTTTATAGCAGAAGAGATGAAAGAGACATGGTTATGTTTATGCACCAAAATATGAAGGACAAATATTAGTTACAGAATCATAGAAGCATAGAATGCTTTGAGTTGGAAGGAACCTTAAAGATCCTCTAGTTTCATCTCCCTGCTATGGGCAGGGATACCTTTCACTAGACCAGGTAGTTCAGAGCTCCATTCAGCCTGGCTTTGAGCATTTCAAGGGATGGGGATTCTGCAGCCTCTCTGCAGAGCCTGTTCCAGCTCTTCACCACTCTCAGAGTAAAAATTTTCTTACTAACATCTAACCTAAACTTGCCCTCTTTCAGTTTAAAACCAAATACTTGTCCTGTCACTGTCTGCCTCTATAAAAAGCCTCTCTCCTTCCATTTTTATTAGCCCTCTACAAGTACTGTAAGACCACAATGAGGTGTCCCCAAAGCCTTCTCTTTTCCATGCTGAACAAACCCAGTTCTCACAATCTATCATCATAGAAGGTATGCTCCAGCCCTCTGATCATCTTTGTGGCACTCCTCTGCACCTCCTCCAATAGGTCCATGTCTTTCTTGTGCTGAGAACCCCACAGTGGGATGCAGTACTCCAGGTGGATTCTCACAAGGGCAGAGTAGAGAGACAGGATCACCTCCCTCCACCTGCTGGACACTCTTCTTTTGATGCAGCCCAGGATGCGTTCTCAGCCTTCTGAGCTGTGAGCTCATGGTGGCACATGTCCAGATTTTCATCTGCAAGAGCCCCCAAGTCTTTCTGGACAGGGCACCTTCAATAACTTCTTCTCCCAGCCTCTATCATATCTGAGATTGCTCTGACTCAGGTGCAGCACTTGGCACTGGGACTTATTGAACTTCACAAGGCTCATGAGGGCCATTTCTCAAGTTTGTCCAGATCCCTCTGCATGGCATCTTGTCTTTTCTCTTGTGTCACCTGCACTCCTTAGCTTTGTGTCATCTGCAAACTTGCTGAGGGTGTTCTTGAGCCCACTGCATGTGTTGTTGATGAAGATATTGATGAGCACTGGTCTCAAGACTGCATCCTAAGGGACACCACTCATCACAGGACACCACTGATATGTAGAGCCTTTCACCACAGCTCTTTATCTATGTCCATCCAGCTAATTTCTTATCCACTGGCTACTCCATCCATGAAATCTGTGCCTCTCAAATTTGAAGAGAAGGATATCATGTGGGATCACATTGAAGGCCTTGCAGAAGTCTAGATACATGACATCTGATGGGCTTCCTTTATCAACTGTCAATCTCTGGCTAAGAGATTAATGCCATAATCTGGATAGGTCCACATCAAAGTATTTGACTGTAGGTCTTTCCATGGACTTCTTGTTAGATACTTGTAGTTCTACAACCAAACTAATCTTTCATTCATTGTGGGGATTGTGCATATTTATGTGTATGCTTCCAATATTTCAGAAATCATGGGGATTGGGCTTCAAGCCATCAGAATGGTGGTTTGGAGCATGAAGAAACCAAGCCTTTATGCTTTGTCTCTGAGAGTGTGACTTCTGGAGTTCCAAAGTGTTCAGAGCCGGCAGGATAGTACTGGAGAAACACATGGGGTGAAGGAAGCATAACCTGTTATAGTCTTGTCCATACTGTGTATTGGACATGCACTTTGGTGCACATTATCCAAGAAAATCATACCCTGGTATTAATTAATTCATGCATTGAAATTTCACATGGGCCATGGTTCTGTCAGGGAGGAGCATTTAGAATTGATGTGTGCAAGCAAACACTGATCCAGCACGTACATAGAATCAGAGAATCATATAATAAGCTGAGTTGGAAGGGACCCACCAGGATAGACAAGACCAACTCTTGACCCTATGCAGGGCACTGCAAGAATCATATCATGTTCCTGAGAGCATTGTCCAAACACTTATTTGAGCTTTGTCTGGCTGGGTGCTGTGACCACTTCCCAAAGGAGCCTGTTCCAGTGCTCAAAAACCCTCTGGATGAAAAACAGCTTCCTGATATCTAACTGAAACCTCCCCTGACTCAGATTCATGCCATTTCCTTAAATCATGCCAATAGTTGTGAGAGTGAAGAGATCAGTACCTGTTCCTTCAGTTCCCCTGATGAGCTTGAGCTCTCTTCTTCACACTCACATGTAGCAAAACACAAGTAGACAGTCTGAATTAATGTAGACAGTATTCTCATTCCTCAAAAACCCTTTCTCACCAATATTTTAAGTTGACCTTAAAAAAAGGCTTGTAAAGTGGACATCTGATAAGATGGAGAGCTATTTGAATATCCTGTAAGATTTTGCTGATAAATATGAGAAATAAATGTCAGAACTCTTGGTGACTGCAATATACTTTTAATGCCAAAGAGAGCAACTTTTAAAGATAAGTAAGACAGTAATCCCTATATTCCCCCGATGGAGTTTTGAGATGGCAAAGAAAAATTATTCACTGGAAACAATTCACTTTTCGTCAAAAATTTGGAAATTAGAAAAAGTTATTAATCTGATTCTTCTAGCATTCTATAGGAAAATTAGGAAATTTATGAGAAAAGGAAGCAAAAGCTATTTTTCTTTATCTTAAAAATAACCTAACCTCTAGTATTTCTACTTATTAAAAACTGCAGCATTATGTATTTTTATATTTTACATTGAAGCCATGTAAAAATATTTTAAAAATTTTTTATGGTATTATTTAAGATACTTAAAAAATAGTTTGACTTGCTGTAATAGATGTGGATATGTTTATTTTGAAAACTACTGGAAGTTATGACAAAGCCTCAATAAAGATCAGCATTTTATATCAAGGAAATTTAGCCAGTGGTTCTGAGGAAAAAAAGTTGCTGTTCTGTCTAGAGAATATCCATTGACTATTTCCTTATTAATAATGAAGATGGCAAAGATTTTTCAGTGAGTCTGAGGAGAACTGCTCAACAAAATCTATCCAAAGAGTTAAATTGTCCTATTTTCCCCCCGTTTAAGATCTCCCTATCAAGAATAACTTCTAGACCATGAAACTGACTGAACCATGCTGAAACATTTTCAGAGAGCTCCCAGTGGCTCAGGCCAAAATGATGCCAGGTCTGATACTGGCTGTTTAACACTGTGGGGCATCACAGGCTGGGAAGTGGACCTTTGCTTTCATTTACTTGGATAAGCATGTAGGAAAAAAGGTGGGATAAAGTCACAGGGATTAGTCCTCCTGAAAAGATCCAGTCTTGCAAGAGCTTCAAGAATGTTAAAAGAACTATGAAGAACACACAGGCTCGCTGAAATGCTTTTAATTTTTAATAATGAAGGAATGAAAATAGACTGGGTCACAAAGAGAAAGTATGCAAAAGTTAAAACAAAGTAAAATGTGATAGAAGGCCAAAAAGAATGGAAAATGATGCAGATGGATAACACGTATGTGTTACAAAGTTTCCATTGCAGTCTTCTGACAGACAGTATACATAAAACATTCTTGTCCCAAGTGAAAAAGTGAAATTCAGGATATCCTTATTTGATGTTTTTTCAGTATATCTAGCTATAAAAACATCAAATGAAGTTAATGTTTCATTTGATGTTTTTAACATTACAGCAATCATTGAGAAATGTTACATCAAGCTTTATTCATTTTATTACATTATTAATTTATGAAGGGCCCATCTCATGGCAGAATCTGTGAGAAAAAGAGCCAAAGAGAGGTCAATGCCTAAAGACACTACAGGAAAAAAAGAACCAGCAAAAGCTGTCTAAAATTTGACTTCTAAACAAGGATATTTTTCAGAAAAATGGAAAAACAAAACTGAATATTGTTCAGTGAATCATATGAGGAAAGCTTGCATTGCATCTTTAAAGTATCCAGAGAGTGTTTTTGTCATTCTCTAAATAAAAAGAATTTCCTGAAATGTGCAGATGCTTAAGTAGAAGAACATTGGGTCAAAAAATCCCCAAACAACCAAAACCAGCTGGTTCATTCCCACTCTTTTTGAGGAAGATATACAATTGTTCAAGAAAGGCATGAAAATATGAGATTTCCAAAAATAAATACCACATATACATATACATACACATATGCTTGCTTGTGCAGAGGCACATATCAAGGTAAACAATGCTAAAGGTCCCAATGACACAGAGATGTCAGGCACTCAAAAATGCTGAAACTCAAAGAGAAACTGTGCCTTCTTTTCAGCCTGAAGCTTTGTACTTGTTCATTGCAACATGATTTTTTTTTTTTAAGGGTTCTGAGAATGTGTTGTTTTTCTGTTCCTCCTGCCTTACTGCTCTGTTCCGTGTCCATTCCAGGTGCAGCAATGCTTTGTTTGAGAGGACCTGTGTTGCTGTTTTTTCTCGGGGTAATGAAGGACTCTGCCATGCATGTGTCCCTGTGCTGGCCACGTGCAGGAGGGACAGGCAGACAAGCTGTGCTGTAAGGACAGAAGCACAACCGCAGCGCTGTGAAATGTGTTTTAGGATTAGGCAAACACCATCAGCAGCAGTAAAGGCTTCCTAGTCAGGAGATGACAATTGCACAAATGATGTAACAGTGTTAGAACTGGGGGTAAAGAGTTCTTTTGCAGAAAACTTGAAGTTTGCATAGATAAAATGCCTGCCAGACGTCTATTTGGCTGACTTTATTTATGTATGTATAATTATATATTTATCGGTACATACATTTCTACAAAATACAGTGCTGAAAGTATTTTCACATATACCTAGATACTTTCAGACATCAGATGAAGAAAAATTCCTCACACTTCTTAAATGTTGGAGTGATCATAAAAGCATTGAAGGAAGGATTATACTAAAATGTCTTTACAAGCACCTCTGAAAAACACCAATACTGATGTAATCTAACACTTAAATTTATAGTTATACGCTTAAAAACAGTCATGTACAAACTGATTCATCTGACATTTTTCTCAGAACAGTGGGATTGTTAAAAACATAATTTTAAGATATTTCTACGTTTGACGTTTTTATTCTTAATCATGGTCTTTAAAATATCAAATGAGGGATAATACTTCATTTGCAGATATTAAAAATTGCTATAAGCATAAAAATGTCATTTAAGGATGAGTCTCTTTCGACCTTTTTTTTTTTTAATACCTGTGCTCTTTTCCTCCTTCTTTAGAACATAGTGAAAAAATTCTTTTAATGAAATATCAAAGTTTTAAAATTCCCAAGTAAATTCCTATGTGCACCACTGTTTCAAAAAAGGCCACTTATTTTGTATGTCTCATTCAAGGTCCACGAGGAAAAAATGTGAGAGAAATGACTGTCAAACTGAACTCCCATCCCTGAAAATTAAATATCAGCAGCAGGTTTCAATGAGGACTTCAAAAAACCCAAAGTTGTTGAAGTTATTCGATAATTGTGAAAATCTTCATTTTAGGCATGAACCACAGGGATGAGGATCCAGCTCCTTTTGTTTGAAGGGAAAGGTTGAATCCCTCCTGTTAGAACTATTTATTGGTTTATACCAATTTCTATAAAGGAAAGAAAACCTAGACAAATAATGATCCTCCATCCTCCGTCCTGGCATGGTGCTGACCAGTTGCAAGAGCCAAAATTACATTTTAATCCCTTATCTGCTGACAGCTGTGCTCAGAGCAGGTCTTCACCTTTCTGCAGCCTTCCAGGCAGACATGCTTTAAAAGGCAGGAAGAAAGATCAGAGGGACAAGCTCAGCTGAACTCTGGCCACCATCATGTACCATGCGACCCAGAGACCAGCAAGCTGACTTTTGGGTCAGTGTGTGGCAAAGGGTGATTCAACAGTTTGTATATTAAGGAAATGTCTCTGTCTGACCATCCATAGGATTCTCTGGCTATCAATCTCCCAGTGCCAGGGACTTTCACTGCTGGGCAGCCCCAGTGAGGCACACAGGAGCCCTGCCTGACACCCTACACAGCTTCCTTGCTGGCTCAACCCCAGGTTTCCCACGGCAGAGTCTCAGATGTCTAAGTTCCATAAAAGCAATTTATTCATGGTACAGTAACACAGAAATGGTTTCAGCTGGTGTGTACAAGGACCCCTAGCAAAGGAGCTCCTGGGATTTTATACCCTTAGAGTCTGTGCAAGTATTGCTCTTCCTCCTGAGTCCTCCACTCCTTCTGTGTTTCCCAGTGTCCATCCCCCGGCTGGTGCCACAGGTCTTCCTGCGTGTTGTTAAACAAAGGGCTGGCAGTTCACTGCCTCTTGTCTTGGGATTCTACCCAGACCTCATTCTGCATGGCAATCTGCACCTTGCAAACTGAGCTACCTGCACCAGATGTATTCCTCAACATGTGCTTACAGTAAAAACTCTAAATAGAGTCAAATAGAGGCTTTTCCATGTGCCTTACTGAACAATGAAGATGTTCTATATGTTCCTTACATATATGCAGCCATTCTTAAGCATCAAAAGTGAAATGTCTTTAATTAGGAAGTTAAATTCATTACTCTGTTTCCTTATGTAACTTATTTGTTCTTATTTGTATAGTAACACTAATTAATGTTTTGGAAAATTGCAATAGGATATCTGCAGTATTGCAGGATTTCTGACCCACATGAATGCCAAAACAATTCTGTTTTATTCATGCTCCAGCAATGAGTACTAAAGACAATAACAGTAATTATATCGCTTTTAACAAAGTGTTGCCAAACATTTAGGACATGCAGTTCATCAGAACTTGAATAAATTATATAACACACACACTGGTCAATCAAAACTACAGCACTAATTAATATACTCTTATTCACAAAACTTTATTTAAATCAAATTATGATAGTGCTGATGATATGCTTTAAGTATTCCTTGCAAAAAGGAGGATTTATGCTGGTTTTGTTTACTGTATACACTGAGGTGTTCTAAGAATAATTTTTGACAAATTGCAGAGATTTCTGCTGACATACTTATGAGAACATCAAAGTTATCTCTGTGAAGTTGTATCACAAGCTGCTAAAATGTAGCTTAAAACAACTTGCTTTATTAAACAACTCTCAAAAGCCCAATCTGACTTAATTCTCTTTTGGTTCTTTCTTTGTTGGTACATTAAGATTAAGAAGTGCACCTTGAAAGGAACATCTTAAAGGAAGGGAAATGTCCATTGTGTGAAGTGGGTAAATTGAAATACTACAGAATTTAAAAAAGCACAAAAGGGTGTAGGATTTGGGAAAGACCAGACAAAAATAGAGAACTCATGCTCAGATTAGAAAGAATAGTACACATGTATTGAAATACAAGAAAAAATGCCTATTCTAATTCAGCACAGAAAGCCATCCACTGCCCTCAAGTGGTAGAGCCATAGTGTTTTATGGATGAAGGCACTTTTGGTTGGAATACAGACAAACACTGGGAAGAGAGAGAGTAAAAACTGGAGAATGGAGAAATTGGTACTGGCTTTGATACCTCTTATTGGTCCTGCTCTTAGAAATACTGGTGAACATTAAATGCATGGGATTTTGTATGACTCCTAAGTCCAAATGAATTTTTATGTTCAAAAGCCCTACTTCATCTTTTGCAATATTGATTTAAAGGTGTTTTGTGAGTATGGAAGAAGTTCCTCAAAACTAAATGTACCATCTGCTGTACTAAAACCAGGAGCCAATAGTGTTTATTTGAAATGCAAATGAAGACTTGCCACCCAGAAATGTATGTTACATTTGACATTTGTCTCTAATCAGAAGTCCCTATGAATAATGTAGTTTGATACCAATAGTCTCATTAAGCAAGATTTCCTTTAATACCTTTTCTGATTGTAATCTCTTCATTTTACTTCATTTTCTCATTTCTCCTGACTCTTCTCATCACTATCAATATGCTCAGGTCTTCAGTAGTGTTGCTAATATGTATATTATATTGAATAGGCTATTTTAGATGGGAATTATTAGCACTAATGCACAGGTATTCTTTAACTATAGGACTTTCTTAGAAAACTTGTGTTTTCTTAGGAACTGTAGATATTCTGCCCCTCATGATTAGAGTTTACTAAGTTGGGTCACAAGTGGAAACAAGTTTGTTGGTTTCATCCTAGTCCCCATTAGAGCATGTGGAGAAATGATGGCACTATTTCACATGATTACCAATTTCTGCTGAAAAGAGCTTTGGACTAAAATAGTGGAGCTGTTGTGGGTCAAGATTGAGGTGCATTGGCCAAGCTGCACGAGAAATGTGTACAATGGCTTTGTGAGCCTTTGTTTCTGACCAGGACACCTCATTTGCAAACACTAAACTGGCGCACAAATTGACAACACAAAGCATAGTTACTATAAATCCTCCACTCTCTCCTGATTGCCTGTAAATACCATGCACCCCTTAAAAAACTGGGGGTATATTTCAGGAAAATAGCAGGTTTTGCTGTGGGAAAGGCCAATGTCCCAAAGGCAGGGAGTAACAAGAGGTTTCCATTTCACTTAGGGATCAGATTCCATTTATTTTCTTCTTTCATAACCACAGTAGGCATAAAATGTAGAGCTGATCCAGAGATTCCTCCATAAAGTGATGCTGCCAGTTACCAATTTTCAATAAATCACCATTAAATTGTCCCATAATTTTTCTGCTTTTCCTTTCCCAGCATGTTGATTACTCTGATGTGTTTTCTGTGATTAGAGGAAGAGTTGATCTTTGAATTCCTTAAAGACTAAGTTGAAGGGGCCCTCTTGAAATGTAAAGAGAAACTCTGCTTTCATGAAGTGAAAAATAAAAATTAGTCCCTACTTTTTTTCCCTTTTTAAAAATGAGATAGAAATGTTGATATAAGCTGAGACAAGCAAAGTCAAAAGGGACAGGCAGCCAAAATCCACCTTGGACAGGGAGAAAAAGATGGAAAGAACCAGAGAGCTCACCTACTAGGTATGGCATACATGGGTTTTTTTTTACTATGAAATGAGCCTGGGATTCTCAAAAAATCATGTTTCTGTCCGTGTTAAATATCTTTCAAGATTCGTGGTAACTCTAAACTACGTCCAGCTACAGGCATGGAGAGAATCAGCAGCAAACTCCAAAATCACGTTAATATTTCTGCAAACATATGACCAGAATTTTTATAAATATACCACACATCCCACCTAAACCCATTTTCCCAAGTGTGAAATCAACAAGTGATTTCAAGACTCAATTTTCTCTAATAAAAAGTTCAGTAAACAATCAGAGGAAAAAAAAAGTTTAGTATCCCAGAAACAGAAACATACATAGGCTTTCTTTCAAACCTATGGTTAGATCAGATCATGTGCTTTCTCTCGTCCTTCTCAGTTGGTGACTCGGGAAATTTCACCAAGTTATCCTGCAAATCCTTCTGTACGGGAGCAGTTCTCAGGACTTTACAGTGTACCCCTAGAAAGGATCTGAAGAGCTATCCAACTGGAATGTGTTTGGTCTAGGCAGAGTGGTAACGTACTGAAATGAACCTTTCCATATGCACAAAGATTCCAGTGCTTTGTTCATTTTTCTTCTGAGAAAAGACCAAATTGGGTATTGATGTGGGGGGTCCTGTAGCTAGAAGGATTCCAGGATTCCAGGATTCCAGGATTCCAGGATTCCAGGATTCCAGGAAGGAAGGAAGGAAGGAAGGAAGGAAGGAAGGAAGGAAGGAAGGAAAGAAGGAAGGAAACCACAATAAATTTTTCACAGAATACCAAGGAGAACTTCAGCAGCTGATGTCCCTGCAAATGGGTATCCTTGGGGAGTGAAGAGAAAGAATCACGGAGTGTCCTTTCAGCTGTGGTGCTCTTGATGTACTTAAGGGGCACAAAAACCTATACCTGAACTGAATCTCTCATGTGATATTACTATGACAATGTTAATCAAAATACTGGGGTTTTTTTGACTAAATTCTTTCCTGGAAAGCCGATGTTTTCATAGAGTCTGAAAAAATTTAAAAATATTACCACTGTTTGGTAGCTAGACAATCATTTCCTCATTTTTATGGCTGGTTCTACTATCATAGTCCCAAGAGATTTTTTAGATGTGATAAGATAACAGGTTTATTGTTGCATGACTGTTTTATTTAATCACTGAAAAATAATTTACCAAGTATAGAAACAATGGCTATGAATCACATCACTACCGATTATATAACATTTCGGAAGATTGGTCTATTCTCTTTCCAGTAAGCATCTGTATCTTACATTAGCCTTAATGGAACTTAAATTTGTGCATCAAGTGGAGAAGAAAGCCTTCTGGGTGGTTATAGATGCATGACCTTGAGCCTTGTGACTCACAATGCAATCTGCATGCAGGGATATTAGACAGTATCTGTCAGCATCTGTCAGGTTTGATTGTTTAAACATTACTTTGTCACCCACACACACACACAAATTTTATCCAATTTCAAATTAAATATTAAACTGACCTTTTAAAGGGGAACTACTGTAAAATTTAAATAAAGTTTATTGTGCTTCTTTTTACAATTAAAAAACTATAATGAGAAAAATTAATCTCTGGTGTAACTTAACTGGATTCCTGGGCACTGTGTCAGTGACAATTTTTACCAGAATAATTAGAACTTGAAGGCCAGATTTCTCTTCACAGAAAATATAATAAGTAATCACCTTGAGCCAACTCATGTAATATCACTACAATTCCCATTGCAATAACTGTAATGCAAGTTGCATCAATGTAGCGGGAGAATATCTGACATATATAGAAGACATATAAATAGATTTTTGTAAGGTAAATGTGTTTACCATGTCAGAACTGAAAAAAAACTTCTAGTCAGTCAGCTGAGAGTGATATGGTCAGCAGGAGAGATAAACATGCACATTTTGTCATTTTAGTACCATGCTAATTAAAAGAACTTCTCAATTCTTCAGATTTTGAGAGTATTTTTTACCCATTGAATATGAGCTAGTTTGTTCTCATTATGTCTTCCATTGATCACTTTTTGGTCTCAGTAGGCCCTGTCAGCACCTCTGGTCATTGGCTTGCAACAGCCAGTACTTCATCCAAGGAACTTGTGTCTTTAGGGGGTTGATGGAGCACTGCAGCAGAGCACGACTGGGCTCTTAAGCAGGGCCCTGCAGTTGCATGCAAGCTCCAGTGGTCAGATCCATAGCAAAATGCAGGAACTCTTTTCTCCTTGAGCCCTGCTGTCTCTGCTGCCACTTCTGCTCCTGGAGGGAATCCTACAGGTGCTAAACTTGCTGATGAAATGACTGATTAAATAATCAGTGGAACAAAGTAAAGCTTTACTATGAATAATTTAGCTGACAAATATCCTCTCTCCTTTTCTGAATTTTTCATGATCAATTCATAATTATCTTGATATTTATATATTGTTCAAAAATTTATAATGAGTTGTCATTGCAAATTTCTATTCTAGATTTATGAAGAATACATTTCATCATAAAATTGATTTTGTAAATAGCTCATGCTTGACACCTTTTCTCTTGTATAGGCTAACAAGCATGACATTAATTAATTTTAAAGAAAAAGTATTTGTTTTGAAATTTTTCTGATTTCATATTTGTTTTTCTTTGACCATTGAATTTCTCCTTTTGTTAATCTAACACAGTGCATTAGAGTATCATAGGATATACATTAATATTATAAACATTATACAGATTTGTTTGAGACTGTGTGGATAAATATATTATTGAGGAATTATAATAAATTTTATTTTTATGAGCACATAATATTAATGTATATGCCTATTCCAACTCCAGTTCTCCATGATGACCCTACAGAAATGTTTGGCTTGATTCAGCTGGTTATCATGATAGATCCAAAGGCAACCATCATTTGAAAGAAATCCTCAGTAATCAGTAAAATACACTTTCATGAATTATATCATATGCATGAGTTTAACATTCCAATTAATTTAAAAGGTGTGTCCTGCCTATGTGGGACCAGGTCTGCTAGCATAGAGGAAATGCAGTGGCACAGACACTAGATTGCATCAATAGTGCTCGCAGATTATTATACACGCTCCTGAAGCCCATTCTATCTATGTTTAAAAAGCACAGTTTTTATGCACCTTAAGGTGTTTGTGGGAGGGCCCTAAATACCACAGCTTACAGTAGTGACTTAATCTGTGACCCTGCAGTGAGCTCTGCACAGGCAGGCAGGCAGGAACCGATGGGGCTCCACAGGAAGCCCTTCCTCCTAAACTCATGCCCATAGATTTTACCAACCTGAGATAGAGTCTCTGTGCTTTATGTTTTGTGGCTACTTTGTACATTCTGACTACTAGGGGAAATAAACATTAAATGGCTGCACATACGTACTGCCTATAGAAAAGAGACAAGGATAATCTGGTCTCTATACAATGGCTATACTCAGACACACTCAAAATGTATAGTGGTTTTCGTTACAATATTTGCGTTGCACCCTGAAGGAAAAAAAAAGTTATTGAAATCCAGACATTCTGAGTTATAGAATTGAAAAACAAGCTGGTGTTATGACAGTTTTGAAATGGGTCTGCTTTTGCCAGCCAGTTATGTGCTTTAAAGAGACTTTAGCTGATTTATGCAGTTCTTGTCCCAAAACTGCTGTATTGTATTACTTCAATATTTTATCCCTAACCATTTAAAGAAGGTTTGATCTTGCATCAATAGTACTCAAAAAATATTAAAATCAAAGAGATTTCTTTTCAAAGAATTTATGCAAAACAAACCCTATATTTTTCCTGATCTTGAAGAAAAAAGGGAAAAAAAAGAAAAAAATTACTTCTGTAGCAAAAACTCCAGATAGTTATGGTAGCTGTTGCATATTCTAAAAGCTCAGAAGGGAAAAAGAGTTTTTTAAATGTAAACTGCTGAAGTCTTGGAGCTTTCATGACAAAATAGCTTCTGGTCACAGACAAAAAGTAGAAATGAGGATTAGAAGTGTTATCACTTATCTTTTTTTAATGCATTCATGTTAACTGCCACTACTTTGAGTGAGTAAACAGGAAGCTTTTCTCTGCAGTGGGATCCTTAAAAGTACAGTTTAATAGTTTTGACTAACATTTTGGTATATGTCTCAATTCTTTTCTTCTCTTTACTTAGCTGTGTGTTACACAAGACTTTTATGAGTTCAATATGTACAGTATCTGTTGACACTTCGTATATAAACAAAACTGATTTCATTTAGAAGCAGGGGAATTAAAGCACCCATAATGAAAAACAATTGTTCTAAAATGCTGTCTATTTGGATTGTGGAAGGAATTTCAACGATTGATCCTGTAAAATGCAGAGAAACTTCAATTTTTATGGACATCACTGTTTTACAGAAGCAACTTAGATGAAATAATGCTTACTGTTTTTAAATATATATATTTTAGTTTCCAATTCTGGGGCTCTTTCATGATGCATGAAAATATTTTCTTCTCCAGTTTTGGAGAAGATAAAGAAGAGATAATTGACTATTTTTAGTCACTAATATAATGGGTTGAAGTATGACAGCAGTCTTCCTACATGCTTGGAGCTTGTACAAGCTATGTTATTGTGCTGGATTGATCCATACTGGATGCCATGTGCCATGTACCAAAGCCACTCTATTACTCTGCTACTCAGCTGAATGGGGAGAATGAATACAACAAAACACTCATGGGTTGTGTGATAAAGGCAGGGAGGATCACTCACCAGATACAGTCATAGGCAAAACAGTTTCAACTTGAATCTATTAACAATCAAATCAGAGTAGGATAATGAGAAATAAAACCAAGTCTTAAAAGCACCTTCCCTCTGCCCCTCCTCTCTTCCTGAGCTTAACTCCAGAATTCTGTCCATCCTCTTCCTCTGCAGCACACAGGTACAAGAAATGGGGGTTGTGGTAAGATCATCACACGTTGTCTTTGCTGCTCTTTCTTCTTCAGGAGAGGACTCCTTACTGACTTCTCTGGCTCCATGATGGAGTCTCTCCCATGGGACACAGTCTTTCAGGGACAGACTTCTCCATCATGGGCTTGATGCCTTAAGGTTGAAGTTTTTCTGTTCTGCTTAGGTGTGCTTTTCTGTTGTGCTTGGGCCGTGAAGACAAAACAGTCCTATTCCAGCTAAGGACTCAAGGACAGTTTCTTCAAACTTCAGGCCCTAAGCATAAACCATGTGAAAAGAGGCGGGCAGGCAAGCAGGCAAGCAAGGAGGATGAAACTTCACGATTTGTGACTATTAATTGGACAACTGACTCCTGCAAGCAAATGGACTAAAACCTATAAAAGTGTGAGATCTCGTGAACAAGCCCTCTTTTTCTTCCATCTTAGAGCCATCCAGGCAGGGGCCATGACTGTGACACTGGCACTGCCAGGATGTGGCCTTTGAAGGCCTCTCAATAAATATCCACTCATTCCCCTTAACTGTGTTCAGCCTCTGTGCCAGCTCTTCTAGGCATCAGGCTTCCCGCAGGATCAAAATCTTCTTTGGGCATCAACCTCTTCCAGTGTGGGGTCCTCCACGGGTTGCAGGTGAATATTTGCTTCACATGGACTGCCATGGGCTGTGGGGGCTCTGCTCTGGTGCCTGAAGCATCTTCTCTTCCTTCTTTTTCACTCACTTTATTGTCTGCAGAGTTACTCCTTTCACACATCTCACTCCTCTCTTAAATCAGTTAAACACTCCCCTTTCTAAATGATAACACTGTTATCTGAGAGGTACTGCCACAGTCACTCATGGCCTCGACCTTGGCCAGTGGTGGCTCCATCCTGGAATCAGCTGGCATTGGCTCTATTGGACATGGGGGAAGCTTGTAACACCCTCTCCCAGAGGAACACACATCCCTCCCATTAACTTCCCTGCTACCAAAACCTAGCCTCACAAACCCAGTACAGTCAAACATGACCATATGTTTTTTTCCAATCTGTTGACTCACATGTCTGCAACAATTCAGTACAATCCTTACTGTGAAACTACTTAACTTCAAGTTCTCCTTCATTATTGCACTCAAGACTGGGATATGAAAAAAAAATCACTTAGAAGAACATAGACTGCAGGATAATTATTTTCTCTCCATTCATAGTCCATAGCCTTTTGCAGCAATAAAATGCATGCAATTTGGAATGGAGGTACTTACTTCAAATAAATTGTTATGGCAGATGAGAACTATGTTCTCAAACCAAAAATTTATTTCAATTTTATTCAGTTGCCTTGAAACTTGAGCTCAAGGCCTTCTTAATTCAGTGTCCATGGTTCAATGAAAACTATCCAAAGCTCTTCATGAGACCCTGCCAAATGGAAGACAGATGGTCCCTACTTCTGCTGCTTCTCAAACAAGTTTTCTGTCACTCTCCTTTCCTGTAGTAGTTCAGTATTTTGTAATTATGCTTAATGGAGAAGTTCACACCATTTTGACTACTTCATGAGAGATTACTGACCTTGGATATAGACATTATTTACCCTTGAGTCTTATTTTCAAGTGTTTATTTGTATTGAAAAGAGTTGCAAAAACTTAAAAAATAATTCCAAATCAATCAATAATTCTCTGATCTTGCCATATGAGCGGTTAAGACTTATATTGACACAGAGCAATTATATTTTTGAATTTCAGGATGGTTAAATGAAATCTTTCTGAGAGGTGGAAGTTACATGCAAAACTAAGATAAATTATCTAAATCTATTCACAGCCTGTTGTTTTTAAGAAGTCTCTTCAGATGCTTCTGTCAGGAAAAAGAAAATCTATGTATGGAGAACAAATGAAAAGAATAAAACAAGGCCAAGAAACATAGCTCGTGCAACTGTCAATTTTGAAAGATTGCTCCACATAGAAAGAGAGAAATATAATATTTTTATAATACTGTTTATGTTGACCATTAACATCATTTTGCAATGACATTCATAGTAACAAACATTTCACAAATGTGAGCAGGCATTCTTTCCTCTGTTTACACATGGCACACAGATTAGTTGTTCAACAGTAGCAAAAGTCAGTAGTATAACTGGGCCTAAGAGCTCAGACTTCTCAGTGGTAAAACCCAGACCATATCATATTGCAGATTTTGTCCTTATTCTCAGAGTGGGGTCAAGGGAGATATAAGCACAGAGACCTCCAGCATGAAGATTTTCTGTCTTCCCTCTCAGATACTACTTGAGTGACAGTCAATGTGTTCACAGTCTACTAAGGTGCAGTCATGCTTCAAGTATTTCTTAGAGAAGTGAGTACAGTGCATTTGGCTCTGTGTGTGTTTGATGTGTTCTTATCATTTTACCAAGAAGATTTGAACTCCTGAGAGGATGTGCATCTGGTTTCTGCACTTGCAGAAAGGCATAGGATTCTGGTGCAGGTCTTGCAGGTTAGACTTGAAGTTTTATCAAGTACCATACCCTGAATGGTACAAGATTCATTTCCAGAAAAATCTGTGCTAAATTTCTGTCCAGAAGAAATACTTGAGAATGATAGACCCTGAATGCACATAGATGTACAGCATACTCCTTGTGCCTGCATGTCTATCTGTCCATGTGCAAAACTTCCTTTTTTCAGTTAATTTAGTTGCCTATAATATGGAGAAAAGATTATGTTACTCATTACTATAAACTTCTGTGAGGTTTGCAGTATCCTCACTTGTGGTGAAATTAAGGGAAATGAGGATACCTGTGCCTTCAGTCATTTTTAAGTGTTGTGTAGCCTGGGAAAAATGGATAAGAAATTAGAAGAATAACTGATTCCTACTGTTTCTTGGACAAACTTCCAAGTTTTGTTTGCATGCTGACAAGACGTG
The DNA here is from genome assembly GCF_052056855.1 of Sturnus vulgaris. NCBI lineage: Eukaryota > Metazoa > Chordata > Aves > Passeriformes > Sturnidae > Sturnus > Sturnus vulgaris. The sequence goes on from NC_142243.1 coordinate 127,058,587, forward strand.
ATATTGTTTCTAAGTAAAACACAAATACAGTAGTTCAGTTTTTAAATTAGGTGAAAAATTAACAATTCAGACCAAGACAGAAATTAAAGGAAGATAATTTTTATTGCTCAGTTAGTTATTTTCTCCCTTCTAACACACTGTTTCTCACTTTCAGGGTGTTTTGTGAACATCAATCACAGTTCCAAGTCAAAGTAGCTTTGAAAGGAATTGGACTTCCTGCTCTGGAGGCTTTTGAATGTATTTGTTTCATAGTTACAGGCTCTATTTTCTTGTTGATAGCATGCCTGTTTTAAATGCAAAGAATGTTCTTAATGAGCTGATCTTTCTTCTTTCTGAAGGGGATTCTGGAAAATGGGGATAGCCATGATGACGCTGAGCTATAATACAATGTACACATAGAACATTCATTTCACAGCATAAGAGCAAAAGAATTAATGACTATTTGATGCATTTGGGTTTCCAAACAGCTCTATGAGTCAGGGACTACCATTTCCTTTTGGATATCTACTCCAGTTTATGTGCTGCATTGCAGTACCTCAGATTTTCTGCGGAACACATCGTGTTGATATTGCACAGAATGAGTCTGAAACTTGAGATGAGGGGTTCTTTCCTTTGCAGCAACTGCACAGAGCTGTGAGCCTCAGCTGCCTTGAATGACAGCCTGCTATAGAGCTGATCCTGCCCGTCTGGGTCCTAGGCTAGTTCAGGAACTTGAAAGGCCACATAACAGGAATCCCTAAAGCAATTCATATGTAGATTTGACTCATCCTGGGAAGTGGATCGAATAGGGTCCTACATGATGTGTGTGTGATTCTTCTATTTCCTCACCGACTTCTTGGCTACCAGTCTCCTTGGACAGCAAGGATTCAGTAGACATGGCCAAAGTGGGGAAGAGATAAGGACTAGCCAGTGGTCCTGGCTGCTCTGTCAGCTCTATGATGCAGTCCCATGTGGTATTCCCAGTCTTGACTGTGGCTCTCCAGCAAGCTCTGTGTATAATTCCTGCCTGTCCTTGAATCCTACTCCTGCCCTTTCCCAGATTTTCTGTCTTGCACAGCTGCACACTTACATCACGTTTGTCCTGACCCCACCAAATTATTTGTTTTCTGACTATAGTCTGGTTTCTGACTATGATTTAACCTAGTCCTTTGGTTTAATACAACCCTACATGAGTCAAACGGTTGACTTGATTCTTCTCTTAGCATGCTTCCTTTCTCTAGTACTTTGGACATGTTGTGGGTTACTACCTACATTCCAGTTATTTCTTCTAACATAACCAAATTGGCTCCACATCCATGGAGGAAGGAGGACTATCTTTGCTTGATTTTCTCACCCCCAAAAATCTGTTTGATATTAAGAAGTGTTTTCCAATATAAGATTAGATAATTGGAATGAAATGCAGGCCATAAAGGGTTTCTAGAACAGAGAATACAAAGGTCCATGTCTAGTCACTCTTGGTCTTACCCTAAAGCAGAGAAATGTCTGCTGTCCTACCTGTCTTGTAGGAGGTCACCTCCATACCAACATTTCAGTGATTATTTTCAATATATCATGTTTAACCCTTTTGTAACTGAGGGCACACCTTTCTACATCATTAAGCAGTAATGAAGAGACAGTGACATATGAATTGTGCCACAAAATTTTCATTTCAAACTGAAGCAAATACGCTTTTGGACATATGCTGCTTATCATATATTAATGAGGACATCAGGCTTTATTGTTATTTGGCATGCACCTATTTTTAAAGAGAAAAGATTGTCTAGAAACTGTAAAGCATAAGCAGAGGCATAGAAAAGAATGTGAGTGCTTCACTTTACTCCATGTCTGCACATACCATTTCCATCGACCATTGACTGGATCTGGGTCAGCTATGGTCTGGAAGCCATTCAGCTGTATTCCCATCCCACTTCAACTAACACTTCCTTCTGTTGGTGTCATCCTAACACAGCTTTCCAAAACAGAGCTAGTTTGTAATGCTTGGACACAATGCTGTGCCAAAGGAATTGTTTCTTGCATCTAATCTAAAGAAACATGCTCTAAGTCACAGTCACTGAACTTTAATACCTCACAGGTTTTGTAATACCTTGAGCCAATTTGAGTTTGATATATAAAATGTTGATCATCCAACACCCAAGGAGTGTTGGAATATGAAAAATAAAGTCTGGTCTGCAGCTCTCCATCCATCAGATTTCCTATATGAGCAAAGCAAACAGTATGTATCTTAATGACATTAGGTTAATTAATGTTTACAAAATATGCAGAAATAATCAAATGGCTAACACTGTGTGTGAATTGTACCTTCATAATGAAGTCTAATTAAAAGTTATTATTTCTATGTAAACATAGATGTTAGATTTTTCTGTTTCTCAGAAACAAAGAAATGAGAGTTTGTTTTCATTTGTACCTATTTTACTCTTCTGAGTTATTTTTAATTCTGAATAGGATGCAGAATAACAATTTTGCTATCTCCCAGCTGATTGTGTTAGAAAGGAAGCTTTTTCCATTAATTGCATATACACACAGAGTATAAGCATTTCTGTCAGTCCTTTTAATTAAAAACACTGTATGCAAAAAAGGAAAAAATATTTCCCCAAAACCCAGAAGTCTTTGTTTTTCATAGGCAGAATCAGACACAGGCTCTCAGTTTGAAAAACTTTCATTTTTTTAGAACAATATCATTTTGCTTTAACCAGAAATATTCCTGAAAAAAAAGGGAAAACAAAAGCAGACATCCCACTCCTGTTGCATAAAAAGATAGCCAAAACTGGAAAGGTAAACACTCATAGCCCTAATTGGAGGCATCTCCAGCAGGTTCTCTCTGGCACTCTGGGATAGGATCTCCACAAGCAGGGAGATGCTGATGCCTATACAACCTGATACTGCTGTGATTGGAGGACACCCAGCATCTTGCAGGATTAGCTATAATGTATTGTAACATGCTTTTTGTTCATCAAACTGCAGCTGCTAAGAGATGCAGCCTTCAAGAGCACACAGCTGATTCCACCTGCTACATTCCACGTCTCTATGTAGTTAATGGCCTAGATGTGCTATATCTTAGTGAAATTTTATGATTTGTCTGTGCCAGACTCCAAGAAGAATGCTTTGCATCCATTTTTATTGAATTTGCAATGAATGTTTATATGGTATCTTACTTTTAAAATACACAGTACCAAAAATGTGGTTGTGTGTAAAGCAGAAACAATTTTCTCCCACCAGTTCATTCCTGAAGAGTGTGTTGCAATTACTTGGAGATGCTTTGCAGAATTCTCTATAATGTCTTTCTCCATAGTTTATCTTCACTTATGTTTACTATAGCTGTTCACAGGTTTAAAGGTTTGTTTAATATGCAAAACATTTTGACGCACAATGATGAATTAATTCATACAATTATATGTAATGTTTTAAAAGAATCCTAAAATTCAATGTGACCACTGCTAAAAGATGTAATGCAGAAGCATAAAATATGTATGAAATTATGTAAATACACTGGAAAACGTCTTCCAGCTAAACTTGTCTACCAGTTTTCTGAAGGCTTGCCAAACTTGAAATAAAAGCCACATTGAGCAGAATGTTTAGACATCTGGATACCTTTCCTTTAAATTCCAGGAAAATATTCTGTATCTAGTTTGAACTACAGCTACCTAAGTCGCTATTTCCACTACAGTCAAAATAGTTATTCTTTGTAATTTCCTGTTTGTCATATTACTTCTTTTCAGCCAGCTGATCAAAGATACCCTCAATATTTTTGTAACTGTTTTTCCTGTCTAATTTTCTAGTTAGTATTTTAACAGGCTCAAGATTGCAAGCCAACCTTTTTTTTCTTTGACCTGTTCAGGCTTTCTGTCTTCAGACTTTGGACTTCATTCCACTGCTAGTGCTGTGCAATTTATTAAAATAATTGAACACTGCAAAAAATATTAACAAAGTTCAGCAGTTCACTAAATTTAATGTTAAAAATTATTTCTGCAGTCATGTTCATGTCACAGGAAATTCCTTGAATACTGCATCTCTCTCAGGCAATTTTAACCAGTAATAAAGCTAGGAGGAAGGTCTTGTACCACTCTGTGCTACTTCTGTTTTAAAGGTGGTTAAACAGGCTGGTGAAAAAAAAAAGTTTAAATGAGCTTAATTGCACAACAAATACTTGATCTTATTGCAACTTCATTAAGAATCTTCCAGACTGAGCTTAGGTTATGTTAACCTGAACTTACATCAAGTTTGCAAGTTCAGCCCTCCTACTACACAGCGTCACAGATTTTTCTTTGGTTCTACACTTCCTACAAATCAGAAAGCACACTTGATGAAAATCAGTGAGATATACTAGCAAGAATATGAAGATAATGTGTTTTTACCCCTCATATACTGCCTTCTTACATATCAAAACATCAGCAAGAAATTAACTATAAATTCTTCACTAAATTATAAGCAGTTTCAAGATAATACAGAAACTAGCTATGTTCACTGCCAGTGCCCCGTGCCCAACTTTTCCTAGTAGAGCAGGTTCAGTTTCTCATTTCAAAGCACTTCCTCTTAGCAGAGAAGTAAATCTATCACAAAATATGTGAAATCAAGTGAAAATTTCATTCTGGGTGAAAACTTCTCAAATGAATACAGTATTATTTATTGACATATTTGTTAGTTTGAATTCACCTTTTACATGCCACTCTGTGAGCTGGAAACCAGTAGGCTGCATTACATTTGAAAGTATCAAATTTAATTTTTTGCTGAAAAATCACATAGAGGAAAGGGTTACCTTTCCCTTGAAGATCTATATCCAAAATTAAATTTGTAAAGGTCTTCACTCTATTTGGCCTGCTTTTCTTGCATAAAAACATATTTGAACTCCGCATGCTTGTGATGTACCTGTGAGTTATGTAGCTCAGATCCGTTCTAGTGAATACACATTCCTGCAGCCTTGGAAGTCCAAAATGATGAGTGATCACCACCCATGTGAAAAATCATTCTGACATAACACAGGTTATGTTTCTTTGGACATATCCTTGCTGTGTGAACAGGGCCTCATTAGAGATCCATGAGGGTGTCTATTTCACTGCACAGAATATGCTAAAGGATGAAGGTGAAATTGTCCCTGGAGTCCTTACAGCTGCCTAATCCTGGTGTGTCCTAGACTTCTGAGAATGACTCACTTAGGTGAGGCAGATCTGTGATGTGGACACATATTTATTCTAAATGTGTTGACTCACTCTTACCCAGTTTGAATATGGCAAAAATGGCTCAGCATGGATATAACCCTTGCTAGAAAAACACTCTCAACAATTCCTGTGCAGCATACAGTGCAGGACTACAATGTGATTTTTCAGTTAAAAAGTTACTTTATGCTTAAAATATAAGAGACTAAAACACACAATTTTCGACCATAAGGATCTCCCTGATGAGATCTGATGGTCTTGATTCACTTACAAACAGGAGGACCTGATGTCTCTTTTATTGAATACAGCATAATTTGCAAATGTGATTGACAAACTTAGAAAAAAGTGCAGCAGTTAGCAACTAAACACAAATTCTCTTTTTACTTAGAAACTGTCTACTTAGAAATACTTATCAGATGATAGAAAAAATAAATTACTTCTGGGTGATAGAGTTGTCTGACCTACCAATTAACAAAGAAAATCAGGTCAGATGTGCAGCATGTAAATTAATTACCTGAATATGACTAGCTGACATGTGAAAAATAGCATGTCACATTGATAGGGAATCCAATCCTGCCAACAAGGCTGTAGATGTTAAAAAAAAAACAAAAACAACAAAACAAAACAAAACAAAAAACAACACCAAAGAAATAAACACAGTAAATGTAAATACAAGCAGAGACAAGCAGAGCAGGAGGGAGAAATTTGCTTAAGAGCATTAGTTTCTTTTCTTCTACGGCTTTCCTTGAGCATAAAGAAAGCAGAATGTATTGTATAGTTGTGGTGGATCAGTAGTGTCAAAATACAAATCACCTGGAAAAAAAAACAAAACAAGATTTAATGCAATTACAGCCACTTCAAGTCAGGGTTCTTCTAGTAGCATTACCTGAGTCGTGTTGCACATATATGTAGCTTTTTTGTCCTTCCTTTTCTGATGTCATATATTGGATGAAGGGCATGAACGTCATAGGTTGTACCAGAGGAATAAATTAAAATTTGAAATCTTGATCAGTGTCATTATTACAGAGTTGATTTTGTTGTGGTCTCTATTTCTGTCAGGTTGGTCAGGGAAAAATCCTTATTTTATTGTCAGGAATTATAGTGAATGCTGAAATGCATGATGCACACTCAGAAATTCTTTAAAACACCTCTGAGTCTGGGGGTTGTCAGTGGGTTTATTTCTCATAGAAACAGATGAAAATATATTAATTTCAATGAGCAAGTGACATATGAGTCAAAATGACCTGCTTGAGGTCACAGTAACAAGCTCAAGCAATATTATTTAAAACAAATTCAAACCACATCACTAACACTAAAGCCTGAGGTATCTACTTGGGTCAAAATAAGGCCACAATTCTTTGCTCCTGTGGTCACTTATCTATTGATTATGGCAGCTGCTTCTTTTCCCTCTGTTTTCTTCAAAGCCTGGAGGTATGTGCTTTCTGCCTTTCCAAATGCTGCTCAGCTTGAAAAGCAGCACAGTTGATCCCTAAGAATTTCCTCCACAACATTTTGCATATTTGCTTAAGAGGGAAGACCAGAAGATAAAGAGAGCAAAAGAATTTTAAATCCTGGAGAAGCCAAGCTGTTCTTCAGAAGTTGCATCATGCTGGCCCCAGGGCACTCGGAACAGCAGCCCTGGCACATGGCAAGGTGGCAGCAAGTACCAGGATATGTTTCTGACAGCCAGTGTTGGCTGATCTGATACAACAGAGAGAGCCAGCAGAAACAACTATTGCCCGTGATTATGTGTCTGCTTCTGTCGAGAGAAGAGGTGTCTACTGAGTCTGGTTTTTTTAGGTTTGGGAGGTTTTTTTCATCCTTTTCCATTTCGTTTCAGAGATTTGTTCCAGACTAGTAGCCTATGGGCTGGGGAGATGAGAATTCAGTCAGATATAGAGCACACAAAAAAGTGTGACAAATTGCAATGACAAGGTTGTGTTAGTAGCTTATGATCTAGTGAAATGAAATCCTGAACCAGGGAACACAGACAGTGGTGTGCTATGGGCTATAGGTATCCAAGTTCAGAGAGGGGGGAAGGATTGTGCAGCAGGGGTAGGAGTACTGAGCCAGTAAAATCACCACTGACATTACTGCCAGCCTGTAACACGCTGCTCATCAACAAATTAAGTCATTTTTCTTGCACTCAATACCAAGGAGTAGAGTGATGCAGTTGGCATTTAAACATCATGAAATATGTTATTAGACACGCACAGCTGGAAGTAAAGAAATACAATGTTTTGGTCAGAAGCTTTCAAGCCTGCTGGCTGAAACATTTAACATTTTACTTCCATCTGTGTATGTCTTACAGAACTGGCTAGAACTTAATTCTTCACACTGGAACATGCAAGAACTTTGGGGGAAACACTCACATTAAAAAAATATTCTGTCTATGTTATCCCTTCATTTTTTCTTTCTGTATAATATTCATTAAAGGAATTTTTCATAGTCTGCAAAAAGGTTGAGCTAGAGTCATAATTTCCTCTTAGCTAGTAACCAAAACTGTTCTGGTACTAACCATTATTGTGTCTGAGCATCTTAGGGGCTGAGAACCTCCTTAGATTTTATCCTTGCAACCAGTCAGACGGATAGCCATTGACCTAATTTTTCAGGTAGGGAATGAGACATGCAGTTGACTAAAAAGCTTGGCAAAATTCCTTTACTCTGTGACTGGCCTCTGAATAGGACCCCTGCTTCTTTCACTGCTCTCTCACCTAAGCTAATCCTCCTAAATTTCCAGGACCTAAGGGAGAAGCAGTTGTAAAGTTGTAAAAGTTGAAAAAATTAAACAATCTGAATAACTAAACATACCCTGCCCAGAAAATGCCTTACAGGGATAGTACAGATCCGTGGTACTTACTGATAATTATATTTTTTTTGGCCCAAGAATTTTTCTGGGTGTGCACTGTATTAACAATAACAAAGGCAAGATCCCTACTTTAACATGCACTTCTTTGTTATTTGTTGATATCCACTCTATCCATTTCTAACTTTTACAGACTCCTCAAAAAAAGAAATCTTAATAATTCTTTTAATGACCCAATCCTCCAAAGAATGATGGATTTATTGAAGTCTAATAACTTTACTATGAAAAGATATCTTTTCACTCTGTTCTGAAGACATATCTCAAGCCTAGCTTCCTGAATGTTGTCTTTTCACATTTGCCGTTTTTATGACTAAATGATCATATTTAACCGAGCAAAATTTCCAATATTTAATGTCACCTCACAGATATTGATTCTTCTTTTCAAGACTAAATATAGAGTAAGGCATCAGTATTCATATTTTGATAAACATACATGTATGTCCTAGTAGAAAATTAAAAACAAGATAGTAACATCTCATACTCCTACAAAACTTTCTCATTCTGTTTTCTGAATTTATTTCCACATCTGACATTAGAGTATCCCTTAAAATTTTGCATGAATACTCATTTTTTTTATGTTTCCCCTCAGAATTTAAAGTCTGTCGGTATATATGGCAAAATGAAAGTTCTTAGGGGGAATTTTGGAATCTGAATAAAATGCACCTTTGATTGAATTGTTTGGCAAAAAGAACATAAAATGTATTTTCTTGGCAATCAGGAGGGTATCAAGTTTCTGACTTGAAGAAGCAGATGCAGAAAAACTCTTATCAAAAAGGATATGAGGACCTGACATGATTAGCTAAATAATTTCAGTCCTGGGGAGAAAATGGCAGGTAACAGAATGCTACAGTGCTGGGCAGCAAATGCCAGGTGATAGTGTATCTTTTAATTTGGGAGAGAAATGTTCTAACAAAACAGGAATCAATAATTGGAAACTGAAACTACCCACTTCTAAATTGGAATTAAGGCACAGATTTTAAACAGTCAGAATAACTAACATTCTCCATCTGCTCATCTTGAGTTTTTTGAAACAAGCTGTACTCAGGGAGAAATTATCCTGCTTTCTATGAGGGCAACTGGGCAGGAATCTGAGAAAAGATAAGGTAAGGATTCTTTGCAGGTTGCAAAATCCTCATTAAAGAGGTGCTGTGCCTTAACTAACAGAAACAGTAATATTAACACAGGAAATTAAAGAGGAGCCCAGAGTTTCCAGTACACAAATATGTCTTTTTGTATAGCTAATGCTAAAGGTTCTCTTATCAGTAGTCATGATACTAAAAACAGAGATTGGAAGGATTACCTCTGTCTATCATATGCTCATGAAACAAAACCAAATATTTGAGCCTCAAATTAATCCTAGCACAGAGAAAGTGAAAATGCAGAGAGATTGTTAACAGGAATCATTTTGGGTAGATAAAGAATCAGCACATAAATTGTGTTTAATAATTTCCATTTTAAACTGTTAAGTACTCATTTAGAAAAAGATAAAATCCTTTATCCTTACATCCTAAGGATGAGTCCTCTGTCCATATGGAAAAGGATTGTGCCCTTATAAATATATCAAAATTGTCTAATCAAAATACCAGCCAAAAGTTCTCCTAAAATCAGCTCAGGTTCTGGGGTTAGATAAAAGCAGAACAAAGAAGAAAAATGAAAGTTTGACAATTTTCCAGCATGAGAGCAATCTGAACTAAGTTACAATAAACTTTCTCCAAGAATGATAAGGGTGCAGAATGCCAGCTGATTTCTTCTATTTTGTTGTAGAGCTAACCTAACCAGGTCTGTGGGAAGACAAAGAGGATCAGAAACTTGAACACAGTGGTTCTCACATTCATAATAGGTGGTTATAAATGTGCTCTTGTAAATAAGTCTATAACCACACATTTCTGACAGATTCTTTATATAAATTTGAAAAGAAACTTTCATACTAACTGCATTGTATGTATTTTAAAGAGTCCTTCATACTGCCTGATTTACAGGTTGAGTTTGGATATTTTGTTCAAGGTAATTCCTTCCTTTAGGAATAATCAGTATAGTTAAGAACATCTTTAATCTTATTTTAATTTAAAAATGTGTCAATTATTAAACCACAAAAGTCAGGGTTAGTTTACCTCTGACTTTCATATGTTTTTCTGAGGCTCCTGATGATTAAGGACTGTGAACATCAACTACACTGAGAAAGACTTGAAGGAGCAGTCTATCTTACAAAGAAGAACAGGAAAGTAGTCAACTAACCAGGATCAAGGAGGGTCAAATAGCAGAACTGTGCATCTGTCAGGCCTGCTGATGGGTATAGGGAAAACCTGAGGTATTATAGCCAACAGAGATGCCAAATTGAATATAATATCAAATAAGGAGAGAGAAGAGGTTAAAAGAACAGATACTGCAGAAAGTTGCCTTGTTTGAATTCATACTGACATCAGGAGCTTAATTAATTTTGAAGGGGAAAATTATGATATTATTTACTTCAACTTCTTTTCTATCAACCCTTTATATGTGCATTTTAGATTTATTAGTTGAATAAGTTAGAAATCTTACATAAAAAGCATATAGTTATTTTGAGTTTTGTCTATAAAAGAGCCTTCTTTGGCACAGCAGGTAAGCAAAATGTTCCTGGTTTAGGCTTTATAAGAGATCTGGGGAGCATTTTCTCAAGAACACAATCTTGAAATAAAGTTCTAAAGATTTTTGGGGCTTTTTTCCCCAAAAATACCAAGAAATTACTATTAAAGGCTGAAAAAAACAGTTTTTTACAGTGTCATATACTCATTGACCACATCCTCTTTCTCTGAAAAAATAATATTGTTTTGCTACTAATTCTGGATCCAAACCTTAGCATCTATTTTCCCCTCCTAATTTTCTACTCTCACTATTTTGTCATTTTTATTGTCACTGTATAAGAGAAAGCCTGATCCACAGATAAGTTCATTTTTTCCACAGTTGTGGAATCCAGGCACCTTCTCTTTTGTGTGAACTAACAGATTTGTCTGCTACAAGAAATTTGTGGTTTCCAGGTATTAATAAATGTCTGCATACAGTCTAAAGCGCTTCAGTTTTTATTACAATTAACAGATAAAATAGTTAACTATAAAGCAAATTTCCCTACTCTCAGAGTCTATATTTCCTTATGTGCAATGCAGAGAATAAGGCAATTTATTATAAATATAATTTACCTTTTAATGTACATGGCCTATATATTCCAGCTAATATTTACCATTACCCTGCTCTAGTTAACAAGTAAAACACGGAATAGAATCAGCTTACTGTGTACTTTTCCAATAAATTACACTAGAGGACTCTTTTTCACTGACCTACACTAGTATAAGCATTCAATAATGAAAACATGAAATGGATTCTATAAATGGACTTCTAATGTATAAAAGGATGTCTATTGCCTGAAAAGACTGGGCATACAGGGAAAGTGTCTTTCAAGAATGTGATAAAGTCTTTAGAAAAATTAGCTCATAGGCAAAGATGGAGCTACAGTTCTTACAATCCTTCCCATGAAATCCTCTCGAAATGTAATAGCAAAGCCTTGAGACTTTAGTTGCATTTCCAGGCCTTTCTATTTCTGAACTCAGTCTTTAAGTCTCCATATTTTGGACATGTGACATAAGAAGGGGAGAAGTTATGGGACAGGGGCTGTATGGTGGGAGGCAGTCTTGGGAACAAAGGCAAGGCTACAGTTTCAGGCTGTGTCTAGGAAGAGCTCAAATTCAAGAGCTCCGAGTGCTGCAGCACTAGCAGAGCTCTGGGTGTCAGATGCAACCAGCTGGTGGCCCATCAGCTGTGCCTGGCCCTGGGCCATGGGAATGTCTCAGTTATCAGATGTCTACAGCATGAGATCTGACAGATCTTCTCCTCCTGTGAGATGATGCTGTTTCATACTTCAGAGATCAATCTTGCATCCACTATTATCTGCATTTATTTATTCGTCCATTCGTTTATGTGTTTACTGACTCTGACTTCAGTAGAATCAGAGTTGGACATTAATTTCTCATCTGAAGAATTCAAATGAGACCTCTTAAGTGTATGTCCTTTTCCACTCTTCAAGTAAAATGTTACTTATCAAGAAACTGGGAATAAATACATCATCAGACAGAACTGCACATGGTAGGAATCCAGAAGGATGGCAAGCTGTCTAGAATCTTTCTTCCCCCTTTACTGTTTAAGGCTGCCAAACTCAATAGCCAGTAAAAACAAGACATTAAAATGCTATCACTGACTTAGAAGTACTATCAAACTCATACAGTACACTCTGCACAAGCTCATTTTCCACAGACAGGAAAATCAAAGAATCCAATAATAATGGAAAAATCATCTGGGAGAAGGAGAGGAAAAGGAGGCACAAAAGAAAAGAAGTCCTCTGCTAGGAAGCAGAGAGAAGATGGATTGAGTTTTAAGTATCCACAGTCCCTCGGTAAAAACAAAGTAGACCAGGCTAATTCCTTCTCTGTGCACAGTCACACATGCTTTCCATACAAAGGAACTTTAAATAACTTCCTTATCAGAATTTTTAAAAGGTAAAATAGATAAAATTCCCCTCTGTCTGTTGTTGTCCTTGCATTCTTGGTCAAAGTACCATCAAACAAAATAACTATTTGGTCCACGGATCATAGTCCACTTTTCTTTTTACAAATTACATGAATAGATAAATTGAGGCAGGGAATAACTAAGACTGTATTTGCTCTTTAGTCATCAGCTACCTGCGAGCCTGGGCTGCAACAGAGTTTCCTTTTATGTTAAGGACTCAGCATTATATGCACAATACCTATGCATCATCGTTTTTAGAGGAGACAGAAGCTTGTTAGGTTAGGTTTGGTGTATTTTGCACCTTAAGAGAGGGCAGAGCTGTTGTGGAAAGGACTGGAGCTCTGCTGTCCCTCCAATGGTTCATCTACACCATTGCTTCAATGACACAGTCTGTACATAATTTTGCCCATTTCCTTTGGCATAATATTAAACTTCTGAGTGTCTTGCTTGTGCTGGTCTTTCTTCACAAAGCACCAGCTGCACCTCAGAACACCGATGCTTACCTTCATGGTCAGAGGGGCAACTGATGAGCTCCTGAAAACATCCAGACGTCCTACAAATGGCAGTGCAGCCAGGCTGTGCAGGGACAGTGCTGTGAGAGCAATTGGAATGTGTATCAAGCCCCACCCAGATAGAATATATCTTCTCTCAACCAACGAGTTGAGAGCTTAAGGATAAGAATTAAGGGACAGACTTACATATGAGACACTGTTGAGAGTGTTTGCTAGAGACCACCTGATCAGGAAGAAGTTGATGAAGCTTTCTCTAGACAGCTGGAAATAGCCTCATGGTCACAGGCTCTGGTTCTCCTGGAGGACTTCAACCATCGTAGTATTTGTTGGACAGACAACACAGCTTGGCACACACAGTCCAGGAAGCTCCTGCAGACTTTTTGATGTAAGTGGTGGAGGAACCAACAAAGAGAGATGCACTGCTGGACATCATATTAATAAACCAGGAGGAACTGGTTAAAGACAGGAGGGTTGGGGACAGCCTCGGCTATAAGTGACCATGAGACAGTGGAACTCCAGATCCTGCATGGACAAAGCAAAGCAGTAAACAGAACTAGAACCCTAAACTTCAGGAGCTGAAGTTTGGCCTCTCCAAAGATCTACTTAGGGGAATCCCATGTCTTAGAGCTCTAGAAAAGAAGGGGATCCAAGGTGGCCAATATTCAAGAATCATTTCCTTCAAACTCAAGACCAGTGTATCCCCATGATCAAGAAGTCAGGCAAAGGGGACAGGACACCAGCATGGATGAGCAGGGAGCTTTGAGTAAATCTCAAATGGAGGAAAGACATTTATGGGATGTGGAAAAAGGGACAAGCCACATAGAAAGACTACAAGAACATCATCAGAGCATACAGGGAGATGAATAGGAAGGCCAAGGCCCACTTGGAATTGAGTCTGTCAAGAGATATCAAGGATAACAAGAAGGGCTTCTACAAGTACATCAGCAGCAAAAATAAGATTAGGGAAAACATAGGGCTGATGCTGAATCAGAGGTGTCCTGGTGACAGAAGACACAGAGAAGATGGAATTACTGAGTGCCTTCTTCACCTCAGTGTGTACTGCTGAGGATGACTTTCAGGAAACTGAGACCCCCGAGGCAAGAAAAGAGGGCTGAAGAAAGAAAGACTTCCCTTTGGTCATAGAGGATTTGGTTAGAGATCAGATAGAAAGACTTAAAACCCACAAATCCATGAGCCTTAATGGGATGTACCCAGAGGTGCTGAGGGAGTTGGCAATACTATTGCTAAGCCACACTCTGTCATCTTTGAAAAATCATGAAGAATGGGAGAGATGCTTGTTGACCAGAGGAAGCACAATGTTACTCAAGGTCAAGAATGAAGCCCCAGGAATGCATTGGCCAGTCACCCTCACATTCATCCCTGGAAATGTGATGGAACAGATCATTCTGGAGGTCATCATCAAGCATGTAGGAAAAAGGGAAGTCATCAGGAGTAGTCTGCATTGTTTCACCAAGGGGAAATCATGCTTGACCAGTCTGATGGCCTTCTATGAGGCCATGGCAGGATGGATGGACAAGGGGGGAGCAGTGGATGCTCTCCACTTCAGCAAAGTTTTGACACCCATAACATCCTTCTAGGTAAGCTCAGGAAATGTGGGTCAGGTGCATGGACAGTGAAGTGGATCAAGACCTGGCTGAATGGCAGAGCTCAGAGCACCATGATCAGCAAAGCAGGATCCACTTGGAGGTCTGCAGTCAGTGGTGTTCCTCAGGGATCCATACTAGATCCAGCCTTATTCAACCTGTTTATCAATGACCTGGACAAAGGTGCAGAATGTACCCTCAGCAGGTTTGCTCCTGATATCAAACTGGGGCAGTGGCTGATACACCTGAAGGCTGGGCTGGCATTCAGCAGGACCTTGACACGCTGGAGATTTGGGCAGAGAGAAACTTAATGAGGTTCAACAAGGGCAGTGTTTGGTACTGCACCAGGAGAGGAATAAGCCAAGTACCAGCACAGGCTGGGGGCTGGCCTGCCAGGGAGCAGCTCTGGGGAGAGGGGCTGAGACTCTGGGATGACAAGCTACCCATCAGCTGGCAGTGTATCCTTGTGGCCAGGAGGGCCAGTGGCATCCTGGCGTGCCTCAGGAAGAGAGTGGCCAGCAGGTCATGGGAGGTGACTGCTCAGCCCTAGTGAGGCCACATCTGCAGTGCTGTGGCCACTTCTGGGCTCCTCGGTACAAGGAAGACAAGGAGCTACTGGAGAGGGTCTGGCAGAGGCCACAAGGGACATGAGGGGTCTGGAGCTCCTCTCTTATGAGACCGTGGGAGCTGGGCCTGTTTAGTCTGGAGAACACTGAGAGGGATCTCATCAATACATATAAATACCTCAAAGGTGGATGTCAGGAGGATGGTGCCAGACTGTTTTCAGTGGTGTCCAGTGACAGGAAGAAGAGTAATGGCTTTCAATTAAAACACAAGAAGTTCCACCTCAATATGAGGATGAACTTCTTTACACTGAGGGAGGCAGAGAATAGGGAACAGGCTTCCTGGGGAGGTCATGGAGTCTCCCCCTCTGGAGACATTCAAAACCCACCTGGATGAGTTCCTGTGTAACCTGCTCTGTATGACCCTGCGAGTTGGACTAGATCTCCAGAAGTCCCTTCCAACCCTAACAATTCTGTGTTACCTCCTAGGAATGTGTGAGAGGATCTCAAGCTTGATTGTCTAACAGAATTAAGAAAAATAAATTGGTTCCCTCAAATCCAAAATTCTCATACTGCATTCAGAAACTTTCCAAGCTCTGATAAGAATGATAATGTGATAGTGAACATTTATATCCATATCAAGTTGTTCATTCCAAAAGATCCATTTTTCTGTGTAGAGAGAAGAATTAGTTAAATGAAATGAAATGAAATACAGCTACTTCTGCAACAGAGTGTAACAAATGTGCAACTCTACACAATAGCTGAAGATAGAAAGTAAAGAAGGATACTATGCCCAGCTGAAAAGGAGCTCTCAGATTCATGAATATAGTAAAGTTGTGTTCCCTTTATGTGGCCTTGGTTTCCCCATCCAAGGGCTGGTGCATGATAGTGAAATTCTGCCTTCACTTTTGATCACAAAGGCATTTTAGTTTCAATTATAAAAGCACTTTATTTTTTCAACAAAAAATAAGAAAGCATTGACATTTTCAAAATGCATTGTTTGTATCACATAAAGGTTGTTTAATCATACACTTTGTTGTTAGAGCACTTTCATTTTTTTAAGTGTTTTTAAGAAAATGCTTTAATTTTAGTTTAGGGTACAAGAACATATAAATCTGCACCCATGGTGGGCTCAAGGTGATGTAAGGAAGCATCTGCTTTTAGTAGAAGTTCAAGCTGGAGATGAAAAGGTAAAGATCACTCTGGCTTTTAGCAGCTTTTATCCAATCACAGACCAGGCTTTTCTTAGCCCATGTTAATAATTATTATTTAAGCATGACAACCTCAGATAATTTTGCTTCCTTGCAGTAAATCTTCCTTGGATCTTGTGATACAGCAGCTCCTGTATCTGGGTCGTTATTCATTGTTATACAGCATAATGCCACTGAAGGATTAAGATGATATTAGCAAATGCATTATGAAGCCACAAGTAATCAAGCTTAATGTAGAGTGAGATTTGGAAGTAGAAAATATTCAGACTAAGATGTTAGCAGTGTGTTATGGAAATGGTTTAATCTCTGGTTATAAGTAGCTAATATATGCTGAATTTTAACATCAGTGTGCAACTTCGATTAGAATCTCCTAAATACATAATCCCCATAGCAATCCTACTAAAAAATGGGAGCTTAATTGTCGCCTTACAGTCTAGTACCTTTCACCTTCACATAATGCTACCATGATGGCTTTTCAAAACAGCAAGAAGGAGAAGAAGAAAGAGAGAAGAAAACCAACCAGAAGAATTTGTCAGCAAGACACTTTAACATCTGTTTCAAAAGTCATAGATTACAATTTAAAATGGAAGTCCCCTTTTGAACAAAGAAGGAAAGGTTATGAGAAAATACAGTTTGAAATTATTGATGTGTAAAGCCATGCGTGATTGCATCTGTCCTATAGCTCCCCCAAATGCACCAAATGGATATTGCTGAAACCTCATGGAAATAAGTGCAAGAGATTTGACTACAGTGATTGTCATTACTGCTTAGAATTCTGGTTGATGTGTCTCAAATGGAATATCTGCTTTTCTCACGCAAGCCGACTTTATAGACTGTGTGTCAGATGGGCTGTATGTGTTCTGCCCAGATAACCCTGGAAACATGTAACAGTCATGCAAATGATAATTCTAGAAAAAGAAATAAAGTAAATTGACCATTGATAGTTCTTTTTCTTCCTTTATCCTGCTCTCTTATATAAGCATCCAAGTGTAATGATTGTGAACTCAAAGAGTTTCTGTTTCAATGCACTTTATCTTTGTAGGCAATGAAGTTAGTGGGTTCAGCTTTAGTTCTTTACAGGGTTTTGTATTGTTTTGATCTTTTTTTTTCTTCCAGGAAGGACTACTTAAAAATGGTGCAGTGATTATCTCTTTTCTAGCATCAAAGTTTCTGTCTTTGCAGATATTTACTCAATGTTACACCAGAGCAGGAAGCAGCTGACCAAAAACACTGAAGCAATAAACAACACTTGCCTAGAACAGCACTGAAGTACATGAGACACTGCATTTATTATTACAAACATGCTCATACCTTGATCAGATATTGTTAATCACAGCAGATCCACTTCTGCAATTTACATGTTAGTCTTATCAGAATAATAAAAAAAAAAGCTGAATATTACTTCCCACCCCCACTTCTACTTCAAGGCTTTTTTTGCATCAAACAAATCAGCCCTTTTATTAAATTACCTTCTCTGGGATTCTCAGAGAAATATCTTGTGCTTCCTTCATACAGTTTTTCAGAGTCAGGGTGCTGATGGCACTCAGAAACCTCTTGCTATCTTTGGAGATTATTTCTTCTTTCTTGATTCTGTATGTCAGAATTGATTCTCAAATATATTTATCTACATTTTGCTAATTGTAATTTAAAATTCTATTCTAAAGGGTATACATTTAGACTATAGTAATTTTGAAGGCGAGCAGTTATTTCATTGGGTTGTCACTTCTTCCAGAAATCAAACCCTCCCTGTCATATATAAATAGATTGCTTGATATACATGCAATATCCTGTCGGTGTCATGCACTCTTTTCTTTAATCTGACTGACATAGCACATAATAAAATGCTCACTTCAATATATGTCTGTTGCATTTTGCCTAATTCTGGGCTTAGTTTAATATTAGTCATGAATATTTCCTACAACTGGATATGAATTTGAATATATAAAAGGCACATTTTATGTTCATGCTGCTGCACTTGCTT
The DNA here is from genome assembly GCF_052056855.1 of Sturnus vulgaris. NCBI lineage: Eukaryota > Metazoa > Chordata > Aves > Passeriformes > Sturnidae > Sturnus > Sturnus vulgaris. The sequence continues at coordinate 127,077,007 of NC_142243.1, forward strand.
CTCCCATATATTTTATTGCTTTCCTTGCTTGTGATGAATTAAGCCATCTGAAGAAAAGAAGAACTGGAAGCAACAGGGACATTGAGCTGGTTATCTTTATCCACAAGCCAGGTGTAGCATGTGAGAGGGAGAATTGCATTCTTTTCACTTATTTTCCATAAGTAACTCACAGCAGTGAGCTGGAGGGAGACACATTCTCCTGTGGCCATGGCAAGAGGAAATACAAAATCCCAGCATATTAAATCTCAGATTTTTTTCATATAAAAGTACTTGATCACACTATATAAGCAATTTTATTCCATGTAATTTATATGGATTGTTTTCCAGGGGAGGCAGACATTTGTTTCACTTCTGTTTTGCTGCACATCTAAAGAAATATCTTTTTTTGGTAAAAAGCAGGTTTTGATCACTGGCCCTGGATGCTTAGATGTTTGTCTGGGTTTCTTTATAAGTGGAAATTACTATAATGAACAAAAAAATTATTGTGACTTTTTCAATATTCCTGCCAAGACACACATCCAGGTTTCCTTTAAGGAAGATTCACTTGTGGATAACTAGAGAGAAAATCATAATTCTTATACGTTATATAGTACCTGCCTTGAGCAATAATTATTTTTATTGCAACTGAAGGGTCAATGGGGATCCTGAAGATGTCTTTTGTTTTGGTTTGGTTTGGTTTTTCGGTTTTGGTATTTTGTTTGTTTGCTTGTTTGCTTGTTTATTTGTGAGTAATAATTAATTATTTAACACAGTATCTTCAGGAAAATAAAATTATTGAATGCAATTTTATGTATTCTGTTACTACTGCATCTACTTTTATAGCTGAGAAAGAAGAATTAGGCAGCATGTTCAGAGACACATTTTTATCAATTTGTGATGTTTTCACCTTTTGGTTATTGGACATCTGAAACACATTGGTTTGGCTGTTTGGTCATCTGAAACATATGAGCTCAGGTGGTTTTATCTTCTTGCTTTTTAAAGACCAGGAGATGAATTTTTTTAAATGTTACAGAAGCAGTGACTGTCATTTCTATGCTTCAGCAAGTCAAAAATGTTTAAAATACTACGGCATTTCTGGATTGCTATACCACCTACCAAGACCTGCATGTAACTTTTTGCTGTTAGAAAGTCTATTTCAACATTTGGCAATAGACTGAATTTTTTTCACAATGCTTGAAATGGAAAACAGTTTCAGACTCTTTCAAAATGGCCCGTCTTACCCTGGTTTTATTTTTCATGCAGAAGTACAGTCTATTCTGTCTACATATTGTGTGACCTTGCCTCCCTATGGATAGAAATGATAGAAAAAATGAACCACTGTCTAAAACAGATTAGATGCCAAACCTAGTTAGATCTTGCCTAATCCTATAAAAGTGTGTCAGTTAGGGACTTACTTGACCTACAGAAAAAAAGATCTGAAAACACTATTCTAGCTGGTTACTGATTCAGCTTGATTATACTGTAGCCACAGCTTTCTTACAACAGACAAAGTATGGTCATGCAAATTTAGCCCACTTTCCATCATCCTATGGCATCCACCCAACAAGTTAAAAAATACCTTTATTCAACAATGCAACCAACATGCAGCAGATTAATTGCCAGAACAACACAGTGAAATCCAAACAGAAATTACTCCCTAGTTAGATAAGGCTTTTCAAACAGTGGCCCACATTGTTCTTGCTGAGAGATTCTGACATGCTTGAGAAGTTTTATGGCACTAATGATACTATTACAGTTGTTCTTCAAATCTTGAGTTACTTTTTTTCCTATTGTCTTAATACCAAAGACTTTTTATATATATTATTTTCAACATGTATCTGTCAAGATAATTAAATAAATTTTAGATCATTCTTTCTTCCTTTCTTTCTTTTAGAAGGCAAATGATCAAATGCGTGTGTGCACAGAAAAAAATATGGAAGAAACTTTGAAGGAAGATTTCTCTCTCTAGCAGAGTAAACATATCAGATGTTACACACTAGATTCAGTGTTATTTTGGTGAATGCTGTAACAGCCAAATTAGCTAACCCAAAGGGAACAAAAAAGGTGTTTAGAACTAGTGACAGTACTTCAAAAAATGAGGCTGGGTCAAGCACTATACGAGCACTAAAGCGAGTATGGAGTATAATAAAGCAACTTGTTTTTTTGAATAGCTGGGCACAGTATAGGTAAGCCTATTGTTCCCCAAAGGCTGCTTGCAGTTACTGTTAACATACTTCTGTGCTTTTACCACAGCCTTCAGTAGCTGTGACAGTGCTTGCAAATGTGATGCTCATGACAAGTCTGTCTGCTTCTAAAGCATGTGAAGAAAGCCGAACACTTTTAATAATACTAATGGAGAGATTATCTTTAGCTTCTGATTTTTTTCCTTTTGAAAATAAAAGTGGGAGGTTTGTTTTAACACTCTGCCCTTTTCAGAAAGGTTGTAAGAAGCAATTGAGCCCCCTCTGCAAAAAGCTTCCCTTTTCAAGTTTTCCACTTAATTAAAATACCACATTTAGCTCACTAGAAGGGAAGTCTTCACCATTACCTTTTAAAGAAATAAAAAAATAAATAATAGTAGGCAATCCTCTGTCAGTATAAGAGTGTTTCTGTTAGTTTCTATGCACAAAGGGATAATTATATACTTTTAAAGTCCCCATTAAAGAGCCAAAAACTGTTCTACAGCTTCTTTATTAAAGATATCTGAATACTGCAGATAACATTAAAGGCTACAAAAGTTGCCAATTAGACTGTATTAATATGCAAATTTACGCAGAAAAGAACGTGTAAAATGTTTTGAGATTATTTAGGAGTGTAAAAGAAAGACTGGACTCATGGGCTACAAAGCTGCTATTATGCACACGCAGATGCACATATGTATGTTGCCTCTAAAGCACTAACAACACTCATTTTTGCTGCTATATTAAAAAAAGAGTGTAATAAAAATCTCATGATTGCTTTTTTTAAAGGATTATAAGTTATCCTAAGAAAGGAATTATTTAAAATTCCAAAATAATAAGGATTTCACAGTGATTCAGTAGATGTGTTATGGATCACATTTTCCAGAAATCTCCTAATGCTTTGGTATACCGCTACCCAGTAAAATGCATAACAGACCATGATTACCCACTCCCTCCTATATAATACCAGTCAATTTGCACTTGTTCTTTCCTGTATTTTGCATTTCTCTGCAATATTTTAACCTTTATGCATGTTCTGTTTAACCAATTATTTAAAATTTGCAACAAATTATATTCAGTCTATCAGATGTAAACCCAAAATTTCCAATTTATTCATGTGACTCATATTGGAAAGCAAAAGATAAGGACGTTGGCCACTTTTAATAGATTTCCATCAAATATTGAAAACCAGTTGTGAATGTGTGCCTGTGTGTCTCTGTGTGTTTATGCTGCTTCTGTGCTCTTACCATCGAGTTCAGTACGTTGTTCTTTAAAACTGAGCCCCACTGGGCTCTGTGCTACACTATGCAACATACAATCCAGCACAACTTATCACGCTGTGACAGCTAATATTTAAAAAACACACGCGTATTTTGAGGTTTGATAACTGCTATCAATCTTGATAATGGGTATGGAATCCAAAATTCTGACAGGTACCTAGTGGAAGGAACATCCACTACGAACAGCTAATGCTGAGGAAAATGAACAAGAGAGGCAGATAGTCTGTGCATCTAATTACAGATAAAACAAATAAATAATACAGAAAAAGCAATTATAAGTATCTACTGAGGTTTGCAAATTCAGAAAGGCTGTAAGCCCACCAAGGCCACCTAGCTGGCTTTAATTGGACATTTTGTTATTGAAGGGTTTGGGTCTTGCCTTATGGATTTTTTTAATGGTTATATTTTCAGGACTCCCAGTACAATTCCACACAGCACCTTAGTTTCAAAGAAAATGCCAACAAGGAATAGAGCAAAATGTGTAAATGCAGGGCTTTGATGCTTTGGAAAGGCACTCTTAAGAGAGAGTTAATCAAGTTAGAATGACCTCCAAAAGCAAAATTGCAGCACAAAGCATAATGGGTAATGCTATGTAAATTGCCGTGTATGCAATCGGGATGTTATTATAGCAAGACCAAAAGGTGCTAGCTAATGACCTCTACATTTGATCTCTGGTTTTCCTAGGGGCTGACAATGTCTCTGGCTGAGACAATAGCCACAGCCCGCTGATGAGCATGGAGAAGGGCAGGACACCTGTCTACAGCTGCCTCTGCAGCCTCAGTAGGCCAGATCTAGGTGCTGCTAACTGACAGTGGGGATCACTGCTGTGAAGTCACCCCTTAAATCAACACAACCTTAAACCAAAATGGCATTTATTATTATTAGTATTAGTATTATTTATAATTGGGTTACAATTATTCAAAAATTTATATTCTCTTCCTGAAAGATTTATTTTTCAAAATGCATAAGAACATAAGTAGGATGCTTGGAGAAAAAAAAAAAAAAACAAAACAAAAAACCAACATTTTTTTCATTTTTCTGCTTTGATTTTAATTTCAGAAATTTTGGGATTAACCAACAATTAATTCTGATAATTTACATAATTTTACATTGAAACAACTATTCTAGAACTTTGATTTCTTCTGCACATAATGTATTGTTTAAGAAAGTAAAAGTGAAAATATTTCTCATTTTATTTCTTCATTCTTTGTAAAATCCTTTGGATAAAATTTTCTATATGAAAAAAATGTTTTACATTATTTCCTATTTGATTCCTTAACTTCTGTTATTAGAAAGATTTCATATTTAGTACATTATATTGTGAAAGAAATTTGCTATAATAATGGTGCATTTTGCACTTAGGTTACAGTAGAGATTTTTTAATGCACTGTGGCATGGGTTTTCTCTTTGAGGAATCTGTTGCAAGGACCCAATTCTGCTTCCATTTAAAGAAATTCCCTCAAAAAGGAACATGATTTGATCTTGTAAGATGTAATATTATAGATGAAGGATTTCATTTTTAGGATCTGTGTTGACTTATATTATGTATGCAAGCCTAGATTTATTTTATACCTCACTATTGGTTTAGCTCATGACAAAATGAATTAAACAACGAATAGGTTACAGATATTTCCCTCGGGATGAGGGTATTTGATCTTTTTCTCTATTTTCTACATAATATTAAAATCAACATCTCCTGAAACATGACAAATGCATTGTTTGCTTCAATATTTTTATTTTTCAAGAAATGTAATATGAAGCAAGATAATGCCAAAGATGAAGGACCTTTAATTAAACATGCTTACACATTAACATTTTATTTAATTCATTTTTTAGCACATTTTAGAAATATAACCCATGTGTATTTGTGCAGCCCTGATAATCCTCCTACACACAGTCAGGGAGAGACTGTAACAAAGGAATAGCAATACAAAACAGAGAACAATTCTGCTTGATTTTCCATTGCAGTCATTTTATCAGGGACAGGGAATATTTTACAGTCGTGTGCAGATGAAGGTTGCATGCATTCCCCAGCATTAAATTGTGGTAGAAAATGAAAAACCTAATAGCATTTTGATGTATTCCAGTTAGGTTTTCCATTAAGAGAAAAAGGTGATATGTTCACACCATTTGTCAGGAAAAGAAGAAATGAAGAAAATGTTGACAATTTCATTACACTCTGGTTATGGGGTGATCTGAACTTACCTATTACAAGATAAAAAAAAAAAAAAAGAAAAACTATTCAAGATATTATTAGTCGAAAACATTACTGTTTATAGTTACTTTAACTTCTGCTACAACTGTAGTTGATATAGCAGTATGAGCTGCAGATTTTAAAAGAGAGATTTCATATAATTCACAGCCTTGATAAAAAAACCTTGTATCCCTTTGAATGACATAGTCCCATACTGTTGAACAGTTCTCTGATAAACCTAGTCATTCACAAATGCACCAGATGATATAAAAAGTGCTTCTAAGTCTATTGCTCTTAAGCTTGTATTTTTCAATAAATTTTTTCTACTAGTTCTCTTCTCTTCTCTTCTCTTCTCTTCTCTTCTCTTCTCTTCTCTTCTCTTCTCTTCTCTTCTCTTCTCTTCCTTTCTGCTGAGAAAATATCCCGAGAGGAAATGCCAAAGTTAAAAAAATAATGTGCATTTACAGGGTGCAAGAGAATTAAGCTGTAGCTTCAATCTGCCCAACTGGAAAGAAGTATAAAGTATCTTTAATTAGGTTTTATTATAAGTTCCACAGAACTTTGTATTGCATACAATAAAATTAAGAACAGATATTTGGGTGGAGTGGTGTTTATAGCTGAGCTCCTTGGCATTTCTATAATTATGTATCAGAAATTGCTCTTTAAGAATATCTATTTGGGAGAGAAGCATAAAGCAACATCAGCACAATGGATTCTGTTATTTCTTACCCACAAGCCCAAGATCCATTAACTAAACCAAAAATTTAAAAAAGAAACAAAAACCCCCACAAAAATAAACAAAAAACTTGACTGAGTTATTAGTTAATCATTGGCTGAATACACCTGACTTCATTCTAAAATTTGGTGAAGAATAATTTGTCTAACTCTTACACCACAAAAGTCATACTGAACACACACTATCACTTTTATGCTTAAAACTAGTGTGTATTAATCTAGTCCTGAAGCATATATAAACCTGAAGTGAGACCCTTGCTATAGAGGCTTCACACCTCTTGACTCTATCTGCTCTACCCTTTTTTGACAATCAAGTTAGTTTGAGGGAAATTTTTTCTGTGATTATAAAAGTATGAGTTTCTCTTACTGCTCTACTAAACTAACATCATGGATTATGCAAAGCCAACCAAAATCAATGATCATTTCAATGGAATCTGCATTTTGAATATAACTTTGTAGTCGAAGATAGCACAAAAAAATAAATATAATGACCATTTCTTCATATTTGTTTATGTGAAGGACCAGAACATTTACTTTGCTAGCTGTGCATAGAGGGTTTGGTCCAAAATCCACAGAAGTCGATGACTGGAAGGGCCTAATTTGATTCTTTGTGTTTTTTCAAAAAGTTCTGGCAGGAGATAGATATCTTTGCACGTTAAGCATATGAAGAAAACAGGAGAATTTTATGCTCCCATCTTTTCCTTATTCTTATTCTTTTGAACAAAGTTAGTGTGTAACTGCATTCCACTGAATTATTTTCCTGGTGAAAACCATTTAATTTCAGGGACAAACTACCAACAATGCAGCATTTGATGAGATAAAATTACTGATTAAAAATTGCTAATAAAATGATACACCCCTAATATTTACTTGTTCAAATTTCTTGCTGCTTACTGGACCTGATTGAACCTGGACAGAGTTCAAAAAAAATATATGCATGAGAAACAGGAAAAGAGAGAAAATTATGCTACCCAGTGACTATCCCTCTTTGGTTTGACAAGAAGGTGGGAAGGGGAGTTGCATCTGAAAGCTATGGACCTAGAAGCAGGCATACTTTAACAAAGAAGCAGTGGAAAGCACTTGTCATATCATGCTACTAATCCTTAAAGCATTAAATATAGGTTGCTAAAGGAGACAGCAAAAATCTGCATTACTAAAATCTTTCATGTATTTCTACAGATGTAGGTGGAACCAGTTGTAGCAGTCATTGTATAATAAAACAGATGTATTAATAATGCAAGAAAATAATTTATAGGTAACTCTTGAGACATATGCATATGGATTGACACCCAGTCTATTTGTGAAAAGATCGTGAGTCTTTGGAAAAATAAAAACCATGGCATTATAGTTTCTTCCTTTTAATTTAGTAGGCCAAAAATGACACACTAAGGAATTCCAGAGATCAGTGTTTCTGTCTTCATAAAATCAATCTGCATTTTAATTTTAAAAAAGGCTCGGTTAACCCAAAGTTAGGCAGTTTGTTATAAAAATATCTATCACCAAGCAACACACTTTCTTTCCTAAAAGAACCCTCTAAGGTAATAATAACAAAACTCCAGCATTAAGAAAATCACAGAACCAACAGCTATCCAATACCAAAGTTAAAGACCTTAATTAGTCTCACAATCACATATTTTCTTTGCCTCATTGAGAGACCAGGATTGACCATCTTTAGGGATGAATCAAGATTACATTGCAAGCAAGTACTTAGGAACCCAGCAGATCTATGCGAGGAGGTTAATAGTCTTGGTGAAGGAAACTAAATGTTGCTCTTGGATAATTAGATTCCATTGTCAGCAATGGGAAGGCTACAGAAGCATGAAACATGTTTCTTCTTCTGCAGTCTATATTGTCTGCAAACACCTACAAACTCTCGTTCAACACTTCCCTCTTCATAATTTTTGGTAAAGAAATGTAATTTCCTGATACATTTCCAAACAGAAATTTATGTATGTTAGCATGCACATCATCAGCACAGATGTCTTTCAGATGACATGAGCACTGTTGACTGCCATTTGACCTAAAGTACATAACCACGAGCAGTAGTATATTATCAGCCTCTACTTCATAAAGCAATTCTTGCAGAGAACTGGTATTACTTTGCCATGTTTCACAATGTGGGGATTGCAGTTTGTGGTTCAATGAGCAATTTCATGCTTTCATTTTTCAGCTCAGAGCTGACTCAGTAGCTCCTTGCTTCTTTCCAGCCTGTACACTTTCTGGTCTTGACCATCTTCCCACCAGCCAGTGCTCATTTAAGGTTCAGTTACATAGCAGGTTCCTGGCTTCAGCAAGGACATCAGCTTGTTATCCCAAACATTAGTGCCAGTTCTCCATGGTTTTCTCTTTCCAGGACTCTTTTCCTCTCTTGGCTGTTCCAATCTTGTGTTTTTCCAATCTTGCCTTGTGTTATGTTAATTCTCATCCTAAAATTCCTTTACCTCATTTCCTTTTTTTCCTTATTCTTCAACAAACGGTGGTTTCTTTTTGTTTTTTCTCTTTCCATTTCTTAGTGAGAATCTTTTCTTTTTCAAATCTCTGGAAATCTGGCAAGGTAGATATAGCAGAGATGTTGCATTTACTCTTCTGAGTCTCAGTGATGTAGAAGCCTGCAGCAATGCAGAACAAGTTGCTAGGACATTTATTCCATCTTGCAAATGCAAGGTAGAGTCTGACCATTACAAACCATATTTCCAGAGAATTTTGCAGACGAAGTCTAACAAGTTCTGCTGACCATGTGTTAAGTGAGCTTTACATGCCTTCAGAAAAGACATATTATGGACAACAAATCCTCCTATGCTAAATTTAAATTATTTTCTCAGAAATACAGGTACTACACATATACAGACATCCTTAGTGGAAAAATTGCAGCTTTTAATGTATGAATCTAACATGTTTTTTGCCAATTTTATTCTGAACATTAATCAAATAGATTGTGCTGAATGTTTAATAGAATTTGAATGCAAAACTGATATTTCAATTTTAAAAATTATCCTGCAGATTTAGTTTGGCAAAGTTCTAAGTGAAATGCAGCCTTTAATGGCAGTTTATTCCTTCACTATAAGTTTAACATATCCTGTACTACCTCTTCCAACTATTCCAACCATTCTCTAAACGTCAGACCTCTTTTCCTGTGCCTGTAGTAGAAAAAGGTATTTTTTCAATGAGTGCACACTGGCCTGAGCCTCAACAACGTGTTTTATTGCATGTTGTTTCCTCTCCCTCTCTTGAAGGTTTTGGTTGTCCTTCCCCTCAGCTGAGGTCCTGGGGGCAGGTGTTTTGTTGGAGTGTGTTCGTGCCCTCTCTTGGAGGAGGTGAGCATGACCGAAAAATAACCTTGTGGCAATTGCACCAGTAGTTAAAAAATTTAAGATACCTTAATATGCATCTCAATAGATTAAACGACTCAAAAAGCACAGAAATTATGAACAATGACATTACAGGACTTATCACATCTAAAGCCACTTTTTTGTTCATTAAAGCACCTTAAACATTCTTGCTTTACTCTGTTGGTCTTTATACAATGAAACTTTTTCTAGTATGTGTGATAGGGTATTAATCCACCATAGGATTCCACTATGGTTGTTATGTATGTTTGCATCCTGAATGCATCTGGCTACCTCATAGAAAAAATAAATAATGGATTTGTCTTGTTTTGCTGCCTTGAGACTAGCAGGATAACTGTCACTGTTTTGTACCTCTGAGCTTTTTCTTCCTCTTTGAGTGTTTGTGGGTGGTTGTTAGGCTAAAAGGTGATATGCTGTATTCTCAAGGGATATTTGCAATACTGCTGCAGAGCTTGGACCTGAGACATGGACTGGATAAGCTTTTGGTAACTCTCTGATATTTGACTGGAAAGTTATGTAGGGAAAGCAGTAGCAAGCAGTCACCATCTTTTCACTTGCAGGATTTAATTCCCCTAGTAGACATCAGTAAAGCAGGGTATGTATTCTGAATTGGATTTTTCAGGGGAATTTCTTCCCATCTGTCATCTGCAAAAGATGCTGGGAGAAGAGGGCGACAACCAGGAAGGAGGAATAGGAGGTAATTGAGTTAGCAGAAGACATGGCCGAGTGCCTTGGCATGCCATTGGAATGGTTCTGGGAGAGGGGAGAGGCAGGTTGGTTCTGGCAGATTCTTAGCTGAGGGTAGGGCAGCCTTGGCTCAGCTTGGAGGGGAGACGATTGTGGTGTTTGGTGCTGGATTTTTCCTGCCCAGGGGACTTGCTGTGACAGAGGAGCCTTCCTTACCTTTGGGAGCAGCTGGTGGATTGGGACTTTTTCAGCGCCCGCCCCCGCCGGGAGAGACCCTCTCCATATTCATGGGTGCTTCAGGGGAAAATGGGACCCCCAGCTCCTGTCTCTCTCCAGAGGGACCTCCCAGCTGCTGACTAGAACCTTGGCTGCTGCTGCCATCGCCAGGACACCGCACCAGACACCCGAGAGCCAGGTGACTCCTGCATCCTCCCTCCTGAGGCTGTCAGTGCTCACTTCAGCCACCCTGAGCCAACAGCATCCCTGCATCCCCGGAGGAGTCACTGCACCCGCTCTGCCTCCACACCAGCCACCAGCACCTCTGCCCGTTGTGGTCATACGACACCAAAGGGAAATTGCTTCAAGGGCGAGAAAATGTTATAATTTTTTTGCTGTTTTGTTTTGTTTTTGTTGTTGCCTTTGTTGTTGTCTGTATGTCTTGTTTTATATATATTCATATCCCATATCTGCCTGAAAGCCTTGTAATTTCAAAGTCATAATAATTTGGAGGGAGGAGGCAATTTTTTGCATTCCAGGAAGGTTCCCACCTTCCTTGGCAGACATCTGTCTTTTAAACTGGGACAGTATCCTATGAATATTTTTTCATACACTATTATAAGTACCCAGTTTAGACCCTGGGCGTATATAGGACTTTGATCAGAGACCAAGTCAGTGAAATCTATCATAATGCTTCAGATTGATTTCTACATCTGTTGGAGTTCAGTAAGACCTTCAACTTTAGAAGTGTCACTTTCTCAAGCTGCAGCTCAAAGAAATTGTTGGGAATATGAAAAATATATGAGGAGAAATTTTATTTCTGCAAAATTTCAAACTAGAATGAACCAGGAAATTTCTTCTTCATTCTCCATGATATTTTCTTCTCTTACAACTAGACCTTTGCAACTAGAAAGCAAAGAAAATTTCATCTATGTGTATTTTAAGATCCCACATGGAAACGAGAAAAAAATCACCCACTTAACTGTTATTTATGAAAAATTACTATGTGGTGTCTTAATGCTTCTTTTTAGGGAACCATTTTGATTATTAGCTCATACTTAGTGTTTTATTTGCCATGTACACCTCAGTATCAACTAATCAGACTTTATTCTTGAACACTCTGAATTGCCTGTAGCACTTCATTTCAGCAGGCAAACTGACTCACGCTGACAGGAAACAATATGAAGCTTTCCCCGAAGGGACCATCCCATAATATCAATACAAGTATGTAGTCATTAGCTAGTCAGGGAACATCTAACAATTACATTAGTCAAAGCACTTTACAACATTTAGTTTTGTAGAGAATCTGAGATTCCATCTCTGAAGCTATGTTGAGCATAACAACCAAACTTAACAACACTCTTTTGTTGTAAAAAATAATAATTTGGGGAAAATCAGGTTGTCTAACAAGTTAAACATATTGTAAAATATTTTAAAATTTTCTTACATATATTTATCTCATAAAAAAAACATTTACCATGGTTTTTCTCTTTTACTTCAAAGTACCATAGGAGTACATACTTCCCACAAAAGCTCAGTGACTTAATAAAGGACAACATTTTTATACAAAACAGTCTGAAAATATGCATGTATAGAAACATTAATATTTAAATCTCAATAGCAGCATGTATTATTAAGCATGTCTACTCTTTCTGCAAGAAGGCCTTAGAGGCTTCATGCCATTGAAAAAAAAAAAAAACATGATCTCAGGCATCTGTTCAGGAACCTGTGCAGCAGCCCCAAGACTCATGATGATGCAGAAGCCCCTGGAGCCAAGCAGGCGGTGCTGGGAGCAAATGAAGGAGGTTTAAATGTCTCCAGGCACCTCAAGTGCCCCAGAGAGTGGCATGTCAGCAGGGTGTGGCATGTCAGGAGGGTGTGGCATGTCAGGAGGGTGTGGCACCCCAGTTTGCACAGCAGTTCACCCAGCAGTGTGTAAAAGAAGGGCTCCTCTTTTGCCCATCCAGGAGGCACCAATAGAAGCAACAAACAAACTCTGTAGCTTGTAAGAAAGAGCAAAGAGATCTTTTTAGCCCCAGTCTTATTAATGTACTAGTTTGAGCTTCCTTAGTTATGGTGTTGACACGCAGTCAAGCTCAGTCCCCTGAAGCTGAGGAAGTCATTGAAGCCTCCAAGTCAGAGGCCTCCAGACCTGCGGACCTGCTGCTGGTAGATGTATCTCTGCAGGTGACAGGGTCCCAGGAGTGCCTGATGCCTCTTTGCAAGGCTGGGTCAGCTTGCAGGTGTGCTGTGGCTGAAGGGTTGTGTTGCTACGAGAAGGAGCTACAGGAAGAAGTGAGCAGGCTAAGTAGTATACAAGCAAATGAACAAGACACTAATAGGCTATTTTCAAGGATGCTACAGTTTCAGTCTGGAAATCTGGAGTGCCCTGTTCCGTGGTTACAGGCTCTTCAGGGGGGATAGGCAAAGCAGAAGCAGGGGCATGATTGCATATAATAAAAGAGTTAGAATGAATGGAGTTCACAGCTGAAAATGGTACAGTTGAGAGCCTCTGGATAAGAATCAAGTGGTAAACAAATAATGTGGATGTCATTCTGGAAGTCTACTCTAGACCTTCTACCCAGGACAATGATGCCAGTTCTTTGAGGAACTAAAGGACACTTTCAAGTCAACTGCCCTTGTCCTTGTGGGGGATTTCAACCAGAAATTAACTGGGAACATCACGTAGCTGGCAAAACCTGGGCCAGAAGATTCCTAAAAATCCTGGATGAAAAATTTATAGAACAGGTCATAAAGGAGCTGACATGGAAAGATTCCTTCCTTGATCTCCTGCTTCTCAACAGAGTGGATCACATGAGCAAAGTGGGGACTGGTAGCTATCTTGGCCACAGCAACCCTGAAGAGATGGAGTTTAAAATCCCTGTTGACAGAAGGAAAACTGCCTGCAAAACCTCAGCTCTGGATATGAGGAAAGCAGACTTCAGACTGCTCAAAAAATTAGAAAGGTCCCCTTGATAAAGTGTTTCTGCAGATGCTGGAGCCCATCAATGCTGATCACTTTTTAAATGTCACCTCCTAAGGGCACAGGAGCAGGCAATTCCCAAACTGGGAAATCAAGCAGGTGAGGCAGAAGGCCAGCTTGTCAGAACAGGAATGGTCTCTTGGAAATAGGGCAAGAAAGAACAGTGTATGCCCAGTAAAAGCAAGGTCAGGTGACATGGGAAGAATACAGAGATGTTACTTGCCACTGTACTGAGAAAATTCATTCAGCCAAAGCTCAACTGGACTTGAAGGGCACCAGAAATGTGGGTGACAAGAAAAAGAGATATTTTCATATATATTAATGGCAATAGACAGTGTAAGAATAACATTGGCCCATTACAAATTGAGGATGGTCACCTCAAAAACAGGGACAGAGACAAGGCAGAGATGTTTAACTCATTCTTTGCCTTTGTCTTCAACAGAATGAGGGACAAAAGGAGTCTCAGTGTCCTGAGCTGGAAGACCATGACTGCAAGAATGGTCAACTCCAAGTCAACCCTGAAACTGTGCAGGCTCTGCTGCTCCAGTTGGATCCCTGCAAATCTATGGGGCCTGATGGGATTCATCCAAAAATCCTCAAAGATCTGGCTGATGTCATAGCAAAACAACTTTTGATGATTTCTGAGCAATTTTGAGAATCCAGAAAGGTCTCCACTGACTGGACACTGGTAAATGTTGAATCTGAGTCAGCAGAGCCCTGGCAGCCAGGAGGGCCAACCCTGTCCTGGGTGCATCAGGCACAGCATCACCAGCTGGGCAAGGGAGGGGATTGTCCTGCTCTGCTCTGAGCTGGGGCAGCCTCACCTCCAGTGCTGGGAACAGTTCTGGGCACTGCAATATAGGAAAGATATAAACAGCAGTTAGAGAGCATCCAAAGTCAATAAAGATGGTGAAAGGCCTTGAGGGGAAGCCACGTGAGGAGGAGCAGCTGAGGCCAGTGGGTTTATGCAGTCTGAAGAAGGAGACTGAGGGGAGACTTCATTGCATTTTACAACTTCCTTGTGAGGACAAGGGAAAAACACTGATTTCCTCTCTGTGGTGACCAGTGACAGGACCCAAGGGAATGGTCTGAAGTTGTGCCAGGGGAGGTTTAGGTTGGATATTGGAAAAAAGGTAAGTTCTTCACCCCAAGAGTTATTGGGCACTGAAGAGGCTCCCCAGGGAAGTGGTCACAACACCAAGTCTGACAGAGTTCAAGAAGTGTTTGGACAACAGTCTCAGTCATGGTGTGATTCTTGGGGGTGGTCCTGCGCCAGGCCAGGGCTTGGACTTGATCCTTGTGCATCTCTTACAACTCAGCATATTTCGTGATTCTCTAATACTGCTTGGCATGAAGCCATGTGCCTTTAGGAGCTTTAACCAGTGCAAAATGTTGCAGTACATCTTGCCAACATCTCTAAAACTTCTCTCTGCTCTCTACATTGATGTCCCAGATTGTTGACACAAGGATAAGGCCTCACTCTTGTTATCTTGGCATGTGACATAGTGAAGACTTTTTAAAGCACTTCAAATACAGGATAAACTGGCCAAAGATACATCAGTGCCAGCAGCAGCATTGTTGAAAGATGCTCAGGTATTTCCTAATAAAGTCAGCAAGAAAACCTGAAATGGTTTCTACACAACAGAGACCCATGAATCTCATAAAAGTAAGCCCTTACAAGTCAAGTTCTAAATTCCCTCCTCAATTTTTCACTAAGGTGGTCTGGGAGTCAGATATAAATTATTAAGAAATGCAGAATACACACTCTAGTACATAGTCCCTTGCAATAGCATGCTGAAGGTCCTACTGTAATTGGGAATAAACATAATGCTGGAAAAGAAATCAGATGGAAATGTCTTGAACTGACTTAGATATGCACACCAGGAGTAAAAGGCATTTCTTCTCAGGTGGACATTTCAGCAATTCAAGTTTTGCTAGGAACAAGTTGCCACTGCCATACACAGTCTTAGAAACACCTGGCAGGACTTCAGTGCTGCTGTTATCTCTTGTCTGCTGAAGGCTCCCAAAGTAGTAAAATAAATGCTCTGCCAAGCTGGTGATGAAGCACTGTAAAACCTATGATGGGTGACTTGAAAAATGTTCTTAGGTTCAACTGCAAGCTTGCAGTCTGATTTAAACCACATGGAGACTGTATAGACCTGTGTATTATCTGATATGCCTTTAAAAGTCTCAACTCCAGCATCTTGCGTATTTCCAAGTTCACTGGAAAATTCTTTAAAACATGAGAGTGGTACTTCAGAGAAGGACATTTTTTCTTCAGTTTTTTGTTAAACTACTTTGAGTTCTCGCATTTGGTATTATCTATATTATTCCTTTCCCTTTTCTTTGTGATAACAATACCATAAATAAATCAAAGGTTAATGATAAGGAATTCCTTAATTTTTCAGATTTTTTCTTGTTTTGCAAATAAAAAAGAAAGTATTAAATGTTGTTAAGTAGGGATTTTTGTTCCCAGAATTAGAAAACAATTTTTTATTATGATTTATCGTTTTGCTTCTACTTCATGGCACCAAGAAGTAAGGGATTGGCAACAAAAGTCAAAGAACTACTGGTTTTTAAAGAATTAGAAAAGGTTCTGCTTCATTTTTTCAAGGTGTTCTGCTATTTCAGCAGTTCTGTCTACTTGTAGTTTTTGCTATATTAGTACTACTTTAGTGTTACAGGTATGTGCAAATGAGGTTTTCCCTCTGTATTTTATTTGTGGTTATATTGTAACAAAATATTGTATGACAACAGTAATTATTAACATCCAAGGCAAGTAATGACCCAAAGTCCTTCATGTATTTGCAAAGTAGTTAATTTCAACAAACTGGCAACTTTTAGATACTTACAGAAATACCGCACAGGTCTTAAGAAGACAGTCAAATTAGGTTTTAAAAAAGTGTCATATTCCATAATTTAAGGTAGAAAGTCACCATGTATATGCTATCGATAGCTGGCCCAATGTAAAACTTTTCCTTTTTTTTTTTTTTTAATGCGGAAGTGAATACTGTGGGCAAACTAATCTTCAGGAGGTCTCATTTTTATTCTGATTTGCCAGTCTTTGACTTTCTCTTAGCACCTATCTCTTGCTTGCCTCATTTTATAAACTTGTAGTAAGAATGATGACTGTTCTTTGGCTGAATGTTATATAAGGATTCTTTCCATTTATGTTTCAAATTATTTGAATTTGTCTTCCAGAAAAAAAATCTTTCCATTCCTTCTTATATAAAAAAGTAATTAGGGAGTAATAATAAGAAAACCTTTACCACCTTGTTTCTAGATTTGCTATTCACACATGCTGACTGAACTAAAAAAAAAAAATAAAAAAATCAATATATGGTACTTGTTAATGAATGCTGAAATTCATCAATACTCTGCTTATGTCCAGTATTAATATACTGATGAAAATCTGAGTTCTGCTCTGAACTGCTTTTGTTCTTAAAATTTGCAACATAAAATAGAGCTCCTAGCCTCTCCAGAATATGTCTGTTTTATTACCATAGTGAAATGTCAGAAGATAGTTGCTGAGACAAACTTCTCCTGACCATTGAATTTTTTCTTTTCCCTTTCTCTTAGGGACTCACATCAACACTTTTCAAGAGAGCGGAGGGAATATACTTATTTCTTTTTACAATGAAGACATTCTTTAATTGAATGAACATGTAAAAATAGCTCCTTAAACTCCAAGATACATTCTTTTTTTCTGTTCAAGGGAATATTTTTTTCTCATATCTGTTGTACTCAATGAATACATAGATACTGAGAAAGTTAAAAATGTCTGTGCCCCTTCTAATTGTCTAAGTATCACCCCATGTTTTGGATTTAGATTTTTTTATCTGGGTCACAAAGAAAGGACTGCATGCACCCAGGAGAGAAAAAGGATAATGAATCTCATCCAGTATCCAATACTGTACAAAGGAGAAAAAAAGAAATGCACTCAGCAGATTAAAATGAAATATGCAAGAATACCCTGGAAATGATGTGTTCGGTCTTTATGTATGAATTAAAGCCTTCATTTTCTAATAGCTTATTCTAATTTCCCTGTGTGGTTAGTACGGTAGACCTTAAGCCCAAGAAATGATTAAGAGAAAAAAAAATCTCTTTTGCTCTAGGATGTAATCCTTCCATTTGTAGATACCAATAGATCGGTCAAGTGGCAAAGACTAAAGAAGCTATAAAAAGACTAAAGAAGGCTATAAAAAGAGTATGTATTGGAGTTTCATTTCCCCACAAGCTCGTGACATCATAGCTGTATTTTTAGTGAAGTCTTATCATTATTTCATGTCTGGAGCAAATTAACATGTCTATATCTGAACATGTGACTCTTTTGAAAAGAGATAGCATTATGTCCATGTATCTGAAGCACAGACCACAGACCATGACCATGGTAATCATCACAATTTCAGCAAAGGTAGGATTAAAGAAGAACCACCATTCCCTTGTTATAGCTGAAGATCTATATAAATACCAATTATAATATGAAAAAGCAACTTATACTAATAATAAAAAGAAATACAAAAGGTATATGATTTTAAACCTAAGTTAAAAGAAATGTGGTAAAATAAATGAATGGAAACAGCTGCAGTGTTCAGGCAGCGGCACCAAAACTTTCCTGGATGCCTCCTACTTGTGTGTTCAACTTTATTATTATCTAAGAAAGAAAGGTATTATGAAAATATCCAGAAAGGTGCTTGTTCAAGCAAGCATGTAAGTGGAAAACACAGTACCATAACATATGGGAACAGTCAACAAGATGACAAAAATAACTTAAATGTGGCCTGTTAAAAAACAGGTTTACAGTGAGTGTCCTGACATTATTTACATTAATACTATTAAAAATGTTATCAATACTACTATTAAAAATATTTTCATTAATGCTGTAATAACACCTAATTCACCACAGGACCATCAATGACAGTTTCTTTGGTTTTGAGATGTCAGAGAGACTGTGAAAAGAAGAGAAAGAGACAGACTTAGTGGTCAACTACATTTGCTCTAAGCCTACAAAACAACAGCTTTTGAGCTCTTTTCTGCCTTCCTTTTACCGAGTTATATCACAGCAGTTCCCTTAAAATCAGAGTTCTTGCATTTACAGCAAGAAATGTTTATATTAGATTTCTTAAAGTTGCAGCATTTTATATCATTTAGGTCATCTGTGCTTTTAGGCAGTGAAGGCAGGGCAACAAAGATGTGAGGAATTACAGGCACTGTTTTATGCTGTGGTGTTCATTAAGCTAAGCCACAACTTAGATGCATAGATTTCAGGGCCAGAATAGGCCATTACTATCATCTAGCCTGACCTCTTACTATAGCAAAGGGCAAAAAAGTCAGTCTGTAATTTCTAAATCAAACCCATAACTTTGGTTTGAGATATAGTACATCTTCCAAAAAGACATGCAGTCTTAATTTAGAGATTGGAGGTGATAGAAAATCCATTACTTTCACAGGTAAATTGTTCTAATGCTTCATTACTCTCAGTGCTAAAAATGTGCACTTTACTTCTCAGCTGAATTTGTCTAACTTTAAACTACTGCCACTAAGAGCAAAAAAATTTTAAAAAACCAACTTTTTTCTTCTAAATTAAATTTAGTACTATTAAAAAAAATTTCTACTTTACTAGGACATTGCCATCAAGACTGGGCTCACCCTTCTGTAAATGTAAATTGATTAGGTTCTTTTTTCTGTTCAACTTGAATCAGTCCAATAATTTTACTCAACTTTTCTGAAATTATAATAGAACAATAACCTAAATACGATGTTGTTAATTCCATTTGAAAATGTAATGCTATATTTTTCTTCATGTTATGTCCTTTGGTTTATGTATTCAAGGATCACATTCCCCATCATAGGAAGAAGGTTAGGATGGCCTACAAGTCAATAACTTCCAGAATGTCACCTTGTAAGTGTGACCAACAAGCTTTGTTCCTGGGTGTCATGTTTGCTAAAATGCATTGTAAAAAGGATCCCACCTTACAAATCAACATTTATGGATCTGACTCTGTCACTAGCTTTCTCTCAAATATTTTTTGAACCATCTGCACATTTTGTCATTACTGATTTTATATTCCCCTTCTGGTAGCTACATTTAACAGATTGGTCTAAAAGTATACCTATATAAGATTATATTAAGCTATTATTTAATGTCTTTTAAAAGATTTCCTTTTGTAAGCCAGCCACTTTTGTCCATCCAGTATAGGAAGTGTCAGTGCAAACAGACTTTTTCACTAATGCAGAATGCTTTTGAAAATATTTTATAAATTGATATTAATGTAGTTTACTTCAACAGACAAGTTTATTTAATTTTAGAAAAAAACACTAAATTAGATTGATTGGGCATGTTTTTGGTAAAATCATGTTGGTGGACATAAATCACCATAATAACACTATATTATATCAGCTATTTATCAGAAACCTTTTTTCTCCTCTAAAGACTCTTGGAGTTTATATTACCTAAAGTGTGAGATCCTCTAATGAAACTCCTTAACTCTGCTTTCCCTTTGACTTTTTTGATCATCATGTCTTACCCAAAATTATAAATCATCTGTGGTCCAAAATCTTGATTACCTTATATTGGAAGACATCTAGTCAGTAAAACAGTTCTTTTTCTAAATTTTTAAGACTATGCTGCACCTTTAATTTGCATGAAAATTTTCAGACATCACCCAGAATTCTGCTGGTAGCTTGAGGGGTCCAAGATGGATGACATTGCACTTTGATGTAGGACTTATCTATTTTTATGTAAAAATTGTTGTATTGATTAGGATTATATTTGACAAGGCTCACTTTGTATATACAAAATGAATTATAGAATAGAATCAGAATAGTTTAGATTGGAAAATACCTTTCAGCTTATCAACTCCAATTGTAGACCAAACCCACCCCCTAACCATGCCTCTAAGTGCCACATCTACACATCTTTTAAATACCTCCAGAGATGATGACACAACCATTTTCCTGGACAGCTTATTCCAATGCTTCCAGTGAATAAATGTTTTCTAATATTCAATCTAAATCTCCCCTGATGCAACTTGAGGCCACTTCCCCTTTGTCATGATTTTGACTGGGGAGAAGAGACTAACCCCCACCCCACTAGAATCTCCTTTCAGATAGAGATCAATGAGCTCTCCTCATATCTTGCTTTTCTCCAGGATAAACAACCCCAGCTCACTCAGCTACTCCTCATATGATTTGTTTTCCAGACTCTTCCCCAGCTTTGCTGCTTTTCCCTGGACATACTCCTGTTATAGTGAGGGGCCCAAAAGTGAACACAGGATTCAAGTGCCAAGTACCAGGAAGGGAAGGTTTGATCACTGCCCTGGGCCACACTATTTCTGATCCAAGCCAGGATGTCATTGTCCTTCTTGGCCACCTGGGCAATCTGCTGGCTCATGTTCAGCTGGCTGTTGACCATTACCCCAGGTCCTTTTCTGTCAGACAGCTTTCCAGCCATTAAGGACTGCCTGACAAGGAAGTCTCTCAACCAGTCTTAAAAAGGCTTAAAAATCTGCCTTGTGATTGTCCAAGGTGACATTTCTGATGACCCCCCACCTTAATTCTCCCAGCATTGAAAACTATGTCATTCCATGATTGCTATGACCAGGCTGGCCTCCATCCCTCACATTACCCACATGTCCTTCTCTGTTCACAAGCAACAGGTCCAGCAGTACACCTTTCCACATTGTCTAACTCACCAGCTGTGTCAGGAATTTATCTTGGACACATTCTAGGATCCTTCTAGAAGTCTTTCTCTCTGGTGTACTCTATTCACAGGAGTCTGGTAAATCGAAGTTTCCCATGAGAAGTGCTCACAATTTTGAGACTTCTCTCAACTGCTTACAGAATATATTGTCTGCCTCTTTATCATGGTTAGTTGGTCTTATAAAGCTCCCACTGTGATATCTACTTTGTTTGCCTTCCCCCATGTCTCATCCATAAACATTCAACCCTATTGTTGCCATCATTAAGTTCTAGAAAACTGAAATTCTCCCTAATATGCAGGACTACCCCACCACTTTTCCTTCCTTGTCTGTACCTCCTGAAGAGGTTATAGCCATCCATTGCCACTGTCCAGTTTCTATGACATGATGCCCTGTTTCCCTGATGTCAGATATGTTATAGTTTTCCTGCTGCACTATGGCTTCTAGCTCTTGGGTTTTTTCCCATGCTGTGTGCATTGGTGTAGTTGCACTTCAGTTGGGCTATTAATCCCACCACCTTTTGTGGGGGTGTGAGGCCCTAATTCCTTTGGGATCCTTCTCAGACACTTCTGTGATTTCTAACATATCAATAACTTTTTGCAGCTTTGCCACGGCATAGATCTCCAAATACAAAACAGAGCATTTGTGCTAAACACAGTGATGATAATATAGAGATGTTTTTTGTTTGCTGAGCAGGGCTTACACAGGTCCAAGGCCTTTTCTGCATTTCATGCTGCCATGCTGGCAAGGAGTGTGGGTTTGCTTGAGATGCTGGGAGGAGACACAGCAAGGACAGGTTACCCAACTTGACCAAAGGGATATTCAATACGACTTCATGCTCCGTATATAAACCTGGGGAGATGAGGAAGAAGGGGAAGACATTTGGAGTGATGTCATTTGTCTTTCCAAGTAACTGCTATGCATGACAGTGCCCTGCCCTCCAGGAGATGGCTGAACAGTTGCCTGCCCATGGGAAGCAGTGAATTAATTCCTTGTTTTGCTTTGTGTGTTTGTGTGGCTTTTACTTTCCCCATTTAACTGTCTTCATCTCAACACATGACTTTTCTACCTTTTACCATTCTGATAGGGGAGTGAGTGACTGGCTGTGTGGTATTTGGCTGCTGGCTGGAGTTAAAACACGACAGCCTGCTAACTGCTGTGCAGAGATCCTTTCCCCCTCTTTGAGACAGGTGTACCCTGTCTTTTGCCAGCAGGCCTGTGTCATGTAAACTGATCTGTGATTGAAACCACAAAATTCTGATGGTGACACTGGGCTAGGAGCCATGCATAAATATAATGGCTCTTACTGTTTCTTCCATCATCATTCTCTATAGCTTGAAGGACAGAGGAGAACACTACTTGGGTTCCTGACCCTTTGAACACTCATCCCAAGGCCCTCTTGGGATGTCTCTCTTGATTACCCATGGAACTCTTGTTGCTCCTTATCTTAAAAATCAATAATGGACATGTTATATATTGTGACAGTAGTAGTGTATGTTGGTGTCCATCTCTTCACAATTCATTCTGATTACATAAAATGTGATGATTTTCTGCAAATGGTAAGGAAAGGTTGAATTCCAAATGCAGTTAGATCTTTTTTAGAAGTGGCACAGGTTCACGGTTCTGTATTTTCATTCTAACCAGATGGGAAAACACCAATCAGCTTTAACTCACAGTGGTAATACTCAGTTCTGTGTTCAAAATTGAAATCCAAATCTGATAGGAGAAATGTGGTTCAAAAATAAATTATAGTTCAAGGACATATCTGAGAGAGATTATCTGTCAAAGTAATAAGATCTGACCTTGCTGAAGTCATTGCACACGAATGTGTACAGCCTACACAGGAAGTCATTCAGCATATGATATTCCTCAATAGGTTTGTCCAACAAGACCTTCATGTCCAAGAGGTGCAGAGAAGATTAAATCATCTGGTCTGCTCATCTGCAGTCATATGGTTGCCCACTACAGTTTTGTGTGTTTCAGTTAATTTAGATGAACTCAAGGAGATCCGAACACCGGGTTCATTATTTTGTTGTGGAGCCAACACTTGTCACAAAATCTCTTTATGGACTTCATGGAGCTACTGTATTAGAAAAAAAAAAAGCCTTTGGCAAATAAGCCGTTTTGCTGTGTCTTGAGGTTGAAAGGTTGAACAGTTTCATGAATATACAATGAGCAAAGTTGATAAAGATGAGGTATTTGCTAGGAGTGGTATAGGTTTCATTAGGGGTGCAATCCTGGAACCAAGGCAGATCACAGCAAATTAAATTGTAGTCTTTCCCTTTTTTTGCTGTACTACATACATTCTGCAAGTGTACCATTTTACATCCATCCTTTAATGACTCCAAGCAGAATAGATCCTGGGTGGATCTAATATTTGCTATATATATTGATTAATCCTTTTACCAAAGACAAAGTTAGGGTTCTTAGTAAACTGTCTCTCTATCAGGAAATATCTATATAACTTTGAAGGTCAGTGCAGAATGGTAGTATTGAAATCAGACAGACTCAGCTGCTGTCTTAAGGACTTCAGAGTATCTTGCCTCACCATTGTTTATATTTATTGTAGGGCATAGGTAGAGCTGCTTCATGTGACTTGGATTCATTCCTTTGGAGACTGATGCTAAATGAGAATGGTTGGGTCACTGAGAATATTAAAACAGTATTCTAGACCTGTTGAATCATGTCTGTACCATAAATAAGGTGGTCTTGTACCAAAGAAATTGATTAATTCTACTATAATTCCTTTTTATTTCTGTCACCATGTCCAAAAAAGAAACAGAATGCAATTCAGAAAAAATATTGCAGAGATAGAGCCCTAGCACCCTCTCCTCCAGAAGGGAAACCTCACTTGCAGTGTACAAGGAGACATGAAGTTACCGCCTTTGCAAAAATATGTTAAAATAAATGGATAAGATTAACCAGACATATCTGAAAAGGGGTTTTTTTTGAGATTGGAAGGACAGGAAGGAAAAAATAGCTGCATAGCTGTGAGGGTGCTGCCCTGTAACAAGTTTCCTAGTTAAGTTTTTGGAGTCCAAAGAACAAGAAAGCAGGACAGACCAGTCTCACATACCAGCTGCTTTGAACTCTGACTACCACATAAGGTATGAAAATCCTCACTTACACTTTTGTTCCTCATTCCTTTTCTTTCCTAGAGTTGATAGCACTTCACCTATGACCTTATAGCACTGTAGGCATGGGTAAATATAATATAGTTTATCTTCATTACTTCATTCTTAGTGCCGTTTTCCAGGAAAATGCATTGATAGAAGTCTTTTTCTTCAGTTCTATTATTTTGCTGCCAAAGATAGAAGATTATTATCTAAATTAAAGCACCACTGCATATGTCTCATTTTCACATCTTAAAAAGCAAGACTATAGAATTTGTAAGATGTGGATATTCTTAGTAACCTTGGTGATGATTTGTGTTAAGAGAAACTCTCTTTTCTTCTGGCTGCCTCCAGCCTTCTGACAGGCCTACTTTCTTGCTGTTGGATTTACAATTTTTCTGGTTGTATAATGTCAATGGCTTAGTTTGAATAACATTTATTTAAGAGAACACAATGCTGAGCATGTATTCCTAGCAAGGTCTAACACCAAGTCTAGATGCACCTTAATATCCGTACCATAAACATTAAAATGTATAGCATATGTAAAATATTTTAGCAACAAGTTAATATTCAACCTTATTTACCTCATAAGGTAAATATTCAACACAATATTCAACCTCATTCCCACTATTACTGTCATTACTATTTTAGAGATAGAAGTAAGAGATTAAGTACTTTGCCAAAACCACAGAGCAATCAGTTTTAGAAAAAGTATAAGAATTAAGATTTTTGTATACCAGGTTACAGCTTTTTCCACACCTTGTCCAGCTGACTGAAATATTTAAACTTCTTCAGAGGTCATTAATTAATGACCCTGATCTAAAATTTTAGACTTATTGACAGTCATTTGATATCAGGCTTTTCACATAACCATGCTGTAGTATTGGGGTCCATACCAATATTTTTCTAGCAGTTTTATTCTAAATTTTTTTTACTTCTTTTTCGAGAATGCTGGTCAAAATTTGGGATATTTTTATAATGTAAATGTGCCTTAGAAAATCAAACAAGTAGTACTTCCCTTTACATCAAGACACAGACTCAAGTCACTAAGACTGAAAGCAGAGTTCATTGATATAAAACCATGGAGTCCCTGACCCTGCACACATCTGGCACAGTCATATCACATAACCTTTGAGGGACTCCTTTCAAAATTAAGAAGAAAATAAACAGAAAAAAACCCCAGTTGTGTGAGCTCAGCATAGCTGCATCCTCCTAACTCTACAGCCTGTGTCACTTGGTGCCTTGAGGGAGATTTTACTAATATTGTGGTTTGATTCCCATTTCAGGCGCTTTACATTTCCAAATATTCAGCTAGCCATTCAGCCTGGTGGAAGACAGGAGAAAACTTCATTACATGGAGAACAGGTATCTAAGCCAACAAACCTTTTCCGTGCTTGGAAATGTCTGTACCAATGAGCCTAAATACTCAGTCAAAGCCAGTGTGAACGTATGGATGATGGCACAACTTCTAAGAAGTAGAGGAGAGCAGATGGAAAGTCCTTTTTAAATACTACAGCAGGAACTGTGAGATGGTCTGTGCTTTGACTGAGGAATCCTCATGTCCTCTTCCTCCTTTATTTGTCCCCCTTAACTTAAAGTAGAGAAACTATTACAGAAAATTAGCTGTTCAAAGACCAGGATGAGCTCAAGTTCTAAAGTCTTCTACCTGGGGGATGAGCAAGTATGACATATCAGTCCTGGAATAAACTAATAGATAATCAGATTCCACTAAGGCAGGATGTGAGACTGATCATTGTCATGCTCTTTAAAGTCTGGAAAAACTGCAGAGGAGCAATGTTTTCTATTGAGATGACATTAGGAAAAATTAAAAATGCAGACAATTGATAAGAAGTAAAACCTTTTGTGAAGAGACACAGTCAGAGATCATAGATGAAAACACTGTACACTGCTGGTCTAAGATAGCAAAGGGAAGCTATGTGCTGCCTTTAGCTTGTATTGCTATAAAAGCTGTGAACTGATAGAATTCTATATGAGATATTAAATTATTGCCAAGGTCAAAAAAGATACTTTTTTAAAATTTTTACTGTCAAAATCTGAAGGCATCTGTATTTCTTGTTATCAGGGGTTAATAAGATAATTTTATTTAAATGGCTTAGATTGTTTAGTGACTGTACCAATTCAACCTGCTTCTCTTTGTAGTGTTTCTCTGCTTCTCACACTGTACAACTGAGACAGGAAAAAAAATCCCATAGAAGGTGAACACTTTGAAATATCAATCATTTTGAACCCTTAATGCTTTCTTCACCCAACTGTCAGGACTATAAAACCATAACTGGATGCAAAAATGGCTATTTTACTTTCCTCAAAAATATTGAAATTGTGCCGTGTAAACTAAACAAATAACTTCACAGAGTCTTTCAGCTTGTGTGATTCTGAAGCTCTCTATGACTTGTTCTGGTGCCTTTTCTGTATGTGATCTGCTCCTACTAAGTGAACAGCTAAAGGAGGCACCCCTGTTCCTTCCAGCTAAGTCTGTCATTAGGATTTTGTGGTGATAAATTTAAGACATCCCAAGCTTTAATCAACATTCCATTTTTAATCCCTTCAACTAAATACCCCAAGCGTTAAACACCATTTCAAACAGTCATGTGCTAGCCACTAAACTGTTCTTGAAAGCTGAATTACAGTATTTGCTTTTGCAAATGCAACCAAATTAAATTTTATGGTGACAATAGCTAACATTTTATCTTTTTTAAAGCCTGTTCACAGCAGTCATTCCTATCAAAAGTTTTGCTTCTAAAAAGTGAAAATGCTTGCAAAAGATTTCAAAGCACAATCCTAACAACACACTCAACAAAATACTGCTTATGCATTTTAAATTTTTTTTTTATCCAGATGATGTATTTTTCGCATTCCTCATCTTATTTTTTCTTTAAGCTGGAAAACGCAGGCATATGTTTTAAAGTAATTTTTTTCCTAGGAACTATTTTGAGGTTTAAATATAAATTGTTTCCTTTACCACCATTGTACATTAAAGTAAATTCTACTGCATTTGAAAACGTCAGCTTTATTTTGTACTGGTATTCAGAATCCTCTCTTTTTCACCAATATTATATAAAGTTCCTCTGGGAAGATAATGTGTATGATTGCAGCTCTGCCTTGTTAAAATCCATGGCTTTTTATGCAGTCATGTTTTCACCCATGAATTATGCATGAAAAAGTATCTCATTACATTTCACTTTCTTTACAGCAGCATCCCCCCCTTCTCGACATGCTCAGATTCCCATCAACTGCGCTCTGCTCACCCTGCAGCTTGGCTCCATCTTGATGCCTTCATAGCATTTTAGACAAAATGGGTGTGTTTAACTTGTCACCTCAAGCCTGGTATAAATTATTCACCAGAGCTTTGCACAGATTTGTGAGATAACCAGTCTGAACTCAGGGAAACTTCACAGGTTTGACTGTGTATGTTGTATTTGACAGGGACATTAATGGCAATTTCCCCTTATACTAGTCCCAAACAGAGAGTGGGGTTTTTTGTTGGTTTTGTGGTTTGTTTTTTTTTTATAAGGATCCCAATGCCAACATTCAGTTTTATTGAAATTTTGTTTCGAAGGCTTGAGATAGATCTTATTATTTTTAGTGTATCTCACAAATGCTGCTAAAAATGCACTGTTTCTTAGGATTTCAAGGTGAAACAAGCAGAAAATCTCTTTAAAATGTTCTGCTTAATGTTAAAGGTGACTGGAAACCCTTCAAGAGTAAATACATATTTAAATCACAGAATTTAACAACTGGGGCCCTTCTTCTATATTTTGAACCAAGAAGGTGGTTCCGTATTTCAAGAAACTCATGTTAGGAGAAGAGAATACCTGAACTGTGAAATTTGCAAAACCAGGGCCTTATGTTTTTGGCATGTGAGTCATACCCACGTCAGAAGAAAATAGCCGTAGTCTACTTCCATATGGAGCCGTGAAACCCCCTCAGATTATTTTTATAAGCTTTAGCCAAGATGTGTGGTTAAAGATTCAAACTAAACGCTGCAGATACTCCTTCCATCCTTCTCCCCAGATATTGCTTGGTCCCCTGGGGAGGCAGCATGCTGAGGTCATTGTCTAATACTTTGTGAAACAGTGAGGAGTTAAATATTAAAAAAAAGCTGAAAGCAAGTGAGAGCCAAGTCGCTGAGATGCAAAGACATTTGGAATAAAACTCGCAGTTTCATTATGTTTCAAGTGTATTAGAACATTCCATGAGACACATTCAAATCCATAGCATGTCCTGTAACCTTTACCATGGAGGTTCATGCTTTTATAGAGCACAAAACAAGTGCACATTTGTCAGCAGGGTTTCAGATGAACCTGCAGTCAGGGGGACAGCACAGCAGCATCTGTGCTACATCCTGCTCAGGTGCAGTTGGGATCAGGGGGCAACAACCTTGCCCAGCACTGGTGGGAGCAAAGAGCCAGGCAGCCACAGCTCCAGTGGCAATGCCATGCGGCTGTCTGGCTCTGAGGGCTGGAAACAACGCCTTTGGGGAGCAGAGCAGGAATGCATGTCCAGGCAAAGCGGGCCATGAGCAGGCAGGGTGATGCTGTGGCAGCCCCCGAGAAAGCAAGGAGCATCTCCCGTGGGTGAGCCTCTGCCCATCTCCATCCCCTTTGCTCCCAGCAGCTCACAGTGTTTCCCAGCTCAGATAGGGGCACGGGGTGTGTTGGTGCCCACTCCCCTTCCAGTGAGAGCAGAGCTGACCCCAGTGTCTTTCCAGCTGCACTGCACCCATCTGGGTACCCACCACTGCTCTCTTGGGAAAAGGTCACTCTTAAGTGTTTAACAAGGAAGCTGACTCTAAGCAAGCAACACTTAGCCTTTAACAACCAAAGCAGAAGCTAAAAGGGTCAAAATAAAAAATAAAAATATCATCACTCATGTAATCAACCCAATTAGAACTGCTGTAGTGTTTCTAGGAAATGAATATATATCCTCAAAGATATTTTATCTTCTAATTGTTTGAATGCTTATTATTTATTCTCCTATTTATTTGCTTCATTTTGAGACAAATAGACCATTTTTGTGTTTACAAATACTCTGAATCAACACATAAGGATGCAGTTCTAAAAGTAACTTTATTTCTGGTTCAGGTCCATTCACTTCTCACTATGGATTGTATCACTTGTGAGTTGTAATATTATTGACGACTTTCAGAGACATAAGAAACATTTTCTGGGGGGAGAGGACCATGACACCAAACTAGAAAAACACAAACAAACCCATACACATAAAACCTCAGCTATTCAAAGACAGAAATAGAAACAAAGGTCATGATATTTCATGTATGAACCTGATGTACTTGAACTGACTAAGGCTTATGACAAAGACAAATATGAAGTGCACTAGACCCTATACCTAAAGAGTTCACAGTGACTTCCATTTCTTTCATGGCATGATTTTTTAATTTGATACAGCCTCATATTGTCTTATAAGCAATACACAGAGACCTTTGACATTATATTTAATACATTTTATATCAACAAGGTTAAAATAATTGAGGATTCATCAGAGACAGGGCAAAATTAACCATTTCCACCTACCAGTTTCTAAAAAAGGTTGAACTTATAAGGAATTCAGCCACTTTATATGCATCCCCATGTCATCCTATATTATATATGAACTGCTTTGAATCTACTACTAGAGGCAAGGGACGCAGGAATTTTTTGAGTTGACTATTGCAGAAAAATTGTTTTAATTACAGATGAATTTTAAATACAAACCCCAAATATTTCAAATATATTTAGTAAGTCAGACTGTTCGAAGGTCTTTCAAAAGTAAGAAATATGACTGAATAAAAATTACTTTTAATTATAGGGAAAAATGTCATTTTTAGTTTCATAGTCCTCATTAAATGGTATGTTCACATCATAATGTCTAGATTTTTTTCTATGCAACTTCCAATTCAGCTAATTAGTACCACGACCTACTGGAGAGTTATAATTTAGGAAAAGAAATGAAGAGAGAAGTCAACCTACCTCAAAGAAAAAAAAATTAGTATTCATATGTTACTACAAGACTATAATAATAATCATAATTAATAATGTCTTCCCAAGAGAGCAACTCTGTGATGTAAAATTTCTATGCTGGAAGAATCAAGTTCAGCACAACAGTCATACTGGCTTCCTTTCCCTCTCCTTCCAACCATACACATGCTCCTTCTAGGCCAGTAAACCAGGAACTATTCAACCAGGATGTCTGAAGAGTTCGGTTCAATGATCCCTGTGGGTCCCACACAACTCAGGATGCCCTATCCCTATCCCTATCCCTATCCCTATCCCTATCCCTATCCCTATCCCTATCCCTATCCCTATCCCTATCCCTATCCCTATCCCTATCCCTATCCTATCCTATCCTATCCTATCCTATCCTATCCTATCCTATCCTATCCTATCCTATGTAGCTGATCATTTTCCCCAGATCAAACCTGGCTTCTTACAAGCACATCAGACGTTGGTTTCAGAAATGTCAGTGTAAGGAGCAAAACCTAAATACTGCATAACTGTTTGGACTTTGGTTAACACATACTTTGCCACATGGAAAGCCATGACTGATGGCTAGCTGCTAAAATATGATCTGATTTTTATTCCCCAGACCAGTAACTATCACCCACTGCAAGTGAGATAACAAGAAAAAGTACAAGGTACAGTGGGTAGCTTATTGAACAGTCAAGTCTCTGGAGAGAGAGCAGAGAGAAAGGCATTTTGAGTTTCTACTAGAAATCTTCATTGTTTCTCTCAAAGTACTCATGGGGAAAAAATAGCTTTCAGCAGTCACAACTGTGTTACACTTGTTTTGTACAATGTTTTGTATTGTGAAATATAAATTCCATTTGAGGTACTTTGAAAATTTCCTGGTACAGACTCATTTTATTCAATTATCTTAATAAGTTTAAAATGCTGAAATGAGAACTTACACGTTGCTTGTGGTTTAAACAAGACTATAGGAGTTCAGAGCAATGTGGTTGATTTTTATGTACACTTTACTCAAAAAATAGCTTAACTCTTCACAACTAATGACTGAAAAAACAGCTGAAGTATACACACTGCACACACATACAAAGAGACAATGAGAAAAAATTGTAAAATACTCTTACAGTACCTATATAGTTGAAATCCTATTTTATGCTATAAATATGCTCTTCCTATCCCTACATGTAAACAATAACTTTCAAATTTGGCTTATGATATTAACTTTATTATGAATAGCTTGTTTGTGCATGCCAGACAAGTAGCAATCTGATTTCTATCTGCAATTAAGACTAGATACTTACTCATTTTTTAAAATTTTTTTCTTAATTTTATGCTTCTTGCCACTATGCAGGAAACCAAAACCAGTCAACAAAGTGTCAATGACATTGAACATTAGATGGCAATTCAGGTAGCAAGAAAAATAATGCTTTTTTGAAATAGATTATGACTCGGAATGTAGAACTGTGGAAAATACATATAAAATAAATAGAAAAAAAAATTTCAAATTATTTTTAGCATACTTTAATTTTTTAATAAATTTAACATCTCTCCTTCTTTTCTACAAAGCCTTTAGGTCAATAACTCATGTAACTACCACACTCTGAATTTCCAAAGATCTGCAGCAACCCACACCCTATTAAGCCTTACAGATACCTAGATTAAGAGTTTAGGCTTATGTGGCTACTGTCATGGAGATAAACAAGGAATTTAGACATAGAAACTATTGCTGAAGATAACCAA
Organism: Sturnus vulgaris; assembly: GCF_052056855.1. Taxonomy (NCBI): domain Eukaryota; kingdom Metazoa; phylum Chordata; class Aves; order Passeriformes; family Sturnidae; genus Sturnus; species Sturnus vulgaris. Next base: position 127,109,142 of record NC_142243.1, read on the forward strand.
GGACCTCATTAAGAGAGGTATGACTTTATCAAGTGACACACCCAGGCACCATAATACTAAAAGTAATTTTTAAAACAAGACTAATGAGACCAAAGAGAAAATGTCATAAAATTCAAAAAATTAGAAGATAACACTGGCTCAAGAGCATGAAGGACAGAAGTGAAAACAAAATAATTCAGATTTAAATGTATTTGTTGTACTCTAAATTATTTTTTAACTCTAATAGGAATATAACTCATTCACCACAAAGGTTTTTTTATTCGACTAAGGTACTAAGTTCTCCTTTACATTCACACTTGTTTCAATATATTTGACAATGCAAGATGTTAATATAAAATGAAGTCAAGTTTATTGAATCCAACAACTTTGGTAATCATGGTAATCACTCCAAACTGGTCACCTCTGAACAAGTGGTAAAGTTATAGACTCATCTGGGCTTGTTAAACATTAGTAATAATTTTAAAATTTTCTCTTTATAAGAAATGGATGTGGTAGATCTGACAGCATGTATGTTGTTTCCTTTAAATCCATATCAGGAAGCAAGAGAGCTCTTCCAAAAGCAGACAGAGGAAGCTGTCAGAACTGTAATGTAACTTCATTTCCCTTATTCGAATATAAAATGAATATAAAAATTTCTTCTCATTATTCTCAGAAGTAATATTTTTTTTGTAATTCTTTACCACTGTCTCATGGTAAGAAACCTCCTCAATTTTGGCAGTTTCTGGAAACATTTTCTTCCACTGAAAAATTGATTGTTGCATTTATAGGTGTTTCTTCATGACCTAGAAATTGAAGAAAGCTCAGTTCTGCCTTTTCTTTGTACTAATGTTGATGAACATCCAGATTTGTTCCAATATCTATTTTATTTCTTGCTTCTTAATGTATTTGCTGCTAGATCATTCTTTACAGTTTGTCTCTACATTTTTAACATCTTCCTTTATTCTTTTCTTTTGTAGATCCATGACATTTTCTTATTTTTGTTTTGTTTTGTTTTTCTTTTTTTCTTTTTTCTTTTCTTTCTCCTTCTGTTTTGTTGAGTTCTTCTTTCAAGTAAACATTATTTAATAAGGAACAGGCTTTAAAATGTTTGTTTGCTCTTCCAGCTTCTTCAATTTTTTAAAAATTTCTTCTCCATAACATCCCTATTTTTCTCCTTCTTTCATTTATGCAATGTTCCTGATGCATTTTCACAGAATCACCTCTCTCTTCCTGATCTACTTCTGAGCAAAATAGTTTTGAGATATTGAAAGATGTCTTTCAATTCAAACAGATGACGTGATCAGAATCTTCTGATTTTAAAACATCATTTCCTGCAGCCATGATCTGCCCACATGTAATTTTTTTAAATTCTGGCTATCCAAAACCATTGTACATTGCAGATTAAACTTTTCACCTAGATTGACTTTGAATTTTGTTGTCTGGAGTAGCAGTGTGTTCAGAATATATTTCAAACGTAGTTTAGAATATATTTTTAAATATCACATTACCAACTATACTATAACTACAGCATAGCATCATTAATTTATCTGGAAGGATTTCAGGTTAATCTCAGTTCTTAAGACCTGGCACTCATGAAAATGTGATGGGTTCACATATGGTAAGCACCTGGCTTAGTCATAGTTTACCAGTCCCCAGTGCTTGACTGATACTATAACAATGCAAAATATATTATATATATTATATATATTATATATAACAAAATGTTGATTTTGTTAGACATTGACTCACTGGGAACTCTTGTTGGGGCCCAATCAGAGGCAGTTTGGTTATCATGTCATGCCTGATGTAATGAAATGTAGTGGGTGACTCCCTTCTGAGGGGAACAGAGCGCCCTGTATGTCGACTGGACCCATCCCACAGGGAGGTTTGCTCCCTCCCTGGGGCCCAGGTGTGGAATATTACTGAGTGACTCCCTGGGCTGATTCAGCCCTCTGATTATTACCCACTGCTGATAGTCCAGGCTGGCAGTGATGAGATTGAAAAGAGGAGTGTCAGGACAATGAAAATTGACTTTAGGGCACTGGGTCAAGTGGTTGGTAGAGCAGCAGCACAGGTAGTGTTCTGCTCAGTCCCTTTGGTGGCAGAGAAAAATGATGAAAGGAATAGGAGAGGCCACATTATCAACAAGTGGCACAAGGGTTGGTGTCATCAGCTGAATTTTTGGTTCTTTGATCGCAGGGCAACTTTTATGACACCTGGCCTGCTGGAACTTGATAGGCTCCATCTCTCTGCTAAAGGCAAAAGGATTTTAGCTTATGAATTGACAGACCTTATTGAGGTGGCTTTAAAAGAGGTTTGAAGGGGGAAGGGGACGCAGCTGCTCTGTCTAGAAGCAGCCCAAGGGTGGTAGGCCTGAGTTAGGGGTGATCTCAATAGCCCAGGAGAGGTGCATGTACACCAATGCATGCAGCATGGGTAACAAACAGAGGAGCTGGAGGCCATGGTGTGACAGCAGAGCTGTGATATAGTCACCATCACAGAAACATGGTGGGACAACTCACACAGCTGGAGCACTGCACTGGATGGCTACAAGCTCTTCAGAAGAAAAGGAAAGGGAGAAGAGGTGGAGGGGTGGCTCTCAATGGCATGGAAATTGGAACCAGTGATGATGAAGTTGAATGCCTGTGGGTAAGAATTAAGGGGAAGGCCAACAGGGCTGACATCCATTGGGAGTCTGTTAGCATCCACCCAACCAGGAAGAAAAGGTGGACAATTTATTCTATAAGCAGCTGAAAAATGTTTCAGAATCAGCAGCCCTTGTACTTGAAGGTGACTTTAACCTACTAGACATCTGCTGGGAACTTAATACAGCAGAAAAGAGGCAGTCTAGGAAGTTCTTAGGAGTGTGTGGAGGACAACTTTCTGTTGCAGCCAGTGAGTGAACCCACCAGGGGAGAGACTATGTTAGACCTGATGTTTACAAATAGAGATGGGCTGGTGGGAGATGTGGTGGTTGGAGGCCACTTGGGGTGCAGTGATCATGAAATTATAGAGCTCTTGATATTTGGTGAAATGAGGAGAAACATCAATAAGACCTTCCATTTGGACTTCCAGAGGGCAGACTTTGGCCTATTTAGGAGACTTATTCAGAGAGTTCCTTGGAAAGTAACCCTTAAAAAAAAGGGAGTCCAGGAAAGGTGGGTATGCTTCAAAACAGAGATCTTGAGGGCACAGGAACAGACTGTCCCTGTGTGCCAAAAGGCAACTCAATGAGGTAAACATCCAGCCTGGTTTTGAAGGAACTTAGGAATAAGAAGAGGATGTATCATCTTTGAAGGGAGAGTCAGGTGTCTTAGGAAGTATTTAAGGGGATTTCTAGGGAATGTAGCAAAAAAATTAGGGAGGTCAAAGCTCAGTTCAAAATTAATTTGGCAACTTTTGTAAAGGATAATAAAAAATGTTTTTATAAATATATTAACGGCAAAATGAAAGGTAAGACCAACCTTTGTTCTCTACTCTATGTGGGAGGGAACTTAGTAACTGCAGATGGGGAGAAGCAGAAGTGCTTAACACCTTCTTTGCTTCAGTCTTTAGTGGGAAGATGGCTTGTCCTCTGGACAACTGTCCTGGGCTGGTAGATGGTGTCAGGGAGCAGAATGGTCCCCTTGTTATTCAGGAGGAGACAGTCAGAGAACTGCTGAGGTGCTTGGATGTTCATGAATCAATGGGAGCAGATGGGATCCACCCCAGGGTGATGAGGCAGCTGGCAGATGAGGTTGCTCTCCATCGTTTACCAACAGTCCTGGCTCACTGGGGAGGTTCCAGATGATTGGAAGCTGGCCATTGTGACACCCATTCACAAAAAGGGTGGGAAGGGGAATCCTGGTAATTATAGGCCAGTTAGCCTGATCTCAGTACCCAGTACTGGAACAGTTTATACTGAGTGCCATGACACAGCACTTACAGGATGGCCAGGGTATCAGACCCAGCCAGCAGGGCTTTAGGAGGGGTAGGTTGTGTTTGACCAATCTGGTCTCCTTTAATGACCAAGTGACCTGCCTGGTGGATGCAGGAGAGGCTGTGGATGTTGTGTACCTGGACATCAGCAAGGCCTTTGGCACTGTCTCCACAGGATACTCCTGGAAAAGCTGGCAGCCCATGGCTTGTACAGGAGCACTCTGTGCTGGGTTAAGAATTGGCTGGATGGCTGGGCCCAGAGAGTGGTGAATGGTGCTGCATCCAGCTGGGGATCAGTCACCAGTGGTGTTCCCCAGGGGCCTGTGCTGTGGCCAGCCCTGTTCAATATTTTTATTGACAACGTGGATGACGGTATTGAGTCTTTCATCAGTAAATTTGCAGATGACACCAAGCTGGGAGTGTGTGTCAATCTGTTGGAAGGTAGGAGGGCTCTGCAGAGAGACCTGGAAAGTTGGACAGATGGGCAGAGTCCAATAAGATGAGGTTTAATAAGTCCAAGTGCCAAGTCCTGCATTTTGGCCACAATAACCCCCTGCAGTGCTACAGGCTGGGGATGGTGTGGCTGGACAGTGCCCAGGCAGAAAGGGACCTGGGGGTACTGGGCAGCAGCCAGCTGAACATGAGCCAGAAGAAGGCCAGTGGCATCCTGGCCTGTATCAGGAACAATGTGGCCAGCAGGAGCAGGGAGGTCATTCTCCCCCTGTACTCAGCACTGGTGAGGGCACACCTTGAGTGCAGTGTCCAGTTCTGTCCCCTCAGTTTAGGAAGGACCTTGAGATGCTTGAGCACATCCAGAGGAAGCAACAAGGCTGGTGAGGGGCTTGGAACACAAACCCTGTGAGGAATGGCTGGGGTAGCTGGGGTTGTTCAGCCTGGAGAAAAGGAGGCTCAGGGGTGACCTTTTCACTCTCTACAACTCCCTGAAATGTGGTTGTAGCCAGGTGGGGTTTGATGTCTTTCTCCAGGCAGCAACTGAAAGAACAAGAGGACACAGTCTTAAGCCACAACAAGGGAAATATAGGTTCGATATTAGGAAAAAGTTTTTTATGGAAAGAATAATAAAGTACTGGAATGCCTGGTGAGGTGGTGGAGTCACCATCCCTGGATGTGTTTAAGAAAAGATTGGATGCCATGGTTTAGCTGAGGTGTTAGGGCATGGGTTGGACTCGATGATCTTGAAGGTGTCTCCCAACCTAGTGACTTTGATTCTGTAAACAAATAGGACAATGTCTTACACAACTTCTATCCTGACATGCTCCACTTTTCAAGGAAAATGGATAAGTCATTTAATCTTTACAACTTTTTTTCTTTTTTTGGGGGGGTAACTTCCATGATATAGCTTCATAACTAGTTTTATTTTTGCCATGAGAAAAGTGCTTGGAGGGGAGGTGGAATATGTTTCATGGGGGGTGGGGGGTTATGATAATTCAGGTAGCAGAATAACAGAGTTAACATAAATTGGAAAATCTAACTGCCTGATGGTAGCTGAAGGACAAGCATGCTTATTTTAATTGCACTTAAGCGTTTACAGCTTATATATCTGTCTGTCCTGTTTTATATCCTCTTCTGCAGTTCTTTTACTCCTGTTCCAGGAAGGCCTACAAAGATATCTATCTACAAATGTAGGTTTGTGTATTGAGATCAGAATATGAGAAGCCATCTATTTCAGATCTCAAAGCTATCAATTTTCTCACCTATCACTGCTCAGATAACCACTTACTGTTCTGGTGTCAAAATTACTCTGGTTTCCTGAAAAAAAAGAGAGAGAGAGAGAGAGAGACTTACCTTCCCAAATGACACTTGTGGAAGAATCCATTTTTCTGATGGATTATATTAAGATGAAAGCATTAAATGAATGTACTCTGACATTTAAAATTTTAGCCATAATTGGGTCGCAGAATCAACAAGAACATAGTGCATAGAAAGAAAACATGTTGCAAACCTCTCATAAGACAAATGAACATAAAAGTATCATTCTCTAAGGGATTCTTTTAATTGAATACATTTAAAATTTTCAGAGGCAGTTAAAGCTGACACCTGCTGTTATATAGACTGACATGGTTAGAAGCTATCTAGCTCTTTCCAGTAAGCTGAAGAAGCAAAACATCTAATTAAAACCAAAGCTGTAAAGGCGTTTAGTGAAATTGTTTAAAGTGTTCTTTTTTAAGTTATAAAATTGGCTAGGGTTTGTTGGCACAGAGAGTTTATCAAAGTAAATGAGTGAAATTGTAGAAGGCCAAGAAATCTTGAATGTTTGAAGAGACAAAGATTCTGTGGAGCTTCACTTTTTGAAAATCCTAAACAGATTAATACAGCACTTAGATTAGTCTCAAAAGAGAAATAGTGGTATGTTATTCACTAGTACAATATTTAGATCTAAGATATAGTTATGGCCTAGAGGCTGAAAATGTGCCAATTGGTAATAAATCTTCTGCATATATAGCACCTTTGTAAAAAATATTAATTTGTGCCATTAATATTTCACATAATATTTGCGGACTTTGTAAAATTAAAAAAGCTGCTCCTCTCCATATCTGAATCTAACCCCAATGCTGGTATTCTGAAGCCTTTTTTGATCTCTTTATGCTGAAAACAGGATGGCGCTTCTTGAGAACTACCATGATTTGCCTGATGTAGTTGCTCAATCTATTATTAGTAGTATTTTCATAGCATCTTCAGTCCAAATTGCATTATACTGTAAGAGAAGTGTGAGAAAAGTGGCAGTTTCGTCCTCCAAGGAGTTATCATTTAAGGGTCCTATTCAGCACTTCTTACTATAGCATATCACACACTGACTTCAGAGGGGGCTTTGCTAAAGGAGGGAGTGAATAAGGAGTGCTGAATAGGACTCTACAAAGGCACAGCAGGTACAGCTGGTGCAATTCCACACAGACAAAGCATTGTACAATACAATGTGGACAGTTAAAGCAGTGCATTATGTATCATTATGAAAACCATCCATTTTACATATAATTTATAATATGAAAGTAGTTATCCTCCCTCCAAGTTTTACTCAATTTTTTGAGAGTTTTATCAAACTATTATTGCATGATAAAGGCCACTTACTATGGAAATACTATTATAAAACTTTAAATTCAGTTGAAGAAACAAACAAGCAACAGATCAACTTTTCCATCTAAAGAAGTAAGAAGTCTCAAATTTGTTGATGTTGATACAGAATTCTCTTTAGCACGGGATCAAGGATTTTTAAAGAAATCCTTATTATTTCTCATTAAAGTCCAAAATCTATTATTCATTCATTTCTAGGTGCCATATATGCATTTATGAAGGAAGCCTTACAGCATTACTGTAAGAATGCAGTTGTTCTCTTTATAAAACAAGGGAAATAGAGATGGAAAGGTAAAACTAGTTAAAGAGCTATATTTTAGCTGATTATGACATTTTAACAGCCCAGATAGTTGCTTGGAGGGACTGAGCTGTATTATTATAAGGGTTGCCTGGAACATTAGATTTAGACCTTCAGCTAAATTACAGTGGCCTAGGAAGTTACCATGCTGGCAGAGCAGAGTGTGTCCCTACCCACAGCAAACACAAGATAAGGGAGTGCAAGCTGGCCTTGTTTGCACTCATGTTGGTAGTGGTCCTCTGTTCTTCTCAGACACAGCAGTAGCATTAGGTATGTCATTGCATTCACAAATAAAAACACTTGGGTAAATAAAAACACTTGGGTTCGTGTCCTGGGAGGTATATGGAGAAAGAGTTTTGATTACTTGAATTTACTGGTGAGTACAAATTGGAAGGCCTTGGCAACAATAAACAGCATGAAGTGTTCTGCAAGATATAATAATTGTATTAACTTTGCAGAAAATTGAGGGTTAAGCAGGATCCTTTTTCTATACGTTTATGGGGGCATTTTTAGCAAGCTCCATGATCTCCATTTGACTAATACATAAACTATACTAATGAGAAAATAGTCAGGGTGTTCTGATTTTAAGCATTACTCCCATAAACCTAGTCTGACCCTGTATGTTCACGAGACAATTTCAGTTTAAGAATTGGATATTCTGGGTTGAATAAAACAATGCAGTCGCTGCCGAGCATAAATTAAATTAACGTGAACATAACTGCAGAAAATAAATTAATTCTCTATACTTCCTTCATATTCCTAAAAATCATGTGTCAAATAATATTATAGCATTGAAAGATGATCTAAGTGCCATGTGAAGAAGCAGATTACAGTGTTGGCTTGTATCACCAGGGATGGATCTTCTGCAGATCAGTACCAGAGACCAGAAGACCAGAGACAGGGATTCCAGCTCCTTCGAAATTAGAATGTGCCTGGGTGATTTTGTTGCAATTCTATATAGAGTTTTTAATTTTGTTAGTCATTAGGTCTGCGTGCAACTCCTTAACCTCAAAACTACATTGCTCAAACAAACATAATTTTTATGAACGTAGCACAGTAAACAGCTTTCACCATATTTGCAGCATAAAAAGTGTGTGAAACCAAAGAAAACGAGACAAATATGGTTATTTTGTGATTTTTCTTTTTTGATTACATGTTTCTCCTTCTACCCACGTATGAGTCATATATTTTGCATAACCACAAAATAATTTTCACTGTTCCAGTGATGGCTCTTTATGGAGTTCTGGAATGAAGCCTCACTTAAAATATGCATCTATTCCTTGTGGTTTATTTGCTCAATCTATATATAGAAAAAATTCTGAAATTCACAGAATAGTCTACTTTCTGATAAAGAGCTCAAAACTCTACTTCTCCTGCTTAATCTTTTTTTTTCTTGTTTGCTTTCATAGCAAATGTTTAAAAAAAAGCTCTGTAGAAATTAAAAAACAACAACAACAACAGAAAGTGTACTAGCCCAGCATTGCATCTGCTTCATTTTGAATGTCCCATTTTTCAACTGTTTGAGAGGAGCATGACACAGAACACCATAAAGCCACACCTGTGAGCATTAGAGACTCTCATGTTAAGGGAGTTAGTAGGGAGATAAAGCTACTTGCTTCTCCCTTTTTGTCACAGTAAGAGCACAAATATAATGAACCAGACCAGCATGCATCATTGTGCCAGAAGTCCTTCAAATGATACCAGGAAATTGAGGGTTAGTGACAGAGCATGGGTTCCTGTCACCTTGAATTGACACTGAAATTACACACAATGTGTGTGATTTATGGTTCAGACCATGTTTCTGAGGCTCAAGAAGTAAAAGTACATTAACTCACACATGTATGTGTTCATTCTTAGCATCCTGTCAGTTCAACCTCACTCACTATTTAGGATATAGACTTTAAGTTGAGTGAAATTACCTCACCTGTGTGCCAGGGTGGAGTGTATAGATGAACAAGCATTGAACTTCAGCTGATGTTCAGTAATCTGATCATTTATTTGAGCATCCAGGTGGGCAGCATTACCTGGGTATGAACTAAAATCCCAGTGAGGAAAAACTGCACAAAGGAATCCCAGCCCCTCCAGACAGTAAGGGGTGGGCCCAGTTTAAATGACTCTATGTAAAATGCACGTAGCCTGAGGAATAAACAGAATGTGTGCACACCTACAGTGCTGTGATGGCGTCAGAGAGACATGGTGGGATGGCCCCTGTGACTCAAGTTTTGTAAGAGAAGGATACAGACTGTTTAGGAAGGAAAGGCAGAGGAGAAAAAGAGGTAGTGTTGCCCTCTCTGTCAGTTACCAGATGGAGCACATGGAACTCTACCTGAGAATGGATGAGCAGCAGAGAGTTTATGGGTCAGGATCAAGGAGAGGGCAGAGACAGGTGACATTATAGTGAGGGTCTGGTGCAGGCCACCCAAAAAAAAAGACTGAGCTGATGAAGGCCTCTACAGACAGATAGGAGGGACTTCTTATTTACAAGCCCTAGTCCTCGTGGGGACTTCAAGCAGCCTCATATCTGTTAGAGGTGCAGCACAGCAGAGTAATCCAGAAGGTTCCAGGAATGCATTGTCAGTAATCTCCTTCTCCAAGTGATAGAGAAGCCAGTGAGGAGATGTGCTGTGCTGGTCCTTGTTCTTGCCAACGAGAGGGGCTGGTAGGGAATATGAAGCTCAAGGACAGCCTTGGCTGCAGTGACCACAAGGTAGTGGAGCTCAGGATCCTTAGGGCAATGAGGAGGGTGTACAGTAATCTCTTTAACCTGGATTTCAGAAGAGCAGACTTTCAGGGTTCTGCTTGGTAGAGTACAATGGGGTAGAGCTATAGAGTGAAGAGGGACCCAAGAAACCTGATTAATATTCAGGGCTTTCCTCTTCTAGGCTTAGGAAGCTGAAAAAGAGGAAGTGAGGAAGTGAGGGAGGTGATTCTGCCCCTTTATTCTGCTGTTGTAACACCCCACCTGGAGCACTGCATCCAGCACTGGTGCCAACATAAAAAGGACATGGACCTGTTGGAGCTGTTCCAGAGTGTGTCCATGAAGATGCTCAGAGCACTTGGAACATCTGTATGAAGACAGGCTGAAGGAGGTGGCATTGTTCAGCCTGGAGAAGAGAAGGCTCCAGGGAGACTTTATAGCAGACTTCCAGTACCTAATGGGAGCCTACGAGAAAGATGGAGAAGGACTTTTGGCAAGGGCATGTAACGTAAGCAAAAGGGGTTATGGGTTACTATTTTAAACTGAAATAGGGTAGATTTAGATTATATATTAGGAAGATATGTTTCCTGTGAGAGTGGTGAGGCACCAGAGCAAGTTGCCCAGAAAAGCTGTGGATGCCCAGTCCCTGGGAGTGTTCAAGACCAGGCTGGATGAGGCTTTGAGCAATCTGACCTAATGGAAGTTGTCTCTGGCCATGACAGGGGTGTTGGAACTCAATTATCTTTAAGGTCTCTTCCAACCCAAACCATCTATGATTGTATTATTCCATAGCCTACTAATTAATCATTGAAGAAAATGTTTTTTGTATAAAAAACGTTCAAAACCCAACCCGCCATAATGTCTATAGGGCCTTGATTCAGCTTGTAGAAAAGCAATATCTAATTTAAAATTGCTTTCTTGGTTAGAAACTATTTTTCCAATCACTACTTGTCAAACAACAAGTTAAAAATGAAAAAATGTGTTTCAAAGACTATCTTCAATCTAAAGTAGTGATGGTGAACAGAAAGACATTAAAGACATGAAAATTATCAAGCAGAGAACATAAATGATAGAGTAGGTATTTCAGACCACTATGAATACCCCATTATTTAGCAAATTAAAAACTGTAAAACTTAAGGAAAGATGCGTGTAATCTCAAACCAGTGAAGTCTGAATTCAGTTTTTAAAGCTGTTCACCCACTACTCTAACTTTTATTCCACAAGACAAAAGAAGGTGAGACACGTGTGTAGCTTTGAAACTGCTACCAAGATAGCTACTTCCAGGAGACACAGGTTCTCTGTGGCACATTACTGCAGCAGGGACTTGAACAGGAGCCCTTGCACCCTTGCTAGACGTGCTCCCCAGAAAGCAGCAAAGTGGCCCCAGCAGGAGGGCACTTTCTGCTTGCACAGCCCAGGGCTCCAGCAAGGGAATGGCAGTGCTGTACAGAACATACTGCACACAGGAAAAATACCTGCATCTAGCATTTGTCTTCTTTCAAAAAGAAATCAGATTTCCTAATTTAATAACAATATTTGAGTTAGATTAGTGAAGCAATAACTATTTTTTACTTCATTAGTTAAATGCTAGCCATAGTTAAGAAGTACTTCTTTCTGGCTAATTCCTAAGAGATTTTAGGAGAAGGGAAGTGTCAAAAGAATGTTTATGGTCTGGGATGAGGCAAAGATCATCACTTGTTATATATTGATCAAAATAAATCTCAGCAAGTGCTACAACATAGGAGAAAAGACAACTGATGTTCTGGCATACAGTATTTTTGTATTTTGCATCTAAAATGCTTAAAATATAAAAAAGAATGAAAAATATAGTCATTATAATTTCTAAGCCAAAGCTTAAGGCAAAAATCCATCAAGACCATTAAATATTAAAATTGACAATTCCTTTAATGCCTTCAATTGCACACAGAAGCATAATGATATATTTCATGAGTGTTTCTTTGGTGAGGGTTTGGTGAGTGTTTTTGACACAAATTACTTTATTTGGGTTTCTTCACTCACTTTTTTTAGGGACATAAACTCTTCATTCTAGCGTTGGTGTTTTGCTAGCCATAGTCAGACAGACATCACTGAGAGAATGGTGGTAGGGATGTGCAGCTCTCTACATAGCAATGGCAAAGCAAAGAAAAAGAAAGAACAATAAACAAACAGGTTTCTCCTTAGCATCTGGGAATTAGTCAAGAAGGCATGGTCAGCTACAAAATATCTTCAAAGCTTTTCATCAGCCACCAGTGAGACAGGCCACCAGTGAGGAGGGGAGTGGAAGTGCAGGAGAGTCTTTGGGCACACTGTGAGCTGGGGAAAGACCCATCAAAGGGCATCAACTCTCTGCTGTCTTAAGATACATTAGGGGCTGAAGAGTGAAAATAATACCATTTCTCCTATAGTTCTCATGCTGTAAAATAAGGTGGTTTTGGTATAAAATGTCTTCTTCCCCATTTTGCTTTATATGTATTTAAAACGTCCTCAGATATTAGAATATTTAGATTGTGCTTCTGACAGAGCAGGATCCCATCTGCCATTACTCTTCTCCTGGTTGTCCAGAGCAAGGACTTCTATTGAAGATTGCAACTTACAGCTGGCATGGGTGCACAGCTTTCTTCTACAGGGTGTTCAGTCCCCAGGGGGGATGCTCTATGCACAGGTTCAGTCATGCATGAGCTTGGAGATCTCTTTTATGTGCATTGCTTAAATATAGCCTCAGCATCAAGGTAGGTGTTTATAGGGATGCTGAAATCTAATGCTTCTGGAATATAAGAAAGGAATCATGGTCTCCTAAAACAATTTCTAGAAAGAAAACATTTAAAAATGTGCTTATTTAGGAAGGGTTTATGCACACTATTAATATAGTAGGGAGCAGAGAAGGAAGATGTATAGGCTGTATAAAACCTATACAGTGTTTGTCCCTATGTGAAAAGATTATATATAAGAACATTCTGAAATTATTTTAAATAGTCTTTGTAACTTTGAGGTTGACTAATTATTGCAAATTTAATACAAATCCACATGTGATTTTTTTCTTTCACTGAAACCTAAAATTTCCATATTTCCTCATGATTTCCATGTTTTTGAAGCAAATATCATACTCCAGTACAATTCAAAGCTAGTTTATCCCTGTTAGCTCTGGTCTCACCCTTCACAAAGAGTTTGATTCATCTCTACTGCCACCACTCCAGTGCTCCATGCTGTCCTCTCATGACAAGGCAATTATTTTCTTCTTTTCCTTCCATGTCATTCTCTAGCCCACATCCAGCTTCTTCTACAGATTCTTGACATCCTTCCCAGCTACATTCTGTATTAGAGTTTCTTGTCATTCCACTGCCTGTTGCCATACCTAAAGTTCTGTGACAACTTTCATGTGTGCACGTTTGCCCTGGAAAATACCTCTCTTGCTCACACTCCCTTGTGCCAGAACACCTAAGCAACAACTTGTCTTTAGTTACCATTATGGGCCTTGGAGCCACACCATTCAGGCTGTCCATGTGACAGCCTCTTCAAGTCTATTTGGAGGATACAAAAAGAATAAGAAAATCAGACACTCACCTGTTCTACCCTCAGCTGCAAAGATACTTGAAACTATTATGGTCAATAGATAAGCACCCTCTGCCACCTTGGGTTCTTTTTCTTTTATTTCTGGATTTACAGTTTTTTATTAAAGCAATTGATTGATATAGTGAATGTCCCCTAAAACTAATGAGGTATGGTATTCCAAAATTAAAACCATTTTGCACAGGTACAGACAAATGCAGAAATGCCTCTGAGTTGAGTACAGCACCTCAGAGACTCAAATAATTAAACTTTAAATGATTGAAATATGCTCCAGCTGCAATTAGCCACACTGGATGCATTTACTTGGCTACTGACACATACCTTGGATGACTAAGGGCACTCAGCTCCCTCACCTCATACCTCAAAAAGCAGTTTAAATAGGCACCAGTAAGACTGTGGTAGCTCACTGCTCAATTGCCAGTTGTCTCAGTTATCTGCTCTATATGTCCTCATGGATATGAGAAATATTTCCTCCCTTGCCAAGAAAATATAGCAGTCACCAAAGGGATGTTACATGGATTTATACTCTGATATTTCTTAGAAATTTTTATGCAAAGACTGAGTTCATTCTAGTTGAGAGTTGCTCAAAGGAATAAGTTCTCAGTTTCTTTCCTGGAACATGTAGAAATGGTGCAACACCAAAATAGAGCTGTTCCTAAAGTGTTTTGAGGGGGAAAAAATTCAATAAAAATCTAGGAAATCATTGAAAAGAATCCCCCCTCACTTTTTTGATTCACAGAAAGTATATTTGGGGGACAGCTGAGATGAACCAGGTCTGGCAAAGAAGAAAAACACTAAAAAGCTATGTAGTTGTGTTTGGGATATATAAGATGTCATACAGGAATGCATAAGGGTAAAAAGTCCTACAGCCAAGTTGGGCAGTCTACAGTTTTCATGAAGAAGAAGAAAGTAAGCTGCCAAACAAGCCATGTGGCTGGCCTGGGAACCCTCTGGAGTTCTGAAAGCTCAAACACATACACAAAAGTGAAAAAAAAAGTCACAAAGTCAGGGGATGCAGTCAGGTGTGAGCTGATGCCAGTGACAGGAAAGGAGCCATCAGCACAAGCATGATGTTGAGGATCAGTTCCTATATGAGTCACAGCACGCAGTTATAAGGCTCTCAGCCATGAGCTCCACTGTCTTTCTGCCAGAGTCCTCCTGCTGAAATACAGAGCCATAACTGTAAAGCAGAACCTGTTGCCCTCTCCTTAGCAGAGAGACTTGGTTTCCTCTGACATTGCAGCTGTGACAAGCTCTTCAAAGAGTGCCTCATGCAGACTCTCATATTCAGTGCAGGGTCATGAGGCTTTTCCCTGTGTTTTGAGAAAAAGAGGAGACAGCACTGAAGTACTGGTCATTTAGGCAGTGAGTTTTGAATGAACTGAAGATGAGTTAGAAATCTCACTTTACACACTGTAAGCTCCAACTCCTGTATTTGAGTTAAAATCTGGTATATTACCTGTGAAGATTTGTCCATAACACAAAGACAGAGCCCCAGGCCTGGTCTACACCAAAAAAGAGGTTGTTATTTGAATTGCACTTTGAATTGAGAGATACTTTTTATAATCAAAAGGTTCCTTTTTAACAGTTACTTCTATACCAGTTTCCAAAAAGAATAGGAGGTAATATTGCAAGGAAAACATCATAGCTGAATCAGTTAGGGAAATGATTTTTTTTTCACACTCTGTCAGAGTTATGTCAGTAGCACTTTTAAGTTTAGATTGGCACCAAAAGAGGTGAAGCCCTGTGTCAGAGTATGTGAATTGTAAGTGCTGGTACCCCACCCTTGGAAGCTTCTGGTTTGTTTCTCTTAATAAAGGACTAGAAACTAAAAAGTCTTCTGTAAAGGTTTAAGACCAGCTTTCGTTTAAACTGGGGTGTCTCTCTTCTCAGTAAACGTAATTTGGGAAAAACATTTTTTAAGTGCTAAGAACTAGTTAGGCTTGAAGATGTGACAGACTGAAATATGAAAAACTGTTTGACAAAGCAGGAGACCTTACTTGCTTAGGTTTAGGTTAAAGCTAAAATGCACCTGATGTCTTGTTGTACTAATAAAAAATTATATGTTTTAATGTAAATTTTAAGCTTGCTAATTTGTTACTTTTTGATAACATTCAGCTTGAAATACATGCTCAAAAACATCTGGGAAAGAGAAATTCAGTATTATTGCTTTCCATTTGCAAATGAACACTTAGTCTTTAAGAATGTCATTGAATTTCAATATGTATGAGATATTCTGCTGTTTTTATTGGAAAAGCTTACAAAGAATGGCTTACAATGGAAGGCAAAATGTTTGATCTTTCATATGAAAGCTCACTTACTGCTACAACTGTGGTCTTATAAAACATGACTGAAAACAGACCTGGTTTAATATAATCACGTTTATTAATACTTATTACTTATGTAGCATTTTGTATGCGAGGATTTGGCATATTTTATAAATATCAGTTAAACTTCACAACCAGGCTGCAATGCATGCAATACTGTGTCACTAAGCCCATTCTCTACAGGGATAAACTGTGATCCCCAGCCTACATCTATTCTGTGGGCTCAATTACTGAGACATGATTGTCCATACAATTAAACTGCTAACACAGTTCTTGGAATCGTTTTTGGGCTCAGCTAACCATCTCTCTTCCACTTAATGCCAGGGTAAGACACCATTTCAAATAGGTAAATTGGACATTGTCACCTTTTTCTGGGGACAAAAGGGCTTGGCTGTCTGGATTTAAGCTCTAAGTTCTGCTGTCCAAGAATGGTCTCTGGCCAAGTCCATCTACTCTCATAGGTGTAACCATAAGGTCTCTAAGCACACAGCACAATGCTCTTCAGGGACTCCTGATCTCATCTGGGTTCTGCAAACAGCACACCCCTGGTCCTGATGGAGCAAGGATCTTAGGAAATTACTCTACTTCCACCTCCTCAGAGCTGTGTTGTCCCATCACTACATTGAGATTTATTTGGTAAGTCAGGTAGAAAGCATCTGTTTTTGCAAAAAGAACAGGAAAGGTGTAGAAATATATAAATGGAGTGAATCATTCACTAATTAGAAGAGTTACTTTGGCTGTCCAGCACAGAGGTGGGAAACCAGACACTTGTGGAGATACTGATGAGTTATAGACCCCAGGGCTCAGTAACTTTGAATCAGTGTGGCCAGAATGGTGGGGTACCCAGCACACTCAGTTGCTCACCATCTTAAGAAACACCACATTTTATCATTCCAACAGAAAATTATCACAGACAATGGAAGACAGAAGATAGGAACTGCAGCAGGCACCTTTTTAATAACCTTATTAAGATCTTGACATTCATATGAAAGGGTGAAAATATGCAAAGAATGGACACATGATGATCACTCCTTTAAGAAGACTGAAGGAGGTTTACTGCAGCACCATTTTGATTCTTTTATGTAAAAGTTATTCTTTTCACTCTGCATCCTTTTCCTCCCCTGGAATCAACAGAAGTACAGCAACAATAAAACAAAACCCTGACATTTCAGAGATGTTGGTAGTTGGGTCTTCTCAGCAACCATGTCTTTGACAATATCTTCTTTTCATCTAATGCAGAGTTACTTTTCTTCCCAGTAGCTGGTACAGATTTTGAGATTTAGTATGAGAATAATATTGGTAACACACAAAAGCTTTAGTTGTGTCTGAGCAGTGCTGACTCTAAGCCAAATAAGGTGCTTTGAGTTTCCCATGCTCTGTGAATGAGTAGGGGCACAACAAGCCAGGAAGGAACACAGCCAGGACAGCTGACTGAAATGGTGAAAGGGTTATTCCCTATCATAAAGCATCACACACAGTTTATAAACTGGAGGGAATTGGTCAGGTGGCTGCAATTGCTGCTCAGGAATGGACCAGGAATCTGTCAGTGGGTTGTGAGACATTGTATTGCGCATCACTTGTCTGTCTTTATTTCTTACTCTCATTTTGCTGACTATCTTTTCATTACAATTTTATTATTATTGTTATTATTATTTTTCTAAAATTCGGTTATTTAACTGTTGTGATCTAAACCTATAGAGTTTACGATTTTTGTCCAGTTCTCCTCCCCATCTCATTTGGAGTAGAGGGGATAGAGGGGTAGGTGAACAAGAGGCTGTGTGGTACTCAGTTGCTTTTCTGGGGGTAAAGTGTGAAGGCAACAGGCCACTCTTTCCCAGGGTCCAAGCTAATTAATTGGTTGAGTACCTGGACTTAGTACAAGTTACACTGCAACACTAATGTAGCTTCTTCACTCTTGGGGCTCAACCCAGTCTCTGTAAAGCACCAACTGGAGGCAGAACCATGCTCCTGGACCTATTTATGCTTCACTGTGTTATGTATACTTACCTAAACTCATTCATTTCGTAATATCACTAAGTCTATTAACTTATAAACTAATTATTTTATGGATTATTATATGGATAAGCTATTCAACTTTATCTTATGGCTTTCCGAACTGCATAAAGTAGAACAGCTTCTTAGAAGATGCTGAGAAGTGTCTCCTCAGAATGTGTCTGAGGTATTTATTTGCAATTAAACCCCTCCATCTACCAGAATATGAGAATTTTGGAGCCAGTTACCAGTTCCTTAACTGTGAGCCCTATCCCTATGGCCTCACGGGTTTTTGTGAGGCTGCGATTATGCACAGGTATGTGTAGAATTAGACTTTAGTTGTAAGGAATGTTCTCAAATTAAATATATGGGTTTGGAGTGTCCTGGACTTTATCTTAAACTAGATTTCAAGCCAGCTAGTGGAAACTTTGGAACAGCTGTGAGTATCCAAACAGTCACCTAAATAACCTCATAACCTGACCATGACTGACGGAAATAAAGTCTGGTCTAATTAACTAGTTAATTTTCAGCCTCTTCTTAATTTTCGCAATTTCTCCCCCGTTCCTAGTTAGGCTATTACTTACTGATGAAATTTTGGTCTTTTGATAAATTTCTCATATAGATACCTGGCTTGTCCATGTAAAAAACAAGTTAATAATAGATGTAGAGAAATGAACATGCTATTGCTTACTGTGTTGCAGTATAATTTTAGATGTAGAGAGTAAGAACTGGCTTACAAAATCTCATGTTTTGTATGTACATCCACTAAGCTAACCAGGTACACACAGTTGCAAAGTTGGAGATACATGCACCATATCTGGCAGATGTTGCACCATCATGAGAATGGATAGGATGAACTTCCTGGAGAAATGACAAAACTACAGAACTTGTGACCACTGCTCAAATCCTCCCTTCCATCCATCTCCGTCCCTGATCCATCTGCTTTCTCTTCAGCTGATTTATTTTTTTGTGAAAATACAGGTTCCACTGGGAAAGTCTTGATGGCATGAACAACTTTAGTTCACAATTAAAGATCCACAGTAAGAGATAAGACAATCTGAATAAGTAGACTTTGGGTGTCTACTGTCTACATGCCCTCTGAAGTCAGGACCACTGCTGTGTGAGTCCAGCCAGGGAAGCTGTCTCTCCATGTTCAGAATGGAGTCTGAGGCACAGAAACACTGATGGCTCTGATGTCTTTTATTGACTTAAGACAACAAATAAACAAACTGATTTCAGTGCAGAACCACTAAGACTTGATGCCACCAAAGAAAAGTAGTTCAGAGGTCCTTGCATTCAGTCCTTTGAAAACAGGATAGAATAAAATACACCAAAAACATACTTCCTTGGAAGTTAATGAGCTAGAAAGAGGCCAGTTGAGAGGCAAGTTTTGAATTATGGGGACCAAGTGGGCAATTTTGCTTTTGATACTTTTGATACTCAGCTTCTCAGTCGGCCTAAGATAACTAGAAAATATGGAAGTCTGGTGTTTATGACCCAAAACACTGGTCAAGCCTGTGAGCAGTCAAGTTCTTTATAAATATCTATTACTGTAAAAAAACTACAATGTTATCACTTCATACTGTGATAATCACAAAGCAATACTGACAAAGTGTCACTGGACTGGCTCTTTCTTGATTTATTCATACACAAACATGAGGTTGGAGACAACCTCTCAGCAGGAGTTTTCATGTTTCCCCTACCTACCACTATATCTATTGGCTCTGTGAAGAATTTAAGGTAAAGTCAAAAAAATAAGTGAAAGGGAGCAGTGGTTTTTTCCAGCTCTGGAGTGAAGCATTTTCTAAAGAAAATAATAATTCTTCAAAGACAAGTGAGCAATCGCATTAAAGAAGGTTGCATATACTGATGAATGGATTTTAGTTTTTGCCACTAACCACCCATTCTCTTCTAGTGAATAACTAAAAATCAAAGAAGCAGGTGTACAGATAAAGGTGAGATTATAACAACAATGCAAAGTCAGTAGTAGTACAGAGGACAATCTTGCCAAGACCATATTTAACCATGAAGTATTAAGAATGTAATGCTCTTAACCAAAGGCTAATTTGTAATTTTATTTTTTTTTTTAATTAGCTAAGGTGAGATTCTTTCTGGACTATTAACTTTTTTTAGTATTTAGATCACAACTACTAAAGACTTAGCTATATTTTGACAGGTACTGACAAAGAGTGCCATGGAATTGTGACTCAATTGTCACCTTCGTCGTTTTCAAGCTGAAAAACTCAGGATGAGTGCTAGGTACTAATTAGAACTGTTATATTAGGAAAGCAAATACAATGGTGTCTAACATTAAACAAAGCACAGTTCTCATCACAAATGGTTTCTTTTGTGTGCGGGTTAGTCTAAAAACCCATTTTGCATGCTAATGAGACACAAACAATAATTGCCAAAGTAACTAGTTTCATGCAATTACAAAAACCACATAAAAAGCTCTATTGTTTGTTGTCTTATGATTTCTTAATGCTAATTTTGCACTTGATAATTTGGAGATTTCATTTGTACCACAATGTGCAATTTGGGGTTTGTGTGTTTGAAGGTGAAGACTCCTAATGGGGACTAAAGTGTAAAAGGAAATAAGTCTCAGTGTGCAAATGTAAAAGACGCAGTCACTCTCAGGGAAGAGATTGGACAACCAGAAAAGAGAAGGAGAAAAAAAACAATGAAGAAAAGGGGACACTTCCTCTCTGAACAAGAGGTAAATCAGAGCTGAGCAGAGGGAGGCTGTAGGAGCTGGGAGGTGCACAGGCCAGCTAATGAATATCACTAAGCTGACACATCCTGTGGCTTGGAATGCATGACAAACTGGGGAGTCACACAAAGATCTGAAGGAGCACGGAAAATTAGAGAGTAAAAAGTCAGATGGTTAAGTAGTTAAAAATAAAAAGTTTGGGGCCCTGCTCTTCCTTTGAAGGATCTCTCATTACAGCCCATACAAGCCATTTATAACCCTGTGAAAGAAAGATTGGACCCCTTCTATTTCAGTGTAGACACAGACTGGTCTGGCTGAAATTTCGCCTGCATTTCTGTGATTTGTTTTCACCTTAGAGTCACTTGTCTGCAAAATTAAGTGGAGAAAAACATACAGTATGGCTTTTTCCCCCCCCCTCTGATTCATGCCAGCCTTTAGTTTGTTATTTTCTAATTGAATAAAATATCATATTGATGAACTGTGATTTTGCATTAGCTTAGAGAAAATGTGCATTTCTTGGAATCTTTACACTTCTCTGAACCTAAAGGAAACCTACCACTGGAAGTAGAAATACTATTTTAAGGTCAGGATTGAATAAATTTTGCTCTAAAGTACATTCCATACATTTTTATCAGGCCATACTAAATTTCATGCTTTGTTTTTCTTAAGAAAATATTATTTTTTTTTAATGTCAGATACTCTGAAATTGTATCTACAGCAAGGTCTAATATACAAAGTACAAGACTTGAGTGATGGTCAGAACTCATTTTCCTTTTGTGACAGTCCCTCTCCTTCCATTCACCATGATGTTAAGTATTTCTGCAGAGATAGCTCTCTCTTCTTTTTCCCTGTGTGTTATGCTACCAGTTTTGGCACAAGAAATAAATTTGAAATCAATACATGTTGGTATTGTTAGATATTGTAATGTGTTGTGAGATTTTTTTTAAATGACATTAATCTTACTGTAACTAGCTGAGCCCAGCACTTTCACCCTTTCATCCTGTATACTCTTTCTTTTTCTGTCGCCAGCCTTCTGAATGTATTTTCCATAATAATATATCCCTCTACTATTGTTGATCTCTTCAGCATATTCGTCCCCAACACACACATATATTTTGCCCCCTTCAGATTTTGTTTATGGTTTTTACTTGGAAAAATCATGACGTCTCCAGGAAAATGCATTTTACATTCTCTTGCCAGTCTGCAGCATTTCAGAAATATTACCAATTGCTACGTGAATAATTGATTCATGGCTGTCACAGCATGGAGGTGACATTGTACCTTCTTACTCTTCTTCCCCACCCCCTAGTGCTCCTTTAACCTTTTCTTCTTTTCTTATTCTTTGTTGACAAAAGAACCATTTAGATTTGGTCAGCACTGGGCTCTACCCGTGCAAAGTAACTGGCAAACAAAGACACAAGAAACCCTATTAGGAAACTTTACTTTAGGTAGTGTAGATATTGTTGATTAATTTATTATAAGCACTATAATAATTGAGAAATATACAATCAACATTGTGTTTAATTGGCACAGCACACTTGTTATGTAAACACTATTTAATTCTCTAGACAATTAACTGTGTTTATATGAAAACACATTGCAGGGAAAAGCAAAAAGTTTATGTAATTATGCATGAAAAAAAGCGCATTTTCTTCTTGTTTGAAAGACACGCATTGTAATACTCGAAGTCTAATTGGTCAACTAACACTGGAGCATTAAATACTAATTATGATTTGCCTCTGCTGTTTTATGATGACATTGAAATATGTTTTTTCCTTTTGTCCTTTTTGTTTTTTTTACTAGCTTGTTCTGGGTACACATGCATCTAGATAATAGCTTTATTCAGCTAAAATACAGGGAAATTGAGTGTAATACTTCAAGTTTCTGTGGATAGCATATGTAGATAAGAATTAGACTACTTGATGTCAAGTCTAGGAAAAATGCTGCTTGAAATGAGGATAATATTTTGGAAAACTCAAGGACATTGGGTATAATGTCTTGCTAAATTGGACATTTATATGCAATCATGATCAATCTTAATAAATGTAGGAGATACAAGGAGCCTCAGATTTTTTAAAAAGAAGCTCTAAGACAAATTAAAACAGATTTAATGCATTCTTTCTATTAGGCTGTTGAATAGGTCCTTATAAATAAAAAGAGTTAATGCTAAAGCATTCTCAGGAAGTAATTCATGCGAATAATCTAGAAAGGGTGGATCTTAAACAGGCAGAGTAAGAAATAAAAGGGGATACTTGTAATAAATTACATAAGATCCAATAAAGTGTTGAATAAAAGTTAACACATATGTTTCTGGGTATAACTGTTAGAAGGAGAGAGCAATTCCCTTTTTAGATCCGTGCCTCAGTTTCCCCAGTCAGATAGGCTGGAGGAAATCCAGAGATGCACATCATGACACAACGTGCCAGGTACTCAAGGCTTACTCTTGCATTTGGAAATGCAGGAAGGGTTGCAGTCAGCATGCCTGGTAGGCAGACAGCACAGCACAGTCTGTGCAGGCAGCACCTGGGCAAATGAGGTCTGATCTGGGGCTGTCACACTTAGATTATCAGGTGTTGAAAGTACCTAGTTAAGATTAACTCCTTTTCGCCAGCTTCAGCTCGACCCATGGAGGTAACAGCAGGAGTGATCTACCTCCACTTGGCAGCCTGGGGAGTGAGAGCCATGGGATCACTCATCCCAAAGAGTCTCAGCAAAAAGTCTTCAGCTACACCAGCCACTAGCATGAGAGCAGGTGAGAGAGACCTAAGAGGCCAAAGGCTCCTCTTCCGGCTTCTATACTTGGCAAGGCCACAGACTTTTAAGCTTTTGAGAGGATTTGTTTGTTTGTGAGTTGTTAGAGTTTCAGGGTAACCTCAGAACTTCTACATGCCTGATGGATGCCAAATCCATGTGCAGATATAATCCCCAAGTAAAGAGAAATTGATTTGAAGGAAATTCTGAACTCCATTCCCAGAAATACAACACAAGCACCTAGATGGGTGTCATCTGGCAGTGTGCAACCTGATAGCTGAGCATCACAATGAAGCCCCAAGAGATAGAGTTTACTTGCTTTAAATCTGAACTCTATCAGTAAAAGCATTACATAGTGTGGGGACTGGGATTCAAGGAACATGGTTTGGTTGTCTACACTGAAGCTACACAAATTACTCTAGCAATCTTGTTAACTAGCTTAAAATTCCATATGTGTGGAAAGATATGTCAGGGGATATATCCACACATACATGAATCATTTCAGACTCACTGATGATAATTGCACCCTTCTTCACTCCATTGTCACATATCATTTCCTTTACCTACCACATACATCTTTTCTTGACTTTACCTTTTGCAGAAGCAGAATCTGATTTCCAAGGCTGCAGACAACAGAAGCTCATCACGCTTTCTTATATTTCTATTTTTCCTCTTTTTTTTCCACTTTGTTTTGCCCAAGTTAATCTTGGGACAATCAAAACATGAGTTGTTTGTACAATGTGCTTTGACCAGGAGATGCTATAAAACCTCTGCACATTTTCCTTTCCTCTTCAATAAATGAGAATATCACTTCATTCTGTGTCCAGCCATCACCAAGCTAAGGATCTTCCACCATAATTTTAGTTTCCTTACTGTCCTTCCAACCAGCATCTCAATACATCGTATGTCCAGGATGACTCACACTACTGTTTTATTTACGATGCAATCAAAGACTGTAGGAGAGTGAGCAGTAACTGCTTTCCCAATGCATAAAATATCCCTCTTTCTTTCAGCCCTATATTATAAACATATGAAAGACTCAATTTTTTCCTCTTCCTATTTCTTGTCCTCTCAGAAAAAGCAGCAGACGCTAGATACAAAGTGCTGAATGCAAGTGTCTAATTCATCTACATTTAGAGCATGTTTTTGCTAGGTCTATTAGCAGAAAATGTACTTGTAGCCTTCAAAGAAAATGGTTCTCTTCAAATCTTCCTTATTTGGTAGCTCTGGCAACAAAGACCACTCCCTATAGCAGAGGAAATATGCATCCACCTGCAGCCTTCACTAAGGTGAGATATATGACATTATTTCATCAGTATCGCTGACTCAGAGTGATACCAGAAACTTTATCTTTCACAGGAGAAGGACGGCCTCAGCAGCTATGAAAGCTTTCAAGAAGCACCCAAAACAGGATTCGGATTTTGCCAGTATTGTTAATAAATATTTGCTTTTGGGAGATTCCAGGAAGTGAGAAATGCTTTTCAATCATTTGTGAAATGTAGGTCCCAGATCTAAGATGCTTACATTTTGAGAACAAAAATACACCAAGGGAGAGAAAAGAAACAATAGCCATAGTTCACAAAGAACGCAAAAAAGGGGGAATTAAACAGAAATAAGAGAATGCTTGTTCATTTTTTTTTATTATTTTCAACTGCTGTCACAAATTTCGTAGACTGAAGCACTAGAAACAATGACAAGACATTGAATTTAGCATCAGAATTACCTACCTGGTACCAGAAATGCATTTCCCAACCTGCAGTGCATTAGCTGACTTCATACTGTAATTGTAATGAATCTCTTATTGGACCCTTGCTTCCCTGGACAATGCCATATTGTAAGGACTAAATACATCATCAGTGAGCCTCATTCTCGTGTATTACACTAATATATCATTGGAATGACAACTGCTTCTGATGATATATTAATGCAATACATCAGTAGTGTGGGGCTCCTATGGGGTATTACTCAGGAACAGGGGCCATCTAAAGAAAACAGACCCAGAGTCAAATTCAGTTTAATTACTGAATGAAAGGGCTATCAGGAGCAAGGTTACATGTAATACTAGCATTCTTACACCATCCATGAGATTAATTTGCAACCTCATTACATATTAAACTTGCAATTTTAGATGGCAATTGTGGGGTTTGGATTTGCCTGCTGATGTAATTCACAAACCATAGCCTCCCCAATATTTTATATTGATCCATGAATAATGCAGTTATTTTTTATTCTTGTCCATCTTGTATTCCATGATAGTTAAACAACACATCAAATGTGTAGCTATAAAACCAGATTTAGAAAAACTACACTCTACTCGAAACTATTTGTAGTCACTAGGCACCATATAAATATTTGCACTTACACAGTGCATTCAAAAGAAAGAGACTGGTATTTGCTTTTGCAGTCAATTATGCACCACATTTTCGTGTATCATTTGTCTTAAAGCTATCATAAAACGTGTGCAATTCTGCGGGATTGGGGTTTTTGTGGTTTTTATTTGTCTTTTTCTTTGTGATGTTTTTGGGGTTTTGGTTTGGTTTTTCAGTTGTTTTATTGTTGGGGTTTTTTTGGTGGGGTTTTGCAGTTCTTTTGTGTAGGAGACAAATTTTTTTCTGAATTTGTCAGGGACAAAAATTGTGCATTCTACTGTTTCTTAAGTGAAGTTATGAGTTGGATTCTGAAACGCTTTTAGCAAAAAGACTTCCATAACAATATTGCAATGTCCACTGACATGAAATATATCCAGAGTCATCTTCCCTTGGCTCTATTTTTCCCTAATTTTACTGCTAATATATTATAAGTTATCCAGAGAATCCATCTATATATTATGAATCAAACAGACATCAGAGGTGATATCACTTAAACTAGAGCTTCTGGTTGTCTTTTATTTCATGTTTATTAAGATTATAACCAAAGGCTGAAAAAAATTTCATAGAACAGCCAAAAGAATCAAGCCAAAAGACATAATGTATATTTGATTTTATAAACATCTTGCTGCGTCTAATCCAGACACTATACTTACTCTTGAATAGACTGTTTTGTTTAATAAGCATTTATCTATTGTTAATGTCTTTGGAGAATTCATCTTGGGGTTTGTACTGAAGATAAATGCAAGCGTGTGAGGGTTTATGAAAAATGTCTCAGCAAGTGACAGGAAGCCTGATATGAGTTACCACAGTCCGCTTCACATGTGGGGCAATCTACTACTTGTCTTGCATTTATTGTATTTTCTTGCTAGGCATTTTCTCTTTCTTTTTCTGAGACCCTTTGATAATATATACTTTTAAATACCAAACATTGACAGTAAATCTGAAAAGAATGCATGATGTAAAAAGAGAGACAAAACTACAGATGTAAAATGGAACTACAATAAAATAAAGAAGAAACCACAAAGATTTCCTTCTTTTTTTTTTTTTTTAATGATGTGTGCATGAGGGAAGGGAATCAGAATTTAAAAGGAATTAACTGAACATCAACTGCATGTCCCAGTGATACATGTCATTTTAGCTCACTAGGGTGATGTATGTTTTATTTAGAGAACTGTTCAAAGCTTCGGTTAGAAATTCTCCCAAGAACAAATGAAATTCTCTGAAAACAAAGTATCATTGTCTTGTGAGGAAAGTAAATTCTGTGAATATCTGTCTATATGTAATCATACCTATTCTTTGTGTGCCTTATACCTGGAATGATAATAAATAATGTATTGGGGGTGTGGAGAGAGCTTATGGAAGTATAGTAAATTAATGAAAAGCCCCATGTGACCTATCAGCTAAGTTCCCAAGATAGGTTTCTTTCTGTTATTTTCTAATTAGTAACAACTTCTCCATTCCTCTGTTGCATATTTCCCTTAGCCCACAGTCTGAACTAAAGGCATGTCTGTTACAAACTCTATTGTAGAATCTTCAGGATGTCAGTAGTAGCTGGAATTAAATTAGATTTAAACCCTTGCAAATTAATGAGTAACCTTGAGGTGTTTGAATGTATCTGGTATGTCAATAACGTAATGTGCAACAGAAAGAGGATGAACTTTGCTCATACACCATGTGGAGGCTTTCCCCTGTGAGTTTTATGCAGTGAATTATTTACTAGTTATTGAATTAATCAGACAATTTTTACTTTTTGGCACTTTTAAAATCTGATATTTAAAATCTGCTTATGTGCTTAATTGAATGGACAGCACATGCAAACCCGCTCCTTGGTGAGCCAGCTCTGCCTGTTTAATGCAAGAATTCAAAAATAAAATAAAAGAGCATTTCCCCCTTAGCATCAGCAGGACAGCCTGGTGAGAAAGCGCGCTGTGCTGCAGACACCTCGTGAAACTAAAGAGTGTCAGAGCGAGAGGAGAGATGGACTGGAGTGCATCAGTCTGCTTGTGCTCAGGAGCTGGATGAATTTGAAAGCTGACCAAGTCTGAATGGAATAGTGGTCAGAAAGCCAGGAACAATTACTTCAGATTACAAAATGCTTGAACGATTTACTTTGCAAGACAACTGCACAGTCTCCTTGTGCTAAAGGACCATCAATATCGCCTTTGGACAAAATTTGATGAGAGGTGGAGGGGTGGTGATGGCATGGGGGTGTGGGGGCGAAGAGATTCACATTGTGTAAGATGAAAGCAATGAAGTATTTAAATAGAAATGTATTCCAGTAACCGAAATCCCTGCCCAACATCATCTTTGTTTCAGAAAGTCTGATTAGTTAACATATTCCATCACCTTGGGAAGAAAGCTGAGGTAAGCGGCTTAATTTATAAATGGATGGAACAAACTTATTTAAAAATTCTCACTACGTTATCATGAATCATGTAGGCCTATTAAACTAATTGCTAAGTAAATTTAAGCAGTATTACAGTAGATTTCACTGAATTTATCATCAATCTAAAGAGATCTTTGGTGGTCTCATGCTGCCCCCCACAGATATGTCTCAGAACATTCATTATGCCATAATTACAAAGTCTCTTTGAAGAGGCTAAAAATCCCAAGACTCCTCTCATCAATTATTTTCACCTGTTAATTCATTTTGTGTGAGGTAATAACCTCAGCATAATAACAAATGTGCAAGTACTCCGATTTTGCAATTAAAAGCAGCAGGGCTCCTATTTTGATCATACAGACTGTGACATCCATCATAGAAAACAATTTGGGCCTAGCGGGATGACAGATGCCACACTGATGGCTCTACTAACTAACTGCCTGTCCTGGAAAAAAATGGTCCCGTTTCAGGCTGCAGCTGCAAGCTATCTGATAGCTCCTGGCCAGGCAGCAGGGAAAGCCTGCAGTGACTAAATTACTGAAAGGTAATTTTACTTCGCAAAATGAGGATTTTGGAGCCATATATATATGCATTCCAGTGGCTGGTGTAATTTGGAAACAAATAGTCCTTTTCATTTGAAAATGACTGGAATTGCTGCCAGTGTTCAGAGAGTATTGTTTCTCAGCCTTTTACATGAGAATACAGTGTAATACTCATTATTTCTCCCCTTTCACATCTTATTAGACACAGAAGGCAAGGTGGTTATCTCTGCTTTCTTTAGCTAAATCCGCAAAAGTAGGATTTCTTCCAACCTCTGGACAGGTGCCTAAATAATAGAAGAGTGCTCATTTTAGCCTTTCAGTTTGTATCAAGGCTGAGTGAGCCCTGTCTGGGGAATGATCCCGCTATCACCGACGAGCGTTAAAGTGATATGCCCTCATCTGAAACTCCACTAAAAACAATGAGGCAAACTGCAAGCGCAGGCAGCTCATTAGCCTCGAACCGATTCACCAAGGAAACAATTTGATGTAGAATTAATGACAGAAAAGCTGTTGTCCTGACTGGAGTGGGGGTGGGGGGCTAGAGGAAGCAGGGGGTGCATAGATTCAGAAAAGAACCCTAGAAAATGCAGCCAATTTATTTTCCTCTCTAAAGTGCATAATGTGATACCTCAGTATTGGACCAATTAACTTAAAACATTTAGCGCTGAAATACTGCATACTCTGAGTAAGCAAGACGACTCATTGAGCCTATAACTTTTTAATAGGAAACACACAATGCTGCTGTCAACTAATATGAAATATGTCAATACGGTCTGGGATTTTTGGATTTGTTCTTGTTTCTCCTTTTTTGTTGTTGTTTTGGTTTGGGGTTTTTTTTCTGTTTTTGTTTTGGGGTTTTTTGGTTTGTTTTTTGTTGTTGTTGTTGTTTGTTGGTGGGTTTTTTTGTGGTTTTTTTTGTTTGTTTGTTTGTTTTTTTGGGTTTTTGGTTTGTTTTTTGTTTGTTTGTTTGTTTCTTTTGTTTTATCCAGGAAGTCTAAAATCTGTGCAGAAGAGGCTGGACTGAGTTTGGTCTGCTAAAAGCAGCAGATGCAAATTACGAAGGGAAACCACACTGCTGAAAGAAAGGTGGGTAGGTATTGTAAGGATTGTGTTTTCAGATTTCAGCACACTAATGCAGAGCAACAAAAGATCAGCAGAAGGCCAAAGGTTAAGTATAGCATGAACTTTCTCAGTGGCTGTGCACCTTAAGATGAAAAGATAGCCCTGTTTATGACATCTGCAGACTACAATGCTTACCATTTTATACTACCCTCCTACATTCTCTGCAGACAAAGAGCGGTGCTTGGCTTCTTGGGAAAAATCTACTGTTTCTTACTCCATCATATTACACTCATAAACCCTGTCAGCAATAAAGGATGTATGGGTAGACAGAGGCAGGGATGCGCAGCTGGTAAACTCCATAATCATACTAGAAAAATACCAGCATTTCATTCTTTCAATTGGTTCTCTATTCAGGAATCCGTGTCTCATGGAGGTGAGGCTAATTCCCAGGGCTGGGGGCTGCTCTAGCTCATGCCGACAGCATGGCTGAGGTGTTTGTCCAGCATTTCCAGATACAGAAAGCAACCCTTCCTAAGCAGTCACAGGATTTACAAAGCAGAATGTGTGAAATTTTTTTAGTAGGATTATATTGCAATAGAAGCAAACAAAAGAGATTAATCAAAACAAGCAAATTAGTATTACCCATCTTAGATGTTCTTTAATGCAAAGCCAATAGTTCTTGCCCTTTATGCACATGCTCCTACAGTAACTAATGTACAGTAGCCATCAACAAATTATGACTTGTGACACTTTTGCTGCTGCAATATTAAGCCCAAAGTCCTATGGAGAAAATATATGGTTTTTATTACCAAATTGTTCTTGTTTACAATTCTAATATCCTCTTCATTATCTACTTTTCCAGACATTTTAGGCAGTTCTGAAGACCTGGGGCAGCACTAGTCCTGTCATAAGGAGAAATTAATGTTGTTAAAGATGGCCTAGCTGCCCTCTGGGACAGCTGAAGATGTGAAAATATAAGGTTCTGTTTTAAAGATGAAAATGATTAAAGGCACAGGCACCTTGCTCTTAGTGCAGCCACTAAAACTTTTAATAAAATACTTCAGCAGAAAAAAAAGCTGCTTTACTTCTTCCACTGTAAGTCTTAAGAAAAAAAAATGAGAGAGAGGGGAAGGAAGAGGGGGAGAGAGAGAGAGAACTTTGTTCTATAAGAAGAGGCTTGCTTTAAGGACTAATAAGCGTAAAAAGGACCTCATCATTATAAAGAACCTATTCGTCTCAGCAACAGCTCACTTAATAAAGACTGGATGATAGAAAAACCAGTAGAGCTGTCTCCAAATAGCCAGTAAGCTAATTAGGTGCATTGTAACAGGTAGCCCTTACAAAAACTGACAGGCTTAAGCCAGCATGCCGCAAATACTTAAGAACATCGTAGCAGATGTACAGTGGTTATTGTATCCTCTTCAAGGCTGTTGCTGCTGCCACAATTTTATAAGCTTACGCACCTCAAGCCCTCAAAGAAGCTCAAAACGGGTTTCAGTGGAAAAAAGGAAAAAGGAAAAAAAAAAAAAGAGAGAGAGAGAGAGAGACAAGAAACACAAATCTGCTGAAGATATTATATGAGCTTTTAGGGGTCCCAGACCAAAGAGACCTTTCAGAAGGATTGGTTCAGCTGCCTGGAAGAAAATGGCAGGCAATACAAAAGACGAGAGCATAACCTTTGTCCTAGCAGGGATGGAAGAATATCTGTCAGAACTTCACCTTCATAATCTTGCCCACCTCAGTCATTTTTTACTGGTTAAATGAAGGTTACAGGATTTGCTCTGAAGACAAAATGTCCCTTTCTCTTTAAAAACATTGTTGAAATTAAAAAACAAGTTTACTTTCTCATTTTCCGAAGATTCATATTCACTGCTCTCCCTTTGGAAAGAGGTCAGATATTACAATTGTAATTGTCTCTCACATGCTTTTGATTTTCTAGCAATCATATGATGTAATTGATGGTATACAGAAGCTGTTTGAGGACTTCTAGGTCCCTTAATGACAGCAATAGTGCTGCAAAGGAAAATGCCGCTGGTCTTGACACTCTGGGAAGTCTAACTTCCCATCACTGGAGCTGGGATTGTGGTACTGACTTGCTTTGGGTAAAAGCCCATGGCAACAAGAGGACTGGAAGAAAACAAAGCCTGGCTTTCAAGCAGCAGTGGCTCTTCAGAAAGCAATGGCTTCTGCTGAAAACCATGAGGGAACCAGAGGCCTCAGTACCAGAGGAGCAGAATTATGTGAATACTCCCCCACTCCGGCTGCATTCATGTGGAACAAGTGATTCAAAAAATCTCTGTCAGGATACCTTCATTCCGACCCGCAAAGCTAACTTTATCATGACACCAAATGTAAATGAATATCTGCCAGCATGTATGTGAAAAAGGTATTTTTCAATACATAGTGTTATCAGCAGATGCTTTCAAATCCTTCCCATCCCCTGGGGTGATTACACTGAATAACGCTGTATTTCTGCAAGAGAAATCTAGTACTATATTCAAGTCTAGAGAAAAATACTATGAGCTTTGCAAATCCATAGCTACAGAAGTAACTTTCCATTAGGAAAAATATCAGTGTCAAAATGTGGGCTACAGGCTCTAGAGCTCCAAACAAGAGTAATTACTTCTGTAGAGGAAAACTATTACACTATATAATTAAAACATATCCTTGCTGTGATATGAACTATGAAAGTATTGAGACTTAGTAAACAGAGTTAATTTGTAATTATTGATGCTCTTTCAGGGGTGAGTATATAGTATGATGACCTCAAGTAAAAGAGCATCTGTATTAGGATCAGCCCATGCTATATTACAGATACATTTTCTCACACATAATCTATTATTGGAAAACAAAAGTCAAAACTATGTTAGAAGGCGCAAAAAATAGGGTTCATTTTGCAAAATTAATTCATTTTTTGAGGAATATGTGAGGCAATGTGGGATTAAATTATGCAATCAAATTATTTAACTTTTGCAGAAAGTCTGATTCATTTACTTTTTCATATTATCTTAATAATTTTCATGAAATGACACTTTTAAAATTCTTCTGTAAGGCCAGGTGTATTAATTTCCTTGTGTACTTTCTGAGGGCATACTGTCTCAAGATACCTGAAGAACTGCTTTCTTTACATGGAAATAATTTATGTGAGGAAATTCTACTATTCCCTTTTATAGATTAAGAGTTAAGGGTGAAAAATTAGGAATTTCTACTAATTAGAAAAGATTGCTAATTTTGAGTCCCCAGTTGAAGAAGACTGGACACTTGAGTTTTGAAAGATTTTTGGAGATTTTAAATAACTAAATTTTTTTTGCACGGCTCCTGTAACTTCAGTTGCAACTTTAGGTACCTATCCCATGTGCAAATCGGCGTCTTAAGAATGTGAATGTAGGACTTATAAAGGACATAAAATATTGTTAGTAGTGTATCTTAGGCAGTTTCCCTAGCAACATATAGGAGTGCTGTGCAGAGGCAGATACAAGGCCCAGTTCCCCATGTCAGCACTCAACTGTTTAAGATATAAGGATCTCCCTTGTCTTTTTCCAATCCCTTCCCTCATTCCCTTCATGATCCCCAGAATGTCCAATACATGACCTTTCTACACAAATTTTATTGCTCTCAAGAGCATCTTCCAGCTACTATACCAGAAGTCTGTTGGAAAAATAAAAATGTGACATGTAATTAAAGACTGAATCTTTGTATACATACACACAAGAAATCAACATTACTACTGAAAGTGTTTTATATTCTGTTTTCCACGTAGTAAAAAAATAACCAAATCGAACACTAACAGTAAGGAGTTGCAAACAAAGAAGTATTAACATGCTAGTCCTGCTGAATAGAACAACATTCTATCATGCAGTGGTGACTGAAATTATTGCCTCTATCTCCACATTATTGTGTTTAAGGATGTTGATTTAGTTAGTTCACAAATGACATCAGCTATTTACCTTCATCTGTTAAGAGTAAACAGATAAGGAGAGATGTTCCTGAAATGGAGACAGCAAGGATACTAATCCGAGATAGCAAGTCCTCCTTCTGGTACAGTCACAGATGAATCTTGGTGGGGCATTAGCTATATTCTGTGCCCCATTAATTTTTGTGATTTTTCTTAAAAAACCGCTAGGATTTTGAAAAATTTACAAGGAATTGAGAGGAAGATATTCTAGTGGAGAGTGCCTTAGTAGCTAGCAAAACTAACAGCCGGCCTTGCCTTGTAGAACTGTCACAGTCAACAGGAATCTTTGCTTAAGTGTTACAATAGTGGTAGATGTGGGAATGTGATGACCTTGATATTGGAAGATAAGGAGTATTGTGACCTCACCTGGGGGAAGATATATAATTATATAAAACAACAAACATCAAAATAAGGACAGTGTAACATGTCTTCTAACTATATTTCAGAAAGTTTTACAAACACTGAACACAATTGATTAAAATTATAATTCTCTTCACTGTAATGCTATATGTGCCACTAACTTCTAATAGCTGCTCAGACTCAGTACTGATGGCATGATTTGCTCTTTCTTGTCTCCACATACTGAGACGATTGACAAGATGGGGAATCAATGCAATTGGCAGACATTCGGTAAGGTCTCAAAAATCTGTAAGGTGCGGAATAAAACTTTAGTCACGTGAATTGCTGTGACTGCTTGCCTTATTCAGATTGCCAAAGTGGAACTGCAAAAAATGAGTGGCCTCAGTCACAGCTCTAGTCGCAGCACTGTGGACAACTCTCCATGCAGGAATACTTTTCTTTTCCTCCTCTCTCTGAACCTCAAGAGCTCTCTCAGTCAGCATCTACAGCAATAGGACAACGATTCCTGTTTCTTTTTAGTCATCTTCTACACAGAAAATGTAATTAGTGAGTCTTTCCTGGGCTTTGCAAGATGTAGGATTTACAGACTTCAGGAGCTCAGGACATGGTCCACAGCTAATAGAATTTACAAGAGATCTATGCATTTATATATAAAGTTACACTAAAAAACCCCAAAACACACCAAAGCAAGAACAAAAAAAAAGAAGAAAAAAAAGAAAGAATGGCAGAATGAACCCAGAAAACAACAAACACCCCAAAACACCCAAACCAAATAAACCAAACAAACAAAGCCCCTATGAAACCAATCCTGTACAAACCAAAACAGAAACAAAACCTGGTATCTTAGGACACCATTACAACTTACATTTCTTAAATACGTATGTCAGAAGGTGGTATAAAAATAGCATATATCCATAATACAAGCCATTAATATGTTATTGACCCATTATACCAAAATGATCCAAGAATGAGAAATTCTTAAATGATGTTTACATTTTCTTGAAACTATAAATGGGTAAATATGGTTCAGAATGAAGGTAACCTTTATGTTTTGTCAATATAGAAGAGTTGTGAAAAATAATGGCTGTAACTCTTAATTCTTTATAGCTGAGATTTTCAATTTTAAAGCAAATTAAAGCAAAAAACTCAAAAAGAGGAGGTGATGTGAGATGCAGACAATAAAAAACTCTCTGTGATGTAAAAGAGCAGCTATAACAGAAGTTAAAGTGGCTCAGAAATCAAACAAATAAAAAAAGGAATCAATTAAATAAATGTAATTCACAAAGCTCCACAGTCAGTATAAACATCAAGCAAGCAACGTCTCTTGTCAGTCCATGAAAGGAGAACTTTCTGGCCTCAACAAACACATGCTGAGATTTCTAGATCTCTTGCATTTATTATAGAAACAGAACACTAAGAGATAACAGTATGAACTTGCTAACCACTAATAAAATTCTTCTGGATGCTATGAAGCATAAAACTACTGAAGCCATTTCAAAATGTAACTTAAAATGATGAAAAATGTGCAGACTTTTCCAGCACATTTTTACATAAAATAACATATTTTAATAGTTCCCACATCTATATAAACAGAAGATCTATCACTAGTTGTATCAATAGCAGAGTGTGAGGATTAAGAGAAGCATAATGAATTGTCTCAAACACTGTCAAAGGAGGAAGTTCCCACAAGATAAGCTACCACAACAGAAACTTCAGATAACCAGGGATGGCAAACAGGAAGGTGCTGATTTCTGACCTACACGAAGGTGAAAGGTTTGGCATTAGCATACTGGATGAGATTCCACTGTGCAAACTGTGGGAGAAGTGTAGACAGCAAAAATAGGAAGATCCCAAGCCTGGTGAGGCAGATCTTGGTAATCCATCCAGATAAAATTCCCACCATGACAAATGGAAGGAAAGCAAGCAGCCATTACAAAAATGCCATATCTTGTGGGAACAGGACATTCACCCCATGGATTAAGGGACTTGAACAATATAAAAGAGATACCTCCAGAAGAACACTTTGGGATGCCCACCACCCAGCAGACTGGGGTAAAGAAGGACTAGCGGGATGTGTAGGATTCCACATGGTGGTGATGTCTTTGCTTAATCTCGCTCTCTCTCTCTATCCTCCCACTTCCCTTTCCCCCCATTTCTATCTCTCTTTCTCATATTTTCTGTTAAATAAAATCCATACTATTGACTTTGGCTTACAGCCTCGTTTGCCCCTTAATTCGGGCAGAATCATCCCTAAATAATTGAATCCTAACACAGAGGTAAACAGCAGGCTCACATCAGCCCTATGTGGAAAAAATGTATTCTTGATTTTCTGTGCAAGCTCAATAATATGCAGAAGTAATTCGGCCATGTTAGATCAGTCTTGCATTTCTGCAATTACTATTTTTGGGCCATGGTCTAAAGGTTTCTGTCATACAAACATATTTGGGGGGTATTTTCTTGTGTGTTTTTGGGGTTTGGTTTTTTTTTTTAAAGCAACGACAGGTTTCCACATGAGAAATGTGGGGGGTTTTGATACTTAGATGTTTCTCAGATTCAAGAAACTGTCAATGTCTATGGTAAACTGAACAAAATTCTATCTCACTCTTGGTTCCTTTCCAGTCCCTTTCCACAGACAAGAAATGTGAAATTCTCTTAATTTTGAATAGTGTACAGTCTTGGGCCATTCCAGAGAATACAGTAGCATTTTGACAAACATGCTTATCTACAGATTGCGAAAACACAGTCTGCTCTGCTTGGATGCAGCACAAGGCAATTTCACTTGCTAATTGAAACTACAATTGAAGAAAATTTCCCAGTCTGATACACTGGTAGAAGAAGACATGAGCATGAGAAAAGGGCAGGGAAGGAACCTATCCCAAACTTTTAGGTCAGGCTAGTATTCATCATCTCATATCCCTGTGGGTTTGAGCATGCTTGTCCTCAACTCTCACTGTGCAAGGGGGAAATGCTAATCTTCAGGTTATTCCCTTCCATTCTGTCATGGAAAACTGGGCAGTGGGATTATGAGTCCTGACCTATACAACAGGAGTGTGCCTCGTTTCTCACTTTTATCATTGTATGATAATCTAGCTCCAAATTAAAAATCAAAACAGAGAAATTAGATAACCTGTTCTCTTTCTGAAATCTGAGTTTGCCTTTGTGATTTTTTTTTAGGAGGGTAGAAGTAGTCTTCTGCTAGAATTGTAGCACAGATCAGATCTAGTCTATAAATTCCATCAGCAGACTCCTTCATCATAAGCAGACTCATTTTTTGTGTTGATGTTGTTCTCCAAGGCTGGAACAAGTGTCTGGTCAATTACTCGTAGAATGAAGAAATATCTAAACTGGAAGAGTGATGACAAAATTTCTGTACTATGATGTTATCTTTCAATCTTCTTGGTCTGCTTGTTGGCCTGTCTTCTTTTTTTCCATTTTATTTCTTTAGTTTGGGGGGGGGGGGGTTTACAACATTTTTGTACACAAAATTTTAAACTAATTTAGCTGTTTCATTCGCCTTCTATTGCTCTCAGATTTCTTGCATGTAGACACTGCATCCCAGGTGTATTAGATCACATTAAATGCCTTCCTTCTGCTCTTTGTCCTAATATGTGCTCTTTCAGCTGTAAAAGATACTGCATAACAGTAGCACTTTGAACCAAAAGGTCAAAGAGCTTCTTGAATTAGCAATGGTCACTGCTGGTCTAGATACTGACTTATTTGTTATTTGGATTTACCTGAAGTTTGCAGTTTGCTTGGCTGTTTTAGGAATTGTATTAAAAGGATTATTTGAAATAGTTTGTATCATTCAATCTCTTGTTAAAAGACCAAAATCTGAAGGTAAATCTGCTCTGCAGCTTTCTAACTTGTCTGACTTTAATTGTAAAGACAAACCCTTTGTAAGGGATTGCAGAGGGGCATTCAAACATTGAAAGTTTGGTTCTATTGTATTTGAGGACTTAGGTCTTATTCAAGATGAGAAGGGAAAGGAGGATTAAAAGCTTAAAGCAAAGATAAAAATAAGTTTGAAACAAGCTTACTGGAAGAAAGAGAAACAAGCTTGTTGTGACCTTGCCACAGGGAAGAGAACAGGTTTACCAGGGCTTTCCAAGAAGGCTAAGACAAAGGCCATCTTGAAATTGTGAACCATTTGCTGCTTTAACCTGCCCCAATTTTAAATGAGTCGGCTGTGGTTAAAGCATTTAGGAAGGGTGAAGTTTGATCTCCTCTTAAAAGTGCTGTCAATTCTTCTTTTGTAAAAACAAAAGCAGCCTGTAGGTAGGTTGATTTAATATCATTCTATTTTATCAAAAGAGCATGGCCAGCTTTGCAGCAACCACAGCAGCACAGATTTGTGACGTATAGTAAAAAAGAAAATCCCATATTTCTGCAATAGCAGATCTCCATAAAAAGGGAGGAGATATAAGGGTAAACAATAACATTTTTCTCTCATTTAATCTATGATAGTGGCTGATTTTTCTTTTGATTTGAATTAATCAGCTGTAGGTGTTGCATAGAAGCCAAAAGGAAGAAAATCTCTAACTAGACTTACCTTTGCATTTCTGATAACCATAGAAGGCTGCCTTGCCAGCAAGAGAAACATATAAAGTTCAGTTTCTTTCCACAGTGAGATAAGAGGATCTTAACCAGTGACTGTGAGCACTCAGTTTCCTATTTCACGCTTAGTGCATAAAACTTTGGTTAACTCTCTCTGTATGTCATGGGCTCTTTAACATGAAAGCTGCTACTACTCCCAGCTCTGGAAATCTAATTCTTTTTGGATATTTCTTTTTTTCTTTTTATAGGAAACTAAAATATTTCTTGCAGTAAGGTGGAACTTACCTTTTTTTATTTTATTTTTTCTTTCCGTATGTTAATATCTGCAGGTGCACTCATTATATGTACAGATTCTAGCCCTCTTATCTCCCAGCTTTCATGGATTTAAAGTTGCCATCCAGAGCAATGTGAAAGGACTTCTGAAAAAAATTAAAAATCCACCAGTCTGTGGCTGAGAACTCAGTAGTTGTTTTATGTGTAATTTGGCATCAGGCAGCTTTCTCACCCTTCCAGGTTCTCCCTGCTTCTGCTACCAACAAGTTTCTATGTTTCTTACATAGAAACTCATTACATTTTCCTTGGAAGTGATACCTCTTGCTTCCAGGCCATATTGCCTTCTTGAAAACATTCTTGTTTTACTTTTCCTGGGCTAGACTGGATAGCAGAAGATATTTGAATATAGGCGGCATAAAGAAAAGCAGTAACTGATTTTGAAAATGTTAATAGGGCAAATAACAAGCCCTATATATGTAATATTTGAGACTCTACTTCCACATACTGCTCTGGTGAGATGAAATTTTAGTCCATATAAATCAGACAAAACTCTGGGGTTTTTTTCAGATTTCTGCAGTCTGGCTTTTGTTTACAGATATCAATGATGATAAACAAGATGCAAATAATTGTCCCAATCAGGATATTTGTACCTTTCCTCATTTTACTACTTTAGAGCTATTACCCCCTCCTCATCTCATGCTCCCCTTTGTGCTTTCTTTAATATCAGCTAAATGACTACAATAGTCTTGTAAAAGCCTGATCCTAAAGGAAAAAGCTTTGACTATCAAAGCTAATCTATTTAAAGACACTTCATCCATTTCTACCTATAACTATTATTCCCTTATAGCCATATAATCTCAATAGCTGTACATCAGCTGTGAATACAAAATAGGTAGATACAAATGAGGCATATTTTGCATGGCTGAACCACCTGGGTCCTCTGGTCAAGGCTGAACTGGGCTCAATGGTTACACTGTCTGTTGTAATAAATTAGCAGTGCTTTTGTGCTGTGCCTCTAGCTGTAATAAGGATACATGCATTATGGGTGTCACCCTGTCTCTAAGGACAATTTTAATATAGCTTAGACAATAGCCTAGCTAAATAAACAATGAACCAATCATGATATAGAAAAACAGTGTAAGCTCCAGGATATAGAACTTTGCAAGGGAAAAGGAAGAAGCAAACAAAACATCAGAAAGATTAGGAAGCAACCGATGCCTTAAGTTTTTAGCTTTTATATTTTCCAGATTCCTTAATGCATTAGTGTACAACTCTGAACTCTATATAGACTGCTAGTTAGCTCTCTTCACATTTTGGTCAGACTAAACAATCCTTCTGGGCCTGGGAACCAAGGTCACACCATTTACCTCAGGCCCCAGAAAGTATAAACAAAATGAATGGAGGAGAGAGACAAACTGGGGGAATGTGACTTCATTACCTGAAGCTATAATTGGACAATTAACCTCTGATATGCAAATAGACTGAAATTATATCTGTCTGACAAAGCTCATGACTGTTGTCCATCTTGGGTGTAGCCTCTGCCAGGCTATTGCACTGCCCAAGGTGTATCCTTTAAAGGTCTTTTAATAAATACCTACTTTATTCTCTAATTCTGTCTAACCTCTGTCTTAGGTAGCCTCTCCAGGCATCACAACAATAAGAAAGACACTTATAACACCCTAGATAATCTAGAATGGTTATTTAGTGTCACTGTTTAGGACCTGATTCAGCAAAGCATCTAAGATAAATCTAAGCTAATGTTAAGTGCTTGTTTTACCTTTATGAACCAGATTTCAGTAACAGAAATATGCTAAAAGTTAAAGTAATTTTTGACTGTTTGACAAATCAAGGCCTAGAAGTTCGAAGTATAAGCCTAATAAACAGTGATGTTAACAAACTAAAGTAGCACTCTTATCACCATTGTCAATACTCAACTAAATCTGTGCTTTTAACAGCCTGACAAGAGGAAATCTAGAATGGATGAAAATTAGAGTAAAAGTCCTGACCAGACTATTTAGACCTGTGTAAATTTTGATTTTCACAGTGAGGATGAAACTTACCCAGATGACTCCTGTCTTACACTTCCCTATGATTTAGCTCTTGTCTCTCCTTCAGTCCTAAAACTGCAGTGCAACCTCCACCTTGTGCTATGACTTCTGCTAAATCTGTTTTCTGAGAATGCTGGATGCAATGTACTTTTGCATATCTAGAATTCCTTTAAAGGTCTTATTCAACACAAACTCTTCTATGATATTCTGCTGGTGGGCTAATCAAAAATATGTACCAGTAAAAAAATCAGAGAATCATACAATGGTTTAGAATGAATAGGACCCAATTTATTGCCTTAGCCCTTTTCCTCTCCCAAAACGTCTTCATCTCTGACCAAATGAAAAATATTTAATGGACTGGGAGAGAAAACATGATAGGTCTGGATTAATATGCAAAGATTTGTAATTCACTTTACCAAGTTGCCTCATCAGCTTAGTCTTTTGCTCATTAAGGTTGTCTTTGTACCTCCGAAGGAGTGTGTGACACCAACCTTATCTGTAGCCTGTCACTAAACCAGAATTGAGTAGAGAATTATGAACTTTCCTATGAAACATTAATTGCTTAAAGAAATTTATTTCTTATTAAATGTTTTCCTTAAAATATTCACCAGTGTTCCACAAATCTCCTGTAATTAAAGTTTAGAAATAATTGCAAGGAATGGTACTGTTTTATCCTTTTTTAGAAAAATTAAAATAAGCAACAGAAGATTTAGTTTAAGGAGTCAACTGCCCATGACTTTTGGGTTCCAGAATGAGGTGTTTAGATCCCAGTTTCACAGAACATTTACTATTTTATATCACTTTTCATACTTTTTTGCCATGTTACCTATGGCCTTAAAATCAGAAACAGTTATGTTCGTGAGACCAAACAATTCTACAAATATGAAAGCTATTGAGTAGATTACATGCAAAATTAAGAGTATATTCAGCAGGCAGATGTAAAAAGCTGTAGTGCCTTCTCTGGCCCTATATAGGCATTCTGGTAGGAAGCAATTTTCCAAAGGGACTTCTAAGTTCCTTATCAATAAAATAGTCTTTTCCTTTCTTAAAACCCTTGCCTCTTTCTTACATGCCTTCAAATCTCTTCAGCAAGTTCATTTTCTTGCCTCACCTCTAGGTGAAAAAGAAATACTTTTCAAGTGGAATTCGTGGTTTTCACTAAGAACCAAGCACACTCTTGGGGTAGTGGGACAGGCAGAATAGACAGCTATAGATAGCTCAACCCTGCAGGAGGAAATGGTGTGTGCTGGCAGTGCTTGTGT
This sequence comes from Sturnus vulgaris, assembly GCF_052056855.1. Taxonomy (NCBI): domain Eukaryota; kingdom Metazoa; phylum Chordata; class Aves; order Passeriformes; family Sturnidae; genus Sturnus; species Sturnus vulgaris. Next base: position 127,151,280 of record NC_142243.1, read on the forward strand.
CTGTGCTTGCAGAAGGGTGAATGGAGGGGCAAGGGGCAAACCCCAGAGCCAGCAGAGCATCCAAAGGCAAGGGAAGTCTAAGAGTAGCCTCACTGAGACATGGCACTTCAAGGGGACCCTTGCTGGTGGCACTGGGAGGTGTCCCCAGGTGTGGCTGGGAGCCTGGTGGCTGCATTCAGCTCCTCTTTGAGGTTAGGCAGGACACTGGCAAGGCTCTGAGTGTACCTGCTTGGTCAGTGGCCTCTTTCCTTCTCCGAGAGCTTTGGCTGCCTGTGCTCAGATCAGCTCCCATGCCTTGGTCAAAGGTGGGAGGAGGAAATGCTGCAAAGATCCTGTCAAACCTCCCCACTCTGAAGTGCTTGCCTGAGCTGCACCACAGCCATGAATCTCCTGATTCCGAGTGACTGAGATCCTCAGGCTGAGACTGACCTCAGACCCCACTGCCAGCCCTGCCCTGCTCTCTTAGTCCTTAGTCCTTAGTCTCTTAGTCCTGCCAGCCTGGCTGACCCCGTGGCATCCCTTGGCTGCCCTCATGGAGCAGCCCTCTCTGCCACAGTGGGCATGGCTGACCCTGCTCTCACACCTTTTGCTCCCACTGGGAAGGAAAACAAATGTGTGAGTCAAACAGGAGCCACATTTCACTCCAAAGAGATTCCATAGACAGACAACTGAAATACTGGATATCCAAAAGGCCTGCCATGGCATCAAAGTTGTCTACATTGCCCAGTATGATTGTATTTAGTGCACAAACTGTACTTTTTCCTGATTTCCCATTGCTCTATTTACCAGTAGTCAGATGACATCTTGCTCCAATGAAGACTCCTGGTGTGCAAAACAGTAATTTTTTTTTCTTAACTTGTTTCTTGGAAAGAATTGTACTTTTTGCATATGAAATTTTCCCAAAACACAAAACCTAAGACAGCTGTCTGGCATAAGAAACTTCTGTTCATCCTGAACAGTTTAAGTCTAACAATATAATAAGCAAGAGTTTTATTGTGGAGACTGTTAGTCAGTCTTAAGTATAGGCATTATTTGCTGCTTAACCAATAATAACAGGCTAATAATAAAGGCTGCTGAAGAAAAAATTGCACATTTAAAGCATCACCTGTTCAAAGAACAATGAATCAGTCTCTTAGACATAAATGTAGTCAAAAATAGCTTATAAATGACAGCATCATATTGCAAACTTAGATCTCTTTCAGGAGACTTTCTGTACTGATTTGGAGGGATCTAGCATATGACATAAATAATCAAATGCCATTATATCAGGGAAATATTATCAATACCTCCAGAAATTCACCCAGTGTTTACATCTTAGAAATTTTGCCCTACTTCCTGCATAGAAACAGCATGTCTTCATGGATATTTTAATACGTTGCATTGACATAACACATAAAGTAAATGTAAAATGCCTGTCTCAGTCAGTGAGGTGAATGAATATATTATTTAAAGGTAGATCATGAGTCGCACATGACTTTCAGATTTTATGTGAAAGATAAGGAGGCTATTTCTTCCTTGCCCCCAGGAAAGAATTAGATTATAAAATTAAAATTAAAATTGTGAACACAAGCAATAGGAGTAATGCTAATTTGTTTTGTTATACACACGTCTATGAGCACTGCTTTCACTTCATACAAAGAAATTTGATAAGATCATATGGTACAGTCATGGAAAGTTTTATGAGGGCTTCTGAATGAGGAGTGTTCAACTGGCAATGTATTTACAGTTTATGGAATTATACCTGCTTTTATCTGGCACCTAAAGAGCATATGTGAAAAATGGAATTAGGGAAACAAGGCAGAGCAGTGCTACCTTGTAATGAGTAAGGATCCTGTTTTATGTGTCTGACATCAGTGTCAGAGGAAGCTCACTGCTTCAAATTCATTCTGCTGGTTAGCATGAAAAGCTGACATGAAATGGGGAAGCATTTGCTTCAACAACTGACAAGGTGAGCTGTGGTCATCATTGAAACACTTTCACACCTGAAGGCTCAGCCTTTAAGAGGACAGAGGGACAGGGTGCTACCCCTAGCTCAACCTGCCAGCTCAGCAGATCCTTCAGTCCAGTCAGAGCCCACACTTAAAAGCAAGGAGAATGGAGGGACACAGTTGTCCCAATGCTACCACGGAGCCAGCTGAACAGCTGGTAGAATGCACCTACGTTACTGTCAGACCCCCAGCAAAATGAGTCATGCCGTTTTCTTCCAATATGAAAGAAAGATGCAGCTCCTTCCTTTTCTTACTGGGGGAGAGAGTGAGAGGAGTCAGGCTCTGTGCCAGAACTTGACAAACTACTGCTGCAATCTGTGAGGCTCTTTTATGAAATGTCTATCACAGATGTGTGAAAGAATGGCAAAAGTGGTGGGTTTTGTCACACCAAGGTACCAAAAGGATCTCTGTGAAGCATGGATTAGCACTGAAAAGAAGTAGATGTGAAACATGCAAATATATAATTCTTACAAAATAATGCTGCTCCTAGGCTAATTAGTCCTGCACTTATTAGTGCAGAGTTAGCTTGTTCATCCCTGCATATATCCCCTTGTAAAACTGAGGAAAATAATAACTGGGAGACGACACGGCAAGGATGGAATGCAATCCTGAGGAGAGCAGCTATAAAGGCACAGCTGGGTCATGTACATTGGAACAGACACAGATGTATATATTTGTGGGCCAAAGTACTCTTGGCAAGCTTTTTAGCAGAGATAACTGATGAATGAATTTCCTGGTCCTCTGCAGTTTCTGGGTAGCAATGACTCATTCATGCCCAGTTCTGAATTGTGAATAAACCCAGTTCTTTTGGGAATAAAAAATTTTATGAAATTTTATGAGGAACTAGCAAGGCAGTCTTCTCTGAATAAACCACTCTTCTTTCAGGTGGAAGAAGAAAAAATATTGCTGTTTGCAATCTTCTTAAACACCTGCTCCCTTGCCCACTCTACACCACTAATAGCAGCACTGTCAGACTGAACGGTGTAAAAATCATGGTTTGTGCCTTCAAATCCTGAGATTAGTTTATGTATCATTATATTTCTTTTTAAAGTTTTGGAGTCAAATTACTTTGCCTTCCAGGATCTGAGCCATTAGTGCGGCTGAATGAGTAACAGTTTCTGAATATTCCAATAGTATTTTCTGAACAGTTTCATAACAGGTTGTGAAATCGCCAGCTTGCTGATGAATTCAGGGTGTTTGAAAAATGAGGCAACTTCTCCAGAGAACCCAATAGCTGTTTCGCCATATAGTGCTTTGGCTGCCGGAAAATAAAATAAAAGGTGAACTGGAACCCGAAGTCATCTTAGTAGATTAGTGCTTTATTGTCTATCACTTTTATGAAACAACATTTTTTGAAGTCAGATATCATAAATCATTATTGATTTTCTCAGAGAAAATTTTGCTCAGGCCTTTGTCCATGACCTCCAAATGCATTGGAGATGAGAACAGAAAGCACATATTTTCCTGGACTGAAAACTCAACAGCAGGAAGGAACTATGGTGTTACAGCCATGGAAGCTGTATTGTTTGATAGGGTGAATGCTATCTAAGCAAGGACTACAGGATAAAGATTTTATTACTCTATACCAATTATATTAACTATTTCAATTAAATATAAATATATTAAACTGACAATAAATATATTTCAGTAGCATAGTGGTCTTCTTAATTAAGGTAAGCTATATTCCCCTGCAAAAAACCTCTTAAATATAGGTAGAAGAGATTCACACAGAAGTCACTCATGCTTTTAAGACACATCCAGGGAACCTTAGTTTTCCTGTAGAAAGGGCATTTCTGGGGTTAACTTGGTCAAGGAAAGAAATGTTTCACTTGTATTGTGCAATTCTACCAAATGTAAATTCATAAATACAATAGGATGCTGTTTTCATGAGTGGTGTAGACTGTATGACAAAATCCCTTTTCAGTGACTAAACAGCTCAATAAATAATCCTGCAAAAGGGAAGGAATTTATTGTTTTTAAAGGTGAGGTGCATGAAAGCTTCTATTGTACTTGATTTCCTCCACCTCTTTTTTTTGCAACCTAGAGTCAGAGAGTGGAAAAATATAATTAATAGTTTGGGATTTCTGAAGCCCTGACAAAAAAAATCTTGCACAAACTGGCTTTTCTCCATCCACAAAAATTAAATTTCAGAGGCACCTAAAGGAAGATTTAAACCTTTCATTATGAGAAACAATAAGCACTATTGAAATGTTTGTCTTGCCACAAATAAATGGTCTAATATATCACTTGGTTAGGAATGGATGATTACATTCTTTTAGAACCTGATAAGCTCTTCCCAAATTCAGCTCTTCTTAAGAGGTTACAAAAAATACTTTTATAAGCCAGTTAATAAAAAGTGAAAGGAAATACTTTTTAGATAGCATATACAATTAACCTAGGGAAATCATTGTCAAAGAACGTTATTGAAGTCAATTGATTATTGGATCTTTAACAAGATGAGATTTGAATATGAACAATGAGAATACTCATCACCTCATTAAACTGAGGAAAAATGTGGTAAAATTGCGCACCCTCAAGTGACAGCACAGAAGCCAGTAACTAATTGATCACGGTTAAGAAACTTCTTAGGCAGAGTAATTAATAATCATCCCTTGAAGAACATTGATATCCTTTAGAATATCATATCCTATCCTATCAGAAATACAGTCAAAAATACTGTAAACCACGGAGGACTCTGGTACAGCATAGTACTTGATATTCTATGTCCCCTAAAAATCCCCTCTGCAGTCAAGAGCTGTATGAGGAGTGATGAATTATGCTGGGTTTGAGGGGCAAGAAAGATGGCCATTACATGAGATGAGTGGATGTGAGTGAGTTGGTTCATGCAAGGTACGTGTTGAGTAGAGGTCTCCAGCTCTGCCAGAGCCCTTCTCCCTCCTCGATTAAAGCCCACACGTGCAGTGCACCCTAGAGTCATCTAAAGGATGATCCGTCACAACTTAGTTTTGTTTTGCCTAAGTTCCATGTGCACATGGTAACGTCAATGGGAATGCTGCCCTTACCCCTACTTTGCATTCCCAATGGTAACATATATATGAATTTGGAAGGACTCTTTTACCCTTGTGAATTTCAGTTAGAACATCAAGAAATACTCACTACATGCCTTGTTTTCATGTTTTTTGATTTTAATAAATCTAACAATAATGTATAACTCAAATTTATGTATGGAAATAAACCTGGAAATATATGAATATAGAACTGGGGCATTATTTCCACATGTGATGAGTTTTTATGAAAGAAAAAATATTTGGCACTGATTTTCTCTTCCAGAATATAAATGTTGCGATTACCACTGGAATTACTTCTTACTGTTTCAAAATAATTAAATATGAGGAAAAAATATTCACTCTTTGCATAATGAATCCATCCAACAGGGCACAATAGACACAGTCATATTAAAACCTGGATCATTACCCCTCTTTTCCTGCAATTAAGGACTCCACAGGATGTGGATGTTCTATTGATATCAGTCAGTCTAATAACATTTTAATTATTTTTAAAAGTCAGATAAGATGCAGAATCTGAAATAAACGTAGCTCAATATTGTCACACAGACACATCGACTTACCTTCTCCCTGCTTGCATATCTTGCACATGCTTTCAGAAAATATGTGAGCAGTACCACATACTCTAATGCTATCTTACTGAGAAGTAACCTTATGTCTATCATGTCATTTGTTTCCTTTAACTATTCCTCAGGGATTAGTTTGACTAGCCTATTGCTTCATGTTTGGATAATGTAGCTAATCCTTTCCAGTTTCATTATTCTAATCACTTGCAAGCTGGCTTCTTTTTGCTGTACTATATGGCAGCCAGACAGTTCTTCTCTCCTTTGTAAAGCAGCATGCACTGAAAATGCAGAACACCTTTTTTGTAGCCTCTATTTAAAAGCCGGGTTTGGCAGCTGGTTTAGTGTATGTTTCAAAACTACATAGACATAAGGGCCTTTGGGAGATGATGCTTCACATCAGGCTGTCTTTTTAGATCAGTGCAGAGTTTCTAGATTTTCACTTCCAATTGCATTCTATCCATAATTTCTGCGTTTAATTGCTAGCCATAAATGTGCATGCCACTAAAATAGCTGAAAACTTTGAAAGGTTTGATTTTAAAGTGTCCCTCTGGTGATATAATATACTTTGAGAGAAAAAGATACGATGATATTACTTGCACTCTACACACACCCTCTATGATTTCCACATCGTGTTTGGACAGTTTACCAGTAAAAACATTTGTGCTATCCTCAATATTTCAAATTTACTCTAACTTACAAAAACCCAATCAACATTTTCCTCTACTTTGTGCATAAACACATAAAATCGTCATAAATCACCAGAGAGAACAAATTTAGAGACCAGGACAATGATTATGAAAAATGCCTTAAAACGTGAAGCAAGAGCCAGAGAAGGAACAAAACAGTTTTTTTATTTCTTTAAGGAAGGTAAACATTGACTTGTTGGAGGGGGAAGTCCCATTTTACTACCATGACCACTGCAAGAATTTACCAGAAAGAGACAAAACCACTTTCCTTTTCACTATTTTCAACTTACTGAAACATTTCTCAGCTTCAGTTACTGCATCTGTAAAACTGAGGCAATCATTCATACTTACCTGGCTGCTCTCACTGAAGACATGTAAAACTCTCTGTTCGTCACAAGCTAAAACTACTCCTTGCTCCCATTATAAAGATGAGAAAACTGAGCAGTAAAGAGGTGAATTGCCAGCTCTGAAAAATTTCTCTAAATTACTATGACCTAAACTGAACTTCTGATACTGTCTTGAACATAAACCTGAAAAGAAGATTTCCAGGGGGTTTTTAATATTGTCTACAGAAAGAATGTCAATCTTTTTCCCTTTTGGACAGAACTCAAAATCATGGATTTATCTGATGCAAAAAGACAGTGGAATGAATTTAAAGATAAGCTTTATCCACCTCATATTCCTCCTGGTGTTTTTCCAAGTGGCTAGATTTCTTCAGAAAACATCCTGAGTACACTTATTTGACTTCATCTCCAAATTACCTATTGCATCTTTCAAAATATGCACTTTCCAAATGATCAGTTCCATCAGTCACTAAACTTTCTCTCTCTGTCTTTTACCAATGGGAGGTGCTCTCTTCTAAACAAAATATAGAAACTCCAACTTAATCCACAACTGAATGTTGTCAAAAGTTTTTCAGCACTAAAATTGGATTTTAGATTTACAAATGTAAGAGAAAATTTGGTGATTTTCTTTTAGTAAATTCTGTGGGACTTTCTGCCTTCTGTTTTGTACAAGGACGACCATTTGTACATTGGTCCTCTGCAGCACAATCTGCCTGCTCCTAGAGTATCAGTCTATTTCACACCAAAACTTGCTAAGATGTTTTGGAAAAAACGCACAGAAAGATCTATCAATGACTCTGAATATTGCATTTCAACTATAGACTTGCCCTCAAGCATAATAAACAATAAATGATGAGATGCTTGCATTAAATATTCATGTGATTTAAATAAAATACTTCAAGGACATGACAAAGAAAAGAGAAAGGGTGAAGTAGGCTGTGTATTGGCCCTCATTTCAAACGGCAATAATTATGTGAAAATTAGAGTGGTGATCCCATCTCAGTCCCATCTAAGTCACACATGTTATATGATGTCACTTTTCGCCAGCATGATCTCTAATCTGGAAAATGGCTATGTTTTGCATCATATACATATGCATCAACTCCTATACATCAACTAAACATCAGAGAAATGTAAACTCCAGTGCCAGACTCTTTCAACAGGATGAACAAGTAAGGAAAAACAGGCTTGCTTGAGCCTAGAGTTGAGATGAATTTAAAAGTCTTGGTGAATCTGTATTTTTCTCAGCTGATTCAAGCTACACTGATGGCTTGCTATTTGATTGATAATTAAATTGGTCTTAATGTCGTGGAAAAAAAGAGGTTAGGAAAACAGACAATCTCTTTAAATCCAAATTGCCATAGACACTCTTTTTACATAATCATAAGTATACCAAAGGTTCAATTTTCCTGAGGAAAAGCCTGTCTACTGTCTGTGTTGCTTGCTAAATCTAGGTCAAGAATGAAAGGTTTAAGTGCCTGCAAAAAACCCAGCAGTTGATTTTTCAAGCAGTTAATAAAAATCCAGGTAATTATTTCTATTGCACTCTCAAGGAAGGAAATAGATAAAATGAGATGCAAACTACTTCATAACATTAGGATTTGTTAAAACTTTTCTTCATCTCTGTAAACTGATATGAGGAAAAGTATTCAGTATTGAAGAGTTCGCAATAGGTTTAGTTATTTGGTATAATTGATGAGGATGCTCTTGAAACTTCTTTTGATTAAAATATTTATTCAACAAGATACATTACTGTTATTAAGCTTTTAAATTTGTATAAATGAAAACATAAGCCTATGTGTTCATAACCCTATGTGTGCATTTTTTCCCACTGTCTTGGGATTTAAATGGTCCCTTGTAACAGGCTGAGTGAGACCTTTTGTAACATTGATTCCATTTACATTACTGTGAAAATGTCACGCTTTTACTCTTATTTCTTTCTGCATACAGAGAGTCCTTGTATACCTCCTTCAGTAAAAAAGAGAAATTAAATATGGTTTTGCCTTGAATTTGCAGAGTTAACCTGACAGAGAGAGCTGGCACTAACATTTCTTGATGCATTATAGTGCTCACACACGGATAAAATGCTTTTACAGGTACAGTCTTTAGAGGAAGGAAGGAAGGAAGGAAGGAAGGAAGGAAGGAAGGAAGGAAGGAAGGAAGGAAGGAAGGAAGGAAGGAAGGAAGGAAGGAAGGAAGGAAGGAAGGAAGGAAGGAAGGAAGGAAGGAAGGAAGGAAGGAAGGAAGGAAGGAAGGAAGGAAGGAAGGAAGGAAGGAAGGAAGGAAGGAAGGCTGACTTTCATTATAGGCATAATATCTGGATGTATTGTGAAAACATCTGTGAATTTATACAGTGCTTCTCTCTTTTCTGCAGAAAATCAGTTGAAGACAATGAAGGCTACGACTTGAATGGTCTGTGGAAGATTTGCATCTTTGATGTACTCTTGAATGTAAGATTTATGGATGATTTTCTTGGCTTTTTGATTTGCTAAATACATCTTAGGTTGCTTATTATTACTTTACAAGCACCCACTAGTCTTGGCTTGGATTAAAACATTGTGTTAGAGAAATCTGGCCATGTTGTCTCTTTCTTTTTGTTGTCCTAGCTGATCAAGGAATTTTAAAAAGTCTGGTGGTTCTAGACTGAAGCAACCTTGTCAGCATTAAGGAAACGAATGCAGAATGCCTATGCGATTCCAGCTATGGGGAAAATTACACTGACATTGGAAGCTATTTCTATTCTTAAAAAATGTCATTTTATATTTCATTTGTTGTTGTGTGCCCTGTTTGACTATTTAAGTGCAAGTTTTTAAGCCTTGCTATAACTTTATTGATGTTGTGTAAAAAGATGTTGAAGATACATTTGATACATTTTGCTACATTTGATAGATTTTCTTTCACTAGCCACTTTATATGTTTTCTTAGATCACCTTGTCATATACTAAACTAGAAAGAACCAAGAATTATGGGTTAATATGTAGGATAAAAAGATTGTTTAGTTTGTTTATTTGTTAATGCTGCCTACAGTTAAAAAGGATATTGAGGAAAAAAAACACCCCAAAACAGAATGAATTCTTTGTTATAGCTAAAGTGGAATTTTTTAATTAAAAAGAATTCTGATCTTGAAGCAATAATCCAGTCTTCTTTGTATAATAATCTTGGAAAGATTTAAATTAAGATAATTCATAACTTGAATTAGATTATTCACAACTCAAACCACAACTGTATCTCATCATTTCCATCATATGGATGTGTTTTTCCTGTTAAAAATAAAAAGGAAAATACATTAAAGATAAACTTTTAACACAAGTAAGGATGGAAGAGAACTGACAGCAAGCTCCCTTGCTGCTATTTGCCAACTGATTTTATTTAAATCCAAATTCTTCAGCAATTGAGGGCAGTGAAAGCTTTCCTTTGATTTGGTTGCACTCATGATTTAGCTGTTTGGAATAAAATCAGAGGTATGGCACCACCTATTTGCATTTGATCACTGGATATGGCATACACTGAAGTCACAAGGATTTCTCTGGAATGTAAATCTTTGACTAAAACTGAAAGCAGCCACAGAAATGTTAAATTTTCATTTGCTTGATAAAAGGGGAAGGATGACTAAATAACAAGAACTCAGTCAAACTAGCTCTGATAATTGGTTGCCTAGAATCAGAGATTATAGGGTATCTTGAGTTGGAAGTGACCCACAAGGATCACGAAGTCCAACTCGTGGCCCTGCACCAGACAGCCTCAAGAGTCACACCATGTGCCTGAGAGCATTGTCCAAATCATTCCTGAACTCTGCCAGGTTTGCTGCTGGGACCACTTCCCTGGGGAGCCTCTTCCAGTGCCCAAACACCCTCAGCATGAAGAATCTTTTCCTAATATCCAAGCTAAACCTCCCCTGACATAACTTCAGGCCATTCCCTTGCCTCCTGTTACCGATCACCAGAGGGAAGTGATCAGTGCCTGCCCCTCTGCTTTCTGCCATGAGGAGCCTGTAGCCCACAAGGAGCTCTCTCTTCAGTCTACCTTCTCCAGGCTGAGCAAGCCAAGTGACCTCGGGCACTCCTCATAAAGCTTCCCCTCAAAGCCCTTCAGCATATTTCTATATATTTTCCAGAAGTTGTATATCCTTATAATATTGTGATGCCCAAGAATTCACGGTGAGGCTGCCCCAGCTCAGAGCAGAGCAGGACAATCCCCTCCCTTGCCCAGCTGGTGATGCTGTGCCTGATGCCCCCAGGACAGGGTTGGCCCTCCTGGCTGCCAGGGCTCTGCTGACTCAGATTCAACTTGCCATGGGCCAGGACCACCAGGTCCCTTTCCATGGCACTGCTCTCCAGCATCTCACTCCCCAGTCTATACACACAATCAAGGCTGCCCTGTCCAAGGTGCAAGTTATGGTGTTTGCTCTTGTTAAAATCCACATGGTTGGTGAAGCACAAAAAGATACACTTTGCTTTACGTACATGAATAATCCTACAAAAAATCAACTTTTTTTTCTGAGCAGTATGATGCAAATAAATGCATACTTGTTAAATCCCAGATTCTTCTTTTTCTGTGATACAAACATTTGAACTGTGGGTGCTGTTTTCAATTTGCATTTCTAAAACTTTTTTTAAATATTAGTAATTTGTTCATTTTCAATTACTCAAAGCCAGCTAGTGATTTTTAAACATAAAATCTACTGCAACTCTAGCTTAGAGAGGGCAAAAAAAAGTGTAAAAATTAGTGCTCAATACATGATCTGATTTTTAGAAAGGTTATGAGAACAGTAAATAATTCAAGTTACTCATCCTCAGTTATACAATATTGAAAATACTCTGACAAGAAATATCCATAAGACAATTCTAGAATTTTAGGACTAATTCTGACCAGGAGATTGGAGATGTATTCTGCAGAGGTTAGCTCTTCTTAAATTTATGCACAGAAGCTATCACTAGCTTCTATTTCACAAGGATTATTTTGGTGTTATCATGCTACAAATAATTAAACTCAATAATTGCGACAAAATCCACTCTGGATTTGAAAAATGTCTTCATGTAAGCAGTTGCAGAAAAAAAACTTTAAACTGCTGTAACTATTTTGTGTGGGAGATGGAGGATAGTAGACAACTAAATTAGACTATAGGCCTATCTGTTCTATAAATGAAGTTAGATAAAATTAATTCTTCTATTTCTGTCATTCTCCCACCTTCCATTCTTCTCCAGTCACAGATTATTTTATATGCTGTTTTCAATTTCTTCTTATAGCAATGTTCTCTGTGCATATAGCATTCTCCTTTGTTATGGTAATTTTATATTATATCTCAAAAAGGATGTGGACAGTGGATTGGTATAATCTAAAAATTGCAATCAGGGAATAGAATGAAATCATCTTCATTGTTGCCACCCAAATGATTGTGCTGCATCACCAATTTTTAATGAGAACAGTAAGGAATAATATCAGTTAGTATTGAACAAATCTCACTCAGCAATATTTGACCATCACAAAAACCCTTAACTTCAAAAAATATAATTGAGGAAAAAAGAAGCATGCCACAGTCTTGATACATATATGTACACGAAAAAGAACAGTGTAGCATAAAATAATGAACACAAAAAGATTTTTCATTCATATTCCAATCATTTAAGAATGCTTCTGAAGAATGTTGTCATTTAAAAAAACAATTCAACACTTATTAAAAATTAGCCATCAAAAAACCTTAAATATGAATTTTAATTTATTTCTGCCCTGTAAATAAGATATATATCTACTTTTTCTCTGACTAGATAGTTTACAGTAGACTGGCTCCCTTTAAATCACAGGCTAGTATTGAAGATTTTCTATGGGGCATGTAAGTGCTTGCACATTTGTAAAACATATATGGATAGCATATCAGTGGTATACAAATAATCCCATTATTTTACACATGCAAAAAATAGTCTGACGGGACTACCAGTCTGTTTGCCATATTTAACAATTAGTTTAGTACAGAGGCTCCTTAAGGAAAAAAGACAGAAGAGCTGCCAATTTTCTGTATGGTTGGTAGATCACCCATAGCCTCAGGTTAATGAGCTGTAGGTTTTTTTCTCTGACCCCTCCCTGAAATGCCTGTAATAGTGTTTGAAGTGTGGTTCTAGGGCTGCTATCATACATCCTGATTTCACATTTTAATTAGGCCAAAGGTATTCTAATGAAAATGTAAAAAAATATGAAAACGCTCTGGTATGAGTAGAGAGATAATGATGGTATTCACTGGCAGTATGATAACAAATAAAACAAAGGAGGGCAACAGTGAAAACACAGATATGCTTTTGGAATGGTTTTCCAAAAGAGCTCAGCACCAAACACAGTTTAACTGCTTAGTGAAAATGACTGCAGTTTTATAAGTCATCAGCATCACCAACAATTTTATTCAAATATGTTAAAGGGAAGAGAGTTTTGAAAATTTGAACCTAATTGTGGGAATCGCTTTTCAAAGTCTGACTGAGATAATACACATACTAGGTTTACAAGGCTTTCATAAAATAAATATACAAGTAAAACAGCCTCAGATTTTTCCTCTGGTATAAACAAATGTCAGCCGAGTAATTCACAGGAACATGCTTATCTTGGCCCTGAGTCATCAGGGAAGCGAGCTTGGGCAACACAGCAGTCATATCATGGGTGTGTCTTCCCCATTTATATGTGCACACCCTTAAGAACTTGCAGCTGATGGATTTATAAAGAAAATAAGAAGTATTTCTTCTATCACGTGAGGAGATTGGGAGGTGAAGGGGAGGTAGTAACATATGGAGGCAAGCCAGAGAAAGAGGACAAGTGAAGAAGACTTTGAGGTAGGCTTTGTACACTTTGACAGTATTTTAAAATACAAAGAGAGAAAGTGAGAATTGGTTAGGGAAGATCTGGCAAAAGAAAATACGGTGTTGCCCAAACAAATTTGAATAGTTGCATAACTTCCTGGAAAATGTCTTGATATTCAGTATTTTTTAAGAGATGCTGACAACTGTTTAAATTGAGATTCTTTACAAAAGAATCCGGGCTGATTAATGCTAATATGAAATATGCTTCAAAACAGACATGACTGGGAATTTTGGTGTTTTTTTTTTAATGAAAAAAAAAAAAAATCTGCTGGACATATATATGACTAGTATTCTGCCTGATATTATTTCTTGATCAGTGAAGACAATATTCAATACTTAGTATGATTATCATGACAGCCTGTCAAAATAGGTAATCAAGAATTTAATGAGAAACATGCCCAGAATTCTGAGGATTCTCCTAGTCCTAAAGTTTCTTTGTCCATCCAACCTTCTTCCACCCTGTTCCCTCCCTGGAGTTCTTAATTCTAACCTTCTGTCTCTCCTTTCCCTTTTTCTCCAGCCTCCTCCTAATTTTCCTTTCATCTGCTCTGTTTCTACCACCATTCAGATGAGTCTGCTAAGGTGGTTACCATTTTACTTCTGCATCTGCTCTAAAAGGGATTTCATTTTAACTTAGGGAAAATGCTGGCCATTGGCTTGCAATTCATTTGCCACAAAATTTCTAAGAGCCTGGAAAATTGAAATACAGCCTTTAATGCACTGAGAAGGTTGTGATTGACTCCTAGTCCTCCACTCCCAGCCTTAGAATTGACTGTAGATAAATGCAGTTCAGCTTGTTTTGTTCCTGAAATAAGTTTCTACAATGGCACTTGCACCCTGGGACACTTGTTCCCTGGAGGACAGACTCACTTTACTGAACTACTCTCAGTTCACCAGGCACTGGTTCAGTTGTGTCAATTCTGCCTGCATCTGCAATATTTTCAAAGGGTCTGAAGCCTGAACTACTTTAGGGGACTTGAAGGGAGCAACCCCTGCACTTGGCTATCGTATTGCACCGGTGACACATGACACTCTTTGTGTACCTGCCGAGTTCAATATTGTGAAAACTGACACTCTTATTCTTGAAATGGGCCTTTTGACTGCTTTAAACCTCTAAGTTGTTAATAGATGTGTTTCTTCCCCAACAGAACTGAATAAACCTCCTTGTTTAACCTCTGTCTCCATTGCGACAGGCTGTGCTGAGTCCGACACTGGGCTGTGCTCTGGCACTGGTGCATCAGAAAAGAAGTGATTCCCATACAACGGGAACTTAGATGTTTGACTTTGTCAGGGGAAAAAAGCTGTCCTAGGAGCTACAAAAGCAGGAAAAGAACAGCTTCATATAATACACTACCTCCCAGAGTAGGAGTTTCAAATTCTTGCCAACAAGGAAAAAAGAGACAGTTTTATGCATCTGAATTATGCAAGCTGAATAAGATGATTTGGAGGGACATACACTCCCACAGACAGAAGGACATTAAATGCCAGTGATATGTAAAACATTTTTTATCAAAGGCTGTCTAAGTAGCAGAGGTATTATCTCAAATTAGACCAGTGGTCTGTTTATTTAATTTCCGATTCCCCCAACAGCCAGTAGTAGATGCCAGTGAGGGGTATTCTAGAAGCACACCATGAAATGGCTGGGTAGAATGGCTTATAGAGAAAACACTTTTTTCAGCTTCCCTTTTTGTCATAGGTTAGCTTATTCTGCATCAGGGTACTTGTTAAGATCTTTAATAATGTAATTTGAATATTCTTACTACCTGATGCATGGGACGAATTTTGCAGAGCACTCGTTTCAATTACATAATTTATAAAATTCACTAACAGGAAGACAGATGCACTTTCACGCCATAACTCTGGATTTATGCTTTTATTTTATGCTGCCTAGAGAACGATGTTACTGATTTTGCAGAGCTATTTTGGAGTCTGATATTTTTGAATAGTTTTATTGTGTTTAAGAGTACACGGGTAGATTCTAAGAGAATTTCTGCATTGTATTGTACACATGAAATTGGTTGGAAACTGGTTTCTTGTTTATCCATACAGCAATTTAGCAGAATAAAATTGTTTTAAGATGTCTGATCTCAAAGAGAAGCATAAACTCCCTTCCTAGGCCAGATGCTAGTATCCAATCAAGTAGCTGTGGCTTCTGTGGTCCCACCTGTGATCTTTAGCAATCAGAGATTTACCTCTCAAGCTTATTCCAAACTTTCAAAATTTATAGAAGTTCTGTTTGATGCTTTCACGTGTGACTTATTAGTGCCAGACTAATAATGTTTTCTTGTTGTAAGACAACTAATTCCCAATAACTGAAAATAATGCATGCACTTTATGATAAACATTGTAATTGTGGTAGGAACTATGTGAGACAGTTAGTTTCACAAATTTGTCAAACAAAACTGAAGATATCTCTGAATCGACAGTACCACAAATGATCCATAAAGCCAAGTTTCTTTATCAAACACGTTAACTGAGGATAAACATAGTTTTTTATGATGTACAGGAATCATTAGTACCTTCTATCAAAGTTGGTTGCAAGTCCACAGTAATATTCTTAATTATCAGAGATGTTTTTTTTCTAGTTCAGGGCAAGCTTTATTTTTGCTGCTGCACCTTGAAAGCACAGTCTGCTGCATGTCTGGCAGTCCCATGTGGAACTGGAAAACCTGAGATCAGGAGGAGTAACGAAGGTGAGACCATGGCAGGCACTGCTCCTGCAGTACCAGGTATTAGTTTTCAAAACACTCCAGTGGTTGGTAAAGGAGATGGGTGCTGGGGAAGTTACCTGTGCTCACACTGTGGAAAAGGCACCCCTAGGGTGCCTGACACCAGCAGGGCTTCTGAAGAGCTGAGTTCCTGGAGGGGAGACAAGCCCACCAGCCAGCCAACCAACCAGACACATGGAGGAAAAAGGAGCCTCCTAATTTTCAAATCAACCTATATCCAATAGAATGCTTAAAGTGAGCTAGTAATGGAAAAATGTTCTTCTGAATCCTCTCCAACTCATTTTACCAGTTCCCCATTTTGCTGAGCCTGAACTAAGTGATTGTGATATTGTTAAAATTATGCAAGGTTTCGAGTTCTAATGCCACCACCAAAACACAGCCACAAACTGTCTATACAACTCTGTAGTTCTTTCTAACCATTCCTCAAACTAAGCCAAACTGTATGTAACTGTGTGATTTATTTGCATTGAATTCTACTGCCTGATCCTTCTTTCACCATGGTAGATGGCTACAGACATCCTTGACCCTTTCAAAATGGCTCTACTAAACCACCTTTACATGCTTATAGTAAATAATTAGCGAATAGCCTGAAGAAACCTTAATTTGCTATCTTGCTTTCACAACTGTAGTCTAGTTCTTGTTAAAAATTTTTACTCCAAATGGAAATGTGAAGACTTGACTCTGAGATAGACTTCATTTCACATCTGTGGCATTCAGTAGAATTTGTAGAGGAAAAAGTATTAAGCATAGACACACTGATCTATGCATTCCCCTCAGGCCAGTTGGAAAATGGGAGGTTTTAATCAGTCTTTGAAAAATTATTTGTAAATGTCTAACTGAAAAGAAAAAAAAATTACCCAAACAAACCCTAGACATCTTTTGCCACAGCTGTCTTACACAACTACCACATAAAATGACATGATAGTTTTCTCCCAAAGTACAGCAGTAATATGCATATAGCACTGCACACTAACAGTGTGCAAAGTCTCATTATAATAAAAAGATATAAAACATTCAGGATAAAACAACTTATGAGAATGATAGGATATAATAAATAGCAACACAGAATTATCTGACTATTTTGCATCCCACCCCTCACTCTTCCTTTACACCTGGCTGATTGACTCAGCTACTCTGATGCTGGTCTCCATTTCAGTGGGTTCAGTTATTTGTGTAAGACAGCTGGGAAGTGACTGTCTTACTGTGTCTCAAATGGCAGAGCTGCCTTGGCCAAACAGTCTCTTCAGGCTCACCATCAGTGGAGAACATCATGGAGCCACAGACCAGCAGACCAGAGGTGTGAGCCAGGTCCAAGGTCAGAGCAGTCAGGAAGGTTGAGCCAAGAGCAGGACTGAGGGATCCAAGCTGGGCTCATATGGGATCCTGGGCCATAGCCAGGAGTTGGGAAGGACACAGCGAGTCAGGTAGGGCCAGATAGGGCTGCTGGTTGTCTCCAAAACCTTGAAACTGGTCACAGTTATAGCCCATTGCAGCTGAGAGCCAGGTCTAGTCATTAATTCCAGCCATGTCACTGTGTAAAATATTATCATTAAGCTGAGTGAATGAAATATAATATGCATGTATCAGAGAACATCCTGGAAGTGTTCAAGGCCAGGCTAGATGGGGCTGTGAGCACCCTGCTCTGATGGAAGGTCTCCCTACCAATAGAAGGGGGCCTGGAACTGCATGATCTTAAAGGTCCTTTCCAACCCAAACTGTTCTGTGATTCCACAAACATGTGTCCCTCTGCATTCTGAGTGGGTGTTGTGTCCCACAAAGGAAGAGTGGCTTAATTTAAGGACTTGGCCAAAAATGGAAATCTGATTATCCAGCAATGTATAATAATTCTCATGCAAGTGTCTCAAATATTCCTGATGATGTTAGGAGAGAGAACAGTGTTTAGACGAGTGCCTGGACACCATAAGTTGAGAAATCAACAGCCGGACAGTGAATCCCCTTAGATTTCCTACAGGAGGGTTTTAGCATTCTGGAACAACAACTACAAACCACCTACAGTGCCCTGACACAGCAGAGACAGCACTATGTGGCTGTACTTAAGTGAAGGAACTGAGCTCACAAGTACCAAAAATAGGTCTAGCTGGTTTTGGAGAACTATTCAGAAATAAAACTGGCTTTTGCAATTATGCATCTGAATTACAATCCAGATTTCATTAACTGAATTGACTAGATCTCCATTGCTTCTATAGGGAACTTATATGCATAACTCACAGGCAGACAGCACATCCAGGTTTCTACAGATCTCATTCTGAACACAAATATCTCCATGTGCATATGATAATTTTTCAGGACATGTCCCAAGTATATTATCATCTCCAAAGTGGTAAACAGCAAGTAATAGCTAAGTGGGAAAAACTGTTTATTCTTCAAGTTAGTGAATATTAATTGAAGGTGAGCGCTTGAATCTGACTGATCTTCAAAGATGAATATTTCTTGATCCCCTGAGTTTGTGTGTTCCTCCTGAAACAGCACCTGTAAAAACATGGTCTGTTTCTAACAAGACCTTGTTTTGAAGTATCTGCCTGCATGTCCACTGAGCTGTAAAAAATGTGAAGAAAACAGAGTTAACCTAAGTGCTTGATTTGCTGAGATATTTTTCTTAAGTTTCATTAAAAACCAGAACCCTGGGTTCCCTAGGTCTGATGTGAGGGGGGCCAGAAGGGGCACAAAGTAAAAAAGTTCATCTCCTCTAACCACCATGGACAAGTTTTTAGCACAGCAGCCTCTGGGGGAGAAATGTCTCTTGATAAATTCTATCGGCCATGTCAAACTTTCCTTCTGGAGGTGAGGTGAGCAGCTTGCTTGCACACCTGCCCACACCTAGGCATTGTAACTCTTGCTTTCAAATAAAGTTAAGTAACTTAGGAAAGGCTATCCTGATTGCTTGAATTTGTTTTGTATTGGCATTAGTCTTCCATAAGCTTCCTAGTCCTGCAATCTGATTTGTGACTCAGTTCTAAAAAAACACAACAAATCAACAACAACAAACAAATCAACAAACAAACTACTATTTTGTATTTCAGGCAAGAAATAGCAATTGTTTAAATACACCTTATTCATGCTTAGCTCACTGACTTTCCTTACTGCTGTCAGATTATTGGGAAAGTGATTTTAGTTTTCCCTGATGGACTGAATACAACTAGTGAGGTTCTAGACTGCCCTGGAGAAAGAGGCAGCAATTATTATTCCCAACAGTGCTCCAAGAGTACATTATAGATGGATTATTTTCTGCAGGTGACAAAATGACATCTGTGCTCAGGCTCTTTCCCTCCTTCAGCATGTGCATAAGATTCTGCCAGAAAATAGGTTATAGGTGAGATAGATAGAGTATAGGTAACAGAAAGATTTTTTTTTCTGATTTCAGCATTTTAAAAAAATTCCCAAATTACGTCAGTGTTCAAAAGTTACAAATAGTCCCATTAACTTACATTTTCTCAATCTATGGAGTCACTTAATTTTCCATTCCAAAACATATTACTTGTATGTCAGATAGGAATGATCAGATGTGAGTAGACATAATGGGAGTAGGAAAGATTTCCAGCTGTCAGATTTACATACTCTTATGTTTTTAATCAGTTTTGGTATGGATTTTTAGGAACTTTGGACACTTAGCATCTGTAAAATGGACCTTTGTACAATGTCGAAGAGTGTTAACCTCCCCCTCAAGAAAGCAAGCTTAAATAATTTGTGACTAAATGTGTTACATAGAGTATGAAGATTTTGATGTTATCTCTTCATGCTCCGAGAACTCCTCTGTTTTCTATTATAGATGTGGACTCGGTAATGTATGGTTACTATCATTCAAATGACTTCTCCAAACACAAAATCAAAGTAAGATATCTAAAATTTCTGTCTTATAAGCACACTAGGAGACATTGTGACTGTCAAGCTTGATCAATTTATAATGTATCTCTATGATCCATATGATTCTTTTGATACCATTTTCACAAATAATTATTGCTTTACTTTGAGGTTTCTGCTGTAGTGACTCTTGGCTGTATCTTCTCTTCTTCTTTTTATAATTCCCAGCAAGACAATTCTAAATAGCAGCTATGACTTCTTTCCAATTGAACACTGCAGTCAGAAGTTCCTGGCTGCTTCCTTTTCTTAGCGATTCAATAACAAATGTATAAATGATAGAATATTAGAACCCTGAAACAACATTGATCCAATGCTTCCACTTGCCTTTTCAGAATTGCTTTTGACCCTCTTTCTTGTTTTGCATGGTGTTTAATTGCAAAGTTCATTTGATTTAATAGATATGCTTTGCCACTACAGGCACCTGTTTTGGGTTAGGGACTGACTTCTTCCCAAAATCTTGTCAGGGGCCATTGATACAGGAACTTTTGCACACAAGGATCTGCCTGTGGAGTTGATAAGTGAGCTGCTGATGAGCTACCTTTTCTTCACAATTGCAATTTTCCCTTGAATGGTTGTTGATTATGAGGAATATCCTCCCCCTTATATCATTCAGATAAATGTCTTGTGCAAATAGCTCTTTAAAGCCAGGTTCCGAGTATTGTGTATTTAGCAAAAAGTTTCATTTACCACATCCCCTTGCACAACACATTTTGCTGCTTCATCCAGATGCTTTTCTCTCCTGAAAGAGGCTTATTCACTGTTCTCTTTTTAAATAAGTAAATTCAATAAAATCAATGAAAAATCACCCAGCACTGTTTTGTTGCTCAATTAAGTATTAGATATTCACACTGAATACTCTGAAATAATTCTAGCAAGCAAATTATTACATCTTGAATTATAGCCTGGATTTTGAGAGTGAGGCAATGTTTGAACAAGGATAAAGTATGTAATGTTTCTTACAAAGTAATTTGTCAGTGTTTTACTTATCTGGAAATTTTAACAGATAAGCTTAGTAGTATTGAATTCTGAGTGCAAGTATTTCTGCATTTGTTCACTCAACATTCCTGTAGGTATTTGTTTTTACATCTCACTGAGTGGGAGTAAATTTTTGTGACATCCAAGTCTTATTAGAATGCTCTGAAAAGATTTTGTGGAATTTTTTTTCTGTAAGCCCCACTTATATTTAACACATAAAGGCAACAAATATTCCACTAAATTAATTAGAAATTAAATAATAATAATAATAATAAAAGAAAAAAAAGTGGTGTTTCTTCTCATCTTTAATGAGGTTTTTACTTTTCAAAAACTGCATGGTCCTGGAAACAGACATGAAGCCAAAATCATAATAGTATAAATCTACAAAGAAAGAGGAAGTCGCATAATAGTTTCCAGTAGTTCTGGGAGAAAAAAATCTATTTGGATTTGTGTAATTCATTTGCTGTTTTAATTATGTTTGGTTGTTTTGATAGAGTTTTGTTTTCATGCAGGAAGACTGAATCACTGCTTATGTTTTGCAAAAACAGAAGCTGCTACCATTTGGAAGTATTTTGTTTTTCTATCTTTTAATGTATTGAGTTTAACATTTACTTACCAGTGATTTATATTTTCTCAGCATTTTTCTACAAATAGCACAGATTCGACTAGTACCTTTCTGGCAAGAATGAATAGATATAAACATTCAGTCCTGCAAACTAAACAATATTGTCTGATGAAGTTCACAGGTTCAAATTAATCCCTACACTTCAAGGTCTTTTCTGGATCACGTGTCTTCTGATTCTGGTTCTCCCCCTTCTTTCCTGCCCCCAGCACTGCCCTGACTGGTCTCTTCCCACATCTCAGTCTCTCATTTCGGCTCTTATGTGTCATCTTGTCTACAGCACGCTGTCTCCTGGCCTTCCTCCATGGCATCTACCCACTGGGAGCATCGTTTTGTTTGCTGAAGTAAAAGAGCTTGCTCTGAACCTTGCACTTGATCCCAGTCGATGATGATGTCTGAGTGTCACCTCCAGCAGTGCCTTGAAAGGTGGTTACCACGCTCAGCCCCTCCCTCTGTTGTTTGGTTCTGTTTTCATCTTGCACCACTCGTTATTGCCTCTGCTGCTGCATTGCTGCACACTTTTTGTCAGAGATTTGAGACCTTGTGCTCAGCATGCAGGGCTGCACAATTTGGGCTTTTTTTGTGAACTCAGATAACCCAACAATAAAGCCACACATGTTTCTGTTTCACTTGTGCAGATAGATGAGGGGATCTTGAAAGTGAGTTGTTAATTCACATACAGACCGATTATGTCTGAGTATACCTAAAGTTCCCTTTTGACACTTTTAAAAATATTTCTTCATCTTCTCTGTTTTCATTTACAATGCTGCAACTGTTTTGATCATCTCAGTTTAATGCTACTCTGTATAGAAATAAAGCTATCAACAAAACCCGTGGCACTCTGTTCCTACTGGAAATTTCTCTTCTCTACAGGGAGTGAAAAAGTAATTTTGACCAGTTGTGTGAAAGGGCTTTTGGGAAGTGCTGGTTTATGTCAGACAGCAGTCCCATATTCCATACCCTTAACACAAGAGAGAGAACCATAATGAACACATCCGATTCTGGAAG
Source organism: Sturnus vulgaris (assembly GCF_052056855.1). Lineage (NCBI taxonomy): Eukaryota > Metazoa > Chordata > Aves > Passeriformes > Sturnidae > Sturnus > Sturnus vulgaris. Next base: position 127,173,942 of record NC_142243.1, read on the forward strand.
AGGACTGGAACAGACCAACATTCAGAAACACCTGTGACTAAAACCTGGGCAAATATCCCATCCAGAGCATGTCTTTTTGTAAGTAAAGATATTGGTGGCTTAAGTTATATTAGATTAGCAGCACTGCAAGAATCTGACCTCATAGCCAGCTCCAAATGGTCTGCAGCTTACAAAAATGAAGCTGTGCTATCCTGTTAATGTATTATGTTCGAGTAATATAGGAGAGTTTATGATAAATCGTAGTACATCCATGGCCTTTGAATTCCAGATGTAAGTTCTGCCTTTTATAGGTTGTGAAAAATCTTGGGATTTTGACCGAAATAACCACAAGAAAATACGTCTCATTCATTTACAAATGAAATGCAAATTCACTTCTGTATTAGTATAAAAGTAGTACATAACAATAACCAGGGTCTTGTGTCAGTAAGGATTCAAATGAGAGATCCTTTTACTCCACAAAGCTGTTTTCAATACTAAAGGACTAGGATATTTGAACTGTAAAATATGAATCCTTAAGATTAAAGAGACAAAATTACTAATAGATAAAATATTCCAACAATTAAAGAAAAACATGGAGAAAGCAACTCACAATGAGAGAGAGAGAGAGAGAGAGAGAGAGAGAAAAAGAGGGTGAATGTGAGATGGATTGGGGTTTTTTTTGTTTGGTTGGGGGTGTTTTTGTTTTTGCTTTTGGGGTTTTTTGTGTGTTTTGTTTTATTTTTTTATTTCCATAAAGGAGAAAGAAAAAAAAAATTATAATTAGTATGAAAGGTATTTGTCTACTGGCATGTTATTTGTAATATTTTATATATGAAAATAGTTTTATAAATAAAATGCTATAGGCTTTCATTCAAATTGATATTATGTAGATTGCAGTGGTACTGAATGTCCAGCAGCAGGAAAGGAATAACGATGAACAGAAATATCTTGGTATGAATTGCATGTATAGCCTTATTTTTCAGCTAGCAATTGCTGAAGGTACCATGCAGCAAGCCAAATACCACACATTAGTAACATGCAGAGTATTAAAAAATATAGGAATGAGTTTATTATTTTCTGTGAAAAATTCTCTATTTTTATAGGCGGGTTTATTTAGACTCTGCTGTGAAATACCTTAAAAGGTAACACAGTATTTTGACTACAGCAGTAATTTATTACACCAGTTAATCTTGTAAAATTGCCCTCTGGATGTAATAATTTGTTATTCTTTTATTAGGCCTTCTTCTGCATACCATGTTTATCATAAAGATGTCACCAGTGTGATGCCTAGCAACCAGTACAATGTTCCGGAGGTGTTTGCATACATTTTCCTGAGGGAGAGACCTGCCTTGTCCCTGCTTGGGAGAGCTGTCAGTGTATTCTGATGTATGAGGGATAAAAGGAGTCCCTGCTGCAGTCTCCAATAAGCTGAAGTCACGGCCTGAAAGCACTGACTTGGGCATCACTATGCTGTGTTAGAAAATGTGTCAATTATCAGATGGACTGCCTAAGGGTATCGCCTGGGTCTAGGTCATAAAACCATCAGGACTAAGGGGGAAAAAAATTGATGAGGAAGAAAGGTGAATTAATTGATAACTAGGAGGACTGTATGTGAAATGTATTCAGCATAATACAGACACAGATATTTTCTCTCTTAAGCTTTCTTCCAGTGTAATCAATGAACATGGAAAGTATAAAATGCCTCCCAATTCTGACTGAGCACCCCCTCAATCTATACATGCTTGCAATATTTTACTGACTTTCTCATTATTTCAAAAAAAAACCCCAAAAGTCAAGAAAGACAAGGAGCTATAAAAATAAAAGTAAAATCATGCTAATATTTTATGGCTATGTTTCTATTATTGCAATTCTTAATATAGTGTGCAACTGTTTGTATGTGAATACAGTAGGGACCACTTAAATGTCTAGCCTGAGGCCTGATTCATGAAAGCTTTATGCACCATTTATGTAGGTATCTGTAGTGTTTACTCAGAAAAAGTAAGGAATACATATTTTTATAGCAAAGTTTATTCCTCTGCACACCTACTTCCTGCCACCTGGCTGTAGCTCTCACTGACAGAAATGCAAACATCAAGGATACTTTAAATACCTGGGCTGCTCAGAAATTTAGATCTAATAATTAGCGGTTTTACCCTAGAAGTGCAACACCCTGCAGGTGAATTCTTTTGGCTCATTTTGGCCAGAGGTTGTATGTATAAAACACCACCAGCTCATCATGATCTTGTGCCTTGACAGGACAACAGAATTTGAGTGCATATCAGAGAGCCGGGGTCACTCAGGATGGGGTTATAATCTGTATAGAGACACCCCAATTTGGGAGGTGTTTCTCCTTAATTGAACAACCCAACTAGGCAATTCATTGTTCAAATGCCACTCAGTCCTTTACTTCATTACACATCCTTCCTTGTTCTCAGGTATCTCGAGATAAAGTCTTTCCCAAATAACTATTGACCACCTTTAATATGTCCATTTCTCATTAACTCAGCTTTCATAGGAAAGCAAGTTACTCACGAGTAGTTGTCCAGCATTTACTAATACCTTTCACTTGCTGCTGAAATGCGACACTGTGAGAGCTCTGCTGCGCTTTGGTTCTGAGCATAAAGTCAGTACTTCAATAAAAAGAAAAAGCTGCTTCTTATCACATTGATGACAAAAATTCACCTCTCTGTCCAAGAGAAAATTTGAAGAGAGACAAATAAAGGCCTTTTTGTCACTTCTTCTCTTTGACTCCATCCACTCTTTAGAGAAGATCTTTGCTTGTGCAGCAGTGCATGATTTTGTTCAAGGTGGATTGCTGGAACAGCTGCACACACGAATGCAAGACATTCTTTGTAGATGAAAGGAAAAATACAGTATAACATCACCCTTTTGAAAACAGTCTGGGAATTGCAGCCAAGAACTTCTGACTTTTGCTTGGCTGGTTTCTCCACACTCAAGACAGGGAGGGAGCAAAGAGCCCTGCTGAGCCTTTCATAGCAGCTAAACACAAGTGCTGCCGTGCTCCCTGCACTGTGCCCTGGGAACCCTCACTCTGCAAATTCCTGGGACAGTCATATCTGAATCCTCAAAAAGTTTGAGAAATCATAAACAGAAGCAGTGAGAAATTGGCATGCTGGTTACATGGAAAATCTAAATCTTTGGGGCGGGGAGGGTGGGGGGTGGGGGAGGAGGGAGGGAATCAAAACCCAAAGCAAAAAAACAAACAAACAAACAAAAAACACCTCCTTGTTAATAAGCTGATCTTTATAATCTTCTCTTTAGGAAAGAGAAGGAAATGAAAACTTTGGAATGTATTTCCAAGATATTTTCATTGTTAGCTTTTCCAAAATATTTCTAAATGCTTCCAAATGAAGTCTAGAACACTATATCCTCTTTCATCCAAGCAAATATCTGAGTATTGCATGGAACAACAACCCATTTCTCAGCAGATATCTATACATCAGACTTTTAAGGTCCACAGTCGTAGACAGCCTGGCACCTAACTAATACATGGACGACCTGGAAATTAATTTCTGAGAGAAAACTAAAATTAGCTGGAGAACTGAAGTCATTGCAGGGAGAGCTTTGATTTTGGAGAAACCCTACTTTCTACCTGACAATCACTCTAGTAACAAAAGAGTGCCCAAAACTCTTGAGAAGCACATCTGGATTCTGAATTTAGTGGGATCATTGTGCAGAAAGAACAATATGACCCACATTGCTGAACAGGCAAGCAGATGCATGTTAAACCACCTAGAGCGTTTTTCTGGTTCTTTTTTTTCCTTCAGCAAATTTCATTCCCAAGTCCTATGATTTGCAGTAACTAAACCTGAACATGGCAGGAGCATGAACGCCTGTGCCAGATGACAGTCTGATAGAATCTGGGGTAATCTTCAAGGCAGACGTAGATGAAAGTGAATGTTTCTTGAACTCACGTCTACCTAGGTGTGACTTCAAGTTTAAGAGGATCCCAGACCATAAATCTAGTAATATTTGCCTTTGAGTGTCTTGTTTAGGGAAATCTTGAACTACCAATACAGGTCAGCATTATGAGGCTGATATTTTGGCCCTCAGTCTATAGAAAAAGCTCCACATTGAAAAAAAGAAAGTGACATGCAAGTCTATTTCCCTATTTTCTAGGGATAAAAATTCCACCAAAATTCAGCAGCATTACTAGAAAGCAACAGAAATGAGACAGACCTTCCTCAATGATAAAATGAAGGGATTAGGACGCTTTTGGCAACAATTGGAAGAGGAATAATCTAAGGCTGAGTTCCCCTATACTAGCTTCTCTATCTAATATACAAAAACATCTCATAACTATAAAAGTTAAATTTGGTGATATTTCTGTGTCTTCCTGATTTAAGTTTTATTTCGTGAACAGCTTTTTCTTTCATCCTGTGTTTTGACAGTTATGTTTCTGCCCCTCATAGAACTCAGACATGAGAAAATGCAGGCAAATTGTGAAAAGAAAATTAAGGACATTCTTCAAACTTCATATGGAATCTGTTTGGAATTAATTACAGTCTTGAGCATGATGAAGAGTGAAGATAGAAAGATCTTATTTGGTCTGTTTCATCTTCAAGACATAATGAAATGGGCATTACTGTTTTACATCTATATAGTCACTGTAGGTAATAAAAAAAAACCTCTCACTGATTTCGGTACTGAAAGAAAAATTCTCAAACTGTCCAAAGACTTCTGACATTTTCCAGTAAACCCAAGAAGGCCAAATGTTACACTGTTGTAACTGACATTCTGCTCTTTACAATCTAAAATAATCAAGTGTTATGCTACAAAGGCAGAAATATGATGAGTTCAGTTTCCAATATATGTGTCAATATGACAGAATTCTGACAAGAAATGTGGGGCAATTACTTCTTAAATATATGATAATAAAGGACAAATCCTGCTTCCTCACACTGAGAGAGAAACCTGTGAGCCTGTGTCAGTGCTGGTTTCAGCACCTGGGATCACAAACATTTTCCAAAGAATGACAAAATTCAGTTTGAATAAACACACTGCTGGAGATGAAACCAAACTGTTCAGAAGATGCATCTGTGTTTGCACAAAGACATTAATTTTGTCTTGCCTTTGCCTTTTTAAGGATAAAAAAAAGAGAAGAATTTGGTTTGAATAAAGCTAAGCTGCCATCTTAGTCTAACTGCTAGTAAATATAGCAGCTATTTTATAAGTATTGCTGTCATTTTCTTTGACTAAAGTTACAGAAATTCTTTGAATTTTATATAGGGGACTAAATTTGTAATGGAAAATGATGTTTGATGGTGTTTAAATGCAGAGTATGTCACTGTATAAAGCATAGGGCTCTTTTAAGTTATTTTTTTTAACTTCTTGACATGTGTCACAATTTGGAATTCTGCTCTCATGGGATAAATGCCAGATTACATGGTGTAGTATTTTTATCCTCTGTACTTTCACTGTAGAAGCATACAACATCAAAGAAGAGGCAGATCACTCACATCAGCAGAAAATGGAATAGGACTATAATATGCTTGCTTTGATCTCTCCTTCTAATAATTATCTTGGCTACATGCATACATTGAAAGTAAGATTTGAATTAATAAGGCCAAGAGACCCTGGAAAATGTAAGAAGGATATCTGAATGCTAACTTTGACTATCTTTAACAAGATAAACTGCAATTGAGCCTCCAAAGTTGTGGATTGTTAATTTAAGGCAATAATCCTTAAATGTTATTCTTTCTTTAACTTGTGACCACTGCATTCAGCAGAAGCAATTAGTCCAATTAAGACAGTATCTTTTCAAAATCATACTCACCTAGATTTGAGATGGAGAAGGTGCTATTTAGCTGGCATCCATTTGATTTCACATAGGTTTTCAAACAGGAGGGCCTACGGTAAAAATCATTAAATTTATATAAAAAAGTCATCACTACACAGTCTGTTATCATTAAAAACTATTCTAATATTGCCTTAGGAAAGATATTGCTTTTGATATGGAAAGTAAATCAAATCATTCACATCCACATAGGATTTACACCGAGGCAAGAAGCATATTCCATTCCTGGTCAGTTATTTTTTACATTTTTTTACATTTTTTAAACCAGTATTTATTGTTATATTGTCTTCTGGGAATCCTATTTTTGCCCAATGTGAGTAGAAATTAAACATAAACAGAGTGGTTATTCATGAAAACCTTACACGGTTAATACAGTCTGGAAGAGGGAAAACCTGCTGTAATTCGCCAGTCCCAGAGAATGAAAGTTTGTAATTCTTCTGCTTAATTTCTGATATGTGTGAGCTACATCAGTCGCTGGGTAGACGACACATTACTCCCAAAGCCAGATGTTGCAACTTCAAATCATTGTTTGATAAATCTTGGCAGAGCCACTAACCATCATGCTAATACAATGCCCTGCAGTGTACAAAGGGATGCATAATGTGCTAGCCAGGCTGACTTAAGCACAGTATGAATTAGACAAATGAGAGCAAGCACGTCTATGCTTAATATACCAAACGCAAGTTCCAAAAAGCCACTTGAACAAAGACAGTCTGTCAAAACAGCAGAGGCTGCTGTTGTCCTCAAAATCCCAGTCAAAGGTTAAGAATGTTCTTTTAAAACGGGGTTAGCTGGGCATACGTGTAATAGATCAACATGCAGAAAGAAGTGCTTTGAAGAAATGCTCTCTCTGTTGAAAACAGGCAGGCTTTTCTCATCTGCTGAACTTACCTGACAGTGGATGGGAGTTGCAAGAGAAAAGGTTTGATTCAGCAAGGATGTTAGGAACAGCTTTGTTAAGTTCTGAGACCAGCACTTCTAATTGAAGTACAAGCACCACTAAATACTCATTGCTTGGCAGTCCCATGCCAGACGGAGAAACAAAAAGAAGTGTTTGTGAGTGGCTGTAGGTATCATCAGGACAAATTTCTCTACAGAGAAGGCTTGCCATAGTCAGTATGATATTTACAGAAAAACACAATGTGCTTCAAGAGTCACTGCTGGTCTCCTGCCCTGAGCTGCTGGTCTCCTGCCCTGAGGTTCTTATACTCTCAGTAGCTACTGAGCTCCCACGCTTGCCAACGAAAATTTAGAAACCTGTTTTTTTTTTTCCCTGACTTGCCAAGTTCTTTCTTAGCTTTCAGTGTGGGAGAATAGATCACTAGAGTTAAAGCAGTGGCTGGGAGTAGGTCCCATGTAAGCAAAAACTGTTCCCAGCAGTTGTTACATGCTAGCTTTCTCCAGCTGCACAAAGTCCAGCTGCAGCATGCTTGGACTCAGGTTCCCATCAACCCAGACACTACAGTAGAAACTTTAGAGCAGCCCAGGGTTGATTTAAAGGAGCACCTCATCCTGCTTGGGCCTGGAAGGTAATTCAGCTTGGCTGCACCTTCTTAACATTGCCAAGAACTGGTTATGTTCAAGATTTCTTTCCAGTTGCATGAAATTGTTGTGGTACACCATTCTAACGGGGGAAATACAAGACATTCACAGAGGTTTTGGAACACAGAATGCTTCCTCCCAGGGAAACTTCAATATCAGATGTTTTTAAAAATGTCTCTAGCTATTCTATTACAATTTAAGGATATAGAGGAAGTTTCACTTTATTTATCTGTCCCAGAAATAATGCAAGTAGGTGCTATGGTAATAGAATACTGTGGTAAAGGACAATCATAGTATAATCTCATCGGTGGTTGTTTAATTATATCTGTTCAAAATACAACTATTGAAACTTCTTGTCTGTTGTTCATAGTACTGGCATATGTCTGAACTCAGGAGACAAATCAAGTTTCATGTAAATATTAGGCTCTTCTGTCTCCTAAGTAAACAGCTGTAGTGGGTTGACCCTGTCCAGCAGCTAAGCATCCACACAACCACTCACTCACCACCCCCAGTGGCATGGGGGAAGGAATAGGAGAAAGAAGAGTTACAAACTCATTGGTTGAGGCAAAAACAGTTTTGTAACTGAAGAGAAAAGGTTAAGAGAAAAAAAACCTAGCGAAAAAACAAGTGATGCAAAATCAATCATTCCCCCCTTTCCCCAAAGAGGCCAATGCCCAGGCAGTCTCTGAGCAAAGACCAAGCTCCCAGTCTATACTGCTTAGACTGATAGCATGTTATGGGTTATCCTTTTAACCACCTCAGCTCAGATGTTCCAGCTGTGCCCCCTCCCAAACTCTTGCCAGGCCCCAGCCTGTTTGCTGGGGAGGCAGAGTAACAGAGAAGGCCTTGATGCTGTGCAAGCCCTGGTCAGCAGCAGCCAAACACCAATGCATTATCAGCGTTAATTTGATCACTATTCCAAAACACTACAGAGACCACTATGAAGAAAATTAACTGTATCCCAGTACAAAAAAGACATTTGTGCTCAAGGTTTTCCTGACCTGATGGCTTGACCTTCAGCTTTTGAAAGAAGATGAATCAGAAGCATATCTGAATTGTCCATTGTATAAACCACTGAGACTGAAAATTGCTCTCAGCTAATGCAAGTTATGTTGCGGAGAATAATGCAGAGTGAAAACTGTGCATTGTCCAGTGGTGAGAAAGCTGTTTCACAATTATAGTGAGAGCTCAAGGACAGATCTGGTTTCACTTCAGTAGAACTAGAAAAACAATTAAAAAAATGTAGGCTGCTAAGATTCTTGATTCCACATGGCAAAATTTAATAAATTAAGGGAAGCAGCTAGAGACATCAGGTACCTCTAAGAGTAGTGAGGAATAACTGTTTAGGAAGTTTGGAAAGTCTTCAAATCTAAGATATCAGACTTTGTTTGGTATCTGAGAAAAAAAACACTTCTAGGAAGGAACTCCTGAATGCATTTGAAGGAATAATCACACCATGAAAAAATATACAGAAAAACAAGAAGCCTTTGGGGAATAGTAAAAAGACTTTCTGTTTTTATCTAGAGACATGAAAAAGTTGCTAAGAGCCAAGTTAAACTCATACTGATAAAGAATGTTAAAACAAAGAACAATTTGTTCTTCATCGGTATGAATTTGAAGAAGAAAAAAAAGGTGTGATATCCACGAGGTACATTAAAAAGTATTTTTAAAAGTCCACAATAAAATAAGATGGAAAATTCTTCATAATTCTTAATTTTTCTGTAAGTTGATGTTAACAGTGCAAAAGTCATATGGACGGTGCAAAAAGACACAGAAATAATTTTCTGTTCAATTAAGGCAAAAGAAAAAAGCCAGGGCAATGCAAAGGAAAAGGAAAAGGAAAAGGAAAAGGAAAAGGAAAAGGAAAAGGAAAAGGAGAAGGAAAAGGAAAAGGAAAAGGAAAAGGAAAAGGAAAAGGAAAAGGAAAAGGAAAAGGAAAAGAAAAGGAAAAGGAAAGGAAAATTTCAAACTCTTTAATATGAGGTCAAATGACTCTATCCAGAACTTGAGGGGAGGGACTTTTTTTAAAGAGGGTATATTTTCAAAAATTAAGTTTTAAAATTTCAACTTTTAAAAACATTAAAAAGTAAAATAAATTGATTAATGAATAGTTTTTCTGAGGTTAGTAAGATTACTAGATCAATATAATGGAGCTAGCCAAGTGATGCGAGGCAAACATTTCCTCTAGGATGATATTCAAAATAAGAAGGGAAAGAAATTGCTTGAGAACTTATCTGAGGTTAATTAACAAGAAGGAGTGTTGACAATGTTGGAGGAAAGCTTATTTGGAAGTTCTCATGGATCACTCTTAGGACCCACATTGCATTAATATTAGCAACATTTTCACACACAAAAAAAATAGCAGTATACCAATGCTATCTGATGATGCTTGTGTTGGAAAGTGTAAATAGTGAAGAGGGATTGCAGTATCATACTGAAATACACTCTGTCCTTGAAAGCTACACTGCTGTAAGTTCGATAATATTTAGTATCATTAGGAAACTAATGAAGGAACGAAGGCAAATCAGCTGATGTGGCATGGGAGCATAGGGAATGATGTGTGCTCACCTGAACACACAACCGCAGCTAACCACGAGTTAAGCTGCAGCTGTGCCAAAGCCATGAAAAGGAAATGTTATCCATGGATCTAAAGGCAAGGATGCACTTGTACCCCTGAATACTAATGAGATCTCCCTGGGAATAACTTGTACCAGAGTATCTTCCATCATCAAGGCTTTTTTTATGGAGTATGGGGTGCACATAGGATGAACTGAGTGGCCAGGAGACAAGAGAAGCCCTCAAAGACAGCAGGTATACAATCTAAGAGCAAAAAACCTGGGAAGTGCTCGATCCAGTAACTGTCTCAGAAAGAAAAGAGCTTTCTAAGTTAAAAGATCAATCTGGTCTTGCAAGGAAAAAATATTCCCACCAAGGCTATTAGATTCTGATTCAGAAAGTCTCTGCTGATGAGAGACTGATTCTGTGTCATTCTAAATGAGAATATGTTGCTATGCCAGAGAGCATTGATACAGAATTTTTGTTTTCTTGGTAACTCCAAAGACCAAAAAGAACTCCAAAGACAAAAGAACTTACAGAGAGAAAAATAGGACTAGCAAAGGCTGAGATAGACTTCTAAGCTAAAAAAAAGATGCAAAATTAATGTGGTTTCTTTTTCTCTTGTTCTGCATACCAGTGCTGTCTAAGTGATGAACCAGTGCCATAGAAACTTTCATTATCCTAAGAACATAGGTTAGAAATCCTAGTTATAATTCTTAAATGAATGAACTGTTGCCTGCAAAACAGAGATTGACTTTTTCTTGAATATGCACCCTTTTTTTCTATAAATGTTTTTATATATTTTCAGTTCAAGGTTAATGAAAGTGTGGCTCTTCATCACTGCAGCTCACTTAGGAAGTTTTCTCCATAAGCACAGCCTCTTTGTCACAAAAGTATGAAATCTTCACATTTAAAATCTGGTTCTGTGAGAACAACCTTCCTTGCCTAACAAGTAAATAAGCAAAAGCAGACATTAGAAATTTAATGGAACTATATTTTTATGAATGCTTTTTCTCAGTCCATGACAGGATTTTGATTAGGTTTTTTTCCTTCGCTTTTCTGTAATCATCCGTACTGCTATTGCTGGTCTTTACTTTTTTCATCACAAATGTCTGGAATATTTTATCCAGGCAAACATGCGTATTCATGTATGAATGAGCTTATTTGCATGTGAATCAACATATATATCCACAAACAAGTTTGGGTTTTTCTTCTGCTGAAAGTGCTTGCCCAGCTGATCTCTATATGCATATGGCAGAAAACTGAATGCAAAAATAAAATTGAATGTAAAATCTGTTGGACAGACAATAAATCTGGCCTATATACTTCTTTCCTTTCTAGCAGGCAAAACTCCAGCTTTCCTTTTTTCTTTAAAATAAAACAGCAGGAGACCACATATACGGTCAGATTCTTTCCCCTTCCCTTTCACCCCCCTCCCACTACAGGAATGAATTCTGCAAGTACTCAATGCACAGAATTCCAGGTAAAGCCATTAAAAACTGCAGGTGCTCAACACTTTTTACAGGCTGACCTTTTAAGGAATCACTCACAAAAATGTCCATGCCTTTCTCCAAGTGCTCACAAAGTTCACCTCACCCACCTGTCATTGTCACTGGGCCAATGTACCCTACAAATGCTACTTCTCCTCTTCTGCTAGCCAGGGTTTGGCTTTAAGCCTCTCCTAAAATGAGTCTGTCTTTCTTCTTTCTACTCTTGAGAGACTAAGAGAACAAACAATTCATTTTCATGAACATTGTCAAAATAACTCTTTGTGATGAATTCTGCATTTTCCATCTCTCTATTAAGTAATAACCATTTTTTAGGTATAATTTGATTCTCATCATTAAGATTAAAAATTGATGTTAAAGCTTTCCATGATAGAAATGATTTTTAAAAGCTCTTTCTTTTGTTAACTTCTAACAATATGCATTATTTCAGGCCCATACATTTTAATTATAACTCAGTATAATATATGTAGTGTTTTTAATTTATTTGTGTTTACAAATATATGAATAGCCATACTAACAGTTTACAATGCTAACTGTTCCAGTGTTTCATCTTTGAACCTGGACAGTGGCCAAAGACTAGATAAGAATTTAAAAGTAGATAAGACATGGAATGAATAACAGTTGCATTTATTTAGTCCATTTCCAACACCATTTCTGATTGCTTCAGTGTCTTGCATTACAGGTTGAAAATAGGGAGGTAAAATTAAGGGTAAACAGCCACCAAAGAAGGAAGGAAGGAAGGCAGGCAGGCAGGCAGGAAGGAGGGAAGGAAGGAAGGAAGGAAGGAAGGAAGGAAGGAAGGAAGGAAGGAAGGAAGGAAGGAAGGAAGGAAGGAAGGAAGGAAGGAAGGAGGGAAGGAAGGAAGGAGGGAAGGAAGGAAGGAGGGAAGGAAGGAAGGAAGGAAGGAAGGAAGGAAGGAAGGAAGGAAGGAAGGAAGGAAGGAAGGAAGGAAGGAAGGAAGGAAGGAAGGAAGGAAGGAAGGAAGGAAGGAAGGAAGGAAGGAAGGAAGGAAGGAAGGAAGGAAGGAAGGAAGGAAGGAAGGAAGGAAGGAAGGAAGGAAGGAAGGAAGGAAGGCAAATTTCTAAAACATTCAACAATAATAGGTACTAAAAATATACATGTAATGCAATAATTTTTGAACCAAAGGAAACACTGTCATTTCTTTGAAATAGTTTGATGCATTTTTTAACTATGCCTAATTTAAAACATTTCAAGCCCAAGTAATAAAAATATCATACACAGAATTTGTTTACTATATTCCTGAGTTCTGCTTGGAAGCTGGAGAAAAGGCAGTCCTCCCTCTTTCCACATCATACCAGGAATCTTTGGATGAAATACAAAAGGAAATATAAAACTCTAACTTAATGATATTTAACTTGGAAGAGTTTTCTTCTTTGCCAATGGTTTTCATATGATTTCATACCAATTACTATTTAAAAGAAATATGATGTCCAACTTCTCTACCATTTGTTCATCCCCTTGTCACTCTAGGGAAAAATCACAGAGCCACCCAGTAACCTGGTACAAATGGCAAACCTTTCTCCCTGCTGCCTAGTACTCGGAGGTCAGTAGTGATGGAGGGTGGGATTAAGGTGAATTTATCCAGTGTTCAGTCAACTCAGCAGGACCAATTCCCATTTACCTAGAGACCCTTTATAATGTTGTGTAGGGTAAGAGGCTTTAAATTACATACATTTGCAACCACTTTAGGGTCTTTTGTATAAATGAGAATCATTTGATCTGAGCCTCTCCAGTAGCTACAATGGGGCATTGGATCAGGCAAATATGCCTATTATTAACCAAAAGTATTAAAGGTCCTCCTCTTATGAGCATTACAATTCCACAACATGAATCATGATCTTCTTCCTAAGAAAGAATGAAAAAGAAGTGTGTGTGCTGTCCCATATGCACATTGTTCATATCTGATTTTACAGCAGCAATTTCTCAAGACTTCCATGAATGGGCAGGACGGCACACATATCCTGTTCCCTTACATGGCTGACTAGCAGACTGTAACTGGTTTATTGCTTACTCACTCACAGTCACTTTTTAGCAGAGAAAAAATCCTTTTCATTTTTTGCAATCCCAGTGAAAAACTAAATGTGTAACAACATGATGTATTTGGCCTGCTCCCGTTAAAGTTAAATACAGCCTTTTCAATTTACACTTCCGACAGAAGATATGTGACAAATGACATAGTAATTTTCTTATTCCTTCATGTTCATAAAACATTGATAATATGATTTTTACCTTCCCTTTGTTCTCAATTAAATGAAATGTTCCAATACAATTAATGTGTTCTTGCAATTTAGTTTTTCTTTAGAGGTTTCTCTTGCCTCTGATTAACAGCATTTTCTATCCAATCTGAGAACCCCCAACTGCTATTCAGAATGTTTCATTATGCCTGGCAGCTATCAATACAATTGTGAACCAATATCATTTTAATTGTTTCACTAATAACTTGTTTTAAATGATTCAACAGTCATCAGGAAAGATAAGTGCTCTTGTACCCTGCAGGCTTGTAGGGATGATGGTATGAGGCAATGTAACAGAGTGCTGTATCAGAATAATGAAACCGTATGCACAAGATAATGACAAAGCACTTGCATTGCCGTAAAGATAAATGAAAACAGTAGATCTTCTTTTCATTGTAATATAACATCCATTTCTATCTCCCATCTCAATCATTAGACTTTCCAAACAGATTACTACACAAATACACATATGCAACATGTCCCACAATAATAACTGCACGCTCCCATCTACCCAGGCAGATGGTGAATGATGGCGTTAACGAGCTTTACAAATGCTCTTGTTAATTAACAAAAATTGTTACTTTCTCATTTGAGGGGGGCTTATAAATTAGACTTAATTACACTAGATAATTGCAACTGCCAGCTACTGTGCAACTCGCTCATGTTCTGTTCTTTCAATGGCAAATCAACAATTGCAACCCTTGCCTATTTGTGTAGATGAATTTAATAAGCAAACGGCCCTTTTATGTTAATGGTTTACTGGCATTCATGGGTTTGGCAGGAGAAATGTGCTGGGGGAGGGTTTGCTAATGGCAGCACATAATCATATTAATTAAAATATAACTGCCATTTAAAGATTTGTAGTGTAGAATTAGAGCATGTTGGGAACTGAGAAAATCAAGCTAGAGTGCATATTAGCACCATTACTCTGTGCTCTCTGCACAGCAGTCAGCAACCTCATGTGTCATAAATGTAATTTATGAGTGCTGTTTTCTTTGAAATATGTGTTTTTAGTTCACTCATTAGAATGTAAAAATTTGCAATGTCTGCTTCAGAAGGTTCAAAATAAATTTGCTTAGAGCTGAGACCCATGATCTGGTTTTAACAAATCCCTCAACAATGAATTTTTTTATTACTTGTATAATTTCTTATTGTAAAACCAAGCATTCTGTTCTTTGAAGGTGGATTCTACATTTTTTTGCAAATGTAAGTCACACTATCACTACAAATTCTATATTTTTATGCATTTTATATTTCAGTATCATTTTTATGGGGCCTTTAATAAATACAGTCCCTTTTTTTTGTTTGGATTTGGAAAAATTAGAAAAAAAAATTACCACTTTATATTTGGTCATGTAGAAACGCAGTGTCAAAAAAGGTTTTGAAAGCTTTGAGGGTTTTCTGCTTTCCTGGATTCCCTTATCAATTTACAGGCACATTTTTATCTAAATCAATTCCACTTATGCAGCTTCCTCAAAAATGCTGAGATGTATTTTCTGTGCAGTGCAGTTACTTATTTTCTGGCATCCCTGGGAATGCAACTTCCCACAAAGTCCCTTTGAGAGAAAACGATCCCTGGAATTAGAGGTATGTGAGTGACAGGAGGCAAGAAATTGGAATCAAAGTAATTCTCTAATTTCTAGCAGTACAGAGGTAGCATGGCATATTATTTATGCATATATATGTGTATTCATACGTATTACAGAGTGTTATACAAATGTTTTGTGTGTGTCAAACATCTGTATAACAGTATCTTCAGCAATACATCACAGTTCAAAAGTCATTAATGTATTGTGTCATCAGGGATTATCACATTGTCTTTCCAAACTGCAGAAATCAAAAACAGCTGAAATCCCAAATATGACATGATTTTGTAATTTGTTTTCATATTTGTTTGCTTGTTTTATTTTTCTTTATAATGCAGATCTGAAAAGTGCACCGAAGAGGAAATCCTAGTCCCTCTTGAGCCAAAGACAAAATCCCATCACCTTGTGAAGGGTGCCTTAACTCTTAAGTTTAGGAAATTCTCAGCAAAATTGAAGTGTTATGGTACCCACAGGATTTTCGGCCTTACAGGCTGACAGCACAGAATTGGAAGTGGCACTTCTGTCTCTTATTATTCCAAAAAGAATTGTCACTGGGGAATATTTCAGCATCTAGCAATCAGGGACTTCTGATTCTTCAGCTGTTATGAGAGATATTGCTGTCTTTTCACAGATGACATTAGGTGGAATAATTTCATTTTCAGCCCCCCCCACTCTCAAATATGCGCCCTAATATCTGTACCTTATGTGATGTAATTGACATGACTGTAATGGTTGTTTATAAGACTGGCTCTAGATCTGACAATATATTCCAATGTTTTGATATTATCACTGCATATTATCATACAGGCATGATGGACAATCACTGACAGATATTTGAGCAATTACAGCATATTTTATTGACAATTCCACACTGTGAGTATACATTAATTATAGTAGAGACTATATCATACCAGCAACAACGATGCTACTCAGGGCACAGCTGAAATAAAATCTTTATAAGCTAATGTACTAAAGTGGAATAGTTATGAGTAAAACTGGAGGTCTGCATTTCTTTGTTCTAAGTTAGTCTGTGGTGATGAGCTTAAAAAAGATGGCAATTTTTATCAAGACTGCTGCAAATTTCTCTATAAACCAAGGTGTGTTCTACACTGCCTAGTCATCAACAGGGCTCTTGCAAATGATCTTTGCATTATAAGCAAATGAATCTCCATCATTACACTGATTGCTTCAGAAGTTATCTGCTGAAAAGTGGAAAGTCTGGGACTGGATGTGATGCCTCGATAATAAGTATGTCCCAAACCACATCCACTCTACATGGAAAGCATGGATTTGGCTTTTAGCTGACCAGGACTTCATTTTTTTCTCTGTGACTGTAATGATCTCCACAGTTTTAGGACTGATGATTTCTATTCCACATGACTCCTTGATAACAAAGAGCCTGATTCAATGTCCAGTGAATAAAATACAGGTGAGAGGAATCACAGAAAATCAGAAAAAGCTTTGAATAGATGACAAGATTGTTCTTAGAATTTCAACAAAGAATTTCCCACTATAAGAATTGCAGATAAGCCACCTCACTTTTATTTTATTCTTATATGCTCTTTTGCCAAAAATAATAACTAGCTGAATTGAGTTTATGTGCAGAAGGTCTTCACTGAGGAGTGTCCTTAAAGCATTGCAGGGGAGAAAATTGTATAACCTGGAGGGAAAAAAGCACATCCTGATGCACTCAAATGCACATGGGCTGCCTAGTCATAGTGCCCCTGTAGATGGGTGAGTGATCAGCAGAAGAGGCCCCTGAAGAGCTGGGGCTGAGGAACAGGCAGTCAGGGAGAAGGGCAATAGGCTGCAAAGCAGCAGATTCTCAGGAGCTCAAGGAAGAGCTCTGTGAGACAGGGAGCAGGGCCTGGAATCCCTGAGGTAGGCAGGGGAAGCAGACTGAGCTGGCAGATCCACCCACCATACAAGCACTCTGTGGCAGTAATCCCCATCATGGTGATCCCTGGTAGATTTGAAATCCTGCTCTTCGACACTGGAATTTGCACACCATCCATAACCCTTGGCCAAGATCCCTGAACCTTGTACTACATCATGATGGAGAGTCTTTTTTTCTTTGCCGTGCTCAGAGCAGTCTTTTCCCAGCTCTCAAGGATGTGCTTCACCAAGGGCCAGTGGTCCTTATAGACCTTGGCCTCTGTGTTCAGCCTGCACCCGTATTTCCCAATCCTTTGCTGTTATCTCATATGTTAACAGCAGCAGACACCTGGTACCAAACTCTGGGTCACACAGCATGTTATCATAAACAGCTGATAACAAGCCTAATAGGCCAGGAGTAGGGTGTTCCATAGTTAGCACAAGGTAAATTCAGCACAAGGTCTGTGGTCTGTTACTGGAAAAAATAGCATAGCTTTTACTTTTACAGGAAGAGAAAATTATGGAATATTTTCTTGGGTGGATTTTTTTTGTTGTTGCTTTTTTTTTCCTCCCCAAAAATTAACAAAGACACCATCCAGCTGGAAAATTTACTCATTCTGGAAAAATACAAAACTCCTGGAGGCTGAACACTCTTTAACTGATGAGTTGTACAACACTGGAATCCTGTAATTCAAGACAAGAGAGGCAGTTGTGCTTTCTTTCCATGTGGTTTGTGTCAGTTTTCATACTACTGAGGCACAAAATTATTTGGTCAGCTTGGTTAATTTTTCTCGCCTAAACATCAGTGAAATCTGATTACATAAAGATGTGTCACTGCATGCCTTCATCAAGCTAAATGCCAGGCTAGTGACATGGGAAGATGGACTGTAAAAGGCCAGCATTCCCCAATGGTGTCATTTTCTTCTACAATGAGTGTTATCAGAAATAGGGAGGTGCGGATTTTCAGAAGAGAAGACATAAATCCATTATCATGGCATTCATTCTAAGTAAAAACAGCCTTCTTCTTCTGTTACCATTTTTTTTCCCTCGCTAGACAGACAGCACAGCTGGTTGCATAAACTCGCTGCTTCCTGCAACTCTGCTAGTCAGTACCATGTACCTACCTCTCCAGCCTGGGTATTGAAACAATAGCAGCCAGAGCCACATCCTGCAGAGAAACAAGCCATCCAGAGAGCTCCTCTTTATGACTTCAGATCAGTGCCCATGGATAAGCAGACAGATTCTTCCTCACAGCAGTGAGATTCCACCTGAGTGTGAGAGGCAACTCATCAAACCATAGAATCAAAGACCAGCTAAGGCTGGAAGGGATCTTGAGAGATTATCTAGTCCCTGTACAGTCATGTCCTGAAAACCTCCAGTATGGAGATCTACCATATACTTGGGGAAGTTATTCCAATGAATGATCTTTTTCACTTTAAAATACTTATTTTTTATGATGAGATAAAACCTCTCCCTGTGCAATTTGTCTTCATGTGACTTCTTGTGAAGAGACTCTGTCCTCTTCATCTGTCCTTTAAGTCCATCAGAATGTTGTGATGAGGTATGTCCTGAGTTTTCTCTTCTCCAGGGTGCAAAGACCTATTCCTTCAGTCTTTTTTCTTTCATCATTGTGGCCCTCCTTTGGACACTTTCTTTGTCTTCATCTTTCTTGAGTTGTGGATACCTGATAAGTGGTGAGGAGAGTGGAATGATCATGTTTCTATCTCTCCCAGTAATACCTCTGTGGATGCAGCCTAGGGTCTGATTCTCCTTTGTTGCTGCAATGCTGCACCACTGGATTATATTCAGTTTGTTGTTGTCCACCAGGACTCCCAGGTCACTTTCAGCAGGGTGGATCTCCAGCTGTACTGGGATTTTTGGGTCTTCTATTCCAGGTGCAGGACTTGGCACTTATCTTTGTTAAACTTCATGCTGGTTTTGCTTGCCCTTCCTTCCAGCCCATCCAGGTCTATCTGTAAGAGGGTTCTCCCCTGTTATGTGTTCAATTTATCAGCCAGTTTGGTGCTGTCAGCAAGCCTGATAATATTTAAATGCCATCATCTGGGTCGTCTATGAAGATATGAACTGAATACTCCAATGTTAATCCCTGGAGCACCCTACTACTTGTGACAGTCTGTCAGCCTGAATGAAAACCATTGAATACTACTCCCTAAGTGCAACCTGCTTGATGATTTTCTACCCATCCTTTGGACCACTCATCCAAACTGTATCTTACCAGTTTGTCCAGGAGAAAGCTATGGCAGTGCTGAAGACTAGGCAAAAAACATCCACTGCTCTCTCCATGTCTACAGAAGCTGCTATTTTGTTGTAAAAAGTGATTGGGCTAGTTTAAATTATTTGCTCTTGATAAATCTGAATTTATTATACTTTATCTGATCTCTCTAAGGTAATCCTTTGCACCAACTTGCAGAAAAACCTCAGGTAACAACCACCACTACCTTCCATTACAGTTGGAACATAATCTAGAATAGGCTTTTAACTGGTCAGTTTTGACTTCCTTTCCTAATTCTCTAATAAAATGCTAAGAGAATCAGACTTTTTTTTTTTTTTTCCAAGCCAGTGATTAATGGAGAATAACTTCAGGTTTGCAGGCATAGTTTTTCCTTGCTACATGTTTCTTATTTGGAGAGGTGGATTCTGACTTCCAGTAATGCAAAGCCTTTAGCATTTTACTGTCCAATAACAATTGTAAAAAGCTTCCACTAAAGAAACCAAAACCCAATTATCTACTGCATGAATCAACAGCAAAAATAACACAGAAATCTTTTAATCAACAGATATCCAGACAGAAAAGGTTTCCTAGACAACCTTATGATGATTTTGGTAGTTATACTGGCAACATTCCTAAAGATCATCTTGGAATAATCAAATGTCGGCAAGACAGCAAGAACAACACCTAACATAATTTCCCTAAATCCCTCCTCAGCTATAGGTCTTGTGCAGATGATTTCCAGACAAGCATATGTAACTGGACCCACCCTGGGTTTCATGGTGGACAAAGAAAACAATAAATATGAATATGAATAAATAGCAATACATATATTAAGGTTAAGCTGTTGTTTCTTTCAGTCAAAAGAAAAGGAAATCCACAAACAAGAAAATAGATTGCTAGCAAATACTTCTGCTAAGTGGCTAATTAATACCATTAGCCTGAAAAGCATTCTCAGTGTAAGAGAGAATTCATGGGGATGGAAGGATTATCACACAAAAAATGTTTAATTTGATGTAACTGTATAAATATATGTAATGCCTTACAGTCACTTTTTCTGCAGGCCAAAAAATTTTCTTCTGCCCTGCATTTATGAAATCTGAGAATTAAATCTGGAGCAAAGGTTTCTTGTAGCTGCAAGTTTTTTCCAGATAGCTGTGTAAATATTTATGCTATGGTTATTGCAGGTAAAAGCCTTCCTCTTATATGAGATTTCCTTGAAGGTGAATGAAACTAACAATTTCGTGTAACTTTATTCTTAGTTAGATAGAAAAAAATCTTTGTTTTTCTTTAAAAAAATTGCTTTATGTTCCTTTTATCAAGAATAAAACATTACTATATTGACAAAAGTGAGCTTCTAGAAAACAAGACAGATGCAGTTACACATTATTAATGGCTTATAGACAGTTACTGTAATAATCAAGAAATTATGAAGCATACATAATGAATAAACAAATGCCAGTATTGAATATGCTTTCTACCCCTTTGTCCAGAACAGACTATTGTATATTTTTCTTCCTCCTTTTTTCACAAATTATGTTGTACCTGAATCTGGCAGAGGAATAACAGTGCTGGTTTTATCTGCAGACATCTTTGGTTGTGTTTCTCCCTCTTGCCTTTTGGTGCATCTCCAAGTTCTGTCAATATCAAATAGGTGAAGGTAGACAGTGGTGCAGCGGTTTCCTGTCACCTAGGTTATAGACTTTGTTCTTAAACGAGTATATCTCATTTTAGAGCCCTAATCATTACAAGAAATATCTGTAAGTATGGCATAGGTCAACTCTTTATTTGTATGGAGTGTATGGCTATGACACAGAGTTCAGCTGGTGATGATACTATGTACACAACTGTAATGACTTTGGGTTTGGACACCCCTCTCCACCATCCCCAGTCAGACAAATCTACTGACAAGTGATTTCCATTTTGGTCGCGCATTGCCCACCTCTCTCATAAGTTGGAAATTTAAATAAAGTTCTCACATAAATTAGTAAACTACTATACCTCCCAAGTTTTCCATATTTACTTTCGAGCAAAGGCATTTGATAGAAAAGAGTGCAAAGTTGATATGATGCCCAGAAGTACTCTGTCCTGTGTTTGGCACTTATATGGAGTTAAAAGAAGCAGCTGGAGAACATCTCAAGCATTCCCAGCTGCACAACTGTAAATGAAAGGCAATATTTATGCATGAGAATTCTTTTGGTAAGTTTTAGCTGTCTTTTAATGAAAACCTACTGAAATCATCCACTAAAGAAATGTGATCGGTGTAAAGTCTTTTTCTCTGGGAGACCCCAGTGTCTAGCATCTCTGTTAACCAGTGGCAAATGATATTGTGAATGATTCCTTCATATTTCCTATTCTTTCCCAGTGCATCAACATCTATCAGCAACATGAACTGAGTGAAATGGAGTAGCTGTATCTCTCTGACTTGCCCATGGTGTTCTGATTGAAATGCTTTGAAAGTTTTCTCAAAGGAATTTCATCCTAGTCTTTGGTTTCCTGGCATTTTGCCCATTGTACCATTGGGTACTGCAGAAAATTAAAATCAAAGCTAAAAGCTGGCATTGTGACTAAAAGTTTTAGATTAAGTGAAAGATGCTGTTAAGCTGTTTATATCACATAAATGGTGGTTTATTTCTTTGTACAGGGCCAAGAGAATAAAGCAGAATTCCCCTTTTATTGACGTCAGTGAACACAGTTTGCAACAGGGCTGGAAATGTCATAAAATTATAGTGACAAGAATGAACCTAAAATCCTGTTTTCCAAGAACAGCGAAATTAGAGTTAAATTATGAAATCATAAATACTTTCCATTTTATGTTATTTATGCTCCTTATGAACAGCAACTAAAATGATGTGGAGAAGAGTAATTCAATGAAGGAAAAAATTGTTCTACTTTCTTACGACATCTGTAAAACTCATCAGCTGTTAAAGCTTTCTATTCACTGCAGAACCATCTACTGTCTATAGCCACACAAATATGAAGCAATTAGGAAGAAACAAAATCAATTATAGAGCTTTTCAAAATACAGCTCTTTATTTTGTATTTTTTAATCATCAAACCATTTGAGAGAACTTTTTTATTTCAAAAATGAGTGCATTTTCAATCACTGAATTACAAATATTTTGTAAGGCATTTCTTTTTATTTACCTCTTCCGTAATCTAATATGTATCTTTCAAAAAGGAAATATGCTATGTTTTTATTTTCTCCACTAATTTCCTCCTTACATTCTGGTTTTCAAATGTTGGTGCTTCTTGAAAACTCTAATCTGAAGAACAGATTTAAAAGACTGGAATTTCAGCCAGGAAAAAAATGGAAATGAACAAAACAAACTTCTATGAAGCTCTTTATCTAAAGAATGATACAGAAAATATACTGAATATTTGTAATGTCTCTGTCTCATTACGCAAGAAAAAGGGAACATTCAGGGATACTGAAAGGCAGAAAATTCAAAATTGACACAGGGAAATATTTTCTTAAACTATACTTACAAAATATTTTGGGCCCAAATTTAAAGTGAGACTTGATTTTACACAGATGATAAATGTATCCATAGTTATAACAGTGAATGTGTTTTGTTGGTTTTTTTTTTAATAAATAAATTAAAAATAATGATTTGAAAAAAACTCTGTATTTTAGATTTTGCACCTAAGAAAAGTTCCTTTCACTTTCCTCAGAGGTATTTAGGACTGCTGTTAGGCAGGAAGTTACACTGGATGAACTCTTAAGTTCTTACCCAAAACATTCTTGCAAGTTATTCTGCAATACAGAAAATCCATTTCCCTAAAACTGCAATTACCTTAGTTGTTGCTACAAATTAGAAACTTCATGTGAGATATCATATGGCTTCTTACTGTGAACATGCATGAACATACAAACATATTTTAATTCATTACTGCTCTGAAGTGCTGAAAATTAATCACTCTTACATATATGCTTTGCATCATGGAACACTATCCCACATCCTGCTCTCACTTACTGACAAGGAGAACACACGATTGTCACGCTAATATGACACATTTTCATCACTCATGCTAAGGAGTTTGGTGAACAACTTCATGTTGCCCAATCTATTGAAGGATATCAGGGTAAAAAAAAATTTTACCAAACCAAGCCTAGAACATCTGTAGACTGTGTAATAGTTTCTTAGGATAATTTCTCCGGATTGGGGATGTAAACCAGATCAGACATTTTTGATGGTTCAGAAGAGACAAATCTGTCTCTAAGATGGGGCACTGACTTCTCTGGTCACAGAAGAAAGGACTGGGTTATATGATCTATAGATTCGCATCTCATAAACTTTTCTACCTGTTTGTTTTATTTTTAATTTTTTTTTCCCACAAAATTCAAGATTTCACACACTTTTTTTTTATTCTCATAATAAATTTTATACATAGGCAAATAAAACACAGGGAAATAACTCCTCTTGTGAAATGTTAGCCATTCAAACTGTCCACAGAATGAATTGCCTTGCAAACGTTTTAGCAGATAACACTAATGCTAACACAACCCTTCAGTTACATCTCTAAAACTGAATAATTACTTAGTGCGTTCCGCTTGGGAAAGGGCTTGCTGCTTTTGTGTCAAGGGAAGTCTAGAGGTAACAAAAAATCAGCCCAAACACTTAACATTATTGATGGTGTTGAAAATATTACTATTTATAGGAGAAAAATGTTAAAGAGCATGCATCTATTAAGTATTTTGGTATTTTTCATTAAGAATTAATTTTTTTAAATTGCATTTAGAGTTTTTGTTGTTTATTGCTCTTGTTTATGCTATGTATGTTGTTTAGGCACCAGACAGAACTAATGGTAATGGCCAAGTTAAACTATTTAAGATGTGAAAGTCTTGTAAAGGCAGATGATGGGTGGAGACCTTGGTTTCTGCAGTATCCCACAGGAGGAATACCAGAGTGCAACTATAACTAGTAGATATCTACCTCAACAAAAGGGCAAAATCAATAGATTTGAACAAAAATATGAATTATCCCTTCAAGCAGAAAAACTCCATACATACTGAGCAATTAAAAGCTGAAAAAAATATTAGGTGTCTTGGCAGACATAACTTTAACAAATGAATTTACATTTGGGATTACACAACCACAGAGTATGCTTTTATGGAAACATACTAGTTAACATAACAGCTGCCACATCACATGGCATTTCTGCTTTAAAGGGACCCTTTAAAATAACTCAAATTAGCAATATGCCTAAGAATGTTTGGTATATAAATTGACCCATATTCTCATTACATTTTAGAATGTATTTTGTAACAGTTATGCCCTGATTTCCTTTGACTTTAAATTAATTCTTGTGAAAATGATGAAGAAGGTTAAAAGTCTTGGCTTTGGGATCAGGGCCAAAGGACACTGATGAACATATTAGATGATGAGAAACAGAACATAATGCTAAGGAAACAATTGGAAATAAGATGAAGCCTAAGGAAGCTAGTGAGAAGATAGTCCTTTGAGTTGGAAGAAAGAAATATATGTGGAGGCTTTTGAACAGGCCCCAGTTCATAATTATGTTGGTGACTGTAAGGAAATGATTTTATGACATCTTTTTCTTTTCATGTATGTAATTTCTAGTGAGATTACGCTTGGCTGAAGAAACTGAAGAGTTCTAAGACACTTCACCACTGCACATTCCTGGCCACATTTAGATTTCTTAAGAACCAGCTCATTTCCATTGCCTTCCATGTCTTAAATTTTGCCAGATTTCATGAAAGAAGAAGAAATTAAAGTCTGATGGGAAATTCTTTAGTAGTGCAATAAATTCTGTGTCTCTAAATTAAATGAAAAAAACCCCAGCTAATTAAATGTCCTGCAGATTTCCTTATGTGTCAAAACATACCCTATGATGTTGGCATTGCTTAGGATAATTAAACAAAATTTGAGAGGTGAAAGGTTTTTTTTTAATTATTCATTTATTTAAATATTCATATTCAGAAGAGCCAAAACTGTTCATGAGTTCTACACAGATTGAAAGATCTGTTTTAGATGAGACAACACTGACAAAATATTTCAGAAATTATGAAACAGTTGCTTACAAGATATTCAGAACACTGAATTTTCTGAGACACTTGTTTCTGAACAGGTTTAGGGACTAAAGAAAGATTTGGCTTCAAACTCATTTATTCTCATCTCTGCTTTTTCTCCCCTTCTTTCATGATTTCAGCACTCTAGTGACCTAGACCATAACCAGATTTAAATGCCTCATCTGCCCCTGAGGACCTAAAAAATGCAATGTTTGCTGCTTTCTTACAATAATGTCTTCTAAAACAGGGCATTTGTGTTTTCAAAGAAGGTTATTTTACAAGGAAGTTTGTATTCCTTGTTGATATTAGTTCCTCTTGAATGATTTACCTGACTACTGACTGACCCTTTCAGTACTGCCCAGAAATAGGACATTAATTTCTGGCTTTATCCATCTGTTAGGAAAATACATTTCAGATTCTCTCATTCCAGTCAGTTTCTCAATTCAGAAATTCAAGTCTTACCAAGAATTTCACAAAAGTTATAAAATGGTGACAAGATAAATGCAATATATCCTTTATGGGTTTCTTTCCAACAGGTTGCATATTGTGCCAGAAACAGAATTCCCCAAAAACCTAGAGCCGACAGAATAAGAAATAACCACTATATAGGAGTGAAAAGTAAAGAGCAGAATTGTACAAGATGAGGAGAAGAAAACTGATTACATATGATGTCAGAGCACATATATTTATGTGTCACAGATCTCTATATTACCCCATATCTGTTTCTTTAAACACAAAAACTATTTCTCACTCCCTTGGTTTTGTAGCTTGTGGTCTCAGCTTCCATTGTTTTATATATATATTTGTATTTATATCACACTGGGCAGGACTGTGGATTTTTTAAATGTTTTTTACAGTTTTAGGATTTCAGCAAGTGATCTTCACCAATTATAGTTTTGAATATTAAAAACTTTTTAAATTTATATATTCTCTGACTAACAATGTCTTTCTTCTTTGACTGAAGTACATTTTGCTACAGCAGCATGGAATTTCATTTATTCCCAAGAATCCTGTTGACTCATTAACAGGAATATATTCTTAGGTCACATTAATGTAGTTCTTACTATAATTTGCAGACAATTAGCAAGTGTCTTTTTGCTTCTCCGTCTTCCTTTACAGCACATGTATTCTCACAGTCTCTAGAATGATTACAACAGATAGACATTTAAAATTCTTTTTCCTTTCTTTCAACTCAGACGTTTTTATGTGCATCTATTCTCCCTCTCTTTTTTTTTTCTTTTTAATTGTACATGGCTGGTTTTAAAGTGGGTAATCATTTCTCACTGTGGTGCCTCTAACTACTTTAGAAGGCTTTCTCTAATTCCTTTAATACTCAGAGAATCACAAACACTGCAGGATCCACTAAGGTTTTAACAGTACAGTGAATCTACTTACAGGAATAGCTCAGAAACAATGTATTTTCTGTGCTCCAAATAAAAATATGCATACCACTCCACTATCCCTGAATTTGAGAGCTGTTTCTGATTACTGATTGAAAATTCCCTCTGTTCTTCATTAAAGACTGAGATTCTTTTAAAATGCTTATTTACGGTGGCAGTCCTAAGGGGCAGGCTATGTATTTAACTGCCTACAGCTTCAAATCTCTTTCAACATGAGGCCAAGTCTGTGTTAGGTAACTTGTTGGGTGAGTGGTGCCACATTCCTGCTCTGCCTATGGGATAAAGTAGCCGTGGCACAACATGGCTCATTTGTTCCTAGACTATCATTAGCATTAATGAGCTTCGCATGTATACTTCAAGGAGAGCAGAGGCAAATCAGAGCTTCTTAGGCTTAATGTTTTCAGGGGTCCTCTCTATGGCTGAAGTTTGTTCTTTTTGAGCCAAATCTTGCGTGCCTGTGAAAAGTTTGAGTAAACAGGCCGTGTGCAGGGGCTTTGTGATGGACTGGGAGCTGGAATACACACACACACACACACACACACACACACACACACACACACACACTCCAGACTCAAATATGTCACTGCTGTGTATGTGAGGCAGCAGCAGTTCCCTCCTGTGGAGGGGGTATCTATTAATTTTTTCCTTGACCCTGTCCCTTTGTCAAACTCAGCCCTTTCTTGCAAACCCTATAAATCTGCTGTGAAGACATATGCCATCAAGCAGGGCGAATGAGCAGCAGGGATCCCCCTTCATGACCTTTCCTTTGCATGACTTCTCTGTCCCCAACTAGCTGAACCATTGTATTCAGGACCCTCTGCCCTCAAAGGGAAGGGTGTGATTGTTTTGGAAGGAAAAAGCAAAAAACCAATGCATAAATAAGAGACGTTCACAGAGAAGGCTATCTAATAAACTGTTAGGTGAAAATATAAAATAGCAGGGTATAATACAGAAAGTAACTGAGTTTTTTGTTCATAACATGATTTTCAAAAAGCACAGAGTTAGAAACAGAGCACACACACTGCATTTTGTCCTGCCACACCATTTTACCTTTATGTGTTCCTTTTATCTGCACTGGAAACAGAACAAAAACACTTTCCAGTATCATTAGCAGAGGGGAGCATGGGGGGTGTTAATAAACATAAAGCTCAATATAGTACCTGAAATTACTGTCTAGTTCTCTGCCCAAAGGGTAATTCAGACCCTGCTCAGACTGTAAAACATGTATTTCATCATGCAACATGCAGTATGGCTACTGCTGTATCCATATCAAGGCCCCATTTTCTAAGTGCCATAGTCTTGACTGCTCCTATTTCTTGGCAATCTTGATGTGGGTAGGTGCAAAGAGATGTAGGTCTGCAGCTGTAGCATGGCAATACAGGCTGGACTGTGTTTTTTCCTGTGAACCTGTAATATAAGGGACAAATTTTCCTGATTTACATAAAATTTTAAAAAATATTTTACCACCTATAATTGGAATTACATGAGGTTGAAAATATCTTGCAATTTAAAGCAAGCTACTTGTGACAGGCAAGGAAACAGGTGTTTGACCAAACTGAGGAATGTACATAGAAATAAGTGGAAAAAACACAGGGAATGAATTCAAAAGCTGGCAGGCCTTTCTCAGTTTATGGAAGACAGGAGCATAGGTAAATTCAAGTGTCTCCACATCACCTGAGTGCCCTCAATATTTAGCAAATTATTTTGAAATTGCCATTACAAAACACACCTGTTCAGTTTAGCACAGCTATTTGGAAGTGGTGAATGAGAAACCAAGTTTCAACTTTTTGTTTGGTCTCATTTAGGCTAAGCACTTTTTTACACGTGAGCCCTCTCTGTCCAGTAGCAGAATGGACTACTGGAGGAATTCTACTTGTAGTAATAATTAAGCATATCAAGCTTATATTAAGCATATTAAGCATCAAGGATGTTGGCAAGAGTCTCTTTCATCTTTGTTCTAACAACCAAGCTACACATTCAGAGTGTCTGTCATTTTCAAGCTCCTTCTGCAGGACGTTTTCCAGTTTGTAGAAACAATTCAGTGAGGCATAGAAAAACCAGCTTCCCAGTCTGAAACACTGGGGCACTCAAGAGGGTTAACAAAAGAGTCATGTCCAAGCTATATCCTAAATATTACAGAATAAAAAATTAAGCTTAGCTTCCACAAACTCTGTGTGAGTACTCACTAGTGGACCACTGTCTTCCTAGCTTTGTGCATAAATTCAATCAGAGACCCAGAAAACACTTCAGAATAAAACAATATTTGGATCAGGCACCTTTTTGTCAAAGTGACAACTTTGACAAGTCAGCATACTCACTGGGGGAAAAAAATCATGTTGACAAAAAAAATCTTGATCACCCTAATTGAAAACTCTGGCCTGGGCTGTGAATCTCTCCTTTGGTATGCAATTATAATGGGTAGCAGTCAACACAAAATCTAAACCAAAACCAAAACCACTCTGCATCTTCTCAAGTTCTGCTGCTTGAATTAAATTACTAGAGCCTGCTGTAAAACAATAATGATTTCTACTGTCAGAAACAATGTTTCAAACAGATGTGAACCACACAAAGCATATGTGAAAAACGTGTGATCTGCACACTAAGGTCACAGAAGCCATTTAGACACCACATGTGAAATATGTGAAACACATGTGAAGGCATGATGCAAATTCACATTTAGTTTGTCCTTTGGCAAGTATCAAGATCATAGGCTAAAAGAACTAAATCCCTCTGAGGCAAACTTTGTGCCTGTGAAACTTTCAATCTTTATAAAAGATTAGCTTTTTAAGAAATTCCCACAGGGCAGACTTCTTAACCCTTAAAATTATCCATTGCTAATGCTGCCTGATACATCCTTAGTGGTGGAATACTCTTGTTACCCTCTTTCTTAATACCTACTAAAGCAAAAGGTTAACAGCTCTCTGCCATCTGCTGTTGAAGAGCTAATCCTCGGGTGGTAATGCTGTCCAAACCCACTGGGCTTGCCTTGCTTTATCCAAGCATGTGGCAGTGTAGCACAGGGCACCAGGCAAGAGAAAAATCTTGTTGGAGGGAGCCTGAGGTGTTACAAGTTGCTCACAGATTATGTTTATTTGATAGTGATACTAATACTGAGGATTTGGCTAAGGGTGCCACTCATCTGACCTAAATTCTCTCTCAAAACTGTTAGTTCTGAGCCAGCTGTCCAGACGCTCCTGTCAATGTAGAGACTCCTTCCCAAACCCCATTTATTATAGATTAATGAACTTCTAGAAGGTCAAAATCAGAGGGCACATTGGACGTGCCCTGTGCACGAAGAGCCCCAGCCCACGAGCCAACACCACCCATCTCGTCTACAGAAGTGCAAAGAGACCCAAGCTTTGTTTCAAAGCCGGAATCTCAGCACTGGGCGAGTGTCCCCACCGTGCCGGATCTACTCCCAGCATCCTCAAAAGGAGTCTCTGACACACCCTGTCCCTGCAGCAGGGAGGGCCCTGCCCATGGGCTCGGAGCAATCAGGCCCCAAGGAGAGCCCTGTGTGGAGTAATGCTTGGCTTTTCATACTCATTTTCTCTCCTCTATGTCCCTAGAAATCCTGTGCTGTGGGAAATTGAAAGGTCTCCACCCTCCTCATCTTCTCAGCCACTTTTTCATCGCCTCAGCTGCACCACATGTGAGCTTGATAAAGTCAGAATTCATGTAGCTGAGAAAAGCTGTCTCTGTCTTGCAACTCCTCTTTATGCAATGACCCCAGTGGAATGATTCACAAGAATAAAGGTTTTTACATGGGAAAAAGTGTAACAGATTCTGGACCATTTCTTTCATTGCCACTTTTCAAATGAATCACAAAGGTAATTCTAATAGTAAAACGGGGATAATGTACCTGGTCCTGTTCTAACTGAAGACAATGGCAAGCTCCCCTTTGATTTTAAAACAAGAAAGATAAGACACTTAATAGAAAAATACAACATATTAACAAAGAATTTAAATTTAAGGATAGCATTAATTTCATATAGATTCACATGCACCCATTGCTATCTGTCTCTCTCAGTTGCACATATTATGATGCTATATTTCAGGAAAAAATTGTTTATGAAATATTCATGGCAAAACAAATAACGTCCATAAAAAATCAATTATGAAGTCAATTTGATTTTTATAATTTTTAATACACATAGCTGAGGTGCAGAGTGAAAAAATAACTAAGCCCTTAGCAGACTATTATAAGCTAGATAAGGATTTACAATACAAAATGCAGCACCCATAATGCTTGAAGGATGATGTCATATCTTAATTATGTTAGCATTTAGTGGATATACATCAGCTCCACATCTTCAGATATTCAGAATTTACTCTGCCCTTTCTTTGACCCTGAGGGTTTTTTTTTTTAGACAACTGAAGTAGGAAGAACATATTCAAAGCAGATTTTCTTTCGATATTCACAAAATTACCTCAGACAACAGGGGTTCAAGTGAACTTTGGTTTTGGCTATTTTTCCATCTCTGCTGCTTGCTAAGAGTTTAGAATCACAAGGGGCTGATGATTCTGAGCTCCTTTCAAGGATGTGATCCTATACCATCAAAAGCCACATTGTCATTATTTTCTGTCAGTCTTGAGGGTGCTCAACATGTCAAAAATTGGAGGACTGAAAACTGAAGATATTTTGGTCCTAGACTGGCTATAACTCTGCAGGACCATTTGAAGGTTAAACAATGTAGCCCATACAGACATATAAGTTTGCTAGTTTTTAGAAACAGGTTCATTCCATCATTCTTGTATCAGTCTGTGAATGTACATAAGCACTTCCCAAAATGTAGCCACTAGAAAACCAGTCTCTTTCTTGTAAAGAAAGAATGTACATATTTAGTCAATTTTTCCATACATAAAAAAGATGCACTCTCTAAGATCACATAATATTTAAAACTTTTTTATTTCTTTTTAATAGAACTATTAGGGGAATAAGCATAGGAAGGACTCTTGCAACAATCATCAATATCTGCTCTTAACTTTTATTTTTTAGGAGCTTGGCTACAAGCACATAGAATTAGTCAAATCTTGTGTTCAAGGAGATTAATGAAGTTTGGAAAAGGAGCAAATGTGTCTGAACCTCTTCCAGCAATTATATTTTTTGATTTTTGTTTAATAGAGACAGTTTTTCTTTCCAGAAAGGCTACAAAATGACATCTATGAAATGGAACTACAGTAATTCATTGTTCTAAGACTGCTTTTCCCAAAGCATTATCATGGCTTGTCTATCAGACACATTCTTTGCCTTGGGATGCAAAGACACTCAGCATACATACCCAGTATAACTGCAGAAGCCATGCCTTTTAATTCCTGTGAGTCCTAGCATCCCTTCCCTCAGATTAGCCCCAGAAGAGTTTTCCCACAACAAATCTCCACTGCATTCTATTGCAAGGATTTGCACCCATCCACAGAAGAGAAAAAAAAAAAAAGTCAGAGCAGGAGGGGAAGGACTGTGTGGTTTGTGCAGTTCTGACCTGAAATATCATGTGTGCCATGAGATTGTGGAAGGTCAGAGGTGACTTTCTTGGCGCTCTGGCTCTCAGCATGCCCCCCACTCCATCCACTTCCCGTTATATTTAGCGGGGCAGCAGCATGTGCTCTGGATCCTTGTCACCCATTACATTAGTCAGTAGTGCTGCATAGATGTGGAAAAGTATGCATATAAAACAAACAGAGGTGAAGAAGGAGAGGGGGGTAAAAATATATCCATCTAGCAATTCTTTCTACCCACTCTACAGACCCACCTCTGAGCTTGGATCTGAGAGGCGAGAGTGCAGATAAATGTGCTTCCATTTTCCTTTTCTTTTTTAACCACACTGTGTTCCAAATGCAATTTTAATAAGGGTACTCTCCCTATATTTCCAAATAGCTTTGTTTTGTATCCATAGAGAGGGGGGAAGAAGGGGGGTGGAAACCTGAAAAAAAGACTCCAAAGTGATTAACTCTGAGATAATGAAGTCCAGTTTTCTATGAAGCACACGTCACGGAGTGAATTGCTGCTTGCTTTGATTTGTGCTTGAAATGTGAGACATACTGATTCCCAGATGGCTGTTTCATTGTGCAGAAAAGCAGAGAACACATACATTTCAGTTAACTTGCATATCTTTTCATTTATTCATATAATTGTGATATATATTCCATATTCCAGAATGAACCAGATGGTGAAGGGAAGGCTTACAGTGCAGCCACATTCCCATTCAATAACCTTGGCTGTCTGCACCAAACTCTTTACTGTGCCAGGTGTTAACATTTGGCTGCTAAAATTTTGCTCTCTGGAACACACTGGGTGAAAGAATTCACTATCTCACATTTTCCCTTCTTGATATGCATAGTAAATGCCCTGTCATGCTAATAAGAGTTGCAGGTACACATCAAGGATGAAATGTGTACTCCCTAATAGAAGCCATATCTGATGTTACCATGATAAGATTTCACCATGACACGTTAAAAAGCATTTCTAATAAATAAAGCTTTGCGTAGGAAAGACTGCAAGTTACATTTTCAGAAAAGTTCATGGGAATTCAGCCTGCACTCCTGTCTAACAATAACGGGAGTGGTGTGTGTAATTCCACCCACAGAGCCGGATTAACTAAAAGGATTTATTTTCAAGCAGTGAAACTGCTAAATTCTGGTACCAGCAGCAGAACTGTCTGCCAGTATCCTGTAAGCCTTTATTTCCCTAAGGCCCATACCATATGACATGTTTGGATGATGTTTAAACCATCCCCTTGTGTATGTTCATCTTATGTATTTTTATTATTCTTTTAATTATCTGCATATATATATTAATTCCAGAAAGTACAAACAGGCTTCACTGTCATTTCTCCACCACACTTTATATTATAACATCACTCATGAATGCTGGTTACAAGTTTCCAGGCAGACATGCGGTTGATCTAAATTTGTGGGACAACAACATTCAGATATCTGCTTTCAATTTGTGTGCATGTTTTGCCCTGTTATTTTCTTTTTATGGTTGTATTAATTGTTACCAGAAGTCTGTATGAAACGACTGAGCATTCAAATGCTGGAATGCAGAGATCAGAAATGGCTGTTTCACTTGCTGTTAAGTGAAGTGTGTTCGGTTAGTTTATTATTTAACTTGAGTATAACAACTAGAGATCTGAGTTTTGGACATGGAAAAAGAGCCAAGAGTCTTGTCTGACGGGCAAATTCAGATGCCCAGTGCTTATGTAGTCGCTTAATTGCTTGGAACTACATATAAATGTATAATTTCCAGAAGTACAGTCTCTGGAGAACTAGTTTTTGTTTTTTGTTTTAATCACTGTTCCCAGATTAGTGAGGGTTAAGACTGTATTAACAGAAAGAATGAGTGGCTTTATCCACTTGGCTGGACATCAAAATGGAACTGTTCCATAAATGGTCTGATCCAGTACCCGCTGAAGTCAGTAAGAATCTTTCCATTGAGTTCAGCAGGCACTGGTTTAATTACTAATTGCTGTATTGCAACACCGAAGGGATGAGTAATTCCAAGTGCTGATTACCCATCACTGAACAACTGTCTCTGCAGAATCAACAGAGGGAGTTAGGTCTTCCTCCAGGCAGGCGCCTGAAAGGCAACACTTTTCCATGTGTGTTAATCTATGAATGATCTAAAATATGGATTGTGATTAAGCAGTGGTGCAGGTTAACACACATAAGGAAAATTTTATCCCAAAATCTCTGCTTCTCTGCTGCTGCTGTCCCTCACTCCAGAAAGGCATACTTTATATAAGGATTTAATTGCAAGCAATTTTAAAAAGGTGAAAGATATCCAAAGTATTGATTATACAGTGTAAAATTCTCACTGTCCCATGGAATATGCACCTAAATCTCCCTTGGAGGTAATTTTAAGAAACCTGATGAAGGCCTGGGGCTGCAAGAGCCAAGGAAGGGTTGTGGCCAGCATTTCAAGCAGCAGCCTTGTAATGTGAATCTGTCACTGGGGATCTTTGGGTAGAACTCGATCAGGTGTAGGGAGCCCAAAGCTAGGACTTCCCACAGCAGCTTTTTTTGTGCTTCATCCTTTATGCCTGTTTGGATTAAACATCTGTCCCCTTTGCCTCATTTAAGGTGTATTAATTGGTAAGAGCTCACAACAGGATCTAAATCATCAAGATTTGTCTTTGCAGTGTGTCATAAGTTAGCTGCTGTATGGAGACTGTTTGTCTCCCAGGGAAGGAAGTGTAACATGTGACTGAAAAGTCACTTAATGTTACTTACCTCAGAAAAGGTAGGAGTCTATGTTGCCTGATGATAACAGCAGAAGGCTTGTAACTACAGGTCTTAAATACTACCTCTCTCCATTGACACTAAGGACAGTTAAAGTACAAACAGCACAAATGTCTAATATTAGGTGTTAGAAATACCTCCTACGAAATATTAGCCATCAGTTGCACCACTCCAGAAACAGTCAGTCACTGGCCATTTTCCTATTGTGGCCTAGGAGTCAAAGTCATGTTGCTCTTACTTGTGACAATGACTTACAAATGCAAGTATCCAACATGCAGGATGCATTTCTGTGCTTTACCACTATAGATAATAAAGGCAGGATGCAAATTTTGTCTGTTCACTTGTTCCTGATCTGATTCAGAGTGAATGGGAACACGGCCATGCCAGGGAACCAGGTAATGACAGCTTGTGCAGCTTCGCAGAAAACTTTAGTTTTAAAAGGAATATAGATATCCCCTTTTGTAAGAAAGACAGTTGTAAAGTCAGTACCACAAATAAAGAAAAGATAGAAAGGATTCTTCCCGATAGACACAAATTCAAAACCATGTCTTCTGTTTCACTTAGAACAATGTTCATTTAGTGAGGCTTTGCTCCAAGCATACTGCAAACCTACATTGCTGCGTGTCCTCCCATCATCATACCTATGCAGAGTCTAAATGCTGCAAATGTATGCATCCAGGACAGAGCTCAATCACTTTCTCTCATAAATGACTGACAGGCTGATTGCATACAGGCAGCAGTCAGCCCAAGCTCTGGTAAGGGGCCATATGTTGCTAGGAGACAGGGCCTAATGGCATGGGGAGGTATATGCAGGGGAGGTGATGGAGCTGGGGATCAGGGTAGAGAATATAAAAAGAGGAAGACCATTTGTTTTTATCTCTGTAGCATAACCAGTGCATAAAAGCCTCCTTTCTTTCACGTTCATACAGCAGGAAGCTCCATCTTTCTCTGCAAGTGTTGCTGTTCCCCACGTTCATAGAGCCGAGGGAAATGTCATGGCACCAAAAGTTTACAATCCACATGTAAGTAGGCAAGTAAATTCAGACAAAGGGAAACTTTTTTTTTTTAAATATTTATTTATTTATTTATTTTAATATATATAAAATAAAGGTAGGTAAGACTTGAGTTTTATGCTCAACTTAACTTGTAACAACAGAAGCTTTTCAAAGGAGCTGAAGGTGGTAGTCTAATGCATAAAACAGGAAGACGACTGCTGCTGTAAACAGTCATATTAGTGCTCTGGTTGACAGATGGACCAGCTGACTGAAAAAAAGAGAAGAAAGAAAAAATGAACTGTGATGGATGCAGTAGCTAATTATCAGTGAGTCAAAAGACTCGTGATTGAGGTGGAAGAGTATTTGTGAGATGCAGATGTACAGTGATTGTTCTTTAATTATTGCTATTACCATTTTAGAGAAGGGCAACAAAGTCCTGAGTAGAAAGCAACACAAAACAAAAAGAGACATAATACAGAAAAACAGAGGGGAAATGGAGCATTCTGAGAATGAAATATATACTGTACTTTTTTTTCTCTTTGAGATAGAGATGGAGAAGATAATAGTTGTCTCTTCTGGTTATATCTTTAAAAGGCTCTTCGCTTTTGTGTTTTGTTCCTTTTAGAAATGCATAAGAGATGAGATGAGAACCCTATTTAAAAAATGTACACTGTTCACTCTATTTAAAATTTAGCATTCCATTTGTAGCACTTTTCATTCTAAATGGAAAAATGCAGAAAAAAAATTCAATACAAAAAAAAGTTAAAAAACTCCCACGTATATGTGGTTTTGATCTGTGAGCCTGTTTTGTGGATTGCTTTAGATAGAGATGATGCAGTGTTTCTTTACACATATAAAATATAAACTTAAGTGAGCAAGAAAACTGTATCTATCCAGATAATAAACCAGGAACCATTACATGCCATGTGGAAGATAACTGTCTATTTTCCAACCAAAGAATCTGAAAGGAAAAAGACCTTTTATTTTGTAAAAGTATATTTGATAGAAGTATGGTAAAGCAAACATCAACAGAGGATCTTGTGGCTTGGAAAGAGGAATCATGAATATTAATTCAGGAAATCAACACAAGAAAGGTACAGAGCACACTGTTCATTTAAAAAAAAAAAAAGAAAAAGAAAAAAAATAAGAAAGAAAAAAGAAAAGGTGATAAGCCACTGAAGTGCCAGAAAGAGACAGAGCAAAGGCAACAATAATGACATGATTCAGGTATGTAAATGAAAACACTCCTGGCAAGAAAAAGTAAAGAGAAGCTGATAAAAGTAACCTCTTTTAGTACTTTCTACTAGTACTGTGCCTTTTGCAATGTGCCACTTTAGAAAAGCTGAGATCATAGCAGATCTCTGGATGTAGATCAGGTTTTATCAAAGCCTTTTGCTTTGTCTGTATGTTGAACAGAGAGTTGTATTTTAACAAATGCAGAAATAATGAGGGTTACAGATATCCAACGTAAGCACAAAAAGATACACTCCACTCTAATATTTCAAAGCATTCAGACTCACAACTGAAACAGCACTGAGGATACACAAAATTCCAACATGTAGTTGTCAGGATTTCTGGTAGTAAGGAGTCTCAGTCACATATCTTTCCTCTTTCCCATCCAAGGCAAAAGGTAAAATTCTCCAGAAGCTTAAAAGTGGTGTGTAGGTATTATGCACGCTTCCCTATACACTGTATGTATGAATTGGCGCTTTTAAACAACTTTTAAAAGACCCTCAGGCTATTTTAAATGAAACTGAATTTTTGCTTTTCTGCATGACTATACATTATATCACTTTACTAAAGGACAGTACACCTGGTCTAAAGCACACATTTAGATATGTTAGCACTGCATCTCAATGCGAAGATTGATATTCTTTTAGCTAAAATAAGTTGCTCCTTTGGGAGATTTTCCCCTTTTATACCTCTTCCTTTGGACTCCAAGTCACAAGTTGAAATAACTGTTTCAGTTAACCTCTTTAATTTTCATGAAAGTTTCTTGGTCTGTATACTACTTTTCTCCACATAAAACTTTACACTTGCATGATAAGCAGCGAAGTAGTTGGTCTGTTAGCTGGCCCCTCAAAAAACTTGTTTATATCCCAAAAATGGATGATGACATCTTGCCTGAGTTAATTCCAGCATCAAGGAAATATTCTTTCAGAATCTTGGGATTCCTTTTCCCTCATTCTGCTTTGTCTCTTCTGTATCTTCAACTCCTAGCAACATTCTCTTTCACCAGATTTCAAACTGGTATGCTTCCTGAAGATACATTTTATTCCCACTGGAAAGCTCTACTCACAGAAATTTTCACATAGGATATGTAAAATAAGACCTTTGTATCTTCATAAAGTACCTTTGTATCTATATATAGTAAAATCACTAAATCTGCCTAAAAATGCAAACTCTACATCCACATAAAAATTAAATTGACTGCCCATGGTGACATAGATCTGATCAACTGCTTTTATTTTTCTTTTTGATGCAGTTTTGCAACTAGAAACATCAGGGATGTGCTTTACTGTATGTAGAAATGAAGCATATTTTGCAAAGCCATGATCATTCTCCATAGTAATTTTTCATTAGTATTTCTTATTTTTCATTGTTTGGAAAGTGATCACTATAGAAATTGTTCCATACTTGGTATTGAAAAAAATAAAACCGTTCTGGGCAATAATTCA
The DNA here is from genome assembly GCF_052056855.1 of Sturnus vulgaris. Lineage (NCBI taxonomy): Eukaryota > Metazoa > Chordata > Aves > Passeriformes > Sturnidae > Sturnus > Sturnus vulgaris. The sequence continues at coordinate 127,212,636 of NC_142243.1, forward strand.
TTAATACTACCTCTATTACTGAAAGTTAGTATTATTTGCACTGAGCTCCTTTGTATCTTTTGAAGACATCTGGGAGATATTTAAAGCCTAAAAGTCCAAAATAGCTGGCCATGAGATGACCCAGACCAGGGAATTGATATTGGTGGGCTGGCCAGGAAGTGTGACATAGAAACAATTAATTTCTTGCTGGCAGTACTCCAGGTCTCTGTCTTTTAAGAAGTGGCTTTGGAAGAAGATTCTGCTATGTAGTGGAGGTGGAATTCAGGATAGAAAAGAGATGCAAAGGTCTTAGAACTGTGTTTTTCTGCTACCTTTTTTCCTTAATATTTGCACCATTTTGCCCTGTCTAGGCTGTATTGTAATATTACTTTAGCAAAGGGTCCATTGTCCCATAAACCATGGAGTGATGCAGCCATGAAGAAAGGCACCCAGGAAAATCACAAAAAAAACCCTATATAAAGGCCAGATTCTCTCTGCATAAGCCAGCAGGAGTAGAGGCTTAAGATGTTAGGATGTATTTGTAATCAAAATGAGGAAACATTCTTGCCATTGTTTAAGTAATTGCATCTCCTTATGTGGAATACTGTTCATGATTCTAATAACCCATGTTAAGAAAATTTAATTGAAATTGTAACAGCTACACATAGCAAAGCTGAACTGATTAAGGAAATAGGGATCCTATTTTATAATCTGTGCTTACTTGGGGGTACAAAGTTTTTCCCACAGTATTAACAGAAATATCTATACTGGCAACATTTCTGTGCAGCGGATTGGGCTTTGAGAGTACAGTTTATTAGAATGACTAGAATGAAACCTAATACTGGAAGGGAGAAATGGGAAACAGCTACAAGGGACAAGACAGAAGCGATGTGCACGCCTTCTATAAACAGACCAAAAGGATAAATGTCAAAGAGTGAAATAAACTATTTAAGATAAAAGAAAATGTTGGTGTTAGGAGATACGCATATAAATTGTCTCCAATTGAAAGTAAACCATCAAAATGACTAGCATAAAAAAAGCAATGGTCTCACTGATCAATGGGAATCTTTACAATCTTAAATCCTGTGTTTTATACCATATCAAAAAAGTGTGGCAAGATTTCAGAATGTTCCCCTTTTGGCTTTCAAATAATGCCTTATCCTAGTAATTTTTTTATTTTTTTTTTTAAAGAAGGCATAAACCAAACACTTGCTAGCACTTTGCCCAGCCAAGAAGTCATTCCTTTCCCTTGTCATTTTCTTATTTCTTGTTTTAATGATATCCAGCAAAAGTATGATCTGAGGTTATGGAGTTTGATTAACCACTTAAAGCAGACAGAAAAACTTTATTGGTATAATATTTGCTTTTCCATGTGTTGAGTACTCTATAACACAGACATTCAGTTGTCATCATAAATCTACAAAAGCACAACCACCATACTGCATGCATATACTTAAAGCTACAGCTACAAATTAAACTTTTATTGTGCATCTATTTTCCCACTGAACAAAACAACTACAAAGCAAATTGAGAACTGCCAGGATACCACTTGAGCATTTACTTGGTAGCTGTCTCCCCACTGTGCTGGCACAGTTTTAACTCTTCTTCCTACTCAAGAGTCTTGCAGTAACCAGGCCAACAGCTGTGGCCCAAAGGCAGTGGAGTTTGGCAGTCACACACCCAGATGACAACCTCTGGTGTATCTCTTTCCAATAGCAGCAGCAGCAGCGACATCTGGATCCATTGACAGCTCGAGGGTTTCTCTCTTGGCTGCGTTCCTCCCTAGCAGCTGTGGAACTGTCGCTATTGCTGTCATGAGGCTGGGCTGCAGTGAGGATAGCAGTGCTCCCTCCTCCTGCTGTGATTACGAGATTCCTCACTGTGCATTTCTAATCAGTCTCTCTCCTCAATCACATTACACTGAAAAGAAAAAGAGAAAGAAAAAGAAAAAGAAGAAAAAGACAAAGAAAAAGAAAAAAGAAAAAGATAAGAAAGGCAAGGCAAGACAAGGGAAGGCAAGGGAAGAGAAAGAAAAGAAAAAGAAAAGAAAAAAGAAAAGAAAAGAAAAGAAAAGAAAGAAAAGAAAAGAAAAGAAAAGAAAAGAAAAGAAAAGAAAAGAAAAGAAAAGAAAAGAAAAGAAAAGAAAAGAAAAGAAAAGAAAAGACCCACAAACATTTCCATTTAATTACCCATTTTTCTAGAATGGTCTATTTTCAGCCCTCCAAATGCACTGCCCACTTATGCACCACATTGGTGCTTGCTGCAAGAAGAATTTCAACTTCCCAAACAGACCGTGTCCGTGTGGGTTTGGTTTTGATATTACCTTGGTTTTTTGCCAGTTTCTAGCCATAAATGTAATTTCTCTTTAGAAACAGAAGGATAAACTGCACCAAACTCAAGATGTGTGCCCTCTGGCACAGATGACCATTGCTCCATGCAAGAGCTAGAAGCTGGACAGTTTATCTTAAAGGTCCCTGGCTTATTGGATACTGATGACCTCCAGGAGAGGAGGTGGAATGAGAGAGGATTGTAACTGATATACAACTAGACAGAGAATAGGGGACAGTATTTGGTGCAGCAGCAATCCAGATTGAAAGAAGGAGTCCTCATTTGGGCTTGCTTATCACCCCTAGCCCAATATCTGTGACAGACATGCCTGAAATGCTGAGAGGTATTGAGGGGTACAGGTAGGCCAGAAATAAAAAGGGGAGTTGGAAGAAAAAGTCAAAGCCAAGGCTTTTGATGAAGACGTCAGTAGAAACAGGGGAATTGACTTAGAAAGTGAAAAAGATTAAGCTGGCCTTGCAATCCAGGTCACTTTCAGGCTCTTTGTTCTTTTTTTTAAACAAAACAACCACCATACTTCAGTCTCCATCTTTGCAAAATGTTGTGTGGGAATTTAGCTAAGTCTTATTATTCTAGCCACAGTCTTCTGCCTGAAACCATGTTCAGAGCTTTAGAAATTTAAAGATAAAATACTTCAGGGCGTGTAAGTGCTAAGAACATACAGGGTTGTCCTATCCCTACAAATAATGACTCTCTAATAATTTGGTGAACCCAGCAATACAGTTGTGACCTCAAATGCTGTGTTAAACAAGGAACTCTCCTGCTCATTTGTTGTAATTCTCTCACACAGGGTTCATGCTTCTTTTAGGAATGTCTGATCACTACGTGAAACCTAGAGGCAGGAAAGCCAGACAAAACTCTGAGGCTTACTAAAGCTGGAAATCTAGACTTAAAATTCTACACAAAATATAAATTATTAGCACTATGGTGAATCATATATCATAACATAAATTAATAATATATTACTCAGTGAAATGCTAAGTGTGATTTTTAATACTATATGACAGATTTTTTAATTTATGAACTGTCTATTAAATTTAAAAGTCCTTCCATTTCTTTCTTCTCTATCATATATTAAAGTCTCCTTTTGTTTAAGTCTCCTAATCCTTCATTTATTAACAATACCACTCTTTCTCTTTTCTATTATTGCTTTTGGGTTCTTTCCTTTCATTATTTCCTTTATTTTCCTTTTACTTTTCAAGTCTCTTGATATTCAATTTTCATGACAAAATTATGTAAGAATTAGACCCAAATGTTTTCTGTCTTTCTTCCCATGTATATAATATCTTACATGAATATATTAAACTCATATACATCATTCTTAGAGCGATTCATAAATAATATAAAATAATAATAGGGCAAATAATATCTATCACCTATAGTAATAAAATATGGTAGCTTCTCTTTCTGGACTGCTTTCTTTTCTACTGGCTTTACTACCTAGTAATTAGTGTAATGTGGACCCCAGACCCAGATAAGCCTCAGTACAAGGGTTTTTGCCTGCCAGATACTTACTATATAAACATTTATATATGCTTCTATGTTGTTTAAAATTTTCTCAATCTCTGCTAAATTCAAACCCAGGTCAAAAAGTACAAGGCTAACACTAAATTTTAAAAAATTAAAAAAAAAAAAAAAGAAAGAAAGAAAAGAGGAAAAAAAAATTACTTCCCTTGCAGTTCTATTCCTTCGTGGAAATGTAAATTCCTATAATCAAAACTGCACATAATTGACAGTTAGTTGCCTTAAGCACACTGATTTGTGGTTTTTTTTAATAAAAGTCACAGTCCCTTTAGGAAATGGTTACCCTTGGGAAGGTCCATAAATAACATGATTTTTCAGAACTCAAATTTTTTTAACTGGATCATACATAAAAATTAATATTTTTCTAAATGTTTTTGTGATTTTTTTTTCTACTTAAACCATAGTATTTCTCCATAGGATTTTGAATAAGCTTTTAAATTGGAGAAGACCCAGAGTGCATCTCTGCAACCCCCATGTTATTTAGCAGTCCACTGCAGTAGCAAGAGTCACAGGGGGGATTGTGCAGATCCTTTGGGATACCCAACACCACCAAAGCCATGTCTAGCAGCCACCACTGAGCTGTTCTACCCATAATTTTTGATCTAACACACTCAAACAGGATGAAGGAGGAGAGGGCTTTGTAATACAAGTGGCATAAATGATCACATCAGCAGGGTCATCTGAGCAGTATCCCTAGCTAGCAAAGATTTTTCCTAGAAGTAGAAGGGAACAAATGGTATCCACAATGCTGTTACTATCAGTGATTTGTGAAACATGCCGTGTGGTCTATGGATGTCATAGCATAGTATGCAGAAGAGATTTGCAAGCCATTAAAGGAATTACTGTATTGTGAAGCACTTGAATAAATTTAAGCACAAGATTTTCAGCAAGTGAATTGAAACTATTGTGGCTGCTCCTTTTATGTGTGTCTTCTTGTACTTTTGGGTGCTAATTTATAATATGGATGTTATGAGAGTCATTTCACCTTTATTGTTTAACTGAAAAGATTCTCAGGTCTTAGGAGGATTCCTGGGCAAGGGCCTGCAGATTGAAATAGTTTTCATTGATAGGTTCTAAAAACTCATTGGCTTACACATTCTCCTGCTGGGATGCTTGAGTTCTGCCCTGACACCAAAGAGCAGTTCAATTTTTAGAGTGGGCTTTGGTACCTACATTGTGTGTGCAGAGAATGGTGTCAGCTGTGATCTAGACACCTGTCTGTTAGGAACTACACTGAGACCACAAACTCATTTCATACAGATCACTGAAAAGACATTAGATGGCAATAATTGCTGTTACTTCCAACTTGGATTAGATTTGAACCAACAACCTAGGATTCATATTCTATTACTGGTCCCCTGAGTTGTTCACTACTCTTGAATTCTTTCTCTGATGTGTTATGTATTCTTGAAGTTATATATCAGATTCCTGATTCTGTGCACAAGGGGAAGAGGATTCATATGAATAATTCTTCAGTTTACGTGGATTTGTATCTAAAAATATAGATAATAAATATAAACTAAATTTATTTTAGGAACATTAAAACTCTGAGACCTTCCTAGAAAACAAAAATTAGTTATGCCCTTCTCAGGTTAGGATTATTTGAAAGGCTCCTGCCCCTAACAAGTTCAGGTTTGGGTTATTTTTATCTGCAGCACATATAGTGCAGACCCAAACATTTCTGAGGTTACTGAGTTTCATGACAGGATCCTGAGTAGGACTAAATACACTGTTGGAATAAATCCTCTACTGAAATAGATGGATTTGCACCAGTAAATATCAGCAAGGAATAAAGAACATGAATTCTTGCGATATCCTAGTAGGGGGAGGTATATGTGTTAAAAATAGGCATATTACTATCAGCAATACCAGTAAAAGATTTTGCATAGACATATATGGCATCAAATAGCCGTTGTAAATTACTATTTTATAATTCCACTGTAAACTCTATTTTAAAGGTACATATTTGACCTCACAGTAAATTAGGACTGTGACAAACAGCATTTTTGCTCTTGTATTTTTTTCAGCCAAACCCAGTGGATTTGGCGCTGGTCAAACCTGTATTACATCTACACACACAAAAAAAATCAGCAATAGAATACATTCATTTCAGAAGTGTGTATCATCAAAACCTCTTTTTCCTTTAAGAAAAAAGGGAAAAATCAAAAATCAAAAGCCTGAGTCCTGGATAATACTTTCTATACAGTGCTGTGTTTAACTGAGAGTTCATGTTTACAGCTCAGTTGTAAAAAGCTGAGGAAATAGAGCTTTGTTACCCAGACACTGATGAAACTAAATAGCTTTGCAGGCAGAGCTGCATAATGAGTACATATTAAAGTGTCTTTGGTGTCTTCTGAGAGTGCAGAACATTACTTGTTACTCTGACCATAAACGTATAACAATTGTGGTTTTGTAAAATAAGTTGAAACCTCCTGCAGTCTGAAATATAGAACAATGCAGATGACTAATTTGAATCAACGAGGTTCCACGTGGCATGTCACAGTGGGATTCCTAATGATCTTCTACAAGGATACTGTTTGTCTAAGGCTCTCATTTTCCATCCTGTGATGTGTGGATGTGAACTATGCTGAAAATAATATGAGGCTAATTCCCAACCTTGTCAACTGCAATTCACATACAATGATAAACCATGCTTATAAAAAATATCAAAAAATTAAAATTAAGCCACATATCCTTTCAGTAACAAGGACGCCGAAACTAAAGATGGTTTCAGCATCTGCTCATAGTTTCTTTGTTTATAACAGGATTTTTTTTTAGGCTGGATGTCAGAACAGGTGAGAGTAAAATTAAGGAAAAAAATCCAAACCAGACTATAGCTTTTAAAAGGAATATCCAGAACACCATAATTTTCAGCATTTGTTGAGATCAAAAATATGAGAAAGGATATAACAAATTTTTGTGGAAAGGATGTTTATACTATATTTTTTTTATAAAGCTCCTCTTTTTTTTTTCTTTCATGCATTTATAATGTAAAACTATTGGAGAATACTGTAAAGGTTCTGTAGACACACTTTCAGTTTTAAAAAACTATTTTTCATTTCATTTTTGTTCAGTTAATCAACTTTTTTTTTCCATCCAAATTGACCATGGTAGAGCAAATTAAAGTGAAACTATTACCTTTAAACCCCAACATCCTTTCACAGGCACTGAATAGCCAAGACTACCCAATGGACAATGAGAAAAAATATTTAATAAACCAATAAAGAGTGATGTATGTTGTTTTAAATTCCCCTATAATGTTCTCCATCCTCGTAAAATATTTTATCCTTCCAGGTTAAATACACACAAAACATCAAGTGCCATTTACTATGTAAATGTTAAAGCACACAGTTAGCAACACGTCAAAGCTATTCTCACCTTATTGACTTACTTTCTCTGTTATCTTCCTTTGTGATACATGGCATTGGAAATGGGGAAAATGTTACTCTTCTGGCACTTATGTTTTTCCATCAGTGTCTCATACATCCAGTTGCAAATACGGACAGGCAGATGCACCTCCCTGTGCGTCATTCTGTCTACAGCTACACACAGACACACATGCATATACACATAGGCAGCTTTTCTAGTTAAAAACATGCTGGTAGGTCAGAAAACTGGGCATCCTATGAAGTATGACAGAATATTGTGTCAATTGTTAGATCACTTTTGGTGCAGTGGAAAGCATTAGACATAAATAGCTGTGTTACAAGCATTAGAGAATCTACCTTCTTGATATGCTATTGAATTAAAGCAGCCTCTTTTATAGTCAGTGCTTCGGTAGCATAAGTGAGTTTAGTGACAAAACAAAACAAGAGATAGAGCAATTGAAGCAGATGTTCCATGAAACTCTTACTATACAGAACACAAGGGTCTGGCATATAGCTCATCAGTAAAACATGAGAATGTACTTGAGTAGAAAAATCACAATCTGGTACCCACAGGCTATTGCCTGCATCTCATGTAAACTGATAAATTAAAGATGCTGCACCATTTTTCCTTGTCTTTCCTTTGTCAAATGCAATCATTTAAACATGCATTTTGGTACTGGAAAACTTTAAAAATAAGCAAACATACTAACATATACCTAGCTTGCTGAAGCACAGCCTTCTGCAGATATTAGATTTTTTTCTTATCATCTCTATGTATTTTTTTTTAATCTCAAATAATATTGTTTATTTTGCCTGAGGATTTGGACTTGTAAAAGCAAATTTCAAAGTCTGCCCACTCCACCCCCTCTATCGCTATTGGTGATAGTGATATGCTTTTATCAGAGATTCTGCAGAGCAAAACATCCATTTATGGTCACTTGGTAAGGAACCATTTTAAAATTATGCAGGTGTTAAATAAACCCACCTAGAACCACTAATAAAAAAATATTGTTATGCTATATAAAATAAAAAGTGTTCTAAAAGTCAAAATAAGCAAATATAAAGCAAACCGTCCCCAGACATTTTGATAGACTGGCAGACAATGTAGTGAAAGTACAAGAATTTTCAATAGTGATGCATAAACACAATTTATAGGTTTTGAGATTTGATTATATTTACATCCACAGAATCTTGCCAGATCTGGGACAGTTTTAGTGTTGTGTGTTGACAGAGGTCAGACTTAACAACCACAGAGCAGAAACATGCAGCCATAATTTGGTAAATGTTCATTTTTTCTGTGTAATACAACTAATAATAAATATAAAAGATGAACAGACTTTGATTTTTGTAAACTTTAATCATTTTATGATTATTCTTCTCTGTTCTTTATTCGTTGGAATTTTAGCTTTTGTGAAATTGTTTTATGAATGCTTAGTATTCCTTTCCTGCTTGTCTCTGGCAATCTGAATCTAAGTGGGACAAAATGCAAACAGAGCATTAATCCTTAAAATTTTAATGCCACATCACAATTTTCGAATGGAACAATCAGAATTGCAAAACAGTGTAAGTCTCCTGAAACCAAAAATAAATCAGGTGCTAAGAGCAGCACCTCCTGCAAGTAGTGGACTACAGCCAAACATTGCAAGATTTACAAGGACAACTAGTTTCTTTCATTTAAGAACTTAGTACTGTCTTCTCAAATTGATCAAAAATTAATAGTTAATCTCATTTCTTTACAGTTTATTGTAAGGTTTTAATTCGGGCACATTGAAATCATAAATGTACTAAAAGCCAGGAGAGAAAAGTAATTTGAAATAATTTTCAAAAATAAATTTCAAGAAATACATTTCACTGTGGCTTTAGTTTCAATACAGGGCAAGATTACAGTAAAATAAAGTGCACACATATACACCAGGTAAAATGTGCTACCGTTTATTTAGTCTTTCCACTCTTTTGTTCTTATTATTGACATTACTAAAAGGACAATGAAGTGTCTTCTTGCAGATACGTAGCCTTCAGTAATGCAGGCTAATGTGTGCTTTTTGCTTAACAGGCAGGTTGTCAGGGGTATTCCAGGTAGATTACTATCTCTTTTGCCAATTTGGTGGACGTTGTAATTAAGCTATGTGCTCGCCACTTCATAAAAAGTGACCATGTCCTAAGAATTCAAAACTACACAGAAAGTAGAGGGCAAAAGAAAAGTTTCTCAACTTTCCAAAGATTACAAAAATACTACAAAGGCACCAGAATCCTTTAAAAGTGAGGTTATATCTGCATGAAGAGTGAAAATAAACTCTTCCTAAAATCTCATTCTCTATGTCATTCTCAACTCCATACCCTCGATGTCAAGATGGCTTTGAGTGTTTATTTTTGATGGAGCTATGGCATTTAGATTTGTTGTAGCCTTTGGCTCTCGCTGTAAAGGCAATGATATTTTCACTCTGTGCTTGCCTAAGTGGATTAGGCTCTGCATCGAAACACACAAAGTATGAGCCAGAGCCTCTGCTTCGCAGGGTCTTAGAGCTTGCTCTTGGAGGGTGAAAGTGACAGCAGCAGTGATCCCCAGCTGTGATTTCTTCAGGGACAGTCTCATGGTTGCTGCCTGCAGTGCCACCCATACATCTGCTCCATGCTTTCTCTCATAAGGGACTGGGATTTGATGTTGGCTTGAAGAGAAAAGGTGATGCTGCTAATCCTTGATTAACTGCAGCCCATTTTCCTCACGGTCACAGGGCAGATTGAACTCATAAAACTCAGAACTGCCGAGAGCACTTGCGACCATTTCCCAGGAGTGTCTGCGGGGACTGGAGCCTCCAATGCACACATTATGCAGCCATTGGCCCCTCTTGCTTCTCATTCCTCTTGAATAGCACTTGTTGACTTAGTAGTAGAAACTGAGTCCACTTGGATAATGAATGAAGTGCTGTTAGAACTCATGTTTTGAATATGACGTTTTGCATAAAGATGTTTCCACAGCACGCAGGGACACAGCTTTCTGGATAGCTGTCTCAGGACAATTGTTAAAATTAATAAAGCCCAAAACCACCAATTCACCGATTCACAGAAGTAGCTTCCTATCAGAATGGGAGTTGTCAATTTCTATAAGTAAAAAACCTTCAACACAATTGAACAATTTTTATTTTAACTGCCAGGGGGATGCAGTGTGATATATGTTTAATTTGTGACTGCCCATCATATTTGAGGGTATGGGCTTAAGTCATGGTTGGGTCACAAATAAGAATATGTTCAATGGCCTCATCTAAGTCTTCAGCTATCTATTTCACAAACCTCCCACAACCTGATATGGTGAGCAATCTCTGCTCAAGGCCCATAACTAGAATAGCAAAGGTGCTGCAGGTCAGAACTGAGATTTATTGAAAGGGATGTGCGGAGAAGCTTAGTCCCTCACTTTCATGAGCACTAAATTCACTCAAGATTTTAATAATAAAAAAATGCAGGGTTGTCTGACAACATTCATTTTTTTTTCATGAGCCTGTCTTCTCAAATTCCCAGGCTAATGTTGCACGCAGTGACACAGCCAGTGTCACTCATGACAGCGTTTACCTGCATTGCAACAACATGACTTGCCTGTCAACCTTAAATGTTTGACAAACTGCTCTCTTTTCCCAAAATAAATGCATAAATAACATGAAGATATGTGAAACTGTTGGGGTTTTTTTTTGTTTTGGTTTTGTTTTGTTTTGTTGTTGTTTTTTTAAAGGGCAGGCATCAGGTTTTTCTGCTTTGCCGTTCTGGCTGCATTGCAGATGACCAAGTTGTGGATCAAAACATACAAAAGGCAGAGAAGTTAATTTTGTTGCTAACTGACTTCTTCCTTCCACTTCCTTCTAGTATCTACTTCTACTGCATACAAAATGTCTGCAGGTACTTACCCAGAAAAATGTAGACACATATGCTATATATATGTTATCTAAACAATAAAAACAAGGAAAAAATTAATTAAATACTGCACTCTGAATAAATAAAATAATTCTAAATGATTGCATGTTCAGGTGAGATATGACAGAAGAACTGTAAAAAGTTGACATTTTCCTTTAAGATCTATATGTCACCAAAACCATCAAAAATTTCATTAGCAATGATGATTTTGCACTTAAAAAATGGAGCTGATTCTTCATTCATCCACGTTTTTAATAAAGGAATGTAAAGTAGTAGCCATCAGGTGAAACAGACTGCTTTTTTGCTTAGTGTCAAATACGATGATTGAAATCACAATACACTTTCTGAATACCTTTCTTTATTAATTGGAATGGTGAGAGCTCTCCCTCTGTTTTAGTCTCCTATAACTGCGAAGAAGATATGTACTGGTCACAAAAGAATTTGTGATGATCTCATTTCTTCCTTTGGTGATAATGCTGAGCTCTTCAGGTAGCTTGCTGTTGAACAAGATTTCACATCTTTAGGAAACAGACATTCTCACTTTCATGTTATCTCCTGCATCCTACAGCTTTCATGTGCCTTCTTAAACACAACCACCTACAGAAACTGTTATGTTTATTTAATCAGCCTGTGTGTAAAACTGGATTGCTAGAGAACATAAATAGGCACTGCCTTGTCTCAAAGAAAGGTTGGAGGAGCTGAGGATATGCTGGACTAAGGAGGACTGTTCAGTTTGAGTTTGGAATGGAAGGAACAGGACTGCCATTTACCTAATTTGCCTGCAGCAAAAATTTCTGTGGCATTTCAGACCTAAGACTCAATATAGGAAAAAGTGATCCAATAACATTGACATGTTAATCATCAGTAGCTTCAGCTTCCTCTGAATAATACTATATGACCCTTTTGCTTTGGGTAGCAGGGAAGCAGAATCACTGGCTGAACAGTTTCTTCCAGTCCTGTAAATACCCTGAACCTTTTATGTCACTTAATCATCAAATTCCTTTGATCAAATAATGAAAAAAGTGAGTTTGAGATCAATTCTCAATTAATACTTTGGCCAACTTTACAACCACATGCATTTTTATCATAAATCAACAAATGTACACATAAGCCTCGAAAATACAATGCCAGTGATGTGTGTTTCTTTTGTTGGGTCCTACTTAACATGAAATCTGTGTTGTCTGTTCCTTCTCTTGCAAGCAGGCTTGTATGAATATAATTTTAGGTGAAAGTCTGGGATTAGTTCATGAGCTTTTCCATAGTTTTTGCACTGGGAATGCAAGCACCTGAGGTGCTTTTTTATAATAAAAATTCTTTTAAAAATTCTGATTATCCGCACTGCTGAGCAGGCAGAGAACAAAGCATAGGTGTGACCTGTAAAATCAGAAGCTGCAGCAGAATTCCATTTTTCCCTAATTCAGCTGTGCTGCAGAGGATCTGTACTCTGTGCCTTCCACCAGGCCAAGAACATATTCATAATTTAAGAAGCAACACCACTACAGCAGACATTGGATGAGATGAGACTGCCAAATCAGTGGCCCTGCATTTGGCTTTTGACTTTGCCAAATTCTTAGTGATTATGTATGTTGCCTCACAAAGTGTCGAGCTTTCTCTCCCTGGAACATCGGAGCTCATTTCAGGCTGCATAACAGGATGTCATAAATGGTGTTATAATGGAGAAAAATTCCTCCTGCTTTCAGTTGTCAGTGCTGGGATCACTCAAAAGCAGCTGGAATGCCTGATTATTCACATCACCGAGCCTCACATGTGGTTCCTTAGAAGCACACACTAATAATAACTCTATATTATAAATAAAAGAGTGCTGCTCTGCCTATCTTCCTAATCACATGGACGACTTGATAGTGACCATCTAGTGTAGATCATGGCATCTAGAGTACCCACAGTTAGAACCACTCTAAGCACCAGATGACACCTTGAGAGGCTGACTACAAAGTGTCATCTTCCATTTTAGTTGCTCATTCTGGTCAAGTCAGCCAGAATAGGATCTGCCTCGTTACACAACTGAAAGTATTCAGAAGCAGTTATTCAGTGCAGTGGGGAAAAGAAGGGTTGTTTAGTAATTTAAAGCTTGCTCTAATTTAAATTCAATGAGTTCTTGGATTTGCTTAGCTGCACGTCTAAGGGGAGAATAATTTTACCTTGAATATTTATACCTTGCTTGTACTCGGACCTAATAGAGTTCTTCCTTTTCCTTTCAAAACTAATGCCAGTTCTGCATATTTCTGCTTCTCTACTATATCTTTATTTTTTCTTAGCTTTCAAAAACCTGTTTTCTGAGCAAAATAAGGGGAGAATAAAAGTGGCTAACATTGTGGTAAGCTTCAGTAGTGCTTTTGTGAGCTAGACAGCACATGTTTCTTCAGAAAAGACTTCAAAGAGTGACACAAAATGCAAGTAATGGAAGCAGACAGCTTTGCTAATGGCAGACATTCATCCAGGATTTCTGCTATTTTAACCTGTTCTCAGACTTGAAGAGTAGACGATCGCTGGCAAAGTCACACTATAGCTTCTAAATCTGCTTGTGGAGAGTTCCTGTGTCAAGCAGTCTAGAGGTATCAATGGAGGTCCAAGATGTCTATTCTACAAATACAAATTAAAAAGCAAGAGCACATTAAAAAACAAATGGAGAAACAGTACGTTGCAGCTTTATCCAGAAAGCTCAGACAATCTAAAGGTGTCACTATATTCTCTTTTAATTCAGAATGTACAGGTTAACCTAGTTATCTGGCAGATATACTACAATATCGTATTGTCTTGTTCAGTCTCAGTGCAAATATAACCATTAAAAAAAAAGTTTAAAAAATGATTTTGTGCAGAACCTCTACCTCTGCTGGCTCCAGTTTTCTGTCTCTGTAGAGGAACACAGCACATTCTCCCTGCAGATACAGTCCTAGAAATCACAGAAACATTGCTTGTTAGACCATTGCTATCTCCAGGACAGCCATTCAGGAGTCCCACAGAGTTGATCTGACAATCCAAAAAGTTCTACCTTTGGTAAGAGTTGCAGAGGTTTGTTTCTGGAAAGCTGACTGTGTTCACTTACACGTGTGGGCCCAGCTGAAAAGCAATTCTTTCACATGCCATCTAGCTGACAGCATAACAAACACTAGGGCATGCTAAGGCATGTGCCACAGTTTGTCTTACAGACACCTCCATCATTCAAGAAGCTTTCTGTTACTTTAACTTATTACTTATCATTTGCAGTGATCAAAATCCTTTAAATATTTCTTTTCTTAGCCAATACATTTTCAGACCTCAGCAGAACAGATATAGCTCAGCATCCTTTCACTGACAAGGCTACCCAATGCCTCTACCATTCCAAAGAAATGTTAACAAACTCTAGTGCAGGTGATACCAAATCTCCAAAAAGGAGAAAGCTTTTTCTAAAGGCCTGGAGGTGAACCAGGCATTGTCCCTCCTGGAGTCAGAGACATTTACTTGGGGAGGAGCCACTAGGTTTGGAACCTCTTATCATCAGTACCTCATTACTTGTTACTCATGCAATACAACTGAGCATTCTCTGTATCACACAAAGCCCTGCACAATAACCTGTGCATATTAATCCATGTTCTGCTGAGAGGTAATAAATTCAAAACTGATTTAAGTAAATACTTTGACTGACCAAGGTGTTTTGGGGTTTGGGGGGTTTTTTGTTTGCTTGTTCATTTTGGGTTTGGGTTTTCTTTGTGGGTTTTTTGGGTTTTTTTTTCTTTGGTTGGTTGGTTTTTGGTTTGTTTTTTTTTTTTTTTTTTTTTGAGGGGGTGTTCCTTTCATTGAAAAACTAAATTTGAAGGCCTGGTCTTCTTTCTGTGCACAGTATATAACAATCAAGTTTCCTCACAATTTTTAATCTCCCCAAATGTAACTGCATACATCATTTTACTGATGGACATTCAGATCTTTTCTGCCATTTGTTTTTGGAGTGCTATAATTTCTTTGTTTTTTTCAAATACAATAACCATAAATGAACAAGGAACTCAAGGAGGAACAGACCATCACCACACATAAACACACACTATTCTGTGTGCAGTTGTACATAAAGAAAACTTCTTAATTTTTTTTTTTAAATTAATTAAAATTAACTAAAACAAGGCAACTTTAGAGGGTCACATGTAGAATAAACAAATAAAATTAGGCTTGGAGGTAAAGCAGTGAAAGCTAAAACCATCTAAAGTAAATTCAAGGTCATCTGATCAGACTAAACAGAAAACAAATTATGAAAACCAACTGGTTTGTGAATCCATTTCCCCTGAAAGACAAAAATTGAGATGTCAAGCTCACAGAAAGGAAATGAGTTTTTTAGAGATAATTTTCACAAATGTGAAAAGATGAAGCATTTAATTCATACATAGAGTTACTATACTTCATCTTTCTGTGCTTTCAGAGCTGTAATTTCAGCTGTGGATCAATCCTGTACCTTGATATAAACAGAGGGGTTCTAAGAGGAGGAGAAGACACCTGATTTCATGACTGCTGTTTTCTCTGGCAACTTGTGAATCAATGTCATCTGATGTTTATTTATGGAATGGATTTCTGAGGAGGACCACCTGAGAGGAAGAAATCATATTTCAGTACATTGGTAAAGGGAGCCAAGGTGCACAGTTAAACTCATGTAGCTGTAGTACAATATAATTGTACAACAGTTGAATATTCATTGTACAAGCAATCTTTTTTCCCAGTTAGGCTTTTGCAAGAGGCTCAGAAAAAGCCAAAGGTCCACTTATATGTCTGAAACAAAAGTGATCATAGAGCTGAATTCCACCAAAATAAAAGTGCTTTCTCAACAAGTGCAGGCCAAAATCTCTCATGGTATGGTGCAAATGCAGGTTTTCCTGTTTTGTCTTCCTGGAAGTCTACCTAAGTTAGAGCATATCTCTTACTTTTGCCAGTACACTTTCTGGTATAGCCAAGAAATGATGCCTAATCATCACAGCTCTGCCAGTAGAAACTCCTGTATGTCTGTACTTGCCCTAAAAAAAATTGTGTTATTACTGTCAGTGTTTATTTTACTAGGGAAAAAAAAAAGAAAAAAAAAAGAGGTTTCAAACAAGAAAATTGAAGCACTTTTTATATAATGCATAATGAAATTGTGAAACCTGCTGCCTATAGGAACAGGCAGAGGACAAAACTTTATCTGGATTAAAAAATATTAGAGAAATTCATAGAAGAGATGTACATCATTGGATATTAAACATGAAAGCCCAGATGCAACCTCTGGCTCAGAAAAAAAAATCACTAAAAACTGATTGCTGGGAGCTGAGAAATTATACCATGGGAAGGATCACTCTATAACTGCCTTATTTTTTCTGTTCTTTCCCTAAGGGTTAATGTTAGAGCTAGGAGACTTTGGTCCTTTGATCTAAGCTCTCAAGCAGGTCACAGAAGGAATAATTCCTATAAACCCTCAGTGAAAATAAACATGAATACTCCAAGTTAAAAAGGAATCTTACCTTATTCAAATATTAGTTGGTCCTTTTGGCTTTTCAAATATTCAGCCTTCTAACAGTCATGAAAATCTCCATGCACCTGACATGCTATAAACTTGGGAGAGATATCTCATTTCCAGATCCCTAAGTTCTACCACAGAAAGAAAAGGCAAGAGGTCTTAAACAAAATACATAATTTTTAAACAGATCTTCCTCTCACAGTTGTTGTCTTGGTTATTTTCTCAAGATAATATCAATCCCTTTCTGTAAGAAGAAAGTTTAAGAAATACTTTACTGGGTAAGACCAAAATCTGGGTGGTAACCAGATGGTGGTCATTTGGCCACATGGTCCCCTTGACAAATACATAAGTATTGCCTAAGGTGGAAACCTGGCTGTTTTCTTGCTGCCAGATCCTAGGAAAAAAACTGGTGTATAACAAAGTATTCTACTCTTGCCACTCTCTGTCCTACACATCTTCACATCATTATATCAAACTATCTCAACCGGTTCCCATAACAACTGCGGAAGAAACAATATATAAAAGTGAAATAATAAACAAAGAAGCAGCAATCAATTCATATTCCTGCCCTTTCCAAACTCTGGCATTACCATGCTGAGACACATATTGCCTATAGAAATGCAAATATCTCAGCCTTCCCTGAAACTGGATGTTTATAGCAATAAACAAAGAAGATGACACCTAAATCTCTGACATTGCACTGTCCCCAAGGCTGCACAGCATGTCAGCCTAACCTGATAACCCAAAGACTTTTGGCCCTGATACTACTACTTGATTGTTGAGTCTATGTGATGTCTACTTCTCAATGCTTCTCAAGGCTCTGTAGTACAATATTTTCCTATAAACCAAAATTAAGTAGTTAATACAATGGACAAATAAGAGGAGCTGCTCCTATGAAGAAGTTTATGAAATATTTATATAAATTTTTGTAAGCTTCACCAGAGACCAAGTTTGTAGTCAGAACCAACAGGATATTTTCAGGTAAATAATTTTTATCACCAGTTTACTATAGAAAGAGAAAGGAAACATTGAGAATGAGACTCTGAAAAATGTAGTAAGAGACCGACCACTCAATATACTAAAAAGGCCTTTCCATTACATCTCTGTCATTTTTTGCAAGGAAAAGACATTTGCTGATAACATACCTTGCCTCTCTCAAGAAACTATTTATACTATAATTTCTACTAAAACCTGGTGTCACTCCTGGTGCTTTGGATAACAATATAAGTGATTTCGATTTAAATTTACCTAATGAACAAATCATTCTCTTTCCCTTCCAATGTACTTCCAAATTTTCTCAGTACCTCTGTTCCTGCCTTGCTGTATTCCTCCTATAATGTTTTATCTAAAAAGTTATTAATGAAATAGATATAATACAGTGAAATGCATGTAGATATAGAGATCACACCTGTGTATGCAGTGATACACTCCCTTTTTCTCTCCTTTCTCCAATTAGCCCCTGATAATGTGAGCAGACTAAGATGATTACAGGCAATGAACCAATTATTATTTCTACAGTCATGCTGAACTGTTTTTCCTTTGACTTAAGTATGTTTTAAAATAACAAGCTTTCATTATCCTTTTTATTGATGGTCACATTTACACTCCAAGTCAGCTAATCAGCCATGAGCACATAACAATATGATTTGAGTGCTTATTGCTCATATGACTACACTTGTAAACTTAGCAAGCCAACATGCAGAAATAGGTGTAGTTACAATTTACAGATGGAGTCTAACCCTGGAACGACACGAGACTTCACAGTGCACATGGATATGCACTGCTTATGCCTTGTGTATCACTTTGTTTCAAAAAAAAGTGAAAGAGGCAGTACAAGGAAGAGGGAAATGAGAAAGAAGCTAAAGAGTCAAGGCAAGACTGAGTTTGCTTGGTAGCAGTGTTGCTGTGTTTTAATCTCCAGAAACTTTTCCCACCTCACAGTGACGGTTGGTAGGGATTTTCTACCATGTGAGCTCCCTTGGAAAGGATTCTGAAGCAATTATTAATATATATGTGAATATTTATCTTGCAGCCTGTCCTGGGATAAGAAGGCATGCTAATTCTCCTGAGCAAATCTGGGGCCAATACAGCATCAACAACACTTGGAGTCACCTGCTCAAGGATGGTCAGACATCTAAAACAGACAGCTAAAACAGCTCCATGTGGGCACATTTGTTACCAAGACTCTCGAGAAGCTATACCACTGCACATCTTCAAGCAACAGCAAGTCACTGCTTTGCTTGGAAATCGTGGCTCCTGTTCACACGTCTCACTTTGCAAGAACAGCAAAAATCCTCAGGGTCTCTTGCTGTGGTGTGAAAGCAGAAGAGTCCAGAGAGCACTTTGGACCCTACTTTTAATTAAATGCAATAAATAGGGTTGGGGTAAAGAATAAGAATTCAGGCCTAAAGCAAATTGGGGAATTTATATAGTCAGCTACAGCTTTTGTAACAAAGAAATTTCACTTTCTTTGCAGAGACAGACAAGGTAAGTTCATATCAAACCACAGAACTCTCAGGTGTCTTTGTCAAATACGCTTATAGGACAGGTCCTGCCCATTTTCTATTGAGGCCTAAGTGGCTAAGCCACTTCTCAGAGCATTAAAACATGTTTCTTACCTTCCAGGGACTGGCCTGACTTCCCACAAGAAGTATGGTTTCACAGATGGGTAGAAAAGCTAAGGCTTCTAGCAGACATGCAGAAAGCTCATGGTGCATCAGTACACCATCCTGGTTTTCAGCCCTTATTCCAAAGACAGTTTCTAATGGGCTTCTTTTGATTATCTGGGGGGTTGTTTTTTTTTCTCACTGACTGATCCTTTTAAAGAGGAAAGAGTAACACTCAATTATTTTAAAGAAATTGAGCTATATTTAGGAAAGAATTAAAAACTCCTTTAAGGTACTTCCCTTTGGCAGAAGAAGTCCTTGTAGGAGGTTTTAAAACTTTACTAGAAATTGCTCTTACACCTTGTTGGGTGTTTTGGATCCTTTTGTAAGATGCTTAAATTTTCCTTTAAGCACAGACCCTTGCTTGGTAGCCTCATTTTGGACTATGTTTGAGAAGCCAGACACCTCAGAGTTAGGTACTGAAGCGCTTTATTTTTAGGCACTTATGTTCTTAATTAGATCCAGCCTTTTAAACTATGAACATTGCAGAAAAGACTCTCTGCATTAAGAAGAATTTATATTAAGCCATAGAAAAATGTTAAATTTTAATGCGGTAGAGCACTCAAACTTGGTTCTTACTAGTGAGAATCTCATTTACAAAATGGCTGCTAATGAAATATCAGAGAAAATATGTTGGCTTCAAAGCAAAATTAAAATAAAGACAAATGACTGAGGAATTATTGTTTTCAATAAGTTCTTTTTTCATGTGCTAATTACAGAGTAAGAAAGTGATTCGAGTATCTTATTATCTATCTCTCCTTTTTCTGCCAGGAGTTTATAAAGTGTGTGAAAATGGAGGGGTATAGTAATAATTTCATTTATGTTATAAATAAAATAATCAGGTTAGCCAGCATTTAATACCAAGATCTTGAGGATTCATTTGCATGACTTTGAAGGACAAATACAATACTATCAGTTCTGTCAGTAAAAGGAAAGATGGGGCCTTGAGCAGATGTGTTTATTTTTATATAGACAAAAAAGCCATCTCATCTGAGAATGAATTGACACAAGAAAGAGACCCATCAGGATATACTCAGAGATATTAATTTTTTTATGATTAGTGAAGTTACTCAGATTTGACAAATAAGTTTTACCGCTATGAATTTTAACATTTTTTTACATAAGATCTTGGGGAAGGGGGAACCCCGCAAAAACTATATCAACAGCATCTAAAAATATTTCAGTACCCCAGGCAAAATTTCCTGAAATAATATAATTATTACCGTGGGCAAAATGTTTGCAAGTTGCAAATTTCCAGCATACTTTAAGGGATCATAAACACTTCTTCTGTGATCAGGGATTATAATGAGAGAGAAAACAGATACACATGTAGAATGCTACTAAAAAGAATTAAGTGTTCAGTACATTATAAAGCAAGGGATAAATTCCTCTTGTTTTAAATGTCAGCTGAAGCCTGGTGCCATATGATGTTTCTGCATTCACCTAAAGCCCACACACCCGCAGGAGTGTAGTTTTGCTGAGACCCCTCTGGAGTGATTCTTTGATTCCACAATTCTTTGACAGTCTCTGGAAACCTCAGCTCCTCCCAGAAGGTCCTGAGTATCAGTACGGAGTTTTCTCAGCATATCACTCTTGCACTTTTGGGTTCTTCCACGGATATACATTAAATCCTAGTACACCTGCAAAACTGCATTGCTGGTATTCAAAATGATGCACCGATTTTATCCTGCTTACCTCACAGATCTCCTATATAAGTATTTGCCTAATCATTCCCTGAGGTCCTGCTCTGCTGGTCTCCTGTCAAATCCTTTGGCTCTTGCCCTTTCAGCTCCTCTTCTCCTCTGACACGGAAGCTGTTGCTGGTGAAAGTTCACAGATCAGAGGGGTTTTTCCTGCCTGCTTTACAAACACTCGATAACTCTTCAGTTCTCTTCAGTTTCTGCCCAGCATTCTTTAACAAAAATGCTGCAGGCTGTCAGTTCATTCTATGAACAACGATTGTTAGGATTTATTCTTAAATATAAACAGCCAGGAGGAGTCTGGAGGTGCTAAGCAGTCAGACCCTGATGAATAATGTGTGTCATTCCCAGCATCCACTTTTGGGCTACTTGTCAGAGCCAGGGAAAAGGGCGAGTCAGCAAGCACATGTCAAAGCTCCCCGAGAGCCAGCAGTGCTCCCTGTCTCCCTGAAAACTGTCCCATGTCAGCCAGCAGCCTCTGCCACCTCTCACCGGAGCCCTGGGTGATGAGATGGGCCTGAGCCCTCACTGGGTGCTAGGCAGGACTGAGGCAGGCATTCTGCCTTGGGTCTCCCCTCCAGGACAAAATTAGGCCATCTGGAGAGCATTGTTATCTGGAATGCATGTGATGTATGGGTCAAAAGGGAAACCAAAACAGTTCGAGAAATGCTTTTAAAAAACGGGTGGAGCCTATATCCAAAGGAGGTTAAGCAGTCTCATTTTCTTTTGCACCAAACCAAATATCAGCCTGCTGAGCAGCAAATAGAAAAAAAAAACAAACCACCCATGAGGTAGCAATTGTTTAATCTCTTATGGCCATTTCATGAAGAGTTGTCCCAGGTCTGTAATTCCTAGAGAGCAGTTTTTCCTCAAGTGACAGACCAGCCTTTAAGTAGAAACTTGAGAGGTTCCCTTGCAACTGCTTCCATCCCTCACTAAATTTTCTCTTACTCTGCTTAGGAGTACTTTGCATCTCTTCCAAGGGTCCTCGCTATTCCCAGCGATTCCCAGCAGACCCTGATTGAAAGGACTGACTTCAAAGACCTCACGTATTCATCCTGAATAGGGTAAGTGGGTTTATCTGAGATCCCTGGCTGCAATTCTTGCCTATGGGTAAGCTGCAGCTCAGATTTAACGCTTTGAGTGCAGAAAGGCAGCACACAGGTAAAAAATGCCATGTGGTGTTTGTAGCCACAGAAATAATGCCACATTCTTCTTGGCTGCCTCCACTGAAAATGCAGGCAGAGGTAATGGGAGAATGCCAGGACATGTATCATTGTGCAGGACATATCATGCCCTCTAAGAAATTTAGCACAAAGTGATTTCTGCATGAAAATTACTATGTTGATCACACGAGGACTTTAGGCATCACTTGTCCTAGAAGTTAAAAGAAGTGGGATAGTACTCATTCTTCACATGCATGGATTTGAGCTGTAATTCAACACCATAAGGCACTTGGCCACAGTGTAAGTATTCTGTCTGTTCTTACACTCTTGTATTTATCATGTACACCAGCCTTGACTGTGCCAACCTACAGATATTCAGGTGCATTCTGAATGGGTTTTTTTGGTTGGTTTTGACTTTTTGATTGTATTTGTCTCTGAGCTTATTATTTAACAAGAAGCCACAAGCTTCTGTGTCAGAAGAAAGGAGAGATGTCGCATGGCACAGCAGTGCTTGGAAAGGATGAGGCAGAAAATATAGGCTGCTTAAGTCACCTTTGCTAGGAAAAACCTCACATTCTGGAGCCTGGGGTTCAGACTGACTCTCCTGGACTGGAGATCACAATCTGGAGGCTGGTTTGGTTGGATGGATCCAACAGGTGATCCATCCCAACACCCCTAGGGGTTTGTTACAGCACAGAAAATATCAGAGCTTTCTTCTTCATACGACTTTCAAGTCTCTCTTTCCACAGAGTTTCAAACATAAGAGAACAGGAGTTGTCCAGCCTTTTAATTTAACCAAATTGCATTCCAAGTTGGTGTCTTCATTTTTTTAAAGATGCCTACTATATTTTTGCATGCTGTGCATATTGCATATTTTAACACCACTACAATAATAAAATCTGAGCAAATAATTTGCAATGAATAACTTAAAGAATTTCATCTCTTCTCTCATTCACAATTTGGCTGGCAGCAGCTAACAATGTTCTTGAATCTGTTGATCATTCATAGTTATACCACTGGTTATTTTAGAGATATAATTTCAAGTCTACAGATTGTTTATTAACCTTTTATGGAAAGTATAGGGAAAATGTTAATTTTGAGTTGCCATAGATATTGTAAATTGAATGCAGAGACCACATTATCTACATAAATATTTAATATTGAAAGGCATTAATTTCTGTCAACATAGAAAATAATATAATGTGACATTTCATTTGGCTTCTTCTGAGTCCAGTTCAGATGCAAAAACAGGAGATAAAACACCACAAAAGTTTAAAACAACTCCACCATAACAACATTTGCACAGTGATGATATTTTCTTGCTTTTGAATCAAATTAACATTAGCAGAATATACATACTGCAACCTTCCAATACTGAAGAGGCAATAGCAAAAGCCTAAATATTGGTGTTTCCCTTTTTTCCCCAATACAAATACCAGGTTCTGCAGAACCACTGAATTGTCATGTCCATAGGATCAAGATCCACCTTCAAGTATACCTTATGATATTCTGCCATGCTGGCATTACCTGACAAGAGCAGCAGAAACTGTGGATAGAGCAGGAACTCTGTTTGGAACATTCACATGCATTAGGCTTCCACTAGCAGTTCATCTTGGTATCTCATTAATAAATAAATGTTTATGGATAAACAAAAAGTAAAGTAGATGAGTATTGTTTACTACATTTGTGATTGAAGATGAAAAATATCCCTGATTTATGTTGACATATAGTGGTAAGGGTTTCAGAAAACCCATCTCTTTATGTGGAGATCAAATATAGGCACTGGGAAAACCCTTTCTGTATATACAAGGCTTGGTTGCATGATTAACATCTGGAATGTATTCATTTCTTCTATAAACTACATATGACTCCCTTTCTACTGCATTCCTTGAGCAGCAAGCAACATGGATGTATTAATATTAACATGCCTTTGATTCACTTCTCCCCATTTTACAGTCTACTGCCATATGCCAGCAGCATGTCATTGGGCATGATGTAACCAAGTCTGCCCCAGGAAATTCAGAGAGACTATTTTACTAGAAATTGGGCCTAAAAAGACCACAATTTAATTTTATACCATTAGTTAAGCTGAAAAATATGAAAAGGACTTTGGCTCTGCAGTACCTTTCCACTTCTGCAGTGATGGAAAAGGCAAAAAAGCCCACTCAAGCCTACAGCTGAGATTTCCCAAGAGCAAAGGAAAAAACAAGGTGGACTAAACTGTATGCAGAAAGCCTTATTCCTGCCAGTTCATCTCCTGGGACAGGGATAGAAAGTAGGACAGCATGTAGATGGAAGGAGCATTGTTCAGGATGCCTCAGCCTGTCCAGCCCTACCAGAATGACAACACTGTTTTACAGACATCGCTGCTGCTTCAGTGTTGGCAACACCCCCGGCATGGTGTAGGACTGTGCTGACCAATACTTTCCTGAAAAAAGCTACTCAGGAAAAAAAAAAATGGGATGATCACCTATTTTTTTCAGAGAGGTGGGAGGCAAGAGAGCCAAGGTTCTCGACAGTAAGGACAGGGTGAGGCTCCAGTCCCCTGTCTGGTGTAGCTGTAACCTCTGATAGCTGCAGCACTTTACACTGGGGACACTTTAGCTTGTGTTTGGTCCCGAAAAGGGAAACACACTTCCACCTTCTGCCATGAGTGATCTCATTGTAGCTGTAGCTCTGGCCTTTGTTCTCAGGTTGGTCTTCTCCACCATGATCTGTTAGCCAGTGCTTAATAATTGCTGTTTATTTATATCCCACTAAACATGTTTATTTATAGCCCACTAGACAGATTCAGTATTTGAAATTGTATGCCTGTTATGGCCATGTATACTGTATAGAGAGAACACCATGCATGCCCCATTTCTATTCTTTAAGGAAACTAAAACTGTATGGTGTTAAGTACTGTAGAACCATATAAGTTTTGCAAACTGTGTAAGAGACTGGGTACATGGAGGTTCCAGTAATAGGGTCAGCATCTTTTCAACTGTTGAAAGTAAGCAAAAGCATATATTGCATGATTGCTCTTAATGTTTAATGCAGAAACAATGTGTTGCTTTCACTGGTAATGTGTTTCCCTCTGAGACACACCATCAAGATTCACAGCATAGATTTAAACTGATTTTAGGTAGCTCCAACAAAAAGTCAGTTTTTGACAGGACATTGAATCTCACTTGTTTGCCTCTTCTAGAATGGAGTCATCTGGAATACTACTCCAGTTCTGGGGCACTACATTGCTAAAAAGATTGGAATAAATCTGAAATAAAGGTCAGAAGTCTATAAAATATGCTGAAAAATGAAAGAATACATAAGTTGGAGTTATTTTGCTCACAAAAGAAGGCAGAATGTGACGTCTTCATCATTAAAGGCTTTTAAGAGTAGGCTGGAAAAAAACCATCTGTCAGAAGTGACATGGTTGTAGATAATCCTGTCATGTGCTGGGGAATAGATTGGATGACTTCCCAAGAGTTTTTTCAGCTGTTAGGTTCTTTTATAGACCAGATCCTGTCTGTTGTCAAGTGATACCTTGGGTTTGGGAAGAACCTGACAAAATGGAGAAGCTTGCTGAGCCCTGAGCATTTTCAGATTGCATAATGGACCCTGAAACTGTCCTACTCTGCATGACTGCCCCTGCTGAGAGAGAAAGGACAGTACAGCTGGGAGGAGGCTTTTCATATAGAGTAATTGATTTCAAAGTACAAAGAAACATAAGAATGTAAAAATAACATTAATAGATCTTGATTTCTGGGAAGTCAGCAAAATACTTGAGGCATTCTCACTTTATGAGATAGTGGAGAACATTCAGAAGCTTTTTCTTACCTCTCATGTTTAAAAATGTTTCTCTTGATTAGACAATAGGATTTTGACCTGGCACCAGTGATCTGAATTACAATGGAGCATGTAATTACATGAACACTTAACATATCCCATATAAGGATATAATGCCTTTTTAAAATCATTTTATAACAAATACATATGGTAGCAACTAGTAAATAAAAAAAATTAAAATATTTTTGCATCATTTTCATTTCCATAATGGAATAGGCCAGCTTTACTGACTTGTAACATCTTGTATGACAAGCTTCACTTTTTTTAAACCATATATTTTAATTACCTACGCAATTTAGATATTTTATTTTCAAACAGTAGCTATTTTCAAAAGCAGCCCTGTCTCTTCTATGTTCTTTCAGTGATTACACAGACTAACAAAATAAATCCCTGACTTAGCTGTTAATTTCTAACACTACATTATTGCAAACAGTGACCCTGGTTCAGTTTGAATTACTGAATGTTTTTCATTTAGGACATAGCTATGGATACTGTTATTTTCTCTCTCACCAACACACATACCACCATACAGAGCACATTGCCATGTGTGTATTCCAAGCTCTCAGCCTCCATTATACGTCCATGTGCAGCCTTGTGTGAGCTCTAACCAAGCCAGAACAACAGCAGTGCCTGGTTCAGGCATCCCAGAATTAAGACTCTGCTGGATGGAGGTAGGGCTATACAAAGTCAGCGTGGGCTTCAAAAATGGTATATTTGTGTCAGCTGCAATTCACATTAACCTGTCTTTACATCTTAGAGTTTTCTACCTCCATGCAATACTTTACCTGCTACTCCATTTATTACTCTTTTGATTTTATTGAAGCAAAACAAAAAAAAAATAACAAAAATGCGAGAACAGATTCTTTCTTAATCTTCACATCTGATTGAGAAGCAGAGAACAAAGAAGATTTTTAGCCAGCTTGTCACCCTCCTACCATTGTGCCAACCTAATCCCAGGCAGAGTTCCAAAAATGAGTAAGAGTAGGAGATTTTTCTGGTAAATGTAAAGCTTCTGAACACAGTCACATTCTGGTTGCACTCCCAGTTCCCATGCACTGGAAGGAGATGGCATACAAGCCAGAACATCTGCCCTTAGTCACTGGAGATTTATCAGATAATCTTCAGGGATCAGACATGTTTGTTGCTCAGCTGCTTTTTGCCACCAGAGCTCCTGGAATTGACCCTTGGTCTAATAAAAGCAGGGGGAGGGGATTACTTTAAATTTGAAGTAAACCAAAAACAGGCTTCCTGTGACATGTAATTTGTAAGAATGCAGCAAAGACTCCAAGAAGCACAAGCTGCATCACCACCCCCACCACAAAATTAAAGCTTGTCGTTAACTATGCACAGAACCCACTGAACTCAAAGCAGCTTTCCAAAATCAAACTATTCCTTTCTTAAGCAATCACTGCAAATTGCAAAAGCAACAAATGTTTTAGCCACAAATGAAGGAGCCACTGCTTGTCCACAAAGCTTCTTACGAAATCTCGCACTTACAAAGGAAACATATGAAGACATTTGCTAGTGTGAAATTGGTGAAAGATCTACGCTTTCCAGGAGGTACTGAAATTCTCTTTTTCTGGACACAGACATAGGTTGAAGATAATGAAGGAAAACCACACATTCCAGCTGTCAGAGAGTTTGGAGCTTTTTCTCCGTGATGGAATTGGTGAGCTGGAGTACCCTTGGAGAAGTAGAACCGAAAAGAAGATTACAAAAAAAAAAAAAAAAAAAAAAAAAAAAGCAGCTTTCATTTTGATTATTTATTAGGGAATAGACACAGAGGATACAATAAAAAAAGTAGTACCACAGAAAGGTGCCTGAAAGAAAACACACAAAATGCAGAGATTATGATGAAAAATCCTTACTACAACATAGGATTTATTTTCTGAAGCAAGAGATTGCCAGAGACAGACCTCATTATTGTGATGAGAACCTTTCTAAGATAGATCGTGAAAAGGGATTTGTCCTCTCACTAAGTCAAAAAGTTACCATTCTGACTTTTCTGGATCATCCTTCTTCTGGTGTCAGGATGAAACTCCCTGTTCTGTGAAGGGACTCTGTATGATTAGCTGAATTCTGGTACAAACCCATCACCCAGCAGCTCACAGGTGACTGGGGCTCCTGGGGACTGACATGGGTTCACAGGAGCTCTGCAAGGCTTGAGGGCATGTGGTGAAATCCTGCAGAGCTGCCTTCTCCATTTCCAGGCTGGCTTAGCACTCAAGATAGAAAACTTTGAGAACAGCAGGGCCCTGACTGCTGTAGCACAGGCAAAGGAGCTCTATAATTTTCTGATTTCCAAATGAAAGTTCATCATCACTGACTTTCTCCTCTATGACAAGTTTGCAGAATGGAATACAGGGGAACATTTGGTCATTTCTTGTACTTAAGAACCAAGTTCAAACTGTTAAAGCTCAGACATAAATGCTAAACAGCTGCATGTGCATTTAGGGATGTGAGCACACAGTCTGTATATAAATCTCTGCAAGGGTGGTGGGGAGCAGCATCTCATGGCTATAAAACACTTTCAAAGATAAAAGTCCCCACAAAGACATTTATTTGCACTGTGTTTTAGTGTAATTCTGGAGAATAGAAAGGAAATTCAGAAATGGGAAAGGAGGGAGAAAATGGAGAGAAATTGAAGTAAAAGCAAAGACAGTGTGAGAAAAATACATTAGAATGAGACACAGAAGCAAGAAGGTGATAAGATGAAGTGGAAAAATTAATCTGAAAAGCCTTTCCAAAACAAAAGAGAAGTAAAAGCGTAATCTAATGGGGAACAGATGAAGAGCAAAAAGTAGAAAAAAGACTGGAAAAGGAAAAAAAACAACAAAGAGTGGAATAAAAATAGAATTACAATACGGAGACGAGAAAGTAAATAAACATGCAAGGAAAGTAAGGAAAATGTTAATGAGGTATTTTTTCTTAATCTATTCTCCACAAAAAGGGTAAGGTTGTGTGAATTCAGGGATGTATGAATTATATACTCTGTATTTAGAACAACAGTGGCCAAGATTCTGAGTCAATACATAGCAGAGCTGTTAAATCACTTGGGTTTAAGGCATAAAACCAAGGAAAAACATTTTCTTCATCATACTTAGTGACAGCAGCAGCATCACTTCTCTTTCCAAAACACAAAAGTTGAGTCCACAGGCTCTGCAGTCTGGATCTGGGAGAGCTGGGTGTCTGTCAAGTGCCTCACTAAAAGTGTACTCTGGTCTCTAAAGTGCAGGTATGAGTGAAATGGATATTTATACTTTTTTACCCAAAGTGCCATTTGTTCCATGCATCCATCTTTCTACATAATACTGTGTTCCCCACTCCCACTAGAAAGAGGCACCCCACTGAAAAAGTTCTAAGCAGCATCATCAGGGATGTGGCTCTGCAAAGCCCTGTGAAAGCAAAAGTTGTGCTCAGGAAGTATAAGATCTTTCCTGCTCCATGGGATTTTAAACTTGCTCCAGAATATTCTGGAAGGAACACATCTTAGATGCTGATTATGAGTCCAGCTCTGCTTTGGGCCTGAAGAAAACCTTTCTGATTGCCTTGTGGAAACTCTAATGGATTTTTAATCTTTACCTCTGTCAGCACTAAAATCACACCCACAGATCAAAAATAAAAATCTAAACCAGCTAAATTATATAGCTCTTTTTTGAAACATACTTTTAAGATTTGCATAATTTAGTGCTGTGGTTAGTAATAAACATGAAGAAACAGGACTCCTTCTCAGGAACACCAAATCTTAATAAGGTGGTTATTCAAATTACTACTTTTGTTTATGGAAATATAACATTTTAAAAATAGAAAGTGGTTTGAGTTTTTGATCTTCTGTTTAAAAGGGAAAAAAGTGATTCGATAGAATTAGTAACACTTGCAGCATATCAACCCACTCTCTCATAGAAAAGCAATTTAGCAAAATGAATGTGGTTGGAAAGTCAGGCCAGAATAACAACAACGAACTTCAGATCCACCCAAAGTTTGTATGGGGCCACACCAATTAGCATAATGGTTTCTTTGTTGGGAACTGAAGCCTTTGTGCTTGGGATGCTTCCCAATTAAAGAGTTTTGCTTGAAGTGGGATTTAATTTTAATGTTTCAGTACTAGAACATTTCCTTGCTGCATCTGCCTTCATTCCAAATGATGCCAAAGTTATATTTTCTACTTGGTCCTGCTGTCACCAAGCCTCTCCAGTGCTTTTATTTACTGCAAAGGAGTGACAGTGAAAGAAGAGCACGCCAAGAATCATGGTTTCCCAACATTTGACTCAAAAGGAATTACCTAAATTGTGTAAGGCCAAAGTAATGAAGAATTTATCAGGAAATGAAACATTAATGGGAGACCTTAGAAAAGTGAAGAACTGAGTTCCTTCTCAACAAACTTTACACTAATGCCATTAAAATCTTTCAAAAGAACTAAATGTTAGATAAAAAACAGTCTTTACTAGATCTGAATGGAAAAAAACCATGAATAAAGTGAACACTAAATTTAATCTTTTTTTTTTATGTTTGCAGACCATCAGTGGGGCAAGCACAGTTCCCTTGCACTTAAGGATTTATCAAATGTATGGGACAAATATCTTTCTTATGAATCTGTGGTATTTAAGTTCAGCTTTTCTTGATTAGGTGTGACTGATTAGCTAATTCGTAAACTGTTTTATATTATTCTTCCAGAAGCATACTAGCCTGAAACCCCACATGGAATTAAGATGTTATTTCCATGAAAACATTCTTTTGACATGAAAGCATTTTTTCACTAACATGTCAGTAAAACACAACTGCTTGAATTATCATAAAAATAAACCAAGCTACAGAAGTAAATTCATTGAAATCCAGATCCACTGAGATCTAAAATTAATCCAAATTATGTTGAAAAAATGGCTACTACCGATATCTAAACAAATGAAGCAGAACAAAAGCTATCAGTAGTTCTCAAAGCCACTTGAGATCAGGATGTGGACAGCATGAAATTTGCAAGTGGTTATTTAAAAATCAATATGACATTTTATGGATACATAATATGAATTCAGGGAAATGAAGAGGTTGCTATGTTGAGAAGATGCATGAAACAACTCAGTGCATTCTGAAGCTGCTAAAGAATTCATCTCATAAGATTATTAGTGGTCCAGGCATATATTAACACACACGTGTCCAAACATCCTCTCATGCACTCTTCACATCTGCTCTGATATTTGACTGCTCTCAAAAACTAGTACTGATTTCAGGTTTGGTGTATCTCTGAGTAAAACATGGCAGTTTAATATTTATATTTACATAGCCCAGAAGAGACAGAATCAAGACAAACATAAACCCAAGGTTTTCACCCCTGGGACTGATGCTATCTGAGAGCTGCCAACTTTAAAAGTGATAGAAGAGTGTTGACGGATTGTGGATAAGGTCCAATCAAAGGAATTTTGTCTTATATGGATTCAGTTTTAGAAATTCCCTGGCTTTCCAATACTGTAAATCAGCCAAACAGACACATTGGAAAGACATCACAAAATTTTTTTCAGACTGCAGAAAAAGGTCTTCATGTTATCTAAATATATGTAGTTCGACAGATCATGGGCTTGATTCTCCCCTCATTTACATGAATGTAACTCTGCTAATCTCACCAGAGTTACTTCAAATACCCATTTGTAATGGAAAGTGGAATCAAGGTCTAAATCTGTGTGTGATATAAGCTCAGCAAAATATCTAAATCCAAACAATGATTGCGTCTAGCCCCTAAGATACCTGATTACACAGCAAGACATAATTGACTTATGAATGCAGAAATTAAACACGGAATGACACCAGTCTGAAGTAATGTCAGAAAGATATTTGCTGGAGTAAATTTTCATCAGAAGAATTTGGAGAAAAGAAGGATCTGCAACAACTGATTAGTTCACAAGCAACTTAAAAAAAAACCGGTATCATTCAACATGCTCAAACAAATTTCTAAGTTTCTGAAGAATAATTCAGGCATTGTATTTACTCACTGTTTATTACCCGCAATATAATAGGCACTGTATGAACATGGGGAGCACCAACCCATTTGCTTGTGATCTGAAAATCCAAAATTCTTGTCTGAAATCCATTCTTAATCTAATTCTAAAAAAAATACTTATGAAACTGAATAACATTTGCCTAAAATAAATAAACTGGTATGAATTAGTGACATTTTCTCTGCATTCTCAAAGTAGCTGAATTTTTAATTATGACAATCTATCACAAATCAAAAGAGCTTAACTATGAAAAGCTAAACTGAATGGCAAAACAGAGCACAGTCTTTATCCAGTGAGGAAGGCCAAGGATTAGTAACTAGAAAAATAGATGGTTGAGCCTCTGGAATAAATATAATGTAATTCTCAACAGAAAGCAAGTAAAAGAATACTACTGGCAGTCATATGTATAATTATATATCCAAACATATATGTAAATTCATATTCGTGCAGATATATGCACACATGTATAACTACACATATGCATGTGTATATATGTATCTGAATCAAAGGTACGTGAATAAATTCAAAGCTATGAAGAACCTTGAATTAAGAAAATCTAAAAGGTCGAACAATGAAATCTCTGAAAATTAATAATTTTCTAGAACTTTATAGCCACAGATCAAAAACTAATTGAAGTCATTGTGTACCAAATCTCCTGGAACTCTGAGGCATATAAATGGGTAAACTTGCAAAAGAATTAAAGCTAAAAGATATAGCTGTATAGCTATATTTTCCACTGCTCACATCCAACTCTTCTACCACAATGAATAAAATGTATTTCAAACATTTTTTTCTTATTTTGAAATTATTTTTTCTCCTCTTCTTGCTAAAGAATATGTACCATGTGTCAACTTTGGTTGCTATTCCCACTGAACACTAACTTCTGTCTTCTGAGGGCACACAGAAGAGAGGGAAAGGAATCTTTTCTTTCAAAATCTTCCCTTCTGTTGCAGAATGCCAAATGTACAGAAATCCACCGAATTTTGGGGGGATTTGGTGGGATGGTTGATCTTGTTTTCTTTTAAATATTCCATATAATGAACAGAATTTCTGGAAAAACTGAACAGTGTCTTTTTCATGGATCATCCTGTAAATGCAGAACCTACTCTAAAAGAAATATTCTAAGGTCAGTGACTTTCTGACCAAACTCTGCTAGGGCTAAGCTAAACCTAAATTCAAATGGAAACAAAATAGTGTCCATAGACAGATGTGAGCTTTCAATTGCTCACTCGGGAACCCTGTTGTTACAGATTCTTGAAGAGTGGAGCTAAAATAAGTAGGGTTTACCAAAATATTACCTTCTAGTTCTGTTCTTTTTCTGCACAATATTTTTGTCATGTTATCATTATTTATGGTGTAGCAGTCAAGGAATTGTGCGGGTTTGTGATAGGTATAACACAGACAAGTAGAAAAATCTCCCTGTCCCTGAGGATTCACAGCCGAGCTGTCAGATAGGATGCTGCAGGTGAACAAAGCAGACAATGAAGCTCATGTTGGCTGGAAAAGGGAGAGAAAAAAAAATAAAATGGGTTGAGCAGAAAAGCTGACTCTTTTCTAAGCATACCATTGCCAAGCAGTTGTGACTTGTAGGCACAACAGCTGAAAGAAGAGCTTTAAGAGAAGATTAAACAATACAACAGATATTTCTATCAAACAATCTTTTTATTTTAGTTTACATTTGGGAGTAAATATTTTGACAGTTTTTTCATGAGTGAAAAATGAGCCAATACCTCAGAAAAGAGCAATAAGACCAAATAGAAATGACCAACTTCAAGACCAGAACAAAGGGGAACCGTCATCTTATCACCTTTCCCAGCACTTCAAGGGAAAATGAAAAAATTGTACATTCTTAGGACAAGCTTCAGCTAAGGTAAACATATCCCATATCTGACTCATGAGCATCCCTGTAAATTAGGAATGTATGTGCACTAACAGAGCAATGTTAGAAATCTGGACCTAACAAGACATAGAAATTCTATGACCAGAGTATTTCTAGATGATAATTAACAGCACAAACCACTTGGATGTCAGAGCAGGAGTAGGAAAATTAGGGGAGAAGGCACACTGTGTATCTCTGATAAGGCTCACACTAGCAATATTTCAGACAAAGACTCAGGAAAGGATAGTCTTCATCAGCACTTGCAGAGGGAGCCAAAAATGCTTCAGGTTAGAGGCTATGCATCAGGAATACTTTTTCTTATTATTCACAAGGAGAAATAAGTTTCTATTAAAAGTTAATGCAATGGGAAATTGGAAATTGTTCAGCAACTTCTGTGTAGTGAAACTCATCTTTTTAAAGTAAGTTTTGAAGGCAGAAAGGAATAAATCTTTATGAGATTGTGATGCCAGAAAACCAAGATCTGTTGCTTGTACAGTAGCCCACAGTTGTTGCACAGATGGACATTTGTTTGCAGAAGTGACACAAACATTGGAAATGAATGCCAACGGTCACATTCAGTTTGTTTACAGGAATATAGCCTGGGAACAATCAATTTTCCTATCGAGTCTATCACTATATAATTTCTTGCACGAATTGATGCAGCACCATCTCAAAACTTGGGAAGTTTTCATTCCCCTGCTATTCTCACAGCTCCAGGAGTGCAGAAGAGAATGTAAACCCAGAGCTTTCCTTTCCCCAAATTCTACTACAGAAGGGCAGACTCCCTTTTGAATTCCAAAAAAAAAAAAAAAAAAAAAATAGCACTCTGGGGCCCTGAAACCGGAGGTGGGCGTAGAGTTACACCAGTAAACCTGCTTGAGGTTGTCAGACTACTAAAGCCTTACATTTTTGTGGTGAAGCATTTTCAGATACAGCCAGGACGAAATAGTCTCATGAGACAAGATTTAATATCGATGGTCCACAAAAAAAAATACCTAAATGAAGCCAAACTCCTGTACAGAAAAGGCCTCAACTGATGTTTCGCCAAACCAGGAAATGCCTGTAAAGAAACACACATGCACTAAAAACAGCATCCCCAGGGCCCTTGGCAGGAGCCTGGTGGAGGCAGGAGAGCACAGCCAGCTACGAGCACACCCTAGGGCTGACCCACAACCTGCACCACCACTCCAGAGGAAGCCGGCAAGGAGAGGGTTACACACATTCCCAACAGCTAAAATGCAACTAAGCCAAGAGAGAAACAATATTCATTTTGTGACCCTGTTACTCTCTGGTCAAATATACAGAATGGGCTGTATTTTAAAAGGAAATGCACCACTGGTACCTGGGGTACCACCATCGTGACTTAATTAAATGAAGGGCTGAAATTAACATGGGTTGAATATATCAGTTTGTACTGCAGAAATTACAAAAGCTCATGGAATAGTCTTGGGGAGGATCTTGTCACCCGTGAGAACCACTGAACAACATGCTGTCACCCTTCAGGCAGCAGTCCTGCGCTGTCACCCTCGCCCTGCATATGGGACATGAGGCACAGGGAGATGAGGTGACCTCCCCACGGCTGCTCAAAGGGCCCTGGGGCTCCAGCTACTGCTCCCTAGGACTGCCTGAGCTTTCTTATTGCTTTCAGCCCCAGCAACAGCCAATTCTTCCAAAATCTTCAGCATACCTTCCTATTTGTTACAGTGGCACCTGCTGGCAATGGCACAGGCAAAAGCTGATTTCTTACTGTTGGGCTAAGCAGATAAGTTTAATTATGACTCCAGGTGTGCAGTATTTCATTTCTCTCTCTCTCACCCTCTCACCCTCTCTTTGGGTCTAATATAACACATTATACAGAACACAAGGAGGCTTGTTAGATTACTGTTGGAAGATGCAAGAATTGGTTAATTTTGCACCGTTTCTCCCTGTCATTATAATCTTTGCCACAAGAATGGCTACATTCTGCGAAATGTTCTGTTCTCAGTGCAGTCATTGTCATGTGAATGAGCTATCATAGAATCCTAATGCCTGAGATGCTTTATTCTTACATTCATGACATTTGTATTTCAGTGACAAAAGCTTCAGCAAGGAAAGGGAATGGAAGAAATTTAATCCAGTCTCTTGATCATTTTTAAATTCTAATTTTATGGTCTTTTCTTTTCTAGACGCTGCAGCACAGTTTCCTTCATATGTAAGAAGTCTGTATTTAGAGTAAGAATGAGCTGATGAAATCAAACCTCTGGGATGTTTGTATTTTAATGGTTTCTGCATTAAAGACACTGTATCAGTGCAAATTGCTGATAGTTAGAAAAGGTGAAAACCAAGGAATACTTGCTAGTCATTTTTTGCCACTTTAAGAGCATATGTGTTCTGTGAAAGCTCTGTTGAGCTGGAGCTTCTATTACACCAGTGTATAATAAAAGATCAATTATTTTCACACATTAATAATAGCTGATGGAATAGTTGAAAATAATATCAGAGGTAATCAGGCCAGGAAGAACATCACGAATCATTCTGAAAGTGCAGCAATGCAACATTTAAGATGCTCTTCTGCTTTGCCTATTTCAGTGGCAAAAATTACCATTGATTTTAATGGGACTAGGTTCAAGACCTCAGTCCAAAATTTCCTACCCAGTTTAACTCTTTTATCAAGCCACTCTGAAATGGCTTCCATGAGTAAGAGTTTAGACAATGCAGTTCTATTTTCCCTCTCCATCTCAAATATTTTTAAGCTTATCTTGCCGATTCTGCTGTACCTGTAAAATATAACATTTAACAGGCAATTCTGTATGGCTTCCCTAGCACACATATCAAGGGGTAAATTATTATGACAGAGAAAACAAAACATGCACATCAGCAGGAGGAGGAAGGGATTCTGGTGAGGATTTTTGCCAGCCATGGGTACAAAATAATTGTTCTTCCTATGGCGTGACCATAAAAAGGTGTCTGAGCTGTCAAAATGGTATTCAGATGGCTGACTGTCAAAGACCTGCTACAGCATCACAACTGGAGATTTTAATTGCATTCAGACATCACACT
This sequence comes from Sturnus vulgaris, assembly GCF_052056855.1. Classification (NCBI taxonomy): domain Eukaryota; kingdom Metazoa; phylum Chordata; class Aves; order Passeriformes; family Sturnidae; genus Sturnus; species Sturnus vulgaris. The sequence goes on from NC_142243.1 coordinate 127,249,482, forward strand.
GGAAAGCCATGAGTGCATTTTCTCCCTTCTTCTCCCTTACATATATATGTTCTTTCAAAGTGTAAGGTTATATATTTACACATATTTTCACTGCTTCAAAATTGTATAATATTTTAATCTGTCTGCATGTCATGTAATAATACCCCTCTCTCTCTTTCTCTTTTTGAATAAATGTTTGCAGATTCCACTTTTGATACCAGAACTGCAAGGCCTCATTATTTCTTATTTCCAGAGGTTACAGGGTTTTAATGTTAAAATGTAATCTTTTAGATAGTTTCATTTGCCTAGCCTAACCTCTATGATCAAATAAGTACCTTTTTTACTTTTCAAAATACTAGGATCTCAGGACCCATGCATTCTCTTAATCATTGCTCAATTTCTTTTATCCATGTTCCTTTTTTCCCTACACTCATAACAAGACTGCAGCTCAGACCTGCAAGATCTGAACTCTAGTCCATATTTTTAAAGTCATGGTTCTATAGATAATGTATTTTTTTGATTTTAGTTCACAGGTAACCTACTTAAAGATATCTAGATATGTATTTTAAATTCTTAGATAAAATGTTCAAGTAGTTGATTTTAACTTGCAATAACAAAGAATTCAGAAAAGAAAATCCGTAGGGAACAACCTAACAAGTACACGGTTATACTTTTCTAGCTATTTTAGAGGGATTCATTTTTCTGGGAATCTCCCTGTTTTCATGCACTGCCTTTTTGCTTTCAGTTTTCCTTTGATATTTTTCTTTATAGTGAAAAAAAAAAAACAAACAGGGACTTATGTTAACTAGAGAAAAAACACTTGTTTTTTACTCTGAATATTAAATCTTTTGGTCAAAAATGTATGTTGGGGAGTAGCTGGTATTCCCACTGTGAATGTAACCAGTCTGTACTAGAAACCTTCCTATTCCTCATTACTAAAATTAAGTTTTCAAGGGGAAAAAAAATGAAAAAGATCTGGTGTTTCCTTCATGATCTTACCTTATACAGGGACAACTTTTAAAACAGGTATAAGATTTGATTGTGCAGATTGTCTGTATTTACAGGCTTTGCTACAGCACTGCCAGCTCGCATCTGTGATGGAGTAGTGTTCTGTGGAGGTCCTTAGATCCTATATCTACCTCGATGTGATGCAGCAATAACAGATAACGGAGGAAACAAGTTTTGCCTTCTTTATATGGCACCTTGTAAAGCAGCAAAAAATGAGGTTTCATTTTGAATGGAACACTTTCTGTATGAGGTTTGGGAAGAACACATGAAAGGCTTCCCCCGGCCTCCCCCTTACCCTGTTCAGCAAGTGAGAAATGCATGCCAAAATATGAGCACCATGCAAATTTTCTTCCAGTTATGGGCTACTCTGAGGTCCACCAGAGAAATGAGGTGGTAAACTGGCTGCTCAAAGAGAAGCATGAACCTGTGTGCCAGTCTCTGGTTTTTGTTCTCTTTCAGTTTGGCAGTAATCACTGAATGCTACTCCAGACAGCCTAAACAGACAATATGGGAGTGCAGGGCAGATCGTGAACTTAGAATGGTGCAATATTTGCTGAAAATTAATCCAATACAAACACTGCATTTTTTTCAGGGGGAGTTCGGGAGAGCAAATAATGCAGGGAGCATATCTTAGGACAACCTATAAACTCCTTACCCCTTTTGTAATGGCTTATTCAGTATTTTTTATTCTGTCTATTTTTTTGTTCTGTCTATTCTGTTAACTCAGTCTCATTTAACTTGGGAAAGACCTTTAGAATTGCATGGTATTGGCCATTAAAGTATTCTATTTTTTTTTCTTAAGCAAACTAAGCATAATGTGACTGTTCCACAAAACCTACTTGAGATAAGAAAATATCCTGCTAAAAATCAATGTACAAGACAGACAAATCTGAACATCTTTTCCATTACAAGAGTATCCATCTTGATTCCTTTCATAGTTCTCTTTTTTTCTCTGCATTTTCATATAATATTATTTGCTATCTACATGGGTCACTACCTTTTCTAAACTTAGGAGTCATTACATAGTATAAGGTAAAAAAAAATTGCAAGTCAGTTTCCTTCAAGTGATACAGCTATTTTAAAACATAGTTTAAAAAAAATACCCTTGCATTATTTTACTTACTGTCTCTGAGCCTTTCATGTGCATTCAATCCATGTTTTCAAGTTTTCTTCTATATTCATGAAGCCCAGAAACTCAATTTTATTTTTAAATGAAAGCTAAGATTATCAGATGATAATTGATTCCAAGGACTAGACTTCGAGTAAAATACCACTATCATGAGACTTGTGATAAAATCACTGAAGTTGGCAACAACTGAAGAGTCAGGCAGAGAATATCACTTTTTTAATCTCCTTATTATATATATAAAAAAATCAGCATCACAAGTAATAACAAATATTTCTCCATGATCTTCCTATGTATTCAGTTAAACTAACAATACCTCCATCTGGTGACTACCTCCATCTGTGCCTCCCAACCTATTAACACCTCAGCAATATGCAAGAAGGCAGATGTCCTTGATTTATAGACATAGTACAGAAAACACAGGCTCCAGCTATGTACACATCAGTGAAATACAGATGATAATAATACTCCTACCAAAAGACTGAGAGACTAAATTAATTTTTTTCAAAATACATGGCGATTTTGGCATAAAAGATGCTAAAAATAGAATTTAATGTTCTATAGACATATGTTAAAATAATATGAAAAAAAAGTTCACTTTGCATTCTTTTGGGTTAAATACTAGAGCAAAGATGATGTGATATGGTTCCAATTTTTGGTCCAACTTTTCCCAAATATTCATTCCTCTGTTGCTTTCAGAAGAATCTTCAAGTATCCAAAAAGATAATTTCATATATCAACATTCTAAGGTTTAGAAAGCAAGTTTTCTGCAAGGATATAAGCAACGAGGGACAATGTTTTTCTTCCTCAACTTGTATTAATCTTCATTGGGAACTGAGAGTACTTCTCACTTTACTAGTCTTGAAACAAAGGAGGCGAAAGGAAGGGGAAAAGGAAGACAAACAAAGAGCAATTAAAGAGTAGATTTTTTACAAAAAGAAGAAACACACCAAAGCCAAAAAAAAAAAAAAAAAAAAAAAAGCAGAAGTAAATAAAAACAGAAAATGTGAAAAAAACCCCAGAAAAACAGGAGCGCTTAAAATGAAGCAAAGAACACAAAGAAAAAGCAAAAGTTCAGATAGAGGCCTGGGAATTCCCAGTTAAAAAAATAGAACAAATGATAAAAAGGAAAGCAGAGAAAAGAGCAACACAGGGTAGTCAGGACAAAAACATGAAGACTAGAATAATAAAGGTGATAAATAATAATATTTTTCCACTTTTAATTTCCTTCAGAGAAAGTTACTACAAACAGTATATTGCACGATGATGTAGTGATAAATATCAGAGGTTAAACCACTTTTGCAAGAAAACTTTGCTCAGGACCAGATGGTAAGATCAAATATGTACTGTGTTGTCACAAAAAGAACTGTGTAGGTTCTGTAATTTACCACTGTTCACAACTTGAATTCAAGGTATTACATGGCATCCAGTATGTGCTTTGCTGGTGAATGGTTTACCCCACAATAGCAATTTTTGGGTTCCTGGTGGGATATGTTCAATTATTACTACTTTTATTGACTTTCTTTTGTTTCACTCCACCAAAAGACAGGCGTCCCTGACTGATATGGAAAGCTTTCACATTTACAATCCTCTCAGGAGAGCTTGCACAGCACTATCCCAGACAAGCAGGTAACAAGACACAAACCAGGTCAACAGCAGTGGGAAACTAAGGGAGAAAATCTTGCTAAAAGCAAAGACCCAGTTGGAAGGGACATGGGTTTTCTCACAGGGTTCTGAGAGAGCTGTACCTTCATTTTATCAGAGATTAAGCATGTACTTCTCTTCCCTCTTCTTGCTTTAATGTTGTGCACTTTGCCTCCTTCACTCTCCAGAACCACTGCTTTGCCAGTACAGCCAGACTCTGAAAAGAACACATATAACTGAGTTCATGCTTGAGCAACTTGATTAACTTCTAGATTATGAGACAGTAGTGGATATTGCCTACCTGTATGCCAGTAAGGCTTTAGACTCTGTCTGCCAGAAGATCCTCAGAGATAAAGGTGATGAAGTATGGGCTTGGATGAGCAGACAACAAGGTGTCTTGAAACTGGATGAATATCCAGGCCCAGTGACAAGTGTCACAAAGTTTGGTTGGAAGCCAGTAAATAGCAGTGTAACCTGGGCTCAATACTACATCCAGTCCTGTTCAGCATCTTCATTAATGATCTGGTTGATGAGGCAGTGTACCCTGGGCAAATTCATTGATGATACAAACTTGTGAGGAGTGTCTGATATGCCAGAGGATTCTACTGACACCCAGAAGGACTTAAAAAGGCTGGAGAGATGGGCTGACAGGAACTTCATGAAGTTCAAGAAGGGAAAGTGCAAAGTCCTGCACCTGTGGAGGAATAAACCCAGTCACTGATACATAGTGGGGGCAACACAACTAGAAATCTGGAAAAACTGGAAAAAAACTTGTGGCTCCTGTTGGACTCCAAGCTGGACATGAGCCAGCATTGTAGTCTTGTGGCAAACAGGATGTGTGCTACCCTGGTGTGCATTGCACAAAGCATTGCCAGAAGGTCAAGGCAGGTGATCCTTTGCTCTCTCTAGTCCGCTATCCAGACCTGATGAGTCCACACCTGGAGTGCCAGGTCCCTTTCTGGACTCCCCAGCCCAAGAGACACATGGACATACTGGACACACTGGCCTTACCAGCTAAGGGCCATGAAGATGTTTATGTGACTGAAGCATAGCTCTATTAAAGGCAAAGCTAAAAGATGCAACAGTTCTGCCTGGTGAAGAGAAGACTCATGGGCAGCCTTATGAAAGAATATAAATACCTGAAGGGAGGGTACAGAGAGGACAGACAGGCTCTTCTCAGTAGTGACCAGCGACAGGCCCAGAGGCACACACTGAAATACTCTCTGAACATCATGGAAGAGTTTTTCGTTGTAAGGGTAACTGAGCTCTTGCACAGGTTGCCCAGGAAGGTGTGCACTGTCCCTCCTCGGAGACATGCAAAAGCCATCTGAACATGGTCCTGGACAATGAGTTGGTCACTCTCTTTGAGCAGAGTAGTTGGACCAGCTGATCTCCAGAAGTTCCTACTGTGGTTCTGTGCAAATTATTTTCATTTGTCTTTTTCCCCTCCAACTTTCTTCCTCAACAGTGATGAATGTCTTCTTTACCTATCTTCTCTTACCCATCTTGACCTTAGCTACAGCCTCCAAATTACTAAGCAAGTTTACTCTTACAGGTAAAAAAACACTCCAAAGAAAACAATTATTTACAAAATTTAGGTCTCAGAGACAAGTGATTTAATTCTGGATGTCACTTCTTTTATTCTAAATCAAAGAGATTTGGGACTTCCCAAAGAAAAGCTGCTTCAGAGGCCAATCAGCTTTCACATCTTCCTTCTCTTTGCCTATCTTCTGTCTCACTTTAAGTCTCCATTTAGGCTGTTGCAGTCACAAATTGCTTCAGTGATGCTCTGCATTAGTCCTGTTTTACCCATTTGAATCAGATTGCAGGACAGTAAACACCCCAGGTGTGGGCCCTCTGGTTTACAGTACTTAGGAAAGTGGGTCTTCAAATTAATTAAAGTAGTATGTGACATTATAAACAGTTGTACTGGTTTTTCCCTAAATTAATGCTGTTCAAACATAAAAATACTGTAAAGTTACAATAAATTTTCTGAAGAAAATTTTTAAAAAGCTAGTGATCTTGCATGCTAACAGCTTATGGATTCTATAGGACCCTTGGGCCCTCTGTTTCATGATGCTAAAACTATATTTTAAGCACAAATTCTGTCTCTTACATGTGTTTTAATTTAAACATGGAAGGTATAGGCTACGACCTTGTGTGCATTCCAACAGTTGGATGTTCCTAAACCAAAATGCCAGCCTACTAACAAACTGCCTAATAAAAATATTTTTAAGGAAAGTAAGTCAACCATGAAGACAGGATGCAAAAAAAATTGCCTATTAGACTACAAAAGCTAAAAGCAATACTTGAAAAAACATAATTAAATTTAAAAAAAAATATTAAACTGGTAAATTGTGAAGCTTCAGCTCCCTTTGTCACAAAACACAGACCCTACTTTATATCAATGTCCTATAGCTTCTACTTAATTGGACAATTGCCATTGTCCTCATATTCAAAATTCTGTATTTCAGTGTTTCAAAGATTGACTGCTGCTGGCTTGCACCCTCCCCCATTCTTTCATAGGGCACTTTGAAAGGTGGTCTGCTTTGACATGTACATCATTAGACAGAAGAGAGGAAGCAAGGTATCAATATCAGAAATGAGCAATAGCAGAAAAAGAGTGTGGCAGGAAAAGAAAACATTAGAAACTGTTTGTTGTCCCAAAGTAATAAAAAAAACCAAAAATAACTCAAACAAAACCAACTGCCAAGTTGGAATGACAGAATCTTATCTAGTGAAACAAAGAGGGAAACATTCACTAACTGGCCAGTTTTATCAAAGAAATAACATGAGAAAGACTGCTTATACAGACTTTGATGACAGTGTCTAAAGTAAGAATTCTGGGTCTGAGATTTAACAATCTTGCCTACCCTTTGACTATGACTGTAGAAATAAAGTACAGTTCAGTGACAGGTAAAACTATAGTAAAAAAATCATATATCCAGTCTTATCCAGCTCATAAAAATCCTCCTCAGAACAAAGTGTAATATTTCCATTTTTAAGAGAAATGGTGATTTTTTGGGAAGTAAATAAAAAATTAGCATAATACTCATTTTGGATAGAAACCTAAGGTCCATCCTCAGCTACAAAGTAACGAGAGAACTTCAGGCAGAAGTTTTCTCTGCTTCATTCAGGACCCCACTTTCTTTATATACTAGTCACGGGATTTCCATAAATGTCCAGGATTTGGCTCATACTGTTTCTAGAGACAATAACAAAACTCCCATTAATTTTAAAGCAGACAAGCTAAATCAATGCTAAGAGCTTTTAAAAATCTTCTCCTAAAGGTTTTATATGACATTCTCCTGCCACTTAAATTATACCAGGCATCACAAGAATCTCAGGTTGCATTCAATAATTTGTTTGATGTAGTGGTAACTCTGTTTATTTAAAAATAACAGCTAAATTCCCAAATGAAATAAAAAGTTTAACTGGTTCTTTAGCTTTTATTGAATTCTTCTTAGGATGTCAAATCCTGTTGTTTGAAGTTCCGCAGGATCAATGCACAGTATTTTGCTAACTTTTTTTTTTTTTTATTTCCAGTCTGCTTGGGTTCTCACTCACAAAATTTCACTTCCAGGTTCAGCTTCACTTAAACATTCAGGGTGAATTTCAGCCAAGTTCACTAACTGTGATCTGGTTTATGTTAAAGTCAGCCCATAAACTGCTCAAAACTGGTCCGGGATTCTTTTGAAACTGGGCCTAAGGTCTGTGTAAAAGCAAACTCAAGAAAATGTTTTGATGAGCCTAGGTTCAATATTCCAAAGTCTATAATGAAACCTGAAACAAACCAAATTCCAATTTGTTTGGAGCTTCATGCTAAGAGCATTGTATTGCTCTGTCAAACTGATGACATTTTACCACAAGTTTAACAGTGAAAGATTTTTCTTCCCATAATTTCCCCCAAACCCCTTGGCTGCTGGAAACGGTAATGTATTACCATGGATACAAATTACAGTGTGGGGTATGAGGAAGAGAGTGGAGGTTACAGTGTATAAAGAGATTTCTTTGGAGTTGGCATTTGAAGCAGGAAATCAGACAGCACAAGATTTTTTTTCAAATTCAAATACATGTAGATTATAGAAATATTAATTTCAAGAAGATGATCTAAAATAAATTGCACTTGAGTTTGTGTGTCTTTTGCAGTGTCATTTCTTTCTCAAGAAAGCAAACTGAAAACCTTCATATATTTATGTGATTTAGTTTTTAGGAAGAATAATTTTAAAATTAATTACTTGATTGTCATTATTTTTTCCTTTCATCTGGAAAGAGAGAAAATTTGTAATGTGTCCGCTACTGAAATCAATCGTCAGGCTTACAGACCTCTGCTTTGTCCATGGCTGAGTGTAAATATGCTCAGGTGCTTCGTTGTTTCAAAAACAGAGCCAGCCCTCCCTTCACCATCACCACATGCAACAGTTTAAAAGAAGCCAAAAAGGGCCGTCTGAAAAGTACAAAGAGAAGGAGGGGCAGACTTTCCAGAGAAGCAGCTTGGCCCTCTTCTAAAGGACCTGGCCTTTCTAAAGATGTGGAGAAGTAACAAGAGAGCCAGAAGTGTTTTCCCTGGACTTGTGGTTTCCACTAAGGTCCCCCAAACCAATTTATTGAAATAACATTGTGTAATAATCCCAAGTAAAATCTATAAGAATAAAAATGGTAAAAATTCACAAAAGCTTTCCAGAAAGTCTTTGCTACTTAGAAAGAGAAAATTTTAAAATTGCATCCTTTTTATACACTTGAATCCTTTGCATTTAATTATATAGGAGTCACAAAGATATTTTTCTGCTATATTTTCTAAGTTAGTTTAACCCTATCAAAATATTATTTTCTGCACCTTCTATAGGAGTTTTTTTAAAGCGATCACTGAAAAGAGTGGTGCAGAGTCCAAAGAAAAGGCAAAGATTCTGTGACTCATTCAGCCACAGTAAAATATTTTTATTAAAATATTTGCACACAATTAAAATATTTCATCTTTATACTTTTGGTACAATTCTTTTTGTAGAGATGCTAAAATATACTTCCTAAAGAGAGAAGCCAATTAATATCCAAAAAAAGGCCCAGCTGTGCTCCCACTCCAGCTGGGACAGGGCCCACTCCCAGCGTCATGACAGCAGATTCTGTCCCAGAATAATTTGCAGCAAATGGAGTGATTGAAAATAGAAGGGTTAACAGGTTTATTTTAGAATTAACTTTTAGTTCAGTGAAGATTAATATGTCAAGCTGAACACTAAGTAGAGGTCAGTGCTAAAAGACCACCACACTAATCATGGGAATGTGTTGGAGCAGACATTGATGTGTTGCAGCAAATGTTTCTGGAGGAAAGCAGAGCAAGGTTTCTTCCCAGCTGTTGGCCCAGGGCAGCTCCCAAGCCCTGCAGCTGCATCGCCAGAACTTCTCCTCCCAGGCTTTCCCTCCCAGTCACAGCCTCCCACAGGCTGCCTTCTCCTCTGTAAAAGCATCCCTGATTTCACCAACACTAGTCCTGCCACCTTCCTCATAAGAGCCAAGGTTCCTGTTCTCCATTAAAGAAAAATACGCATCTTCCAAGTATCTTTAGGAAATAGTGAATAATATTTTTTTTCAAAATAGGATCAAGTGCATAGTTAGGATAGTTTGCAATAGGATAGGCTGCAATAGTGTAGTTCTGCATTCTATTTTCTGCATCATATTCTATGTGATTTTTTCATGCCAGTAAGTCCTCAGCATGACAATTTTTAAAGAATAAGGAGCCATAACTGAGTGCAGAATACAAGACAGCAGGGCCCAAATAAGCAACATCCTCAAAATGAGGAAGAGGAGGATTTTTGAACCCTGAAGACAGACAGTTCTGCTGCAAGGCAAAACACTTCTACTTTTACATTAAAAAATTCAGCTCTGTCACAGACCTTAAAGCTGCATTTGTAAGGGATACAATACGCTTTATTAAAGGGAATTAATTTTCGGTTACACAACGCAGCAGACCTGAATTTTTCTCAGTGTACCAGCTGCTTCATTGTGATACAGCCAGCTGTAACATGCAGTCAGTCTATGCAGTGATCAGCAACTCCCCAGCTAAAGTTGTGTGCTAAAGGGAAGAGGTCAGATGGGTGGTGCTCTGAGTCCAAAAAGTTTGGAAGATACAGCATCATCCACAGCCAAATCAGAATCCTGTGCCTCAGTTCTGTTCAGATCAGAGGACACAGATTTATTCTACAGTTTTATGGAATATTTTTCAAATTTGAGAATCTCTTATGTTTCACTGTGTCTCCTGAACAGTCATCTCCTCCTCAGTCATCTCTTTGGCACTTGAAATGTCTACACAGGAAGAAAGAGAGAAGTGAGGAGTGAAATATTTCAGTCAAGAAGGGTTGAGAGGATCCAGGGACCTATAGTCTTTTTAGCCTGAGGCAAGTGCTGGGGAAGGTCATGGAGCAGATAATCTTGAATGCCATCCCATGGCACGTGCAGGACAGTCATGGCATCAGGCACAGCCAGCCCAGGTTTGCGAATGGCAGGTCCTGCTTGACCAACCTGACCTCCTTCTGTGACAAGGTGACACACTTAGTGGATGGTTAGGGATATTGTCTACCTGGACTTTAGTAAAGCCTCTGACATAGTTCTCCACATCATTCTCCTGGAGAATCTGGCTGTTCATGGCTCGGAAGGGTGCGCTGCCTACTGTGTAAAAAAATGGCTGAATGACCAGTCCCAGACAGTGGTGGTGCCAGCTGGCAACCAGTCACAAGTGGTGCTCCCATGGCTCAGTCTTGGGCCCAGTCCTGTTTTTATCTTTGTCAGTGATCTGGGGAAGGGGATCAAGGGCACCCTCAGTCAGTTTGCATATGACACCCAGCTGTGTGGAAGTTTTGATCTGCTGGAGCGCAGGACAGCTCTGCAGAGGATCTGGACAGGCTGGATCGATGGGTTGAGGCCAGTTGTATGATGTTCAACAATACCAAGTGATGAGTCCTGAGCTGGGGAAGCTTTCCAGCAATATAGAACCCAGGGGTACTGGTCAACAGCAGCTGAATATGAGCCAGAGTGTGCCCAAGTGACCAAGACAGACAATGGCATCCTGGCTCATAGCAGAAATAGTGTGACCAGCAGGGACGTGTATAATGGTGGACTTGGTTTTAGTTTAATGGCTGGAGTCAATGACCTTAAAGGTCCTTTTCAATGTAAATAGTTCCATGACTCTAAGTGGAGCAAGAAAACTTGAAAAAAATACGTAAATCTGCAAATTGCTCACACAGAGGTGTTATATCAGCAATACCTAATGTTTTCTTTGACACTCAAACTGCCTGCTTTGAGTTGGCTGTGTTGTTGTAAAGTATTAATGGCTACAAAACCCTATAAAATCTTTTCAGTTTCATAAGTATACATACTGTTTCCACTGTGCCTTAAAATTGCAAAAGGGTAAAAAAAAAGAAATGCTTTTAATGCTGTTAATTTTCATCTTAAACAATCAGCAAGATTTTTAAGATTTTTAAATTCATCCCTTTATCCTGGGGTCGTTTATTGGTGTTATTTCCATCCCTGGGTGACAAAGAATTCCTAGTCTGTATTCTGAAGAACAGAGGTGCATGATAAGCATAAAAAAGCAGGACCACCATAGGGTAGTCACTAGAATTGAGAACAGCAGCATATTCATTTAAAGAAATCTCTTTCATCCACAATTCCCTAATATACAGAGCAGAAGTTTGGAGGTTCTTTCATAAGACTCTTAGCTTTAAATAGATTTACACAGTTTACACAGCTCGCTAAGGCTTGGGGATCCTCCAAAGCCGCAAGTTTCTTCTGACTGCTACAGACAGGTTTTAATGAAACCTGCTGAAAGACACAGATATGGAGGCTGACAACCACCAAGAGGCAAAAGGATAGAAAGCAGAACCTGCATCTGCAAACAGTCACGCCTCCAGAAACACGGACACGTAGCACAAGAGCAGCTATATTGATTATCAGATAGCATTTGACACCGTAAACAGATAAGCTCTTAGGCCAAAGTTGTTGGTTATCACGTATGTATCACTACACACTACTTTAGCTTTAATAGTCACTCTGACAGAGAGATGGAGTGAGGCAGACAATCAGGTGATTTTCAAAGACAGAGGGAAAAGTTCTAACCTCTAACACAGTTGGCAACATTTTTAAAATCTTTCCTGACCCAAAAAAACCTTCCAAAAACAACCAAAAAACAAAATCAAAAAACCCAACTATGAAACCTTACAAGACATCCCTCAGAAAACTACTGAGTTCAAATATAAAATCCTTTTGACTGAACAGTGGAGGCTACCCCAGCATATACTAAGGGAAATAGGAAAGCAATTAAGACACCTTTGTTAAAGAATTTTTAGCCTGTCAGCAATACACGCCTTTTGTTCTTCAATCCTTTAGGTTAATAAAATCAAGGCCAGTTTCCTTAGAGATGCTGAAGCTATTAGGTATCAGTAAAACTTAATGTACCACAGGGACCCTGTAGGAAAAAAATGCATTTAATTGAGTGTTCAGAGCCAGAGCCACCCACTGTAAGTATATCCTGGCAATTGAGATGTTATTATTGCCAAGGCTCTACCGTATGATGATATAAATGCATCTTTTCTGAATGAGAACACTGAATACATGGGTGAAAAGATGGCTGCATTCCTTAAAAAGAAGGTCTGAAAGTCTTCTTTTGCATTTTGACATTGCCATCCACAAGAACCAGTAGTGTCATTAACAGGATTGCATTTCTAACGAATGCATAAATAAATCTAGTAAAAATGACTTTTTAGAATGAGAGATATTCAGCATTTCCTTGTCTAAATTTGCATTTCTAATAATGTGTCTGTCTAAATGGTAACCTTATTATCAGTCTTTCAGTACTGTGTTCAGTCCTTGTGAAGAAACAAAGACACCCAAGTCCTTTCCTTCTTACTTCATTTCTCCTCTCTGGATGAATGATGTATGAGCTTTTCCAAATGCTTTCAGCATATGAGGGCTCTATTTAGCTGTGCACTGGAAGTGTTAGGAGTGAATGAAGACAAAGAAACCGAAACAGCAGCACTAACTGTAATTCAGATTCTGATTAGTGATCCAAATTAGACTGGACAAACTAGAGAAAGACAAGGTTTTGATACGGGTTCTTTCTAATAATAGTGAACTAAAGTAAAGTCCATATTTATCTGATGTATTTCGTGCTCTACAGTCAGATTCTTGATTTTCAGTATACAGAACAAAGCCTTTTACAAAGCTAAACTCCTCAGGTTTAGTTCCAGGTTATTGATCTTCACTCAAAAACTTCTAACACTAAGTAGGGGTACATGAACTGGAGGAAACATTTTCCTCAGGGGACTTTTGTCCAAGGCAGCAGTTCTCACATAGGGGTTTTTATCAAGCATATATACCTATTTCCTTAGGGACTGGAAGTGCACTTTCAAATCTCTTCAGGCTGGAAGTCTCACCTTGCTAAAGAAAAGATTTTGAATAACTAACACAGCACTGGAAGCCTGCCCCCACAAGCTGAATACAGAAAAAAAACTATTCCCAAGTTTCCTTATATATTTTTCTTTAGGAAAAAAAATCAGAGCTTAGAGCAATTTTAAAAGAAAAGAAAATGGAAGGATTTTAGGAAGCAGACATGACTGTGCTAGACAGGTTATTGTACAATTAGTACTTTTGAAAGTCATGGAAATGCTGATAGAAAATGAAGCCATTAAAGAATTAAGGGATAGTAGCTCAATCAAAATCAACCAGTTTCATGAAAGAATAGATGTTGTCAAAGAAATATGAACTTTTTAAACATAATTTCTAGTGTGCTTTCCTTTTTTACAGAAAAGATACCTTTTACATCCCCCTCACCAATTTAGCATTGATCACAAATCCTCCATTAACACTACATATTCTGACAACACTATTTATAAGACTCCACAGGGTGTTTCCACCCTTTCCACCTATCCTGTACCTTGTAGTTATATTTACATTCACACAAGGTCCTTTCATCCAAACTCCTCTTCAGTTCTTCCCTATACTGCTCCTCCTGGAAAGGTGTCTGTTTTCCAGCCTGAATACTTTATTATGCCTAACTAATAACTTCCCCCCCCATTCCCTGGGGATGGACACAGGCACACACACACTATAGCCCACCATTGCACATATGAGCATAGGCTTCAGGGGCTTTTGAGCTTCCCTCTGAACAGCAAGGATTATAAACCTTTACATAAAATGTTACACTAGAGCAGCTTCCAAACAGAAAAATCCCAGATGCCGGTTTTGGATGTCTGAAATCTCTAATTCTTTTTTCCCCCCTGATATCCTGTGGAATCTCGGTCAAGTCCTGTATCTTCTGTGTGCATCAAGATGCACCTGTGAAAAGAGGAGAATTGGAGATGCAAAAGGGCATGTGGTACTTTTTGAAAGAATATGATAGAAAATAAAGCCTATAAATAAAAGCTATGAGAAAAGACATATTAGGCTTCAAAATAAGGTATGTTGGAAAGGGTAGGGGTCAGCATTGAAATAAATTTGGCTGTAGGCATTTCAATTTCAAGATAAGATATGTTGAGGTGGTTAAGGAAAACTGATTAGTCATTTATATTCATTGGTACAGAACATTAGCATGAAGAAGGGACATCTAGAAAAGGAGATAGAGTTAGCCCACATGTAGCTATTAATGAAAAAAGTGTCTTTCATTGGGAAGTCAGACTGGAGTCAAATCAAGAGTCTTCTCTCTGCCCTACCCACTGCTTAACAAGAAATCCCACCTTTTTTGTATCCATCACCTCCCCAGCCTGATTCCCACTAGCCATGCATCTTAATCCTCACAAGATAGGAAAAAGCTTCACATGAGATATCAAAAAAAAAAATAGAGGGATAAAAAAAAACCTTATTCTCTGGCCTGGCAAGATTTTGCTAATTGAGAATGGATGCATTCCAAGAGAGTTGGATTCCTGCTTGTGTAATTTTTTTTTTTTCCTTAAAATGCCAAAATTCCCTCAGGAATCCCTGTTTCAGGAGATAACCAGTGGCTTAACCTGGACACCTGACACATTTCCTCAGACACTGCAGAGAGATAATCTGCCACTTCAGACACAGCAAAACTCTGTCTCAGCTCTGAGTGGAGCATGGTTCAGAAGGAGCAGTGACTTCAAGTACGGGAACACTATGATCCTTCAGCTGCTTGGAAGTATCTGTGGTTTGTTGCAATAGTCCAAGGTTTTTGCTTGCTCACAGGCCAACAAGCAAGATTCAGACTTGTGCCAGTGCCTGCTCACGGGGCTTCCCCTTCCCAGGCTGTGGCAGCAGCAGAAGTGTCTCAGCAGCTGCTTGTCTGGCAGGCCCCAGAGGGTTAAATTAAAGACACTCTTTAAAGTTTCGTAGCTTTTGGGGTTTTTTTTTACTGCGGGACTTAAAATCTCTGCATTTTAACAGAACATCTGCCATCTGGGCTGTGATGCAGAGTGTGCTGAAGTCATGCATCCTTACAACTTGAGCCAGGTCTTGCAGATCAGAAGAGACTCCGAGTCCTATTTCTTCTGTGGGTCAAGCATGGATAATAACAGACAAACCAAAAGAATTAGTAGACAGTAGCAAAACCAAGAATTTGCACCATGGCCATGTGCTTCTGCTTGGTAAACTATACAAGGAGACCCATGTTTACAGAAGGTACAAAAGCAGAGTTTAGGGGAAAGGAAGGAATATGTAAGGCTTTCTCCTCTTGGCCAAATGCAAGGAACTGAGGTATTGGTTTTGCTTAATTAGAAAAATCTTAACAGCTCAGTACTCTGTTTTACCAGCTAGCTCCCCTATTTTGTCATTAATGTGACACACTTTGCTGAAACAGCTTTACAGTCAGAAGAGGAATACAACAGAAGGATTCTTCTGGTTTTTAGCAATGAATTACTGAAACATAAAGATCTGCACTATTCAATTTTCACAGAATGAGCCTGTAAGTAATATGAAACTAAAGAAAGCTTAACAAGATCTAAGGACAGCATTCAAGGTTCCCTCCTGAGAGACAGGCAAATTTCTCAATATTTTTTTCCTTGAATTTCATCAGACGTACTTCTTGTTAATAGCAGAGTATTACCTGGCACCTAGATGTTTTTTTTTAACAGACTATTACCTGGTGTCTAGATGTTTTTTTAAGTTCAGCATCTAGATATCTTTTCTGTTTTGCTGGTACTCACAAGCAGAACAAGCTAGTGGCATGTGAGATCTGTAGAAAAAAAAGGCAGGGAGTCCTCTGTTCCTACTTACATCTGAAGGCCTTGGTGTTCATGTTTTGTAACAAAGAAACATAACTGGCCCTCAGTATGCAGCATGCCTGAGAAGCGCCTTGATCAGGTCAAGTTGTGTGTCAAGTCTTTTAAGACCTGGAAATATGGTTTTGGGGGGAAAGCATGCTTTCCAGTGATAATATTTACTAATATTTGATAATAACTTGTATTGACCAAATCTTCAAGAAAAACTAATGTATAGAATTTCTGAGACAACAATGCTTTACTCGGTTCTTTTTATATGGAGAGACAATAAATATTTAAGTGGGTCAGACCTACCAGTTATTAAAGAGACAGCCAAAAAAACATTCATTTTGCCGGCCACCTTTGCAAGGGTTAATCACACATTTCCATAACCTGCTTACATAGCTTTCCCTATATACCGTGGATGACTCTGGAAGGTCAGACTTACAGAATCCTGTATGCTCAGACTCTAAAGCCCTGCAAAACACACATGACTCACATCTAATTGTTAGCATTTATCATTTTTATATTCCAAGTATACTCAATAAAATGGGATTTACTCTGTTGATGCGACAGTTGAAATATCTTTTGCTTAGATGTAAGCAAGAGGTTATGATCGTTCAGTTTTCTGATTGGTACAGGCACATTACAGCACCATGTTTCAAGTATAGAGGTGTTACAAGGGAATAGATGATAGAAGTCTTTTGAACAATAACTTTGTATGCATAATATATACAGCACTGTATACACACACATGTGCCCTCTTGAATTCTAATATGAAAATGCAGTCATATCCTACGCAAGCTTGCTCTAAAAAATGAGGTGGAAACATATTCATCTAATGATGACTGTGTGAGAGAGTCATAGGTTATATTTGCTCACTAGTTTAGTAAGACAAAAGAGTGCACACTAAGGAGGGTTCCCTGGGCTAATTCTCTAACGTTAAGTTATTTGTATTAAAAGTAAATTAAAGCAAAAGTGAGAGAGAATTATTATAATAAATATAAACTACCTTCAGACAGAAGAAGCTATATCAAAACCACTGGGAAATAGGAGAGAATGGATATGATCCACTCCTTTCATTTTACTTCAATTAGTTATATACATCCTGCATCCATTTGCTATAAATATATTCCAACATTTTATATAAAAAATGCTCACCAATAACTGCTGGAGTTGTTGTCCAAATCTCATTCTGAGATGTGTTTTCCATATGTTGCTCATATCCATTAGATTTTGAGGGCTAATTAGCACAAATTCTGTATCATTGTGGGCTAATTCCCTTCACACTTCTTTCAAGGACAGAAAATGGACAATGTGTGTGTATATGTATGTGTGTTTTCCCTGTCTTATGCATCTTGTTTACACAGAGAATCACTGAATCACTGATTTGAGAGGTGTGTATGTCTGGGCTCTCAGATCCCAGGGCCTTGAACTAGTTGTATCCATATTGCCTTTTGGCCAGGCTCGAATCTCAGTCATTCCCACAAGGTGTATACAGTTTTGAACTCACAACAACAGCTGAACACCCTGCAAACAGCACAAGGGCTCATGTGCAGAGACTGCAGCCTGGGCAGTGTTTACAGCCAGCATCCCAGCTGGCAGGAGAATACAGACACCCATGCTAAGAGTGCAGCCTTTCCTTACATGCATATATGTATGCATTACCTAAGCAAACAAGCTTATTTACAGAAGTTTCATTTGGGTAAGGCAAAGAGTATTCATCACCTCAGATTTGTCCTTCACAGCTGGCTTCTGTGGTACAGGATATACAGACAAAGACTTTGCCATGACATCTGCCTGATCCCAGGATAAACACGGCTGTGAACACATGTGCTCTTTCTGCTTCTCTGTTTGTATTAAGGCAGTGTATTCACCTACAAAACTTGTGTGACCATTAAGATACGGTCTACTTTAAGATGCCTAGTTCTGTTTAAGGAAGAAATTCAGTAGGAGGAAGAAAAAAATGTATTATTGTACATTCAGAAAACAGAAAGTGAATAGTGTTTTCCCAGGAAAAGGAAATGTTACTGTTTATTTTATGGGCAATGGTTTCTCAAAGTGAGTGTAAAAACCTGGCTCTACAAAGACCAGTATCAGCAATGTGGCAGCAAAAGTGGTGTATTCTTTTAGCTATTTTTATCTAAGGTCTTATTCCTGTGAAGAAAACTGGAGACAGATACTTGCATTCATGTGCAGCTCCTACTGAAATAAACACAACTTGAAGATTCTTTTTATCCTAGAATTAAACTCTCCCTTCCTCTGGAAACTGCACAGACAATTCTGCTATGTCTTCTTATTTTACTCATACCATGCTAATAGAGAAAATGGGCAAGCCGATACCCTCCCTTATAAGTAGTTTTATTACAACACATCCCGTGATTCAAACTGGGCATATTAGACTATGTGCTGTGCCAAATCAAGCACTTTTTTTTTTTTTCCAAGGAGAAATGGGCAAGTTCCAGGGCTGAGCACAAATCACTTTCTGCGAGTATGCAGCAGTCTGTCCCCAGTGCTCGGTTACATTTGGCCAGAAAGATTATAGAAGTCTTTTGTTTGCCTGGATGGATGAGCAACCAGTTTAAGATAAACACTTGCACATTTGAATTTTCATGCAAGGATACATGCCAATATAACTACAGATTCACTTTCTGCAAATACACAGGCAAGGCAGCCTGACTGTAAAATACTCATGAAACTGTACGTGTGTATCTGAAAACAAGCGCAATTAAATATGAAGGCAAACCCACTGCAGAATATTCACTATATCTGTTCACCTCAATTATTTTCTGCAGTAAAGGACCATGTGTGCTTGTGATCCTATGGAAAAATATTAGTTTTATTTTAATATTAGGTGAAAGGAAGTAGAATCATCAGCTTCATCTGAGAAAAAGTGAAAGAGGCAACTATAGCTGATCATTAGCAAAATGCCTCTAAGCCCCAAATTAAAAAGGCTGGTAGATAAAATTCTGTTTCAGCCTATTAGGTTTCTCAACTTCTTTTTTGTCCTTCTTTCGCCTCAGATCAGCTTTCTCCTTTCCAGAGCCCAGTAATGGGTTAATTGCATGCAACACATGTTCTTGTAATCAGTGAAGTTTGTTTTCTTCTATGTGCCCTTTTAAAGGGGAACTCACTTGTCTTCTCTGGTGTTGGAGCAGTAAGAATTTAATTAGCAGCCAGAAACGCCGTTACTGAAAGATTCAAACCTGAAGCAGATAGTTCCCAAATGTGTGACTTGTAGTAAACTAAACTAACCCAGCACAGATTCAGGTCCTTTGGGATGACCTATTTTCTCCCAAAGCTTCAGGATGGAGAGAGTCACCAGCTCTGCTCCTCATTATTGTTGTCTCAACTTACTGCCCTAAAGTGAGGGGTAGTGGGAGGATGAGAGAGGTGCTAATCCACAGAGCAAAATACAGAAAGATTTACACCAGAGCTGAGTAAATATGGGTAAAGGAATGAACCCAATATCTTTTTGAACCAAATCCTCTGTAAGTAATTTGCTTGATAAAACACAGCTCACATTTGGGCGGGGAGCTATGTTAGCAGACAGAGTGGAAATAGCATTAAACCTCCTTTAAGATGGTTTGCATAATGTCAAATAGGTTAAAGAAACCCTGCTTCCTAAATTAAAACCATACTACTCTTAAAGGAAAAATTTACTTTGGACAATAGTAGTGGAAAGAATGACTATATAATATAACTGTAATTAATTATTCACACGTGAACAGCAAATAATGTTTGTGATTGCCCATAGTGTGTAATGTCCATAGGGAAGTAATTCATGTGTGCTTTTGTATTGTCTGTGCCATCAAACAGTGCCAAACCAAGGGAGGAATGGGGAAGCATGTGTTTGGAGTTTATGCACATAGGAAGGCCCATTGCAGCTTTAGACAGATCTCCAGGAACATGTGAGTCAAGTCAAGAATTCTTCAAGAATAACTGCTTGGCTCATCCTTCCAAACCTGTCCCCCAGCAGCTTCTCCTCCCTCCAGGGGGTAAAAAACCTCCAATTCCAAAGTGTGGCTGTCTTCAGGGCACCTTACACAGAACAAAAACACGCAAGTGAAACCAGGACCCGGACCTGCCTTTGAGGAGAAGGCAAAGATTTCCAAGTGCCGGTCTTCCTCTCTTGATCTCATATACTTGTGTTGTTAGTGAAAACTGTAAAACAGTATTTACAAGCTCCTGCACAGCATGAGGCTGCCCGTCTGCAGCAGGGCACGAGAGAGCTGGTTCTCTATACAACACTGCAACCTAGCGGCTCTCCAAAAAACCTCTGCCCTTCACACACAAAGCTGTTTGCCATCTCTTGCTGATATTTCAGCATTTGAAAAACAGTGCTCGCATCCCACGGCCTTGTTTTACACACCTGCCTCTGTCGTTAGCCCAGACACAGGACAGAGGTCTCCTCAACAGCGTCGCAGAACCTCAAAAATGTTGGCACCACACAGTGAATTTTGGGAGGGTAAATGGTGGCTTGGCATTGTGTTGCGCCTTGCGGGCTATTACTCAAGTTGCGTAATTTATGCAACTGGTTTTGATGAAACTAATGTGATTATTCACGCGTGTAAGGATTTCTCTCTTGCTTAAGGGTTACTGGACCAGTCCTCAAGTCAGAAATTCTTCGGCAAGCTGTCATCAGCACCAAAGCAGGGCTACTGACAGTCTTGAAGTCATCTGCTCTAAGCCGGATGGGTATTTATTGCAAACTGGTGTTAAGTTTGCCCACATTGTTTGGAGGATTTCAGATTCCAAGGATAGGGAATACTGCAAGGAATGCAGTAATGGCAAATATCACAGTGTGGTAAATTACATTAAAAAGAAAACGTTGTCTAAATAAAGGTTTGATCCAAAGCCCATTTAAAAGTCATTGCAGTAAGGGTGCTTTACACGTTCTGATCTGCCCATTAGAGAAAGGCAGGGGGGGAAAAAAGCCTCATTTAGTGCTGACACAATGTTTTCAACTCAGCCCATTTGTAATAAGATGCTCTTTAGCCAAATCATTTAAGTCATTTGGAAATCATTTAGAATTCTCTTTCAGAGCAATTAGTAAAAAGCTAAAAGCCTCAAATGGTTCTTTGTGGTAGTTTCATAATTATTATTTTAAACCAGAAAATATCACCTTAAAGCAGAAAAAGAAAACCATCCACTGCTACTGAAAGTATCTGTGAGCATTCTGGAGATCTGAGGGACGGAGAAAAGGTGACCTTTTTCCAGATCTATGCATTCCATATAACAGTCTTTTCCTGTCTCCCGAAGAACACACCGGGGAGGAAATCATTCACTATACTTGTTTATAAGAGATGTTATAGTAAGAATTAAATGTAATTTAGTGGGACAATAAAATCTTCTCAAGTACTGATATTCGACACAGTATTGTTGTGTTTGGGGTGGATTTGGGGATGATTAAATGAGTAAATCACACAGATCTGAAACATTTTTTTTCACCTCCTCAGATGGCATCTTGATTGTGCATGCACTGTGAACACCAAAAGCCTATAGGTCAGACCTGAAATTATAGCTAAAACTCAGGTCCTGAGGTACATGGACTGTTTATATCGATGAAAATTTATGATGTCTATACCTTAAATCCCCGGCCTCTCTTTTACATTGACTTCTTTACTATTTGCTGCTTTATTTTATGGTGATCCCTTGCCCTCTATAAATATATCACGGTTATTTAACCCTAGATCCCAACCACAGTTTTCAGTATTTCAGAAGGGATCTATTTGTTACGTAGTCTGCTACTGGGGGTTTCATAATCCTATACATTAACAGCTATTATTTCACTGAAGCTAAAAATTTTCAACTATTTTCATCTTGTCATTTAACTTGATGCTGTTTGGTATTACAGCCAAGAACAGAAAACTGTGTGCTGTTTTTCTAAGATTATATTGAGGTACAAATCTTCTTTAATCTCCTGCAGTGATTGAGTTATTTTCTATTAAATATTTATCAGTGGAAAAATGAATAAATTTAACTGTAATAAATTATAGTTTGGCAGACTTAATTGCCTATTGTTATTTAAAAAAAAAATCAGCCTTATAAAAATCTGACCTAATCCTAGAAACATGCCATGGAGTAATTAAAGTTTTCTGTGGGGATAGACTGCAATAATTATCTTGTTTTGACTGAGCTTCTTATTATTTTAGCCTGAAAAATAAAACTGAAAAACAGGAAAGGCATATAGATTTGCAAAACCTATTGTCTGATGTTAAAATTGTTAAGAAAATATGAGTCAGTATTATGCAAATTCTGACCTAATCCCAGCAACATATTGGTAGGTAATTGTATTTTTCTTTAAAAGGGGACAGACCCTACAATAATTATGCCTTGTTAGTGTCCACATTGCTATATTTTTGATTTATGTATTTTTGTGGGAGCTGACAGATAAGCAAGAAAAATTGACATATTATAAACTAATAAAAATAAATAATATCTGAATCTGCCTAGCAGCAATGCACATTGGGAAGCTAAATCAATGCATTAATCACACAAATTTTGAGCAAAGTATAGTTTGTGCTAAATGAAAAAGTGACCTATACCAAACAGAGCTAAATATTGAAATCTTAGCACTACTTCTGTTTGCACCTGCCTTAATTCCTGAGGTCAAAGAATGTAAGAATTTGACCTATAGTATTTTTCTGATTATCCTGTGCAATATTGTAGGACAAATTTGTGCCCTGCTCATCTTTCTTATGATTTTAATAACCTTCCACCTGTTAGATCTGCCTTGTTCCCCAAGGAAAGAAAGAATTGCCTTTAAAAGAAAAAATTGGTTAGCATCTCCCTCTCTCTCTCTCTCTCTCTCTCTCCCCCCCCCGTCTGTGTGTGTGTGTTTTAGCACAGCATTTATTTTAGGGTGCTTGTTTACTAAAATGCTCTTGCTTTTCTGTGGGAAAGCATTGCCTATTAAGTGCCAGAATGAAAATAAAAAAAAAAACCAAACATAATTTTGATATCCAGTAACCACTAAGTCTGGGAGTTCTGCTCTAGTGCACCAGGATTGTGGACAAACTGACAATGTAAATATTACAGAAATGAGCGTAGAGTTGGGCAGAATCTAACAACTGATATTGTCTCACACAACTGGTAGGAAATTGATGAATTGTTCACAGTGCCCTCCCTTGCTTCAGGTTTTTACCCATATAATCTCATTACACTGACATGGCTGTGCCAAATCCACATATTAAGAATACCACCAAAGTTAGCAGCTTGGGTCTGAATTTTTCTCAGTGATTGCAATTGGAATATATCGAGAGAAAATACCAAACTATCATGAACAAAGGATATAAAGATTTCATTGTCTTCTCTTACACTGTCTGCAAATGCCACTGCATGTCATCCTGTTTTGGCATTTCCAGAGTAATCCCTTGCTTTAAGGGCTTTAAGGCAAGGATTGCAGAAGCTCGGTAGAAAAAAAGGAAACAAGGTCTGAAAAACTGCTCAGGTCAAAGGCAATTCCCTCTGCGGCTTCCCAACCCCCAGGTAAAGCCCCATTCCTCACACACTCCCAGGCTGCACATCTGCTCCAGCTGCTGGGTCTGGGAGCACTGTAGAGCCTTGCTCTTTGTGAGTAGCTGAGCTGAGCATGAGCTGAGGCTGCCCACAATCTCAGTAGGTGACACCTTCCAAGAACACCAGTCTGAGCTTCTGTGGGCATGTCACACGTGTGGTCACAGTATATCACAGAAACAGAACAGCTCAGGTTGGGAAAAAGCCCCAAGATCGTTGAGCTCAACAATTAACCCTGCACCATCATGTTCACTGCTAAACCATATCCCCTAGTGCCATATCTACACATTTTTTGAAGCTGTCTTGATAAGCCCCTCGAGAGCTGCTTTGTGCCTGCTGCTGCCATGCAAATGCATTTTGTTTAATGTGTCATTTCAATGAAAGAACTGAGGGAGATCAGATGACAGTGCCAAGTGATGAGCTCAAAATAATAGATTAAAAAACCCACAAAATAAAAAAAAAAAATACAGAGGAAGTAGGTTTTCACACAAAAGCATTTGGTACCATTCATGAGTTAGTTTCAGAAAGCCATCCAGCTGGCCCTAGATATGTTGGCAAGCAAAGAGCACTCACTGTTTACAATAATTCAAAGGGTGAGCAGACAAAGGCACAGAAAAACTATCAAATGCTGTTAAAAAATAGGCAAAATATTGTAAGTGCAGATATAAGAGCATACACCATTTGCATTCAGATATATTATGTGTACTTAAATACACATTTGGCAAAAGCAAATAATCTCAAAGAGGAGCTTCAAATCCTTCCGTGACTTTGCTGTTTCCCACTGGCTACCCTACCTCATCAACATATTTGGTGTATGAATCCCAGACCTAACTATTTTGCTGTCACACCAAAAATGCAGGCATGAAGTTCAGAATTAAGGACTTCATGTGCCTTTAGGTGATGTCCCTGAGATCATGGGATAATGATCATTTCCATCATGTTACTAAATGAATGTCCTGCTTCAGGGTCTTTCATCACTCACACTACAGTGTAAATCAGGGAATGTTAGGACATGTAAAGCAAGAACTGTTCCTAAAATGTCTGATACGATAACAGTTTTCACCTGGATTTCTGCAAAGAACAGCTAAAATAATATAATCTATCTCATTAACTGAATCTACTCAGAAATCTCATAAAAAGATACTAAGAAAAGTCACCCAGTACATCCATCCTAAAAATATATTGTGTACCTATAGAATCACACTTATCTTCTTTTTCTATCATTTCAAAATATAAGACCTCCAGTGCCAAGATTAATTTCTTCCAAGACAAGGGAGAAAAAGGAGTCCCTGTCAGCTAATCATGGGTCTCAGTGGGGAAGCCTAGAAGAGCCCATAGGCTTCCCCACTGTTGAACTGTGAGCTTGCTGGTCTGATGGAAAAGATGAAAAAAGGAAAGCAGTTTTATACCCAGAGTAGAACAGCAGTAGTAGCCATGCTCTCCCAAATGGACATGGAACTTGGAGCCTGAAGCCAGTATGGGAGGGAAGGAAGAGCAAGAGCTGCTGATGGAGAGAGTCCTGGCAGAGAACCCAGCACCTGAGAGAAGAGGTGATGAAGAAATAAATATCAGACAACTGTTAACACTTTTAACAGCTGGTTCTACCAAATGGAATGAAGTATGTCCCACACAGTCCTCAGATTAACACAGATTTGAACAATAAATTCTAACATAAAGATTATATAATTTTATGAAACCATAACCAAATAAATTATGCAATTAACTGCTAATTTATTAACCCTGACACTGCTCTCTGTCCCAAATACATACAAGGCAGCAGCTATTCTGCCTGGGTGATTGGACTTTCATGCTAGTGTTTAGGGGTCCCTGGTGAGGAAAAACGTGTACATTGTGACAGAACAGAGACCCACATTTCTGACCCTAGACACCTGCAAACTCCATGTTACTTATGTAAATATGGAAATGTGCTTCCCCCAAGCCATGGGCCATTAGAACCCAATGCTTCTGGAAAGCGAAACATTGTGAGACAATTATAATAAATACCTGCATTAAAAAATAAAAGTGAAGCATTTTTGACACAAGAATATCCTACATAATCTGAGACAATTTGGTCATGGAGCTGTTTATAGCAAAGCATTAAGTTTAGCTATAACAGCAGCTGACTTGTTCTCCTGGAAACTCTATTCCCTGAAAGGCAGCATTACAATTAAAGAGTGAAGAGTATTTCAGCTGACATAGCATTCCTGCTATAGGCACAGTCAATCAAGGGAAAGGCCAAAGCAACAGTCAGATAAAAGACTAATAAAGCTACGAATGACAATAAAAGTCCACTGAAAGCTTTATTAGATGGTGAAAACCTAGCTCAGAACATAAAACAGCCCTTACTCAGAATAACCCCCAAACCTTTTACCACGGTTCTTGCAATAGATGTCACACTGTGCTGGTGAGGGCCCTGAAAAGCATAACAAGCACCAAAAAAAGCAAGGCCCAATCAGGACTGCAAATAGACTAGTATGCTGAGTAAGTTTCTTTATTGTAATATTTTGTGAGAGAGGTTGGACTTACCCCTGAACTTCCTGGGAATAGCAGTTCCTCAGTTACCTTTTCTAATCTGTAGACCTCAAATTACTTTGAAAGAAATGAAATGTCACATTTTTCATTTTCCAGGAAAGGAAGCTGAGGCATAGAGGGATGTTGTAACACTTCATTATAAATTTCTCTTATGTAATGTAACCCTCAGATTATGGAAAGGTGTTATGTGGCCTAAGCAAATTCCTGTGCATATACCTTTTTAATGTATTTCTGGATATCCCACAAGTTTAAGCTTCAAATTCTTATGGTCAGGGCATTCACATGTCAGTAGCTTTGTGTCAGCAAAAACAGGTAGGCTGCTTTCTTGTTAATAATTAGGTGTATTTTTTAAAGGAAAACATGATATGAAATACTAAATGTCACATATTTCCTTATAGTTATAACTGTCCTGTGTCTCGAAAACATCTTCTGAGAAACTGGCACACAGTAATGTGCTATTCTATCACTTAGATATGCAGCTTTAGTAAATATTAAAAGTTTCTGCAAGATTAATACTGTGGCAAGTTGAAATTGTTTTGTGTTATTAGAAGCACTCCCAGTAGAATGAGCACTGCCATGCTGAACAGTATTTGGATGCAAGAGAAAAAGTGCATGTGTGAAAGCTAAAGCATGTCACAGCAAAATGTACAATATTCCTGCACCAAAAAGGTGAATGCCACGATGGTGGTGTAACTAGGGACTCTAGTAAAGGGATAAAAGAGACTGGAATTTGTGCTGATAGATCAGAGTAGCTGGGGATCCTGTGTTTTGCACTATATACACTGTTAATGTATATATGTTTAATATAATGAGGCATTTCAGCGTTCTTTGAGCACTTCCACCTAATCAGAGCTGGTGAAAGGTTGCCTTCTTTGCTAGAATAATTCACACCAAGATCTGCTCCTAAAAGCCATCATATGCTGAGATTTCACCAAATTTCTTTCCCACCATATAATATCTCTTCCAACTGTACCACAACAGGTTTTCTACCTTGGCACAACCCCATTGTACCCTTAGTTTCACCTGACCCTGATCTTGGTGGCTGCCAATACGACCTCACATTGCTGCAGATATTCTGAATTAAAACCTTTTTTTTTAATCTCTGAGTGAGAAAAAGATCACTATGGACCCAGCAAAATATCAGCCAAAGTAGATAGTAAATATATGGACAATTTTTTCTAGTGGGAGCTAATTCTGAGAAGTACAGCCACAGCCGAGTCTGGACCACTTGATTTTGGGGTTAGAGATTGCTCCTGGGTTCAATATTTGGCCTTGCTTACTTTGTAGTTTGTAAGCACCCAGGAAACCCAGGAAACAAAATGTGTATCAGGCTGGTTTTGGATCTGTGTTTCCCGAGGAAATTGGCAATAGGCAGTGATCCTTGAACCACTTTGGTGTGAGGCTTTTTCAGTCCTATTATATTTCTACAGCAGACTCAGTGGTTTCAAGGAAGCTCCTAAGGACCTTACCTGCTATTAGGCAAATTCCATATGTTAAGTTGTTAGCCCTTACTCTAAATATTCCCATTAAGGTGTCAGTTAGAGGGGCTTATCTGCAATTAGTATTGCACAATTATGCTAAAGAACTGAGAGCATAAGGCCCATTGTGCAAAAAATGTGGAAGACAGAGCCCTTTCCCAAATGGTTTGCAATCTAAATAAAGACAGTACTCAAAAAGTGATAAAAGAATCATGGAAAAATGAATGGACTTGCAGAGGGTATGCAGCAAAGAAGCTGAGCTGAGATTAATACCCAAGGCTTTTGACATTCATTTTTTCTTAATTTCAGTTAATTATATTCCTCTAATTCTGAAAAAAATATGGCAAACTTTTTTTGAAGTGATGGAATTGCCATCCTTGGAGATGTTCAAAACAGGTCTGGTCCTAGTTCTGAGCAGCCAGCTAAAGGAAGCCCTGCCTTGAGCAGGGGAATGGGACCCCATGGTCTTCAGAGATCTGAACCTCAGCCATGCTGTGCTTCTGTGAACATTAATAACTCATTTTGTCTTTGAAAATTAGTACTTCTGCCCAAATTTAAACCAGTAAACTTGAGTAAAAATCTCCGTATTTCTTCTATCTTACGTTACATATTTATACACACACAGTGTGTTTTTCATATATTTGGCAATTACAATAAAAAAAACTTCCAGCAATACTCTTAGCATGTTCCCCTTTTTTAGATTTAATAATGTTGCAAGGAAAGGAAACATCTGACTTTGGAATTATAGCAACACAAAGCAGTTACTTTTGGCTTCCAAATATGATAGGATCATATAAAACATCTGCAAGTCATTGGTTGGAGCAAAGATTAGAAGAAAAAAGTTCTAGGATATTATGCATACGTACAATTCATTTGTCCTTAAGTCCAATTTAAGCAGCATGCAGTCCATGTACCTTGGCTTATAACGAGTTACTTTAATGCACAAACAAGGTGAACACTGTTCAGACTAATACCTGTAGAACTTGCTTCAGCTGGCACCTGCTAAGCACTACACATTCTGAAAACATTCTGAAAGCATTATTCCAAATGCTTCAAGAACTTCTGAACACCTTTTTAAGATGCAGGTGTTTTCATATTATATATAAATTCTTCAAAAGGTCAATTAAATTCCCCAGGTTTTATGCAGGTTGTTAGATTTGAGGACAGGGGTGCTGAAGGGGTGTTAAATAGCAAGAGTCTGGAGATAGCCTTTTTATTTATAACACAACCAATTAGTGATTATTCTCTTTGCAAAAGGAAACTGTTTCCAGTTTAAAAAAATTAAGAATGGCTTAAAATATATCTTAACATATTAGAATGTGAAACAGGGTTTATATATATATATATATATATATGGGAAAATTACCATTACGTCCTCTGTTTTTTCCTTTTGATTGTCGCTGCTAAAGAAAACCTGAGTCATGAAATAAACCAACACAAATGCTTCCATGGGGAAGAGAAAGCATAAAGACTTAAATGAAAAAAAAAAATGACCCTTCAAAAAAAAAAAAAGAGAGAGAGAAAGAGCCAAAAATCAAACTTCTTTACACAAACAGCATTTATAGTCAGCTTTCACAAAGGTCAGATTGATTATGAATAAGCCCCACCCAATACAAGATGCAGTGTACATCATGTTGGAGCGTTTTCTGTCCTATGCAGTCATCACACACTGTGGAAAGACATGGCTAGGGAATAACACACTGTGTCTCAGAACTTTAAAATAGCTTACCACATAAGAGATATGCTTCCTTATTTTTGTTTTACCTCAAGTATTGGAAACAAGTATTCTTCTTTATACAACACTAATGACAATTGCTTTTCTATTGTAACTTATCCGACTAAATTTGTCAAACCAAAAGACAGAACTTATCTATACATTTTTATTTTTAAGCAATCAGTTCACCTGAGTAACAGTAAAACCCTACATTTTAATATATTATTTCTTTTTTCAAACCTATAAAGATATATAAAGATTAAAGGATCTTACAGCAGTTCAAAGACCTCTCAGAAGCTCTTGTCACCCTAAGTCTGCTACGTGTAAGAACAAAAACATTTCTGGTACAAAGAATTAAATTCAGGACCCACTTGATTCACATAAATCTCAACTACAACCCCCTCCTTCCTTCTCCCTCTCCTTCTTTGCCACTCGCACTCTACATTTCCCCCTAAATTTCCTTTGCCCTTGTTCCAGTCATGCATACTTTGGAAGAGCCCTACAAAGTGGGGTGCTGGCCTTCCA
Source organism: Sturnus vulgaris (assembly GCF_052056855.1). NCBI lineage: Eukaryota > Metazoa > Chordata > Aves > Passeriformes > Sturnidae > Sturnus > Sturnus vulgaris. Next base: position 127,279,206 of record NC_142243.1, read on the forward strand.
TCTGATTAGGAGTTTCAGTTTTCCTTCTGTAGACTGCAAATAAGGATGAGTCAGTTTAGAAAAGACTAGTTTGTCTCTCACTCTTTTTTTCCCTTGCTATTCCCTCAAAAGAAAAAGATCTCATCCTCTTAACGACTGTTCATGAATTCCTATCCATGAGATTCACACGTGTATATGTGTGTACACACATCTCTCACTCTGACAAACACAAAGGTGTGACTTAACATATAAGGCCATGAAATTTGCAGACCACAGGTGCACTATATTTTTTTCAGGCAGTGTTTGTTTGTTTTCTTTAATAATGAAAATTTCTTCCCAGATGGATCAGCTTTCTTCAACACCAGAACATAAGTGCTGGCATGGTTAGCAATTGGATCACTCTGTTTTGTGCTGTCTTTGTTTAAGCTGGTGTAGAACCATACCCTGCATCCTTCCATCTTGCATACAGGGTGAAAGAGAAGCTATGCTGAAAGATGGGTGCAGAGAATCCCCCTACATTCCCAGGATTCCAGCAATTCAGATGTTTGTCTGCCTGTCAGTTTCCCAAGTTTTTTTTTTTTTTTTTTTCCCAAATCATTGGCTGGTTTCAACTGGCTAGACTTTACAAGAGTTTAGAAATTTCCCAGTTTTGAAGCTTATACAAGATTTGTGAAAAACAATATCTGTGTTTGAGAAGACTTATAGAGCTCAGCATGAGAAAATAATTTTAAATAATCAGTATGAACTCAGGGGTTATCTGTTGTCTCTGACCAATCAGCACAAGAGGGCCGTCAACACAAGATGTTGAAAATCAGCTTGGCATAGTTCTCTCTCTTGTGTAGGCAGTAACATTCCAGGGAGATGAGGTTGCTGTGATAGACTATTTGAGACATGGAGGAAAACTGGAAGTTCACATCAGAAAAAAGAACTGAGATCATACAGGACATGAGGAAAATCTGAGACGAGTACAGTCAAAGTATGTGTACATAGAACACAAAGCCACTTTATATCTACCATACATGAAACATTTTGGTAAATTATACGCATGACAGTATGTTTCATATACTCATTATAGCAGTTCTAGCTGCTGGAAATAAAAGTGTTCTATCTATTATTTTTATTTAGGAAAGTGAACTTTAAGCAGTTGAAAATTTTTTTATAGTTAGTTTTATTATGACAAATCTACTTACATCGTTCAATATAAGAACAGACAATAAAAGTCTATAGGACACAAATGGTGGAATTGCAGATTTCTTGGCATAGTCAATGATGTTAAAACCCGATCCACACCATAAAAAGGACAGCAATTAAGAAACCTCAACCAACTGGAAAACTTGGATACTCACTACAAACATCAGAATGAAAACTTTCCTGTGAGTCCTGAAAGTTCTGACATTCATCTAATGAAACGTGTTGCTCTGTCATACAAATCCAGGGAACTACGACACACAAATGCAAGCACAGAAGTGAAAAACAGGCAAGTGCATTTGCAATTGCATCCTAAAAAAGTAAAAAAAAAAACCTTCAGACCATCTGTTTTCCATGTTTACAGAATCATTCATATTGGAAAGGATGGCATATGGATAGCTCCTTAAAAGCATGCTGTCCCCTTTCCATCTCATCTGGTTTTGGGACAGAGAAAAGATGAGTAGCAAGTAGAAGTTGTGGGGTTTTGCAGGGTGACAGGAACTTCTGGGGGGAACTTGAGTGGATGGAGGAATTAAGGAGAATAAAGGGTAAGGAACCCAGTGACAAACCAAGCTTAGGAGAATCCAATCCTGGGTGATGAGCTGAGGAAAGCAGTGGGGATAGGAAACAAGTTTTTATAGCAAGTTCAGAGAACAGTTTAGCTAAACTGCTTCCAGGAGATAGTGTAGTTATTTCTATGGTGCTTGCTATGAAATATCAAAATTACTTTGTACCCTGCCTGAGTGTAAGCCTTGCATTCCTGGTGTATATAATTGTCTGAATAGGAAATATGCCATCACCTTTAACATGAAATCTTAATGGACTCCTTCAAAGGTTAATGTAATGTCAAGAAAAAAAAGGTAGGACAGAAAATTATCATGTTCCATTTCAGAGTGTATGCTTATCCCTGAGATTTTCAAAAACTTGGACAAGCTCAGGTTTTTCATTCTTATGTTGCCCAAACTATTCAAATTGTCTCAGACCCATCACTGTCTATCATTAGTCTGGCAACAACTTTGAAGACACCTATCTAAAAAGGACATCTTGCAGCAATTAAATGTAGCAGAGCAGAGAGCTCTAGACAATAAATACTCTTTCCAGCACGGTGCCAGGTCTCCCAGCTGGGAGCAAGCCTAACTAAAGCAGGACTGAAATGGTGCTGGCAGTCAGTTGAGCTAAGACTTTTGTCAGGGCTGCCAGCATTTGTTCAGTTGAATTGGTGTCATCAATAGAGATTTTTTTTTTTCCCAGAACTTTCCCATGTGTAAACAAGTCTTCAGATGCAGAGTGATATGGGAAACATTAATTTCACACTGTAGTGACACTATAAGAGAAAATAAAAATGAAAACAATCTAACAGGAATAGTTTCATCTAATTGGACTGTGCAAAAACAATTACAGGAAAATAATTGCCTGATTGTTTAAAAGGATTGCTAATGGGCAGAGCTAAGGTTATCTGAGTGCATTAGCTCTGTCCTTCTGAGGCTTAGATTTCTATTAAGATTTGCCTTGAATCTAAATTTCCAGAATTTATTCTTTCTCTTTCTAGTGAAATTGTAGCATTCCTGTAATGCATTTCACTTTAGCTTACTGATACATCTTCTTGGTCTGATTCCATTTTATATAGATTTAATTTAGGAATATACAGAAAGGGGGCTTTTTTTCCTTTCTATTTGTATTTGAAAGATTTATATATATTTGGGCTCCATTAAGTACACATTTTCACACTTTTGTTTTTCACACACATCCTGCCGTGGCTCAATGGATGACTACAACTATGTTTTACAGTTCAGAGATGCCTTAACACCTACACAATTTAACTGTCTGTTCTTCAAGCCTAGAGCCGGAACTGATGTGCAGTCCTGGAAATCTGGAATAATAATTCTTCAAGGTTTCTTACTATAAGATCAGACCATGAAAAAGATATTGTATTTTATATTAAATGTAATTAAATTAAATGTAAAATATATTAAATTATATTAAATTTATAGAAATATTTAACTTATAGTAAATATTTGTTTCAAATTTTGTTTTTGTTTTGGTTTGGTTTGGTGGGAGTTCTTTGAGGTTTTGCTCTGTTTTTTTTAATTTATTTAGAAGTAGAAAGGAAATCTCACTGCATATTTAAATCTGATTGTATTTCTACCTTTTGTATTACACACCTATTTCTCAGTTTAGTTTGAAATTTTGTAGACAACTGCATTAAATAAAAGCATTTTCAATAATAAACTCCATGCAGAGATTTTTAAACAGAAGTTACTTATTTTTCTTACAGATATTTACTTCTCCAAAATGCAGACTTTGAGTTGTCACTAAATTACAGAGCAGGTGATAGCATGAAAAAAAAAATTTCCACTTAGAAGTTATGATCAGGTAGTTGTGTGAGATTACATCACATGTAGAAACATCAAGTTTTGAGAGCATGGCAAGAAAAGAGTGACCTCTTAAAGGAAAACACATTTTTACAAATCAGATGTCAACATCAGTTTGGACAGTGTTTATGTATCATCATCTAACTTTTCACAACATATCTAAGAGGAGTCATCCAATGAATTAATATTATAAAATTATTCTTGATTAAATTTCTTTTTCCCTGCTTGTGTGACTAGCATTCCATTTCTAAGAATATATTGTAGTTACAAAACATGCATTTCCATGGTTCCAGAACCTTATTTTCTAGACAGGAAAAAGGATAATTATTCTCTATTCAGCTAATTGATTTTAAATTATCCTTGACTATTTTTCAAAGATCTCCAAGAGATGCTTCATGACAAGCTATAAAGTAACAGCAATCAATTTAGTAGTAAATAAAAAAACTTTTGTATTCAATTAACATATAAAGCCACTTAAATGGCATAACAACGTAAAAACAGCAAATCTGTTTATCTCTTGTCAAATACTAATTTGCTTCCAATTTAACAATTATTTATTTAGATCTGGAACTTGCAGCTCAGATTTGTACTGATTAAAGTGAGTGTGGATACATACAGACTACATTTATGTAACATATGCACATTAAACAGGCACAGCAACAAGCATTTATTAGTAGTGCATTATGTGAAAATACTATATGTATGAATGCATGTGATACCTTTACTGTGACAGACTTGGTCATGCTGATGGTTAAATTGAGCATATGCAACTGAAAAGAAAAAATAGTTGGTTTGGCTTGAATCTTTAGACCCAGAATATACCAGAAAGATTTTCTGAAACTGTAGAGCATATTTGGAATATTTTTAAATTTTTTATTTTACTTATTTAGATTTACAGAATGCTAAAGGTGAGCAGCCTGTGCTCTTACTGTTCTTTAAGTAACAATCTCATCAACATAATAGCAATACATTTCTCATCCTTTCAACAAAATTTCATTCCTCTGAAGTTCCAGGAGGAATTTATTATCAAATAAAGTCCCAAAATATTCATCATGCACTAGCAGCACAGTTTCTCTTGCATCTGGGGGGAAGGGATGAAAGTCTTTGCAGTACATTGCAGAAAATCAGTACATTTGGTGATAATGTATTGAGAAATGAGAGGTAAGTTGGACAGGCAAAAAAACTCTTTCAAAAGAAAAGGACATTAATTGAAGCATTAATGTTGGTTCCAAATCCATCTATATATACAAAGAAAGCCATACTTTTTTATCTTTTTAACTTAAAAAAATCACAAGTCTGAAAGGCTATTTATGTTCTGGTAATACAAGGATAGTAACAGTCTTCTGGAATGGGATTGTACAATCTGAGCAATTACTGAGGTTTCTGACTTCGTCAAAGAATTTAGAACAGATGGAAGATTCTTTGAAGTCTTACTATTTCCTCTTTTCACCTGTGTCCTATACGTTATGTTAGAACAGGCTAAACATGGACATGAACTGAGTCTGGAACTTGTACTGAATGGACTTTCCTGAATAGACTTCCATTCTCATGTACAGTAAGACATCTTTACAGCACACTGGCCATGCTATAAATGAAAGTACCAGTCCTAGAAAGCGCAATACATTCAAAAACACACTAGAAAGAGTTTTGCTCTGAAGAATTTGTATGAAAAAATTATTGACAAAATGTCCAGTTACTTCTATTATGTGTTTGTACAAAATTAACCTTGTCTCTCTGGATGCAACTATGATTTCACATAGCCTAAAGGTCAGCAAGAAAAACAAGAAAAGCAAGAAAATTTTGCTGTAATTCATTACTTCTGGATTCTAAATATTGATATTGTAAGAATCACAAAAGGCCTAAAAGTAATTAAATTATCATCCAAGTTACATGAACTTGAATTCATGGAGTTCAGACATCAGTGGGGAGACACAATAAATGTGTTAGAATTACAGTTTAATTATGTAGAGAATTTTAATAGAAGTGTTACAATTAGTATGAATGGACAATGGCTGAGAAAACACTGCTGTGGAAACACCAGGAACATAAAGACAAGGAAAAGACATATGATGAGCAGCTACAGATGCACGTGCATTAGCAGATCATTAAAACCCTGTCACACATTTAGGCTGGACTTCACAGGGTGTTCAGGTAGAAACACAAAGGACAATGATTAATCCTGAGGCTCACGGAGATGGGACAGGGTGAAGAGAGTTATTGTGGTCATTTTCTAAAGGAACAAAACCCTCATCCAAGGAAAATGTATGGTTATTAACCTAAGAAGAATCTAAAAACTTCAAAAGGAGAACCCACAAGCCAGTGTCTCATCTCCCATCTTCTCTTTGATAGGTGACCTGGATACCACCATCTTGGTGTTTGTGAACATGTGAGCATGAGAGAGTGAGCTGGGAGGACCACTGTGTCTTTCAAGTTTCATTTAATTTTAAAATAAAGTCATCTGTCACTTATACACAGAGTCTCATTGAGATTTCCTGCACTGTTATTGCAGTGTTGCAACGTCGTCTCTACTGGTTACTTTTCCTTGGTTTAACTGTAGTTTTTATTTCAGTCTAACTCTGTCACCTTCATGTGCATATCAGCAAATTGCAGCAGTATAAGTCTTCCTGTATAATAGATCACAACTGCTTCATGGCATATATAAAGTAATTTAGAGCTTTTTTTTCTTAAGTAAGAGCCATTTAAAATATGAATAGATCTGTAAATTACCATCAATTTTTTAAAATAAACATTTTTTTAATTATCCATAATGGAATGCAAAGTCTTTTGCTTTCTCTAATAGAAACATGTTTACTTTGGTATAAAAATGTTTTCTCTTGTAAGAACAGGAAACCATTTTCAGCAGCAGCAGAGCTACCTGGATGTAAATTTGAGCTTGAATCAACAGTGTATGTGTTTGCTTTCAGAGTGCAGGCAATTTTAGTGTAGAATGTCTAAGTAAAACGAAAAACTACATTTTGGTTTGTTTGGTTGGGTTTTTTAATGTTTCTCACCTATCAGTCTACTTACACACTCTACAGTGACTATCAGGAGGGCATGTTTCTCACTCCTCCAGAGGGTATCCCTGCCAGTAAATGTATTAGCCAGTGCACATGTTTATTATTCTCATCCCAAAAATGATGTCTGGGAAGATTTTGAGACATTATAAGAGAGACATTGAGATTAGTTCCAAAATATTTGGAACCTAGATGCATTGTAATGTGACAAAACTGGTACTCTGTGCATAAGTCTGCAGCCACTTAAGGGAAAGAGATTACAAGTTACATCTAATGTTCTCAGTTTCTCAGCATCAACATCTCCAGCTGGATCTTTCCTACCAAGTCATCTCTGACTGCTAAGATTCATCAGTTGTCAAATTATACATGTTGAAACATGCAAGCTTCATACAAAACTCTGTTTGCTATCCCTTTTTGTGTGAAATGTACTAAAAAGTGAAACCATACATATTGGTTTGGCCCTGCTATCAGAAGTTTTCTTTATAAATGCATTTGTTTTGAAGGAAAACACCACTACAGTGCGATCTTAGTTCTCAACTTGTCCTGATGCTGCACTGTAATTCTGAAAACAAGAGGAGATGCATGCTATGAGTAGGACTGCAGTGTTGAAAAGGCTTAAACCTGTAAACAATTCTCTCTCATGCCTGTAAAGTGTTCTTCTGCCTCATGCCTACTTTAGCTGTAACTGAAGCAAGTACTTGTTTTTAAAGCAAATGAAAAATGCCTAGCTTATATCAGCATTCATTCTCCCAGTAAATGACTCAAATAAGGATTAGTTAATTCTAATATCTAAGTATTTATTTTTTATATAATTTTGAATAGCCTTTGCTCAATAGCCTTGCATAGACACAGCAGAAAAACAGAAAATAAACCTTACATGTAATATATAAAGAACGAAGTATCATCCAAGAGATAGTAAGATAGTATTTTTACCTTTTCTGTGATGAAAGGATGAGGCAAAACAAAAGAAGGAAAAATTATTCTGGGATCATGGGCTGCTATTCCAAATCACATGACAAAATTTTCCATGGAAGACATTCTTTTTGTGCAAATAAATAACAAAACAGAAATTCATCAATAATATATTAGGAAATAATTCTATTAAAAAATCCATAGATATTTACCAAAAATATTAAGATATTACATTCAGGGCCATTAAAATGGTTCCTAAGCTATTCACTGCTGAATAAAACTTCAACAGATTTGGATTTGTCCCATTTATTCACTCCCAAAGTTATTTTCACACCTTTTTGTTCTTAAAATGATATTTCAATACCAGATGATAAGGCAGAAAGCTCACAACATAAGTAACAAAAAAATAAGGCACATCAGCCTGTATTGGAGGGTGAGACTGAGTTTTGGCACTGAGATATAATGTCTCTGTATATCAATTAAGGCCCTTTTGCATAATGTTCTCTATTATTTCAATTGTTTTATAAACAAAGAGCTAAATTGCCTCAGGAATAGCTTAGCTTGATGTTCTTTCTGCACTTACCTCTCCACGGGTAGTCAAATGATTTTAGGATCTGAGACCATCTTTTTTTCCAGCATAGTCTATGGGAAAAAATGAAAGATTGCATCCTCCCTGTTGCCTCTCTGAAGCTTCAGTGACTAGGCAATTTATAATCTGGAAGCAGGAAAAGCTACAGTTCTATTCACACTGAAACAGAAGTGAAAACAGAGGCCTTTTATATTATTAATTGGATTCAATTAACAGTTTAATGAACTTTTAGAGAGTGGCTAAAGTGCTTGCAAAAAGCCTTCTTCAGTGTCAGAGAGGAGATGTGTCTCACAGACATGTCAACTTAAGGGTCTGTCCAGAGAAGACAATCATAAAATTGCAGTAAAATTGTGTGGAAAACCTCCCTTCCTAAGTTTTGTATTTCTCATTCTATAGCTCCTTCTTTTAATCATCTTATCCATAATCCTGATTTAGGACATTGTTATTTAAAAACGTCAATTACAACTGAAAAAGGATCACAAAATGCATTACAGTGATCAGTACTACTCTTTCTTATATGGGAAAAAAATTAAATAAACTTGATCTGTTTGGCCTACCAGAATAAGGAGTGAGGGGAAATATGATTTCTGTCTTCTGATTTCTGTCATTCTGTCTGAATATGCAAAGGCCATAAGTATCAAATAAAGATGGAGAGTGTTGCCTTTGAAAATGGAATTTTGTGAGTTTCTGAAGACCTACTGCCTCTAATTGCAGGTGGGTACTCTGAAGGGGCTTTTCTTGGTACTTTGTCTCATGGAGTGGAATTCACAGGAACACATACACTGAATAGAGAAAGGCATGATGGGCACTTATCTCAGAGAGTATTGAAAGCCCATGCTCAGAAAAAATGGAAAGACCTACAGAAAACAAAATCCTCAGAGTTTTCCTACAAAATAATTTGTGTTGTTTCCTCCTTTGGCTCGCTTGCAATGTGGTGCTTTTCTTCAACGCATTGCCTGTTACATCACTTTATCTTCCACACCCTTTGCAAAGGGTGACATGTAACAGAACAAGGCCAACACAGAGCTGTTGTAATTCTCTGTGTTGTAGCATCTACAACCTTTTGGATTCTAACCATTACTTTTACAGTTCAAGTCCTACCAATGAACTTTTCATTTAGTGTGTGGTGGTCACAATAAGGCATTGTCGTACTTGTTTCAGAAAATGGCTCACATATGTTTCAGTGCAGACAGAATCTAACATTTGTCTTTATAAAATAAAACCCCTGAAAACAGGAGGTTTATACCATCTTACATAAAACTACTCTTCTTGAGAAAACAAGAGTTTAGCCTCTTCCATCATTTGGAAAAGCTCTTTAGTTTATCTTAACTCTTTATTGATTCTTTATTGCATTCCAAGCATTGCCTAAAGTGTCATCATCCACCTAATACCTGAATTCATCTTCCTTCCTGGTAGCTGCTGGTGAGGAGTTCACTAAAATCATATCTATTCTTCATGGCAGTGTAGGATGAACATGGAAGTGCTATGAACTTCTTTTCCCCACGGATCACAGATCTGGTCTGGGTTACATGCTCCACGAAATTCTTTTGCTATAAGCAATACCCTTCTGTCCTGTATAATGATGTATACAAATTGGGAAAAGGATGGCTTCTGCCATCATTGCTTCTTCATCCTTATACTGACCAACATAATCTGTTTTGTTTTCCTGATAGAAAGTGCAAAAATTTAAATTATGACAAAGAGAAAAAACATGGAGTAATATACTTTTTCATATAAGTTAGTGCAAAAAGAAGAATGACTTCTCTTTAGTTACAGGCAGATTTTAAAATATCCTATTAACCATTATGAATCGATTAAGATGTATCAATATCATAATAATGTGTTCTTTAAAACACCGTTTGGAATATACTAGCTTTTTTTTCAATCAACACTTTGAAATAGGATCACATAAACATATTGACTGCAGCAGGATTTTTCCATACCTTGGGGTCCCCTAAAATAACGCACATGACTTTCTATTTACATTCAGTTCATTTTGATGAAGAAAGCAAATAGGCTTTTTTCTGATGTTTTCAAAAAATAATTTAATTTTTGCTTTTTTGAATGTGTTAAAATAATATCTCTTATGTTTATGGCACAAACTGTTCACTCATTCGAGCTCCTAAATACTTGTGGTCCTTCTGAAATTAATTTGATTTAATATTCATGAAAAAGTTCACTTAGCTCTAATTTTTACAAGTAAAAGATACAGTTCAAGAGCAAACTCTCCATCAAACACATCATCTTTTCTTAGTGCCCCAAAATGGGTTGTAATCTCCTTGAAAACAGTTGGTATTCAGATTTATTTGATGAATAGTTCTTCTCAGGAATTCAATTTGCTAACTTATAACCTTACTCTTGATGGGGACTGCATAATCAAAGTTGCTCATTTTGCAGCCACTACAGCATGAGCTTTTTCACAGCTTGGCTGGAGTAGAAAGCTTTTTATAATAAGGCTCTGGTAGACAGCAGTGTACCGGATATTAGACTTGTCCCAGAGGGTCCATTCTCCTATAGCTCTGCATGCATAATGGCGGAAGAAGGATATAGCCCCTTGATCTTTAGCACAGAAAAAATAAGAAATCAATTATGTCTGACTTTCTAGCAATGTTCTGCTATTAATTACATTTAATGGTTACAAAACTCACATGTAGGCATCCTTATGAAGAAATAAAGAAGCCAAGGGCCAAGGAGCCAACACATGACTAAATAGGGCACCAGCTTTCGAATTAATGCATGTAAAGCTGCCAGAGCTGTCTTGCATACACAAAATATTCAGCTCAACCCCACCCAGTGTCTGAGGAAACCTACCCCTGTTCTAATTTTTCTGTTCTTGTTAGGCTGTGCACAACTAGTGAGCAATCTGAGAAGCGGCTTAGAAAGTGAATTTGATTAATCCACTTACTGTTTAAAGTATCCACCTTTTAAAACACTCAATATAGGCTGCAGCAAAAAAAAGTCTAGCAGTATTTAATTTCCAGAAATGCTGATTTCTTTAAAGCCTTATTTTAGTCTAGGTGCATAAGAAGTACGTCTGTTTGTTTGTGTCATGTTCATTTTCTGATAAATTGATAAATGTTAAAAATGGAAGTCCCAAAATGCATTTTGTGTTTAGCACAAGGCATTAAACTACTTGACCTTTCAAATACCTTGTGGTCTTCCTAAAAAACGTTTATTTTAGTATTCATCAAAAATTATGCAAACACATAATAACATTCAAATTATTTATTCCAAATTTTTTAATTACCATAATTGTTACTCTCTCTTTTGGTGGCTAGCAGTATTAGCGAGTAGGACTAAACCAATAATTTTTATGCAATACTTTATTTGCTGAAATATGTGAGTCAAATATGCTTGAACAGGGAGGAGAATCAAAAACATCAACATTATAGCTTCCCATTTCCTAACATTTTGATTTTTCAGGATAATTTCACAAGGGGACATAGACGTCATTTGCAACAGAAGAAGTAGGCTGATTTTCAATTTAACTTTTCATTTCCTTTGCTTTGGATACAAATCTCATTAAATAAAATATTCCTTGTTAAGCTGCATTTTTTAATGGACAAAATTCATTAAGTTACTAAGTATTTTGGTAATTTAAAGGATGGGATTTCTTTTTAGTGAACTCTTAGTGACACTGATTCACCAAACCAGCATATACCTAACCAACATATAGCAAATAAACAATCTATTTCTAAAAAATAGAGAGGGTTTAATTCTCATAACACCATAGGAAAACCAAAATCATCACCATTTTGTGCTTCTCCTTCTTGGATTTTGGATTGTTGCCTCATAATGACTGTAGGGTCTCTCACACTGGCTTTTCTCTTCCATGACCAATGCCTCTTACATCATCTTCAGATGCTGATTGTGAACCAGAAGAGCATGACTGAACAGTGTACTCTGATGGGAAGTAATTACAGTTTTTGTCTGCCACTACAGTGCTCTTAGCTAAATGGTGTGCTTCCTGCATTCCAGATGCATTTAACCTAGGCCATTCCTCATTTAAGCCTTGGGATACCACAGACAGCCCAGTCTAACAGTGACAGCTGCACTGTAAAATCCACTGTTGCACACACCAGACCTGGCAGACAAACATCCTTCAGCTTGGAGGGGTAGCCAGGGCACCCACAGCATTTGTGTCAGGGTTCATGGACCAACTTGGAGACATTCCCTTCACACCCAAAAATTTAAAATTCTGCAAATTCAGCTGGGTATCACTGTTTCTATCTGGACCTGTTATTAGGTACAGGCACAAAGCACAAGGATGCAACCTTCAACAAGAGAGGAATGTGGTGGCACATTTTAGTGCCTTGCAAAATATAAGCATTTGTTTGGCCCAGCTTTAGAACAAAATTAAATACTGCTAACAAAAAAATGAGCCCACTTCACCCCTGAATAAAATATTTAATGCTTTTTTTATTATTATTATATCAGATGCCCTGCTGAGATGTTCTATGTGTTTGAAAATAAAATGGAACAAGCACCCCATTTGGATCTCATCCCACAGCTTCTTGAGGGAGGACAGAACATCAGCCTTGCATTTTGACACAACTCTGTCACTCAGTGCATGAAGGTAGTCTGTCAAAAAGCTTCTTACTTTGGGTGGTGTAAATACGGTATATATAAAAATTGACATCTTTTTGGTTTTCAGAACTGTATAATCTGCACCTTCAATACGTCTTTTTAAAAGCATTGTTTCTTGAAAATTCACAGGAAATTTACACGTTTTGAAAAAACACAAAAATATGTTATTAAGGAAATTAGGATAGCTTGATGTTGGGGTACATATTACAGGAAGAAGCAAATTCTGAAATGAAAATGAGACTTGAAGGCAGTGCAGGCTGAGGAAAGTGGGAAGCTCTGGGTTAAAAAAACACTTATATTTACCCCTTGACAAATATAACCTGTACTGATCCTGAACTATACTTTTTTATAACCAAGCTCTGATTATACACAGGAAAATGTGGTAATTGTATTATTTTTATTATTATTATAATTATTATTATTATTATTATTTCAATTTGGACACTCAGTTTGACAATCCCAAGAAACAGCTAAAATTCTCTGCATGTAAATTTCTACCCTCAGCTAAATACCTAGGGATGTTCAGGGAAGAATTAATTGGAAGCTACCAAAAAAAAAAGAAAGAAAAAAAGAAAAGAGTTACAGTGCCCCAGTGAATAATTTATAGCTGTTTCCTTTTCAACAAAGGGAATGTTGAATGTTTTTGACAATAGCAGGTACATAATTGTTTTATGCTGGGGGCATTTATTGTAACTCATTCATTATATCATCTTGCTAGTTTTCATGGCATGCATTTATTTGTTCTCTTAGTGGAACAATTTGAATGACAACTAGGAGAAATAGTGAGAGACTGAGAGTGAGAAATAGCATGTTAAAAGATTTAAACCAGTTTGATAGACAGCTTGAAAACACCATTAGCGCAGGGAGAGCAGAAGGCCTATATCCAGTGACCACCTTTTTAATGCACGTCTCTTTTTTTCCCAGAACTGTCTTTGTTCATTCATTTCAGTTGATTTGGGTCAGAAAGGAGTCTATTTTACAATGAAAAGCTTAAGACTGTGAAAGAGGAAAAAAAGACAGCACAGAACCACATGTAAGAAAATCTTGAGGAAAAGTCAAATCCATGAGCTTCCTCCAAAGAAATAACTAGACCTAGAAGTTCAACACAGACAGTGAGACCATATATCTGACAGAATTCTGATTTTGTGACCCTTGTCACTGGGAAAACATTTTAATTATATTGAGTCATTTCCCCACTGTTTTTTAAGCTGTAAAATCTCAGAGTTCTCCACAACCTTTTCTCTCTGATCTTCCCATCAGAGGAAGTACAATTGTAAGGGTTGGTGGAAAGACAGTGAATATGTATTAAAAATACCAGAGCCTTCTTCTGATGGTCAAGTTCTGCTAATAGGCCAATTTTTAGAGGTACGAGACAGTGTTGCTGTGACCTTGATGATACTACTATAATTTCCAGCATCTGATTGGTAAAATCTACCAAATCCTCTGTAGATTTTTTAATATTAATATTTCACAGTAAATTGTACATCTAGTTTTGCTCTTGTTTGTGTGAACATAGGTATAGATATACATATAAAAATATTTATGTGTTACCAACCTTACTACAGTCAAATATTCTTCCTGGGCTTTATTTATTTCTAAATAGTGCTTTTAAGATTTGACTATTGTAAAGCTATAGCAGGAGTTCCTCATAAGCAAATATGAACACAGGTAACTAACTGTTCAACACATCAGGTACACTGCTCTTCTACCTGTGCTTCAGTAGCCATCATCTCTTGCTTTTGCACCCTTCTCCAGTCCTTTTTGTAAAAAGGGCCTTCATTTCTTATACAACTTCACTCATTAGTTCAGTAATGTTTTTGAATTATTGCAACTGACATCATTCTCCCTATTTAGTCAATAGTCAGAACTATTCCCTAATTTTAATATACACTGTAGGACAGTACCATAAGTTATTATCTTTCCCTGTTTACTGCTGAGCTATTTGTGCCAGCAGCATCTTAAGCAGATATACACCTAATCCAAAACCCAGTGAAATCACAGCCACACCAGTGACTTCAATATGATTTGTACAGTTAAGGTAAAATCATAGCAATTATTGTTGAATTAAAGGGCCTCTTTTGACTTACAGCAAACTCTCCCTGAATTAAAGAGTATAATTATGTGAGAAAAAGCAGAAAAAAAAAGCAGTAGGTAAAAAAATAACAGAATCACAGAATTCTTAGGGTTGGAAGGGACTTCTGGAGATCACCTAGTTCATCCCTCCTGCCAGTGCAGGGCCATTAGGAGCAGGTTACCCAGGAACAAATCCAAGTGGGTTTTGAGTGTCACCAGAGAAGATTCCATAGCCTCTCTGGACAGCCTAGTCCAGGACTCTGCCACCCTCAAGCTAAAGAAGTTCATCCTCACGTTGAGGTGAAACTACTTGTGGTTTAGTTTATGGCCATTACTCTTTGTCCCGTCACTGGGTACAACTTTAAAGAATCTGGCACCCTCTTCTTGGCACCTGCCTTGGAGGTATTTATTTGCAATTGGGAGATCCCTCTCAGTGTTCTCCAGACTAAACAGGCCCAGCTCCCACGGTGTCTCCTCACAAGAGAGGAGCTCCAGACCCCTCATGTCCCTTGTGGCCTCTGCCAGACCCTCTCCAGTAGCTCCTTGTCTTCCTTGTACCGAGGAACCCAGAAGTGGCCACAGCACTGCAGATGTGGCCTCGCTAGGGCTGAGCAGGTCACCTCCCATGACCTGCTGGCCACTCTCTTCCTGAGGCACGCCAGGATGCCACTGGCCCTCCTGGCCACAAGGATACACTGCCAGCTGATGGTAGCTTGTCATCCCAGAGTCTCAGCCCCTCTCCCCAGAGCTGCTCCCTGGCAGGCCAGCCCCCAGCCTGTGCTGGTACTTGGCTTATTCCTCTCCTGGTGCAGTACCAAACACTGCCCTTGTTGAACCTCATTAAGTTTCTCTGTGCCCAAATCTCCAGCGTGTCAAGGTCCTGCTGAATGCCAGCCCAGCCTTCAGGTGTATCAGCCACTGCCCCAGTTTGATATCATCAGAAAACTTGTCAAGGAAGCATTCTATCCCTACATCCAGAAAGTTGATAAACAATTTGAATAAGACTGGGAAAAAAAATTAAATTAAAATATTAAGGTTTTCATCAAAGTGCTGAGTTCACTCAAGAGGTAAGAAACTCACATTACTGTAGAAGAGCCAAAATCCAAACATCT
The DNA here is from genome assembly GCF_052056855.1 of Sturnus vulgaris. NCBI lineage: Eukaryota > Metazoa > Chordata > Aves > Passeriformes > Sturnidae > Sturnus > Sturnus vulgaris. The sequence goes on from NC_142243.1 coordinate 127,295,032, forward strand.
GTTGTTTGTATATTGAAATTTGTCCCCTCCCTGCAGGTGCCTGAATCATCAAGACTGTATGAAGGAGAGACTAGAACATGTCAAGATGCTAATAAAGGTCAGGCTCTTTCTCTTCTTGAAATCTGTAGCCTGTGATAAAATTCTCATTTTTCTTGTGTGTTAATACCGTCAACGTGAATGATGAACTTCATCTTGAGGAGCAAGATGGGATTATGTTTATCTGTTTATTTAGATATATCACTGAATCATAGAATGCTTTGGTTTGGAAGGGAACTTAAATATTATTTTGTTTCAACCGCCTCCCATGGGCAGGAACACTGCTCAATATATAGCAGTCTAGAATCCTATCAGAAAATCCTTGTTCCCATAAAATTAATTGGAGTCTTGCCACTGAGTTCAGTGTGGCCAGAATTTCATCAAGGGGCTTTAATAGGGCTGACTATCCAAATAAATAAAGCAAGGAGGGTTTGGCTCTCAGTGACTTATGCAAGATTTCACAGTCAGCAATAAAATCCAAATCAACTAACTCAGAGCACTATTCTGAAACCACAAACCTTTTCCTTCAAACCTAAATATACAGGAAGTTTTGATAACAGAAGAGCAGTATTTAGATGAACAACAAGGGAAATGGTAAGAAAAAAATATCTTTAGTTAGCTATTTTGAGAGCTGTAACATTTAGAATTTCAATTTTTTCATATTTTAATCTCTTTCACATACTACTTTGATTACATTTAATTGCCTTGGACTAGGGTTGTGGGGTTTGGTATTTTTTGGGTTTGGGTGGAGTTTTTTCAGTTCATTTTATTTTTGAAAAAATAGATAGAAACTGAAAATATAGCTTTAAAGCTCAAATCAGTTTTAAAATGCCTGAAACTCCTTAATATAAAAAATAATTTTGTCAAATCATTTAAATATGTCTAATGCTTACTGTTTCAGATATTAATTTTTTTTTTCCTGAATTTTTTTCTGCTTTTACTGTGACTTTTTTTCTAGTTTATTGAATTGTAGGAGAGCTGAGTGTTTGTCAGAGTACCTGAAGGAAAAAAAATCACCTTGAATTTATTTTTTTTAGCTCAGGAAGAAATATAATAAATTAAGATAGAAGATAACAGCTGACATGTTTTTACAAATTAAATTATAGAGCATGCTGCCATCTTCCTGCATTAAATGCATTACATACACATACACATGAACACATGTTCATGTGCATATATACATGTAGATTTTTAAAAACCGAATGCATTTTTGGAAGAGGAAATCAAAGCATTCTTTTATTTAAAGACTCTATGATTTTCTTACTCTATAGGCTACAGTTATAAAGTTATATATATATTATACTGAAATTTACTTAAATGCTTAGCATTCCTGGTTATGGATCTAATGTAGTATTTTTTTTGATTCTCATTCAAACCATCTGTTTATTTTATTCTAATGTATCATGCCATAATTCCATGTAATTATGGACATCCAGTCTTCCAAGACAAACAGCTGACACCTGGAGACACATAAGGAATAACTCATAAGTTAGGGTTATCTGCCCAACTCTCTTTACATTGACATTTAAAGTATATTCTGTGAAGTTCAAGTTAAACCAAAAATGTTATTCAGTGGTTCTTAGACTCAGAAATAAACATACAATAGGCTAGACAGAGATTGTCAGGCTGTCATTATAATACTGGCTGTTAACAACCACAATTAAGGAAGACTACATATCAATTATTATTTGTCTGGAACATGAACTTCCCTAAGCATGAAAGGAAGTGATGCAGCCTGTATTACTGTCTCCACTCTTCAGCTAATTAGTACTGTTTTTAATGGCTTCATCTGCCCAGGATCAATTGTCTAATGGGGAACAGTTCTCTGTCAGTTAATAAGGTGAGGAACTGTATAATATAATTATGTCTGGCTCCAAAATAGTGCTTCAAACAACACTAAAACAATCATGTGATGGAATAAATAGACTGAGGCAGGACTGCCAGATAATTCTGGAGCAAGCACATTGTTCCAGTAAGGGTACAAATGTCTGATACAAGAATGTGTGGCTCACAGTAAGGGAAGACTAGGACATTGTCTAGAAATGCTGGAAGTTTAATTAAGAGAAAGAGACAGTGGCAATGTGCATTTAAACTGGTGTTTAAAGAACATTAGCACAAGGAATGTGAAAGGGAAGGGCTCTATTTCCAAAAATACTTGCTGCAGAAATAAACTGCTTTGTGGTTGTCCTGCTTGGAAGAACATGCATTTTAAACTTTCCATTCAGAAAATGCCAGCTACTACTGAAAAAGGTAGAAAATATCTTGATCATATATATTGTATATCTCCAGGCTGCAAAATTTGGACTATATATGAGCATGCTTACATCATTCCTCTTGTTCTGCAAGATAATAGGATATTCTCCTTTTGGTCATTTACAGGGAGTTTGGTAGATTATTGCTTATCAGGATGGCAGCATTGGACAACTCAGCAGTGATCTGCACCAGGCAAAGCAGGAGGTGTACAAACTGCTTGATTTCTCTCTCCTGCAATTGATCACCATTACCCACAGGCTAATTGGCATTGTTCTTGGCATTTACCAAAAAAAAAAAAAAAAAAAAAAAAAAAAAAAAAAGGATTATGCCAAGTCCTAATAAGAACAAAAAGCAGACTTTGTGGTATAGGAAATAATGGAGCTTTATAATTAACCAACTATGAACATCACTGGCTTGCCTGAGTTCAGGAGGGGAGAGGAGAATAGTTGGTGAAAGCACTAGAGCAATACCCAACACATGCATTTTTTTATTACAGACCTAATTACCTCATCTACCTTCTTTAGTGACATCCAGTTTTTCCTTTACTGTCCTGTGTAGTACTGTTTTTCTGTAAAAGATACAAACCATCCTCCTTTCGATAGAATAGAACACTGAGAAGCAATGAAGAGAAAAAAGAAAGGTATATTAATAGGATTTCCTCTAATTAAAGAGTTTCTCTCAAACACACAAAGTTTGCACATTTACAGTGACATTCAACTATATTAAAGGAAAATAGCTATAAAGGCTTACCCCTTCTTCCACAGTTGACTTAAGCCATTTGAAAACAATTCACATACCTTACACACAATCACTTACACAGTTCTTGAGTCCATCAGAAGAAGAAACTAGAGCTTCAGATCTTTGGATTTCAACACCACCAGACTTTCCTAGGCAAACTGCACTGCAATCGTGTTTGAACCTGTTGTGTCTGGAAAGATCATCAGTGATAACACCGGATGTCTACACCTTGCTCCCCTTCTGAAGTTTTAACCTGCGCTATTTGTAATCTATCAAATACAAAAGCATTGCACAAAAGACTGCAATAACTCAAAAAAAGACGCAATCAATCACTACATGGGGCAGCACTGTGAAGCCCATATTTTCAGAAAGAGGAAGCTATTTGCATTCCTTGAACAGAGTAGAATGCAGAATGCAATGAAACAAAACAGCATAGTCAAAAGCTAAATGTGTGTGAGAAAAATAAGAAACAAATTTTTCCGAGTTACATCACCTAAGAACGGATATAATTTTCAGTACATGATTCCTATTTTCTTCTTTGTATTTTGGTACAATTCACTTCCAACTAGCACTTGAGATTATTGTGGACCACTGGAATTTGCATCCAAGGGGAGATTTTAATTACTGCACGTGGAAGGAATAGCAGAGATCTATCTACTTCTCTTTTTCTAATGTCACAGCTTAGGAAAGAGAAAAGTCTGGGTGGTACTGCCTTAGGTCCTTCTCTCAATTCACTCCTAAAATACATTTTTTGTAGTCCATTGCTGCAAATAGCTATAGCATAATGTAGCATGGACAGTCCAGGACTCTGTCAAGGCAGAATTGCAGTTTCTAAGACCTTCATGACATCATAAAATGTACTGGTTCTCAGAGGGACTGGGATCCATCCACTGCATGTGCATAAAAATCCCAGATGTGTTCAATGGACAATGAGGTAGATTTGTGAAAGAGATACTGCTTTGGAGTGGAAAACAAAGAAGCAGTTTTGAGTTGGAAACAGTGTGAGGACAAATGCAAAAGGTAAGAGGAGAAAAAGTTCTAATTTTCTCCCTTCTCCAAATCTGTCTTTGAATCATCACTGAATAAATTTCCTTAAGTAAACTTGGAGGAATTGGCAATTCACATAACTTCTTAGTGATAGTTGGAAAATTTATCACCAAAACAATTTAGCTTCCTGGGAAAAATTTTAGATGTTTAGATATCTTGAGATTCCAGATAATTTTAAAAGTACAATAATAAATATACCCAGAGGGATAAGGAAACCAGCTACTCTTCTAAGCAGGAATAATTTTTCATCATTTAATGACTGTTTTTAACCTGATACATGCTCTCACACGCTCTCTTTCAATGTTTTAAAGGGTTGGTTAATAAAAAACAATAAATTTGACAAACCACACAGCACTATTAATTAACAGTTACATTTTCTTTGCAGATTTGGCTTAGGTGGTTTTTACTTCAAATAGAACATGCAAAGATACTTTATATACCAAAAAGAGTCATCAATTAAATGCGTCACAGAAGGACTTTTGCTTTTGTTACAGAATAAGTGAGAATATGCAAAATAATAGCATAAAGGTATCTATGCTCTAGGCATTACTTCAGAAATAGATTTTATAATTATTGAGTGGCTGAATACAAATTTTGCTTTTCAATATCAGAGGACCTCACAAACGCTCAGGGTAAAACATTTCTAGTGGTTCAGCAAGTTGCACAAGGTATTAACACAGAAAAATGCTTAAGATAGTACTGTGCAGGGCATAAAGAACAGTGGTATATGTACAGCTTTGAGAAACGTAAAGCAGTGATCATTTTAGTCTAGTCTTTTAATGACAATATTGTCCAGGGTCTTTTTAAGTGAAAACAAAAGCTGAACTACACACAGGCATTTCACCTAATAGTGAATACAAGACCTTACTTACAAAGGCCACTCTTTTGAAAGAGAACCTGAAGGATTTCCTCACCTGATGGGAATTCACACTCCTGAGACACAAAGTGACACCAGACTCAAACCTAATGGTAACAGAGAGTCTCACAATACTTCTCCTAGTTTCTTTATGGAAAAGCATTTCCCTCTGTCTACCTGGGAACATAAGGAATTTATATGTGGCAAAGTTCTCAGCTTTGAGAGGAGAAACACATCAGCAGTGAAGCAAGGCCTGGAAGCAGGCTGCATCTCTGGCAGCACAGCTGACAAACATATACATCAAGGATTTCTTCTGCAAAGTATATAATAGATTATAAACATGTAACATAAGCTCATGATGCTTAGCTATTTCAGGAAATCCTTCAATGATGGGTGACAGAAAACCAAAAATCAGGAAAGCAAAATGGCAATAGCTAGGTTTGGAAGTCGTGCTCACTTTGAAAGATTTTGCTTCTGTCAGGTTCTTTTACTATCTGTAAAGCTCTCTGTAGAAGATTAAAGAGTCCAAAAGTGAAAAATATCAGCACAGAGCAACTATTCTCACAAAGACAAGTGGAAAATTCTGTCCATTTGGTACCTTTAGGTCACTGGAGCAGGAGAAGGAGGAAGGGATGGATTTATTGTATTAAAAGTGAGAGATGATCTGTGAAACATCTTGACACTAGGACAATGTACCTTTATTCTTGTAAAACAAGAAAGAGATATTTACTCAGAAGTGTATTTTGCTTCTTTGTGATATTTGGGACATTTTATATAACTTCCCACTCTTCCTCCTCCACTTTTAAGGTACTTTCCTGCAGTGAGTTGGAACGCTACTGTAGCATCCTCTGACCCTTCATAATTCACTTCATTTTTCACTTCAGAAAGGAGGGCCCTTATGGAGGGAACTGATACTTTTATACTCACAGGATTAAGCAAAGGCCCCAAGGTTTTGTTTATCAATTCACTCCAAAAGAAAAAGGTACTTTGGATGTCATCACCCTGACATCTTTCCTCTTTCAACAGCTCAGTGAAAACTTTCCATCAAGTACATTTCATAAATTAGAACGATTTTCTACAAATATTTTAGAGTATCTACTCAATGTGATTTTGAAATCATGACTAATGGCAATTGATTTGGTTCATAATTATGGTCAAATTCAGAAATGGGATTAGAAGCTGAAGCATTAAACTCCTGATGAAGTCAGTGTGTGTAAATACCTACTTTCTTATCAGGTATTAGATGTATTTACCTTTCCCTATGTTTCTTTGATATGCTACCTGGCGAAAGCCAAGGCTTCTATTGAAGCATTTTCCTTTGCCAGACAGGACTTAAACATAATGAGTGACATAACCAAAAATAAATAATCAGATATTAATTATTTAAACCATCTTTCTAAGGGCTGAATAGTGAATAATCAAGAACAGATTGCCTGAAGAAATTGAGGAAACTCCAGTACTGATTAGGAATAGATAGGCATCTCTCAAGACTGGAACTGTTGCTGCTGTTGTCCTGAATCCAGAAGATTTACTTTCTCTTTCATACCGATCATCTTATTTCATAAGTACTCACTGAAAATTGCCAGCAGTTTGCAGGTAACTCACATGAAATTAAATTGCACAAGCCAAGGTGTTAATTGCATGTTGTTTACTTTCTTCCAGTAGCCTCAGTATGGTTATTATCTTGATTAGTTAGAGAAAACAAGTTTCTCATGTAAAAGCAAAAGTGATAAACTACAGATATAGGAAAGCTTCAAGGTAATCTGGATTTTTATTATTTTACTAATATTAACCTTCTGTCTATATACTGCTAAATGGCTTGGTTTGGTAAGATGGAAAAATGGTAGCTGCCTAAACAAAAAGTGAGAATACTGATTATTGCCCTGGTAGGGGAAGAGAAGAAAAATATTTCTCCATTGTCACAGTGTGATAGTAGGTTAGCAATACCTGAGCCCTAATGCTTTTAATGATGGTTGGCTGCTGCCCCTTTCTCACCTCAAGTGGGTAAGCTGAAAGCCTGCCCATCTCCCATCCCTCCCTCCTTTGTGTCTGACTGCATGGGAATAAAGTGGAGGTGGGGAAGGCTTTCCACTGCAGCGGTGTGTGAAGGAGGACCAGAACAGCCTGTCCCCAGGGGAGGTCACCATGTCCTTCCCAGCCCCTCAGCAAGTGCCAAACACCTCTCGGGGTGTTCCCGTGATCCTCCCAAATCACACTGACCTTTCCTTGTGGCCCTTTACCCCACCATGGGTTTATTTCCAAGTGGGATAAACTGAAAACTTTTTAATGCTGCTAAAGAAAATCAATCATGAGGAACAAAAGAAGCTTGGGTCTGATTTAGGCCCTATTAATATAAAACTGTTAGGTGGAACAGCCATGCTCAGCAAGAACCAAGCTGTGAAGGAGCTACACATAGGAACAGCTTCACAAATCTCTCCACGGGCCACTAGCAGCTTAACAACTGCATGCAATTATTTAGATGTATAGTTTATTTCTGCATAATTTATGCAGATATGTTTTCAGCTATTTTGCCCAAATACAAAATAATAGTTTCATGATTACAGCATCATCTGGGGACATCAAAGCACTCCACCATTATGATTCACATCCCCATTAACGATAATGCACAAGACAAATGTGAATCTTTATTAGGTTAATTCTATTTTGCCCATTTTGTAGATGAGTAAGTGGGAGCACAGAGAGGTTAAGTGATTTGCCCCAGGTCGAAGAGTGAAATCTGGAAGTAAAAACAATGTGTGAGTATGGCCTAAAAGCCATATACATTACAATTAAATAATGAGGCATACAATAACAAAAGAATTCTAAAAACTGGGGCTTTCTATCCCACCTAGTTATGGGTTTAACAGGTAATTTTGAATTCAGTCACTTCCTCTGATCACTAAATAACTCTAAAGAATGGGAGACCAGAAAAAGAAAAAAAAAATTAAAAAAAACCAACCAACCAAACAAACAAACAAACAAAAAAAACCCAAAAAACCCCCAAACAAACAAACAAAAAAACACACCAAAAAACCCACCCCACCACTTTTATTTCCCGCTCTAAAAAACAAAACAGGAAAAAATGCTGCTAAAGTTGCAGCACTAAGAAATAATCTCTCCTAAAGTGACAGTGGGTTTTTTTGCAGTATTACCTTTATCTCAAATGTCCTTGAGAAACAGAAAGCCACACAAAACAAAGGCCTGTGGAGTAAAAGAAAAGGAAAGATTTATTCTTTAAATAAAAAAATTTAAAAATTTTACAGAGCTCTTGTTGACCTATTAATAAGGTGGATGTAATTAACTCCGTTAGTTTTAAGTTAAGGATCAGTAACCTAAATTGTTAACTACTGCTTTTCCAACTGAGTTTCTAATAAATGCCTGCATAACTAGAAATACAACAAAAATCATTCTTTCTCTAGTGTAAAGATATTTTCAACACAGGTTTTATAACACACTGAGAAAAGTATAGCAAGCTAACAACAATACACAAAAATGCAGATAGTGCAAAAATAGTTTGCAAAAATGTAAAACTAGAAGCTCATAGTTTTGAAACAATCATTATTTTCCATTTCTTTATTTGGTTTTCCTTCAAGATAAAAATCTAAGAAAAGTTACTATCCTCAGCCATTTAAATGAGCATGATGTTTAAATAAGCCCACATGCTTCACATTATTTAAGATTCTTAACTATGCTCTGTTATTTAGATTGAGTAAAATTTGCAAAGTTTTAGTCACGAGACACTCTCAGAAGAGACTTCACAGTGCAGAAAACTTCCACTGATGAGTGAATTATTATTTATGGTGCATTAGAAGTAGAAAAACATAAGGAAAAAATAGGCATTGACTCCTGCTGTGTTTAAACTATCTCATATTTCCCATTAGATCCATTAGACACTGTCGTCACTTAAAGTAAACGTTTTGTGATTAAGTAGGGAAAAATTTGGGAAGTCCCTTCTTTTTCTCTCCCAGAATACCATTATGACTTCGTGGTGTTACCATGCTGAGAACACACATCCTTTTGCTGGTTACACAGCTGACAAAAAACTTATCAGAATACCAGAAAAGTCAGATATCCCTCGATATGGCAACGAAGGAACATGGTTCACCTTGGTTTTGGTATTACCTTCACTTCACCTATTGCAGTGTGCAGTCAGATTCTGGAATTTCAGTGTTTCCACAATACTTTAGTGTGTGTTTTAGTGGTTTTCTGTTCAACTGTATTGAAAACTCCTGGTCCCGAGTGGCTGCAAAATTGCCCCCTCTGACATGTCATCACAGCTCGTGGGGCTCTGGAGTTCAGTGCAGACTGAGGGAGTAGAAAGCAGGTGTGCCATGTTTAAAAGGCTTTGTCTAAATGATTCTTCCAGAAAGCTCAGTGTTCTGTTTGAATAAATATATTCTTTCCCAGAGGGACTGGGTGTCAGCCAGATCTTATCTACACCATGATCAAAAGTTATTCCCTACTGACAGACTTAGCATCAGCTGGCCAACTTTTTTTATCTGAATATTAACTTTCAGCAAAAGTCCTGTGGTCAACAAAGGAAGGGCCTTTTGTCATAAACTCCCAGAATAATAGTCTCATTCATCAGAAAGCACTGAGCACCTCAGTGATAAACTCCAGTGCAGCTATGTTGTTTTTCTTGTATTTCATTTTCATATCTCTGACGAGTTCAGCTTCCTCTGATTCACAAAGTAAGGAGATCTACAAGGAGGCAATAACTTCCTTGGAAAATGCATTACCAGTCCCCTTTTTGCCTTAGTTAATCCTCTCATTTCAAAACTGCTCTGTTGCAATCATAGAGTTTTCTAGATACCTGGGAAGTCTATTCATGCAATACATAAAAGACTGTGAATTTTCCCATCCCAATATAAGTTTATGAATAACGCTGTAAAATTGGTGACATTACTAAGTTAGCTGGCTCAAATTTAAGACTAAAGTAAAAAATCAAGTTCATTACCTTTGGAATCAATAATAGCCCATTTCACCTCTGGTTTCCTTCACTAATCATTTCCTTGGAAAAAAGTTTCTAAGTGTGGCGTCAACATCAGTTTTAGATACACTTCTCTTTGAATTATAAAATTCACTAAGCTAAAAGTAGGGAAATGATCAAAAGTGAAATATTAATTGATTAAATGATATTAAAATGATATATCCAATAAAAAAAATTTAAAGTTCAAAGATAATTTTTAAAAGCAGAAAGCAATTATTCATTTCAAATGAAAAGTAAGATATTTACAGACTAATGTGCTTTCCTAGATTTTGAGTTACTTCTTCACTTCCCCAACTAACTTCCGTTATTTTCATAGCTGCTTCTCATGGATCTCTCCAGCTGAAGAATTTTTATAAGTATGTGACATCTACAGGAATGCCAAAGTAATGTGTCATGATTTTACAAAGCATTTAGCCAGAAGCAATAAGGCATTAATTTTCTTAATAAGTCAATCACTCCCTTATACATTTTAGTATGAAGCTGCAACTGATAAGAAATATTGAGTCCACTAAGAAAAGCTACAAATAAATACAAAAAACAAAACCAAAATTATGCATGTTGGGGTGAACATAATCAGATAGTTTCCAGCTAATAAATTCACTAACTTCATTATATAACTGAAATAGACAAGAATAAGACAGCTGATATACATTACTTGAATTAACGTGCTTGGTTTTTTCAGCTCAATGTTACAAATAATTGCAGCTACTGCTCATTATGAAAAGAACTGTATTTTTGCTAATTTTTAGCCATAAGTTATTTCAAATTATGTTCTTTTTAAAATCGGAATAAAAATTGGGTTTTTTTTAAAGAGATATGTCAGCTCTCACAAAACATAGTGCACTTTAATTTGGATTTGCAGTAGTGTATGACTTAGCACAAAATCTCTCTTATCACAGTTCAGATGAAAAGATGCATCTATAAATGACATAAGATATTATTCAAAATCACCTACCCTATTGCAATTCAAGTATATTTCCATACATTTTTGTCAAGCTATGCTGGATTTTCACTAATATAGCAAGCCATAAAGACTTTATCATCTGAATGTCAAAAAGCATGAACCAGACATTTCATAGAGGGAGATTTTTGCAAAATTTCATTTCCTCACTAAAAGCCATGAAAGAAGTTGTTTCTTTCACAGGTGAAACCTGGAAATATCCACATTTCTGCTCTTGTCTTCTTTATCTCTTGGGATAGATTGAACATAGAATTGGGACTAGTTCCTGCACTCTTGCTTTCACATGCAGTTATTTTTTATTTTGATGCACATCAGAGTACTAAAATACAACAGAAGAACAATATACTCACTTTCTTTAGGGCTTTCAGCATCAGATTTTACGACAAATACAAAACAGTTTACTGGAGTCGAAGACATTTTTGTCTATACTAGTGGAGAATTTGGAAATGCTTATCAATAACATTTCTTACAAATTTGTCCAGAATTTAATGCATTTTTGGCAACTGTTCATTTGAAACACCCTTGCTAGAGGTTTTAATGACAAGTGAAAAAGCTGAACATAGATTAAATATGGAAAATGACTTATGAATATAAAGAAGGAAATACAAATAATTTTTAATCTTCTCCAACAGCATAAACTGATTAACAGGGATTGCTAAAAATTGATAGGAAATCTGATGGATATTTGTGAGAGCTTTAACCCTGGGACTATAAACACACACAACAGAAAATATTAAATAGAATATGGCATTCTGAGTGAACAGTTGCATCTGGGATTTTGCTATACATATGTTAAAAATATTTTTTTGTATTTTGGCATATTAAAACCTTTCTTAAAACCTTTTATTTTCAAATGAAGACACACAGATATGCAAATCAAGGAAAAAATAATATTAGTTATACAGGTATCACTGAATCAGAATTTGTGTAATGTCAACATCTATTTAATAGAAGTTTTAAATTAAACCTTAAAATTAACCTAGTTTATGCATCCCTCTCACACTGAAAAAGAATATTTAAAAGTGTATTCTACTTTTCATTACAACATTGTATGTATAATAACAATACAAGTAACATGCAAGTATCAAAGAACCTTTTGATAAGGTTTTCCTCACCACAGTTATTTATGCTTGCAACAAGTTAGGAGACCACATTGTTATATGCTGGCAAAAGTATCCTATGGTCCCTGTTTAATTCCTAGAGAAACCTGTCAGAGGTAAAAGATGTGCTACAAAAGGGATAAAAAGTAAAGAACATGTCTATTATAAATTTAATGACAGGATAGACGTTGCCTTCAAAGTTTTTCCTGTTACGAAGCCTCACCAGTGAATAAAAGTATCTAATGTATTATTCAGATAAAGGCCTCTGAACCTTAGACAGAAGGAAATCCTTACTGCCTTACATTGCTTTATTAGGTCTATATTAAGGGCTCCATTACTTTAAAGAAACTGTTTAAGTAACATTAAGGCTATGACCCAAACTGACAAAAGTAGGGAAATACAGATAGCTGAATTTCCATCTTTAAAATATGCTGCTGTGGAGAAGAAAAAGGAACAATGGACTATGAGAGTTTGCTTCTCATCTTGGGCTGAGAGAAATATTTGGGACAAAAAAAAAAAAAAAAGGCCAGAATCTTCATCTGGCATTCAACTGAATCCAAATAAAAACTGTTTAAAGTTTGGCTCTCTTCCCATTACCTCACACCACAGGTCACTTGCAGATAGAGAAGCAAGTTTTCAAGCTGCTATAGGAATGCAGACAATTCCTTCCTCCTTTGCAACTGCAACTGTTAGAATAAAAGATCCAATTATTGCTGCCAGAGTTATATGTAAAACTTTGGTGCTCGAGGGTTTTTATGTCTTCTTTGCCCAAGAGATATACTCTCTCTAGAGAGTAAATATATATATATATATATATGTATGTATGTATGTATATATACCTTATTTTTTTCCTTTTTAGAGGGGTAATATTGGAAAGAGGATGTAAGGGGAGAATTAGATCACCAGCAACAAGACTGATGGGTTGAAAAGTGACCATCATGGTATTGGAAAGGAAAACACCATTAGACAACGATTTCTTACCTATATCTCCTAGTTAAAAGATTTCAAATTAATTTCCCTTTATACCATGACACTATGATACCAGATGAACTCTAACACAATTCTATCAAGTATTAAGTAAACTAGAAAAATCTGTTGCCTAAATGTTTTCTTTTAAGGTTGATATGAAGTACAATTGTATTATTCAGGAGAAAGGCATACATCTTTCCATCTCACCTGAAGGCCTGAAGTACATTTACATAATATATTTCTGTTGTTGAGGCACTGATAAACCTCTAACTAGTATTCTTATTAGTATTTCAGCATGCATTTAAAACCTTTGCTAATAGAAATGTAAGAGTGGCTTGTGGCTAGGAACATTTTTAAATCTATCACCAGTTGAATGATAGTTTTAATCATAAACTTTGGTTTTATCCACATGGTCTCACTTCTGCGTTGACATAAAAGATTTTTTACCCTCAGCATAAAAACATGACATAGCATCTTTTATAACAAATACACAGACCAGTGTCATAAAAACTGAAAAAAAAGTTCCTCTTAATCAAATTTCTAGCTCTGAGAGTGGATCTTGCAAAGCTGCATCAAAAAATTAGTATCACTAGGCATCAGAGCTTAACTGTGGGAATTAGTAACAGCAACACCAAATTTAGAAATAAGACATGGATAAAGTTCCTCAGATCAAGATTCAACAGCTTTCTGAAACATAATTTTGGCCAAATCTATATTTAAGCTGCAGACAGGGGTAAATGATGAAAATGAGCAAGTTGCAGTGTTTATGTAAGATTAGATTCAAGGATCTAGGACGTCTTTTGGCTTTATGTACAATGACAATATTCTAAAAGTATATGACATCTAAACTAGAGATTTGTGCAATCTGATTGTAATTGCCATGGAAAAATAATGAAAATACAAGAGATCCAGTTTTATAAGACATTCACTCATAAGGACAAAGGGTTAAATGGATAATAGGATATATCTAAAAGATTCAAAATGAACAAACAGGCTCAAACATAATTAAAATTTACCAGCCATAATGAGGCAAGCAGCTATACTTCATTTCTTGTCATTTCCATTCTGATAGAAATAACACACACTACATCATCTTTCCTAATTCTGGTGCTCATGTGCCTTGGACCAGAAAAGAAAATCCCAGAGAGCTACCTTGCACAGATCCTGTCTCCATAGCTTGTGAAACTGTGGAGAAAAGTCTTTATTGTTGAAACAATATGTATTACCTTGCCCTTGGGCCACTCTCCTTTCAATCCCACATCTGCAAATCCCTCAGTAGTAAGCAGCTGGTGTGGTTCCTGCATGCTCCACCACTCACCAGGGTTACAGAGAGTTGTCTTGTCCCTTTCCTGCTTCAAAGATACTGTTTTCTGGCAAGAATCTGCATCCATTACTGATATGATCTTGTGCTCTCTAGAGAACCTCTTAACCACCTATTTCTTGAGGAAACACATTGGTCCTAATTTTGCTTGAATTCCCAAGGAATCTTATTTGGAACTACGTGGTCTCAGATATGTTTACTTTCCTGAAGTTGTTAATGAAAGTAATGAGTGGTAAGGCTAATTCTTAAATTATATTCTATTACTCTCTCACAAGATGGACCTCCCTTCTCTCTTGGCATAAAGAGCCTAGGAAACAACAGGAACTGCAAAGAAAGAAAATTACAAGCCAAGTCCCAGTAGGCTCTGAATAACATTACTCCCTGACTACAATCAGCTGCCCTGAACAACCATGATTTCTGTAAGGAGATGCTTACTTGCATCTTCTATAATTTTTCAAGAAATAGAAAGTGTAGATGGAGTGTGAGGCATTTTATAACTGCTCTTGCTCTTGGCAAGTCAGTGATATGTCTTCTGCATCGTCTTACACTTCCTAACAATTTAAGATGTGTCTTTCTCAAAATGCAGTTGCAGCACTCTCCAATATTTTGCCAATTTACATCTTTGACAACCATTTAATTTTTCAAGGTCAGTAGAAACCAACCAATAAACATGGAAGAAGATGACAAGGGACAAGATTCTAGCCCTTTTTTTTTGCACAATGTGTTCTTTATCTTGTTTCAGTATTTTCTAAATACTTTTCTAAAATGGGAAAAATAGCTTTCTACATATCTAAGTGTAATTTTTAGTAAGTGAAAAGTCAGTAAATTAAACTGCTCTGCAAAAAAATGACAAAGAGCAATGCTAAGTATTCTTCTCCCCCTTCATTGCCTGCACCTGAAAATATAGGGATTGATCCATTCCATCCTTTCTGCTTGAAGGAATCTTGCTCCTTTATCAAACCAGCATGGCTTTTTAATGAAAATATTCCTGCTTTCTCTACCAGCATAGTGTATTTTATACCACAAAAGGCAAAACTTAAGACTGGGACTTCTGTGCAAACATGGTCTGCTTGCTTGACCTGGCAAGAGAACAGCTGGATCTCCATCCTGTTGATTGAGCAGGTGTAAAGGCTCCATCCTGCAATGTGCCATTAACCTGTGGAAAGTTCAGGCCTATATTAGCATTTAAGCATAAGGGTAGTCCTCTTGCAGGTTGTACCACAATAGACACTCACTCATATGCCCATAAACACACTGTCATAGACCTCTACATCTGAATGCATGCACAAATAAATGGCTGACAGCTGGATACAAATGCAAAAATACATCTCAGGCTGGGACACTTTGAATTATTTCTAACATATACAATGCAAACCAGCTATTTGAAATGTCACAAAGAAAATTTTCTCCCAGGATGCATTCTTGTATGCTAAAATTCTACTAACACTGGACTCCTTTTTGGAAAAATAAACGTTAAAAAGACTGTGTTTCAAATGGAAGTGCTGACAGGCCTTTGACTATCGCAGCTTGAATAGTATCACCACTGTATATTAACAACTGTAGTCATAAGATCTCAACATTTTCCCCCTCCCCGTCTTTCCCTGGAGCTGCTCAAAAAGCTAAGCCCTTTTTCACAATCTTAATGACCAAAAGTTGAAAAAAAAAAAGAGAGAAAGAAAAAAGTAAAAAAAGACTTAAAAGTTCAGCTGGATTTTCTTCTGGTTTCCTAATGAGCTTAACATCTCATAAGACTCTTTGGTAAAGGAGAAAATCTTTTCAAAAAGACCCATTTTCCTGCTGACAGTACAATCTTTCTGAAGTAACATCAGAAGACCATAAGGGTGACATCCAAGCCACCTGAGCTGATGATACAAGATCTTTAACCAATAGATTTCTATCTCCTCTTTACTCCACATTTTCTAGCAATGTAGTTCTTTAGAATAGGGTAAAAAAAAATTCTGTTTAGTTGTTTAAAGGAAACAAATAACTTTGTCACTGGATCTCTGCAAGAGTTTGACCAAAGTCAAAGTATCTTGCAATTTAATTTGTCATAAAAGACGTGAAGTTGGAGGATCTTAATAAAACAGGGGATCAGAAATCTATGTTGTTTCATGCCACATTGCATATGCATGAACAATGGTGCCTAACCTATTTCATGACCTTTTTTTTTTATGCTATTAAACAGTAGAGAATAGTCTCACAACAAACTTGAATCCTGCTCTGTGGAATAAAAAAAAGAAAGTAAGGAGCAGCTGCTACATGTCTAACATCTGTAAAAGGAAATGCTGTCCTGAAATGCAATGACATCTATACATGGGATTTGAACATGTAAAAAAATTACTTACATAACTGTCATTACTCATATTAGTTGTCTTGATGCCTGTAAGAGGATCGAAAAAGAGTGGGATTACATTAGTCTTTGGATTATTTATGCATCAGAACAGCTCCAAACTAGGCCTTTCTATATACTATGTCAAGTAAAAATATATGGGTTTGCCATTTGTGTTGTGATTTGGTTGCACAATACAATACAGCAAGAGGTGACATTCTTGAGGTACGTAAGTGTAATGTCACGTTATTACATTAAGAAGCTGCATTATTAGGCCAGAAACCATCAAATTCCGCAATTTGTTTTTGTTACAGAAATCTAAAACAGGGGTGTAGACTTTAAGGGGGCTTATCATAGATTGCACCTAGATGAGAAAGAGAAGAAACTCAATGCTTACTTTTGAAATTTGGTGAAAGAGTACTTCTCATTCATCTTTTTATAAGTTCTATGATTTTTGCCTTAGTTGCTTTAATTCTGTTATTTCAGAAATTATGGAACATCTATTGTAAAATAAGGTAGCAATGGTTTCAATGTATTTGAAAGTCTGTTTAAGATTGTTCTGGTTTTTTTTCAGAAGCAGAACACCAGATTGAATATCATGAAAAAATGCAGTTTTCCTAACACTTTGAATTCCTACGGGTTAAAAGTCCCTCTTCTAGACATGATTCAACACTGAGTGAAGTTGGAATGCCTGGCCAGGGGAGGTGAGAGTCCAGCAGGATGCACTTCCAGAACAGGGTCTTTCCAATGACCTTCAACTTTATTTGGTAGTTGATTCCAAAGGTGGGAATGAATTCTGCCCCCAGGTCAGCTTAATCCCCTTGCAGGAAGAACCCTCAATTATGATAAACTCTGCTAAAATATTTATGATATCTCTGTGATCTAATGAAGCTTTGTTCTGCAATACCTTTGTCTCAGGTTCACACAGGGAAAGAAATGAGGCAACAGATCACAAAACTCAACTAAATGTAGACTCCAGAGCCGAAGCACTAAAGAGGCTAGTTCAAATTTATTCTTAAATAATTATGCTGATTTTTGAGGAGTAAACATAAGAAGGAATCTAGCCCATAAAACCCAATTCTGCCCTGTTTTACAGTGAATACGGTCACAGAGAGGCAACTGAGGCTGCCAAGGCAACATTTCAGATCCTGGAGTAGACTTCAGGAAGTCCTATAGTCTTGCAATTTTCACATAACCTTTATTGTCTAATTTTCAACTGGCTGCTGTAGGCTGTAAAAATGAATTTGTAAAAAAAACCAACTCAAATCCACAAGACTGGTGCTTTGGGATATCCAGTCTTAGTACCTGACCCAATAAAATATATATATACATTCAACTTCCACACCATTAAAGCCAGACATTTTCTTTTAACAAAACCTGACCCTCAGTTGTAGTCAATACCATACAGAGGCATTTAGAGAGTAACAAAATCTCACAGGAAATTCTTTATATAAAGAGATTCAGAAATGAAAATACCATGCAGTCATTGGCACATAATGGTGCAGTTAAGCCGTTCATTTTTAATTAGGTCTGTGATCAGAAAATAGCCAATTTTGCTTTCTGCTTCTTGGTGTGTTCAACAATTTTGTCAGCCAAAAACTGTTAGCTGCTGAATTTTTAACGATCCTTTATTGGATAATGAGGTTTTGTTTTCATTTCTTTCAAACGGCTGGAGCCTCCGCTAACAATTATATTGGGGAAAATGTTTCCACAGTAGGTGGGCCCCACAGTCTGTCTAAACCTTGGATTAGCATTATAGAAAAAAATAAAAACCAGAGGGAAAAACAAAGAACACTTAAGAAGGGCTGATTTGGTCTTGAATGCATACAGAATTGGGTTACTTCATTACATAAATTAGGCAAAGGAAATGAATACATTCAATATAGTGAAACTTACATGGCTCTGCTAGTCTCTGGCTTGGCAAGATCCAGCCACCTAGTTGAAGTAGTCTTTAATTAATGGTCAAATAAAACTATACTTGTTACTTCAGGAATAATATGAGCTTTCAACAGTAAAGCTGGGCAGGTGCCTGCCTGGCTCAAAAGCTCCTTCTGTCCTACCATGATGTTACAGTGACCTATTTCAAGGACAAAATCCTTTTGGTTTACAGAGGCACTTGTTCTGCTGCTCTTACCACCTTAGGAACAACTTCTCTTCAGACTAAATCAAGTTTTACCTCTTCCTTTTCATTTCCAAGGCAAAAGGAGGGTTTCTGATTGGCTCATCAAGATGCATTTCTTCATTCCTTATGCTCTTTATTTCAGAAGACAGTTTTGAGGCTTGTACATAACTTCTGCTTAGCTCTCTGGCCTCATATATAAGCCAGCATCACTTTGAGATGGCACATCAAGAAAAAGTGTCCATTTTGGACATGGGCCTGGGTCCTGAAATTTGAGTATAAATGAGTCCCTGAATGGTTCTCAAATTGGAGACACAAAATCAGTCAGCGCAGAAGGAAAGCCAACGAAAAGAAGAGAATTTGAAGGAAAAAAATTAAGGAAGTTCAAATGCACTGAAAATAGGGACAGTGCAAACCAAAGAACAAAGGAGGTTTGATATGCTGGGGGGTTTTTAAGAGTATATCCAACTTTTTAAAAATGGGTTTGCAGAAGAATTTTACCACAAAATCTCCAATTCAGGGGGAGGAATGTAGACATAATATATATAGGGTTCATTGCATCACCTTTCCTGGGAAGACTGCCTGGAACTTTGCACCAAAAACTCCGTACTGCTTTCAACGTTGTCAGGTTTAACAACTTCCTGTACAGGTATGAAAATGAATGATAAAGTGAAAAATATTCAGCCATAACAGATCAAGTATTTTTATGCATAAGGTAAAAGCATGATTTGATTCATCAATTTAAAAATAATCTAGTGACTTTTTCTTTATTTCATAGACTCTTCAGTGGTGTAAAATGCAGCATTTTGGTTGTCATATTTGATTTGACTCAATATTATAGTCAGCAGAGTATCTCCTTAAGGAATCAAATAACATAGAGCCCATCTGCTGAAGGGCTGTATTTAACCTTCTATGCAGTCAGGAAATTGAGATCACCCAGGATCTCCTGCCCATTTACCCAAGGTTTTTTCCACCTTTTGATTGCACTGGTCCAAATTCTTTCAAGTCTCAGAGTTGTTCAGTTTCTGCTTCACCTGATTTACCAGGGTAAACCTTTCTATCTGTGCTTTCCACTCTCCAAGCTACTTTAAAAGGCTACTAAGCCCAAGATTCAGATGCAATGAGCTCAGTGAAATCAATGGGAAATATCTGTGCTCACCAAAGGCCAGATTTTGATCCATTGTGTTCAAGCAGAATGATCCTCATTAACCTAACAGATAAAGGCAGCACTGAGCAGTAGCTCTGTAATATCCATGAAATCACTATTTCATGATACCAGTGAGAGCCCAGGGAGGAGGTTTCTTGGTTGCAATAATTAATAATTTACAAAAAGCTTTAACTAAGCAAGACATTGCCCACCTGGAAATTGGAATGAAAGGATATTAATGAAGCTGCAATGCAGATGGTCATGTTGAAGGTGATGAAGAATTTATTAGGAAGACAGCCATCAGAGGCTGTGTAGTACATGAAGCATAAAACTGCTATAACTAATGACAGCAAGTAGTTTAGGCAAGTAATGGAGAGCACAGCTACAAAAGGGAACATGGAGATATATTATTTAGTAATAAAGTTCTCATAAAAACGTGAAATATGAAGTAGAAAGATTAATATGATTGCACAAGCCATCTTAAATATCCATACTGAACTTCTGCCTTTAAAAGAAGTAGACTGAATTTATGCCCAAGTCACAACACATAAGTCATGGCACTTATTTACATAGTTTATGCAAACTATTACAGATCTATGTATTTAATTTATTGAAATAATGTTTGAAAGGGGTGTAATTTATTGCATTAACAGTACAGCAGATGCTATATTTCTACCTGCCAAGTGATCCAAGAAGAGTAGGTCAGGATATCAATCATCATATCATACTGCAGAAGATCCAAGGACCTGCAGGTTGATGGCGGCACTCCTTTAATAATTACAGTCTTCCCTGAGATTGAGCAGTGATCCTTTCTTTACATCTCCACTTCTAGGTTTAATCTTTGCACTGAACCTAGGTGAAAGAGTTGGCTGCAGAAGACAACATGAATATAAACATTGCTTACACCATTTTTCCCCAGCATTTTGCGTGTAATTGAAGCTAGAAATTATTTTTTTTTTGCATTAAACCACCTCTTCTATGGTTTTCTTTTAGTAGTAGAAAGCTGAAGAATTTTAGATTATGCTAACGCTGACATGCAGAGGAGATGAGTAGGGGGGAATTACAGAGGATTCTGGGCTATTTTTAAAAGCTGTTTAAGCCTGCTTTCCTCTCACCCATCTGAATTCATAATACATAAGGAAATGTGTCTTTAATGCATACATTGATCAAGCTGCCTAATTAGAGGAAGCCATTCTTTTTTCCACTTCTTTTTAAAATGCATGAATGCTCATCCAAGACTGAACCCACTATACTTGGAGGAGAATTTTCTGTCCAAAATAAAACATTTTTCTAATGCATATATCCTGTAATAAAAAAAGCATTGCAAATTGCTATACTTCAGTGCACAATGAAGGTTTATCCTTCTTCCCAGATTAAAAAGAAAAAAATACCTAAAATATTTTTGATGCTATCAAAACAGGGGATTTTAATGCATTTGCCCAAATTTAGCCATAACCTTTATCTTTAGTGGAATTGCCGTCATGTGAGACTGGCACAAAGTAAAACACTAAAGGGTTTTTTTGAGAGCATTGACCTCATCATTCATCTAGAAGGACACCTATTTTCTCAGCCACTCCTTTTTTTATTAAGTTTTTAATTATTTTTTGTGCCGTATAATTTTTTTCTATCAAGCACTTCTTCTATCCATTCAAAGGCCATCAGTACTGGGAAACACTGCTAGCACATCTGGCTTGAGATGATTTTGGAAAGAGGCAGATGTTAACCTGATATATATTTTCAACTAGCACAGTAACTGGCCAAATAATGGAACATGATAAGATGCTTTCTGTCAGAGTTTTCTCAGTTGTCCATTTCAACGTGCAGAGTTAAAATGGAGCTCTAAATCAGCTTACATGAAAATTTTCTTTTCCTGCAGGGTTAGGACAGGGAGCTAAGAATTGTAGCTTGTATTTGGAAATGTAGACTTTGTCTCCAAATGCAGGTGATAGACTTTCATAATGGTGGTTATGGAATTCATACATCCTCAACCACAGTCTAAGGACTGGGTGTTGGGTTTTTAAAGAAATGGGAAAACTAGTGTCAGTCATTTGCATAATTCAGAGACATACTGAATTAAATAAAATGTTTATTTTGATATGTCAGCAGTAATATTTTGTTAGCAAATTCTGGGTGACTCACCATTGTGAGACATAAATTCTTCTAAAGGGTAGTAGTATGAACAAATCCATAACTTTTGTTGCTTTGGGGCACTTGCTTACAAATCATATAATGCCTTTGATAAGGAATATTCAATTTTCTTTTTAATCTGCTTCTTTCTTTTTTTCTTTCTTTCCTGCATTTTCTGCATTTTCTTTTCTTTCCTTTGGAAAGGAAAAAAGCTTAGAAAAAATTAACCTACAGGGTGGATAATTTTCTTTTTCCATAGTACACTGAATTATTTTGCTATCACAATGTAGTTTGTTAAATTTAGTAGAGGGGTTTTTGGAATCATAAATGGATAAACTAGTTCATTTAACTGTTACTGGAATTTTGCACTTTCCCCTTGTGAGTGGTTTTGCTGGCCTTATAATACTATTTTGGTTAGTTGAAATCTTGTGAGTTATGAGTGTTATTTCCTTACAATTGCACATATTTTCCATATTTCACGCAAACCAATTATTTATCACACATATATACATGTGCTTCGAATTATTTTTAAATTAGTTCTTTCCTATTTTATACTGTTTTAAATTACTCTCAGTGTTTTGGATCTTAAAATAAATGATCTATTCAGCCCTTACTAATGTTTGTCAAGATTTCATACAATAGTTGCTGGTTTGTTTATGAAGAACACACTTTCTCACCTATGCATCATAACCTCTTGCACCAGGGGGTACTTGGCAGCTGGTTCTACCTTTCTCTCCTAGGAATGGCATAAGGCCAACCAGTATGATAGAAACTGGGAATACTTGAGGTTCATTCCTTAAGCCATCCTGGTCTACTTCTGTTGTGCCAGATGGCAAAGGTTGCATAATTCCACGTCATCCTGCAAACAATGGGCTTGAGGGAAAGTTGATATGTGAGTGCCCATGTGACACCATAAGGCAATGTTTAATAATGTATTGATTATAATTTAAACATAATTTAAATGAAATGTTTTCTATAATATTTTATATTGCATATTTAGGTGAGATATATAGATATAATTTTAATATATAGATATCTCCTCTTCCATTTTAGCAGTTAGACAAAAGTGTGCAGTCAGAAATAGACATATAATGCCAATCAAATTCTGGTTTTGTGGCTGGTGCTGTTGAGAAGGGTTTGGTTTTTATAACAAGGATATATACTTTGTTACCTCTAGACTATCAGGGAGGAGTGGGATCTACCTGTCTAGAAGAGGCAAGCGAATCTTTGGCAGCAGGCTGGTTGACTTGCCATTAAACTGAAGCCCTCAGAATGCAGGGTCCAGAGAGGCAATGCTCAGGCCATGGCATCCAGCCTGGGGATAAGCCTAGCCATCCTGAGCAGCAGCAAATGTTCCTTGGCTGCCTCCCAGGATGAGAATCAGGATGCCAACAGCCTCAGGGCTGTGTGTGGCTATGGCAGATCCTCTTGCACCCCTCCTGGGAAACTTGCACGCACAATTACTCTGAACTGCCTGCACACAAGCACAGGCAGCATGGGGAATACAGGAAGGATTGAAGGATTAGAGATCTCCTTGAAATTGCAGACATGGTGGGATAGTTCACATGACTTGGATTCTATGGCCCTTTTTAGGAAAGACAGGCCAGCAAACTGAGGTGGTGGATCTGTTTTTTATGTTAGGACAGAACTGGAATGTGTCTCTGCCTCAGAGAGCATCAGGAATGAGTTGAGAGCTTTTGAGTAAAAATTAAGGGGCAGGCTAATATGGGTGACACTGTTGTGGGACTCTGCTACAGGTCAGGAAAATAGTCACCTGGTCAGGAAAAATTAAGTTGATTAGGCTGCCTAGAGTCAGAGGGAAGTAGCCTCATGACCAAAGGGCCTGGTCTCTGGAGGAAATCAACCACTCTGACATCTCTTGGAAAGACAATATGGCTCTGTACACACAGTCCAGGAGGCTCCTGCACTGATGATAACTTTGTGACATCCATGGTGGAGGAGAAGTGTGCTGCTGGGCCCTGCACGAACAGTGAAGAACTGGCTAGGGTTTGGGATGTTTGGGGGCAGTCTTGGCTGCAGTGACCATGAGATGGTGGAGTTTAGGATCCTGCATGAGTGAAGCAGGGCAGTAAGGAGGATTATAACCCTGCATTTCAGGGGAGCTAATTTGGCCTTTTAAAGGACATATTTAAAGGAGTCCCATGGGTTAGGGCTCTAGAAGAGAAGGGGATTGAAGAGAGCTGGTTAATTTTCAAGCATCAATTCCTCCAGACTCAAGATCTGTACATCCCTATGAGCTAGACTATGTTAAATGAAGTAGATTTTAAAACCAGTACCTGTTGTCTTTCCTTAGCCTCTTCTTTTTTCTGTCAGTGGAAGTCTGGTTTTTGTGATCTATGTGCAGTTACTTTTCAGGCTATGGAATAATTTGGATAACATTTCATGAAGCACGGTATCAGAGGTTTAATTAGAAATACAACTTTCACTGTTTCTTTTTTTTCTTCCATCCGTTCAATTCACATGCAGTAAATGTTACCATCTTTATCTATCAAGAGACTATATTAAAAATCTTCCTGCTGCTCTAGATCTTCAGGTTCCTGAGACTCACATTACACCCCTTCTCTATTTCTGGTGAGGAAAGCACTGCTTTTGGAGTACATAGGAAAACAAACAAACAAAAACCTATTCAGAAAGTCAAAATATTACTGGTTCACTTTAATTTTTGAGTAAAGGAAGTATTTTGTTCCTCTGTCATAGCCAGCTTTTATATGTGGCAGGTAATGAAACAATGCAGAAAAAGGATTTTTTTGTGGTTTGTTTTTTCTTTCACTTGTGTCTGCCTTCTTACATGGAGTTGACGTGAGAAGTAAGAGAGGATTTGCTCTCTGGGATAGCTGAGTAAGCTGATTCATGGTGAGCTCTTTTCTCTCACTATTTTCCCAGTACTGTTCTGGGATATAAAGAGAATCTTCAGAAAACTTTTCCTTCAGAATTTGTTTCCTTTTCTCTATAGCGTTTAGGCAATTACCTAGATTTCCATGTCTCACCAAAAATAATTGCCTGTGGAAAAGTAAATTAATTTCTTAATTGCCTTCCTAACAGTTGGCCTGAATAATTTACAAATTTTCCACTTTTCCAAGTAGTTTTTTGTCTAGTCTTTATCAATGTATGTTTGAAAATGTCATCATTTGCTAGTTATACAAGCTTCATTTTGTATGCCTCTTTCTTAGCAAAGATCTTTCAAAGGATAATTGAATGTCAACTATTTTTAAGTCTTTCTAAAGTCATCTTCTCCTAATTTTCTAAACTATATATTTTTTCTATTTCTTTTTTTCCTCAAAAATGAAGATTAAATCCTTTTCATTTCCTTAATTGTTTTCGAATATAAGAGCAAACATAGATTAATTTTTAGTGCCTCTATTTTCCTTACCCAAAGTTAATTTTTTTTTTTATATTCCTCATATATTTTGCTTAATTCCTTTTTTTTTACAATTTTGCATTCTGGAAATAAAAATGTTTCATACCATTGGCAGATCCTTTTAAAAATTACAAGTATGAAAATTTCTTCTTCCTTGCATTCTAAATCTAATTACAAATCTAAATATAAAATTAAATATTAATTACTATGTTTCTCAATTCAACTATACTTTAAATGAGCTGCTCTGAAAAACGTCAGGGCATCCTATTGAAAAACAAGTTGCAGCATATAGTTATAGAATCATAGAATTATAGAATCATAGAATGTTATGGGGTTGGAATGGACTTTAATCATCACCTAGTCCCAACCACCCCTGACATGGGTGGAGACACCTTTCACTCCACCAGGCTACTCAAGGCCTTATCCAACCTGACTTTGTACAATATCAGGGTTGGGATACCCATGACCTCCCTGGCAAACCCAGTCCAGTGTCTCACCACCTTTGATAAAAAAATTCTTTCTAATAGCTATCCTAAATTTCCATTTTTTTCAACTTGTACCCATTGCTCTTTAACATTATTTCTCCTTTATTTAATTCATCTATTTTATTAACAAAATGTTTGCTAGCCTCATTCTCTCCAAGTATGTTTAAAGTCAAATGATTTCTGTGAGCTATAGTTATCAAAGAGGTTTTCCCTCTCTCTCCATAACTCTGAGAAACCTGTATTCAATGGATGTGCTTTTCCTCACTTCATTCTCAAATAAAATAAATTTCACAACAATGTTCTTCATTTTGCAACTCTAATTCAGTAATATTATACCTAAGTTAATTTAAATTTCTCGTGTCCTATTTGACTTTTAACAACAAATTTTAATGTACGGTATAATATTCCCTTTACATGAACTACACTTACAGGCATCAGTTAGTTTTGTTACTACTAATAGATAGCTAGGTATTGACCATGCCTATTTATCTATACTAACACATGTAGATAAATTGTATCACTTTGGTATCCTCAGTTTTAGGCGTTTTTTGTGCTCCTTTTATAATTCTGATGATATATAAATAAAATAATTCACCTCTTAGTCATTACTTCCCATTTCATAAATAGTTCATCCTCTATCTTATTTTAAACTTACCTGCCAGGCCATACATTGAATTGTAAAACAATTTACTTTAAAGCAGTGGATGCACTATAGAAACTTAAGAATAGAGTGACTGCACGAAGAAGTTTCGTCTCAGAAAGGCTGAAGATAAGAAAAGATATAAAGGCAGTTTATACTGCTTTTTATGTCTGAAAGGGACCCGAGACCAAGAAGGTGAATCACATGCTAACAATAGGAAACTTACCTAGCCTTGCCCCCAAGGTGGCAAACCACCTTATCACTAGAGAAGGAAACGATCCTAAAGAAAAAAAAATAATAAGGAAAAAATATGAGTAGAATAACAAAGATATGATCTTGCTTTCGATATCAGATGTGGAGTCTATGAGACTCCCTAAGATTCTGAATTCTCTTTAATAATCATTAAAAGGTAGACTAACATTGAGCAGGTGGTGAAGGTTATCTGTGTTACATTGACAATGTTTGGAGCAAAGGACTGCAAAAAATTCCCAGGTTACCATGAAATTCTAACAGCAATTTAGTTAAAATAAAATATAAAAGAAGAAACCCAACCCTAACCTTTCTGGAAAAACTCAGCACTTAATTATAGTCAGTAGCTTTCTGCCTAAACTGCCTATGTGACAGAGAAGGCAAATGTTTACCATAAAGCTCTTAAAAGCTGGAGATTATTTTTTTATGCTATATTTTTAAAAGACCAGAAGAGGGGTTTCTATTATTGTTAGTCAAACAAACAAACAAAAACACAAACCAAACAAACAGGAAAAAAACCCAACAAAAAACAAGAACAGAAAGTTATATATCAGCTTTAGGAAGTTAACACTGAAGGTAAATACCACAAACCTTTTATTTCAATAAAATTTATGGGCATTATTCACAGAATTGGTTCTGCTAAGATAAATCAATACTGAAATAGTGCAGTTTTAGAAAACATCAATCAGAGTAAAGATACGCAGAATTTTCTTTTAAAAATGAAATATATAGTTGAAAGATTTAAGCATCAGAAAATGCAGAAATAATTTAAATAATTAAAAAGAAGCCTATCATAAGACATGCCATTTTGGAAGGAAACTGACTGTCCATCAGAAGTGTATATAGATATAAAATATCTCAGGATGCATGACATATATATGACTGTGATGTGTCCATCATAGTGCTCACAAGATCTTAGCAAGCTTTACAAGGGATGTTAAGATGAGAAAGGATCATCAGTCATCAATCCTGATTTCCTGCATGATAAAGGGCTTAGCATTTTCAAAGTGCATACATAATTTAGAAACATATAGACTGTGGGGTTCTCGTTAGATGCCCGACTCCTACTGATTCCACATTTAATAAATGACATTGAGTATCTTAAATCTCCAAGGCCCAGATCCTCAAAGGCACTTTGGAAGCTAATTCCCCCTACAATCAAAGGAAATCAAATGCCTAAATGTCTTTGAGGACCTGGGCCTAACCCATTTTTGAAAAATTTGCCCTTTATGTCTCTCTTGATAAAGATAGGTGTAGTTAGATGAGGGGCCATTTTCATTTTCCTTCATAAAGAGGTGATAATGCAGGCACTTGTCTTTAAGCATTCATCCAGGAAGTGGATGACTCAGAATCAGCCCTCTTCTCAGTCTGAGGATATTCTCATTACATCTTCTGCCTCCCAAGAGGATGCCCTAAGCAGTACTCTCA
Organism: Sturnus vulgaris; assembly: GCF_052056855.1. Classification (NCBI taxonomy): domain Eukaryota; kingdom Metazoa; phylum Chordata; class Aves; order Passeriformes; family Sturnidae; genus Sturnus; species Sturnus vulgaris. The sequence continues at coordinate 127,323,206 of NC_142243.1, forward strand.
GCTGAGATATATTCTACACTATTCAGGAGAGGATGCATTGTATGTTGGTTTTTACACAGCTGCCATATCACAAAGAATAGAGAATTCAAGATTCTGGGCCAGAAAGGGGGAGAAAAAAAGCAGAAACATGGCACAAATTTGCAGAAAGAGAGCCAACATGGATCCTGGTCCTTGCTCAAGTTGATTCCTCGTCTATGCTAGTGATGTATTATGGCAAATATGGCAGTGAATGTGGGAGCAGCCTTCTCCCAGCTACCAGAGTAGTACCTTAGCCATTGGGCTGCTTTATCAAAGGGAATTATCATCAGCACTAGCATAGTTACACAGCCTGTCTCCTGTTTCCATGTGTGCAGATCCTCCTCTTCCTCTCAAAATTTGAACACTTGTTTTCAAGAGGTGATAACAGCCCATGGATTCCAAGCAGAACATCTGAGCAAGCCTCCTAATCCTTGAATACAGGCACAAATGTGTTCTTTTAAGAGGGTGTTTTTCACTGACACTTTCTACTGTCAGCTGTTACTAACTTCAGGTGTCTCCTTGCTAAATTATCCCAGCTTTGTGATTCCCATTCTGAGGAAATGTGCCAACAGAAACACAGAACCCTGGGCTCCATTCTACAAAACAGTGTATGGGCATGGCTGGTATTGCACCATAAATACAACCTGACTGTCATGTAAAGCATTTCCTGCTGTGACCAGGAGAAAAAAGCAAAGGAAAACAAGGAAAAAAGCAAACAATCTACACAATGTTATGATTAATAAAAATCTGGATGGGAAACTCTTGTACTGTTATCCTCCTGCCAGAATAGCACTAACATACTCTTTGTAGAAAAATCAACAGTAGGCTTTAGGCAAGACATATAAGAGGGCCACAATAGGCCTGACCCTACAGTTATCCTATGATTTATAGTCTTCTTGCAGCAATGTACTGTATTTGACACTGGCTAAGGGGTTAATCAGTTCTGAGCATTGGCTTGGTAATAGGGTCCTGCCCTCAGGGTCTATTCAATCAATCAGAGTTGTCCAATGCTGTAATGCCTCAGTTCTGTGTGTAGGCAGATGAGTGTGCTGTCATTCAGCATCCTGGAGGTATATGGGCTTTGAGAAGCTTAGTGGAAATTCCACCTACACCAGGGCTGTCAAGCTCACTCCATGGAGAGCACTGACTATAAAGAAGTGAGGTGACCATGTTGAAAAAAGGGGTCACTAACTTCTCTGAAGGCAGCCTGAAGCCTTGGACCTGCTGAGAATAGGAAGCTACAGCCATTTTTAAGAACAAAAATGCTCAGCCTCATCCTCTTTAGAAGGAATTGTTCTTCAGGCCTTGTTGAGAAAGAAATTTTTCATCTTGAGCAATACAAAGGAAACTTGCTATTAAGTTGAATACATTTCTCCCCAAAAATGTCCCAAAATTCCTGAAGGCATAAGCTCAGGAGGAAAAGGAATCTGGAATACTCCAGTAGAGCACATTGAGGACTGAAGAAAATATGCATATGCTTAAAGGAACATTATGTCAAAACCTGGGAAAAACTAACTTGGGTGTTTCTGTTGTTTTATTGTACAATATGGCATCCAGCTCGTAAAAGATGCATCTCAACCTACCAGTTCAGAGCTTATGTGCAACATTTTAAACAGTTCCTAAAACAACTAGGGATGGACAATTGAACATAACTAGATTGTGTTGCTTAGCTACATTACTCTCGTGTGCTGTTGCTGCAGAAACTGGTATGCATCAAGCTCTCCAGACCAGTGGTCTACCTGGGTTTGCAGATGCCTTTTACCCTGAATTTAAGGGGAAATTGAAGCAGTATCAGGCATTTGCAGTGCTGGTGGTCCTGCCATGAGCTACTTCCTCCAGGAGACCTTTCAGAATAGCTAGTACTCTTAAGATGAGTACCCCCAAAAGACTCACACTCTTCCAAATCTTACTGCACTTATAACACAGCACATTCAGGCAGTGCTTACGCTGTCCAAAACAGCTTGGCTACTGTGAAGGAGCAAGGTGTTGCAGATGCAGTAGTGACGGTCAGACCTCCTGCAAAGCATGGAAGGAGGGCATTTTGCTTAAACCTTTTGTTAATAATCATTCACAAGGATATCCAAAGAAAAATAATAGCTCTCTAAAGACAGTGTTCTTTATTTATCCTAATTATAGTTCTGTATGAGATTACCCAGAAGTAGGTATCAGAGGAAAACTAAGGAAACTTTCTGCAGTAATAGTACATATGTGTGAGGTCAAGAGTTTTTCAAAAAGATTCTGAAATACTCTCTGAGCAGGGGAGGAGTGGAAATGTGATCCTTCTCCCTGGGTGGTAAATAGGAGGTGTAGGAAATTGTGTGTGTGCGTATGGGGGAAGGGAGGAATAAATGTTTCTGTTTAGACCTCAGCAGAGCTTTCAGCAGCCAGCGTTTCAAAATATAAATGGGACCACATTGGACATAACTGCATATGCTCTTTCTATTCAGTGACAAAAGATGACATCATTTACTTGGGTCAAAGTAGTGATGATGACAGAAAAGCTAATCTCAATACATTCAGCAAGGGTTTTGCCATAGGTTTCAATGGACATTAGGTAGAAAATCCATTCTTACTAAAATTGGTAGTTAACAAAATGCACACATATGTGAAATGTGTATATTTCAGAGATTTATCAATATAACTTTAAAAATGTAGACCTACAGAAACTGCATTTACTTTTGTCCTGAATAAGCTTTAAACAATGTGATTATTACTTAATAGCTAAAATACCTCTGCATATGAATGATTAGGCAGAATGCATTTCTTACCTCTTTTTTCTTTTTTTTTTTATTTGCTTGGGTATAGGACTTCTGTTCTTTTCTTTTCTTTCTCAAAAAAGATACTTGTATCAATAACATTAATTTATATATATGGAAGTAGAGCTGTGTGTGGCCATGGAGACATGATTGTTCTTTTGTGTTTGGCCTCACAAGTTGGCCTCCCCTCTAAGAAAAATAAATTATAATATGAAGAGGGTAAAAATTTACCTGTGTTTTCCTGCTATGGATAATTTCTGATGGAACTCCCAATTTACATTTAAAATAGTGATAGCATGTATTTGTTTGGAGCAGGGGTGGGGCATTTGTGGGTTTGCTTTGTTTTGTTGGCTCTGATATGCCATGCCAATGATTGAAAATATCATCATGAGGACATGATCAGCCATTAAATACATGTATCAGCCGTTAATTACTTCTCATGTGCCATTCAGCAAACCCAAGGAACATCTTAGTTTTTTTCTTTAATCATGTCAATTTGGGAACAGTTATACAGAACAGTTCACTAGACAAAACAGGTCAGGACACAAGTTTTTCCTCTGTTAAAGCAATGTGGAAATGGTCTATCTTGTCCTCTCTAAAGCGTCTGTTGATTCTCACCCCTGCATCTGCGCTCACTTCTTGGGTTTGAAGGCTGATCATTTCCAAGCACATCTACAACATGTACCATAAAATACCTCCAGAAGATGTACGGCCATAGTTATGACTACTCCTTTTTAAAATGTTTTTTCAAAATATAAGAAAGATCTAACCACTAAGTACAGAAAAAAAAAAGAAAGAATCTTTCTTTCTTTCTTTCTTTCTTTCTTTCTTTCTTTCTTTCTTTCTTTCTTTCTTTCTTTCTTTCTTTCTTTCTTTCTTTCTTTCTTTCTTTTTCTTTCTTTCTTTCTTTCTTTCTTTCTTTCTTTCTTTCTTTCTTTCTTTCTTTCTTTCTTTCTTTCTTTCTTTCTTTCTTTCTTTCTTTCTCTTTCTTTCTTTCTTTCTTTCTTTCTTTCTTTCTTTCTTTCTTTCTTTCTTTCTTTCTTTCTTTCTTTCTTTCTTCCTTCCTTCCTTCCTTCCTTCCTTCCTTCCTTCCTTCCTTCCTTCCTTCCTTCCATCTGTGAATGTTTCAATGTTTTTGTTTTTTTTTCAAATGCTGTTCACTCTATTTACCACTGGAGGACAGGTGAGCTCAGCTGAACATCCATAACCAGCACAAACTTATTGGGGACAACAAAGTCACATTATATAAGGAAGAAACATTTGACAACATTTCTGTTTTTTTAAAGTTTTCAAGTCTGGTAATGTTAAATGTGACCCCTGAAATTCTGAGGTCATTTCAATGGTTGCTTTCTAATAGCAACCAATAGCGAGAGAAAAATAGCAACATACCAATGTAGTTGCTTCTAGTTTAAGTTGAAGATAATTCATCCTTTGTTGAGAGACAGGAATAACAATGCTTTTGTGAATCAAATGGCTTTTATTATTATTAGCATTAAAATATTTAAATCATTCTGTATGAGAAGAAATGAACTGCAGGAAAAAAATCACTACATTTAAAAAGCACAATTTCCAGACCATGCCATGCAGGATTTTTTAATGTTCAGAAATAATCTGCAATATACATGACCAAACAGATATGTAATGAAGGTAGCATTTTTAACAGGATGCCTTTGACATCTCTTTCTTTGACATCAGCATTGTAATCAGCCACCAATGCTGCCATTTCAGCAGACAGTACAAAATTACCAGTCAAGAGAGAACAAAAGGAGGCAGTTGATCTTTTTATAAAGCTTTTAAATGTTACAATTCACAAATGAATACTCATGCAGTGCATCATGTAGTACTGCATAGTGCTGTGAAGATTCATTAACAAATAAAATATTTTTCAGCTAACTGCTCTTGAAGGTAGCATCATTTATAAACTGGCCATGGTCTGACTATGATGGCAAGTCCTGGAGAAAAACGCCTTCTCTACCTACCTCAGTTTGGTTTTGTTTCCAGTGTAAATAAATATTTTAAATTTAAAGCTGCAATATGTGGATTTTCTTTCATCACAAAACCTTTCTAATGTTGTAACAAAAGCCTTTCTAAACGTTGTAACAGCTTCTTCTTCACCATGCATCTGGGTATGAGAATATTGTGCAAATGATGCTGGAGTTTAATAAAATCTATCACCACAACAAATATGATTCTGTAACAAAAGCACTGTACAAGTACTTAATGTTTTGTATCCAATAGTAAATTTTCCAAGATTTTGCTGATTTAGATGTGAAGAAAATGAATCATAGGAAACAAAATACTAATGACCCAAGAGTTTCAAAAACAAACAAAAATTTTGAATACTTGATATTTTGGTCATTCAAATTGCTATAATATAGAGGAAACTGAGTTTCAGGAAGTACTGAGAGCTGTCTGCTGTACACAAAGTGTTTTAATTGCAGCATGTTTCAGTAACACATGCTATGATCCACACAAAAACTATTTTGACAGTTAAGACATTCTAAATATGCAGCTGTCATGGCCTTATTGGTCAGTCTTCGCTGATGTCCTGAGTTACCACAGACATATAAAAATCTGCTAAGTGAAACTGGCCAGTAAGTTCAGTGAGTGTATTCTGGCCCACAGTTAGTGAGAGGCAAAATCCAAAAGGTCTGTGTGAACTTGACCTTGCAAGCATTTTAGATGAAAATCTAGAGGTCAGTATAGTCCTAAATGACACAGATCAGTCGGACCTCTGAGAGTTTCTCAAATGCCAGTAAGACCTTTAGCTCTTCTTGCCCTTGTTGCAACACCTTGTGCTTCAGAAAAACATTTTTATAAACCCCACAAACCATGATGAATGTCAGAAAGGTGGGAAAAATCCTTTCTGTCCACTGCTAGTAGATCTAAAACATACGTTACAAAAATTGCATGAAATCCTCCTTCCAGTCCTCTTTGAATAACAACTAATTTAACACTCAAAGGTTTCTGGAAGGGAATGTTAGAGAGCCTGCCACACTGCTCACTCTTTACAGGCTGGAGACCAAATCCTGAGAGTGGAGCATGCTAGGTCTCTCCTTTGGGGCTGAGAGCTGCTGAACCGAGCTCCTTGCCAATGGAGTGTACAGCTCCAAGCAGCTGACAGGATACTGATACCTGATTTAATGTCAGCTGAAGGAACCTTCAGGCTCTGCTGGTGACATTGGCTATATCTCACTGATTGCAGTGGCAGCTTAGACACCCAGTGCACATACAGACACTTGTGTGAAGATATTCAAATGTAGGATTTCTAACTTTGAGTTTACTTTCTTTTCTAGCTGGAAAGCCAGAAAGTGGGACTAAAGAAGTCGTGACATTTTTCCCAAAGAAAATGCACTGTTGATGACAGACGTGCATAAGTGGCTTAAAGCTAGGAGTGAAAACTTAGACACTGCAAATAAAACTGACCAAGTGAATATGTATGTTGCATAACCAGTATCTATGTGAATAGCTCCCAAAACCACAGCTGAGAAACTGCTCTTTTTCCTTACCAAAAGGTTATGCCAGTCTCTGGCTACAATGCCTATAAACTCAATTTCCTGTATCATTTGTCTCTGAGATTTATAGTATATAATATCTTACGTTTCATAATTTCCTGTGTTCTAATAATGCCTTTTAAGTGCCTGGGAAACAGTGACTGAAGCATAGTCTGATAAGCAGGATAGGAAAGTGATTGCATTGTCTGTAAACAGCAGGACACAATTCTGCATCTTGATACAGACCACCACAGCATGTCTGCCCCATGTCCAGCTTTTCCTTAGGAACACACTAAGTGGTGCTCTTTTTTCTTGATTTTGCAGTTTTCACAGACTGGACCAACCAATGAAGCTGACAAACAAGATACCCAATGAGGACATGGTCCTGCTGCCAAAATAACAGGGCAAAGAATACGTATAAGTAAATGGTTTGCTGGATCTTTTTACTGCTCTAAGATTTACTTATGAACTTTGTTGGATTGAGTCTTAACTAAACTTACAATATCAAATAGAAAAATAAAGCTGCTCACAGCTACTTGAGAAGCTGAACAAGCACAAGTGGAAAAGGCCAAAACTTAAACATCAACGTTTAGGAAGCTAACCCTTATTACCTTTAACACTGCTGAAAAATTCGTTCCAGACTTGTATCTGGATTCTTACTCATACAAGAAAAATGACTACATTAAGTTTTCTTAATATTGTGGTCTTTGTGTAAATGAAATGCGATGTTAAAATGTCACCTATTTGGAAAAAAATGACTTAGTGCATGTTAGACAAGCATGTTGACAGAATGATATTTCCTGCCTGAAATCAAAAAGGGATCTCTGTTCCCATGGGAATTTATATAGAAACTGGAAGAAAATAAATACCCAATTGTTAGCTAGGGGGTGTGTGGGTGAACTTTTCAATAACGTTTTTTTTATTTTATGATTTTTAGGTGAACTGTTTTCAATGATAAAATCTCATTTAAGGAGTTGATTGGAAAGAAGAGGTGAGTCATTAGTTTGTGTATGAGGTTATTTCTAGTTCTTTGAGTGATTTTTTGTTGTTGTTGTTGTTGTTGTTATTTCCTTGCTCTTTCCAGAATTTCCAACACAATTGAATTTTCATTTGTTCAAGAGCTGGAATAGTGCTAAGAAAGCTGAAAATTGGGGCTGCTTACCATGCAGTAATCCCTGTTTCCCTGCAGGGATTGGATGTTTCCTCTGAAGTTCAGACAATATTTTCTACTTCCAACTACTACCTAGGCTAGCTGTGTTTCACTTATGAAGGTAATTAAGTCTTCTACTAAATGTTGATATAAAATACATCAGGTGTACAAAACTGTAGAGCCCTCTAGTGCCTAGTGCACTGTCTAGTGCAGTGTCATTCTGCTTCCTGTGTATCTCCTGAGGAGTAATTCCATTGATTTTAATGGAGAGATTAATTCAGCCTGCCCATGCACAACTGTGTGCTGCTGCTGTCATCTAAGCAAGAAAAGCCAACACGAGCCAAAAAAGGACATGGTAAGACTCTAAGTGCTGGAGCTCTGGATGCTGTGATGTCCCACTTACTAACTCTATAAACAGTGCTGTAGTTACCTGGATGGCTGCACACTGCCTTCTGGAACCATGCTGACCAGGGAAGAGAAAAATAAGTTCTATAAATTTTATATTGTTTTATATGTGTAGAGGTTATTGACATACGGATTTTCAAGGTTGTTTGCTCAGGATTTTGAATGAGTCTAATTTAGAATACAACAATATTTGAAACAAAAATGGAAAAGGATGTGCTCAGTGAGATTTGGAAAAAAAAAAATTTAAAAAAAAGCAGGTGGTTTGGATGAGAATACTATATATACTGCAATATGCATTTCCTGGTGAGCAAGAATAAAACCTTAATTCTGGAATATACTATCGACCACAAAAGTGGTAGATCCTAATTACCTGCGGATTACATTGTCCAGTTTGAATCAAAAAAATCTCAGTTCTGAAACATTGGACATCTAGGAAGCAATGCATAAGAAAAGTGGAAGACCACTATTTTTGGCCTACCAGACCCCAGGCTCTCAAAGAAAACTAAAGACTTGATTAATCTCTCCAAGTCCTTAAAATTTTCCCAAGGTGATGTTGGACAACATTGGACAATGGAAAAGGAAACCACTTCCCTAGTCAGAAGCTCTCCTCCAACACATTGCACATGCTCATGGAATCAAGATGGATAGAGACACCACTGGAAGTATTAATCTTTCATTATCCCAGTACACACATGTGCATGCATACTCCAGCAGAATTTTTCAATATACAGTTAAACAAGACGATGCATTATACTTTGGCAATAGGGAATCAAAAATGTTGTGAACATATTTATAATATTCATATTCTTACCTATAAAATAATGGGATCCATTTGCTGTTGATGTAGGTGTTTAGAGGAATTCATTTATAAAGAAGCACAAAAAGCAAAATAGTAGTTAGGATCTAGGCAGTACTAAAGCTACCATATCGCTATAAGTCTTTGTAATTATACTGTACTCATATATGTATTTATAACTTGAGAAACTCCAATCATTTGGACCCAATTTCACTGGTCAGATTCTAGACAGTGTCTTTTAGAGGACGCAAGACATCAGCATTTCTGATTACAAGGTGAAGGGAATTTCTCTCAGGGGAATCAACCTCAGTACATGCAAGAGTGCTCATCCTTTTGGAAGTGTAGGGGAAGCAGATGGACTTTCATGGAAACACTCAAGACCCCTTATATGTCAAACCCCTTCTCTCCTACTTTATGACACTCAAAAGGAGCTTTGTTTTAGAGGTAGGGAAGTTCACACATCAGCCCTTGTTCATGTATTGCTTATTACATAGAATGGAACATCTGCATTTTGAAAATGTGTGGATGTATATCAGAAGAGCGGAAGAGATGTGCTGAATTGCTCTCATGAGTTAGAGCCAACCACCATAAAATTGGGTGTTCTTTGTACAGGATGTCCATAATCCAACTGTTGCAAACACAGGAAGAACATTAAAGAGGAGACAAAGGTGGGGTCTTATCATTAAGACGTTGAACAGTGTTTTGGAGACTTGACTTCAAACCTTGAAATGTACTGAAAAAAGTAGATTGGCTTACAAGCATAAACACAAAATAGTAAGATAGAAAGATAATAAGATAAAATCAAGGAAGAATCAGGCCAAAAGAGAACAAAAGAAAAATAGATACTGGAACAAACTAGAAATTATTTAAGAAGTAAACTGGGAAAAAATTGAAAACAGGACACAAGCTGAGTATGAATAACCTGGGCAGTGGTGACTATAGCCTGGGAAACTGTTTGCTATCAGCCTGTACCACAGATCCCTACATGCAGAAGGTGCAAATAATGAGCAGGAAATGAGAGACTTGGAGCCGTGCATCAAGCCAAATAATGAAAATACTTCTCTATCACTCTGGAAACATAATTTTAGAGTATTTTTCACCATGGTAATCACTCAACAAAAGGCTTTTGACATAATAATGTACAGTGCTGCAATGCTTAAAAGTCACGCACTCAGCATATTCAAAAAATGGAATTCACAAAGCTGAGTCAGAGATCCAACTTTGTCCTACATTGTCTGGAGGAAAAATTAAGTCTGTAGACTGGGATTCAAAGCAGAGAATAAGTGGAATATAGAGATGCGTGATCTCACTCTATCAGAGAGTTTTAGTGTGCCTAAAGTGCCTTGCCTGCTTTAAACACCTGCTACATGGTCACTATTCAGATTTCCTGCTTCCGAGGGCCTGACATAATTTCCTGCTTTTAGACACCAGTTTGCTCCCAGGGTAGTTTAAGCATTTGGCCTTTGACAAAAATGAGAAAAAAGAGACTGTGTAGGACTTGACCCTATGTGATCCTTTCTGGCCAAATTCCCAAGCAACTATTTACAGGGCAAGGCTCCTGCTATCGGGTCTGACTGCCTTTCCCTTTCTGGTTGTAATGTATCTCAGTGATAATAGGAAGAGAAGGTAAGTCATGGTCAAATCACTCCAGGGACTGTCGGTACAGATGCCCTTCTAGAACACAAAATCCAGATGTGAAAATCCTCTTAGAGTGAGGAGCTAGATCAAAGAGGTCTTTTGGTAAACAGCTGAATTATTAGTCTGTCATGCAAATGTGGCCAGAAGCATCAACTTCCCCTTGCATCCATAAAGTCAGATACGATCTCAGGGATTCTAACCAGCTGTTCACCCCCAGGATCTGACATACACTGCTGCCTGCCAATGTGTCTATCCAAGGTGTCTCATACACCCCAGGACATCAGAATAAGATTTTCCTAAACTTAAACTCTAAATTCTGGTTAAAAGCTGTTGGGATCATGTGTTTAAGTGGACCCTGACAGTGTGACTGTACTTCTAGTAAAAATAAATGTGAGTATGTCTATAAGTGCTTTATTCTACCTACACTGTAGATAACACAAATTTGCATAGCCAGCCTAAACTGCACACAGCTTTTGACTACTTGTCTCTTCTACTGCAAAAGAAGAATATAATGTGATGCTTCTGGGCAGTAGGCTAGAGAGCTGAAAATGTAGCAGCATTAATATCAAAGGGATATAAGAATAATTTAAAACAGTACCTGTGCAATGAGAATTAATAAAATGAAATAAAGAAATAGAAAGATGAAGTGAAAAAAGCACCCTGAGCATTAAAACTATTGGACTGCTGACTAATTTCCCATGGGAAGTAATAGGTGGTTGGTTTGCATTTTTATACAAAGTCCAGTCAAATGCAAATGTTCAATATAAAATGTTCTGAGATTAAAGAAGAAAATGTACTACTTTTCCACATAGGCATTGACTTTCTGTTTCAGTGTTTTGAGTAATAACTCAGGTCACTTAACTTATTCATAATGACATAAATCTGTAGGAAATGTATTGACTTAATAAAATTCAGTACCCTATTTTGAAAGGTGTTGAGACCCTCTTCCCCAGCTCTAAGTTTGTACACAGAGACTGGAAAAATACAGAAGGTTTTCTGTTCTTCACTGCACTTAACATCACAGTTCAAAGGTGATTCGGTGCACAATTGTGTAATACTAAAATTGATTTCTTGGCTCAGTGAAAGCAAAAATTACATGGAAATACTACAAATGAAACCCAAGTCAAGACCATTTCTCTATTTGAGACATGAGTTAATTAGCAGATACCATGTTTTCTACAGTTTTTTTGCAAATTAAAAAAATGTTGCTAGGTAAATAAGTTCAAAAATAGAACACAATTAGTGACACTCAGGGCTACACATAACAAGTTTGAGAAAGTTCCAGAATTTTCCACTGAAAACTATAGAACCTTCCACAAAATATCAACTTCTTTCAGATTAGTTCTTCGAAGGAAAATATTGATCAGCAACCATTCCTATTGGGGATAAATATTTATCAACATTTTGGAGTTGATTGTGGATCTCATGAGAGTCAAATCTCAGCTGACAATATATTTCCTGTGCATCCATAGATTATTTGAATTCAAACATTTTTCCATTAAGGAAATATTTTAGTGTTGAGGAAAACAAAAGAACTCTTGATTCTTCTCCATTTTTTATTTATTTAAATGAAATGTTTTGTGTGGTAGTCAAAAACCCAGGTATGCAAATACAGAAGCCTCTGCTGGACTTCTTTCTTGAGACAGCAGACATCAGAAATCCTCATTGATGTATGTCAAGTCCCAATTAGTGCTGACAGAGTCCACTGTTATACAGAGTCCATTTTGACATTTACCTAGATCTACTGTTTGTAAAGAATGGCAAAATTAGCTTTAAAAGTTTATGGATTCTGGAATTGAAGTAACAATGGTAAGACTTTTTAAAGGAAAGATTTGGATTGGAATGAAATTATTTCAAATATGAGAGCATTCACTCAGTTGACAGTCAAATAATGACCCAAGACAGCTTGCTGTAAGCTAGAAGACATATGAGAGTTTTCAGCCATTTATTTAAACTGCATATTTCATATCTGAAACACTTTTAATTAGAATAAGTATTTGTGGGAAAGAATACATTTAATTCTTCTCATGTACATACAGTCATGATTAAAGTAATTAAAATGGTTTTAATCTAACTCAAAACATTAAAGGTACCGAGCTTTTGAGCACAGTGGCTGTGCAAAAATAGATCACATCTTTCCAGTCTGTTGATGCATTTGGGTTTTAAGTAAGCTCTTGAAAGTCAGAATACTGTCATAAGATTTAGCTTCCCCACACAACACATACATTGGACATAATTTTGTTGTCATTTCATTCAAGTGTGCACAGTTGCATGCAACAGTATTGCATATACATATTTGACCAAAAAAAAATATCAACAGGACATATAAATCATTTGAAAGTTCCTTAACTTTTCTTATTTTACCCTCTATTTCATATTGAAAAGTAGTGAGGGACTGGCTGGCACCATCTCAGAGAACACTGTGGTTTGTTTCCTCATTATGGAAATTTGTGGTTAACTTTGCATTTTGTTTTTTCTTTTCAACATTGTTTCATTGTTCTCTCCCCTTATGTTTAGGAGTATCTTGTTCAAAAAAGAAAAGATACTATTTCCCTGTAGAAATAAACCCAGTTCCACTCATGAAGAGAACTATTCATAATATAGAGTCAGAATTAATTTAAAAATGCCCATCTGTGTTACAGAAAAGACCTCTAATTCATGAAACTGTACTGAATGCTAGTTCAGCTTTCTGAAAGAGCTAATGTTTTACTGCTACAAAGTTTAGACAAACATTTGCTCCCTCTAAGTATTAGTCCAGTTCCTTAGAGGGGTGGTCATATCATGGCAGCTAATTTAGTTACTTACTGTTCTGTTTATCATTTTCAAAAGGGGGCCATCTATTCAATGGGAAGCAACAGAGTCCTACAAGGGCCAAAGTCACATAATTATAGGGCTGTGTCTCTTCCTCTTCGTCTTGTTTGAGGAGTAGTTAACGACACTGTTAGGGATGCTTGGTAACTAAAGAGAAGACTCACACTGTTTTACTACAATAATATTATTCATTCAAGCTCTCTCTGCCTCTTGTCCAAATAAGTGTTTCTTTCATTCCTCTTTTGCCATCATATCAGAAGGAAACTCAGAAAGATTCATGGAGGGTAAGTGCTGTGTCATGAAGTGAAAGGAAACAGATGGTCACCCGTGACCTGAACAGTAACATTGCAAATAAGCAGTCAGGGCTGAACATCTGCACTCTGGTTTCTATAAGCAATAGGAGAGACAGGCTTCTTTGCTCAGCTTCATCTAACAGTTTTTAATAGGTATTACTTTATATTCTATACATTTGTAGACTAAGATATTTATTTATAGACTGAAAGTTAAATATCAGCTTTAATTTTATGATTGTGTAACCCAGCGAAGACTTAAATGTGGTTTTATGCACTATACAGTAAAAGGCAGAATTTGGACCCTCTGTGTGGGTGTGTGTGCACTTTTTTCTTTGAGTCTGTGCATAAATACACATGAAGATCCTCAGGTAAGCCATGAGCCAAACCAGAATTTCAGTTAAAAATGAAAAGCTCACAATACAAACCAAAGTGTCTTATGCTTGGTCGGTGGTTTTTCCCAGAGGCACTCTTAGTAGCATTGTTCTCTCATTAAGATAAGAGGTCTAACAATATAATCAGAATCTTCATTATACACCATTCCATCACTAATTCAGAATTTCTATGGGTCCTTTGCTTTACATTTCAAGCAAGAAGAACACTCTTCCTCAAAATGTTAAGTTCTGCTGACTGACATATAAATTAACTTACTTGAAAGTAGCAAATAGCCTTAAAAATCAGAAATACATATCATAACAGTGATTCATCTCTTCATAATACCTTCTTTCAAAGAGCAAACATTTTAGTACTTTCATCTGGGGTTTTTTGTTGGGCGAGTTTGGGGGCTTTTTTGATAAACAGAAAATGAAAAAGAATTACACCAAAAATGAAGACAAATAACCAAGATGCAACAGAACCTGTCAAAATATTAATCAGTAATTGCTTCTAATTCATTGGTCTCATTTTCGATGTATTCCTTTGTACTCCATAATGTAACTATACTCTAGTTATGAATAGTTCATTGTCAAAAGAGAAGAACATACTGTGTGAGTATCCATGGGAGTCTGCTCCAGGTCCAGTATCCATTGACCTGGATGAGAGAATAAAGAGGATACTTATTTAATGTGCAGATAATTACATTTTCAGATAACAAGATAGGGAGGACAGCCAGGAATTAAAACTCACCTTGAGAAACTGGTGGTGGAGGTCTGACCTGAAAGCGAGTCAATAATAAGTGTCAGAAAGAATCAACTTCACAAACTGTCCCTGATGCTAGAACAACACCTAATCAGAAGTTCTATGGAAAAATAATACAGATTTTAAGGTTACTACAAGAATACTAAAAGGCATGTCACTACTGTTATGTACAAAGCAGCTGTCTTGTACTTCATGTAGACTCCAAACAAATATTATGTGTCCATATAGTCATTCAATATAGGCTGTTCATCTATGCTTAAAATAAATCAAAAAATAAGCATTGGGCCGTGACTGTGGGTAACACATTCAGTAACTGTCAACAGCATCATCCTGCTGCAAAAAATTATAAGCACCATACTGGTAAATCTTAGCTAGTTTCCCTGCACTGGAAGGAAGGTGTGGAACAAGCAGAAATTGAAAAACTGTAAGAAGAATCATCAGCTGTCTAGAAATAATACCTTGGAGGAAAGAATGAATACATTTAGTAGTTTACACCAAAGACAAAGTAAAAGTGAGAGTATGATAACATGATCCCAAAAATATCAAAGATTAGAATAGTCTGTTTTCTCAGCTTATGGTGGATTGCATTCAAAGGACAGGAAAGAAGATTTGGGTTAGGTAAAAAGACAAAAAGCCTGTTTGATAGTAAAAGAAAATGAGGTGTTGAAAGAGATGGGCTGAGGAAGGAGCCATCAGGAACAATTGATTATGCTTGCGTTATTGATGAGGCAATCTGACAAAGTACCTTAAAGCATTACAGTTTAGTGAAACAATCTTTGATTCCCACCATTCCTACCTAGGGAAGCCAGGTTTCATACCCATGAAACACATTCTAATAACTGATTGAGACAGTATCTAAAACCAAATTGTTCAAGATATATATTCTTGATCCAAAAAAGAAATCAGAACTTTCCAATAATCCTTGTGGCTTTGTTGAATTTCAGCTCAACAGTAACTGTAGAGCTAAACCAGACATGTGAACAGCAGAGTAGTCATGTAAATCTTCCATTTTTCCTGCCGTGTAGTGATATTCTCAAAAAACCTAAATGAACTAGGTGAGTAGTTCTCACTTGCAGCTGTAACTTAGATATTACAGTCAGTGAGCACACACAGCGCTTTAAGTACCCATTGTCCAGTTTTTAAAGTGAGGCCCAAGTCATTAAAACTAAGCTTTCTAAACCTGGTTGTATCTGAGCCCCAGACAAACCCATTTCCCTACCCTCTCTGCACTTACTGTTATGATCAAAGGAGAATGGCTCTAACTTAGCTAAACCGTATTTTAAAATACCAAGGCAAGATTAAGTATGAAAACACTTTAACCATAACGACAACACAGCAACAACAGATCATGGAGAATTAAACTGAAATTATATCAGCTGCAGTGTGATTTCATTATGGCACACTATCAGAAAATATGGAGTTTTGCTTGAAGTGGCTAATAATGATGGACAGCACCTTCAATAACCTCACTGGGAAATTTGGAAATTCTGCCCCAGGAAGTAACAAATCCCACATAACAGCATTTCTGATGTAGCTGTTCAGGGAGATCTCAGGAGTCTGATGTGAACCACCAGTCTCCAGTCACCTGGAACTTGTACTCATCACCATGACAAATGCTGCAAGTTCCTGAACTATAATCCTTCCAGTTAGCTCTCAGTATATTCTTGATAGGAATAAAAATCTATTTTACTTTGACCTAGGTAATTCTATACTACATCAGAACAAAGCTACTACACTTGAATAAAAATAAATTATTTTTAATTAAGTATATAAATTAATAGGGACTGCTAAAGTGTTTGTATGTTTTTGTGACAAAGGCCAACATAATAATAACAAATTTACATGATCTGTTCCATCATATTCATGAGTTTGGAATTTGTCTTTTTTAATGCACAAACATCAGAAAAAGTAGAACAAGGAAAGATTCACAAATGCAATTTATCTTACAAACAAACCACAATCACACCAGACTGAACAAGGTTAGCCTTGGAAGGAAGAAGAAATGGATGACAGCAGGGGAGGATTCATCTGATCAAATGTAGACTCCTACAGTGCAAATCTGATCTAGCCAGCTGGATTACCCTTCCTGCTAGTAGAGAAAAACAAGTACACATAGGGTGTTATTCCTCACATCATATTTAGGATAGGTCAGATTAATTATGCCCCACAGTGCCTTTGTCTTTCTTAAGACTGTAAATGTAGCCTAGGAAAAGTAATTCAAATATAGACAGCTAGATTGCAGACTTGTAAAGTGATGTGAGATGAATTCCACTCTTAACAACCACTGTAAGTTGTGCAGAAAAACGGAACTAGAAAAAAAAATCCTAATTAAGAAAGAAGTCCATCTTTTTTCTCCTAAAGTTTTTTAAGGAAACATTTATGTCAGGAACACAAACCTGCAAAAAGCAAAATATTTTTCCTGTTAAGATTTTTAAAAATAAAATTTGCAGAAACATCTATTTCAATTTAGTTTTCATTCCTCTTCAGTTTTAAGAATTTATTAAGTTATCTTTTCCTCTCTTTCTCCAAGTGCTTCCAATGGAGATAAAAACCTGAAGATTTGGTACTAATGAGAGGCTAAAAGTACAGCTATAGACTCAACTCCATCATGGTGTGTGTCTTTGTTGACTTCAGTAGAATTCTGCAAAATGAATTTGACCTTGGATGTTTTCAATCAGTGTGTTCCAAATGAGAAAAAATTGTTGTTAGTAAAGACCAAAGAGGGAAATAAATCAAAGACACAAAGGGCAGCCAGTCGTCCAATTCTCTCTGATGCTCAGTGGGAATTGGGTGCTTAACAGCCCTTAGTATCCTTGAAAATCTCCTCTTGGGATTTGAAAATGAAAAGAGAAATGGGTGACCTTTTTTACCTTCCAAAAATTGCTGGGTGAGAAGTTAGGTCTTTCTGTTATTTTGGGGTGGAGAAATGAAAGAGAGGCAGAAAGACTGAATAATTTTTTATAAATAAAATTTTACCATAGTGGATCACCCCAGTAAGAAAGTGGGGGGAAGGGATGTAATTTGTTTGCTTCAGTTTTCAAAATGTGCATTTGAATCAGTTTACTTTCCTTTGTGAAAAGACAACGTAATAAAAAAGCCCATGTCTAGATCAAAATAGTTCCTATTCTGAAGGGAACATGTAAGGATCTTGCAAGAATGACAGTCATAGCTCTTAGAAAAAATACAAGCATGGGAAGCATACACTTTTGCTAGATTATGTAGGTATTAATTAACTCAAAGAGCCGATCAGTCTAGAGAGCTGTCTCTCTCCCTTCTCATACATACATTAGATTCCCTGTCTCCTTTCATCAACCAAATTGAAATTAAAACAACAAATGTATATCACTTTCCTTTGCACATGGTGCAGGAGGTAGGAGAGAAGTCATTAATATATATGGACAAAGTTTAAGATTAAAACATGAATCTCATTCCAGTTGTGACGATAAGTCGGGGTTGAAATGAATTCAGGTCTCTGGACCACTTTGCCTTAACCCAACCATCCATACGGCAAATTACCTGGAATGATTAGATTGCAGAATTGTACCCATGGGCCCCTTAGCCATTAAGCACAGGGTGCTAGAAACTCTGTCACTGCTTCAACAGAAATGAAAAGGGCAGCTAACATTATACAGGATGTTTCTGTTCTGCAGCAAGTGCCAGGAAGGCAGCAGCTTCTAATCCCTGCTAGGGAGTTCCCCTGTCCTTCCTCTTTTTTACATGCACTTGATTGAAAGCTTTTTACTCATTCCTTGCACAAAAAGGAAGGTAAACACAGCTGTAGGATTTTAATGGCCTGAAGATAAGTGCACATATTTTTGTTGTTTTGGTATTGCAGGCTGTTGACTGAATTTCAAAGAAAGCAGTAACAACAGAACAGTGAGGGATTGTACTGACTCAGGAGATGCATTAATATTCAGACCATTCTACCAAATATGCTTGGGAATATTGTCAAGTATAATAAATTCACCACAAACTCCTTAACTGCTGTACATTGCAGGCTACTACAGGCAGCTGGTGAAATCTAAGGTAACTGACCAAAAGCACGGATACATGCTTTATAAATGATTCAGGCCTCAAGCTTCCTTTGACTAAGTGAGAATATGCAGCCAGGTATAAAATGAATAGAGGGGCAATGGCCTTTGTTAAAACAATATAAATGAACACAAGCATGACATGGTTATAGCATGTCACTGTACTCAGAGCATGCTGTACATATCTGATGTCATTACTCGTATTAAGTTCATTGTGTGAATGCTGACAAAGAGGAAAAGGAATTATTTAAAGTCTGTAAGTGTATTCTGTTTTAAAGATCATTTAGCTCCATGCAGTCAGGTTACAGCTTGCAATGAACATTTGTATTTCTGGCTGGTAGAAAGCTAATCTCAACACCATATAGATATTTGGAGATGCTCTGAGACCGTGTCTATCCCCACAAAAAAAAAAAAACAAAAAAAAACCAAAAAAAACCCAAAACCCAAAAAAAAAAAACCAAAAAAACCAAAAAAGAAAACAACAAAAAAAACACAACAAAAAACCCCAAACAAACAAACCAAAAAACCCAAACAAACCAAAAACAAACAAACAAAAAAAACCCAAACAACTACCAGAATAGAAGGCTGAAGCAGAACTGAGACATAATTCTCTATACATATGTGCACATACCTATTGTACATGAATTGTCTTTCAGAGAGTTTGCTATACTATATGTATCTACTCTTCTCCTACAGATATTAAACAAAGGATCTTCACTAGAGTCACTATGCATCTAGAATGATTCTGAATTTTTACTACTTTATTCAGGCTCTTTGCAACTCTGTAGTCAAGAAATACCTGTTTGCTGAAATTTTCTTCAATTACATGTGCAAAAATATTTTTCACATTAGATTCCCCTTTTCCTATTGGAATTACATTTCAGAAATGCAGCTTGACTCCCAAAGATAAATATGCAGAAAAACACCTCTACTTTCCTGGGAAGTGCCCAGGTCTATGAGAAGCTCTGCAATTGGAACAAAATGAGGTGAAAGCCTAATAGGGGTTTGAATTTTACTGCTTTGATCTGATTGTTGTTAATCCTCCAGTTCAGCCTTCTAGTCAGAAGGAACAAAAAAATTTACGAAAAGAATAAACAATGGTTGCACAAGAAGAGTTATTAAAAGCTAGATGGGTGATGATATTACTTGCCTATACACAGTCACTTTCATATATTGGTCTGGTAAAACAATATACATACCAAGCAGAGCATGGACCAAAGCAGTGAATAACAACCTCCATTTCAGTTGCAGCCCAACTGGAGTGTTCACTGCCTGTTACACATGTTTAATCTGCATATAGGTTTATTGCAAATTTGGAAATTATTGCAGAACCATTCATATGAATGACTGATCATATTTCTGCGTACACAATCAAAAAATCATTTAGGTTGGAAAGGCACTCTAAGATCATTGAGTCCAACCATTCACCCAGCACTGTCAAGGCCACCATTAAACTATGTTCTAAGTGCCACATTTACATGCCTTTTAAACACCTTCAAGGATGGTGACTTTGCTAATTCTGTGGGCAGCCTGTTCCAATGCCCATCCACTCTCTCATGGAAAAAATTTCTACTAATATCCAATCTATATCTCCCCTGCCACAACTTTAGGCCATTTTCTCACTCACTACTTGTGAGAAAAGACTGGCCCTGACCTTGCTACAACCTTCTCTCAGGTAGTTGTAGGGTGAGAGACCTTCTCTGAGCCTCCTTCTCTGCAGGCTAAACACCTCCAGCTCCATCAGCCTCTCTTCGCATAATTTACTCTGGACCCTTCCTCAGCTCTGTTGCCCTTCTCTGGACTCGTTCCAGCACCTCAGTGCCTTAACCCAGGATTTGAGGTGTGGCCTCTCCAGTGCTGAGTACCGGGGGAAGATCACTGCCCCCATCCTTCTGGCCACCGTATTGCTGATCCAAGCCACGATGCCATTTGACCACTTGGCCACCTAGGCTTATGTTCAGCCAGCCATTGACCAGTATCCCTAGATCCTTTTCCATTGGGTAGCTTTATATAATCCTTAAATTCAGTGCCTGCATCTCTGCTTGAGTCAGATGTCTCAGTGTTCATGCATTCTGCACATACAATTGCACAAAGAAAAAGGTATGAAAAAAGGAGGTTTTAAAATGTGATGAGATAAAGCATTTTAAACATAAACCTAGCATTTCAGGACTACATCATTCTGGTGTATTTAATTACAGGGAACACTGTAAGCAGTATCTAATTAGCTGAGCACTTGGGGCCTCAAATTTCTCATGATGTTTTCAGGAAAATATTTCACAAGTATCTATCATTGCCTGCATGGGCTGTAAACAGAAGGGAAAAAATCAGGCAGAGAAATTCGAGTACTTTCAAAATAATAATCCTTGTATACAATATTTTCAAACAATTCGGAATGTGAAAATAAATCCTTATGCTATGAAACTGAAAATCTCCATGAAAACCTTAACTGCAGTCTTATGGCTGCTTCAGCACAGCACAGAGTCAGTACCCAGAAAAAACTAGATGAATCAGCCCATGATTCTTAGACTATTTTTGCAGCCCTGTCTCAGTTCTCTAGAATGAGACAGCTGCATTTACAAAGAATCATATTTTTGTCTGGCATACTTTCTTTCCTCCAAATCTGGAATGCTTTGAAACACGAAATTCATGATCAGATTAATTACATAAAATCAATCAGGTACATTGGCTTTCCAGTGGTGTCATTGTGACATGACAGCAGGAATTCCCAAATTCCACAGACATGAATAATCCAACAGCCTGTATTCCTAGTGTTATTCTTGATATGGATTTCACCATTAAACTCAGACAAGTGACTGTAATATAAATAGGAAAGCTTGACTGGAAACACATCAGGCCCTTGGAGAGAAATTGAATTTTGACCCAAATTTTATGTCTGGTACCAATCTACAATGGGTAAGTCAAATCATGACCTGACATTTTGGCAAATTCCCAGCTGGCTTTTACAGTGACAGTTCTGGCTCACCCTTAATGCTTTCTCTAGCTTTGGACATACAAGATAGGGCTTGAGGGTTCTAGTTTTCAATAATATTCTCTATTCCAGGCCCAGACAAACAAAAAGCTAAATTTAGTTAGAACTATGCAAAAAAAAGTCGTTCTCTTCCAAGTATATTCTAACATAAAGAAATATTGGAGATAATATCTTATAAAAGTAGATATTACTTAACTGAAATTCCTTACAGTCTACTGTAAAGACCTAGCTAGCAGTATTATCTTTGCTAATGAGATGGTTTCCTGAGAGTTTGGCATACAAAGGATTAGAAACACCAATTGCATTTATATCAGTGCATGAATGACAAGTAATGACAGTTAAAGAATCTTTAATAATAATCATGAAAACTTCCTCTGGAAAACACTCCTATACCTTTAATTGATTTACAGTATTTTAATAAAAGATATGTTAATTCTTAGGAACAAACTGAATATGTCTTATTATTCTGAGTTCTAAAAGACCTGCAGTTTGCTCTGAAGAGATCTGATGAATCTATGAAAGTTTATAAGCACAATTTTTATTACAGTTTATATATTTGCAAAGATTAAGGTGTACAGTAACTACTTTATTTACCAAGTCTTATAGTAGAGGGGCAAACATAATAATAGCAATTAAAATGGAAAACAGCAGGAACACTGAGCACAGCAGTCTGGTTACAATGGAATTCCTGCTGGTAGGACAACAGGAACAGATCAAACAAGAAGCAGTACTGAAGAGAAAAGGAGCCAGCAAAAATAATGAACTTTTAAATTATAAACAGAAATGGACAACCTTCTCTTTAAGCAATGTAAAAAAGGTGAATATAAAATTCAGTTACATGAAATAGGCAGAAAGCCACTATGAATAGAAACACTGCAGACAAGTTATTATAGAATGAGGGTTGTTTGCTGCATGGTTGTCAGTGAAAATGTATTGCTCTTATATTCCTTTCAAAATTAAAATGCTGCATCTGGGGACAGCTGTTGACTGATAAGGAAGGACTGCCTGGATTTCAGTGACATTATTTCTCTGCAACAGTATGTAGAAATTAATTTAGTTAAAGGGAAGACATGAAAATAAAACTGAAATAGAATGGATTTAAAGATGCTTCTTTTCCAAAACTCAGAGCTCATTATTATTATTGTCATTGCTGTTATTATTATTATTATTATTATTATTATTATTATTATTATTATTATTATTATTATGGTTTTATTTCCCTTCAATTTCTGGTGCTGAAATATGTTTCTTTCAGATGATTCCCTCCTGTCTGCAAATCCAAATAACTGAGATGTAATGACAGTTGTGAGCATTAGGAAGAGTATTCTATACATGTTTTGATTGAACATTTTTCCATTCTGTATCCTATTTTTAAAGGCTTTATATTAGTTGAGTGAATATCAGCCAGTACAAGATTTGCCTGGAAATGGACCAATAGCCACACCTTTGCTGTCATTTGTGCACAATGCCTAGGGATTTATGGAATAGAATACCTGCTTTATATAAAAATACTCATTTTAAAACAAAATGAGATCAGGTCTTTTTGTTGTTTTTTTTTTTTTTTTTTTTTGCCAC
This sequence comes from Sturnus vulgaris, assembly GCF_052056855.1. NCBI lineage: Eukaryota > Metazoa > Chordata > Aves > Passeriformes > Sturnidae > Sturnus > Sturnus vulgaris. Next base: position 127,346,296 of record NC_142243.1, read on the forward strand.
CTAGAATCAGAAAGGAAACCATAAACAAGTAATTCCCAAATGCTATATTGGATGATGGTCCTCATACATTTATATTTAAGGGTATTTTTCCTGGGAAAAAAAAATTTCTTTTGTGTTTATCTCACTGAAATTCAGTATCTCTTGCTTGGAAATAATCTCATGCAATATTTCCTAACATTCTACGGGAATAAAGGTTCATTCCCAGCATTCCCAGTAGAAATCCTAATTATATGTTGCCATGAAAAGCTGAGTTATTCAGATACATTTCTACAACTTTCCAATTTTACTTATACTATAAAAGGTGGTCCTTGTAGCACAAAAGATGATTCTTCCAGATGCATCAAATGCCTGAAAAAATATCCACAGATCAACAATTTAATATTTAACAGAGGAGACAGAACACCTTTTTCCTGCTCAAGAATGGAGCTGAAAAACATTGCTACTGTGATCCCTAGATCTCCTGATTCTGATGAAATTTTATTGCTACGACAGTGTCCTACTCAAACACCAGTGTCTAGACTCATATGACACAGCATTAATAATTCACCCTTTTATTTATAAAGCTCATCCCCTTTTACAAGCCAAGATGCTCTAAGATAACTAGTCAAGATATTCAGTGTATTTCAAATGAGGTCACAATAACTTTTGATAACATGACAAAGAATGCCTTTACAAAGCTTTCAAACGGCAAGGAAATTTAAAAAGCATTAAGTTTGTAAAAGGAAGCACTCACTACAAAAGTACCAGATAACCTTAACTCTGCCCTTTCTGTGTGTGAGCATTGTCCTTCCGAGAACATAACTACCTATTCTTCTTATTAAAACAAAAGCCTGGTGCCTTCTCACTCAGTGCCAGGGTGCATTGTGCTCAGGGAGCACAAGCTGTTCGATACTCCATTTGACCCGCAGAGTTTATTTACTGCACACAGTCAAACCCTTCTCCAGGCACTCCAGCACAATTCCATGCTCTTGGCCTTGTTCAGTGGCTAGCAGGTAGTGGGACAGCCTGGTCACGAGCCTGCCCAAGCCACCGAGCATCTTCCTACACATTTCACTGCTCTTGTGTTTGACCTGCAGGGGGTGGGTGCCCTATGGAAGAGCAGAACCTGGTCCTTTAGGCAGGGCTGGTGACATGACACAGCAATCGGGCACAGCTGAGGATGAAATCATTCCCTAGTGAAATTTATCGTTCTCGTTGTATAGATTTACAGGGGGGAAAAAAGACTCCTCCCTGCCCAACAGAAAAGACAAAGAATAAACAAAAAGCAGTTTATTGGTTATTTGCTTGGAAAAGAAAAATGTACTGATCTGAGCAAAATATATCTTTGTGAAATAACTCCAAGTCTATATGCACTGTCATGTGTGGCATATAAAGGATTTTTTTCAAAATTTTGCATTTTTATGCATCCACCTTCATACACACACATTGAGTCTGAACACAGACAACCTGGTTCAGAAAAAAAATAGTTTACATGTGCATTATGATGCAGAGAAATAGAAAAATAATTTTTGTAGAACTACAGAAAAACAAATCCCTGAGGCACTCTCAATCCAAATCTCAGCTTTCCCATCTACTACAAAAACATAAGATTGCTTCCCTCTTTTGAAAATTAAGGTCTTTTCAATAAAATGTCCTTCCTATTCTCCCCTCCCACTAACTATTTCTCTCCTTGGGGATAGAAATATACCAGCTTTTCTTGTTACAGTTCTCAGAATAAAACCATCTCCCTGGCAGAAACCAAGCAGAAATCTTTTAAGTGAGTGACTCATAAAAAAGGGAGGAAAAAAAGAATCTGTGAAAGTCTGTGAGATCCATTTGGACTGTTTAAGATAATTCAGAGCTTCCCATCAAGGTGCCTTGGTTCTTCTCTTTCAGGTGTCTGTATTTCTCTCTTTCTCCTGGAATTTGTACAGATGCATGGTACAAGATCAATAGAAGACTAATGCAGGTGAAAATAAAATTTAAAAAAAATCGGTTTTCTTTTCAGTTGAAGTCCTGGTCTCACAAACGTTACTCACTTGTTTTTGCAGAGTTTTTTAATATTAAAATCTTAATCATATGAAAGAATATTTTTTAAAGGATAGTTTCTCCCTTACAATGCCATAGAAGAGTATCTGGCCTGGCTTTTTTCTCAAGATTAGGACCTCAACAATATTCATCCCAGAAAAAATTCCATAGTTGTAGCCAGGAATTTATGTAAGTCAGGAAAGAAGAAAAACTTGAATAACTGTGTCAGCATTTTATCTGTGCAAACAGTGAAATTACAATTAAACAAAACAAGGGAAATCTTATTAAAATTCATACTAACTGTGGTACTTAAAAACCATTTTCAAAAGAGAAATGTTATCTATATTAAATGTTATTTAATAATTTGAGATAAATGTTTCAAAGAATACTCGCTACATACAGAAAATATTTTAAGATAATGCATTAATCACACATAATCAGTGAGGGGTTTGACCTGTGTTTTTCCAGGGCAGACACAAAGTCAGGTTTTTGCAAAAGTCAATCTGTTACAAAACATGAGGCAGCTACAGAGCATCATTGGTGCTTATTAAATATCCTACATACTTATTGTTTCAGAAATTCTACAATCAACAATAGATCAAAATACAGGTCACTGAACCAATGCAAATATTAGCTGTCTAACTAATATATTCACCACGCTTTCTTCAAGCAATACTCTTAAGGAAAACTGCAAAACCAGATGGGTTTGCTGCTGCTTCTTAGGCTGGCACTGCACTTCTGTTTTCAAAGCTAATGTTTCACAGCCTTTCTCTAAACTAAAAAGCATCTGACTCAGAAAAATGTCCTTTTCTGTATAGAGAAAGAAGCAGGCAGGATTGCTTTCCAGCACACATCTGCTCCTCTCCTGAAAACTCAGGGACGGACTCGTGACTGCAGGGATGACTGATTCCTTAACCAACTGTGCCACCATGAGGCCAGAGGACCCAAATGCAAAAAAATCACACACGTATCTCTGCTATCAAATGTTTTTAAAATTAAGAGCCTTTGTAAGCCTATATATATGTTTTAGAAATTTAAGAATTCATATATTCAACCAGAGAAAACATTAATTTCATTCCAAATTAATTACAAATGGCTTGCCAAAGCACTGGAATTCACACTGACCTTCTTTCTCTGTCCTTTGTATTTACCATTATGTACAAGAGTTTCAGAAATTACAGAGTGTGAGGGATAAGAACTGTGGTATTGAGGATTATATGAATTAGGTATGGCTTCATTATCATGAATTTCTTTCCAGATCTTGCAAATTAAAGTTAAGTACCTTCAGCATCTATTAAACCTATCAGTGTCATGTGGGGCCCAGAAAATACCTCTAACTATATGAGGAACCCAAGGGACCCAAACAGAAGTTCACAGTAAACATTTAATACATATTGAAAGCATTAAGATGAGCACTAAGCACAGCAGTGGTCGTGGCTTCTTGGATCAGGGAACCGGAGTGAGAGTACAGGTCTCAGCTTTCATATCACATGCATCAGTTAATGCATTCTCCCAAAAATAGGAACTAAAGTCCTCAGATGCCTTCCTTCACAAAGGGATAAAGATCCACTGTCCAGGAGCACTCCTCTCCCACCATGTAGGGCACATAGTGAGGGTGGAGTATGGACAGTGCAGAAAGGAATGAAAGGGGAATGGCAGACAAGAAAGAGGGAGAAAGATTGTTTTCACATTGTAACTGGGGCCTGGTTGCTAAAAATTTTAGGAAGTGGCAAGCAGAGAGCAGAACTCAGGTCTTCCCCTCCCAGTCAGATGCTTCCATCACCATGTTGTGGATCCATATATTCAAGTTCAACAGAAGAAGAGGCATTCTTTCACCCTCAGCTCAGCTGCCTGGTGCACAGGGTAATCTCTTGGAGAACAAAGATTCGAGTCACTTCAACTCAAAAAAAAAAAAAGGTAAAACTTGTCAGTGTTGTCATGGAACCTGTACCTCTAGGAGGAAGGTGAAGTAGGAGAATGAGGAAGGTAGGATGCAGTGTGACTTGTTGGGTAATTTCCATTCACCCTGAATTGTTGGGGGCATCAATCTGCCACATCCTAAGGGTTGATCTAGACACTGCATCTGATGTTTCCCCATCTCCTAATCCCCCAGAATACCTGCAAGAAGTCAAGTGAAAAGAGGTAGAACAAGGTTTACCTTACTTCTACTTCAAATCCCATTCTCATTTTTAAAAGCACAAACAGTAAAAAGACAATATAAGGAATACATTCCACACAGATGACAAGAAGGAACATTCAGTTCAAAACAACAAGGTTACTCACTGTTATTGCCTGTGTACAAGTACCTACTTTTGGGACACTCATTTTTCAGCTTCCATCAACAATATTGACAATCAATTCAAAACCTTGAACCCTGAAAAGGAAGTCGTTTTTGAGACACCACAGGATTTCTGAAAAACCTGCATGATTATGTCAAATACAGCACAAATCTACAGGGAACCTATAGCTGAATCAAAAGGCCTACATGGGACCCAAATTTCAACAACAGAATCGTGTCCTAAATCATGTCCTAAATAGTTGGCTCTATTGGTATCAAGGACTCATGTGGACAATTACCTATAAAAAAATACATTTCAGTCTTCTAGTTCAGAACTAAAAATCCTTACCCATATGTAAGGTTTGAACTGAAATATAAGACCTTGCAACCTGGCAGACCATCTAGACCACCTAGAGAGCCAGACAGAGGTATGTATCCTTTTGAGATGCCTTCAGATGCCTCACTTAGATCTAAGGTGCCTCTCCAGAAGACCAAGAGCTTCCCACAGGTTCTGTGTCATCACTGCCAGTCATGCAATTGCCTTGAATCTCCAGTGTGCCTCAGAGAGCAGTGAATATCTTTGTACAGGTAACCAAATAAAGATTCTAATAAAATTGATTCAACCCAGTTGAGTTAAATACCTGCCCATGGAAGCAGCAGTAGTCAATTTTCCAGAACAGAGGCTGGACTCAAATGTAGTCTTCACATAGGATATAGATATAGCTGAAACATCTCCCTCCCTGAGTGAGGGCTCTAACTCTTACCTGAGGTTTCCAGCCTGGAAGACCTATGAATCTTTCTCAAAAAGTAAAAAAAAATTTCAAAATATGACTAGGAATAATGGGCATATATAGAACAAACTACATAGAAAATTACTTATAAGAGATTTATTTTCTGTTGTAAGTCTCACACCTCTAATGCAAATTATTTACATGTCCACTAACAAAAAGAAATTGAATGCCATTTCCTTAAGTTGTCATAAAGAGAGAGACCTTCAGCTGCTGTTCCTTCTTGAATAAGAAAGCTGGAGGAGACTTAAGCCAAATGAGTGAATCCTAGCCTAATGCTGCCTCAGGGAGACTCTCGTGTGCTGCTTCTCTGCAAATTCCTGACTGGGTTAGCTGATTCCCTGATCCCTTGCTCAAGGGCAGCAGTGGTTAAGAATCCTATCACAGATGTCTAATGCCTATCTTGCATTGTAGAAGTAACTTTGGTATCTATGACGGAATGGTAGAAACTTTGAATGATGATTCTCAACAGAAACCTTTTTTTTTTTGCCTGTCTTCATTTCCCAAGCTGCTACAGGACTAGCAAAAGAGAGCGATACAAAACTATCTAATAACTTTTAATCTTCTAAATTTTTGTATTTCTTAGCAAAAATAAAGTTACAAAGAAAAGAATCTTTAATTTTAACATCATTGTAATGTATCTATTTAATTTAATAAGATAAAGTACACACTGATTTGAGAGGTTGCACTGGGAAATGCATAAGGTTTTTTTATAGGGTAGTATTTTATATTTTCATGCAATGTTTTGTAACTAAAATCCAGCACATTCACACACACGTACCCACACACAAGGTGTCTGTTTGAAAGTTCTTTAAAGACATGAGTATCTTCAAATTTGGCAGCTTCTGCTCACACAGATGGGTACCTGCCTTCCTCATTCTCTGCTGCCTTATGTTTTTTGCAGCCCTTGCACCTGGGTTGGGACAGCTCCTGGTATCCACACAGGCTGCTGGATAAACAAATTAAGAGCTGCCATGGTGAGAAGGACTCGGGGGTGCTGGTGGATGAGAGTGTGCCCCAGCCATGGGCACTCACAGCCCAAAAAGCCAAACATGTCCTGGGCTGCATCCAGAGCCCTGTGGGCAGCAGGGCCAGGGAGGGGATCCTGTCCCTCTGCTCTGCTCTGGAGAGACCCCACTGCAGTGCAGCATCAGCTCTGGGGTCCTCAGCACAGACAGGACACGGATCTGCTGGAGCAAGTCCAGATTAGGGACACCAAGATGATGAGAGGGACCCTTCCTAGAGGAAAGGTTGAGACCAAAGCCTGAAATCTTGGAAAAGGCTTCAGGGTGACCTAATTGCAGCCTTCCAGTACCTGAAGCCAGCCCACAAGAAAGATGGAGAGGGAGTTTTTACAAGGGCATGTAGTTACAGGAAGAAGGGGAATGGCTTTAAACTGAGAGTAGGTTTAGAAATTAGGAAGAAATTCTTTAGTGTGAGGGTGGTGAGGCACTGAACAGGTTGTTCAGAGAAGTTGTGGGTGCCTCATTCTCATGAGTATTCAAAGTCAGGTTAGATGGAATTCTGAGCAACCTTATGTAGGGAAAGGTTCTTCTTTTTTACTACACACCTAAAGACAGAACTCAAAAATGGGCTTTTCATTTATAAAAAGCAATGTCTCAAAAGACCTAGTTGGATCCATTTAACTTTTAGTTCTGAACCCCATGTCATAACAAGATCAGCAAATACAACACAGCACTGTGAAAAGCCATACCTAGATATTATAATGGAAGAAAAGTGAAACCAAAACTTATCCTCAGAACTCGAGAAAACCAAAATTATTTAAAAGAAAAAAAGTCGTATGGCATTCATGTGTACCCATCCACTCCTTTGGATACATCTTCATTCTTCAGATTACCTCAGAAAAGTATCATTACTTAAGATTACTGCCTCATTTTAATATATAACATTACCAGAATTCCTGAATAATACACAGGTATAGTTTATTTTATAATATATAATACACAGCCATAGTTTATTTTCCGGTAAGATGTTTTTTATAATATATTGATCTTGACAGCTTTCCTGACTTGAAGAAAGTAAGATTGTCAGAATTTGGGAAAGAAGATCAGGAAAATCTATCATACATATTACCAGTATGGCTTTCATTTGTCAGGGAAAGGTACTTTTTCTCATGCAGAAGACAGAAATGGATGCAGCATACTGATGTGATTGTGATGTGTATAGAGGTACTCTCCTTCTCTGGTATGTTAGAAGCTTATTAACGTTTTATAGTCTTTCTTTCCCAGGACATATCATGAAATAGGCTATAATTAATTCAGCACAAACATTCAGAAATGAAACGATTCAAAGTCAGGAAATGCAAGTAAAAAAAAGGCTAAAAAGCTTTTCTGTTTTCATTTTGATGCCAGTAGAAAGATATATTAGACCCCAGATTGTTCAGTTTATTTTTGCACTTAGTTTCATGGAATGTAATTGAAATTCTCATGAGAGAAAAGCAAATGCATTTGGCCCAGTGTGTTTTTGAACAGAGTATTGTGAGAAGATGATACAGATACTTAAATGCATCTCCGACTTCTTTATAAAGATATAATTTTCCATATATATCAAATTTCATGCATATCGAGTGTCTCTAGACAATTTAGAGAAAGCTAGTTAGATTTAGAATGCTTTATTTTGACTTTGTGTTCCTTTTTAAGATCTGACTCAGTAGAAGACAGGCTTTTTGGGAATCATTACTTCTAAGGCGAGATCATCCTGAATTTTACAGCCCATGTGGTCAAGTGTACACAGCCAGCAATTTACCATTACAGTATTATATTTTTTATAATGATACATGGGCAACTGCACAAACACTCAAAAAAATGAAGCAATAATTATCACTATGAAAAGCTGTTTTTATCATTGTGCTGAACTGCTCCAACAGGAGCACGCAAATGAATTAATCTCATCCAAGAGTACTTCAATTATTCTAAGATGCTGAAGACATAAAAACCCTTTTATTTTTCCCTTCATTTCAAAATGGATAAATGTGGGGGTTTTTCTGTCCTGTTCTGAAGCACCTCTGTCCCAAAACTATCCTTAACATCACCCAGAATGGACAGCATTTAGCTCTGACTTCAAACCAAGTCATAAATAAAATATTTTATGATTTGCAAGGTGTAGAAATGAGAATTAACAAGACTTTTTTCAGCTTCCAGAAAGAATACAAAGGTTTATAGTCCAAGTCAATATACAGCTATTAGCATTAATTATTGATGTGATTAATATTAATATTACTTGTTATGAAAGGGTGTTTGAGTAATTTTTAGATGTCTATAGCCATTATGAATTCCACCTTTTGTCCTTCACACCTATTTATAACTAGACCCTTAGCATTCAAGTAGACTTATCTAAGAAGCAGAAAATACTATCTTCAAAAGTTAAAATTAGCTGTAGATCAATTTTCCTGAATACAATGGTATAAGGTGATCTTAAATCAATTTCCATCTATTTGGGAAGACCGCTCTTTGAATTTTCCAGCTTCTTTCTAATTTCACATGAATCTGGCATGGTCTTTCAGGGTCTGAAGATCCAGGTATTTTGGATTTAAATTGATTAACTAACTAGGAAGATACTGGAGGTAACTAACCACACATCAGTTACTTTATGTTTTCTGCTGTGTATAACTCTCTTCCCTTTATCATTTTAATTTATTTTGAAGCAGGCTTCTAATCAGTTAAAAAAAGCTTCCTCAGACTGACTGTGGGTAAGCAGTCAAACCAGTGTGCAGGATTTGCTAACTCAGAGTTGTGTTCAAGATATTACAGGCAGAGTCACTCTTCACCTCCCCAAGGGAAATGCCCTTCCATCATCCCATGCAACATAATTTCAGGCAGCTTAGGCCTCTACATCGTGCCAGGTGCTCTGGATTGACAAGACATGACTGAAGGTCCAGTGAAAAAAACAATTGTTGGAAAAGGAGATAGATAAAGGAACTACAATATAAAACTATTTTGCCCTAAACCATTTGTGCCCAAGAAAAATAGGACAGTGACAGCAGATTCAGTAAATGAACAATACTCTCCTGCTTGGGTTGTAGAGTTACAAGGAAAACTTCAGTTACTGGAAAATGCTATTTTCACTTTCCCTATTAAGCTGACATTGGAACAGACAGAAAACAAATGCATATTACATGCATTATATATCTGGTCAAAATGTTGCTCAGATGTTCGCACTAGAGAAAATTCCTGAATGGCATGGCTAAAGCACTTTAACTATACTCCTAGTGTTATCTTAGATGCACGATTTCTCTAAATAAAGACTATTTAGTAGCATACAGTCTTCATCCTAAACAAGTCCCGACAATAAAAATCTTGTGACTTTACCTCCCACACACAGGGAAACAAAACATCTCATTCCAAATGACCAGAAGAAGGCAATTAAAAGTGAAGTTGTCCATCAGGATGCACTATTTGTGTCTGGCTTCATGAGGACACGCTGTATCACTGCCACAAGTGTTGTTCTCCTGACTGCTCAGCATCACTTGTAAAGACCCAGTGTGCCCTGCCAGAATTTTCTGTTCTCTTAGCTATTAACCATGGATCATGGCTTAATTGTGGGCCACAGAAGGTCCAGAATGAAGGGATGAAGAATCCATAGAGGAATACACTTTAAAAGTTTCTCTGTGGCTTTTTTTTTCACTTGTTTTCACTGTTTCAAATTTGCCTGGACAAAGTTCTATGGTTCTGAGAATGGGGCTGAAGTGCTGCTACAGTTAGAAGATTATTTTCTTTTTAATAGAATAAAGCCTTTACTTTCTAATTTTTAGGAAAAAAATCTGATAGAAAAGATTATAAAATTTTAATGTTTTCCCCTTGCTCTAAATTTCCAGTGAGAAACAGTATTTACATTTTTAGAAGACCAATTGCATATTGATATTCATTTATTAATCAGGCTAAGACACTTTGTTACAGTTCTTAAAAATCTTATTCATCGTTAGTTTTAAAAGGCCTTAATAAATTACATAAAAGGAAACTAAACAGCACAGAAAAGCTCTAAAAAGCCCTGGCTGAGCAAGACACAGCAGCTTTTGTAGAGAACTTGCCCGTTCAGAACTGCATGCCCCTTCGACAATCTTTGAAACAGAATCCTTACCTGTCAGACCCTGATTAATGTTTTAATTTAAATCCTCTGATCCTCCCTACTAATAAAAATTTGTTTGGAGCAAATAAAGATTCGAACGCACCACAAGTGGTATTACTCCAACTTTGCCACTTGAGGGCAGTCATTTCGTGTCCTGTAATAAAATGATAATTTAGCAGCTATTTCCCACGCTGGCACTTCGGCTTTTGTGAGCCAGACTCTGCCGTTGATACACAGAAACTGAAAACAAACACAAATTGCCTCTTCTGGATAGCTAATTTGATCTGAAATTCATCTAAGTCAAAATTTGGGAGAGAAAGCTAATAAACTGCAGCAAAATCCACAATCATGGGATAAGTGCTCAAATGAGAATTCAAAAAAGGAACAATTTAAAGGGTATTGAGAAAAATGAGATGGTTTCAAAGATTTGTGCTGAAGTATGTAATGCACTTAAAAGCAAATACACGTGCCTTATGCTACACTTACACTGCAAGCAAATCCTGTAGGATTTGCCCTGAAGCAACCTTAGCATCCTTAGTAGTTGTGATTGAACAAAATGAATAGAAGATGGGTGACATTCCTTTAAAAAAAAAAGGAGAAAAGTGAAAAACATGTGGGAGATCTTGAGAGCATGGCAGAATAAGGAGAGGCCAAATTTTCGTAGATTAGCCATCTCAATTCAGAACTATAAAATACTGACAAACAATAAAGAAATTTGTAATCCCTTGAAAAGTAAGAAGGAAAGGAGGAAGTGCTAACCTAGGCTTTGTCACATCAACTTAATTGTCATCCATGATAGAATACAGGGTCTCATGAAAAAAGAAAGGAGAACTGAGTGTAATATATATCTTGGCTTTTTCACATCAACAATAACTCAGACAGCTTAAGTGAAAAAATGTGAAACCATGGTTTAGCTAAAGCCATGGTCTAGAAAAAACATGCTTGAAAATATGTACATAAAGTTATCAAATAATTTACAGTTTCAACAGTAGGACATCATTTGGATTTCCCATCGATTCTACCACTGCATTCAACCAACACTCCTGCTCTGCTCTCATTCAGAAGTCCCCTCCAGCCACTGTCTCACAGAGTTAATTCAAACACGATTGTCCTGAATTGCTCTGCAAGGCCCAGACTCTACTTCCAGCTTCTTTTTCAAAATATGCTTCTGCTTTAGTCTTAGACTCATTCATCCACAGAAAACAGTCCTCCTTTTAGCCTAGATGCTCTTTCTCTCTCAGCATTACAATTCCCACAAATCTTACATATCTTGACAGAAAGCTGCACACATGCCATTTGCTATGAACCCATGTTATGTAACTTAAATTCTGTACACTTTTACATTGAGATATTAATTTAAATTAAAGGGCTTCTTTCTGTGTTCTATTTTGGTTTTTTTTAATTCTTAGTAGAAAGACACATTGTTTTGCAAGACAGTCAAAGTAATTTTTATGCAAATTCAGGATTTGCAGCCATTAATGGACTGCTCTCTCTTTGTACATACTTCTTCATACCATGAGTATGAAACCCTTGTGTGTGCTCTGTGATAAATGCAAACTTATGTATCCAGTGAGGATTGTGCTTGGATTCCATCACTTTCTCTATACTGAAGCTACTGTAAAGGCCCTATTGACATCTCCTATTGCCCCCAAGAAGCAACAATAGGGGGTGAATGGATGACAAAGACTCCTTAATTTCAGTGACAATAACTGCTCTGAACTTTAATTCTTACTGCAGCTTAAAAAGTGTGAATTCAGTTCCACTGATGGCAAAACTACTATTTTGAAAGAAGAGTAGTAATAAATTTTACTAAAATATTAATATCGTGCTGAAAATACAAATGCTTTTCTTACTACAGAGAAACCAGATTCTACAATATGAATCGGACTATAGTGAAGATGTTCAGATTTTTATAGTTCTTAAATGACCTTCAGAAAATCTCTTGAAAGAACAAAAGAAAGCTTGTGACAGTGTGAGTGCCATAAGCATCTGAAAGGCTGAGCAGATCTTGATGGAAGGCAGCTTCACATTTATTGACACTGCAGATCTCTCCTCTTCAAAAGGACTCGGGGATCTTACAAAGTGCAGTCAAGTTGATAGGATTCATACTGTATTTGAAACTTCCATTTGATATGAAGTAGGGATATTATTAAAATCTGTATTGTATTTGCAATGGTAGACTATCAAAGTTATCCAGAACATCGGAATGAAGAAGGGAGGGAGGTAGAAAGGAAGGCAGGGAGAGAGCACGTGCACAACGACCCTCTGCACTGCGAGGGTTCCAATATCCAACCTAAACCTTCCCTGACACAACTTCAGGCCATTCCCTTGGGTCCTGTCCCTGGGTAAGACAGTGATGAGATCAGTGCCTGCCCCTCCACTTCCCCATGTGTCCAAGTTGCAGACTGCAATGAGGTCTTCCCTCACTCTCCTCCAGGCTGAACAGACCAAGTGACCCCAGCTACTCCTCCTGTGGCTTCCCCTCAAGGCCCTTCACCATTCTCATTGCCCTCCTTTGGACTTTCTAAGATAGTTTAATGTCTTTTTCTATATTGTGGCACCCAAAACTGCTCCCAGCACTGGAGGTGAGGCTGCCCCAGCTCAGAGCAGAGCAGGACAATCCCCTCCCTTGCCCAGCTGGTGATGCTGTGCCTGATGCCCCCAGGACAGGGTTGGCCCTCCTGGCTGCCAGGGCTCTGCTGACTCAGATTCAACTTGCCATGGGCCAGGACCCCCAGCTCCCTTTCCATGGCACTGCTCTCCAACATCTCACTCCCCAGTCTATACACACAATCAAGGCTGCCCTGTCCTAGATGCAGAATCTGGCACTTGCTTTTGTTAAACTTAACTGGGTGATCGTCCATTACTTTAATTTTTCGTGGTCTCATTGCTGGGCCTCTCTGCTCTCAAGTGCATTGACAGCTCCTTCTAGTTTGGTGTTGTCAGCAAACTCAGTATTCCTTTAAGTCTTGCCTCTAAGTCATTATGAAGATGTTAAAGATCACAGGGCTGAGGATGGAGCCCTGCAGAGCCCCACTAGTGACAGGTCCCCAGTCTGATGCCATCCCATCCACTGTAACCCTTTGTGTCCAGCCTGTGAGCCAGGTGCTCACCCATCACATGGTGTTTATCCAGCTGTGGGCTGGACATTCTGTTCAGTAAGACACAGTGAGAAATGGTATCAAAAGCTTTGCTGAAGTAAAAAAATGTTACAGTTACTGGCTTTCCCTGATCAACTGATGGGTTACCCTGTCAGGGAAGGAAATTCAACAAGCAAGACTTTTCCTCCATTAAGTTTTCCTGGCTGTGACCAACGATTGTGTTGTCCTTCAGGTGTTTTTCAATACCTCACAGAATAATCTCTTCCATGATTTTTCCAGGCACTGAAGAGAGACTGACAGGCCTGTAGTTTCTGGGGTCCTCCTTGCCCTTCTTGAATATCAGAATATTAACCAGCTTTCAGTATTGATAAAGGGCTGTTTTATCACCTTTCTAACTTTCATCATGACTTAATTTAGTTATTTTTGATTTTGATCACAAGGCATTGACCCCCCCTTAGTCTGAAAGGTGGAGACCTCCTCCCAACAAGTCAAGATGATGGATTTTATGCCTGGATACAGGGGCTGGGGCTCTCCTGAGGCAGCCATCATCTTTGTGAGATATTACTCTGTCTGCAAATTAATGGAGAATAAAAACAAATATTCACTTCCAGCTAATTGTCCATTTCCTTCAGAGCAAAATGCACTGTAAGTCATAAAATGATCCTGCCAGTGATGTAATACTACATTTCATATTTCTTTCTCATCTTAAAAAATTTCAGGATAATGGGAGCTATGCCATTTTGCTAGTTTTAGACACTTGGAAAAGTTATGTGCGTCCCTTTATCTCTACAGCTGAAAGCAGCTTAAAATGTTTTGTTACTTTCCAACACTAAATTTATCCCTAGAGAAGAAACTGCAATTTTTAGTCTCTCTAAAGATGAAGAAGATGGATTGGAAGAAAATTTCCATGATTGAGAACCATTCCCATTTATTTAATGACATAATGCATTGATGATTAAGCACCAAAGGAAAGTTGACGGCAAATTATTTTTTTTCACAAATTTAATACAGCTTAAGCAACATGCATTTAAACAACAACAAAACATAAAGAAATGTATTTAGCAATATACTCTCAAACTTAATATAGCTCAATATAGCTTTCAAACTTAACATTATTATGTCAGGAAAAAAAAATAAAAACCAAACCCCAAACTCCAGTATAAAGTTACTTCCCACAAAACTACTACAAATATTATAAGGTTACTCTCTGACAGAAGACATACTATAGATTGTTTGCATAAGGAACATTTTAAGTCAGAGTCAACTGAGCATGAAAATTAAGAAATTAGTAATTTTTCTATATTTATATCAGATTTTCTCAAGTAAACAGTCTTGGGAAGACTGCAGAATGTTGCTAAATATTAATTCTGTTCATGTTGAATGTCAAACTGATTTCAACTACATATTTATATACTAAATATTTTTGGGGAATGATGTTTTGATATACATTATAACTGGAAACCATTTAAATAGCAATTTGAGATATGCTGAATTGTACATATAGGAGCAAGAAAAAAATGGCAGTTTTTTTCTAGAATGACCTTTTTAAACATTATCTTCATATTCTTCAGTTTTCCTTGTATCTTGCTTTTACCCCATCTCTCTGGAAGATTCCCTCAGACCTCTCCAAGATCCCAGTAGCTCTGACAGTAATTCCTTACCAGACACTGGTGTTCAGTGTTCCATGAAAAATGAATTAGTCGATGATACATTGTTTCTGTGATATTGTAACTTAGACCAGGAATCTGATTTTAAACTTTTTCCTTCTTTTATATCATCATCCACCAGCCTACTTAGTTATATGGAATTGTGAAGAGAATTTTCACAGAATTATTTATGTTGGAAAAGATCATCAAGTCCAACCTTTAACCAACTTTACCACAAACAACGAGTTCATTGCTCCTTTCAGCCAATACAAAATAACCAATTTTTCCAAGATGCCATCACTATCAGCTGCAGACTTTGCCTTAGTTTTTTGGCATATGCATAGGCCTCCAATAACTGCTTTAATATCATGGCTCATTTGATGTCTCAACAGACATACCAGGAATATTACATTTCTCAATCTTTGAGAAAGTTACAAAAGTATAATCTCATATACAGTGAAGGGGGGTCCAGGCTTGCACTTTTCAACAAAATTGCTGATAATAAAAAGAGCTTAAAATGTCGATATGGGCTTAGACCATGCTGAGTGCTTTTGGGTTTATGCACAAATAGGCACTTTTTCGGGTTTCTGACATTATCTTGTGTATATTCTAATTCTTCCATTTTAACATTCCTTCTTTGAATACTTAAGGCTGCAGACTACCACATCAATCCATTATTTTCTGCATTTAAAAAATTTAGTTCCTGAGAAAAATTGTCAGTTCCTGAGAGCAAGAACTGGAGTGTGGGTGAATTCCAACAGCTACAC
Organism: Sturnus vulgaris; assembly: GCF_052056855.1. Taxonomy (NCBI): domain Eukaryota; kingdom Metazoa; phylum Chordata; class Aves; order Passeriformes; family Sturnidae; genus Sturnus; species Sturnus vulgaris. Next base: position 127,361,968 of record NC_142243.1, read on the forward strand.
TCTGTGCAAACAGCATTTTCACAGCAAGTCAACTACATTGCTCGCAAAAAATCTCTGCAAAAATTATAATCAAATAGCAACCAAGATTTGGAGAGTTCAACCAAATGCTTCTTACTTCATGTTACAGACACACAGGTATAAGGACCAGAAGCATAATAGTAAAAGTACTATATGAGGATAGGCTTCACCACAAAAGAATTAATGTATTTCTTGTTAATTAATAAATTAAAACAATTAATACCATAGCATATTAGCTTTACAATGTTTATACATTTTTATTTAGTACATTTGCAAGCTAACTACTAAGGATGTTTTAGCATCACTTTTCCACATTGATGAAGTTTGGCTGTGCTTTCTATAACTTTCGCATGGTATATATTAGAAAATACCACATGCATATAGACAAAGAAAGACAAAACTAAATTTTATCAATAAACTAAAGAGTATTAAACACAGTGCAAGATATATAACTGGTAAGTATAGTTTGCAAACATATGTATCAATAATTGACTAGGAATAACTCAAAATTTTGCTGTACTGATGTTATTTTTTCCATGGTCTCTTCTAAGCTGGAGGATTCTCTTTTGTGTATAGTATACACATATATATTCTACTGACTCTTACAGTTAGAGCAATCCTTTGTAGTACACAACCATATTACAGACATCAGCATTGGATGATCTCATGTTGACTGGTGTGATTTGGGCAATACAGCTTTCATGGATTCCAAATTTGACCTTTGCTGCTTCTGTTTGTTGCAGATTCTATTTTCTGAATTGGAAATTGGCTTGAGGTTTTTTGTGTTTTTTTTTTTTTTTTTTTTTGTTTGTTTTTTTTTTTTTTGTATTCTCTCATACTCAAGAATTTAACTTTGTTCAGTAAAGCTTTCATGTGGGTTGACAAATTTACTTTGCTTGGCAAATTTAAATGACTTTGATAAAAATTAGTTCTTTGTGTTTGGGATCTAGGACAAGTCATAACCTGATCTTTTATAAAACCCCCAGCATTCTTGCATTGTTAGGTCAGCTGTATTCTTTCTCTATCTTGCTTTTATACAGCCTTTAGAAAGTTTCAGTATATGTATGCCATTCTAGTTTTTCAACTTACTGAAAAAAAAAAGAAAGGAAGAAGAAATCAAATCCCAAGTGCATACAAAATGTTTAGCTTTGCTCATAATAGGAAAGAGTGAAAATTCAGAGTATCACAGAATCACAGAATGGCTGGGGTTGAAAGAGAGCTCTGGAGGTCGTCTGGTTACACTCCCTGCTAAAGCACAGTCACCCAAACAGGAGTGCATCCAGGCAGATTTTAATAACTCCAGACACAAAGACCCCACAGCCTCTTTCCTCATTCCCTTTGCTACTGCTGCTCATTGTGTTCTCTTAAGGACAAGCTGGTGTGACCAACACACCCCCCCGGCAGGGGTGAAGAGAGCCATGGGTCAAGCACCAGAAACTGGCGGGCCTGGACTGGAACCAGACTTCCCATTGTCTAAATCAATGTCTAATCATCATCTAAACTATCATTTCAATGACCATTTAAATAATTTTCTATCAATTTGACATTATGGTTTAATTAACACTAAGCTATTACTTTATCACTATTTTTCATTCAATCATCAATTAATTACCATTTGATTATCATATGATCATTAATAAAAACCTTTTAGTTATCCCCATAATTATGACTTCTCTTGATACTTTGTTTGCAACAGTTAGATTTTTTTCTCTTTAAACAGATGGATAATGCAGCATTTCTTACTTTACTAGATGTCTCAGGGAAAAAAACACCTTTACCCATAAAATTAATACCCTGCATTACATACATATATATGTGTGTGTATGTATGTGTGTGTGTGTGTGTTACATACATACGTGTGTGTGAATTTATAGTGCATGTTTCTTACAAACAACAAGGTCTGGTTCTCACAATTATTTTGCTTCTTCTCCTGAGGCTTAAATATGAAGGTTGCCAATAAAATATAGATTGCAATGCATATAAAAGTTTCAGAATATTAAAGCACTGGATATAGAGAATTCCAAGACAGATAAGGCATCCACTGCAAAAAATATTCATGCAAAGTGTTCAGACAATACATATATTGTAAATCAAACAAGGGAGGCAAGAAACAGAGCTGCCCAGTCCATTCTAGGAGAAAAAACATGCCTTTGTTTTCCCATGGCATTGTTAGACACAAAGAATGCTGAATAAGTGATGAACTTAGCTTTTGTGTGATTAAGTGCACAAGCTGAATTTCAACAGTCAACTGGATGACTTTCAGTAACCTTTGTAATTAAACATTAATTCTTCCATGATGTTCTTTCACATAATGTAGATTTGAATAGCCACATCCAGCAGCTACCTATTCTAGAACCAGTGAGAGGTATCAAATGTTGTGCTGCTTCAAATCAACATAATTTGAGGTATCAGATATCAATGAAATAATGATCAATAAATATGTCACATGATAAATGAATGCAATATAGCCTAAAAATACTAGTCCTCTGAATCTCTTTATTATATGTTATTGGCATAATCGAAAGATGCTAAGTGTTCCTTATAAAATTATTATAAACACCCTTCTCAAAAGACTATTTCTTCAAACAGTAAACACAGAAATGGAAGAAGAGAAATCCAGCAACATAGGAGAAATAACTTTGTCAGGGAATGCTCCCTACACACATATGCTTTACAAATTTTTCACCTATCAAGCACATAAATACTGCATCATATTAATTCTATCAAGACTTCTTTTACTTGCAAAGTTTTAGTTTCCTCATCCAAAGTTACTCTGTGACAAAGGAAAAAGACTATAAAGCTCCCTGGTAGCTTGCAGGGAAAAACATCTCCTAAAGGGAAAGAATGGCTACATTTTAATAGCTGAAGAGATGCTAGTTCCAAGGCCTGTTTTTCAAGTGCAGGATTAGGACAGAGATTCTTTCACTGTCACCCTCTTACATAAATATTTCCTTCCCTGAGGCTGTATTCAATTTAGAACTGGAATAATGAAAAGTCAATAGTGGCCTGACAGGGACAGGCACACACGGCTAAATTTTGGCACTGTCATTATTTTCTGTTTGGTGAAGCTTTGAAGAAACATTAGGAAACGCTTTAAATTCACATGCAGACATCATACCTACCCAGAACGGCAAGCTGAAGCAGAGTTTTTCAGCAGATTCCAAACCTTGCTCAAATTTTAATGTGCTCCATTTCTCCATTTGTAAAGCAGAAATGAAAGATTCCTTTTCTCTTTCTTCTACCCTTTTGTGAATTAATGATTCAGATTATAAGATATATAGCTGTACGCCCCTATATCCACCATGTATACAGTAATCCCTTTGTAGAGCTGCATTAGCTGAGTACCATGCCACATTTTTTTAGTGACGCCAGTGCTGTCAGCACCAGTTAACTGCTCTCCAGGCTGTATGGCAGAATTACTCTAGGGCTTAACTCAGCAGGCACAAACTGTAGTCATAGGGCTTAGGCAAAAGGCAAGGATTTCTATGCTCAGTAAGGGGTTTTCCTCAGTATATCCATATTCTAATTCTAGGTATACAAGGAATTTTAAGGACAGTCAAAGAAAATAAGTATTCTCTGAAGAGCACTCCAACTTGGACTTGAGCAAAATTTAAATACTGAGAGTCAAGACAAGGCAGAATCTAGGTGACATGGATGTCATTTTTATCATTGTGTGTATCCACAACATCCAAAACATTGTGGGGTCTAAACTTCCTTTGGTATTGCATACCAGGGAATGAAAGTACTAGTTTTGTTTCTATAGATCTGCTAGTCACATTGCCTACTCAGAGTTTTTGACAGTATCTTACAGTTTGGCCAGCAGGGTTCCCTCTCAATGAAGATGCAGCAATAATGACAAATCTATGAATAAACAAGTTGATAGACAAGTCTAATAATTTTGTCTCTTTTAAGATAAAAACTACAATCAATCAGCTAGCTTAATGAAGATTCTCATAGCTGCAAAATTAACAAAAGGACATTATCTGTGCAGAACATTCACAGATAACCAGCATCAAACACTTAAGGCACAGAAATGTTGCTATGGCTGTTTGTAAAAGGATTTTCTTTAATGTCTCACTGCCTGATAATTTGACATTTCATAATTATGTATCACCAAGACCATACTACAAAGGTATGTTACATCTTGGATGTAGTTTTCACTCAGAAAATGTTTTCTACAATAATTAAATGGATGATCATAATCCAAAGTCTCTTAGAGACATTTGAAATAAAATATCCGTAAAAATGGAAAGTCTATTCCCCATCTAAGGACAACTTTCAGCTGAAAAGCCCTGTAATATAGAGCAATATATCCACTAAATCCCTGAGAACTCATATTCTAGAGTAAACTAAAAAAATGAACAGTATTATTGATTCATGCAGTAGCTGTATCAAGAAACCAAAGGATGGGAATTTTTAAGGGGGGAAGGAAAGGAAAAACAAGAAGAAATAAGCCTCTGCTCTTTCCTACCACCATCCTACCAAAATCTCAGAACCAGGAGTACTTCCTACTTCCCACTGATTTTTAATCTCTTGACTGTGGAACCTTGTCCTTTCTTCGTTTGTGTGAAACAGTGTCCTTAGGTCTCATTCCTACTTCTTTTAGGGTGGCCTTCAAAGTAGCTTTCTTAGTTCCTGTCTTCCCTTCTCAGAGTTCTTCTTCTGTTATCCTTTCAGATTTTATTTCAGCCATTGTCCATCTTCAAAGCAGTTCTAAAATATGCCTGGGGTTTCTTTTTTCTATTTTGCTAGGCAACCAAAAATCTCATTTATGTCCCTAGGAATTTTCACAATATCTTTTTTTTGGCTTTGCCACGTGCCCTGCTTGTACAAAGTCATAACACTGTTACAACAATGAACTTTCTATCCCATAACTTTGATTGCAGCATGCATTTCTTTGCATTCCTACATCTGTGGTTTCACATGCAAAGGATGATGCAAATTGTTGTTGCTCATAAAACTGAAGTGAATAAAACTGTAACTTTGGGCATCAGCATCAGAGGTCAGATTAGAAAAAAAAAGTTACAAGTCTGTGCTAGTCAGCTACTTATCCATGTAATTAATCTTTTATTGCCTTGAGATAGCTGGCATACACTGTCCAGCAGCACTTCTCAGATGGAGCATGCTCTCCTGCTCCACTGTCATGCAACTTGATATTACCTCTGGAAGATATTGCCTGTGCATCCAAGGCTCATTTCATATAATTTTATGTGTCTAAGTGTTCATTACTCTACAAGTACAATGAAATTCCACACATTATAAAATGTCAATGTTCCACTGATACTACCATTTTATTCCCCTGTTTATCACAATAATAATATCTGAGCTCATTAAAACACCTACTACATCTCTTACAAATTGTTCCTTGGTAATCCTTTTTTTCTTGACTGGAAGAAAATGTCCTTGTAGAAGAATTTTGTGACAGCTGTACCTTCCATGCAGCTCTTGCTGAAATCTACTTTTCCAGCATCTGTTTTTCCCCCTCATAACACAAAATAATGTCCCACTAACCTATTGTTGAGAAAGTAATCTCCAAAAGACTATTGTTTCTTCTGTTTCATGTCTGACACAGTTTGCTCTAGGAACACAAACAGACTCAAAGAAATCCAGAGTCATAACAGAAGAGTGATTTGAAAGTGGGATTCCTATATAGGCATCAAGCTTGTGAGTGGGCAGGCACAAGTAGCAGTTACAGAATTTTCTAATATACATCCAGAAATGAAAAGACAAAATTAAACCAAAAGAAACCACAAGTCAATTAGTTTTTATACAATTATATTTTAGAAAAGAATATTCAGCATTGATACAAAATCACTACAGTGCTTGGTTTGGGAAATGATTATTTTTAACCAGAAAGCCCCAACACCCCAACTGCCTTAGCAAAACCACCAAACAGCTTTTGGCACAGCAATTCTTAATGAATTTTCTTCTTTTAGTCTGTAAGGAAGAAAAAAAGAAATCACAAAATAGACATACCTGTATAACTAAGAAAAGGTTTCTCAGGAAACAGGCAGCTATCTTAACTGATAAAATATATTCCTAATGATGACTATCAATCAACTTGAACTTGAAATGTCCAGTTCTGTCCTGACTGCACTAAAGTCAGAAAGAAAGGAAAGGAAGGAGGAGGGACCTAATCATAAGTTTCAAAAGATGTTACCCAAAGAAACAATCGAGAATTGTAAATGCCTTGAAAACCAAGGGAACTGGATGTGTTTAAATGCCACCTACTCACCAACATTTTAAAAAGTATAGGCAACCCACGAGCTTTTTTTATTTAGAAAACTAAGATTAGTGACCATCCAAATTTGTTGGTTTTTTTTATTTAATTCTGAACTGCAATTTTTTGTCCAAGAATACTAAACAGAAAGGGACACAGAAAGGGAAATAGGAAGCAAGCCTAATATACAGAATGAAAACAGGCAGTCCTCAGTTTTAGATATTGCTTTAGGCAAGTTTTTAGGGGTGCAGAGATATTTCTGAGAAATGTGTTGTGCTAGATCTGGAATTAGAAATTATGTATTTTCTCTCTTCATATGGACAGAATTCTCATGTTTCTTGACTGTTTTTTATTGTTTTGGCAGAGAATAATAATCAAAGATATACAAAAACACTGTGACACATTTTTGCTGTCAACTTTTCTGCATCTGCATAGGCACTGAGTTTTAGCAGCTCTCATGGTCTTTCTTTCTCTCTTCCTTGCTATGCACTGAAAATTTTAGTAGCAATCTTTTTCTTATTTTTATTTTTTTTAAATGAAGATTTGTGTTGCAAGAGGTTCTCTGCTGCATAGTAAATTAAGAGAAGATAATCTTTTGGACAAATCTCTTTTTAAAGGCTTTTACATAAAAACAAGCACCTGAACTCTCTGACTCATCTTAAATGAGTTCCTCCACTAAAACAAACACGTGTAAGAGAAGAAATCTAAAATCAGGATTAAAACGTTACAGGATTTAAAGTTTGTATTAATAACAGTGAAAGAAATAGGCTAGTATAAGAAATCTGCAGATGGGAATTAGGTCGAAGATCCAGTAGGATTCAAAGACAGAGTTAGAAGAGGGCATGAACAACAAATGTCAGGATTCTCTCAGTTTTATTTTCGTACTGTTGACAAACAGTTAAGGAAGCACAAGGTAAAGTACTACATCTCACTTTTATATCATAGAATCATAGAAATGTTTGGGTTGGAAAGGACTTTGACAGATCACCTAATCCAAACTCCCTGCCATTGGCAGGGACAACTTTACACCAGGTCATTAGATATCCATTCACATAAGTAAACACACTGTAGACCTATGTAGAAGGCATCAGAATTGTCATTACACTATTTTTTTTTTCTTTAAAAAATAACAGATTTCACTACTTTGAAAAATGTGATTAAACAGAGGCTAACAAGTCAATAACTCAGAAAACGTTTTGGCTAATGCCAGAATTGAGATTGTTTAATGTCCTAATTTCTCTCCTTATGGCATATGCATTATAGCAACTTTATACTGTTATAAATTACTTTTCCCACTTGGAAGGATGCTTTATATTACAACTCTAGTAATGTATTTTTAAGCATAGAAAATGCTATGATGGGAGTATTATTCCTATCATCTTTAGAAAACATATAAGCACGCATTGAAGCTGACAGTGGAAAATGGGAAAATTCAAGCAGGTCTCAATTTAAAGCATTAAGAAAGTCAGACTCCTTTGTATTAAGACCATGCTGGAAGCCCCAAGAGAAAAAAAGGAGAACACATCTGTTCCTACTGGCATCAAGGAGGATAAGGGCCAGGCTCTGCCCCTGTGCACACCCGAATACCATTACTTTCAGCTGAAATAACTTGTTACTTAGTGTTCAGCTGAGTCCTGTGCATCAAAGTCAAAAGTTCATAGTATTGTTAGGTGCCATAAATTATCATCAATGCATTTTGCTCGTGCCTAACAATGTTGTACAAACTGAATCTTTGACAGTCCCTGCCTTGAAAATTTGAGTATCCCAGTCTAAGATAATAATAACTAACATTAAGAGGATACTGAGAAACACTGTCTGTCTGCATCCAGAGTTTGATTATTCTAAACTATATACAACCAGTACATATTACTGCAAACTTCCTATTGCTGAAGATCAGAAAATAATATACTAAATGCTTTTTAATCAATATTATTTTGTTAGTTGCTAAGTGATCAACCAGAATTTACTTAAAAAAAATATTCTCTTCTAAATGGTTTGCATAAGTATATCACTACTTTAAAAATGTTTTCTTCATAATTTTTCAGTTATAAAGAAGTCTATTTGAGTATTGTTGGCATTGCAGTTCATCTTGCAATGTTCTTCTTCATCATTGTACTTTTGAGTCACTATTTTTGGCATATATATTAACCAACTGAACAAAATGTGTTTACCTAATTTACTTAACAGCTTATAAAGCTATAATGGAAAGAAAGAAAGGAAGAGTAAGGAAGTGAAACAATGGTCATGGAAAAACAGCTTAATCTATTTGCTTTTAAAAAATATCTGCATAAAAAATACTTGCAATATCAAGATTTTTAAATATTGTCTTTTCTCAGTAGAAAGCCTTTAGCAATTTTTATTATGTGCATAATTTTATTTGTGGGACCTAAAATTACTTCAAATAAACAGTTCCAGATGGATCAGCTGGATATTAACTTATTAAGGGGTTTAACTAAGAGTTCTTATGGTGCACTCCTACATTGTATTTTAATATAAGACTGTTCAGATATCCAATAGGAATATTACTGTGCTCTACTATATTTTACTGTACTCTACTATATTCTCCATGGGAACCATAAAATAATGTTCAGTATCTTAAACTGCACTGCTGTTGACATGTGACAATTGTTTTTTTTTCAGTCATTTTTTGAATGTTTGTGTAAATTTTTTCCCCACATCTGTTAAAAAAATCGGTAAAAATTCGTAAGAACTGTTTATCCATTGTCTTACTTTCATTTAAATGCAGTCTGAGGATATCCAGAAAAACTCTGTTATTAAATTGTACATTAGTACTCAATTTAATATTAAAAGGAAAGAAAAGCTTATGGCAAACTGATAAAAAAACCTGGTTATAACAGAATTATCTATTGTTCTTCAGGAAACAGCACATTGGCTTGCACTGCAGAGACTCCCAAAGAATCTGTATTTTGGAAGACATGAAAATGACTTACCATAAATTATTGCCAAATAAGAAGGTCCATAAGAAGTAGGCTATTTAGACAGAAAAAAAGTGGGTGGGAGATCAGAGTCCTTTTTTATACCGCAGTAAAACCAATTTTCACTAGTTTCAGGAGTATAAACTTTAAAGAAGTCTGTGTGCAGTTGTCCTTGTCTCTTCTTATGTTCTTGTACTATTGGCTGTGGTGTTGCATGCTATCACCAACTAGGCCACGTAACTAAATTCCTAGGTCTCTTTCCATTTCATAAATACTGCCTGATAATCTCCAGGAATGGGGCAGCACCTCTGACTTCACAAATTTAGATGGAGCTTTACTCCTCTGACTTGAACACACTCTTGATTTTAATTTCCCTGTGAAAACAGTAACATCCATTTGTATACATTCATTTATTCCCCTCCGTTTTTTTTTTCTTTTGCTTCACCTTTTATTCCAGTCAGCAATTATCAGGAAAGCCAGTACCCAGTTTGAGTAAGAGAGTCTTGATTTTTCACCTCCTCCTCACTAAAAAAAAAACAACCTCAACTTCTTCATTTCAGGATTTCCTTATATTTTTATTTATATTTATTTTTTGCTGTTTATTTCAGCAATCTAATTTAATTTGAATGTTGGCAAATCTCGCCTCATCCTTGCTGTTTTTAACCTCTAAGACACAACTTTCTCCTCCTACTACTTCTGTTATCTTATTTTAAGTCACTCCCTTTGCAAATAAGCAGTCTTCCTCATACAATGTTCTCATTTACTAAAGACATTTCCAGACTTTCCCCATATTCAGTTATTCAAGAGATCTCATTATTTCCTTTTATTTTCCCTACAGCATACTTTTTAAAGCTGAAATGCTTAGATTTCAATCAATTTATGGACGTTCATTTTAAACTGATTGAACCCATGATTGCTAAATCAAAGATTATATCCTCTGAGTAAAACAGGCTTTTTGAATGCTGCTAAATTATGAATATCTATATGGTTTTTTCTGCTGAAATAAAATCCTATTGTGTCTCACTCGTTGCCTTGTTTTTGCAATCATGTATATTGAATAATACTAATTAAAACCCTTGGGCCAAGAGCATTTACTTCTCCTGACTCTGGAATTTACTGCTACCAAAGAAATTATAAAAATTAAATAATAATTCCTGCTTTTGCACAGATCTAGGATTTTCTAGTATGCTAATCATTTAGTGCTATGGGTTGCTGAACTGTACAGCCCAACAGAAGACAGGCTGCCATAGCAACGTTTTGCTAGGCCTAGTCAGTAGCAAGTCTGAACACATATTCCTAACAGGCATGCACACACAGAAAGTATGGACGCACAAATATATATATATATAAATAAGCACAAGACCAACCACACAGATCAACATAGACACAAACAATCAAACACGGCATGAACGTTGAAATCCTGTCCTCCTCTCTGGCATGAGTCCCTGTAACCTGAGGCGTGACTTGCTGCTGGCACTTACACCCATGCAGAGACACACATATAGCACAGGGAGACCTCTCACACAGTAAGATTTAGAAATAGAGTCTAGTCTAGGAGACTGGTCTAGGAGAGACTGCACTGATCAGGTGCAGGGCATAGCCAGACAAGCAGACTGACCAGCAGTTTGTTTACACCAGTCTAGCCCTATTTACCTCCTCATCCCACTATTTTCTCACACTTGCTCATTCCCATATCACCTTGATCCTTTCCTTTCCCTGTCTTTGGTTCCTGCCCTAAACATCCCATAAGTCTTAACCCCCAAATGCTCTATTATCCATCCCATAAAGCGTCGTGTAGCCCTAGGCAGTAACACCCACACAATATTTTTGGTTGACTGCTGGGTGTGTCCCCCACCTCCATGGGAACTGAGGCTTCCCTGGGAGGGGCTGGGCATGGGCTCCCTTTGCCTTACCCGGCTCCCCCACCTGCCCAAGTGCCCCTAAACTCCTCTGTGCATGAGGAGATGAGTCTTCAATCACCTAACCTAACACACCGTCAACTGAGATTAAATATCACTGCCGAGATGCTGCCAGTGCTGCACACTCAGGTCTGCAATGCCAATCAACAGAAGAGGCTCAAGGCAGGGAGTAAACAGGAGCAGCCCAAAACAGAGCAACTGTAGAACTGCACAGGTGAAAAGCTGTACCATAACCACTATAAAAATAAACACAATGAATTTCCAAAAGGGAACTTGGGTTCTGAGCTTTTATATTTCATCTCAGAGACTAAGAACTTTACCTTATTGAGATTTCTCTTTGCTGTTTTCCTTTACCACTACAGACAATCTTCCTACCTATAACCAGGCCACCGAAGCAGCTTTTTACGTTTCAGACTTTGCCACAATGGAAATCATCAATATTTCCAGCACGAGTCTATTCCAAAATCTTGCTGAGGCACCACTTGACTATCGGGTCAACTGAGCAGGTGCAGCACCTTGGAAACTCCCGTGTTTGTTTATCCAGAGTGGCTTCTCTCGACCAGACACAACCCTGCCTTGCTTGTAAGATATGAAGAGCTCTCAAACTACAATGATTTGGCTTGTATCGGTGACATGCATTATCAAGCCAAATCAGAGTGCTTGGTGTCATTTATGTACCAACATAGCTGTGCCTGCCCTGCACATAGGATGGGTCATGGGATTGTAAACTGTGATAGGAATCCAGCCTTCTTTACAAGCCTGTGGGTCACTCAGTATGCGCACAGCACTCTGCAAGTAACAAAAATAGACATGCTGCCTATTGCTGGGTCTCAGAAATATCAGGTCGCCCTTGGTAAGGGGGAAGCATGTCCAGGTGACCTTGAGCACAGCACTGTGCTGTCCTCTGTTCTCCCCTTCCAGGCACAGAGCAGAAGCCACTGCCAGAGGAGCTCTCCTGCATCCCAGGGAGCGCTGCCTTTTTTAGGGGCGCGAGCTCAGGAGCGCTTGAGCGCCCTGAGGCCGGGAGGTGAGAGTGGCAACAGGGATCCCACACGCGGGCACGGGGGATTTTCCCGCGAGGCCCAGGCACACAGCTCTCCCCGGGGACGCTCCCCCTCAGCTGCCCTTGGCCTTGCAGCCAAGTGTTGGGAGCTGTCCTCCCTCGTTCCCCGCCGCCCAGTGCAGCACGGCCGGGCACAGTGCTCGGAGCCGGCCCGCAGCCCCAAAGCCGGGCGGGAGCGCCGCGCTGCCCGCGGATGGGACTCCCGAGAGGGCACGGCCGGGCACAGCACTCGGAGCGGGCTCGCAGCCCCGAACGCCGGGCGGGAGCGCCGCGCTGCCCGCCGAGGGGACTCCCGAGATGGCACGGCCGGGCACAGCACTCGGAGCGGGCTCGCAGACCCAAAGCCGGGCGGGAGCACTGCGCTGCCCGCGGAGGGGACTCCCGGGAGGGCACGGCCGGCGCGGGGCGGAGCGGCCCATCCCGCCGCCGTGCCTGGGGAGGGACCCCCAGACCGCCACCGCACCCGGGAGACGGTACCGCCCCTCGCAGGCTCCCGGGCAGCCGGGCACGGGTGTTCCCCCGGGAGCGACGGCCCCTCCGGGGCGGGTGGAGCGCCGGGGCCCCGCGGGGCCCGGGCTGCCGGGCGGCGGGGCCGTCTCCCCCTCCGCGGCGGGAGCGGAGTGCGGCGGCCCGCGGAGGGGGCGGGGAGGATGACTTCATGCCGCCGGAGCGCCGTGAATTTAGGAGCAGCAGCTGCCGCCGCCGCCGGCGGGATGTGGGGGTGAAGTGACAGCGGGAGCTGCCGCCGGCTGAGGAAGGAACAGCGCCGGGCACCCGCCGAGCCCGGGGGCTCTGGGCCGCCACCAGCAGCCGCTGAGGGAGAGAGGGAGGGAGGAAGATGCGCTGAGCCGGTCGCTGAAAGGTGAGCGGGAGCTGCGGGTGCGGGGGCGGGCGGCGAGCGCTGCGGCGCTGCCCGGCTGGAGGAACGCGGCGCCGCCGCTGCGAGCTCCCCTCTCCGGCTCTGCCGGCCGCCCAGCCCGGGCAGCGTCTGGAACCGTGCTGCGACTCGTAGCTTCCTTCTCTTTCCCTCTCCTCCCTTCTGCCGTGGTTCCCTCCAAACGCGGCAAGGCTGCCCTCTCTGAAGCGCCACGGTGGTGCGTTTTATCTCCCGTGGCCAGGATGTGCTGTGGCTCGGTGCCAGCTGCCGCTCGGGCTGCTCTCCGTGCCTGTGTCGGGCACCCCGTGAGTGGCGCAGCGCAGGACGGGGCGAGAGCGGGAGGGCTGTGGCAGGTGCGGGACTGCCCCTGCCCGGGCCGATGCGCGTTCCTCGAGTGACAGCTTAGAGAGACATCTTAGGGCAGAAGGGCTTCAGGGGAACAGAAGCAAAAAAAAAAAGATGTCATCTCATACACATTCCTGGATTTGGAAGTCGCTTCACTGGAAATTAAAGAGTGTAGAAGTTGGGGAGCCGGTCCTTTCACTAAAATGGATTCTGTCGTCTTTTTCGAAGACTTGCGTGGGTTTTTTTCCCCGTTATTCATTTTTATCGTATAGCCTAAGGTTTGCGACAAACAAAATAGCAGCAAAATTCAAATGCATTTGTTTGTTAATGGAAGAATTAATGAGTTGCTGTTCCATCATATCACCTGTAGAAGTGGAAAAACCAAGCATGCATACATATTGTAGCTTGTTAGCATTGCACATTTTGGTACGTACATAGGTCTTAGCATCAAATGAATGTGTGTTTTGGAATTGAGGAGAAGGGAAGAAATCTGCCTGACCTATTTCTGTGCCTGATACACTGGTGGTTTTTGTTGAGGTTTTATTTTTTTTTTAATTGGTTTGTTTGTTTGTTTTTGTGTTGTTGATTGGTTTATTTTTATTTTTTAACTTTGTTCTGCTTTAAAAAAGAAAACTTGCCCTCGAGCAGGTATGGCAATACAGGAGGTTGGCATGCAGAGGCAGCTCGTTAGAATAAGCACTGTCTACATATGTAGTGGTTATTGGCTCTGTGTGGTTTGGAAATAGAAGCAATGACTGGGAAGTAAAGATTTGGGAATTAATCTCTCCTTAATGAAAAAGGAAGCAGGATAATGGAAGCTGAAGGTTATTTTATTCAATGTCTGTTTACCTGTATGTTCATCTTCAAGGATCCTGTTACCCAAGTGTTCACAGAGAAGCTCAGACAGTTGTGGGATTCTTGGTTGTGGCTGAAGCCTCTGGTCATGGTGCTAGAGTGACACAAGTAATGCTTAGGGAGGTAACAGGGAGTTGCTTTATTCATTATTTCTGGGAAGATATTTAAATACAGTCAGTACTGTTGCTGGGTGTGCAGAAGGCAAATGACAGCTACAGAGACAGAAAATGTGTATAAAAAAACAATTGAGGGTTCACAAGGTTGAAACAAAGAGCGAGTGATGAATTGCAGAGTCAGAAATCAGTCCAACAGACAGATCTTTTCTCTGAAGCACAGTCATTAACTATGATCCTGTATAGGCTTGTTGCTTTAAGCATGTCATGGTAAATGCAATGTATGAATTAAAAACTAGAAAAAAAATCATTTTGCTAAACCTGTGTCTTTCATCTGCCATACATTTATTTTGTTCCTGTAAAAACTTTGAAGCATTGGTTACGACATTTCTCTTGGTTTTTCCTTTCTGGAATTAAGCATGGCTGACAGTTTCAGAGTTGCAATGTTTGGCTGATTTCTTCTCTAGTTGCATTTGGTTGGAAAAAGAAACCATGTAGCTGAGTTCAGATGCTTCACATATTTGCCACCCATTCTATATAAAGTCAGTTTCTTCACCAAAGTGAAGAAATCAAGTAATGGCCTCCCTGTCAGTTGTTGCAAGCACAGAGTAGTATGAGTACTCACTAATGTTGACACTGTTATCACAGCCAATTTAGCTCTTTGTGCTTCCTGGCAAACCTAATATTTCAGGACTCTTAATTAATATTTTTTTTTAAAACAATATGATAGCAGAGATGAAGTAGTGGTTGACCAAGAACCCCACTGCAAACTTGAATTGCTTTTGTTTTTTTCTTGTGTGCTCTACCGGCAAATGGTGTAATGCGCATGTGTCCACAAAAGCATATCTGATTATCAATGTGAGTTTAGTTCCATGCTGTAACTCATGTAAATCCACTTCCTACAGATTTCTTTCCCAGAATTCTTCTTTCTCCTTCTGTTACTGTAACTTCCATACTTCTGCCAACCAGAGGAAAGCATCTTTATTGTGGTTGATCTGGGGCAGCATCACCACTGACTTGGAAGAGCAGCCTAGTTGGCCAGCTGGTTGGTGCCAGACAGACTGGGTAGCAGCTGAGATTTAGTTGTCTTTTCCTCAGAGGTTCTTCTATTTTGGAATACTTCATCTGGGTTTCTTCTTCAGATTTGTTCGGGGTTAATTATCTTTGAGGTTTCTAGGCTGCTGTCAGCCTTTGAACCAGCAGGTTCATTTACCCAGTTTTATTAGTGGGGACCAGATGGGTATGTTTGCAAAAGGCTTGTTTCCTCGGAAGAACAAAGTGGAAAGCCCAGTGACCTTGAATGCACTTGAAGTTGCAGAGGTTTTATTTCACTTGAAGTCCTTTCCAAGGGCTGAGATTAAACACTTCAGTTAAATATATTTTCTATTATTATGAGAATTTAAAAAAATGTGTTACTGAGTGCTGTTTGAACTAACTGAAATAACCATATCTCAAAGCAAGCAGGTTTTCAGTTGGATTATTTTTTTCCAATTTAAGAATTCTATTTAAAAAGGCTTGAGCAGGGTAAAAAGGGACAGATATTACACAATGAACTTTAAACAATGTACTTTAGCATGTGCAAACAATCAAGAATATTTCAACAGTAGTAATACCATTTTTATTTTGAAGAAGAAATGCATTCACACTTTCCAAACGCATGTCCTTTACATGTAATAGCTCCTGTTTCTGGGAGAGAAAGAAATTATTTGTGAAAAATAAGTGTCAGGCACAAACTGAAACTTTGTCTCCTACTATGCAAATGGATTTCATGTTGGACTAACTGTCAATAGAGGATCTTTATGTAAGTGCCTAGTCAACTGCAAAGGTAACAATCATTAAGGAGAACTGAGAGTTTATCCATTCATAATATATTAGGGGTGGCAACAAGATAGGTATTGATAATCTTATTTTGAATTTGACACAGTCAAGTAAGTCAGCAGTTCACAACCCAGATGAGGAGCTCCTGAGTTTAATATGAAATAAGGAGATAGAAATGCAAAGTTCATGTATGCTGCTTGCACAAGAAAGCTGCTTGAAGCCTTTCCCTTGAAGGGGACTGCATGTAAACAGCAGCACAAGCATGGATCTATTTATATGTATTGCTTTCATGATGTGTCAAGAGACCAGCTTTGAGAAAGCCTCTGTATTGTCTACTCTTAGAAAATTACTTTATTAAGATAACATTATAAAAGAAAGGATCTGATTGTA
This sequence comes from Sturnus vulgaris, assembly GCF_052056855.1. Classification (NCBI taxonomy): domain Eukaryota; kingdom Metazoa; phylum Chordata; class Aves; order Passeriformes; family Sturnidae; genus Sturnus; species Sturnus vulgaris. Next base: position 127,378,522 of record NC_142243.1, read on the forward strand.
CAAGAACTGTGTTTCCAGTATATATCTCAGTCTTAAAATATATCAGAGGAGAAAGTAACACAAAATGGGCTCTTATGGGACAGTTGGTGCAAATGTCCCAGCCAAATGCCAGATCGAAATTTTTTTTTTCCTTTTCTTTTTACTTTCATTCTTTTGGTAGAACCAATAAGATATGATAGTGGGTTTTGTCTTTCCTAAAATACTGAAGATACACTGCATTTCTGAGCTGCTCATATTTCTGTGATTGTAAAGTGATTCCAGGGTATCTCTGCTCTTCTTCCCTGGTTGAACCAAGTATAAAACATGAACTATGAGGAAGAGCTGCAGTAGAAGAATTTCCATGTCAGGCTGGGGTGTAGTTCTCTCTCACAGAATTTGGTTTATTTTCTAACCTTTATTAAAATGAATTTAAAAATCGGCTACATTTTCTGTTCTTTGGTTTTACAGGACTCATGGGGAATTTAACTTGCCTTTATGGCAACTGTCTGGTCTCTGTTCTGTATGCCTTTCTGCATTCATGTCCCAATGATTGATTAGATGTGATCGTCAAATAGGTCTAATGCCAACATGCATTCTTAGTTTCTCTTATTCTGACTGCTTCTTTTTGTCACATTTTTTATTCTAGCGACTGTTCCAAAAGATCAAAGGTAGATTGAAGTTATCTTGGCAGCTATTAGCTAGCCCATGAAATGTGCTGCAGCTTTAATGAGATCATATAGATCTTAATATATCCATATAATTATATATATTATATAATATATATATTTGCTAACTATTCACTCATTTGCCTTCTACCTCCTACAGTATTTCCACTCACACATATGGTGAGCACATAACTTTGGTGAAATGATCTCACCACCTGTTGTTTTAAAATAGCACAGATGCTTATTAATGGTCCTTCCATGATACTGTTTATAGTACATGTGAAACCTCACTTAAAATACTGTGGATCATGTTGGTAAAAGATATTATTACTTCAGCAGCAGCCTTAAATTGATTCCTGTTCAGCATCTTGACTTGTCGGTCGTTAGTAGGTAGGAGAGAGGTAAATTCCCCAGAAGAGTCAAAGCTGTGATGCTCATCAAGTGAGCAGTCATTGAGTCCTTCACAAGGTGTGCTGTGGAAATACCTGCTGCCTTTTGGATAACTAGTTAACCCCAAGAGCTGCAAAAATCATGAGCACACAGATTATCTACACTCCTAAATCTTATGCTCAGCTGAAGTGAATTCCTTCAGGCTTGGTGGCAAACCCAGAGGCTAACCCAGTCTTGCCCTTGATTATTTTAGGAGTGTTTTGGCCAGCCCTGCTACTTCCACCTGGTTATCAAAGCAAAATTTCACCTATTTCATTTAGTAGCAAGTGGCTATCACGGCAAAGCACACACAAATTTGCATTAACAATATAACTAACAATACAAGTAACACTACAAATCACAAATAACAATATAACTACAAGGATAGGTAAACAAATGAGAAAGTTTTTCTAGGCTTGTGTTGGACAGACATATGACATTTAAACTTAATGCATTAACTAAAGTTACTTAAGTATTTTAAGTTGGCTAATTGGCAAATCTGCACCAGTAATAGTAAACAAAGCAAAGAAGCAAAAGCATAACATAAAATTTAAAAAACCCATATTTCCTTTAAATCATCTATCCGCATGTAGATCAAAATTGTTAATGATTGTTTATGATGTTGTGATTGTTAAGGGTCACTTTGCTGAGATATAAATTTGGAAGTACAATCAGGCTAAACAGACTCAGCTGCTTTCAACCTTCCCAAGGTGCTAGCTTGAGGCACAGAAAGTTCTTGATGCCTGTATGATGCTAGTGAATTCCAAGACAACACTATTATACACTGAAAAAAAATATATAACAAAGAAAGGAACAAAAGATGTTTCATTCAAGTTTAGCAAAAACTCCTCATAAATAATAGTGTGAGTAGCTCTGGATTTTTTGTGATTTTTTTAAAATGAAACATATATGAAAACTTTTTTCCTATGGTACATAACAGATGGCATCGATTTGGTTTAGTATTGCTAATAAATTAAAGAAATAGTTGTTCATGCTAGAACAGTGACTGTCAGATGCCAGTTCCAATTCTATAGGATGGGCAAAACCTCTTCTTGTTCAGTAAAAATACTGTGGCGTATTACAATGTAGCTTGTGAGAATGTAAGTCTGCTATTAAAATAAAATGGCTGGCAAAATTCCAGTAAAGGATGCTTAGAGAAGTAATGAGTAAATTAGGTGGAGTAATCATCTTTTGGTACAGTCTCCCAGTGTTTGGTGCTCAGCATTGATGAGGAGTTCCGTGGGCCTAAAGCAATGTTTGCACTATTACGTTTAATTGCAGGAGACATCATGTCCTCACTGCATGTGTTTGGTTGATCTGTTTTCTGTTCACAGTATCCTTTGGCATGATTCAGAGCATGTGGAGTGTAAGGAAGAAAGTCTCTTTGTTTTCCCTTAAAATTTGTTGCCTAATGGTTTAATTGGGAGCCTTTTTAATTGACATGATGTGAGTAATGTTAAAAATTGTTTCCTTTTCAGTTTCTCACGAGTCAAGATTTTCTGTCACATTATTTTTTCTCAAGAACAGAGCTGTCTTCATGTATGTAATCTTTTTGTACATATGGACTCTATTTCATATTTGATTTATTATTTGACACTATTTTTATACTTCCTGAATTTTTTTTTCTGACGTGCAAGATTTAGAAACTCAATTTAGTAGTACAGTAATTTCATATTAATGTCTCATTTCTTTCCCATTTTTTCACTATGCATATTTTTTCCAGTTACTAATTACGTTTCATTTGATCTCTTGTGTCCCTATGAGGTTCCTTTTCATTGTAGGATCAATACAATAATATGTTTGCATGCCATTAAGGTATTAGTGCCATTAGCAGGAGACCTAAAAGTTGATAGTTGGATATCAAAAATGCATTTTAAATGTAGGAAAGAACTAACTGTAGTGTGTAGCCTTACAGAGAAATTCAGTCATAAACCCTTTCATTGTTTAATGTTACTCTTGTTTTAAAACAGTTGGGTGATGGCAGCTTTACTGAGTTGGGCTGATGTTCTTGAGCTCAGGCATGGGAAACAGAAAATAAGTGAATAGGTTTTATTAATACATATAAGAATTGGAGCACGTGAAAATAATTCAGACTCTAAAAGGCAGGCAAAATGTGAAACACTTTATGTAAAAAAACTCCAAAACAAACCACACAAAACCAAAAATAGACTGCTGCATTTTAAGTAACTGTTATTTGGAAGGTCTCATGGAGTCAAAGCGTGATAAGAGATGTGAATGGAGTCTGCATAAATATAGAAGCTGTATGACTTGGGAAAGAGACATAACTTATCAAAATGATTACAGCATGCCTTTACAGCCTAAGGGAACTAAATTTTTTTGTCAGGGAAATAAGCTCATTTTATCATATATTTGTTTATATACTAGCTAATAATGTTTACAAACAACAAAACCTCTTCCAAGCAAAATATTTTCCCTGAATAGGGAGTTCCCTTAAGTTATTCTGAATAGCTTTAGGCTTTATGGAACACTTTTCCTCCTCTCCTCTTCCCTACCCCCCTTTTCCTATGTGTTTATTTGCCTGCAGGGACTACAGGTGTTGATTTATTGAATGGCAGCGTTAATGTTATATGAAATAGGAATTGTATTGATGCTAGTGTCATTCACCTTAAGTGACAATATGCAAAAATAATGCCACCACTGCTACGTGTCCTTTTAAAATCTAATTTTTCTCTCTATACCTGGTGTGGTATTACTTGAGTCTGACTGGGGCAATGGCAATATTCTCTTCAGTTTTACAAAAGCAAAATCCCTGCTACATGATGAAAAACAGGTGCAAAGCCTTCAGTCATCCCCAACTCGTGCACAAAGCATCTCCAGAAGAGATAAAGATTGAATGGGTATTTATAGAAGATGAACATGATAGGCTGCACCCGGAGGAACACAGATACTGTATAAGAAATTTAAGCATGTAATATCACTTCCTCGCTGATACTTTAGTATTCGTTACATGTTCATGTAACAGTAGGCTTTTAATATTAGCTAATAATAGGGAATGACTTCATTAGCATTTAAGGAAGGAATTGAAAGTGTTTTGCATGGTATAATTCATTAGCTAATTGTCACTCTAGAAGACACTTTTCAACTGTACACTCTGCACACTTAGGGAATTGCTGTACAGACCAAAGAGCCAGAAGAAATATTTTTATCTTCTCTTTCTCAAATACTGGAGAAATGTATTATTTATGTGGCCCCTTTCATCATGGAAGATCTCAAAATGCTTTTCAGCACTTCCATTTTCATTGACAATATTTGGAAATAAGGGATGAAAGCTATTATTTAAATGTTGTTTTCCCACAGTTGTATAGCCAATAAGGCGGCAGATCAGGGAGTTACTTATGCAAGTCTCCAGAAAAAGGTACTGATTTTTGATGACTGCTGCAACACACTGAACCGTGCTGTTTCCTTCCAGGCAGAAAATTCTCTTTTCTTTCACTTTTGTGCCTCATAGAAGCAATTTTTGAAGGCCATTCATCCGTTACAGACTGCTGCTCTGCTTGTTAAGCAGTGTTTCTTGTGCAAATATATTTTGTGCAAGTTTTCTAGGTCTTCCAAGTCCACTCTTTGTTTGCATTTCTGTTCCTCCATCCCCCTCTAGTATTCTTGGTCTGGCTAAGGCAGGGACTGGTACATTTTGCAAGTATATTTTTCTACTGATTTTTTTTGTGTAAAATTTTTGAGTTTAAAGTTGTGTCCCTCTTAGTAGCACCATATTTCTTAACCACTGTCTTAAACGTTTATTTGGAGACTACCAGTTTGTGTACCTTAAACAACTGATGTGATTTCTTAAGCCAACGACAAGGCAAAGTAAAAAGAAAATTTTAGCAGTGTTCTAGGTCAGTGTCCAAATGAATGCCCATCTTCCACTGGTGGTATGATGCTTTAATTTCCTACTGCAGTAGGAGAAAAAAAAAGTGCCAAAAACATCCCAAGTTTCCTCTGCTTTCCAGAATGTGTAATCTGAACATTGTGTATTTTTTGAGTCTAAGGCAGCGCCTGAGCACTACATTATGGCGTCCAAGCATGTTTCTGACTAGTGAGCTCTTCTATCCAGCTCCTCTTGAGAGGAGCAGTTGCAGTGTCTCTGTGTTTAGCAGTGATTCATTACACTCGCAGGGCTGCTCTTCAGTGTCATCTTTCATAATTCTATTCTTGTATGAATTTTGGTGGCAAGTATGGAGTTTCTGAGTTGGGGTGGAGGTTTCTTTTGTATAGAATGGCTATCAGAGGATTTTTGCTATAAGTTAAACAATGTCTCTGAATTCTACTGAGAGCTTAGGACCGTTTCATACATGACTGTTAAACTATTGCTGGGGATTTTTGTGCATTTTTGATTTATGTCAGCTTGTTCTGCCAAACAAGGCAAAACTTGTTCTTGGAATTGTTGTGGGTTAGATGCCATTTCCCAGTAGGTATTTTGAATGTTGTTTAGAAAATGAATTCTCCTTTTAGAAGCCTCTTAGTTTACTTGACCCTCCTTTGATGTGGCTGCTCTTGAAGCAGGCCAGATTTTTAGCTAATTTGTCTGGCTTTTCTCTGTTCCAACCGCCAAAAACAATGGAAGCTTTCTATGCATCCTGTGATACCTGTCTTTCAGCTAATGTTGTTTCTTTGGCATTCTTCTTGAACACTTAATCATATCTGCCATTTGTTCTGTTGAAGAAATTTCACCTTCCCATCCCCCTTTCTGAAGTATTCCTACTCTGCTCGTAGAGCAGTAATTGCAGTAAAGCATTCTGCTTTATCTCTATTTTTGAGCATATTTGAAAACCTTGTTAAGGAAAGCAGAAATATCTTGGAGTATCATGGTTTTCATAGTAACATGTGTAGATACTTTCAGTAGTTTTGCTTTCTACATGTAGGGTTTTTTGTGAGTGATGGGAAAATCCAAGATAAGTCATAATTTAGCACCATAAATTTCTGGATTATCGCTATATAGTGCTAATTTATAATGTAATTAACATTCTGATAACCATGGCCAAAATACTAGACTTTTATTTTGTCACCAAGACTCCTCTGTGGTAAAAGATCCTTTTGTAAGTAAGGACATAGATGTAGACAGCTTGGAAAACTGTTAGTTTGGAAAATTATTAATAGGAGTTAAATGTACCAGAAGAATGGGAGGGTGGCTCTAGTGCATGTCCTTCTGGATAAGTCAAAAACATAAGATCTAAAAACTTAAATGTATACACATAGTAATGTTGATGTGTCAGTTGTTGGTCCAGTGGCTGACTTAGATTTTTCTCTTCTTCCATATGAAGTGCCATCTCAGTGGAAGTAACAACCATGAGCCCAATATGATTGAAGGAGTAGTTCCTTTTACAAAGATTAGTCATAAATTTGAGTAACCCAAAGTAAAGGTAGCCGTGGTCTCTGCTCTGAACTTCTCCTCTCCTTTTATCTTTTCTGCATGTATATGTATTTGGGTATTACTTAGGTGCTTGTATCTTACAGTTTGGGTTTAAAGACCTCTTACAAGCAAAGGAACAAAGGCTTCTGTGTTTGGTTTTCTTACAGGTTTCTACTATTCTCCCCAACTAGCCAGCTCACTGAAAGCCAAAATCTTATATTTGGCTTGAAGGTTGTTTATATCTAACCCAGCTGATGTATCACTAAAGGAAAAAGTATTCAGAGAAGCATGAAAAGATTCAGTTGGATTAAATAGCAAAGCATAAGGGCTTATTCCATGCAGGAGGAGCCTTTGAAAGCTAAAAGCAAGCTAAAGAAAGAGACATTAATTGTGGGAAGTTAATGTAGAATGGGAATCAGAAAAGATGATTTTTCAAATCCTTTCAGCTACTGAAAGCATTGAATCAGGGTCTTAGGTTTACGAGTGATCAAGTATAAAGAGAGATAGAAAAGAAGCCTATTAGGGATAAAGTAAAATTGTTGAAGTGGCTGTAATGTACATGCTCACAATCAGCTGAGTGTAAAGAGTGTAAAGCTCTTGTCTCCTACCCTTGAGGATGGTTTTAGACACATTTGACCAGAATTGTTGGTTATTTAAAGTGGCATGAATGACATCTGAGAGTGAGCCAGAGTTGAAGTCAGTATCCATGTGGTTCTATAAATAAAGAAGGTTGCATGCAAGGCCTTGCTGAATGATGGCTTGTCTGTTAGCTGAAAGGGCTAACTCTTACCAGTTGAATCCAACTTTTATTCCTTCAAGTGCTCAATTGTTCAAAACCTAACCAAAGCAGAACACTTGCTACTTTCTTTTTGTATTTCTCCTTCCCTATTTACTGATTGCTTCCAGAGCTTCACGTCAAACTTGATGAAAACATAATTCTTGCTTTTGTAGTCATTTGCTTGATTTCACTCGGGAAATCTGCACACAACTATATCTGACAATAACCACTTACACCTGAAGGATCCTTTGTCGTTCTCTGAAAATCCTGTTGTCTCTGAAGACCAGAGGAATAAACAAAGACTGGAATAAGCTCTAAAATGCCAACTGAGTGCCTCATCATGTGCACCTGGGTAATTCACAGCACACTTACTTGGACTGTGCACATGTGCATGTCCTTTCCATGGAAACTGGAATGAAGGTGCAGAGAATGGGAATGCCTAGGTCTCATCCTGACATTTAATTATGACAAATCTGCAAAGTGATCATGAAATATGCAACTTTATTGTTTGGTCTCATGGACATTTTGCTGCTTTTTCTACAGGTACAGTTGGGTTTTGTTTGGTTTTTTTTTTTTTTTATTTCTTATAATTTTAAAAATCACAAAAGCTAGTCTGCTACTTCAAATACTTGAATTACTGAGTAATACTTCATACCATTCACTTTCTGCAGTAGGATCTATCAGAAAGTATGGTTTAGCCCTCATTTTCTGATGAAAATACCTGTTTTGGCAAGTAGTTTCCATTTCCACAATTGCTTGGAAGAGGATGTACTTGATGCTTTCCCATCTATCTGAAGCTGAATAAAAAGTAAATACTTAGAGTTGTAAGACTTATCTCAACATGCAAACTTTCTGCCAGGTGCTTTGAGGGAGCTAAAATTGTGTTCCTTCAAGTAACCCATTTCAAAGAAAAAGTAGTTAACCAAATTGTTATTTGTAGTTTTCACTACTCAAAGTGTCTTTTTGAAAAGATACTTCACCTAATAACTGAAATGATTTTGACTCCTTCCTCCAGCTTCCTGGGAGAAGACAAAAAAATGAGAGGTTTTATATTCAAGGGAGATTTTTCTACAAGCCTTTTATGACGTCCACTTATTTCTATGGAACTTTCGTGGTATTCTTCTCATCTTCAGATGGCATCTGTCACGAATTTTCTAGTCTTTTTCTCCTACTATGTGTATATAAGCTACCAAAAAAGAGTGGAATTTATTTGTCCCACATTGTTGGATAAATTTGCTTTAAAAAACCCAACAGTGTCACTCAAATTTTAATTAAACTGTTCACCATTTCTTCTTCCATGCTTATATACTCTTCACTTAAATTTTTTCGGAATAGCAAGGAAATTACAGAAGTCAAAAGAAAGCTAATCTAAGATCTTCTACAAAAAAAAAAGGTGCATATAATGACTTAGTTACCAAGGTCTGTTGATCTGATAAATCCCAGGCAAAACAGTAGAAAAAGCAAAGCTGTAAGCGTGAAGTATATTGAAGGGCAGGATTATAATTAATGCTAATCACTGGTGGTTAATGAAAAAAAGAACCCGTCAAAGAGACCCTGACAGGCTGGCTTTACATATTTTGGAGGTTACAATAAATACACTATTAAGCCTATCTTACTCAATGAAAACAGAAGTTGATGTCATTTCCCCTATGCCAGGCAGGCACGGTGGCAGTTTCAGGACTGTCCAGCATTCAGATGTGTTCTGTTCATACCTATGACCTACCCACTGCAGATTTATTTGTACCTATCCTATATGTGTGATAACTTCCCAAAAAGTACTTCATGCTGCTGTTTAGATCACTACTGGCCCAGACTGTAAGCAGCTCCTTCTGTGTCCACTGTGAAAAGATTCCTAAAAGATGGAGTTAAGAGTCTTGCTTCCTCAGAAAATACCAATGACTATCTATTTGAAGGCAAATGTCTGTTTTTCCCTTTTTTGCTCTGTCTCTGCAATGATTTGAAGTCTTTGTGAGTGTTCCCTTACCTTTCTGTTTCTTCTTGACTACCACCCCCTCCCTCACCTGCCCCACCAAGAAATAAAAGCAAGAGGGAAGTTTTTCCTAGAGCAGAAAGTAGAAAGAGAATTTAGAAGTGCTCAAAAGAGCTATGAACATCTGGAGAGCTACATGATGTCATACAGCTTCTGTTTTGTACCAGTTGGAAAGAATTGTTTTCCTGCTGATGACTTACCTTGACACAAATGTTTCTTTTGAAATAAAACTGTGAAACCAAAGAAATGCATACTAAGTTTACTTGTTCAAAGGTATTGGTACTCAGAATATATAAGTATAGCAAATCTCTCAACAGTATCTTAAAAATACCTCTTCATAAATCTCACTAAGAATGTTTGTTAGATGAATGCAAAGGCAGCACAAAGCAGATTAAGAGTTCTCTCGGACCATCTAAAAGACCTGCACAAGTAGTGCAGTTTTGTCTATTTACATGTAATGCATCTGTGATCCTGTTCATTGCAAATTTACTTATTAAATCCACTAAAATGATCCCTTTCTTGCTGTAAAACTGTCAAACTGTTGAAACACAGAAACCGGACATCTCTCTTTTTTTCCATATGACTCATCACTTTGTTTCCCTCATTTAAATGTTTTGCACCTCATTAATTTCTTGTCATTATTTTGTTTGTCTTAGTTCTTTCTACTTTGTTTGTACTGGACAATAAGAACTTTGTTTTATTTGTCTTCTTGCATTTTTAATTTTGGTACAGGCTGTTCTCTATTACAGCTCCTTGTTCCATCTACAACAGGGTAAGATTCTTCCAGACATCAGCATATTGCCCAAAAAATCAAGGGAGTGGTTTAATGTCCCACTGTCTTCGCTACTCCTCTTGTAGGAGATAAAATGAAATTTTGACTGCTGTGAAAACAGAAGACTGCCAGCTGTGCCTTATGCATGTTGTCTGGTAGCATGAAGAGAACCTCTTGTATCTGTTGTACTCAGAGTATGCTGGCTGGGTCTTTCAAATCACTTTTTGAAATTGGCATACGAAACACAAGATGAAGAAATGCAAAGAAAAAACTCACCAATTATAATGAACAAGATCTTTCAAGGAGTTTCTGAGAAGCAGCTAAAAAAAACAAAAACAAAAAAAACCGCTAAAAAAATCCAAACACCAAATAAAAAGTCCCCAAGCCCTCCCAGTTCAGAAAATACATATTTTGCAGTGCTGTGGCCAGAACACCATATGAGGATTACTTTTGCAGAATCCTTTGTTTTCAGCCTCTAGCAGTTCCAGATCACTCTATGTTTGTATTCTTCCCCTTTCTTGTTTTCTCTCTAAGAGCAAATATGAAGGTCATCTCTGGATTCAGTCCATATGTCTGAGTGACATCTCTGCAAAACTGCATAATTAAGTCATTTTTTCCAGATGCTGTTAACAGATACAATTTCTTACCAGTTTTTTTTTTTAATTTTACTACTTCAAAACTTCTTTTAAAAAGAAAACCTTCTTTCAATGCCTGCTTGCCCGTTGTGTTCCAAAGGCTCACTTGTGGGCCAGTTTATAAAGGAGGTCATCCTGCCTCTTGTACTATGCTATTGAGCATATAGGTATAGTACATATGTAAGAGTTTATTAGATAGAATATGTATATATATTTAAAACAAAATGCATAACAGCTTTTAAGCTATCATCAAGCTGAAGGCCAGAGAATATGTGTTCATGCAAGTTTAGGAGTTAAGTATGCAAATCCTCATCTTCTCTTGAGAAATTACATATTTTTGACTGCATTGGTAGAATCTGATGAGAATTCAGCCAGTGAAAATTCTCCAGTAAAGTTGATTAAGGCTGGTATCCTGAGAACACTCTGCATTAATTTTGTATCAGATTATACTTCTACTTTCTGCAACCTTAATTAATCAAATCTTAATGGTTAGTCAATCTGTAACACAGTTTGGGGCTTGAAAATATCTAGGGGTATGTTCCTAATTGAATACTGTTATGTGGGAGGGGAGGGATAGGTGGATATTGGTCCCCTTTTCTAAAGGGGAAATAGATTCTGAGCAGAAGGCAGAGAGAGACAAAAAGGGCAGCTGGTCCTTCAGGACAAGAATGGTAGCAGAATGGAGGCAGTGAAGTAATTAAAAGGTCGTTCTCCACATGAGAAAGTGGTTTTTACTGTGCCTAATTACACAGACAGTAATTTAAAGCATGCTGTCTTGTTTCACAGTTGGATCTTTCAGAGCCTGGTTCATGCAGGCAGCCTCCTGGAGTCTCAGGCCTGTAAGCAGAAACCCAGGTAGTCTTTGCATGAGACCACAAGCTGAGAGGACAGGTTTCTTGTGAAGAGTTAGAACTCTCATCCTTTGTGGATTAACGTTGTAGTTTAATCCTTTGTAGATTAATGGTCTGTAATGTTGCCGTTTGCATTGTACCAGGGTACAGAGGAGCATCAACCTCAGTGTAAACCTGGGCTCCGGCAAGCAGAAAGCTAAAATCTGGCTTTGCAAACACTGCGCAGATGTGTAAACAGAAAATATTTAGTTACTTGTACTATATGTCAGGAATGAGCAAGCCTAGAGCAGGCTGTACTAATGAGAGGGAATCATCTTGCTAAGACACAGTTGTGTGTCTAAGTTGAGGGCTGACTTTCACCTATGACACAGTGATAACTTTTAAGGCTCGCTAATCATGGATTAACCAATGTTCCTGAACCCTTCACTTCTCCAGTGCTTTTAATAGACTCTTGAGCCAAGAAAATACCTGGGAACTACATACAGCCTTTGGGAAACTGAATTCAAGACTAATCTTTCCTATTTTACTTAAAAGCAGTAAGTATCTAGGACTGCTGGCCAGACTCTTTGTATCTGCATACCTTTGTATTTGTCTCACCTAAGATTTGATAACTGGGACACTGTGATCTTGAACGTGCTAAGAGGCACCAGTGTGTCATCACGGTCATTTGGACAGCTGCTACAACAGGGATATATTGACATGCCTGCTCAAGTGTAGTGGAGGCTACAGAAAACATGAGGCTGGAGCATGTGATGTACAAGCAGGGACTGTGAGAACTGGGTTTGTCCAGCATGAAAAGGACACTGCAAGATGTGACAGCACTACCCAAGGAGGCATTGTGGAGGTGTTATAGACTTTTCTTAGAGTTCTGCAACAAAAAGATAAGTGGCAATGGAGAAGTTTCAATAAGAAAAATTGCAGCTACGTGGAAGGAAAACCTTTCACTTAAAAAAATGGTTTAGCACTGGTACAGCTTAGCAAAGTGCCTGGGGAACCTCCAGCCTTGGAGATACTCAAAATTCTTCTCAAGTCCCTCAGCAACCAGACTGAAGTTTGAGGTTAGCCTGCCTAACTTCAAGTGGTTGTTGGATTTGATGGCCTCCACATATCCCTTCTAAAGCTTTTCTGTGATTCAAAGAGTGGTGGCTTACGAAGTGTGCCCATACAGACCTACCAGTCCTGACTCAGGGTCTGAATTTAACTCAAAAACCTGTGTGGAGGTAGGGAAGAAGTGAATCTCACTGCTCATATTCCACATAATAGCTTTATTCTAAGGAAGGAGAAGACTTGAAATGCAGACCATCCTCAATCTCAAGGAATCCATGGACAGAGCCATCAGTATAAAAGGTGTGTTGAAACTGGTTTGTCAGTTACAAGCACAACTGTTTTTCTTGTGGTCCTGTGCCTTTTTGCAGATGAGGATGCCTAACTCTGTAGTCTTATTTTTTGTGTGCTGTGATTTGTGGGCTGAAGACCAGGAAACCTCCACTTCTGGATCGTGCTCCTTAGATTAAGCACATTGATTTTAATGGTCTCTGGAGTAAAATACATGAGCAGTTCTGGAAGTCCTCTTAGCTTTTGTTGCTACACTTAAGGCAAGCTTTTCCTTCACACAGGAATAAGCTGATCTAAGATCATGCAAGAGACAATGCTTTGGTTGCACCTGGGAGTATCCAAATGCAGCAGAGCAATGCTCAAGTGCCAAGATGAAATGGGTCTCAAAGTGCTATGTGCAGAAGAGACTGATGGCAAGCTGCTTTGCTCCTCAACCTGCAAGATGTGACCAGTCTTTTTTGTGAAGAGATGACTTCTGTTTTCCATATGCTACCACATGTGAAGTTCTTACTAACACAATGAGATATGAACAAAATAAGCAATTCCATATTTAGGTATTAATGACTTTGTCATTGGTTAATGTACCTTACTCTGTTGCAGAAAAATACAGATATGAGACAACAGGCCTTGCAAACTAAATTTATCCTTCTATAAAATCCACCCACGTAGAAGATATTCAAGAAAAGCTCCATCACATGCTGAAATCTGTGAAACATAAAAGAATTCTGGGAAGCAAATTAAATTAATAACAGTATATCGTTCATAATGTACTGGGAGGGAATGACACAAGAAACCACAGAAATCCATTAAAAAGTGTAGAATGTCAAGACTCTTTGGGATTTTTTTGTATTTTGGTTTTTGGTTCATTTTAAATTTTTAATTGTGAGTATTGTCAACATTCTTCTAGGAGACCCTGTAGCTTCTTCTTCTGAAGTGTATTCGCTTTAAACAGTTGCCAAAATCTTTCTGTACAGACATGTTAAGGAAAGCTAGTAAAAAGTATTCATTCTGGATAGAGAAAACACTACTTTTCTGATTCTCAGAGAGAAAAGTGTATTTGGTAGTAATGTTGCTAGTGGCATAACATGAAATAATCACTTTGTATAGAGCACAGTTTTTTTTATTTATTCATGCTGCATTATTATAGCTTATATTTTTTTTTTTTCGTATACGTAGTTCTTGCTTTCTTATAATAAAACTCTTGCTAAATTCTGTCCAGATCTATTTGGTGTTAACCTGATCAGCACAGTATATCCAGTCTTCTTCAAACAGAAATAACTTTGTGACAAAGCATATTTCTGGCTATGTGTGTTTTAAGAAAAAAAGATACTCAGCCTTATAATGGCATAATAAGGGTAATTTTCTTAATGAAGCATGTGAGCTGACTTGAACTACTTATTCTTCTAGATGTACCTCATCACAATTTGTTTCTAAAAACCTTCTGATCTAGTATCAGGATGGTTCTGTCTCTGGACCTCCTCTGCTCTATTACTGTTGTTTTAGAGTGCCCGAGATTAGTAGGAAGAATGCAGAAAAAATAATATAGTTTGAAGCTGAACAGAGCAAAAATTACCTGAGTCTCGTATGGTTTTGCTTTAAAAGACTTGATTTTTCCTGTTGTAACATCTAAAAGACATGATGCTGTGCTGCTTCATTAAAACTTCATGCAGTAACATTAGAGCTCAGTGGAATCTTTGATTACCTGCTTAATAATCAGACTAAACCAGTTTGCCTTTGTTGGCAGTGTAATCATAATCTATATTTAATCAAATTACAGGTGGTGGTTTGTTTTGTTTAGCTTATATGGGTTATTTTTTCTTCAAGTTGTCATTTAAGCAGAAAGTTAACTGAAATTGTTCCAACTAAACTTCATTGGGTAAGAAGCATTTGTTTGGTCTTTTATGTGATGAGTGGAAGAGGTGTGCTGGTGTTTCATGGAATTATGGAGGGTTGGTTTGATTTTAAATAATAAATAACCCTCCTTTCTGCTTATATTCCTAGAGTGACTATGGTGAATGCCTTTTCCTGTTCTACTGTTGTTATTATGAGGATTCTGTAGCACTTAATTTATTCTTGTCTTCATATAATATCCTTTTTTTTTTTGTCAGACTTGGAGAATGTGCATGTTTACATATTCTCAGCAGTCCAATTGTATCTTTTTTAAGAAAAGGAAAAAAAAATCGTTTAGTATTTTTTTAGGGGTAATTTTGATTAAGTTTGATATTATTTTCTGTTGAACCCATTGGCTTTTGAAGTCCCTTAGAATAGAATCCTGAAGTAGGCCAAACAAGAGGAGAACTTGTGAAAAATAGCTTTAATGAACTTAAGAATCATCATGTTATGTATATATGTATACATATATATATATGATATAAATGTATATATATACATATATATATCATGTGATAGATGTAGCGTTTCAGGTAATAACCAAATTTGACTTTTCAGATTAGTTTGCTTCATTTGGCGTATGAGTCAAATGGCTAAAAGACTTGTAGTGATTCCCAAAAAAAATCTTGTCACATGTAGATCACTGCTGTCTGGTTATAAATGTGTTAATCCTGTAATGACATCATGAAAAATAGCTCTGTGGAAAGGAGGGGACACATGTCAAGACATGTGGATTCAGCAGTGCTTCGCACAGGAATGTAGCACCCAGAGTTTGAGAGTCTTCATCCAAAAGTCACCTCTGGGGAAATAGTTTTCTATTGCAGCTAGCCTTCCAGATTCTTGATTTTTTTTTTTTTCCTTTCAGTGCTTTTCATGTTTAAATTTTTATATTTCATAATTCATAGCATAAGCGTTTTTAAATTTAATTGATTTTAATATTTGAGTGCTAAAGTTTGAATAATCCTCACAGGGGGTTGAGCAATAAAAGTGGCAAAATACAAAAGGGAGAAAGTATTGCTTGGTTCTGAAAGTAGTATTTTAAAGATATTACCCACAAAGGGTTAACAAGCAACTTACTGGGGGTGGTAGAAGCATTTTGTGAAGATTTAAAACAGACTTTGAGGCTGAGCATGGTACAGTTAAGATGTATCTTATCAGAATGTTATTTCATTCAGACTGCTGAAAAGCTTTTCTGAACTGAAGATACACCGCCTTTCCATTTTAAGCTTGGCTCTGAATTCTTGGAGTCTGATGAAAACAAATATGGAATGTTATCTGTTGTGCAAATATCAGTGCTATTTGTTGGAAAATACTGGCGGTGTTTCTACTGGATCATGAGGATCCTGTAGGTATGTAGTAGCAATGGGAAATTTTTTTAAAGTGGAGGGTAGAAAAAATAATTCTTGGTGGTTGAGATAGCAAATTTCAAATGTATTGCACTAAAAGTTAAATTTTCTTTATCTAAAGGTTACCTGTGGAGTACATGTTTAGTGAAGCTTTTAATCCTGTTGTAAATAGGCAGGTTAGAAAATATAGGCATTAATTCGTTTGGAGAAGAAAAAAGAATGTCTGCCTTCTCTCTCCTGCCCCCTATATTTCTCTGCTTTTTTTTTTTTACAGTCTGGATATGCTTCTGACTGAGCTGAAATCTAAGTGAGGCTTTTTTCATCAACATTTGGTCTTGAAATTTGCATTTTGTCTTCAAATGTCATGGGTGATGTCCTACATTTCAACATTGCATTAAGTCAGATTTTAGAAGTGATAAAAGGGCTTGAATTTGCTAGTTTATTTCACTACTTAGCCCTAAATACTTTGACAAAGGTTAGTTCATACTAATTTCTGAAGCATAAAGTTCTTTATAGTATTTCATGTTGGTCACCTGAAACTGAGAATATGCGTCTCTATATACTCCAATTATTCACCCTAACTTGGTACACGGGCAGGTGGTGTCTTTGTACCTATTGTTCTTTTGGAATGTTTACCTTATGAACAAGCTAATCAATGCTTAGAGTAGAACCAAAAACAAACATGTTACCTCTTGCATTCTTGGCGCTTCTGGCTCTTCTGAGAGGCATTTTTTCCATTGAATAATGTGTTGTGATCTTGAAAAATAACTTGTAATTTAGTTTCTATGCTTTCTTGGAAGTAGCCTTTAAGTTTGAAAAGCTGGTATATACTCCTCTTTTACCTTTCTTGGTACAGAAACCTAAAAATGTCGAAGATAATTTGTATTAATATTATTTAAAATAACAGAAAATATTCATTGTCCTCTCTAATGTAAAACAGGGCTCCAGTCTTTGGGAAAAACACATTGATTCTGGTGCTATAAAAGTCACAGCTACAGTGATCATGAGTACTGAGTTTTTCTTGGTGTGTGATGGTAGAAGCTGTGAGTAGAGAACAGTTCCTTACTGTCTATCTCTTGTGGTGTTAATGTGCTTATCCACATAGCCTTTGCTTGGAAAGAGGCTGCCTCCTATCAGCCTGAGATACCAGGGACGAGATCCTCACATGTTCGTGATTTCTAAGTCTTAAGTGAAGGAAAGTGGCAGAGGAGCAGTCTCAGTGGAGTTTAAGGAAGACACTGGAAAGCACAGTAAGTACTTATGGTCATTTATAGCCACTGAGTATCTCCTGACAGATATGAATTTTGTTGTTGGGTAAGTGTTGGTGAGGTGACTTTAGGGGCAGCCTGTGTAAGGAAAGGCCAGGGCTGCTCCATGCTGGACGTGGATCAAGTCAGCTTCATGGATTTACTGCAGGATACAGCTGAGCCCCTCAGCCAGGACAGTGGTGTCTCTGGGAAAACACATTTAAGCAAGGGAATAAAAAAACCCAAAACAAACAGGTAGAGGAGAAACAAATAAAGATAGTGAGACACAGCATAGGAAACACAAAGGTTGGAAGGAGGAGGAAGAAGTAGATGTGTTGCTCCAGGTGCTGGAGCACAGATCCCACTGCAGCCCCTGGAGGAGACCACAGTGAAGCAGGTATAGAATTATGTATTTGCCTGCCACAGTGTGCCACTCTACAGCTCCCTGATGTCTCCTGAAAGAACTCCAGCCCACGCTGGAGCCTGTGGGAACAGCCCATGGGAAGAGCCATGCTGGAGCAGGGGAAAAGCGCGAGGAAGAAGGAGCAGCAGAGAGGGGCACATTCCATTCCCCATCCCTTGGGCTGCTGCTGGGCGATGGGGAAGGGCTAGAGCAGAAACTACAGAGTAAAGCTGAGCCTTGGCAGAGCGGGGTGAGGAAGGGTAGGGGACTGGTGCGGAGGGAAGGTGTTGTTTTAACTTGTCGTTGTTTCTCACTATCCAAACCTGTTTTAATTGGCAGTAAGTTACGTTTCACCAAGTCGAGTCTGTTTTGCTAGTGCTGATAATTACTACAATATCTCCCTGTTTTTATCTAAACCCACGGGTTCTTTCACTCTTTCATCTTGCCATCACCTCCCTTGTCCCCCTGTTGAGGGGGAATGAGAGAGCAGGGTTAACATCAGCCAGAAGTGGTTCTTTAAACCAAATTATTTCACAAATAAATAGGCAAAGGTTTGGAATATAAGGCAGTTCTCTTGCAGCTTATGGGAAATCTACTAAGCTTACAGACTCCACTGCCAAATATGTCTAGATGGAAGTAGTTATGCAGATGGAATTAATATTTAGTGATACCCATCTCAGCAGGTATATATACATATATATATTTACAAAGGTAGATAAAATCATATTCAAAGTTATCTGACCCTGAACACTCAAACTGTGGCATAAAAACATTACTCGTTTCTACCAGTTTTCTCTGATGCTATAGTCCTTCATGTTTTTCTAGGTATAAAGGTGGACAGTTGTACTTGGAATGGGATAGAGGCTTACAGATAGCTGTCAACATCCCAAGATTTTTGCCAGGGGGAATAACAACTATAAAATAAGTCTCGTCTCTGTCAGGAGATACTTCAAATTTATTTTCTTCCTGCTCAGTCCGAGTCCATTTGGGTTTGTTTTCATGCTCTGCCCATATATCTTTTCATTGGCTCTCAATTACTTATATTATTCTCTTCATTGCTAAAGTTTAGCTTTTACTCAAACAAGGCAGTTCCTTAGTGACTGAGATGTGGGTTTTGTCACCTTTATATTTTTACCTTCTTCCTCTGAATTTATACCTGCAGCTTGCCTTTTATGAGGAATACAGTATCCAGGAATTCACATCTTTTGGTGATTCTTGCTCTTAAAAGGTTTATCCCTATGCCACGATTTAAGAATTGGAAGTCTTAAGAAGTATTCTGCCCACATATGCATTCTTACTGTAAGCAGACAGCTGGTACTTGCTTTCATTATCCACCAGCAGGTAGTAGAAAGGAGGAAATCTCCAATTTGCATGGCCCTGAAGCTCAAGTTAGGTATTCAAATACAGATGGATTTGTATAGTCTGACAGAATGAATTCCTCTCAGGAATTTTGTAAAGGTTTCTGTAGGTTCTCCTGTTTCTTCTTCTACCTGTGTCTTTCTGCTCATAACCAGAAAACAAGGCTTGCACTTTACTGTATTTTATTGAGTTTATGTATATGGTAGGAACTGTACATTCAGATTCTTCTCAGGCTTTTCTAATGTTTCTTAGTGGTCAGCAACTTCTGTGAAAGGGAGAGCTGCAAGGTAGATTTAAGAACTTGAGCTGCAGGAAATATGTGTTTGGTTGGATAATTTTTCTTGGCGTGAATATAAGATGTCTACTGTATGTGGTTTTTAATAGGCCATCTTTTAAAGTGATTTAGCAATTTGTCAGGGTTGGCTGAAATCAATGAGCTGTGTGAGAGTCAAAAAAATTCTGCTTTGTTTATGTGCTTCCATTACTGGCTTATAAATTGACCAAACTGACATTTTCTTTCTGTAGATGAAGAATTGGGACATTAGGCGAATATGAGTATTTGAACTTAAATTAAACTTGAAACTGGGGCAAAGAGAAATATTTGACCATCAGGTTCAAAGCTGTAGCAGTGATTTGAAGTAGCTGTGGTTTGCAAAACTTGTATGTTTTTGTGGTTGAGTATTGTGTTTGTCAGGGTACCTGGGTTTGCATCTAGAAATGCATCTTAAATCTGAGTGTCATGGACAGATTGTGTAATGCAGAACAATTGCTAACTAAATATTAATATATGGAAGCCAATTTTTTTGTTATTTTCAGTTTCCATCTAGTTTCAGTACATGGAACTTTGTCAGAGAAGTACTCTGTAGTGCATAGTTTTCAGTACATAGTGTACAAAATGATTCTAGGTGACAAAGGATTATTTAGGAGAGTTGTAGTTTGTTTTGCTTTTTCCTCTTTGTTTAATTAGATTCTTTTTTAAACATGGACATGCAAAAGAGATTGCTAAGGTTCCTATCTTCAAGCATATTGTGTCAAATATAAGGGACTTCTTTTGGCTATATTAGAAATTATTTGGCCTGTCTTTGAAATGCCCATAAATACTGCAATGTATAAAATAGAAACAGCACATAATAATAATGTATTTCACTGTTATAAAGAGTTCTTTATTAATGCTTTCTTCTCCTTCACCCGATTCTGGGTAATTTTTGGGGTTTCAAACTGATTATTTGCCACTAAGGAGATCCTTCCAAGTGCTGCTGCTCTTCAGGTGTCTTGATCTCTTTGCTTTTAAAACAATATCATTATAGATTTGAGTCTGAGCTGTACTACTTACGTGGTTTTAAAGAATAGAGCCTTGAAGTCTGGGAGAGTCCCACTCACTAAACCTTGCTGACTCATATTCTTGGATAGCTTGGCTATTATGCATGTATGTGGTTATGCATATGAATATGGAAAATTACCCCTTTAAGCCACCTCCTGCATTTGGTTTTGAGAAGCCTAGCACAGTCCACTCTGTTTAAGAAAAAGTCATCTTTAAAACTCAGGATCTTGCAAACAATATGAAATTGCTGCTCTCTTCCCCCTCTTCCTTTAAAAGACTGCAGGTGGACTTGCCTCTGCAGGGACCTTAATTTAAACCTTGCTCTTATTTTCTCTGGCTCTGACAAACATCTTTCACTTTACCACAATTCTGGACTGACAAACTGCTCTCTGTAGATGCAACTGCTGCTGAACATGCTAAGGTGAACAAGAGAGAAAAAAGAATAAGAGGTAAAATATTTCCTTTCATTAAAATATTCCGTATTGTTAGACCTCCTTCCTTTGATCCCTCAGCCAGGTGTATTGTAAGATGTTTGGCCCTCTGGAATTAATCAATGCTTTTTTAAGAGACTTGTATTTATATAGCTGTATGTATTTTTACAGAGATTAATTGACTTAAAATTCCCATATATGCCAGCTATAAGAAAACAAAACATATTTTTCCACTCTTGAAGCAGGAGCACTAGCAGGTTGTAACAAGAAAAAGGCTGTTGAATGCTGGAAAGATTGAAGGTTTCACGGGACAGTTTCTCACTTGCTTGATGATACCTCAGAAAGCAAATACAGATCCAGTTTGTGGCATCCATAGTTGTGATTTTAAAAATTTGGAACCTTGTCCCAAAGAATTCTAATATCAGCTTATTTGATAATGAATTGCAATAAAGAATATTTGCATATGTGTTCATTCTGTTCAGATGATTACATTTATAATATACTTTCTATAAAGAGGGTTCATTTTTCCTGAGTGTTGGGTGACATAGTCTAAATAGAGAACTTTTCCTTTGAATGAAATAGAGTGAAACAAAGAACAATTAAATATATTTTTTCTTCTGATAAATGTATGGCTCTCATACGCAGGAATAACATCTGGCAAAAATATAGAGGTATTTACCTCGCTGTGAAAATGCAGCAGGTATGTCTGGAATTTTGCAAGCAGTAATATTGTTTTTTTTAATCTTAAGTAGCTACCAATACTTCCCAGGTGACCACTATCTAACATTGTGGTAATATCAGTGGTCCATTATAAAGAATCTGTAAAGTATTCCTGCTGGAAACAAGTCTAAAAAAAGCACATTTGAGACAATTATTTCAGGAAGCCCTAAGTAGGCTATGCTGTTGCATAGCAACAGAGCCTGGCAGTCCTTAGTCTCTAAAGTAGTCAGTGTACACATGGGAACAGAATGCAAAATGATGGAAACCTTGAAAAATGTAAGGCTGAGATTAGGAGAAACTAAAGTGAGATGATATACAATAGAAAATGTGAATCTGTTTTGTGAGGTATAATGAATTGAACTGCTTTTAAGTTGAAAAAACTGAAATGCTGTTAGCCAAATTATTCGCTCTTTTTTTTGCAGCTTCTAGATAGTAATTAAAAGGCAGAATGTCTGATGGCTGAAAAAACTAATTCAAATGTAAAGTAGGTTTTAAATGCCTGCCACAGGACAAAAAAAAAGGATGGAAAAGGCAATTTGTTATTAACAAATCAAAAAGCCAACCAGATAAACCAGGAATGTGGAAGTCTTTGTGCCACAATACATTAAACAGTATTTTTAAAATTGCCTTTTCCATCTTTTTTTTTCTATTCCAGGCATTGAAAATATACTTCAGATGTCTCATGTTCACAGGTCTTCAGGCTAGCCCAGTGGTATTTATCTTTGCAAATACTGAAAATTGTGATGTCATTGGGTGTGTTTTTGGAAACTCCACACTTGCACGTGAAATGTGAGATCTTAACAGAAGCATATTATCCTATAGCAGTTTTATTTTTTGGGAGAAGTAATTGATTTTATTAAAAGCAAATAGGAACCAATGTTTAATATTTAGAAATACATGGTTGTGGTTGATCTTGCTCTCAAAAAAAGGCAAATCCTTTCCTTTCAGTACAGTGTTTGCCACTGCCCGAGAAGAAACAGTAATAAGCTCAAGCTCTTCTGTTGTGGATGCTGCAACACATACTTTCTTGATGAGTCATGACTGCATGATTTTGAAAGGTAATCACATGCAGTTGAGCTACTTCACTAGAAATTGCTGAAAAGATATGTAATACAACAAATGCTGCTTCTGTTTAGTAGTTTACATTGCCCTAAAGATTTGAGGGAAGTGCCTCGAAGTGAGGGGTAGAGCTGTGTGTTTTAATAATAAGGAAGAGTTTAACAGTTAAGACAACTTAACTGTAGAGCATTTAGATAGCTTGAATATTTGATAGCCAGACTATGCACTGTACTGAAACATTGAAGAATCCTAGCAAATAGATGTAGAAAAAGCCTTATGAAAATGCTGGTGCATCCTCCGGTTATAAATGCTAAGTTATAAATGCTGTCATGATACTGTTGTCTAGAAATTTTCTTTTTGCTGTTCTAGCTGCATCCTTCCCCTTTCAAAGGCTTTTGTTACCTGCAAATGGCTGTTGTAGATGCTGTAAACATATCAGTCAAATTGACAGAA
The DNA here is from genome assembly GCF_052056855.1 of Sturnus vulgaris. Taxonomy (NCBI): domain Eukaryota; kingdom Metazoa; phylum Chordata; class Aves; order Passeriformes; family Sturnidae; genus Sturnus; species Sturnus vulgaris. The sequence goes on from NC_142243.1 coordinate 127,401,553, forward strand.
TGCAGGACATCACAAAATGCCAACTTTAGCTAACTTGGAATGGGAGCAACCCATTGCAATGGGGGAGCCAAGCCCTGCATTCAAATCAGTGGCCCTGTGTGAAGTCCATGAGTCAAGTTATTCTACTGTGAGCTTTTTGGTAGAGCAGCTGGAAGAGTCCACCACAATCTTCCTTTTTGTTTGCAAACTGGTTTCTCTAACTGAACTCTTGAATTATCAAAGGCAATTGCTGTTTCCTCCCTATCTCCATATTTTTTTTTTTTTTTTCCGTTCTGGTCTTGTTCTGCAGACAGACTACCCTTTCTGGATGGTACCTTCCCATCTGAAATCTGATTCTTCACATCCATATTGTTTTTATAATGCCATCATATTCCCCTAGCCCAGCACATGCATAGATAAATCCTGGCTAGTGCTAGTTAATATCTTCTTGCTAGCTATTCCTTTTACTGATATTTTAAAACAACGAAGAGCAAGTTCTTACCCTTTGCATAACAAAGCTGTATTTTGCATGACAAAGTGTTTTACCAGATTGGGCATAAGTTAATTTAGAAGACATGGGCTACATTTCTTGGCTTGTAACAAAGAGTGTGAATCTTCACGTTAGTTTCATAGTTTGCTGTTAGGAATTGCAACAGCTATAATGAATTACTTAGGAATGTTCAGCCATTCAAAGCTATAGTTCAGCTGAGTATTTGAGCCCTTATAAAGAAATGGAGGATGCCTTGTGCTATGGAGCTATTTTTTGGAAAACAGCTAGTTCCCATTTAAATGGGAAAGTGCAGCACAATGTACTGCATACAGTCTTTATGCCGCTTCTTATTTTTTTATTTTTTGGTTGTGTGCTTTTTGATTTTTGTTGTTTTGGGTTTTTTCTTTTTTTTTTTTTTTTTAATGAGAATGAAGGTTTTTTCTTTTGTTTGTTTGGGTTTTGTGTTTATTTTTTTGGGGGGAGAGGGATGTTGATGTTGTTTTGACCTCAAAAGCCTTAATACTAATAAAGTAATATCTAGCAAGATGTATAACTGCAAAGTAAAAAAAAAAAAAAAAAGATAGTGAGGGAAATAGATCTTACATGGATAAGCATTTTATGAATGCTGAATTTGAAAATTCAATGGACCAGAATCCTTTTAGGTCACTAGGGTTAGGATTCATAGAATCATGATACCAGCTTAGAAGGGGACTTCAAGGATCGTGTAGTCCAACCTCTCTTGGAAAAAGCCTCTCTAAAGGAGATGGCCCAGCACCCTATTCAGCTGAATCTTATAGGTGTCCAATACTGGGGAATCCACCACATCTCTAGAGAGATTATTCCAATGGATGAGTGTTCTGATTGTAAATAATGTTCCTCTTGTGTCCTACTGGAATCTCTCCAGTAATAACTTATCACCCTCATCTTTTCCATGTGTCTCCTTGTAAAAAGGGAGTCTCCATTTTCTTTCTAGCCACCCTTTAGATACTGAAAGATGGTGATAAGGGATCCCCTAACACCTTATTTTCTCAAGGCTGAACAAATGCAGTTCTCATGGTTTAATAGATGTCATTCTTAGCCCCTTCCACAGTATTAAATTTCTTTTCCAAAAAAATGGGAAATCTATTTAACAGAAAACCCTTTATGTGAGTGGTTTCCACATTACTGCCTACGTACCATTAACTGCAAGGCTCATACCCGTCTGTGGATATTTCACAGAACTATCTTGCTATCAAACCTTCAGATAGAAGTTTGCTAAACCTGTATTTTAATTTTTTTTCCAGTGGAGAGTTGTCTGTAAGGAAGACAGTGGCTCACAGCAGTTTGGCCTTAAATATTTGCAGGTTACTGATCATGACTGTTCAGTGTTTTGGGTTTTTTTCCCCCCATGAAGCCATATACAGGCCGTTGTATATGGTTTCATGGGGGACATGGCTTCATGTCACAGGCAGTGACTAAAGGAGATGTGTCTGTTACAAAAATAGCCACTACAGTGCTTATATCAAGTTGTCTAAGGAACAGAGTCTCAGCTAATGAGACCTGTGTTGATCAATACCTTTAAATTACTGGCTGTGAATGCTGGTACTACTGACAGCATCTGAGAGAATAAACTCGATTACAGCACGAATCCTGAATTAAAGGCAAGGTTAGGAGGATACAGAGCTTGATGAGCAAAGCCTACACAAATTTCCCTCCCCCTAATCCCCATCCCCTCTACTAAACATCCTGATCCTAAGCAGACATCAATTTCACATTTCTGCAGCAAGTCTTGTCTTTTCTGCACAGAGCATTTCCAAGCTGCCAGTCGTTATGGATTCTCAATAGACTGGTCTTTTCCAGGAACCCAGCAATTGAGGAAGAGCCTGTTTTTGTTGAGGGGTGGTTTTTGTGTCATAGTCTTCATGGGTTTATTTTCTATCACTGTTCTGTAAGAAGTGCTTCTGGACTGCCATATAAAGACCACAATAGACAGTCTTTCTCCAAAGGCTGAAACCAGTCCTTTTGAACAAGCACTGTATTTGTTCAGTGTAGTGTTTGGTTCAGAGCACCACAGCATTTAAGATGCTGCATACCTGGCCTCATCGTCCCAGAACCTTAAAACATTGACCTCCTTTCAGTTCAGGTAGATGTGTGAATGCTCATTCACAAACTGCAAGTAAAAAGTCACACAGCAGTGGAAGCCTTTTCTCACAAACATGTTGCCTGCCATTAGTATTCTTTAGGTTAGGCAGTGAACAGTGATGGTAGAGTCTAGGTCACCCTCTTCTGCTCCCTAGCAGAGTGTCTCTATGTAGCTGTTAAAATATTGTGATCCGTTTCTTCCATAGGGTGTTAATTTCAAAGGATCAAAACACTGGTATTTTTTAATTTCTCCCCAAACTATCAGTGATATCTGCCCTGTATCTTTCCAGAGAACCAAGGTCTTGTAGTATTGTTTCATTGGTTATGTTTGCTTTTTTTGGTTGGTTGGTTTTTTTGTTGTTTTTGTTTGCTTTTGGTTTTTTTGTTTGTTTGTTTGTTTTGTGGTTTTTTTTGTTGTTGTTGTTGTTTTGGTTTTTTTGCTGCTGCTATTTCACTGCCCAGTTTTATGGAACAGTGGGAACTAAAACTAAATTTGTGAACTCAGATTAAGTGGTGGATGAAAGATCAAATTCTTATGGTCATGGGCATAATGAAATTTGCCTGAGCAAGGACATGGTAAGAATTGTAGCTATTTGATTTTCAGTTCTGTAGATCTCTTTAGGAAAACTGCAGCTTAGATTACATAGAAGGAAAACCTATTAACTGTCTTTGTGAATAATCTCCTTGTATAGGTTGTGAGCTGAAGGATATTTAACTTCATAGTGCTTTTTCATGCAGGTTTAAACAAGCTTTTTTTTTTTCTGAAAAAAATCTCAGGTGGTGATTTTCTTTATTCTGTTGTATTGTTTAACCAGCTGAATTGCCTGCTAATTTCTGTTAAGGTCTTAGTAGTACTAGGATTGCTAAAAGTATCCTAATTGTAAAGGGTAAGTGACCTGTTCTGCATTACTCATTTAAGGAGCTGGTCATTTCAGAAACATCAGACAGAAAAACCTACATGAGGGATTTTCAAAGTGCAGATTAAAATACTGCCCAGCTTGGTATCTTGAATTGTTATTAATATTTAATTTGCGTTCAAGAATTAATGCTATTTTCCTGTTCATCTGTATCTGTGCAAAAACACATTGTTGTATAACACGATAGATACAATCTCTGTGGAAGAAAAATGCTTTTTGTTAAATTGTTCCTCTGGTTTTGCTTTCAGCTTAGAAGACCATGCATCAGGTAGAAATCTAGGTACAGGTTGCTGTGGAATAGATCTGTATCCTCACTGGAAAGAGCCCTGTAGCCCTGTCTCTAAGTTAAGGCTAGATTTGGAACTAAAATTTATTTTAAAAGCATAATTATACACCTTCTCTAAATCAGACATGCTATTAAATGACAAATTCTCTTTCTCTTCTTTTTTTTTTTTTTTTTTTTTGTTCCCTTGTGAAAGCTGAATATAGATAATTACATTTAAATAATGTGCTGATCGTGATACAACATTTAGCAGCCAAAGCCTGGGAGAGTTTTATTTGAAAATCTCTTATTTGACGCTGCCATTAAGCATAGATGGAGAAAGAGCAGGAGCATACATTGAAGGATTGTACCTCTTAGCCTTACACTGCAGGTTTGCCAAGAAAATGGCAGCTCCCTGGTGCTGCCAGCAGCGTGTGCCAAATTCACAGACAAGCTGTATGTATGTCAAGTGCCCGCTCTTGTTCTGTCTTCCTTTTGAAATAATAATGAAAACCATTTAGCACAGGTACTTCAAATCCACTTGGGCTTCTTTTAGGTATCTAGTCCCTTAAACAGACTTAAGTTCTACAGCCCTAGGTACCTCTAACCCATAAGCAGTAGAGACACTGATTTTTAATCCATGCTGGTGTACCACGTAATTTCTGTTCTTGTCCTCCCAAACCCTTGAGAACCGTGGCACTCCGTAATACTGGGTTTGCACTGAATGATTATGGAACACAGTCAAATTTGGATTAGATTTGTGAACTCATCAGTAACTTTTTACGTTTTGGGGTTTTTTTTTTCAATACAGAGACTTGACAGTTATCTTCAGAAGCTTGTGGGATAACGTTTGCCTTATATAGCATGGAAATGGAAAATTTAACATAAATAGGACTGTGGAGTTAAAGGAGTATTCTGGTAAATTTCTGAAAACACAAGTACTGATTCTTTCTGTACCTGTTAAGTTATAATGTTCTCATCATAGAATGATTAAGGTTGGAAAAGACCTCTAAGATCATCAAGTCCAACCATGAACCAATCACCATGTTCACCACTAAAACATGGCCCTAAGTGATACGTCTACACATCTTTTGAACTTTTCCAGGGATGGTATTGACCACTTCCCTGGATGCCTGTTCCAATGCCTCACCACCCTTTCTGTGAAAAAAGTATTCCTAATATCCAATCTAAACTGCCCCTGATGCAAGTTGAGTCCATTTCCTCTCATCCTGTAACTTGTTAATTGGGAGAAGAGACAGATCCCTGCCTGGCTACAACCTCCTTTCAGGCAGTTTAGAGTGATAAAGTCCTCCCTGAGCCTCCTTTTCTTCGGGCTAAACACCCCCAGCTCCCTCAGCCACTCCTCACCGGGCTTGTGCTCCAGCCTCTGCCCCAGCTCCATTGCCCTTCTCTGGGCACACTCCAGCACCTCAGTGTCCTTGCCATGTGGAGCCCAAAACTGAGCACAGAATTTGGGTGCAGCTGCACCAGTGCTGAGTACAGGGTGACAATCACTGCCCTGATCCTACTAGCCACAATATTTCAGATGTGGGCCAGGATGCCATTGATCTTGTTGGCCACTTAAGCATTCTTTGGATCATGTTCAGCATTCATATTGACCAGCATCCCCCGGTCCTTTTCCACTAAGCAGCTTTCCAACCACTTTTCATCCAGCCTGCGGTTGTCCTGATACAAATTCAGTACCCAGCACCTGACCTTGTTGAACCTATCCTTGGCATCTTTCTTTTCTCCTTCTGCATTCCTTGGATTCCTTTCTCTATCCCTTATGTTCAATAGAGAATATTCATTAACAATACATATTGTGGTAGGCTGGCTAAAATCCAAGGTAACTCTACCATTCTAATCCTCTGTAATTTCTTAAGTACTTATAGATAATTTTCAGCACAACTTTTTGTAAGGAAAGAGTTGGGAAAGGAAAGAGACAAAAGTCTAAGATACCCACATTTCTAGACATATATGAAACCAAGAATCTGAGGAAATAAAAGATGCTGTATGAAAATCCCCTGGGCTGTGATGCAAACTCTAACCCATTATCAGTCATAGTGATTCTGCATGGGAAGAAAGGTAAAGCACAGCTGGGGGGGATTTCTGGTAGGATGGTATCTTATCAGTTACCAAGGAATCCAATCTTGCAACAGCAGGTTTCATTAATCCTTATTCTCCCACCTTCCTTCAGTTTGCTGGTTCAGTTGGCAGAAGCAGTGACGTTTGCAGCCCTCTTGTTTCAGTTTAATTCCACATAGCAGAGCACTGGTTTTGAAACTTTTTTAAAAAATCAAATTTGTAGAAATAGTGCGACTGTGACCACTATCTTTAATGCAGGAGTACCTGTTAATGCAATTATTTAGGAAATTCAAATTATATTTCCCAGAGTTATGAGTAAATTCTACTCCTTCCACAGAGACTGAAGGAAAAAAAAAAAAAAAAAGCTTTTTTTGAAGTGAATGTTAATTCTTTAATGACTGATTCAGTGAATAAGTACAGACTGCTGGGCACTGAGCCATTCATTGGAAGGGGAGCTCTTGGGTGATGTCAGTGGAGTTCCATATTTATGCAGTAATGTCTCAAGATAATGCCAATACAAAACAGAATGGTATTTGATATTTAGGAGGAGACACAGACAGGAAAATTTGGAAGTGTCATAAATGTATGTTTGATAACATTTTTTTTTGATCAGCATGCTGCTAGTAATCCCATATTGAGCATACAGAAAATGAACATTTAAAAACAAGTTCTTTAAAAGCACATTTTTCCATGGCTTTATAGCTTGTTTCATAGCTAAAACTAAATAAGCTTGAGATTTCCCCTGGTGTTCTCCGTTTTTATGGAATGTTTCAAGAGCAGTATAATCTTACAGAAGCATATTCTGTGGAGTGCAGTTTGTACATCCAGGGAATTTCTCATCCAGTACAACCTGGATTCTTTTTGCAAGTTTTACAGCCATGCAGCTTGTTCCATCTCAGAGTCTTCTCTGGTTATTCTGGGCCTGATGCACTCATAAGCACCTTTCAAAGAAGAAAACAACTCTGTGGTGGTTTATTCTATGCTAAAAATAAATGTATGTCTTCATGGGGGTGATAGCTATGGTGACTTTGGTCTGGTCCTACACTAATACGAAGTCCAAGCCTGTCTATTGACTGCTTTCATGGTTTGCACTTCCTTTTCTACAAGTCAGTGCAATAAAAGGCATGCACAAATGCAAGTGAATTCTGCTTAAAATCTTTTAGTCTCTGATTTTGATGGATGCTATTCAGTGAATGGTCAGATAAGTCTGAAAGCTTGTGCTATTTTCTTATAAAAACTGTCCTCATTGTTTCCCTTCCCCTTTGCAAGTTACAATGCTGCACTACTACATGGTTGGTATATTTGGCATTGCAGTGTCTGCACCTTGGTTAAAGAACAAATGGTAGACTTCTCACTTCCTTCAATATTCTTGCAGTGTTTCAGTAAAAGGGCAGTTCAGAGGAAGAAATGCACATGGTCTCATTCTCATAAAAGCTTTTGTTATTAAACAGAGGCACTGTGCTATTTTATGTGTGTCAGGCAGGCTTTCGGTCAATGCTGACCTCTTTTCCCTCCCTAGGTGCTGGTGTTAGGTTTTGTTGGTTAATTTTTTTTTGGTTGTTGGTTTGTTGAGTTTTTGTTTCTTTGTTGCTTTGGGTTTTTTTAAGCAGTTTCCTGTATCATAGTGATTGATCATAAGAGTAAAATTAGCCTGTCAGCCATTCATGGTTTGGCATGGGACACCAAAGCTTGATAGCAGTGAACTTCTTTTCAAGTCAGTCAGTCTTGCAATGATACTTGATATAGTTATATTTAAACTAAATAAAATATGGTATAGAACCCTTTTCTTGGCTTCTCACACACATCATATGTACACCCTCATACAGCTGACTGAATTTGGGGAGGTGAGGAATGGAATGAAGATGAGGGGTGAGCAGGGTGTAGAAAGTTATTCAGAGGTGAGGGTGGAGAAGGATTGGCTGTTATCTTTTCTGTATCTATTTTTTAAATAAAAAGTGTTTAGAAAAAAATGAGGGTTTTTTTCGTTTATTTGAAGGGAGAAAGCTGAACCTTTTGCTGCTGTTAATGTTTGTGATGACTTCAAGAGCTGCTTCAGTGTCCAGCACCTGCAGTAGGAACTGATTAAAGAGATTTGTGCTTTCTATGCAAATGTGAAGTTTTGGCTACTTTAGTAATAACAGCTAAAGCTTCTCGCTGTAGGCAGCTGAGTTTCTGTCTGTATGGCCTTGTCCTCTGACTGCAGTGTGCAAAACCAGAAAATTCTGCTTAGAAATGAAGAAAGCCTACAACTGTGGGGGTGCTGATTTGATTTAGTAGTTCTGCAGTGTTTCTTTTCTTTGGAGTACTCTAGCAGAAAGCTTCCCTGATTCCCCTATGACATGGAAACAAAACATGAGGAAAGCATGGTTGCCTAGCATTTTGTAGGAAACCTTAGACACGTACACATGAAACTACAGTAAAAGCAATGTGATCAGTGAAAGTGTTCCTCCCCATACTCTAACATTTTATAAATTAAGAAAATTAAATTCTAATAGCTTAAGTCTGTAGCATATATTGCAGCAGGGAGGCAAATCTTTCTCTTACCGAGGTTGAAATAGCATCTTATATTCCTTGTATCTTTGTCAGATCTTGCATTAGTGCACATCATCACATTATTCCATAATGACACAAGAAATAATTGTTTTCTAATGAAAATAAGTTCTGCATTTATACCTAGCTTACAGAGGACTGCTTTCAAACCTCTGCTAGTCTAGTTTAGTTTCTAGTTTAGCTATTCTGCTTGCTCGGGTAGAATGTCTCCACTCATTTCAGGAGCATTATGGTAATGCATTTACTTTAGGGAAACTACCATACCAAAATAAATTAGTTGAGCCTGAAGAGGTCTGTATACAATGCCAAAACTAATACTAACAGAAAAGAAATATACAAAACATAACAATGTCTGTGTATGAGCACAGGATTCTTAATGCAAAGGCATTATCGATTTGTACTTTCTTGCTCCTTACACTCTTCTTTTTGTAGAAAAGAACTTTGTTCCACCCCCTGCCTACCTCCTACATCTCAGCTAATATTAAAAGTGGAGACAACTCTATAAAGAAATTATGTTGCTGAGGTCATTGCTTTTATAAAGTACTCACTATCATTTTATGAAGCATGGAAAATCAAGTTGGTTAAAATACTGTTGAATACAGATGGCATAAAATACACACAGTGTTTTTGCTTTCTACTCTGTTTCTTCTCTAATTTCTCCAAATTTTGAGACTGGCTAACCAGTAAAAGAAGATGCCTCAATTTACTCTGTAATGGGAACCTTCTAGTGTTATTCCTAATCCATTAAGTCACCTGTTTTGCTGATGGTCTAAGTGGTGGTTTTTGTTTTTCTTTTTTTGCTCCCATCCAGGTACTGCTATGTGGATATTTGTTAGCAATGACTGATGTGGAATCTACATATGCAGACTTTATTGCTTCAGGAAGAACAGGTAGAAGAAATGCATTACATGACATCCTTGTGTCCTCTCCGGGTGGGAACTCTAGTGAACTAGCCTTAAAGTTATCAGAGCTTGATATAAACAAAACAGGTGAGTATGTTTTATTATATTTATTTAAAACTAAATTGAGAACTAGTACACAAGAGCGTGGTTTATGTGCCCACATTACTCCCTTGTCCCTCAGCACCAGAAATTTTTTTTTTCTAATCAATATGGGTGGGTTGCCTGCAATAAGAATCACAGATTTCATCAACAGTAAGGGTGGTTATTTCCAAGTGCAGTACATCACTGGAAAAAGAATAGTTGTTCTGCAGTGAGTGCCTAGTAGCAGGGTCCAAATCAGGATAAATGTTATGAAAAGTAGAATATAAGGAAGAAAATAAGGAAGTATTTTTTTAAAACCCAACTCTGCATAATATCCTTTAATGGAAACCCTCTGATTTGAAGGCTGTAGGACAAACCACGTGTCTGCTGAAAGGTTGTTGTGTAATTAACATAGAGAAATAGGAATTCATTATTGTTTGTTTACCTGGATCTTTGTTTCTGAATAAATTGTCTCCTTCTCTTTTCTGCTGATACTTGTCCTTCTTTTAAGGTGAAAAGCAGTAATGCAATCCTAAATTTTTAATATTACCATTATTATTATTATTTAAATGCTTGTGCATATTCAGTTCAGAGGAAGGAGGGGTAGTGGACCTTACATGAAATAAAAGTAGTAATATGACTGGGTATTTATGTCAGAAGAGTAGCAGCTAACAAATGGAACTCGGAGATATTAGAAAGCCCCTTTCAGATGTTAGGGTAAGGCGTAGTTTTGCTTATTTTAATAGCAGTGGAAGAAAATAAATGCAGCAAAGAAGAAACTGTTGATAAGCAGCTGCCCTGTTTGTACACATACTTTTCTCAGAGATAAAGACGAGTTCTGAGAGGCAGTCTCTTCAAAGGACAGTCACATGTGGGCAGCATGGTGCTGAGGTGGTTGTAGTGCTGTTTTGATGAAGGGCTTCTTTCTTTGGCTTCTGGACTGATGTACATCCTAAGTGATTCCTTTTGCAGTTGCCAGTTTGGGACCTATAGATTCTAGATGCGTGCAATTCTAGCTGGCCAGGGCCTTTAGTTTATTTCTGGTTTAAAAAACGCTTTATGTGTGTAGGCATGTCTTTTTATTTTAGTGGGGATAGGTGTAAAATGTTGGAAAAATAAAAAGTAGGTGTCATTTGAAAGGCATAATGCCAACGTTCCTTTGGGCTTTAATTTTCTTCAGTCTCAGATTTACACTTAGCAAAATTGTCTTTAATCTTGTACATGTAGAAGATAAAAACAATCCCTATTTTTAAGTTAAACAGTGGAGTTATTATAAGCCAGAAATGTGTTTTCAGGAGTCTCTTTAGTTCTTCTTGGTGATGATCCCTTTTCAAGTCCAGGTAGCTTAATCAATGCAGAAAAGTGGACAGAGTTGCTCATAAAATTACCTTTGATAGTAGAAACACAGAAATGTCTGCATACTACTTCAGAAGGTTATGCAGTTTCCATTAGATAAAATGAAAATACATTTAAATTCTGTATTATTAGTACAACTAGGGGCCAAGAAGAAGCCTCCAAACCAAAAATACTGGAAAAGGCATTGCCTTACCTAGCATTCATGTGAGTATTACTGTATTACTAATCAAGTAAATCAAGAGAGGCTAAAGAAATATTTTGCATGTAAAATCCCAGTTCAGAATATGTTAATGCTTGTAGGGTGCATATGTGCATCACACCTGACAGGATTAAGAAGAAAACACGTTTGGGGGCTATGTCTTATTTCTTTCAAGGAGCATGTCAAACAATTTATCCTGAGTACAACTTAATTATATAAATATAGACATCAAGTTTCAATTCTTTACTGTTATTTTTATTACAGCTGCATGCATTTTCTTGCAAAACTTCAAGTGTGTTTGCTTTCAACTGCTTGAAGTAATGGCAGAGTAGGATAATGCAGATGTTAAAGGGAAAAAAAAGGTGGTTATAAAACATATGTAAATTAAACTACCCAAGCATATTTAATACATTCACTTTGAAAAGCCTGCAGATACGTTTCCTGTAAAAAAAACAGAACAGCTTTTAACAGCATTAAACCTGTTCAAAGACAATGTATTTTTCTGTTACTCAGTAGCTGATACCTGAAGTGAGTGTTGGTTTATCCCCTCATCGATGAGCCAATGACAGATTAAGACTTTAGTGCATAATTATGTATAATAAGTATAATTAATGTATGATACTCTCCCTTCAAAACAACTGTCCCAGTTTCCTTTGTCCATAGCAAGCTAACAACGTGTTAATATTATCTATGGAATGGATATATTTACTAAACCCCAAAACACAGGTTCCAAGGACTGTGGCAACACATTTTATCTAAATGAAGTAGAAGCAACACTGTGTACATCTGATAGATAGAAATCTGGAAGAGAAATCGTAAGACGGAAGCAAAAGAAAGATTTTTAGCAGGGAAATCAGCAGGTAGCACTCCTGCCCAACACTCTCAAGGTAGCCAGTGCAATCCAAGAAACTTGGATCATCTTGCAGGTTGTAGCTAAATGAAGTAGTGAGGAAAAAGTACAATGAAGAATGAGGACAAGTCTCTGCAGATCTAATCTCTAAAACAAACTCCTGGTTTTCTAGGTGCTATAGAACACAGAAGCGAAAAGTAAAAGTAAAGTTGTAGTGGTCCAAGCATCTACAAATAATGGGGGTAATAGTATGTTGAAGACATATGGTATCAGAATAAAAAACTGACTGTAGAAATTAGTGATTGAAAGTAATTAATTTTAGTCCAGGGTAGAAATATTTTGGGTGTAAACAGAAGGAATAGTGACAAACACTATAGAGTCAGTAATGTTACAGGAAGAAAATTGAGTTAAAAGCTGCAGATTAGCAGGACTGGTAACTGTAGCCAACTGACCGACTCACACAATTGTATTGTGGCTTAGAGTATTTTATTGTTTGGTTTTGTTTCTTATTTTAATACTGCCCACTGGTTTCAAAATGCTATGTAAAAATTACAATCTTGCTCTTGGGATTTTCTAGCCATCAGGTTTTAAAGGAAAAATAGCAATGTGATTAGCAGTTTAGGGATTCTCAGAACTTAAAAATAAATTTATCTCTGTAAATATATTTTAAAGCCTTTAGTAGAACTCTGCCAGTAGAAAGAAAAAACTGGTACCAAGGTAGTGTATTATAGATTAAATGGATTACATTTGTGAGTTTTTTTCAGCTGAGAAGAATCTTTCAGTTGAGAAGAATCTTTCAAGAAGTGGTATATTAGATAGAACCTTAGTGCACTTTCTCTGGATCTCTGTGCTCTGTGTTTAAGGTAGTGAAATGTTTAGGCTTTTTGTCCAGGAGTGATTTTTCTTTTAAACACAAATACCTTGCAAGAGTGTTTTTTGCTCTTCAGTTCTGGGATTTCTTTTCTATTCTTTTTGTTAATAAGATTTCCGCCAAGAAAGTTTGGCTTGCCCACGTAGTAATAGTCGGAATAAATGGAGGGCAGAGCAGGCAAAAAGGAAACAAAACCCTGAAATTACACTCATCACATTTTCTGCAGAATCAGAAAAAATGTAGGAGGTTTGTAGAAAGTGTTTGGACAACTAGAGCCAAAGGGATTTCTATCCAATAGTAAATAATCACATGTAGATACATCCTGATTGAATCCTTTTTAATTTGAGAGGTGAAAGTGAAGAAGAGTTTTTTGAGAAAGTGCCTTGCAAAACAATTGTGTGTTTTCTACTCAACCCATAATGAACAGAACAAACCTCATTGTTTAATAGGTAGTCAACTTTCCACACAACGTTTCATCAGGTTGAATGTGATAATTCTCATTACCCTTTAAGACATTTTCCTGGCTAAATACTCAGCGCATGCACAAAACACAGCTTGTCATGTCTAAGCTGTTTGCAATATTCTTTGCAAGGCAAAGAACTTCTTTTCCACTACCAGTGTGCCCTTTCTTCTGCACAGAAAAGAGAAGGCGTTTATGATGCTTATTTCTATAAACAGAAATAAATCTGCAGATGCACCGTGTGATTTGAAATGAGGAAACGGTAAATATCCGCATTGACAACCCTGTAAAAATCTATAGATTAAAATTAAGAGACACTGCTGCACGTATCTAGACCTTCTTACAACCTACCCATGGAATTTTCTTCCCTTAATTTATCAAGCCATTTCAGTACAAGTTACTCGGAATCCTTGCAACGTACAAGAGACAACGTGTGTCTTAACATTATTCCTTGTTGTGAATCTATAGCAGATGAGTCCAGTGTTCAGGGACTTGGGTCTCACTTGCATTTACCTTCCTGTTGCCTGAGCCTGTGAGGTCTTTAATTGTTATGTAAATTACAATACTTTGCATATAGATAGTCAAAGCATTTGACAATGCTTTTCTTAGCCTTCTTTAAACAGACTGTGAATTGCCTGCTCTGTGCCTCTGTAGGGTGTGATCTGCTCCTCAGGTTGTTCGGTGGTTTGCAGTGAGACAGCTGGACTGAATACTGTGGATATGATGCTGAAAATGGATGCACAGAACTAAAGCAGCTTGAACAAGCTATTGCTTTTATTGAAGTTGCATCTCTTTGTAGCAAACTCTGCTCAGATTGGTGCAATGAGGTTTTTTTTCTCTTACACTGTTATAGCATCATAGTGAAGAAATTTTTAAATATACTGGTTTTGTAAAATTCATTAATTTTTAGCTACCTTTCGTATTTATTTAAAGTGATATTTGTGATTGCACCTAGAAATTTGTGTATCAAGAGACACTTTCTGAAACAAAGTATAGCTGTCTTAGTAGTAAAGAGTTTCATATTTGAGGTTCAATTTCAATTTTTATTTTGTTTTTGAAACTGATGGATGAACAATCAGGGTTCTCTTTATTTTAGGGTAGATTACTCATCCTTTTTTCTTGTGTTATAGAAGGAGAAGGAGATGCACAACGAAATCCAAGTGAGCAAACCGGGGAGGCCCAAGGGGAGGCAGCAAAGCAAGAAAGCTGACATCCGACTTTGACCGAGTGGAGCAGCTGCTGGATGTTTTCAGGCTACTAGAGTGTGCTGGAACAAATTTGTTTCCATGAGCAAGCTGGTAGAAAAGAAAGTGCATGTGTCTTCACTGCTGGAACCCACTCAACACAATGCTAAAAATCTGGGTACAAGCTGTGACAGAAGACAGAATTTTCTCTACCTCTGTCATTAGCAATGGTTGAACATGTATTGATTTTTTGGGATAGTGTCATCAGATGGATCCCTTCATAATGACTACTCGATGGGAACACTTTTAGAAAGTAGAACAGGTAAATCTTGTAGCAAATGGCCTTTGAAGCATCAGAGGATCTAATTGTGTATCTTAAGCAAAGGCTTGTGTGATCCTCAGAGTCTAAAATTCTCTGGCCAAAGTGTTTGCCCATTATAAGAACTGTAAAGAAAGCACTGTTTTTAGAACTTTGCATCTGTTTTACAGCTCTGTTATTTACAATGGTTTTTGTATTGTACGACTTAGATGCTCCACACTGCCCCTTCTCAACTGCTTATGAAGAATATTTCTGTTACTGTGAATTTTTCTACCACACGTTTTGAAAGGGCTGGTTTTTTGCATAAGGTGGTGATGTGCACATGATAGATCTGAACGTCAACCGCTAAATTGATTATGCCTAAACCTAAATGACTCAGCAACACTCTAATTTGTTACTAGATGAGCCTTCAAAACGATTTGTTAATGTGAATACTTGAGCGTGTGTTGTGTCCTTGGTACAGTTTTGCCACTTGCCTGTAGTTAGCTGCATATCAGAGACTCAAATTGAATCTTTTATGTTATTCTTCCCCATTTTTCTAATTTTGGTCCTGATTTCTTAATCTTTCTCTGAGATATTTTTTTAAAATGTTATTCCAAGTATTTTATTGTTATGGTAGTTTTAAGAATACATTTATAACCTTATATGGGTTAA
Source organism: Sturnus vulgaris (assembly GCF_052056855.1). Taxonomy (NCBI): domain Eukaryota; kingdom Metazoa; phylum Chordata; class Aves; order Passeriformes; family Sturnidae; genus Sturnus; species Sturnus vulgaris. The sequence continues at coordinate 127,416,833 of NC_142243.1, forward strand.
AATTCAAACTAATTCCATGGTGCTAGAGGTTTTCCTGATTCACATTGTAAAAGATAGGCCTTGTTTACACATGGGAAAATAACTGGCGTACGTTATTGTCAATGATGTATTCTGAAATGAGTTTTAGAATGCAGTATAGTCCAATGAGTGGCTCCTGGGCTGGATGCAGCCAGGGGTTCGATTTTTACTATTCCTTGCCTTTGCCTCAGTTGATCAGGCTGTTGAGGTTGCACAGCCAGTAGCCTGCTGCTGATGCACCAGAGCAGCCAAGTGCTACAGTGTGCTACAGTAGCCTTGTGGTTTGCAGTTGGAAAGGGAGGTGAGAGACTTGGCATCTAGCACCCAAAGACTAGATTTTTTTCCCATTTTATCTATTCCAAAATGACAGTCCAAACTGGGCCTTCATCAAAATACCAGGATAGCTTGTCCATCCAGGACATCACTTAAAATATCTACAAATTAATAACCTGTTCTGCAGTAGCTATTGCTGATTGATTTGTTTTTCCCCCTCATCCTGCCCCAATAGACAAGGCCATACATGAGGCTGAATGCTGCAAAATGGGGCAGCCACACCTCTGTGTGACTAAGGTGAGTGAAGAGAGTGACTGATAGTAAACCATGGCAATCACACGAGCACCAATCACAAGGTCAGAAGATTTGTTTTCTTTTATTAATAGGAGGTGATGTCACTTTATATATAGTATATATATATTATATATATTTTTGTGTTGTTGGTTTCAAATGTTATGCACTTTTTAATGTTTGTAAACTTTTACTAATGAATAGTGTGATTGCTTCCTGAATATATTAATCATCAGTTAACAAAACATCTTTGTGGCCACAGCTGTTTGTTTCTACCATATGTATCATAGTATTTGTCACCTGAAAATCTCTTGTGAGACATGTGGAGGAAAAAACCCACTTCTGATCAGTATTATGAGATCATTTATTAGTGTTAATAAAAAACAAGCCAGCCGTATGCTTGTGGCTCATGCGTGTAATATTAACTCTCACCTTCTAGTGTTTGGAAGCTGAATGCCTTGCTGTCTTATTAGCTGTCAAATGCCCTATCTTCTTGGTAAGAGAAGTAGCCCATTTGCTTTGGAAATACTGTTATCCTTAAACAATTGTTATTCATTTGTTTCACTTGGTGTTCCTTTCAAACTTAACACGTTATTATTGGCCCTTCTTTAATTATTTCTCCCCCTTTTGCTCTTGCATCAAGTCTTTGAGCTGAACTGGTTGCCCTTTGTCATGGGCTAGTTACAATCTAGTGCAAATGCCAGAAGGAAATAGGATTCTAGAGTTTTTTTATAGTGTTACTTTATTGATGATCCATGAAACATCATCAGTAAAATGTTGCAGAAAAAGGCAATAGTGAAATAAGTATTTACAGTATATTAAAGTGATGGTTTTCCTTATTTTCCTTCACTGCTTTTCTTTATTTCACTATACTTTCCTTCTTAATTCTTTTGTGTTGTTAAATAAAATTAATTTCAGCCTTTCTTCTCTATTTTGTACTTGTTTCTTCTGTTTCTCCTCTTTTTTTTTCCTCATTTTTAAACAAATTATGGATGCTTTTGCTGGTTTTTGAAACACATCTCTTTTTGATGGAAAATAGCGTTGTTAATTTTAGTGGAGTAGAAGGCTATTTATGTTCCTCTTCCCCCAAATGTGTATGAGTGTTTGATTTATCACTTGAACTGTGCTTGCTGTCTTAATTTTGGATATTTCTGTAGCATCTATAAGCGGGCCTCACTTGATGTAAACATGTGGTTAGTCTATGCCAAGTCACAGCATTGTATCTTGAGTATTATTGTTACCAAAGCAATAACAGAAGAGCTACTTTAAATATATTCACACATCTACTTCCGTGTAACTGGGGACAGAGATGGCAGAACCAGACCTCGACCAGGTTATTTTTGCTTCTGTTAGTTATCTTTTTCAATTAACCTGACACTCTGGCTTCTCTTCCAGTATCTTCTTTCTATTTTATTGTGTTCATGATAGTTAAATGTCTGTTTAATCCATGCTTATCTTAGAAAGATCTTCTCAAAAAGCTATATAGACACAACAAAGTCAGGTCTGGAAAATCAGCATAATAGAATACTCCTTATCCTTAAAAGGTTTGGCTTTGGTGGGATGGTGGTGGGTTTGTTGTTTCATTTGGGGGAGTGGGCTTTACAGTCTGGAAGATGGATGAAAACATCCATACAGATGGATGTTTTCAGTGCTTTGGTCACTTTGAAGTACCATCTCTTAAAAAGTCTCTGTATTCATGTTCTTGTTTCCATAATAAAGTCTATGACTATATCCACAAGCATTGCACTTGCAGGGTTCAGGTTCCCTATCCACCTGAAACAAACAGAACTTTTAGCGCTATAATTGGACAGAGATACTGTCATTTCTTTCTTTGGCTAATTTCCATTAATGTTGGCCATGTACTTCAAAAAGCAGATGTTAAAAAACAGCAGCAAGCACACACATTTGTTAGTTCATCAAACCATCATTTTAGGGCCAAAAGTTCACCATGACCTTTGATAACACAATTATTGAATGTGAAAAATGTCAGTATACTTGGTCTTCATCTGTGTAATTTCTCTTGCTAATTTTTTTCCAAAATTTTGAAATGGGAAAATGTGTATCCTCATAGGATATGCAAATGGATAATTAATTATCTGGTGCCCAGAAGGAGCAACTACCCAAGGGTTAAGATGGAATTTCTACAGTATGAATGTCTTTCTCAGCTAAATTGGAGAATTTGGGGTGTTCTTAATGTTTGTATTTTATGTTTCAGAAACATCACTGAATTTTGTTCAGAGGAAGTACTGAGAGCTGCAGTATAGTAATCTCAGCTTTGACAGAGTTTGCCTTACCTCAGCAATGTTCCTATGTTGAACTGCTGTATTTTTGCCAACTTGTTGTTTTGTTTTGCTCTGCATCTCTTTCTGGCTGGTTTATTTTCTGTCCTGTGGTTCTCTGATGTAAAATAATACCCAAGAAATACATGGAGTGCGCTATAACTGTATATTGACTGACTAAAGTCTTGAAGTAGAAAGATTGTTTCATTTAATCTTTTTGGTCAATTCACAGAGTGGGATCTGTTTCAAAGTTCTTTTCATGAGAAAAGCAGTAGAGCCAGGAAGGAAGTGTGAATTCAAGAAGATAGGCCAGCAATATAAGGAGGGTATCTTTTCTTAATAGTAAGACAGGTGGGCCCAGTGCACAAAAGAACTTCCTCCATCATATGATAAACATATGATGTGTTGATAATAGCTGGAAAAATGACAAATTGTTCAACTTTAGATGGAATTTTGATTTCAGAACCAATTTCACGTTCTCAACTGTACTCTAGAACAGAAGCATCCATAAATATGTGGCATGTACTCTTGGATCAATCCTAGTATTAACCAGGTCCTATTGAAATCAAAGATATATCTCTTGCTCTCTAACTAGAACACAGAATGCTCTGAAAAAGCAGTAATGCTTAACAGATAAGAAAATTTTAAATATCAAGTAGTGGCAGGAACATTCTCACTGTTCTCTACATCTTCAGGCTGAGCTTATTTTTTCCTGCAAGAGACTAGGGAGAGAAATGATCAATGTGAATGAGTGTTAACTATCTAACAATGACTCAACAAAATATGAACAAGTTTTAAAGAGGAGGGCAAAGCTAAACAAAAATATAGTGCACTCATGCAGTGCTTACAAAACACATCTCCAACTTCTGAAAGCAGCAGGACTTAATATTCTATCTTTTTACATTGATTTTTACATTATGGCTTAGGAGCTGCTGATGTCTTAGGATGGAGGACAGGACAGACTTGTCACCACATGACGTATGTGTATAAATGATCTTTTGGTATTTTCAGGCAATGCATTTCAGTACCCTGAAACAAAATGTTTATAAAAAGATCAGTGCTAGTGATGACTTGCTTATGAGTTCTTAAGGTAAGGTTTTAGCAAATTAGCCATCAGTATTTACTTTCAATCCTATTTGCTGTTAGGAAATTCTCTGGTGCTGATCCATGAGTGTAGTGTGATAGCAAGTATAACTTTACAAAAGTTCAACTGAGGCAGATGATCTTGAGTGCTCCCAAAATGTCTGAGACAAAAACATTTATAAAAAATCCACTCCACTTTCTTTTAAAAGTAAAGACAGATAAGTGTTTTGTATTTGCTAAATAATAACCCTATTTTATCAGTAGTTAATCAGTTAATGCTTAGATCTAGTTTGATGAAAAAGACCCTTTTGAACCTGCAAAATTAATGGGGTTTTTGCATACAAAAGAATAAAAGATGAAATTTTTTAAAAGTTAGCGAGTCAGTAATTTATAGGAAATAGTGACATATCACTTACAAAAGGTATGGGAGATCCTTCTTGAGAGATGAAATCTTGAGCAGCTCTGTATGTGAGTATCTAGTTTGTTGCATTAGCATGTGAATTGTCTCATTGTGTTCTCAAACAGATACACAAAGCAGGTTTTAAATATGAACCCAAAAGCTAAAAAAGAACAACACATGATTGTGCAAAGAAATTCAGTTTTAGAATGTGCACATCAGCAAATCCATGCATTTTTCTTAGCAGAATTCAGTTATTATTAGGGTCCTCAAATGGCAAGTATCTAGCCAATGTGTATTAGCCATGTCCTTGATGTGGGAAATCTTATCATTAAATCTCAGTGAAATTTCACTGTGTTTCCTTCTAATTCAGTCAACTCACTTGCCTGTAAAATGTCTTCTGTTATCCATGTTCTTTCCAGTTCAGTGAGTAGCTGGCAATTGATGCAAGGACACATGTATTGTAATGATATGTATCTGCTGCTCTAATATTTCTCTCTATCAATAGAACAGAACATAGATGAGTTCTTGGGGTCAGGATCTACTTTAAAACACCCTGGGACTGCTGTCACTTGTGGGAATCCAATAACTGGTCCTGAAAGAGGCTATGCTAGGTTTTGGTGGAATGGTACTATAGTTACAGATTAATTAAAACACTAACAGTATGCATACATTTGTGGAGGGAGGGGGACTACAAGCTTAAAGTGTTACACAGGTAGCCTGAAAACCATATCCTCACAGAAATGTGGCTACTAAATTAGATCTGGCAAACTTTAGAAGCTTTTAACATTCTAAGAAGTTTTGCCATAATCCATACAACACACTATTGTACTTGGAAATTGCTGTCAGGCTGACAATTTCTTCTCAACAAGGATTGTGTGCGCTTTATCACAATACATTGGTTAGAAGATGAAATAAAAAGTAGGAAAATTCAGTCTGACTGTACAGCCATGAAAAAAGTATCATTCCTGCACATGGCCCTCCCTCAGACACAGCATCTACAGGATAATGCTTGTGGCTTTTGCAAAACACTGTATTGTAGTTTGGTTGGAACAGGATTTTGAAGAGACCTTGTGGAGTACAACTGAACTATACCTTCTAGCACCAGGCATATTTTATCAAGTCTTTCTTCATATCTGATGTTCAAGTGAAAATAGATTTACTATCCCCTCTGATGTATACTTTGGAATATCCATGTGGTAATAAAAATGGCTCTACTTTAGGCTGAAGTGTAATAGAATTTCTTGTAGTTATTTGTAAGGTCCTGTGGATCTGTATATATTTTATGCCTGCATTTGCACTGAAAGTACACTATATACTTTTCAGTTAAACATCACAGACCAAATGGGAATATGCAACATAAAAATACTGTGAGAGATTTAGTTTTTTGAAGTATATACTCCTGTGTTCCTGGAAATTACACACAATTACAAATAGGGTAAAACTTAAATGTTTCAGTAAAAATCTTTGTTTTCACAGCCTCATCTTTGATTCTGCAATGCAGTCAAAATGTAGACTGTGTAACATCTGATTATAGTCATCATTTCCCTAGCAACAGACTGATATCCTCACTCAATACATTATACAGTATATTTCAGAGAACAGAGCATGCCAGAAGGGAAGAAGATGGATGACTCAACAGGTCTTTTTCATCTGTAATTCTCATCCGTGGAAAGAATTAAGAACTCTGGACACAAACACATCCTCATTTGTTTGGAAGTGCAAACACCAACAGTGTATAATAATAATGATAATGATAATAATGGTTCTATAGAAACTGCTGCTATTATGGCATTATTATGGAGCTCTCCCCCCAAAAATAAAAAAAGGCAAGCACCCTGGAAAGTAACCAAAAAATGGCACACGGACACCTCCTGGTGGCACTGGGGTGTATTTTTAAATAGAAGGATTCAAAATTAAACCAACCCGTAGAAGCAAAGGTCCAATCAGCCACGACAGAGCGAGGGTGATTAGGGGATTAAGAAAAATCTTTGAAAATCACGAGAGTGGAGTATTGTAAATATATCTTCTACATGATTGAATTATGGCCTTGGCTTTTATGCTTAATGTCTCAAAACATTATTTTTCAGAACTTCCCCAGGCACTGCACCCATACCCTATAAATAAGATTTCCATAACTACTGGGAATAAACCTGGGGTTTTAAAGTAGGCCTTACAACTGATTGCAGTAGATGAACTGAAATCAGAAATGCATTATTTCATTCAGTCTTCATGCAAACTCTGATAGCTCTGAGGACAACCAAAAGAATCCCAGTCTGTGTTCACCAGTCTGGCAGCACAGACAAAATATGGTACCTTCCTGCTGACATTTACTATCAGGAAATTAACAATCTGAGTGTATCAAATAGGCTATAAACTTAAATAGTCATCATTGCAAAACCAAAGAATCTGAAATTTGTGGAAAGTCTGTGCTTACTGGAATTTTCCCCCCACAAAAAAACCCCCCAAAAAACCTCAGAACAAAACACAAAAAAATACCCTGACAAGCAAACAAAAAACCCTCAGAAATGTAATCAAGGCAGATTCAGAAGAAGGGAAATTCCGAAGCATTATGGAGTGTTTATGATAGACCTCTCCTTGTGCTATTCCCATGATCCAGGCCAAACAACTAGGTGTCAAAAATACAAATAATGAAGGGATTTTGTGGCTATTACTATAAGTAACTCAAGGTGTTTCAAAGAGAAAGAGAAAATAGAAGAGAGCTCTGGTGAATAAACCTATTTTCTACCTTCTTTCCTGATGTCTGAAAGGTGACTTAGTGCTGCAGTCTGTTCAATTTTATATCAATAATTTTTTTCTCTTTTCCCTCTCTGGAACATGTTCCTTCTCCAACAAGTCTTGTGATGCATCATTTAGAATTAAGAAACAGTTCTGCATAAGACAAAGCCACAGGGAAATTACATTCCCTTTAAAGTAGCCTACCTATGCTTTCACAAATACAGAGTCCACAGAATATTGTAATATGAATTATGACAGGGATGGTAAGCTGTTTTGCAATGGTACTTCCAAACAGAATCATGGAATGATTTGACCTAGAAGGAACCCTAAAGATCGTTCAAGTCCCCTGCCATGGTCATGGACATCTTCCACTAGACCAGACTGCTCAGAGCCCCATACTTGAATACTCCCAGGGAGGGAGCATCCACAACTACTTTGGGCAACTGTTCCAGCACCTTGCCACCCTCATAGTAATGAATTTCTTCAATATGTAGCAAAAGTGTTATGCTTGTATCACTCAAAAACCAGAAATAGCTCTTTCAGTATTGCAAACACAGTTTTACTGTATGCACAGTTTTCTCCCAAGGAGTTACTGGCAGCCTGACTGTACATAGCCACCTGGCTACATCATATCAGTTGTGAATTCTGTTGCTTTTGTTTGGGAACACATTCCTCCCTAAAACTTCCTGTTTTTTCAGAGCTGAAAATGATAGATCTGTCTGATGAAAGCTATTTATTTTCCATAAATGTATATGTGTGTTTGTGTAAGTATTCAAGGACTGACATTAATGTACATGTCAGCACCTTGTACTGTGCTGTCCTGAGGACACTGTTTTTAAAAGACAAAGTACTTTATTTATTCTACTATGGTAGTTTAGCAAACTCTAGCCCTAATTACAGTAGTTTTGCAAAATCTGCATGCAGATCTATCAACATAATATTTTTATCACTGTTTGACCTGCAGGAAACCTGTTTTCATGTCAGCTACATGCAAGACCAGTCAACATCTTCCCAAGACCTCATAGCCTCTTTATGGTTCCTCCTTTCTTTCTTCCATTAGGTATTTAGGGGCTGTTCTCTGAAGCATTATTCTATTTCTCTAAAATACTTCAGTGGCTGCTGTTTATGTGTTGTGAGGTCAGAAAATATTTAGAGGTTGATACTTTTATCTCCCATATTAAAACTGATTTTTTTTCTCTGCTGTTTTTATTTCTTTAGGACATGTAAAACTATTGAGTAGATATTCCAGCTTCCTGGATGTTTTCACAGAAATACTGAATATAAAGAACTGAGCAGTTAATTTCAAGCTAGAAAAAAGGCAAGTAACTGCTTTGAGGTTTATGGCACAGTACTTATACAGTAATTACTAGACTGTGCTCAGCACATTCTGCAAAAGTAACACTTAAAAAAAAAAGTGGATCTGATTTATCCAAGTTAGAGAGAAATCTCATAAAAATTCTCTTCACTCTTTAGTGGAGAGAGCTAAAAAATCTACAGCTAAAAAGCTGTGGAGCGAGTTATACCAGTGATTTTATTTTTAAGGGACAGGATGACACTAATGTATTTCATGTTGTCTTATTTCTTTGTGCTCATCTGTAGAAGGAGGTAGAAGATCTATGTCAACTGAAAGATATTTATTTTCCATCTATATTGTTTTCTATTTGAGTGCTGCAAAGTGAATGTAGCAGAACTACCATAATGAATTAAACCAATGGTAATACCTGGAACTGAATATATTTAATAGAATTCAATACAATTAAATATAATCTAATATTTATTTACCAATATGTTTCATCAGTATTAGTAAATTAATTTTATTTTACTATTTATGTACCATATACTCACATTTCTCTCCACTTTCTGAAGACATTGCTTGCTTAAGCTCGAGACATTTACTTTTTATGCTTTAAAAATTATCCCATTTGGCTTGAAGTCAAATACAAAGGCTTTTTGGATATTTTTACGTAGGAAATACACAGTTTCAGAGGAGCATGTGCACTCTGTAAGTAACAACTTCGAAATTATTCTGCTCTTTTGCCTACAGTACAGGGAACTCTTCAGAAGGGTTTCAGAAGGATACTGATGAGGCTTTTTTTTCATAATGTGGGGGCATACTAAGAAAATCAATCTGTTCCACTACTTAGCCAGGAGTAATAGGTTTTTGCCCACTTAATGTGTGAATGAGTTCAGAGCAGTAAAAGGTGCCATATCTTAATACTTGTTTCTTGAACCATGCAGTGCATCAATAAAATATCCGTATTTTTCTTTAGGCCTATATATCTTTTTCTGTATCTCTGTCTAATCATATGGATTAGATATAACCATATGGAGATAAACTAGCCACATTTATACAGATACAAGCATATAGATATAGATATATAGGGATATTATAGGTATATATTGCATGTATCTGTAATCTAAAATTAGTAGAACAGTACAATTTCCAAAGCAAAGAAATTGTTCAACTCACCAACCATAATCACATGGCAATTCAGTTGTTTGGGTTTTTTTTCAGTTTCATCAACAGGAAAAGCAGAACATTTTTTTTCCTGTGTATTTTAATACCTAACAAGTCCAGGTAGGATGAGATTATTTTTTCTTTGTTCAAATGTCTTTGTTAGTTTTTATATTCCAGTAATGATAATACACTAAGCTTTTTGAAGACACATTACCAGACAAGGAAGCAATTTTATCTTAAAGGCTTTCAGGGTGCAGTTTGACAGCTTGGGCTTTCAGATTTGTGATTTCTATGAACCAGTCTGCCAGGCTGCATCACAAAGAAGTACAAATGTGCTGTACATGAACTGAAGATGCCACATATAACCTTGAAGCTTCAGGCATAAGAAAGGTTAGCCCTCTCTTTCAATTACGTACCATCTTTTAGCCATAAGCCAATATGTTCACTCATCCTTGCCAGAGAGCTGAGATAAACGTTTGGAGGGAAGCGTTCTGCACAGGAATTGTTATTGACTAAGCTCATTTAGTGGCTCTGAATATGACAGGCACTGAGTACAAGACTCAGAACTTCTCCCTAAGCCCTTTATTCTTCCAGAAAGTCAAGTTCGTACTCTTTTGAACAGCTATTCATTACTTTTTCCAATATCTTTTAAAGTCAAAATTCAAAGCCTTAAATAAGAGTCCTAAACATAGCTCAAGGTCCAGATGCCATGTCCCTTTGTGGCTGAAGGTGAGATCTGTTCGTCTTTCCTGTTGAAAGCCACAGTAACTTTGGGGCATCTTGCACTTTAAAGAAAGTACCTCAAGCATACATGAAAAAAACCAACAATGGCCAGATGATCATAACAGTACACTGTGTCTCAATCTAACAGCCATTCTTCCTAGGACACCACTTTATTAAAGGATGTAGCAATAGTGCCTGTTTCCACAACAGTTTGAAAAATAAAGCTTTGATCCATGGCATCAAAGGCTTAGCATAATTCCCATGCTTTGTCTGAGGCTTTGAATCTCCATCATCTACCTTCTAGACAAGAAAGTATTCTGGTGCTGACATTCTCAAGACTTCCTTTAAAAGCATTTCCACACTGTGTAAAAAGAAATTAAAGGCTTTATTTACCTTCTCTCAGGTGAATGCCATAACCACTAGACTACCTCACAACGGGTCCAAAACTACACTGACTATTTTCTTTAAGGAAAAAGACTAGGATTGATAATCTCATCTTCAAAGAGAACTACTCAAAGGAATTTGCATATTTAATAAAAGCAAAGCATACTTCAGCCAAAGAAGAGAAAGACATCCCAAGTTCAAAAGGAGACATTTATATCCTTGACAAGCAGGTCTTAGACATCACCTTGTGCTACTCTTTACTTATGTAGAGGTGCACAGCTTCTGCAGATCCCATTTCTATGCCCATAACCCAGGGTCAGTCTAGGCATCCTCAAAGGACAAAGACTTGCAAGAGTTGCATCCTCCTTGTGAGCACAGTCCAACATTTATTAACTCTTCTCACGGGAGAGATCACAAGCCACAACTGATCTGAAATTTAGATACAACCAATATTTTCTGTCCAACAACAAGAATAATAAAATATCCTTAAACTATAACTATTCAACTAAGCATTAGCATCCAGGAGATTATTAATGCAGGAAGGAGCAGATTTCCTTCCAGCATTAATATTCTAGGCTAATTTTGTGAGAGGTTAGTGACAAACAGCTGCTTTTGAAGTTGTCACTCACTACGTTTCCATTCTAGGGTCTTTAACTTAATAACAAAACCTGCCTTTTTCATATATGATGTTGATAGTTCATAAAAAAATCCCAAAACATCCTTTACCAAGAGAAACATGCAACTAGTAGAATGAAATCTGGGAACAGAAGAAGAAAAAAATGTACAAAATCCTTGGAGTTAGTCCTTCTCTGACCTGGCAGTTGCTTTTATAGTATTCCAAACAAATATTTTGACAACACTCTTAAAAATTAAGACCTATTCTTCACTAAGAAAATACATTTAAAAATAATAGGAAAAATAGAACTTATACAGCTGTGTTTAACAGAAAGATTTATCTGATGTGCATATAAATACGTATAAATGTGACAGAACAGTATACCATAAGTCTATAAATGTGACTTGAGAAACTGATGAAGTGAGATACTGAAATTAAGTGGCCATCTGAAAAAAGAAAATTACAAGTGGAAAATTTCCCTTGACTCCATCTCTTTAAAATCCATTGTTCCTGAGTAGATGTGAGACTGCTGAGGCAAATTCAGCTCCTGTGATGTAAATTTAGGGTAATAGTGTTGAAGTGAATACTACATTTATTTATTGGCTTTTAGGGCAGGAATCAACTGTACCCTGTAATTTCAGCATCAAATCCATGCTGTAAATCAGATTCATATTTTATCCGGATCTAAATCCCTACATAGATATGTTTATTCTTAGGGCATTTGCTGAAAATTGCTACTACAGGTCCATTGGTGGAGGGGAGGCAGTGGTGTCCAGCAGTGTACTAGGGTTCCTTTTAATGCAAAATGTCTGCATCCCAGAAAAGTATCCTTAACAGAATCCAGTGAAGATATTTTGGAGCTCACTTCTTTATTTGAACATATGACTACAAACAGTGGTACTGTTTACAGCTGTATGGCAGTATCTGAGAATAGCATATTGTTCTGAAAGTTCAGAAGAGCAAACAATACATTTGAAACACAAACAAAATCCCCATTCTTCAAACAAAGTCTTGATTATTTTCGTTCTCCTCATATTTATTTGACATTCAGCTTTGAGACTTTAAGGAGTCATGAGGGGGGATTACTATTATTATTGTTGCTATTGTTTTTATTATATAATACTGAGTTCATTTTCTTTCATTATAGCTTGATTATGCAAAACTTTCTCACAAAACAGTCACCTAAATGGAACCGTGGTGAAATCCATATAACAGTAAAAAATAAGTTCACTGCATGCATATATTTAATACATAGCAACTAACTAATTTAATATAATGCTACTCATTAGCAACAGACATCTTCTACATGCCTCCAAGTTTTATCCTTAGGACAACCCCACCCTGACTGAACATAACCATGAACCTGAGTAATGACACCATTCTACATCATCTTCACCTTTTTTTACTGGAAAGGGTAAAGAGGAAGGTCCCATATGCTAAATTCTTTTTTTCAGAAACATGATGCTTTATTTGAACTTATTAATGATATTTTCTGAGGTTACATGATATCACCAGTACACTTGACTTTCTCATTATCCAAAACAGGGGCTTTATAGGACAGCAGATATGATTTCCTTCTCATGGAAACCATTAGATTGAATGCGAACAGTGAGCTGGCACACACAGAACTTTTACTTCCCTGTAGGACCAAGGGCCCAAGGGCACAAGGCCTACAACTTAGCTTTTCAGCACTGTATCCTAGGAGGGTTCATCCCTTGCTTGCTAAACCCTACAGACCTGATCTTTTCTAAGATATGATGTCTGGTAACTGTTCCATATTTTTTGTTCACTCAAATATGCAAAGAGGAAGGTAACCTTATCAACATCGTGTACTTCTAAGTTTCACTACTTCATGATTTGAATGTTCTAGAAGAGATGACAGAGGACATTTGGAAATTAAAACATTGATAAAGCAGACAACACAGCAGACAGACAGCGTGCACAGAGATTCTGGAAACCTGTTAAATATCATGTTTCTGGTTCAAGCAGAACAACATACAGCAGCATTTTTAAGAAAAGGGCAGGATAGTTATATTTCTTTGCAATGACAAGTCTTATTTGCTGTTCTGTGAGGACCCTTTCTCTGACTTCCCCAGCCTCACTCTTTTTTTTTGAAGTGTGTCATTAGCAACTCTATTCCAGCTGGGACTGGACCTCTCCAACAGCAAGTCTGACATCACAGACTGGAGAATCTTGCAAGAATTATACAGACAAGCCAGAGTTTTGTTTTCCTGAATAACTGTAGATGAGCCTCCCCAATTAGATACTTCACATTGTCTTATTTCATCTTTGAAGTCTTCCTAGCCTGAGTTATGGAGAGAGATCCTTTTCTTTAAGAGTTTCAGAAAGCCCTTTGTAGTCACATAGCAGATGGATACAGTATAGCATTTGCAAGCTATGAAGTCACATAGCAGATGGATGCCTACTAAGATCATGACAGTCTCTTCTTCCTTCTCTTTTTTACATAAAAACATTTTTTGTCAAGTTTCTCAAGCATTTTACTTGATTGTGTTGCACTAAGGAAAGAATACTTGCAAAGCTTGTTCTGTAAGCCAGTGCTCTGTACCAAAAGAATGACAACTTGCATTTCTGGGGACCTGAGTAGAAAGGTAGCACATCCAGTCAGGCAGAACATCCTCTCTGGGCAGAGGCTCAGATGCCAAAGGACTACACAGTCACTTTGGCAGCACAAGCTTTACTGTTAACACTTTTCATAAAGTCTTGTTTGGAAGAGGCTATTGCAGAGAGAGCTCTGTTTCCCCTCAGTTCTTGACCAAGTCATAGGCTAACAAATATGGAAGAAATCACTAAGGAAAAAGCTGCAATGGACTATTGCAGTTATGATAGTTGTAATTGGTGACACATGTTTTTTGTAACCTGTAAGATTTGGGTAGAGAATGATAACCCCAACTAACTAACTAAGACTTACTGGTTAATGTAGAAGAGAAGACTATAGAGCAGTCCCTTCATGCCTTACTAAAAAGCTCTGGGACTGAATGCCTTTGCTGTAAGAAGGAACAGGAGTACTCTTCAAGGGCCTGCCTGGATTTCAGGAGGGTTGTCAGGCAAATACCAATCGAATTTTTGTAAGGGCATTTGACCACATCATTATTTCACTCTCTACTCCTACTTCCTGACAGCACTGATCCTCTACAGCTTTAGGAATTCACCACGAATTAAGAACAGGAGCATTTCTGCAAAACTCCTTCAAGCAAAATCCTCTTTGAAATGAAGGAAAGGTTTGCATAGTAACTATAAGAATCTCAGAATAACATAAGAAACGGTAAGAATGTGAGGTCAGATCTCAGGCTGATGGCTTTGGAAGCACATACTGAACCCATGAAAGGATAAAACAGAGTTTTAGTATCTGCTGATAACAAGGGGTCACATTTTTTCTACACCAATTATGTGAGTGTAGCTGTCTATAGACAGAAAGTCAAGCACCAGGTCAAGCCTTTTAAGAACAACTTTTCTAGCTGTTATTAAGGCAAAAAAAGTTCACATCTTGCAAAATGAAAGGCAGAGCCTGGGAAAAAAAATTTCACAGTCTGTTTTTCTAACCCACAGCAGATAGATGAATAGTCATAGACAGCATGATTAAAACATAAAGATGTTTCACATCTATTCCCAAGCATAGAGAAGAATGTACCTTTTTATTATTAATATTTCTGGAATTATGGAGTTGCTGTGAGAAAAAGGCACAATAAGCTTCTTTTGTTATTCTGATATTCAACAACAATGCATACCTGTATCGAGTCCACTGGTTTTCACCCAGTTTTGGTTGGATAGTACTTTTCAGTTTTGATTATTTAGCATGCAGCTAACTGGACCAAGAAAATTTTTCATACTTTTAAGGATGTCCTTCCACTCACACAAAGGCTTTCTACTGGTCATTTAAAAGAACTGTAGCTAAAAGTAATTAACGGGAAAGAAAGAATTTTTGTTTCTAAATAATATCTTGTCTATCTGAAAATGAAACTAAAATAGTTTCCTTGCCAAGGCCTACAATCATACTGTGTGTAGAAAAACTTGTGCCTCTCAATATCATTTCACAAAGCATTACTAAAAGACATAAATCATCTGTACCACAGCAGCATCCAAATTCAGCTTCACTGCTGTTTTCATGGAGGTTTAATGATCCATAGCAGTAATAGGAATATTTTATAAATAAGCAATGCTTTTTGTTAAAACGGTATTTCCTTAAACAAGGAATGGCAGGAGTTTTAAAGCTGCAAACAAAAGCCTTGAAATGGTACCAGGAAAGAAAGAATTTCTCTGCAAACAAAACTTTCTCAGCTAACAAAAATGGGGAGAATTTGTCTTAAAGAGTGTGCATATGCTATTTTGATAGCAAGCACAGATTTCTGAATTCACAGTGCAAGCAGGAACAATGCAGAGCTCCTGTAAATTACTGTATCAAGTAGAATTCTGCATGCTGATCCATATCTCCATAGATATGAAACAGTGACCTCATCCCTCCTACTAGAACTATGAAATCTGTTATATACAAAAATAGCTACACAGTAATTGTAAGCCATTGGCAAAGAAAAACCCAATTACCTCAAAGAATGTCAGTGGCAGCATTTGCTTCTAATTTTTGTTTCTGTTTATGGCAAAAATGATAATCATTTTGTTAGCAAACCAGATGTTTATGCATCAAGCATATTAACTGAGCTGGCATGCACACAACTATAGGATAACATACACAAAAGATGACTGATTAAGATAATGGATGATTAAACACATCAGCTGATGGAAATTACATTTGAGATTTTGTGGAGGAATTTGAGGGAAGTACAGAACTGGAAAGAGCTAAAATGACAATTCAAATACAAGGTCCAAGATCCAAAAAGTTTGAGGTCTGAACACAGGGAAACTGAATGACCTAAGAGATATCTACTCATTCATACAACACTGTAGTTCTGACATAGAAATAATAGTACAAGGGGATGTTCAGGTTCTGCCAGGAACTGTGCTGGACTTTCATGTTTGGAATTAATTATAGAATCACAGGATGGTTGAGGAGGGAAGGGACGTCTGAAGGTCATTTGCTCCAACCCCCTTGCTCAAGCAGGGCCCCATACAGCATGCCCACGAGCATGTTCAGGTTAATTTTGAATATCTACAAGAACAGAGACTCCACAACCTCCCTGGGTAACCTGTGTCAGTGCTCAGTCACCCTCACAGTAAAAAGCTCTTTCCTGGTGCTCAGAAGGAACCTCCTGTGTGTTGGTGTGTGTGCCCACTGCCCCTGGTCCTATCACTGGGCACTGTTGATAAGAGCCTGGCTCTGTACTCTTTGCCCACTCACTTGAGGTATTTCTACACATTGATGAAATCCCTCTGAGCCTTCTCTTCTCCAGGCTGAACAGCCCCAGGTTTCTCAGCCTACTGGATACATGCTCCAGTCCCTTCAGCATCCTGATGGTCCTCCACTCCAGTAGGTCCATATTTCTGTTGCACTGGGGTATCCAGAAGGGGATGCAGCACTCCAGATGCAGTGTAGTACTCACTGGTACTGAGTACCAGCGCTGAGTAGAGCAGCAGAGTTTCCTCCTTTCACCTGCTGGCAATGCTTTGTCTGTGCAGTCCAGGACATCATTCCCTCTCTTTGCCATAAGGATGAAGACATCAAGACTTGAGGTAACACATCCTGTAGGACTGGTAAGCAGGGAGGGTATGCCTATCTGTAAATATGGGCTAAAGGCTATATTCAGCATGTATGCAAAGTGCTGACTTGTAAGACATAAATGGGGCTTGCTTTACAGTGACTCAGCCACCATGCTCTAAGCAAATCTCTGCATTTGTCTGCTTGTACTGCAGGCACTTTGAAACCCACTGACTCACGTATTTATCTGAAGTGCAAACAGCCCCAGCCCCTCAAGGCATGGCTGAACAGCCTCCATCTATCCCAGCTGCATATGGTGATTTTATGTAGGACACTGGGCAGGTGAGAGAACTTGGGGTACTTTGAGATGCCCAAGAACCTCCTTTTACAAGGTCAAATCACATTTGTATGCTTAAGTTTGTTTTCAGGAAAAGGTAGGTACAAATAGTCTCTACTGACTCTGATGTCCCAAATTTTGTTTATGGTGCATAAAATGCATACAAGGGATAATATAGAAATAGTCATCCAACCCAGATCAGAAGTGCAAATGAGGAGCTGGCCTCATTTGATTCTGCTTACAATACAGAAATCAGTGAGGGAAATAATAATGAGAGTGAAGTAAAGAACCTGAGGTTGCAAGAGCAATTCTCGAGAACAAAGTTCTGGAAACAGATGTTTGGATACCTGGAGAAAGTACTTAGGAAATAGCCTAATCTGAAATATTGAGAGAAAATCAAGCCAAGAAAGTAACAGAAGACACTGATTTTTAAATTATTCAGAGGAGTAATAGAATTCAGTGGGGTTTCTTCCTGAACTGCCAGTTTCACAGCATTGCTAAACCAGCTCTTTCTGTTCTATTGTTAATGAATTAGCACAAAAAGCAAGAATTTCTGGTGGAATTTGAATGAAGTGGTCCCTAGAATCAGAGAGAGGTAGACAGAGATGTAGGTAAGAGGACTCTGTGCTACAAAATTTTCAGGAAGTGTAAGCAGTATCCCAGAGCTGTAAAAGATTTTTGCTGGCTTAGTTGCAGGTAGATGCACACAAAAAGCGTACTTGAAAATACAAAATTGGGCTTGAAGCTTGTTTTTCCCTTCAGTTTTAATTAGACTTTTAATAGAATTAGTTCTCCAAAAGTATTTAAAGAAAAATCAAAGAGAGGAATCAATAAGAGACAACCAGCAGTGCCTACCAGCAAAACACTCTTTTTTTCTCTCATTACTGCCTATGTTTGATCTCTGACTAACTCCTTTGCATTTTAATTGACAATACTTGGCACCACCTGATATAGTTATGATCTAAATGGCCTTTGCAAATGGACACAAAAATCTATCAACACTTAAAACATGTTCATGTGTTAAAGACTAAGAAGAGACCCATAAGAAATATTGATGTACAGAGATACAAAATTTAAAAAAATTAAAAATTATTGGAGGAATTTTGCCCAGCCCATTTTATCTTATTTTATATATAATCTGTTGATAAATAAAATTGAATCCCACTTAAAATCAACACAATCCTCACAAATATCATGGAAGTGGCATCAGAAAAAGGAAACAAACACAAAAATCCCATCATTAAGTGTTATAATCAATGTGGAATACATTAACTCTCAAAATCTCCTTTGTGCCCATTATTAAATGAAAGCCAAAATCATATACTTAAGTTTTTATTTTGCAAGTATTTACCTCTTTTCAAGCAAAAGGAAGACAATTGTAAGAGGCAGAGGGGACAATTGCAGCTTTTCATTCTGCTTGTGGTTTTTTGTGCTTTCATTTCCTCTTTCCATGTCCTCTGTCAGTGTCAGTAATGGCTTAAGATCAAAAAACTTCCATAGTTTCTGGATATTATTTTCATAAGTAACAGTTTCTATATCCAAATAGGGGTTTTTTTACACTCAGTATCTTAGAGCAAATATCAGCTTAATCAGGCTCTGAATTGAATTCAAAGTGTCTCTCATGCTGTGGAATAAAAACAGAAACCATGACTCCATTTCTGAGATCAATGTATGTAAATGTTTTACATCAATATGAAATTTCACAATAAGCCAAAGAAGAGAATCAAGAAAAAGCTATGTCTAATCAAATACTATCCAGTGAATCAAATCAAAGACTTTTTTTTTTTGCATTTCTAAATTCTACAGTTTGATCAAATAGCATGAAATATTTAAGAATATATTGCGAAAATATTCTGACCTAGCATGTGTCCCCTCTATTTCTTATTTCTGTGATTAAAAATAGAACTATGCCACAGCCCAGTTCCTGATATGTTCCAGTATGATGCAGTTTGATGGGCCCATTCCCCAAAGTGAAAGTATGGACTAATGTTTCCGTGTTTCTTGCTCAAATCTGTGCATATTTGGTGAGTTTTTATAAAGATATGGAAAACTTTCTGCCAGATGGCAAATTAGAAAATAAAATGCAATATTTTTTCTTTATATTAAAATCTACAGTAGTTATTAAAGTAACTAATGAGCAGCCATTCATCACCACAAATAACGTTTTGCAATCTCCTATGTGCCAAATGTGTCAAGATTCTTCCAAAACTACTCACATGAAGCTGGAAAGATCAGTGGAATTGTATCATATGGTGAAATTAATTTTTTTATCCAAGCATCTAACTACATAGCAAAGCAAACTTTTACAGAAAAAGCCATCTCAGAGTAGCTCAGACTGAGGGCCACCACATTTGCCACGACTACTTTCAGTTTGCTGAAAACTTCCAATGTACTGATCTGTACCCAAAAAGAAATTGGTTGCAATACCCTGTTGAGCTGAGTGTTAGAGAGGCTGGAGCATCAGTTTTCATCCCCCACTCTCAGTAGATGTAATCACCGACACATCTTAATACTAGAAAACAACATGGGGCATGCAGATATCTAGCATTTGGGAAAAAATAAATCACAAATCATTATGAGACACAGGGAATTCTCACCTTGGCCATGCACAAATGTTAATGGTAAGAGAGCGAGAAAGGCCAGAGAAACATAGAGAGTGATGCTGTGGCTTTGAAAGGGAAAATAGAGATAATCACTGGGAGATCAGCTACAACTAGAACAGACCTGGAGAATTCATTGACTGGGCTCTTTGTTTAACTTAAGGGAAAAATATATCCAATTTAATGATACTTGGATTAGACAAAACTAAATGCTTTTCTAAAACTAAATGAAACTTTAGTGTTTTCTTTCTTTGCAAAACTATTAGGTAAAAATTATTTAAGAAAGACTTCTACTGGCATATCCATGGCTATGTATGCTCAAAGAACTGCAAACATGCAAATTTAGTCATATCTCACAATGTGATAAGGGGTGATATGCACTGCATAATCTGTCCAGGATTTTGTTGAAGAATAGATGGATCACAAGATCACATTCTGGGAAAGAAGCTGCATATCTTAGGTGACAAATAAAAAAGGAAACTTTTCCATCTATCCCTTCAGAATATTTTATTCTGAAACAAAATCTAAGTTCAGACAGAATTTCTAGTCTTACCATGATCTAATATACCCTATTCCTCTGCATAGTGAAGAAATACACTATCAAATTACAATAGAAATAAAGATTAATTTATAATGCAATTTTAATTTCTTAATTTTAAAAATTTGCCTTAAAGGGTGAAATCACCTCATCTCATTGACAGAACCATGGTACATATGTATAAATTTAATTTTATTTACCATGCAAGGCATTTAGAGGGTTCCAGAAGAGCAGAATATTTCACCAGCTGTGTGATCAATTTGTTCATACAATATATAGATGGACATGTCTACCCAGCACAGTCCTTCTAATCGAGCATTTAGGATAGACAAACACATAAAGTGCTTTGTGTAAATCTCTGGCTTTGCAAAATCAACTTTGCAGCATTGTTTTGTTTCTCAGTAATCTCTCACTTTTGCTGTGCCTTATAAAACAGATTGTGTCCTAAACCAGCAAGCTGAAGCATGGAAGTGTGTTGGAAATTAAGCACAAACAGTGCAGGGGATTTACCAAAAGTCAATTTGTTTGGCTTACATATTCTGTGCTCTGAATTGCCCTCTTTTTTTTAAGAACTAGCCTGCTAGTAGAACTATAAAAAATAACATCCCAACATATAAAGACTGTTATGCAGGTTGCAAAAGCCACTATGAAATAATAAGAAAACAGCAGAGGTACTACATTCAGCGATAACATCACAGTCCTGGTCTCCTTCTGTTACTGATTACTCAGCTTGAGAAAATCTACCCAGCAGCTGGCAACCCAGAATTTAAACTCATATTTTGTCTTTTGGGCATTATTATAACTCATTTATTCTTTTTTTTTTTTTTAATTTAGCTTTATAAATTAAGCAATTCATGTTCTGAGAGAGCAAAAACTGTTTACTCCAGTACTTCTTACCATGTTTTATTGTGGCCTCTGGTCTCGCTCTGTCTAACCTGGGAAAACCACAGCAAAAAGAACCATAAAACTCTATGAAAAAAAAAAATGTTGCTAAAAAGATTGATAGCAAAATCACAATACTCCATTCCTGAATATAAATTGTGACTATAACACACAAAAGAACAAAAGGCATTCTTGCAGGAATTCAGCTGAGGAATTATTTTAGTAGGAGAGTAATCATTCTTGTCTGTAGTCCTCAATTAAAGTTAACTGTAAGAAAAAGATTATTAGGAATATTTAAATTTTAAAGTCCCCCTGTGTGAGCATATCTGAATTCCCAGAAGCTACTTATAGTGCAAAGTGTATTAATTAAAATACCACTTTGGGAGATCCTTCTTTATCCAGTGCTCATTATTAACATGAAAGATAGTGGAAAGGTTTTGATTTTTTATAAAGATTTTAGTCATTGTGACAGGGATTCAAATGGTGCAAAAGAGCACTTGAAATGTTAATGAAATTCTGATCATTTTACAGGACTTAGTAGTTTTTTAACACTTCTGCCCCAAACAAATGATTTGCACTGCTTCACAAAAACCAAGGGCAAGGTATTGTCAAAACTCTGGATCCTGGAGTCTTTTTCTAAAGTGACTAAAGATTTGGAATAGTACAAGGTAGGGATTTTTCTATATTGATACATACAGGATGCCACATTTATTCCACAGCTCCTCCTGGCCTATCTAAACTGCTTACAAGATTCATAGCCCATTTCCCACAGCAACCCCTCTTTATCTGGATTGACAGTTGGATGTGTGATTATTTCTGGATGTCAGAGTCTTTTGTGTTGCATTTTACCAAATACATCCTTTACGTTCCCAGGTCTCTCTCACACGTGAGTGGCAACATGGCAAACAGGGCTTAGACACAGGAAATGAGCCAAGTTTACTGATGCCAGTCGGGCTGTGTCAGCCATAAACATCTGCCACTCACAAGCAAGCAAAAAGACAACTTTACATCTCAGTAATACACCTGGGAGCTGTGAGGACAGTCCTCCAGTTCTTCTACAAAGGGCCTTGACAGATTCTGGCAAAGATTTGGTGCCACTGCTTCCCTAAGTTTTGAAATTCAGGACCCTTTCAAATCTTAGACCACAAGTCCATGTCTCTAAGCACTTTTGAAAATGCTGGCTTATGCAATCAATGATTTAGTCCAACCTGTAACTTTTCTCTATGCCCACAAACCATAGAGAAAATGGGTTTTTATAATTTATCACAAACTCCTAATTTACTTTTTCAACTTATCCCTGTGGGCAAACTCCTTTTTTTATCCAGCAAAAAATGAAAAACTGTCCCTTTACTGGCCAGCAGAAAGAGACCTGAGTCTTTTTGGAAACTGTGTTAATGTTAGATGGCCTCTCTACACACCTCCTTAATGTCTGAGCATACCTCAGAGCAACTCTTACCTCTCTTCTTTGGAGTTTGGGCATGGGTAGGCATGG
The DNA here is from genome assembly GCF_052056855.1 of Sturnus vulgaris. Lineage (NCBI taxonomy): Eukaryota > Metazoa > Chordata > Aves > Passeriformes > Sturnidae > Sturnus > Sturnus vulgaris. The sequence goes on from NC_142243.1 coordinate 127,439,551, forward strand.
CTGTGTTTGTATTTCAATTCTTTGAAACAAGTTTGAGTAAGGAAGACATAGCTTTTGCATTTAGGGCTGTGTTTTCCTGGTTCTTCTCAAAGACAGGACTGAACACTCAGGTAAGTAGGTGTTCAGACTGCATTACTTTTCAGAGGCAAACATTTCTATCATCATTGCTGACTCTGCAAAACAACTGATATGGAAGAGGAGCTAAATATATACTGGTGCCTACAGGCTTACCACAGCATAGCACATGTAACCTAAGATGTATTAGTTGAAATATTCCCAGCAGAGGCAAAGAATCTCAGTGATGTGGTAAGATCACCTCTCTGGGACAGTTTAAGATCCTGATCACATATGAAATATGAACTAACGTGGAATAGGCCAAATAAAGGATACCATGGTGGCTATGGAAATGGGAAGCTTAGCTTCTGAAGACAGTTCAGAAGAGCTCTGCTTTGTTTAGGCTACCAAGCCAAATACTGAAACTGAACAGATGCTAATTCCCTATAAATGCATCAAGGAATCAAACAATAAAATACATAAGCCAGAAATAAATGTTGGCACAAGCATGCACGATGCTAACTAACAACTAATAAATTTAGCATATGGTTTGGAAAAAAAAATCCTAAATGTTAAAGGAATGTAGTTGCATCAAAGACTTGAGTTTGGCACAGTAGATCTGCAGGAAGAAAACACAGGCTTGGGGTTTTTCTCAGTATGAAGGTAAATTTGTGAAGGCATTCATGTAGCACAGTGGCTGTGATCACAGAGGACTAGTCCCCTGTTCCTCACACAGACACCACAGTTAAAAGACAGCTGCTTTTCAGCATCAGGGGTCTTTTACAGTATGCTGTCCTCATTTATAATTGCACAACCCATGTTCAGACACCAGCTACAAGAGTCAAAACAACCTTTTAGTTTTGCAGCAGAATCCTACTCTGAGGCACTTGTCTCTTACCCTGGAACAGATGATACATTTGGCCAAGTAGATCCCGAAGACCATATCAACTACAGAGACAAATCTCTATAGACTGTGCTGGGGAAGTTGACAATTACCTCAGATGTGAACACCACATTGTAGACACTAAAGGTGGCTGATCTGAAGCTATTACATGTCCCTGTTTTTAACAAAAATAACCTAAAATTTCAAACAGAAATAATAAACCAAACCAAACAAAATGCATCTCTAATATGAAACCCTTCACTAAATTGAGAACATTTTCTCGTCTGGTTTTGAATTTGCAATCCACATATGGAAAAATCATGAAAGGAAGTAAAGTTCTGGTACCCTATCCTAATGGCTAGTTTAACAGGAAATGCTTACTAGCTATAGGCTTATTTAAGTTCTGTGTCAAAGATTTAAAGGATCACTTGCAAAGTTTAGAACTTTGCAATTTGGTGGCAAACTAGTTTCTTCTGGCATGGCCTGTTATTTTATAACTCTATTTTATAACTCTAAAGGCAACTCAAAAATGTACTTTTACTAAATTAACTAGAAAAAAATGTAGCTGGAATTATATATATTATATATATATTATATGCATTATTTTATATATATGTATATGGTATATATGCCCAAGGTTTTGGTCCCAAATGATGATTTTAATCATATATTAGTCATGATTTACATGCTGGCTGTTTGGCATGCAGCATCTGGATCTATTTGTTCTGTGCTAAGGAGATGCAGACATGACAACATGACCATAATCTCCAATTTAATGTAGTTTTTATGTATGTTTCTTTGTGTTGCATTCATGGATGTGCTGTGATAAGGACAGTAACTGTGATTCTATGGACAAGTGAATCTGTATCAACCAACTTGTCTAGCATAAGAAGAGAAATTATTTGCATGTGCCTGTAAAGACAGCAAAGGATGCTTGTAAAGATTGTATGTAAAATGTAAAGGTTAAGATTTGCAAAGAATGCAAATTTCTATAAGATTTATTGTATTTAGAAAGATTTTGTTAGTTGCTCATGGCATATTGCCGCAAGAAAGACAAATAAAAGATCTTAAGAAGTAATTCTAAAATAATGGCTTGAAGAAAAATATTGAAATGCTTTGAATGTGGAGACCATTTGTAAAAAGGAACAGAAAAATTTCCATATGTATAAAGCATTATTTGTATTCATTAGCCAACGGCAATTTAGTAGCACTATTTTCCAAAAACATACATACTCAAAAGTTATTCTGTAGCAGCAGATTCCATCAAGATGCTAATTTTATATTAGCATCTCTTTCAGTTAAGAAAATAACGGGGGGGGAAAGGGTGGGGGAATCCATTTTCTGCAATTATTTTCAGGACATGAACCTGAAAACATTTTTTTTCTGTGTTTTTCCTGTAGTTGTCCCAGCTTTCCCACAAGCAAGGGAACACCCAATAAGGCCACGCATCAGCACCCATCTGTTCAGCTACTGGTGCTGAGGCCGGAGGGTCCCTGGCACCATCCTGGTACCCATCCAGAGATGCTGGATGCTTGTTGACTGCACGGTCATTTCTCCTTATGTGCTTCGCTTTGGTCTTCGTGTCCAGGGAGGGTCGTGGAGATATCCAAAATCCACGTGGACTCGCTGTCGTGTCACCTGCTCTAGGTGATCCTGTCTTGGCAGGGGTTTGGATGGGATGATCCCCCGAGGTCCCTTCCAACCCTAACGATTCTGTGATCCTGTGTTTCATGTACAAGCGCCGCTCTTGGAAGGAGACCCCGATCACAGCATAACCTCAGCGTACGGGCTTCGGGACCCGTCAGAACGCACCTGAATCAGAATGTCAGAACACGCCTGGTTTTTGCAGGGAGATGCCCAGCCCAGGTGCCTGCTCCCTTGGGAAGACCCAGCCTAAGGGCGGGCGACACCCTTGCGGCCCGGCGAGGCGGAGCGGGGTGCGCGGTGCCGCGGACGGGCGGGGCGGGGCCCGGGGCAGCGGCGGCCGCCCGGGGCTGTGGGCGCCGCCCGCCCGGCCAATGGGAGCGGCGGTTGTTGGCGGGCCGGGAGGTGGCGGCGTTGCCACGGCAGCGGCGCTCGGAAACCGAGCCCAGCCCGAGCCAGCGGTCGGGGCGCGCCATGGAGGAGCTGGAAGGTGAGCGGCAGCGGCGGGGCCGGGGCAGCCGGCGGGTGCCCGGGGCGAGGCGGGTCCTTTGTGTCGCGGATGGGGGGTGCTCGGGCGGTGGCGGCGGTGGGAGCGGGGCCCGGGCACCGCCTTTCCCGTTCGCGGAGCTGAGGCGGCGGGGCTGAGGCCGGAGGGGGCAGCGGGCAAAGGCGGGAGGCAGCGGAGCCCGCGGCGCCGGGCGGCGGCAGGACGGGGCTCCGCTCGCTTTGTCTCGGGCGCTGCTCGGCTCCGCACCGGCCCCGCCGGCCCCTCCCTGCGGCGGCCGCGCTCCGAGCCCGCTCGCCGGGCCCCTGCGGGCGGGGTGCGGCAAGGCGTGCGGGCCCTCCTTGCCAGGAGCCCTTTTTTTTTTTTGAACTAACAGATGGATAAGGTGGGTGTTCAGATCCGCTTATCATACTAGGGAAATGTTCAGTGCGGTGAGGAAAACTAGGTATGAATTTGCTGACAGGGTGTTTTCAACTTTATCCTGTGCCGGTTGAATTAATGAAAACGTTCTTGCTCTCCGAAATGATAATATCGTTTTCATCGATGATGTTATCGTCATAACATAAATATCAGCTTGGAATTCGTGAAGTTACAGCTTAAATCTGAGCATTTTTGTAGGCCTGTCATTACTGCGTTTTGCAAGCTGCTTTAATCATGCTACTTATAAAAATACAGACCTATTCTGAGAAACTCTACAACACAGTCATTAAGTCTTCCATGCTCTACTTCTCTAGAGGTAACTGAGTCCTGAAACAGGAGTAAGCACAAACTAGCCTTTGTTCTTTATCCCTTCTACAACAGTTGGAGAACTGAAGTAATTTTCAGAGAATACCTGTGTTCTGTTTTTAGTAGATTTTACAGACCCTGTTCTTGACCCTAGTGACTTCATCAAGACTCTAAATTTGGACATAATTTGGCATTAAAATCCCAAGAGATTTCTTTGATGCACTCAGCATTCTTTGCTGATTATTAATGCCTTTGAAATTTGAAGGATGGTGTCCAGTATTTATCAAATAATGCCTTATCAGGCACTCCAGCTCTCAGGACAACGGTATGTTACCTCTCCAAAGGGGGAGAGCTTGCCTTCATTTTGAGTAAACTATGCATTGACTGCATTTGAGACTGTACATCATCTGCAGTGCATTTATCAATTGATTTGGCTGTTTACTTATTTACCAAGGCCACCTATGCTTGCTGTGTATAATAAGCTCTAGCACTTGAATTACAGGGGGTAGGAGAGAAGTACATCTACAGATAACAGCAGAATCCTGAAAAAACTTGTGATTTTTTTCATAAAATTTGTCCAGTTTATGACTTTGTTGGAAATTGTTTATATTTTGTTTGTATTTCAGAAGGTACCGGGAGTATAGGGGACTGCTAAATCATAGGTGAAATCTCATGTTCTACCAAACCTTTTCTTGAAAGTACTTTCAAAAGCTAGAGCTTGTTAAAACATTTTTTTCATCATACAAAATGATTCTTCTGAATGGTTGAGATTAATTTCAGAATAGCAGAGGAAATAAGTAATGTCTAAAACTCCAGTTGTCCTTGCCTTGTGAACGCTCATATCTCACACTGTTATCCAGCACCCTTGAATACAGAAATTTTTAAAACTGAAGAACAATTTTCTGCATTTTTATGGGTCATTTTGTGCCATGTTTTTATTTTTTAAAAACTGCCACAAAATAAAATACTTCCCTTTCTGCTTCAAAACATTTGAAGCAAGTGGATTTGCTTTTATTTACAGTTTTTCAGTTTAGGCTGTTTCTGTTCATGCATATTAGCTTATTAGCAGTAAGTTTTTGTAGAATAGTCTCCCTAGGACAGAAAAAATGTAGGCAAAGCTAATAATATTATTAATAATAAACTATTTCATTGGGTTTTATGCTTTTATTCAGTCGTTGCTCCATTGGCAACTCAGAAGAGCACTGCTGGTTGCCATCTTTGATTAAATTTATGTTTGGGTGTGCAATTGCACAGTCATACCCATCTGATATAGCAGTATGGACAGCTTCTGAAATCTGGCTCAGCCTGCTGCCTCATTATATTAGTGCTTAATAAAATCATTTCTCAGAGCTGGCTGGTGCAGTGGATGCTTGGCAGCTGTGTGTGCGAGGGTCGTGGCTGTGGGGAAGGGCAGGACTTTATCTGTTGACAGCAGACTCTTGGTATGTCTGTGATGGTGGAAGTCCCCCTCAGGCTCAAGATGCTTGTCCTGGACTTTCCAGCCTCAGATCCTGGTGCTTTTGCTTTGCTGAAGATCAGCGTTATAGATGAAAGATTCGTTTTACTTTGTTTTATATAAGCATGCTATTAATAAGGAAGAACTCTACCCAGTTTATAATGATCTTTTCCAAAAAGTGGCGAGATTAATGTGTAATAGTTGGCATGTGGAACTGCATTAGTGACATTTAAAAACCTAAAAAATATTTTCAATGTCGTAATTGCATTTTCCCACTATGTGCAAGTTTAAATGTCCTGTGAAATGGCAAAATAGGTTTCTCTGTCACTTAAAAGTTTCTTCTAAAATTTACTTTTGTTGCTCCTTTAAGGCTGTTGCTCTCTTAGGTAATTTTTTATCAGTATTGTTATATTACTAGATTGAGTCAAATTTGTATCTTTAAAGTTTTGTAAAAGTAATGTCATTAGAAGTGACAAATCTGATACTAAGTCTAAAGTCGCTAGCTCAGCATTTGTTACTTTGCAACTTGTGTGCTGTTTGACTGTTTTTCAATTTTCATTTTATCTACTGATAAAAATAGAGCAATAGACTGGCTCTGACCGACAATGTAGTGATCCCTAAGGCGAGCTTAAAAATCCATTCGTGGGTAGTTTTCCATGTGCTGAATCTCAATACCGTTTGCGATGGATTAACATGTTCTTGTTGCTTTCACTGCTGGATGTCAAGAAAAAAGCTGTCACACTGGCATGTTTGTTGCTCTCTGTTTTGTTTGAGCGAGATGGAGCCAAGCGCTGAATTCCTGACTTCATTTAAGCCAGAGCAGTCCAATGGTGGTGTTTGATCGGCTTCTCTCCAGTCTGTTGTTTTTTCTGGGAGGATGCCGACAACAGCTGCTTGAGCCAACTAAATGCCGCTTCCCACACTTGTTCACAGCCCATCCCAGCCTAAGGAGTGAGGGGCAGAGGGGCAGCTGTGTCCGAGGGCAGAAGTCCAGCTCTGTGTGGTAGGTGATGGCAGCGCTTACCCAGCCCCACGCTCGAGCAGCCAGGGAAGTCTGGTTGTGCTTGGAAGGGGCTGGGTGGCTGCTGGCTCAGGAAATGGCCTGCGCTGTCAAACCCTGAGCTTTCCCCTGCGCCGCTGCGTGGGGACTACACTCTGAGCAGTGTGGGTGTGTCCTCGGGGTCCCTGCACAGCATCTTCTGCTGAGAGCTGCGGTCTGTGCTGTCATAGCATTTGTCCCTGGACCCTTCCCTGGCGTGGGGAGTGTCTGAGATGCCCTGCTCCACCCCTAACAGAGCAAGATCTCTCCTTTGGGTTTTATGCTGGTAATGTGACTCTTGAGAGCAAGTGCTTATTCTTGCTTTGACAAAATTTCTGAATGTGCAATCTTACTTTTTTCCCTAATAGTGTAGAAAATTATTGGGTTATAAAACAAAAATAATGTTAATGTGAGTGTTCTTTTCCTTTTAGAGTTGATCTTTGTCTTGCCTCACTGGATCCATTCAGCAGCTTCCTTACTTTGGCAGCCATTTTCTTATCTTCATTTGACTTCAGCTTTTATTTTTTAATAGGTGTATCTTTTGTCCAACACAAGAAAGAACCAATTTTATTGTATACTGTTCTTAAATCAGCAACTTGGAAGCTATTAAAGATTGAAATGCAAAATTAATATTAATATATAATTTTTAATAAGTTATTTGTCTCTGGTAGCCATTAAAACGTGATGATAAATGTGTCTTTGTGCTGAACTGATGCTTCACTGGTCATACTTGCACCTCTGTTAAGTGATCTGAATTTGACATTTAACGCTCTGTCATTGGTTAAGGTATCTACTCTTTTTAAAGCCATCATATATATATATTTTTTAATTGTCATTTTACTTTTGGAAAATGCTGAAAGTTGAGGCTGATGTGATATGGGGAAGTGCACTACCAGAGTATGTTTCACTTTTAAAGGAGAGGAAGTAGACAGGAATATGTGTAGACAGGAATTTGAATGTTTTAGATTAGTTTCTTCAGTGTCTTAGACCTAATAGATTTTATACCCTTTTCTCTAGTTTTTTTAGATTTCTTGCATTTTTAACTTAAATTGCAGAAGCTAGATCGATCTACTAATTGACTTCTCTTAGTTGACTACAGTGGAAAGATGAAAATGTTTTAACTGCACACGACTCGGTGTGGTTGTCATCAAAAACAGATGTTGCATTTCAATGAAATCTGGTTTCAGGAGCATGGTAAGCACTTGAATGAAGCAGCTGAGACGTGGGCTTACTTTCTAAAGACATCCTGAGGGAAGGGCAAACTAGGAATCAATATATTATAAATTAAGTTTATTATCAGATTTTTTTAACACATTATTTTTTGCCAATTAAGATTCTGATAAGCAAGCAGGCTTAGGTAGGGATTGCTCTGTCCAGTTACACTGTTGTAGAGTGCATAAGCCCAGATTTGCTTTGGGGATCACTATTGCAAAAGAGTCTTGGTTTGAGGCTGGTGTGAGAAGGGAAGTCTTTTCCTGACTGCCCTCACAGTCATCACAGGGCCTGCAGCCGAATACAGGAGAACAGTGTGCTTATGATGCCAAAGCAGAACTGCGTAACATTTACATCATTTTGCAGGTCACATGCTTTCTAGTGCTTCTTGTTGATCTTAAAGCTTGTTAATAGAAGGCCACATGATGGAGCTGGAATTCAGATCGATCAAATAGTGCTCCTTGTTTGCCTTTGGTTTAGTTGCATTTCCATAGGCTTTGCAGGGGAAGGTTTCATTGATTTTTCTGGATGACCGTCACGACTGAGTGACTCTCTAGAATGCCTGTACATTAGCACTCAATATGGGAACAAATGGGAGGAATTGGAGGTCTGCACTCCGTTGCAGGGCTAGGATCAAGTTGGGATCATGTGTAGGTGGTAGGACAGCTCACAGGACTGCAGTGCTGTGGTGGATGAGTACAGGCTCTTCAGGAAGAACCAGCTGGACAGCAAGGGGGGAGGTTGCCCTTCATGTGGGAGAGCAGTGAGAATGCAACAGAGCTTTGCTGTAGAACCACCTAGGGGAGTATGAATCAGGGTTAGCAGGCAGACCAGACCAGTGTGGGAAAAGCTGTTGTGGCTGTCTTCTAAGAGCCACTTGATCAGGAAAAATATGAGGACTCCCTCATAATGGGAAGGTTCTATGTATTCATATGCCTTGGTCCTCATGAGAGACTTTAACCTCTGGAGGGATTTTAGTCTGCTGGAGGGACAAATCTGCAAGGTGCAAGCAGCTAGGAGGCTTCTGGTATACACTGATGACAAATTCCTGACCCAGGTGATCAAGGAGCTGACAAGGGAAGGCAGTCCTGCAGTAATTCATACGTAGAGACAGGTAAGATGTGAAGGTCGGGGGCAGCCTTTCCTCCAATGACTGTAGGATGGTTGAATTCAGAATCCTGAGAGGAGGGAGCTGGGTAAATAGGAGGACCTCAGCCCCAGAGTTCAGGAGAGCATGCTGTGACTTTAGGGGTCTGCTTGCAAAAGTCTCGTGACATATGGCCATAGAGAGAGCTAGTTATTTTTGAGGATGTGTGACTGGCACGTTTTCTCATTAAAAGTTATGCTTCATATGAGGAAGGAAGCAAAGAAGGACAGACAATTGTAGTAAAGGGGAGTACACCATGATATGAGTTGTGTGTGCTGCTGTTACAGTCATTCTTGACTGCATGGAATTAATTTCTCAGTCACCAAAAAATCTATATAGAATCCTCCTCCAGGCTGTCACTTTGAGGCAATGGGTCTTGCCTTGATGTGTTATTTTCAAGGAATGCAGACGAAATTCTCCATCATCAGACTCATTCATGTTCAGTGCAATAACAGGGTTTTTGACAAATATAATACATTTTCATTGTCAGACTGAAAAGCTGATATAAAAATGTGCAGAGGTATTATGAAAGTCTTTTCAGCATGAAGGAATGGATGCTACAATGCTTTGTGTTATTTTTTAGAAGCAGAAGTGACAGGTTTATACAAGATTGTCAATACAGGAGTACAGGAGAATTCATGACGCTTTCCTATAAAATTGGGAGTAGACAGATAAACGTAGATTAATCTGCTGTTTGCTAGACGATTGTGAAAACTTAGCTGATTAAAAATTTCAAAGTATGTGAATGGTTGAATAATAAGAGGCAGAGCTTACTATGATTTCCTCTTCCTTTGTCTCTTTCCTGCAAGCTGCAGAATAGCACAGGTGAGAAGGGATGTGCTTGGTGGGGTAAAACATGCACATCATCATTTATCAAGCAGACTTGACTGAAGTATGGCAAGTACTGCCTGTGGTTAAGAATTACTGTCAGTGTATTCACCTTACTTGCATTTTCATTTCAGAATTCCTTTTGACAAAATAATGCAAATTTGCAAAACTTTGATCGTTATTGGAATACTTTTTTCCTACTTTGGTAGGTATGAATTCCTTTTGGAATTCATATTTTCATTGTGTTATTTAATTATCTTCAAAACTACTTTTAAAAAATTAATGCTCTAATTTAAGAGAAATGTTCAAGGGTCTGTGCAACCTGGTCTAGTTGAAGGTGTTCCTTCCCACAGGAGGGGGCTTGGAACTTGATGATCTTCAAGATCCCCTTCCAACCCAAACCATTCTATGATTCTGTGAAGTGTTCCGTGCCTGTGTTACTACATTGGTATGATTTTTAGGTGCCTCTTGCTTGTACTATTTGCCGTTGGCTAGGCCATGCAAAATATGGAGTTATGCTAAAAGCAGTAAATACAATTTTGAGGAAGAATTTGGCAAGTGCTCTTCAAGTGTTAACTTTCAACTCTTGCAGATTTCTTGCTGGCTTCAAATAGGTACCTAATCCCAAGGCATGGAATTGTACCAGGGTGTTTCTGCATATTTGAATTCAGAGAGGTTTGATAATTGTGATTATCGCAGTTGTCTGACCTAAACAGTTTAGTACTGTCACTGCTGTAGATAAATAAAAGGTTTCGAGGGGCAGTCAGGTTTTACAACATGATGAAATATTGTTACAAAGTGGAATCTTGTTTCTGCAATTTGTATCTAAATGCACCCACATAATTGGGTACATGGAGCTCTCCAAACTTCAGTTATTCAGCAATGCTGGAGGCTTCTGCCCCCTCTAGGTGTTTATTTACACAACTGCTTTATCTGTAAACATGACAGCAAGAACAAGTGCTATGGCTGTGACTGTATCAGATCAAACTTATATGTATTGATGGGTTCACACATTGTACTGAGAAAGATAAACTGAGAGCTGGCAGCTTGCCCTTTCTGCCGTAAATCAATTGTGGTATCCAAATATGGGAAGAGAGAAAGAAAGAAGTTGTTCCCTTGAAATCTAGGTTTCAAGGAAGCCTAAACTTATATATGATACTGGAAGCACCATGATACATCTGGAGACTGTACAGCTGTAATGTCAGACTTACTGGTCCACCCAGCTAAACTCTTTAACTTCAGGATCAGGAAGTATAGGCAGCTAGACTGTAACCATACTCAGAAGGGATGTGTGCAATAACTCATGTAGGTACAGACCCTGTGATTTGGAAGTAACTGGAGGAGGAGGAGCCCTGACGGGGGAAGTTTGCAAACATGAACCATAAGATTATTGTAGTCCTGCTAATAAGGTTAAGTCAGATACCCAGCATCATACTAGGTTGTGCACTGTGTTTTTATGACACCTGGTCTCAGGGAGGCAGTAGAATAAAGGATATAAAGCTCTGTATCATAGTTCTGGCATCACTTCCACTGAAATACCACGTCTGTGGTATTCACGTAACAATTTGGATCATATTTATATTTTCTATAGATGTTTTTTCTTTTGATTAGATAAGCAGTAATATTTCAGTCCAAGTTAACTATATTCATTCATGTTTAATACAAGCATCTAAACTGCTGGTGATTAATAGTATTAAAGTTGGTAAAAAGGAAAAGAAGTGTAACTGCTGGATCTTGGGTTTTTTGTGGCTGTATAACCAAAATGATTTTAGAAAGAAGTCCTGCATTGTTGCTAAATTTACAGACAGAAGAAAATTGCCATGACACTATCTTGCTACAAATTTCTATTCTCAGACCAATTTGTCAAGCATATCCTCCTTCTGTTTCCTGATTTGAGTGTCCTTTTTTTTTTTTTTTAGTCTCCTCCCCACAGTGCATCCCAAATTAAAAACCATTTTGGTTAAATTTTTTCAGGAAAAATATTGCAATAGATATCACACATGAATATATTTTTTTTAAAAAAAAAGCAAAACAAAGCCACAACGAACTCAATTGCAACTTTCACAATTTTATTCCCATGTCTTACTTTTATGTTAGCAGATTTCACATGGAGAACATTGCTAACCCTTCTGTCAGGGAAGACTCGTAGACTCATAGAAAGAAATGTTAAGTTTTTGTAGTTTTGGTTTGTTTGATTTTGGTGGATTTTTTTTACTTTAAAAGTGAGGAACATCACAGAGGAATTAGGAAGCTGGAAGAGTAAGTGTATATATATATAAAGGACACTTGGCTTCCCATTTTCAACAAAACTTCAGGAACTTTCATTTTTTAAAAAAAGCTTCCTTATATGCTTTGGGTCAGTGATTTCTGTTACACGGGAGGTGTTGGCAGTAGCAATAGCTCTAGGCAGATGTGATTACCTGCCAGCACCAGGGGAGGGTAGGAATGCTATCAGGAAATGCAGTTCTGTAACTGTAGCTGCACTAAGTGGTAATTGGCATTCCTTGTGCTTTGGTATGTCGTATGTAAATACTGCTCGTTCAAGTGAGCAGCTATTAAATCTGCTTCTTCTAATGCAGAATTTAAACACCAGCTCAAATTTTAGAGTTCAGTGAACACAGAAAACTGTGGAACATGTAGCTTCTTTTACCTTGGCAGGTATTTGAAAGAATCTTCTTCTCAGCCAAATTCTTGATCATATGTTGTATACCTTATGTCAGCATCACTAATTCTTGTTTATTTCAGCTAATTTATTGAAGACACACACAGTGTCATTTCATATTTTTGGGAAGTGCCTCTCTCACTTGTTTCTGAAAAGCTGAGGATTGTATCATAATGATGTCATAAAAAGAAGTTGAACTCTTTAGCAGAAGTGAGTTTGCAGAGATGTAGGTTAATGAAGTCATGAAATAAGCAAACAAACCTGTGCATATCATGTATTTTTGAGTGGAGTAATTGAGAAAAGGTTACAACCATTGCTGCTTACCCTTCAGAGCAGTGGTGATGGCAGGTTCGCAGCTATCTCATCTTTGTACCAGTGTTCATGTGCTCAGGCTTGTGGATTTAAGAAAACAGAGCTATGGAAAAGTTTTTGGACATGATTTTTTAAAAAACAGTGTGAAAAAAACAAGTTGAAAACACTTAAAAACAAATTCCTAGTAAATCTTCATAGCATACAAGTATAATTCAAATGCAAGAATAGAAGAAAACCAAGGTTCATCTGCATGTTTTGCATTTTTCCTACTTCTCCTGTTTGTGTTCATCTAAATGCACAGATATTTAGATGGCACAAAAGGAAGCTTGAATATGACTTTCATTTGTAAAATTTGGTTACTGGCAGTGCAGTTCTGCTGTGCTGTGCTAAGGACAGGCTTATTCATATCTACATGGAAAAGGTATATAAATTAATTAAAGGTATGAACGAAATGTTTTAACTGCACTTTTTGTGTGATTTATGAGTCTTAAAATGCATTATGCTCCATAGTATGTTCATACAACTCTTAGATTGTATGCAGTTACATACTGGGGGTGAATTTGCTTTAAGTAATTGAAAAAATCAGAAGTAACTGCTTATTGGTAATTGGTAATAGAGATCTCACTCAGTTTTAATCTCTGCCTTTGGGCAAAAAATATTTTCAGTGGGAACCATGGCTACCTGAATCTATGTTTGTTCACTGTGAAGTATTTAATGAAATTACTCATTTTTTAGTACTGGTCATACACTTAGTTAGCAAGTGTGTACGTTTATATGGAAAACAGTTTCCCACTGGGAAACTGGGCACAAAAGCTGATCAAATCATTGACCATTACTATGTTGATAACTTTGTTAGTTTAAGATGCTGCTTTGCCTAAAATACAAGTCAGTTCCAAGTGGTTTTATTTCAATGTGGTGTAAATAGAAGCAGTTGTATTGTCTGCAACAGTCAGATTGAGAAAGCTACTACTAAGTCTCAAATATAATCCAAATTTACTGCCTCTTTCTTAATGTCTATGTGATATAAAAATATCCCTGTATTCCTCTGGTATAGTACTAGATATAAGAGATGCTTTTTATTGGGAAACCCTAGAGTTTTTAGTCTCTGCCATGACTCTGTTGCATTATGCCTGCTATATAAATATATTTGCTTGCATAGGCCTAGATACTTTGAGTTGTTGGTCTTTTGTCTGGTTCTGTGGATCTACTCTATGTCAAATTGGCTATTTACATTTTTTTTGTTACCAATGCTTGAATAGCAACATCAGAAATACTTCTGTAAACCACAAGTAATAATCCGAATAAAATATATAGTAAAAATAGCATTCAGGACTATTTTGTTTACAAGAGAAAGTGGAGTAGTTTCACTTAGTAGAGCAAAATAAATGTGTTTTTTCTGGATTTGATACTAAATTTGATCTCTTCCAAAGACACAGAAATACCCACTAAATAGCTTTATTCTTTGTGTGTATTTGGACTGTCATTGGGACTTAAAGGAGATTTTTTTATTTGCATATTGATATGCATCCTTTTAAGGGAGCAGAGTTATGTATTATAAATAAGCAGAATTGCTGGTGACATGTTGCTGGGCCTGACAGCTTCCAAAAGTACCTAAGGACTTTAGTATATTTTTTGCCTTTCTCATCTGTATAGTCTGCACAAGTCAAAGGATGTATGTTTTTACAGTAACAACTGCTATTATGGTTAAGTGTTTGTGAGGTTAGCATTTTTGAAATAATGTTTTGTCATTAATTTAATAAAATTTTCTCAAAGAAGTATGTTGGTCTTTTTAAGGTGAAGTTGCAGTGCAAACTGGAGATCTGTTGCCATGTAAGATTTGTGGAAGAACTTTCTTCCCAGCAGCTCTGGTAAGTGATGTGAGCACTGCTGGCTTTTAGATTTGATAAGTTGATATGAAATTTAAGCATTGCTCACTATAGCTAAATAAAATAGAGTTAAGTTCTTTGTTTTGGTAGGGGTTTTGGTGTTGGCCTTTTTCCTCCCCCCAAGTAGTTACTGATTCCAGTTGTGTCAGGTTTGAAGCTCCTTAGAAGGGATTTAATTTTATTTTAAGATCCCATCATTTTCTGAAATACCTGCCTCTAAAAGCATCTTTTCTAGGGTTACAAAATCAATCCTTGTCTTCTGCAGTTTTACGTCTCAGCTAGTAAATGAAGAGTTTTGTTAGCCATCTCCAAAACTCTTTTCTCCACTGTTAAGAGAAATCGATCTGTCCTTAAATGTGAATACGAATTTCAGACACCTTTGATTTGTTTTGCCACTCAATGCAAAAGCTGCCTACCTATTATAATTTTTTTATGTGCAAGTAACAAATATAGATGCCTTCTACTTTTCTTCTTCATTATCACCTGTGTTTTTGTGAGTCTGTGTACACATCTGTGAATTCCTGTACTTCTGTTTTAGAGGCAGTGGCTGGCATAAATGTTTGAGTGAAAACAGTCTCAGCTTATGCAACAAGAGTTGGGGCTTTTTTTGCTAATTTTTATATCAAGAAAGGGGGAAATGGTGTGTTAATAAGTTCTGTTTACAAAACTGAGGTCTGTATTCTCCTTTCATTTTGCTTCTGCTTATAGAAAAAGCATGGACCCATTTGCCAAAAAACTTCTTCCAAGAAAAGGAAGACATTTGATTCCAGCCGACAGAGAGCAGAAGGAACTGACATTCCCACAGTAAAACCTCTTAAGCCACGGGTATGTTATAATTTACTCAGAATATGAACATTTTAGGCATACTGTATATGCATTTTAGTAAGACTTGTTTCTGCTGTCAGTTCGTGTTACTTAGATCAACTAAGATTTGGGAGAAATCTAACTGTGGTGTTATGTACTAAAATAAAGTGAATACTTAGCTTCAAGTGAAATCTTCAAATATACAAAGCTTTCTTTTTTTCCTCTTAGCCAGAACCACCCAAAAAACCTTCTAACTGGAGACGAAAGCATGAGGAATTTATAGCAACTATACGAGCAGCCAAAGGACTTAATCTTAAAGATGGTGGAAAACTCCCTCCACCACCTCCACCATCATATGACCCTGGTATGTAAAACAGAAGCAGTCAAGTTCCTTAGAGACTTTTCTTTAAGTTAATGTGTAGAAATTTGAATTGAAAAGGAATTTGTTGGAATACAAAATTCACAAGTTCTTGAAGATGACTTATTATCCCTGTGGAGATGCTGGGTTGTGACTTAGGGTCTGGCTAGTTTACATCCTGTGGAGCTTTCAAAGCCCATGACTTTGTTTTTAGTGTGTGGAAAGATAGCTGGGGCCAACTTGCACCTTGTTACTGTCTTGTAAACCGTAGGCTGGACAAATTGTTTCAATACCTTGTTTGTGCTCATAGCAGTGGAGCTGCTCGGAAATAGCAGACTGCCTTTTTGATTAGCTGACACCCACAAAATATTTAAATTGTGAGAATGCACTTTCATGTTCTTCAAATGTAATCTGTCCCATTTCTTGCTGAATTCACGTTTAGTTTCATGTATGCAGTGTATGCCTTGATGCTTCCTGTAGCGGGTGTACTTGTGTTTTGGGTGTGTGAGATGTGTGGAGTTCACGTTAGCAAAGGCAGGACAGTTCTTGGGTACCTTCGAACTGAGACTGGGTAGAGTGTTCAAGCAGTCTGATGTGAATGAGAAGGAAATGGACTTTTCATTTAACTTCTGGGATATGATAATAGGTTGAAGAATGTATTTCTTCCTCTTGTCCTAAGAGCTAAACCATTTAATTAGCTGAATGTCTATTTTCAGAAAGATTGGGAAAAAATATGTGTTCACCAGACCAGAGACAGGCAGAAGTAAGGATGTGAAGTGTTCCCTACCCTGTTTCTTTACAGGAGATGTGTTAGTCCAGTGTAAGGATTGTAATTATGCATTCACTCTAAAAGGCTGTCTTATTCAGCATTCTGTACTGGCAATCTTGAAAAGCCATATAGCTAATTTTAAAAAGTAAAGCCATCTTAAAGCCAATAGCACATGCTGTTGATAAGAATCACAAGGTTTGATCATGGAAAGAATCATTAATAGTCTATACAGCATATCTGTAATCTATCCAGTTGTAGTGGTTTTAGTCTCCTGGCTTCATCTTGCTGCAGTGGGTAAGACTTAGGAAGAGGAAACCAGGAATGAAGAGACCATGCACAAAATGATCAGTGGATGTGCTTCTTACAAATAGAGCAGGAGCAGCTACTGATGCCCTTTTTCCACTTTTCATGTAGGAGAGTGGGAAGATTGTGGAGGTACTACGAGTGTATCCATCCTCTCCTACTCAGCTCTGCCTTGGGCACGAGTCTTTTTCCTTTTAATGGAAAGAATATTCATATATGTATTTTCTTCTTAACTGGTCTGAGCTGGCAAATAACCAGTATTTCTTCTTCTTCCATCTCCTTTTCCACTTTTTCTGAGGAAGTGCACAATAGCCTCAGGTTAAGAAGGACCTTAAGTCACTGTAAGCATGACTGCATATGTGTACTGCCCTCTTATTTTGATTAGGTTTTGTTTTATAAAGCTTACATTGAATCCTGGAAGTTCTTCTAGACAGTATGAGCAGTACTTTTAGATAGCCAAGTGTCTGATTGGTACTATGTGTTTTACAAAAGGATGAAGATACAATTCCTGATTTGTGGGAGTGAGTGCTGGGCTTTGCACCATTAATTAGTGGTTTGTCATCAGTCTCGTCTGTTTCTGTTCGGAACCAGGAGTATTAGAAAGGCAATAGAGAGGTTTCTCGTGTTCGGACTTGGATGTTTATTACATCTTATCAAAGAATTACAGAAAGTACAACAGTAGCTCTAGCTCCTTGCTAGAACTAGGAAAAATGGCTACAGCTGAGACTGCTTCAAGGGCTTTTAAAGCTAAAGAAACCAATAGAAGTTTAACACCTATATTATTTATACTTTTGACCCAATAGTAGATTCCCATGACCCTTAGAGTGACTTTTGACTGACCAATCCAAAGGTTACCACCTAAGTTCGGTGAAGAAGAAGGAAGAGACACCACTGTGAACAAGAAGAAAAGACACCACCCAAAATTCTCTGTCTTGTCCCCTAAATACCACTATACTGTAAAAACCTCAATTTTTTTTTTTTTTTAAAACCCATCACCCAATGAAAACACACACCTATAACCCACTACAAATTTGTGATTTCTAAGTCATTATTCTTATTTACAAGTCTTCTCCAAGGTTTCAGGTCCCGAGCAGTGTTTTCCAGGGCATCTGTGCCTGGAAGCACAGAAAGTTCAAAAACTTGTTTCCTGAGATCCAACACTGATTCTTAAGAGTATACATTCATCCTCTCTAGTCTGATACATTTGTGGCTTTGAAAGTTTTCTGTGGGAACTGAGCTCTGCACCAGCCAGAAATGGTATATTATCTAGGAGCTTTCACAGCTGCTTTATTAATTTTTTTTTTTTTTTACTTTCTTTGGAATAATTTTGGTTTGTCTACATAGCTATTACAATTCTGTTTCTGATTTTTTGTCTCTTAAGGTGTAGTTGATGTTAGTGCTCTGACAGTAGCAGAGCATATGTAAAATAAATTGTTGTTGTTGTTACCCCATGAGATTCCCATGCTGTCACTTCTCTGTGTTCTTCCTTTGTCCTTAGCTCACTCTTCTTGGGTCACAGTTCATGGTTTGCTGGCTATTACATCATTTAACTTACTCAAAACTGTTTATAAATATTTAAAGAGACAAGTTTAAGCCAGATCTACTGCATTTGGACTAGTAACATGTAATCCAAAACTTATTTTAGATTTTATAATATCTAATTGTAAGTTTGGAGGCAGTGACTGTTGAATTTCATCTCATTTTCTTTAATACATTTCTAAAATGACCTAGAAACACACTATTTTAACCTGCTTTGCCAGTGTCAATTTTTTTTTAAGTTGATGCTTACATGATCTTGAATACTGTAATCTAGGGCATACAGCATTAATATCTCTGGACACTGAAATACCCAGTTGTCTGAAACTGCAGTCCAAACATATCATTTTCCAAGGGCACTGTATTTTAAAGTGTGCATTTCCAGCATGCAGATGATGTATCTTTTAATATTTTAAGCATTTATGTAACCTTTTCTGTTTTTTTCCCCCATGAGAGTAATTATTTATTGTATGTAATATTGTTTGCAATGTGACTAAATGAATCTTGCAAAAGTAGCGTGGCCACCAGTTATTTTCTTTTGCATGTCTCTAGAGATAGCTCCTAATTTTGGCTGATTTTCTTCTGATTATTTTTATTTGTTAAATTTCTGATTTTTTTAATACTCATCACTTCCAGTATTACAGTCAGTATTTCTCAGTTGTTTCAGAATTACCAGAGGAAACAAGTTTGTTGTCTTTCACTGCTTGTGTGGGAAAAGTTTTAATATATTCCCATATCTTGAACAAACTGAACTGTTTGTGATTTTTTTTTTTTTTTTTTTAATATTTGGTTGTTTCTTTATTTAGCTTCTGCACTTACTTCCAGCTAATCGCTCTGCCATGTCCTTGTATTCTTTGGCTACCTTCTCTGCAGAATAGCATCTCTTAAAGGGTTTCTGATTTTGCTTAGGTTATTTTTGATCCTCAGCTACTCTTATTCTTTAAATGAGAATATGTTTTTACCTAGCAATCTGTATTTTGTTTTCAGATTCAAGAAGCCATAATTTCCCCTGGAGAAGAAGCTGGTCTTTAAAACAGTCTCATTTTAAAAACAGATTATTAATATTAGATTTTTATGTTTTAAAGATTACATTCAGTGTCCATACTGTCAGAGGAGATTTAATGAAAATGCAGCTGACAGACACATCAATTTCTGTAAGGAGCAAGCTGCACGTATTACTAATAAGGGGAAATTGGCAGCTGATACCAAAGGGAAGCTTCCTACTCGAGCACAGGTGAGCTACAACACTTTTCTTAACTTGTAACTTGCATTCAATGTCAAATCAAGCTTGTTAAATAGTGTGTTGCTTTTTAAAAGAATTAACTATTTTATTCTGTAATTTTATTATTTGCACTGACTGAAATATTGACATTACGCATGGACGAGGCTTTTGCTTTCCTTAACTGCAGAGATCCATACGTCAGATGGCAACAGTTGCAAACCCAAAACTAGTCATAAATGTAATTGAGAAATGTGCAAATGACTGGTAAAGATAGCAGGTGGAAATAGAGATGCAGTTTTTGTAAAGGAAGTTGAATTTCTGTTGTGCTAATTTCTAAATCCAATTAAACACTTGCTTAAGGGGCAAACAAAGGTACCTGACTACAAGACAACTCACAGCAGTATTGTGGCTAGTTAGAGACTTTAGAGGGATTCAGGTGTTTTACACAGTATTTTGAATCAGTGCTGGAACTGGTCCAGACGACACAGAAGAAAGTAAGATTTGGATTTGAAAGACAAAAGTAATTCTACCTTTGAGTAATCTCTTTTAAATTAACTGGTAATGAGATGATACTTTTAATCTTAACTTTAGCTTAATTTCAGCTGTGGAAAAAGTTGATAAAAGCTGTAGAAAAAAAAATGGAGAAAGACATACAGTTGAACAACAAAGCCACTAATGTTTCCTGCTAGTATCATCTGTAAGTATTAGAAAACAGACTATCAGAAACCATTTGTATGTTCCCGTACCAGAAACAGGTTACCTAGTAGGAGATCATCATCTGTTCTCCAACAGTACCTGAAAGAACTACCTGTTGTGTTATATAGATAGCTTGATTTAATTGCTTAAATTTCTAGGTTGTATTTTGTTACAGTACAAACCTACTCCAGTTAAGAAGATGCCTTCTGTAGGATCAACACCATCACCATCATCACGCTTACCACAGCCAAGTGGTGTTAGCAAAACTGTTGTAGGTATGAAATGAATGTTTCGAATTGTTCTGTGTCTTTTCTAAATAGTGATTCTCAAACTATGCAGTAAAAATTGATTGTTTATTTGATATAGTGGTTTGTAAAATCTCATTGAAAATAAATTTGGAAGGGGCACTTATTGCCATCTATCTGAAAAAACTCTTGAGCAGTTAGGATTCTGGTTTATATATAAATTTTTAATTTTTATTTTCTGACTTAAATATGAAAAATCATTCGGTGTAGTAATGCATGATTATATTGAATACTGATCTCTCACCTGAAATTTATCTAGTGCTTAATTCTGTAACTAATTTGTCTGCTGAATATGATCATAAATTGGTGAAAATACATAGTCAAGGCATGTATATTATAATTATGCAAACACTGGTCTGATTTGGATTTCAGGTATATCGGATATCAAACATGTTCTGTTTGTACATACTTTGACTTACCCTTTTTTCTGAGCAAAGTAATTGACATATAGTATGTTTTCTTAGAATAAAATACTATGTCTCAATTACATATTTTCTGAAACATATTTTGAAACATTTTTGAAACATATTTTCTTTTCCTATTATCTTGATACTATCTCATATCTCTGTATTTCTAAAACTCTTGTTTTGAATTTTGAAATTAACTTTTTTTTAATAAATTGTATCATTTCAGCAGCAAAATCTTACGTTTTCTTGTGTTTCCATGCTTGCTTTTCAACTGCAAGGTGCCTCTTCAAGTAAAGCACTGTCTTCTGGATCCAGTGGGAGCAAAATTCAGACGTTATCACCAGCTCATAAAAACTCGCTGGGAATGGTGAACCCACAAGCAGGGTGAGTTCCCTCTAATGTTGTCATTTGTGCTTTATTTAATATTTATGTTGTTCTAGTAGTCTCTGTGGTTTGTTTCACTTGCTTTTAATTTTTTTTTCTATGAGCTTCAGAAGTACAGTGTTTTGCATTTATGCTTTATCTGTGCATTTATCCTTTATCTGTAAGTATAGCAAATGTTTAAGGAACATTGGAGAAGGCAAAGATTTTATCAAGTTGATTTAATAACAAAGGAGGTCAAGATATAAAAATAAAGTATATTAAAACATTACAGACTAGGCAGAAGCGGTTGGAGTAATGAATTCTTTCTTGGTAAAAGTGAAGAGTCTTAAAAAAGCAGAAAACATTAGGCATAATTTCCTACACTTCATGGAAATAGAAGAAAGAGGCTTCTGCCATAGATTACAAGGCAATGGTGACAGGATCTTCTCTCTTAGCACAAAAGGAGAGAGGTTTTCTTTCTTCCCTTTCCTGTATTAAGAGGCAACAAATGAATGGGCACAAATAAGACAGAACCAGTGCACTTACAAAAGCAAGGAGTGCTGCATGAAGATTATTAGAGTTCAGTGGAAGTGCTGGCGTGATCAAGGCTGTGACTCATGCTTTGCTGGAAGAGTTTGTGGAGACGTTTCACAGGATTTCATAGAGAAATCTCTGGAAGGGTTTGAAGAAAGTGGTGCAATTCTACAGAAGTTTGAGGAGCACAAAGGAGCACTGAGGAAACAAAACATAAAAGGAAGTGATTGCACTTATAACACTGGTGATTGAAAAAGATTTATTCCTATTAAAATGAGTATTCAATTGGTTAAGACTGAAAAAACCCCAATCTCTTAAGTTCATGAGGAAGAAAAAGGACATTCTGAAAACTCATGGAGTTGGACAGCAATTGCACAAAACTAGAGATTTTTAGTTTATCACTCTTCAATTGTACAGGTTATGCATGAATGTGAATTACAGCTCTGTCATACTTCCCTCCTAATGCCTCAGGATGCTTCAGGATTCAATTCTGTCCCTCCTTGCTCTATCTACTCATAACTCTTTCAGATACAGGTCACATGAAGAGTCTGTGAGGTTGGCAGATGTCTTTCTTTTTTTATTTCCCCCCTCTCCTGGAGTCTTTGGTCAGCTTCACTACCATTTGTAAGCAGCTATGCTGTGACTGTCAGAAAATCCCAGCCCCTTATTCACTGATTTTCTTTATTTCTCGATTTTTAGAAGTCGAATTAATACCTGATGAGTGTTAACTGATGAGTGACAAACAAGCAGGTCTGCAAACCACAGTAAAAAAGCTGAGATAATTTGAAGTCATGCTTCTCAGTCCAGTAGTGTAACCCACCTGTCTGGGAAAGGTTTTTTCCTCTTGAAAGTTTCCAATTGAAGTCTGTATTTGTCTGTGAGGATGCAGCAATTTTGGTCTTCACTTGTGAACAAGGAAGTTCTATTTAATTTTACCAGTCAGTTGCTGTTGCAATAAGCATATGAAATTTGGTAGAAAATAAACTCCTTTGTGTTCCAGCTATTCCTCAGAGATTAGAGGGGCTGAGTGCAGCTTGGCTTAATTTCTGATTTTAACCATTTAGGCATTATGGCTAACTGGTTATGTTAGGTTATGGTCGGTAAGAACTTTTACAATTCCAGATTCACACATAGTGCAGTTTATTGAAGCAGCAGATCATTGACTCTTCTTAGATTGCTGGTGATAAATGCAGTAGATCTACAAAATGTGAGTGTACAGTGCTATGTGTAACTGTTTCCAGCTATACTCTTGATGCAGCTGGAGGTGCAAATCTTACCAAAGAGTCATCTCTGCTGTAGGGAGGGGAGAGAGGAACAAGCCCATTGTCTATGAAGTAAGGTCATGTTCTCATACTCTAAAAATAGAGGATTTCAAATACCAATTTTGAAAAAGTGGAGGTATGACTGTAGTCAGATACAGTTGGTAACCAGTTGCTGTGGTCTTAGTTGGTGGAGAAGCAGCTTTTTTCTCATTTTTGTATTGGTGGGTGCATTTTTCAATATATTAGTTATTTTTGGATACCTTTGGCTGAATTGGTTGTAATAAATGCAGCACAGATCCCTAATAATTTAGTTTTGTCCTCCCCCCAAGTGAGGGAGCAGTGAAGGACCCCTGACATTACTCCTGTCAGCATGTTACAACCTCACATCATTATCTTCCCAGAGGAACAGATTTGTAACAGAGGCTGGTTGTTGTGCATTGATAAGGGGGAGTGAGGCTGGTACTGAGATCTGGTTGCTCTTCTGTGCTTCACTGAGACATCATTGGGCTGAGACAGCTCTGCCTCACCCCAGGCATCATTCAGTTCTAAAGCCTCATTCCAGCCTAATGCAAGATAAGCAAGAGGCTTAGCTACATTTTTGCTCAAACAGCTTCATGAATTCGCCACAAACTCACAGCATTTCTGTATCTTGACATAGTAAGTCTGGCTATTTTCCACCTTTGCTTACTGGACTTTATTTTCAATAGTCTTACATTTTCTCCTCTGCTTGTTGAAAGAGCTGTGACATGATGAAGCCAAATAACAGCTGGGGAGATGTTTGCCCAGGTTCTCTCTGCTTATGCATTTTGCTAAGCACAAATAGATGGCTTCTGGTTGGCACAATTCTCAGATAATGATCTCTGCTGAAAGGCAGTAAATGTCAGTTTGGCTTATAACCTCAATTGCCTACACAGCTTCCAGATTTTAAGAGTATGGATGTGATGAGTGTGTTTCTGCCTGCAGTCCTTCTCATTGCTCTAAAAAATTTGTTCTCTTCTGTTTTCCAACCAGCCCTTGTGGTATTTGCTGCTGATACTAACCAATCGTCCACAGGTGGCTGTTAAATGTGTCTCCTTCCTAAGTATTGTATCTGTGACCTGGCATTTCTAGTTTTAGCTTCATTACATTCACTTCTGGTGTCAAACCTGTCTGAAGTTATATTGAAGTGAAGAGGTGTAGGAGCCAGTAACATCATGGAAAAATTAGGTTCCTCACATTGGTCACTGGTGACAATTTTGGCCTTAATCATCTCAACTTCTGCCTTAGTATTGGGGCATGAGAGGGAAATACATTAGGTTCTGTTGAAATACCTAAAAAGTGATACCAGAGCAGGGACTGAGATGCTAACAGTCAATATCCTACATGAGAGTGAATATAATATTGCAGTGACAGATTTTAAACATTAAAATATCTTTTAATTTAGGCTATAGATAAATGCAGCTGGAATTACTTTCTAAAATAGAAGAACTTTTGAACATTACTCTTCAGTAGGATTATAAAGATTTATTTCTTTTACTGCATTTGTGATTTAACCAGTAGAATGACAAGCCTCAGTGTGAGATCTGAGATTCTGCTATACTGAAGTCAGACAGAGATTATAGTGGAAGATAAGATGCCATGCTCTTCTGAATTGTTAGTGAAACAAGTGGCTGAGCAGTTTTGTGTGGGGGTAGTTTTAAGGGCAATCTTCTATATGTAATGTTAGGCAATCACTTTTTCTTTTCTCGTTGATAAATATTAAAGAGCCTACACGCATTATTTTGACCAGGTTGAATTCCAGGTTTTGCTGTAAGAAATAAGTAACAAGAAACAAGTTCCCGCAGTTTGCACTAAGGGAAGCTTAGTGTGCTAAGGGTAACTTCAGGGGTTTTTTCAGGTATTACTTCGATGTGTAACCTTCCATCTTTGCCTAGATTGTTGTAATTCTGGATTTTCCAGAGACATAAGAGAAGAGAGGCATAATAGTAGAATTACAATTCTGTAATGCAGTATCAAGGATGAATTCTCGGTGCGAAGTGGTGGGGCACCGCTGCCTCCTGTGGAGCCGTGGTCGCTGTTGGTACAGGAGGGGACGCTGCGCTGAGCGCGCAGTGCCGCCCGCGCCCGGCAGGTGGCGCTGGCGCAGCGCGGGCCGGGGCCGGGGCCGGGGGAAGTCCGTAAAGGGAGAGAGCTGGGAATCACCTCCTCTAAACCTCGTGTGCTTCATCGCAGCTTACTCTTGTACTTTGTATGGACAGAAGTGGAACTCTGTTTTATGAGCTCACTTATTTTAAGTTATTTTTACTGTGGAGGTCCTTTTTTTTAAAAAAAAAAGAATTCTCCTGTTCTGCCCCCCAAGTAAAGGACTGCTGAGAGAGCACAGCACAGTATCATCAATATAAGCTATGTCAGTGCCAGTGAGGCTTTCTTTGTATGTGTAGATCAGGATGTGTCAGCTGAGTTCTGCTGTGAGTTTTCTTTTTCTGCCTGGCCAGAGTAAGGGCACTGACAGTGTTGCATAGGGACATCATTTCTGGGTCATACAGAGCAAGTCAGGAGTAGCATGTGACTGTTGTGTCAGTAGGAAAATCTTCATTCATTTGAGTGAAAATACATCTTTTATCTTTTTGATACTGAAGAACTGAGAAATTCTATATTCTATAATTCTATAGAAGTTATCCATCACTATGCTTATAATTTGATCTCAAGTTGTGAACCAAAGTTTGATATGTATTTTTTAACAGGTTAGCGGTGTCTTACATTTCTTGAGGTGTATGGCAGTTGTAGTGAGCTGTCAGAAGTAATCAGATGTTCAGGTTCAGGAGAAAATATTGAGTAAGTTCTTCCTAAACTAAGGGTAAGCAAACAGGTGAACTCCATACCCACATACAAACATTTTGCCCAGCAGAGTCTGACACCACTGTTTGCGGACAGACAGGATTTTGTGTGTACAGATTAATCGTCTGTACATGTTTTATTTGTGAACAGTTACGTTTGTTTGCTTTTTTTCATGGGACTTGGAAATTATATGATAATTTTTAATATGGAAAATGAACCCTTAGAAATTAATTTTTAATTTATATTTTATTTTGGGGATAAAACATACACTTTAATGTTAATGCTTCCCTCCTGGGAATCATGTCTGCTAGTGACACATCCACTGCTGTCTTACAGCTGAAATACAATATGAACAGCACACCAAATCAATAACAGTAAATTTTAAATTCCTCTTATATATTTGCCATGAAGCATTTGCAACCTTATCTTTTTAAAAGTTTGTTCCTCTTCTGAAGACCACAACTTACAGGGCTTTGTTCAATGATGTCAGGATAAGTAGTTGTCTTCAAGATCTTTACATTTCAAAAGAGTCTCGTGATCATGGTTTTTTTTTCATTAGAACGTGAAAGGACTGTCAGCTTTGGGGTTTTGGTTTTGTTAAGGTTTGAAAGAATACTGTAGTGCTTTATTTTGAAGTGTTATGATGGCTTTTAGGATATTTCTTTGGTGTTATACTCTGTAAGTGCCTGGAGTTCACAGATTAAGCTGGTAATTTGTTAAAGTTTAAAAATAACTAAGAAAATCATGTTAGGTTGGAGTACGTGTCTTGCAGTGTCAAAGACCTCAGTCTTGCTTCTCAGTTTTTTGGGAGTATTTTGTATTGAGTATTTGTATTGTATTGGGTCAAACAGGAGTTAATTGGTTTGAACTAGAACATGTCTTTGGGAGGCTATTTGTAGGTTTTACTTTATGATGATAAGATTATAAAAATGCAGAACTTAACTTAAAGATCTGATTTTCTAATCCAAGTTGTGATTTCTGAAAAGCTACAGTTTTCCTTATGAAGATGGGAGTGAGGGATTTTTTTATTATTTTGTTGGTTGCCTTTTAAAACGTGTTTTTAAAATTTGATTTTTGATTTTATTTTTTTTTTTTTTTTTTTTTTTTTTTTTTTTGGTTTGGAAATGTTATCCATGGTACTAAAACCAAAAAGTATTAAAGTATTGGCTGTGTATATAGTACTGTCTATTGTAAATGGGGTTTTTGTTGTTAAAACAAAGCTAGGTTTCTTGCAGGCTGTCCTCTACTTTGACTTTACAAATAAAAAAAAAAAAAGAAAAAGGAAAAATTTTTCTTCTTGACAATTCTGGAGTTGTACATATAATAAGTTTAAATATTAGAAAATAATAGATATATAACTTGTAATTATGAGCCCCCTTTTCTAGACATGTTGTATGACATCATGAAAGCTGTTCTTAAAAGAGACCAAATGTGAATACACTGTGCAGTATGAAGATAACAGACATTAGTGTTTTGTTTGAAAAATAATTTTTAAAAATGTATTGGAAACCTGATCCAATGTCAATGAAATCTATTCCTCATGAAAGCAAGAAGAAACCCTTTTGTTTGCTGGATAATTCGAGTCTGATTTGTAGTTTCCTTTAAGTTAATGGAATTTCTTTGGTAATATATGTACTGAATTGTGAGTATATTTAATTTCTTCTTTTGCATAACTTGAATAGCAATATAGCACTGTCCTTATGAGCACCCCTTTATATATTTTACTAGTAAGATGGACAAGTTAGGTCCGTCACTGCAAACTGGAAGAGATATGCAAAGGTTTTATGACACTGATACAAAAACAGACAGTACCATCAAAAGGCCAAATGAGCCTGTCAAGAAGTATTACAAATCAGTGTGGTCTATCTATTTTGCAAAAGCAAAATTTCTCCTAAGCAGGAAACTGTGTGTGCCCTTAATGAACATCAGCTGCCCAATGTTGTCTTCCATATAAGTGCTGTGGGAGAAGAGTAGATGATATAATTAGTGTCAGAGTGAGGTAAACAGCTTCCTAGGACAGGGAAGATTAAGGTTTCCCTCAGATCTGATTTCTTGTGTCACTGCTTGATTACAGATAAAAAGTAATGAATTTGCATCTTGATTACAAATTGAAAGTAATGAACTTGTGCCTTTCTAAACACAGGATAAAACTGATTTGCATGATGCAGATCTGAAGTAAGTATTTAAGCCTGATTACTGTACTGGAGTAGGAGTTAGAGAAATATTTGACCTTAAGAGAATAAAATCACTTTGTCAATAACCAGTACAGTTATTGACAAAGTGATTTTATTCTCTTAAGGTCAAATATTTCTCTAACTGCTACATCTGTAAGGTAGCTGTGATGGCCCAAAAACATGAGGAAGGCAGACTTTGTCATGAAAAGTTAAGAGTCTTTGGTTAAGTCCAACTTACCTCATATAAGGATTTCTGGATATTCATAAATCTTTGTAAGATCGAAGTTTGGAAGGAAGCTTATTCCAATTATCCTAATAAAAAGGAAATAGATACTGAACTGTAGTTAAGCCTTTGTTTTATTTTGGAAGATACTAAATTCAAATAGGCTTCTTTTTCATATTGTAAAAGATAAATAAGTAATGAATTATCTGGCACATACATGGAATGTATTGCTTTAAATACTAGAAATGTGTCTGAATCTCTTAATGCTGTAACCAAAGCTGTAGTATCTTTGAGACAGAGACAATATTTGACTTTGGCTTTGAAGTAGCAAAAGAAATTCGAGGAATGGGAGCTCTTTTTAGACAAACAGAATTTCTTTATGCTTTTATTTTCTCCTTTGCACGTTTGGTTAAAGTTATAAATATGAACCATCAAAAATTAACTTAGTTTTTCATATTGTAATGCATTTTTAAGATGTTGAAAATTTAGCTTAGTTACTACAATTGCTTAAAATAGGCCCTATCCATAGAGCAGTGCTTTGATTTTTCTTCGCCAGCAAAATTCTTTAAAAGTATAGGCACTGCTTCTGTTCTTTATATAATCCCTGTTGTTCTTACTCAAGTATCTACTGAGTTCAAGAATTAAATCTGCCTTACTTGCAGTAGGTTATTCAGTATATTGCATGCCAACAGCATTCAGCAAGTGTGAATAGTTCCTAGCCATTCTTAAATTCAGCATAGCAGTGTGGATGGTTGCAGTTTATGGCAAAGGTTTCTGGACTTTGGGACGTATGCCATTAGTCAGCAGAAAGTTATTTATGACTTGGCACAGAACTATGAGCTGTTGTGGGTGACGGCTGTCAAGAATATCTGAAAACACTGTCTAAGAAGCAAGACGTATGTATCAGTATTTTAATATAGAATTTAACCAAATTATGAATGCATGCATAGAAAAAGTACCATCAAAAGGCCAAATGAGCCTGTAAAGAAGTAAATATTACAAATCAGTGTGGTCTATCTATTTTGCAAAAGCAAAATTACTCCTAAGCAGGAAACTGTGCCCTTGATGAACATCAGCTGCCCATGTTGTCTTCCGTATAAGTGCTGTAGGAGAGGAGTAGTTTCTTTAACAAATTACTTTCAGATTTTAATTTTGCAAGCACTGGTAATTCAACTAGATGTACAAGATAAGGGAAGGGAAGTCACTTTCAATCTTATTTATTTTAAAATAGAGAGTGGATAAAATTTTCTTTAGAATATGTCTAGATTTTAAGAGTTCCAGGTGGTATTGATGCCCAGACTCATCTGTGGTGGCACATGCTGAAATAACAAAAAATACCTGACTTTGGAAGGCATATGTCTCTAGAGATCAGATTGCAATTTCAATCAGGATGCAATTTCAAGATTTTTCACCAAACATACATGAAACTTGATGCAAATTGTGTATCTAAATCTGGGCTGAATAAAGTTGTAGACAGTGGTAACCTACTCCTTGTGTTGATTTACTCATCAAAAATGTCAGAAATCACAGAATGGGTAAGGCTGGAAGGGAAGTTTCTGGTCTGAAAATATATTTGAGATTTCTTCTATATTTTTAGAAAGCTAGTTGTGGAAAAAGACAGCAGAAAGCTGTGTTTATACATCTTGGAATGAAGATGTCCTGTTAAATCTTTAATGAGTGATGTTTTATCTTTTCATGAGACTTTGCCTCTTTGATATACAGGGTGGACTGTGCACTTTGAATGTGACTTTTCAGTACATCGATTTCCTCCCTTCTGCAGCTCAGTCAGTGGTCTGAAAGCTGTATTAAGACACTGATTTTTCTGAAATTTCTTTTGTATACAGCTAGTACTAAAGCACCATATGAATTTTCAGAGTACTTAGTGAGATGAGGGTGTATGATACAATTGAAACACAGGGAAAAATAGTGGACTGGTTTTCACGTCAATTCATTTCAGCTATCCAGGACTCCTAACAAGATGTGCAAAACTGATTCAAAGTACACTCTGAAGAGACTGCAGTTTAAGAAATTAATGCTGTTAGTTTTGAGAAAGTGTGTTGGTCCCAAGGTGAAAATCCAGAGAAAACTGAGTCAGTAATAATTTTGATTTTTTTTTTTTTTTATTACTTGGAGCTGTCTAAACAGGAAATGAGACAATTCTATTCTTAGCTTCATTGCCTGTTCATCCCTGATCCATGATGATCCCATAATGTTTCTGTGTGTGCAGCTGAATTTTTCTTTATATGCTTTTCTGTCTTCCGTAACAGGTAAAGTAACAGTCCAGTATGTTCTTTCTTCTATAGAGCTTTAATGAGTTTTACTCAATTATAAGCAAAGGTCTCTCTTCATTGTATGAGCACAAGATGAGTATTTAGCATCTGTACATCATAGCAGTGTAATTCAGGTTACATTTAGAACTTTTATTCTAGAATTCTGTAACTTCTGAAAGGCTGACATAACTTCCAGTAAGTTTTAATTCTGATATAACTGATGTAGTGCTTTTCAGTCTGCACAGTATTTTTTTTTTATTAAATCCATCTTTTAGAATCTCCTTGGAAAATGAGGGGGCAGACAGGAAAACTAATGGAGAAGGTTAGCGTCTGCCCAGTGACCCATGATCTTTGATCATTCCACTCTGCCTGTTGCAAAGAGAAGCCATCCTTGTTAAACAGAAATACTTTAGTTAGATATAATTTCAATTTATTTAATCTTAAATTTAGTTGCTGATTTCCACCATTGTGTTTAATGATTTGATCACTTTTCCACTGGTTGAAGTGATAGAGGGAGCTGAAAAGCCATCTTTATTCTATGTGCATGACAGAGAGAAATGTTTATGCAGCATGTCTATAATTCAGGAGTTATTACATGTTCCTCAGTTGTGTCAGTGCTACATTTGAAGTTACTGGTGTTTAATCCATTTCCTTATGTGTGGTTTGAAAACCAAACCAAGACCAGATAGTTTTTAATTATTAAAGGAGCAGTTAGGTTTATCTGAAGGGAACGAATGGTCTCTTGGTGACTAATTTTTTTTAATGGAGACTTGTTTTAGTTTTTTTAATGTCCTTGAGCAAGTCACAACTTAAATTTCATTTATGCATTGGTGTTCAAGAATGAGAACAGAAAAACTTGGCTATGCACATGATGTCATAGTCTGAAGATTTGCCAGAGAAAAAGAAATCCCAGTGAATGGTAATTCTTTTGAGCAATGATGAAAACTTCTGTCCTTGATCATTAATGATAAAACAATGCCCCTTCCAA
Source organism: Sturnus vulgaris (assembly GCF_052056855.1). Taxonomy (NCBI): domain Eukaryota; kingdom Metazoa; phylum Chordata; class Aves; order Passeriformes; family Sturnidae; genus Sturnus; species Sturnus vulgaris. The sequence goes on from NC_142243.1 coordinate 127,470,936, forward strand.
TTTATCTTTTTAGTGCTACTCAAAATCTTTCAGGGAATTCTGATGTTTCTCTACTCATCAAAGCCAGCAGTAAGATGTTTTCAGTGTTTGGGATGTGCTGATCATTGGGATGTATTGGGATTGCTGGGATGTATACTAGCTTCTCATCATACTCATGAGTCCTGAGGGAAGCAGTTTCCATATCTGTGGTCATACTATTGACCCAGACTTCAGGAACACTGACAGTTGAGAAGAAATTGATGCCCTAAAGCCCACCTGGATACACTTCATTTTTTCTCCTTCTGTTTATATTCATGAGTATAATTGTGCTTTGAAGAAAAAGGATTTACAGCATTATCTTAAGACGAAAAAAGTATTGTTCACTCACTTCATATTGGTCACAAACTATTGAAATTATGGTATCCTTTCTACAGATCTTAAACTATTGAAATCTGCAGTCATCTGCTCTCTATTTTCCTTAAAGACCTGCCAGGTCAAAAAAGTGACTTATGAATTGTCAGGGTAGACATTAGAATGTACTGAGCAACCAATAATGCAGGATCTACCTGTTAGGAAGTGAGACACATGTACAGGAAGGGACTTGCTGTTTCATTTAACTTGTCTTTGTAAGGTTCAATTCATAACAGTTCAAACCATGGAAGTTCACGCCAAAGCTCCTCTGTCTGCTGTTGGTAGAAAATTAGTTGTTCTTTTTTCATACAGTTAACTAATGTGTAGATTGATGCACTTTTATATGTGTGTATATATAAATATATAAAATTTGAAAATGCATATTCTTGTATGTATTTCTCTGTATGTGTATAAATCATCAGATATGTCTTCTGTTTTAGAGGTGCAACAAAAACTCGGACATCAACCCCTCCTAGTGTGGCAAGAGCCATGAGCACAGGTGCTTTAACAAACAGAAGAAAAACTAGCAATTCAGACACTAACTTAAGGTAGCTTTTAACTTTGTGGATTTTGTCATTAATAGAGCCTTCATTAAAGGGGATTACTTACTACAAAAGAAGTTGGGGAATGTATTATTCTCTGCAGTTAATAGATGATCAGTATTATTTATGCTCAATATATTTTGCGTGTTTATCATCTGACAGCACACCTTTGTCATCAGCTGTCTGAGATGTGCACAGAAAACTCCGTTGGAAATGTCAAAATACTGCTTGGGAGCTGTTGAAAAAATAACCAAATATTATTTCAGTAGAAACTGAATTAAATCTGCATGCTAAGCGCACAAATTGTCTTGCCCTTTTAAACGGTAGGATGAAAATTGTATTGCTTGTTTAGCCTTCCTTTTTTTGACAAGCTATGTTTTAAGTTTTCAAACACTCCAGTTAATCTAAGTAGGCAATGAAATATTTGATCCTGCTCCTTGAACTCTGGCGTTTTTGTTTTCTTGCAGGGAAGGTGGGTATCTGGAGATACATTTAGCAGCCTGGGTAGCATTGTATATAAGATATACCACTGTAAATAGGAAGTGCAGGCCTGAAAATGACAGTGACAACCACTATATTCATTGCCAGGATTTGACTATTTTTACATTAAGTTGTACAGAACTGACTAACAGAGAATATTCTTCATCTGGGAATTTTCAGGTCTGACGGGAAAACTGGGTGTGACAGTGGAGATTACCCATCCTCAGTCAATGGAGGAAGTGCAAAAAGCAGTGAAGGAATTTCACCTGTACAGTTATCCAAGTTCTGCCATGAATGTGGAACAAAGTATCCAGTGGAATGGGCAAAGTTCTGCTGTGAGTGTGGAATTCGAAGAATGGTTGTGTGAACACATTCTTTAAAGCAGAAAGAAAACAAGAAATTGGAACATCTGCTATGTACTGTTGCATGGAAAGCTTGAGCACTCCATCCAGTTAGACTTTATGCTGCAAGCATCGAAACATCATTTTGCAATTTTCTGAGTGCAATCTTCTGGTTACACAATTATTTATAAACAATGATATATACTGTATATAAAAATAGCAGCTACCTAAACTGTGCCATTCAAGGAAATACTTTTTACTCTTTGTTGAAAATATTAAAAATTAAGGTAAAAATGCATTAAGTAACCTAGGTAGCAGAAGAGGTTCAATGTTATTTTTTTTTGTAAATCCTACTAGGCAAAGGATTTTTTAAATCTCTTATGTAGGGTAATACTTACCTATAGGGAACTAGCCATGAACAACTTGGGCTTCAAAGGTTTCTCTGTTGGAGGCATTTCCTTCATCTGTGACAGTACCCTAGATGCTGTCTTCTAAGTGAAAACAACATGAGCAACTCCTTATAAATTCCTAGATAAAAGTGTCAAAATTTCGGATCTTTAAATTTTAACAGTAATATGCGAATTGGACTTTCCAGTTACTTCCTATGAATTTTTTAAAGAATTGAAGCAGAAACACTACCTGAGAATTCTCTTTGTATCTAAGAAGAAAGGCAAGATTTTCTTTTTGTGGCTTTCCATGTTCTGTTTTTCAGTAAAAACGTGTTAATATTTTTATGTATTTATAAGGACAAATATGGCATTAATTTTATTATTATTCATTTTATTAAGTTCCTTTTGTTTGGTAATATTTGTCTTCCTCCTCCTGTGCTCCACCATGACTAGCCTATCTAAAGGTGTTGTGCTTTGTCCGATTTCCAAAGGTCCTGCTCATTTTTTTTCTTTTTCCTCATTTCCTCAAGGAAAGTCGAAGTCTATGCTTATCCTACCTAAATGTTGAACTCTTATTTTGAAAACAGCCTTCTTGATGTATCCAATACCAAAAATAAAAAATAGTTCTATAAAAATGAATGCTATTAGAGCAGTAGATCTTGATGTAAGTAGTGAATCTTTTTTATTCTTATTCCTATGAAAATAGCACGGCTTACACATATGAATGCATAAGGGAGTAACTGTGCTTCACTGGCATATGTGCCAATACCTGACTTTTTTTTTTTTCCAATTTTGTGTATTCCCAATCTCAAAAGAGCAGTCTGTTCAAGTTATTAATAGACTTCACATTAATCCATTAGGAAGAAGGGAGAGACTTAAAGTTGTTGGGCTTTTTACTAATTACTCAGTAAATTAGTAAATTACACATTTACTAATAAAACCATTCACAAGCCAAATCACTGAACTTGTATCTTAATGTAGTAATTTATTTTGTGAAGTTTTGCTTTGAAGCACTTGCACCATTTTCATTATGCGTGACAGAACAATCTGAAACAACTGTGCCTTTCCCACAGTAACTGCATTTTTTTGTTAGAAACTGGTACTTTCAGCTCACAAACACCAGTAGTTTCAATTAATTTAATTTTCTTACAACTTAACACAAATAGCATGATAGCATTATAATCATTGCTTGCATTCTCAAATATTGTGATTATCAATGGGGCCAATTTGGAAGAAAGTGTGATTGAAGAAAAGTATCTTCAAAGCACATACCAGTCTAAGAGAATGAGTGATTTAAGAGACTTGATGTAGTTATGTTGCAGGCCACAAGCTATTGATGCTTTAAAATTAGTTCAGTGAATGTCTTGCACTTTATATACAATTTTTTTTTTTAGAAATTATTCTTCATTCAGTGATGTCTTTTCATAATTGGTGTAAACTGGTTACTGAGCATGATATGATGGATGACTGGTAATGATAGTTAGAGCTGAGAAATCCTAGCCAGTTTATTTTCTTGGAGTTTAGATTCTAGGATCCATATTACGGCACATTCATGTCTGTATTTGGAAAAACTGGAATTCTGCATTCTTTCCATAGATAAGCCTGCTTTGGAAAACTTGCCCTGGGCTTGGGCCATGGAGATCTGCAGACTGAAGTATTGTGAGCTGAGAGTCCATCAGCAAAGATACCAGTCCAGAATAGGTTTGATCAGATAGTAAATTTACTATTACCTGATGAATTTGCAGTTGTTCCTGCTGGAAAATGCGTTTTTACATTTATTAAAAATTCTTTCTACAAAGGGAATGTTTAGTACCGCGCTAAATACCTTTCAGATTTTCCAGGATTATTGTAACTGTAGGAAAAATCATATGGACTCTCCTTTGAATTGTATGTGGCAGATTTTCTAATTTCAAATCAATGCTCATACAGTTACTGTATTTTCTGCTTTGTGAGCTGTTTATGAGATTCTTTGCTTTCAATGCAGCATTTAGTAAATTGAGTACCACAACTTTTGCTTTATTTATGCTTACGTGATTTATCATGAAGATTAGATAGGGAATTAACCTGAACAGAAAGAAAGGTTTTTAAAACTCATCTTTTAATTTGGCCCTACAAAGAAGTTCTATGAAACATAATTGACTATTGATAGTAACACTGGATAATGCATGTGTGTTGTAATCCACAGTAAATATAAGCAGACAACAAAATTCTTTTTGACTGTGCAGCTGGGTGCTGTATGGTAAGACTTCTGAGAGGCCCAGTATGTTTTGTGCTTATCAACTGGTTTTGTAACTGAATGACATAGGTTTCTGAAGTCTGTGATGTTACAAATCCTGGCCTGTATTACTCAAAGTATCACAAGCACAGATCATTGTAATTCCATCTCAGTGGATGTTTGTACAAAACAGTGGATTGATTTTCATAATGTCCCTGAAGAACTGAATGTGGGAAAAATTTGTTATATTTAAAGAAAAAAAAATTTCAGGGAGTTGGACTGAATTTTCAGTCTTCAGTGTATTACATGTGTCAGGAAGTTCCCAAATTTAATTTATTGGTAGTCTACATCCAAACCCTCCTGCCCTAGTCTTCTCCACACACTTATGCCTTGGTTTTCATGGGAGGAAAAAACATGAACTAGCACTGTCTGTTTATAGTGGCATTTAGTGATGCAATTGTTGTGATGATTCCTATACCAATGTATAACCCTATGACAAATTTACTGTCTGCCATTTTATCTTCCTAATGTTCTTATTAAGGTTCTTCCATTCATTAAAGAAGGGGGCGGGGGGGAAGATAAAATTCCATTTAAAGAAACAAGGAGGAGGCTGGTTTTGATGTTTGGCCTGAGGGAGTTTGCATTCCCATTCTACTTTTATGATCTTCTCTTATACAAAGGACCTCTCTGTGCCAGGAAGTAGTGCAGGATCATCAGAACTATGCTGATAAAAGTGCAATGGAGTTATGAAAAATGCTAGCTTCAATAGTAAAAACAGCATAGCATAAAGTTTAATCTCTATATGATGTACCTTACACAGGTTTATATTTATGCATGATACCCACCCTAGGTAGTTTCAGAACTGGAATCTCTAATTAGAATATGTGTTTATATTGATAATTAGTCTTACACATCACTGCAAGGAAGTGGGCACAGGGAGGTGCAGCACCCCTATTTCAGGTTGTAACTATGAAAGGAACATACAGGCATAATTTTTCAGATTTGCCAAAGAGGCTCGAAGAGCCCTTGAACTCCCTGGCAGGAGTGGGAAAGCTCCAGTTGAGAGTTCCCTGGCTGGGAGGGCATCAGGCAGGGGGAGCTCTCCATGGTGCTCCAGCGCTGAGCCTCTCCCGCAGTGCCAGAGCAGTGGCTACTCCAGTGCAGCCACACATCCTGTGCCTTCTCAGGATGGGAACTCCAGATTGTGTTGGAACACCTGACCCAATCTTTATGCATCATGGAGGTTCTCTGCCATCTGCAAGGGACTAGCTCCTAATTCACCATCACAGCTGAGAGCTGGTGCCTGAAATGCAGGGAGAGCATTTCCCTGATGCCTGCTTACCGAGTCAGTGGAAGGAGGTATGACTGCAGTACTGTATGTATGTGCACACTGAGGCAGACTATGTAAATAGTCTGCATATAAAATTAGATGGTATTATCTATGTATTGCAAAGGTCACAAGAAGTGCTAGTTTCCATCACATAGACTGTATATCTGCAAAGAACAAACGTGTTATGAGTGTTTTTTATCTTGGCTGAAAAATTTGTGTTTAGTAAGAGCACTTTTTTCAATTTAATTTCCATCCAGTTTGACTAAGCTATGAATAGTTATATGGGTTGTATGAGAAGGTAGAATTTTCATCTTTGGTAAAATTTATTTTAGTGACTGGTGAAAATAGCTTTATTGCCTTTCAAGTACAGCTTATTCCAACTTGTGATTGTTTTGTTGCTGGTTGGTTTGGTTGTTTTTTTTCCAACTTGCTAAAGTGAAGTTTGAGTGACCTAACTGTGTTGTTGGAAGAAGTGTTAGGTAAAAGACTCCATTAGCTGAATTCAGTAGTTACTTGGTTGATATTTTCGTTCCAGTATTCACAGTATAAGAGATTACTCTTGCATACTAGTTCATTTTTTGTTTTGTTTTGGGTTTAATTTTGTGGTGTTGTGTCAGTCCAGAATAATATATGTTTCTGGACAATCCTATTTAGTCCCATTCCACTTCATCTTGCCAGAAAACAGCTTCTTCATTTTTCTCGTAATAAGTGTTCATTCTTTACAAAAATAATCAGTAGGGAAATTATATTTCCCTACTTTGAACATTTGAGTCTGCAAATAAAATACTTAGTTTAATATAGCTGAATATTGAACCCATGTTCTAAACAGAAGTGCATGGTTTACCATAGTTTTATATTTCAATTTGGTTTTCTGGCAGAACCATGAATGGATTTGGGTGGGATCAATAAAGTACTGAGTACACTACAACTGTTACAAAACTTTGTATGATTGCTCTAACTCTTGGTGTTCATCCTTCATATGACATTTAATGTGCTTCTCTTTATAAGTTTATTTATTAATGTTCTATGTTTCTAAATGGTGTGTTCATTCATGTGTTGGAGGTGAAAAATTTTTTCAGCATTGCATTTATTATGTTTGCCTTGTCCCTCAGTACATTAAATATTTGTTTGTGACCATCCAGTGAGGTTTTATTTTTGCCAGAATTCCTCAGTTTGTTTGCCTCTTATTTCATGTATTAAGTTTATTTTGAAGTGTCAGTTCTGTTTTAATTAATAAATGTAAATCTCCACCTAATGCTGACTTGCCACATGTTAACAATAAAGCATATATGCCAATAAAACTTCTTGTGATGTGCAAATATTTTTTGTCAAATGTAAAATTATCTTACATAACATAGCATACAGGTAGGTAATATAATTTCAGCCTTATAAATATTGTAATGTCTGATCTCAAGTACATAAAGAATAGGGTTTTTTAATTGAGTGATTTGAATTCCTAAGTCATCTTGAAAAATAAACCAGATACTTAAATCAGTGTGATCTGTTTATAATAAAGTTAACTTTGTATCTCCTGTTTCCCCAACTACACTGAGAACTTAGTTTATGTAGAGCCCATCAGTGTGACATCTGTAGTATTTCATTTTTTTCTTTTTTTTTTTTCTTAATAATAAAACTGAAAGGGATAGTAAACTTAAGCTTGATCTGAGTTTGTTTTCCTTCTGACATTAGAGCACTGTTTTGTTGATGAAATTATTAAGAAAAAAACCCAGAAATTTATATTTTTCTTCAGGAGTTCATTTATGTGAGCAGAAATTACAATAGGGGTTTGGATTGATGATTTTGGTTTTTTCCCTAAGTATGGATGAAGAGACATTGATTCCTCTTTACATTCCTTTTTTTAGGGGAAACTTCCTTCTACTAAGCTCTTTAGTTTACTTGGAGAGATACAGATTTGAAGGGTAGACTGTATAGGCCTGTTTCCTATGGGAAAGGAATTGACTGGATGGATACAGCTGGAAAGTTGTGGTCAGTGTCTCTGTGTCCAGGTGGAGGCTGGTAACAAGACTCTTGTTTTGGGACATTTGTTTTGGTGCTCTTTTAGTATCTTCGTCAATGACACAATGAGATGGAGTGCACCCTGAGCAAGTTTGCAGATGACACAAAGCTGAGCAGTGCAGCTGAGACACCAGAATGACAGGATGCCATCCAAAGGGACAGTTATAGACTGCCATAACTTCTCAAATACCATAGATAGTGACTTCCTCTGCCAGTTTCCTCAGAACCTGCAGATGTATTAAATCTGGTCCCATGGACTTGTGCACCTTCAGGTTCCTTAAATGGTCTCAAATCTGGACCTCGTGCAATAATATTGTGAAAATCCTTTTGATTCAAATACCTAATTTTTTATCCTTGACACCTTCCCATAAATTCCATGTACTTCTAAATCATGGTTTTGACCTACTCATAATTCTTTTCTATGGCTAAATAAATAAATAAATGTCTAAATGAAAGTGGCAGGGAGGTAGGCATGATGGTCATAATACCATGCACAATTTTCGTCCCTTTGCCAATTCCTGAAAAGCACTTTAGTGCCACATTTGTAAGTTCAAGAGACCAGAGCAAGTTCTCAAAGGGAAGGAACAAACCAAAGAGCACAAGTCACTGCATTTAGCTGTTAGTGTCTGCGTGTAAGTGGTGACTCAGGAAATTTGGCAACAAGAATCAGACAGGCAGGATATTTATTAAGAGAAATAATAAAAAGAAATCCACAGTTTCGTAATCACTATTTAAATTTCTGCTCTAGGTCTACCCTTGGTCTTTCTCGAAGGAAAATCGCTTTATTTCTCTCAAGACTTAAGTTGTGGACTGCTGCTTAAGTAACTTAAACTGACTGACCTTTCAGTTTTGTAGTAGCTAATACTTGCATCTGTGTATTTTTACTTTAATTCACACTGCCCTTTCCTTGCCAAGTGGTTATTAGGAAATAAGTGCTGGTTTTCAACTGTTCCTGAATTTCCAAACTATATCAAAACAACTGTTCTTCAGTCTCAGGGACCAACTGAATCCACAATCTTCTGGGTCATCTTTCAGAAGAAGGGATTTCCCATCCTTACAATTGTGGTTATGTTCTCTTTATCTGCCATATGATACTGGGAGATGTTTCCTTTCCCTGTTCCATAAAAGATTTATGGGTTGGGGTTGGTTTCAGTTTTTTAAAGCATTTGAATTTAAAGTTGTGATCTCTTACAGGAAGAGCTAAAGAGAATATGTGGAAGTCTCAGACACAGTTTACAAAGTTACCACTCCTGCCTCATCATCACCACAAATACCAGGGGGATTGGAGAGGGTGCATTTCAGGAGAGCATGGCATGCTTGCTTTGCTCTTAATCTCTTCCCTCTCAGATTCAATGCAGCAGTCTTATTCCAGTCAAATATATAAAGCAAGTGCTGTTTACAGTCAACTGAGCAAACAGTTCTTTGAAGCACATAACATGCTTTTTCAGGTGTTTGTTCTGAATACTAAAACCTTTTCAGAGTAGTTTCACGGAAAAATTCTTTTAGCACAGATAAAACAGTTTATATTAGTTTACTTCAAACCAGGAAACAACAGGCTGGCTTAACTAAAGCTTTCCTGAAGTATTTAGTTCAAGGTAGATTGCTGGTATGGAAATGTTTACCTAAACTGAGCAGGTTACAAGCAGCTAAGAAATGGATATCTTAAAACAGGAAGTGCTTTGAATAACTGGCTATCTCTGGAAAAAAACTGAAAAAGGAGTCATGGAAGTCAAAAATTGAACAGCCCAATTTCATAGAAGACAAATATTTTATTACCAAAGGAGTTATATCAAAGTAAACTGCAAAAGAGTAATAAACAACTATAAAAATACTTATATTTATTCAAAATTAAATACGAGCACTTTATTAGTTAAATGCCAATATATTATTCTCTGACAATATTCACACATTTTAAGTCATTTTTGCCTAACATCTTAAAACATGTTATATAAAATAATTGCATATGAGAAATCACAATCTGAAGCTAAAGAGTTCTAGCTCCTCCTGCAGCTAACTCTGGATTGATCAAATACATGAGTGTAGTGCTGTTTCCAGTCAACTAAACAACTTATATTCAGGCATCTCCTTTTTCTTCTTCCACAAGATTCAGTTTTGCCTGTGCTTCAGCCAGCAGAAGCATGCTGCATCTCTCAAAAATCAGTACCCTTCCAAAGTTTTTCAAAAAGCCAACTTTTTCTCTGTTTTTCCAAATCAGATAGCACACCCATCAGATGCACACTGAAAACACTTCTGTGTCAGGAGAACATATCCAAGATAGGCTGCTGCTTTGGTAAATTGTTACTTTTGGTCCTTGATGCATTTTGCATAGATAAAAAGAAACCAGCTACTTTTTCATACTCTTTTCTTTACCTGTAGATTCCAAGATGTTTTTATAAATTCCAGCAGACATGTAAGTGGCTGCTTTCATATGACAGTATTATAAAGTTACTTGAAAAATCAGAAATTCAAAGTAGTTTCCATAGCACAAAGGTTGGACACAGAGTTCTGCAGAGTTCTTTGTTTCAAATGCTGGTCTTCTATTTCCACTTCTTGGACTTCAGCAGCTTGGTTCAGCTATTTCTGTCATCTTCAGGAACAAAGTACAGTAGCCTTCCATCAGAATTCTGGCATAAAGTGTTCATATAAGCGAGCAAGGTTACTTGAAGAATGCATATAAAATGCAAATATACCAAGTAATGCCACTTCAAAAGAAAAGAGAAGGATTCACCTGGAATCACCTGAAAATTACTTTTTCAAATTTATTCCAGCAGGATCGAAGGCTAGATATATTTTCTTTCAGTTCACAAACTTCTTGGTTACATTTCTTTTTGGACTGTTCACCTGTCTCTGTATCTTCTATACTAAATACCTCTAGGCAAACCTGAAACAGAACAGATTGTATTGTTATCTAAGAACTGCAGCTGAATACTGGAGAGACCCTGCCCATGGGAATGAGAACTCAGCACAAGCAAGGACACCTGAAACCAGTGTGTCCAACTGAGAACATGTACATCCTCTATTAGAGATAAAAATTTATCCTCCACTGTCTGGAGGACTGAGAAAATAAAGCCAATTAAATTGTGAGTCAAACATTGACTATATGTGTTGAGACTAGTGGAACAAGACAGACCAGTTCCAGGGGCTGGTGCTGTGCACTAGAATTCAGGATCTCAGCCAGACAAAACTAATGTGGTTCGTGTTCATATTCAATTACTGCTCATAAATTTTTGCTAAATTACTTTAATTGGTCTTTAAGTAAAACCAGGAATCCATCATGTTAGGCAGGGGTGGCAAGAGTGACACTGACTTCTATGACATGACTGAGACACCTTTAAAGTAAGGCAAATGTTGGATTCACCAGAGGTGACAAAGCAAAATATGGACACCAACATTACTTTAAAGATCTTGTCCCAGATTATAAGTCTCTCCACCTCCAGGAGAACAATAAAGAGTTAAATGAAGCCTTCAATCCCTCTGTTTAAGCATTATATTGTTTGGTGCCTATGTGGAGACTTTTTGATGTTGGTTAATATTTTTGTGTTCAATAGGTAACACTGAGCCACACTTAAAAGAACACTCTTCCTTTGCTACAGTAATGTGTAGATCACTGTGCTACATATAAGTGGCACCTCAAAAAGAAGATTCTGCCAGACTAAAAAATCAAATATTATCATGCCTAATAGTTCTTGTTGAATTTGAGACATCGTGGTTAAAATAAAGACCAAAGAGATTACAGAGAAGAGAGGATCTCACCCTAATTGTTTGTTGAAACAAACCAAATTAAACATTACTCTTAGGGTTGGTGAGAAGTTACAACTCTGACTCTATACTCTAGAGAAGTTTAAACGCCTTCTTTGCACAAGTCTGATTGTTGTCTCTCACTGGAGAATTAACTCAGCTATTTCACTTCTGAACCAGAGCAGATATCTTCACCACAGCCTTCCAGATGATTGTCTTAGTCTTTGCACTGGGCTTAATGTCTATTACAAGACAAATGCGATAAGGAAGAGCAAACTTCCTCTGGCATAGAACATGTGCAAGACAATTGTATCTTCTGGAGGTGAATGTGATAGTCTGTATTGAAGAGCTCTAGAAAATAAGGCAAATGGTTAAGCTATTACTCACTGAACGTGAGTGCAACTCACCTTTTCTCTTTTAGTTCTACATTTACACTGTAGAACTTGTAATGTCCCACAAGAGACGAATGCTGCTTTCTCTCTAAAGGCTTTGCTGATTCTCCGCTTGTTATAGAACCTGAGCATATTGCACGCCATGCTCTGTAGTGATTCTATTTCCTGTCAAGAGAGCAAGGAAAATATGTCCTGAAAAGTTTGTGCATCGTTATTTCTTTGCAATGTCGGTTTATGTTTAAAACACCCCAAACCCTCCATCAATTACTTTTTTGGTTTCTTTTGCTTTCATAGTGCAAATCTTTTTCAACAAAACACATAACTAATCTGACTTACCTGCCATCTTTTCGAGATATTTAAAGCAGCAATTTTTAGTAGTAATAATAGTGGTATAAGGATATTAGGGAGAAATCACAGCTGTAATCAAATTAATTAATGCAGTTATGAAAACGAATTATTTTTGCAGACAGGCCTTTTATCAAGTAATGATAAAATCTGTAGCAAAAGCTGACAATTGTGCTTTCTGGCATTTGAGATTTACCCAAACTACTATTTTAAAGCTTTCAGGTCTGAAGTGAAAATCTGAGCTAATATAATTTTCTGTAGAAAAATAAAAACAGAGATTGGGAAATTTTAATGTTTACTTCCATTGGCAAAAAGAAAAGTGTTGTGTCTGTTTTGGATTAAAAATATAGAAGAATCTTCATAGCTGGAAAAAAAACCCCCACATTTCTTGGATATGGAATTGCTTAATATTTAAATGCTTAAAATATCAATTTACTTGTCACATCATATCATTTCAGATTTAAAAAACAAACCATCCTAAATATTGTGATTTGGCTTTTAAAACTATATACTACCCTATCACACTATTTTATCCTGGACTGTACAAAGAACTCATTTGGGTTTGTCTTCTCTAAATTCTAAAAAGTTAAATTTTACCTCAGTATCATTGCAGAAAAACACTTTGATATTTCCATATTTTTTATTCTTGCAGCACCTGTCACGATCCTCTGCAGACATATTTACCTGTAAAATATCACATATGTTTAGACATGGAAGTACTGTGTCAGTGCTCAGTCACCCTCACAGTAAAAAGCTCTTTCCTGGTGCTCAGAAGGAACCTCCTGTGTGTTGGTGTGTGTGCCCACTGCCCCTGGTCCTATCACTGGGCACTGTTGATAAGAGCCTGGCTCTGTACTCTTTGCCCACTCACTTGAGGTATTTCTACACATTAATGAAATCCCTCTGAGCCTTCTCTTCTCCAGGCTGAACAGCCCCAGCTCTCTCAGCCTCTCCTCACCAGACAGATGCTCCAGTCCCTTCAGCATCTTAGGGGCCCTTTGCTGGACTCTCTCCAGTAGCTCCGTATTTCTCTCATACTAGGGAGCCCAGCAATGGACACAAATCTGTTCAATTTAAATCTTAAGTTCTCTTGAATTGCTTTGTTCTTTGGAAATTTTGAAACATAGAGCAATGTTTAAATCTTACATTTGAATTGTGATGTTGAGTACATTGAATACAGTGCTTGTCAATGTTTGTCACAATGAATACTTGTCTCAGCTCTAAACAGATGGTAGCATTCACTTTGCATATGTAATAACAGAAAATGGCCTAAGCAACATCACATGGTCTTTTGCCTGATCTTAATATTTTATCAATAGTTTATTCTCTCTTGTAGTTTTTCCTTCCACTTTCACACTTGTCATCAAGATGACAATGGAAGCCAACTCAACAGAAGCTTTGTTTTCTTCAGCCTGTATCCAGACATTCCAGTTAAGCCAAAGGGCTTCAAAAAAGGCAGCTCACAACAGTACTGTTTGAAATCTCTTCACTTATATTTTATGTGTATGAGCACATTAGACAGTTAATTCTTAAAGTTTTTCTGCAGAAATTGCCTATATTTCAGAAGTTCACCCAAGATAAAAAGAACTTTATCCAGAAAGTGTTTTCAAAACCAAGAGTTTAGAGAGTCAAATATTCAATGACAAAGGAAAAAAAAACACAAAACAACAATACAAAGTAAAAAAACCCAAATCACCAACATCGGGAAGCTAATGCACATCTTTTCTTGCACCACAACAGATATTGCTCTAGTCACAGCACCAGAATTTATAATTATATATATATACATATATTTATATATATATATGCATAATCACCCTAAAAACTATAAATCTGTCACTTCATTTGCTAACCGCTATGAGATTTTCCCATCCTCTCTAGTTTCCTCAGATCACCTTTAGTATAATATTCAGTAACCACATCTGAAGGCAGTTTATTGGCTGTGTCTAAACCAACCTAAAGGAAACCCTGACCTCAGAAAAGGCATTAGGAAAATTTAATTACCTTTTACAGAGATCTAGTATATGCCTCACTATCCTGCTCTGCAGCAAACCCATAGCTGCTCCAAATATCTGAGCAACTGAAAGCTATTGACTTTGGCTCTGCAGTTGCAGGAAAGGTACACAATATTTGCTGTTAACTTATAGTGACAATACACTGATTATATAGAGAAGAAAAATTTCTCTTAAACAGGGGAAAGTAAAGACAGAAAAAAATGAAGAAACTTGCACAGTAGTTGCTTGTGTATGCCGTCTAGGAAGTAAAAGCTTCAAAGCTCAGTACACTCCCATTAGTTTTCACAAACATAATTCATGAAGGTTTTATTTATGTATTTATTTTGGTAACTCTTTTAGTTTTCATACAGTCTTTTATATAAACCCCTACATCTTAAAAATATCAATAATATTTATTGCAACTAGAAACCAAAACAAAACAGCAAAGAAAAAACAACTTTCAAATTGTATCTGGAATAATAGTATTTCTCCATTCCAATCCTCGATGGCACCATGGGGCACCGACTGCATCAAGCCCCATCCTACAGCAGGACAGTGACAAGGCATTGCCCTATCCAGGCCAGGACAGTCTCCCAGCCTCCCTGACCCTGCATCTCGAGCGGGGCTGGGATGCACCTCGTGGATCTCCACCACCAGAAGGCAGCAGGATCTGCCTCCCAGAGGGTGTTATTCCTTCAAATCATTTTCTCTTATAGGTCAGCTATCTTCTAACTGCTCACCAAGAGAGTTTATTTTTTTTCTCTAGGGAATACTTGTCATTGTCAGAAATAAGACAGCAAACTAAAGGGAATATTTATCTATTCTAATGTGGTCATTAATATTCTCCCCAAATTTGATGCCTCATTCAGGATAAAGTCATGTATCTGCAGAGAAATATCTTTCTTCATAATCTCAAACAATATAACATGATCAAAATGTTAAAAGATCATTCCCTGACCCTAAAGGTATTTTGTTTCCAGATGAGGGTTGATGTGTCTTGGTAGAGAAAGGTTGGAAACCACTACCATAATGCTCTGAAGGATGGTGGTAGTCCATAAGTGTGAAGAAATGCAATGACTCCTGATTTTAACCTTGCAAAAAGGCTGTATATTATTTCTATTTCATGCAAATAGATTAAGACTGCAACAGCATGGTGAATTCTCATTAATGACAGTCAGAAAAATCACTTTTTTTGTGGGAATGCCTCTATTAATATAACTGTGTTAAGTGTTTCCCCATGGAAGTGTTCTTGACAGATTAATTTAATCGCTAATAATTTGTGAAGAAGAATTGAAAGGTAAATTTTGGGCATGGATTGGTAATCTGTTAAGAAACTATTTTGCAAAGCTGTAATAAATGTGGCTGATGAAGCCATAATGGAGGAGATTTATACATGAGAATGTTAAGTTCTTCTCTGCTGCCATCTAGAAAAGATCATTTTTGTTGGCTAAACAAGATATGCTAATAGGTTCAAAGAAACCTATGAAGATACAAAGAAGGTTTTACTGTCCTATGAATTTTGTGCCTTTGTGCATTTGTATTCAATGGACAACATAAAACTTCAGTCAAGAACTCCAATTAGTAGAACAAATAACAGGTATAATGCTTTCTTCTCTTAATAAAAACATACAAACAGAAGCAGTCATGAAATTACTTTAGAAAAGAGTACCTTTTAATGAACTATATGATGTATGGCCTAATGGTACATGTGCCTAACTACATGATGCACAGGCACAAAAAACTGTATTACAGTATTCGTACATGCAAATAGGCACTATCCAGAGATTTCGGAGATTTTAAAGAGACTGAATTGTTGCACGCCCTCAAATAAAACCACCATTCCAGCATAACCTGTGACTTTAAATTGGTCTTTTATCATGTTTTAACATTAGAGCTTTTATTATTAATTGTTGGCGTCTAAAAATAGTCAACATCTTTTGGAAGCCCAAGAGCTACTACCTACCAGCTCATTGATGTCGTGACTTAGTATATTCTCATACTTCACACGGATTTCAGTTCTATTTCCCATTGCACAAGTAGATGCATTCACTGGAGACAGAACAAGGAGCAGTGGCAGAACTGGTAATGTAGATCTAAAAAAGGCTGGATTACAGGAAGAATGGTTAGGTACGTATTAACATCACAGATTGTGTGCTGTATTAAGAAATACATTCTGTAATTTGTCAAAATGGTTTAAAAAGGATCTTTGTACAACCAAATGACTTGTGCCTTTTGCTAGAGGGAAGGATCCAGCTCCAGATTAAGACACTCTTTGGGTGTCTAAACTCCCTCATACCCAAAGATGATTCAGCCAGTGTGGGTAAGAGCCTACAACTATTGAGCTGATTAGCTACTTGGTGACTGCTTGGGCTGAATTCATCTTCAGGGTTCACTGCAAGCATTGAATTTTATGGGACCATAACCACATAGGACAAATGTAGAGGAGTATTTTAATCATATATATTGAGACATTCAAGTGTCTTAACCTGCAGCTGAAACTTGTCTTGGCTGTCCATTTTTTCTTTGATAACATCTACAAATCCCCATCAATACAGTCTATAACAAAGGTGTGTTTAAACACATTTTCAGGCTTACCAAATGTACAAATCTTTACTACTGGCCATAATATGAGATAAAGCAGCAAGACAACCTTCTCTGCAAGATTTTTACAATCTTTTGGAGCAAACTTCACTGCCTCTCACTTTGTTTCTCCCTTTAGTGGACCGCCTTCCTTTGCTCTGACCCCTGGTCTTCTGTCCTTGCATGACATGCAGGAAAATATGAGTTCTGTGAGGATGGGCAGAGAGAAAAGACCAAAATATCAGAAGAGCCTGAAGAGACTGACAGAAGGCTGCAGGTACTGGGAATGAAGGTACGAGTACATGATAATAGAGACCAAGTACACGATAATATGTGATTAGGAATAATTGGATTCTGGCCTATTGCTAGTCTGGCTAGGATAAATTGAAGATTTTGGAAAAAAAAACAAAAGTAGAAATTTATGTTGGAGGACTAGCAAAGGTCATAGCAAGTTGCTAGAGGAGTATACAGTGTTTCTGCCCGTCTCCACTACTAAGAACAACTGCATATGGAGTAGCTGTGGGATAGCAGCAAGGAAAGGAAGAGGGGATGCCCTGGTCCCAGCTGCTACTGTCCTTCCTCTCTGGCAAAGATGGGCTGTGGGGTACAGCCAGTCCAGCACTCAAGAGATGGGCACCTCTGGACTTGGGCGTCACTAGTAAATCACAGACTTAGAGAGGAATTGTGAACAAATAAGAAAACAGCAATGACACTTATTGACCCATCAAACTTCTGCGATGCAAAAACCACAGTCACACCACGTGTTCACTGCCATTCAAAGAAACAGAGTCCTAACAGCCCATCCCAGCCAACGCCCACCACACACAGCTGACTGAATCCTCAAAGAAGAATACATGCTTTTCCTGGCTAGTGAAGCCTTCTCTGTCTGATAGATTGCATGTGAACATGCTGTGATGCTGCATCTCTGTCCTAGAAACAGGACTGGAATAATTTCACCTGTACAAGCTAAATCACAGAACTCTTGTGGCAAGCTGCCTGACAAATTTTAATGGGAAATTTACTGGGTTGAAAACCCGATTTTCTGACCTTTTCATACACTGATCAACTGAGGTCTGTGAATGTCTCAAAAAATGTAGCCTAATAAGCTAAGTAAATCTTAAACGGATCTTACATGTAGTAAATTTAAAAACTCTGTAAGGTGACTCCACAATGATCTTCAAGCTCCAAGTACACACACTTGGCTTCTACAGAGCTTTATATTTGTAAATCTCCATGCTAACTACATCTCTGTTGAATGATTTATCAGTGTGAAGGACTAAGATTTAGTATTTTAAAAGACATTTACAAAAAACATTCAAGAACTCAGTTATAGGGCAACATTTTTCCAATCTCCCATTGCACCTCTTACTTCCAGTGCAAAAGATTAACTGCAAAACTTGTTTGCAAATAAGGTAATACAAACTGCTTTTTAGGGACAAAAATAGCAATCCTCTAAATTAAAACAATCTGACTCCATCACTTTAAACTTGATTTGTCTGACAACAAGTGGAGAGAAAAGGTGAAACATGCAAAGTCATTTCAATTTTTTCATTTTTACTTTCTCTGTATTGTAGAGATTGCCAATCTTTTTTAAATTGGGAAATTACAGAATAAAAACAGGTCATGTGTTGCACACTCATTAAGTCCCTTGAGCCACTGTAGGATGGTGATCAAATCTTTTCAGACATTCCTAAATGAGTCCTCTGGAAAATTATTAGGCAAGTGTCATAAAAAATTCTAGGAGATGTAGACTGAAAATTGAAAGGGATTTTCTTAAAGTTAGGCAACTTCGAAAGAATGGGAGTTTATGGCACCCCATATGGCCAGCAATTCAAAAGAGAGAGCATGTATTACTGGAAATAACCCATCTTTCCAGTAAACTCCCAGAAACTCCTAAATCTATTTGGAAAGTCCAAAAAATTCTCCTAGAAAAGTCAGGAAGAGCTAACACTCCAGTATTTCCACATATTAAAACCAAGCCAAAACAAATCCTCTAGGCTTTTTAATGCTAAAATCCCCTCCTGCGCATACAGCCCGAGGCACGTCCTCGGCGGCACCCAGCGGGATCCTTGCAGCAGCCCCGGTGCCCCACAACCCACTCCAACCTCGGCGGGCCGTTCCCTCTGTCCCCTTCCTTCCCCGCGTCGCAGCCCGCAATCCTGGGGTTCACTGCCAGTCCTGTTCCCTCCGTCCCGCTGGACCCGTGTGGAGGGGCGGGCGGGCGAGCGCTCCCACCCGGGGGCGAGGCACCCCCGGCGCTGCGCCGCACCTGCTCCGGGCACACCGCGGGGCAGCAGGTGCCCACGGGAAGGGAGATGCCCAGGGGAAGGCAGATGCCCAAGGGAAGGGAGATGCCCACAGGAGGCAGGAGCCCACGGGAAGGGAGATGCCCACGGGAAGGGAGATGCCCGGGGAAAGGGAGATGCCCACATGAGGCAGGAGCCCACGGGAAGGCAGGTGCCCATGGGAAAGGAGATGCCCACGGGAGGCAGATGCCCAAGGAAGGCAGATTCCTACGGAAAGGGAGATGCCCACGAGAGGCAGATGCCCACGGGAAGGTAGGTGCCCACGGGAGGCAGATAACCACGGGAGGTAGGAGCCCCAAAGGAAGGGAGATGCCCACGGGAAGGCAGGTGCCCACGGGAAGGGAGATGCCCACGGGCGGCGGGAGCAGCGCGGACCGGCGCGCAGCAATGCCTCCCCCGCCCCGCGCTGTCCTGCTGCCTCTGCCATTCCCGAGCTGCCCTTCCCGGCAGCAGGCGTGATGGGAACCGGACTCTTTTACTTTCATTCTACGGGGAAAGGAGAGAAAAAAAAAGCAAAACTGGGAATTTCCCTGGCAGTCACCAAGGGTTTAAAAGGCACCGGGAAGCACCGTGCGGCAGAGCGGGCGAGGCGGTGGGGCCGACGGCTCGGAGACAGAGGAGCAGGTGAGGAGCCGGCGCGGCCGGGGGTGCGGATCAGCGCGGCGGAGCCCAGCCCAGCCCAGCCCGGGGCAGGTGAAGCGGGGTGCCTTCTGCGGAGCGGAGCGGTGCGGTGCGGGACGCGCTCCTTACCATGGAACATGGTCCGTGGGGAGGCTGTCGGGGAGCTGCCGACGGGTCCGCGGTCATGGTGGCGGCGCCGCCTCGCCCATGACGACTCCGCAGCCCGCGGAGAGCCGCGCAGGGGCCGAGAGGGGCCGCGGGCCGGGCCGGGCTCAGCAGCCCCCCGGCGCCCGCCCGCCCGCGGGGGCCGCGGCGCTGTCCGGAGCGGCGGCGGGGCGGCCGGGCTGTGCCTTTCCCATGGGGCTCCGCCGGCCGCGGGTACTTTCACTTTCTGCTCCGCCGCGGCGGTGCTGCCCGCGGGCCGGCGGCGGGCGCGGGCGGCTGCGCGGCCCCCGGGGCGGGCGGCATCCCCGGAGCGCCCGGGGCCGGGCGGAGCGGGGAGCGGCAGTGGCGGGGCCGGGCCGTGCCGCGGGGGTTACATAGAGCCCCGGCTACACGCCCAGTGCCGTGTGTGTGTGCGGCCGGGGAGGGAAGGATGGATCTTGGCACTACGCGTGGAAAGAGCCGCTCATCCGCGGGGAGGATATCCTTAAAAAAAAAAAAAAAAAAAAAAAAAAAAAAAAAAAAAAAGGAAAAAAAAGAAGTCATTGCGTGTTGGCATGTTGAGGAGTCGCTTTTTCAGACGAGAGCGACTTAGCTTGAAAGCTGATGCGCTGCCCTTTCGCTCCCTCGGATGCCCTTGGATGGGTTGTGGAAGGCGGGACTGCCAAGAGGGCTCTGTCTCCGGTCAAGGGTTACCCCAGGCTGTTGGCCTGGGCTCAGAAGCGAAACGTGGATGGCTTCTGCAGAGTCCGTCGTCTACACCCTTCCCCCCCACCCTCCTCTTCCCCCGCAAAATAACTTTGTGGAATCTGAAAGGATTAAGAAAGGATGGTGAATGGCTCAGGAAGGTGTTTCAGCCTGGAAGACACCCAAATTCTAAAAGGCAAACCTGTAGAAAGGTGTGCTTTTCTAAGTAAATTCAGAATGCAAAAAATTTCATGTGCAGTTTAAAAGGCTTGGAATAGAACAAACTATGAAATATCTCAGTAGTGTCCCCTTGGCATCTGCCCAGAAACTTTCTGAGTTTTGAATTCTACATCACTTTTCCTGCTCTGCACGAGTACAGAGAGGTGATTCCATATCCCCTCTTTCTTCTCACAAGAGCGTGTTTCTAAGGCGAGATAGATAATGAGGTGTGAATGTTAAGGAGCAAATATGTGGAATGCTCAGGATAGTTTCCTCCCATTCTCTTCAACTGAAATTTTGCTGCTTCCTTCCGGTGTGAGGAGGTCCTTAGTCCCCTTTATTGTCTGTGAATTAGATTCTGCTTTTGATTTGCTATACATTTCTCATTTCTTTTTCTTTGGAAAAGAATTTAATCAAGTCTTCTTCAGAAGTATTCTGTCAAGAGTCAAGAGGGATGTGGTTTTTAACCCTTTCATCTTTGAGCTGCTTGATTTTACTAATGATTGCCCATGACTATGGCTTGGGCAAAGAATAGAGATCAATATCAACACAGTTCCACACAAGGAGCTTGCTTATTCCTCAAATGAGTGCCAAGTTGGATGTGATGTATTTTTCATTTCTTGAATTTGAACAAGGATTTTGCCTCATTAATGGCTAAATTGTCTAGTTCTTATTGTGTCTTAAGTTGTCACTTTTTTGCTTGTTTGCATTTACTGTTTTCTTTTTTCTCTTCTGTCAAATATTGTCTGAAAGCATCTCTGTGCATTTCATTTTGGTGGCATATGCAACTCAGAGAATGCCACAGGACTCTTCCTTTGCGGGGTGATTAGTACCTGGCGTAATGGAAGAAAATTTGTGAGTATCTGTTCTACAATCTGGTACTTGGAGACTTGCACTTTCAATAGTGAAATGTTTTGAAAAAGCTGCACTATGAAGCTCCAGTCATGCAAAACTGTATCACCGAGATCAACTTTCCTTCTAGGAAAGCAGTTCTTCCAATTTCTTGCAATAGTACACGTGTGTTCACAAAATGAGATAGTTTATGCAGATTGTCAGGGTGCAAAATATGAAGGAAAATCTTCTTTAGCTGCTTTGTTTATATTAGTTTTCTGGCTGAAACATCAGGAAAACTGCTAATTGCCTCAATTTATTTTATTTTCTTTACATAATGTAATTGATGGAAGAAGTCAGCATAGTAGCTTAATGAATTAATGGAAACATGGCTGAAAGGTGCTGCTGGAGTCTTTGGCAGGAGTTTTGCTCTTTTCTTCAGTAGCAGCAGGACCTTTTTTTTTTTTTTTTTTTTTTTTTTTAAAGAAGAAAAGTCTGGTAAATGTATAAATGTATGGGAAACGTTTTCTTCAGTCAGTGACAAATAGATGGTGTGATCTGTACTTTTCCCCAAATCATGCATTTAGATCCCAATCCCTCTTCTGTGACCTAACCCTGGGGAGTGATAAAGATGTTATTAAACTTGTGATAAAGATGTTATTTGATGTATTTATATGTAGAGGGTGCTTATATATTCAAACTTTGTAACTTTTGTGTGCTTTGAAAAACGTCTCGAATCACTATATCCATTGTATTTTCAAAGTGTTTCTTTTAATTATTAAGCAATATTTTGGGATTTTTTTCCTGAAAAAAGGAAAAGATCACCTGCCAAAAGACCAAATTCAAGCGTTCAGAAGAATATTGTATTTTTTAAAGGAAATACAAACGCCAACCACTCGAAAAGTTAAAAGGAGGAATTTAAGATTGATTATGTGAATATCATCTTAACAACCCATTTTAACCAAGAAATCATAAAAAGAGTCCTGAACATAGAAAAGTCTATCCCAGCTGAGTCTTATGTTGTTTAAATGACTGGTATCAGTTTGCCTGTTTTGCAAAACACAGTTGATGCTGAGCTGTAATAGAGACCTCTCCCTTTGGAGTGGAATTAAGCTGCAGCTTGTCTGGGGCTGTGGGTAAAACCTTTGGAGGTAGAAAAAACCTGAAATATTTCCATAGAATTTCCGAGACATTAGGTGTCCCACTTCATTCCATACCTTGAGAATTTACAGAGCTGACTGTTTTAATAGGACATATATTAGCTTTATTATGCAGATAATTTGACTAAGTAAGATTCCAAATAAACAATCTCTGGAAAGATGTAGTCCAACACAGGGCATTGCTGCAAATGTGTAGTTTTCTCTTTCTCAGTATTTTTGTAAATAACTTCTTAAACCATAAAAAAGGGTACTGTAAATTGCATATCTAACAACTGATAGGCAACAGTAATGTTTGTATATGAACACATTTCACGTTTGATACATTTCCTGAGGACAATTTATCTAAACGAGTTTAAATTTAGAGATGACATGGTCAAATTTATTCTTAGAAAAGCAGACATTACATATTAACCCCCACCAGAATACTAATATTGCTACATGAGAACTATTTTGTAAAGCACATAATTTATTGTTAAGATTCAATTCTCCAGAGACTAAGCACTTCTGGGATTGCTGCTGTCTTTCTCCAGCTGTTGCTTGTCAGCTTGAAAAGCTCTTTAGATCACGACTTCAGATTTTACTTCAGGCTGCTTGCAGACTTACAGTACCATTAGTGAAATGTTGTATTAATGAATAATATTAGTTAAAAAGTTATAAATGTTTTTATGTCGGTTTGGAATAAAATGTATGTGCTCCAGTTATCACAAACTGGTCAAGAGAGTGTGACCACTGCTATGCTCTTATTTTTAAGAATAAATATGTCTGATAGTTAGATTTTTCTCAACTAACTCGGAGGGTTGGGGAGAAAAAGAGACATATTCCCCCCTTCTCCTTCCACTAAATAAATCTGAACCCACCAGAGAATCCCTACTTAACTGGGATTCAGAGTTATGTTTATTGGCACCCAAAAGTCTCATTGATAATCAGGTCTGGGAAGTTCTAATCTTCTGCTGTATTTAGGCAATACCAAGGGACCTAATATTATAATTGCACTAGAACACCCACTTTTTATTCATTATTGTTGCTGCTTTTTGTGTACAAATCGTTTGTGTGTGAGCACTGAAAAAAACACACGAATTGACTGATAAACTGTTTTAAATGTGGAATTATATCTTGCATTCATTCAAATGTAATGTATGGATCTCTTTTTCTTTGGCGAGAATTAAAGGGAAAAAAAAAGAAAAAAAAAGATTTCTGGAAAAATTATCACGATAAGATAAATTATTAAAATCTTATTAGGATAAGATTTGTGGAGGTGTGGGAAACTCACGGGAATGTTTTGTTATCAAGCTGCAGAATTTGCATGGTAATTACTTTTTCTTCCTGTCTTGCTGTGCAGGAAGATGCCAATAAAGATTTTATCAAGAGCAATATGCCAAAGGGGGGTATTTTGAGAAACCAGCACTAGGAAGGGGAAGTCACCCAGGGGCAGCACTGGCAGTGAGGAGGAGATGGTGGCAATCAGGATCCTGGCTGCCAGGGCGCTGCCCCGGAGCCTGGTACATGAGCCAGGCTTTGCCCCAGCTTCCATCAGGCACCAGAACTGTTCCTGTCCGTGTCTGCTGCAGCCTGGGGTGTGCCCAAATCCCAGCTGGGACTGTGCCCTGGGTTACATCACCTGCTGCCCTCAGCTCCGGGGACAATCCTCCTCACCTCGTGGGGTTTGGAGCCGATTCCTGTTTGTTTCGGTGCCTCCGATGAGGCTGAATGTGGGAGAAATGAATATTTCAGCCAGGAAAAATTATCAAAATCCTGTCCTGCTTTAGCGAGGCACAGAAGAAAGAAGGGGTTGGGTGTTGGTTTCTGTCAATGCATATTCTTTTACTTTTCCTGCTTTAACAAGTGCCTTTTTAGGCAGGAGGAAAGGTCTGGTAACAGCAATAGTCATTGCAGATATTAACCCATATTGAAATTACGACAATTGCATTGTATTTCAGGGTCCTGAAATTTCTTTTGGCTTTGGTGTCATGCTTTGAAGAGATAATTTTCCAAAATTATAATAAAATATTTTTCATTATTTGAGTGAACATATGTTTCTTAGTGGTCCTTCTTTTTACAATATTATGTATACAAGTACAAAAAAGCATCTATTGAATTTTTCAATTTTCTCCTCTACTCTCCTTCATTGCCCATTATTTATTTTGATAAAATGTGGTTAATGAGTTGATTTCAGACAAACTGTCCCTGAAATAGTAATCAATTTCTTCCATTTTTTTCTTTTCCTTTTTTCCCCCCTTTTAATATGCTTTTAAGTTTTTAAATTTTTTTTCCCAAGAGAACTGGAAGTCTTCCTCCTGGTTTTAAAGGAAGACAGAAAATCACTCTGAAAAGTGACAGCAACTTAATTGGAACCACTGTGGCAGGGTGTAAAATTAAATATCTACAATTTTTTAGAACCAGAGGAGTACCTGAGGAATGACTGTCAAGTCTTAAATCTTAGAAATATAATACAGGGTGCTAAAGGTTATTTTATCCTTGCTTTGGTTTAATAAATGTCTGTGTTCGAATAAGGGTTTAGATCTATCCCTAAATTGATTAAAAGACTTTTTTTCTCCATCTGAAAGAAGTGTGGAGAGATTTTGTTAGTTTTTCTTTGGCTTTTCTTATAAAATCCCTTCTCTGATTAAGTATTTATTTTAGGAAAAGATATTCTGTGCCCTTCATACATAACATAAAGCTGACTCCTTTCTTACAGTATGAAAACTTACTTAAGTATGATGAATTCTGTGAACTTCAGGGCTTTTTGATCTTGCTAATCACATCTTTCCAGCCTTGGTATGATTTTACTGATCAACTTTCATTTGATTTTAATCCATCCACTTAAAAAACCTTACTTAAAAGACCTCTACTATCAAGAAACTGCGTTTATTACATGATAGTAAACTATCCTGAAGAGGAAGCCTGTTCTTGAAACTAATTAAATTAATGAAAAAAATCAATGCAAATAATTTGAATACAATACAGTAGTTTAAAATAGAGAACTCTTACTGTAAGTGTGGATTTTGTGGGCCTAATTCTGCAAGCCTGTGCCTGCTTAGCCCAAATTTAACATACCTAAGTTATATGCTTATTTGTAAGCAAAAGATTAATTTGCTGATTTGAAACTTGAGCTTTGAAATTTCCCCTTTGAAGACTTGATTTATTTCTGACATTTATTTTGCTGCTGTCTGCAGTTGCCCTAAAATAATTCCAAACACATCTCTATCTTTGAAGATTACAAATTATAATTGTAATTGTAGTGGGAAACATTACAAAGGTGCCTTTCTTCCTTGAGTGTGTGATCTGTGCGTGGTTAGAGTGGGAGGGGGTGGTTAAGAAAGAAGAAAAACTACAATTAAAATATGATGTATTAATGAAGTTTGCCCAATAAGTATCACTTGACAAATCAAAACAGTCAGTGCATGCTGAGACTTGATTTTTTTTTTAACAATGTATGCTTATATATTACATGAAGATCTAACCACAGTATCTTGTAAGAACAGTATGCAGGTATTGTGCTTTTTGTTTTATGTATCCATTTAAAAAGACTAAATTTGGAACAGTGAATGGATATGAGTGTGCTTGTTCTGTGACGTTTGAGCTTTTTATTGCCTTTGGTTTGTGGTCTCTCCCTCAGTAGAGATAACACCACTAGCTCTGAAAAAATGATCTGAAATTATTCAAACCTACAGAAAATGGATCAAATAATGATGTGAGCTATAAAATGAAAGGGAAGAAGTGAGTGAGTGCCAGTAGTAGATTTTTAAAATGGTTTTAAATTACATTCACAAATTGTTCCCAAAATATTCAACAGTGACATTCTTCAGAAGGATGATGAAGACTCAAGCTAAACATGTCTGTTGAGACTCTCCATCCCTTGCATCCACAATTACTACTGATTAATTAATCAGTCTTTAATAGGCTGTTGTGATTTCAGAAACATATTCTTGAATATCCCACTTTACATCAAAGATTTGGGTCTTTTTCAAGGTATTAAAAAAGTATGTAATTATGAAGAACCAACACCAATAGGAGATGCAGCTAATAAAGGTTGGTGTATTAATAGTAAAGGCTTCCTGACTACAGTTTTTAACCCCTTCCTCTCTTGAAGTATTAAAGAGACATACTACACATCTCTTAACTCCTATCCCTGGTTTATTTGTTGGAATTCTGGGCCGTACAGTTTTGGAAGGAAAAATAACTGGCCAGTAATTCACAAATTATTTCACAGACAGAGTTCCATTTTGCCACATGTTTTATTTGATGTGTTTTTATATGGGCACTGAGAGGCTGTGACATTTTCTCTGTGTGTCACACCCAGCCTTATCAGTTATCTTTCCTGACCCAGATGATACAATTTAGTGCCTTTTGTCCGTGTATGGCTAAGATTAGGGCAAGGCTGTGAGCAAGGCAGCTGAAGATGTGTTTAGGTAAAACTGTGTGACCAGGACATTTAAGGAGGTTACATTTAAGGGGATTTCAGCAGGGGGTTATGGGTCTCTTTGGGAATGCTAGTCCACAACTGGCAACCTGGGCCCCTAAATCAAGAGGGCTTTGTAAGAGATAGAATTGCCACATCTTCCACAGAGGCACAGCCTTGCAGACTTTATGACATCATGCACACTGCCTTGAGTTGTTTCTGAAGAATACCTTGGCAAGAGATTCCTGTGCCACAGTCTTTGTACATTTGTGTTATGATCCCTTAAGGGACTTTTGGTACAGCAAATGCAGCCTTACTTGCAGCACTCCTGGGAAAAATACCAGCCTCAAATCCATGGGATGTTCTTTGTGCACTTATCCTGCCCCAACATAATATTCTTGTGCCCCCCTCTGTTTAAAAGGGACTTTTTTTGAATGCAAATACTATACCCAGTGGTGGTTCTAACGCAGCATGTGAATCTGGAAAAGGGTTGTCCCCAGTGCCAATTGGTGAATATGCTAGCACCTTTGCTTCCATGGGTTTGGACTGAGGAGTTAAGGAGATGTAAGGACTACTTCCACTAGCTGCACATCCTGGAACACAAGCTGAAATTGCTGTCTCCTCCATTTTCCTGGCATGTAAACCTCTCCTCAGTGAGAATCAGAGCTCACTGTTACTGTTTGGCAGGTAGAAGAACGGGGAACTTCCTTAGTTTTTATGCTTTTAGGAAAAGAGTTTCTATGTGAGTCTAGGAGACAGATGCAAAGAAAGTACCACATTTTCTGACTCTTGTAAAAGAATAAAAGAAATCTTTAATGTTGCATAAACTAAGACACCTTGGCTTGTTAGCACTTGGAGATGGTAAATAGAGAATGGACCCAGAAGAAGTTGCACTGAGGGTCTCAGTATGGAGATAGCAAGGCCAGGTCAGCTGAGGCATTGACCAACATCCTTTAGTGGAAGATGTCCCTGCCCACAGCAGGAAGATTGGAAAAAGATTATTTTTAAGGTCCCCTTCCAACCCAAATTATTGTATGAACTCCATTGTCCCACAGCAGCCAATGACCCTGAAGCCCTGCTCCTGCTGCCTCACCATAGCTGAGTAAAATAGCAGAAACAAACCAGTGCTATCCAAATGGGTCACAAAATTGTTAAAAAGCCAAGTTTGTCTCAGAAGAAGTGTTTTAGCTGATACAGAAGAGATAGGAAACTGTGAAGACAATATTATATGAGAGTTTGGACTGGAATATCAGAAGTACATTCCTTTGACACTGGATTGCATAAAGAGCAATACGGGGATATAATGGTGCATGGGCACCACTGTCATCACCCCCAGTAAGACTGCATGTCCCAAGGACTGACTTCTCTTGGGCAGGTTCTCAGTGCACTTTGGCATGTGGCTATTGGTGTGTATACAGCTTGCCAAGAGTTGCTTAGTGCATGGGAAATGCTAGGAATTACCAGCTTTTCCATTTTTCTCCTTCAAAGATTATCAGTCTCTTCCTATTCTGTCCTTCCCGTTCACACTGTTTGGAGTCAATGTGAGGCACAAGGCTGCAACAAGTCAAGTCACAAGTGTCCTCTGGTCATCTAGAAGCCACCTGAGGAAGGATTCTGGAATAACTTTTAACCAGGTGCTGGAAGCTTAAGCTCATGGAAAACAGCCTCTCCCTAACTCTGTCAAAAGATCTTTTTAGTGATTAACCTGTAAAGAGGCCCTCCATTGTCAGTAACTTCTGGCTTGGCAAATTACCTAAGAGCCTGTTAAGAAAGCTTACATCCTAGTGACCTTTCAAGCTTGTCTGCATCCTAGCTGGAGATCTACCCAGACATTGACCAGGAATTGCTGTAATCAGAACAAGACAGAGCAGCCCCATAAGGGTGGGGGAACAGGAGGACATCCTTCTGCTCATTGCCTGGGGAAGTGTTTCCAACATAAGCTTCAGAAAGTGATCAAGACATTTTCTACAAGGCCCATCTATAGAAAATTAAATGGGATGCCAGCCTCTATCCTTTGGATGTCTGGATTCAGTGGGATACCAGCTTCCCAGATCCTTCTGCTGACAATTTATCTATTCTTTGTCCTTTTCTAGAAGTATTTAAAAAAGGTGCCAGGTCCAGAAATTTAAGAAGTGCTCAGGATTGTCAAGATTGGCGTTACCACTACTAAGTCCTGGACCACAGCTTGGGTGAGTGACTTAGTAGAGCCAGGAGCAGTATCCAAAGGCAAGACAGTGCCAGACCAGCTGGTAAGAAAATTATCAAATACTCAGGGATTCCTTCCCTCTCTTTTCATTCTTGTGCCCTAGGTGTGCACCAGGGATGGGTGGCCTGGTGTGCCAGCCTGAGAGGCTGAAAGGGAACTGGCTCCATGGGAATGATGAAGTGTCCCATGTTCACAGGGAGCTGGGATGTGACAACCTCCCCTTCCCAGATTTTCCGCATAATTTGTGGGCACAGGGGAGTAGAAGGCTACAGCATTTTGCTTTTTCACTCAAAAGCACTTCATGAGAATACTTTTTGGTTATCTTGCTTCACCACAGACACAAATTGCAAATTATCAACAAGGCAGATTCATTGTTATTTTAAAATAATGTTTTAAATAATAGCAACAAGATAAAGTGTACATGATTTTTCTGGTGCAACACTAATTATTAAAATCTTGGGGGTCCCCTTTGGAAAAGCTTAAGGGCTAGCCTTTTTTTTCTCTTATCAGTTGTCGTCAATTAATAGAGAGCCTGCCAGAATGAAATCAGTCTGGTGATAAACTCCTTCTTCAGAGGTAGCCTGAAACACAGATGTGAGTCTGGTTATCGTGGCAGGAGATGGGCTGATGGCTGAGTGGGATGGGTTTTGGGTTGGTTCATGACTTTCCTATGCTGACTACCCCACGGGTAAGGGATGAAGCTCTGCTGGCCTGGGCCACGTGTGCCTGTAAGGGACTGAGGCACTGCTCAGCACCTTGACCTCCTACAGTGTGTTGGCATCACTGCTCTCAGAGGAAACAAGGGAAGAAATTGTTTAAGAATAAAATGGCAAAACCATGCATGGGTGTGCATTGTCAGCCACAGCCAGATCACACGTAGGCTTTTCCTTGTAAAATGACATCTCCACAATTGTCTGTTCCTGTCTGAACAGGGGCACCAAATAAACGGGAGGGGGAGAAGGGGAAGAAGTGGGTAGTCTGGAAATGGCTCTGATCTTTCAGCCAGGCAGCTCTCTGCATGATGCTCTGGGTGTGAAACAGGCTGTGGTTGTGCTACATGTGAAACACTGCCACGTGGGACGTGGCAATGGGACAGTCAGCAGCTAAACAGAGCAGTGACTCAGGTGAGAGATGCGCCTGAAAAAGGGCAGGAAGGGGTTTGGCAGCGTGTATGGAGGTGCAGTGACTGCTGCACAGGTTTATGTTCCTCACAATGATTTCTGGAACAAGGCTGTAAGCTAAACACCCTGAAAAAGCTTAAGGTGCAATCAGGAATGCAGGAAACTTCAGCCTCAAGAGAATTAAACTGCTAATACATTGCCTTGCTTTCTAGGAGTGATCTGCCTGTTGGTGCTCTCTGCAGTGCTTGTGCTTTGAAAAATTAAATTGTCCATTTCTTACAATTTGAAAACACTTTTGGAAGTGACAACTGGGATAAACACATAGGTTTTGGTTTTCAATATCTCTATAATAAGCACTGAAGAATCAGGAGATTAAAAAAATGCACAATACAGGTGCAGTAAAAGTGAACAAAGTGTTTCTCTAAGAAAGATGTCTTTATCCTCTATTACCCTCTATCATTATCAGGATATCTCAAGTGTCATCCTTTACTAGTATCTTCACCAAAAAAAGGTTGAATGCCTTTTTTTCCAAGGCTACTTTGAGAGGAAGAAGTAGACTAGAACAGAGTTTTTAAGCTGGAACACTCCCCACCCTCTGATAATTTTTAGCATTAGTTATGTGTAAAATTGTTGATCCAAGATCTTCTTGGCTGCTGCTTTCTTCTTTGAGCTGTTTATGTTTAAGCTGAATAAAGATGTTTGTTTCCAGCCTGATAACACTATTGATGGATTATTTTAGAAAAATTTAAGTTAAAACTGGCTGGTTGACTTCTGAAAGAAGGAGAAGCACTGAAGAAAAATACTTGCTAGGATGGAACTTGTTCACTCTAGCTGCCCACAAATGGGAGAAAATTGGCATAGCTTACACAAAACATTTTTAATGTTCCAGTTAAAACTTGAAATGATCTGCCAGCTGTAGCAAATATTTGTTCTGGCTTTTGCAGGTATCTGTCAGTGCTGATAAGTACTTGCTTGTATGTGCAAGTGTTAGAGGGTGGCCTTCCCTTGCTGTTTGAGGGTGCTTAGTAGGGTGGAAAAGAAGGACTTGCTTTGGAGAAATGTGGAAATAAGTGGCAAATCTTTATGGGAAGTGTTTTGTTGTTCAACAGAGTTACAGCCAAAATAAAAAGTGTTGCATATAGTGGAAACATTTGCACGCTGTTTCTTATGTAATTTATTATTTGTTTTGTCCTTTATCTACAAGTGATTTGATTCCCTATCCTC
Organism: Sturnus vulgaris; assembly: GCF_052056855.1. Taxonomy (NCBI): domain Eukaryota; kingdom Metazoa; phylum Chordata; class Aves; order Passeriformes; family Sturnidae; genus Sturnus; species Sturnus vulgaris. The sequence goes on from NC_142243.1 coordinate 127,502,624, forward strand.
CTTTTCAATAACCAATGAAGATTTTGTTTGCTTTCCCCTTTCTGTGTCATCTGGGAGACAATCAGGTTTTTTGCCCTTGAATACAAATTGCCCATGAATACAGATTGATTTCAGAGGTACTTGCTTCTGAATAAGATATGCAAAAAAGTAGTATCAGTAGAAGGGCCAAGGCTGCAGGATGGTTTATTTGATTTATAAACTGATAAACTGATAAGTGTATTGCTAACTGAATCCATTTGCCACAGTGATTATTATGCAGTTAACTGCTTCATCCAAGCGCCACTGTCAGAACTGTCATTAAAAATTAATGTGGTGGCAGCACACTCAGAACTGCCACTGCTAAGTGGCCTCCTGATTGTTTCTCTGACATGGAAAAGGAAGCACACAGAAAAAATTCTCTTTTCTCTAATAGGTCATTTGCCTCCTGCCCTGAAGAAAATGACCCATTAGTGCTCTACATTTTCATGAAGTAGAAGATAATTATGGGATACAAAGGCTGCTTAGGAACCAGAATTATTTCTGTTACATGTTTATTATCTCAAATGGAACTTCAAGACAAACAGTTCAGAAAGCCAAAAAGTTCTGAATTCTGCCACTTAGGTATCGAGTAAAACTGATGGTCATAAAGCACCTGATATTTTTCAATTAAAGTGAATAATTGTACACCTCAAGATGCCATGTTATTTCAAGTGCATTTATAGAACAAAAACTGATTGAGCTCAGAACAAAAAAGATTTATTGAATAAAAATGCCCTTTTTTGGTTTTATCTGAAATAATATTGGAGAATTCTGAGTAGGTCTTTAACAAAGAAAGTTGTCTAAATTCAGCAAAGTGCAAAAAATGAGAATGTATATTTGGTCTCATCTCCAGAACCACAAAGGCCCAACAGTCATTCTGAGTCCCTGTTTTCTGCCTCCTGATTTGGGTGACTGGAGTACAACTCAGAGGCTGGGAGAGACATGCTCTGCAATCCTTGTTTCTGTGACAGATTTGGGCCAACATGCAGCTGAAACTTGGCAGTCTAGGTAGCCTGCAAAGTTAAATTCTGCATAGACATGTTTACCTTTTTGTTAGCTACAAAACACGTTTGAGGGATTACATCAAATACTGTGCTCTGATAACTGGAGCTGTAGCCTTGCCAATTTGAAAACTTAAATGGCTGATGGTTTACACATCAAATTTGTCCTGCAGTACAAAACTGCAGTGGGTATGAAACTTTCCCTGCAGTTCATCTCTGGCTTAGGCCATGCCTTAAATAGATGCCAGTTTGACAAGGTCAGATATGCTGTGTACTTCTAGAAGTTTTAGTAAGTATTCCTATAGCTGCTGGTTAAATTGAGATTATAACACTGACCTCCTATTGTATGCATTTATTGAAATGGTATGTGCTTCAAAAACAGCAAGTGACTTTTCATAGTAGTTTAACTTCTACTAATTCCTTCTAAATGCACCAAACTTTCCTAATAGGCCACAGTTGTACAGATGTATTTTCTGGATCCATACTCTTCATTCTTGGAAAGACAGAGTTGGAAAAAAAAATTAACCTGTGCAGAAGTGGATTGGTTTCTGGAATACCATTGCCTTACTAATTAATCTAAAAGTTCTGGGCTATAAATCTATACAGGCTACTACTCTGAGAAGTGGTGGCATAACGATTTGATATGTGAGGGTGTAATGTGCTGACAGTGAAAGACATAAATTCTTCTTTTATAAACTTCAGTGATTCACTTGCTTAATGATTTACTTCCTTGTAGCACCAAGTCACACTGTAATGCAGTAGTTGTTGGATGTAAACCTGTAAAGCTTCTTTCATAGTTAGATCATAACCAATACCTACTGTTTGGATATTGCAAAAGCAGTGTCTTTGAAAAAGCACAAGTTTTGCTTTCTCATTTGACAGAATCTTTTAAATGTACTTTAATGTGTTTTAGTGTAATGTACTTCAAGTTATTGTATAGTTGATTTTTAACCAATTACCAATTACCAGCACGCAAAAACACCCTGTCATAGTACTGGTAACATTTTGTGTGTAGTTGCAGGCTATAAAACATTTCTAATCTCACTTTTTCCCATCAGATCTTCTTTCTTTCTAGTGAAAGGCTTATACAGGAATTGGACAACTCTCAACCCCTTTTTGTGCAAAAAATAAATGGGATTTTTGTGGTCAGGAGAAAAAAAATTCAAAGGCTCAAGAGAATAAATAAGATTGTTAAAACCAAGACTTCCAAACCTTAGAACTAGAATCAACTAAGTCAATTTTGGAAAAGTTTAACAGTTGTCAGTACTTTATTGAAGAGACTTTATTTAGAGCCAGTTAATACTTGGCTTATAAACAAATATATTGTCTAAGAAGCCCTTCCCTACACACTGCAGCATCACTGCAGCCTCCCTCCTCTTAACCTAATGCTATATTTTAAGCACTGCTGGCAAAGAATTTGTATCTTGTTTTCTCAAAATGCTGGTTTCATTAGTTGATATGAACAGGAAGCTGACTATCGTGAAGATACAACAGTTCCTCCAACTTGGGTGAAAGAAACTCCATGCCTTGACAGGAGGAGCGGCTTTAATATAAACTTGTACTGTTGTAAATCAGATAATCAATATTAGAGAAGGAATTATTAAACCTTCCAATTTGCAGCCAACCTGATAGGCAAAGCTAGAGAATACCGAGTATGGTTCACTCTCTGTTTTGTTTTTTTTTTTTCAGGATATTGTGCTGTACTACCACCATTCTGTGCAGGAACAGGGCTCAGGGTTATGTCTGAAATGTCCTAACACAGTTCTGTCATTCTTCATGATGGTTTTTCCTAGCAGAGCAGAACCAAAAATTGTTGCCTTTTTCTAAATAGCAAAGGTCAAAAGTAGATTGCACTGTGGTGTGCTCATATTTTTATCCTCAGATTTGTATTGCCCTGACTAAATATGATATATTGTATTTATGATCATGTGTGAGTTTGTATGAGTCGCCATGTCTGAGTTTTGTAGAGCTTAAAAGAAGCACAGATATTGGAATGGTGTTTTCTGGCAACCTTTCACTGCCTTTATGTCTCTGAACATTATTCTGTGGGTTTCAAAAATGTAGCAAGAAAACATTTTTGTAGACATGTATGCTCTAAATATTTGTTCATTGAAGGGTTTTGGAATTTCTGATCTGCACAACACTTGTTGGTGGCCTCAAGACAGCTGGCTGATCATGTTGAGCAGGCACAGGTCCAGGCACTTCGTGCTCACAGGATGGTATCTCATCCAATTCTGCAGGGTAGACAGGAATCTTGTGTGCCTGCAAATGGAAGCAGTGAGTTTTGTATATTTACTGTGATACAACCACATCATAAAATCACTTGAAAACTTCCATTCTATTATTAAATACGGGTAATGCTTCCTGTAATGAAATTATAGCCACACAGGCCTTCTCTCTCAGTTAAAAAGAAAGAGACTAAACAAACCATTACTTTTATATGATTTTATTTGCTTCTTTACATATCCACTCTACTCTTAGGATTTTTTGGGGTTTTTGTGTGTTTGTTAGATTTCCTCTTCTTCAGTTGTATGACATGGCATTGTGGTAGTGTAATATGTGAGATATATTTTAAACGGATTTTTCCCTCTCCTAATTATTGAGGATTTTATTATATAAGGAAAACTCCATTTGTCTTTGCTGTCATGATTTTGGGTATATCCGCAAGTAAATGGTGTGGACTTTTAAAACAACTTTTCAGGCTTGAAAATTGGTGACAGTATAACCCCAGAATTTCTGTAGGCTAGCCTATCATTTCTGAACCCCTCACTGCAGAAAGAACAAGGAACTGGGAACAGCAAAATTACTCCAGGAGCCCTACTCCTGAGAGGAGGCCAAACTGCTGTTTCAAGGAACTAGAAGTGTTTTGCACCAGTTTTGCAAAACAGGGCTCCAGGTAGGGAGGGTTTCTTGCTCTGGGGGAAAATGGGTCTGTGTCCTTCTGACCCTGAGCTTCAAGTTCTTCTCAAACAGAAGGCCTTCTCTGACAAGCTTCCTTAAAAAAAAGGGTTAAAAATTAGAGAATTGTAAATGAAAATGGCTTTCAGTACTTCAGTCCAATCTCACGTACCACAGATCTTCTCAGAGTTTAACTTATTAAGTGAAAACCAAAAGCAGATTATTTCAGTCTTGGATGCACCTCAAGATCAAGATTCATACCCCTCAGTATGAATTCTTGGGAGAAAGATTACAAGCTGTCAGCACTAGGTAAAATTATGGGTTTTTTTTTCCAGAAGATACATGAGTGAAGGGTGTGACTAAGTAGCTGAGACTTCCAAGAAAGAGTCAAGAAATGAATCAGCAAATATGAAGGAAGAATATCTAAAATGTCAAAGACCAGACATCTGTTATGAGATATGGATTGTTTTCTTTTCTTCCATTTCCACCAATACTCTCTCACTTTACTCTGTGTTCTACTTTTGGGAATGTAGTGATTAGAAGTATTTGACTATTCAAGGACTTTGATTCAGAAATGAGGAGAGAAAACAAAAATGTGACATGAAATAAATTATGATGCTTATTAGTGTAAACATAATACTGTAATAGATTAATCTTTTAATCTTTTACACTCTTTGTTTCTTGTTGTTTTTTTTTTCCTTTCTGTTAATAGGTTATCTGATACATCCTTATGTAAAAGATTAACAGAATTTTTACTGGTTACTTGAACGTATTCCTGTTCATTTTTTTACTTTATGTGAAGTACAAACTTTACAAATAATCTTTGTTGGGAGACATGTCTGTAATTTATACTATTGAGAGCTACTCCAGTAGTAGTCCTTCTCAAATAAGAGAATTTACATCAGCAATTAAGAGGAAGGATGTTGCATCAGCCAACATTTTATGCAAACCCAAATTAAAATTGTTTGAAAATTAGAGCTGCTTGCACTCTCTGAAGACTTGGAATACAGGAAAAGTGCTGAGAAAACAGGAGTGGTAGGGAAGAGGAAGAAGGGAAAGAGGAAAACTAGAGATAGAGGGGTGGTTGTAGACCAGTCAACTATCTCCAATTTCCAGATAAATTCCTGAGAAAAAATTTTAAATACATATAAGTACTTGAAAGATCAAAATCTGATGAATTATAATCAACAAGTTGTGTTGAGCCAATATAATTTCTTTCTTTGTTAGGATAACATGTCATTTGAGCAGAGAGGAAGCCGTAAATTTAATCTGCCTTGGTGTTATTAGGGCTTTTGATACTGTTATTTATGACAGGCTTGTACAGTAAGAGAAATATGGCCAAAGCAACATGTAACTAGCTGGGTGTGTGACCTAGAATTCAGATTTTAAACAAACTTGTCACTGAGAACACTATCCAAGATGTAGAAAATATATTTTGGAAGGGTGTGTTTTGTGTCCCCTGCTAAGCCATGCATTGACTATATAATGGAGAGTGTGCCATGGAACTGAGGTGTATAGTGCATGCTGGAGGATAAATACTGCTAAAAACTTCGATGAGCTAAGGTAGTTCTTGGAGTAGGAGAAGAAAAACAAGCATTTCAATAGGAAGATGTGAAAGATCTGCACCTGGTAGCAGTGAGCCAATACAAAGTTGTCAGTGTGACTGTAAAGCAGACAATGAATAAACATTGACCTTTTCTGTGCCATCTCTTTTATTGTGCTTTTCCTATTACAATACATGTGGACAGTGTATTTTCTTCTGTCCTTTATGACCTTTGCTTTATGGATCTGCCTTTGTCCTTTGGACGGTCTCATTCTGCCCTTCATGCTTCAACAAGATTTTTGTCCCTCCTTCATTTCATTTCCTGTTGTATACTTTCTTCTTGACTTCAGATAATTGAGGACCCACAAGTGATCTTTTTTTAAGTTTCTTTTTTTTTTTTAGATTATTCAATTGCTTAATTTTTTTCTGGCAGTGTACTTCTTTTCTGCCAGTGAAGTATAATTAATTCCTTTGAAGTGGTATCTTCTATCTTGGTGCCCCTTGCTCCTCTTCCTCTTTTTTTTTTTCTTTCTCCCAGAAATGCTAAACTAGCATAGAATGGTTCTGCTACGTGTCCTATCTATGTCTGCACAGCTAGTTCTCCTGGCAGCAGGGCTGACTGTTGGAAATCTTCTCTCAGGTTGTGCTCTCCTGGCACAAGGTAACAGGATGTTTCTTCCCCCCAGGCTTGTTCTGCCACATATTCATCCCACATCAATTACCCAATCTCTCCTCAGCTGTGCTAACTGGCCCAGGCAACCACACGTAGAATTTCCTATATTTAGGGCCTTCCATTCATGTTCCCACATTTCTTTCACTGGTACAGATGTCTCAAATGTTTTGTGGAAGGACTGCTTGCTTTCATTCCCTTGCCAGCTTGTATTTTAAGGAATTTTAAGGACTTATTTTAGGAATAATCATGCCAGATCACTTTCTCATTTCTAGGCAGAGAGAATTGGCAGATGATCAGTAAAGACACTTCCTGTGAAGAGAGGAAATATTAGTGCTAAGGTGCTGTTGAAATACAGATCTGGAAGAAGACGGCTCGAGCATACTCAAGAAAAATAAAACTCGACAAGAATTGATGCATACGCTTGACATCAAGAGGGCAGAGATCCTTTGGTGCAAAAGGAAGTGGACTGGCTGATTATGCCTACCAAAGAAGGAGAAAAGGATTTACTCATGGGTAAATCTAGACACTGAGCACGATGGGAAAGAGCTAGATAAACTAATGGGTGATTGATGTGTGTAACTAGTTTGCAAATAACTTCAGGCTAGATCATTGAAGATGGCTTCTAACCAAAGGGAAAAAAAAAACAAACATATTTCTGTGTTTTAGTGTTTAGTCTGTGTCGTGGCAGTGATAAATAAAGATCTAAAAAAACAAAGGTGTGGTAACAATATGAAAATACTGTTGCTAGGAGGTAATTGGAGACAAAATAAAGTGGCCAATAGTACTTTTCAGTCCTGAGCTATAGCAAAGATTTTCAATACACTAAAGTCTGTCTCTCATACTCACTTTTTTCTTTTTATTTTTTGACACAAACACTTTTATATTTCCTACATAATTAAAAACAAGAACAAGTTTAGCAAAGCTGCACTAATGTATTTGCTGATTCTTTGAAGTTGGGAGTTAAAAACAATAGTCTTCTGGGGGGAGAAAAGATAATTTCTTTGATTTTAATTATTATTTAAAGAATTAACTAGTAACTCCTGGTTATATTTTGCTTATGCTTTGTCCCCAGGAACTGATAACTCATCTTAAAATCAACGGTTGCCTAGTGACAAGCAATTATTATATAATTTGATTACTTACAGACACATAAAATATTGTCTTGGCCTGTAATGATGGTCAGAAGCCTAAAGTTGTGATTTTATCGGAGTTTTGGAGGCTTCAGCAAGACACATTAATTGTTTTTGACATTCTTGTAAGCCTCTTGCAAATTTCTTGCTATGCATGGAAAAAAATCCATTTTGTAATTTTAGTTTTTATTCAAGGGTGGAATAAGGGGACAGACTTGGGTTTTCATCTCGTTTTGGCTTTCCTTTTTAAATTGTCTCATATTATGTTTTGAAAATATTTTTGCAAGAAAAACATAATTCCACGCAAGTCATCTTTGGCTGGCTGAGAACCAGCAATACTGGCAGAATTGGTGTTTGCCACCTAATTCTTCCAGTTCATCTGAGTAAGAGGGTAAGTTCCTTGTAGATGTGAATTTGCTGACTGTGAGCTGCCTCAAAATACTGAAAGAAAATATTGCAAAGACTAGTTACAAGAACCATAATGAAATGAGTTCTTATTGACTGAGCATCATTTGTGATTTCACAGGTTTGAGTAATTGCAAACTAGATTCTTTACAAGGGGTACTTGTTTTTCTGAAAATTAAAGGTGAAAATAAAACACATAACAAATGTAAGAGAAAAAGCTTAACCAGCATAACAGCCTCAATTTATGAGGAGCAGGATTTTCCAGAGATGTTTGTTGTCTCTGTCAGCTTTCACTAGTACGGAAGTTTCAAATCAAAATTATTACATTCTCTCAAGGAAAACTACTTAGCATCATTATTATTATTTACTTTATTGCTGGCATGAGTGCTTACACAGTAAGAAGGATAAGGCTTGTAGCCTGCTGTGGATTGGATTGAGATTACATAGATATTTTCAAGGCTAGAATACATGTGGGAGGTGTAAGAGATGTCCACTCTTTCTCCAGGAGCACCTATTTTACTTATTTTGCACTTTCTCAGGAAGCAGCTGTGGTATTTGTTCTCTTTGCTGTCATGGAAGGAAAAGCAACATTTTAGTCTGCTGGCAACATTTCATTGGTTCAGTGGAGGCCTGCAGAGGCTGGGAAAAATGCAAGTAACCTTCTTCCAGGGCATGCTTCTGTGTAAAGTCATACACCGCTCTTTTTTTTTTTTCTTTAACTTATAAGTTGCAATATCTATTACCACTTATAAACAAAACTAGAACACATCATATAAAACTTGTTTTAGTTTATTAATGAAAAGTAAGACTAATGAGTGTCATTTTAAGTGCTGCAGAACCCTGGTATGCCTGTAATGCCATCACTTTCCTTTTCATATCTATAAGGCTGCACAACTTGCTTTTTTTTGAAACAGATTTTGTACAACAAATTTACTTCTTTTGTTGTGGTCTGTAGTTTGAGTACAGGGATGAACATGGCACATGGTGGAATTCCAGCCTTAAAATATGTTCCTTATTTTGATATGCCATACCAATTAATACCTCAAATAAAAATCACATAGAAATCTTCATCTCAAAGTGAAACAGCAAGGTATTTTCTCACCAGCCAACGTGGGATCCTTTTGTAAGGATTTAAGTCTAAATAATACCTTTTTCTCTCCCTGGTTCTTGTTCCATGTTGCATTTTCTTCTGCTTACTGAAGGAAATAAAAGACTTCAGATCATGAAAGACCATCAAATAAAAATGAGCATTTAGTAAGATGATGTCATCTTCATATTTTATGGATCCATGGAGAGCTGAATTGAAACACAAAGGAAGAAAAGGAAAATATTAATTACTTCTGTATCTGATGTTAGCTATTCTTACCACATTGCAGTGTCACCTTTTGTTTCACCCATATGAAAGAGATGCTGTAAAAAAAAATTGAAACATCTCAGAAAACGACCACAAGAGTGAAACATAAATATTATCTTCAGTATTGGTTCTGTTTATCCTGGAGGCAGGCCTTTGTGTGACACTGCATGCTGAAGGAGAGCTCTGGCAAGAGCATCTCCCACCTGCAGGTGTGGTGCCTGCAGGAGCTAGAGGTGCAAGGTGAAGATCAGATAGGCGGAGTCAGGGCAGTGCTGAGGAAGGAAAGGAGCCTTCTGCAGCTTTGCTGATATCTCGTGAAGAATCGGAGCATTATGTTGTTAGTGAGTGTGGTGGTTTAGATAATTTTTTTTTCTTTTGTTTTTAAGAAATCGGAGCATAAGGTCCTTTTAATCTGTTTAATGAAAGAGTTAATCTAATTGTTCTCTAAACTTTAGAACTTTAGGGCAGGGAATATGTAAAGGCGTAACCAGTGCATGGCAAAACCTTGCCTGTGGCTCATGTTCCACGAGAGGGAGCCAGAACTGTCTTTAAAATGTCAGCAGTAAACCCTGTGTAAAAACGCAGCCTAAGCTCTGCCCGAGGCGCTGCCACTGCCTTACTGCCAAGGCAGTGTTTTACCTCACCTCCTTCTCCATCTTCTCTTCCTCCTCCTCCTCCTCCTGCCTCATTGCTGGTAGCCCTGGTGGGATAATCTGCAAAGGATGCTGTCCCTTATCTGCATCTGGAGGTTATTATTCGGCTTAACTGAAGCAATAAATGCAGGGGGTGAAAATAAACTGGGTGGGGGTGGGTGGGTGTGTGGAACTGGAATTAAAATATGCAACACCTGGCAGTGCAATAGAAAGTAAGAATACCTTTTGGATCATTGAGTTGCATGTGGAAAGGTATTTCCTATGGACTTGAACACTAACAAAACAACCAAGCCTCTAATTAGAATCTTTCTAGGAATACATGTGCTACATGGAAAAATCCCAGACCCATAAAATCAGATACTTGGTGATAATGGATTTCAGAACAACTTGGAGTTTTGAAACTGACTGCAATAAAAATTAACTGATCTGAAATAAGAGTCAGTGATACTAAAAAAAAATCCTATTGCTATAAAAACTTCCTGTAGCAATTAAGTGTCCCTTAAGGAGGTCAGCTGGAACTGCTGCTTGAACACATGAACTGAATCCCGTGCTGGAAATGTGGAGCTAACTGAGCAAGCCTGTACACTGAGGGGTGCCTGTGAAGATTCCTTCCAGGAAGGTTTCTGGGTCGACAAGTGTCCAAAATCTGAGACAGAGGTCTGCAAGCAGGAAAACCTGTAGGTGCATAAAGAAAATGAAACATTTTGGAAAACTTTTAAATGAACAAAATATAAAAATGCCATTGTTTTAAAGTCAAGAATTTCAAGCAAGAACAGTCTAATTTTTGCAGAGAAAACCATTGTTTATGGCATCACTGGATTTTACAAAGCAAAAAGCACTTTTCTTCTGGATTCGACAGTAGTGTTGTGAAAGAGAGGCAAAACCTCTCAATTACAGAATCACAAGATGGGACAGGTTGGAAGGGATCCCAGTGAGCCATCTGGTCCAGCCTCCTTGGTAAAGCAGGATCATCCCAGAGCACATGGCACAGGATTGTGTCAAGATGGTTTCTCAATATCTCCAGTGAGGGAGACTCTGGGTAAGGTGTTCCAGTGCTCAGTCACCTGCACAGTAGAGAAGTTCTTCCTTACACTCAGGGGGAGCTCCTTGTGCATCAGTTTCTGCCCATTGCCTCTTGTCCTATTGCTTGGCACCACTGAGAAGAGCCTGGCTGCATCCTTTTGACAGGTTCCCTTCAGTTGCTTACAGACATGGATGAGGTTCCCTCACACAGCTGCTTTGCCATGGGGATCCACTGTGTGTGTCCAGTCAGTCCTGCTAGCCTGAGCCTGGTCTGATGGACATGATTACCAGAGCTGAGGATATTGACAGCTGGTTAAAAGAGTGAATGAAAAACTTTGTTTTAAGGCAGGGGACATGTTCTGGATTGTAGAGTATAGTTTTCATTTATTTGTAGAGGGCTGTGAATGTGTGTGGATGTACAAATGCTGCATCACAATCCAGGGTGAAGTTGTTAGTGTTCCCTCTGTGTGCTGTAGTGGAGGTTTGTGGGAGAAGGGTGAAGCACTAGGGAGTATCTTCTTTGTCTGACTCCTAAAAAGTCACTTGACATATGTAAAACTGACCTAATCATAACCAGAAACTGAATTGGTGACTTTGGTTTTGCCAAAGCCAAAAAGGTTTTATGTTTAAATGCTTCTCATGATGTTTGTTACTGCTGATCTCTCCACCACTTTGCCCTTTGGTCTCCTAGAAGCAGCCAAATACTGAAACATGATACCCATGAGGATTATGCAAACAGAGGGAATATTTACATGTAAAGAATAATATTGACATTTGCATCTGCCTTACAGTGTCCCCTCAAATTACACTGAGCAAGAATATAATCAGACTTCTTTGTTAGATTTGCATGCTGTATGAATTATAATCAATTCTTAAAAATACAAAGTGCACTACTAGTAATGCAGACACCAAGTAATGTGGTGCTAATACTTATAGTTAACTTATGGTTGACAACTAATGCAAACAGCTGGAAGACTGTATAGAACCTAAATTCATTTAAAATATCTTGTGCCCAGCAATTCGAAGTGCACGCAGATTTTTCTTCAGCCAGCTTGTTTCATTGAAAACAGTCCTTAAGAGTAATTTATCCTCTTTTTAATGTGAGCAATATTATGACAAAATAGTTGCATGGGAAGAAATATCCGTGAGAAGCATCTTAGCAAATGCCTTAATTGTTAGGTAAAAATAATACTTGCAAAATACCAATATGGGTGGCTCTTTTTGAGGATTGCTGTTATATAAATATTACAAAATCGTAAGACAAACACTATCAATGAGAAATATCCTTCTCTCATTTGGTTTGTTTTTTTGTTTGTTTTTTTGTTTTGGTTTTGTTTTGTTTTTGTTTTTGTTTTGTTTGTTTGTTTTTCGGTTTTTTTGTTCATTAAAAAAAGAGAAAAAACTCAGGAAGTCAAGTGTTAGCAAATATACTGGTACACTTTCTGACCTTTTTTTTTAAGTGACAAAGGCACAACAAAGGCTGTGCTGACCTTTATGAAAGAAAAGATCCATGGGGAGAGAAGATTTCTTTCTGACAGATAGGAAGCTATCCAATTCAACCATTAAAGGTGGTGGAGGAGGATGTTTAAGTCATCTGTTATCCCAGCGAGTCAAATGCAACCTCAGGCTGTTGTTTCTCTAAGGCTAAAAGTGTACTTACATAGAACATCTCATTTACAGAAACTATAAAATACTCTAATGTACTCAGTTTAATCAAATAAGCTAGGTATCTGTTAGTGTTTCAAGATAATATTTTAAAAATATTTATTGTTTTGCTTTCAGTATTTATTTTTCTCACTGTGCACATAATCCCAAATTTCACATTCTGATTATTATGCCACATAACTCTCCATGTCGTCTCTGTATTACAAGGCTCTCTGTTAATCAGTTGCTTATGTAAAATGCATAAGTTCTCAATGCATATCTGGATATAAAAGTAGTTATAGATAATCAATATTTACTAAAGCAAAGAGTGAAAATTAGAAGTCTCTGAGAGGTATAGGTCTAATAATAGTACAGACAATAGTACTAAAGCTCATTATGTAAACATAAATGTTTGTACTGTAGGATAGATCGTTAACCTGTGAAATTAAGGAACCTCAGACTCATGGTACATGTTTATTTAGAGAAAAAGAAAATACATATAATGTAATGAAAAATTCTGACTTCAGCAATCAGAGGAGACATCTAGAACAGTAGGTACCTGCTAGCAGCAGTCTCCGTTGGTTTTCCTTACAATAGATTGAATAGCTACACATTTTTTCTTTTCTTTGTCAAAACTTCTCTTATAAAGGCAGCCAAAACCGTGGTTGAAAAATGTTATTATTTTAAAAAGTATTGTGGCTTAATTTGAGCAGTGCTCTCATTCAGTGGAATTCTAAGGAAGCTCATGAAAAAATGCAGGGGGAAGAAGAACCATATAAGAAGATAGAAACTCTCTATATAAGAGCTGAATCATTGCAAAAATGAAATTGCAAATGGATACCCAGCACAGTGGATAATGAGCAGAATACAGTGAAAGGAAAGTAGCCTGGCTCTCCCACACTGTAACCTAACTAAGTGCATTCTGCTGTGAAACTGAAGTGTAGAGTTAAAGATAAGTCCAGCTAAGCAATTTAAGTTAAAGGATTTTATACAGATTGTCCTGATGTCTGTAGAACACGTCATTTGTCACATCAGGGAAGGGAGCTCACTCCAGACCACACGTTGTGACTTCTCCATGCAGTGCAGCTGGGGACGGGGTAGGTGGGACACAGTGTCACTGTCCCTGCCCCTGCAGTGAGGTTCCACAGCATGAGGATCTCCTGACTCACCCTGTGCTGCTCCTGGTCAGGTGAGAATGTGACAGCTGAATATTGCAGAGTGCTGTGTTGATGTTCCCATGTGTCCCCAAGCGATGGGAACCCACAAACCAGTTCTAAAATAAGACCTTTGTGACCTTTGCCATGTACTTTGGGCTCCCTCTGGGAGTTTTCACTGGAACAGGACAAACTAAAAATGAGCATTCTTACAACAAATGGGATTTCAGTATGTGCTATTGGTGTTGATACAACTGGAAACTTTCGAGAATTATTGTGGTTTATGCACATGGCATGAAAATATATGGAAAAGAAATACTGGTAATAATGCTGAACATAAGTCAACTGAAAATTTTAAAATAACAGTTACATAAACTTGAAATTTCAAAAAATCTCCATGGAATATGAAAAGGAAAAAAAAGCTTTTATCAAAAAAGATATAAGAAAATACAAGCTGTTCTGGATTTTATAAACAAAACCTCGAGATATTGCTTTAATATATTCAGGAATAAAAGAGGACTAATCTACAAAAAATAAAAAAAAAATGAAAACTGAAGTTGTCTTGGATTCATTGATGTACATATAATATGTTTTATTTAAAAGCATGGCTGTAAATACATTTCCCAATAAATATTCCCTAGAAAACTCTAAAGCACACATTTATTGAATAACATCTCAGGTAGGATGACATTTGTTAATGATTAGTGGAAACAATCTTAAGCTAAAAAGTAATCTTTGCCAATGCATACCAAAAAAAGAGATAGCTGATAAAGATGTATAAAATCATTTACTCTCTTTGTTTGGAAATATGTTTCTCTGTTTTAGATGCTTACTGTAAATGAAGAAAAATATTCTAATGAAGTGAAAGTACACGATGGGTCAATTGAGTCCCTGATGTAAAGTTCTTTTTTCAGTTCTTGATTGTGGGGCTGATGTTTGTGGGCTGAAATTATTCTTGCAGATGTTTGGAAGTTAGGTGAATCCTGATTTCCATGCAGAATTCAGCTCAGTTGGAATTACATCAAATGCCACATAATGTATATACATGCATTTCTATATGTTTTTTTAAAAAATATGTAGTATATACTTTGTTTCAAGTGAACATTTACTTAACAAGATGTAGTAATGTGAGCATGACACGCGATTTATCTCGAGCATGAAATTAGTTTTATGCTACAGTATTTTATGTCTGCTGAATCAGAAAAAGTTGTAATAGCTCAAGGGATTTTCATCTGACAGGGGTACTTTTCTGTTTGCGTTCTTAAATAGTAACAATCATATTTTAATTAAATGTTGTGCGAGGTTTTTTTTACTCTGTTTGAGAGTAGTTGCAATATGAATGTTGAACAAGTTGAAGCATGAAAGGTAGCTTCATGTTATTTTAAAGTATTTATTACTTCTGAAGTGCTTTTTTTAATAAAAAAGGAAATTATAAAAGTTAATTTGAATGAAAAACATTGAAAGAGGAAAGAACAGTATACACATAGCATTTGCAGTAATAATTTGTTCAGAATGTGTCGTGCTTGCCTGAGAAAGGATTTGTCTAATTACTGAAAAATAACCATCTAAATTTGTGATTTTATCCTTAAAACTTTGCACAATAAAAGCTAGTATACCATGCAAAGGCTTAGCAGAGTTTTCACATTCCTTTTTCACAATTACATTTTGCATTTTTGTTACAAGTGGCTCAGGAACAAAGGCTTCTTTCACTTTCCAGAGATGCTGTTGTTTTGCCATAAGTTTTACCGCTTCTAAAACTTGCTAGAAAGCCACTGACTTAAAAAAAAAAAAAAAAAAAAAAAAAAAAAAAGAAGAAGAAGAAGAAGAAGGAACTGTGTAATTGCATCCCCAGACTAAAATGCTTCAGTGCATTCTCCTTTCTGGAGCTTTTGTCCTGAAAGGCAAAACAACCATTACTAGTAACACTAGACATTGACCACTCTCTGTAGCACAGAAGATGTGGATGTGTATGCACAAAGAGTCTTTCACATCGAGTTACAGCTTCTGGCTGCAGCTAGGAAATTAAATGTAATCTGTTTCGGTTTCAATTTTGTCTTATCTGTTATGCATTGGAAAAGACTTAGGGTCACTGTCCCAATGGACTGCTCCAGTCCTTATCTTCCTTGCTATAGGAAGCAACTGCACAGGATGAGCCAGACTGTTTACTCAGCAGCACAGAGAGCTTTACCTGGAATTATGCCTTATGCACATGGAACAACATTTTCCCCTTGTTCACCTCCTGAAGGTGACTCTTTGCTAGCTGCCCACATAAAACATTTGAAAGTCTTAGAGCAGCAGTGGGAAATGATGTGAAGGGACAGTGGGACCCTTGAGAGGGAATCCAGCTGGGAGAGGCATTCCTGGGGAGATGAGGGTTTCCCTGGCGTCTCTGCCTCCCAAACTGTGCCACCCTCTCCCTGTCATGACTGTCCTCCTTGCCAGAGAGTGGAGGGGAAAGCAAGGGCTCACTATGTTAGCATCCCTTGCAATGCTGGAAAACCCATAATTGGTACATAAACCCAGGCACCAGGAATCAGCCCATTGGGGTAGGGAAGAGCTTGTTTCCATCTTTCTCCATGCTCATTCACAACTGAACCTTCCATCAGCTTTCTGTGCTGTGATTTCCTTTTCCTTTTCCTTTTTATCTTATTTTATTTGTGCAGCTGTTCCACTTTTTGAACCCATGAAATTTCTGAAATCAAAATAACAAGTGCTAGACAAAATAGGTTTGTCTATTCTAGAACATATTCAAGGTGATGAAAGGTTTGAAGCTTGTTTTCGAGATGTTCATTATAGAAATTGGCTGTTGTGTTAAGGAACCATGTACTTTCAGTGGTTTCAGTCTCCCAAGCTAGAGAAAAACAGCTTGTTTTTCTTCTCTTCAAGGGCAGTGGAACTCACACATATCCTCCAAAATTGCAGATAACAGAAGGTGATATTTGGCAATGGAGTACTCATGTAAAAGACATCCTAAAAATCTTTCAGCCCTCAAGAAAATTCATGTGGCATGTCAGGAGAATTCTTCAAATTTCAGGTTGTTGCTGTGAAGTATTTGACATAGATGACCAGAATGGCACATATTTTTTTATAACAAAATGTAAACATGTGCTGTTAGAAGTGGCCTGTCTACACTCCAATGAGCTGGAAGGTGAAAAATTAAGGCCTTTTACTGTGACTGTGGAAATGCTTCTAGGTTCTGAATGGGAGAGAAAGCAAGTATGTGTCCCCTCTAAGCCTTTCAAACCGTATTAAAATTCCCAGATTTGTCTAAACTTTTGCTCTGTAAACCTCATGATTCATACATTTTCAGGTGGGTCTGCTGCAAGGAGCAAGCCTTATTTAGGGCACTCTTCTCTCCATACAGTTAAAAATGAGTCCCTGGTCAGAAGAGTGTTGGCAGCACAGGTCACTTGCACAAAACCCAAGGTGTATCATTCACAGGTTGCTCACAGCCCTTTCTTTTGGTTCTATAAAAGAGGGTCCCACCAGCAGCACTGGTTAGGTACACAGCTACATTCTAAAGCAGCTCAAGGTGCTGTTCCATGCTCTACAACTGTTGTTTTGTTCAATTGGGCTTCCATACATTTTCAGGCTCACAAGGTTGGGGATGAATACCTAATTGCTGCACACTGCAGAAAATGACAATGAATTTTTCAGTGTTCATTCCTACAGTGTTGGTCTTTAATTCAGACCAGACAGTCTTTGCCTGAACTTCCTCACCCTAATTCTAGCTCAAGAAAGGGCAGTTCAGCAGTGAATACACAGGGGTTATAGACCGTGGCTGGCTGTGCAGCCATTTCAGGAATGATAATTTGTTGTGAATGTGTTACCTTTTATACTTCCCAGCAGCAAATTCACGGATTGTTCCCAGAGACTTTCTGAGACACAAGTTGCTAAGTGACTTGTGATTTAGCTCCAATATGCAGAAAAGCAACTTTCATCTTCTTTTTTTTCTGCTTTTGTGCTTTTTTTGGTCTTTAACTGGAGGTATTTCAGAAGTTGTTCTATATGGCATTCCTCTGACATTGCCTCAGATGCTGCTTTGAGTGTCTGCTGGAAATAAGAAGCCGTGATTTCCAGCATGTACCTTACTAAACCTGTAAGGTTAACCTCTGAGGACTTGGCAGCTTTGTCATGGTAGCTGACCATGTAGTTGTGCCTCTGATCAGCTCAGCTTCACCCAAGCTAACAGGCTGATAGTGCCTTGGCTGGGCAAGGGGGGAATTTCTTTCCCCCCAGAGCTAACCCCTGGAGGAGTGTGGCTGGACCCTGGGCTCAGGTGATGCTTCTGAAGCTGGAGTCCCACCTGTGTCTGGCCACAGGGGTTTGCTGTGCAAAGTGGGCTGCCAGACTGTAATTTCATACAGTCATACAATGGCTCAGGCTGGAAGGAGCCTTAAAGCTCATCTGGTTCCAACCCTCCTGCCATGGGTATGGAACCCATGGAACCCATTTCCCAGATGGAGATAGGTTTGTTCTCATGTGATCAATCTTTTTCTAGTAACTGCTGCCAAAGAGTCTATGATCTGGAGAATGCACTCATTTCTCTCAATACATTTTCAGTAAAAAAAAAACCCAACCAACCAACCAACAACAACAAAAAAAACAAAAACCCAACCAAAAACAAACAAACAAACAAACAAAAAAACAAAAAACAAAAAAACCCAGGATGAGGATGGGAAACATATCCTGGCAAGGTTTCTGGCATATCTGGTTCCATGATTCAGCATTTCATAAATAAGTAGCTATTTAAGTCTGTTTTTTCCTTTGTAAGCAATACTGATGTTTTACTAGCAAATGGTGAATTGTCTTTTTTTCTGTTGACTTTCAGCTGAGGCCAAGGAATTTGCATGAATGTTACTATTTCCGGCGTGCCTAGAGACTTTTCTGGAATTGTCAAGAACAAAGCTCTTTAAAGAAATACACAGCCAAAGACAATTGAAGATCTGTGCACACAATGTGTGATAAATTTGTCAGCATTTAATTTATTAATGAAAGTCACAATAAATAGTGGAAGCCTCTTAGGATGTACTACTGGAAATCCCATGGGCATTTCAATTTCTTGAACACTTTGCTATGCAAACAGAATTTTCATTAAAATGCATGCATTTTTGTACTGGCAATTCAGTCTGAAAAGCAAACTGCTGTTTTTTTCCTCCATTCATACATGCCCTTGAAGTATTTTTGGCAGCAATACCAAGAAGACAGCCAGTCCACCAGTATCTGATTCTCAGTGTGCATGGCAGAGAATGGGGGGTGTTTATGGTGACTTAATGGCAGCATTGGAGCAGATGCTGTCACATCTCCCAGCTAAGGGAGCAAGTAATTCCTGCCGGGCACATGGTCCCTCTGATTAAGTGCTTCTTGCTGCTTTCAGGAAGCCACTTGCTGCCCTGCAGTGTTCTCTAATTCACACACACTTGTGCACATCTCCATTTAATTTGTCTCTCCCCCCTCAGCTTGCTGTGCACCATAACATGGAAGAACAGACTTAACCTCACAGTGATCTGTTATGGCCCAGTATTTCATAGGCAGAGGCCAAGACTGTTTCTTACTCTAATAATTTTAGTAACAATACACGACAGAAACATTACCTAGTTTTTCAGCTTTAGACTGATGTTGATTAGGAAAAAAACCCCTATATGTTGTGATTAGCATAGTCCTTAGCCTCTTTTAGCAGAAACAGGGTTAAATATTGCAGTGAAGGGACATTACATTTCCTATCATGGAAGTGCAAGTGGTAACAGTGATGACTGTGTAACTGAGGAGGTGAAAAATGACCAACCAGTGATGAGCAAACACTGGCAGAAAACATAAAAGCAGACACATAATTCACAGGCCAGACAGCAAGAGAGAAGCCTCTGCATACGAATATGTGGGTGTGAGAACAAGCAAGTGCTGAAGAAGAGGATCTGAACTGCTTCACTGAAAGTGCAATTACGCAGAAAGCTCTCCTGACTGCATTTCATCAGTAAATACTACCCAGTGGCATAAAACTGGTAAAAAAAAAACAAACCCAAAGAGCTGTATGAAAATGGCAAGATTGCTTCCAGGCAAAATATATTAGAATGAGTTAAAAATATCAATATATAATATCTGCCTTACAAATAACTAGCTTTGTTCCTGTTTCTTTCTGAGAATGTTTAATTTTGGCTCAGACTTAGATATTTTCTTCTGGTTTCAGCAGACCATTTGAACAGCACTGTGCATTCTGGATATAAATCACCTAGATATGTTGGCTGACTGAATGTACCTTAAATCAAGTAAAAACTGTGCTTCTTCCATTAATTAAAGCATTTTATCAATATCTGTTTTTTAAAAATCTCTGAAAACCAGAATACTGATATTTCTTGATTTTCATTAATACCTTATGCTGTAATAAAATATAAGACTCTGCTTAGTCATTTGGTACAAGATCTTTATGGGCTGTCACTGCAGGTATGACCTGAAATAAGAGCAGTATCCCAGGTTCTCAGGACTTTCTTGGTGGCTGCAGAAGAGGAAATGAGGATACTTCTTCCAAAGCTGTGTGAGAAAGAGGCTGGAGCCCAAAATGAAAAGAATTTGTTTCACAAAGAAGGAGCTTTAAAATTTTTAATTAAATGAAACATTATTTTTTTAAACATTTCTCTTTTTATTCACTAAGCTCTTAACGCCAGGTTTTATGGTTCAACTCTGTGGTTCTGTGGCTTGGGACCAGCCTGTAAAGGCTGTTGTAAATCTCAACTCTCGTAAGATGCCTTTTCCTGCAGGATCATCACTTATGCCTAAAAGAGCCCCTGACTGTCAGGAGACCTGGACTTGGGGTGAACCTCCTTCCTCTCCTGTCAAATGCTGGCTGTTCCCAGTTGTGTCAGGTTCAAGCTGACTGGATCTTCAGAAGTAACAAACTCAGGTTATACTTGATTCTCTTAGAAAAAATTCAGATCCAGACCAGCAAGGGTTCAGTTTTCACCTCAGTCTGTATTTTTACCATTGGTTTCAATATTGCATGTCTATACTCTTTGCCCTCTTTGTTTCAGTACTGGCTTCTATTTTCTTGTTAATGTATGACTTTTTTTAAAGAACAGATTTAAAAATATTTATTTATTATGGATTAAGAATACTTGTTCTCCCAAAGTCACAAACGGACAAGCAAAACATTTTGCCCAAATGCCCAAAGCATTCAGTGAAAGACAGTTAATGAGTAAAATGAATACACATTTTTCATTGTTCCAGTTGCTGAGCTCTGGGTCACTTCACTAAGTTTGTGGAAGAAGCTGATTGCACTCTAGATTCTTAAAGCCAGACTGGATTTCCTGCTTATGTGTTTACTTTAACTGACTTTAATGATCCAGCACATATGGCCTGATGCAGTAATACTGGGTTACAAGCCATCTTGGGATTTTTGCTGGAGAAAGGTTCAATTCCTGTGACTGTTTCACTCAACCCTTATAAAACTTAGCTGGAGTTTTCTACTGTCTTTTAGAAGTTGAACTTCTTCAGTGGAGGCTTCTCCCCACTTTTGCAAGTTTCAGGATGACCCCATATGAATATTTAGTTCCATGGGTTTCATTAAATACCAATAAAAATCAACGCATACTCAAATGTACTTCTCTGAAGGTTTTAAAAATTATTATTATTATTATTATTACTATTATTATTATTATTTTATTATTATTATTCCCAGCTGGTGATACTTACATTGTCTGGATCTGATTTAGCCAAATGACAAAAAAACACATTCTTAAGTGACAAGGTCTCCATCCAGAAGTCTCATGGCTCAGTTTTCCAAATTATGTGCCTGAACTATACAATTTTTAGTAGTGTGTATAACATAGATTTTAAAAACTATTTGTAAATCAGGCAAAAGCGACCGAATGAAATGTAAATATGGTTTTTGAAGATAGGAGTCTACATCAGGATCTGATATTCTGTCATTAAACAATAATAATCAAGCTCCTAACCAAATTTATTTGGCTCAGCTGGATTAATTTTAATATTGTACAGCCTGAAATATTTGTCAAATTTTCATTTAATTTTTTGTAAACTGCCCAATTCCATTATGTTTTGAGGATGGGGCTTCATTGAATATCCTTAATATTTTGCTTTTGCATGGTATCGGTGCAAAGCCTTGATTGTCTCTTAATGTGACTGAGTTGTAGTTCATATTCAAGTGGAAAACCACATGGGCAGTTAAATGGGAAGTGCATATTTTGTGGCCAGGCTACGGGGGTAAGGGACATTTATAGCTTCATTTTCCCATGCTTTCATAGGCAATGTGAGCAGGTAGATAATCTTCTAAGTAGACTTAGATGTGATTAGGTGTGAGATACTGCAGATGTATGCAGGAAGTGGGCTGGTGTGTGTTAAATTTCTCTTTCTGCATATGGAACATCCAGGCTGTAGGTGAGCAGGCATGTTTTGCACCTGCAGAAAGCTGTCTGAGAATCCAGGTCAGAATAAGTGAGTGAAGTCCATAATGATGCCAAAATATCAAGTAAGTGATATTGTATTCTCTGTTCTCTTTTTCTTCCAGAACACTTGGTTCAGCCTACCCCAAATAATTAAATGCTCATTTGGAAAGCATTATTAGCATTGTAATCATAATTCTATCATGAAATTATAGTATTCAGATTAGGAAACCTAAACATTTTTTTTAATTAAGAGGAAACTTGATATGATGGAATAAACAAAAGCTGTTAAACTAATTGCAAACTGGAATATATGTTTGACAGTATGAAAATTACAAGTGAAATACAATTAATGACTGGAATACTAACAATCTGATTTTACTCATTATGCAAAGTTTAATTTCCTATTTTGTAAATAACAAACCTCATAAACAAGCCAACAGCTAGATTGATATAATTAATCAGAATTTATTAATATGCTGGCGCTGGGTGACCAGTTTTAAGCAATGAACATAGAAAATGCGTAGAATTGGAAATGAAAAGGATCCATCTTATTCGATAGGAATGAAGAGTAATTTTTTTCCTTAGCAGGGTAAAAAAGCCTTGTGGAGGTCACTGGAGAGGAGCTGCATTTCAATCAGCTCTGGCAATGCTCCTGTGGCCAGTGTCATGATCTCTACTGCTCCATCTGCAAAGCCTCTGATGCTGATTCTTCAGCTGTGCACCATTTTATCAGGGAACTCCAAGGTGCCTCTGCACCCCATCAGCAGGGCTGGGGATGCTGTGTCACAGTGCTGGGAGTGCCCCTCTGCTGATTCACAACAAGGAACAAATCCTATGAGAAAAATGTTTGAGATTTTTTGCTGATTTGTGTTTTTTTTAACCCAAGTTAAATAGTCCCAGCTGTGGAGTCTGGTCAGAGTGAAATTCCAGAAAAGAGCATTTGGAATGGTTGCCTTTACAAAGATATTATGGCAGTGGAATCATAGAATCTTAGGTTGAGAAACAGCTTCAAGATCACCAAGTCCAACCTTTAACCCAGCACTGCCAAGTCCAGCACTAAACTGTCCCTAAGTGCCACATCTACATCTCTTTTAAATATCTCCAGAGGTAATAAAGTCATTGCATGGCCAATTGAAACATCACCTGAAATATTACTTCACTAACTGTTAACTCTACTAATCACTGGTGTATAGTGTAAAAAATATGGGATCCTATGATTATGATTAAATTGATTTTTACATGTCAATATTCTGGTAGTCTCTGAAATATCATATTTTTCAATTAACATATATGTTTGATAAAATGGTGGAGTTTGCTTTCTCTGCTTTGGACTATTGACATGTTTTAAGAGGAAATGCATCACCAGGATTTACCATGCTGGGGCCTTGAAGGACCAAGTACTATTTGTGGGACACACAATTATGTTATTACCAGAAGAGATACCATTTATGTTTTCCACATATTAGTAAAAAGCTTTTCAACAAAGTATATTGTTATTAGACAAGCAAGTGGCCTTAGGTTTTCTGACAGCTCTCCTTCTAGAATGCCATTATAAACTTAAAATATTGTAGTACAAGCATTTAACTTCACTGAAACAAGATGTTGCATGAAAAAGGCTGCAAGCCCACCAGAATATAATCTTTTGAATCAGTCCTGAAGACTGATGTGTTTCATTATCAGGGAAAGATGACTTTAGTGTGAATTCTTAATTAATACTTCAAGTCATCCTGGAGCATTTCACAGTGTTTCACCCATTTAATTTGGAACCCCTAATGTGGATCAGTCAATATATGTGAGTTTCAGTCTAAGCCATCTTCAGCAAAAGGCCATTTAATCATTTTACTCTATTAAATATAATTTAAAGAAAATGATACACTCCCTATAGCATACTTCCATGTAAACAAAGCCCTGATAAAGTGAGAGATGGAGAACAAAGGCGGTTGGCAAGGTTCAAGATGCAGTGATCTGCTTTCTGGTGCCTCAGGCCTGGCTGCTCTCTTGTATAATTGACTTTATGGACTCCTGGGCTAAATTTAGGGCCTGACTACACGAAATGAACCTTAGAGTGCAATCAAAAAACAAATATCATATGTCTGAAAATATGAAGATTTCTTCTTCTTTGAAGACCTTTGGGGACTCTTGCAATCTTCTTCTTCATCTTGATAAAAGGACTGTTGTATCCAGCAATGTTTGCCACTGAAACTGTGCTCCAACCTAATATTGACACCTCAAAAGTCTGAGTAATCACTCCTTTTTATTCTTTACATTGACTGGTGTCTCTACTATGGCATCACTGAAGAAAAAGGAAAAAATAGTCTAAAGACACTAATATAGGTTAGTTTAACTTAATCTCTGGCTTCAGCCTACAGTACTTGTCAGAAAAATATATTAGCATGGGACTTCTCAGAGTAGCCTTTGTCAGGAGTTTGAAAAAGATAATTAAAGAATCTTTTAAAGTCTACTTCAGTATTCTGATATTTCTTCATATTTTGGACCTCTTCTGAAATAATTCAGTGTACCCTTTTGAAAAATAGCTGAGAAACCAGTCACATTAACCATATTTCTTCTCTTGTAAACTACCCTCTGGCTGTGGTTGACACTATACTCTGTTGGATTTGGCAGCTTTGGCTCTGAAATCAGTATCTATGGACCTATTTTACAAAATTAATTTCAGCAAGGAAAAGAACAGCATGTTTGGATTGAAAAAGATCTATTACATTCTTCCCTCTTCTACCTCCTATAAACACAAGTTCAATTCTACAGTACACTGTCTGCTTGCTCCACAAATTTTTGCTTAAAAATCTAGGGCTTTACGTCTCTGAAAAACTGCAGCAGAGCAACACTTTTTCCTCACACATTTTCCTGAGTCAAAAATTCTTCCTAATAAGCTGTGCACATTGATATGCTGTTCATCTTCTTTTTCTGTCCATTGCAGGGAGTGAGGGGTTTTTACCAAGCTTTTCCTGCCAGTAACTGTTTTCAGCTCTTACTTGTGTGGTCCCCTAAGACAGTGAAAACATGGACTCCATGGACTCCAAACTACACTTTATTTGTGTGATGTGGCACTGATGCTTTCATAGAGAAATTTATCCAGCCTTCTCTGATCATTTTAACGTGTTCATACATATATACGTGCCCCAAATGCTGCTCTTGGGGTTCATCATGTGTGGGTTCATACGTGTTGGCAATAAACTAAAATTTTACTGCTTCTGGAGACTTTGATAAGGCTTTTTATTGATTTGTTGTGGTCTTCCCTCTATAGGCATATAGAAGCACTGTAAAAATGGGTCCACAAATGGTCTTTTTAATCAAATGGATTGACGGTTCATCAATCTGAAATTATAGATAGGTGTAAGTACGCTAAGAGCAACAATGAAAATTGTGACAAATTTTGATTATCTCAGAACAGCAATTTTTGTTATATATATCGTTATTTACAAATAAAAAGTCTTGAAATCCTAAGGGATTAAACACTTCAAGTTTCTGCCTTTATTGATTTCATCTATGGTCTCTTTGTCATAAGCTTTGAAATACTGACCTGCAGCATTTGCAGAGGAACAGTGTCAAAGAAAGAGCCCTCACTGAGTCTGATTTCCCAGAACGGTTGTAGCAAAAACTTTCTTATTTGCACAAATAGATTTCATGACTGTGTGCACAAACTGTATCCTAATGTGGCCATAGAGGCAGCATTACAGAAACATTTGGAGAGCAAATGAATGTGTGCTCAGGTCTGACACTGACACCAGATGGACTTCAGGAGAAGTTTACTTTACAGCTTTACAGGCTATGGACCAAATATTTTAAGTTTTGGAGGAGAATGTTTTGGGGCCCCACTCCAGGTTTGGTTTCATCTGAAAGAAATTTCACTTGGGTGTTCAGAGCCTGGTCCCTGTGTGAATCTAACTGGTAAGTGAGGATGATCAGAAAATTCATCTCAGAGGTACACTCCTGAATTGAAGCAAGACAAATTCAGGACATCCAAAGCTAGTCAAGCATCCAATTGCTCTTTTCAGCATACTTGTCATACCCTATTAAGGAACATAATGAGTCACAAAAGCAAAATATTCCAATGTCTGTTTGCTTTACTTTGCCATATGTAGGGTTCGGAGGTTTTTTTGGTTTTGTTAATTGGTTGGCACTTTTAAAAAATTACATATTCTCCAGTGTCTTGTCTTATCTAGAAGAAAAAGGAAATGCCCTAAGGGACCTAGATTGCTTTGTGATCAGCCAAATTTCTGGATGAGTGCTTTGAAAAATAGCTCTTCCTTTGCTAAAACAATGGGTATACTCCTCAGCAATATTGTGCAATCCATCAATTCTGCATAGGTTTATAGGTTGGAAAGAAGGCTAGAGAGAAGGAGCAAACAGAAGAGGAGGACTCTGACTAGGCAATAAATGTCATTAAATCCCTTTAGTTCTCACAGTTTGAAATGTGCAGTGCGAGATGTGTCATTCAGTCACACATGCACTGTCAGAGCACCCTCAGGGAGCATTAGTCTGGCATTGAAAGTTACCTTAGCAATTCTGCTCTGAGTTAGGAGGAAAAGGCTGAACCAGATGGGGAACTTAAAGCCTTTGCCAAATCATCACCAACTTCAGAAGATTTTTTTTTTGTTGTAGGAAAAAGTAGAGGAAAACAAGGGAGAACAGGATTTATTCACAGAGTTCTTTGCATATTTTAGAATGGATTTTGTAGTGCAAATTAAGCTTGCATTTTCTTTCATGGTTTATATGAACTAGGAGAGTACTAACTCCTACCTGGCTTCTCTTCCTTTTAGCTAAAGGAAGAGAAAACCATTTTCATACCACATTTTTTGAATTTGAAAAAGAAAAAACAGGCTGGCTTTCCTCAAATTTAATGACATGCCAATCAGCAAACCGTTCAAGCTTTGTCCCAGTGAGTATATGCTTCAGTCTTACCCTAAATCAAGGCAAATAAATTGTGTTCAAAATGCTGTGTATCATTACATGTGCCTTTTTATGATAGTAATAGACCTGCCAAATGACACAACATCTTTTCTATCTTTGCACTGAATATTATGTGAGTTCATCATATTATAATTTTATGTTAATATTAACAGCATAAAATATTTTAAATTCCTTAGAATATTTTTAAAGCCAGATAAATATCCTTTGCATACTGAGTTATTTTTTTCTGATCTTCAGAACTTCCTAGAAGTATAAGAAAATCCAGCCAAAAAAGCCCTAAAAAAAGCAAGTCTTGCTGTTGACACAGTGAATTTGAGTTCAATCATGAGCTATCTTTTGAGTGCTCACCTTTGCAAAAAAGGTACAGTGTCCAAGGGAATCACTGCTGAGTTTCTCAGCTCTTCTGTAGTTGGCCCTATAGGAGAAAGAGAAGTTCTGAAAATGTCCTGATTTTTGACCTGTAAATATCAGAGCATAAGATAGAAAGTTAGCTCTATGG
The DNA here is from genome assembly GCF_052056855.1 of Sturnus vulgaris. Classification (NCBI taxonomy): domain Eukaryota; kingdom Metazoa; phylum Chordata; class Aves; order Passeriformes; family Sturnidae; genus Sturnus; species Sturnus vulgaris. The sequence continues at coordinate 127,529,944 of NC_142243.1, forward strand.
AGACATGTATCTGAGCCTGGGCATTCTGATTTCTTGGCGGACAATACTTGAACTTCAAAGTCTACAGTGAGTCATAAAAATGATTTTTAAAAAGGAGGAATCTGTCTTAATTAAAACAAATGCAATAAAATCTGGAAAGCCTCACTGCCTTCAATGGAATGTGTTGATCAGGAATTACTAAGTTAAGAAATAAAGATAATATTCTGCTTTTTCTAAGATCTGTCTCCCCTGGAGGACCCTGGGTCATTTTTGGTTTTTATCTGTTTTGCTAGCATTTAGTCCTATTATAACAACATCTACTCAGTTCTCCAAACACCATGAAGCAATGGCAGGAAAAAAAAATGCAGATTATAGAAGACTGATAGAATTTTTGCTGGAGATGTATCTACAGGGGCTTTGAGATTTCACCTGAAATCCCTCTAAGGTACTGTTTGATCTTAATCCAGTTCTGTCACAGCTTGACCACAGACTCATTGTGTCTTTCTCAAGCTTTCAGCAGTAAATTTTACAGCAAACAAACAAACATAAACCCAAAGCATCTCCACTATCTCGTCTCTCCAGAATGACTGACCATGTAAACTGGATGGTTCATCATATTTTGCATGAATTAAATTATGTCTAAAAACCTGTTATCTGGAACTCTGATGATCTTTGTCATTCATCATTTAGAAAGTAGTACAGAATTCAGATTTCTCTGTGTATATTCTGCCATTTTTCTTGAAATTATGATTTTACTTCTACCATACCCCTACCATTTTCACTAACATATCTAGAAATAGTCATATAAACTTTTGAAATTATAATCTTGATGTTTTATGTCATTGCAATGCACAAACATACATGTTCAGTAAGATCAGAATCAGGACCTTTTTTTTTCTAAAGCAAGTGAAATCTTGGTGCAAATAATACAAAAGTACAAAAAAAATAAAGATGTGTATACTTTGTCCTACTATGTATATACTGCCATTGTGTCTTTCTTTTCCCTGTCTAAAGCATGCAGACTTTTTGCTTTCAAGCTCAGCTACAGTCAGGAATAAAGTCAGTTTCTGTAGCAACTTTATCATTCTGATGACAAATATTAGGAGTGAAGATGTGCCCAGGAAAGAGAACTGAATTTAGAGTATGGGGCTACCTCTATTATGAGCACACTTAGCATGGCCCATGCTTGGGCTTATGGACTACCCTGTGTCATTTAACATGTAAAATTGTTAACATTTTAGGCCCTATCCATGCCAAAACTCCCTATTCAGGAACAGAAAGGTATAGCACAGGTATGGGAAGGAAAAAAGGGTTCATTGTTTTTTTATGGATGTAAACTATGGTATTGCTTGTACTTCATTTACTATAGTAGGTGTGGCCTCAGTATTTAAATTCGGTGCTCTGAGTGTTGTGTGCTACTGAGGAGGAGTCATAGATTTTAGTCGTAGAGGAGTCATGGTTTTAGTCATAGATTTGATTTGGAAGGAGCTGCAAGAAACAAGATATTAAAGTTCATAAACAGTAATTTATAAAATGCATTAACTTTTGCTATTTTTACTACAGAACTAGCAGAGCTCTTCTGGAAACTGGAAAAGCCTTCAATTTTGAAAATGAGACCAGAGGACAAGTATATTGATTTTTTTTCCATAATTTTAGTACACTTTCAGATTACCCACTATGCTAACTCCATCAGGTTGGAGCTTGATTACCTTTTTCTTAAGATAATTTGCTCACATTTTTCAATACATTTGTGAATATTGAATAACTTCTATGAAAAAGAAAAAAATGAAATATAATTAATTTAGTACTATAAGACTGTGGCTTGGCTTTATCTTGTTAACATACACTGTACTCATAGAATCATAGAATTTTTTGAGTTAAATGGGACCTTAATCCAAGCCCTCTGCAGTGAGGAGCATGTTCATCATTAACATGTAAATCATTAACATACCAGCTCAACAACATGCTTTTGGATCCTCCTAATTTTTGATGATTGGTAAGGGATGTATACCTTTGTCAACAGCCAAAAGATTCATGACTCATTTTCCCTGGTTAAATTCTCTAATGGTAATAATATTCAAAGCATATTCAAAGAATATTCACAGTGCACACATGTTTCATCAAAATTTCTCTAAATATTTCCTAGCAGAACACTTTGATTTGTGTTCTTGATCAGGATAAAAAGCATGATGTTTCCTTTTGAACTGTAAAACTCTGAATACTATTAAACGCTTTCATATGAGACCAATGAGCAGGGTTTTCTCCAGCCTCATTCTCCGAAATGGTCAGAATATTCAGAATGAAATATTAGGGAGGAGAAAATGTCCAATTCAGGTAATAAGTGGAATAGAGAGCTTTCATTTTAAACTGCTAACAATTAGAAAAGTTCTAAGGAACTGGGAGTAAAGTCTTTGCACGTGAAGCAAGGCTCTTTTCAAATTTGTCACAGACAGCTTTGCCCACAGATAGTGATGCATGATGCAATTTTATTTTTGTCAAATATCTCATATTGAATACTTGCTGAATTGTTGGTATAATTCCCATCACCAAGTTGTTTAGAGGCTTCCTAGTGCTATTTGTTCTCTTGGGTTATGTGACTAATTTTATTATCCATTACTTATAATAAAAACAATTAAACCCCAAGCCAGGGTTCTGTAGGTATGGCCAAGTACACACACACTTTGCTCATAGCAACTTGCATTCTAATATGAAACAGGTCCCAACAAGCCATGGGAACAATAGTAGACAGTGAGCAAACTGCACATGTCAGAACATAATAGCACCAAGAATATGATTTCATGCTGCCCTGGCTCTGTCCCTCTGCCAATAGTTGATCTCAGTGACACAAGTTCAGGCTAAGAGCGTATAACATGGGAGTACTAAATCATTAGAGACTGTTATAGAGGCAGATAAATCCAATGTGTGTGTGCTCACCAACAGACACACTGTGGGCATGCAGTGCCTCTGTGTCTTTCCCTGCTCCCCTTTGGCATGGCAGTGCTGGCAGGAGGCAGGACAGCAGCCCCAGCAACCGGCTGCAGGCACAGGAGGGCGAGGCTGCAAATGCTCTGCCATCAGCAGTTCCCAGGCTTTGGATGTAACTCAATAACAGAGACTTGTTTATAATTCAGACTTAAAAGCATTTGTACAGGCTGTCTGAAGTTGCTGAGGATTCACAAATTTTCCAGCAATAGCTGTTGTCACGGTGACTGCAAGTAAAATTGTCCCATGGGTAATAGCCAGATCCTCCTTCCTGACAATGTTTGTATCTATGTATTCAGCTACCTTAAAATAACTTGTCCAATGAGTAAACTGTAAACTTTTATATGGAGAAATTAATGACCCATATGTATTCCTTTAGTGATGTTGCAGTCTACTTGCCCTGTAATTAAGATTCAGCACGGAGGGGATTACTATTAAGAGAAATCAGTTTCCTGAGAAGTAAAGACAAAATTGTTCTTTTGGCTTGTGGCCCTGATGTTACACATGAACTTTGTCCTCATGGAAGGCTTACACTCTTCCTGACAATACCCACGGTGCTTGATCAAAGGTGACTTTCAAATTCAGTGAATAACATCTGCTATGCAGGCTCATGATTTGTCATGTTGGGCATAGTCTGCTCTGATAAGATCAGAATTCTTGGAAGAAATAGTAGCCATAAAGATTTAAAACAACATTTGTCAAATCCTCCAAATGAAGCAAGCTTGGTGTGGACCAGAATACCGAATAGGATATTTTCAAAGCTTAATTAAGTAATACTTGCATTGAAAAGCAGGAGTCATTCCTGTGTGGTCTTGCTTACTATGATTCCTAGAAAACTGTGATTGTATGCAGTCGTGGTGAATGACCTAAGACCTTTCGGTATCAAAACTGTAAGTTAGTGCAGATCTTTAGATAAGCACAATGCTAAAGGAAATGCTGCCAGAGATTAATGAGAATTAAACAAAGCTACTTCTGCTCATTGTAACAATTGTAACCCAGAGTGCCCCAACTTGCAGGTTCTGACACTGTTTTATTTCACTTTCTGCAGATGTATTTTCTTCCCCAGGTTTATAAGAAAATCTAAGTAGTGGGCTACTTATTTGTTTTTATTGCCTGTGGACCAGCAAGCTTGGGGTAAACCATCACAGGAAGAGAGTGTGCTTTAAGGCCAGTTACAGATATAGAATAGTTTTTTATAGAAGCAGGCATACTAAGCACAAGAGGTTGCCAAATACTAGATCAGGCAATAACATAATTTTTCACAGAATCCCAGAATGCGTAAGGTTGGAAGGGACCTGGGTCATGTGATTCAACCTTCTTGTTGGACTTACAGGGTCTTCCTAGAGCAAGTGGCACAGCATTGTGTCCACAATGATCTTGGATATCTCCAGAGAGGGAGACTCCACAACCTCTCTGGGCATTCTGTTCCAGTGTGTGGTCGCTGCACAGAACAGAAGTTCTTTCTCATGTTCAGCTGGAACTTTCTCTGCATCAGTTTCTGCCCATTGCCTCATTGGCACCACTGAGCAAAACCTGCTCCATCTTCCTGACAGCCTCCCTTCAGATACTCACAGACATTGATGAGTTCACCTCTCAGTTGCTTCTTCTCAAGGCTGAACAGGTTTACTTTTCTCAAGCTATTCTCTCATAATAGAGATGCTCCAGTCCCTCAGTCATCCCCCATCCCCTGCTGCACCTGCTCCAGGAGCCCAGAACTGCACACAGGGCCGAGCACAGGGGCAGGATTGCCTCCCTCAGCCTGCTGGCAATGCTCTTCTTAATGCACCCCAGGATCCCACTGGCCTTCTTGGCCACTAGGGCACTGCTGGCTCATGGACAGTTGTTGTCTGCCAACATCTCCAGAGTTGCTTCCCAGCAGATCAGCCCCCAGGCTGTACTGGTGCCTAGGGGCATTTGCCTTTGTTGAACTTGGTTAGGTTCTTCTCTGACCATCTCTTCAGCTTGCTGTCCAGGTCTTGCTGCATGGCTGCACAGCACTCGAGTATTTGTCTCTCCTCCCAGCTTTGTATCATCAGCAAACTTACTGAGGAGGCACTACATCCCGTTGTTCAAATCATTGAACATTGAATAGCAAGTTAAAGTATTTTGCCTATTTTCTGTGTGATGCCTGAATCATTTACCACATTCCTTATCTTCAAGCCCAACACATCATGAATTATCATTATACGTAAATTATCAAATTTCTATACATCACTATTTATATATATATATAATTCACATATAATATATATTATTTGCATATTACTTGGGTTTCTGAAGCATGGAAGGTTTTACAAAGCATTAATTGTTATTGTAGCAGGTGGTCCTGGGTCTGCCAGTTGTGTTGAGACAGTATTTCATTTGGTGAAAAACTAGGAATGCTAACTGAGCCACAGGAGATGAGAGGGCAATGAAATTTCTGTGAGCACTCGATTTTTACTGATCCATTAATAAATTAGTCTCTGCTTTGGCCCTGGTTTAAAGACGTACTAGATTACTATGAAAGTGAACAAAAAGTCATATTTTTTTCTAAAGAAAAGCTATAATACTTTATATAGCACTCTTAAAAGGAGCAAATTGTGATTTCCCATCCAACTTAGTTTGGGTTTTTTAAATTTTTTTTTCTTTATACAAAAAGCCCCCGTGATTATTTGATGAACAAATAATACGACTGTTTTTATGCTGCCCTGTGTTAACAAAAGCACTTATCTTGTATTTTGACAGTTTGTCAATCTGGAACATGCTGCTGGCTGTGATCTCACAGGCACGTGCTGAATGAAGTTATCACTGTCCTGCCACTTTGCAAGGAATGTGGTTTGTGTATTTTGGCAGCATCCACTTTGTTTCTCTGTCTGATTTACTGGGAAATAGTCTCATATAAAAAAAAAAATTATGAGGTGAGAACATTTCTTCGCTCTCATATTTTTTTCCTCTCCACCTCCCTTTGCTATATTAGTTCAAGCTGATAAGTCTGTGTCGTGTCCATGACAGCATTTCTGTAACTCATGCTGCAAGGTACCCTTCATCAGCATTTGCATCCAGGGGAAGCAAACGTAGCAGTGCTAGACTTTACTGCAAAAAGAAAGAGAGGTTTGAGTGTCACGAGTAGTTCACACCACCACCTCCGTGTATACCAGTGCTATTAGAAGAAAATAATACTCAGATTTAAGTGTCCCATTGCCTTGAAGAGGTTTACACTTGGGTGAAAGACCCTCAGGAACAGGCAGTAGAGGCCGGCTGTAGTAGTACTTTGCCACAGCCAGGCATGTGTTGCTTTCCTTTTCTCATGACCTCTTCTAGCTGTTGCTTTGTTATTCATCACAGTTCCCAGTTATGACTCAAACATCTTGTTGAAATACATCAAAGAATATTTTATGCCAGCCATGAGCACACATCTCATTTATGTGGTGTATTTTAAACTATTCCACAGCCTCTTCCTATGGAGGGCTTTGTTTCTTTGTCAGAGAAATTGTTCATTTCCTTAGCCCTCAGAACAATAAAAAACACTCTTAAAAATGGACTTATCTGTTTCCAGCCCCAATTCTGGCTGGCTTGGATACATCAGTTTGCTACTTAAAGAAGAAACATGACATTTTCGGAAGGAATTCACTCTTAGCTAAATTAGGCTTGAAAATGAGACAAACTTGCATCTCTCATCTTGTTCTCACAGTGTGTGGTGGAAAAGGCTTTTGCAATCTGTGCAGGTGTCTTGCTTAGTTTGGTTGTCCAGTGTTGCTTATGACATATCTGTTAGCAAAAAAAAAAAGTAAAACAAGTATAATTTGGGTTTACAATTGTCTATGAAAAGCTTTAAAAATATTTAATTATAAAAAAATTCATATGAGTGCTAGAAGGAATTAATAGTACTGGATCTAGATAACAAAATCTGGAATATTTCTATGCAAATGCATGTTATTTTCAAAATTACCAAGAAAGAGTGATGAAAGCACAGTCAAAACACAGACAGGTCTGGGGTTTATTTCAAATGCAAGTTTCTAGTTTCCTGTGATTCTTTCTTCTTATTAAAGTAAAGCAAACAAAAATTCCAAGAAACAACAAATGGAATTATTCCTTTTCCCCATATTTTTCTAGGGAATTTTTGTTATGATTTAAAATGTGTCTTTGTTACCATTAATGATCTCTGCATTGACCTGACTTACACCTAATCACAAATACTAGGTATCAATTATCTCAAGAATTTCCTTTTTCTCAATTTAAAAAACCATTATCCTGTGGATAATAGCCTAGATGAACAATAGAGCAATTACAGGTATCTGTAGTGGAAAATACCATTATATAACAATGAAAAACTGAAAATAAATTGCCAGTATTATTCAGCCTGAAGCACAGAAGAATTTGGGAGGACTTGCCTGAGATATTGCAAGTGATGAAAGTCTCAGAGAAATACTTTTCTTTACACTTTGCCATATTTTAGTGAAACTCAGTAATTTATTAGGTTAAAAGACACTAAATTGAAGATCAATGAAAAGAATTTTATAAACCATGCATGGCTGTGGCTGTGACTGGGTTTTTGTGTGCATAGGGAGAGAGGGTGAGAAAGACCTAAGTCCTGACACATTTTCTACAACACAAATGAATAAAGAGATTGTGAATGGACAAAGGACCAAATATTTCATTAATGTGTACTGTTCTGGTGTGCTTTCTCTTTTTCACTGGAATTTAGTTTCTAAAAATCATAGGGTATCAAATTAAATGGTGTTACAGCAGCCCTTCTTGCCTTGTAGTACAGAAATGCAGGATAACTACAGATTTCCTCAGTAAACCCTAATGCCCATTATTCGTTTGTAATTTTAGACATGTGAATTCACCATACCACAGATGAAGGGGGAACAAGAGGCCTCACTTTAATGCACATTACTAATGTATCTCATGACAGCTATAAATCATGTAACTGCTAATTTGGCATCTAGACATATAGAAGGGAAAAGTTTTCACAGCCAAATAGTTTTCTTTTCTTTTGTAAACAGAAGATGAAAAGAAATCTTGGACTCTTAAGAAAAACTACTCCTAATTGAGGTATTTATTACTTAAGAATTTGGGTTCAGATCTTCAAAGAAATCCATCATTTTGGGTTTTGTTGCAATATCTATGTCTTAAAATGATTTTAGTAATTTTAAAACCACTAAAGTGTTCCCTGCTTGTGAAAACCACTTAAACATTGCCACAAAGGTACTTTAATCTGGAAAAGATGATGTTTCAGTCACTGTTAGGTAGCAGCTGCTTTAAAGTTTATAATCTTTTATCTTTACACCAAAAGCATAGAATGCTTTAACCATTGTATCTGTCTTAAATAAAAAGCCTGCAATAGCTTTAGGTGTTTAATATGGATAAGAGAAGAGTGCTTTCAAGTAATGGAAAAATAAGAGAAAAAGCCAAAATTAATGCGTAGAGCTCTATAATAAATCTCTTTTTGCCCAGTATGATTTGGAAGTTCATTCAGATGGGGAGCTGGAGCTGACTTCTTTCATTCCCCAGCATCACAAGAGCATGCTTACATTGCTGGACACTGCTGTGTAAAAGGGAAGTTTAAACTAATTTTACTCAAGGGTGAGAATTCAGAGCAGGCAGTGAGCTCAGAGGCAGCATGAGCACCTCTCCCAGTTTGGCACTGCTGACAAAAGAAAGGCAGTTGTAAGAGCACCAGTAATGCTCAGACCATGACAGTGAGTATCTTAGGACTTTCCATAGAATCATAGAATTGTTTAGGTTGAAAAGGATCTTTAATATCATTGAGTCCAACTGTTAACTCAGCACTGTAATCTTCACCACTAGGCCATGCTCCAACCACACTTTTTTGGAACACTTTCAGGAATGGTGACTCAACCACTTCCAAGAATCCTTTCTTTATAACTCTTTTGATGAAGATTTTTTTCCTAATACCAAATCTAAACCTCTCGTGGCACAACTTGAAGCCATTTTCTCTCATCTTGTCACTTGTTATGTGGGAGAAGAGACTGACCCCAGCCTTGCTATTAGATCTTTTCAGATGTTCATAGAGAGTGATAAGGTCCCCTCTGACCCTCCTTCCCTCCAAGGAAAACAACCCCAGGTCTCTCAGCCTCTCCTCGTATGACTTGTGCTCCAGACCCTTCACCAGCTCCATTGCCCTTCTCTGGACATGCTCCAGAATCCCAATGTCTTTATGGTAGTGAGGGGCCCAGAGCTAAACAATGGATTTGAGGTGCAACCCCAGCAGTGATCAAGCAGGACCTGCCTTTCCTAAACCCAGTCTGTGTGGGCTTGCTCCCTGGCTGTCCTGCATGTGCCATGGGATGGCATTCAGGATGATCTGCTCCACCACCCTCCCTGGCCCCAAGGCCAGCTGACAAGCCTGTAAATCCTCTGCCCCTCTTCTAGCCCTTCTTGTAGATGGGCATTGCATTTGCCAGCTCCTTGTCAGCTGGGACCTCCCCAGGTAACCAGAAGTGCTGGTAAATGATTGAAAGTGCTTCAGTGATCAATCCCACCAGCAATGTCAGCACACTGGGTGGATCCCACCATCCTCATAGACTTGCAATTGTCTAAGTGGTGTAGCAGGTACCTGACTGTTTCCTCTTGGATTATGGGAGCTCCATTCTGTTCCTTATCTCTGTATTCCAGATCAGGGGGCTGGGACCACAGAAAATGACTGGTTTTGCTATGAAAAGATTGAGGCAAAGAAGGCATTGAGTACCTCAGCCTTTTCCTCATCCTTCGTCACTACTTCTCCCCTCATATCCAATAACAGATGGAGAGTCTCCTTAGCCCTCCTTTTCTTGCTGATTTGTTTATAGAACTTTTTTTTTGCCAGTTTTTACAGCAGTAGCCAGATTAAGTTCTAGTTGGGTTTTGGCCCTTCTAGTTTTCTCCCTGCCTAACCTCACAACAGCCTTTCAGTCTTCCCACATTGTCTGCTCCTTCTTCCAAATGTCATACAAAGTTCCCTGTTCAGCCAGACCAATCTTCTTCCTCACGGGCTCATTTTTCAGTACATGGGAACAGCCTGTTCCTGGACCTTTAGGATTTCTTTCTTGAAGAAGGTCCAGACTTCCTGGACTCCTCTGCCCTTCAGGACTGCCTCCCAAGGAGCTCTGTTAAACAGTCACCTAAACAGGGCAAAGTCTGCCCTCTGGAAGTTCAAAGTGGCAATTTTGCTGACCAGAAAAGAAAATTCTATAACTATGTGACCACTGGCCATCACATCACCCACCAGTGCTTCTCTGTTCACAAGAAACAGGTGCAGCAGGTGCCTCCCTTGGTATGTTCCCTCACCTCCTGCATCAGGAAGTTACCTTTCACATGCTCCAGGAATTCCCAGCAGACATCTGGTAAGCCAAAGTCCTCCAAAGAACAAGGCCTAGTGATTCTGAGACATCTCCCAGCAGAAAATAGAAATATTAATTTCTAATAGAAATATAATATCTGCTCTGCCTCTTCATCCTGTTCGGGTGATCTATAACAGCCTCTCATCATGATATCTGCCTTGTTAGTCTTTCCCCTCACTTTTATGCATAAAAATTCAACACTGTTGTTGCCATCACTAAGCTTTAGACAACTGAAACACTCCCTAAAATACAAGGCCACTCTACTGCCTCTCCTTCCTTCCCTATCGTAGCACTCCAGATTTGTCAGTCATTTCACCATGTCTCTGTGATGGCAACTACCTCATGCATTTCCTGCTGCAGAAAAAAAAATGCTCTTACCTTTCTTAGGAGTAGAGTATATTCTCTAAAATATCCTAATTGTCTAATTAGGTCTGCTCTTTTCCTCCTTCTTTTGTTTTTGCTGGTCTCACTCTGGGCATTTGTTATGCATTGGCTATGAATGTGCTAAGGTCTTTAATGCCATATGGAGTCAATAAATTGGTGCACCAGTTCAGTGATTCAGCTAAAAATCTTGTGTTGAAATCTAAGGCCAAATAGTCTTCCTAACCTAGTAGGTCATTTCAAACATGTCTCATAGAATCTGCTATTCAGGGAACATTTATAGCTACAGATGGCTTGCACTCAGGAATAGTTTTCTTATGAATTTCCTTATCACAAGGGATTCATTTCTTCTTGTCCTGCGCCAGCTGGGTGCAGCAAAGAACAGTTAGTTACTCACTACTCTTTATCTTTCTAACCACCGAGTGTGGGATTCTCCTGCTTTTATTAGCAATGATAGAAAGTAAACAGTGTTCCTTTGGAGCCCATCTTCATGACCATACTTTTATACTGGATAATGGATTGGGCTAGTCCTGTATGTTTGCTAATGTTGCTCTTTGCACGAGCTCTCACTCTGCCAGTTTTGTGGTGCCTGTAGCCAACCAGTTATGATCCCATATTATGCATGACAGCTCTAGCTTGCACTGGCCATAAATCCCACTACTCTGGCAGTTTGCAGAATTGAGCAATTCCAGAAAAGCTTACAGGACCAAATGGCTGTTCATCATCAGCAACACAGCAAGGGCAGAGGAGATGAATAATGCCAATCTTCCCCCTCAACTATATATATGTGAATGCATTGAGTAGCAACAGCCCACATTTTCTCCTTAGTTATCTCCAATTATCAGCTAAAGTGTCCATCAGGGAGTATGAGAGATACATTTGGCTTCAAGAACAGGCTGATGATTGCTTAAATCACAGGCTAAATGTACTTGCTTGAGAGTTTTAGCTTACTTCCTGCCATTGTCTCTGTCCAGTAACGAGTTGTCATGCTACACAGCTATCAACACCTACCTGCCTTATCTGGTGCAGGATATCCTCCTAATCAATCTGTGCAGTCCATGTGCACCCTGATGTCTTCAGTTGTTATTCTGTGGCCTGCAAACAGGTTGGAAACAGCTTTAAAGCTTGAGATGTGCAAAAATGCATTAGCTATATTTCTGATGTTTAATGTGGCATAAATAACATATTTCTAAATTTAATATAAAAGCTTTTTTTGTTTGCTTGTTTTAAAGTTACACTTGCTGCAGTGCTGGGTGCTGAGCTGGGTGCTGTTGATGATTATAACATTTCATGCAACCCCCACTGGAATTTACAGTGGAAGGAAGCAGAACAGTCCAAGAATCCCCATCTCAGTTCTAACTCAGATATTTTCATAGAGTAAAAAGGACTTGAGAGGTCTTGCCAAGAACAAGCAATGTGCCTGTGATGTAGGAAAGGAATTTTTGAATGCTCTTTAGCCCCTTTTCCTTCTTGAATAGCACGTCATGAAAACTGAAATTGAGAGATCCTTGTCAAAAATTAACTATTCTGGAATACTTTTCTGAGTCTGGGCTTTAACAGTCTTTCGGTTGAATAGCAAAGGTGTGAGTTTTCTTTTTATTTCACACCTTTGAATATTGTAAAGATATTTTTGTGGGAGCTCTAGTTTTGCTGTGAAATGTTGTGCAATGCAGAATTCTTCATTGCACTTGTGGTGTCCTTCTGTCTTGGACTATCTGTAAAGTCCCCTGACAGCTAAGGATCAGGAGGAAACTATGAGTTTCAGCTGTTAACAGCTGTCATTTTTTGTGTGTGTGAATGCTAATAACGTTCTACCCCAGCGGGTGGATGAATCTGTCTTCTCAAATTTGTCAAAGATTCTCATTCGCCTAGCACAGAAACAGAACATTTTTTTCACCCCCCGTCACAAGGGTGATCTCTCATGTGGATCAACTATGTGTTATTTTCACTGAGACAGTTGGGATATTTTGATCCCTGAGTAACTTTTTACATCTCCAGTTTTTCCAATATGATTTTCTTTGCTTATTCATAGTCTTTGAAAGGACTGGTTCTCATTACTGATGGATAAGTATGCATTCCAGCTCAATATGAAATGGGTGGAGAGAACAGCTGTTCCATAATAATTTAGAAACTCGGTTGTAGCTACAAAACAAATGAGCCAGATTGTGCACCTTAACCACGTTGAGTTTGAATTTACATTTAAAGTTTTGTTCCCTTGCACAAAGAACATTACTGCATGAACAGTCCCATAGATCAATGGAAGTACTTATAGAACATAGTGTTGTTGCTAGGAAGCTGGCAGAACCTCATTCTTTTCTCTGAAATTCCACCTGCCTTTACTGAGCTAGTCTTTCTCCCTTCAGGAAAGCTACTCTGAACTCTTAGAGCTGTGCTCCTGTTCAGCTGATACCAGTAGGCATTTTTTGTGTAAGTGATGTGTTATATGGCAGAGATTACCATTCTTGGTCTGTAGGCAGCTATGTTAGTCCATAGTTTAGAACTACACAGTATCCATCTACTTCTCCTTCCCCCCTGCCAGTACTAAATACAGCAGAGAATTCCAGGTGCCCTAAGACCATGAATAGCAGGCATGTGTGTCCTTTGTGTCCAGGTTCACTTTTTAACCCTGTTAAAGGTGGCTGCATTTCTCCCTGAAACCTAACTTTTGCTTTGAAGAGCTAATCACTGGTCTTCCCCAAATAGCTTCATTTACTGATCCATGGAAACAGAAAATAAGAGCAGAGAGGAAGCATTATGGAATCCTATTTTTTTGTTCCTGTATAGGAAGAAACATCTTGTGGCATTTCAATGAGTTCTTGGGCAGAGCAGCCCACAGTGCAGCACTCCTCAGTGCTCATGACAAGTGGCCTTCATTGCCACACAGAATTGTATGCCATTGGTAAACCTGTCTGTAGCTCATATGATTGCTATTTAATTTTCCATTCTTACTCTTCTATGCATTCCTGTATTTCTGAAAACTGTGACAGAAAGAAATTAAATCAAGCAAGTGAAAGAAATAGTTTTGACAGAAACGGAAGATTTGCACTGCTAATCTAAATTGATTCTTTTATTTGAAATTATATTTTCATAAGACTCTTGTTTTTATAGAAACAGATTTACCAGAACAGGGGTTCATGGCATTTAAGAACATTTCTTAACTGGCAGCTACTGGAGTAGCAGAACTTTTCAGAGTGGTGTGTATTTACAGGCCCGATTGCCTGAGAAAAAGAGCCCTCTCTTGATGAAATGTCATGACTTTTCCACATCAGTTTGTCATTGGTAACTTGTGGTACACTGAAATTAGCCCAAAGAACAAGAGGTGACAGTGCTTTGTAGTTCTAAAACATTTAGTCTTTCCTACAAACATTCAAATGGTCAAGAGGATACTTTAATTACAAATATTAGAAAAGAAGTCGTTAACACATAATTGCTGCTATTTAATTACAAATATTGTCTATAAAGAAGCAAAAAAGATCAAGATTAAAACACAGAAATTTTATTTTACTGCCTTCAACTCTTAGTCACTCTTTTATCTGGAGCTACCTCTGTCAAAAATTCCCTTTTTGTCAGCTCTTGCTGTCTAGCCTGAGATGATTTACGATACTGTTCAACTTGACACCTGAATGGCTGTGGCAATGATGATATGCTAACTTGACCTTCATTGATATTGATTCAGTTAGTTTTTCTTCTACGTGGTATAAAGATGGTCTATTCCAATATGTGAAAACCATGTACCCACAGGAATTAATTTCATGCATTTTTCTGTTGATGAAATCTTTGCAACATTTTCAGGAGCAATATCCTTTTATTAAAATAAAGCTTCCAAACTAGTTGCACAGGGAAATACAACTCAGACTAGTTTAATCTTTTATGAGCTAGTGTATGGCCACTTTTGAAATGTAAGTTTCTACAGTTTTCATCATGTTTGATTCATAAATGTATTACTTCACATTAGGCTACAGTGAATTACCATCATCACATTTTACTCGTCTAGACTCTAGCCTCTTAAATATAATTTATGTCCTGATAATGAAGGCAGGGATTTATAGAACCCTGAAGCACTACCCCTTAGTGCATCTCTCTTTCGTCTTGGTTGAACCTTTTCCTCTATGCATATCTGTAGCTCTCTTCTTCTATCTTATTTGTCACCTTGGCAGGCCCACCGTTTGGCAGGGCAGAGTTCTACAAAGGCAAATGTAGGATCCTGCCCCTGGGGTAGCATAACCGGTACAGGATGGGGGCTGACCTGCAGGAAAGCAGCTCTGTGGAGAACGATCTGGAGGTCCTGGTGGACAGAAAGCTGTCCATGGGCCAGCGGTGCCTTTGTGGCCAAAAAGGCTAGTGGTATCCTGGGGTGTATCAGGAACAGCATTTCCAGCAGGCTGAGGGAGGTGATCCTGCCCCTCTGCTCAGTCCTGGTGTGCTGTGTCCAGTTCTGGGCTCCTCAGTTCAAGAAAGAGAAGGAACCACTGGAGAGGATTCAGTGATGGGCTACAAAGATGATTAGAAGCACCTCTCTGATGAGAAAAGACTGAGTGAGCTGGGACTGTTTAGCCTGTAAATGACAGAGGGCAATCAATACATCATTTATCAATAAATGTATGTATCTTAAGGGTGGATATGAAAAGAATGGTGCCAGACTCTTTCCAGTGCACATGGGCACAAACTGAAACACAGGAAGTGCCTTCTGAATATGAGAAAAAACACTTCTTTACTGTGAGGGTGACAGAGCACTGGGACAGGCTGCCCAGAGAAACTGTAGTCTCCTTCTCTGGAAGAATTAAAAACCTGCCTGGACATGATCCTGTGCAATCTGCTCCCATGCTTGAACAGTGCATTGAACTAGATGATCCCAGAGGTCCCTTCCAACCCCAATGCTATTGCTAATCTGTGATTCTCCCAATCTGTTTAGAAGCAGAAATTGATCAAACACTGGAAGATTGTTGTTTGTGACTAAAATAGCTCTAAAAGTTGTTTAACCACAGTAGTTGTCTCAACAAGGGATTAATCTTTCATCCCAATGCCCTCCGTATTGACAGCAATGGTGTTATGGAGATATGTCTACATGGAGATGTCTTTGTTTCCTTAGAAGTCAGGGTGTTGGAGATGAATACTAATTAAAACACTTGCTAATATATGCTATCAAGAGGAAAATAAGTAAAAGATGAACAGAGAGGCAAACTCTTCCAGTAGCAGGAAGATATGGGGATGTTATCTAGGCACGTTCTTGTGATTACATCATTTGTTACATAGTATGGGGATGACCAGGAGAAATTCTCTGCTCGGGAGCACTGACATGGAGCTCTGACTTCCACAAGATGACAGAAGGAGCTTTGCTCTGTAAGGATGTCAGGAAATCTTGTGCACAGCATTGAGTGCTTACAGGAAGAAATGGTATTAGCAAGTGTTAAAACATATCAGGACTTGCAAGAAGATTATAAAAGATGCCAAAACAAAATGGGAATAAAGAAATTACCTGCTTTGCAAAATTTTGTGTCTTATTAGTGTGAAAAAAGTATCTTATTTTTCCCTCCCCTACCCCACAGAAAATGTGTCACTGGTAATTTTACATGTCTACAAGCAGGCAGTCTTATAAATAGAAATGTTAGCTGGAAACACATATAGGAGAAAAAAACATACAGAGAAATTAAACCTACTAGAGGAAGAGAGTAGTTCAAATTACAGTCAATAAATCTAAAAAAGATCAAGTGCGTTACAATGTGATTTACTTTGTATTCCA
Organism: Sturnus vulgaris; assembly: GCF_052056855.1. Taxonomy (NCBI): domain Eukaryota; kingdom Metazoa; phylum Chordata; class Aves; order Passeriformes; family Sturnidae; genus Sturnus; species Sturnus vulgaris. The sequence goes on from NC_142243.1 coordinate 127,546,351, forward strand.
TAATAAAAGCCAATAATTCCTATTTCCACTATGTTTATAGCAGATATTTCTTCTTCTGTACATTTCCATTGCACTAGAAGTAATTTAATCTCAATCTCTATTTATTTTAGCTTCCCCATATCTACATTTTAAGCATAAGGGTATTTTATATCATTTGACATAGGACTTATCACAGTTATAGGATTGAAAAGTTATAAAGTTCATTAAAACTAATAGGGTACCCCCAAAGAAAATGAAAAGCGTGTGCCTTTTTTTATGCCTTCCTTGGGAGCACTAATATGTTGAGTGATAATCTTACTATTCTCATCTCATGTGTTGTTTACAATAGAAATGACACTGAAATTCAGGCAATTAGTACAAACTTTTTACAGACCCAGAGATGCAAACAGCAAGTTGAAGCAGCACAAAATCCATCAGTGGTGCTAGACATTTTTTGCTGCCTTTCTGAGTGAAGTTGATACTTATTTTCAACAGGCTGTGTAAACATTCCAATAAAATATTTTTTTAAATTGTAAATCCTTCAGGAGTGCAGCACTGAAAGGAGCCATCTGAATCCTTGCATTCAATTCCCCACAGCCACATGTACCTTAAAAACAGAAGGCATATGAGAAGCCACCAAACACTCTTCTGGGTGTCTCCTAGGAAATATCTGATCTCCAGCATACAAGGTTTCAAAATGACGCCTTATGAATCAACTCTGTGCTATAGATACAAATAAATTCCTCTTAGTCCTCTTAGAACTCAGGGCTCTGCTCTACAAGACTGTTGTATTAATATTTCTTATGTCAGATGGAAATTGTAGAGAAAACGGTACTTTCATTGTTTTTTTTTTATTTTAAGGTTGCAATAATAAAGACAAACATTGTAGAAAGTAATGGGGTCCTGTATTATGGAGCTGTTTCCTTTAGTTTTTCTGTTTTATAGCAGTATCATGTGTCAAAAAATACTGAACTAAAAATATGTAAGGCCAAGAATTTTGCAGCCTGATACCTAGCCTTGTCCTAGTGGAATATTGACCCAGTAAATAGATAATCTTTATGAAGAGCAACTGAATATGGTCCAGGATAGGACAGGACACTCTGCTAGCCCAGAGCTTAGCATTTTTCTCTGACAGGTAGGAGATTTTAGCTTAGTTTGCTGCTATTTTAGCAAAAGTAGGAGAAGAGCTGGTATAAAGACTGGCATGCTTCTTTCTTTGGAGCTGTAGTCAAAAAGGAGGAAGTGATAATGTCAGTGAGGAGATCCATGCCTTCAAATCCTCAGCAGAAGATTACTCCTTCCTGTAAAGAGATTTGTGTTCAAAAACTGTAGAAAAGCAAGGGTGTCCAGATCCCCATCTCCTACAATGAACATCTATGCACTCTGAGATAGCCATCAATGTTAACATTTTCCAAGTGTTAATGCCAGTTAAAAAAAAATCATCTCTGCTTGCTTCCAACTAGTCATTCTTTTCACTTTACTCATTCATCTTGTATCCTTCTTCAGCTATATTTATGTCACTCTCTGTATGAAAGAGTAAATGGCTAAATGAATGGGAACTTCTTAGATTTTGCCTCTGACAGAATTACCATGAGCAGGAGCCATAGGCACCTTGTGCTTCCTCTGTTACAGAGTGAATGAATGTGAAAAGATGGGGCTGGCATTGTGAAGCTGAGCCTCATCCCTGCATGAAGAACAAGAACTAGCAGTAATAATCATACTGAGAAAGAAAATGTTTGCCTCTCTACTCACTTTTGCAGCAGTGACCTTTTGTAGTGAATATGTGAAGAAGCATGTTGTAAAAAACAAAAATATTCAATATGAAGAACTTGTGTCTGCATGCAATTCCATGCAAATCTCTACTGCATCCCATTTTCTTGATATGGTGTGAATCATGTAAGTAGGACTTTCATGTGACTTTGCATCTGAGTGCATATTACCATGTTAGGTCCTATTCTTAATTAATTACATTAATTTGAATAGGAGAAAAGAATGCTGTTGTTCAAGCTAGATAAGAAAATTGCTTTTTAATTTGTATAGAACTATAAATAAGCTAAATAAAGTTACATCTCTTCTGTGGTATCTTTTTGATGCAGGATCCATGCATTTTTAATGAATGTGACTAAAGCAAAAGCAAGCATGCTGTTGCACATCTTGTGAGTCATGATTTAAACAGTTATGATTTCTAACTCATTTTGGAACTTGACATCTAAACACTGGATTTAGCAATCCAAATCCTGTCGTCCAGTCTTTTAAATTCTTATTATCTGGAGCAAGGAAATAAATTTGTTTTATCTTGTATTTAAGCTTATTTCCTTTACCAATTATTTGCTTTACAGACTAAATTTTTTAAAGTTTCAGTTATTTCATAAGTTTTAGGTTTCAATTTTTAACTGTTAGTATGGATAAGATAATTATACCAGAACCTGACTGTAATTGAAAAGATGTAGGGTGATACCCCCATATGATAAATGAATATGGTTTTCAACTTTTAGTTTTCAGTAAAAGTTTTGCATTATGTCTATTGCTCTGAAAGAAAAAAATTTTCTGAAAGCTCTACAGAATTCTCTGAAATCTACAATATTTCGTATACATGTCAAATTATGCTGCATGGATGAACTCTGGGGATTAGAGACACAGAAGAGCTTTTTTACAGATTCTGTTTTGCAATCCCTAACATAAACCATTTGATCTTCTCTCTATTGTTTGTGCTCATCTTTAAAACTATTAGAATATGTAATTGCATATCCTTTTCCTGGAAAAATTACCGGCAACAGGTAAGCAAAGCTTTTATCCTTTGTGGGATATGCATTATATGGGCATTAGTAAGTTTAACAATATTCCATACTAGTAAAGACTTGAATTGAGCCTTGCAAAACTGGATTATGTTCTATGCAAGCTTTATGTTTACACTTTCAGTCAGAGTAATTAATTTCCTTCTGTAGTGACATCTTTATCTCTTATTTATGCTGTGTTTTAAATTTGTTTTGGAAAATTAAGGAGGAGGAGTGAGACAGACTACAGTTGTTTGCCCATGATCTTAACAGTGTGGGGCCTCGGTTACATCACAATAATGCATCATTGTGAGAATAAATGCTAAACTAGTTGAACAGTGAGGTGAAAAATCAAAGTTTTCAATTTAAAAAGCCTTCAGGCTTTTTTTCTTGATTTCCAAAATGAAGATGGAAAAAAATACTACAAAAATGACCTTCCATGCCACCGTTGTAATGTCAGGTCTTGATGGCGTAATTTGCAAAGATATCAAAGACCAGAATGAAATTCTGTGAAATTCATGGAAGACTTCTGGCATGGGATCCAGGTTGAATCCATTCGTGAAAAGCAGGAACATGTGATTCTGCAGCCTGAGCTGTAACCACGCTTCACAGTGTCTGGGCAGCAGACTTTTGGGAAGAGTCTGACCATCTGTGGGCTAAAAAAAGATAACCCTGTGTCCAGAAACTTTGCCCACAGTAAGTTGCAGGATGAGCTGTGTCCTCACACACTTCCATTCTCACAAAAAGGTGAGGGAGCTCTTCTAACAAGCAGTCAGCACCAACCCACTCTCCAGCTGCACAGGCTTGGAGCAGACTTTGTGTCACCAGATTTCCATTGACCACTGCCCAACATTTTTTTTTGTTTGTTTTGTTTTTTTGGTTTTGTTTTTTTTTAATGAGACATTCAAAAGTCTCCAGAGAGAAATACTGTTGTCATTCAGGAAGTGTGGAAATAAAAATTTGGAACAGGTTATAAAATTCTGGCTTGAGAAATTATGCATATAAAGGGGATGCATTATTGAAGATATATTTACTTTTAAAGAGTTTTATTAAGGTAAAGCATAAACTTAAAATAAAGCAAAGAAAGATTTGAATAGCAACTGAGGATAATTCAGTTAAAACTGTTTAAAAATCCTAATTCTTGACAGTCTTGTTATTTGATATTATTTTCTTCCCTGGAGTTTTCTCTTCCAAGAAAACCGTCTAAAAATCAGAAAAAATAGTAAGATAAAGTAAATGCAGCCAACAACGTCCTCAATGAAAATCTTGCCTTCATTGTCATCTTGATATTGAGAAAATTATTCTTCATTTATGATTATTCTATTTACCTTCTGTTGTTTGAATCACTCATTATTCCTTGTGGTAGAGACAGACAAGTAGCTGATGTTTTTGCCTTTGACATTTTGCTATTACTAATGTTCATCACAACATTTTCTAATATCCATGGGGTTTTTTTAATGTGAAATTGTAAATGCTGAATATTATCCCTCCATCTATCTTGTGTGGAGAAAGGCTACTCACTTTGATGGATAGACTCTACCTAGAGTTTAACCACAAAAATTTGGATGGAGTAATGGCCACTCTGAGGTCAGGATTAAATACATATTGCTCAGAATTATCAAATGCCTTTCCTATTTTTTATTCATAAGCTTCTACAAAAGCAGTAGAAATTTCTTTTCCTGAAAGAGCTTGACCTCTGCCCCTTGCCCTGGAACTTCTGCTGGCAGTGGAATAAGTGCAACAGAAACAAATATCAGAATCTTCACCAAAATGTCTGCATGTGTGACAGGGAAATTTGAGTTCTTTTGAGGGAAATAATAATGATATCCTTTGTAATTTGTAAAAATGAGTACAATTTTAGTCTGATAAAGAGAAAATAGATCTTATTTTTTAAAACATGTATGTTGGGAATGGAAATCTGAAAAAAATGCCTACTTATGACAAAGACTTATATCTCTAAGGAAAAAACTCTCACTGTTAAAAGATTCAGAAAATAGGGCATATATACTCACATAAGATTTATTTCAAACAAAACTCAGAACTATTGACCAAAGCAAACTGTTAATATGAAGGTCCTAGAACTGCTTTGAGAATGCTCAAAGATGTAGCCAGAAGAGACTCAGCATGTACACTATTATTATTAGAGTCACCACTACAACAAAGGGAAACACACAAACCAAGAGAAAATTGTTCTGAACAAGTCAGCGCAGGACTAGGTGACCTCGTAACACAGCAGATGTTAAGAAGTCATATTTGTTTACAGATGAAACAGTGCACATGTCAACATACAATCCCAATTGGGAATGGGCAATAAAAACAGTATTACTTGTTAACAAAAACAATATTATTTGTTTAGCAAAGAACAAAATGTGTTTCTCAAAATTCTTAAGACCTGCTTTCAAAAAGGCTTTATTTTCTCAGGAACTGCATCATTTAAGTCCTTTGAAAATAAGCCTCTGAGTTATCCACTTAAAATAAAAAAGAGAAATGTATTGCCAGATGTTTTTAAATTTGTGATAATTCCCCATTCTCACTCTTTTGAGACATAACACATTCTGAAACCAAAACCTCTATGATAAAATGAATTCTTAGAATGGAAATCCTTAGAATGGAAACAGAAAAAGTGAATTGGATATACTCGTAAAGAGTATGAAAAAGGAATTCAGAGGAAATCTTAAGGAAAGAATCTGTCACTACACCAGCATGATTCACTTTGTTGTTGCTATTCTATCCCAATATTTAGTTAATTAAAAAATGCGTGATGAGAACATAATCTGTAGGAATGGAAACACTAATATCCATTTTCTGTTTCTACCAACAAAACTTCCAGTGCTTTTGTAGCTGGTACTGTTAAAATCCAGAGAACCCAAGATATTCATGAGCTGTCTTCAATGTTAATATGAATAAAAATGGGGCATTATTTACATAAATATCTCTTGCTACTATACAAAGCATAAAAGCAATAGATAAACTGTGGTTAGTGCTGGCAACTTTGAACTGTCATTTATAGCAAATACATTTGTTGGTTTACCTAGTCTATCCGTATCCAGGAAAAAATACCTGAAGAAATCCTGCTTGGTTTCTGCTTCTAAAGCTTGAAGGAAACAAACAAGGAGCAATCTTAACTTCTAGTTTTATTAGTAGTTGAACAGACAAGAAATATAACTCCAGGTGACAGAATGTATTTAGGTGTTCCAAAAAGACAATATAGTCAAATTAACAAGTTGAAATAACATGTGAACAGAATCAGGTGAATTAATACAGACAATGTTTAAGCTAAGATAAATATTCCATCCATGAGGCTATCATAGAGAAAAGAAAAAAAAATTAAGGAGAGGCAATGTCAGTTTCAATAGCTGTGAGTCCTGACCTGTAAAGGCTTTCTGACTCTGAAGTCAAGGCCAGTGCTTGTTTATAGGCAATGCAATTAAGCCATTATTTGCTTCAGGGCAAATGCCTGACTGTGTGGGAAGGATCCACCCTCCACTGAGGATTAAAGAATTGAAGGACAATAATAAATATTCTTCAGGAGAACGAGCACCATTGCTGGTCATAGCCTAACAAAATTTGATGAGGACTCTGGCTGTGTATAAAAAGAGCTTCTACCTCCCATTGCACTTGGTGCAAGTGGAACCAGAAGCTTTCTTTGTCAAAGATTCTTGTGGCTTGAATGAGTGTTTCACTGGATATAAAACTGCTTGATGGCCCAGGCCAGAGAGCCAGTGGAGTTCCATCCAGCTGGACCAGTCACCAGCCGTGCTCCCCAGGGCTCAGTAATGGGACCAGCTCTGTTTAATGTATTTATCAGGGATTTGGATGAGGGGATTGAGAGCACCCTCAGTCAGTTTGCAGATGACACCAAGTCTGCAGGAGAACAGGAAGGCTCTGCAGAGGGATCTGGACAGGCTGGATCCATGGGCTGAGGACAATGGTATGAGACTAAGTGCTGGATTCTGCATGAGGTTTACAACAACTCCATGCAGTGCTACAGGCTTGGGAAAAGTGTCTGGGAAGCTGCTCAGTGGAAAAGGAACTGGGGGTTCTGGTTGACAGCAGCTGAACCATATCCAGCTGTGCCCAGGTGGCCAACAAGGCCAATGGCATCCTGGTCTGTACCTGCAGTAGTGTGGGCTTCGTGATCTCAGAGGTCTTTTCCAACCTAATTGATTCTGTGATTCTGTGGCCAGCAGGAAGAAATGGCCTCAGGTTGCACCAGGAGCGGTTTAGATTGGATATTAGGAAAAATTTTTTCACTGACAGGGTTGTTGAGCATTGGAATAGGCTGCCCAGGGAAGTGGTTGCGTCTCCATGTCTGGAGCTATTTAAAAATTGCATAGATGTGGCACTTAGGGACATGGTTTGATGGTGGACTTGGCAGTGTTAGGTTAATAGTTGTACTCAGTACAGCTGATATTAGAGGCATTTTCAAACCTAAATGCATCTGTCATTCTGTGTGATGGTTGTTGCTGCCATCCAGCACCTCTGCACAAGAGAGACAGGTCATGACCTCAAGGAGGGTGAACTTTTGTAGTTGCTTTGGAAACAGCAGCAAAAGTGACTCTTCCCCTTAGATATTTATTTTCTACTAGTGCAGGTATAATTTACATGCATGCTTAAACAAACATACCTATGGGCAATAGTAAGCGTGTAACAAGAAGACAAACAAAAAGTAATGTCTTTATTGCAAAAGATAAAAATAATACATCACCCAGCTGCTTAATGAACCTAGTATTACTTGCTAGACTGCTCCGGCTACATTTAACTCCTAAGCAATTACGAGTAGATCAGTTAAAAAATAGAGTAAAAATAATGTATCCTTGGATTTCTTAATAATTGTAATATTATTGCAAAAATTTAATAGAAAGAAAAATAAATTCTTAAACTGCTCAAAAATTGGAATTGCAATTAAGAGATATGGTACCTTTCCATAGGTCAGAGTAAATGTAATTTTCTGCATGAAAACCTTTAGAAGGGTGGAAACGCATAGTTACATAACTTCTGCCCTATAGGGATAGCACAAAAGAGAAAAATTCAGATATAGTTTCAAAAGTCAGAGACGAAAATTTAAAACACCTTAACCTTCTGGTGTTAATTGTGGGCTTGTTCATAATACAATGTTCTGGGCATGCTACTTAAAGTTGTTTTGCCACTGATTCATTGGAGAAAGCTTATTCATTCATCAGAGAATAATTCAGCATGGAAACATCTCACAGTGAGAAGACTTATGCTGAAAATATGGCATGCCCTGAGGGAACTTTTAGTGGTTTCCTTCCCCAGGGCAGAGGCTGGAATATTGGTGGTGCTGACAGCCCTGTGTGTCAATACAGTGCTGTACATGGTTGATCTCCTCATGGTCATGAAAAGGAAAACATCTCAATTTCCAGTTGTTGGGGAAATGTGAATTGTTGGACTCCTGTTTCTGCTTCCATGTCTAAATGAACAAGGGAGAGCTGGTGGGTGGAGCACATTACACTCATCCTGGAAAGGAAAGAAATGGAAGCCAGCACAGGGTTTCTGCAGACTAAGTGAGAAGCTGTGAACTTCACTATGAATTTATGAATCAAAATGCACATTTCTTGGCCCATTATTTTACTGAGGTTGTAAAAATCATGTACTTCCCCTTTCCAGGATTACATGCAAAGTGCAGCTGATTCAAAATCTAGATTACTATTTCTTTTTGTGAAGGAATATAGATAAAAATTAGGCAATTGAACTGGATATTCCTGTTGGGTAGAAACTGATATATTTATTGTCAGCTGGAGATACTTTAGGGAGCAAAGATAATTTCAAAACTAGGTTTCCATTTGTATGTACATATTGTTATTTGTGTAACAGAAAGACTAATTATGTTGCTAGCAATTAATTTGCTGGAACACAGACAGGGTGTGTTGTATTCATACTGAACATGCATGATTTTGAAGTCTCCTTCTGGATGGCATAGCTCCAAAATTTTATAGGTCTTTTACCAATATTAGAAAAATTGCCTTGAAATGGTGTTCTCCACTCCCTCATCTCTCTTCCTCAAATCGGTTTTTATTTCCAGTTTTTTATGTCTAGAAAGTAAATGTGAAATCTTCCCACATTTACAATCTGATGCCTTTTCACACTGGAATCCCTTAAAAGAATTCTGACTCTGCTAAATCAAAATTTTTGTAATTGACTCAATGGCTGAGCCAAGTGATTTGCTCCATGTTCACCATCTTCCACATTACCAAGGTAACTAACCCAGAAAAATTAATGAAATATGATATTTGGACATTTTGATGGGAAGCTATATAGTCCAGAATCCTAAATTACTCTATTTTTTGTCATTCAGGAAACCATTCTTCCTTGTATTCCATCACACTTACCTGAAGAATATAAAGCACTGGCCAGACTTCCTTACAACGCAGAATTTAATACCGTAATAAGAAAGTAATGTTTAAATTGCACTGTGGATTTGAGAGAAACATTTAGAATTCAGCATACTGCATCAGCTTTTAAGACTTGGATAACCTTGTTTTAGCATTTATTTATATTATGATTCTTAACTATTTCTTCTCTCATTGGCTCTGAAAATGGAATCCCAGTGCTAACAGACCATTAAAATATTGTGGCAGAGATGCATAAGGACAGGTAGTAAAAAGTTATTTTTTATCATTTACTATTGCAAATCACATTGGTCCAAATTCTTAAAACAATATATACAAATATTTGACAGTGCCCAAAAACTACTTTGATTAAAATAAAGCTATTCCTAGGGTAGGCTGCAATACGGCTATACTTTTCTGCTTCAAAATCTTGAACTGCTCTCTTAGTAACCTTTTTGTTGTTGTGCCACTAGACCATAAAAAAGAAAGATAGTTTTATATAGAAAGGTTCTTGCTCAACTTCTGAGACAATAAAAAAGAAGGTCATAGGTGATACTTCTATTAGTGTTGCCTTGTTTATGTAATAAATCAATTTTTTCAAACATTTCATATAAACTCACTGATTAAAAACATCAAACCATGCAATTTAGCTTGCATTCAAGTGAGTGTAATAAAATCCAATCTTCTTTTTCTAGGATTGTTCATCTCTAACCTGAACTGAGAAAAACATTTACATACTTCTTTCTTACAAGGTCTATTTATTTAAGAGAACTCTAAGGTATACAATTGCTCAGTTCTTTTGATCTTTATTGCACAGATGGAAATAAACCTAGATATGTATGTAGGAACATGTGCAAGCTGTTCTTCTGGAGAAGGTTTTGTGTGCCTTGGAGTCTTTGAGAACCCTCTGTCCTGTTCTCAGGGAAAGAGCTGTAATACCTGGCACAGCACTCTCACTGTACTCAAATTCACCAGTTACGTTTTCTACTTCAGCAGGAGAGCAAGAAAAAATACTGAATACTGACTGCTAAAGCAATGATATCTTTCATTTCCAGAATAAGGGGACAATGTGGATATATATGAGATGGTTTCTTAACTGTTACAATAGCAAAAATGCCTTCTCCGTGGTGAAAGTCTCAGCACTCTGATCTTAAAAAACCTAATACATCAGAGATTAAAATGCCAGCTTGTTTGTTAATTTTACAAGAAAATGGCTCTCTTTTTCTTTAATAAAAAATTAGACATGCCTGTAGTTCTTTTGCCTATAAACAAAAATTTTATAACCTACAATAAGAGTTTTGATGACAATCCTGGTTAGATTTAGGCAGTTCTTCAATATAATTTTCTGGCCTGTATACCCAGGACAAGACAGATATTCTCAAACAATATCTGGATGACTGCCACATCCAGAGGAAATATACTGTTATCTGTGATCTTGAGACATCACCCCATGAATTATTATTTATTTTATCAGAAGCTGTTCCCTCATCCTCAGTTATAATATAAATAAAAACTTTAATAAGGCCGATGGAACAATCAGAGACTGCTCTTTCTGAAGATGACAATATTCTCCTGTAACACCTCCATGACCTCCCTCCCTTGCTCTCCTGGTACGAGAGTAATGCTCACACTGTGGTCAAGTGCCACACTCAGCTTCTGAAAGCTAAGAAGAAACCTCTTCCTGGCAGCAAAGTAAAAATGCCATGTGACATGGAACTAGAGAGAAAGATGATTTTGTTTTTAGAAAGTGATATTTCTGACACTTTTTACACTGTGTGCCTGCTCTGTTCTTTTAAGTAGCATTCACATTTGCCAAAACCCCCCAACTTATATGAGGCAATGGAGCAGAAAAACGAAGTAACCTAAAACCCTATGAAAGTAATCCCTTCCTTGGCCCAAACTGATAACGCTGGAGTCGTCTTGGTTTTTCACTGTGGACTGATGAGACCTCTGTAACATGACAGAAAATGCTGCATAACATCACAGTCACAAATTTGCCATTAACAGGATTTAAACTGAGGGGCTGTGGGGAAACCTGGCTCCTCGGACAATACTGCTGCAGAGATGCACTTCTCATTGCAGGGAGTCTTGTGGCAGAGCTTAAGGAAGGAGTGGAAAGGCGTGTTAGGGAGAGAGAAAGAGAAATAGATGGGTGGAATTACTCCCTTCCAACCCTGAGAGAGTCTCAGCAGGAGTCAAAGGAGCCCCACTCCTCTTGCCATGTGGCAGGAGGAGGAGACCTGATAGATGGGGGAATGTAAATGGGTCCCTGCTAGGGGAGGTAAAATAATCCCCCCCCAAACTCATCACCTTCCCAGGTGCCCTTACAGAATAGGTACAAGGCCATGGGTCCAGAGGGTGAGGCAGATGACACTGGAGGGTCTCCCAGTTGCACTTAGTCTGTCAGATGGATCACAGCCTTGGGTATTAAGAAGAAAAGAAGGGCAGCTGTAGTAGGGGACTCCCTTCTGAGGGGAGCTGAGGACCCTGTATGCCAACTGGACCCTTCCCACAGGGAAATGTGCTGCCTCCCTGGGGCCTGGGTGTGGGATATTACCAGGACACTCCCTGAACTGATTGAGCCTTCTGATTATTACCCAGGATGCTGATTCAGAGAATGCCTTAAAATAAAGGGATGCAGGGAAGATGGACACACTTAAAGAAAAAATCTCGAGGGTGCAGGAGCAGGCTGTTCCTATGGGGTAAAAGATGAGCCAGTGGTGAGTTCAAGCATAAAGGAAAACAATTTCTCCCTCAGCTTTGCTGTAGGCAGCTAGAGCTGCCACAGGTCTGGTACCTTCTCATTACACTGAAGTCCAAAGTGGGAGGTGGAAAGGCAGAGGAGGATTTTTAAAAATGTTTTTTAGGTTAGGATATCACATCATCAAGGCCTGGAATAGAGATGGAAATTTCCAGTCTGGGAGTGGTGAAAAGCCTATGGACCCTGCACAGGCCTGACTGGCCCCTTTCCTGGCTCTGATACTGTGCTGCAAGGTTTTTGGGAGCTATTCTAGACAGCAATAACAATAAAACCAGAACCCAAAATCCATAAACTACAGAGTCTCTTGTATAAGAACAAGGACAAAGTCACCTTAGATGACACTCTAGGTGTTAACAATCAAGCAGGGGGATTTGATTTTTTTTTTAAATTTGGATTGAAAAAGATGTAAACCAGACAACAAATATAATATATTACAGTCATTTTTATGTTCTAAAGTGCCCCTTGGTACCTCATGGCACCTCAAATGGCTCAGGGAAAAAGAGTCAGAGTTAAACTAATTAGCTAAGTAAATAAATAATTTTGTTCCAGCAGAGACTTCTGGAGAACTAGATTTTCCCTGTAAAACAGTGATCCTGGGACAAATTCTTGTTACCCAGCTGCTTTCAGCAAACAGAAATGAATCCTCTCTTGCAGCACTCAGAAGAACACTGGGCTTTTCCCTGGCCAGTCCACTCTTGCAGCTTCTAGTTTTTGAAAATCTTTGGAATAGATTCAAGTTTCTAAAATTCCCTGGAATACTTTCACTTTAATGATAGGGAATGGTCTCAGTGAGCACAGTATAAAAAACTGTCTACCTTTGGGAAACACTCTTGCTACTGTGCAAATAAAATTGGTGTTCTAAGATATAAGGTCTAATTTGTAATTATTTTGTGAGAGGCTTTGCTTTTGTATGGCTTAGCCTGCATTTGTTTGCCTGGAATGAATGACATATCTGACCTTTTTACTTTCAACTGCAAACCAAAGTCCATTTGCTGTGTTCCCATGCATTCCCATTTGCATTTAATTTGAAATTTCTGATGAAATTTTGGGAGGCCCTAGTTTGCAGAAATCAAGACCTGGGTCACTGAGCCATAACACTGAAGTGTCATCAGCCGTGGTAAGTATTATCAAAATAAAAATATCTTTTTTCTGCCTACTTCCCACAACTACAGCCCCTCAGGAGTAAGAAGGATGATGAAAAGATGATGAACACTGGGAATGTTGATGGATGAGAGGCTGGACATGAACCAACAATGTGCACTTACAGGCCAGAAAGCCCAAATATATCCTGGCTGCATCCAAAGCAGTGTGGCCAGCAGGTTGAGGGAGGGAATTCTGCCCCTCTGCTCTGCTCTGCTCTGCTCTGCTCTGCTCTGCTGTGGTGAGTCCCCACCTGCAGGGCTGCATCAGCCCTGGGCTTCTCAGCATAAGAAAGATATTGAGCTGTTGGAGCGAGCCCAGAGGATGGGCACCAAGATTAGAGGGATGGAGCACCTCTCCTATGAGGGAAGGATTGATCAGCCTGAAGAAGAGAAGGCTTCAGGGTGACCTAACTGAGGCCTTTCAGTACCTGAAGGGGCCTAGAAGAAAGATGAAGAGTGACTTTTAACAAGGGCCTGTAGTGAGAGGAAAAGGGTAAAAAGCCTTAAATTGAGAGTAGGTTTAGATTAGATACTAGGGGGAACCTCTTTTCCATGAGTGTGATGAGGCACCAGAACAGTTTGCCCAGAAAAATTATGGGTGCCCCAACTCTGGGAGTGCTCAAAGCCAGGTTGGATGGGGCTTTGAGCAACCTGGTCTAGTGGGAGATGTCCCTGCCCATGGCTGCTGAAACTAAGTGAGCTTTAATGACTTTTCCAACCAAAGTCATTCTATGATTCTGTGATTTGATTCTATGAATTTACAATAAGGTAACCAACAGAAATGGCTTCAACTAAAATTATAGATAGAGGTTAAAAGGTGATTAGATGTTACGTGCAAAATATCTGGGATTTTTCTGTTTTGTTCAACAAAAGAGTGGGAACGGGCCTCAAAATGGAGGAAAAAGCAATAAATTTCTACTTAAATCTACTATATATTGCAGAAAAGGTATGAAAAGGTTTCATATAGAAAAGAATATGACCTACCTAATAATGCTGTATTACAAGAAGACACACATCCTCTGAAGTTACTGATGTTGCATCCACTTGCCTTGTGACTCTGCTTCCAGAAATTCACTTTTACAGCTAAATCAAATGTTTGGTAAATGTGTCCAGACTGTAAACATATTGTGTTGACAAGGATAACAGAAATCTGCATCAAAGCAGCTCAGTTACAAGCTGTGTGTAAAACCAGATAGTCTAAACCCAACAGTTTTCCAAATTTTTAGTGTCTGGACAATGTTTGCAACTTTCAACAGCTGGTCTTTGTTGTTTTAAAATTTTGAAGTATACCATAGTACATGGGGTAAAACATTATAATCACACTTTTCTCAGAGTTTTCTCATGGATTGCCTTCAAGTGCTTCAATAAATGAACAGTGTTTTCCAGGTCTTGTTCCTGTACATTTTATACATGTGCTAGTGATTCATTCATGTGTGTTATAACCACAGTTGTGCACCACCTGGAAAGTTTACAGCTTGGGTAAACCAAGATTTCTTCTGCTTGCAGCTGCACAACCCCACGAAATTTAGGCTCCTTCCTTGAAGCCCAGCTCCTCCCAATGTTTGCCAGAGACTAGACATCCTCAAATAGGACAAAAGAAGGCCAAGGGAAGGCAATCTACCTGCAGACATGTGGGCATGTCTGACCTCTTTCAGAAAGCCTTCAAGGCACCTATGTGGTTTCACTATGTGTTAAAAATTACCGAGGGAGCAGCCTAGGAAAATATAGGTGTGCCAAATACTTCTCATAGCAAGTAATATTATGAAAAAGTTTGGACTTTCAAAGATCTATGAGTATGTATCAGGTCCCTAAACATGAAGTCATAAGAAACCAAAATACAATGGCTTCTTTTTAAGACAGCTGTAAAGCAGACGGCCATATTCAGAGGATGTAAACATCAGGAGAACCAGCTTAAGGTCAAAGTTGTCACAGGACCTCACAGAAATGCACACACTATCTGGGGAAAAGTAGGGATCCTGAACTGCCCCACAAAGCCTGGCCAAGGGGCTCCCTTATGGCTGAACTGAGGATGGGGAGCAGCACAGCAGCACGGGGATTGTCACTGCAGCCTCAACTGCACACTATGCTTTTTTTCTTACCTGTTACTCTTTTGCGAAATCCACGTGCTAAGAACTGTCTAAGCCTCTGCTGGGTCACCAGGACATGAATCTCATTTTTGCTGGATATTAAAAAGCCTGTCTATTGTCATGGGTCTGTGTTTTGTGGGACACAGTGGAGCCGCAGACACTCCCAGTGGAGACGTGCCTCAGCAGATTGGCATCAGAGTGAGCACAGGGAAGTCAAACACCATCTTCAGATGTTGCTCAGGTTGCCAAAGATGTATTATCATTACACAGTGAACATATAGTACTTTATTCCCCTGGTGAAATATTCCTAGCTATATTATCATGCCTAATGTTCCCCTTTTGATCTCAAGGTCTTCTATTTATGTCTGACTTCTGTGGAAGTGAAAGATGCAATTACTTGCATTTACAACAATCCTAACCAGAACTTGAACAAAATTGACAGTCTGTTTGCATTGCCTGCATGCAAATTGTTGGGCAAACAGGATTATGTTGGCAGTAGCAAACCTCATCTTTAGTAACGTGGGAAAAGACAATTCTTGCATCAATCAGCTATCTCAGCTGCCCTGGGAAAAGATAGCTGGAGCCTTGCACTTCCTGAAATCCAAAATTTAAAAATGTGCTGTGAAGCCAGAGTTTGTAAGTAACCTTGCAAGACACCTGAGACACAGGTCTCATCAGTCCTCTTCCCCAGTCCTAGCAACACCTTTGGATGGAGGGCATCACTACAGGATGCAGAGCTGTAGCCTGTGAGCCTTGACCTTCATCTTCAGGACTTACAGACCAACAGCTCATGAGGGTGCAGAGACTCCTTTTTATAATAACAAACACCTGGGGAGTTGAGAAAAACAGAAAATATTTAATCAATGAGACCAGCTGCTTGTTACTTGTTGTGTGGTCAGGGAGGAAGTGGAAGGTGCTTTTTCTTCCTGTGGGGCTGCTGCAAGGAGTACTTTCAGAGCTTCTGACTCAGAAACCTTCATTCACTGCAAATCTTATTAAGTGAAGCATTGGTAATGTTCAGCTGGGAAGGGCTGGACATCATTCAACTCTGACAATAGACCTAATGTTTTCATGTCTGTTTCTTTCCAAGAGCAGCCTGCCTGTCCATGATGTGTGATGCTACAGAACTTTTCATAGAATTACAAAGAGCACACTTGACACTGGTCAACTGAGGAATCCACCCAGCTGTACGGAGTTAGAGAACTTCTTGAAGATTTCCTATTAGGGTCTCAGTTTCTCCTTCCACCCCTCCCCTGTGAGATCCTTGTTTATCCCCACACTTTGAGCAGCTGTGCCCTGCTCCAGCACTTCAAAGAGGAGAGCAAGCAGAATTACCACTGGCTGCAGTGGAGAGGGAAGTGTATGGAGCCTACTTCCAGCCTTTCTGTGTCTGCACTGCTGGGACAGGGCCAAGAAAGCAGCAAAGACTAGGAGATTGCAGTTGGTAATGTTATCAGTGGGTGTTGGGGACAATATACTGCTGATACTTTTGGGACAAGATACTATTTGAGTAGAAGTGTATTGCCCATCTCTACTTAGTCTTGAACAAGATGCCAGGAATGAAGGAAGAAACAAGTGACTGTGGACAGTGCTGTCAATGCTTTGTCTGAAACGGGAACCAGTTTCCTTTAGAGTAACACTGCACACGCATGCCTCTTGAAAATAGTATGAGAGAATAGCCAAAACAGTGCAATTCACTTCAAAATTTTTCATGAAGATAGTTAATACAGTTGATTTAAAATTGACTGCTCTGGTTTTGAGCTTGCCCATGTCACCCCAGAACCCAGATCACAGAAGCAAAAAAGTTTGAACTCCCATCCTCTTGGGCATAACTTTCTCTTGGGGCATTAGTCCCTGTGGAAACAATCCAGTTATTTTGTTGTATTTGACAGTTTCACAGCCATCATAAACAACATGAAATGACCTTACTTTGAAACATTTGGGCACCCTGTCCTCTACTGCCTCAGGTCAGACTGAGGATAGGATGGAGTTCAGCACAGCTGAAGAAATGACTCATGTGAACATGCTCACAGCTTAAAAGCAATCAGAATTAAGGACCATTCTTTTATTGGGGATTCTTTGAAACTGCGTTTCCCAGCAAAAAAGAAGTCCCTCCAGTCCAAGCCCATTGCTCAAAGCAGGGTCAATTCAATTAAGGGCCTTGCTATTTCTTCTTATCTGTGGTAAATGGCTTTGTTTAGATGTTCTCTTATATAAATAAAAAATTATCATTTATATTTATGTTTCTATTTATATTTCTATTTATATTTATGTAAAGACACTTGAGGGGGAAAATATCTAGCCAGAATAGATTTACATAACAGTGAAGTAGAAAGCCAGTCAATAACCAGCTTTCCTACATTTTTTTTTCTTTAAGCAAAAGTAAACAGAACATGGCATTTTGCCTTGTACAGTGCTGTTACAGTTACAGAAAGACCTCTTTTCTTTGGACTGAAGACTTAAATATCCTTGTGCTTGTGTTGAATAAAATGTGATACTGGGCCATGCATTGCATACACATGGCATGTTGAAGGGCTGACTCCAGTCAGATATGCACAGAATCAAAGACTGTGGATTTCTGAGGCAGCCCAGGTATTGAAGAACATGGCAAAAGGGGGGGATTAGAAAGACAATGAAGTTTTACGTTTGATTTTAAGTTCTGTGCTGTAACCTAGGACCAGAAGTTTCAAAATATTAAGGTACTAGATTTAAATAAATCTGCTGAAAATTACTATACTTATATTCAATTTCAACATATCCTGAAAACACTGAAATTCTGCCACCAACCTTACTAGGAACAGAAAGTGTCCCTATTAGAACCTCTTTGTCTCTCTAATGACACTATGAATATTGGAGGGGGGTAATTTCTATAAAATCCATTGAAAATTTCATTAAAAGAGAGAGAGGGACTGTTTGGATAACTATGAGGATCTTAATTTGCCCAAACTGCAGTGCACAGGGAATCCAAAATGTCGATTTACAATGCTTCAAATCTATCCTTGAAATCTTAGCTTCTGAGACCATATTTGCAGTTCTCTTTATTAGGACAATTCTGCATTATAAAATAATATTCATTTATTGTTAATATATCTTGAGATTCTTGAACTTCCTTCATTTATGTCAGAGATGTTCCAAAAATACTGAACAAAATGAAAGATGTCCCAATGTTATTCACTTTCAAATTATCTATTTTATTATTTACTCTAATACTATTATTCTAATATAGCACACTTTATAATAAAAACTTTTAAGAGCAGTTGAAATTTTTAGAATTTTTTCAACAATATTTGTCTGTGGAAATAGCTGGAAAGAAGTTGTAACTGTGAAGCTTTTCCTTTCTTCTATCATATAGACTTTGCTATCTGTAAATTTTTGTAAATTTTTTCATAGCGTACTTATCTTCAGGAAGGCAAGAAAAGTGTTTCTGACATAATCATAATATAGCAATAGAGAGCAGGGGCACATAGATATAGCACCTTGTAAATGTAAAATAAATACATTTCCCATGCTCAGAACAGAGGAACCAAACCAAAAGGAAAATAAATCTGCAGAAGTTAAATGTTTTCTTCCAATAAGTGTTTTGGAAGGATGGGTTTGGCAGTGCCTGAGCCCCAAAAGAAAAGGGGCAACCTGAGTTTCTCTCACCAGGTCCCAAATCTGCCTTCAGCCCACAGAAGGGAGAACCTGACCCTACCTGACACAGGGCCCTTGAACTCCACTAGGACTGTAGGTCTGAAGGATCACTTCTGGGAGGAAGTTTATCCTTGCTGTCAAGCAAAAGATGCTCATACTAAAGGGCAATCAATCAGACATAAAACACATAGGGGGAAATTAGGAACGTAAGGCGACAGGTGAGGAAACCTTTGGGATTGGTAAAAAGCCAAGAGGAAAAATCTATACATAGTTAAGAGAGAGAAAGAACACTGTTCTTGTGAGTGAGATCAGTGAACAAATTGTGTACCATCTGCAATGCAGAGATACAAATAACTCACAGAAAAATATCCTGGTCTAAGGAATAAGCTTCTGAACAGATTCTGGAAGCACACTATTACCACTTGTAAGCCGGAATTTGCTGAAGTAGTGACCTTCTGCTTAGTACAAAGGGGAATAACAGCTAGGGAGGGTGGCTGGTGCTGGTGCTGCCTGTGGTCTGGCTGGATACAGGAACACTGTTGGACAATGTTGAACAGACAGCCACATCTGCCCCCCTCAGCAGGAGAAAAGCTATGGCCATGTGGATCCCTGCAGCATTTAGTTAGCAGTGGAAAAATGAAAAGCTTCAGGCTGGATCTCTGAAACATTACAGGAAAGTCACTGTGTACTACAGTTCAGGACCAAATAAAAAGTCACACAAACAAGGGAAGAAAATGTTCTCTTGAAGCAAGTGTTAAAAAACAGAAATACATTTCACCTGGCAGCTTGTTGCATTTCACTGAAGTAACTGAGTGGGCAAGTGAGTTCGCAGGGCAAGCTGAAAGGATGCCTACCTTGATATCTGGCTTGATGGCAATAATAGAGTCTGGCTGAGGTCTCTCCTTGCAGAGATTGTAGGCACACTTATTCCTCCCTCTTTCATTATAGAGAGAAAAAGAAAAGCAAACATTCAGGAAACTGAGTGACAGATGAAAGAAAAGGAAGATAAAGCCTTGAGGTAACAGATCAACCTCTGAACAAGCAATGAACAGCTGCACATGTGCTTTACACAGAGCCAAATCTAAAGTGAAGAAGAAAATTAGGGGAAATGGCCCATATTTTTAAGTGGAAGTTTGTTGGACTGCAGATAGCATTTGAGGATAATGCGTAACAGATGGTAACTTAATGGGAAGGGAGACAGAAAGCAATTTACAGTATATAAACTGTTCTGTGAAATAGTAGGGCAAAAGAAAGTGCTGAAGGGATTAGGGATAACTAGCAAATGGTACAGAGAGTGAAGGAGCTGTGGCCTGCTTGAGATAAATAAGAACCCGCATCTGTTGGCTATGTTCTGGGCAAAAGATAAAGAGACATGGATATCCACTGAAAATAAGAAGAAAAGGGGCAAAAGGGACAGAGAACATTAGCACAAGTGCAAAGTCAGTGTACAGAAGACCAGTAAAACCTTAACTGAAGGAGTGTTTGTAGGAGTGCTCCATGTTTCACTGTCCTGTATCTAAACTGCAGCAAAAGGAAAATTAGAAATCAGAACTATATAGAATGCACCTAAGAGTTAAAGAAAAGGAATGTTTTTCATTTACTGAATACTGTTACTTTCAAATAGCCAGTGTAGAGGAAGTAATTAGAAAAGGATAGTACTATACTTTCTTCTGTAGCCCTCCCTTTACCTGCCCCTTGATACTACGATATTTTTATTGCTGGGCACAGGCAGAACACAAAGCCATGATGTTACTGTGGTACTTGGAACATTAGGCCATACTTGACTCTTGATAGGATCATCAGATCAGGACCTCCATTAATCTTACTTGTAGGTCCCACGTCTTGAGGGAAAGGGAGAAAGACCTCAAATCATAGTCTCATTTCCCATCAAGGTGCTCTTTGCACACAGAGATAAGTTGGCCTTAGGCAGGGACTCTTGCTGTTAGGCTTCTCCATCTGTGTAAATGCTTGAATTCATGTTTACCCTGGAGAGTAACCATTTGTTAAGGCATTAAGTTAGGAGTGAGCATTAGCAAGTGAATATTTGAATATTAAAATTCCCAGAAATACTTCTGGGGTAATCTAGCTGAATAATTGAGCTCTAATAAGTGAAAGTGTAAGCAGGAATTTTGAGATGAAGTGAGCAGCACAATAATGCTAATGTCTGAAGACTGCAAAGGGAACCTAAGTACCACTAAACTAGAGTGACAGTGCCCAACCATGACCATCTGTCCCCAAAATCCATAACTGAGCAACATCTAGGCTCTATCACAAGGAGAATGTGTTGGGACACAAAGCTGAGAGGAGGGGCCAATACCCCAGAGTGCTGTGCTGTCCTTCAGAAGGGCTTCAACAGATTGGACAGATCAGCAGAGATGAAATATCTGAAATTCATCAAAGGTAAATTCACAGTCCTGCACCTGGGGAGGAAAAACCCCAGGAGTCGGTATAGGATGGGAGCTAACTTGCTGTAAAGACTTCATAGAGAAGGATCTGGGGGTCCTGGTACACAACAAGCTGTCCATGAGCCAGCAGAGTGTCCTTGTGGCCAAGAAGGCCAGTGGTATCCTGGGGAGCATTAGGAAGTGCATAGTCAGCAGGTCAAAGGAGGTGATCTTGCCCCTCAGCCGTAGCGAGACCCATGTGGAATGCTGTGTCCAGTTCTGGACTCCCCAGTACAAGAGAGATGTGGAGCTTCTGGGGCAGGTCCAGCAGAGGGCTACAGAGATGGGCAGGGGACTGGAGCATCTTTCTTTTGAGGCCGAGTGAGCTGTGCCTGCTCAGTCTTGAGAAAAGATGACTGAGGGAGGACCTCATCAATGTCTATCAGTAACTGAAGGGAAGATGCCAAGAAGATGGAGCCAGGCCCTGCTCAGTGGTGCCAAGAAATAGGACAAAAGGCAACAAGCAGAAACTGAAGCATAGGAAATTCCACCTGAATATGAGGAAGAACTTCTTTACTGTGCAGGTGACTGAGCACTGGAACAGACTGCCCAGAAAGGTTGTGGAGTCTCCCTCACTAAAAGTATCCAAGAACTGTCTGGATGCCATCCTGGGCTGTGTGCTCTAGGATGACACTACTTGTGCAGGCAGGTTGGACCTGTGTGGTCCCTTCTGACCTGACCCATTCTGAGATTCTTTGAATTATTTAGCATCTACAGAACTCAGCCTGTGGAGACAATAGACAGTGTAGATGATAGACAATACCAAGGGAAGTACAGTTTTTAAGTATTGCATCTTGGTTGAGAAAGCAGCAACTTTAATCCAGAATTTACATCTCTGATTCTTCCCTGAAATACTCGGATTTTTTTCTTTCTATATAGTAAGGAGAACAAAAAACTCACTTTTAAATTCAGAGTCTAGAGACTAAGATTGTTAATTATGATGTGGTAGCCTGCCTCACCTTCCTTTCTGCAAGACAACATTCCAAAAATCTGGAGAAGAATGGATACTATGAAAAAGGAAATGGATAAAACACAAAATTCTTGTAGAAAAGAGGCCAGTTTTATTTAACATTTAAAATGGAAATAAATATCTGAGAGGCTATTTATGGGCAAAGTGAAACATGACAATTAAAATTACTTTAAAAGCAGCAAGAATCATGAAATTGTAGTCAACTGAAAGTAAAAAAAGACAGAAAAAATTTTCATAAAATTAATTATTTACCTCTGTAGTTAAGAAATTTTCCTGCGTCATTTGTAATCTATTCAGCAGATATTTAGCTGAATGTAGAAGGAAACTAGCAAGCCCCAGCATGTGTTAATGTGAAACTCCTATATTTTAATGGATCTGTGTTCACTTCACTGCATCTACAAAACTCCTGCTAATAGAAAGTAATATTGTGTTAATGAGTAGTGCAAACACATTAAAGGCCATACATACTTGTAACAACAAAGCCTTGAGAATGACACAATTGAGATTAATGGTGTCCTATGGATTCTCTGAAAATCTAGAACTAGCTGGTCCTTGTTAAAGTGCTAAATACTATTGCTACAGCAGTTTGAGTTACAGTGACAGTCTAAAAATAACCAAAAAGTGTTTTTTATTAAAAGATCTAATTGTCAATACTGACATATCTATTCACATGGATACTGAAAACTTTTTACTAAGATTTTTTCTTCTTTGACTCTGCAATTGGCAGCCAAACAGATTAAGATGATCCCACTTTGTCACAGAATCATAGAATCAGCAAATCACAGAATATCCCGAGCTGGAAGGTATCCATAAGGATCATTGAGTCCAACTCATGGCCCTGCACAGAACCATCCCCAGGAGTCACATCATGTCTCTGAGAGCCTTGTCCAAACACTTCTTGAACTCTGCCAGGTTGGTGCTGTGACCACTTCCCTGGGGAGCCTGTTCCAGCCCAGCCACCTCTGGGTGAAGAATCTTCTTCTAATATCCAACCTAAACCTCCCCTGACACAGCTTCAGGCCATTCCCTTGGGTACTGTCACTAGTCACCACAGAGAAGAGATCAGTGCCTGCCCCTTCCCCTCATGGGCATCTTCAGTATAATTGTTGTGACCCATGGATTTGCCATTAATGTCCTAATCCAGCCTGCTGAAACTTTGTAAATACTGGAGATGAGCTGGAACAACGTATGAAAATAAAGTACATTTAAGTACATTTACATCTGTTGCATTGTAACAGATGAAAAGCTAAAAAAAGTATTTAAGTAGTTTGCTTCTATATGCCAACAGTAAAATTAGCTCAGCTGTTAAAATGCAATCTTCCATAGAGAGGTTAGACTTCACAGTGAGAAACACATCTCAATTTACTAACAAAAGTCAAGACATTATTATTAAATGCCCTCATATGCATGGTACCATTTGTTAACCAGAAACAGGCCTCCCATGCCATAGCATGGTAATTTAGCTATAGGATTGTGGACCCATTGTAGAAAAAGTCTTGTAGCTTTATATAGATATAAATAGATTTATAATAGAAAAGAAGGTTCTACCAAGTTGTGGTCAAAGTTTACAGAGTCTCCAAGATATATTAGGAAATTTATGTAGCAAAACTGTGGAATTTTCCCAAAATGGAGAAAAGGAAAAAACAAAATAAAGGCTTACAGACTGTTTTTTATCTGGTGATATCTAAAGTTAACTGAAAGTTAACTTCTAATAAGAAATGCAAACTTACACCTAATTTGAAAATAAACATGTGCCTACTGTTCATCTCTCTACAAGCTGTAGAATAGAAGTACTGGTGGAAGCTGTATTAATTTACCACAGGCCAGCTGGAGGCTGGACAGCCTGGCATGAACAGGCTGAGAAAGGGCCACTTCTCTGGGAGAGGGGCCCCCACTTGTCTTTGCTTATTGTGCCATGCAAACCTGAGGACTCAGAGACTGATGTCTAACCCCATTAGCCCGGAGAAAAGGAGACTCGGGGATGACCTTATCGCTCTCTACAACTCCCTGAAAGGTGGCTGTAGTCAGGTATGGGTTGGTCTCTTTCTCCAGGCAACAACTAACAGAATGAGAGGACAATCTTGAGCTGCATCGAGGGAAATATAGGTTGGATATTAGGAAAAAGTTTTTCACAGAAAGAGTGATGAAGTACTGGAATGGTCTGCCCAGGGAGGTGGTGGAGTCACCATTCCTGGATGTGTTTAAAAAAAGATTGGATATAGTACTCGGTGCCATGGTCTAGTTAAGGTCTTAGGGCATGGGTTGGACTTGATGATCTTGAATTTCAAGACTTGATCTTCCAACCTAGTCATTCTGTGAATTCTGTGAATTACATATTTCTCTTATAGGTAATTTTCCCCATTTTTCTTCAATCACTATGTTAGGTTTTGCTGTATCTTATTTTACTCAATGTCAGATAATGCTTTAGACTTTTGGACCCAAAATTCTTTTCATAGAAAGAAGGTATCATGGTTGCTTTGCATCGTCTTCTTGGACAAGTAATTAGTTGGACTACTTTACCTTTCCAAATAGCAGAGTGCTTGAGGAAAAAATGACTATGACACAAAAATTGAATAATGAAGTATTCATATTAATCTTCTTTTATGTTTTGCAGAGGCAAATAAATCAATATCTTATAGACTTACATAACAATCAGCAAATAAAACTGGCAGATAGTGAATGCAGAAAGACTTCCCATTCATGCCATGAGTGGTTTATGACAGTAATATATTATTGATGCTCTGTCTACCCGTAAGATTCAGATACTCTAAAAAACAGCTGAGCCCAAATGTCCCATAAGTAATTTTCCTACTGTACACAGTGTCTTTGTCAGGCTTTCTGAAATACTGGCTGACCAGCAAAAAGGTAGAATAAAAGTATGTGTAGGGTGTAAATCAATCACATTCCTCCCCATTTGCATGAAAGAGTTAAAATTTTAAATTTCTTAGCTATGCCACTAAGTCAATCCTTTCCTATCACTTTCTCCAGCCTGAATGTACCTTCTTCTGAGGTTTTCTAGAATTTGTCCTATTGCTTATATGTCTCCATGTGCTGATTTTACTGCAAAAAAACCCCTACACATCTAGTATTCGCTCTGCTTCTTTCCTCCCCTTCCACCGAACCTCATCATAGCCATTTCTAATTTGTTGCCTTGGGCTGCTGACAATTACCATTTAAGGAATGATGTCCTGATGTACATATTTCAATGCAGAGCAGATTGCTGAAGCACTGGTGTGAGACTGCTGCTCTGAATTCCCTGATGTTCAGGCACACTCTCTGCCCTGTGTGCTACATGGAGACCTGCTGAGCCAGGAGGGCACAGTGGTGTGGAGGAGAGGGATGGGAGCCCTGGCAGCCGGTGGGAAGAGGAGTCTCTCTCTGCCCCTGTTCCTCTCTCTGTCCCCCAGGGCACAGCTGCTGCCCCAGCCTTGCTGATTCAGCTGCACTTTTCCTGGGTGAAGGGCAGGTACTCCAGATGCTGTCTCAGATGGCCACAGAGAAATCAGCAGTAAGAAACAGGGAATAATTCAGGTAATTACTTCTCATTTCAGCACCCAAAGCACCATAAGTGAAACTTTCTGAGGAGTATACCTGAGATCTCAGATACAAGCTATAGTGTTTGGCCTGTCCTGTTCCTGCATTAGAAGGCTTTCACCACCTTAAAGCATAACTTTAAGACACACAAGTCACACAAGAGTTGTATTGTATTTTTAGTATGCAAAGTCTTCAATTTGAAGTTATGTAACCAGAAATAAACAGGTTATACAAGTTATAAATTGTAGACTACATAGATTTCAGTAGGGTTGGGAAAGATGGTTGTGTTGTATTATACTAAAAAAAATTTCTGATAGTGTCATCAACGGAAAACAACTATTTTGAATACAATCTAATTCAATGCAAAAATTCAATAAGAAATTGGAGAGTATTATAAGAGCCAAGGGTCACTACCATTAAAACATCAAACATAAGTTCAGCCTGTGATGGATATTTTAAGGAGGGTGAATGTGTACCTTTATTGTGGGAATAAAGTATGAACAAAGTAGTGGTGAAGAGCAATAACTGTTAGAAAGGAATGATATATAAGGTGTTAACATAGGTGTTAGCAGCAAACAGAAAAAACCTACACAAAAACCCTAAGAAGCAACCAAGCAAATCTGGTTTGAGTTAGGTATGATTTAACACAGCATAAATATACTGAAAAGGCATTATATATATATATATAATTAATAAATTTATATACGTATCATAATAAATATTAACGATTCATTATTAATATTAATTGTTATTAGTTATTAAATAATTATTATTGATATAGTAGTTATTATATATATAATATATCATGAATAGATAAATATATTTATAAAATACACACACACACATATATATAATACATATACTGAGGAAAAACATAACTGTTTTCCAGTGTTTTCTTGTGATCTTGAAAGCTTCCAGTGTTCAATAAAATCTTGAGATACATACCTGAAACAGCAGGCTGAAACTCCCCAGTAACACAACTTCTTAAAAAGATCTATAATAAACTATTTATCAGGAGGTGTGTTTAAAATTTTGCTGTGCTTACAATTATTTTTTCACATGCTTTCAATTTTTACAATTCTTCTTTAAAACAAAATATCAGTCTTGAAATAAATCTGTCATGATTGAATTCTGAAATCAAAAATTGAGTAAATAAATTTGTATCCTTCCCAGTCTCTCAGTGGGACAATTTTCCTTGAAGAACTTTTCAATGCTTATATAATCCACTTCAGATTTGTTTGAAGAATAACTGCTATAATGTTTTGGCTCTTTCTAGATGAAACTATTGTGAGATGTTAGACTAGATCTAAACCAGAATCACGGAATTGGTATGAACTGTTTTACTGGTTTCAATCAAAATACAAGGTATAAATTGTTATACTGGTTTCAATCAAAATGCAAGTTTTTGTTTATGAATTTCTTTTGTTGTTCTTTGGCAATATTTTGAAGAAAATTGTGTGAAACTATTGTCTAAGGACTTTTCCCATAGTTAACCTGAAAGAAAATTAAAAGTTATGACACAATTATGCAAAAACTATAAAACTGTAAACATTTTATTGTCTGTAGCACTGAACATAAAATGATATGGTTCACCATGTAAGAAGTAAGAAGTAAATTCTCTGTAAGTAAGAATATAAGGCATTCTGTGGATGAATTTACATAATTATTTTGTGTTCAGCTGGTGCATATTTAAGCAAATTGGCTTACAGCACACAACAGTATTTGATAGGAAAACTGTATTCCTCTTGGAAGAAAATTAATTTAAAAAATGTACCATGGCTACATAATTGAATTCAGGTGCTAATGTAGTCCCTCTAAAATAAAGGCCCTAAAACATGTTTTAGAGGATATATGCAGAAACCAAAATTTTCACATTACAGAACCGCTCCTACTCTCCTGAACTAATAATTAATGTAGCGATAACAAAAGCTATTTGAGCTATTTGTTTTGGTAACTTAAAAAAAAATGTTGTCTTTCACTACCTGCAAATCAAATTATTTCTGAGGTAGTTTTTAAATTTGTCAGTTGCTGTAGTGCCCACTGTCCTGTCACGATTGTTAGGTTTCAGTTCTTTGTTGAGGAGCTGTGTGCTGGTGAAGCCTGGCAGACAGGTGATGGAGGGAACACCTGGGGCACCAGGACATGCAGATTGCTCTCTGCTGCTGGGCTTGGTTGTGCTCTCAGAGTCTTTTCCATAACCTTGGGAGCTTGCTCTTCAAGGGGCACGACAGGTCTGCCATGGAGAAATGGGATGAATCTGGTCCAGAAACAGTGCAATGATTCTTGCTAACCTTATGTTAATTTCCATAAGGAATTTCTCTCCTTGACTTTTAACGGGAGAAATAGGGGATGAGTGTGCCTGTATGAGAGATTCCTCTCACAAGAGGCCTGAGCAAAAAGGATCCCATCTTAAGTGCATATAAATTTATGTGTGCTTCCTGGGACAGAGATAGGGAGGGGGATAAATTATCCTGTGAAACACAGAACGGCACAATTAGAATTATGAAGATGTAGTAGGTAGCTCACAACTAGACCACTGCAACTGATAAACTGAAGCTATTTGGGAAAGACAGGCTGTGAAGATGAGACCTGGGGGATTGCTACAGATTGCTCAAGTAATAAGGGAGGAAGGGAAAAAACCTTTAATAACTTGAAGGATCCTCTCAGTTGAAAGCTCTGGTTATCATGGGGGACTCTAATCACTCCAACATCTGCTAGGAGAGCAACAAAGCAGGGCATAAATGATGATTAATTTGTGTAGCTGTGAGACACACTGTCAGAAAAGAATGTTCTGCAGATCCTGCTACTCATAAACAATGAAAAACTCATTCTCCAACCAATGACAGTCATTGGGAGCTCTGGCTGCAGTGACCATAAGCTGAATTTAAACACCTAGGGAAATAAAGAAGACAAGCAGCAAAGACACCAGGTTTCAGGGGGACAATCTTGTCTACTTCAGGACCTTGGTAGGCAAGATCACTTACGAGGCTGTCTGAAAGAGCAAAGAAAGCAAGAGATAGATTGTCAAGGACAATCTCCTCAAGGTATAACAGTCTGATTGAATGGATAAACAGATAGGCAGTTTTTGCAGGAGGCCAACATGGCTCAACAGATTAGTCTTGAGCCTGAAAGCAGAAAGCAAGCTTATGGAAATGGAATACACAACCAAGGATGAATATGAAAAAATTATCTGGGCATGTATGGGAGGAATGAAGAACACAGAAATGGCTCAGGTCCAAGTGTCTCCTTTGCACTAATCCTTACTGGCATAGTTTGTTCTTCCTGGAGAAAGTACTATCCTCCTCTGGGAGAAATCAAATTGGTGACCATTTTGTTCAGCTGGATGCACACAAGTCCATGGGATCAAATACTGAGACATCTCAGAGATGACACAGCAAAGCTGTGGTCTGTTAGGCTTAGAAAA
The DNA here is from genome assembly GCF_052056855.1 of Sturnus vulgaris. Lineage (NCBI taxonomy): Eukaryota > Metazoa > Chordata > Aves > Passeriformes > Sturnidae > Sturnus > Sturnus vulgaris. The sequence continues at coordinate 127,575,449 of NC_142243.1, forward strand.
GCTGTGATGGCTTGATAGGCTTCCAGTAACTGGGAAAACAAAGCAAACACCATTCCCATTTTTAAAAAATGCAAGGAAAATCTGGAAAATACAGGCTGGTCAGCCTCACTTTTATCCCTAGAAAGACTGTGGATTATGTTTTTGTGTCCTGAGACACAAAAATAAAAGCAAAAAAGGTGAACCAGAGGACGAATCATGACTGAACACCCTGATTGACTTCTGTCATGGCTGATTCACGTCAAGAGAGGACAGGAATAGGTTTTGTGGTATCTCAAAACTGGCTGGGTTTTAAGCACAAACACTCCTGCTAATGTTCAGTTGATGCATGATGGCCTAATTGGGTAGTTTATAAGGTGTGTGGAACACATGGCTGGACTGCTGGAGTCAGAGAGCCATGGCCAATGGCAGTCAGTTACAAATGCCTGTCTTCATATATCAGTATCTTCAGGAGAAATCCTGTTGAATATCTTTATCATCTCCCCTGCACATTCCCCAGGTTTAGAGATGTCACAGAACTGGGATGGATGAGAAAATTGTTGTTATTGATATATTTGAGGAGAAAGTCTGTCATTCACAGGGAGCTTGACAGGAACATCCTGAATTTCAGCAAAGATGAACACAAAGTCCTGTGCTGTTAACAAAGAGCCTCAGATGCCTGGGGATGGTGCTGCAAGTCCTGATGGGCAACAAATTGAACATGTTCCAGTGTACCCCTTGGGCATCAATGGCTACTTGCACATTTGCATAGCAAATGCATAACTGGGAGCTTGAGGGATGTGTTCATTTCCCTCTGCTCAGCACTACAGAGATCCCTGAAATGTCATGTCCAGGTATGGGCTACCCCAGACAACATGGTCAACAGGCTGGAAGGAGTCCAGTGGAAGACCAGGAGGATGGGTAGAGGTTGGAGAGCACAAAATGCAAGGAGAGGCTGAGGGAACAGAGATTGTTCAGTCAGGAGCAGAGAAGACTTCCTCTTGTTCTATTCTGCTGTCGAAATGGACAGAAGAGAAGATGAACTTATTTTCAGATATGTGCAGGAAATCAAGGAAATCAATCAATAGCTGTACATTGTAAATATGGAATATTCCAGTGGGTTTATTCTGTGACGTGAGAGCCCAGAGTGCAATATGAACCTCCATCCTTGCAAATTTCAAAATGTGACTCAGTGAGGCCCTGCATACCTGGAACCAACTCTGAAGTTTTTCTCATATTGAGTGGGGAGTTGGAGTGGATGAGCTCCAGAGGTCCCTTCCAACAAACATTTCTAATGATTCTGTGCTTCTTCTGAATCACTCCAACTCTCTTTTCTAGCTGATTGTTGTAACATTTTGAAATTGTGGGGTATTTTGACTGTGGATGGCAGGAAAATTGTTCTTACCTTCTTTATTAAACAGATATTGGATTATTATTGTGTAACGTAGGAACATTTTTGTATACGTAGAACTTAATGGGGACCATGTAACTCTTCCATCTTCACATCTTTAGAATAAGGCAACATGTAATGCATCTCCAGCAAACCATGTGATCATTATGACAAAAAGTCTCCCTAATGAACCTGACCCATGTTGTAAATAATTGTAACTTTTTTTTCTGAAACCAGATTTTTTTCTTCATAAAAAAATTAAAACATATTTTCCTGTGTAGATGGAAAAATCAATGTACTTCCTCTCTCTGATATTCTAAAATCAAAAATGTTCCTCTTTATATAAGAAAACGGCGTAATAAATTGGTACTGTCCTGAAGCTGGATACATTCTTGTTTATCAACAGCTTTTCTATGAACTGGCTACTCCATACATGAAAAATAAATTTTCTATATCTGAAAAGCTGAAACACATGAAATTGAGCTTCCAACTTTGACCTTGAGTAGTGTTTCTCTTGGTTTTAAATTTGTGCAATTTCTACTTCTATTGAATTTTTATGAAAACATTTCTGGGGCTGTAGAGGAGTTTTTGTAAACCTTTTAAAAATTCTATTTGAGATATCTGGGAAACATTCATGATTTTTCAGTTCAAGCAGCCTATTTTGCATGTGACAAACCATTCTTTTCTATAACCAAAAGCAGATTTGCAGCTTCCTTCACATTACTGAAAGCTTGTGATTTTAAATGAATTACTGGTCACTTTTTCTACAGTCATAGAAAGTGGCCTTGTGAAACAGTCACATGTTCTTTCCTACCTATGTTTCATTTTATTAATGTTTGGCAAAGGATATTATATTTCTGTAGTGTGGGTTTAAAGAGTGCTTTTATAATTGTACTGTTATTACCTTTTACCCTCTATGGTGAACATCTATGAAAAAAACATACCTCAGCAGGAACTTCTGAGAGCTGATGAGTGAATAGATGTAGTTCCAGGAGAGCACTGGGAATAGGCCTTATGGTTAACCTCCATCCTGTTGGATGCAATGATGTTGCTATCTTTGTATATTGCCATATATACTCCTTATATGCACGGCAATTTTTCACAAATTCTAAATTATTTTTATGGATTATAAATCCATGAATGAAATATTCAGACTTCAAGAGTTATTCCACAGTCAGTCTGGGGACACACATGCAATTGATGGGGTGAAGAGAATAAGTGATGGAGTTCTGTGTCTTGTTTTCAGATGCTGAGATAGGCTATTTGCCAGGACTTCCTTGGCCCTGTGACAAGCTGACAATAATTTTCAATATCCTGCTAACAACTCTTTTCTATCTGATGCCAACAGATGCCCCGCGTAACTTTCTACTAACTGAAGATTCATCTTCGGAAAAGTTCTTTCTAAAAAAAGCCCAAGCATGTAAAGCTTGTCAGGAAAGAAGGTGGGGGAAGCAGAGAGAAGTTGAGTACCAGAGGCCAAAGTTGAGCAGCAGCTGTTGGATGGAGGAAGCTCAGCAATGGATGCCTGCACCAGGAGTCAATGTTGAGATCGCCCAAATTTCAACAGTGTCAATGGAGATAAAGTGTGCTGGCAGCATCACTGGAAAAATTTTCTGTAGAATAGAGGAACTTCTTTACAGAAAGGGTGTCAGACATTGGAATGGACTGCCCAGGGAGGTGGGGGAGTCACTGCCCCTGGAGGTGTTTAAGGAAAGACTGACTGTGGCACTCAGTGCCATGGCCTACTTGGTGTTTGGTCAAAGGTTGGACTCAACGAACTCAGAGATCTTTTTCAACATGATTGACTTTGTGATTCTGTGATTCTGTGAAAGGCCTTACATTGCTCACTGCACAAGGAAAACTTGAAGAAATCTCACAGCCCCACATGGAAACACATACTTTTTTCACAAGTAGACACCACTTCTTACCTAGAGCTAAAATATTTCTTCTCTTTGTGGCACTGAAAATCTACAGTGATTTACTCATTATCTCTGCGAGTAAGATGCTTTTTATGTTTAGAGAATGTTTTTCTTTCAATTAAATCTGAATTTTGTTATCAGATAAATTACTTTTAATAGACATTAAGTACTCAACTCAGTGGAATTAAGACCTTGCAGACATTCCAGCTGGTGTTTTATCCATTTTATATTTCAAGCAAAGAGGAGTAACCAGCACGGTTTGAGAAGTCATTCCTCTTGCTTGATCAATAGCTTATGTATAAAACTTTCCAACAGAAAATTCTTGAAATATAATTCTTCAACGCTGTTAATCTCCCAAATTAAACTCTACCTATGCTCAGATGTATCATCCTCTGGAGCACTATTTATCACAATAAAACTTAAATATGGGCTTGGCTTACAACAGGCCCATAAATTGAACTGTCTATTAGATACTTTATGTCCCATTGGTTATGAACCTGTTCACAATCTTGCCTGTAATTACTAAAATGTATAGCTTGAATTTTTTGCTGAATTTGTGTATTTAAAATATTAAGTGCTTCATGTGCATGGAACTTGGAGAAGAATTTAAATGCATCTTATCTTGATAGAATCCTTAATAAATGGTTTCTATTTATTTTGAACAAAATCAGAATGTCTTCTGCTCCCTAACATCTGATACAAATATCTATGGATCACTATTATAAAAGACTGGAATTTCCACCAGTCATTTTGGCCAGTCTTACATATTTTGAGTTCTATTTCATGTCTGCATTAAACATTTTCTCTGAAAATAACATAAGGGTAACAGTTTTTTAAAAAAACCTTGGGCTGAAATGAAATGTTCTGGGTGATATATTTGTACTGTCATTTTAGCTTGGGTTTGAGGTCACCCTTGAAACTGAGCTAAATAGTTTCTCTATTAGTTCTAGATAGTCTCTCTTAGAAATAGTCTCTAAATAGTCCTCCTTCAGATTTTAACCATGCAGCCACTCAGCTGGAATTCCATATGGGGAGAAGCATGATGGGTGCTGGCTGCAACCTCACTCCTGTCCATACAGACATGAGAAACAAGCAGCTCAGGGCGTGGTGAATAGGAATCCACACTCACACATCTGAAAAAATCCATATTAAAATAAATCCACTGAGACTTGTTGTTGTCAGTGTGCCTTAATGGGTAACAGTGATCCCATGCCTCTCTTTGTAGTGGTCTTTTCCCCAGTACCTGCTAGATTGCCTGTTATGTGAAATATCATAATGACAAGTGTTAGCCCACAAGTGTCCAGAAACAACCACATTGATATGAATATTTATTGTGATGTTACTACTTTACAGATTAAAATATTACAGAACTTAAATTTGTAAGGAAGGCGTCTTGTTCCATTATGAAGACTAACCCATACATTGTAATTTTTTTTATTGAACCATGTGGATCATGGCTGTTTTTTCTTTCCAAAGAAGCTTTGGGTAATAGAGCCTAACGTGTAAAGCAAGTTAGATGCCCCAAAATGCATAGTCCCAAGTTCTTTTGTTTTTTTAGTGAATCCCACAGCATTCCTACCCAGCCATCTAAATATCTATATGTCAGAAATCCATTATGAGTCTGTCTGTGAGTCTCTGAAATTCATTGACATCTGGAAATTTGATTGCAGTGCGGTCTAGTGGATGAAACTCAGAGCCGGGAGTTTCTGACTCCTCAATTCTTATCTGATTTTGCTGCAAACATATTGCCTATCATTAGGCAAGCTATTTAAATGCCATGCCCTGGTTTGTCGTGCTGAACTAATAGGAGCAATAAATACCATGGAACCCTGCTAATTAGAGCACCACGCACTCCTGCTGCTGGTCAGGCTGGTGAAAAATTGCTGTACTATAGCTAGAAGCAAATACCTATTCTTCAACTATGCTACAGACATTTCCAATCAGCATTAGTTTTTCCATGTAAGATGAAAGAAAATAAGCCATTGTTTTCAAGTTCTTGTAATAAATATATTTCTTTGGATGATCAGTGCAGAGAGCACAGAAGTTAATGTTGAGAGAAGTCAATTATTTGTGTTAGTAAATAATCAAAACAGTAAGGTTTCTCTGTGCCTATACTGCTGGGTGTTTTGAAATTAAGCATATGAATACATTCTGCAAAAGCAAATTGCATATAATTTTTTAACTGGCATCTATTTTTATGCAAATATCACAATTAGTAGTAGGTCCAGCGAACATGAACACTTCTAATTACTTCCATGTTTTCATGTGATTTAAAATCAAATCTTCTGCTTAATACTAAAGCATTTTTCAGATTATAGCACAGACTGTTTAGCTATTTTGGCAGCTTTAATATGGTTTACAAACAGGAATTCCTGGAAACAGGAATTATAAAGATGTCATACACTGGATACTTGCAACCAAATTCTAAGTGTCAGGAAAGGCTCTGGTTAGGAGATATATCCCTCACTCTCATCCTGAGCATTACATTTTCAGCCTTTTTTCTCTATCAAGGTAAATGTCCTGCAGGTCTAAGACTGCTGCTGCTGCTGCTCACAGTAATGAGCTCACCTTTACCCTTTGTTATTTCATCCTCACATCAGGTGTTTTGCCTTTTTGTACTTAGTTTATTAAATTTTTAAGGCAGAGACCATTTCTTGCATTTTGCATTCTCTAAGTCCAGTGAAGGCTGATATATTTTATATCCATAAGTCACATTCACTGCTCAAACACCATTTATATGTTACTTCTTACCATTCATATGCCATAAATTTCCATACTGGTTAAGTATGACATCAATCAGAGCATACTAATGTAGACTAAATCACAGTTAAGGAGAGGGTTGTTACATCCTAATGTTGCAATTTCCTGTTTGAATACCAAACTTCTCATAATTTTTATGTGCAGGAAGGGACAAAAACATTTCTGTTTTGCAACCAGGACCCCTAGTGTGTATAAGCATGTAGTGATAGCAAGGGACAAAGGCAGACTGCTCTGTCCCATTGCTCCTGCTGGGAGGTTGCAGAGCAATACTGGGTGGTATGTGTGGGATGCAGAGCCAGGAACAGCTGGCAGGAGCTGCACCATCTCTCAGCTTTCTCAAGGGTGTTGTCAGGAGATCTCCAGATGATGAAGTTTGTCCTCACAGATCTTTTTCAGAGTGGGACGTGGGGGGATGTTAGGCCTTAAGTCTCATATGTCACTTAGGATTAATAGATTTTAAAAAATAAGACAAAAATTACTTTTCTTTCCAAAGCAATGATCTAGATAATTTCTAGAGTTTCAGAGTGCTATTATGATGTAGACTCTCTTTTCCAGCCATCCCAAAGTATGGGTATTCTCACTGAAATTCCCTGTGGTCAGACAATGAAAACAGTACAGAAGTTGGCAACAGGCTGTCAGCACATTAAGAGAAGGACAGGGGCTCCCAGCCATCTCAGAAGGCCAGCTGTCCATTTAATCCTGTTTGTGTCTCCTTAAGTGGCACTGCAGGATTCTCAGCTGCACTAGTGCCTGCACATGGCTATGGGGTCACTGTGTCCTGCTCCATCATTCTGGCACCTCCTGTCACACCACCACCATGGAGAGATGGTGTTCTGCTCAGAGTCTCTTTTACAAAGAGCTCAGCTAGAAGGAAGATTGCAGGTTGAGGCTGCTTTAAAGCTGATGCCAAGATGTCTTAGTTAATGTTCCACAGCTTCTGCTGGAGGCTCCATCCTCACCACAGCCTGATGTCCAACGTCTCCTCTTGAGCCACTCCCATCCCACTGCAGAGCACAGACATGCCACAAAGCTAATGCACTCTGAAATCAGCATTCCTGTGAAATTCTGGGTCCAAATTTGTCAGTTAAACCATCTATAGTCCCGTTGAATTTACCGCATTTGAGCCGCTGCGTGCAAAGCCATCTAATTTTAAAGAAATCCAATTAATTATTCAAGATAGTGTAGTATTATTATGTTAATACTTTAACATACATATTTTTATGATTTTGTGCTGATGTAATTTCTCATATGCATCACTTTAGATTTTTTTTATTAATTGTAATATGGCTAATAGTCACTGTAAGAATAAAGAAATGCAACTAATGAAAAAGATGAAATTACTATGTAGGATTATGTAGGCTATATTTTGAGGCAATTTAACTTTCATACACTAATGTATTATCTATGTAAAATATAAACATTCCTTAGTTTGCACTAAGTTTTTAAATGAGAGATTTGAATACGGAGGACTGAAATTATCTGTCATTAAAATACATATACATACATAGAAAACAATTTACAGAGGCTTTATTCCATACCAACTTTCAGATGGTGAAATTTTGAAAAACTCTTACCTCTGGCTAAGTTGGATTGTAATAAAACTTGGGTTAAATTCACAATAATACTACACAGCAATTGCATGCAGTAGGTCCTAAATGTGCTCTACAAGATGCCAGCATATATTTTGTTCTTTTATAGCTAGTAAGGAGATTTTTATGTTCTTCAGGCTATAGAATGCATCACTAACAAAACAATATGTACAGACATTTGGCCACTCACTGTTTTCACTGATACAATAAAACAAGCAGGTGCGAATCAAAAAAGTGCTGCCAGGGAAGGATATCTGCTGTCTACTTGGTGAAGTCAGAGGAATGGCTTCTGGCACATGTTTGACCCAAACCACCAGTGGTTCCTAACAATCCCAAGCACAGTTTGGGAAATAAAACCACTCAATCCCAATAGGGAATTTGGCTATGGCCATCCTTTTTCAGATGATTCTACAGTATGTGCATGGCCCTTCCTTTGACAGTTATTCTCCACTCAAGCAATGGCATGATTGCATACTAACATGGATGGAGCCATATGGTTCATGGTGAAACACCATAATCTCATAAACATAAATTTCAGAAAAAAATCCTATACTGTCAGCTCTGATTTTATTGTAAGCACTTATGATATTTTATCTAAAACTCTAATTTCTGGAAATAAGTGATTTCATTGCTACCTTCTATTTAAGAAGCATCTTCTCGATGTGCTTGAAGAGGACAGTACTTTTTTCAGTTTTATTTTCTATTTTAATTTTTAATCTTAATTTTTATTATACTGGAAGGGAGAGGCTTCAGAGAGCAGCTTCATACTGCAACCCAAAGTAATTCTAGCATCACTTATTTTGGGAGTCAGATGAGTAATATCACTTCACATTGCAAACACTGCATTTTGACCCATGGAAGAGGTTTCCTGCCATGGGGATAAATTTGTGCTTTAGCTTAACATTTTACCAAGCCTCTCCAGCCTAAAACCACTGTAACTCCTCAGAAAAACTTGCATTAGATGACAGACACAGAGAAAGGGATTGAAATGGAAACCTAAGACCTGTCTAGCCTTTGAAACATCTTCCATGACTTTAAAAGCAAGATCCCAATTTGTAATTTCTTCTGGGCTTTTAAAAAAAACCTCACTTGAATTCAGTTTTTTACCTTAAGAGAATGGTGATTTTGCAGCAAAAACTGCTAATGAGATTTTATGGTCTGACTGAGAAACAACAACATACACCAATGGCCAGTGTATGAGCTTTTGAGCTTTTACACCCACTACCAGGAAATTATTTTCAGAACCCTTTCCTGAAGTACTGTATAGTAAAAGCTCAAAGGTGAAAAGTGAGCTATCAGTAAGAGCAAGATGTTTCTTATAGAGATGTAAGAATAAGCTTTAAATTGACATATTTCAAATGTTGATGCTTTACAATATGAGAAGTGTGTGAAAAATAAGATTACTGTTTTAATAATATCTTTTATTGGCTTTTCCTGAAATTATAATAGCAATAAAGATAGATGTTGCAAAGAATCAATTTTAGCCCTGTGTTTTATGCTGACCCTTCCTGACATCTGAGCTTCAGCAACATTGAAAACTGACATTATTACTTGTTCAGCGCTATCAAACTGGAAATTTCACCTTATTAAAATGCAGTTGCTATGGAAACACCATAGTTCTGTGATTTTTGCTTGCAGGCGGTATAGAAAAAATCTTAGTATCAATATACAAGTCAATGCATGTCATTTTAAAATACCTTCTTGGTTCTCTGATGCTTTTATATATCAGTTGGAACTGTAAGATGTAGCACTTTATCTTAATGTGCTAGAAGAGTGAAAGACACTTTTCAACAACAATCTTGGGTATATGCCATAGAGCATAATACCTAGATGGAGGCACCTTCTAAAATTGCTTTCCTTTTTTTATTAAAGTGAACACTTCTAAAGGCCCAGTTCCTGCCTCTTTTTTATTCATACTTACTTGTTTAATTTGAATATTTTCATTTTAATCGTTTTGTCCTTGGGGTTTAAAGGCCTCTTTTCTTTCTTGAAAACCCTGAAAAAGGTTTCAAATATATGTCATGCTATCATCCTTTATGACAAGGAAATACAGAACCTGATAAGGTTTTTGTCTAGATGTACAAGAAGCACTGAGCAGAGCAGGAGGAAAACTGCCTTCAACACTGCAGACTGACCTTTATCAACTTCATCATGTTAGCATTACCTTTTAAACTGGCCTTTTTTGACAGCTTAATTTTCTTATTCTACTTTCTGTCATTTAGGTCAGAAATATATATTCAACTTATCAAATTCTGGGCAGCTAAGGATTTTTTCACAGCTCTGGCACAGATTTCCTGGTTATATAGCCATGGGATTTGAATTGGGTGAGAGCAAAGGTTTGGTGTGAATAAAGGTCTTATTCACAGTCTGGTCAAACATGGATGCCTAAGAGCAAAGATCTTTTCTGATGATGTCTTGTAGCCTCCACCAATGAAGTTCAGGGTCCTCCAGGATAGATTTTCCCTTCCATAGTTTTGTCTAATGCATGGTTTGGTCACATACGTTTTATGCCAACCAAAAACTCCTACTGTTCTGCCCAAATTTTGCCTGGGGACTGTGTGAAAAACATCACTGGTTTTGATTTTGCCATCTAATTATCTCACTTGATACTCTCTTGTTCCTGAATGACAGGAGTCAGTAAGAAATCATGAATTATGTATGTAATCCACCTTCTCCACAAATTCATGACGTCATAAAACATTATTGCATCATTCCCAGGCTACTGGTTACAGGCCAGCCACTGCAAGTCCATTCTCCTGTGTGTCACCTTGAAACAGAAATAACAAGAGCTTTCATTTTCAGAGAATACTCGTTACTGCATACTAAAGAAGCCACTGTATTAAAGTCAGAATAATAACTTAGATTATGGCAGTGGATTGGTACTAAATATGATGGAGTGAAAGTAGAAGCATCTCAGGCTCTACTACACCTGTACTGGGAGTGACAGAACAGGGTGGGCTCTTCTGTGTTGGCCATTTATTTTTCAGCTGCTTTGGCAAGGTACCATCAAGTGGGGAAGGGAAGCAGGCTGGTCACAGTGATTCAATTGCTGTGCTGTGGAGCAGTATGGATCCCTCTATTTGGATTGCTGAGGCACTAGCTATTCTAGTAGCTAGAAAAGGGAAGCTTTGTCAAAAAAACAAAGCCTGTACTTGGGTGTGGCTGCACCTTGAATCCTGTGTTCAGTTTTGGGCCCCACACTGCAGGAGGGACATTGAGGTGCTGAAGTGTGTCCAGAGAAGGACAATGGAACTGGTGAAGGGTCTGGATACAAGTCTTACGAGTCTTATGAGAAGATACTGAAGGAGCTGGGGTTGTTCACCCTGGAGAAAAGGAAGCTCAAGGTGCTTCTGTAACTGAGCTCTGTATCACTCTCTAGAACTTCCTGAAAGGAGGCTGCAGCCAGGTGGGGATTAATTGTCCCAAAGAACAAGCGACAAGACAAGAGGAAATGGCCTCAAATTGTGCAAGGTGAGGTTCCAATAAGATATTAGTAAAGATTTCTCCACTGAAAGGATGGTCAATCATGAGAATATACTGCCCAGAAAAGTAGTGAAATCTCCTGGAAATGTTTGAAAAATGTGGATGGTGACACTTAGGGACATGGTTTAGTGGTGAACATGGCAGTGCTATGTTAACAGTTAGACTCCATCTTAAAAGACTTTTCCAACCTAAACGATTCTATGATTCTGTGACAGTATGTTTGTCCTACAAACACATCCTGAAGCATTTCTAGTCAAAATAGAGGACATTGTGATTGTTAAGGCTGAAGTTTATAAAAATGCACTGAGTACCATGTTAGCAATTTTTTGTGTTGAATAAGTGAAGTTTGGCAGTTATCACTTCCAGACATTGCCACCTCCTCCTCCTCTTATTAATGGAAGTTTTCTCCTCTATTCAGTTGAAACCAGATGGTAACTGACTATTTCAGTCGCCCATAAACACAACTCTTCCTGCATGATAGTGAGGGCTGGGTGGCTGATTGATGCCTAGAACTGCAAGAGTCCAGTAAGGGACATATTGCAATACAGCAACTTGAACATGCAAATATTTAAATCTGAAGGGAGGATGTACTGAGATATGTCTGGGCAAGCTAAGGCTAGGACAAAAAGGATTTAGTTGAGCAGATTTCTGACCCATGCAAAGAACCTTAAAGTGAACAATCAAATGAAAATCCTTGTAATAAAATTAAATCGATTGCCTTTGTAAGAGTTCTTTTCTTGCTTGAGCTCTCCTTCAGCTCTGCATAATTAGTTAAGTATATATCAGTAAATTCACAATTTTCAAATCCTTGAAAACATTACTTTTAATGTGATACTACTATTGGCTATTCTGATATGACACTACTAGGAATACTTTTTCCTCCTTGGTAAAGAGAAACTATCAGGAGACTTGTTCTCATTTAACTCCTGCATAGAACTCCAGGGATTTCAATAAACTATGTTAGTTCTTGGAATTTCTACATTTTCTTCCTTATTTAATCTTGAGGGGGAAGAAAAGGAGGTTACAGTACATTGTCTGAGGCTCACTAGCAATAAGGAAGTGAAGCCACTGGCTGCACAGAACTATTATGTGCCCCAGGTCATTAATATGAAGGAATGTATTTTTCATTTCCAAGAAGTCTGAGTCTGTTAGATATTCAGTACAGTTGCAGGTTAAATATTAACATGTTTTGTGTAAGTGGCAGGTGTCTAGATGCTTGATAAGAACAGTGGTGAAACCTAGAATCTAAGAAAAATCAGGCTGTTGCTTCTGCACAGGAGTTTTGGCAAAGCAACGTAGGAAATGGAAGGTGGTTATTTTCTCCACATTTCACAAGGGCACTGAATCTTTCCATCCCATTTCTGTATTGCAGTACACCCCTGAAGTATGTATTTTTTCATGCTAAGTTTATGGAGAGCAGGAAAAGGACAGAATTCTGTTTGATGGTTTCAGGGTATTAGAGGTCTGAAGGGCCCAAGCCTCTGTTAAAGCCAATCCCATATCACTGTGGTGGCTGGAAGCTCATGTTGATCTGCACGTTTGAAACCTTCCTGTAACATCCACACATTTATTCATGGGTTGTTTATATCCCCTCACTTTTGTGCCAGCATCTTGCACAGCCAGCTGTGTTCTATTTTGAGTGTTATTTTTTGGCATGCACAGATTAGGTACTCAGTGGCACCTGGGTAATCTAAGAGCACAAAGACCACTGAATTGCACTCCCATGTCAATAATTTGCAGATTTCTATTCAGATTTCTTCACCCTCTTACAGTGGAAACAAGGATCAAATACAGAGAAAAATAATAAAATTCTACTTGAACAAGTTGCACTACTCTTTAGAGAGGTAAGGGAAAGGAAAAAGGAGAGTCCATTAATTGAACAGCAGGCAAGTACATAATGTGATAGAAATGATGATAATTTTAAGGAGATATTAAAAATTATCTTTGTGCTGCTACATTATAGGGCTCTAATTGCTGAATTAAATGACACAAATTATAAATACTTAGTCATTATCATAACTCCAGAAAAATTCTTTGAGACTTCAGAAACAGAAATAATTCAGGGATAAAAATACCAGCAAAAACTGGGGGAAAAAGTTTGATATTTAATGCAAACTGAGTTGGTTAAATACTCAAAATAAAAAATAAGTTGCCACATTTTATTGCAAAAAGCATTTTGCCCTTAGGTAATGGTAGCTATTTATTATGGTGCAGTAATGAATCCAATTCAGAAGCACTCCTACCCTTGCATTATTTCAGTTTGCTGAGGATGTTCCAAACTCTGCCATGATTGCATTCATATAATTTTTACAAGGCAGGTTATACCAGATATGAGCAGTATAATATTTGGATTTGTTTTTTGTTTTTTCAAATACTTACTTCATTATGCACCAAGGACTTTATGTCATGAGGAATTCCATTCTGGTTGAGTAAGCTGCTGTAATAGCAGTTTGACATCTTTTTGCTGTCACTCATAGCAGCAACTCAGATAGTGTTCCTATCTTAGACCTGCTGTCTTTGATAAAAAGAATGAAAAATATTACTTCTTTTTCTAAAGCACCTCGGGGTATTTGGCCAGGAATACATCAAGTCAAGTACATATGGCTGACATGCTGAACCTTAAATTTCCTGAAGTTTTTTAAAAGTTGATTTCTGATGAATTCTTAATCTTCCAATATTTGTGATCCCTTCTGTGCTGTAAAAAAGTTCCCCTTAAATACAGTACTTAACAAGCATTTCTGAATTTCTAGAAACATTAAAGAAGCCTAGTTTTCAGAGCATGAGTACCACTGGTAACTTCTTAGCACTGAAGAAAAAATTCTAATGAAAATTGAAGCCAACATCCTGTAACAATACAAAATAAACTACCTGTAGTAAGCTGTTTTATTAATATTCCTGGCTTGCTGTTGCAATCAAAATTCTGTTGTTCCACTTGTACAAACTGGTAATTTCAGCTTTCTTGCTCTACCGTAGTAGGTATAGTTTCCAACCTGCTCATTTGAACTCTAAATGGGGTAACTGTAGCAACATTACAAAGAAATGGCATTTTCTATGATCAGACAGCCATTATTTTGGGTAATCAAAGAATAACACAGCAAGAAAATCATTTGTGAAATAAAAGCTATCTTCATACTCCCTGCCTTGACCTAATTTGCTGTGAAACTGGAAATAGAAATTGCATCATCACTACATCTTGGCCATTTTGGGTATTGTAAAGCAGAAAGCACAGTTTACTCTGAAAGCAAACAGTGATGATCACATTTACAATGTTAAAAGAGAAATTCATCAGCTGTCCTACCCAGGTATACTTTGATAAAACTTCACAAGTATCAATTTTCACTTAGTAGCCATAGTCCCCTTACTCCAGTCTCACAATCACTTCTAACAGTTGTTTTGTAACTTTATCTTTACAAAACTAATGACTTTGAAATGGGCTTTTGAATCTGTAGTAAGAATAATGACACCAGATGGACAGGTTATAGAATGTGACAGAAACAGCATAATATTCAAGTTGAAATAATGCTAAAATATCACATTCTCAAATTTAAAAGTTTGGATATCTTAGAATGACTTTTAAATCTCACAGTAAGCTTCTGCCCATTGTTACTTCAGCCTGTATGCTATGTGCACTTGTTACAAGGGAACACTAGAAAAATCTATATTCAGTGTGCAAAAAAACTAAGACAATATATCTGGAGCTCAGAGCAAGGTTTTTCTTCCTCTAAGAGCCTGGTTGGTCAGCTAAATTCTTTCTTGTGCTCCACTGAGTTGATGGGGGGCTTAAGATGCACCTGTGATGCCGTACAGCTCTCCAGGACATCCATATGGCAGATGTGGCAGAAGATTTGGGCATATCATGTCCTGCAGGGTAGATGACTGTGGGCCAAAAGGGATATCTGACATTTCCTACAGAGGTCTTAACACAGGCATCTAATGCCCTTTGATGTGAACAAGCTCCAGGGTGCCTGAGACATCCATATGGGATTGGCAGACGTGGTACTTACAAGGGGTCTGTGTGCTCCTGTACCAGCGTCTGGAGACAGGGTACCAACAGCACCTGAAATGTCACTGACCATTCACATTGGTCACAGACCATACTGTAATACTTTTTCATAGTAATCTAAAGGCAGATGGGTCATTTATAACAAATAATCAACATGGATAGTTTAGGCGCATTTTTCTCACAGAAAATTTATGAGCAGATTTGGCTTTATTTGAATCTATCCATTATTTAAAATTATTAACACTTTTTATTGTTACGTTTTTTATATTCTGTAGATTGACTGCACTTAATTCTCTAAATGTTAGTAATATTTGATGTTCCAGTTCTGCTGTTTGTTGGGGAAAAAGGCACAGAGCAGGAATGTATATATCTTGGGTTAGAGACTTATGTTCAGATGTCCCTGGCACCTCTCATTTCTTTTCCTGGTAATAGTGCCATATTTAGGTAAAAGGTGTTTTATAAATTCTGTGATTGGGATAGTGAAAAATTGCTCTAAATGGCTGCTTATTGGGTTTAAGTGTAAAGTATTTGTTTTACTCTTGCAACTCCCACAGTCAGCTGTAGCTAACCCTCTGATGAGGGCAGGTGAAGCAGGTTTAGCTCAGCAATGAAGATGTCAGCCACCTCTCCAGATCACTGTCTCTCTCCATCTGGAAGGTTGCCTTGAGATGACCACCCCGTGGCACCCTCTGCAATCTGGTGGTGCCTTATGCCATGGTAAGAGCTGCAGAAAATCAGCTACATTTCAACATTTGAGTCACACATAGAAAGGGAGCTGAAAATGAGCAGCAGTGTTTAATGTTCCAAGATGCAGAAGGATTGATAGTCCTTAAGTCACAATTTCAGTAGGAGGAAATTAATCCACTTGCTAAACACAGCCAACAAACTGAAACAGATCTGCCCCCAAGCCTCTGCTTTGCTTAACTGTTTAATATAAAAACTCAGAAAATTAGCGAAAATCTCCAACATGAACATTGTCATCTTATATTTGTGAGGTTATCTGGGCATTTCAGAGAATTTTTGAAGCTTTTGTTATTTGCTGACATCATTATGGCTCATAAGAAACAAGTTAAGTATATGTCTGATTAAATTACTTCTTCTGTCCAAATAATCACTGAGACCTGTGAGATTTTTATTGGTGAAGTATTGGTACCATTATGGAGAAAGATATCTTACTTTTGAGCTGAAGAAGGAATGATACTTTCTTCTAGAATCTATTTTTTAAAGATGTTTATATACCAAGTCCCCTTACTTGCTAGGAAGGAATTTGGTTGGGCCTTGGCTAGGAACACTGTAAGTTAGTCCATGACTACCACTGCAGAGGGTCAATTAAGTACTTATGAAGTTCAATACAAAAAAGGAGAGATTACAAGACTCACCATGGGTTTGATCAGGAGAATAACCCAGCATGATGTATGGCACATTGGATTTTCTTCCCTAATTAGTGTGGTAAGATGGCAAATATATTGAATTGCAGTGTTCACTGGCTTAATCAGGCTTCAAGATTAATTGCTATGCAATCAATGTGCCAGTGAGCAGAGGTGCAAGATATCAAGGGCTGATTCTCTAGAGGGGATTCAATGCTTGGGTCTTCTTCCCATTTATACTAACAGCTGCTAACTCACAAGGTCATAGGAAAACATAACTGAGCAGTTTAAAGGACACAACAATAACTGTGATGAAAGAAGAGCTACCTGAGTAATGCAAACTGTCAGCTACTGTCTTTAAAGGATAACATATCTTCCTTTGAAGGCTGCTGCTTGAAATGTCAGTAACTATATGTCTGCTTCCTTCCTAGTCTACTGCCACAGAATGCATCTTCCTCAAACAGCAAAATGCAACTTATTACAAAACCAGGATTGTAATGCTCAGAAAGACAAAAAAATTGTTAAACACTTTTGAACAGGTATATATATTTCAAGCTCTTCTAGAAAATGCTGCTCATGCAGAACAGCTTAACTGTTTTCAATGTGAGACTGTCAAACATGAACATTTAGCAGGCAGAGCACTGAAATGCATGACAGTTTATAAGGACATAAACCAAAATTATCATCATGGGAATAGCTGTAAAACACACAAATATCAAAATTTTTACAAAAAAGCACACATAACAATCGATGATAGAGAACAGAGCTGCCCAGGGACAGAACTTTTCACTTGTAGCTGAGAACGGGAGTAACTAAAATGTTATTTTGAACACAAATAAGTATTCTAAACAAAACAATTTAGGGGTGCTTTTTTTGTTTGTTTGTTTGGGTTTGGGTTTTTTTGTTGTTTTATCCAGTTTCTAATTATGGGAACTTTTATGGACTGGAATTATTGGAATAAAAATTGCTTAGAGGAATCATCATAAAATTTAACAATGACCAATGAAATGACATATTTAGACAATTTCAGAGAATCCCAGAAAACAATATATTGGCTAGACTACTGGGATTTGGAAGGTTGGGCAGAGTTTTGTCTTGCTTTGCCAGATCTTGGGATTAAGCAGCAGATATGGAAAAACATTTCCTCCATAAAACAAAGGGATGGAAGACAGTTCTCATGTTATCGCATCTTTTTTACCTAGCCTGGACAAATGAAATTGCAAGCCCTTTCCTTTGAGGAAATAAGCCTTGAGAAAAATAGTGTCTGGCAGCTTCTGTTGTTTTAATTCCCTCTTTATATTACCAGCTACAGACCTGCAAAAAAAAGTCTTATTAGTAGGACAACAAACAAAGGCTTGCTATTGATTGCGTTGTGGATGACTTTGATTTCAAAAGCTTATAATATTACACCTTTTTCATTTATTTTTAAGTTATCAGTTACTACTCCCACACCATAAGGAAGTAGAAATAAACTTCTTAGTGCACTTCATTTTCTCCCGTTGCCGTGTAACAAACCAAGTCTTTCCATGCCCTTGTGAACCTGAAAACTTTATATATCCTGGGTATTCATTGTCAGACAGTGTTAGCAGGAAAACAGGGAAAAAGGGTTACAATAGACCTTCTATTCCTTTCTCTCACCAACCCACTCAATCAGTTTAGAAATGCTAGAAAGAGTTCATTTCAACCTCAGTTCAACATGCCCATTTTCACTACAGCCTCAGACCAGAGCCTATTATAAGAATCCTTTTCTCTCTATTTATAACACCACATTTTCACACATCATCCCTGGCCTCTGAAGTGATAGGTCTAGTGACATAAAGCAATGGAGTGGATTCAATTTGACTGGGAGTTTTTGTCTGAAAATACTTTCCAAACTAAATCAGCATTATTCTGACAGGTCAAGCCTAGTAATAAAATATAGCTTCATCTTCTCAGTAGTGGTGGGAGCACAAATGTGAAAAAATGGACTCTTAGAGTAAAAAAATTTCCCAATTGCAATTTTTATCACCTAACCCTAACACGAATCATGCTAAAACTAATGTGGCAGCAGGGATTCAAGCTCTTGTTAGATACAATGAACTTTATCTGTACTGGTCAGAAAAGAATGTGCAAGTCTTTTCTTAAAAACACAAAGTCGTGCTAAATTGTGGTTTTGTTTCTTTGTTTTGTTTTGTTTTGTTTTGTTTTGTTTTGTTTTGTTTTGTTTTGTTTTAGCCAACTCTAAATAGAGTAAAAAATCTACAGCTGGGCCAGAAAATTCTCAGTTGAACATCACATGCCTTTCATCTACCAAAGGAAAAAAATGGTTGGACTTGGGGATTTTGGAATATTTCATGATGTTCCATGCTAATTAAATAAAATTTATGTGTTTAATTTTAAAATATCAAAAATGTTAAATTTAATGTTCTTTGGCAATAAATTATTTTCTTATTTTAAAATGAGTGCTTTCTCTAAAACGTTTGTGTCAATTTTCCTCTTAAAAAGCCAAAACTTATTTGATATCTCTGAAACTAGGATAAACTAAAATATTGCACACAGAACCCAAATAAATTCAGCATTTTGTTTCAAAAAACAAAATCATTCAGCTTTGATTTACAGAAAATTTCATTTTCCTGGTGACAGGAGGCAAATAGTAGGCAAATAGGAGTACATTGAATTTCCTGACAACATTATTGAATTTGAGAATGACTAAAATATGCAATTTCTTGGCTTATATTTAAAATTGTTAGGGATTTTCTGCTTTTCTTTTCTATTATTCTACTCCAAGAGGGTGCACATTTTAAGCTACAGTCCCTTGCAGCAGATTTTGGAACATAGGAGCCATCCTACTGAGATTCTGTCTTGTTTGATTATACCAGAGGTTACAGGAGCACTTTTTGTTTGAGCATGTAAATGGTTAATGAAAAGCCAGTAGATGGCACTCAAGAGTGTGCAGCATTGATCATACCTAAGAATTAGAAACCTTGCTGTGCTCTGCAAATGGCTTCCTCAGCCTTCTCTGCACAGGAGACCTTTGACACCCGGGACCCAAAGGAAGCTGAGGGAAACACTGCACTTTGGATATCTTTGGCCTATTCTTCTCCATTAACTTTGCAAGTCTGGATTTTGTTTGTCTAATAAGCATAATTTGAATTAGCTGCTAAAAGCAGTGAAAATGAATGAGAAACCTGTAGGGAATATTTTCAGTTCCTTTATGGCTATATATAAGACTGGACTTCAGTCGGCTAATGCAAATTACTGCATTTTCTTCAAACAGAATATGTTCTGATGCTGCTTTATATTTTTCCCAAGTCAGGATTTATTCTTTTAAAATAGGCCTTGAAATATTCCCTTTTAACCCAATAAAAATTACGTGTACAAACAGAATAAAAACAATCTAGTGAAGGGGGTTTCTTGCTTTTCCTGGAAACACCCTCATTACCACAATGGAGCCTGGGAAGATCTGCCCTCAGCTGGAAATGTGGAAATGTAAAGACTGCCCTTCCAAGTGACCACCATCAGGGTAAAGGGGAAAACCTGTTCAGGGTCAGTGATCTGTGATCTGAATGGCTTCCAGAAATGGCTCTGCTGCTCGTAACTGGCACAAAGACCTGTCTGACAGGTGGGTTTTATAAAGATGGGCATATTTGAGTCCAGATGGGGACCACAGATATGAGCAGAGGTGTTGGAGAAGCTCTCCTGTGAAGACAGGCTGAGAGCATCGAGGTTGTTCAGCCTGGAGAAGGCTCTGGGGAGACCTCATAGCACCTTCCAGTACCTAAAGGTGCCTGCAAGAAAGATGGAGAAGGACTTTTTACAAGGGCATGTAGTGATAGGACAAGAGGGAATGGCCTTAAGCTGAAGGAGTGTGGGTTTAAATCAGACATTAGGAAGAAATCCTTTATGGTGCAGCTGGCAAGACACTGGAACAGGCTGCTCAGGGAAGCTGTGGATACTCCATCCCTGAAGCCATTCCTGGCCAGGTCAGACAGGGCCCTGGGAAAATTGGTCTAATGAAGGAAGTCCCTGTCCATGTCAGGAGGATCAGAATTAGAAGAAAGCTGCATGATTTTGGCCAATCCAGCTGCTTGTCTGAAACATTTCTCTTACCCTTGTGTGAGGCATACTTAAGTTGTATTCTGCTAGTTAACATGAATAAAATTAAGAGAAGACAGCCAACAAATGTGACAAAGTTAAAACTATCAGGAGGAGCAAAATCCAGCTGGGAGGAGCAAAAGGAGAATCAGTTCTAAATTTCTCTTTGTGCAGCTAACATAAATTGTCCACCCAGATGTGACAGGCATTGACTACTCTGCTGTGGTAAAGAGAAGGAGAATAGTGGAGGAATCAGGAGAGGGGAGAGAATAGAGGTGATACAGAGAGAGAAGAAAGCAAAGCACTGGAGAGTTCTGTTCCCCACAGGGGAATGGGACAAGGTAATCACTGCTAGTGGCCAAGGCAGGCTGCTTTTCCATCCCCACCAGCCACTGTTCCCTGCCACAGCTCAGCCACCCATGGTGCTCCCCTGCTGCCCTGGAAAAGCAGCAGGCTACACCCTGGCTGACAGAAAGCCCAACTGGGGCATGGCCGTGAGGTGTGTGGCATCCTGGTCACTCACATCTGCAAGTCTGACAGCCTGCATGACCTCTGCAGCCACACGGTCATGTCTGGGCTTATGGGGAGATTTTATAAGAGAGGAAGAAAAGTGAATTTCTACTGTAGGATATATGCAAGGATCTACCTAAGATACAATGATTGAGCAATACTTGTGCCATTCTGATGGACCTGAGAGATGAGAAACCTCATCTGACACTGGTGTAACTTGAGACCTAAGCTGAAGAAAGTAGTGTTGAAACATGGTCTTTTTAGTTTTATACTTAGAAAGAATATGCCTTATTTAGCTTCCAACTTTGCTAAATCGTTTTCCTAACCATCACATGCTAGGTGCCTCCATCTTCTGCAAACAGGCTTCAAGGATCCATCCAGTTCTTATGACAGATGTTGCCTTGATCTTCAGCTCTCACTGTTTGATAGGTTAGTGTATTTCCTGCCTGGGTCGTGTTCATGCTCCTCTGCATCTTTTTCCTAAGTTTCATGCTTCCTTCCCCTATCTTACTGATGTCAGCCTTTCCCCATTTCCATCATTTTCCCTCACTCTCTGCCCTGTCCCAACACCTCCTCTGTTGGCAACCAACTGCCTAATTGTATTTTAGGGAATACAAGCCTACAGGCAAGGAGTAAGAAAAGTCGGGTTATGAAGGATTACAACTGAATAGGCCCATAAGGTGCTAAATAACCCCTCTCAGTAGCACAGAAAGTCTGACAAATGAAGCCTTGCAGATGTTTCTAATCCAGCAGTTTTGCCTGGTAGGCAACATATACTGAGGGGTGATTTGGTAATTCTGATAGCAAAGAAAGAGGAATGAATGAAAACCAAGTATTAATGGTTTAGCAAATGGAAGCTTAAGCAGCAGATATACTGCTTTGTACCGTGAAACAGTGTACCAGGAAGCTTCTTAGCACTAAAACAGCAACAGAAGAAACTTATTCTATTTATATAAGAAAAAACACTTCTAGAAAAATTTCAACCGAAGGGGACCCCTAGAGTTCCACTGTTTGGCCCTCCAAAACATCATTAAGAATATTTTCTTTTCTCTAGTCAGAGCTGCCTTTGCTACATGAGCCTCTTGGCAAGTTTCTGTCAACAACTGAGAGCACTTTTGGTAAACATCAGTTTTTTTTGCAAGCAAGCCTTGCTGAATGGAGCAGAATTGGTATCTTAAAGGCGTCTCAGCATATTGATAAAAGCAGTTTTATGTGCTCATATGAACTAACAGAAAGATGTGAGATCCCTTCAGAGATTTTTTATACAACAGTGCAAGTTCATGCTGCCTTCTATACGTCTTTTTTTCTGTCTTTCTTAGGGTGTGTTAAAAATACTGAATCAGGAAGATTTTTTTCAAATGTATCTGATATCAGAGTGATATACTAATATCAGGAGCCTCCATGCCTGCCAGAGCTTATCACCATCCTGTCCCAGCTTTGCTAGTTCCTCACAGAGCTAAGTAGTCTGACATAAAACACAGGTTGATGACATCAACTTCTTGACAACTGGACTAATATTTAGAAAGACTATGGTTATTTGAAAGGTTAAACACTATAACTATAGTCACATCACATATGTTATCTTAATTTTTAAAAAGTGAGAACTGGAAAATAAAACACTGCAATATAATATAAAACAGTATTGGGTCACTAATACTAAAAACTGTGGCAAAGTATCAAATCTAAAATTAGCTGCCTGCAGAATAAAATGTGAAAGAAGCACAAAATTCGGTTTTGTGCTTAAACAGATCTAAAGCCCTTGCATATAATAGCCAGATTTTGTTTCTATAATGACGTAGTTTTTACAAATTATTTATCTAATTTGTTAGAGAAAACAGTTTTTCCTGTACCATTCATCACCTCAGTTTGCATTTTTTCCAGCGATATACAAAATAAATCACACATGAGCTACTATTAAGCCTACACTATTATTCAAACATAAAAGGACTCTAAAGAAATGCAATTATTTTGAAACCAGTAGAAAATTTGATAGAATGAGTGCACTCAAAAGGGCTGAAAAAGATCATGAAGATTTTTCTTACATCTACAATTCTTTTTTCAAATGAAATTTTCTCTTTTCAAAAAGAGGATGTGGATGATAATAGAGGGGCTGTAAACTTTACTGCCTTAGGCAAATTTAACACACAGCACCCAGCACCCTACTCCTAATGGAATACTTTTTGCAAAAGTGAAAACCATTTAGAAACCTAAATTTAATTTGAAATCAAATATTTCCCCTGAATTTATATTTTTCTTATCCTGTAAAGTAACCACATTATATGGAAATTTTTTCCAAAACCAAAAAAAAAAAAAAAAAAAGTAAAATTAATTATGACCAATCAAAAGGTAAACCTAGAAAAAGGGAGCACAGAGAAAGATGCACATGTATTAAATTCCATACATTCCATCACCTCCTAGCTCCTGTCATTTGAAAATCTATCGACACACTGCAGCAAACTACCAGGTTTCTTAGTATGAACTTTTCTCCTCACCTGAGAGGCAGTGATTCCATTTTTCTGTGTTTTACAATCCTTTCAGGGAAAAAAAAAAGTCCTAAAATTGGAGGGAATAAGAAACCCAAACAATTTGATCTACTTAATATTGAGGTCAGATAGAGTTCTATACAATGACTCACCAGGGAACAGAACACAAAGCTGCTGTACATAAACCTCCCCAAAGAGCAAGAACTACATATTAAAGATTTTTATTAGATGATGTTTTAAAGTGTCCCTAGGCATAATACTAGCTTTTATTTTTTTATGTGTTCAAACAGCATAGTTGTAAGACAATGAAACTGTAATATGCCATGTGTCAGTAATTCAAAAAAGAAAGCTTGTAAAAACAGTCAGGAAATAATAAGTAGCTTTATATCAAGAGAAACATTATTAAAACAAGAAGGATCTGAACTGACAGCATGTGGTGAATGCCACGAAACAAGAAGGCAAGAGGCATTATGTTGTTTGAGCAGCTTACACTTATATGCATCCCTTTAGCCTCAAAGCATCAGTGGAGGCAATGATTAGTCTCCAAGATCAGTGGAAGTACCACAGTTACTCCCCCAAACTCTTGTTTAGTATTTTTTGCTTTTGGCATATTTTGAAGTGTATTCTTAACTGTTGCAAGGCAGTAATAAAGTAATTGGAAACAGCTTGGTGTTTTGTAGACACAAGAGATCCTATAGCCCAAGATCAGCCATGGTGCATGTTCACTACATTTATTAATCTCTCCTCCCAAAGCCATGGTTCAAGACAGTATAATAAAACACAATAGACTCAAAGAAAGACAATGTGATCAGATTGGTTTTTTCTGCAATTCATTCTATACAGCCAGAATCCAATCCCAAGATGCTTAGAATTCCAATTTGTTTCCATACTTGTGACCTCAAAGAAACATCAAACATGGATGGATGCCACAATTTAACACACTATTTTTTTCTTATACTGATGACACCACAGGTGCTGCAAGGCTGTTCAGAACTTGGTGTTCAGGTTTGATCAGGAGTATGGAGGCTCATGCAGCAAACACTCTTGTTTGCCTGTTTCTTAAGTGAAGGATTCTGTGGCAGCAAGGTCAAATGTGATCCCTGGAGGTTGCCATGGCAACTCTATATTGATTCATTACATATCAGAGTTTGTTCTGAAGCCTCTCCAAGGCAGGTTATTGTCCTACCATAATTGTGTTTCTCTGCTCTTCAACTTTAGTGTTTTGTGGCACGGATAACTGACTCTGAATGCAAAGAAAGCTGATGTACACTTATGTGTCAGTTATGCAAGGATAAAAGGAAAGCAGAGAGAGAAAGGAAGACCAGAGAAACAACAAAAAAACCTAAATAAGGCTGAAGGGTACACAGTGCACACATTGAGGGGAAGAGAAAAAAAAGAGGATAAAAAGATGTTCTGATGTTGTCTGTGTTGCACGAAGTCAATAAATTCACTTTAGAGAGTCTTGAGATTAAATGTGCCTCTTCCTGACATGGACTGAAATATATGCTGTTATGACATGGTGACTCCATAATCCCCAAGCTGGCTATGGAAAACATGAGTGAAATATATGTTCCTTTAAGTTCTGCTGGCAGCAGAAGAGTAGAAAATCTGCAGGCTAAAGGGATAAGTGTACAGAATCACAGAATAATAGAATATAGGATCACAGAATTATTGGGGTTGGAAGTGACCTTAAAAATCATCTTGTTTCAACCCCCCTACTATTGGCAGGGACCTTCCACTAGACCAGGTTGTTCAAAGCCTCCTCCAACCTGGCCTTGGACACTTCCAGGGATGGGGTGTCCATAACCTCTCTGGGCAGCCTGGTCCTGTGTCTCAACACTCTCAGAGTAAAAAGTTGTCTAATATAAACCCACAATCTTTCAGCTTAATGCCACTTCCCCTTGTTCTATGAGGACTCTATGCCCTTGTAGAAAGTCCATCTTTCTTGTAGGCTCCTATTGGTACTGGAAGGCTGCTGTAAAGCCTTTCTGGAGCTTTCTCTTCTCCAGGCTGAGCAATGCCAACTCTCTCAGTATCATTATACCGACCTCTCTCTGTTGGTGCAGTGTTTAAAGACCTATGGAGTTAGCATTGATCATAGCCACAGATCACCAGCTGCATTTCCATTTCAAATTCACATTCAGCTTGGTAGTGAACGGGGCTTGCCCCCTCCATGAGGTCTTGTGCTGTTCTTTGAGTGTTACAGGTTTTTTTCTGCTTGTTTTCTAATAAGCTTTTAGTTCTGCCTTTCACGCTGGAAGTTACTAAATGTCCATCACAGACTAGATAACCAAGAAAAACCAGCCATCACCTCTGAACTTTGGTCATTTCCAAATCCACTATTTTATTGCATGGAAAAATGAAACTACCTTCAGGAGGCTGCACCCAAACCAGACTTTACCTTGTCCTCCAGCAGATATGTCATCCAAAAAAATCTGGTTCTTCAATCAGTCAGGAAAATCAATCAGCAGACTACTGCCCATCAGCAGAGCAGGACAATTCAGTTTTAACAAACGTGATGACAAATTTACCCTTGCGTGGATAGTAAAAAAAATATATATAATATATAGTCCATTCTTACTTACTTCACAGCAGAGATTACAAAACTGACATAAAAACTGAGCCATGTAAAGTTGGCAAACAATGAACACTATACTTTTCTGAACCTCATGTAAAAATGGATATGTGTCAAAAAACAGTTAAACAATAAATATTAAAATTGTGTTATTTAATCATTGATATGTCAAAGATTAACCTGGTTTTCTGCTAGTGGTAGTCAACAGCTTAGAGTTTTATTTCTCCTTCATAGATACACAATGGCAGATATTTATGCAAATTTTTCATAAATGTTATTATTTACTATCAAAAATTTCATTGTTGACCCCTAGATGATCAGTGAAGCATAGTGCCATGTCACAGAGAAGAAGATTATGACCAGCTATGCTTTAATGTTATCTACTTCCTCATAAGCCTTTTCACTAAATTTATGGGGGGGGAGGTTTTCATCTCTTCTACTGTCATTAGGTTTAGTAAAGGGTAATAGAATCACCAGCATCTCTGTCTCAAATTTCCCTATTATATATTCATACTTATATGCAGTATTATTTGAATATAGTTAAAACAATCACATGTGTTGCCAACACTTTTGATTTTATTTTGGCAGAGGAGTTAGGTGGTTTCTGAGAAAAACAGATATCACTTTTTATATTTCTCTCTCATGTCTGCCAAATAAACTTAACTCCACACCCAAACACATTTCTTTACAGTGTTTTATCAGCCCTCAGAAGCAAAGTAGGATCAGTCTTGGTCTATAAGGAAGTGAAAAATATTAAAAATATTGCCAAATATTGTATGGGAAAGGGATCCCCTGACAAACACAAGACACTGAATCTTTATCTAATTTTTAACAGACTTTTGTACATACTTTTAATTCATCCCACCACTGATGGGTTAAAGCCTCTGTTTTGTGACTTAGCACAGGCAAGTGCATATTTGTCCACTGTGTTCTGCCTGCAGTGCAGTGCAGGAGTTCATCCTTGGGGAAGTGAGGTGGAGTGCCCTGCCTCTCCACAGAGGAGGAGCACCTGGCCATGCTGCACTGGCCAAGGGAGCTCTGTGCCTGCCTATGCACAGCTCCCTTTTCGTGAGCTGGGGAATAATGTGAGTAGTATTGATTGTTGAAGGGGACTGTGTGAGCTGTTAGTCTTTCCACCAGAGCAAGCACCATGAGGTCTTGTGTTTGCTCTGCTTGCCCTCTGTCCTCTTCACATCACAGTGATGTGACCTTTTCAAGCACAAAGAGGAATGTGGAGCCAGAACTTCCCTGGTTTATAGATGCTGCACTCAAATGTCTTCCCCTCGTATTTCCTGTGATCTTCACACCTGAAAATCCCACAGGGGCTGGGTAGGGTACCCAGGGTGCACCTTAACCAAAAGCCATTCTCTAAACTCCCCTGGTTAAAGTACATCAGACTGAGTTTCCAAGAGGCACTGGGTGGGATGACAGCTTATTAATGGTGTCAAGAGATGGCACCCACATCACATATTCCACATCCCTCACAGCTCCTGGGAAAAATAGAGCATATATTCTTGCCTAGAGTCCTCCCTTCTGGTGTCTTGTGTGGGTTATGGAGGCTCCAGGGGTGCACGTGGAGCCATGGTGATTCGACATAAAAACATCAGTAAAGTCATATTGACAGACCACATAGTTTGTCAATATGGCAAAGATCTTCACAAGCACAAGCACTTCTTCACAGCCCTCAGCAAGACACGTCCTATAGGATCAGACAGCAGCCTAAAGAGTAATTTTTGGATCACAGCACTATCTGCATGTCCCTCTCAATGACCACATTGCTTTGTACATCAAGGTCTTTGCACTGCTTGGATAGCTTATCTTCTTCGGCAAATTTCCTTTCCCATTTAAAACAAGACCTTTAAAATTTCTATAGTTAGTCTTATGAGAAGTATCAGACATCTGCAGAACTGCATTTTTGCAGTGATGAATGAATAAAAAATTATCTGAGGAAGCCCATACACAGACCTTCTTAATGGTGAAGAGGGCAGAGAGGAAAGATCAGTGATGGAAGTGTGAATACCAGCCTACATTAGCATGCACCAACAGCTTATAGCTATTTTAAAACTTGTGAGAAAATGCTGAAGAGGCAAAACAGTACAAACCCTTATGTGTTTCTGTGTTAGAAGTGTAGAGTGTATTAATTTTCTTGGTAAATAGTAGAGCATTTTCAAGGCCTGATCCGGTCATCCTGCTTCTGCTCCTACTTTTCATGTGCACTCACTGGAAGAAGTCTTTGAATAACACAGGAAAAATAAGGAAATTACATTCAAAGCTTAAGGAATCTTTGAAGATTTGATATCATGATATCATATTTTGAATCATACCATATCATGATGTCATATCTTTGCAGATGTGATCTCTGTGTTTCACGCCAAAGGTAACACAAAGACACAGCTGAGGGTCAAGGGATGAGACTTAGGGATCATTTCATGCAGAATCTGGGTGGCATGGCAAGATAGAGAAGGTATGACTGTTCTGGAAAAACGTGCTCTGAGACATCAGGGAAGAAGCAGAACTGCTATTTAGTCTTGCTTAATAACGAATTGTATTTCTTAGAGATCCTTTTTCTTACCAATCTAATCCATAGTATTGACCACAATTTAAGTCAGCTGTCCCCATAGACATTCATCACTCTGGTCTGGTACCTTAAGCATGCTGCTGCACAAAATAGCCTGTAATTTTATTGCCACTCACACACTGCCACTGAAAGGATCAAAGAACATGTATGTGTGAAAGAGGGTGGAAATGAGATTTAGGGGTTATAGTCACTGATCTCAGAGTGCTAGAATTCAGGGTTATGTATTAAACCATTTTAAATATGGGCTTTAGTATTACATTTTTCCCCCAGAATTCTGATCCACCAATTAGCACAGATTAAGAAGGGGGTCAAAGGAATTGCAGAAAGACTTTTGTCTCAATTGCCCTAATTCCAGGATGAGTCCAAGTAACGCCATTCTGGGTGGTAATATAGTTACATAACTTTTAGGAATGACGGACAATTAGTAATGAATGATGGCTGCAAGTATCAAAAGGTTGTTTGAATCACTCTTTTTTGTGTTCATTTTTAAAAAATTTGTTTCTGGAATTATCTTTAAACAAATG
Organism: Sturnus vulgaris; assembly: GCF_052056855.1. Lineage (NCBI taxonomy): Eukaryota > Metazoa > Chordata > Aves > Passeriformes > Sturnidae > Sturnus > Sturnus vulgaris. The sequence goes on from NC_142243.1 coordinate 127,604,680, forward strand.
ATGAGAAAGCAGGCTAGTGTTCAATGTAAAAAATAATAAAAATGTAAGGCTGTCCCTGTAAAGTCCAGAAATATACATTCCTGCTTTGGGGACCAGATGCCTTCCTCAGTATTGCAATTATCGTTTATTACTTCAGAATAATCTAGGACCAGTCCACTCAATACAAACATTTGAGAACACAAAATGCCATTTCTTTTCTTATAAAACATCTCCAGAAAGAATTATTTTCCACCGTGATTATTTTGACAGCAGCAGAATAAAATTATGAGATAGAATTAGTATCTACTGGTGACTGAGCAAAAGGAGAAGCTACAAAAGCATTCCTGCAGGATTAAATAGTCAAGAAAGTTTAGCCTTTCTGCTATCACTGCCAGGAGTAATATGGAAATATTCTATCACATCATGGCAGGCAGTGTTATAGGAGTAAAACTCATTTATCAGTGAATTTATTTCTCAAATTTGATGAAAAAAACTGTCTCCTACTACAAAATAATCCAAGCTTAGAAACCAATTTCCTCAATATTCTCTTTCAACACAATGTCATTGTCTTTCCCCAAATCACAAATGTACATAAAGAGAGCCTACCAGATTCTTTCTTTTGAGGAATGAAAATAATGAATGAAGGTTGTTGTTGTGCTTAATGAAATGTATTGACATTTTAACCTATAAATGAATAAAGCCTAGGCAGCTATAGCCAAAAATACTTTTATTTTTCAAATGTGAAGGTTAAAAATATAATTAATCTTTTCACTTAGGTTGAACTTTGAATAAAAAGACCACTTACCACATTTCTAAATTAGGTCTTTGTATAAATGATAGAACAAGTGCATAAAAATGTGAAAAAAAATTCTAATTGCAACTATAAGATGCAAGCTGAAGGTGAGGTAATACAAGGAGGAGGAAAAGGGCTGAGATGAGATCATATTAAATGAAACTAGGAGTTATTGAAGTGAATAGAGAAATAAGGAGTCTTAAATTTGAAATGTTGCATTTGATTAATTAAACTGCACCCTGAATTTGCTAATTGGTTGCTTACATGTTGTTGTGGGACAATGACAGATGGCATTGCACTGATGGCAATTAATCCTAGTAACACTTTTAAAATAAGGCAGTTAACTATCTGGTTATCCCTATTTCTGTGGTCGTTCCTCTGAAAATCTAGGATGGAAATAGCTATGAGTGTCATTACAAGGAAGAAAAAAGTGATGAGTATACAAGTAGTACTAAACACCATTTATTTGCAATTTGGAAGATAATACCTTTCAAATAAAGATATTTTGTGAAATTAACTGACAGTGTCTCCCTATAATTAGCACCTATGGTAGGGATGGAAATACAGTCCTAAGCTTACATCTTTTTATTGTATCCTGTACAAGGGAAAGATATGAAATATAAAGAATTGAAATTGCAAAGCCAATAGGCAAACCACATTTCTACCGGGTTTTGTTGTTTTTTTTCTCCCTACTTTTAATATCATTTAATATCTATTATTAATATCATCTGCACAAGAGCAGATGTTCTTTTGGACTGACAGCAGTGTAAAATACTAAACTTTGCCACTCCGAAATTCCAGGGAATTTGCATTTGATTATATATCAAAGCATGAAATGTGTGTTCATTTATCCTACTGAAAAACTCTCTGTGAGAACTTTGCTAAAGCCCCACTGAACTATTCCATTTAGGTCACTTAAAAATAGACACAAGGAAGGTCAAGGTTCGGTGCTATACATGCTGACTCACCCTTTTTCTCTCACTTTGCAGTTTAAATTGTTGCAAAAGTCCATGTGGTTGATTTCCATCGTTACAAGTCACATATGAAAACAAATCTACACATTGTCATCACCAGTGAAAAAGTTTTGCTTAGATTGCTTTACACATTTATGTATCTACCCCCTCTTTTTTTTCTTTTTCTTTTTTTTTTGTAGGCAATTCAATTTTCAGTCAAAAGCCATAAGGTTCTGCCACAGACTTACCTGAGGTTTGGCAAACCCAGGAAGCACTCTGCAAAATAGAGACAATAATAATTAAAATAATAATCCTCTCTTTGTATGTTTTAGCCTGTGATGAAACCTTGCAGCAAGCAGTACTGAGACAAAAAGTAACTAGGCTGTATAAGATCTTATATATGAGGTCTTTAACAATGCTGGGATATGTCTATTCGAATAAAAGCTTCCAATGTCTAAAATTACCACACCTCAGTTAATGCCTCTAGAAGTTACTGGAATTAAAATAACAAATTTATTTAACTTTTGTATGTGAAATCTCTAAGTCAGTCCAAGTAACTGTATAAGGAATGCATGTTAGCTGATTGCAAAATAGATGGGAGAAGAAATATTATTTTTTTAATAATAGATCAAGATTTCTTAAAATAAGAAGCTTCTGGATTCTTTGCTCTTTGACACAGTTTCCAGCCCCACTGAAGTCTCACATTGCAGATATCCACACATTTGAGTTGGACTTAAGCCACAGATTCAAGAGTACAGATGAATATAGGATGATAGTCATCAGAAACAATAGTAACATTAAATGCACGTAAAGAAAAGAGAATGAAAAGACATTTTTTTCCTTTATTTTTTAAGGATCAGAGCCATAAGATTCCAACATTATTCCAACCACCTAATTTATTAATTAGAGACTAATGCCAAAAGGTCTGAATTTTCACTTCCAGAGCAAAGGTAGGAAATAATTCTTATAGATAGTGAATGGGTAAGATTGTTTATAATCTGACCATGAAAAGTACTGGCCTTAATCTGTGTTCTTATTTATGCTTCTTTCTTTGAAATGCCAAATACTTTTTAAAAGGTAATATTGGGTCATATATGAAATAAGCAATGTCCTTTGAACTTTTTCTGTCTTGCCAGCATTGCTTCTTCTAGGTGATGGTAGAATTATAGCAAATCATCAGGATATTAAATGTCTTTTAGTCTCATATATTGTAAATTCAGGTCATCTGTAGGGTTTTGCACTAGAAGCCTCTTATTACCATATTGATTAGTAAAATTTTATAGTCTTCAATTCTGTTCTATGCAGCACCTCTAAAAACAATTGCTGTTTTACAACTATGTCTATAGAACACATATGATAATAATAAATATATGCAAGAAGTGGAATGAATCTGACTGAGAAGCCTGGAACAGCAGCATTGGGACATAGAGACAAAGATACTGATGACTCAGACTGAACTGAGATCTTACAGTGGCTACTTAATCTTTGCCGCTCTTGCTGGTGCATTTCTGATCATCACAATGTGTTGTAGAAAGTATACACTTAGTTCAAGAGAAACTTAGAAAGTAAAGTAGTTGTTGTTGTTGTTATTATTATTATTATTATGATTATTATTATTATTACTAAAAAACACCTTTCGGAAGCAAACCATTGCCAGCAGTTTGCTATTCTGTGCATAGTGAAAAATGCTGGACTCATAAAACAAAAGTCCTGACTGCTTCTAAAGGCACTAGAATCATGGAATATTCTGAATTGGAAAGGACCTGTCAGCATCATCAGACCCACCTTGGATAAACCTGTGAAATATTTTTTTCCAAGTCTCTTTCATAGCCCTAAAATTTTAATTTATTTATTTGCCCATCTGTATATAATATTGTGTCTGAGACACCTTATTCCCTTGAGCTGATCTGCAATACATTTGGAAATACCTAAATTCCACATTTATAACATGGTTATGGACATAGTGACTTTAGAGTATCTTATAAACTCTTTGGCGACAAATCAGCAAAAACCAACAAATACCTTGATGAAACACAGCTCATATCCCAAAGTTAAATCATTCTCATAATCTATCTAAAAACATTTGACCCCAGTGTAATACACTAAAATATCACATGGCTCTGCTACTTAACAAAAATTCCAAATATTTTTTGAATCACAGCAAATATTTTACATTTCATTATTCTAACCATCATTGCTAAACAATGAACTAGGTATTTAAGGAGAGTGGATTTTCATTAATATCACAGAGAAAAAAAAATTACTTTTCAATAGAAAGAATAACCTATATTTCTCTGAACCAGCCAGGAAGGTGGGTGGAAAAAAAGTAAGCCAGCAAAATTAAGACTACCAGACCATTAGAATTTTTGAGACCTAGCAAATTACAGCCAGAACTGCTGCAACTACTCATGAATGTGCTCAAAGTTTCACTATTGACTGTTTGCTATCCTTAAACAAATCTGTAGTTTGACTGCATACAGCACCCAGGAAGAGTCTCACACCCCCTAAAACACAACTCAGTGCCAGGGGGTGGCCTGTTATGAGCACCAATATTATATTTTGCTAGACTGTCTAGTTTTCTACTGAGAAAAGACAATTGATTAAGGTCCTGGGGCTATCCCAAGTGTTACAGAGAATCCTGATTAATGAGAAGCTTGCTAAAAAATAGACTCTTCCCAAGGAGCTGTCAAGCCCTGAAGAATTGTGCCAGCACTTCTTAGCTGTGCCCTCCACACCTCAGTGAGCCCAAATTGTTCAATTACTCTTGTATATTTTTGGAGGCATGGGAGGTTTTTCCATCTTTCACAGAGGATCAGTCAAGACATTTGCTTGTCAAAAAAGTGACTTTCCCTATCCCAGGGTATTTATTTTTTTCAGATAAAGTTATATAAAAATGGCTTTCCTTTCAATATTGGGCCATAGCTGCTGCCTATGTGTTGAGCAGACTTTGGTAAGCAGCCCACACCCAGAGCTGGGGACACGTGTCCAACTGAGATGGACTGGGACAGAACTGCAGTGGAGGAAAGTTTTTATTTCCTTTGTTTCACCAGTCTGATAGAAGGTGGAGGGCCAGCCATTTCCCCTCAGCACAGGCTGTAACAATGCCAAGCCTGCTTTTGTCTCTGTTAGGTGGCAGAACTTCTTAGGGGTTATTATATTGTGAACGACTGGTGAGCTCTATTAAAATCCATTCCTTCTGGCATGACCCTTTGCTAAGGTATAGAGTTGACCAAAGCCAAAATTTTCCTCAGGCCAAGGAAAAACCTAGAAACCTTTAGGATATTTTTAGGACCCATTGTAGAGTCATTTCTTGCACAGGATAGAGACAGGCCAGAGCTTTTTTTTAATAGCAGCAGCAGTCAGCTTGTATGCCCATCCTGTGTCAAAAATCTTCCTGTAGGCGAGATCCAAAGTGTAAAGCCCTGTTCCTCAGATGACAGAGAGGAATTGCTGTGGAATGATGCTCATCCAGGGATTCACAATAATGTAACCCTGCCATGTCCTGCAGTGCTTCATAGAAACAGGAAGGTTATTGAGAGATACTGCTTTGGCCTTCATCTCTCTCAGAATAGGAGGGCTGGCTTGCTAACACAGTGAAGTGATAAATGTGAAGTGCATGCACCCTAAACCACTCAGATAGAGTTTGGATATTAACTACTAGTTCAAAAAAATTGAAGATGAGGTAGTACTACTAGTCCAGCTTATTATAATACTAATATTTTTAATATTAAATATAAGATTCATTGAATTTTCATCTTTTTTTCAACTTCTGTTCGCCCTCATTTACTCTCTTGACAGGGTTGCTGGCCTGAGACTTCCTTTTGTAATTAATGGCCTACGGTCATAGCCTTCAGAAGATGAAAAATTTTTCTTACTTTGTGACTGAGCACTTAAGTCAACTCTGAGTTACACTTGTAAAAGTCAATTAGCATAGGGATAATCAAGAAAAAAGCATCAACAATGCTTCTACAACCTTCAGTCTTTTTTATTTTAATATACTGCACTTAAATTATTTCAATATAGGAAAAACTAGAAACCCATGTAATTATTATCTATTCTGAGGTAGGCAAGAGTCAATTCTTCGTATATCTAGAGCAGATGGTACATTTTCCTCCGGATTCGTAAAAACTTTTAAGCTATATGAATATTTTTAATTACAACTATTCAGTGAATGCAGCTAAAATCAGTTGGCCTAAGATGACCTTCATAACCACTCGGAGGAATCAGGAATTAATGATTCCAGCATCTTCTTGCATTTTCAGTGTATTTTGTAATGAAGAAAAATCTAAGATAAGGACAAGGATGAATCTCAGCTTACAAACAGCCCGTGGTATTTCAAAATACAGGTTTAGTGGCAAGAAGCCTTGCTGCTGAAATTGTCTCTTTTTGTAATCCCGTACCTGTCACTGGTGGGGCCAGCTGTGTCATGCAGGGCTCAGACAGACCACCCAAATGTCTCACACAGCACTGGGAGATCTGGGGGTTTCTTTAAAGAGAAGAAAGAAAACAAGAGAGAGAAAAAAATATACAGGACATATTCTCATGACACTATATTTAAAGAAAAATGAAATCAAAATTTGTCAATATATCACATTAAATTTGTCAGGAGCATCAAGGCTGATACGTAACACATACTCCTACAACAGTAGTAAAATGTGCTTCTTATCCTGATACAAAATGTTTTCTATTTTGTTCTGCAACTGTCAGATGAAAAAGTTGTCTCAGTAAATCTTTGGATTTAATCTTAATTGACTTTTCTCTACCTGCTTCTCCTATCCTGTTGTATTTTTTGGTTGGACAACCAAATCTGAAACCAAAACAGATTTGTTTGGACTCCATATTGGCTCTGAGTGGCATGGAGGAAAAAAGCACATGCACACTGAGTCAATGCTTTCTCATGTAGAAAAGAAGAATCTTAAAAACGCTTCTTCATAATGGCAAACTGAATTATTTTCAAGCTACCACCCATAATTAACTCACAAAGTTCAACAGTGCTAAAGGAATGGCAAAACAAAGAAGCCATGTATGCTTTTCACTGCTTGCATTTTTCATAACAATTATGCAGCCCTGTGAGCACGGCTAATATCACCTCTGCTCAGAAGCTGCACTCCATGGCTGCAGACTGAGATTGCTCTATAATAAAACATCAGGTCCATTACTTGACATTAGAAAGCAATAATTATACCAGTGCATTTGAGGTTCTTTTCCCTTCGTAAAGCTACCTTTCTTTAAAGGATTATCCTGCCAGACAACACAGCTGCCTTTTTAAAGAGGCAATATAATTAGCTCCCTCCCACCCCACTGCTACTTGATTCTCTTATCTCTGGGTTGATCCGAGAAATAAGAGCAGTGCAAATGTTTGTTCCAAGAAAGCACAATGGCAGCAGAGGCAAAACTGCTGCCTTGATTTAGTGGGTCAGGAGGGTCCCTGCGGATGCAGGAACCCCAGACACGTGGCCCTGTTGCTAGGGAACTGCATCGATCCTTTCCAGCATCTTCACTGACACCCTCTCTGCTCCACTGTGATTGAACACCATCCTTTACAGGAGTGGAAGAGTTAGAAGCTTTGGCTTGGCTTTAATATTTATGAAGTAAACGTTTTAACCATTGAAGCTTTAAATGTCTAATGCTGTTTTCTTTTTCCAGAGCAGCAGCTTCCTTTGGGAATATTTCCATCACTCTAGTATGGCAAATTACTTGACATTGGAGGCAGAGAGCTTATTTTCTCTGAACTAAATGCAATCGCAGGAGATTTAAGATGTCCACAGAAATAATTGAAGTATATATTTCCACATTCATTTTAATTCTCTTATTGTTTCAAGATAATTTGCACTTAAAATGCATCATGCTACAGGCTTGACTGAAAATCATCAAAATCAGATTGAAAGGTAGATCAGGATATTCTGAATATTTTTATATAGGCTAAAAAATATGAAGTATATGCATAAAAATGTGGTGTCTACATCCAGAGAATGCTGTTACACAGAAAGTGTTAGCTTAGCCCAGTGGGGCTCTGTGAGAAACACCCAGTCCCATACCAAGAGGAATGAGCAGGTTATAAATCTTGAGCTAGCTAATTCAGATGCTCCTCTTTGTGCATGCACAGTGGGAGGATTTTAACATCCAGCTCTTCAAGAAGGTTCTTCAGTGGGTGTCCTCAGGAGGTGCTGCAGCCCCACCCCACCGGTAAGGACCTGCACTAGAGGAGTTGTAGCTGTGCTCCTCCGTGTCAGTCCCATGTGCAGCCTGGAGGCAGCATCCTCAGCATGTCGGCTGTCTCGGGGGGAAGGTGGCCTGCAGACACCTCAGCTGCTGCAGGCAGAGAGCAAACATGCTGTATCAAACATTATAATTGAAGGAGATGGAGCACCTGAGTCCTGTCCCAACAGATTCCCAACGAATATGTATTTATAGTAAGGTGATGCCTCACAGATTGAAGAGTTATCAGATGGTATGAAAGCTTTCCAAACCATCTCTCTGACAATAGTGGGAAGAAGGTGAGGAAATGATAGTTTTCCAGATTAAATATAGAAAATTCTCTCTCTGAATTTTAAAAGTCACTATTAGAAGTGAACAAAACCCACACACCTAAATAAACTTCTGTTGATTTCACATCTATATAAAAATCAATAATTTAAAATGTATGTGAGATGATTAAGCTCTTGGCATCCTTCCTATAAATACTCAACACTGGCAGAAACTGTCTAGCAGTAGCCTTAGAAATTGAAATAATTGCTGTAATCAGACACCAGATGCCTGATACCGAGCTGCATAACAGATACCGCAGTGAGCCGAGGGAAGAAAATGTAGCATAAGGACAAGGTACTTATGTGAGCAGGAACAAATTTATCAGAAGAGCTATGGGGACAGCAACTCCCTCCCTGTCAGCATCACCCCGTGGATCACATACTCCAGCCTCATTATAGGAAATGCTGCTTTCTGCTGTTTTGTAGTTCTAACTATTGGGAACACCACACCTGATGTGGTGCATCCAGCCCTTTCTATCAGCAACACCCCCCACTGAAATCCCCGGACACTAACACAGAAAGTTAGGTTTGTAAAAGCTGTAGTGGTTCCCTAGAAGGCAGCCAGCAGCTCACAGTGTTTCTGCACATGCAAAAGTTCTCTGATGTCGACATCACATGGGTGTGTATGACAGGATCTGGCTCATAAGCACGAATCTGCATTTTTAGCCTAAATCATGCTGCCTGTCCTATGGTTAACTAGATTACTACCTTCAGTCTTGCTACAGCCTTTCTTCTTATTCTAAAAAAAAATTTCTCATTCTTTCTCATTTCAAAGCTAATCTTCTTCCACTCTCTCTCATATTCAGTGTTAGTATGTAACAGACCATGAATTAGGAAATGGCTGTTAAGACAGCACTGAAGTTCTTTTTTCTTATGCCCTTATAAGCGACAATGTTATATAATTTTCTACAGCATATGACATAACAGCCTTCTAACTGAGGCCCTGCTAGCATTCAAACTAGCACTCTTTCCTCATACAGCATTGACATGATAATAGCGTAATAGTTCAGGCCATTAAGTCTATTGAAAGTAAATTATTGTCATCAGATGCAATAAAACCTAGTTGGATGCATTAAAAATGTTACTTTCAGTCTTGATAACACTACTAAACTAGTGATTTCCTCTGCTTAGCCTTGCAGTAACAGGTTTCTTCTTGAAACGTGTTGGTCCTGCCTGAATCACTGCTCAGAAAACATTTAGGGAAAAGGGCGGAAGTACAATAAAACTTTGGATCCTAATCTGAAATCTGGCAAACTCAAGGGGGACCCTGCTGTTAGCTACAAGGTCTTCAGCTCTCTGTGAGCTATCTCATGTAATTAATAACAGAGACATGAAAATTTCCACTGCCCCTGAAACCTGCTGACTTATGCATAGTTGTTATATATAGATCCATGTGTACACATGTATGCCTGTATTATAAACATTCATGTATGTACATTACTTATTAGCCTATTAATAAACTGAATTCCCATGAATTTCCTCTGGCAGCTACAAGGTATTTATACACTGTTGTTTTTGTTTTAATTTCTCTAGTGACTTATTTAGATAAATGTTATAAAAAAGGTTGTTAGAAGTATCTGAGAAACATACAAGTTTCAAAGACTACTAATAGGATGTGTGTGTTTTATTCCTGAGAATTTTTCCATTTTACTTTTTTTTTAAGATGGGGTGAGTATAGGTGGAGAAAGTGATTCATTTTCCAAAGTGGTTGTTAATTCTTAAGCATTTTTTTAATATATATTTTCATAGCAAGATGTGCCTGTTATCTGACATGTATCCTAGTAGTATGATTTACTTGGAGAACTATAAAAATCCATCATAAAGTACAACTTTGGAGTATGCTAGATTTTTCTCTAAGACAGTGGAGCAAGAAATGACAGACTTGTCTCTGATGTGTAATCTAGGCACCACTGCATATACGATAGACATGTAATACCAAGTAAAATCAATTTTAGTAGCTGGAAACCCTGTTTTCACACACAATCAATTAAGCAAATAGTAACAGTGTAGTCTGTGGACATTTACACACCAGTAGGTTTGTCAAGACAGACAGCTGCTTGTGCAGGTAGATAAATCCATCGTAGCAAAGAAGTCTAGGTCACACATAGGTCTGGCTTCTACAAAAAATTCAGTCACAGATACCTGCCTCCCTGCCAGAGTCACACACTTTTAGTGTGTATCTATTAAAATAAAGGCAGTTTCCCACCTCCACTACTGTGTCAGACTTTGTAGCTGTCTCTGCAAGTGAATAGATTGTTTCTTGATCACAGCAATTAGCTAAGGCGCTCTCCACATCCCTGTCTACTGCTTTATTCTTACTCCAAACTGCACAGTTTCACTGGGGACGTTGGTGTCAAACGCACTTGGAGTGATGATGCTCTCTGCTTAGCATTCAGCTCTGAAGCCTCTCAGAGGGGAAGCGTGAACTTATCTGGCTGCCTGTCAAAAACGATGGCCTGGATGAATAGCAGCTGCCTGGAACCGTATGGTAAATAAGACCTAAAGCTTCTACCAAGGGTTTATAGGCTCTGGGCAAACATGTTCACACATAGTTGTTACATTTGACAGCTTGTAGCCCTCAAGTGATCCCTGTGATTTTTTAACAAAGCTTAATCTTATTTCCTCTCCAAGAGTTTAGCTATGTTAATTTTTTTCTCAGGAAGATGGGGTTTCTTACTCACAAACACTTTTTTCACATGCATGTAATGGGAGAAAGTGGTGACAAGCAATACAACCTCTCATATGAGGCTTCCCGTGAACATGTAACTAATGCTTATTTACTGCCTTTCCCCCCCAAATTCTGCAATGTATTAGTGAGAAAGAGGAACAGAAGTAATACAGCCCCTGCAGCTTCTTGCAGCTGTAATGCTGGGTAGAAGTTCAAGTCAAGCAGTGTGGGGGTAGAAGGAGCAGGACACACAAGCCTCGTCCTCTGCTTGGGGCCCTCAGGAGTAAGGTGTTGGTTAGGATTTAAATCTCTTCTTTTAATCCATTTTACTCATTTTGAGAGACATCCGATTTTAAGTATTTGGAGCTGCCTTCTGTTGGATGTCATTAATATAATTACTTATTTTATAACTTCTCACTGGATAGGTTCAAAATATTCTTGTTCTTTTGTGTATGGAATGAGTTGTGTGTTGCATACCACTAACAAACTTCAGGAGCGAGGAATTTAGTATACAATAGAAAAAAAGAGAACTATTTAAACATATTTCTTTATTCAACTCATGACTAAGTGCATAGGGAGCTTAATAGTATTGGGATATCAAAGGCTGAAGATTAGCATCTTCTAAGAATGCCCTATGTGTCCACACAAGCCCTGGTAAAAGCTTTTGCAAACCATTTAGGATGACATTGACCTCCATTTTCTGACAAACTGCAAGCATTACATACAACTTAATAAGAGAAAAAGAGGGAAACTAATTGACATAGAAAGGTTAAAGCAATGTAAATGTGATGTTTTCATGATGGAAAATATCTTCATGGTTGAAAAAGAAATGAGGCAGATATTAATATGAAAAAAGCCTGATGTTAGCATTAACATCTGATTTGCCTAATATAGTTCCTTACTGTTCAGCATTTCATCTTAATAATTTTCTTATTAATACTTAACCAATACCAAATAACTCCCTGGCACTAGCCTTAGCCATCTCTATGAATATTAGTAAATTTATTGCACTTGGTCCTATTGTAATGCAGCTTCCGTGGATTTATAATTATCAGGTACTTAGAATAAGCAGTGAGCATTGAGGACACTCCTCTTTCTGCTTGGGTGAGCACAGTAAAATACCACAGGTTCGCTAGAGACATCTTCAAAACTGGACACATAGTAAGGCTGGGGGGAAACTATAGCCTTTTACTAATTGTGAATATCTGCAAAACTGCTAACTTGAATTCCTCTTACTCACCTCGAGGCTTGTACCAGGACTGATTAGCTGCACCAACTATTCAGACAGCATTTAGTTGAGGAGAAGGCAGCTTGTTGTCCATTTAGTATGCTGGACTGTATCCTTCAGCAGGCAATTAGAAAATTTCAGGAACTGCCTTCCTCACTTTACCTTCAAAACATTAGCCAATGGAAAAAAAAAATAATAAAGGCTAAGGCTTCTAAAATTTTAGACTCTAAGAAATAAAAAAATCAGTGTCTCACCAAGAGAAGAGGTGTGTTATGGCAAAATCTGTAATATTCAGGTTCTGTCAGCAGTGCTTAGTTCTTCACAGAACTTGGTGGAAAAAGGTCACTGTGATGGTTTCAAGCACTGTGATCAGAATGTTTGCATTTTAATTAACACATGAGAAAATATGCATTTTAACTTTGTAAGAAAACTGTACTACAGCACCTTTCTCTGAGTACAGATGGTAGTAGTTAGCTGTGTCTTTAGAAAACTGAATATCATCTATTCTGAAAAGAAAGGGAGGTGCAAATGTGGATTTTTCTTCTAACTTTGGTGTTCAGCTGACTGCACTGCATTTCAAGTAAAATATTATTTTGATTTAATATTCAATATTTTATGACAGAAAATATCAATGTCACAATCAGTAGCTGAAACTGCTTCTATAATGTGACACAGGATATTTCACAGGTGTGAATTTGTGTACTCAGGACTCACCCTGGACCATTTAAAATGCTGGTCACAGCGAATACTGATGTACAGTAGATAGTAGCCATGGAAACCAGTCAGAGCTTACCTTAATAATATATTTTTAAAGGAAACTAGATTTCAAAGGGTGATTTTTCTCTTTCTTTGGGGGCACAGTGCATTATAGCATATAGGAAATTATCCATTAGAGGTTTTTCAAAGCAATTCCATCCTAAAATCCCTTGCAGATGTTGCACAGTGCTCATTTCTGCACACTGAAGACCAGATGTGTTATTCAGGCATGATAAATACACCAAAACCTCCCTGGGGAATGTAACAAGTGGGAAGCAGAATTGAACCACACCCCAGGCTGCACTGAGAGGAGGCAGGTCCACTCCTGAAAATTTATTTCTAGCCACTCCTGGAGGGACCAAACACCTGGGGAGGATGTGCTAAGCAACAGGGAAGGCGGGCAGCCTGGCACCTAGAGAATGCATGCAGGGCAGGTGAAGAGGGGTGGAGTCCTGGCTCTTGTGAAGACTAAATGCATGGTGGGATTTAATGCTTGAAGCTTGAGAATAGGGCAGATGGAGGCTCTTGGTAAATACAGGCTTTGCTGTGAAATTTGCAGTGTGGAAAGTGAAGTTTGCTGGGAGGAAATAGTAATTTAGAAGATATTTTTCATAGGAAGCAAAAATACTTTAAAAAGCTTGTTGACAGAACATTGAAATCAGGTGCTGAAAAGTGCAAATACGATTCACAACATATTCTGATTTGGAAGAGACCCACAAGGACCATCAAGTCCAAAGTTAAGTAAATAAACCCACAAACCTCGAGTGCTATTAGCACCAAGCTCTAACCCACTGAGCCAATCTCATCTCCCTGAAGGGAGGAAAGCTGTCTGGTTAGTAGTGATCCCTGGGGAGGTGTGCTGCTCAACAGGAGCTCTCTCACAACAAAGACTTGGCAGCTCTCTCAGCTGCAAAAATGAGCATGCAGACCTGACTGAAGACATGTTTGCAGCTAAATATAAGCTCTGTGTCTGTGAAAAGCATAGGGAGGGAAGGAAAATGGGAGAGAAACCTCCCCTTCCTTCAGCAGGGAGCCTACTCCTGCCTCTACCCCAGCCTGTGAGGTAGATTTGGCTACTCTGGTGAGAAGCTCTGAAACAGACCCACAGGTAGAAGAAAAAGGAATGGAAAGGGTATCAAATGAAGAAAGTGGAAAAAATAAATGATGAAATGAAGCAGAGCTGAGGACATTTTCTACTGCTTTGGAAGAATAAGATGCCTACAAAAGCAGGAAGACAATATATAGATGTAAGATTGATTTTTTCCACTCCTTAAAATTTCTGTGTATTCAAGTTTGTCCATGCATGTTCACTTCGAAACAATTTTCCTGTCCCATTCATTGTGCTTTGGTAAGAGCATATGACTTCTGCCACAGACCCTACTGGACTTCTGTGTGCAAGTTTACAAAAAATAATATCCAGGTGAGACCTGAAGTTACCCTTGTCACATTTTTCATTACTTCTTACGCTACAAAAAACCAAAATAAACAAACCCAAAACCCAACCAATCTCATGAATACCTGCCACATTAGTTAGAAAGTAAAACCACTAGGAAAAAATATTGCTGCTTTGTGGTGCACAGGGCATTCACAGTATTAATTTCAAGTCACCACAAATTTAGCAGGGTGCCAAGCAACATGCTTCAAAGTTTGTGTAACTCTATTGCAGAAACTGAATCAAGGTCCAAATTTTATAGCATGGTAAAAAATTAGTTAACTGCAAAGTGTTGACAGATTACTATACAGTTTTCCCCAAAACCCTAATATAAAGCTGATTTACTACAAGATTATTTTCTGTCAAATTAAGAAACATTTTTTTCCAGCTTGGTTGGCAATTTTACAGCACTTAGATGACAAGCTAACTGTCTGATCTCAAATTAAATCAGCAGACTTGTGACATTATAACTGCTCTCTTAAAAAGGATAGTGCATGGAGAGGAAAGAAAAATAACAGCAACGATTTTAATGAGATTGCCATCTAGACTCTGAAAGTATTCCCTGGTAAGATACTAGTTTACCTCTTCCTGAATAAAATGAAACTATAATAGATATCATCAGGGTACTCGAGACAGCCCTGTGGAGAAACAAAAGCTTGATAGCATTCATATTCCTCAAAGAAATAACTTACCATTGAAAATATGACTCACAATAACCAAAAGCTCAGATGACTAACTTACAGTTCCAAGAACATGTCCTCTGCTCTTAAATATCAATCACAAAGTGCAAGCATAGCCATTAATATTTAAGACCTTCACCACTGGGAAATAGAGCACCACTTGAATACTCTTGTTCAAAATTTCTTGTCATATTTCAAAATGACAGATGAGATGTTTTCCAAAGCTTTTTCATGGAGTTGTTTTGATTATCTTCTGAAATACATGAAATTATTTTCTCTAAGATAGAAGCTTTCTGATGATAAGGAAAAAAAAAGGAATCTGCATTTATGAAACAGCTTTTTTTTGCCCCCTCAATGCCAATGGGCTGGAATCAAATTCATGAGGCTCTTGAATTCAGTGCAGGAAGAAACATCTCAAAGGGTCACTGTCGTCACCCTTTCCATGTGCCCAATTCCACCCATTGCCATGAATAAGTATTAACTCTATTGCTCACTGAAATTGTCTTAAGGGATGATCCCAACTTGTGGCTTTTCCTGTGCTCTTCCTTACTCAATATGAGCTTCCTACTGATGCATGCCCTGCAATTGAAAACAAAATATAGGTTAACCACAAAAATTGCACAGTTTTGATTTTTTGCTGATCATTTGGTAACACTTTCATAAAGACGTCATCTTTCCTTCTGCATTTCTCATCCAATAAACTTATTTAATGCAGGAAGCTTTTCACTACTTTCTGTGCCAAATGTTAATCATATTTATTGAGAAATTATAAGAGAGCAATTATTCATAAACTGTGTAATTTAAGTATCATCATCTTTCAGATTTACAGGGACTCTCAGAAGGAACATTTATAATGAAGATACCATCCCTTTTCTCTGCTCCCCTTTTTCCCATTCAAGGAACTAAGAAAAAGAAACCCCGTAAGAAATTCAAAACTTTCTAAGGAGTAAACAGATTCAAAGAGCCTATGGCTTGGTAAAAGTAGAATAGCAAACACTTAAAAGGTCACGGTTCAGCAACATTATGCTGCACTTAAAAAGGAATGATCTGTTTTCATTTCAAATCCCCAGATAAAATTCAACACAGATCCTTCCTTAATATAGAAGTGTGATATTTTTCTTAAAAATGAAATTTAAACTGTGTTTTAGATCTATATTTTAAAATTTGAATTGGATATTAAAGTGCACAGGCCTTTTTTAACATGAAGCAGACTCATTTCAGAAGATTGGGAAAAGCTGTTAAAGGTTGATAAGTGAAATGGCTGAGTAAGGAAGAAGGCTTATCCAGAAGAAAACCATATGCTCCAATGACTATAAATCTCATTAAAGAGGTTAAGACAACTGTCTTCTTTTGATCTGGTGGTTTAGCACAGAGGTGGGAGTAACCAAATACTGAAGAAAAGGAAAAGCCAATTTTTCTCTTCTTTATGTGAATCCTGGGAACTCCAGTGATTTTACATTACAATAAAATTAAAATACCACTAGCACATAACATAAACCCAGAGTGAATAATATATTGACTAAACAAAGCATTTGAAGCTAACTTGTTGGCATCTTCTGTTAGATGCAAATAAATTAGGTACAAAAATGACAATTATTCCTTTTCACAGAATTTACAGAAAAATGCACTTTTTCATTTAGCTTGGACCAACTCGTGTCCAACTTTTTGCTTCTTTCAACTCCTGGAATTTGTTGCAGAACTTTTCAAGATACTGCGTTTTATGCCTTCCCTCCACCTCCCCAGTTCAACTTTCTTTTTTTATGAGCTGAAATAGCACATCTTATTGCATATTCAATCAATCAGTCTCCTTGGAATTCCCATCCTTTCACCAAGATGATCTTTTTTGCACCTGCTCCTGCAGTCTAGTCTATGAAATTTCAGCAAATGTCACCGTCAAACATCCTATTAACATGCTCGTGGCAGGCGATGTGTGCATTGGTATTAATTAGTCAATACCATTCAGTTCCTTTGTCAGATGAGCTGTGTTGCTTCTTCTCTTTTTTCTTGTATCTGAATCAGCAGTTGCAATCTCATCATGCTGTGGCTGGTGCTTTCTGCAGAACACAAGACACCAGGTGTAATGACATGTCTCCATCTTTGGCAGAGAAGGTTTGGTTTTATGCTAGCTATGCTCTAACATTTTGGCCAGTGAAGTCAGCCAATCCATGCTGCAGATTTGACAGTGTTCTGAGTACAAGCAACCAAAAAATTCAAATCTTCTTAAGCAAGAAGAAAACTCCCTATAATTATGTAAACAAGGCTGCTGTTCTGTGCTAGTCACAGCTGCACACCACCACATTTTGCAGAATGGTTTACTAGACTCACTTTTATTGCTGCAATCCAATTGGAGATAAATAGGCTTTACTCCCAGCTAGAGGATACTGCTCAAATAGCAGACAAAATCTTCATGCATAACTCTCAGATTAACACGTTAGGTGAAGAATTCATGTGCACGGATAAATTTGGGATCAGAAGAAGGAACAGTTTATGTGCTGGCCGTCAGTGGCAGAAACTGGCACATTCAGTCTGTGTGAGGAACCTTTTCTGGAATAAACAAAAGAATAATTCACACTTTTACTGAGCATATTATCTATGAACCTGAGAAACCAAAAATTTCTAAACATTTTGTTTCTCCTTACCCCACAGTCAGCATCCCCTGAGAAACTGAAAAACCTGAGCAACTATATCTGAAGAAAAAGAGAAGAATAACAGAAACGGGACTATTCACTCAAAAGTCTGCTCCCAGGTCAAGTTAAATTCAGAAAGTCATCCTTTTCCCACCCATGTGTGCTCGAGTCTAGAAAATTCCATGTTGAGGAGTCAAGTTTGAATGTGCCCTTTACCTGCCATCCAGTCCAAGGTTGTCAGCATCATGAAAACTGTAAATCACATCAATCTTTGGTACAAAATCTGTTCTGTTCTATTTATTGTAGATGTTACTCTTGTGACATCATTGCCCATCTGCCCTGGATGCAAATGCCATCAGCTTCAGGCTACCACTTATCCCATCTAATTCCAAAAAATTACTGCATATAGAACTCAGGATTCTAGGGATAGAATAATAAAAGAAAAAAAAATGTTAAAACCGCCTATTTTGCACAATTCTATTTCTTAGAGAACTCTGTATTTGCTACCACTCTTGATCTATTCAATGCAATCTTAAACTTGCCTGTGTTTCACCTAAATTCTAGGATCTGTTATGCTTTGAGGTATCAGTATGACTCACATATTTGAAATTTTGTCTTTCATAATACTTATATATATTCAATACAGTTGTACTAAAATTTTCTCCCTCGTGTAAATGTAAACAAATTATAATTGAAAAAAAAAATAATAATTTAAGCAAGGAAAAAAAAAATCTGTGTCGTAGTTTATAACCATGAAAATAGTATTTTATTTTTTTAGGTTCTAGTGATTTCCCAGCCCAAGTTCTGGGTTTGAAGCTTGTGATCCTTGCTCAGAAACTAATCTGGACTTCAGGCAACTATAGAAGTAAATATATTTATTATCCCTGTGGTTTTGTTCAATTCTTCCACACCATCTTGTTAAGCTTCTTCTTAGAAAGCTCTGACATGAAATGGTGGCTTTTCTGCATTTCTCAATTCTCCTGACCAACAGTAGATGCAAAGGTTTGTCATATAAAGATTCTTTTGACTTTTAAGCTATCTCCTCCTGCCTCTGGATGTAGTAGAACTGTCTGTGAAGACACATACTGACCTCTGTCCTATTTTGGAGACAAAAGTATATATATGTTGCTATAACACCAGGCCATAAATGCTCTCTGCCACTCAGGTGAAGATGAGCAGCCCCCTGGGACTGCTTCCTGAATAAATGTGGCAGCAAGCCATCCATCTCCTCTCCTAAACAGCTGTTGCATTTCATCCCACATGGCTAGGGATGACAACAGAAAGGCCCCAGCATATTTAGCAAGAGAACTGTGCTGCATACACAGAAAGCAGGGCTGATGCCTTCTGCATTGCTAAATACACACACAGTCCCCCTTGTATTTCCTTGAAAATTATGCCTTGCAATTAATGTTTACTGGGCTGCCTGGGTCATGCTGTCAATACCAGGGCTATCATTTCAGTCTCAGTGGACTCAAGCAAGTGACATCCCACTTATTATGCTTGATTCACATTTTCGGACATTTCTTTGGAAAATGAAGAGTGGAGATGTCCCTCATTTAATGAAGACAGGGATTACTTCTTTAATGTTTAAGGATAAGTTTATATGTTTTAGAGGGAATACACTACTAAGGCCTAATTCTGTTATAAATGTTCATTACCAGACATACATGGTCTTCAATTTTATTTTACTTACCCATTCGCAAGAATTTGTAATCAAAAGTCTCTGCAATCTTCCTTCTCATCAGAGTATAAGAGTACATTTTCCAGGTACATCAGAACTGAACGTGGAAAGTCCACATCCTGATTGCAGGTAAAGAATGAACAACGTTGGCAACTAATTGCCATCACCGAGGGAACATTGCAGTCACAGTCTGTTAATTCTCAAATCTGTCATTAGTTACTCAATAGTAGCTAAGGAAGTAATTCAGGTAATGAGGAGGACATATAAAGCAGCAACACACAGAAGACACCAAAAGTTATGTCTCCATGCTAATCCTTGGACTTGATACAAAAGAAGTGACAGGAAGACATCTTCAGCATAGGAGCATGACTTTGGTTTGCTTCTACCTATGGCCAGAGTAGGTGCTGTCATTAATATCAGTGATGCCTACAGGTATACATTATTCCTTTGCTATTGTGATGTCCTGTGTAACTACAACTCACTCCTATTCGCTCCAGAACCATCTCCAAAGCTTCTTGTGACTTCTGGCAGCAGCACATGGAGGTACACAAACTCCCAGCTTCTCTGACAGGAGAGGCAACTCAAAGCCTGAGGAAGAATCAGGACCACCATCTCACCCTCCAGAAAAACCCATCACGTTATAACTGGAGTACAGCTCAACAATCATTGTTTCCCTCAGTTTCAAGAAGGAATTGATAAACTGCTACACAGGGAGAGCATAGAATTTTCTGTGTAGTGAATTATGAAACACAGATAAATTTTTATCCATTGTCAGTCTTGCTCTAGACAAATGCAGAACATGACAGGATGAAGTGGCAGTGATTTTAAACTGAGAGTAGAGTTTAGGTTAGATATTAGGAAGAAATTCTTTACTCAGAGAGTGGTGAGGCACTGGAAAAGGTAGGCTGGGTAAGTTTTGGACTCTCCATCCCTGGAAGTGTTCAAGGTCAGGCTAGATAGAGACAACCTGGTCTAGTGGAAGGTGTCCCTGCCCAAGGCTGGGGGGTTGGAACTAGTCGACCTTTATGGTCCCTTCCAACACAAATCACTCTGTGATCCTACAATTCTATGCTTGGTCATTAACATGGGTTGGTAGGCTGCCTTGCACTGGTAAGCATATAACTATCCACTTCACAGTTATCACACACTAAAAAAAAATACCCAAAAAGCTAAAAGCATTGAGCATATAATAAAATCTGGATTCTTAGAGAACTGAAAGCTTGGAAGATGAGATAGAACAGAGGTAAAGAAAGAATAAAGAAGCTGCATTTTAGAATCATGACTTGAGATATAGAAACATTAAATGGCAGAAGAAGAATGGAAATAGTAAAAATAATAAGGAATAGACAAGTAGATGAATATTTAGAGTAGGGGTGGGTTATTAGGTATTTTCCCTGGACTTTGGAGGAATCTTACCACATTAATCAAATGCAAATCATTCAAAAAATTCTCACATTTTAGTGCCACAGTTTCACACACTTCCTTACCCTCTCAATTTTTTTTTGTACTTCTGCTCTGTAGAAATATACTGAAAAGATATGAAAATGTTTAGGTCTGAAATTTATCCTATTTGTCAAATTAAATTTTCATGAATAAATGCCTTCTTTTGAAAACACTTATGAGACTTTTCAGTTCCCTCTTTCATTTCAGCAATTGGAAATTAATTTCTAAATCTCTCTCGGATACTCCTTGTGACAACTGTATAATTTTGTAAATAACTGACCCAGTTTACCATGACAAGAACTATATGTCTGAGAACTGTTTATCCAGAAGGTTGAAAAGTTCCTCACCTTGGTACAACATAGGCTTTACCAGATGTTTTGTGAGGAAGACAACGATGCAGGTAAAAACAAATTGCAGTATGAGCGAACTTTTTATGAACTGATTTGGATTTTACCTTAACGTTAGGATGGACTGATTCTATCACTCTCTGTGATGAGCTGTGCAAGAAATTGTCCACTCTCTGCCCCTTCAGTTGTCAAGAACAATAAATGCATTTGAGTGAAGCATTTATAAGGCAAAAATGCACACACTGATGTCTTTATGGAGGGGAAAATATATTCCAATTGCAATTGTTTTTTAAGTCATCGGCTTGCCTTCAGTTCATGTTAATTAGATCCACAATAAAATTTTCACTGTGTTGATGAACTGTAGCAAAGAAAGCTCATAAAACCTGCAGAGTTATTTCTGTTTGCTCAGCACCCTTGAACTGTGTGGAAAATGGGAAGAAGTAAGTTCTTACTGAAGCTCTCAATTGCACGTATTCCCTGAGAAAATAATAAGGTTAATTTGATTTCTATTTTCATTTTTTTTCTTTTCCTATATACAGTGAGCAGTAGCTGGCATCTTTATTAACTGTCTTGCTTTTCATGCTATTTTATTGATCAGTGATTTTTCATTGTAAGTTCTTTCACTAAATTTGCTTTATCAGTGAGACTTTTTGTCCAGCTATTTAACAATTATTTTAACTTTGATATACTATTATAAAAATTATTGATAAGAAATTTGTATTTTGATGTCAATATTTCAGTAAAAAGGAGAACCTTTATACTACACTATTATGAAGGGATGGAAGAATCATTATGGAGCATGATTGTTACAATAATACCTGAACAGTTCTTCTTTTATAAATTGTGGTAGAAGTGGAAGCAATGGTGTATGCTTTCTCTTATCTTTTTCTACAGTATCCCAATAACACAGCTGGGAAAGGGAATTGGACATTGTTGATGGGATATAATTCATATGCAAACCCACTGGAATTTTCCAAGCCACGGGATGAGAAAATGTTATAGTAGGATAACCTGTGCAAAAGAGGAACCATGTGTTTTGAGTGCTATTGATTTTTCTTCTTTAGATTGGGTATTGATTTCTCCTGTCTGCCCATTGATTAGTGAAAAAGTCTATTTTTCACTTTCAAGAGAATCATTTTCATTGCTTTGCTGCCCTTTATTCCTAGGCAAAATCCCTATAGATACTACACTTCAGGAATCTCTAGGCATATGTGACCTTTTAATTATTTATGATTTGCATATCTATCAGCTGAAATCTCATGGCAGGAAGTGAGATTAAATTGCTCTGAAACAAGAACCGGGTTCTCCAAGTTGTAGGTCTGAAGCATGGCATCCAAAGACAGCCTATTTTTCTGCACAGATATTCTTTGGCATACTAAAAATAAATTGAAGATTACATGTCCAAAATTCCACAGTATTTTTCTTCATTGCTCAAAAGACAGGAAATGCCACCACCTTATTTAAGAAGAAAAAGTAGGGGCTGCTCCTCAGGGTTTCATCTTCTTTCTCACCAGGCAGCATTGCTGGCAGCCTGCCTTGGTCTTTGCCAAAGGAATACAAATTCTTCCCCACCCTGCACAAGGAACTGTCCTGCAGGGACACAGCCCCACAACACCCTAGCCCAGAGATGGGCATCAACAACGTGTTCAGGCCCTCACAGGAATTTTTCTGCTGGGTGTACACCATTACTTGATTTCAAGACAAAAGTTAGAAAACAAATATTGACTGCTGTTTGGGAGTTCAAAAATGTGGCTCCCTCTTGGGGCTAGATGTCCTTCATACTTTGTTTATTTGCATGATGTTGCTACAGCAAATACAAACAGCCAGTTAAGCCTCCTATGTACTCACACTCTAGAGAGGCACAAAGGTTAGTCTGTTAAAAAAGAGGACTGTGGAGTAGGAAGAGTATTTTTGGGGTTTTTTCAATTCCTCTGTAAGAGTTTTATTGCTTTATCTTCAGTCCTACGAGTTCAATATTTATTTTCTAGAAGAAATGAAAGCAAATTTAACATTGCTAATGTGTTTTTGACTTCACAAATGTATTTGAAACATGACAAAAACCCCTGATTTCAAGTATGTTTTCTCCAAAGCCAGTAATAGGTTTTAATGGCTCAGAAAGAATATCATAAATACAGCATCATCAAACCTAATCTACCATGAGAAGAATAGTAATATCAAATGGCCTCTCCTATAGAAATGAATTGTAATTAATTACCTAATTTGTTGGAGCGTTTGTAATATATATTTAATGACACTACAGTCTGGCACAGCCTTCCAGGCAGTGTTCTGAGGAAATGATCTAAGCATCGCCTCAAGCTGATATTATCAAATAACTCACCATGCTGCATTAAAAAAAAAATCCAGATAAAACAAGCAGCTAATATTTCAGCTCACAGAGCCTCAGGAAAGTCTGTTTTCATCCTAGCATTTCTCTCTAGCAGCTTCATCACCTCTGCCTTTATATCTGGAACATGCAGTAAATAAATATTCAGCTCTGGCCTGATTGTAGGTAGCACTGATCAAACAATAGCACATTACTATATATCACACTCCAATTACTAAAGATCTTGCTATGTGTCTAATAGTCTGATATAAACAGTTCATTAGGCTTTCTAATGGTGGTGTTAAATAAAGGGTGAACGAATAGTACTAGTACAGTTAGAAGCCCCTGGGCAGCTTTGCATCTTCCCATGCCACTCCTTTTAATGAGATTATGCTATTGCTTTGGTCGATAGAAACTGTCATTTGAAGGTTTCCAGTTCTCCTGCCCTTTTGCGTTGAACTGACAAGGCAGATGTATCTAAATATTTACCCTTTTGTCTATTTTCTTCAACAGAGTAAAGTTCTTGCCCTTTATTCCCACTTACGTCATTGCCTCGTTTTGCCAGATGGAACAATGCATCTCTCCTAATCAAGTAGGGAATCTCTGGTACAGACCCTTCCTGGAATCTAATGCAGCCCATGAATCTCTCAGCATCTTTGAGAGACAGCATTAGTCATATAAATGACCCCTGCATCAGTGTTCTGGCAAAGCATTGTAAGAGTTTATTCAATTATGGTACAATATTTTTTCCAATTAGAGGAATGTCCATTATTTTTCTTTATTTTGATTAAAAATAGTAGAGCCTTTCAAACTCAGAATAACTACAACAAAAAGCTACTTCAGACTTAGCAATGCAAATTCAAAAGACAATATATCAGAAAAGTAAAATAATTAAAGAAGTATTAGATTAGAATAAAAATGTTTACAGAACTGTAAAACTAGGTTTCCTTTAGAAAGGCTATAGCATAGCTGGTGTGTGCTATGCAGAGGATTGGCAATGAAACACTAGAGAATAACATTCACTAATGTTCTCCATCACAGACTGAAACTGGGTTAACTGCTGAGCTATAGTAAAAAAAAAAAAAAAAAAAAAAAAAAAGAAGACAATTACAAAACTGACTTTAAATGTCTGAGTCTCACAGACTGATTATTGTTTAGTTTAAGCTATAATGAACAGTAAACTATGGACATGCTGTTTGCATTGAGAGATATTACGTATGCCAGAAGGCAGCAATTAAGCAGCTCTTTAGTTTAGATCTATCTGACAAAACCTGTTAAATTTTTGTAAAAATTCAGCTTTGATATCATACACTAACCAAGTCCAGAATGATGGTGTATTTCATATCTAAAACACAATAAAATGCTACATGTAACATTCTGGCACTTATAATTTGTTTCACCAGTGTTTCTTTCTTTTAAATTCTGCTAATTTAGTGATTACAAAAGCAATCAACAAGCCTTCTGTCCATAGGTCTTTTGTGAAGCTACTGGATTTAGCAGGAACCATGACAAAAGCCAGCATAGTAGCACTGGACAGATGCAGTACTGCATCAAAAGGACCTGTTTCCAAGTCTAGGAAATCAGCTGGCATCTTGCTTGTTATAATTTTGGGATATAACACTTTGGGTGTCATCTAGGGATGACTGTGACTATGGCTTGCAATGTATTTTACTGTACAGACAAATTTTGCAAATAATTTCCCAGTTGTCACTGAACCTGCTTTGCAATGTTATCAGCCAAAGATTACATGATAACTTCTGCTCTGTATTGTTTTGTTCAGTTTGGTAGGGATTTCTCTAGTGGGTCAAGCAAAAAGTAATCAAGGACACAAAGAGGCTCTATCACTCCTTTTTGACACAACCTCAAATATAAAACCATTTTCTAAAAAGTGGGTGGTGCTCCAGAACTTCCTGGTGAGGAAATCAAGGGATGTCTTGGAAATTCTCATGAGCCACAGTTAAGCAAATGGGAGCAGAGACTGTGCTTTCCTCCAGTATGTCAGCTGTTTGCTCTCAGTCTATAGGAGCCTTCTTTGTTCTTCTAAGAAGGAACCAGTTAAAAATTTGAAAATGGCAAAATGCAAAGTGTTCACAGAAGTCACAGAATCAGAAGAAAATTCTCTTCCTTAACTAAGCTGAGGCCTGAAGTCATTTGGTGGTAAGGAAAAAATCAAAAACTATTGGAAATGAGACTGCACACACAGACGGAAGCCACACCCAGGGATGCCAATTTCTGATGGAATTGACAGGTATTAAGGCAGCCTACATATTAAGTTTCACATATTCATGTTATGTATGGTTTCGACTGACCTCATTTTAGATACCTAAACTGTGGATTTCTACCTCTGACCTCATTGCCAGAGGTTCTTCTTGTAACTGACACCATGAAAGTGGTATATAGGTAGTTTTAGGGCATGTTTCAGCTGCTCTAGCCTTGGATGAATCACATTTTACAGATGCATATTTCATTTCACTCATTAAAAATTAATTTTAGGCCACCAGTTTAGTCACAAAGCCAGATCCACATTATAGTCAGTCACATCATATCAAATATGAAGCTGGAAATGCCAATGTCCTCAACCACAAATATCTTGGAACAAAGAATATGAAAAGCTTCTAGTTCATGATGAAAAAAGGTAAAGCAGAAGAACATCCTACAGCTAAAAATCATCAGCCACTTAGTATGCTATGAGGAAGCCAAGAGATATTGAATTTGGACTTGTTGTTACTATGACTTCATGCAACATCAAGTAATGATTAAAGCAGGGTATGAGGGAGCTATTTTCACTCTGATGAAAAAGAGATGGTAAATCACAAATCACTGACTGGTCTACTTGAACAACCTTCACCACTTCAGACATTGTAAGAAAGCCAAATGGTGATGTTAGGCCATATACTGATGTTAAGAAATAGTCCCTAAATAATCTCTCTCATGTTTGCAGCACAATAGTTAAAAACTGGAAGAAAATCTGTAGCAGTTTAAACTTTTCATACATTATCATTTTCAAAACACCTAAGCATGAAATGAAATGCCTCCTGGCTGTCTCAGTTCCTCCAGAGCCTTTTAAATTCATTAAAGTGTTGAATTCCTTTCAGACTTAATAAATAGCCCTCATTTAAGACATCAGAATTAAAGACATGGAGTCAGGTAACTATCTTTAATTCCACAGGACAAATAAATATTTGGTAAGAGGGTAAAACAGTAGCTGCATAACCAAACACGACTAGAAAGAACAGTCTGGGTCACCACATCCAGTCTTATTCTAAAATCTCCTGAATTGACAAATCTCCATCTAAAGAAAATTTCTTTTTTATCCTAACCCCTTACTGAAAGCCTATTGCAGAACCATCATCAAACCTTTAAACCAAAGATTAGAATTTTTTTCTCTTGGTCATAATTACCACAGGAATTTCTGCAGTTTGTGTACAGGCTAGGCTAATTGAGGAGAACGAAATAAAGGAAAATGACTTTTTTTATAATCTCTGACCACCTTGCTTTCCATATCAGTTCATATGTTTTAGCAAACCTTCTACTCAGTGCAGCTTCCTCTTCAGAATGCTTTCTTGAACACCATTATTTCTTTGGTTGAAAGAGAGTACCTATGTGCTGCTTTTGGCTGGGGTAGAGTTAATTTTCTCCACAGTAGCTATTATGAGGATACATTTTGGATTTGTGTTGGAAACAGAGGGATTTGTGCTTGATAACACAGGATAACACACAGCTATAACTGAGCAGTGCTTACACAGGGTCAAGGCCTTTTTTTCTCCTCATCTTCACACCAAAGGAATATGTGATAAACATAATATGAATCATTTTTACTGCTTTATTTATTACAACTATGATATATAACTTATCAGAAATGACAACTGATTGGCCATAAATATCTTGCTATCTTCCATAACAGTGTACCATTCTCTTTAGAATAGCTGGAGTGATACCATGCAAAATTTCCCTCACTGCCAGAATTCTGTCAAGAGTTAATTTTATCTTCTCTGAATGCTCAGTCCCGTATAAATATTATATTCTCATTATATTCCCATAAATGTTTATTGTTTATTATTTGCTGTAGTTCACTGACAATTCTGTGGTTAACCGCTAGGGAAAAGAAATGACAGCATAAGAGTTGCATGTGCAATAAGGCTTTATAGAGACAAATGAGGAATTAGGTCTTGAAATGAAAAAGTTGAGAGTTTGAGGTGTGAAGGTGTAAAGGCTTAATGTTGCTTAAGGGATGGAAAACCACATAAAAAATATTTGTCTGCAGTACCTCACTGAAGAAATTTGTTAGCATAACAGTGGAGGAAACTTGCAAATTGAGTGAGTAATAAATACTGATGCCTGAACACAAAAGGGAAATGCACAATCAATATTTATTTGCAAACACATAAGGGCAGAAGCAATTGTTACCCTTCAGTGTTACGTTAAGTGTAAAAGGGGTCTTGCAATAATTGGGTTTTGCCATTGTTCTGGCCAAATTACACAAATTCTGGAAAGCAGCTGAACTTAAACATGTGTGACTGCAGTGAAGTCATTTACCAAACCTGGAGAAAAAGCCTTCAGGAGGATGTGTCTGTGCAGTAACCAAATGGCCACAACCTAAGTTTAGACAAAACCTGACTAAACGAAAGAGGCATTCAAAAAACTAAACACATTTAAAAGCATGAGCTCTGCTCTGACATTTCAGTTTGCTCTAGTGTGGACTTGGACTTTATTTTTTGTTTGAAAGCCCTATAGCAAGGTCTACTTGGTCTGTGTGAGTTCATAAAGAGAAGAACTTTGTATCAGACACCCACAGTGGTCAATATGAGAACTCCTTGAAGGTTTCCTTCACATAAAATGTACATACCCAAAAAAGATAAAGTGGCTGCTGCTGCTGCTGGGCATTGCATCCCAGGTTCAATCTGTTGATTATTTCCTTCCTTATTACTTACTTCATAAAAGAAATTGCTAAAAGCCTTTGCGTGGTGAAAATCCACCTGTTACTTGTAGATATAAAAAGCCTCCAGAGAAAAATGTGGAAGTAGAAAATACAGAAGCAATTATTTTAGCAACAGCAAAAGCAGATTTTACTTACTACTTTTTCCTCGTCTAAATAATTCAGCAACTGGGAGATTTCATGTCAGCGATTTCATTATAGGAATGAAATTATTTCACAGCCCTCCTTTCCTTTCACAATTGACACAGGTTCACCTCCTCAGAGAGACTCTTGAATTCTTAAATGTCAACACTAGTGCTAATAACCATCAGCCCTTTCATTTTCTTGCTTAAATTTCCCTAGCACGTGGAAGAATGGATCCTTTAGTATCTGGCTTACTGCATTTCTAAAGAGAATGGAAAGTGAGCTACACTGTAACTAACTGGGCATAATGAGCTTTTACTGGGATTTAGAAGCCGTTAATAACCACAGTCTGTCTCCATAACTTAAAAACAATACCTGGCCTCTTATAGTTTTCCCTCACTTGGTATCTGTCTCGTTCATACTGTATGGTGGCTGGCAGTGCATTTATTTTACTAGAAGTTAATGGAAAGAAGGAAAGAAAGAAAGAAATGGAAGATGTATTTCTAGGAAAAAACTACCACCACTGTACAGGCAAGAAAAATACTGTCCTTTAATAATTATGAGTAAGAACTTTGAGTGAATGTTTTAATTTTTGCACAAAATATTGAAAACTGTCTTCCTGTAGCATGGAGGAAATATTAAACCAGCAGGGCAGTTAATGCATTTCCTGGGACTAATATAAAAAAATAATGAGATAAAATCAGATAAATTATGTTAAAGACGGGATATGAAAATGCAGGCATAACAGTACACCTGCAATAGCTAACAACAGGGAAGCAAAAGTAAATGGTGTTCTGTAGCACAGCAGGAGCATGCTGAGGGCACATCTTCATTCTTAATCTTTTCCAATCTGGCCTTTCAAGGTATATATCTTTTCCCTGAAAAGTCTATTGCTGTATTATGGGACAGCTATATTTCCTCTAAGTGCTGCAGGAGCTTTCCTAATTGTTCTCTCTGTATTTCCATATAGCAGAGGCATGTGCTCCCTTCCCTTCTCACTCCAGCTATGCACAGCAGTGGGTTCCAGGAACACAGACATTTCCTCTCTTCCTCTCCTGACTGGTGGTAGGACAGGCTGGATAATCTAAATGCAAGTACAAAAAAAAGTTAGGATTGAGAACTATTCTCCCCTTCCAATCATCCTGCATTGAGTACCCCACCCTGATTTATTAAGTATACTATGCAAACACCTAAGGAGACCTGTTTTTAGCAGTCTGGGAATACAAGGGACATAGTCACATTCACTATTCTACATCCTGCCTAGCTCCTCTCTGAAATAACCTCATGCAGATGCTGCCCAATTCTAAAATGCTGCAGCCCATTCTCAGCACACTCCCCAGGCCTGCAGATCTCCCTGAGGGATAAGAGGGACCTGAGTCCTCACACTCCCCTCACAGCTCCAACAGAGCTGGTTTTTCAAACCCCTTGGTTTTATAGGCTTTGAGAGATGTAACTACATTTTTAAGCTGCTGAACCTTTCTTTGCAATTTTTAAATCGGTTCTGGTACAAGGACTTCCTGTAACTGTGGGGAAAATCCTGTTCAGATTGTTACTAAGGGAATCTATCATTAAAACAGGTAAATTTCTAAGAGAAAAAGATCTCTTTAGTAAATCACATCAGTGCCTCTATAGATATCTTCGAAATTTAGTATTTTCCTGTACCAGTAACTTACTGGTGATTATGATGCTTGAATGTGACTTAGTGATTTAAATATGATCAGCATTATTCCCCTTCTATTGTCTCATTTTCTCACTGGTAATGAATGTCTTAAATGATGCATTCACTGGAATATAGAAAAAAAATCTGCCTGACCATTTCAGCTTTTTTAGCTTTTTCAGATTCTTTCCCAGAACTCACTTTCTTCCAACTAATGTCACTTTTTACAGTATTTCCTCCCTTTCTTGCTGCCTTGTACGTATGCGCATTTACACATGCACATATACGCATATTTTTTCCCCAGGATGTAAGAAAAGGGAGTGGAAATGGCAGCAGAACAAGTCCAGTTTTCATGAAGAAAATCACCTTCTCGAAGCAGAGTTCTAATCCTCTGCCATGCAAAAGTTAAAAGTTCCAGGTATCATGACTAATAATGGGGTGACTCTCCCTCTTACTGGCATTGCACACAGCACAGCAGCTTCCAGGAGACCAAGTCCAACACCAGGAAAAGCTGTCCATTGTCATATTTGGTCTGCTTGAACTTATGCTTTCAGAAAGTGATAAACTTCTGTCAACAAATTACAGTCAGAAAAACATTGCTTTATGTCAAAACACACTTAGAGGAGGAAGTCAGTGATGCCTAGTATTGGTTTCTTGAAAGTGTTTTGTCCTTCATGAGTTTCAAAAGCCTGAGCATTCATGGAACAAGATAAAATAGATTTCTTTTTTGTCTCTTAATATACTGAATTTATTGTTTTCCCCATAATGCAGATTAGAGGAAAATTATGCAGTTGGTATTACATGGAAAGATGAAATTGCTTTTTTAATATCTCTTAGCAATTTCTTCAGTCTTTGGAATTCTTCTGATATCCTGTTCTCTGAGAGATATATGGGTCACTTCAGAAAGAGAAAATCCAAGCTCTAAGAGCTACACATACTAATTAGATTTTTCAATAAATAATTTAGCAAGCTTGTTTCAGTTGAGAGGTTTCATTGAATACTTGAAAATATTTTAAAATTTTGCATCTTTTTACATCTGATAGAGGTTTGACTCCCCAGAGATGTCTCTAGGTTTTTAAATACTATTGCACTGTTATTCCAATAAATTATTTCCATCCATTCTGCATACATTTCTTTTGTCATATTGATTATTTTAAATCCTTTTTTAAAAATTTTTTTTAAAGTTCATTGGCATTCAGCCTTTAAAGAGGGAAACCTTAACCTGTTTTGCCTCTGGAAATTTTTCTGCCAAGGGATTAATGAAAGTTACATAGAAAATAATTTAAGAAGAACACAATATTTTACTATTCCACCCTCTTTCACAAATTTGATTTCCTCTCTTAATTTGAAATCACTTTTCCTTCATAATTAAGCAGATTATGAGTTCAATTTTTTTTTTTCTTATCACAAACAAGGCTTCAGTCTGTGAAATCTGCATGGAAGTATAAGAATGTTTTGTGGGTGGTATTTAACGTCATTAGAGTGTCTTATTAATGGCTCTGGTGTACTTCTCTGAATAATTAAATTCTGCTAATGGCTGTAGTATTTTCATGAGCAACATTATCCTTTTTTTTATTATTATTACTGCCAGTGAAGAATAGGAAGATGCCAACCACTAAAATGCAGCTCTTGTGGAACCCAAGGACATATATTTAGCATAAATCAATCCCATCAAAATGAACTACAGAACAAGGCAAAGAGTTTTTCTGGAAGACTTTCAAAACACCATCAATAAAGTGATGTTGCAATTGATTACTTCTCAGCACACATTCAAAGATAAATGACCTGTGATTCCATTTAAAAGTTAATGCTGAAGTCTTCAAATGCTAATACCATTGAGCAATACATAAAGACTATAAAAAGAAGCAAGCACATTGGAGGCAAAAATTACAGGCATGCAGATATACCACAAAAATACACACAAAGACCTTCTTCAATACCCAAATATGTGTGTTTCACAGGTATTTACAAGATAAAAGACAATTACTATACAAAGAGATAAAACAAGAGAACTTTGAAGTTAATCCACAAGTTAAAACTCTTTCAGCAAGATAAAATTTGTTGCTGAATTTTACCAGTTACTGTTTAAACTCCTAAATTTCTCTCTAAATAAATACTGAAGGGCTAAATCACGCCATTAAAGCAATAGCATGCAGTAGGATTGTTTGCTCAGAGCTCGCTTGTCTCAGAGGCAGCTTCTGGCAGTCACTCAGCGGTGCATTCCATAATAAAAATGGGAAATACATAGACCTGAGCTCTCCAAGAATCTTGACAGTTCTGTAGATGTACAGATGTCAGACAAACAAATAGTATGCAACAGACAAACAAATAAATAGACAGTCCAAACCTCTTTTGGCCTTTGCTGTGTGGAAAGATGCTTTGTTCATGATATTATGTGACTACTTCCAGCCCAGTCATACCCACACAACACAGCCAGGATTTTTAGGAGCCAAAACCAACTTGTCCGGATGGAGCCATTTCTGAGAAATCAATAACATGTGCAATGCATTTAGACTGGCAGACAGAGAAAGATTTCTATGCCTCATAGAAAGGAGGTACTAATTATTTTCCAAACAGAAATATTGGATGGTGACAAACAATTATTTTAATATAAATATCTATGAAATATTTATGGGAAGGAGCATTATGGAAAGGCATATAATATTGTCACCTCAAATAACCAGCAACTGAACATCATAACCCATTTTGCTCCTTCCAATCTGTCACCCAAGTTGTGTTTATTTGCAAACTGGCTTTGGTCCATATTTACCAGGGCAATCTAGTTGCAAGGGAAATGTATCTATTCAGAATAGATCCGCAGTATAATTTTTTTCCCCCCCAAAGGATTTTACATTAATCTGAAGATCTATGAAAAGCTGCTTTTTTATTTTTGACATTCTTATTAAAAGACTGTCTCATTAAAAATGCTGGCTCATTCTGGTGTGTTTAGTTTGGATTGCTAAATAACATGCAAAAACTAAATAACTTGCAAATATGTCTGGCAATTTATATAAAAACAGAAATTATTTAACTTGCATACAATTTTCCTGCTTCACTGCAGAAATTCCTCCATTGTTAAAGATACCTATTATCAAGAGCTAAATTCATTTGTTATGCTCACAATGGTTACAATCACCTGCATAACTGTCAGCCAGACTTGGTGGCTAATTGTTTTTCTGAAGTGCATTATCTGTGTTCTGCTAATACTAATAATGAAAGCTTTAATGTTCATTCTGCTTCTAGAGCAGAATGGTGATGTGTGTGCAATTTTTATATACAGATTAATTTACTGAATCTAATGCCTTTTTCGCAAGAAGATGAGCATGTCAATCTTTATAAGAGAGAGGAAAGAGAAAAACACTGCCATTTCATTTTTAACCACGACAAAAGTGCATTGGATATTTTCTCTTTTTAAAAAAGCTCCTTTTTTCCCCTCTCTAACAAGAAAGCTAAATATAGACCTGTACTTTCCTGCTATGTTGAACCAAGAGTGATGACAGGATCTGAGTGTGTCTTGAGCAGCAAAAACAAATAAGCTTTTTCAGCTGAAAGACTTAAAACTGACTGCATTACCTTAGTTGGAATATTCAGAATCAAAAGATTGCAATTTTAGAACATGCCCAGCTTGAAGACACAGGGATGAATATCTCATGGCCAGGTAAGATTTGATGGTGATTTATCATTTTAGACCAGTAGAAAATCAAATTCTTCCATTAAAAATTTAAGCTTAGACACAGTATCAACAAACAAGTATCTACCTCTACAGTACTTTGATCAATCTCTTTAATTTCTTGTTCCAAAGATAAAGAAAGATAAAAGCGTTGACTCTCATTCAGATCCATGTTGTACCTTGGGATAATCATCCTCCAGAGATAAGAATCATTGTCTCAATGTTTACTGTGCTGAGACACTGCCCACAGGTATTCAGACACCCTATACTACCTTTAAGGATATGGCATCCACTAGCAAATGAAATCTCTTAACAATGCCAAATTGCATATTGATATTGCAATCACAGGATGATTCTTGTATATTAAATAAGTACTTTTCACTTTGTAGAATACTACTTATCAATTAATTTCTTTTATCATAAATTATTCACAACTATCATCAATATCTAGCTGACTGAGAAGAAATCTCTAGCGATAACATGAATAAAGCAAAAATGTTGAATGTGATCATAGAATAATTTATTTTGTACCTTTCATTATAGCAAGAACCCTTTGATGCATATTATAACAAATACCTTCTTCTAGCTGTAAAACTTTATAGTGTTGCGAAAAAATAAGGTGGAGGATTAATTTTTTACTAATAATGCAGATTTAAGTCATCTCACCAGGACATGCACTTACTATGCCTCCAAAATGTCCTTTGTCTGTCTGCTTAAACAAAGCCATCCTAATAATTCAACCTGATTTCCTTTGTGTCACCATCCCCAGGGGGTTCACTGAATGATCTGACTCGCACAGAACATTATCTACCATTAAGGGTGATGAATACTTATAAATCCTAATTTCTGTGGAAATCAGTACCTTTGTGGAGAAGGCCTGGATTTGGTGAGGTGATCTACTCTGGGCTCAGTGCTGATCTTGTGGAACCATGACCAGACAAAGAGAGACCACCACAAAAAGCCCAAGGCCTCCCCAGTTTGTCATTTGAAGGATTTCCAGTGGCAGACAATAGAGAAGGCCATGCTTAACATTTCCCAAACTAAATTGGGATGTCATTTGAGAGATTAAAATGATTCTGTTTGTTTGCTTCTGAGCAGTAAAACTTAGAGAAGACACAAAAAGAGCTTCAAAAAGAAAGTTTTGGGGAGTTTTTATGCAGTAAGGAAAGAAAAAGAATATGTATGATAGAAGGGCAAACTTTTTATAAATCTTGAGGACAAGTTACATAAAAGGTTTCTCCACTCTGACTGTGTGTTCATATGTGTCCCAGAGTGTGTGTGCACACTTATGAAACTGCACAAGCTGTGTATTTTTATAACAAATATTTCCTTCTTTCTCAATGTAGACAATATTATTTGTGGATCACACTCAAAAGTTCAATTTCTAGTCAGGTAGGAGCCCAGCTTACGTCAATGGGAGTGTTATTCATTTAAAGGATGAAGAAAAAAAATTAATTAGGCCCTCAGGTAATAAAATACCTTACCACAGGGACATCTTATTATAAAGACCCTATAATGGTTTCCTCCAAAACTTTCTGAAGCAACAGACAGAACCTCAGCTGTAAGCAAAGGTTCTGCCAGGTGAATGGTTCCATGTACAAACCCTCTTTGGGGAAGTGTTTCTGACCTGAGAGGAAACACAGGAAACTGTCTCAGCTTGCAATTAAGTTCTGCTCTTAAAAGCTTTGTTGCAAAATTCTGTGGGCAAAAGAACTGGCGTCCTGTCTTGTCTTACATTTTTGGCAACCGAGCTTTCCATTCTCATACCACAGATAACCTGAAATTGTAAATATTTGTCATCGGAGGGTTATTCTTCCATCATCAGTTTTCAAAGCTGTCAGTGAAGCATCTTCCAGGAAAGCCCATGGGCTCAATTTCTGCTTGACTGAGGTTAGACTTATCTGCCACCCCCCTCCAAGGAAGACAGAACACATCTCTGCACAAAGGAGGCAAAACATGCAGTGATTCCCTCCTCATGTGTGAATGAAATGCAAGGGAGCATTGGATAGCTGGAGATCACAGAGGAGTTTTTCCCATTGCTGGTGTTTTACCTTAAAAAGGACAATTAGACACCTGCCATCCTAATAGATGTGAATCTAAACCATCTGCTTTAGCCTCCCAGAATCCTTGCAAATACTACCAGAGTTTTCAAAACTGTCTTGAAATTAATGTTAGTACAAACTTACTGATGATATTTTAGGATGTGTATGAACCATTTGATGCATAGTAACATTATTAATTGTCCTGCAGTTAAGGAATTCTTCCTGTATAGAAGAGCTGTTGCCTACCTTTCTCAGATGTCTATTTCTGCTTAGATTTATGGTGCCTGCTCACTGTCCTTTATTAAATGCTTCCATTAACTTTTCTGTTACACTTTTTCACAGCTTACAGATCTATAAAATTCAGTTACTATCCATGCAAATTCATACCATTTGCATTTGTAGAAGCCCTGGTCCAAAGAAATGTGTTATGTCTCCACATATTTGGTATACGCAGAAGAAAACCTTTGCCTAGTTTTTCAAGATGCACTGACTTTTCATATTTCACCAAATCTGATTAAAATAAGTCTCTGTCCCATCTTGTGATGATATGGGGGCAAGGTACAAAGTTAGAGTCAGATTTGAGCAGTACGTAGTGATGACAGTAATTCTTTGAGACATTAATTTGCTTAGTCAAGAACTTCCAAATTTGTTTCTATTTTCTGTCTATGGAATAGATCTACAAAAATACTGCATTACAGTTATTTAAAGATGTATTTTGCTTGGTTAGCCTTACCACAGATCCAAATTTCCAAGTTTCAGTAGTGCTGTGCCAGATGCCTGGAATACCACTGCCATTTAAGGCTTTCCTTTGTCCTTAGTCTTTCTACTGAACAGTTCAGGCAACTGGACACCAGCCCAGTACTCTTTGTGGATAATGTTTCCAAGTCCCTTTTGTCCTGCAAACACAGCTTGGAGGCCACACTAAAGGCTGTAGAAAGTTCCTCCAGGGCTCAATGAATCAATAAATGAGTAGTTCACAATCAAGGGAAATCAGTTAACTTCTTCCTTATGTTCTCCATCAACCTTCTTGCACTGAAAAGGAATGGAATTAAAATTTACATCTTTAATGTCCATTGCCAAATTTATCTTAATGTAATCATGGAGAAAATATTTCAATTCCAACTTTCTTTTTTTTATATTCTTTTTGTAAATTTCGGTGTTCCTGGTACTCAGATATATACACACAGTTCTGCTACATTGCTCAAGCTACCATTTCTGTTAGAAGCATTTTTTTTTGAAACCATGTCCTTCAATTCTCTGTATTGTAACAAGCCAAAACAAGCCCCAGAGGAAAAAAAAAAAAGAAAAAAACAAAAACAAAAACAAAACAAAAACAAACAAAAAAACCCACCAAAAACAAAAACAAACAAACAAAAAATCACATTTAAAAAAAAAAATCTGTAAATCTGTGGTATACCTTAAGAATGATCCAGTTCACTGTGTGAATGAGTGCAATACTTCAAAATTTTATGCTGTTATTTTTAGTGTCCTTCAATATTCTTCAGAAAGAACTTTGCCCAGTATAGCAAATAAAATAAATGAATCCTGAATCTATCATATAGTCAAAAAAGAATCATGGAGAGTTGGTTTTTAGTGTTACTCTTTTATGAATAAATACAATCAGAGAATCAAAGAGCTTAACACAACCATGTTGCTTCATGCCAGTCAGTGAAATATCTCTAAGGGCTTGTAGTACAGAGATATGGGACTGTTTTGCTACCATGGAAAAAAATGCAGAAAATTTGCAAGTAAAAATTAAAAATAAGAAAAAACACATAGTATTTTGAGACAGGAACTTTGCAGTTATGCAGACAAAAATTAATTATAAACTACAAACAGCTTATTTTCCAGAGAAAATTTCTGTAGAAATCCTTAACTTGTCAAAAAATTCTTGCAAAGGGAAGAGGTATTTCTAGTCTTAAACTCTTTCTATTCTTAAATTCTATTCTGTGACTGGTATACATTTATACTATCTTTTGAAGACACAAAGAAATTCAAAGGGGAAAGAATACATAATATGATTAATAAAGATTTAAAATATACCCTTGTGATCAATGTTCTCTGGATTCAGGGGTTTATTCAATTTGGTAGAGTAGAGTAGTGAGATCTATGCCTTATTTTATTCCTTATCTAAATCTAACTATCATACCAAGGGTTTTGGTATATTGATTTCTCAACTGATCATACCAAAGCTCTCCACACTCCCTGGGTCTCACCGGTCTTTAGGTCTGTGTTGTTCCACCTTCACCTTTTTTGTATCCTTTCAAGCAATAGCTCTTGCTGCAACTATAAAGCATATTTTCTACACATTTTTATATTCCTCTGCTCAATTTCAAGACTTATCAATACCTTGCAGAGTCTGATTATGAAACTACGTTTGCTATGCGTCAGAAAGAAATAGTCATGACTACTCTTTTGTTATCAGAAGCAGAAGTGTTCTCAAATCTTCTGAGTAGAGATGGAATAGAAATAAAGATGCAATTACTCTTGAAAAATATTTTCACACAACAAATCTTTTCTGGGCCTGGCTTACTCTTATAGTTGCTTCAGTTTTATGTTTCTAGTTTCTATAGCATCAGAATATATAAGGGACACTTTTGAATGGATGGACTGATGTGCTGCCACTGCATGCTTTGAGACAAAACATATAAGACAAAAAACCAGACAGAAATCAAATGAAAGCCTGAAGGTGAGATTAGCTCTCCTGACAAAACCTCATTGACTTTATGGTAGAGGGGTTTGTCCTAAATTTGAATTGATTAAAAGGAAATCATGAAGGGAGGGATATAGAGAGCATTGGAAAATGGCTTATGGATCTATCAGGTATTGGAGTGACCTAAAATTAATGTTCTCTTGTCTAGTACACTTCCTATCTGCTCAGGATGTGATCTCATTGTTCAATCTGTGTAGAACTGGATCTACAGAACTTTAAAGATCTAACTTTGCCACTAGGACAGCTTTGTTAACAGGGGACTAGTTATTCTGATAGCATCCTGGACCCCTGTTACTATGAGTTTGGGGTTTTTTTTCCCTTAAAAGTCCTTTCTTTATTGATAGATTCTGGGACTTATGTATACACTTTCTCTCAAGAGCCTTTTTAAAATAGACTGAACTGCTAAATCTGTGGAATTAGTGTGGCTCTGAATACAAAAGATCTTTTACCTGCTTCTGACAAAACTACTCAATGTAAAAGTGAATTTATGGAAGTGAAAATTTTGTGGACAAGCACAGGCTTGTGCTGAATCAGAAGATTAGACACTTCAAATGGGAAAGAGAAGGCTCTGTACCAGCCTTTTTGCAGGGAATTTCATGGTCAGAACCCTGCAGCTTCCTGAACTTGTATAGCTGAGTGGAGACTTGGATCTGCTGGCATTCCACATGTGGCTTTCACCCTGCTCCAGCTGCTGCAGGCTTGGAGGAGGAGTAGGTTACGCTGCACCAAGAAGGGTTCATGTCTGAAATGTTTGAAACAAGGCAAGAAGCACAGTCATTCATCTGTGGTTAATTTTTAAAATTATTATGAAATAATAACTCATTTATATTAAGTTGGGATTAAAGGTTCCCTTTAATAACACAGAAAACCAGAAATGGCTCAGAACATTGGTGGCCAAACAGTGTTCAAAGCAGCAAAATTCAGTCTTCCTTAAGCAGAGGAAAAAAATGAATTAAAAACAGATTCCAGGAACCTTCTCTAAAGTTAAATCCCAAAAGGAGGAAAAGAAATATTGATGTAATTCTAGACTCTAAGCAAACACATTTTAACTATAAATCTCTTAATTATCACCTGTCATTCACAAATTTCTGAAACAGTCATAGATATTAGTGGTTTCATCTGAGCTCCTTTCCCTTGAAGTGTACTTTATAAAATATTTTAATTCTATTCCCTGTTGAGCAGGCCCATCTTGTTTCTGACTTGAATGATCTTAAGCAGTCCCGGGTAAGCTTCCCTCTTTCCCAAACTTGTTTCTTTCCCTAGTTCTCAAATAAGTTCTGAAGTTCAGATTTCTAGCAGTGTAGGAGTAATTAAAATTCCACTTAATCAGTGTATTGTAACTTTTTGCAGGCCTGGTCCTAGTAAACCTTGGTTTTAGTGCAATCATAGCCTTTGTTCCAGTTACCCAGTTGCTAAAGGTTTTCTTTTTCTCTTTTATCTTTTTTCTTTTCTTTTCTTTTCTTTTCTTTTCTTTTCTTTTCTTTTCTTTTCTTTTCTTTTCTTTTCTTTTCTTTTCTTTTCTTTTCTTTTCTTTTCTTTTCTTTTCTTTTCTTTTCTTTTCTTTTCTTTTCTTTTCTTTTCTTTTCTTTTCTTTTCTTTTCTTTTCTTCTTTTCTTTTCTTTTTCCTTCCCTTCCTGGAAAGGCTGTATTTTTATGTAACCCAAGCCTATTGACCACATTTTTCAAATCAGTTTTTGTTTGCACTAAGGATCCCTGAACTGTTTTGGATAAGCACCAGCGCCTTCCCTCTCTTTGTCTTGTTTATGGGAGAGATCTTCCCAGGCATGTTGATGATTCAGTCATGCCTAGATACAGATCTCCTGTTTTGTGTCCAAATCCAGCAAATATCACACAGACCTACCCAATAGCTGTATTTAAAAACAAGTTTTATCCTCTGTGGGACATGTAATTCCAAACCAAGTGTCAAGTAAGTATTTAGGGAACGTGGAGAAAAGAAAAAGAATAGAGAGAAAAGAAAGACGTGAAACAGAGGAAAAACAGTAAACAAGTTTTTCTTAGCCAGTTTTGTTTGAATTGTCTTTGGTTTTTTCTCAGACCAAAGCACAAACATTCACTCCTCTGGGTTTTAGTCACTAGCAAATGATCTGGACTGCATCTTTCACAGAGACGTTCACAAAGTCACTGCTCCAGAGGACATGTTTTAAGGAATCAGTAAGTCATGACCTCTAGTTTCTTCTAGCAGTGTTCTGAAAATGTGATTTTTTTTTCAGATGCCCCTTACAAGTAGTAACCAACTGAAAATGAAAAATGGTATTTACTGAATAGATGCTGTTCACACTGATCCTCTTAATTTTTGTCACATTAGGCTTTAAATATTAAGTGTTAATTCAAACAGGACTGAATTACTAGAACAGGTATCTAACAGCTACATTAACATTCTGCAGCTGCTAAATAAGTAAAAACCATTAATGTTAGAACTGTGATTACTGTACCAGAATAAAATCATGTTCTTGTCTGCTAAAGCAGAAACTTCCACCCAAAACAAAAAGCCGTCCAAAATTAGCTCAAAAGCTAAGACAGGCAATTACAACACGTATGCAGCTTTGTAAATTATGACACAACTATGGGAAGCTAGCAAACAAAAAAATGTTTCTCTGTTTTTCATAACAAAGATTCTGAAGAAAACCACATAGACAAAGCCACCTCAAACTTATTTAATATGTATGGTACCCCTTTCAGAGATTCATCACCTTTAGATGACTCACCTTTAGAACATCTAGCACTATTCTTTGCAGATGATTTCATAACCTGATGTGATACTCCTTGAAGGTATTCCTTGAAGTTCTTCATAGAAAGGAATAAACACTCAGGAATTTTCAAGTGCTATAAACATACTGGATTAGAGGAAATATCTTGTTCATCTCCATAGTGATAAAAACACATTGCTTTCACTTTCCACCTTGAAAGAGTCCAGTACCAAAGACAAAAACATCTCATTCATTTCCATCTCATCTTCAGTCTGTCTTCCTTAAAATCAAAACATTTCTCTTCCCCTCTTTTTGCCTCATTCCATTTGCAGCTGGGCAGACATAATTTCAAGTCTAAAGCACAGAGCACTCTCCAGAAAGATGGAAGATGTGATCTGAATCCACTCAGGCTGAGGGACAGGGAAATGTAGGGAAGAGAGAGAACAGCAGAACCATGACAACAGTCTTTAAAGGGAAGTTATGAGGTATTACCTTCGAAAGAGGGTACTGGAATTAAGACCTGCACTCGAAAGAGCCTGCAAACGTCTCAAACCACAGAGAGGGCAAAATATTGGTTACAAGCCAAGCAGAGGAATTGCCTGCCTTTTCAAGTGTCTACCCTAGATGGCTCCCAGCCAAACAGGCTATTTCCCTGGATCACAGGGAGCACAGATCCATTGGCTTTATATCTGGAATGGACATTGAAAAGAACCTACAAACACTGCGTGCTGTGGTGATCATATAATGATGTTAAACATCTAAATTTCCATTCAGACACTGATTTACAAGGTTTTGTATACTCCAGCTCCATCTCATTTGCTCCCCTGGAGACATAACACCCATGTGCCTGCAGTCAAGAGATGCTAAAGAAGGGTACTTTGACTACATTCATGGTAGTGTGAAACCTACTGAATTCCTCTAGATCCACAAAGCAAACATTTTTTCCCACCTAGTTTTCCCTCATGTCCTAATCCATAGGTATTTTCGAAATATAGTACTAGAGGAAATACTGGCTTATCAAGTGCCTCTGTAGAGTGCACTTGTGGGATGCAGAAATACTGGCTTCCTCTCCTGTTCTGTGCCTAATTCTGCCATTTGGCTTCGTACCTGGAGAACGATTTCACTCTAAATTGAGCCAAAAACAAAGCAAGAATCAGGAGCTCAGTGGTTGGACTTTACTGTGATGTTATTGATTCCCATTATCTTCTCAGCACATGGCATATGAAAAGTCTGGTCATTCTGTGAAGTGAGAGCTAACCATGCAACTGCTAGCTATGACCCTGCCTTCCAGTCTTTCCCTATTTCTGGCCTAAAACATTTAAATACCCCATAGAGGGACCTTGGATTAATAGGAGACATCATCAACTGAAATCTGAGAAATGACCAACTGTTTCTTATTAAAGCTGTAGTAATCTGGACACTACTTTATCCATTTGTCCTTGGCAGGACAACTGATCCTGAATCCAGGCATAACAATAGAAGTTTATCCTATGGTAAGTATTAAAGAATTAAATGGTTTTAATTCCAATTTACTTTCTAGAAAAACAATTGAAAAAATAACTATTTGAATGAACATTTTCAGTTCACTCTGAAAAAAATTCCATTGTCCATGGGGCATTTCTCATACCATTGCAAACCACCATTTAATAGATAGAAAACGTCTTGGTGTTGACAGTGATGCAAGAATTACTCTAATCTCAGTAATGTTTGCTACATCAGTCTTCCTATTATCTCTCCACTCCTTCTCACACTGTGGAGAACAGAGCCAATTTTTCCAATCAAATCCACATTAGTATGAGTATTTAAGAAAGTCATATTTGGACTACTTGCAAAAATCTTGCTGTAAAATCACAAATCTCGTGGAATACTCAAGAATAAATGGAAGCATTATTCCCAAAGCAAAAAGCAACATCCCTGACTCAGAACTTTTTGTTTTTCTACAATGCCAAGGGGAAAGTTGCTGTCTCTCTTAAAAATCACTCCTGGAGGAGAGGATTGTCTTTGTTCATCTCTTTGCAACTCCAGTGCAGTTGTATGCATATTAAAATAAATTATAGAAGAATCCTGAATACACTAAAGAAATATTTAAATAGGAACTAAATAAAACAGCTCCACTTGTAACTGGGCTATGGTACGCATTGATTATTTTGGGCTGCTGAATTTTCTTTTGGGATCACTTGGAGCCAAAACTTCAGTTCTAGAAGCCGTCTGTGGACTATCTTTAGCTTAGGCTCAAAGGACAAAGCTGGTATAAAATTTGTTCTTGGCCCACTACCAAGGTGTTTTCAGGAAAGGGAGGATTAGCCAAATAATCCTTGTCAAATATTCACTGATGCTTAGCAACATGCTGCAGTCTTTGCAATGCTCCTGCATTCCTTCCAACATGGCATAATTCTCATACTCTCAACAGAGACCTGTACAATCCTATCCCAGGACAGGCTGATTAATTTTGCTGAATTGACTCTATAGCCCATGGAGGGCAAATAATTATAAGAAAAGAATGAAAAAATTATTTTCAGGAGAGCTGAATGCAGATGATACCTTTTGTCATCTAACATCTTTGTCATGTGGGCCTGTGTCTAGATATTGTACTGGAGGCTGTCCTATTCTCCATGTTTGTCCTATAGGAGTGCACAGTGGGTGTTAACTTTATAGTCTTCTCATGGATATCTCCTTTTTATTAAGTATGTTATATAAGAGACAAACCTTAGGGTTAATCTTGAACCAATAATTGTAAAGCAAAAAAAACCCAGAACTGCTAAATGCACTGGAACTGATGCAAAGCTTTTTTAACAATGTATAAATGTACTGTTTTTAAATACAGTTGAGGTGGTCATATTTTTTGGATATACTTCGACTCAAAACCAAAACCTGTATCTGACTGGATCTTAATGTAGATCATTTGCTGTTGAAATCACTGCTCCACTGAGCAGTTTGCCAAAGATGGCTTTGTTTGAGAGTTCACATGCCT
This sequence comes from Sturnus vulgaris, assembly GCF_052056855.1. Taxonomy (NCBI): domain Eukaryota; kingdom Metazoa; phylum Chordata; class Aves; order Passeriformes; family Sturnidae; genus Sturnus; species Sturnus vulgaris. Next base: position 127,648,937 of record NC_142243.1, read on the forward strand.
TGAGTTGCAGCATAACTCACACAGAGATGTCTACATTTTATATGGAGAGCCCTTATTGATCCTATCCCTAAAGTGGCAATAGTCACCACAGGGTGAAATACGTCATCTTAAGGTTTAATGATAAAATTTGAAGTTCTATCATCAGAGTAATTTGTTTATCAAAACACAGTAGCCCAGCAAACGTGATGACAATGCATTTCAGTTCCCTGAGCCTTTAATCATTAACCTGGTGATGCTGCTAGTCTTAGTTGTCTTTGCAAGAATAAGCCAGCCCCCACATGCTCCTTGGCTTCCTTCACACTCAATTTCTATCACTCTTCTCCCTCGCAGAGATAGAAAATAAGATCTGCTAAGGCTGTATAATGGATAAAAATATTTGTTAAGAAATAATAGGAATTGTTAAGAACAGAATGGCAAAATAAAAGGGCTGAAGAGGAAGAGATCATAAATAAAGCAAAGCTGAACCTAATCGGACTAAACATATCCATGGAAATACATAATAAAAAATTTTAAATGGAACCTTCTAATTCTGTTCTATTTCATAGTGAGAATTCATTCCTTCAACTCTAACACATTTATAAAATGAAAAATTATCCAGTCCTGTCGTAATGGTTATCCTTCATGCCAATCCTCCAGGATACCATAGTCTCTGAAATGAATGGTCATTAGACCTTCCCTCAGAAATCTCCATTTATCATAAGAGTTATTCAAGCAATATGAATAATTTTAGAATACCAGCTATAGATCTGCTGCTGAAAAGAGGATTCATGTTCCAGAAAAGAAAACATGTATAAGAGCTAGAATAGGACAATTTCTTTAAGATTTGGTCACAAGCTCATAATTGCTCAAATGCAATAAAAAAAATCTTTACAAAGTGAATATTTTTGTGCAGAGATGTTCTGTAGTCCATTTATTTCTGTGTTTTTCTCACATTACCTGAGGAATAATTGTTTTCAGAAGGTTTGTCACTAGATCTTGTCTCATGGTACCCAAGCCATAAAAAATTAGTGCCTCCAGCCCGGGGTGTAGCAAGCAGGGAGCTCCACCAAAATTCTCATCACATGCTAAGTGAAAGGAAAAGTACATCCCCTACTTTAATTTCAGAAATGTGAATAATAAACAATAAGAAGAGCAAATATTGTAATTCAAATATTTATAAAAGGCTGCTGTACTGAATTATCCTACCTTCTTAGTGATCAACCTCAAAAGTATATGATTTTGGTAACACTGGTATATCTATACTTCTGCCCTTCCAAATGGATGATTAACTAAAACTGCATGTTTTGATCAGCACAGCATCTTTTAAAAGCACTCCACAGATCATCTATAAGAGATGATGTTCTGCACAACAGAAGGAAGAAAAAATATTTCAACAGGGAAAGAACTACTTTCTCCAAGCCAAAAATAAGAAGGAAAACAACTGTCACACAAATGTCTATGTACATAAATAGAGTTGCCTTGGACTTGTACAAGTTCTGAAAAAACACAATTCAAAGTTCGCATTATACTGAAGGAGTGTAAGGGAGCCCAGGGTCAACCCCAGTGGCTCAAAAATGGTGAGATTGGTTCTGTAACACACTGAATGCTGGCAGTTTTAAAGGGAAGACTATCCCCAATAAATTAATCGTGTCGTTTGATAAAACTTTTAGACACTAGTTGTTAAAGCAATGCAATCTGTCAAACAAAACTGAGAAGGAAAGCGACATCTGATTCAAGGGTGTCAGCTCTGAGAGAACAGGATCCATGTTGAGGGAAAACAGTTCTGCTTGAGAGTCTATAACTGCACATTCCTACAGTGGCATTGGAACTGCAGCTGGGATGGATTAGTGGCTTCAGATGGGAAATCAATGGGGAGAAACTTGAAATCCATTTTGTGAACTGCTGTGCTAATGCACCAAATGTCACTGTTTCCTGGTTGGCTGCCTCAGGGAGGGACACTTGCAGTTTTCCAACAGCTCCTTGCAGATTGCCAATTTGGAAGATTTTAAGTCAAGCAAACCCATGTTACTTCACTGAAGCAATGATGCTGAATGAAAATCATCATGAGCTGTGGCATTGTGATAGTGACTTCAGTCACAAATTAATAATATTATTTGAGAAAACAAAACTATTAGAACAGAGATTTCTTGGAACTGTGCTCTCAGATTGTGGAGATGAAGCATCAAGAGAAATGGTTTTCAAACTCCCTCTTTTCTGCCTGATTTTCATCATTGTAATTAATACTGAGATGCAGGCCAAGCTGTGAGGAAAACGTGCATATTAGGAAATGTATGTAAATGTAGTGGCCACCCTAGAGTCCTCATAGTCTAGACATATAGAAATGGAAGCAGAATCTCATCTTCCATTTCCCTGATGAGCAGAGCAATTGAATGTCTTGCTTAGGGCAATATAGGAAGCCTTTAGCAGCAAGCAAGACCTCTTCTCCCAGGAATCCATTCAGTATGCTGTCCAGGACACCTTCCCCATAGCCAATTATCAGCTATTTGCTTTTGTATGATTCTACCACACCTTAGAAAATACTCGTTAGACATTTGAAAAAAGGAAGGAGAGAAAAAGGTCTGCAAAAGAAAAAGCAAAGACATTCCTCAAAGACAAAAGTCCTTGCCCCATAGGCCAAGGTGAGCTTACTCAAGGAAACTTCAGAGGATAAAAAATGTGACTGCGAAGGAAGAAAAAATTAATGCCTGATGAATCACTTACAATGGATGAAAACTGGAGAGATGATTGATGGTATTTGCATTCAGCTTGAATAATAGGCCTGCACTAACCTGTTCAAACCTATAAAATCCAAGTCTGTTTTCACACACAGTTAAGGTCAGTGGAAAGCTTCCCTTGGTTTTGTCTATAAGGCATGGAGACAGAGGGGGGTTAAATATGCTGTGAGTTATGTGAAAGCAGTGTTTGTATTATATAATGGCAGATTGTTAAGTCCTGGCATGCAAGAACATGATCATTCACATTTACAGTGTGGCAATAAAGAGGACAGAAGACATATGAGACAAAAGGGCAGAGAGGGGGGAGAAAGAGGGAGGAAGAGGACAGGTTGCAAACCAACCAAAATTCAGTATACAAAATTGTATTTTTGGTGGGGGAAGGGTATCAACTTCTAAGCCTCAAACTGAAAGCTCTTCTGACATTTTCCCATGAAATAGCTTGTCATGTGAAAATGACAAATTATTGAAATTGAAAGTGCTTAAGGAAATATTTTTTCCTATCATTTTCATAAATCCAGCAATTTTAGACTATAATTTTTATTGCAAAGACAGAAAAAGGACAACTTCATTGTGTAACAGCTAATAGCCTAGTGATCTTTGCACTCTACCTGCCTGCAGGTAGGTAGTGCTATTTTCTAAGAGAACACCCTCAGTACTAAACTGCTTTACAGTGAGCTTGTTCTCTGTTTTGTGGGGTTTTTTTTCTTCAACACACACAAAATACTTTGGAACATTTATTTTCCCCTTTTGACTGTGGAAAAGAAAGAATATCTATAAAATATTCACAAGTGTTTAAAAAAAGTGGTCTATTCAGTGGGCCATATCTAGCATTTAGGTCATGTGCCTATCATGTTAATCGAGTGTCACTATGCATTAAGAGCTGGTGGCACTTTTGAGAGGAGGGAAGGGGAGCAGTTCATTTAAAGTTGTTACACTATGAAAGGCCGCCTACCAAGGCAGGCTGAGTGATTCACAATGAATAATTTATTCTCTCCTTTCTCTTGTGGAGTAGAGACAAGCAGGTTGTGAAGGGCTCATTTTTTCCACTATAGTTCTATTTCGTGTCTCTAGGCCTGATCAAAAGCCAGCCAAAGTCGATGGAGGGCTTTGAACTCAGACATGCTCCATGGTTCACAATGAATGTCAGTAGGTAGCAACACGAGGAAAGTTATGCTGCCAGGAGTTCTGCTATCTAGAGAGGAAAAATCAATGATCCTGCTTTAAGAAACAGATTATAACGTACAGTCCAAACTGAGAATATCTTAAGTAGCAGCTCTGAAGTGCGTCTGCAAGGTTTTTTGCAGGGACAAAAATTTTGGGGTCTGGAGCATCTCTCTTATGAGGAGAGCCTGTAGGAGCTGGTTCTGTTCAGTCTGGAGAAGACAAGACTAAGAGGGGATCTCATCAATACATGTAAATACCTCAAAGGCAGGGGCCAGGAGGATGGTGCCCAAACGTTTTCAGTGGTGCTCAGCAGCAGGACAAGGAGAAATGGCCATAAACTAAAACACAAGAAGTTCTACCTCAACATGAGGAAGAATTTATTTACGCTGTGGGTGGCAGAGCACTGGGAGAGGTTGTGGAGTCTCCCTCTCTGGAAACATTCAAAACCCAGAAAACCACCTGGACATATTCCAGTGTCACCTGCTCTAGGTGACCCTACCTTGGCATGGGGTGGGACTCAATAATCTGCAGAAGTCCCTTCCAACCATAACAATTCTGTGATTCTGTGAAAAGATGCAAACACAAATGCACCACTTTCTCCTATCAACATGTCACAAGATCACAATAAGAAATTCCTTACTAACTCTTCTGAGCACAGGTTTCTGTAACTACTCTGTGAGAAGGGAGATGAACTATACAAAAAGACGACTGCCTGTTATCTGAATGATGGTTTTTTTCGAAGTGATAAAAAATGACAATATTTTTCTTATTTTTTGATTGGCCTATACATGAGCATTACTACTAGTATGAATTAAACCACTTTTCCACTATGTTGTTTATATTTTTTGTGACCATTCATGTTAGATAATCACTGCCACTTGATCCTCAGATTTTAGTGGAAAGTACACACAAAAAAGGCCAGTGAAAGAAATTACATTACTTTCTCAGTAAATATTGAAAATTATTTAAAATATTCAGACAACTTTCCTAGTTTAGATGTATTTTATATCTCAGCTCAAAAGAGAAAAAAATAAATTAAACCACAGTTTGAAAAGCTGCATGGAAACTTTTTAACCTAATGGCACCATTTTTCTGAGCATCTGCTTGATAAATGGGAGATTAGCAACTTTCTTGACAGAGACATTTTTAGTGTGTATTTCTTGGCAATTTTGCAGTAATAAGCAACATCCTCAAGCAAGAAAACAAAATCCTCTTAATATTAAAAAAAAGCTAAGCCAAACCCTAGCAGGGGCCACACAGCACTCTCCCATCCACAACTCAGGAACTGGTGTGGGCTGGGGCCCACAATGACACTGACAATTGTGGAGGTAGCCACTCAGTTTTGCAGTATTTGAAGATATGGGTGTGGGCAGGTCTGTGCCATTTTGAAATATTGCCATAAACATGGCTGAGAAACCTCAGCCTGCTATTTTTTGACCCATTATCTAAATAATTTAATGACATTTGCAGGTTTAGTTTGTTGGTTGGTTGGGGTTTTTAATACTTGTATTTTGGTTAGAATGTGGGCAAGAGAAACCACATAGTAATTTAGGGACAGTATCATCCTCTAGGATGTGGTTGACTCTTTAAAACGGAAACTTGAGTCCTAATGTTTGGCATGAGTGAACCACAGTGACCAGACTCTACATGAAGATGGGTGGACAGGGTTGATCTTACCCCAGTATAAAGCTCCATCCTGGACCTGAGAAACATTTTTCAATAGAAATTTAGCTGAAATTGGGTGTTTTCAGTGAATTGTAATTTACAATATAAAAAAGACGTGGCAGATATTTGAAATTCCTTTGAATGTCTTTTGCACTGGTTTTGGCTGAGATGATAGAGGTAAATTTCTTCACATAGCTAACATAAGGCTGTGGATTTGATTTGTGCTGGAAGCAGTGTTGATAGCTCAGGGATGCTTTTGTGTTTCTGAACAGTGCTTACACAGAGTCAAGGCCTTTTGTGTTTCCCCACTGGCCCAGCAGTGAGCAGGCTGGGGGTGCATGAGGAGCTGGGAGGGGGCACGGCAGGGACTGCTGGTGCCCACTGACAAAAGGGATATCCTATACCATGCTATTCTGGGCCTAACAATATACAGCTTGGGAAAAAGAAGGAAGGGATGGACCCTTGGAGTTATAACATTTTTGTTCCCAAGTGACTGGTACACATGATGAACCCTGCTTTCCTGGAGATGGTTGAACCTCTTCCTGATGATGGGACATGGTGAAAGAATTCCTTGCTTTGCACGGTTTGCATGCACAGTTTTTCTTTATCTATTAAGCTTTTATCTCACCATGACTTTCTTACTTTTGCTCCTCTGATTCTCTACCCCGTCCCAGTTGTGGGGGGACAAGGAAGTGAGTGAACAGCTGGGTCATGCTTAGTTGCTGCCTGGGGTTAAACCATAACAGTCCTTATTGGATTATAATGTGGGGCTCAAAGCATTCAAGATAAAGACAGATTTGATTGAAATGTGTTAGATCAAGTTTTTAGTTGATGTTGCTGTTTAGATATTAGTTGCCAAGCTCCTGCACTTGCCATGGGGCCTGATGGCCTGACTGTGTTTTAGAGCCTAGTGCTCATTAGTGGCTGCTTTTTGCTTTCACTGCTTGCTGCAGAGCTGCACTGCTTCTTGTCCTACTCTGGTGTGCCTGGGAATATTTTGATAATAGCAATTGTGATGTTTCTGGGCTGGCAGATGGCCAGTGCATCACTGCTGTGCCTGTGCTGCTGAGCTGGAGAGGCTGGCAATGCAGTGTGAAGTCGAGCTGAAGGTACCATGACCTGCAGATGAGCCCATGGGGGACCAGGACACCCCAAAGGGTCTGTGGCTGTGGATAAGTCCACACCAGAGCAGGTACATCTCAAAGCATCTGTGGCCATGGTTATGTCTGTGCCAAGGCAGGTGCACCTTGAAGCATCCATGGATGTGCATGAGGTTGTGAAGGAGCAGCTGGAAGTGTGTGGCCATGTACCACACATCTATGCATGATAGTGATCCCCAAATAAAAGAAACCTCTGCTAGCAATTACCACACAGTGTTTTGTCAAATGAAAATGATCTATAACATTTCACTGATTCTACAGATAATGATCCGTATCAAAAGAAAAGCTGAAGAAAATAGTTTGAAATATTACAGCTGGATTCAATTCAGCTGTAATACAAAAACAAGGAGAAGAGCAGGAAACAGGCCCCATTTCTCATTCGAGAATCAAACAGAATCACAGAATCATCCAAACAGATTGGAAGAGATCTTCAAGATCGAGTCCCCCCACACACTAATTCCTCAACTAAACCATGGCACTGAGCACATATTTTTTAAAAGTAATCCAGGGATGGTGGTTCCACCACCTCCCTGGGCAGAAAATTCCAGTACTTGATCACTCTTTCCATAAAAACTTTTTCCTAATATTCAACCTATATTTCTCTTGGAGCAGCTTAAGACTGTGTCCTCTAGTTCTGCCAGTTGCTGCCTGGAGAAAGAGACCAATTCCCACCTGGCTACAGCCACATTTCAGGGAGTTGTAGAGAGTGAAAAGGTCACCCCTGAGCCTCCTTTTCTCCAGGCTGAACAACCCCAGCTACCCCAGCCATTCCTCACAGGGTTTGTGTTCCAAGCCCCTCACCAGCCTTGTTGCTTCCTCTGGATGTGCTCAAGCATCTCAAGGTCCTTCCTAAACTGAGGGGACAGAACTGGACACTGCACTCAGGGTGTGCCCTCACCAGTGCTGAGTACAGGGGGAGAATGACCTCCCTGCTCCTGCTGGCCACATTGTTCCTGATACAGGCCAGGATGCCACTGGCCTTCTTCTGGCTCATGTTCAGCTGGCTGCTGCCCAGTACCCCCAGGTCCCTTTCTGCCTGGGCACTGTCCAGCCACACCATCCCCAGCCTGTAGCACTGCAGGGGGTTATTGTGGCCAAAATGCAGGACTTGGCACTTGGACTTATTAAACCTCATCCTATTGGACTCTGCCCATCCATCCAACTGTTCTAAGCCCCTCTGCAGAGCCCTCCTACCTTCCAACAGATTGACACACACTCCCAGCTTGGTGTCATCTGCAAATTTACTAATGAAAGACTCATTCTCCTCATCCATGTCATCAATAAAAATATTGAAGAGGGCTGGCCCCAGCACAGGCCCCTGGGGAACACCACTGGTGACTGATCCCCAGCTGGATGCAGCACCATTCACCACTCTCTGGGCCCAGCCATCCAGCCAGTTCTTAACCCAGCACAGAGTGCTCCTGTCCAAGCCATGGGCTGCCAGCTTTTCCAGGAGTGTCCTGTGGGAGACAGTGCCAAAGGCCTTGCTGAAGTCCAGGTACACAACATCCACAGCCTCTCCTGCATCCACCAGGCAGGTCACTTGGTCATTAAAGGAGACCAGATTGGTCAAACACAACCTACCCCTCCTAAAGCCCTGCTGGCTGGGTCTGATACCCTGGCCATCCTGTAAGTGCTGTGTCATGGCACTCACAACCACAATTTACCTCTCGTGATGTGCAAAGGCCTGCACAACAGCCCCTGTCACAAGGAGGGGGCAACTCCTCTCTCTTGTTACTTTATCACTTGTGCTCCTGCCTCACTGTAAAAATAAAAATTGTAGGGCTGTCTGTGAACTGAACTTTGATATAGCTATTGAGTGAATTAAATTGAATTTTGTCACAAGAACAAAAAATCAGCATAGGAACATACCATCAGATCCTTCTAGGAGATTATTCTACTCATAAGGCTCCAGATCATGTTTTCTCACCATCCACCCATTTTCTTCATATTTCCTTCTGACAAGCCACTGCAAAGCTCTCCAATCTTACAGCTTTTTTCAGGTAGACTAACCAAGGTGAGGTATGTCTCTTTCTTTCCCTACACAGATATTCTTTCTCTGTGCTCCTGGGGCACAGCAGAAAAAAAAAAAAAAAAAAAGGCAGAACATGTATTACTTCTTCTTTCACCTCATCCTGGAATAGTCTGCAGCAGACCATGGAACAAATGCTAACTTGCCTGATCCAGAACATGTAAATTGAATTTGGATCAGTTGATAGTCTTCAGTTGGCAATCTTGGGATGCTTAGGAAAAAAGTACTGGCAGATCTCTACTACTCTATGCAAATCAAGTTATTTCAAGGGCCAACAGCAAAGCCAATTTGGATAGATACATGCACTTGAGATCATAAAAATATATTCTCATTTGTTAACATTTGTATCTTGTTTGTTCCTTTGAAGTCTCTCACAATTTGTGTGTACTAAGACTTTTTTGTTTATTATTCTCACTGGGTACTGTTTGAAATTTGCTCTGTCTGGACAATTGAGACAGCAAGTAAATGACTGATATTAAAACAAATGTCTGGAGACCATAATGCAATTTTTAAATCATGCTGCTCAATTTCTTTTTTGTTTTTCTAGATGGTACATTATTTATTTGCATCTGTTTCTACTGCAGACAAATCTGAGTCTTCACTACTGCCCACAGTTTGCATTACAGATCTGTCATAACTTTTTTTTTTTCATCCTTAAAAAAGCACTATACTGAGTTATGTAGATACTGACTATTTGGGTATTAATTTATTATTCTACAAACAGCAGAATGTGGGGACATTTCTCTAGGAAAAAGAGATAATTATATACTTTTACTAATTAACTGTTTCTTTTGTAAATTCCCAAAGAAAAAATTAAGCACATTATTCAAACTTTTAAATCTCTAAAAAGGCAAATTGTTACAGTGTTCTTTTTGAATTACTTTAAGCAACAATCAAATAAAAATATTGTCTCACATTCTGACTACTTAGAAATACAGAGCAGCTCTCTTAAAAAGTTTTTATACTTTTTGATCTTCATTGTATGAAGGCAGAACTATATCAAAAGACATCACTGAAGATGGGTCAATGGGTTGTATTTCACCTGTAGAGCTACGGTGGAGTTCTAATCACTGATCTGAAGTTCTTGGTGCCACAATTTTCATTCTTCTCTGTAAATTTTAAAGACAAGTCACTTAAAATAGTTTAGAAAAATTTAATTGTTCAGGGTCCATCAGTTTCCACTTCAAAGATTTAAGACATTCTTCTCAACATTGCTAGTTTTTCTTTGTAAAAAAAAATTTTATTTCATTTAAATGCATGAATTAGACATCTTATGTCCATATTTTAGCCTGGTGCTCCAAAGGGGTAGTTCATATTATAAACATTCCTATCTAATTGGCATTTTTAATGAAAAATGAAAGAGGGACAGAAGCCTCCAAGACTAAGTCCCTAAAAGTTTGCCATAATAAATGGCTGAGTAAAAGGAGAGTATTTCAAGTTTCTATGTCTTCTGAAGAGTGCCTTCTGTTGTGCCCCATAGAACAACATATTATTGCATCATATCATAGTTTTTCTTACTTCAGTTCTAAGTTCATTAAAGCAGGTATTGCTGCCTTGTTTACTCAGTATTTCAGGCCATTCTCTTCTCGAAAGAAGGAGGCAAATCCTTGCTTCTGTGCATCAGGCTGTATGTACACATCCAAACACACGAAGGCTTACACGGTGCTATGTGTGCATATATATGCATATACAGAGGTAAAAAAACTTCTTTCCAATTTCATGGGGGTTTTTTATTGTCGTTTATTGTTGCTCAGATAGTCTGTGTCATCTCTAGTTTTTCTCAGCCAAAGGCATTCAGGTCTTTGCTTCAGAAAATGTGTTTGGTGAAGTAAATTCCTCCTCATAGACCTTCTGTCATTTCCCAGCTCTGCCTTCTGCCCATTGCAAAATACTAATTGTTGTTTTCATCAGAAATCTTTAGGGTCTTCAAGAACTTTAGAAAGTCCACTTCCATACTCAAACAGAATTTAACTTGCCTTTTTAACAAAACTAAAGTTTCCTTTCTGTAGAATTTTTTAGAGATATTCGGCTTTCTCTAACAGTGTATTATGAAACTGCAGTGTGTACTCACAGTCATCATGAATCTGAGAATAGTTGTGTTTAATTTCCAAAAATACAATTCAGAACTCCCTAGAGAATGAATAACCTTTTTTTAAACTTTGAGAATTAAATTGAACTTGGTGTCTGTATTTCATTCTTAAACAGCAACGTAGTCATAACATTGTCTAATACCAAAATAATTTTTGTTTACTTGCCATCAGTATATGACCTTGAATTCCTTGAATGGAATTATTTAGAAGGAAACACACAGTATTCTTTTTAAGAATCATGTGAATATTGATATCTGTTCTATTTGCAAACAATTTTTTTCTTTCTGGAACATGTTCCATTAGGGTTGTTTGTGTAAATTTCTCTTGGAGCTTTATTTTTTTGGCTGCTGAAAGCACACTATAACACAAACAGATAATTATCAGTATTTTTACATACTTCTTTTTCATGGTGTTTGGGGAGGTGGGGGGGTTGACATTTTTTCCAGTCACTTTTTCCACTGACTTGAAAAATATCTCATTGGTGAATTGAATAGTGAGAAATAGATCTGGCTTGAGAGGAAAAAAGAGCATAATGAATTATGTGGGTGTACTCTGAATAAAACATTTTTTTTAGAACAGCAGTAAATTTCATGACCTGCCTTTAAGTGCTTCAAAATACAGTGTTTCTGGATATCATTAGCATATCATTCAGATGATGGTTTTCAAGGAAGATGAGAATTTCTGTTACAAGGTGATTCATAGATTTATTGAGTTGTTTAGGTTGGAAAAGACCTTAAGAGCATTGAGTACAATGGTTAACCCAGCACTGCCAAGTTCACCACTAAACCAGTTCCTCCAGATCCATACCTACCTATCTTTTAAAAACCTCCAGGAATGGTAACTCAAACACTTCCCAGAGCAGCCTGTATCAATTCAATCACCCTTTCAGTGAAGAAATGTTCCCTAGTATCCAATCTAAACCTCCCCTGGCACAATTTGAGGCCATTTCCTCTTGTTCTGCCATTTGTTATTTGGGAAAAGTAACCCCCACCTGGCTGCAACCTCCTTTCAGGCAGTTGAAGAGAGTGATAAAGTCCCTTTCAGTCTCTTTCTCTCCAGACTAAACACCCCCAGTTCTCTCAGCTGCTCCTCACAGTACTCCAGTCTCTTCACCAGCTCCATTGCCCTTCTCTGGACATGCTCCAGCACCTCAATGTCCTTCTTGGAGTAAGACTAGAAAGACAGAGACACTGCTTGTGTTCCTGATCTCTTAACCAGTCATTCCAAGTCCATGAAGTCTCTCTTGATTGCCCTTGGAATTCTTGTTGCAACTTCTCTGCTGGTTACCTGAAAAATCAATAAAGAATTATAATCTGAGGGCCATACTAGGGTGAGAAGCTTTTCCCCCATATATTTAATCCAGAAGGTGTTACAAAGTGGAGAGCAGCTGCCAACACTGTCAGGCCTTGAACAGGTGCAGACATGGAAATGTGAGGATGTTCAATCCAACAATTTAGGTTTTGCCTTGCTGTCAGTGAAGGGATTCCCCTTCAGTCTGAACTGACTGCTAATGCCAGGCAATGAAGAGGCCAGACACAAACCTGTGGGAAACAAGCATCTGTGGGTGATGGAACCAATTTGCCTTTCTTTCAGCCACTTAGAAACAAAAAAAGCAATAGAAAACTTCAAACACCAGAATCCTTGAAATGCATATGAAATATTATGAGGTCTACCACGAAGTTAAACAGTTTCTGCTACAGTAAACTTGCTTGCAGCAAACTACTCCAAAGTAAGAACAAAGAAAGAAGCACACAAGTTTTAAACTACATTAGTTTTTTTCAGTGATGGGTCCAAATGATCTCAAAGAACAAAATATTGACAAAACTTCTTCCTGAGGTTATCTCCTCACTAGATCAATGAAATCATCTTTCCTACCCATCTCCCCAGAACTGCACAGAATCTCACCCAGCCATGCCTAGTGTCATAAGCAGGAATTCGCATTTCAAAGGCTGATTTGAAGTGCCTGTTCTTCTACATAAAAGCTTTTGCAACCTCTCTTATGAAGTAGGGAACGAGCTCATGAATGTAGATTTACATAATAAGATTATGACTGAAAAAGTGAACAGTAGAGCTCATTTATTCTACATGCTTACTCCAGAAAAAGATGATCATCAATAGCATGCACTGGAATGGAGAATCCCAGAGAGGACAAACACAGTTACTACCAGAGGCACAAAGGAGACAACAGTGTGGGGAGACTATCACAGAATATTTGAGATAATCATTAAAAACAGGCAACAAAGCTCACTGGTATTAGCCAACTGTTTGGTTCAGATTCATTTAATGGACCACATGGGAAGTTTCAATAAATTATGACATTTCAGAGTGGATGCACTGGAAGTCGAGGGCAAGAGGAAGCATGAATCAATTCCTCTAAAAAGGCAGTTATTACAAAAATATAGTTTAGTGTGTTTAAATTATATTGGTGTCAGGGACAAAATCTGAGATATAAAGATGCTCTTAAAGGTCTTTTCCAACCTTAACAATTCCGAGATTCTGTGAATATACATTAATGGCCCAATAAGCCAGTATTACAGCACAATCAGGAATGCAGCTCTTCCAGGCATAACGCAGTCTCAGTCGTTTAAATGGCTCTCTACATGGCAAGAGGAAAAGGCAATGAACTTATTCATATCCCACTGATGCAGGTCTTCCTGTAACAAGGGTTTTACCAGAACTGCATTTTGAAATTAAACCATAGGGGAAAGAAAAGTTGGACGATGTCAGCATAACCTTGACCTTTTCTGACTGGAAGGTACTTCCATTCCACTTGACTTTTCTAAATTTTGCATTATGCTAATATGTACAGTATGTATGTTAATATATATATTTAAATATTCTTTTTGATTACAGAAAATATGTAAAGAATAGATTCTATAATTGCCATGAAATCTCTCTACTTTCTAGAAATATAAGCAAAGTTCACCACATCCAGAATTTGAAGTAGTCCTTTGTACTCACTATTAATGCACACATTCAAGAGATTTTTTTTCTTCAATGTACTATTAACTGAGATTACAAAGATTAAGCCAAACTGGTAACTTGCTTCATTTCTATTCTTCACACAAACTCCATCAGCTAGATATCCCTATTTTTTAAATTTCTCAACTCTTATATCTCCTTTCATATTGCTTTATCTCTTGACAACAAGAGATGAAAGATGGATAGACACCACCCACTTCTCATGAGTAGTGATGCTTTGGCTATCAAAGGCTGTTAGCTTTGTCAAAACATAATTTTGATGGCTCCCAAAAGAAACTAACATAAAAAGTAATTGCCATGCAAAATGAAATTACTAAATTTATTTATACAAGATACAGCTTGATTCAATATATTACACCATTACTTTAGCGAGACATATTAACAGCCAATAAGAAACACTCAGTGCTGCAGCACTCTGCAACTCATTACTGTGGCTTGGTGGTCAGCAGAATTGTCACTGCTGTGACTCCCAGCAGCACTGCAGGTGCAGTCTGAATGAGCCACTAGCTGATTTTCAATGGACAAACACCTATGTTTTCATCAATATGTAATCTACCAGAAGATGAAATTGAAGTCCACAGGCCCCAATGCAAACATATTTGCCATCTTGATTTTTCTTGGTTTGGTTTTATTTTCCTTTGGTCTGTGGTGTTCTTGCAGTTTTTCTGGTACCTTCTGCCTTCTGGTACAATAGAAAATTACTGAATGAAATGCATTGCTGAATACGTATCTATTCAATGCATTTTATTCTGAATATTCTTACTGATCTTCCTTTTTTTCCCTCCTCTTCCTAAACAGATATTCTAACAAACTTAAAACTAAAATCTAATTTATCTATTATAATTGTCATCACTAAATTGTCTGCATAAAAATTTCACTGCAAACATAACCCCATTGCTGTGTGAAATGTATGGCTACTTATGTGCTTTAATAGGCTTACAAGAAGATTTTGGATGTTCAGTTTGGCACACGTGAAAGTGATTTCACAGCAACACATCAGGAAATTTGTTCCATGGCAGCTGCTGGTATGACTGAAATCTCTCATGGCTTTCTAGTAAAGATCCATTCTGAATCTCAAACAGTTAATGTTTTCAAATTATCCTAAAGTTCTAAAAATACTTCAAAGTGTTTTTTGACCATGTGAACCATGACTATTTACTTTAACATCTTAACTCATGGAGAGAAATTGAGATATGAAAAGCAAGGGGTTTTTCCTCCTGTATATGCTGAAGGTTTGAATCAGCCGTTCCATCCTGCCTCATGCTATAGCCAAAGTCAACATCTCCATAGGAACACTTTTTGTGTTGCAGAGATTGTGGCTACTGCTTCTGCATTGCTCAGTACATGAGAGGCATGAACACACTGGAGAGAGTCCAGCAAAGGGCCACAAACCTCATTAAGTAACTGGAGCATCTCTTCTGCGAGGGGAGGCTGAGAGAGCTGGGGCTGTTTGGAAAGCAGAAGTGAATTCATTAATGCCTATAAATACCTGAATAGAGGGGGAAAAGAGGACAGACCTAAGCTCTTCTCAATGATGCCCAGCGACAGGATCAGAGGCAATGAGCACACACTGGAAAACAGGGAACATTCCCTCTGAACATCAGAAAACACTTTTTTTACAGTAAAAGTGACCAAGCACTGGTACAGGTTATCCAGAAAGGTTGTGGAGTTTCCATCCTTGGAGATATTCAAAAGCCATTTGGACATGGTTCTGGGCAGCCTGCTTGAGAAGGGTTGTACCAGGTCACCTCCAGAGGTCCCTTTAAACCTCAATGATACTGTGATTCTGTGTGATTCTGCTTACAGACACAAACTCCAGTTTGAAAGAACTGAAAGCTCTGCCATTACTATACTGGAATTCAAAACACAGGACTGAAACCTTCAACCTCAGGTCTTATATGGAGTAAGAGAGTAGCCTGAGTAAAGGAAATCTTTAGTTAAACCACCATCTCTCCTGAGATCCCATAAACACTAACAAGAGGAAAGATCCTTCAGAGAACATTAAAGAGCTGAAGTCTATTTTAGCCATCTGGCTTCTCTCTCTCTCTCCCTTGACTGCTTAGCTTAAGAAGAAAAGGCAGCTCTATCCTGCACTGGGGACAATGCCCCTAAAATTTACAAACAGCTGTCCAATTTCAATGCTATACAGGATACCTCATGTTGCAGCAAGAAACTCTGGCTTTTCAACAGCTCGTTAAAATACAGCTTTTGGGGTCAGAGCATGAAATTTTTGTTTATCCTCCAGGAGCACACACAAGCATGCACATCAAGGGTATGACTCACCCAGAAGAAAGCTTGCCAAGCTCAGAAGAGATGCACCATTAAAGTGCACACAGTGCAGAGCAGGTTTGCAGCTGGCAGGATGGAGCCTTCCCAGTCACACAGGATCTGCCTGGGACAGTGGTCACAGTGGTAGGGAGAGGCTTTGTTAACAGTGCCAGACAAGGCAAGGTGATTATTCTGGTGATGAGGGTCCAGGAACTCCCTCACAGAGCTGTAGGAGATGGAAATAGACACAGGGTTAGTGGCAAACCTACAGTGTAGGTCCAACCTCCAGGCAGGGAACAAGGACTAGACACAGGCTAACCTAAAATACAGAGATGTGGTGCCCAGATCTGTGCTGAAACAGGGCTCCTGGGCATAGGGCTAGGCCTGACAAGAAGCTGGGCAGAGCCAGTTGAGCCTGGTAGTTCCCTCAGAGTCTGGACATCTTTTGACCCTACACACTAGTTAGTCTCTAGGACTAATGATGGATCTTCCTTGGGCATATGTTGGCCTATGAGGATTGGCTTTGATAGCGTTGAAAACACATAATCACAGAATGATTATATGCAGGTACTTTATTGAAGAGCTCTGAGAATCAGGGGTCCAGACCCAAATCTGACTCCCACATGGATCCGAGATGAACATGTTTTTATACCCTTTTTGTTATATAGCTATATATTAATTATTGAACCCATATTGTTCTATTGTATACATTGATCTTATCCAAGCGTGTATTCTTGTAATTTTCATTTGGCCCCCCAAATATTCTTTCTCATTATTCTTGTTACAATTACATCGTTTCTCATGATTTTAGAAACATTTTAACCCTATGCTTTCAGCTTTATATGCACACAACTACAATTTCACAATTTCACTTGCTTCTACTAATGGCATTCTTCTAGATGTGGAGTGACCTCCAAAGGCAATCTTTTCCAGCCATCTTGACACAGCAAATTCTGCTAAGAATCACTGCAGATGACTTGCAAAAATGCAAACATGCTGGTTTCCTGGGTGAGGATTATCATCCACCAGTCCTTCTCTTGGATAAAAATTGACTCAGACAGCTTAAAAGCTTTGATTTCCCAATTTACTGGAAAATTTGTCACAGTAACTAACTAAGACATCCTGTTAACTTTTAATCTGTCCTTTATATTTTTCATTCTTGTACATTATTACTACGGTATATCACTTCAAAATTTAAGTGTCTTTTATCTAGGAAGATAACTGTGAAATAACTGGAGAATCACAAATAGCCTTGTTTCTCCTTTATTTACAGGTAGTCCCTGTTTATTTCTCACTTTAAGTTAGAAATACAGTATTTCTCCAAAGCGGTCTTAAAAAATGTTTCATGTATTATGGTACTAACAAACCTATGCTCCTCAAAACTCCTTCTAAACGGTATTTTAAAAGCTTAGATAAAGAAATAATGTTCTAAAGCATCTATTCTATAAACATGTAGAAATCAAAGTTTTTGTTTTATGAACTATTTTATAAGAGAGATAATTTCCTCGTATATCCTTAAGGGCTTTCTGACAAGGTTGGAAAGGCTGTGCATTGGTGAAAAAATGTGGGTTAAAAACAATACCTGAAAGAAATGGGGCGTCTGCAGTGTTGTCACAGCACTGTGTCACATGGCAGTGAGCACACTGGAGGTGACCAGCTGCTCCTCTGGAGCTGAATATTGCCTGGAGAGGGGCAGAGCAGTCAGCAAGGCAGGAACAGCAGGGGCCTGGACTCAAGGTGGAATTATGTGTCACATGGCCTAAAGGGCAAAACTGATAGATGTGCAAAGAGTCCCTAGTAGCTTCAGACTAATTAATCACACAAGCTAAGATCATATCCTGACTTTCTACAACTGTGCCAGGAGGTACAGAAGATTTCAGTCCAGCCTACATTTAAGCATTTCTGAAGAATGTGTTCATCCCATACTGTTAATTTTGATTTCTTTGAATTTTGGTTTGCTGCTTTAATGAACCCCATACATTGCAGGATCCAAAATAGGAACCTCACATGAGCAGAGTGCATAGCTAACATCCTGAACAGCAACAAAATCCAAAATACAATCAGCCTTCCATAAATAAGACAGAAATTTATAGAGTACCATTATTGTCTATTTACATCTCTGCAGAACACACTCAGCTGATGTATTTTATATATATCACAAAGTACTTTATTCCAAACACTCAAAGCCATTAATAATGCTCTCCTTTACCTTGCCCTGCTATACAGAACACATTTTCTCCTACTCTGTACATGGAGTAAATCACAAAGGTCACACCAGACTGTCAGAGGACAAGTTTATGTTCTTGTTCTGTAACATGACAGGTTGCCTAAGCATATTTAGAGGTGCTAGATAATTTTCTTTTTCCAGACCTCCAGCCTCCCTTTGATCTCCATATATCACTTTCCAATTCCTCACAATTCTATTCCCACGTGCATGGATGCAGCTATGCAACAACAGAGGTTATTTGTAATTAACCCTGAACTGAAGACACAACCTTCTTGCCAAGCACGAGCCCTAGAACAGAGCCTTCTCCACCTTTCCTGTTGTGTGGTTAATTGCCACTGGGGCCATGGCATTCCCTGTGAAGTGTCTGCAAGCAGCTCATAGACAGGGTGACAATGAGGACCTGCATATGCAGGGGCTGATGACACCAAAATTACAGCTTATTTAACAGCATGATTCATCCAGACACTTAACCACAGATTTAAAAATAAATATACACTCTCTCTATTTGAAGTTAGTGAGACAGAAATACATCTTATTGAACAAAGCATGTGTCTGGCAAATTCTGTAATGAATCAAGGCTTTCTACCACCAAGTCTTAATTAAATTCAGTCACATTTCTATTCTTACAAGCTACTAATACAGGTGTGCCCAGGAGTCATCAACAAGGGCTTTAATTTGTTTAGCTCCGTACAGGGTCAAGGGGATAAAAGGGACAAAAGCCTGAGAACATAGGAGAAGAGACAACCAGCAGGGAGGGGATGGGAGTGATGGGACAGAGGGTAGGCAGCACAGCTTAGAGAGGCTCAGCCTGGCAGCGGCCTCGTCTTCTGGAGACTGTCACAAGCACCCTGTCCAGGGAGAGCTTTCCATGGTGTCTGATGGAGGGTAAGGAGGCAGCTTCACTGAGGTGTGCAGAGAGCTCCTGGCAGGCAGAGTGAGAGAAGACACAAAACTGCTGCCTTGAAATGCTAACAAGTGCAGGCTGAAGCTGGCTGGCATCAGTGACCTATCAGGGCTGAGAGTTGACACTTTCTGTGAATTATAGGTGATCTGTAGGAAAGGTGCAGCTTTGAAGTGCCTTGAAGGTGAAGTTAAGTGTTTCACCTTTCATGTGATATAAAAAGAAAAGCCAGCAGTGGGGTGATGAGAGGGATCAAAGTGACAACCCAGTGGAATTATTTTGCAGCAGCATGATGAAGGTCAGGAAAAGGCTACATCCCTGCCCAGATCATTCCCTCCCATGACCACAATCTCCCAGCTGATCCTCTTCACTACATGAGTATAGGAGGCACTTCCACGAATACTTGGCAAGTTTGATTTTTTTATTCTCAAATGCAGGGCATGTATGTGATGGAGACTGTACCTAGGATAAGGGGTATGATAAAGAATGCCTGAAAATAATTTAAAAAATTAAAATATAATTTAAAAAAATCAAATTTCTTTTAAATTATATTTTAATAAAATAATCACCAGATAATCAAAATAAAGTAATCAATCATTGCCTTATTTTTAGATTTTGATTAATTTTCTTAATTTCCCAAGAACGCACAAGATAAAGGGGTATGTTTTTCTATTAATATGTGTGTTTCATAAAAGAATCAAAATTACAAGTAGTAAAAATTACTTAACTTCTAGCATAGCAATCAGGTATAAATAAATGGAGAAAAATAATGATATTAACAAATATAAATACTTTGTTTAATTGTGAGGGAGTTTTTTCATCTCATAAAAGCATTTGCTTTCATGTTCTTTCACCTTTTCATCTCTCCGAATTACAAAGGTGATGTCATATTCTCTAGACATTGACCTTCTGAAGAGATCACTGGAGATCTAATCTGTCACATCTCTTGGCATGTCTGAATCCCCACATGGGGCACATACTCATCATTATCCTGTTGCAATATTCCATCTCCACACATGGTTTTGCTGTAATTTGCTCCTTTTATTCTGTGGTCCAGCTCTTGTTAAAACCTCATGCACTGACTGTGTTAAAGGAAATCTCAGACTTTTTTTCTTAGCTTTCAGCAATGACCAAATGTGACCAGTATGCAAAGAGGCCTGGTGAGCAACATTCTCCTACATCTTCCATTAATAATCAAGTATGTATTACTGATAATCTTGCATTATTTCCTACTGGGTTCTTTACACAACATTACTTCTTTCCATTTCCTTCCACTCATCTTTGCTTGGAATGCACACACGCAAAATAACAAATTAAAAATATCCAACAACCAATAAAACAAACAACAACCAAAAAAGGCTTGGTGCAGCTGTGTGGAAAAATACCCCAGCATCCCTGCACATTTTCACATCAACAGTAGGATTTGACTGGAATTCACCTCCCTTAATTTTAGCCATCTGACAGGCATTGCATCTTAACCACTGATTTTGACCATTTCTTTAGTCTGTGAAGAGGTTATCTCTGGCTATTGATTCATCCTTCCCCCTTTTTGCATCTGCTTAGATGAGGTTTCTGACCTTTGAGTGGCTAAAGGTGCACACATCACAGAGTCCTGTAAGGAGGCTTCTTCCTCCTGTGAACAGGACTCCTTCTTGTAGTGCAGAGTTTCTACTCTACTGCCAGAGTCCTGCATTCAAGGGATGAATGTATTTGCCTTGGTTATAACAGAAATGGTGAAAAAAGGCTCGCTGATTCACTCCCCGCCAGATGGAAAAAGAAGGCATTCTTCTTTTTCTGCTGCCTCCTGTGTAATGAAAAGTTGATGATTTATCCTTCTACAGATGTCCTTAAGTGTACCACGTTCCAGACCTTCCTGAAAGCTCACTTACTCTGACCTGTTGTCCGACCACCTCTGGGACACCATATTTCTGGAAACAGTCTCCATCACTCAGCAGTTAATCAGCTCACTGAAGCATTTCCAGATGTAAGAAAGCTTTCCCTGATAAACCAATAAGCCTTTAAATAATTGCATACATGTGTGCAAAGCCTCTGTATTATTTACATGTGTAAGTTCAATGATATTTTTAAAGTAATAAAGTAATTATTGAAACAAAACATTTCCCTTTCCAAACCCATAGTTTCGCTTTCTTGTGAAGTTCATGCCTCTTTAACCTAGTTTCACCCATGCATGCTCCTAACTCATAAAAATCAAGAGAAAAGAAACACATGCACAGCTCTTGAAAAGCAAATAGTGTCCTAGTAAGAACTCAGAAGAAAATATTTTCATATTAATCAAGTGCTGAAAACATTATTCAAAAATTAAAACAAACAAACAAACAAACAAACAAACAAACAAAAAAAAACAGACCAAAAAGTACCCAAAAAACCAAAACCAAAAACCATAAAGCCAAGTATTTTGAGAAGTTCTGAACAGGGCATGGGGCAAACTTCACACAACTCTGCCTTGACTGCTAAAATAGTTGTGGATGTAGCTGAAATGCAACACAGCACAGAAACTATCTCTATGCAATTTCCAGGTGCATGTTTAAGGATTCTTTTGGTTTTCCTGCTTCTTACTGTCTCCTTCCCTTTTCTGTGGCCTTTGATGTCCACAGAAGTGTTTTTAATTTTCACTTTTATCCCAGTGATAGCCCTTTGAGATAAATTCACACTCCTACAAGGGAGGCTTCACATCCAGTATTAATTCTTGATTCTATGATTTAGAATTCCCAGTGAAATTCAGGAAAATGAAGAGAAAATAACAAAGCTTCCAAAATAAAGCAGAATTGATCTTTTGGAAATGCACTGCTGAAAGTGGGGGAAAGACAGATATTTAGACCAAGAATGAATGAGAATTAAGGGTCCAAATTAAATTTTATTGGGCAATTTGGCAATCGATACTTCTATCTCAGATTCAAGATTGTCTTATCATTATTTTTTCTAAATCTGAGCTCTAGTAAATGCTTAAAACATTTTTCTTGAAACTGTGACTTGAACTATGTACTCATTTATTGAATTTTCTAGCCCAGAATGAAAACAGGAAATGTTCTAAACCTAAAAGGTGGAGTCCTTTCCAGTTCTTGAAGATATTTTTTCAGTCTTTGGAGCTAGTTTGATTAAGCAACACACAGCATATCTACCATGCAATGTTCCAGCACATTCATGCTGTCCTTATCTAAGAAGAGAAAATGTCATACTAGCAGTTCTGAGGTCTGGTTTATGGGATTTCAGTATGGTTGTTTTTATTGGAAGATTAAAGCAAACATCAAAGTGAAACA
Organism: Sturnus vulgaris; assembly: GCF_052056855.1. Lineage (NCBI taxonomy): Eukaryota > Metazoa > Chordata > Aves > Passeriformes > Sturnidae > Sturnus > Sturnus vulgaris. Next base: position 127,671,418 of record NC_142243.1, read on the forward strand.
TTAGCCCCAAAAAAGATGACCGAGAAATAATAAATCATTAATAAATCTATAATCAGGTGTGGAAAGTTTAATTCAGGTCATTGGAAACATTCTTTTCTGTTTCCAGGTGAAAGGAATTCAAGACTGGTCAGGTAGGAATGGTGACTGAGGCCAAATGCCTCTATTCCTGCCACATCAAAAGAATGTGATTTAATGTCCACTCAGCTGCAGGCCTGAGAAAAGATCAAAAAGGATGTATCATAAAAGAAAGACAATTTTTTCCACAAAAATGCTCTAGCCCTGCCTGCAGATATATTTCTCTAGGAGCAAAAATGAAATCAACCACTAAAATGGAAGGAAACCCAACAAGGAGCAGCTGCAGAAAAGCCCCAGCTGTGTGCCACAGCACCCAGGAGGAGGAGCGAGGCAGGGGAGTGCTGCACCTGGAGTGCAGAGCCACCCTCCAGCCTGGGTCCTCCTCTGCACCAGCCCAGGAGCACAAACAGCCTAAGATACAAAGGTTAGAAAAGGTCAGAAACTTCCTTCAACCTCCATGGATCAGAACAAAGCTCACTTTCATTTCCTGAGAAATATATTTTGCAAATCAAAAAAAAAAAGAAAATATTTTTGATTCCAACTATGGAATGTTTTAAATAATGAGAGGAATGTCTAATTTGTCTTTACAAATGAGCTGTAGATCTGCTTGTAAATAAGACTAGCACTGAGAGATAAAAGAAACAATTGGATGGATTTCACTGACTGATGAATGGAAAAAGATATTTGCCATTACAAACAAACTGTAGGGTTGCTGATAAATGAAATTGGATATCGAAAGATGAAAGAAGCAACGGGAAAAACTATGAATTCTATAAGAATTAAAAATTAAAAGGGAAGGTTATACATTAGAGGGGAATCTTAGGTACCAGGCGTTCCGGGAAGTCTGTGCCTCTCAAGTACCTCAGCCAATGGGGAAAGAGAGAGGGAAATGCGGCCGGGAAAATAGGATAAAAAGGAGGCAGCGTCCTCCAAAAATTTGAGAGATCCCAGGGGAATGCCCCATGGCCTCTCCCTTTATTCAAATAAAGCAAAAAGGACTCCTCTGTCTCCTTTTTGGACATTAACCTCTGGTGTTTGTGGATTAATTTTCCTGACAATAAAATTTTAAAAAAATATCTGAAATATTAGTTATACATTCATCTACATTAATAAACGTCATTTCTATCATTCTAGCTCTATAGTTAATATTCTTAAAATAGCCTGACTTTTTCTCACTGACAGTCCAAGGGAAAAAATGTGTTTGAGTTTCTAGGAAAGAAAACTTTCCCTTTACTGGAGAATATTTTTTTGAAGTTTAAGGTTAGGGGAACTGAAATAGAAATTAAACATTTCATTGCACTTGTATTTAAATCTGTCTGATCTTTAAAAAGTATCTCTTTATTTTAAATCCAAGTATTTTAAAATTTAAAGTTTGGGAGGGGTGGTTTCTGTCTTATGTGGATACTAGTATCTAAATTCATTATTAATTTGTGAATGACTGAGGGATTTGATGAGGCCTTTTCTGTGGATAACAATTTTTAAAATATTTAAGCTCTCATCCTCCTGTCTGTAGGAACATGGATGACCTAGAGGTAGCATATTATACAAATGTGTTGGTATATTTACATAAGTATATTAGTTTCTGCATGTATATATAGTGGTGAAAAACAATTTCAGGTATGAAATAAGACATACTCAGATTTGCCAGACTGAAAACAGGTACTGAAACCAGAAACTGAAAGAACCTTGATTTCCTGTTCTTCCAGTAAGATCTGGGAACTATATTGACTCCAAATAGGAATAAAATTCTGGAGCAGTAGAACACATTCTTCAATGAATGTCCCATAGACAACAACTTCGCAAAAAAATCAAACCAAAATCATTTTTTCCTTAAACAAAACACTTAAATTCCTCACTGAAAACTGAAAAGATCATACAGAGATATTGCCACAGAATCTCTTGACTGTTAAAATTTTCAAACTAAATCTTCCAGCTTTAATTTCTAAGACTGACTCCAGTACTGAAAAGCATCTCTCCAATGCAAAGTTATTTTTCCTCTTATTGTAGAATTTCCTCAAATTCCATAATTTCTTACTGAGAAAAAAAGATACCACTGAAACGCAGTAAGGGACAAGTCAACTTGGGAAAGGCAATGCAGCTATCAAACAACTGATTTCACATTGCCTAGGAGAAAGAATAACAGCACTTACAGTGTTTGAAATATAAATGGAGTTTGTTGTTGCTTTCAAATTATGGTCTAAAATTATTTTGGAAACCTCGTAATACCTCTCCTCAGAAATATTTTCTTTGTTGAAAGCAAATTAATCCATTAAATACAGGTTTGATATACCATTTTTTTAATATCCTTGTCCATCAGCCATAAAACTGAATGTCATTTACAAGGCACAATAATTATAAAAAAATTCTGTAGTCGACTGCGCTGGAATGAAATTACAGTCCTACTCCTGAGCCAGGAGAAATTCAAAGAACTGATAAATACATAACAGTGGCAATACTTTTTTCCAGGGTTGACTATCTACTTTATTGTTTTTGATAGTAAAAAAATGTGGAAGGAAGAAGTTTACTTTAAAATAGGAGAAACATAACTATTACAGTTTATGAAAATGTAGGTTTCTTGATGCCAGAATAGGGACTTTTTTACTGCTCTTTGTGTTAGAAAAGTATATAAAAAATCCCTTCACATCTTCAAAGAAGGACTTAGCTACAGTTACTCACAGGAAAGAGTAATAACAAATAACAAAGGGTTATCTGTCAATTAGTGGAACACGTCTAAAAGTAGACAGAGGTGAGATGATCAAGATAGATTTTTCCTAACAATTTCCCGAAATTTTTTGTCATGTGGATATAAATTCTGCTGCAGTACTTGCCCTCAGGTATCTTATCCTAGAGAACATACTCTGTTCAGTTTATTGATAAGACAAAACTTTTTCTTACTTTTTTTCCTGCTTATAGTGATTAATTTCATACATGTCAGTCACCTGTAATTCTGGCTTACATAATATACTAGCTAGAGCATCTATTCTATTCAATACTTAAATTATATGCTCCTTTTACTAGGTCACTGTGTTTCAGTGTGCAAAGCAAATGATATAATCCCCATCTTGGAAAGGATGGGCAACCAGAACAGCCTGTCATGAATAAATGCATTTGGATCCAGGGCTCCAAGTGGTGGCCTCCCATGGGACAAGGGAAGAGTCAGTTCTCCAAGTCTCAGTTCTTCAAATGTTATCAGACTGCATGTTGCAGTATGGTTTTGTCAGTTTTAACAAGCACATACTTAAAGTACTGGAGATGCTAATGCTGTCCATTTTGATTATCTTGATTTCACTGTTCAATGTATTAGTACTGGAATTTGACCAGCACACCATCACTAGGGGTGAAGTAGTTCACTTAGACTGGGACAGTAGCATGATATGAAGTATTATATGGCATTCTCTCATTTCAGCTGTTTTGAGCATTTATTGAAGCTGAAGAGTGGTAGCTTCCTCCCCACTGAAGTCCCACTGGAGACTACCAGGCACCCTTGCAATAACTGGAGAGGTCTCAGTGGAGACTAAGCAGAAGGATTAATTGAGGTTTCTAGGATGACATTTCTCACACCCTGATTAAATTCCCGTAAATCCCTAAAGCAGAACCATCAGAAGTCTCAAGAGAAGTCCAGGTGCACTCTTGGCAAGGCCTTGCCTAATTTCTTTCTGGCAGCACATATAGTTTTATGCAGCTACTTACATGGAACAGGAGTCATCCCATCAGTCACTGGTAATCATTGCTTTATAATGTCATGTGGAAACATTATCTAAAGATGCAGCTGAGGCCAGTGCAAACAGCATTAATTGAAGACAAGAGACTTTCCATGGGCCAAAGCACTTACAACCCAAATAAATAAGACACTAAAAGAGGTGAAAAAGTTAATAAGTTTCATCAATATTGTCAAGTTCATATTAACTGGTGAAGATAGGAAATCAGTAACCAGTGTCTGAATGCACATGGCTGCATTAATCCAGAGGATGAGTTGATATATCTGAATTCCTGCTCTGTGACAGTACAAGTTCTTGTAACACACATTATTAATTAGAGAAGTTTCTTGGCTTAACCTGTCATACATCAGCAACAGATGAGCAGGCAGTGAATGTACTGATAGTGAGCACTAAGGAGAAAAATAGACTAAATTGTTGTCTAAGTTCATGGGATGCACCTTGGTAATTGAACCTTGAGCACGGTACTTGTTAAGTAAAATGCATTAGTTTTAAACCACCATTACATCTGCCTTGACAGTTGCACATAAATAGACCTGACTTGCTAAGCTGCAGTAACTCTTTCTATTCCAAATAGTTCTTCACAGTGTTTTACATCAATGAGTACAAAAGTACTAAACTAAACACAATGAAAAGAATTTTTTTTTTTAATAGGAACCTCACTCTCTCTTTTCCTTCCTTACCTATCTATATTTCCCATCCCTTTCAACCAAGGACACACTGGTCATTCACACCAGAGATGACATCTAGCACTGGTGTGACCAGGACATGGACCTGCCGCCCTCCTGTTCAGCGCCTGAGGTTGCAGAGTGCAGAAAGTCTGAGTGCTGCTGTTCTGGTAGGAGTCTGAGGTGCAGTGGGGCAATAGGTAGGACCAGCAGGCAGGAGACACAAAGTAGATTTGTGACTGAAGCCACAGTCCTGAGCTGTGGCAGGACAGACACAGATGGGCCAGCAAGCCGTGGGAGTGGAGTTTGTCCCTGATGGGACAGTGACACGCCATGGCCAGGATGATGATATTGAGTTGGGGCTTGTCTTGCCTGAAGTAAGTTTACCTCTCACAGGGCTTCACTGGCCTACAAGATCTCCCCTCTGCTTTTGCCTTGTGTAAAGTAACACCAGAGATGGGAAACACAAGAGAAAACCCCAAAAGAAAGGGAATGTCAAATCCTAAGATCTCTACCTTGAGTAGGCAGAGAAAGGGGCTGACTGTGAGATGTCCTGCATTTCTTAACCTTAGCCAACACATAATCCAAGTTCCTATAATCACAACACTTAAATTACATTTATAAGGTCTCTCTCTTAAAAAGATAGCAAGATAGTGTTGCTGGGGTTTCTTTCAGCTTACCACAAGCCATTTTTTAAACTTGGATCTAACCTCCAAACAAAGTCAGACCTGAGCTTAGACTACAAACACACTCAAATTTCAAAAATTAGGAGCACAGAATTAGATTCTTTCTCCAAATCAGAATTGCAAAATGAATGGCCTGATTTTCTGAAGTTCTTATATGTAGCAACTCCCACAGATGTCAGCAAAAACTTTAATTCAGAGTTTAACTTCAGTGCTTTAGAAATCAGGTCACTTGTTCAAGTTCCTAAATATAGAAGTGTAGCTACATAATTTTTTTTCCCCCTTCATATTTAGGTTTAGCATTCAAAGCAGGTTATTCCTTCATATCCTGCAAGAGAGCTTTGCAAAACTTGGTTCAGGATCCAAATTTGGTAAGCAGACACAACATCCAGGGGTGTACAGAGCCATGGTTTCAGTACCCAGCCATTTGTAGGAGGAATCTCAGCCTTTTGTTCTAGTTATCCTGTAAAAGACTCTGACAGCTCAACGGCAGCCCCTTCCACAGGTGCTCTTTGTTCACCACCAGACAGTTTACTAAAACCCTGAATTAAAAGTAAATGCATGACTGGGTACCAGAAACTCAGGCAGGTATTGTGAGTGCCACTTCACATATTAAAAAAAGCATAAGTATGAAGAAATTATTAATTACATGGTTTTGACTGTTTATAGTGGTATAATGTACACAACTACAAAGATAAATGTTAAGTGGGAGATTTTTCTCTGTTTTTTCTTAGATTTGAATAAAATACATGATTGTTTGGTTTTGCGTATATTTGTGCCTATTTGTGTACTAATTTGCTGCCAGGAAGAAGAGAGATTAACAGAGGAACAACTTTTGCAAAAGACAGATCAGGAATCACTAAGCAGTAACCTACTAGAGACATAATCAGATGGGAACCTTGATATTTTCATGATGTATCCATTGTGCATGAGATGATCCTTATGAATTTTTTTAGGGTTCAGTAGTTAGTTCAGTACTATAATTCCAGCTGTTGAGGGGTGATTATTTGCTTTTTTTCTACAGCTGTCTGATAAAAGACTTCTTGTCTCTCTGCTTTCAGCCTAGCAAAACCATGCAACATTGTCCCTTCAAAACTAAATCTTTGTTTCTGCCCTTAAACTTTCCTCTATTTTAATCAAAGAAATTATGTTTGGAAAGCCAAAGACCTTAACACCTGAGACAACAAATTTCTCCCAAACAACTTCATCAAAACAAATTTTTCCTGCACCTCAAAATATAAAACACATGACAAAAAAAAAAAAAGGTCAATAATCGGCTCTACATATAGATTTCTAAAAATCTAAATCTTTCTTTGCATCAGTCTGCAAACTTTCTTTCAGCCCAGATGGCCTTCATCTCTAGCTGGAAGACAGGGAGAATCCCTGCTGTAGAGAGTAATAAGCATGACTGGCAATGGGTCAATAGTCTGTTTACTCCCCACTTCTTCCTAAGGTCATCCTCTGTAAGATTTAGTATGCCCTTTAACGGTCAGCTGAATACCCATAAATCTGTTGGTTTACTTTCTAGCTCACTCTGCAGACAAATTACATCCTGTGCCAAATCCATTATGAATACAGACATACGTCATACCTAGCTGGAAAAAGATAGGAGAGAGAAACACTCTGGGTGACAGGGCAAGGTGACACTTGAGAACAGCTTCTACTTTGGGGGATTTTTAATAGGAGCAGCAACAGATGAGTCTCACCACATCTGTTGCTAAGAGGTCAGTAAAACCACAGTGCAAATTCTGCAGTGTAACTGCAGTTATGCACACAAGAAGCTGGGTTTGAGGAATTTCATTAACCCACTGAGAACTGAGAAGCCCAATGTGTGTTGTGGCCAGCTGAGGCAGTCAGAATGACACAACAGCATAGGGCCAGCACGCTGTGTGAGGCAGAAAAGAGAGAGAGTGACCTGCAGCAGCAGGGAGCTGGCAGCCCCAGGTGCTCCAGGCAGGTCTCAGCTAGCAGCTGCTAGACATGCATTTCACTGTGCTCCTCTTTACTGCCTCCCCTCCTTCCATTGTCTGCTTTTTTCACTCCTACGTCATGCAACACTTGACTAGAAACCTGATGGATTTAACAAGTCATAGAGAAAAGGTTTTTCCATCCAGGAAGACAAGCAAGCCAAGGGTTGAGTTTTTAATACAGAAACAGTCCCCATGGACACTCATGGATTCCCCATGGTCACCTGCCTCCCAGGATCTGCCAGAGGATGGGAGAAAATTAATTCCCTTCCTGCATTCACCTTTCTATACATCTGTATTATTTCCGTATTTTACTTGGATGGGTTTCCAAGTGACTGCAACACAGACGGAAAGTTCAGGATGCTGACAGCAGGGATGTTGTCATGGCGACAGAGAGAGAGACAGGGCGGTTAGAAATTTGGAGACAGGTAATTAAAGATGCCCACAAGCCAGGGACAAGGGTTTGATATTGCCCTGTTACCCTGAGGCAAAATTCAAATGAAGATGAAACCTTCTGCCCCATGCTTGTAATTAATGCTTCCAGTTGTGCTCTCAGGCACAGGGATCCAGAGTCTTTGCATTCAGCTGAGGAAAAGTACTGTTTGTAACAGAACACTGATTCATCATTTTCCTGAGCATTTTGGTTTCTCTGTTTCTGTAGTGACAGCATACAACAGACACAAAATTCCTTGCCAGCTGTGGATGACCCTGTAATTTGTGACATCAGATTTGTTTGGTATCCATTATTCACAATGTAAATTGTCAGTGAGTGTAGTAGGCTGGACGCCACCTGCCCACCAAGCTGCACTGTCACCCTGCTCCTCAGCAGGATGGCAGGAGAAGGGGGAAGAAAATAAATTGGAAAAAGGTCATGGATCAGGACAAAGACTGTTCAATAAAGCAAAGACCACACACAAAAGCAAAGGGAAGCAAAAGATTTCATCTCCTCTTCCCATCAGTAGGTGATGTCCAGCTGTCTCACAGGAGCAGGGCTTGTAGTGGTTGCTCCAGGAGACAAACTTAATAAACAATGAATGCCCACTCTGTCTTCCTTTCTCTTAGCTTTCATTGCTGAGCACATGTCATATCATATGGAATATCCCTTAGGTCAGTTTGAGCCAGCTGTCCTGGCTGTGCCCCCTCACATGCTGAGTGTGTCTTTCTCACCCCCAGCCTACTGGTGAGGGAGGGAATGATGTAGACGCAGCTCTGGTGCTGTGGGAGCAGTGCTCAGCCAGCATGCTGGAGTGCTATCAGTGACTTTCCAGCTCTGGAAATAAAGCACTAAAGCACGGCACTGTGAGGGCTGCTGTGGGGAAAACTTATTCCAGCCAGACCCAATACAATGAGTCAAAATATTCTGAAAATAAGATCTGTCTGACTCATTATAGTGTGAATGATGATATGATTTAAAGAATTTTTTTTTTAATTACCTACTTTCTAGTAGAAACAGGAGAATTCAAGCCTTGTCCCTTTGGATTGCAAATATATATGGTTCAGCATGAAAAATAAAATTTCAACTTGCTTCCCTCTGTGTTAGTAAGTATACAATTATGCACAGTTAATTTATTTGCATTCATTAAGTCCACATGGATACTTAAGTACTGAGACATTTGTACTGCTACAGGCAGGGTCCTTTATGCTACATGATTTGGTGACTCTGCAGTTTATCCCTTGTTGCAAAACATGTTCCAGGTACTCAGCTTTCCTCGTGCACAAAAGTGGCTCTAGCAAAGCCTTTGTGGTGCAAGGAAAAGCCTGAGAATGTGAGGTGAATGCCAACTGCAACAGCCATGTCTTCCTGCAAGCACTCTGAAACAATAGGACACAGACTCCAGCAACACAATCTACCTCAAAGAGCTGCTACATCCGAAGCTCTGAAAGTAGGAAATGATCAGCAAAAAGTGTGGAAACATCACAAAATATTATAGCAATAGTAACAAGACTGCATGCCCAATTTTAAATCTGAATCTTCATTTAAATGCATTTGAAGCTCCTACAGAAATGCTCAAAGTCCCAGCAGTGAGGTAGAATCTAGAGGCCTCAGCACAAATTTTGGCTGCCTTTGGCTTTGTTGTAGGATGTCTTTCACCTACAAACAGATGCAATTACACATGCAGAAATATAAGTGCATGACTTTTTTATTATAAGTTTGCATGAAATGTTATTGCAGCTAGTGCAATATATCTCATCAACCAGAACTTGGAAAACCTTACTGCTATGCTTGTAATCTTTTTGCATTGAAAGTCTTTTTATCCACTGCATGTTGTCTATATTTTGTACTATATCCACACTAAAAAAAACCTGAAACTAAAGAATTATTGTGAATTTTGTAAAAAACAAAAAGCAAAAAACAAAAAACAAAACAACAACAAAAAAAAAAAACAAAAACAAAACAAAACCAAAAAACCACAAACTAAAAAAAGACAATACAAAACTAAACAAAAAAAACAACCCCCCCCAAAATGAAATTAATATACCCAGAAGAGAAAGTATGGTCTTGTTTTTGCTTTGTTTAAAAAGATTGAGGAATCAGAGCACATTGGTAGCATTTTAAAACACTGAAAACTTGGACATTTTAAAGAAGATGTACAAACAATCTCAACTCTGCCCTTGATTACTGATATATGAAAAGTCTCCTTCCCTTGCAGCAAGTAAGATTGCTTACTTGATAAAGACTACAGCCTCTTTCTCTTGCAGCACTGATTCTGTTCAACACCTGGCAACCTGCCTTGCTTCTGGAACTGAATTTCTGTGTCAGAGATTTCAGGGGAAGACAACGGTGGCAGATCCTTCAATAGCAGCTGCTTCATTTAATGAAGGGAAAGAGTCTTTCTGCTGGAGTCATTTGTTGCCATAGCTTCCCATGTTAAAGCCAGAGAAACCATTAAAGCATCTTTCTACCAGAGACCAAAGATTTTCATTCAATTACACCCATTCTGAGTGCAATAATTTGTGTTTAGCAAAGGCATATCTCCCCAAAATCTATCCACATTCAATTTGAATGTGCATGCTCTTTTTAATTTCAGTTTCTGAGATTTTGACTTTTAGCTACTGGTTCTTCCTCTTCATCTTCTTATTCTTCTTCTTCCTCTTATTCTTCTTATTGTTGGATATTTTTGAAACCAGGAGAAGATTTAGACATTCTGATCAAGTCCCTTCTTGATATTCCATTTGATAAATTGTCTGTTGTAACCACTTGTCAAGAAAAAAGCATCCCACCTTGCATTCCTACTCTACAATTTTTTGGTTCATAAGCTGGCTCTTATCTTGACATAAAGAGTCAAAAAATACTTTCTGCCCTCTCTTTAAAGGTCTATAATACCTTTATATGCATCAGAGTGAGGAGCAGAAGTATGCACTCCTGAAGAATAAAAATCCCTCTCTCTCTCTCAAACATTCTTTCTCTCTCCCCAAGGAAGGCAGCAGCTTTGTTTGTTTGTTTTAGACAAACAGAAGCACAGAAAGGATAAAGCCTTACTCTGTATTACACATCAGACAAAGGCAGATCCCTGTAGCCTAAATCTCCTGGTTAAATCTAGCAATGCATTAATAACACCAGTGCTGTTATTCCTTGCTGCAAGTTGTCTTCACTACACAAACATACTCCCATATTTCACAGTTTCACTGTGTTAAAATGTATAAAATATGTCTATTACTGCCATTTTTAGGAGATTCCTATTTGTTTTTCTATAAAGTACTTGCAGATTCACTGCAAATCTACAAAGTTCAATTTTTATCCTTTGGTTTCTTAGCAGACAGAGAAGAAAATAATGCAGGCAGGAACCCAAATCATTATTACTTCTAGTTTTGGGTGTTCTGTTTAAGGCGCATACCAAATAAAATGCAAAACAGAAACAACTGACTATACCAGAAAAAATACAGTGATTTAGACATGAAACACAAAGAGTGAGCCCTGCACCCTGTATTCTGAATACTCTGATCTCCCAGACTAACAGAAAGGTAATTTCCTACCAACAAGGTATTGATCTCCACATTGCACACACAACCATTTCCTGGAAGTGTCTGATGGTGGATTTATAGAGTCTGCAAGAATTAGGAGCACAGATGTTCCTTTACTGAATTGTTTCAGTACTACACATGATTTTCAGTCTCATGGTTTATTTCAAATAGGTAACCTTTATTTAATAAATTTAGTGATTTAATTACTGTGAAGTCTCAACTTATACATGCATTAGGAAGTCAACCAGCTTGTGCTCAAGCCAGGCAAAACTGATCCATGCCATAAATGTAACTCAAGACAGAGCACACATCAAACTGCACTATTGCTGTTCCAGAAGAAAAAAAAAATGCTGTCAAATCATCACGTTCTACAGTAGAAAAACTCAGTAACAATTTAGTTGTTTACTACTAACACTGTAATTTACAGAGAATAAAGTGTCCAATTCCTTACAAGATATGATGTGAATCTGTCAGAATGATTTGACCAAACAGTGTTAGAGCATACATAGCTTAGAGAAGTCATTCATAATTTACCATATACAAGTGGTATCTCCCTACCTACCAGTGATCTCAGATGGATCTCATCAAATGCCATTTCACAGTGGTCATGGACTTCTTCTGACACACTTGATTATAAAGGCAGGAAATGTTTTCAGACATTAGATCATAATTTGACCACTGATGCCCACGTGTGTGTCAAGCAGTGGCAGTCAGTCCCAGGTTGAAAGTCAGCATCCAGGACAACCAAAAGATGGAAGACTTGGTTTGTCCTGCAATAGACCTATTGCCTCCCTAGTTGACGGACGGATTCAGATTAGATTTCCTGAGGAATCTGAAAGTGTGCCAAACCATTCTGCTCTGGACACTACACTTGCTTAAGTGCTTCTAACCCAGGGATTGAATTTAACCTTCAAAATGATAGCAAGGGACACCAAAACCTATTCCTCGGCACCGCAGCATAATGTGCTCTTTGTATATGTTCGCTACTCAAAGCTTATCTAGGAAATTAATTAGGCCTTTAATGTTCTGTTTTCTTCCCTGCTTTATCTACAGGTTAAGAAGACTGTGTAATCATTCACAGGGAAATCTTGGGCCCTCCATAATCAAATGTTGTTATGGAGACAAGCTAGTATTGTTAGGATTACAAGATTATTGGGATGCATTGTGCTGTTTTCAAATGCCAGTGTCATTCTCCTCCTCTCTCTTGCAACTGTTGACAGCAACTACATAGACAGGCTCTTCTCACAGTGCAAGATGGTCATCCCAGTTCAAATTCCAGGCTGGACCTGGAGCAGGATCAAAATTGTGTGTGCATACACACAGCTACCAAGCTACGAGGGGATTGGGGCACATTCCTATATGTTCCTGCCTGTCCACCCGCCCACCTACCTGTGACTATATGGGAAAGTTTAAGAAAGGTTTAAAGAGCTGTTTTCCCTTCTGTATTCTTGGGCCTTTCTACTGATTTCTGCAAGAATCTTTGAACTACTATTCTAATCCCCCTACTTCTTCCACTGGGTTGTATCTCATGATAGAGAAGTACAGCTTTCAGGGCTTGCTAGTCCTTGGTGAAGAACAAGAGTTGGTGCTTTTGCAGGTTCCCACCATAGGCGAGAATGAACAGGGAACTCTTCCTGCCTCAGTCACAGGGAGTAGACACAAAACATCCTGTGTATTTTTCACCCACAGAAATTAATTGTCTGATCACTTTTCTGCTTGTCAGGTTTTAGTTTAGATGGTAGGCACAGGGAAGAAATCTGAACTACTGGATTCTTATTGGCATAGCAATTATCATCAGACTTCTGTAGTCTCCGAGTCTCAGATGTCTACTGAGTCTCTACTAAGTCTCTGTCTACTCAGTTTCTCAGGCATCTTTTGATTATTGCAATATTCTTAATTCAGAACTAGAAATTCCACAGCTGTTTCAATCTAAAACTGATTAACAAAATGCCATGTGGATACAGACCTTCCAGAGCACTGCTGCCATGTTTAACTATAAAAAGAAGTTTGAGAAATCTTTAGCTTTGTTTCAGTAGTTGCTTTACATCAATTTAAAGCCTACTAAATGCTAAAAACACTTCCAAGAATGTACATAATGAATCGATCTATATTTACTACTTTGATTTTCCTTGCCTTCTGTCAAATTATAGACTTTCATTCCATGTATATTGCCAGATAATAATCACTAAATAGAAAAAGAATATTTCAGATCTGACATTGCTACCTCCAAAAGTCAAATAAACCTAGATACAAGTAAGTTTTTAAAAAAAGGAAGTGAAGCAGCTTTGATTAAACTCAGAAAGAATCTAAGCATATTCAGGAATGATTGGTAAATAGTATTATTTGCATAAGACACATTCAGAATGCAACAGCAGGAGAATAACAGAAATCTGACATAACTGGTCTTACACCAGAGGCAATAAACTGAGGGAGGCCACAGTGTAGATAAAGTAATTGTGTCTGATAGCACTCCAGATCTGGAGTAGACACTCCCAGTAGCAGCAAAATGTTACCATTTGTTAGTAGGCATTTTCATTTATTTTAAATTCCCTGAGAGTAACTGGATTCCAATTTAGGAGCTCAACTGAGTTCTGAAAAAAAGACTGTGGATAAGTGCTAGAAGTGTAATCTCCCTGGGACTTACAACTCTCAGAGTTAGAGATGATGAAAAATAGATTGAATGCTCTATTGTATATTTTAGAACAATTTTGTTAAGCAAGTTTATGCCACTAAAATTTTATTGTGTGCTGTTTATTGTATTTCCCTGTCCTTTTAAAATCTGGAATACAATTTCAATTGATCTTAGTATAATTCATTTTTAAATCAAAAGTAGCATAAAGGATCAGAACAATTATCTCCTTTAACATTTGGAAACACATCAATACTCTAGAAAAATTGATATTATTATTTCCATCAAACATGCAAAATCTATCAGTTCCTCTAGCTCACTTATGTGCCACGAGAAACAATAGACTCTCGGAGTCTGTCAAATCTTAGATTAATAATAAATGAGCACCAAATGATAAACAGGACCTTTCACTGTTCTATTGCTGAAGATTACTGCAGGGTAAATACTAACAGGAAACTGAGCAATGTTAAACATACAGCTTAATGGATACATTATTTACAACCTGAAAATAAATCCAAAATTCACACTAAACTAAAAGGATTATGTTACGAACTAAAGGACAGAAGTTAAAAAAATAATGTGCTTTGAAACACAAATTATATGGAAAATATTTTAAAAGAAAATCGTTTTCAATATGTAGTTGCAGAAATGTCCAGGGAATTCAGAGTTGTCAGGATGTACAACTAAATCTTTTAATTTGCTGATGCTGCTGAGGTAGAGATGTATGATGACTGGGAAGAAAAATGTTATTTGGGAAGGGTGAAGGACCTAAAATGTCAGCAGAATTTTGGTGGAGAGAATGAAACTACCCAAATCAGAATATATTCAGAAGAGAGTCCTTGCTATAGTCATGTTTACAGAGTGACCAACCCCATTAGAATTTATCTTTTAGAAAAAGAAGACAATAAAATATCTTCTGACACCAGACTTTAATATAGCCAGTTGGAGGATCATGCATTTAGGAATCTTACCTAAAGGATTCATGAAAGCAGTGACAATAAGGAGCATCTCAGAGTCCTAATACCAAGTTAGACCAGCTATATCTTCATTCCTGTGATAAATAGGAAACCAAGCAGAAATAGATGTTTAGAAATAGGTATTTGAGGGAATTTTTTCCTATGTTTAGAACATAAGTAAAACTACGAGTAATCTAATAGTAGTAACTCCCTGTATTGTCAAAAGTCTGTTGAAAATATGCTTCATCCTGAAAGTAGCTCAGTAGCACTGAGTTGCCTGTTTCTTATTAGTAATTCAAAATTACTTTTATAAAAAAACAGATAGGAAACACAGATCAAGGAGATACCATGCTTATAAAATAACTATTAATGCCTAAATGTCTTTGCCCAATGCATCAACACTTTTTCCTGGGCAATGAGTATGTGAATCTAACTAGGAATTGCTCTGCTCACAGGGATTTTGAGTCCTCATCCACCACGCTGGTTGCACCCTATAGCACTTAGGGTAGGTTGCTATACAAGCTGTCTCCCATCCAAAGAGAGGAGACTGCTGTGGAGGCATTTCATTAAACACAATGTCACTTTAGTCTCTCTCTCTGTGTGACCATCTTAATACTCTGATTTCCTTAGGGGAGGTTATCCATGTTTTTTGATGCCAGAGAGGGATTCCATTGTAAATAGTTAGTGTTAATGTAAAATGCTTAATCAGGAACAAATCACAGCTTGAGAAGAATTGGAAATGTACTCCTGGATTTTGCAGCAATGGTGGGCAGAAGACTGTATAAAATGCCAAGAATATTGCATTTAGATTCCTGGGCAGTTTCTTCTCCTGGAACTTGCATTTAGGGCTCTTCCTTAGAGGAAGAAGAGGAGGCAGCAGGGTAAGGTCTGTTACTGATGGATGCAAGATAAGCAAATAATCATCATTCCACCAAAGACTAGATTTGGAAATAAGGGAGCATTAATTAATCTACTCCTAGCTCAGCTTTTCCTTCTTAACACCTCTCCTGAATATACAAATAAAGTTCTTCCTCCATCCAGGATGAATGCTTTGGGTTGGACTGGACCTTAAAGATAATTTAGTTCCAACCCCCCACTCCCCCACCATGAATAGGGACATCTTCCAGTAGATCAGGTTGCTTAGAGGCCCAAGGAAAGGAAATATCCTGGGAAAAGGAGTCACCTCTCTGAGCTTTATGGGCAAAATCCTACTTCTAAACACTAGGATTTTCTTGGGTTTCCATATAAGAAAAGTCTTATTACTCTATTTCAGAATCCTCACAATGTCACATCATCATTTTCTGCTATAGAGATGATAAAAAACTCATCTAAATGACCTCTAGAAAGTAAATATAACAACTCGTCTTCCTTGCAAGAGCCAGGCTTCATTCCAATGTAAGGGAACATGATAAGCTTTGATTTCCTAATAGCCCAGAGACCCAAGCAGGAAAAGAGCCAAATAGGGATGTGTGTTTACAGGACTGTGTGTTCACCACATTAAAAAAATTTCTATAAGTTCAAAAATAAAGAACAGCTAGCCCTTTTCTGATTGTTTTGCTGCCAAGATCTCAGATTGTTTTATGACCAAAATTAATGATGCAAGTATCATTCAATCCAATATAATTCCTTTCTCAAATACAAACATTAACAGACAATCATAACAAGTTCCCACAAAATTATTTTTTCAGTATAGAGAAAAGGCTGGATATCACTAATCCATCATTATAATTCATATTCCTTGCACAGTTACCACTGTGCTTTCAGCATTTACATTCAGCCATTCTTCTGAGGTTTCTACCATTTTCCCACTCTTTTTCTGCCTGGTCTGCCTGGTAAGTGTTGCCACTTACTCCTGGGCTATTGTTGGATTACCTGGCTGTACAGAATAAGTTATCAAACTCAACATGCCTAAAACCATACAAAAAAAGGAGCACCAGAGCGTCCTTACCATTCACCTCTGGCAGGAATTTCAAGGTTTGCTTTTTTCAAGCCCTCATCTCCTTAGCTCAGTGGCCAGTGAAAGAAGCAAAGCAGCCAACAGAACACCACAAAATATGTATGTGAGTTTTCAAATCAGCTTGCTAAAAGGTAAAAACTAAAAATCTCAAGTGCTTCTCTGCTTGATGATTTTGTAACTTTTTTACTGCTGCACAGGTCCAGGGCTTAGGAGAACAGATAGAATCACCATATTTAGAGTTTTAACTTTTCTTCCTAATGTAAAGATGGTGGTATACTAGGAGGCAGTGACATAATTAGTGAAAATCATACCAATTATATCAAGTTTCCATTAGTCCTTTACTGTACATTCCCTTCTGCTATCCCTATTACATGCTTATTTCTGTAATTGCAGGAGAAAGAACATGCTATATTCTCCTATGTGAAAAGCTTTGAAACCAATGGATTTACACACAATGGTAAGTTTTCTTCATCACCCAAACGAAACAAAAGAAAAAGGAAAGAGAAAAAGGCCTAAACTGTCACCAAGGGTGCTGCCTCCACATTGTTTCACCCTTCACAGCCTCAGGATCTCACCTCCACTTTCTCTCATAGTTTTCAAGAGCAGCCTCATCTCGGGGTGACTATTATGGATTTCACCAACAAGAATTCACAGACTTCTCAAGAATTACTTCAAAACCTTCTATGTGAAATGCCCAAATGCCTTGCAAATATGTATTAACTAAATTCCATTGCAGTGACATTACATTATCACCATCTGAGAAACAGGCAGGTTGAAATAAGAAGGCAAGTGACCTTCCAAATATTATAGTAGAAGCCAGAGGTATATTTTAAATATCCTCGCTGTACTCTGATAAGACCATACATTTTCTTAGCCCACCTGCAATTTTGGTGCTCAGATTGTTCATGGTTCAATGAACATCCAAATTGCCAGAGTACTGAAGAAAAAATGGCCTGAGATACTGTTTAAGTCTATCATGGGAAACCTGCTCAGACTAACACCAGTCCAGTCATAAAAAATTGCTCATGTCAGCCTGGTACTAGTAGAAAGACTGATATTCAGTGCCAGTTACTATTTGGCAGAGGCCTTTAGTTCCATGCTATAATTTCAGGCATGTGCAGAAAGAAAGAGTAAAAACCATCTCTACTTCTATATATTCTTCAGATCAGCACACTTGTAAATGGGAGGGGAAAAAAAGGAAGAAACCACTGCAAATGCCATGCATTTTATAAACCTCAAAAGCTTTTTTCTACATGCTTTCTGCACACTAAAGCAGTCACTAAACCTGGCCCATCAGGAAGAATTCACTTGAGAGACTGTCTTGTTGATTTCTCTCAGGAACCAAGGAAAGCAATTTTCCAGAGAAGATGCATGAAAAACCCACGCATTTCTTACCAATATTTGACTGAGGGCAGAGCTGCAGAAAGAGAAACAAAGGGAGTCATCCCCTTCCTTAAACCTCCTACTCAGCCAAGAAAGTGGCAGTCCCTCAGCATAATCACATCATCAGACTGCTCTGCAGTGTGGCCAGCCTTTGTTTCCTTTATGTGCTTGTTCATTACTTATCTGTGCTGAAAATCAAAGCTTAATGGCTGACACACATTTTTAATGAGTCAGTGTGACAGACAGAAGGGACATGATCATTACTGCCATCCCAATATATGCAAACATTGCTTTTGTTCAACTGCCCTTTCCACATCACTTGATCAAATCGGACACATTTCTTGTGGATCATACGCCCAACCAATTAATAAACATCAGCTGTTTCAGACCAAGAGGTTTTCTTTGCATTGTGCATAGCCCTTTACTCCCCTCCAGTAATAATAATGATCTGCTTTCTTTAAATAAATAATAAATAAATAGAAACAGAGTGAACTGAGTCTAGTGAGAGGTTTAAAGATGATAGAGCTTGCTTCTGTCTTTGCTCTACTTCGGTAAATTATTATGCTGCAGCTACAAGGAGAACATAAGCCATTATGACCTGAATTTCTCCAGGGATACAGTACAAAAGTGGTCTATCAGAAATGCAATCAATTCCAGAGATGACTGCTTCCTGCATGCTTCCAAGCTGCTGCTTTATAAAACAGCTCCCCATAAAAGGAGCAGGAAATGCATGACATCGTTTAGCAACCAGTCATTAGAACTTAATGGAAGAGGATTAAAATAAAAAAATGCCATGCTTACAGACCTTTCTGTACATTACCACAGCCTTTGAGAGGAGAAATTGGTGGCATATTGGTAGAGCCTTAACCCTTTCCTCTACCCTCAGAGATGGAAAGCTCCCACAGTCAAATAAAAATCTTATTAGAAGGATAAGTCAAACAAAAATCAAACCTCTGAATGAAAGTGGACTCAAAGGTTAGCTTTCTCCATTTTTACCTAAAAACCCCTGAGGGAAATGGAAACGTTCCCTAATCTTGATTGCTCTGACCTGTCTTTCCTCTGGTGCTGTACTATGGCATTTCTTATGTTTCAGCAGTTGTCTCATTTCTAGTTGCCCACATGAAAGTGCGTGTGCACTCCCTCTTGCATGTGCTTAAGGTACAGTGAGAAGAAACCAAATAGCCTCTGTTAAATTATTACAAAAAAAACATTAAATTATGTTCCTACTGATTTATTGTGAAGACATATTTTGATACTGAAACACCTAGTGCACAGTATCATGTGCATTGATAATAAATCTGGCATAGCTTTTTTCTAGAGCAAAGCAAGTATTTACAGCTACAGCAGAATGCTGGTGATGAAGTCATTCTTATCACAATCAAAAGATAACTTGAACAGTAGAAATATATCCATCTCTTGAGGTTCAGCTCTCTCTAAATCACCCCCAGAAGGTTCTATGAATCTTTCTCCCCTCTGCAAGTTTTAAAACTGACAACTGCATGGTGCTGATAACCAATATCTGTATAAATGCTTTTTCCACTATATGTTAAATTATGTCACTAAAAATAAGCTACAGATCATCTATCTTTAAAAAGCATATTACGTATCTCTTAATGATTACATCTCTCTTAAATGACAAGTCTTTTCACTGTACTAAGTCAGAGGCCAGAATAGAGGTATGGGGCTTTTTTGGTTTTTCTGGCAACTTTTCTGTCTCTCACACCACAGGAGCACTTGGGAGTCAGAGCACTGCCTGGCATGCAATGACCTGGTGCATGACAGAGCTACCTGGTCACAACTTGCCATCCCAGAGTCTGAGGCCCTTGCCAGCAAAATGCAGTTACAGGAATCCAAGGTACTCAGCTGGTAGGAGCAACATCTTATAGCACTGTGAGAAGTGTTGACTCACAAGGTTTGTCTGACTCACATTAAATATTTACTGTTATTCCTTACTTTAATTGTTCAGCTGTAATAAAAAGTATTCCCTGCAGCCATGCCACTGCAGGCTGTGATCCAGCCGTGCTCCACACCCAAGGTAATGTCAGCAAGGCAGAAAATGCTGTCTCCTGCCATCTCCAAAGCAGTGTGGCAAGGTCAGCTGTCTAACACTGGGGACAGTTGCCACTCCATGACCAACACCTCATCCAGGAGAAGCAGCTGAGAAAAGGTGAAAAAAAAAAAGGCTGAAAGGCTTGCATGCTGGGTGAAACTAAAAAGGCATTCGGGCCATTTCTGACTATTCGATCAAGGAAGATGCCTTCTTTCTCCCAAAGCACAAAACTAATTCATCACCTTAAACCAATTGATCTTCATTTGACTCAGAGTTTGTCAATCCTCTTGGGGTTTTGGCACAGCATCACCTGACTATACCACTTGTCTAAAGGAGGATGTTTCAAATCTACTATTGCAATCAGACGTTTCGTTCCTCGTGTCATAAATGTCAAATATAGTGTTGCTGTTTATTGCTAAAAATCATCGTGTTCAAACCAAAGATAGATTTATTTCACTACTATACAAAAGCATTCATATATATAAGAAAAAACCTGTTTGTCATGCCAAATAATTACATAAACACCAAGACTAAGAACCTTGAGCTGACCCTCAGCTCTCTTCCTTTTTTCTAACTGCACATTTAAAACACCCAGCTATTTATTTACACCTGTGAAATTATGCAATATTGCAACAGCAAAACTTAAATCAAAATCAACATAAAATATCAATAGGAAATTGTGGCCACTTCAAATTAATAGCCTTTAATATTGCAGTCATTTAGAGTTCAGGTAGCCTGTGATGCTGAAAATCATCTAAATGACTCATTTAAAACTTCTTTAGAAAAACACACTTTAATTTAACGTGCACAGGTATTTAAGAAATATTTCTAGTACAGAAATCACCAGCACCAGCCACAAAGATAAAATTCAGGTCTGTCTATTTGAAGAACATCTTTACAGGATTTCTTATGCATATTATTCTTTTTTAATTATATAGAAATAAAATATAATACAAGAAATAGCATAACACTGCCTCAGAGCAAGGACTTACATTTAACAATGTTGTGCCTCTAGAGTGGTCACGAGGGGACATGTAGGAAAGAGAAAGAAAAGGGAACATGTGGGATCTACCCACTTTCAGCCACAGAGATTTTCCAATTCTGGCACAACTGGTAACCCAGTTAGTAAATGTCAACCAATCTCTCTCCCAAGCATTTATCCAGTCTGCTTTCACACCCACCTGAAGTTCACCCATATGAAACATCCTTTGACAAGGAGCTCTACAGGTTCACTGCATGCCACACAAAGAACCACATAATTTCCTTTGTTTTAAACCTGATCCAAATTAATGCAGTACTTAATTCTATGGGATCTGTATCTGAAAAATACGACCAGTTTATCTCTAGCATTCCTCCCCATGCCACTCAGAATTGTGTGGACCTGTCTCATATTTCCAGTGACTCTTTTTTTTTTCGAGTTGAAGCATTCACCTCAGCTATGCCACATTATACAGTAGATAATAGGAAGGCATTTGTAAAACAAATTTATTGATGTAGAATCTCCAGCATTCTCAGCAGGCTTTTTTCTTCCAATGAGTATAAAATTAGTCCTGCAGATTGTATAGTCATTAGCAGTTGGATTGCACTAGACACATTCCAGAATTGCACTAGACATATTCCAGCATGGGCTGGTTCTGTTTCATCCAAATGTAATTCAGTTCAGGTGCTCCACAATTGTCCTCTGTTTGAACCAAAGTGCAAATAAGTGAGGATGATTTGAAGCTTTATTTCAAAATCACGTCTGATCTGAACTAAAACTGGCAGATGTACCTTGGTTTTCCTTACACAGAAGTTGCTCCATAACTCTGAATTGTGCTTGTCACTATGCACTCAACATTTTTCCCTTTAAGGACATACTTTTCAAAGATGGTAGGACGAGAATTGCACACAGCCATCAAGGTGTGGGAAAACCATGAATGCATTTGCTTTCATAATGATGTCTTCTCCTTTATTCCTTTCCTAATATTTCTATTTGTTTTCTTTTCATACTGCTGCTGAACACTAAGCTGACAATATCATGGTCCTCAAGGTCTCATTCCTGAGTGGTAATGGTCCCTCAAAACACAACATTTTATATCCTAGGTCAAAATTGCTTCTCCCTGTATGTATTGCTATATATTTATGCATTTATCTAAATTTTGACACACATGTCAAATCTAAGAATTGATAGAAACATCTCACATAGTACAAAAGTCAATTAATCAGCTTGTTATGTCCCACAATGTTCTTTTGAGGTACGTAAGCATTATTATGTCCACTTAAACACTGTTATATAATTTTTTCAAGAGATAAACCCACTTGGACAAGCAAACTCAAACAAGGGGGAGTTTTTAATCAGTGGAGCAATGAATTCCCCCTAAATTTCTCCTACTTTAGTAGATTAAAAACTTGTCACAACTAGAAAGGAATCCTGGAAAACTCTTCTGGTAGAGCTGCTTCCAGAACAGATCCTTTCAGCTAATGTGCAATTTGGGACCATTAGTAACACCTAAATAACACATTATAACCTTGGGTTATCGTGTCAGAAAAGAGCATCCAAAAGGTAATTATGTTTTTGAATTGCCTGGCTGTTCCTCACCACTTGCCAAGAGCGACCTTAGGAAGGATATTCAGGTGCTCCAGGCAGCAGCATTCTCTGGTCATAGTAACTCAAGTTCAAATAAGCACAACTAAGCTCCCTCTTTTTACACTGAGTTGTTAAAGGTTTCTAAATTTTATACAAAGCTGCTAAATTTTAAGAATTTTAATGCATAACACCAGATGATAGGCTCTAGAAAGAGAATTCTTGAAAAGAGAAACGAAAACATATTAAAGAGACATTGCAGCTTATATCTAAATTCTGGCAGGACATAAGACATCTTAATCAGTCAATACATCAGACTTTTTATGGGAACAGTTCAACTAAAAAAACCTCATATTTTAATTTCAGATTTTTAATTACTTGGTCCAAAAACTTGCATTGCAGCTTTTTTTTCTCTCTCTTAAGAAAAGACTGAGAGATCTGAATGTTCCAGAATCAGAAGAGAGACCTTTGAGAAGGAGGATATTAATCTGAAAATCACAAGATTAGATATACTTAATGCATTCTATTATATAAAACGTATTTATTTTATAATATATAATATAATTATATAATATATAATAATATTTCATATATATGCATTGTATTGATGCCTTCTGATTTTATAGTGTTGGCATTCCCTGAGGTTGCATATTCTTCAAAAAAAATGAAACCTGAATAGCTTTTTGAAAAAGAAAGCTTAGATTTTCCTAAACTCTCATTTAGGTCTTGCCAATCAGCCTTTTGAGGTAAATGCCCTCATGCTTGGCTTTTCTCAGGGTAAGAACATTTTACTCTGTATGATGAAAGCTGATCCAGTTCAGCGTGGATGACAAACACTAAGGTGTGCAGGTTTAAAACACTGTGGTTTTAGTCTGTGTATATCTGAGCTTCCTTCCCTCTGACCCAGTCAAGTGTCTTTGCTTTTCTGTTGAAAGGCTTGTACCTTCCTCTGTAACAAAAAAAAACCATACAAAACAAGACTGAACAATCCCTTGGATTGCACAAGG
The DNA here is from genome assembly GCF_052056855.1 of Sturnus vulgaris. Lineage (NCBI taxonomy): Eukaryota > Metazoa > Chordata > Aves > Passeriformes > Sturnidae > Sturnus > Sturnus vulgaris. Next base: position 127,695,035 of record NC_142243.1, read on the forward strand.
CAGGAAACCCTTTGGCCATCAGTGAAATTCTTGAAGAAAGTGAATTACCAGGAAATCAAAGCAATATCTCATTATCTGCTGAGTTCTTCCTACCCAGTCCCCCCAACCTGTGCTCCAGCAGGAGTGGGGCTGAGCAGGACCAGCCGAGATCTGTTCAAGTGTTCTGCCCTGCGAACCCTGCAGGTACCTCACCACAAGCTGCCAGGGCAGATGAAGCCACAGCAGGATGAAGAGAGCTAAGCCAGCACAGATTTTATCTGTGACCGTACCAAAATGGGCTACACACTGTAAAGGCACCTTTGCGTGAGATTCAGAACTCATCCTCATCAGTAAGGCAATATCAATCCAACTATTGTATCCTAAGCCTGCTGGGGTTATGTCCTCAAAAAATATTTTAAGAAATTTCTGAAGGTTCAAGTCTGCATCCACACCTGAAGTCTTTTCTTTGAAGGCATAGTTGTGGGGATTTCCTTAGAGAAAGATCTTCTCCAGAAACTTTGTCTTGTACAATGATTTCTTGACCTGGAGAAGTGTGTTCCATTATGAACCTCTCATTTTCACTAAGGAAATGTGATTAATGTTATGCTAAGGCACCACTCATTCAGAAAGACTTCTCATCTCATGGATTTTCTTTTTCCAGTCTGTTGATTAAAGATATTCTGTATCTTAACTTTTAGATTAAAGTAGTGGTTAAAATAATTGAAATGAAAATATATTGGCTATTTTTATAGTCTGTAGGGATAATATAATCCATTTAGCCTTTCATAAAACCACAGACAGAAAATAACAGAATTTTAGGAATTGTATTAATTAACAAGTAAGTCTGTTACTGTACCTAATACCCACAGCTACAATATATACCACTGTATATTCAAGCATATAATAGCTGGATGAACTCCAGAGAATACATGGCAAAAAACCTACACACTAGAGCCAGTATATGATGGAGAATCCTCTTAAAAGGTCACCAGCATGGAACTAAACCTGTTAAAGGAGGTTTTACTATACTTCTTGGGTCTGCTTAAAGAAAGTTCTGTTATATTCAATTACTGTTGATTCATCGGGTACATGAATTCATTAACTGTACAGCTCTAAATAGAAACCTTTTTCTTTCCCTCTTTGAAACGAGTGGGGAACCTTAAATAGATTTACTCTTGGAAAAAAAAAAAAGTGATAAAAAATAAAAAGATTAATTAGAAAAATGGTAACCCAAATTTCCTGGCCGTCTTTGCTTCGATGTCCAAGTAACCATGGTCTCCGACTTTCTGAGATGAGGCAGCAGAGGATGCACCTTCCAAAGTTCTTTGATTGCTCGTCTTCAGCATGAACACACAGGCAGGTGTCCCACAGGCAGGTGCTGCTTGCTCTCACATTCTTTCCCTTCTGTCTCTGGCAGGACAAGGTCCCGGCGCTGGGAACCCCAGAGAGAAAAGAGGAATGCAGAAAAGGAAGAATGGCTTTATTTGACTAACCAGGCTGACACTGGCTCAGAGAGCGTTTCTCAGGGCAGGGGAAGGGCTGGCAAAATGCAGTGCAGGGAATGAGTCTGGCAAGGGGGATTCTGCTTCCTGGATACATTACAAAGGCTAAGGAATAACTGCTGGATTTTGATGAGCTTTCATCATTCTCTGGATGAAGTCCAGCCTTTACTGGTGAGCCAGTGGCCAGACTGTGTAAAGAACCTTTCCTTGTATAAGGTTCTTTATCCTTTGGCCCTGTCCCAGAGGATTTAAGAATTTAGATATTCCTCCAGATGTTACAGCATCAGTAAAAGGCTTTGCCAGCTGGACTGAAACAAAAAGACTCCAAACCTACCCTGGGAGAGGGAAATATGCCTCTCTCTAGGTACCTTGCTACTTCGTGTTTAAAAGCCTGTCACCTCTGCTACTTAGGCTTTGATAGCCATCATAGAAATTATAAATAGCCAGAGGTATTTTAAATGCTTTATAACTTCTGATTACCTTGCAATTAGTAGCAGAGTAATCAGAGACAGTACCATTCACCTCATCCTTCCAATGCCTTCCTATGTATTAGTGAGTGGCCAGACTTCCTTAGGACAAAAAAAATCCTAAACATTGCCAGTGTTCTCCAAAACAATAATACATCCAGGCCTTTATTTCTAACATTATGCACTTACCAGGGTCCCATTGGTGGTAATTCACCAGACCAGGATGGAAACCATAGGGATGCCCTGTTTTAACATAGACTTCTACAAACTCCCTGCTGTTGCACTTCTTGCTGAGATGGAGGCAGATTCAGGCTGGATCAGGGCTGAGGTGGGTAGGGCAGGCACAGCCCATACTCCCCCTTCAACCCAGTGCACTGGCAACTGGCAAAACATCAGCCCCAGTGATGCTCCATCAGGGCCAGGCTCCAGGTCCCACAGCCTTCCCCAGCCACAGAAACAGATTTTTGAAAGAACTGTTGATATTCAACACTAACAGGAATTTCAATTACTTACTCAAGATATTTTTATGGAACAGAAAATTCCACCTTTGATCTCCTTTAATCAACCTACAAAGTCTTACAGTGTGTTTATCTGTATACAAATTACTGTGGTCAGTTGACTTTTCCATAAGGATTTCCGAGTCTCAGTTGATTTTAGACAATCATTTCCAATATTGATCTTCTGTTCTGCCTAATCTTTTTGAAATTTACCCCTCCTGTGTGATGGAAACAACTCCTTAAATAAGGACAAATATTTTTTTATGCCTGCTACATCCAGTGCTGTAATTGTGACAAGTTGCAGCTTCATCAAATTCCTTCCATAGCAGCTACTTCTGCTCAGTCTCCAGCAGGGATCCAGACCAACCTGCAGGTACTTTTACACATGAATAAACTTCCACCAGAGGCTGCTGCTTTAATGAACTCTATGTGCAATTCAGACAAATTCTGCTCTACTCTCACTTTTATCCACTTAAACATGTTTTAACCTGTCAAGTGAACAGAAAGAGGAAGCCATTACTTTTGTAAATGTAACAAGAAAAGTGTCAGTTCCATTATTTACACCTGAGTTGGGCAAGGTAGAGGATAAGGTATGGTAGAGACCAATTCAGCATGGAATGGACTAACCAACCCACTGAATTCCATTTCATCAGCAATTTACTGACTTTCATCTCATTTTCCTGCATCAATAAGTTTGGTTATTAAGGCACAGACCCCTGCCATGCCTCTGAAAGGCCTCAACAGTGCTTCATAAAGGAATTTCACTCTCCCAACATTGAAAGAATTCTATTTTCTTCATGTTGAGGATATGTTCAATCTAACTTAAAACATCCGTGCCCAGTAGTTTAAACAATGATAAAAACCCTGCTCCCCAGCTCCATCTTCAACAACTCCCTATGGTCACATACTAAGAGGACACGCTTCTCAAAGGAGTTCTAAAGGCCAAAAATATAATTTTCATATAAGTAACTTTCAAAGTCCAAACAACTTCAATAGGAGTTGGCTAAAGCACTGCACAATTGTTTGAAAATTCAGTGCTTGTCTTTGTTACTTTATGGAGTTATAGAAAAAGTCTTAAAACTATGCATGGTCCAAATGAAAAATTTAATCTTACAGAGTTTCATTTCTGCTAATTGCTAAAGCCAAAAGGAAGTCTGTCAAAGGCTAATAATTCCCCAACATCTTCTGAGACATGAACATACATTATCAAATAAGATTACACATTACATTTGTCCTTTGGAGGGCATTCTATGAATAAGGGGTATGCTCTGTGTAACCCTGGGGGTCAGACCTACTCTGGTGTATATTTCCATATTTGCACTTAAGCTAATGAAAATGTATGAGTTACATCACTTGTAGACATTACCCTTTGTATTTAAATGTTTACTCTAAAAGCCTGAACTGACCTAAATCTTTTCAAATTGATCTACATGACTTCTTAATAGCTTTCACACGTAGCTTACAACAGCTATTTTCTGTGTTCTTTTTGTCTGTATATCTTACTCGGTTGATAAAGAAGTAGTCACCCGAAAGGAATGGTTGTTGCCCACTGTTCCACAAACTTCACAGGTAAGAATTGTTTCATATCTGATTTCTCCTTTCCTAGGTCTAGTGATGTAGGTATATTGAAATAAGGAGTTCTAGAAACCAAAGGCTCATCAGCTGCATGCAAACAAATTAATTTTAGGGGTATTATCAGACTGTCACTTCATAAAAATAATAAAAAAAAATTTGAAAGAACTATGATTAAATAATAACTAGTCATGTCTAGTTCATTCAAGAGAAGTAATACTATTGGCTAATAATAGAAAAAATATCATCAGGTCTATAGCACCTTACTAAACCTTGTACTTAGTCCTTCACTAAAGGTGACTTTTGGTGTCAATTCCCTGAAAACTTTCCAGGTCAATGATTTTATTGACATGGTTTTGGAAACCAGAATTGTAAGGACAGATGGACCAGAAGAAAGATCCATGGATATAAAACATGAAGTATGAGATGAATTTTTAAAGAATCAACCAGTTTGGATCAGAGAGATGTAAGTACACTTAAAGAAGAAAGTCCAAAATATATTGAGAGAAGATAATGCAACAAGAGGGGAAATGTCCTCTTTAAATTTTAGGTTGGTTAAAGAAAATTTGGGGTTGCCTACCAAGAAAGACAGAAAGATCATAGAATAAAGAACCCCACAGGCTCTCCAGCAAACCTTCAGCCTCAAAGCAGGACCCAGCAAAGTCATTACATGCAATCATTTAAAACACGGACAAATAGTGGGAATACACTTCCAAGAGGAGTACAGAATGTACTTTGCCTTATCTCTCATTAAAGTGTTTAAATCTGTGAAAATAAATGTGTTTTTTGAGGTTATTTGAATGTCCAGAGTTGATCTTAAGCACGTGCCAGTGGGCTGACAGATGGCATGAAATATGAGATTAGAAGAATTCCTGTCCCCAGTCTGAAAGATTGCATAATTCTGGGGTTTTGGGCTGATGTAACAAAATGTGCAAAATTACCCATAACATTAACTCTCCCCTGTGCAGTGGTGACTTTCAGTATGACAAAAGGGTATAAAAAAGTTGAAGTCCTGCATATCTTCTGGGACTCAGAAAAGGCTGCACTGTCACTTGTGCCTTGAAATGAGACTCCAAACCAGTTATTCACAGAATCAGCAGCTCTGTTCTCCCTGATCATTGTAATTGTGCACTGTGCTCAGAAGCACAGAAGACTTCAGTATATTATTTTCCAGAATATTTGCCACAAAAAAAACCCCAAAACAAACAAACAAACAAAAAACAAACAAAAAACAAACAAACAAAAAAAACACCAAAAGAAACCAAGGACAGATTGCTATAAGTGCCACTTATTCTAGCAATAAAAGCCACTAATTCTTACATCTTTCAGATTTTCCAGTGGTTGGCAGTTTTGACTCTCTGACTTCCCAGCACAGTATAAGTAGGTCTTTCATCAATCCTACTTCCTGCAATCTTTAAAAATCAAATATTGCTAGTGAAGACAATCTTAAAATGCAGACTGTTTATTTTAAAAGCAGTCTTATATCTATGGGACAGAGGTATCCAGGTTCCTTCAAGCATATCTATTTTCCTAAAACCTCAAAGAGGATCAGAAGAAATAATGCAACAAACAGTTTCCAGTAATGCGGGAAACAATTTTCCACCTCTTCTGAGAATCCAGTTACTAAACTAGAAAGGATAAAACAAAGATTTATAGGATTAAAAGATGAGCACCAGGCAAAGAAGGAGTAATCAAGAATATGTCTATTCAGCAGAACCAAGACAAATTTCATACCCTTCATAATCTAGGGAAAATTAATTCAGAATTCAAATTGGATTATGTGTATGCATGTGCATCCATCTGTGTGTTTGTGTGAGTGTGAGGCCAGCCATGCCTCTCTCATCTACTCAACATTTGATTTTTCCTCTCTGGGATTCTATTTATCATTACATGCACTGGCTGAACCATACTTTGAGAACCTTAATAAATGCCATCTATTGATATCCAGTGCATTACCTCTGTGTTGGTTAAATGTAAAAACATGCAAGCCCCAACTTTTTGCCTGAGCAGGTGTGTGGTTTCTCAGACTGGCTGTGTATCTTTCAGTAGTGTAAAAGGGAAACTTTGTCAGCTTGATGTGCATTTCATTGTGAGCACGTGCAAACCTGTCCTAGAAACCAACCACAAAACACCTGGACGAGGTAGAGTCTTTTCAGTTAGGAGTTTTTTTCATTTCTCTTTGGTATAATCGTAGCTGAAGTATGTCCAGGTGCTGAGAACAGGCATAGACTTATTAAAGTCAGAAAGGAGGCCGGTCTGAGTGTGTAGAAGTGGTGAGTCTGTTTTCAATAGCAGAACTAGGCACGGACATTGCAAGAGCAACCTGAACAGGCACAACCACCACTCAGGGAGCTGCCTAAACCTCACCAGCAGCAGCTGAAGCAATAGTCCACCTGCCTGATCAAACCATACAAGAAGAAAAACATTTAAACAGTTTGTCTGACATGACACAAGACAACTGATAAACTCAGCAAGCTAAAAACATCAGATTTTTCTAAATGACAGATCTTGGTTGCAGCACGTCCTTTACCAAAAACTTGCTTAACAGAAAGAAGAAACTCAGTCCAAAGATGGAGAACTCTTATCTCTGTTTCCAAAACTCAGGCATGCAACTAAAGATTTTAAAGGAACAGCTTTGAAGAATTCTATATTATTACAAATATTTGCAGCTGCCTTTGGCCTTTGACAAAATGTCAGTAACAGCAAATACACTTCCTTCTTCACTAGCCTATCTGTACAGAGAGCACACCTGTGTTACTTATGTTCAGCCTTTCAGTCACCAGCAATCTTTGCTTCCTCAGTCTGTAGGAGAATGATTGCAATAGCAGGAGGTAAATGAGACAGAGTAGTCAAAAAAATAAAAAAAAAGAAAGTGTGTGAGAACAATGTTCACCATAACAGTTAAACACATATTTTGCTCAATTTATATGAAGAAATTGCTTTGAGATTTCCTACAAGTCTAAAAATCTTTAGCTCCACTTTATACTCGACACTAGAGTTAAGTTATACAGACAGTTTTTATCTGTGATCCTGCCTTCTCTTTGTCAACTGGAACAACCTGAGATTTAATCCCTCTCTCCTTTTTCTCAGACATTGTTTATAGGATTGAATACATGAAAACCAACACAAATGTGAATTTTGTCTCCCTTTCATTGGAAGTGCCAACAAATTACTCCATCTTAGTGTCCACAATCCTGAGCCAGTTAGTAGTAAATCTCCCTTTCTACTGAAATCAATCACCTTTTAGTAGCAATCTCATAACTCCTGAGGAATGTAAGTTATGAGAAATCTCAAATCTGTAGTAAGAGAAGGTACCTGGGACCTCTTGTATGACTGTCACAGGGAATCAGTAATGGTGCATTCATCTAAATCCAGTGCTGCAGGAGAACTGAGGATGTGCTCCCAGTAGCTGATGCTCTCATTGTAGCAAGTTCTGCTTTCTGAGAAACTAGAAGATATTAGGGCTGTATTTGTATTTGTTGGTTTGGAAATGTCTGGAAAGTCAGCTTTCCTCCTTACCATGCTTTCAAATGCATCCAGGTTCATCCCAGGCTCACTTTAAATTTCATTAGGATTTTGGTAACGTTAAGTTTCTGCCACAGGCAGTGATTAGAAAGTGGTGCAGACTCAGCCTTTGCAAGTACATCTCTCTCATTGTGATTAGAAAGGGATGGCTGTGTTCCTAAAATGATTATCCCAGAAACCAAAGCTAGGCAATGTAACTCTATCCTCTGGTTTCATAGCAGCCACAAGTATTTGACTGAATCACTAACAGCATTCCTGATGATAATACTCCTAGCACTGCACAGCCTGACTGGCCCTAGGCTTTGTTTCCAGTTCAAATTCAATATTTTACCCAAATCCTGTGAAATCCTCCTCTAAACTTTCCTGTCACCATCTACAAAGAGACACTGGTCTGTGTATTTTTAACACAGGCCACCCAGCACCCCTCATCTGACAAAGCAAGTGTGCTATACATGGAGAAAAAAGAGTGGTTTTAGTCCCCAAAGAAAGACTAATTTATAGAAAGAAAGACGTCAGGGAAGCCTGATTTGGATTTCAGTTAGGATAAGAAAATAAAGTTCTGTGTAGTACCATCCATCCCTTTAACCAGGGCCATACAGAATAACACTCATATCTTCACTTCCTAATTCTGAGTTCAGGACCTCTGCAGAAGATTCCCCTTTCTCCTTCTCTCTTTTAGCAGAAGAGCTGATATCAGTATATAAGCTTTATTCTTCCCAGGAACCCTTATCAGAAATGCTTTCCCTGCTAAACCCAGGGGAAATCCAAGAGCAATTCAATTTATGAAAGCAAATGAGGTCACCTATCAGCTGCAACCTGATGGGATTGTTTGATGGGGCATAGGCAACACCTGTGTACCCCAAAGCATCACAGTTCAGCTCTTCTAGAGGACAGTGAAGTTTGTCCTGGTTCCAGCCAGGACAGGGTTAATTTTTGTAAGCACAGAGGTTATTCTGTACCACTTCACCTCATTTTCTGGGGACAGGGGAAGGAGTCCCAGATAGGGTAGCATAGTGGTAGTTTGTGTATTGCCATTTTCCACATGGCTAGCCTTTCACATGTGAATTGTTTGCCTTTCTTGTACAGCCTTTTATTTTATTATTGTTGTTGTTACTGTTGAGTTCTTATTTCATTGCCGTTTCCAGTAATTTGTTCTTATCTCAACCCGTGATTTCACATTTTGTGCCTCCAATTCTGCTCTCCAGTCCTCCACAGGGGAAGGGGATGGGGGCAGAGAAAATGAGCAAGCAGCACATGGTTTGGAGTGTTTCAGTGGGAGCACTGAATTGGGGAACACTTTTTCTAAACCACAACAAATCCTTACCTTCAGGTATTTCACAGATGGTTGATAGGCTCTTCCTCGTTAATGAATTCAGACTTCACAACAGCTTGTCTTGACACAAGGACAAAATTTAAAGATTCAAAGAGAGTAAGTAGCAAAAGAAGTTGTCTGAAATAATTTATCTGAGTAATGTTCTTTAATTAAGTTCAAGGTCCTTTGAGTATAGGCCTGATAAATACAAAGCCCATGCATAAGACTATAAACATTTTTTAAATATCTACTTAAGCAATATTAAGAGTTTGATACAAACATAAATATGAAAAATAAATATCAAATTTAGGATCTTGGTTCTGTACCTTTCTAACATACACATTCAGTTTTGCTGTGGTTTATCACTCGGAATTTAAAACCAAAAATGCTGAGAACATAGTAGAATTTAAGATTCTAGCTATACTTATGACTTTCATCATTTTCAGTAGCATAAACCAATGCTTTCATTGTCGTTTTCAGATTCTAACACACTATCTTTTTTCAAAGCTTCCCTCTCATTACAGAGATTATGGCCATTTGTCAGCCTCTGCTCAGAGGATTAATTACTCTCCATGAGAATGATGAGGAGCAGTGGCCAGCACAAATTGTTAACAACAACGCTGCAGCACTCTTAGAGAGAGACAAACCTCTTAACAGCACTTTGCAAAGAAATATCCAGAAATAGGCATCTCTGAAATGTCCTATATAACAAATTTAAATGGAGTCTTAAAATGCACTGGGTAAATGTTGCTGATGCACATATTTTAAGAGAACAAAGTGGTTAACAAGAGGTAGAGCATTTTAGAGAACATGCATAGACTTTGCTCACTGGCCAGCACAAAGTCTAATGAAAAGAGGTCCAAAGCTCTTGTAGTTGTGGCATGAAAAGACAGAACACAATGATCTTGATTTATTCACTTCATTTCTTTTTATACCAGTCAGAACAGGTAGTTGTACCTGTAGAAATGAGGGTCAGACCATTACAGTCTCCCCAACTCCAGCACATTCAGCCATTACTCTGAGCAAAGAAAGGGTTTATTCTTCCTAATGAATTGTTGGAAAATTTTTCAAAGTCAAAACCAGATCAAAAGTATCTGTAAATCATCTCTCTTATCCTCACACTAACCTGGTTACATTGAAGACACATGAACTATGGTCTCCACCTGTTCCCCAAGCTACCTAGGGAGACACTGGGCCCTCAGATCAGCATGCTAACTAAAAATAAGTGAGGAAAGAAGAAGGATTTGCTCAAGAACTTTCAAAACCAGTGGGAAATACTTTTTCAGAGAAATACTCTAACAAGGAAAACCACTTATGCAAAAGCATCAGAATTTTCTAGGGGAAATGCCATTTTATGCTAGGAAAAAGACATGCAATTTTCTGTCAGGAGAATGAAAATGTTAGTTTTGTGATTGCCCACCTGGAGGGACTCTATCCATTAAACTCACTACTGACTAGAAGAAAGCAAGTAGGTAAAAGCAACCCCTCATGCAGCTGCTGCCTTCTGCAAACATTGTTGTCTCCCACACAGATATTGACTAAGGCCCCAGGTATTCTTCCACATTTTCTTACTTTTCTAACAGTTTTTTTTTTTAATGCTTATTATTTTTGTTTCAAATAAAATTTTTCTAGATAAACAGGTTTTTATAAAATCTTAAATCCATGCTGAGTCAGTACAGCAATATCTTGCAAGAGAACAGCTTTAGGAAAAGATTTGCTATTACAGAAAGCATGGTAAATTAGTTTTTATTGAATGCCTTCCAGGGTCTGTTCAAAAGCCTCTGGTTACTGGGTAATTCACAGATGACATTATTTCCACTCACATGGGTTTGCACCAATGTGAAAGGTTAATTTTCATGTAAATTACACAGGTAATGGAATGTCACTCTCAGAGCTAAGGAAGAGGTAAGTAAAAGAAAATGCAGATGAATGGAATCACCTGAGAGAAAATAAAGGGCAGAATTGAAGTAGGATGTTTTAGTTTGTAAAAAAAAAATGAATTATCTCTCTCTTGCAGAATTTCTCTTCTACACAACCATCAAGGTCCAGATTTCAGTCCCCATACTTTATCTTTTTCCAAGAGGAAAGCCCAATTTCCTGAGCATATTTTGATTCCTTTATACATATTTGTGAATTGGTTGCTACATAACTTATAAAAGTGCAGTAGAACGTAGCACATTTTCTGTTCCTTCTACAGGAAAACGGTGACATGGTTGTTGTAATGAAAACCATCCTGTCCATAATCTTAAATGCTTAACATTTGAAGTGAAATTCAAAGAGGAGGAAAGTAGGTTGTGATATTTATCTTTTTTGACTTGGTACATCCAGGACAGAAATATATCCCCACGCAGTCTGCAGAAGATGTCATTCCTTCCTTTAAGAGGGAAAAATCTTTACTTCCAAGATCCTGAAACTTAGTGTTTTGAATGTAGAAAGATAATTATAATGAGAGTCTCAGACACCAGTATATTTGCAATCAAAGCTACCTCTGAAGAAAGAATTGAGATGAATGGCAAAGTGAGAGCTGTGTGAGGCAGGAGGAAGAACTGGGAGAGAGGGAATTAAGAAGCAATGAATAGCAAACATCTGCAAGAAAACTGCTGATTTGTGGCTGAGCAACTTCTCGTACTGAGCCAGATGGTTCATTAGCAGAAGAGCATGGGTAGATGCCAAAGCAGCTTTAACTCTGCAGTGACCAACACCTGTACCTATTGCTTCTAGGAGCATTACAGAGACAGGGCACTCCAGACATGTGCCACATAGCTTTGTTAATATGGAAATACTGAATTATGGGCATCCACTGCAAATTCTAACCTCTAAATAACTCCCCTAAACATGCATGGAGTCTGAGAGATAAGGCAGCAGGTTTTTTTTAAAGGTATGATAGATATATTGCTTTGTAGAAGCATCTTATTGTCCTTTCCTATTACCCATCATTTTATGACCTCTTTTCACCATCCACCAAGTTCCAGGGAAAATGTGATGTTTACTTAATGTCCAGTTTGTTCCATTTTCATTTCTCAAGGCACTAGACATTCTCTTTCCATCTACACTTTTACCTTTCTCTCAGACACTCATATCAACTATGAAAAATGCTTGGTTATTCTTGTGCTCAAGGCAAAGGCTTATTTTTCTCTTTGTAAATATAATACACACTGAGGCCAAATTTTCAGCTGCTCTCTCCTGTCATCTTAGTCTCAACTGTGGGTGAATGAGTAAGTTTGAAAATCAGGCCGACCCAGACTCCTACAAATTCTCTGTGACAATATTTGTGAATCTGCTTTAGAACAAACATAAAGTGGACAGAGAGATTGTTGTCCTCTTTCACCTCAAAAACATCAGCACTCTAGATTGCCCATTAAAGGATGCTCTAAGAACACCTGGATTTGTATCTCTGGGGCCATCTCTGTGGCAATCAGGTGATACTTCATGCCACTCTCACCAAATCTGTAAAATAAATCTGTATTTATACCTTCCCAAGGCCACCTTGCAATGAAAAGGAAAAGAGCTGTGGAGTGAAGGACAATGGCACTAATTTATAATTACAACCCTTTACCCAGGATGATGGGGTACATAAGCATCCATCAAAGACAAGTAAGTGCTTAGTAGATACTGAGTCAGGCTTATAATTTCCCAACCAGCTGGCAAAGACACCCTTTCAATGGCTGAATATGCTTTTCCCATGTGATAGCTTTGTGCTCAAGGCTAATATTATATTTAAAAGTATACTTAGCAATATATCAATATAATGCAGTCCCTTCATCTTGCTGGAGACATCTGTCCAGAGTATATATGGCTTGGAAAATCTGGCACCATCAGCAGTGATGATGTTTTCTGTCTTTATTCTGGAAGTGGTGATACCACTTCCAAGAACCTATATACAAATTACCCAATATAGCTAGCCAAGCAAAAAAAAAAGAGAATGCCTCTCTTCTTTCTCCACTTGAAAGAAAATCTCCATTGCCTTTGGACATTATTCCATCATGTACTTTCTATGTCATTTTCCTAGAAACCCAAATGACATAACTCATATTCTGCACACACTCCTCAGGGATTGATATCAATATTTCATCCTAACCAAATCCTAAAATCAGAAAAAACATCCTGATCACATGTAGATGGTCTTCCCATTGTCCACTGAAAAATCACAGTGTCATTTGAATGTGTCTAAATACACTCCTGATGGGGTCAAAGAAACTGAGTGCTGAAAAACAACTATAGCCACTGACCAGCTAGCATTGTTCTGAACTCTGGGTGTTGAAAGACAAATTTCCTGCCCCCTTACCTTCACCCTTCTGGTCAGAGGGATATACTAAGGTCCTTTGATTAAAAACTGTGGATATAGACATGGAAAATTAGATTTAATACTTCATCAAATATGTTTTAGAATTGCCAGATAGCTATCTGGGTTAAGACATCACTACCTGTCTTCCCCTCAGGATATGGGATTCCTTTGTCATTTCCTATTTTTACATCTCACTCAGCTCTTGTTTTTCTCTAGCTGCTTCTCTGGGACTTGACCTTAATTCAAGGACATTTTTGGATTTTTTTATGGAAATCTCTAGATGTGAGAACAGATACCTTTGCTCCATCCTTGAGAGAATACATCCTTAACTTCTGCACCACATATCTAAAGGTTTACAGTGTTCTATTGCCCTTTGATTTCCTATTTGCACTTCTTCTGATAGCTTGTGTGATTAGGCTCAGCTTGGATTTAGAGAAAAGCTTTGCTTTTCTTCCCTCTCAAGGCAAAAGTGTTTCTTGCACCTGGGGCCTCTGTTTCAAAGTATTTCAGATGGATCCTTGCTATTTTTCAAACAGCTTCAAACTCCAGACCTCCCTGAGATACTTGAACTCTACTGGAATTCTGTTCCATGCCTCTGTCTGTACTCTCAAGTTTCCCTTCTTCCTTCTCACCCCAGTCCTGCACTGGAAGAGGCTGGGGTGGTTTGATCCTGGCTGGATGCCAGACACCCACCACAGGCACTCTACTCTGTCACTCTCCTCCACAATGGGACAGGGGACAGAAAACATAACAAAAGATTCATGAATGAAGGCAGGGAAAGATCCCTCACTAATTACTGCCATGGCCATTACAGACGTGACTTGTTGAAATCAACTGAAATGATAACCAATCAAAATCAGAGCAAGATAAGGAAAAGTAAAATAAAATCTTAAAAATACCATCCCTCCACCCCTTCCTCCCTCCTGTGCCTTGTAGGAGGCAGAGGGAGATGAGGATGGGAATTATGGACAGTTCATCACAGTGTTCCTCGAGGACAGGAGCCCTTCTCCTGCTCCAGCATGAGGTACTTCCCACAGGAGAAAGTTCATGAGCTCTTCCTTGCTATAGGCTACAGCTCTTCACAAACTGCTCCAGAGGGGGTCCCTTTCCATGGGGTGCAGTTTTTCAAAACCAGGCTGCTTCAGGGTGGGTCCCCCATTGGGTTGCAAGCCCTGCCAGAAAACCTGGTCCAGCCTGGGCTCCTCTCTTCACAGGTTTGCAGGTCCCTGCTTCAGCATATGCTTCCCATAGGGCCACAGCCTGCCTTCCACTGGCTCCAGCATGGATCTCCTCCACTCCAGGTGGATCTCTTTATCCCTACTGACTTCCACTGATGTAGGGGCACCGTGTTCTACACCATGGGCTGCAGGGGAATCTCAGCTTAGGTGCATGAAGCACCTCCTCCCTCTCCACTGACCTTGGTTTCTGCAGAGCTGTTCCTCTCATGTATGGTGAATCCTCTCTTCTCTGAGCATAACCACAACTGCACAATAATTTTTCTTTTCCTTCTTAAATATGCTATCACAGAGGCCAACATAGTTGCCACTATGATTGCCAGATGGTTTGGCCATGGCCAGTGGTGAGTCTTGGAGCTGGCTGGCAGTGGTTTTGCCACACATGGGGAAGCTTCTGGCAGCTTCTCACAGAACCCACCCCTGTATCTCCCTTGCTACCAAAACCTGGCCACACAAGCCTAATACAAACCCAAACATTCTTACTGGCTGCAGATGTTAGAACGTTGCTGATGCCTCCTATAAAAGGAGTAGGGTGTAGAGATGAGACAGTGGTTGTGGTTTAGTTAAGAAGTGGTCTATTATGTTGTCCAGGCTTAGGGCAAACTTTGGAGGAAACCTCTGAATGGGGTCCCTCTAGGGAAAAAAGATACAAGCAGTCCCTCCCCCAGATGGCTCAGGGAAAAAAAGTTCCTCAGAGAGAAGTGGAAAAAAGAAAAACTGCTTATTCAACAGGCAACACACTTCCCAGCACAAAAATGAATAATACCCAACAGTAAAATCTCTCGCCGTTCCGAGGAGATGACAGATTTAGAAGAGTCCTTTCCGTGGCTGCCCGGCTCACTCAGGCTGCTCTCAGTCCCTCCTGTGCTGGGGAATGTCACAGCCCAGGCCAGGCGTGGTGGGACACAGGTGTGAGCTCCCGGTGCTCTTCTGGGTTTTCAGTCCAGAGCAGATTCAAACAGTTCCAAGAAAAAGGAAAAAAAACAATCCAGGGGGCTTCTCTGCCTCAGCTAGCCCGAAAACTAACCAAGAGCAAAGGAGAGCTCTCTCCTGCTGTCCATTGCAGACAGCACAGTCTGTGTGCAGGAACGCGGGGGAGCCCGTGCAGTCTCTGATAACAAACTCTGCACTTCTTCTTTTCCCCCCCTCACTCCTGGAACCAGTCTTAAAGTTGCAGAATTTAATATTCAACACCAACAGAACAGACGATTTGGGGATACAGGCATCATACAGTCACCCCAAGACATATGCCCTCTGATATATGTCCGAAATACTCTACCCTCACACCAGTTATGCATGATAGGTTGGCCTCCTAGGCACATAAAGAGCTGGATGTTCTTTAAAAACAGTAGAGACCTCTTTTCTTAGGCATGATATAGTTAATCCATCAATCAGTAAACATTTCTTTGTGCAATCAAACTGAGAAAAGAGCTACTCATATTTTTGCTATTCATATTTTGGGATAGCACACAGCATAATTTATTATGATTTGCATTCATGGTCGTGTACATGACAACTGATTTGCAGCTCTGAACCCTCAATACACACCTAAAGATAATCACCAGTAACTGTCTTGTTATTGTTCCTTTGGATGTCAAGGATGTTTATTCATGGGCCTCTGACTGTCTTCCCATCACTTTATCCCTGCTCTCAAGTCACTAGATCTGAGTCTGTGTCTTCACCTCTATTTCCCACTGTCATTATAGAATAACCATTTGTATTGCCACCCATCATCACTGAGCTTTGATCAAAACTAAAGTCACTGTCTAGAGCTGTCATTTATTTTACGTGCTGGAGACAAAAAGCTATGGAAGAGCAGCTCTCTGGGTCCCTATTTTTGTGCCATGTTTCATGACTTTGCTATTTCAAACACATCTGTATGACATTGGCTCTTTGGCCCTCCAGTCCTCATCTATGCTTTCACCCTTTCAATGTACTTTCCATTAGCTTCATGCCACAATCTCTTTCATAGTTTCTCACTTTTACTTCACTGCAGTCAAAAGCTGAAGTTGCTAATCCTCTCCTGCTCCTTGCTGTTACATCAAGGAGCAGAGCAAAGACAGCCATTTCATGTTAAAATGCCATTACTACTGTTGTGAAGTTTTTCATTCCATCATTTTTAGAAATACAGGACACCTGCAGCACTGGAACTGGTCACAGTAGAAGCACCTTAAGTGCTGAGATGCCAGGGAGACTGATGCAATCCTCCAATCATACATTTAGGTTCAAACTGCATCTTTAACCTTTGTGTCACTCATAGGTAGAAAGAAAGAAAGAAGGACAAAATTCATTTATGCATTTCACTATACAATTTTCTTTGGAAGATGTAACAGTGAAAAAATGCAGAGACAGTTCAAGAGACAAGTCTTATATCTGCTCAATCAATATTAGCATAGTGATTTCATATCTAAAGTACAATTATTTCCTCTCTTTTAGCCAGTAAATCAGATGGAAATTAATCTATTTGCAACCAGTGTGCAAAATATTTCATCATTCTACTAAATTAATTACAAGTCCACATATCACAGCAAAAATAAATTCAATTGAAACCAACCATGACAAAAGAAGACTGAGTAGTGAGTATATGAGTATGCAGAATTAGGCATACTTTGATCTATAGTATCTTTATCAATAGTACCATCAGAATACAGAGTTGAGGTCCTGCATGCCTGTTGAGGCATGTAACACGTCATGTAAAGGAAATTTAATCCTATATAACATTTATGATATATTGTATAGAGAGACTCTAACTGCAACTCTTCAGTGTCGATGATATATTCACTGTACACAACACAAAGAATATAGAGAAAAAGGTCACTCATGTCCAGACAGGTGTAAATTGTGACCTTGCAACTATTATCTGAAATAAGATTTAAGTATAAAGACCCCATTGTGTTCTATTTCCCTTTGCTAAGAAGCCAATTTTGCATAACTAACAAAGAAAAATTTTACAAAACTTTGCCTGGAGCTTTTTGATATATTTGATGACCAAACCCACTAGCCTAACATGGTGGTGGTTATGCTCTACAAAAGAGCAATCCAGCCCTGGAAGTGCCCAAGGCCAGGCTGGACAGGGCTTCTGAGCAACCCAGTAAAGGATTGGAACCTGCTGGAGCAGGTGATCATCAAGGTCCCTTCCAACCAAAACCATTCTAAGCTTCCATGAATGTGGACACTACGAGCACAAATTCATTGGATCTTTTTGTAACAATAGTCTCCATCTGCAAGAACTTTTTTTCTGGTAGCCACAGAAGTTACACAGTTATTGAGAAATATTAAACTTTGCCAAGGATTAGCTTCAGAGGCAAAAATAGTTCTCTTTAAATAATCTCAGAGTAAAAAGCCAAAGCCTCTAAAACTGGAGCCCAGAAGAGATTCCACAGAAGGAATAAGGGCGTAACTTTCTCTTTAAATCTGATGAAAACTGGAAGCAAATCACATCACTTCTCAGTTTCACAGACAAGCAGATTCAGCCAATCCACCTGAAAATATCATAAGATTCTAAGAGTAGCTGGACAACTCTCACTGGTACTGAAAACCTGAGTTTCTAAAATGCTTTATCAGTGAACAAAAGGAGATTTGTCCTTTAGTCTGACAAAACCAACAAGACTGACAATACCCCTACCAGCACAGATGTCACAACCCATTTTAGAGTGGAGACTACAGACAGATTTAATATTCTCATGAAATGCCATATGTTTGGAACCATCTTGTTTTGCTAAAGGTACACGATGAAGAAATAGACTCTTTAGCATTATGAAACGTTGGAGCAATACAGGTGGTCAGGAAGTCACTGTCCACTTTTATTCAAATTCATTCTCTTTCTTCAAGTGGGAATGTTAATCATATTACCAGTTTCAAAGGACATCTTGCTATATTGCTCAACAAGTTGGCTTTTTCAGGAGACATCTTTCCATTTTTATAATGGTCTGCAGCACTGTGTGAAGCCAAAATGGCAGATGGTCTCACAGTTGTATTGTTGTTACGTTCCCAAACTCACAGAACCAGTTTTGTTTTAACCAAGATGTTTATATTCTCTGCTCATAATAGCTATCTTGGGCTAGCTTTGCCTTATTATTCACATTTCATTCCCCTTATTCTTACACAGCCAGTGTGACAGTCTGAGTGTGGCTGTGAGTGAACTGCCTTCATGACTCATATTTTTGCACCTGCACACAGGACAGCATGAAGTCGGTCCCACATGGTGTATGACAAAACCAAAATTTTGTCTTGCTCAATTTCACATGCATTTGGAAATACTGTTCTCATTAAAATAAATTTCCTAGTTAAAATGTATTTTCCTAGGTTAGGAAATAAAAATGCAGAATTGTCAGGTCTTAATTGTTCTAAAATTTTCTGTGATATAAATGCTGTTCTTGCAACAATTTTTCATTACATTTGGAATGATTTCATGTATCAGAAAACAGCTAGAGGTAAGATATCTCGTAAGTTAATTATTTATACCTAAAGCAAAGCAAAAACATTAAGAATGTATTATTTTTGAAAGAAGTAAAAATGCTTGTGTGTTTGAGACACAGAAAAGGCACATCAGTGATCCCACCTTCTTGTCTTAGTGATCTTAGTGATTCTTTCAAATGCTGCTTTAGTCAGGTTGTTTGTGAAAAGTGACAGGGACTCACTCCCTGCAGGGGCATTGGCAACCCTCAGCAGTCACCTGTTCTGTGTACAGGGTGATGACAGCTAAATGTTGGTATCTGTGAAGGCTGGCAAGAGCTACAAAAGCCTAACCAGCATGCAGTGTTGACTGACTTCCAAATTCTACCACTCCCCAGGGACTGCAAAATATGGGAAGTGCTATGAGGAAATGAATCCTTTCATTCAAGGTTCTCAAACCTACATTGTCGTCAGGTAGTTTTGCTCCAAGATCGAGGAAAAAAATCAGCATTTATGGATTTAAAGTTAAATAGCCATTACATAAAATGCAAAGGTCATCAAAGGAACTAGCATTGAAATTCCAGTCTGCTTTTAACCAGCCAAGTGTCCTAATTACGGCCAAAAAACCTGATTTGTTCTGGAAACTCCAAAAGAGTCCAGTGGTTTAATGAGGACCACCAAGAATTTTGGATGTAGGTGCTGAGGAAGATAAGAATAAAAAACAAAAAATTCCAAGACCTACATAGCTACTTAAAAGATTATTATATTTAAAATGGGTCTAGTGACCTACACTATGTGTTTGTGTTGCTGTGTCAGTGCTAACTGTACTATTTTCTTGCTCATGGTACTTACAGATGCACAGTTTATGCAGTGCATTGCCTGTTTTAATATGTTGCTCCATAGGCTGACTCATTAGCTAATCATATGTGCAGACAACCAGAAACATTCTTGAAAGGATTTTGGCTCTTTGATTTTTTTCCTCCAAATGAAAATTACAATTTTTCCACTCATCCAGTGTTGTAAATGTTCACTTATATATAATGTTTTTCACAGGGGCATTAGCTGGTATTCACAGTCTGAGAGATGTTGATAGTAAAGTGGAGCATCCTTATCTCAATTTCAGTCTATATATTCACATTTAAATGCAAGAGAATCCATCCTGCTGAACCCAGGCTCAGAGATGGAAAGGCAGGAGGTGCCCTAAGCACCAGAGCAGGAATTCTCCTGCAGCCCAAGGAGAAGACCATGGTGGAGCAGGATGCTCCCCTGCAGCCCATAGAGGAGCAGGGTAGAGCAGATATTCACACTGCAGCCTCTGGAGGACACCAAGGGTTCTTCAGCTTCTCTCACTGTTCCCTGGCTTACAGCCACACGTGGATAGCTGTAAAGTACAAAACTTCTGTTTCCACACACCACAACAGATTTTGATTATATATTTTTCCTGATTATTTTATTCAGTTCTTCCATATTATGTTTTCTTGTTCACTGGTGGAAAAGATAAGACATAAATAGAGATATACTATATTCTCACAGGCATTTTTACAGGAACAAGTGCCTATATGATTTCTGTATTCATAAATTAATAATAACTATTCAGGCACACTTCAGACTGCTGAGCTTTCTAGCACTAGCAGTATGTTGCTCTTTAGCACCAAAAATTATCATGTAGTCTACAAATAAAATTCCATTTTAACTAAACCATCTTTTTAGAACCAAATTTAACATTTGCAACAAATTTCTGGATCTCAGATGAAGCAGTCTATAGGAATCTGAAATATCAAAACATTTGTCATGAAATTGCGATCGACTTTATCAAAATAACCTTTCAGTAATCTACAGATCATCAAAAGGATGTGGTTAATCTGAGTAATATTTGCGGAATTTTCAGATTTGTGAAGAGTCTTAAAATGGTTTTCATCTTTAATTCAAGGTGGGTGGGACCAAATTTCTGAAATTTCAGCATGTCCTGTAGGAC
Source organism: Sturnus vulgaris (assembly GCF_052056855.1). Lineage (NCBI taxonomy): Eukaryota > Metazoa > Chordata > Aves > Passeriformes > Sturnidae > Sturnus > Sturnus vulgaris. The sequence goes on from NC_142243.1 coordinate 127,715,779, forward strand.
AGAATTTCATTGCTTTGACCATGTTATTGACTTGGCATTTCCCAGAAGCTACAGCTCCACCACTGTATTATAATATACATTGAGACTAAAGGCCTTAAGCATTTGAAAAGTATTCAGGAAATGCCATTGCTCCTCTAGGATATATTTAGAATGGTTTTGTCAAAATGAAGTATTTCTACAAGCAGGTAAGTGGCACTGTGTATTAGAAGCTAGAGAGAATGACAGTATGTGGAGTCTTTTAACTAAGAATGGTAATAACAGATTAGCAACAAAACCACAGCACAAGCTCTAGGATAAATTCTTTAAGGGAGGTACTGTCATTCACATTAATGCAGTGACCCTTTCTATTGTCCTGAGTAAATAATGCATTTCAGCACAGAGGCATGAATGTGTATTCGATTAAAAATCAAGCATAAGCCTTAACCATATAGGAATCCAAAATTCCTGAATTCAGGAAAAAAAGATGTTGCTAGGACCTCAGCAGAAATGATTATGAATCTTGCTTCTGGGTAATGCCCCTGGAGTTGATCAGTTAAACTCTCTGCTTCATGAAACATGGCAGTGGAGGGAGGTCTGTTCTTCTAACAGAGACATTCAGAAAATTTGTGCAGATGGAAACTGATAGCACTTCCCAGCTATCTTTCCACTACAGCCCTCCAGGAAAAATGAGCTATGTGACTAGAGAACTGGGAGACAATATACCAAAGAAATTAATTACAAGCTGATTACACATGGCACCAGTTTCATGTCTTCTCACTTTCCCACCAGGAGACTTGGACACACAACAGCAAATCTCAGTTCCTGCATCCAGTTTCTGGTAACAGTTCCCATCATGCCATATTAGAGTAGGAGCACTTCTGTCTCATTCTCTCTCTTTGTTTTTTACTTTAAATATGACTATAGAAGCACTTGAAGCTGACATTAAAAGGTGGGGTTAATGAAAATCATGCAGATATTGAATGTCAGAAGAATGGGTTGAGGATTTGCATGCATCATACCGGAGCCACTGCATACATTTCCATAACAGTAAGTGATGAATAATAAAACCTTCAAGTTTTATGTTTTTATCACGTCATCATCTCTGATTTAATATTCTTTTTGGTGCATTTTCTTCTTCCTTGCTCACAGTGCTCCTTCCTTCATTATTTAGTTCAAACAATAAGCCTTTCTCCACCTTTGGAAGTTTTATTTATACATTTTTCCCTTCCTGATGCAAAATAGAAATATGCATTAAGAAGCCATCCCAGAGGTGATTAGAGTCATTCATATGTAAAGAAAAAGGAAGACTCTGGGGAAAACTACTAAGCTCATGTCACTGTTTTAAAAACTCTTGGTTTTGTCTTTTTATTCCACTATTTTGCTCCCCTCCTCCCTCCCAAAAAAAGAAAACCTCACACATGCCAAAATAGATGACAAAAAAATTTATGGTGCTATTTGGTCAAGGTCTTAGAAAGTTGTTCTCTTTAAGGAATGGTGGTAATTTTAGTTTTAGCTCTTACCAGGCAGATGGTCAGTCCTTGGGACAACCTGATCCTGTAGTTGCTGAGAGTTTGTAGAAATGCTATTAGGTCTGATCCTTCCACTCTGAACACAAAGACAATGTTCACCTTCCATTTCAAAGCAAATCAAGAACCAAGATTTATACTGGAGATTATTATCTCTGTTTTCCAAAATAAGATTGGTGTAATAAACCCTCAGAATAGGACACCTCTGCCTACCTTGCTTTTGGACAAAATTTTACATTCTCCTATTAACCCCTGCAAAATGGAAATTGAAGGGGTCCTGAACTGAGATTAATTATCGCCTAGCTAGAGAAGCATCCAAATTTCCTCAGTAAGATATTTCATTTTTTCTTTTTGTGGAGCCCGAGACATTTTTCAGTGAATGTTGTAAAAATGACTGGATGACTTGGCCACTGTCAACTTGTTTTAAGATTCTGAGTATAATGCAGGGATTCCCCAGGGTGCTTTGGGTGCTCATTTTTCTAAAAGAAAAATCCTCTTGTTGTCTGGCTGTCTCTGACTAGGAACGCCTATGTGTCAGTAATATTGAATTATTTAATACCCAACCTTTATACCTGCTTATCTCTTAGCATAATTCAGACACTTTGTGCTCAGTTCTACCATTGGAGCTTTTTCCAATACATTTCCTTTGGTATTTACCTACTGGAGCAGATCTAAGCAGATAAAGAGAAACATTCAAATATTTTCAGTTAGACCAAAACTGTTTAAACTGCTTAAATGCAGCCTTACTGGAAGATTTTCAGTGCCCTTTAGAAGCCACCTTAGCCTCTGAAAACTTATTCTCTTATTTAATTCTCAATACATTTAGATACAGATGTTGTGAACTGCTGAACAAGCTGTATTAGCCAAATCTGACTAACATATTTTAAATGAGTTTGTAGTTTTTTAGTTATGACAGCCTCCAACAAAGACTAAGACAATTATGACAGATGCCAACTATAAAAACAACTGGAGACTAAAGAAAAACTAATACAGATTTTCATGAGTGACATTTGAAACATTTACACATTAAGAATTAATTTAATAAATAATTTTACCTTCCCTAAGGTATTTTGCTCAATATTTCCCAAATAAATCATTTAGACTCCCTTTGTTTAAAAGCTAAAAACTAAACCCCTTGCTGAAGTGTTCTGACTTATTTGACCTGCTTTATGTTTATTTAAAAACAAACAAAACACTTTAAAATGCTGTCAATTAGGGGTGACCCGAAATCTGGTAAGAAAATCACTGTACATTTGCACTCCTTTTTTTATCTTAGCTTAAATGAAAATATAAGCAGAAAAAGGAAAATAATATGCCAGAAATTAGCTTTTTGTCCCAACCAGAGTACAAAATTCTCACTGAGATTGGAATTTTAGCCCAGATGGCTTGGCCAAGAAACATGTGTCAATAGTGTGACCTGCACTGTATATGATTTGACATCTCGACATTTAGCAGATTAAAAAAAAAAATATTACAAGAGACATAGATGCTTTAAGGCTGAGCCTAACTAATTCCACTATACCCATCCTCTGCTAGTGTTCTCTTGGATTATGTGGCAGTGTGGAAGGCAGCTCAGGCTGTATGCAAAACAGCAAATTCACCAGTATGCACCCTCTCTAACACACTTTAAGTGCCAGTCCCAGGCATTTCACAACCAGATAAGAATTAGTCCGAAGTAAAATCTCATGGAATGCGTTCAGTGTGGACATCAGATGGCATTTCACCACGCAGACCTTGCTCCCTCTGGAGCACAGTACTGGCTGGTGTAGACGTGCTGGCAAGCACATCAGGAGAAACAAAAAGCTTTGGAGTCCTTCAGGTGCTTCAGCTAAGCGTCTGAGCCATCTTGCAATCGGATTTCAAAGCACTAAATATTCATCACAATGAATTCAATCAATCAATGGTATACAGAAGTGCAACTGCAGAGTATTCTACAGGCAATTTTTGAAAGCAATTTTTATTGCAGTTTCCATTACAACTGCAAATAGAAACTTGTTCTTAATCTTTTCATAGCAGTCTCCCACTTGGGCTGTTATCATGAAGTATGTTTTCTGTCTTGAAGTACTGAGGACAGCATAGCACAGATGGGATGAGCCATATAAAATTATTTAGGAATTGGATCCTATTACCAAACAGTTGCCATGTTAAAAATTAGCAGAAAGGTTGTAACAAGATTATTTTACAAAGAGAATGCAGAGGAAGATTAATTACTTCTAATGAGATTTACCTTTTTTTTTTTTCTTTCCTTAGAGTTGAGAATTAAAACACCATAAAAATAATACATAATTTTTAATTACAGAGAAGACTTATTGTTTCATAAGGTTCTGTAGAACTTCAGGACGCACCAAAGGGAGGTCTCCAAAGATTCCTCTATACAACACTCCATCAAACTTCAATTGCAAACATACTGTTATCTATCTAATGACCAAACTGATGATTGTTCTCCTCTCTGAAATATAATTTTTGAAGGAATTCCTAACACAATGTCCTTTTGCTTTCTAATGTCACTCAGGAAGGGTGTTAGTTTAGGCTACAGCTGGCAACATAATTAGTTGATTAGGCAGAATAATTCTGTAGCATTCACTGATCTGATGCCTGTGATCTAAGTAATGAAACATTTTGTCCCTCCAAATGAGAATGCTTTTCAAGCACATGCCAAAATCAAAAACATGTGGTTCTGCTGTGGCAGTGTTCCAGAGATGCACCAATGCTTACAAGATGCACCTTGTACCTTGCACTGGCAGGAAATTGGAGTTCAAATGATGATTCAGTAAAACGTCTTCTGAATCAGAAGACAGTCTGCAGAAAAGGTATAAATATGCCTTACAGGACAAAAAGATAATAGCCTATCACACTATATTTTAGCAAAGGGTCACCAGCCTCAGTGGAAACAAACCATAAAAATGTCATTGTAACTGACAGGAAAAGAAATATCTCTTTGTTTTAATTGATACAATCATTTTAACTTTTTGGTAGTAAAATGAAAGCAGCTGTGTATTTCCCCTCTCTCCCCTTGAATAGGGAATTGGTTCCCTGGAAATGCAAAGACAGAATTTTCTACAAAATCCAATCTTATCTAACAGATAAATTGGAAAAATTCATATTGGTTATGATAAAGAAACTATTTTTGTATCTGTTTTCTCTTTCTCTATCAGTGACAGTGAATAAATAGACTTAATAATGTCTCTCAGCCCACCAGCAGTAGCATGAGTTATTGATTCTAAAAGAGAAAATTAAACTTTCTAAAATTAAAGATTTTCACTCCAGATAAAGCCTTTGCTTTGTTATCAGCACTCAGTCCATTAATATACCATTAATAATGGTAATCTATTGTATATGTGTAATATTGTATCCTATTTACTGATACGTGAAAATTACCACAGATTTCTCCTCTGGGCTGTTCATTTACTTCTGCAGTTAATGGGAAAAAAGTGCCTGCCTATGTATCAGTCCACATGGTAAATAGTCAGTGTTCATTCAACAGTCCCTAATTCATATTCACAACATTTCTCTGAGGCTTTGTTTATTTCATCTTATCATCAAAAATTAATCCAAGATAGAAAAAAGAGAATGAACGGATCAAGATTTCAACACATTCATTAGTAAAGCTTCAATTGCAAGCTGCACCTTCCTGACACTCACCATATACATTTCTCCCAATGCCCAAGAGAGGGCCAAGAGCTATTACTTCTTGTCAAATATCCCATGAAAAATCAAGGGTGACCTATAAAATCAGAAATTTTCTGGGTTGTTTTGGAAGAAGTAAGCATTTTTTCCTTGCTTTCCTGCCTAGCTATGAAAGATTAACTGCACTCATTGCTCTACACAAGCACACATAAAGACTGCTCCCAAAGTCCTTCTACAGAGACATTTTTTACTAAAATACATGGATATGAATCAGGGAGGGAAATTAATTTTATGTCAGCAAGAAGCTTCCTGACCTCCTACTATCTGGCAGCACCACATGTTCCCACTCTGCAAAATGATTCAACAGCCCCCTGGAAGCACAAGAACAGCCTTCCCCTGCAAAGGGAAATGAAGAAGGCAGAAGAACCTGGGTTGTTCTATAGAACTATGAAAATGAAGATCCAACAGCAACATTAAGAGAAAGCCTGAACACAGAAGGAAGCTGAACCTGTAAAGAGATAAGCCATATGAAATTCTAATGTTATGGACATCAGAGGGGGAGAAAAAAGAAAACAGAAAATCAGAAGTATTGATATGCCCTTGAAAATGTTTCAAAAATAAGAAGCTTGAAAGCAATCCTGAAAGCCATTTGCATAAATTATACAGGGAAAATGTTCCCAAAATATATGTGAAGTAATGAAAAATACTAAGAACACAAGCAGAATAATGAAAAGATTTAATAAACAGGAAAGTGCAGCAGAAATCAAGCAAAAATCAGCCAGCTCACATGATGAAAACTCAGTTTTTACTCAATCCCTGCCTTACCAATAGAATTTATTTGGTATTTATGGGCCTACTGCTATAAAACCCCAGGTAACAGCATATATCTATATTGCAGTTTGTGACTTACAGCTAAAGATCCCTCACCACAGTGGTCTCAGAGGTGAGAGGAGACATCCTCTGAGTGTATGAGGGTCTGGGAAGCTTTTACACTGAAAATATCAATATGCTGACAGTGGAAAGGAATGCTTGGTATGCCTGAAGGGGTTTGGGCAGGAGGTCTGGGGAGGAAAGGAGAGAGAGAAGTCATTCCTGAAAGACCTTGGATGGAAGGCAATATCCTGAAATGCCACAATGACTTTAGGAGGAACAGGGCTAATTTACTGATGGTTTAGTAATTGTCAGGCTCCAGTGAAAGCCACAGAAAACCTTTAAAATCCCTATAAAAGAGGCCTGTTTTAAAGAGGTTGTCATTGCTGAAAAGAAAAATAAGAGACTAATGGGACTAATTCTAAACCAGCAGGTCAGGAGCTGAGGCCTTGCAGAATAGAAAGGGAAAGCAATCATGTCAGATGAAAGAGAACTTGTAAGGGGAGAATATTCTGCTGTGTACTGTCAAGCCAATTGTGGACTAATGCACATCTCTCATTGCTGTCACTAATTTAAACAGGCTGAACATTCAATCACCATTATTGTGTTATCTTTTTAGCTGAAGGTCAGACAAATGGGCATTGAAACCTTATGACTTCTCCTGTACATGGAAAAATCTCTGTGTCTACATTTGGTATGGAACCTTGCATTTTGTAGCTAGAATGTTTAATTGTAAGTAGAATTGAAGGACATATCTGAGAAAGAGCAAGCAGAAAATGCTTTGGTGGCAATCCCTATCCAATGAGTAGGGATACAGATCAGCCAGATACCTTCCCAGTATGGACACCCACCTGGGCCAGGGCTGTGGTCACCAGGGAGCAGTTCTTGTTATTGTGGGTCCTAGGATTATTTCTCATTAAACTGTATGTGAAAAACAACATATCTTTCCAGGGGTTCTCCTTTAGTTATTCAGTTCATGATGCAGATTTTGAAGAAAAAAAATTACAAAGTAGAGTTATTAGGAGGAAACTTAGTCATAATTCTATATCTCCAAAACAAGAGCTGTCTCTGTCCTCTAAGTTTATTGAAGAATCATAAAATAATTTAGGTTGGAAGGAATTTAGGCCATCTCAGTGGACCTTCAAGAACAGGGCCAGCTTCCAGTTTAATGAAGTTGCTCAAGGCTGTGTCCAAGAAAGTTTCAAATATATATACAAGGGTGGCAACTCACCAACCTTGCTAGATAAATATGCCAGTGTTTCACATGCTCATTCTGCAGAAATATCTTTTTCTATCTATTGAGAAAGTTTAAAACTTCTGCATTGAAAGTAAAAATTGCTAACTCCGGTCTTTTCAGCATGCCAAATAAAGATATTTAAACTAGAACTTGCAGTGTAGCCTGAAACACAATAATAAATTTTAAATACCATATGCCTTGGAAAAAAAAAAAAGGCAAAAAATTCAAGGACTCAGGATTTCTGAGTTATTACTCTCTCAAACTGAAAAATGGGAATAGAGATATCATAGCTTTCTATTCTTCTTTTTAAACTAAATAAATGAAAAAAAAAACTACCCACAAAAGATTTTCTTTTGGTCATTCCACAGGGAGGACTTTGATACAGATCTATCTCCACATAGTGCACATCAGCACACATAGGACACACACCACACTTCACCAGGACTCACCAAACTGAAGTAGATTCAGGTAATGTATTACAAATTATTAAAGCTATAGTTATTTTTATATGTACCCTAGTGTCTTAAAAGACACACTTCTGCTATGGGCCATGCAGCACAAAGGTTTCTGCTAAATTTAGACAATTATACAGAATTATCATAAGCATGGACTGGTCAAGACAGAAGAGTAGGAAAGAGGAGCTCGGATCTTCACCTCCTGACTTATGTCCTGGCACTGGTCTATCCAAATCACAGTCCCAGCTGCACTGGGTAGAGATCTGCAGCAGAGGGAATGAACACTGCAGCTTGGTGTGTCTCCTCATCCCACATTACAGCAGCACAGAGAGAAAGAGTCCCTCAACACACACACGCTGCCATCACTTTTCCCCCTCCTCCCCTGCCACCTAAACTGGGACTCTGGGGATCTCAGAGCCAGATGCCACTGGTGGAAAACAGAATAGATGATAGGGCAGAGACAGCCCTGGCATGAGAAAGTGCTACACAGCAACCAGTAACTATGGTGGATACACAGAAATGCCCTTTTCTCTGGTTTTAGCTAAGCAAACTACCCATGCCCAAATCACGATAGTACTCAGGGCAACGCTACACAAGTCAATGCACAAAATGCCATTGTGCCTCTTGTTGTCCAAAACCTGTGAACGATTTGGCAACTGCCAAACAAACCAAGAGTGCTGGGATTAAGTAACACAACCTTTTTCTGTGACTATAACCATCTCTGTAACTCTATAATGCTCCCTAAATTAATTTACACTGACTTGTAAAAATGTCACTGACAGTAAAACCATTACAGTCTTTAAGAAAAAATTAAGATGATTAGTAACCTCCATTAGTAACTTTTACAAAAAATTAAACCCTTTTATAGGCTGAAATACAGGAATCTTTCACCTTCCAGTCCCAATATGTTTTTACACCTGGATCTGCTAAAATGATGGTCCCTTTATCAAACTTCTGTTCTTCACATAAAATTACCCTGAAGTCAATTTTTTTCCTCCTCAGGGAGCTCAATGGATTAGTTGGCCTTCTTTTTTTTAATGAATAGGTCCTGTCCTTACAGCTGTTGATGTTTTCACCACTCCACATTTCCTCAAGGACATTTACATAACAGTTCTCTTGAATTGTGCTTGTTACTCCAGCAAGCAGAAGCAGGGCACACCATGGTAACCAGCCCACAATTACCTCTGTGGTCTCTGACAGTGCTGCAATAGCCCCTGCTCTGTTAATGGCATGAACACATTTACTGACAATCTCAGAGAGAAACCTGCAAATGATCGTACAAACACACATCACGGTCTTCCATCCGGAATTCAAAACGATTCAAAACACAAACTGAACAAAGTATTTGTTGTTTTCTTCACTGTTATGGCTATATGCATACATAAAGAAGTAATCTGCTTTTATCCTGTAAAAAGAGTGATGCAATACAAGTCTAGGGCTACAATAGTGTAAAAGCAGACATCTTCACCCTTAAACGGTACTCAATTTTCTTTGTCTCTCTCAGTCACACACAAATGCTGCTCAGAGACATACTACAGAGTGAATCAATGCACCACTGTGGGAGCAGGACTGGCACCTGAAAGCCTAATTTCAAAAAATATGGATTGCTCTCAACATTTCTGAAAGGTGTAATAACTCCCCACCCAAGGAGGGTTCTGGATGGTTCCAATTGCTATTACTTGAATGTGTGTCATTCCCAATGCTTCCACATTATAGAATTTATGAAGTATCTGCAAAACGCTTCAAATTAACTACAAATTTCAAAGTGATATCCAGGGGGTATTGCACTGAATTCATTAGGGTTTGCTTTGAAGCAAAGACCTTGAGGCATGAACCCCAGAGTTTCCTAAGCCTGAGTGAAGCTTTCAGAAAGCACTGCAAGCAGCTTAAAACAGAGATATGACAATGCTCTAATATAAAAGTAAAACAGCACTGCAAAGTGTAATCTTTCCTACAAATCCAGACTATGGATGGAAATACCATGGAAATACGTCTGCTAACTGCAGCTGGTCAGAGCTGTCATAAAAGGCTTTATGATATTTAGTGAGGCAACAAACTGCCTTTAAAAACCTACTGAGAAAGCAGTGGAGCTGCTAAGCATGACAATTAATTGCTTCCACTTCAACGAGATGAGGGAAACAAACACAGGAGACCCGTGGAAGATAAGCCTAGCATCCATCTCGGGAAGTTCAGAGGAATTTTTGGAACTCTGCTGCCAAAACTCTTGTGACACAAAACTCTTCAGAGATCAGCTCTGCAAGCCTTGGCCAAGGAGGTTGTGACCTCGCCCTCCTGCTGGGGACCAGATCGAGTCCTGAGAGTTGGCAATTGTGCTGATGGACTGCAGTGCAGGAGCTGTGGGGTAGCCAGCGTCCCCTCCTCCCTGGCCCCTGTCACTCCTTGCCCAGGAGCTCCTCTTGGGGCCACGTCTGTTTCCAGCTCCTCAGGAGAGCCCGGAAAGCCGCTTTCCTCCAGCTAAGCACATTCCACATTCCCTGCCCAGGCCTTGGCTCTTGGCACCAACATCTACAGCCGGCAGGACCGAGCCCAAGCTTGGTCATGGTGTGCAACACTTTGGCTTGGAAGTTGGCACCCGAATGTGCAGAGGATTTCTGGCACATGTGAGTGTGCATAGCGGAATCAGATTGCTATTCCGAGAAATTGGACCAATCTCATCCCGGCAAAGCTAGTGGTAATTTTCGTAATTAATGCATTAGGAGCAGTCCTCAGGAACTATGCTGAAATGTAATTTTCCATTAGCATCCACAGGGCGGCAGTTTTACAATGTGACAATTATTCAAATATCACTTCATTGTAAAAATTACAGATTTAAGCTGTGTCATGGGTTTTGGCATTTGATAAATTCATGATACTTTTTATTACGTGTTCCTACTCAGGTTTTAATGTGCAAACTCTCATAAATGTGAAAAAAAATACAATAAAACTTCTGATTTAAGATATTAATTAGGTGATTAAACTGTCACACAAGATTTGTTTATCCTTTATAAATTAGTATCTCAACCCTCACAATTTATAAGCAGAACAAATAATTTTAAAAAAGAGGCTTGGTTTACTAAAAAAACCACTAAGGTTTTGCACAAGGCCAAAGCAACCATGGAAAATTGATTTTCCACAGCTTACTCAGTCTTGAATAGACACTGCTTTGTAAAAAATTTTTTATTGAGTGGAGCCAAAACTCATTATAGCTTAGACCATTAGGAACAGTGTGTGTTTGCACCATTATTTCTAATGTCATCAACATCACATTTTAATCTCATGTATTAAAGTAGAAAGAGCTCAAAGATGTATTTGTATTTTATTACCAGGGGAAAAGAAAGGGACTGTGCTAGATCTTCAGTAAAATGTGGGCTGTTAGAAAAGGAAAATCATTATGCATTACTTCTCACAGGATGAACTGAAGGTAAAGAGAAGGTTCAAGGTAAAATAAAGCAGCACTTTTTGTACAATGTCCCACTATGGAATTCATTATCATTGAACCTAAGGACAGCCAACACAGGAATGGCACTGGACAAATCTGGAGAACAGGACATTACACACAGCATTCCAGGTGCTGCCTAAGAAATCTCTTCACCAGTGATCACTGGAAGCTGGGAAGCCCTGAGCAGCATGGAATTTCTGGAATTTGGCCTCACTGTGGGGAAGCAGGTTGGACCACAAACCTCCTGGGGAAGTCTCCCAACTTGAATTATGGCACATCCCTCTGTCCATGCCCTTAGCTCACACTGTTAACATTCTGGCTGGGGCAGAAAATATGAGGGCTACATGGAAATTTGATTTGAACTGGTATGGAAGACTTTATGCTGTGTTAATAAACTAAATTGTGTCACCTGATCCAAGATACATTAAAATCAGAAATCTTCAGTAGCTTCTCTAGTCATTGAACTGGTCTAGTTGATTTTGCCAGGATTATCATAAAGAAATTAATCTTCAGCATACTCTACACAGCTGAACAATAATTGCATAGGGGCTGGGCAACCTGCATTTTACAATTGATCCAATTTCTGATCCATGCAAGAACCACCAATTGCTCACCCAGCTCTAGGCAGAGAACTAATCTCATGGAGTCACAGAGTTTAAATCCAGAGTTGCCACTTGTGATCACCTATCTGATCTACTTTTCACAGGCCATTACCTTTGTACTGAGCTCAGGAACTTTGTGTTTGACTTAAATACATCTTCCAGCATGACATCCAGTCTTAATTTGAAAATGAGAGATGGGGAACCCATCTCTTCCTTTCATCATGTACTTCAATGATTAATCACTCTTTCTGTTAAAAACGAGCACAGAATTTCTAATTTTAATTTGGCTGGTGACAGCTTCCAGCCATTGCTTCTGTAGTACTTGGAATTTTCTTATTGTGAATATGCTCACACATTTTAATGAGGTCACCTCTGAGTCTTGTTTTTAATTCACTGGCATGCCAATTCCTTTATATGAGGTATTTCTTACAGCTCATGAATTATTTCAGTAGTTCTTTCCCTTGCTCTTTTAAACCTTTGAACCATTTAAAAAATACTAATATGAACTGGATAAAATATTCCATTTCTCTGCAGAGAAGTAAGATATCTCCACACTCCTATCAGGAGTTTTTTAATGGGCATCCTACCATTGACTGGAGCATACAAATTGAATTTGTTTGGATGAAATAAAGTCATATTAGAAGACTGATAGTTACTATATGAGTGAACCTTCTTATATGTAAAGGTTTAGTTGAGCATCCAAATTCCTAAATAAAGATAGCAAATTTCTTAGTGAAACTTGTTGGCTGTCAAACTGTGGCCTTTCAAAAGTCAGATTACCACCTGATCTCAGTTTCCATAACTATAAAATTGGAACAAAATCTTGTTAACCCTGGCACACCAGGGAAAAAAAATGTTTGCTGTAATACTGTCATAAGCAATTCTGTTCTTCACCATTACTGAAATTTTCAAAGAATTATGCCACATTAATGGGACTGTTCAAACTGGAGAAAAGAGGGCTCCAGGGAAACATTGCAGCAGCCTTCCAGTACCTACAAGAGAACAGGAGAGGGACTTTTTAAAAGGACGTGATAAGACAAGGAGGAATGGCTTTAAACTGAAGGAAGGCAGGCTCAGATTAGGTATTTGGAAGAAATTCTTTACTGTGAGGGTGCTCAGAGAAGTCATGGCTGTCCCACTCCTGGAAGTATCAAAGGCCAGGCTGGATGGAGCTCTGAGTAACCTGGTCTAGCAGAAGGTGCCTCTATACAGAAGAGGGGAGGTGGAACTAGATCATCTTTCAAGTCCATTGCAGCCCAAACCAATCTATGAAAAAATAATTTTATGAAACAGTTCTTTCTTCTCCATGGGTCATTCAAAGCAACTTCTTAGCCTATAAAACCCCTATATCTGTAAGAAAAGCTTTTATCCTAATGCTACAATGGTGAGATAGATGATCACCGAAGTAAAAAAAAAAAGGGCATGGGCTTTACTCTGTTAGTTCAAATCTACTGAATTTTGCAAAATTTTGGCTGACAATTCTCATTCTAGCATCACTGCTGCCATAATAGATGTTTAATAATGACAATTTAAATGCATTATTGAATTGAAAAAAGGGCTAAGTGTGCATTATTTACTTTAGAAATTATTCCTTTTTAGTGATAGGGATACATGGTTTCTCAGAAATGATGGATGCTGCATTCCTTTTGCTGTTCAGGATTCTTATCATCCTTTCAGACAATTTAATTTCTTCCATTTGTAAAATCTATTACCAGCAGAAGGACTGGATGTAAAAACCAATGACTGGAATCAGAACTGTTTTGGCACTACAATGAATGAGTACTTCACTGATCCATATCAACTCCCAGGAATCCCATTTTTTAAAAATAAAAAAATTAATATTGTATTTACTTAGACTTAGAAATTAGAATTCAAGCAATACCATGAAAAAGCTCACAAGGGATAAGAATTCATTATATTCATACAACATATTTCTGTAAAATATATTTTAACTTGGACCAATTTGATGCTTTGATTTTTGGAATTGCACTAAATAAATACAACCACATTAAATATCTAAAGGCTGATTAACCAGAGAGACTGAAAAAAACAATAGTAGGCTTAGTAATTTTATCTAGAGGTACCTTCTAGGCAGAATCTTCTTTAAATCAGATTGTAGCAGCATTTCTTAGTAATCTAAGTGGGACTATTAAACTGATGCTAGTAGATATGAAATTACTAATAAAATCTGTGATTTCATAAATAATTATTTGCAGAATGACTCAGAGAAAGTCATAGTCCTTTCCAGACTTAAAAATTTATGAACTGATGACACTCTATTGATTGGAGCATTTACTGCACTTTCAATGGGGCTAATTAACAAAACTGCTCACAAAATTAAACATAGTACTTAGCAGGATGACACCATAGCCCAGTTTTTTGCAAACATCTCTAGTCAAATACTTTCATCCTCATGGAGTGGCCTAAGGAGAAGCTGACTGCTTGTCCTAGTGAAGCCAGAGTGTTTCTCATTAACTTCAATTATCTCATGCTTACCTACACATGAATATAAAGTTACTTAGAAGACATGTAAATTGCAGGATTTGACCCTTGATGAAATAATACGGAAATAAAAAGAATACTTGGTTTGTTTCCTCTATCATTTAACTTTAAATCATTACTAGAGCATGGAATATGTGGAAAAATAATTTTTTGTTATTTTTTCAAATAATATCAATTTGAATTTTAATATGTGCCAATGCAAAAGTATAGATCCAGCAAGAGGAAGTCTAACATAGCAGAGAACAACAACCTGGAAAGCAGAGTCTGAAAGGGATCTGCAGATCCCAGTGGAGAAATGGCATGAACTCTTAAAAGCAGCTAGATAATGACAAGATAAGCTAACACAATTTTTGAACATGTTAAAAGTAATGAGCAAAAACAGAGGGGCAGTTTTTGTCTTTTGATGAGGTCATTTTAGAATAATGTTTCTCTTGCATTTGTTTTAAACAAGGACAGAAATGGAATAAGAAGAGTCACAAAGCTAAGACTTAAGACAATGCCTTAAAGCAAGAAACTTTAGGGACCAAATAATGTTGGATTTTTCAGGAAAACAACTGAAAAGAGATTGAAAAGTAAAAACAGATAAATAAAATCAGAAGACAGACTTAGAAGGCAGGGAAATTCAGCTGCTGAACTGGAACTTTTCATCTAACTTGTTTTTCTATGTTTGGTTACTACAATGGCTAGGTACCGTGGAGCCATTGACAAAGCTGGACAGCATTTTCCTCTTTTTTTTTTTTGTTTTTCTGCCTACAGTTCTTACATGACTGGAATCTAATAACATCTGACTGAATAGGAAATCAGAGGTAAGCTAGGAATTTTTCAGCCCAAGAAAAGATAAAAGTGAGTTACAGTTTTAATTGGCCATTGAATTAGCTCATATGAATAATAGCTCACAGTCTTTTCAAGTTCTGTGGCTTAATAACACTCCTTTTCATTTCTTTATCTGAAGATTTACTGGAAAATATTCATTTCTTCTGAACTTAGTGATTACATTCAAACTTCAGACATGAAAAAAGAAACGGCTCTGGAAAGCAAAAAACGTAAGTAGCATAAGCTGCTGGGAACACAGGTCTTATAGCACCTTCTACATGTCTGCTACAGGAGCAAAAACTGATGGGGCACATTGTGACATGGGATTGCACCAGACAGGGTTTGCAAGGCTGCATATAAAATAAGAGAAGATACAAGGGGACACACAGATATGCATCAGACAGCAGAACCATCATCCATGTCACAGAGGTGGAACTCAGGCAATACACTGGCTTTTGTAAGTTCAGAGCTGGACTAACAAACATAGGAGAAATTTTATGCCATTCAAAAACTATTCAAAAATTAAATTCCTATTGAGCCCCATAGCTACGGTGCCCACAAGCAGACTCTAACAAAAAGCCACCTTGTGTACAACAAAAATCGAAACAAAAGGAATCCACTCTTTATTTGCTATTGTGGGTTACTAAGTCTGTAACTCCCTACCTACATAAACCCTTTCTAAAACACCATTTTCCTTAAAAACAGTAGCATGAAAGATGTTTAGTTAATCTCTGACCAGTCACAAGCTATTAATGCATTGCCACCATTTTCCATGACACAAATTAAATATCTACCTAAGTACTATTCATTCTTAGTGTATGCAACCACACTACTCAGAGGCAGGGAGTCTATGGGACATAGTTTGGAGTAAGCTTCCATGAGAGACAGGAACTCAATTAAAAAAAAAAAAATTCAAAAACTCTACTACCTTCTACCCTCAGCACAAAGTGCACTCATGAACACTACACATTTAAAATAGGAGCATAGCTATTAAAGTATTGATCACAAACCTGAAGCTCCATACTGTCCAAACAAGGGAGCCCACCTAGAGACAGAAAGAAGCACATGGGTCATCAGTACACCTTTTAATCCCCCTCCTGGAAATCTACCCAATACAAGGGTGATAGTAACTTCCTGTATCTATGCCACAGTCTTTAACTGCTATTTTTGTATATAACCTATGCTATATTCACCAAACAGTTAATCAATACTTTGCTTTCACCTCATAACTCACTTTGTGGCCTGGGCTTTGTTCACTGCCCATTATTCAATTGCCTTAGGATGCCAGAAATATTAATTTCCTCCAGAGCTTCTCAATGCTGCTCATCACTTCAACATCTGAGTGCTGCACAAATTCAAATTAATTCACAAAAATTCACAGCAGCAAAGAAAAGGTACTACTGCCGTTTAAAATGCAGAGCAAGGAGGCACAAAATAATTAAAGGCAGAGGTAGTCGCTGATTTTAGATCTTATTTCTGAGGCATTACAGATGCAATTTAAAAGTATTTTAAAATATTTCAAACACAGACATTGCAGCATCACTTGCAGGTGTGATTGCTGAGAAAATTGGATTTAGGGCTCTAAAAGGGGTCATTAAAAATTAGATCATTAGAAACTATTACACCATTAGAGGTTCCACACAGAACTGGTTTAAGCATCTATATTAGCACTACATAGGAAAAGTATCCTTTGTGCAACAGTGCATTATTACAGTTGCATGACCTTTCTTTCCCCTCCCATTGTTCATTATTGACTTCCCAGCTCAAGTAATAAATGAAGCAGGAGCCACACAGGCATCACTCATCCCTCCTGCACAGCCCCAGTACATCCCCAGAGCAGGTCCACCCTGCACAGAGACAGAAATCCTGCATAAAAACAGTATGTGATCACCCATGTATAATAAGGGGACCAAATTAAGGTTGCCAAGCAACCACCTCCCCACATTATGCCACAAATCCCTGTTCTTCATCTCTTCAGCAAACACATGCCAGGCCCTGTCTCACAACCCAACCCTCCCTTGTCTGCTTCTGTGACCCTAATTACCTGTTCTCCCAAGGGCTTCCTCATTGCAGTTTCTTTGTCCAGCCAGTACCCATTTTCTCTCATTATTCCAGTTGTTACCCTGTCTTTCTGTTCTTCATAATTAGCATTTTGTTTATCCCATTTTCCTATTTCCTAGCTCTCAGTCCACTGACATTGTTAAAAAAAATAAGGGGCAAGCAACACTAAAAATATCAGAGGAAGATAATGAAGTCTGGCAAAGCCATAAGCAAAAACAGTTGTTAAATGAAATTTCTTGTAAACATTTTAATGTACTAAGAGCAAGACTAGAACTAAAAAAGTTCTCTTACACTTCATTCTCAAAGTGATTTTCTGCTACTGTTTCCCTCTAAGTGTGAATTTCACACTAAGATTTCAGCTAATATCTTCAAAGTCTGTTTTATCTAACTTCAGCATATTTTTACTTTACCATCATCTGTTGTTTTGCACGCTAAATCACTAAGTCAAAATAAATTTTAGCTGCAGAAAGAATAGATAGTGTGCCTGGTATCAAGAACTGTATCTATTTGACAGCCAACAATAATATAACACTTATTGTCCTAAAACAAATGTGTCTATGAATATGCCTGACTACATAGAGAAAAATAGTCTAGAATACACTTGGAGCAGCAAAAGATCTGTTGGTCTTCTCCAAGGCATGTGAGAAAAAGCCATGATGGAACACCTGATAACCAGCCAATGGTAGCAAGAAATTTAGTCAATTCAAAGACGAGCAAAAGAAAGTTAAAATAGCTCAGTATTTTCTCACAGCAAGCAGTAAGGGACACAGAGCAAAGTGAATTAGGCACTTTACAGCATGATTTTGTTGCTGACTTCATGCAACATGAGGCGTTTCGCTGTTCAGAAAATTACAGTCAGGAAAGCAAATCGGAACCATGTCAGGATATATCTCATTTGGATAGGGAACTTGGAGGACACTTTCCAGCTAGGCCTCCTGGTCTTGGAATGCCTTGTGATTTAGGTCTGCTCAATATTTACATCATTTCTGACTTTTTAGGAAACCATCACTGAGAGCTTCTGAGGTGCAGCAGATGGTGTTGTTCCCCATCAGCCTAATCTAACTCCTTCTGTATCATCTATTTCTCCCATTTTAAAAGTATAGTTGGATCTGGTATTCTTCCCTCCCTTCACTTTTACTTTAAAGAGGGAATGACCCTATGATCCTAGGGATGAAAGAATACTTAATATCCCACATCAAGGTAAACATAAGAGGTCTTGGTAGGACACATGCTCAATATAAACAAAAGAAGATGCTTCTTCACACAGCAAGGAGCTGCTCTGTGGAACAGATTTCCATGACACACTCTGGATACCATAGAGAGGAAAAGATCCGTCAAGGGTTACTGAGTATGAAAATTGTATTAGGTTCAGGCATTCCTGAGAAAAGTCAGAGACTGCAATGATCCCTAGGGAAGTTCTTCATGCACTTTTCCTACTGTCAGCCTTCTCTCAGAGTTCACCTGCAGCCAGTGATGATGCAGCCAGCAGTAAGAAAAGCTGCTCTACTACAGGGTAGAGATTACAGGAAGGCCTCAAAGTGCACATACTGGGAGAATAACAGGAGCTTGCCCTTTGCTGCTGCTCCTTGGCCTGTGATTGTGGCTGCTCTTCCTACAAGACAAGTATCAGCTCATCCCTTTACAATAATAAAAAAATACCTGTGAAGAGCAAACTGAAGAAGAAAGAAATTAGGTATAATTTTTTTTTTAAAAAAGCAAGGGAATATGGAGGTGGAAGCAAGAAGGCAGGAGGGAGTCAAAGAATTACAAATGTAAGGATTCACATGGAGACATCAGGCTGAGCATCTCTAACAGCACTTCTGTGAGCACACTGAGCACATGCAAGGATGTGGGGAAGCTGCCCAGTGGTGGCAAACACAAAGATGGGTCAGGATGAGAAAAGCAGAACTGTTCCACAGGCACTGGGATAGCTGTCCAAGAGCTGATGATGAGGGGTTCATCCAAGGTGAGAACGTCACTGACTTGAAAATTCTGCTATCTGGTGGGGCCTTGGAAGGGATATGCAATTTACAGGCTACTGGATAGATGGCCCCTTGGTTTAATTCCACACAAGAGTTCTCAGGGTCTTGTGCACATGCTATCCTCATTCAGAATGATGTAATTGGTTTCCACCTCAATTTGCCCACCAAACCTATGGTTACTGTATTTTTGGCACAGCACAGATCTAGCTGCAACCAAGTCACTCCCATCATGTGGCCTTGCCCAGCTCTGGCTCACATCTCATGGACATAGATTTTGAGGGAGATCTCATTATGTACAATAACCATGCTAGGATTAAGCCATTGCTTACAGATTTCTGCGAAAATAAAAAAAAAATAAATCCACAAATGCCATAATACCATTATTCAGCTTCCCCATGGTGATCCTGAATGCTGCTGAAAGGAGCACCATGTGCAGTATACACCATGCAAGTATAAAAGCCTGCATGAAACCAGACGAGCTCTAAAGCTGCCTTACTCCAACATGTGTGTGAAACAAGCAGCAACCAGATTCACTAATGGTGACATTGTTTGCAGCTGGCTTATCAAGCTGCTACTAAGCTTTACAAGATGATTTTTAGATAGGCTATGCTCAGCAAAAAACGCACAATGTGAATGTGCTAATGCACAGAAATGCTAATGGGAATGTAACAGTATTCTACTGCTTCATAACATGAATGTTACATAGGGAAATGAAAGGAAATTCGAGAAGGAAATGGTCACCATGCTTCAGATACAAGCCACAATCATACATACATATATATCTCTGCTTTTTCTTTCTATTCTTTATATATTTATACAGTTCTACAGAAAATTTCAGAAAAAGTTACCAAAAAATCCCAAATGTTGCAAAGATTATGAAAATCACACATGCATATATTTAGAGTCTTCTCTCTCTAAATTTCATATTAAAATATGTTTGCTTATCTTCCTGCTGGAACACAAACTATGCTAACACTTTCTAATCTGTGGTTAACCTGCTGTGAAGAGTAAGGCAAAACAAAAGATTTTTTTCACCCATGGTAGGAAAATATTCTGGCAAACATTCTTGTATGAAAATCTTTATTGTACCCATGCATTCAAGGACACAGAGGACTGTGTCAAGGTTCTTTTTTATAAGAACAAAATGAAAATAAAATATCAAATAGTGCTCAAAAAGGGAGTACTATCCATCTTGTTATGTATGTAGAGAAAAAAAAGTAGCATGTGAGTGTATAATTAAAAACTCTGTATTATATAAATGCATTGGAAGAGTAATTAAGGTTGTATAGGCACCATTTTTTGAGTTTTGAAGACTTCATTGTACAGTCTGAACCACATCTTTTCTCATAAGTTTTGGTGAAGACATCAAAGTAATAGGGATGTAAACTAATAATGAACTAATTACTAACTTATTTTCTAAAATTTCACAAAGACATTAAGAGACATTAATCTTGAAGGCCTAAAAAGAGTAGAATTGAACAAAGAGAAAAAAAAATCAACTCCTCTAATTAAGAACCATTACATTTTCTAATGACAAAAGCTAAGTGTAAAGAATTCTCCCAAAAATTCAGTAGGGAAAAACCTGAATTTTCAGGTTATTTAAGAAAACTAAACAAGGTAGCAAAGCCTCCCAGCCCATGCAGTGGAAACACATAGGACAGGCAGAGAAAAAAGAGATTCATGACCTATTCTCATCTCTGTGATTCACATTCCAGTGCCAATGCAGTCATTTACTTAGCAGCAATTGTCTTCAAAGTGCTGCGCAAACATTTTTCTTTCCATTATCACCTCCACTTCTTCCTTGTCTGCAGTGGGGTAAAAAGTAAAATCTTTCCTAAGAAATGGAGAAAAGAACAATGGGAAAAATGAACAAAAGGTTTTCAGTGATCTGGCCATGGCCAGAGAAATGTCCAACAAAAATAGGATGAAAGCCACAGTTATGCCTCACTGTTATTTAGAAGCAATTCAGAGGTGTTTTGCTCATTAGCATGTCCTTACAGCCCGTACAGCCACAGACCTGGAGACAGCCTGGCCTGCAAATGCATTTTAATGTCAACCAAGGAAAGGCCCAGATTATGAAAGAAAACAAGTCCTAGCCTTGCTAGGCCACCCTGGAGCTTAATTCATGCTCCTGCAAAATTTGTGTGAAACACAGCATCAAAAAGTGGCAGTCAGTGGAACAGAAATGATGTATGAGGTGTCGCGTAACTGCTCCTGCACACGCCGAGATTTGACATGACACTGATTGCCAAGCAATTTCTTGCACCGCTTTCTCGGCACTCCCCGCCCCGGGAGCCCAGGAACTGCTTCCTGGGGGAGACCCGAACTGTCATCATCGTCCCCCAGGCCTGGCAACACGCGCCGGCTCCCTCGGAAAGGGCTGCAGGCAGTCCCGGTCCCGGACACCCGGGCATAGGGCACAGCGCCGTTCCCGGCGGCGAAGGGAGCGGGAAGCGCTGCTGCCACTGCGGCGGCAGCAGGGAAGCGAGATCCCTCCCGCAAGGGCGGGGGAACCATCCCACCCTGCCAGCAGCCCGCGCCGCTGCTCTAGCTCGGAGAACAGGAAAATCAGCTAAATAGAAGAGACAGACGCTGGGGCGGGTCCGCTGCCTACTGGGCGTGCCGGGCGGGGGATGGGAAGCCGAGCAGAGATGCTCAGTGTCAGCGCAGCCCCGGTGTCACGTCCCTCCCCGGGCAGCTGAGCCCCGCCGAGCCAAGCCGAGCGCAGGTGCCGCCCCGAGCCGGGAAGGCACCAGGGCGGCGGGGCCGGGCGGGGCCGGCGGCGAGACCCTCCCCGCTCCGCGGGACCGGGCTCAGCTGCACCCATCCCCGCCTGCCCCTTCCTCGTCCGCCCCATCCGACCCCACCCTGCCTGCCCCACCCCATCCCTCCCGCCCGCCCCGCCCGGGTGCAGCGGCCCCGGGAGCGCCGCCGGCTGCTCCAGCACCACGGAGAGCGCCCGGGCAGCCTCGGCCCGCCCGCCCGCCCGGGGAGGCACCACCCGTGCCCGGGCAGCGGAGCCGGGCGCGGTCCGCGGCTGGGCGAGGCTGCCCTCGTGTGCGCAGCACTGCGCCGCTGCTCACCATTTCCTTTCGGGAATACGCTCCTCTCACTACAAACATCCAGTCGCAGTCCTGTCCCCTGCTCACCAACACCCCTACGCAGCCACAGAACCGAAGGAGTGAAACACCCTAGAAAGCCACCGGTCCACCGGCGCTCCCGGGGCTGCCTTCCTGCTTTCCCCGCGGGCAAATGTACCCATCCCCTCTGCCTGCACCTCGGCAGGGAGCCATCACGGTCTGCCCCGCCTCAGCTCACATGCTGGTATCTGTGCACGGGGATGTTTCTCCCCACACTCTCACTTCTAGACTTTACTATTCTCATTTAAAGAAAAAACCTAGTTTAGTTTTTAATGTCATCATTAATGTCCCTAAAGAGAAAGCTAGTTTTATGATCATGCTCTGGGTGATGCTTCACTCAAAGATGCTCTTCACTGACTTAGAGGAAGCTTGAGAAGCATATAATGGTGGGTTACTTGTTCTAGGGAAGCACACACAGAGCGAGAGCACACTCTGTGTGTGTGCTTCATCACGTTAACATCACGCTAACATCACGTTAGCGACGGCACGCAGTGTGGGCTGTGCAGCTGCAAGCAGCCCCACACAGGAACAACAATGGTGCCAGTGCCCTGCTTTTCCCACCCACTCATACATACACCATGAAACACATCTACAAGTAATGTCCTCCAAACTGCAAGCTGAAATTTTGCCCTGTGCCCTGTCTGGAAACAGTGTGGGAGTCTGGTATCCCTGAAAGCTCTTAACAATAAGGCTGGTTATCCCCTGGGAGAGGCAAATGAGCTGCAGCTGGACAGTGAGATGAGAAGGTAAAGGTGGAGCATCCTTCTCTTTTTGCCAAGGTCTTGGATACTGGCTCCTCTAGGCCAGCAACTGCTTCCGGGCCTACAAGGTGTACAAACAGGTCCCATCACTGCCATGTTTCTAGAAATGTTTCCATTAACCTCCACCACAATTGTTTAGTTTGTCAGTTATGTCACTGGCTTTCCTCTTGGCAGGGATAGCGAATTCTTAAAATTAGTGTAGGGAATTCTTAGAACATTTCCATCCCCTTTCATGTAGTGACCATATCAGATCCCATCCTGCACACTTTATCAAGGGAATCAAACTCGTATCTTCCCAGTGACTCTTACCATAATGCATCATGGAAGTAGTTACTGACTTCTGCCCACATTTATCCTATTTTGGGATTTCCAGAGCTCTTTGAGAATGTAAGCAGGTCCAGCTGCCATTTCCCAAGGTCAAGAAAAGTTTGACATGACCAAGGTTAGGTCTGGGAAAACAGTAAAATGGGTACTAAAATGCAGAAACATTCAGTATAAAACAATTGAATAAGATATCTGGGTATCCTTGCAGGAGGCAAAAATAATCTGAGCAGCTGTTTTACTGAAATGGTCTAGGAATGGTCCCTCTTCTTGTTGTATCTTTGGAATGAAATATGTTAAAATGAATTTGTGCATGTTTTACAGGTAGCAACAGCAGAGCCTTCAACACCAATAGGCTTTTTTCATGTAAGACATAAAACATTTGACATGGAATGTACTATTAACGCCAGACCGAGGGGGGAGAAGCATCCAAGGACTGATTTCCATTTCAAACTGCATTCTGGCACTTTGTACTCCAGCACCATTGGTGGATCAATATTTAATGCCCGGAGATTCTGGCTCTGCAGGAGTCATGTCAGGGGACCTCTCGAGCCAATCTGCTTGGGTAGAGGAGTGATAATTATTCATGGGCTCCTGCCTCTTGCTCCTTCTCTTGCACAGCCCCACTCTGCTGACTCAGTGCCTTATTCAGTCTTCTCTCCCTCTCTCCACTGCTGTAGCTGGACCCTTTTGCCTTCAGCGCCTCTGAGAGCTGCACATCCCAGCATGGCTAAAACAGCAATGGGTAAGAAAACGCCTCTCTTTTCATTCAGCCAGTACTACGGCTACTGTCTCCTAGGTCTGCTACCTACACTGGGTGTTCTTCTCGCTGTCTCAGAAGTTTAGGAAAAAAAAATATAATCAAGAGAACACTGAACATATTTTTAATTTCATTGATCAGAGAAGAAAAAGGAGGATGGGTGGGACCTGGGGCTGTTTTAGTATCCTAACCAGAGATCGGATTAATTATATACTGATGGGTGAGGTCGGCATATGAGTACAGGGTAATTTTGAAACGGTTTTCATTATTTTAAAGATGAATAGATATTTTATATATATACACATGTATATTATACATATATGAATATTTTATATATATATACATATAGATATTATATATGTGCGTGTGTGTGAGTGTATATGCAGATATATATATAGATATATATATATATATATATATATAAAAGAAAGAAAGAAAGAAAAAATAAAACCCAAAACGAACGGTAAAGTTATCCCTGTTGTCAGTGTGCCTCCGCCCGTCCCCGCCGGCCGGAGTCAGCGCTCCCCTCTGCCTCTGAAACAGCGTGGGGAGAAGAAAAGGGGCACGGGGGAGAGGCACCGCCGCCCGAAAGGGGCTCGGCGCGGGTCGGGGGCTGCGGGCGGGGCCGGGCCGGGCCGGCGGGGGCAGCGGTGCCGGGCGGGGGGGGCTGCGGCGGGGCGGACCCTGCCAGGCGCGCACTGCGGCCGGCCGCGCCCAGCCCAGCCCAGCCCAGCGGGAGGGGGCGAGAAGGGGAAGGAGCCGCCGCTCGGCGCTGCCCCGGCGCTGCCCGCACCTGCAGTCTGCCGGGGGGGGCCAGGGGCCGGCTGAAGTAGGTCACTGCATCACGGAGAGCTGGTGTGCGCTAGCAGTGCCCGCCCTGCTCGCTGTCCCGGGGGGCAGCTGCCGGGGCTGTTGTTACCTCGCGTTTTCCAGCGGCAGGGAGAGCATCCCCCCCCCCCCCTCCCCCGCAGGAGCCGCGCCCTGCCGCCGCCCCCAGCCCAGCCCAGCCCAGCCCAGCCCTGCCCAGCCCAGCCCAGCCCTGCCCTGCCCTGCCCTGCCCGCCCCGCCGGGCCCGGAGCCACTCCAGCGCCATCCCACCGGCCCCGGCACCGGGCGGCTCCCGGGGAGCCCCTGCCCGCCGGGTCCCTGTTGGTCCTGGCAGGAGCCAAGGGCGGTAGCCCGGCACTGGCCCCTTTGTTCGAGGGAGGCTGCTGGGTAGGGTGTGCGAAAAAATCCCAGTGAGGGTGTGGAAGAAGGAGAGGGAGAACAATCTTGGGGGTCGGGTTGCTGAAAGCATCCAGACCTTAACGCTCCTTGGGGTTGGTTTTATTGGTTTGGGGGTTTGGGGGCGCTTTGTTTTTTGGGGGGTTTTTTGTGTTTGTTTTTTTTTTTAAAGAGGAAAGAGGCCGGACCTGCATTTGACGCATTCAAATTCAAGTTTTCACCATCATTCACCATTAATGTCGTGCACGCGCAAATCCCACCAAAAAAAGGACGAAGTGCTCCCAACATAATTAGTGTCCTCCCCAGAAAGCAAATTTGTTTAAATTTTCATTCGTACAGATTCCTGTTGCCACTCCTCATCTCACTGCACGAAGTTACACCAAACCCTGCTGGCACCGGCTGAAGCCGATGCATTACACCAAGGCATTTGTCTGAATGCTGATGTTCCGCTCCCAAGGAACAATTGGCGAGGATTGAAAGCGTTCTAACCCGGCTGTGGCACCCTCGGGAACAAGGCATGAGACAGCTGTAGATGCAAATAGAGGAGGGAGGCGAGGGCTGTGGGAGCCTGGCCAGCCCTGCAGTGCCGAGCACGCCGTCCCCTCCCCACTGCAGCACTCCGGTAATCACTATTGATAATTTGTAGTCGGTCGGGGACTTAGCGCTGCAGAAGGGCCTGCTAGGAATTCTGTCACAAGGGAAGGAAGGGCTCCTCAGCCCGGCGTTAATGATCGCTCAGCACACCAATATAAAGATTTCTGCGGCAAGAGTGATGCCAGGAATCATTAGGTTTACCCAGAGACAGAGGGACTGTGTGGCGCTAGTTTGTCTGTTAATCCCTGGTTAACGAGCCACCTATACCAGCAATAAAAAGCCATGCAGTCACCTAGCTCCAGTTTCCAAAAATACTAATTATAACAACATTCAATTAGAAAATTAAAGTCACTTTATTAAAAGCATCTTCCATCTTTAAACTCACAAATCTTAAACGATTATCCTCACCATTTCTTTAAATTCTATTCTTCCTTGTTGTAGTTATAAATAGACAAAATTTGTATCTAGACAGCCTATTAGAATAAACCACTTTATTTCAAAAGTTACAACAAAGCAACAAATTTTATTTTCATGTGGAAAAATAGATGCATTCTCAGTAATGCACATTTTCACATTTAGCCCTAAATGAGCTACATTTGTTCTGTACTCAAACTTTACCCAGCAGAACACTGAAAGAACTACAGAGTGCCTTATTTTTTTCCCCTGTTGAGCAGCAGATTTTGCAAAGTGGCAATAAAGGCTAGGTCCTGCTACCACTGGAGCCAGCAAAACATTACTAATCAGCTTAACCCAGCCCACTATTATATTTCTGGCCCAGGTCCAGCAGGGCACTTAATCAGGTGTCTGAGCATGTGAATAGTCCTAGTGGCTTTTGACAGAACTCTTCACATAACTCAGGTTAGGCAGATTGTAATAACCTTGAACAAGCCTTTATTTATATTCTGCCACAGAAAGCAAAATTAAGCCTAATTTTCTATTAGACTATGTAAAACAAAAGGTTTTCAGGGAAAGCTCCTTTTACTTACATAGGAATTTCAACAGCTGCAAGAACTTCTGGAGATCATTACACTCTGAATGCCTGCAAGATTATTCTTTCTGTTATTTTGCATAGTATATGAATGATGGCTGCCACACAAGCATCTTTGTTTGGGTTTTTTTTAAAGTGTGTCTTTTTTTGAAATTCCATATAACATGACTGTACAGAAATTCTGGGGGCATTTAAATTTCATCCTGCCCCTGACACCCTCTTCCACATGAAATATGTATTGGATAGAGGTACTCCTTCATGCCTTAAGCTCCCAAGCAAACAGGACGTGTGTTACATAAATCAGGGCCTTTGCAGGTAGGGTCACTACAGGCAGGGTCACTACTGATTGGTCAATCAGACCACATATCTGGTTTGATAAACTTACTCAGTGTAAGGTACATAGATGGCAGAGTGAAGGTGGAGTCTGTGATGCCCCTGGAATTAAAAAAGTGTTTAAAACCATTATTTCATGTTTTCATTTTGGTGTTTTATTTAATGAATATTTATTATTTGAACGTCTTCAGACAACCATCATACAGAAAATCTCAGTCCCAATTATGGTTCTGGGTTTTTTTGTAGAAAGTTGTTAAACAGAAATACATGGGGTATGTGCTAATAATGTGTTTTAATGTCAACTCCTTTTGAGATAGTCAGGAACACTGTAAGATTATAAATGGGTGGGATTATGAGGATGCAGGAATCCAGGCAGCTCGATACTCCCTCTTTCACAAACCTGAGTAAGACTGACTAAACTATTGTAGAAGTGCTTCAGAGTTGCTCTTCTACTTTGTCATTCACATTTTGGTTATAAGCTCACACCTCAAACTTAGCTTGATTGGACCACTGCTAAGCTTTTCTATTAACTGAGTAGTACATTATTGTTTTATCTGGTATGTAAAATACATTTGAAGTAAAAAATAAGTGTATGGTTGTTGAGTTTAATCGGTTCCATTTTTTAAATAAGTAGCCCTTTTTTTAGTGCAAAGGGATGAGAATTCTGCCTCTGATCTGCCAAGACACTTGAACAATTGCTTGATTGTCAACAATTGCACATGAGTAGTCATCTGAATATCAGTGGCAATGACAAGCTTAAGTTAAACAACATATGGCTAAGTGCCAGGCTGAATTTGGACTGAACATGGTTCTTTCCATATTATTCAGTTTTTAGCTGAAGCTTTTAACCTTCCCCTTTTATAAATAAATGAATGCACGTCAGCTCTGAATTATTTCCAACTGTCAGAAAATTACATGTCTGCAAATAGGAAATTACTTTAAGAGAAGAATGAATATAGGCAAGAATCAGAAAGCTATTTATTGTATCATAATGTTGGCAGAAATGTGATTTGACTGAGAAACCACTATTACAAATTTTTTTAAGAACTAGGAGAAGAAATCACAGAATATGCTGAGTTGGAAGAGACCCATTAGGTTCACTGAGTCCAGCACCTGGCCCTGCACATCCCCAAGAGTCACACCATGTGTCTGAGAGCATTGTCCAAACATTTCTTGAGCTCTGCCAGGCTGGTGCTGTGACCACTTCCCTGGGGAGCCCTTTCCAGTGCCCAAACACCCTCTGGATGAAAAATCCTTTTCCTAATATCATTTTGATGTGATGAGGAAACTGAAGTGATAACATTTCAGTTAGTTGGGTTTTTTTTTCTGAGAACTTTTATTATTAAGCTAGTATAAAAATGTTTGTAAGTAAAATTCACTAAAGAATTGAGGTTAACACTTATTCGCATTATTTTCTTGGTTTTTAAAGAGTAGATTTCTCTTTCTGCTATTGAGAATTAAGGCAGGAATAATTTTAAAAACAGTCCATATGGCTAAGGATTTATATCGCCTCATAGCAGTTCTTTATTTAGCCTGTGAGGTGTACAGACAGGAGTGATAAAACGTCATCTCTTCTGTTTTCTCGTGGAAGATATCCAATTACACATTGAGGAAATAAAAATAAAATTCAGCAGCTTGAACACTTCCAAAATGTTCTCTCACCTCCACCTCCATTACCATCACCTCTTTGTCCCAATGTAAGCTCCAGTCAGACTAAAAACTTCCCTATTTAATAATGTATTCCTGTAATTCATGCACATAGATTTTGTGAATTTGAATTTTCTTTAATTTATTATTTAAGACTGGAATTCTTTTAACTATTTTTATTGGCATTTGTCCTACAATAGTACATTTCTCTAGATCACATTTTGCACACCTATTTTTTATTATATATACTGTGTAATCTAACCTTATGGTTAGATTTATCTCAGGTGTCATTTATATTAATTTCTTTAGAAAAGAATTATCCATTTTCAAATTAATAGCATTAATTTGGGAAAAAAAGCCCTCATTACAAAAGAGAGATGGAACACATATATCCAGCACTATATTTACATAGCATTTTAGCCTTCAAAGACTATACAATATTAAGTAATTAATTCTCCTAATTGCTTGCAGTGAGAAGTCAGCATTATTTTGTAGTCTAAAATACAGAGAGCAGAAAGTTCCCATGACAGATCAGTCTGGGCAATACTTGACCTCTGCAGCATTTTCATGTTGGTCTAATTTAACTGTAGGTCTGATTTAACTACCTTATTAGTTCATAGACAAAAGAAACAGAGATGCTCAGCACTCCTGAGAAACAACAAGCCTTAGGAGTCCTAAAGTGGAATCCAAAAATGGTGTCACACCACATAATTGATATAGTTGGAAAATTGACTCTCTAAAAACTTTGCTAAAGCTGGTACAGGAAAAAGCTGAACATAAGGGACTGAGGGTGGCATGTGGCCCTGTGACCAGTGGGCAGCACCACCACTGGAAATGAATCCTCCAGCAAGCCTTCTCTCAGGCTGGAGAGAGGGAGTGTAAATTTGCCTTTCAGCTTAGGTTATCAGGCTTCAAAATCCCTTATCCTGGCACTTTCAGTAGCTCTGACCATGAGGACGAGCAAATGGTACCTCATGAAGCAGCAGTGCTTGCTTATTCTGCAGTAACTACCTTCAAAAAATCCTGTCAGTTCTCCATACAAGTCACCTTTATAAAAACAAAAACTATTGCCATCCTCAGGTGGCTTGTAGAGAACATGCCTTCTTCAGCATTTTTCCATAAAATGGACGATTGATGAACCAACTTTGCAAATGAGTCTTGCCTCACTGGATCCAATGGAGTACAGCCACTGGCCTCAGCACAATCAGCTGGTCTTTAGCCTATGGGGACACAGAAACTGACAGCTGATTTGGAGGGATGCCTGCTAGTCACAATTCTTTCTAGAACCCTTTCTAGAACCCCTTCTACAATCCTCACACTATTGTATGGGTACATCTGAGGTGTTGTTGGTTTTCATTCAGTTTAAAAAGACTTTTGATCCCACTCGGAAGGGTGGGCCCCCACGGGGAATCTCAGCCAGCAATTCTACCAGGGACAGGTATATCAATCCTGCAAGGTGCTGGGCACCCATGACTACACTGCAGACAGTACCTATTCCTCTAGTTGCTCAGCACTTTTCAAAAATGGACAAAAATTTCTTTGGACCTGCATCCCGAGTCAAAAAAAAAAATACAGACTGATGCAGAAATGCTGGCTCCTGGGAACTAAATACTTATGGTATCATGTATCTGACAAATACCAGCGTCCAAAGCTGATCTGAAGTGATTTCATTTTCTCTTCCACTTATATTTTTCTTTTTCCTGTCTGCTAATACTTAATTTAACCAATGAAGTGAATTTAAGCTATTTCTGCCAGGATATGCAGTTAAACTGGTGCACAGCATCTGCACAAAATGTTAGGATTTGCTGAATATATTCAGAAATGTTATTTTTCTAAGTTATAGCTTCAAATCCAAGCAGTTCATAAATAAAGTATGATCTATGCATTTATTCCAATACACAAAACCTGTCACTGTTGTAGCACTTATTGTGTGGAGAAGTTGTGGTCCTTCACAGACACAATCACAAAACAGGATTGTTAGGAGTTTTTCACCAATTTTGCCCCAAGCAGTTAGTTCAGTTTAGAGAGGTGGCTGAGGATAGGGTTAGTAAAGCACCTGTGTGAGATACAGGCATGGCTGTACCTCCACAGCACACAGGGAGAGGTCAGCACCTCTGGCTACGGTCAAGGTCTGCCCAGAGTGAATGCACTCATAATTCAGTGACCCAGAGGAAAATGCAGGGAAGGAATGGTGAGAACTTCAGCTGTCCCTTGGACACTTCACACACAGCCTTAGAGAAGCCCTGGGTCAGTCTCTTCCATGGTGGTGGGTGGAGAAAAAGATGTGGCAATGGGTGCACTCCTGCCCCTGAGCCAAGCAGCTGGTGGGTGGCCGCCAGGTGTGGTGCTGGGATGTGGAACACCAGAGAACACCAGAGAACACCAGAGAACACCAGAGAACACCAGAGAACACCAGAGCCACCGAGCTGTGTCTTCTTTCCACTCTGCCATGGGAAGAACATCACGCTAGACAGAGGACAAGAGAGCACACAGGAGGGAGGATGACCTACACCTCGGAGCTGGAGATCCTAAGAGCATTATTAGATTTTGTATGATATAGCAAAATAGAAACAGTTGTGGAAGCAGCAAATAGAACCTGAGCTCCTTTGGGTGACAGTTGGGATGCTTTGGCTTGAATGGAAATTTTGAGAGTTGGACCCCAGCTCTGGTATTTCCCAGTCAAAGGTGTCACTGTAGGCATTTGCTCCAATTCCACGGGCAGGAATAAGACAGCCAGCAGTGTTCCTCTTCAGCTGCATTTTAGAAGAAAACTGTGCTTTCTCCTCTGTTTTATGAAGAACCCTGTGCTACCTGTGTGTGCCACATGCTCCCAGGAAACAGGCTACACAGATTTCTTCAGAGGACTGGCTGTGAGCTGGAAGAACACACAGTTCCCAATGTTAGTGGCTTAAACTAAGTCTGATACAATTTCAAGTTTGAGCTATCCTTGCTTGTCCAAAGTTTGGCACCCTACAATGCACACCAATTTAAAGAGCATAAATTGTGTTTTTCTATATTTTCATGACCTCTCCTCATCTGGGCAGGAATTTCAAGGACCCAGATTTCCCATTTAGAAACCTGAGTTTTCTTAAGCATCATTTTAGGCACCTAGTTCCTTTATTGGATTTGTAGGTTAATCATTTTATGACCTGACTTTCTCCTCTTTAAGATGGGGATAATCTCGGGTACTTACCTCAGAGCTGGGAAGTGAGGTTATGCTCCATACTGCATGGAAATGTGTAACCATGCTCTGATGTTATAGAAGTTGCCAAAATCCATACTGATCAGATTAAGAAACAGAGCAACTTACCTCCTAAAGCTGTATTAGCATTCTGTGCTATTAAGGTACGTTTTTATAATCCTTAGGGAATTTCTTAGGTAAAGAAAAAATAATGATGTGTGTATTTTGTACTCTTCAAGGAATAGAGTTCTAAATTAAGAATTTACCCTAAGCTAAGGTACACTCTACCTGAAAGTAGATTAAGTATCTTTTAATGCTTAAGGTTTTTACATTTAAATATATTCACTAGTCACTAAGTAGCTATAACTTTTGATCTTGATGCTATTTTTGATGCTTTCAAAATTGCTGAAAACACAAATGGTTCTTTTGGACTAATATTTCTGATATATATATGTTTAAATTCATCCTCTGGTTTCCAGTAGGATGACTCTGGATGTCATTTCCCTGGCAGAGCTCCCTGAAGTGACTAATACCATCACAACTATTATTTTTTCTTTTTCAAAAGATTGTGGAGACCACAGCCATTTCAAAGATGCAAGAAAATTTTCTAGCAACATTGCTATATAGAAGTGTAGCAAAAATTACCTTTTTTGGTTTACTAGGATTTTTGTACTGCAAATCCTCTGGTTACCTGAATGGAGCTGTAAGAAATGTTGCGTGTACCTAGAAAATCTTAAAACAAATGCATGAATCAATATCCATAATCTTTCAAAGACATTTTTGGAAGTGAAATTCACTTCTGTAACCCATTTTATTAGTCTATTAAATATTTTGATATATTTGTTTCTTACTTTATTGATTTTAAAAGAAAGGGTAGCTGATGTCACTCAAGTCATGTTTATATCACTTGAATATACCTTCTTTGTCTCCAGGTGCTGGTGTTTATTACTTAGATGTAATACAAAAAGCCATTTCTAAGCTGATGTCTTTTCTGTGTGCTCAGATGTTTTTTGATGCTGCCTGTCAAGACTGCAGTGAGCAGGCTTTCAATAGTATATGCTGTAGGTAGGAATGAAGCCCTGGTTCCTGATTTAAAAACCTAATTGTTTAATATTTGTGAGCAAACCACTTGTTCTCAAGGCAAATAACTTCTTGCTGGGAAATGATGTTTTAAGTCTAAATATCATCATTTTCCAAGTGAAATGTCGATAATGACTTCTTAAGAACATGTATTTATTTTAAGCTGCATTGACAATTCAAGTTACTCCATTTTGAAGTGCATTCACTTTTTTTTTTGCAATGAAACATTAAGAAGGGAAATATCTTACTTAGAAAATCATACTGTATTTGATTAACAGTGTAAAGTATTTCATCTTGTGAGAGGCCTGAAAAATATGAATAAACAGGACAGAGGCACTTTCAAGTGCTCTGCAAAATTGTAATCACCAATTTGCATAGTTTTCCAGTGCTGTTCTAGGGGTCTCATCTCTGCTGGCATCCTGGTTTCTGCACAAAGATGTGAACAGGTTTGTCAGGGATAAAAAGTGCAGTAAGAACAAATACTGAACCCATGGAGCAAAATGAAGAATTTAAATAATTCAAACAGTAATCTACAATACAAAGTCTGCAAAATTATATTTAGTACACTTCTATGCACTTAGACAAATTGAATTTCCAATATTAAAAAAAAAATAATTAAAAGGTATTGTGGAAACAGAATATTATATAAGATGGATCCCTGTCTGTCCCTGAACTGTGACTACTATTTTTATAGACTTTTAATGTTATTTGCATGTAGGGGAAAGTCTGAGATAGCAGTTAGGAAAATTGCTATTTGAGATGATTCTCAATGTTCTTGTGAACAATCTACCATCCTAATCAGTTTCCCATCTACTCCATCCTCATGACCTACTGATTTCCAGTCTCATCCATTTCCTTGGTACCCTTGCCCTGATTTTCTCTACCTAGTTTCATTATCTAGTTGGACAAGTGTTACCTTCATTCTTGATCCAGTTTCAGACATCTTATTCCCTGACTGAGCTTACCTGCTTGGTTTTCCTTTTTTCCTTTTTTTTTTTTATTTTTCTGCTCTTGGCAATTACTTCCACAATGCAGATTCAGCTCTCATTTCTTCACACAGCTGCTTCATTCTTGTAATCCTTCACACTTCTGTAAGGCCAGAGCGTGAGGAATTAAGACCACAGGATAGTTGTTTCCTCTTTTTTTTTCCAGTTTCCAGTGCTCCTCTGGTCCATAACATCACTCTCAGCCCATGTGGAATTTTAGTCCAGCACAAAGTGGCTTGAGAGAAACTGGCTGTAAAGCTTGGATTTGTATCTCTCAGACAAGGCTGAAGGTTGAAATCTGATATTTCACTGACTTATTCCATGGCCAGACTTGGGCAGATTTTTCAAATGAAGAATGATTCCCTGGCACAAAGCACTAGAACTTTTTATTATTCAGAAAAAGAAACTTCTTTTTATATTAGAAAAAGAGCTTGTTCATATAATGAAAGAGACAGAATAGGCTGTTACAAAATGACATTTGAGGATACCTAACTCCTGCTACTTTTAGAACATACTAAAAATTCGATGGACAATCCAGTTCTGGAAGTTTGATAAGTCTGTTACAAAGGATAGGCTGAACAACAAAGAAGTTCTGATTTGCTGTTAGTGACAGATTGTTGATGCTGGTGCACAGTGCCCTGAAAATCTCACTGCTGCAGCATCTTTTTTTTTTTATTATTCTAAATGAGACAAACACTCTTACAGCAACAATCAGTGGAGCATCTCTGCAGGGGTCAGCTCCTCATGTGGTTAATTTAGTAGCAGAGCAGTGTCTCTGAATTCATCAAGAATATCTTCTCAGTGGAGGCTGGTATTGCAGAAAAAAATAGGCACAGAGACAGATAGCTGCAGAGAGAGAGATAAACTGGCAGAGCAAATGTACTCTAGAAATTTTCAGTAATATTTCAGGATGGGAAAAATACCACTAAATTGAAAAACAATAAAAAAGAGGGAAGGAGAAGAAAAAGATGAAAAAGAGAGATGGGTCTTGAAAAACTTGACTGGCAGCAGTCGAATTCCCGAAAGTTGATATAAATTGTTATAGCACAGACACTTATGCATTAATTTTACATCTTCAAAAATCAAAGTGCTTCTATTATGCAAATCTGAGCAAATCTACTTAACATACAGGTCACTTCATTGCAAGCAGTGGCTCTTGTTCTAGTTTTATTGTAGCATCAATTGTAATAAAAGTATCCCACCAGCAAATGTTCCCTCAGCCAATTTCATCAATTCTGAATAATATACTAATTTCTTTGCACCATCAGTATGGTTTCCAAGAAAAGGTGTCATTCTTTATCATTCTTTTTATTTCTTGTTAATTTTATACATCTTCTGGTTAGCATACTAAATAATATTTGTAATCTGTGCCCGACCATGATAGATTTTATATGCTGTTGAGAGGTATCATGATTTTCATTATGGAAGCAATCAAATGTTTGCATATATGCATAAAGTCATGGCAGGGTACAATAGTAGAAGTATAAACTGGTAATTAGTAGTAATAACTGCATAGATTGTTTAGGTAAAGATCACATAGAAAATTCTGAAAGCCACAAAGTGACAGATGTATGTCATATGGAACAGTTTGGGTCTATCATTTCATGAATTTGAGCACCCAATACAGTGTCCCTTAAGACACCTATTTGCCCAATTATCCCTCACCTTTCTGATAGCCCTCCACTGGACTTTCACCTGTTTTTCCATGTCACTCCTAAACTGGGGGATCCAAGGCTGGATGAAGTACCTCAGGTGCAGCTCCACAGCACCAAACACCTTCAGTCAATAGTGAACCCAGCCTCTCCTGCTGATTCATACACACCTCTGCTTCTTTTCTCTGTCTTCCAAACCTGAACATTTAAAGGAAAGATTAAAGACATAGCAAAAAAAATAAAAAAGCCAAGCCCAAACTCACCCTTGTAAGACTTTTGGTGCCAACCTACACATGCTGAATTTATTTCTGCAAACTTATTTTTTTAAAAAAGTCACTTCCCTGGTATCCATGCCTATTTTGGTTCTTACACTTCATTCTTCAGTATTGACAGTTATGGGTTTAGGAACCCATCATCCCAAATCTCACTTGGACATTTGTACTTTTTTTGGACTGTGGAGAAGACTAACAGAAAATTATCCTATCCCTTTCAACAGTAAAAATAGATTTCCACACTAGCCCGAGTTTCTAGATTTGGTGACCTGCCAAAAGATTCTTCTCCTAGTCATTCTGCTGCCCACTTGTCAGCAGGAAACACCAAGTGAAAAGATGAGTTTTACAGAATCTTCTTTGTATCAACATGGTTGGTGAGGGAGTTGCTGTTATTTTTGCTTACTCTGTGCAGTGCTTTTAAAGTGCTTGAAAACCTGATTTTTGAATCAAAGGATTTCTCCAAAGATAAACGTGCCTTTGATGGGCTTCCTAAATAGGGAGACTATTTTAAGTTAGGGATTACATTTCTTTAAACCCAGAAATTTAGTCCTTTGTAATATCTCATAATTAAATGCAGCCCCTTACTCCCACATATACCTCACTGAGTAGACTTAAAATTGTATGAAAATATTTACATTCTGATAGTCTTTGTTATGAAAAAATGGGAATTAAGCCACACAACGTAAAGCATGAGAGTAACATAGTTTCCATTATCACACTCCTTTGGGTTTAAAGCAAAATCTTCCATATTTATGAGTTATGTCCACAGGCAAAATCTAATATCAAATAGTTTTATATGGAAATTCAGAAGTTATTTACTAGCAGCTTGTTTAGTTCTGGCATTAAAATTTAAAATACTACTGTTAATTAACACAGTTATAATGTGTGTCCCATTGTATTATTGAAGGATTGGAATTCTTCCTTTGTAAATAATTTACTTACATGTGTCATTTGCAATTGTGTGAAGAAAGCAAATTTTATAGAGAAAATGCCTCTATTCAAACTGATGAGACACTCTTATTTTAAAATATCCCACAAAATAAAACTTCCATTCAAAACCCAGAAGTAAATTGGATTTTCCAGACTGCCTCCTTTCATTGTCTTTTGCATTTTGACATTTAGTCGGTAGTCATGGCAGCCAGTAAGAATAATTGTGTAGCATAAAGAGGCAGCTACACGTATTTGGCTTAGGGTTAAGTATATTAAATACGTGGGAATTGCTCAAAATCAACCAAGAAACTTACAGAAATAAAGCTTTATAAACATACACACATACATATATATATATTCAAATGTATATACTTTTTATGTATAGACATAAACTGTCTAATTAATGATTCTATGAGTTTGGTTTTCAGACCCTATAAAATGTGTTTTCTAGTCAGTCTATAGGGAATGATTAGTTTTGAAAGATACCATCTACAGCCCTCACAGCAGCATATTTTCTCTTAAATGGATTCTCCTGATATTTATGGTGTGAAAATAACTGCCATAGGTTTTGCACTCAGTGCAATGACTCAACAGGCAAGGAATGCATTTAATTATTGGAATGCAAAGACTGAGAGTTCAACCCCTACAAGAAATTGTAATTGCATTTATATCATATCATATAAACACAAATTTCTACTTAGCTGATTGCCCTGCTTCTTTCTTTTTTCTTTTTGTCTAGAGAAAAGAAGAAAAAATATAGGCACCTTGCAATTTATTTGGCTTATTGTTCTGAGCCTCAAGACACAGCTAAATAATATTTTGGCCTTCATCAGTTCAAAGCAAAATTTTGAAAATACAGGAAGATATTAAAAGTATCTGCACTTTGAAATGGCACAGGTTAATGAAGATTGTGTTTAAAAAACCTATACGAGTTATAAAAGTGTCGTGTTTTATATCAGAGCTACAGTACTGTTAAAACCATGTGCATATCTGAGCCAGAAAAATTGCAAGAACCAGCCTGTCTGTTAATGGAAACTGTCACTGTAGCAACCTCTTTTCCCTTGATTGAGGTACTCCACAGCAGCTGAATGATGAAAACAGAAAAAGTTGCATTCTTTACCCATTCTTTCTTAATTGCTTGTTTTTCCTGAACCATTCTGGGCCATTCCTTTCCTTGATGTTGTATCAATGGCTTGCTTTCAAAATGTATGGGTAGTTCTGCTAAAATTTGCTTTCTGGAGAAGCTCAGTATGAACAATTTGACTGTAATCTCAGCACAGAAGTGAGGGGAGGGATTTCATCATGTAATGCCAGGTACAAGACCAGAAAGGATCTGCTATGTCCAGATGAAAAGAAACAGTAGCAGGAAGAAAAGTTCCTATTTCCATCACAAAGACTGGCAATATGCAAGGTTATGTCACTAGTCTGCAAGGATGATGAAAACCAGATGGCTTGGAATAAAATGACACTCAGTGTCAGGTGTCAGTGGTGGTGCATGGCCAGGTGATGCACGACCAGGAAGTTTTTGTTGAGCCAATATAAAGGGATAAGGGTGATGCAAATTTAATGTCTTTGAAGACATCACCAGGAAAAACTAACGAAATAAATTAATAAATAAATGCCACTGTTGGAAACACATATGGGTGACAGTGAGATTCAGTGAGATAAAAGTAATACTGGCAGGCAGCTCTCTCACACCCTGCTCTAGTAACCCAGTGTTGCTGTGCTGGAACAGAACCCAGAGCGTGATTCATGCCTTGGGAAGATGCTGTTTGATCATAGTAGGCTGCATGACTAAACCGTTGCAATTCTATTTCATCAAATTTGATTTGCATCCTCCCTCAAGGGGCTGTTTCACCAGCCAGAACCTGTATTCCCTGCTGCATTTTCAAAGAGGTGTCACTTATACAGAATTCAGGAGAGCTCTGTTCCCCAAGAGGCTTCCCTACAGAATAGGTCTGTGACCCAAGGCTTTTTTTTTTCACGTGATGGGTCATTTTTTCCCCCAGCATCCTTTGCCTCTCTCTCACACCATGAACTCTTTGGCATAGGGTGTTTGCATCTGACACATTTTTACAGAAAGTAGCACAGATCTCAGCTGGGCCCCCGCATCCTCCCACAAAGCCATGACGAGATGACCTTAAGAGCATACTGGGAGGTAGCAGCCATCCCTGATAGCCTAGTCCTGGGTGTTCCACTGGGTTCTCGCTTGAGGCACCAAAGGAGATTGGAATACTCGACACAAGGACTCAAAATTTCACTGAGTTCATCACCAAGCTGCAGACACACTGCTGCTGTGGTGGCTGAAGCCTGTATGCTGCTGAGGGAAAGCTGGCTGCTTGCAGGCTTGGGAACTTCCAATCTGCAACTCAGTTCTCCCCACCCCATGCTTAGAAAGACACTGAAGAAGTTCCAGCTCCTTTGCATGTCCTTCCCTGGTGCTTCAGCCACCAATGTGGCCCCAGAACCGAGCCAAGCACCACAGGAAGCAGCTCAGGGAGTCCCGAGCACTCTACATCCACTTCTAAGGGAAGGATCAGCAATCTGGGGTCATCCTATTGCAGGGAAGTCCTGAAGCAAACTCCATTATGGGGATGTTATGGAAGGCAAGTACAGTTGGCAGCCCCTGTCTCAGGAATGCTGAGACAAGATAACCTGCATACAGCAAAGCTGGTGTGGTTGTGTTGAGAAGTCTTTGAAAATTCTTCTGCCTCCCTGGCCTTCAGACATGTACATCAGGACTCGTGAAAACACTTCTTTTAGCTCACATGTAGATGGACATCATGGTTTAGTGGTGCCTACCAGGAGGGATCCTCAAAGCCATGTTAATGGAAACTCTGGAGTGAAATATTTGGCCTTTTGCACCATTTTATATGTAACCTGTCTCAGAAGTGTAAAAGAGATTAATGTCTTTGTGTCCTGGTGAAAGGGTACGTCACAGCCCTTCAGGCATACAGTGCAAAGGAAATGCATTACACACCATGAGCACTAAATCATGGTAGGCAAACTCATCCATTCAGAAACTCCAGAGCTCAAGGTATTATTTCTTAAATCATTTTTGTAAGACTCTAAGTGATAGATCAGGAGATAGGGATTTTTCTTGAGAACAGGAAAATTAGTGATATAATCAAACCCAGAACAATACAGGGAGAATCCTTACTATTACTCTAGCAGGAGTCCTTAGCTAAAAGTAAAACAAATTTTTCTGTAAGACATGACAGAGCCAAGCTAGCTACAATTCCAATCAAAAGAA
The DNA here is from genome assembly GCF_052056855.1 of Sturnus vulgaris. Lineage (NCBI taxonomy): Eukaryota > Metazoa > Chordata > Aves > Passeriformes > Sturnidae > Sturnus > Sturnus vulgaris. Next base: position 127,755,994 of record NC_142243.1, read on the forward strand.
ACTGTTTGCCCCAGGTGTAGATATGTAACAAAATTAACAACAGTTCTCAGGTAAGGTGAGCCAGATAAGGAAGGTTATTTCCTCCTGGTCTTGCTGCTTTCCTCCTGGTGCTCACTTTTTCCATCCAGTCCACATTCAGGAAAATTGCTTTGGTTCAAATCCTTCCATAGCTGAATTTCCACAATCTTTTTTGCTTCCAATGAATACAGGAGACAGGGGATATCAGAATGGTTCCTGGCTGGGGCTGCTTTAAGAATTTTCAAATTTTGATGTTTGCATGACTTTCACACTTATGTGATAATCAGAAACCATCTGTGTCTCTGGTGGCCTCTCATGAAGGTAGGTGTAAGGTCAGCATCTTAAACATCAGTGTCCTGCCAAATCATCTGAATAGCAGGGTTTGAACCTCTGGCTGCACAAAAATTAAAGTTATGTTCAGTTAACCAACAGGAAATAAAGTTGTCTTAGGACTACTGTAGCCTTTAAGTTCATTCTTCCCTCTTCATCCTCCCCGTTGTTTTCTAGGTCTTTTTTAGTAACTTACATCCTTTCCTACACAGAGAGAAGCTCTATGGGAAGAAAACTGGGGGAAGGCAGGTGGGATGTAGAGGTACAGAGAGAAATATGGTGAAGAGATGCCTTGTAAAGACAAAGTAGACCTTAAAGAAGGCTGTGTTTTCCCTTTGTTGGGAAAAAAAATCTTTGGAATTTTTGTTTTCACCTTGGTTGAAGTTCTCTAGAGTTCAAATGAATTTCAAGAGGGCCACAGTCCTCTATATCAGGACTGGCTCCTTTGCTTTCCCCTCAGTCCCAGAGGGCTTTTGGAGCTGAACTGCCAAGGGTTTCTTCATGCCAGCATGATGCATGGGCTCTGCAGAGGGGTGGCTCAGAAGAGAGTGCAGCATCTCCCTCTGCCACTGCTATGGACCAGGCTCTGCAGAGCTGAAGAAGGAGGAGCTAGCCCATGGCTTTCCTTCCTTGTCTTCCCATGTTTCCACCAGCCTGCAGTGTGGTGAGGCTGTGAGGCCCGAGTGCACCAACAGGCTCTGAACAGGCACGTGGCTGCTGTATTCCTTCCACACTAGAAGGAAATGTGTGTGTTTTCATTTCGTGACTAGAAAGCACAATGTGACTACAACAAAGTATCTGCATCAGTGTTTGTTTTAAGTAATCATGACAAAGTTGTTGTTTTTTCAAATTCAAAAAACCCCTCACATCAAAATCTCATTTTGGAAATGGGTTTGCATTAGCTCAACAAAGTCCCATTAACTCATGTCACAGATGACTGTAATAGTCAGGGTTCAACAAATGGGTTTTCTCATTGTTTCAGCAGTGAAAATTACATACATTGAACTAATACAAAATAGTAACTTTATATCGTAACATTCTGACATCATAAAGTAAGCAAAGACATTTGACTCTAACCACACACAGTAAGTAAAAACCACAGAGATGGTACCAGAAGTAGTCCCAAAAGCCAAAGTCATGATCAGTGATAGATTAGGTTTTAAAATTAGGAGCAATTTTTAGTGACACTTATGCCACTCTCCAATCTGCACGCTTGCATGCATTTGTATCCCTGCACTAGAGGTTAAAGAAAGCCATTACTGGACAGTCTTTCCATAAGCAAGCAGTTTCTTGTGTATTCCACAGGCTGGGTTTTCCATCCAGATCCCGTGCTGTCACCTAAATTATGCTGTGGAAATGGTATGCCAGGCCTTGCACTCGAGGACAGGGTTCATTGGTACAATCTGACACAGTCTATCTTATTAAGCTGAAGGTCAGATCTGTTGCTTGCATTTTTATTTTTTTGTGTGTACTTTGAAGAACTGATGCTACAATGATCCCTGATTTCACGGTTACTCTGTGCTTTTATGGATGGCACTAATGTTTGATTCCCTCACAAGCCATTTTAATGACTTCTGTTAAAAGGATCTCATGTTAGAAAGAATAAAATTGATGATATTTCTGCCAAAACCCAGGAACATTCCCTAAGGTTACAGAAATTAATCCTAAAACTATTTTTTCAAACTCCAAGTTGCCACAAAGGCAGGTTAGACTTGTCCCAAGTTCTTCCTTTCTGGTTTTCCAGTCATATTGTAGGAAATTCTAGAGTCATGGTTGACAGAGGAAAGCACTAGTTAACTCTTTATTTATCTTGTTTTCTTCTTGTTATTTTTTTCATAGTACCTGCTTATTCTATTCCTAGATATAGAAATATCAAAAAAATCAGGGACAACCAAAACTCTATTCTCTAACTGCATTGCAGTATATTAAGAGTGCAATTTTGAAGCCTTGGTCCCCAAAGAATGGCCCCAGGTGAGTGGGAGTCCTGTGCCACCTTTCCCTACAGTGAAGCAGGTGAGCACTGTAGGGCATTAAAGAGTCCATAAGTTGTAAAGCAACTTTATTTTTGTTGGAGAAACTGGAAAGGCACACATATACATAAGGCTGTGAGATGGATTCAACCTGACACTCTGGTGAGCATTGTTTTGCATTCAGAGAGTAACAAAATAAGCCCCACCTATGTGAACCACCAAAATGAGATGTCATTCATGGCTGAGTATTAGGGATGGATAAGATATATTTACTGCATGGGCTTTTGCTTTCATTCTCTCCATCACTGGTGACTCCATAAGCCTATAACCATCTTTAGGCTTCCTGACAGTGAAGATAGATTTGCTGGTCTTAAGACAACCTAATTTGTTTAACTTAAGACATCTGAATGGAGCCATTGTTCTCTGGTAGTACTAATCTCCCCGTTGACTAAAAAATAAGCTTTCATGATTTCTGCAAAGTAGCTCTCTTAAATAATGACCAGCATTAATTAAAGTGAATCCCAGGCTGATAGATTTCAGACATGCCAAAAACTAAATGATACCTAGCACTCATACTACTCATGCCCCATCTTGAATTTTAATTCTCCCAGTTCCATGTGCTTGTCCCAGTACTAGCCCACCACTTTAGCAGCACTCATCATGTAACTTTCTTCAAATACCCCACAGAGATGAGGAAACAGCACATTTGAGGTTATGCAACATCATCTGTTTTGGCAGAAAAGGACGCAGCACATTACTAAAATGGATTAGTAAAAAAAAAATTGTGAATTACTGGTCCACAGAGTGTGGCTGTTGGTGTTCACGAAATTATATGACTTAAAGCATTGCCTTGACAAACCAAAAGCACCCCAGAGGGAGCATTACCAAAATGACATTTGTAACAAACCACATTGTCAATAACATCCATCAGAAATCCATATGAAGGATGGGTGTGATAAGTGTTCTCTATCTGCAATTCATGCTTAATCTTACATCTTGATGCTTTGTCTTCCAGAGGAGAAAACTATGCAGAATTTCAGTTCAGTCTCAGAAAGGCAATTGTCATGTAGGTTCCTGGCAAGGGAGCACAGGGCTGAGCTGCGTTATGAGTTGCACATTCTGACCATGGGCAATGTGCCAATTTCCTTTTCCTTCCACGCATGCAGAACTTCAAGAACTAGTTGGCAAGTGGTAGTTGAAATGTCAAAATGCAGTAACATTGCAAATTAATATACTTAATGTCTACATATTAATGTATGTGATTAATATATACACATATTAATGGGTGTGTAAAATACGTTTCTTAAATGCAGACTGGATTCAGTAAGACAAAAATAATCAACACATTTGCCTTCATCAGATGTTAATTATAAGTAACATTTACACTTTTCTCTCTCCCTTTATTTGTTAAAAATAGTCTTGCTTATGAATAATGGTCTCTTCTGTGACACAACAATCTGTCTGAGCTGTGCTTTGCCAAGGAACAAAATGTGACCCAAATTGCCTATGGCCTGTCAGTCAGGATAGATTTTCATTTTACATCATAAACTGTAAAAAATTCCTTATAGCTATTGGATAACAGATGAGAACAGACAGGAATGGTTTAGTAGTGCTTTCCTTAACCTTCCTATTTCCCCCAGCAGTAAATAAGTTGTTGCTGACTTCTAATGGCAGCCATAGCACTCTGCCTGAGCTCTTCATTCATTGGGCAAGTGAGCTGCAGGACTGGCACTGGACTACTTTTCTGTCATTAACAGAGCAATATAGGATATATCTGAATAAACATATTGTTTGAGATCAATAGAGCATTTTCAAAGAGGATCATCAGAACACCCCAGCTGACCATGCTTTGGATCACACATCAGAGCAATCTGGGAGCACAAATGAGTTTAGTTGACAGGTGTTGAAACTGGAAGGTGTGTATGAGGAGTATATCTACTATGCCCCAGGCTCTAATGGTTGTTCAGACCATGGGACCAGACTAGCCTAAGGAAAAGATCCTCAGAATTACACAACATGGGCATGAAATTCTTAGAATTGTATCCTTCCAAAGATCCAGTCCTGCTGTCTTTCCCTTCTTGCTCATGCAATTGTAGAATTGGAGCCCCTAAAAGGCCCCTGAAGATCTTACCTGGATCAGCAAGTAGAGCCCACAAGGGAAAAGCATGGATGTTCACCCAAAAGAGGGATATTTACCCAATAGTTTCACAGTTTCTGAATATAGCTGTTGAAAATAATGCCAGAAGGTTGAGGAAAGGGTGAGGTTGACTTAAAACAATAATATTAAGGTACATTTGGGACTTGTTCAGAAAAAAAGTCATGCATTCTTGAGTTTCAAAGCCATCTGAGTTCTTTCTTTTCTGAAGCTGTCAATGACTTAGTGGTATTTGATAGTATTTCTAAGGCTTTCTCTGCAGCTCTGAATATGAGAAGTTTATTCTTAAAAGGTAGATGAGGCTCTGGAATAATCACACAGTTTCAGAAGTTAAGACCTATGAATACTAGTATATTCACAGCAAAACTATAAGAAATGCTAATACTGAATTCTCTTCTGGTTTTAGCAAAAATCAGTCTTCTTAATGCATGTAAACATTTAGATATTGCTGCATGTAGCTAAAAAATTCTGTTGCCATCTTTTGTCAACACTGTTCTTGCCTAGCAATTTCCCTATCAAAGCTTTTGTAGTATTACGATTACCATCATTTACTCTCCTTCATTTAACTTGCACAGTTAATGGAATGATATGTATGTAGCCTACATGACTGCACAAGGAGGGATATGATTAGCAAGCCAGTGGAAACACATTTGGAAAATAAACTTCATTGCAATCACTGCTTGTCTTCAAGGGTTTTGAAAAGCTCCACTATGAGGCAGGTAATTTTTGTGTCTCTTTCAGGTTACACAAGAGGTCCTGTGCAGATTGTACAAATGCTCTGCTCTTGGTTGTCTGGTCTATGTCTGCTGCTTTCTTAACAGAAAAACTTCTTGAGATAACTGGCTTCCATTGCTAAAATACTAACCCTTGGGATTTGGTAAAGCACACTTACCTCCCTGTGTAACCTGTGTGACATGAGCCAGCCACTTTAATCAGACCACCAGCTGGACTAACATTACTGCTTTCAACTTATTAATGTGTTTTAAGGAGATGTTTAAGGAAAGGAGAGCTGAACAAAGCAGGGCTCCTGGTATTCAGAGCTGAACCTGATCAAGGGGATTGTGTCATCACAATGTTGATGCTGGACACCAGAGGAGGTGTTTGCCTCTTCAGGTCCTTTGATACCCTCAGCCCTCAAGTCTACAACAGGAAAACCAGTGTTTGCCACCAGGGAAGGTTGTCTGGTTCCCAGGGCTGCAGAAGCCTCCAGAACTTCTGTGAATATTCAAGCCGAGCTCCAGCTACGGTTGAAGGACTCTCCAGGGCAAGTGCAGACTAAATCAATACCACAGAAAAAAAAATAGTAATTGTTGTGAAGAATAGAAAGTCATCCTAATTCTGCCAGTGGCCAGAATTAACTAAGACAATGATTTTGACAGCATGCTTTCAGTGAAGCTATTGCACTGAAGAAAATAGAGTTGAGCATGTTCTTATCTTTCTCCTGCTGTGTTTTGCAGATGGCAAGCTGGGGAAAAAACACCTTTCTCTAATCATTTTAAATGCTGTTAGGAAGCAAAACATATTCAACGTCAAGCAAAGATAAAAAATATAAACAAAGGCCCCAAAAGGCAAGATTCCTAGGATGCAGCTTTGTATTCCTTTTCTATATTTCAGGGTATACATTTTAGCAGTGATTCAGCAGATCTTGTACAAGTATCTGCCAGCATCATCAATGGCCATGTCTTTAATGCACAACCCAGTGTCCATTTTCTCTGTGTTTAGCAACCTGCCAGGGTTTGATGTGCACCCACTCCACAACCTTGCTGCTGGGAAGAATGTAATTCCAATAGTATGGGCAGCTGGCTGGGCAAGCCCTCCTCAAAGAAAAGTCTGGAAAACCACACCTGTGTGCTTGTTGGGTGGAGGTCTAAGTGAAGAATTAATTATGTTTATCATTAGTCATAATTCTACATACATGAAATGGACATGATGTTTCCATGACTTAAGCTTAAGTTCACAAAAAGCAAAGTCTTCAGTACACTCTTAACCTCAAATCATGTCCTTTACCAATGCTTTCTAAAAAGCTGTATCTCCTTTAGGTGAGTTATCCAAGGTACATGATTAGAGGCCCTTGTGCAAAGCTTAATTAAATTAACTAATCCTTTACTGGCAGCTAGAATTTTTTCTTGAACCATGGATTATTCAAATACCACCATACTGAGCAGCACCCACAGGCTCTCAAGCACTCATCAATCTCAGGTTTCTTTCTGAATAGGAAAAGCAAAATCAAAAACCACAAGAGCATCCATGAGAGAGGCTGATTGAGAATGTCATATGTACCCACAGTTTGAAGATCAAAGGACCATCTGATTTTCCTTTAGCAACAACAAGGGCTAATTTGGTCTAATCTGTTAAACACAATATTTTGAGTCACATATATTTTAAACCACGTTTTCACATGCTGGCAGCAAATGAGTATCTGCCTCTGTAGCCATGATTTCGGTAATAGAGGTTACAGAGGTTTGTGTGTGCCAAGTTGAATTTTGAAGCACTCGACCTCAACATTCATGTGTTATGGAGTGTGGGCAGTGGGCAGGGTATTGCCCCAGGACCCAGCAGAGCCAGCTGTGATCTGGGCTCTGTTGTTGGCTTGCCAAGTGACAAAGTACAAGACTATTTTCTTACTTACGAGCAATTCGGAAGGGTGAGCACGGCACACCGCATTATGATTATGTATTGGTATCACCATTTTTAGACTGGTGCCTCCTCTGGTCGTGACTGGGGCCTATGGGCATTATAAAATCAGCAAAGATAGCACAATAAAGGTAAATTACAAGAGTATTAATTGCATCAGCTAATATAGACTAGACTTGAGTGTGAAAGCCACATATTTTGGCCAGTAAGTGGGGAAGGAAAAGCTTGGTTTCAGGTAGTTAAGCATATTAAGGACATTATGCAAATTTTATTTTTAATTTATTTTTAATTTTCTGGATGACATTTTCATTTGTAAGGTAATGTCTTTAGCATCTGCCTATGGCAATGTATGGTCAGCTTTTCCTAGCTGTTCTCAATTACATTTGGATACATCAAATAAACTGTAAGAGCATCATGTCTCTCCACCTGCCAGGGGAGAGTGGAGTCATGGCACTCTTCCAATGCTAAATGCATTTCCTGGTAGCTAGATTCACTTTCTGTAAACCAGAGAGGACTGCATTATGCCTAAGGCTGAGGTCATGTAGAGGACCAGAAGCCATCTCTGCAGTTCTGAGGATGTCATTTGTGATTTGATAAAGGTTCAATGTTGAGATGAAATAGTTGAAAGTAAATACTCCAGAGAAATCTGCCAGGTGGGTGACAGAGTAGGTTTTCTGATCCCCAGCCACTCATCTCAGACAGAGATTCACTAAGGAGGAGCTGGGGAAGTGAAGTGTGCTAACGAGATCTCTCCTTTCAGCTTACAAGGAAAAGATGAAGGAGCTGTCCATGCTCTCACTGATCTGCTCCTGTTTTTACCCGGAACCTCGCAACATGAACATCTATAAATATGATGGTGAGTGCTGTTTACTGGAAATCATCCTGCAGGTCAGAAAATGTGCTAGTGCTGGGAAACCACTCAGTTCACCTCCTAGTCCATAGTGGTGGGTGATGAATATTTTGCTGATTTACCAATTTAATTGGTGGTTTGGGCTATTGCTTTCTATAGAGTGTGCAGTACCCATGATGCTGGATATTGTTCCTAAAAGGAGTTAACTAATGTTAGTTCTCTCATACTGAGTTGTTCTTTCCTTACTCTCCATTTGAGAATTACAGCTCTTCGTAGCTGGCATAATTCCCAAGAAAATGAAGAAAAGATGAAAGCATGGTTAAAAAATTAATCAGCTTGGGCACTGCTCACAGGGGGTGTGAAATGGCACAGAACCCCAATAAGCTTTCAAAATTGCTGTAAATTTTTGTCTTCATGAGATTAAGGTATAACTAAGCTATTACAGATAAAATTGAATGTACTCCTGAGAACAGTTTTCAGCCCATAATCTGCCATTGCATTTAAAATGCCCAAGGCAGAGATGCTAAATCATTTGTCTGTGCTTGTGATCCTACTCTGATATCAGTGCTGCTTCTCTCATCAATACTGCTGGTGTATTGAAGGACTTATAATTTCCCACCTTATTGTGCAGACATGGAAGTGAAACAAATCAACAAACGTGCCTCAGGCCAGGCATTTGAACTGATCCTAAAGCCGCCATCTCCAGTCTCAGAAGCACCACGAACTTTAGCTTCTCCAAAGAAGAAAGAACTCTCTCTTGAGGAGATCCAGAAAAAGCTGGAGGCTGCAGAGGAGAGGAGAAAGGTATCTTTCCTTAAAAAAAATGCCAGTAATTAGACATTGTTAAGTGTACAGAATAGCAGTTGAGTTTCCTGTCCATTTGTGTCCATCACTCATGGTAGCCTACATTATCAATGTGTTTACAGAAATGAATGAGTTCATTTTCTTTCAGCAGCTTGCAAACAAGCCTCACTGGTTTCAGTGCTGGGGAAGCACATATCACAAAATAGACATAGATTCAGACAGAGGCCAAGTGGACTCAAATGCCCTTGCTTACTGTGTGAACATAACTAAGTGGTTCATTCAGGGCATCTGTAATAGTTGCTCAAAAGCAGTGCAATTATGGTATCTGAGTTTAAGAGATAGATCTGCAATTCAAGCAGATCCTCTCTGGGCTACCAGATCTTGACTCCTTGTAGTGTCCATGGAATTTATTCACAGGGTCTGCATAAAGCAGCTAAAATGTCTTGTTTGTGCAATATAGAGGAACACCCGGAATAGAGTGAGTTTGAGATTATTCACATCTAGTTAAATGAAGACACTAGCACAGCACAGCACAGATGATAAGTGGCATTTCTAACAGTTTCAGTGGTGATGGAAATTGGCCTTCTATGGTTTTCCACAGACTAAGTCTTCCCCTCTTTATGATCCTACCCATAATGGTAAAGCTCTGTTTCATAATCACTAAGTTTGTCACTTAGCATTTGGAAGAGTTGTAACACCTTTTTCACAAAGGTTGGCACAAAGGTTGGTACAGGGGCAGCTGGAAATCAACTGTTTATTTGGCCTTCATCATTACTGATGTGTTGAAGAGGTCTTCATTTTCTCTGTCAGAGCTAAATCAGGTTGCTTTTTCTTTTTACAAAGAGAAAAAGACAAACTCCAGATAAGATAAATCAGAAGATGACAATGAGACACTCACCATAGCCAGCCTGAATTTCCAGTCTGGAAATTATCATTGCTCCATATATGCCCAGGATTTTTGCTGTCTTGCACCATTTCAGAAAAAGTCACGACTGGCTGCAATGACCACAGAAAAATCAAAATTGATGATACATTGTCCTGGTTAATTCATGTTTCTTTTTGCTGACACACAAAAGGAGAGACACAAAAGCTTTAGGATCTTAGGACTTTCTGTGTCCTTCACCCAGGAAATCAATGTTATTTTGTGGCAAATCAGCTTGCACAGTTAAATAGGTGTTAGAAACTCCTTCTACCTGCCCGTGGAGTCCCTGGTAGAGGGTTTCTGAAAACGAAACAAGCTTATATGTCTCTTAAGCCTTTTATTTATATTTTAAACAATGTGATTTCTTGCTAAAACTGCTGTTAACAGCTTTTCCCGATGTTCAGGAGTTCAGGGCTATCTATGCCACAGATAGCACATGTATCAGATCCAAGAAAAGTAATTCCATTCTCTTTTATTCCTGTCAGACCAAATCAGGGTGACTGCCAAGAACCTCAAGGGAATGATTACTCTGGTGTGTGGTTTGTTATGCTGAAGTCAGTAGATCTGGATTACTGACAGGTCTTTAAAACGTGGCACTCAGTTTGGAGTTGCAGTGAAACCTGACTATTCTGGACCTCACTAATTTGAGCAATTCATCTAGATAAGAACTGCAGTGCTACAACTTTTGTCATTTTTGCTGGCTTGCTAACAATGACTCTGTGGTTCTAGCACACACTCATTAGAACTATCACTTCTTTCAAACAAATCTTTCTGCCAGAGCATTCGTTTCAATAAGAGGACATGACTGTATATCAGAGGAATTTCCATTTGCACTAGCACCTGCTGAGAAGGGTGAGGTCTCACTCACTCAAGTTGATATTCCCCAAACACTCAGTCCATGAAGTTCCTCTGTGCCAAGTAAAAATGCTCCAGTAAAGATACAGAAACAGAATGAAATGGCAGCAATTAAAAAGCCTGTTATTATGCATATACTTGGTGGAAAATACAAAATTAATGTTTCGGAGATTTCATTCCATTGATTTCACTACCGTTCATTTCTTCCTAAAGAAAAACTTATTATGCAATAGATAGGTAATCAGTGATAGCAATACAGACACCTGCCATTTCTTCCTCTTGATACTATATTCATTTTGAATGAACATATAACTGAGTTATTTTAATAGACAAGATCCTCCACATTAACATTGCAGCAAAAATTGCTGGGAAAGGAACAAAGAACATCACTGTTAAAATCCCTGGTGTTCTCACATCTCAACTATTGACTTCATTTTTGCCCTAACAATGAGCATAGTACAGAGAAGGATAAAAAAGCAATTAGAGGAACAGAAAATCTTCCTTAAGAAGATAAATTAAACAGTCCACTTTTCAGCTTGGAAAGAGACAACAGATATGAGATAAGGTAGAAGTCTACAAAGTCATGAATGGTAATGAGAAGATGAATAGGAACAATTATATTCTATTTCACACAATCTGAAAGGGACAAAACGCTCAAGGAAATCATCAGACAGCAATTTCAAAAAGGAGTCATCTTTTCATGTATTGTTTATTCAAGGTATATTTGTAATCACAGACTGTTTAGAGGTTATTGCAATATTATTTAGTTAAAAAATATAATAGCAAAATTGATAGAGTACTCCCTTGTAGGAAATTATTATGTGAATGGGACTTGTGACTCAGAAAATATGGAACTTATCGACTGATGAAAGCTAGAGAGATATTTCCAACTTCATCTAGAGTTTCCCTCAGCATCTTCTTCCATTTTCTGCTGTTAGACACACCAGGAAGACTTTTTGTAGAAGCCAGCATGGCTGTTATTATCATATTTTTCAATCTATATACAAAGCTGTCAGGCATGGTCATTCTAGATCATGTCCTCCCAGCACAGTTCTAATTAAAATCGAGTATAACTAATGGATGAGAGTTGCCTTTTTGGAAAAAAAAAATCGCTAACATATTTTACACTGCTTAGGAAGTAGATTCTGCTCTGTTAATTAGGCAGTGTTCATTAATAAATTTTCAAACTCATGAGAACATCTAGAGCAATACATGCACTTCAGCAGTCTCCTGCTTAGGCATTTTTCAGTTTGTTATTCTTGTTTATTTCCTTGTAAGCTTTTACAATACTCCTCTTTCCTTTTCTCCCCTTTTTTCTCTACCTCACCTGATAGCTGTGACCTCATACTCTCAGAGAGTTTCACTTGAGGCATTTTTAATTTTTTCCACTACACAACAAAACTCATTTAGGCTAGTTACAGATTTTTCCTTTCCATTTATAGAATCCTTTTCACAGCATGTCATTATTATCCCCCCCCCTTTTTTTTGGCATATGTGTGCTATATTTTCCCACCTTGGTGGATAATCAGAAAGATCTTTTCATCCTTCTCAGTTAAGAAATTAGAGCACTGTAACATTGTGTGCAGCAGAAGTTTTTCTCACAGAATATTTAACATTTATCAGTTTTTACCCATTGGCCTTGAATGTTCAGCTGTTATTGTAAGTGGTGTACAGACTTCAAGGGGCATATGTCAAATTATATATTTTTATTGCCTATGTTCAATTTACTTACTAACATAAAAAAACAACACTGAAGGGATCTGCATTTCTACTGGACTTTGGATTATAGGAGAGAAACTGTATGTAATTAAATCTTTTTAATGGCTTTGTATTGGGCTGAAACTGAATCAAGCTTATCCCTAGAGCTTAGTGTGACAAAGAATGGAGAAAAAAAGTCATATTTTTTTGAACTTTCACGCTGTTGGATTTAGACTTACAGCTTCATGAGTTTTTAGTGGTGTTGCAATGAAGTGCCACAAGACAAGCCATCTGTGCAGCCTGGGCTGGGCTGGGCTCCTGTGCTCCCCACAGCAGCAGCCAGCCCAGGGCTCCTCTGCCAGCACCAGGACCACACTCAGTGCTGGGCTTCAGCATCCAGCCCCTTGGAGCCAGCCCCACAGCCTGCCCAGAGGCTGCTCCTGGTACTCTTAATCCATCTCTGCTCTGGCCACCCCTGTTTACTGCTCTGTCCAGGAGGCTGATGGAGGAATGGCTTTGCCAAGGGGGCAGAGCTGGGGGACAAGTGTTCCTCCCTGGACATTGCATGGCTTCTACAAAGCTGCTGCTCCAGGTGACAGATGGAGCAGGCATACACTCCTTCCCTGTCAAAAGTCCAGCTTTCTTCTTCCATCTCATTCCTGTTACCCTTTCCCACCAAGTTTTAAGGTGAGGAGGAATGAGGATAGGCAGTGCCCAAGATACATGTCTCCTGTCTTGCCCACCTTCCTCCTGTCTTCACAACTGCTCCATTAATAGTATCTCTCAGATACACACTATATTGAGGAATACCAACATTATTGCACTTCTTCTAAACAACTGTATTGTAAAAAAACCCAATCAGTGAACAAATGTGTTGTGAAAGAGGAGCACTCATGACTGGTAGTGTGTCTCAAACACCCTAGTAACTAAGGGTACTGATGTCTGAGGTTGAATTCCCAGCTTAAAAGCAGTTGTTTGAACCCATCTCTTGTTTAAGAGCAATAAAGGATTACTTCAATATTTGTATCAATTACTTCAATATTTGGATATATCTGTCAATGATAGATAGATGTGAGAAAATAAAGCATCTCTTACTCAGATAAGGAGGATTCTCTTCCTGTGAGTAACAATTACACACTCTGTCTCCAAAGCCAGTTTCCATAACTAACTTTGCTCATGACGTGAGTGTTTAGTAGTGTCCATCCGTCTCTGGCCAGCTAGGTAATAGATATGGGTTTCCTTTTGAACCACTCATCTCTGAAAACTGAAGATGCACATGATCCCTTAAAAATAAGACATGAACATCACAGGAGTTTACTTACATTTTTAGTACATCACTATGTTTCTTGAAGCAAAGGTATCTGTGCCAGGAATAGTCTCCAATATTTTTTATTTCTCCATATTGAAGTATTAACAAATAAATATTTTTGTTTTCTCCACATTATTTTGCAGCCTTTCAGTACCTTAAAGGGGCTTGCAAAATGGAGGGAAAGTGATTTTTTTTCCAAGCACAGATAGTGATAGGACAAGGAAGACTGGTTTTAATCTAAAAGAAGGAAGATTTAGATTAGATGGTAAGAGAAAGTTCTTTAATGTGTGGGTGGTGAGGCAGTGACAGAGGTTGCTCAGAGAAGCTGTGGGTGCCCCATCCCTCAAAGAGATCCAGGTCAGGTTGGATGGGGCTTTGCACAGCCTGGTCTAGTGGAAGATGTACCAGCCTATGGCAGGGAATGATCTTTAAGGTCCATTCCAATCCAAGACAGTTTATGATTCTTTGATTCTATGATGTAACATTAGATGCTGCAGCTGGAGTTGCACTGGTTATGCCTTATTACATTTAAGAGGTCTTCTTAATATTCCCTCTTGAATATTGCTTTTTGTTTTCTCCACCATTTCATATTTTTCTCTCCTTATTAGTCTTCTTTATTTTCATCCCATTTACAACTTTTTTTTTTCATTTTCTCACTACATCTGTATAAGAAACACCATAAGCATTTTACAGCTATGTAAAAAGATTCGAAAATATCCTTTCTAGCACTTAAAACAGTGTTGAAAATAAACTTGAAAGACAAGCTTCCTATGTATATTGGAATCCTGCAGCACTGTGGAACTGTGTGAGTCCAAACACAGCCATTTAAAAGCCAAGACAAACAAGAAAGGGAGTCTATTAATCCCAGCTCCCCTGGGTATCCATGGTCATTCATTTACCCATTTCTGGACGTGTAGTAGACTTTGAACAGACAGGGTGGCCAAGTTCTTTTGCCAAATGAGTTGGAAACAGAAAATCATTTGACAATCCAGTACAAACAGAGAGCAGCCGCCTTCCAGAATTGTCGTAAGGGGATTTCAGAATGGTCTGAACACCAGGGAAACAGGCAGACTGACAGCTGGGCCACAGCACCATTGGAGAAGGGATATCAATCTGAATGAGACTCTGCCTTGGGAGTGTTTTGTGGCAGGGAGGGGGTTCCTTGATTTTGAACCAGTCCTGGGTACTGGTGATTTTCCTCTCTCAAAATCCATCACAATATGCCATTAAAGACATAACGTAAAGGAAAATCCCATTACGGGTTTGCAGTCAGTTCCTGAGGCCTGGTTCAGCTTTCAAGCAGTCTCTTACTGGTGCCAACACAATTTGCATCCAGTAAATACTGAATTAGAATATAAGGATTTTCTTCATTACCATGAATTGGATGACAAATTACTTTTGAATGTACTGTCTGCCAGCACACCATCCAGAAATGTGTGTATTTTGATATGAAGCTCTAATTTCTCATTGTTCTCCAGCATTTATAATAAAAAGTCTTTCCAGAAGGCAAAGGGTTTGAATGGAAGAAAACAAATCTTGAAAAATGGACGAGTGCCTCAAAATCTCAAAGGCATTTTGCTGCCTCCATCGAAAGCAAATGCTCTTCTAAAAAAATGCTTCTTATATGCATAGTCCAAATCTTACTTTTTATTAGTGCATGGCTATGTCCTTGAAAGTTGTTTTCCAAATCTGAAAGGTCTGATTTTATAACACATTATATATGCATATTTAAACACCATTAAATGTTAGCCTTTCAAATTAACAAGTCCTTTCTGAAATGCTTCATGAGAAAGGACGTTACAATTAGTTTAATAGTGTCTTTTCTATTCAAACTCTCCACAGGAAGAGAAATGGGTTCTCAGATTATCCATTATTTTTAGATCATTTAAGCAAAGGGTTCACAGAATTCATATCAGCAAACAAAATTTAATGATCATAACTTTTCCAAAAGTAGATGAGAGATTGCCATTGAGTAGTAAAGTAAACAGAAAATGCAGAATAACTTCACAAGCACTGGTCAAACTGGGCCACTCAGGTTTGTCCACAAGTGGACAAGACAAAATGAGATGAAAATGAGAGAGATGAAAATATTTCATTATTTCATTATTTCATTATTTCAGTTTTACATTGCATCAGATCTTTTGCATCAGAACTTTTTTACATAGTAAAATAACCTAAAATTAAGAACTAATAAATGCAAAGTATCTAAAATCAAACATTTTGTTTCAAAATAAACTACATTTATTATATTATTATTTTTAAAATTTATCTTTTTATTAAACTAATGGGGCTTTTATGATTTTTAAATTGCTCTACAAAATTCCTTCTTTGTCCTGCTCTTCTTGTCTTTGGCTCATCCTTCTTCCACACTCCACCTGTGAAACTCCCTCTGCTTTTGGCTTCATTTGTCTGAGGGGTTTTGTACCCATCTTTCATCTGACACAACAAAGACATGAAAAATGCTGTAAGGGAGGGAAGGGCCAGGAAGAGTCTCTGGGAGGTACCAGCCTTTCCAGGAGACCATTCCTAGCAGCAGGTGCTCCAGAGATCAGTTTGAGAAATGAGCCTGTACCTGCAGCCAGGGCAGAGGTGAAGCACCTTAGGTGATAAGGATGGATGGAAGTGGCTCTCTCCTATGATCTCAAGCAATCCATTGCAGCCTTTGAAAGCCAGATGTGTTTTAGTCCAACATCTTGCTGCAAGATGTTCTGCCTGGCCTTTGCAGCCTTTTCTAGAATCTGCTTAATTTGCCTTGTCAATGCATTTGGCTTTATGCATATTTTACTGTCATTAAAATATTTGTTTTCTCCTAGCTGAGTCTTGCTCATACAAAAGAATTGCAGCCTTTTTCAGTCCATTTAAAGCCACATGATAGAGTTTAAAAGGTTTCATTACCACTAATTGTAATTAATGGTTAAAACCCTTCATTTAGGCCTTAAACTAACTCATTTTTATGGATCACAATGGCAGTGGTGCCTTGGGATCAGCACTGAAATGTGCATTTAGTCTCCCGGTGCCCTATTTCATTCTCTATTTTTCTGTTTCTTCTCATGCTGCGTCTCATTTATTTTATCCAAAAGTTTATGGTGTTGTTTATTCTTTTCAAATAACTGTCTTTTCAACTAGACTTGCCTGGAGAATGGGCCCAATGCTGCAAGTTTTTTGGCTTCTTTCCTAGGATTAGTGGTTTCCTGTTGGAAATTTGATTTAATATAAATAACAAAGCTTATGCTTCTGAGCAGTGAGTTTACAAGGAAGAACACAATATTAAGCATAGACTGCATCTGTTTAATTCCTACTCACAGTTTTCATCTTCCTTGAAAAATAAGAACATCTAACTAAAAATTTTTGTTGCTTTCTATGCAATAAAACACTTTTTTCCCTTCCTAATCAGTGAGATTAATCCGAATATAAGTGTAATGGGAAAAAACATTGTCTGAATTGATGCTGCCTGTCATACATGTCAATAAACTTCCAGGCCTGTAATTAACTATTCAAGTACATTAAGGAAGAGTCCAACCTGGGTGAAAATTGCACCTGTCCTGCATCAGTAATCTCCCTTTTAACTCTGTACATTTCTTCAACCCCAGGTCCTTATTTCTACAGACAAAAGCCTATAGCTAGGAGACTGCAGCTGTCAGAGGTTGAGCAACCACTGCAGTAATCCGGGCGAGCCAGGGCAGCAACACAGCAGCATTTCTTGTTAACAGAAGTGCTCTGGACATTTCTCTGCTGCTGCCTCAGGCATGTACCCCACATTTAGTGCTTCTAAACCCGTGATTTTGAGGCTAATCCCGTTCAGTCACAAAGAGATCTTTATTTTAAAAAAGCAGGAAACTTTACACAGTTCTCCCGGGCAACATGGCAACATCCTTTGCTCCATGTGAGTATTTCTTCTCAGTTAAGTCTTTGTTTCCAGTCCCAGGAGGCCCAGGTGCTGAAACATCTGGCAGAGAAGAGAGAACATGAGCGAGAAGTGCTTCAAAAAGCTTTGGAGGAGAACAATAACTTCAGCAAAATGGCAGAGGAAAAGCTGATACTGAAAATGGAACAGATCAAAGAAAACCGTGAAGCTAATTTAGCTGCTCTTATTGAACGCCTCCAAGAGAAGGTAAGCACACCCTCACTTCTCACCTTAGACTCGAGAGGAAAATCTAATCAACATTTTGCAGAGATGTTGTGCATGGCCCTTATCTCAGTTGCTACACTTGAGTTATTTTTAAGTCAGACTTACTGACACCTGTCTAAACCACCACTCACTTTGAAAAAGAACTGAAGTGCTACAGTCACACAATCACAGGATGGTTGAGGTTGGAAGGGCCCTCTGGAGATTATCTGCTCCAACCCCAGGCTCAAGCACGGCCACCCAGAACCAGTTGCCCAGGACCATGTCTAGGTGGCTTTTTAATATCTCCAAGGATGAAGACTCCAATTCCACTCTGGGCAACCTGTGCCAGTGCTCAGTGACCTCACAATGAAAAAGTGTTCCCTGATGTTCAGAGGAAACCTCATGAGTTTTAGTTTTTGCCCATTGTCCCTGATCATGTCACTGGGCACCACTGGAAAGATCCTGGCTCTGTGTTCCCTTCATTTAGGTATTTACAGATACTTGTAAGATCCTCCTGAGCTGCCTCCAAACTGAACAGTCCCAGCTCTCTCAGACCTTCCTCATAGCAGAGGCTGAGAGATGCTCTTAATCTTCATGGCCCTTCGCTGGACTGTCTCTAGAGAAAGGTTGATTTTCTAGCTTTTAAGAAGTCCTGTGAACAAATGAAAGGTCACTTATGTTTAGATTTCAGCTTCTAACAAAAGTCACTGATCAAATCAAATAACTGCCCTATGTCTGTAATTCTTAGTTTCTCAGAGGAGAAAGATGAAAAATTATTAGGAAAAAATCTTTCATATACTGCCAAAGAGGTCTGTCTTTCCACAAGTTTTGCAAGGAAGGCAGTAAATTTTCCTATGGAGATCTTTGGTACAGCCAGAGGAAACAGAGAAATCACAAACCCTAGACGTAGGATGAAGTATGCCCTTCTCCAAAAAAACCTTCCACACAAGGAAGAGAAACATGCAAATAAAGATTTAGAAGTGTTAAGAAAAAAATTAATTAATTCTGTATGAGTCATCTCTTGTTTCTCTCAGTAATGAGCTTTCTAATATACTAGTAAATTGGCTAGAGAAAATAGGTCTCAGAGGTTTTCAAGGAGATCCCCATAAGCACCTCTACATCTTTGATGCAGACAAAAGCTTTGAGAGTAGGAAAGAAACAACAGAATCCAAAGGATGATGCTACAAGTAACTACACAAACAGGATAATTCTTGAGCTTAAGAGCTATAGCAAGACTGCTTGACGTTTTTGCATTAGCTTCATTTGCAGGCACATACCCAGACCTTATGAAAAAAAAGAGAAAAGCAAATTAGCTGTCCTCGAGGCCCAAAAGGAAGTGGGAAGGACAGCTGATGCATCTCTCTGTCCTAGGTTAATGTTAACAGACTGTTAAACCCTGTTTTCACAGAAATGAAATGGCATATATACATGAAACCCAAGACTTCTGAGGAAAGATGACAGTAACTCACTTGGAAACATTTGCACTGACCAGTAATTAAAAAATACAATTTTGCCAACACCAAAACATCGAAAGCAAACATAATTTGCCATCATCAAAAGTGAGAAAAAGAAGTGAGATATCTGGTTCCAAGTCTTCCAAAGTTATGCAGAGCTGTGGGTTCCCCAAGGTATTGGTGTCTAGAAGCTACTGCAGAGGTAACTTCTGTACACTGCAGTTAATAGGAACACCAAGCAACAAATCCCTTATAAAATCTAGCATTCAGTATTACAGGTCTTTCAAGGGCTGATTTTCAGGCTGTTAGTGCAGTAGGTGGTATTCTTTATTATAGCCAGAGCAAGAATCAAGAGGACAGGTAGCTTCAGTGTTCAGACTAAGGAGATATTTGAGACGTTCAGGTAGACACTTACCTCATTGTAACTAAGTTCTTAGATCTTTATTAAAGTTCCTAAATATCACAGATAACAGAGTTACTAACAATATGCAGGCAATTAATTCCTTACTCATCCTTCCCTATATGCAGTTTAATATCCAATATTCAAAGGGCAAATGTGAGCATGTGGCACATTTTATCCTGCAAAGCAGCATCTCCTTTACATGACCCTTTTAAATGAAACTCTGTGAGGTTCTGAGGATTATAAGGCCATATCAGATGAAAGACTGAGCTCCAGAGTAGGAGTAGAAAGTAAACACAAAACGTGCCTCAGGCTGGTCTGGTGGATGACACCTCTCCCGTGTTGCTTCTTTTAAAGATGTTTGTGCTGTGAAACAAGCATCAAATGCATGACCTAAAACAGATTGTCAGCATGAACCTGCCTGGGCAGGTGGAACGAGAAAAAGATTTGATTTTTCCCTTCTTGATGTTTTCCAGGAGAGGCATGCTGCAGAGGTCCGTAGAAACAAGGAGCTCCAGGTGGAACTGTCTGGCTGAAAACAGCAATGGTGGATGTGACCCATCCCCACCATTAGTAAACTCCCCCTGCCTATATTATTATGGATCATGCGATATAAGTATGGGAAATGTATGACGTGGTTTAAAAAAAAAAAAGGTAAAAATCAAGAACTCAATAAAAAACTTTAAAAAAAGAAACAAAAAAAATAAAAACAATGCGGTCTCTTTGCAGAATGATTTGCTTGATGTTTAAAAAACTTGGATCTTATTTTGTAAATACTTACATTTTTGTTAAAAAATACAATTATTGCATTATGCAAGTTATTTCATAATCTTACATGTCCTGTAACAGGCTTCTGATGTTGTCTATTTCCACTCGGTTGAATTTGCTGGGTCTGTTCATTTGAAGCACCTCATGTCTAATTCCATTCCCTGCGACTTCTCATTCCAACCACCATGAGGTCAGTAGTAGTTCTATGGTGCTAGAGACCAGTCATTGCCTAATAACCTAGACTGCTTTGCCATCAATAAGCTTTCTTGAAACAGTGACTAGATCACAGGTATTGTGACTTCACGTTCAGCTGTCCAAGACAAAAGGCTCTTAAAATGATTTTTCAAATGCAACTTATGATGCAGGACTCTGTACTGCTCTGTACAATTGAATGTTGAATTGCCACGTAGTGTGTTTGTTGCCTCTGCTTTTTGAGGTGAGAGGCAACAAAAACAGCTGTGCAACAGAATGAAATCAAGCAAGATCAGTTTGAGACAAATTTAAGAGGCACATTGTAACCATCGAGCTGTGACAAATTTTGGATGATGCCAAACAGCCATACAAATGCTAATTGTAAAGTGAGCTTAATTCACCACTTGGAAATTTATTGATGGAGCAACTAATAGATAGCATCAAGTGGCTTTATCTGTAGGTGCCATGATCTATGATACTTATCTGATGCTACCACATTACATGTGTAATATAGTACAAGAGGCTACCCAATATTTCACCTGGAACCCATGAGCCAATTGTTACCTTTTTTTTATGACACTGCTGACTTCCATCCATCATGACCTTTACTCTTCAGTGTTAGCCAACCCTACCTAGTGACAGACATCTAGGACTAAGAGGGCTGAAGCAGGAGGAATGACTAGACAGGGTGCTTGTGCCAAGTACAATATCACCAAACCTAACACATCATCCCCAAAATAGCTGCAGTTTTGAAGTTGTCCCTACCCCCCTGGAGGTTGCTGCCTGCATATTCTACTCTTCATTAGTGCTATTTTCCTGTATGTCATTGTGAGCAAGCTGTGATTAATAAAGAATTGGGGTTCTGTGAACTGAAAAAGGGCTTGTTTCTTCTCTCGCTCCATTACGCCTCTGGTATGTAGGGGAAGTGTAAGGGGAAAACTTAATCTAGTCATGAAAGCATGGAAATGAGACTTAAACAACACCTATTAATAAACCAGGCCTATTTCTCTACTAATATGGGACTAACCCCTGCTATGCATTTTCCAGTCCTTAGGCTGGTTGTTTTTAAAGATTAGCATATAAACTGAGCCTGTAAAAGTGACTTCTAGCACCAAGTTTATTAAAAAGAACTAGCTATATACACATGCACATGCACTCCTTAATCCTGACTAAACACTGGGGGAAAAATGGAATTTGGGGAAAGAAAAATAAATAATGTATCTCTGGCTACATACATCAATAACTACAACAAGATTCTGGGTGTTAACACGCTGGTTTTCAGGGTAGAAAATATTAATTTATAGGATTTATTGAAGAACAAAATCACTTGGGTATCTGCTGAGCTACAGAGCTGAGATATAAAACTGACTCAGACCCCATTTTCAACTGGACAAGTGATAAAGAATTATCTCTAGGATTAGTAAAAAACTAAACTAATTACTTGAAGTCATCAAAGTGGCATCATTTACTTGCTTTTTAAGAGAGATGGACTTTATGCTCCAAGTCTGCAACAGTCAGTTTTTTATTTTAGTAGACTACATTTTTTCGGAGCCAAGAGATGGCCTGCAGTCAAAAAGCAGCAGAAGTTGAACCTGGAGAAAGGCTGTGAGCTCAATTCTGTGTGCAGTGAACTCAGTACCACAGAATGAAATGAGTACTCCAACTTGTTAAGGCAGCTGGGTCTTCTTGCCTAAATTACTTATCTTTCTCAGGAAATTACCAGAAGTAAACCTGGCATAGAAGCCAGATCACAGACATTGAGTCTGGAAGATATGAGCTTCAATGTTGCCAAGCCTATAAAGTTTGTATATTGCTTTAAGCCCCAGTTAAAAAAAGGACATTACTGTAATTAAATTTAAGCTCCAGGATCTTAGCTTGATGGCTTGTAGATTCTGCTTTCATTTCCCAATGGCAAGCCACTTACAGTTTTCCCTGTTCATTGACTTAACAAATTCTGGTAGTACTTCAAGCCCTTTTCCTATTTGTTTTCCTGGCTATGGTTGCTCAGAGAACAAGCCAAGAACAAATCTCTGGTGCTGAGCCACACGGCAACCTGCATCACTTCCACGGGGTTCAACTCTCTCCCCTCACAAAAAAAGGGTGTCCACACCCAAAGTGCCAACTGGGATGGTCTCCAGCACACTCTTACCCAGCCACAGAACTGGGCTTTGCCTGGGAAGTGCTTCTCAACAGGTACCAAGGTTGCATTAGGGAAAAGAGTGAAGAGCCAGACAGTGGGAGCACAGCTGCCCCAAATCACAAACCATGCTCTGCTCCTGCTCACTTGGCTCTTTGAACAGTGGAGGGTCTACAGTTTATTTTATTAATATGTAACTATGCTTTGAAAGCCTGTTTGGAAGTACACTGCCTATTTAATCTCTAATAGCAAAAAGAAATATCTGGAGACCTGCAGGCATGGCCATTTCCTTTTTTTACTCCTGTTTCCTTACATTTCCTTATATTTTGCTTCAGTACTGCCTTTCTAGCTCCTCCCTGCTTGTGCTAGCTAAAGTGTAATGTTGCCATGGGTCTCTCTTCATGCTACAGATAAAGAACCTCCTTGAAAAGTAATATAAGTATAAAACACCTTATTTTTAAAATATTATCATTATGGTGAGACAGGGCTTTTTTAATTCAACAGCAACCAGAGGATTCAGGGCTTTTAGGTCAAAAAATTTAGGCTTCTTCTTTGATTAACTGTAGATGCCCAGGTCCATGCCATGAACTGTGGGTAGCTGCTGCTGAACTGCAGACCATTTTCCACAGGCTGCCTGAAACCTCCCACGGGATGGGAGGGAGGCTGGAGCACTGGCATTGCACCACACAGACATTTCCTCCTTTCACTGGGTTGTATGATGGCTCAGAAGCTGGGCAGAGCTGTGCAGCACGTCTAGAGAGGCGCTTGTGGCCTCTGACCTCTGCAGGTCCAAGGACTGCCACTCCAGGGGTGGGCAGGGTTCCATTTCCTCTTGGTTAACTCATCAGTTGTGCCAAAGCTGCCACGAGGTGACAGCCTGAGTAATCAAACAGGAAGGCTCAAACCTGTCATAATTCTTGTGATCCTACCAAAGCCACAAAATTTATGCTCAAGCCAATTCATAGAATCCTAGAATCATTTACATTGGAAGAGACATTTAAGATATTGGGTCCTGGCATCATTAACCTGGTACTGCCAACTCCACCACTAAACCACATCCATAAGTGTCACATCTACACATCTTTTAAATACCTTCAGGGATGGAGACTTCTGTTCCAATGCTTGATAATCGTCTTTGTGAAGATTTTTTTCCTAATATCAGAGTCACAGAATCACAGAACCCTTTATGTAGGAAAAGGCCATTTGGTCCAAACTATGACCAAACACCACCATGTCAACTAGACCATGGCACTAAATCCATGTCTAGTCTTTCCTTAAACACATCCAAGGATGGTAACTCCACCACATCCCTGGGTAGCCCATTCCAATATCTAATTACCCTTTCTGTGAAGAATTCCTCCCTAAGTCCAGTCCGAACCTTTCTTGGCACAGCTTTATGCTGTTTGCTCTTGTACAGTCACTTGTTACCTGGAAGAAGAGACCAATCCTGCTAAAACCTCCAAATATTTCCAAAGTCAGGAGGCTTGGATGTACGGTTTAAATCCATCACCAGTTCAGAGCTTGAAAACAATGCCTTTTCTTTCCTCTTTGTTATCATGCTTCTTGTCACATGGAAGGTCTTTGTTGCTTTGTTTTGAATGTCTAGAAGAAAATCCTAACCCTTCTATAGCCAAATAGCAATGTCTGCCCATTCCCCCACTCCAGAATTCCCAAACATGTGATTGATGTACAGCAGCACCGTACACACACACAGTTGCCTGCCTGCCTGCCATCTAGCAGCCCTGTCAGAGAGATGGGCTCTGTGGTCAGCACAGGAAAGAGTTTTACTCCCAGCACCTAAACTATGCAGAGAAGAGAGGTACTTCTCTCTCCTCTCCCAGAAGGAGAGAGGCGTTAGGGCAGCATGAACATTGTTCTCATCCCACCACATCAAACCAAACCCTCCCATGAAGTGTTGATGGAGAGAAGCAAGGATTGCACAGGAACGGGCAGGCCTCACCTCCATCTGGCAGCACATGCCCTATTCTGGGCATATTCCAGCAGTGGGAAGAGGAGACGTTCACTCTCAGAAGGGAGATCACCAGGATGATATCAGCATAATTTTAGGCCCCGTTCGCTGTGCCCCAGGGCTGGTGCCACAGCGATGTCGGTGCAATACTGCCATGCAGTGGTCCGAGTTGCAAGGGGCAGCATCTCTGAATACACCACGAATTGAGTGCAAGGGTTTCCTCTGAAGGATATCCATTCCATCTGCTGCACAGTTTACACTTCATATAAGCGTGGCTTTGAATAACGTGGCTTTGAAATTTGAAGCCTGAGTCCAGACATTTTCAGGTTTAAACTCTTTTGTAACAGGAGTGGCATGACCCCGGAGAGCTGTAAGTCCAAAGAAAAGACTGATATTTTTGTGTGGAACATGGAGCAGCCAGAATCACAATTATTGCAACACCACCATCAGAAGCACCCCTGACTATGATAATTCCTGCATTACTGAAACTTCAAATATGTCTAGAAAGCAACAGAGTGCAGAGCAGCCAGCTCAGAAGAAAGACTGAGATACTGATAAAAGCAATGTCTGAAGTACATGAAAGGGCAAAAGAAGCTACGTCAGAAACCATCAGCAGATTAGAGGCTAAATGAACTGTGAAACAAATCTCACATTTGAAAAGTAGTTTTCATCTCCTTGTGAAGGAGAGAGCATGGTCATCCTTGAAGCTCTCTCCCTTGAAAAACACTGAACTCTTTCTCCATTCCCACACCAGTACTTAGAAATAGGGCACAAGACAGAGGAACCTAAAATCCAGCCTATACTATATATATATATGTGTATATCTGTGTGTATGTTATCCATAGCTCTGTGAGCAATAGGAACCAGAATATCCTTGGATTATGCCACGGATTGGGGGGTTGTCCAATGTACAGTAAAATGCTTGTGCTCTAGCCATTCAAAATTCCAGTGCTATGCTGAAGCTCTGATGCCATCTGACCTTCTAGCTTTCCTCCAGGGAAATTAATGGAAATTCCTTTTTTTTATTCAAAGACCATAGGAATACATATAATTCATAATCTAGTTAGGGAAATATTTGTCTGCTTCAGGTCTACAATATAATGCCATGCTCCCCTGATTTTGGATGGCAGTAAATAGCTGCTGGAAAATGTCTTCCTGCTGTAATAGTTTGGCTTTGGTTAAATGGGTCACAGAAAAGGGAGATCCTGGGCAACCCTTGAAGATGGAGACATGAAAGGCATTATCCCAGATACAGCCCAGTCACAAGTGTGATATAAGGAAACAGCCCAGCTGCAACTTAAATTTCTTTTAGCTATTATAGTTGCAATGGATTTTTAAACAAACTTTGAAAAATAGGTTCACTCTATCAAAATATATTTTTAAAACATTAACTCTTAAAAGACACAGCTTTCCAAGAAGTCATTTAGATAATAATTTCTACATATTCACAAAAGTTGAGAAATATCCCCATGTACAACTGCTTCTGACCAGAAGATGGCAATCTCTTATTATTTAATAGGCAACTACAGAAGGCAAATTTTATTTTGAAGAGCCTTTCAAGCTCTGCAGGATCCTGAAATCCTACTATGTGGAGTCTGATGTTCTATATTTACCCTAAAATATGGATTTGGGTTTATATAAAACATAAAAGACAACACTTTTTTCCTCGGCCTAAATTCATTTCTTTTGCTACATTTCCTTAAAAATACAGCACTGGGTAGACATTTAAAAGAAACTAAAGGATAGGGTAGCCATATGAATAAACAGGTTAATATTACCTGTTCCTTAGTCTGGAGCTTAGAGGCTGATTCCTGCTCCTAGCAAGTCTGAAACAGCTCTCCTGAGTACTGGACGAAAGCAGGAAAACATCTCTGCTCTTCAGACAGAATCCATGCAGGCTGGAAAAGGGTGATGCTCACAGCATAAGAAACTGGAATATCCCTTCCTGCACTGTGTTTTACACTTAGATGTTTGCAAATGATGAAAAAAAATGGTGGAAAGCATTGGCATATGAAGAGCTGTCCATGAAGAGGTTGCACAGATTGCATTTTTTCCTGACACAGGTATTAGCTTGGGAGCAGCACTAGATAAGAGCACATCTGCCTCCAGGGACGAGTTTGGAGGCAGCACAGCTGCTTGCTTGCAAAACAGAGTCTGTGCTCAGATTAAGCTTCTGTCAGACCTTGGATGTCCCCAGGAAGGGCCAGCTCAGTCTGCCTTGTGCCATGCTCCTAGGACACCCTGCCCATGCTGGAGAGAGCCTGACTCACCCAGCCTGATGCACCCCCTTGGGTGCTTGTCCATGCAGGCACAGCCTGCGGCAGAGCTGTAGGGAAAGATTTCTGGGAAATACTGAGAAGGAGGAGGCTGATGGCTGCCACTGAGAGGCAGCAGCAAATTGCCGGCAGCAGCAAATTGCCAGCAGCAGCCAAGCTAGGGGAGAACAAAGGTGAAGCTGGAGGATGGTGCTTCTGCTCTGAATTTCCTCATCCCTGGCACCTCAGGAGGGGTCCTGTGGGAAGGTGATCCACGCATGGATGCCATGGTTTAATCCAACAGGCAACTAAACACAGCACAGTGGGATGAAGGAGAAAACTGGGGGTAAAAAAGTAAAATTCATGAGTTGACAGTTTTATAGGACATAAATTGAAAGATAACAATTATTATTATTATTATTATTATTATTATTATTATTATTATTATGCTATACTAAAAAAGGGATGCACAATTCAATTGCTCATCACCTGTTGACCAATGCCCAGACAACTCCCAATTTTATATACTGAGCATGATATCATAAGGTATGGAATATCCCTTTGGGCAATTGGGGTCAGCTGATCCAGCTGTGTCCCCTCCCATCTCCTGTACTCCAGCCTTCTCAAAGTGGTGTGGTGTGAGAAGCTGAAAAGTCCTTGGCTTAGAGAAAGCACTGCTCAGCAAAACATCAGTCTATTATCAACATTGTTCTCACCCTAAATCCAAAACACATCATGGTACAAGCTACTAGGAAGAAAATTACCTCTATCCCAGCTAAAACCAGGAGAGCAGGGTCCCAGGGCGTCCTGGGACCTGCACTCTGAACCCATCCAATATCCTTTCCAGCACTGGCACGCTGCAGGGTGTGTGCCATGTGCTCCCCAGCTCACAGTAGGTCATCAGCACTGGGCATCATCTGCTTGAACTCTGGCCAGCTGTTGGCTCTGTATTAGAGCTGACTGTGGAAATGATGCGACTTCTGCATATCAGAGTGCATTTTTACCCTCATGTTTTACACAATAATCAGGTGCTTGGACTGGTTTTAAAAGCGTAATTTTTTTTAACCTATGAAAGGATTGATGATGAGTTTTTGAAGGCACACAGGCATTGCTGTTCTCTAGGGAGTGCACCTCCACAGCTTTGATACAGCAAGCACTTGGATGCTGAAGCACAGCTACACAGGCTCCAGCTCACCCAGAGATGCTACTGCTTACTGCTGCAAGCATGGAGCTCTGCCACAGATTTTATGGAAAAATTGAATATTTTCTATGTTTTAATACTGGAAAAAAAGTCCCCTCTTTTTATTTGGATCAATAAAATACATGCACTGCTTTTTCACTAGCCCATTTTTCTCCTTTCTGAGAGAAATTAGGTCTTTATTAGTTTCGAGGTGAAAAATGCCCTGCCCTGAAAGGGAATTGCTCCTTTCTCAGGTACTGTAGCACAGGACCACTATGCAGTTAGATACTGTTTTACCTGCAGTCTTCTATGGATTCTCCAGGCAAAGAGAGAAAGGAAAGAGATTTCTAAACTGAAGATAGGTTCTTTCCAGGGATGTGGAACACACAGATCTAACCTGTGTATCTCCTTTTCTTTCCATCACATTTCAGACTATTTCTCAATAGACTTAAAGGAAGGATAAAAGCAAGAAGTCAGCCAAGTATTCCAGCTTCCTGAGGAACGCCTGCATTTTGGAGCTCTAAAGTCCTGTGCCCAGCATAGGATGATGTGCAGGTCTGAGGGGTGAGCAAAAATGAATGATTAAACAGGAACACACAATTTTCTAAGCAGCATCTTGATTTCTGCAGAAAGGGGTATTGCACTTTCTCTCCCAGCAGTGGAAATCAACCACAAATACTTTGATATTGAATCCTGGCATGGCTATGCCCATAAACTTAATCTTTCTTGGTTTGTCTAACATGGGAAAAATTATCTTCCTCCTTATTCTGCTCAGTGATTTATTCATTATTTTGGTGTTAACAATGATTTATTTTTTTCTCACTAGTCTTGTAGTAGAAGATATAGTTGGCTGAACTATTACCACAAAAAAGCTTTTGCACAATGCATATTTATCTCACTAAGAAAAAGTTTGAAGTATGACGTTGCATCTTTGCAGCACTATGAAGACAGTATTGTTCTCCAAATGACCACTATGTTCACAGTGGTCTTAAAAGAAAGCAGATAGAAATGAAACACAAAATTATCTCCATTACACTTAGGCAGACAAGAACTGGCTGAAAATAGAGGTGCAAGTAGATAAAGTTGCAGTTTTATTCAGCAACTGGTCTTAAAGAAAGACCATACATTTGAGATACTAAAATGCCTAGAGAAGTGTCAGAACAACTTCCGTTTTCTCAGAATTAGGTAAGACTCATGAATGCAACCATCCTTATGGGTATTTCTGAGAAAAAGCCTAGAGATGGTCATAAATAAAGCAAGAGGCTTTAAGAAGACAAAATCAAGTAGATATGTGGGTGAAAATACAAATATTCATTGTAATTATGACACTGCATGAGGTAGCTGCTCACATCAACAGAGGTAACCCTGTCAGTAACTGCAGATATTTTAAGAAATTTAAGTACAAGGAATCCACTCTGGCATTACAAATACAACATTTTCCATGGGAAGACTACCAGTCAGCTTGCTACTGGAGAAATCATCATCTACATCGCTTCATAGGTGTTAGCTATGATATGTCTCTAAAGCCATACAATCTACAAAGCATTGACAACTCCATATGGAATCATAAATTATTTTCACATACTTATCAAAAGCCAGCCAGATGGGCGCGTGGTTCTGGTGAAAATGTCTTGCACTCAGACAGCTGCAAATTCTCAACCACCAGTAACAGGTTTTAAACGGACTCTGGAAAGTTGCTGGAAGCACAGATAATGTTCCTATAAGTGTTATTAAGTCCAAGAAAATTCAAAGAAGAAATTAAAGCTTCTCTAATTCTGCCTTCTCACTCACAGTTCAGATGACTTGAATGCTACCTATCTTAGTTAAGTGGGCTCCTCTCGTGACCCAAGTCCCCAGACAGCTGCCCTGGGTTTCCTTGCAATCTGCTCATCCTCTGAGTAAGCCTGTGTATGGCACTGGGCTGCATTTGGTACAGCAATCACATGAGAATGAGAGAATGGGAATCCATTAAATTCTCGAGTGCTATTGAATATTTCGGGAAGGACACTCCCCCCTTACTACAAACTGCTTAATATTTTATGGAAAAAGAGATCTCAGAGGCCATAGTAGAGAAAAATACCTAAAGGAGCAAGCAGAGATTTTCTAAAATACATTTTAGCTTACACCATGTTATATATTTTGTCCATCATGACATAAGATAACACAGATGCTGGTAGAAGTGTTTCATGGCAAATGCAGGTCATTCTTTGGGATTTGGAACAGGGAATAAAGTAACAAACAACAAGGTAACACATCATTTTTGGTGTTGAGACCTCATCAATTCATGTGCGCTTCTTGAAACAGTGCCCTGTGGAAACCTGTTTAAGTCACACACAAGGAATTGCACAGAATCCAGTACTTGTCAAACTGAAGTTCTCCTACATGAAGAATTAACTTTGGCTCTCAAAATCAGCTGTGGATCTGCAAAATTACTTATGGATAAGTTTATTTCCCTTTCTTTCCCATCAATCACAATCTGATTTACTTAATTTACTTAAGCCAGGACCTCTTTTATGGATTCTTAAAAGAGAATGGATAACGGGGAGACTTAGCTGGGCACTGGGAAGAATTTCTTTACCAAGAGGGTGGTGAAGCATTGAAACAGCCTTCACAGGGACGTGGTCAAGGCTCCAAGCTTGTCAGTGTATAAGAGGCATTTGGAAAACGCCCTTAAAAACATGCCCTAACTTTTGGTCAGCGCTGAGTGATCAGAAGGAGATGATCACTGTAGGTCCCTTCCAACTGAAATTGTCTATTCCATTTTATTCTATGCTATGCTATGATGAAATGACTGTGGCATTCTGAACATATATGGAATTTTTTAACTGGACACCACTAGTGAGCAGTGCAAATTTTTTGTTTCCATTAGCATTTAATTGGTTTGATTGTTCATGTTTTCACCCCTGAGAGAATACTGAACTAATATTTGGTGGTGAAACAATATCTTGTTTTTTCTTATTCTAAAGAAAAACGGATGGTGATACAACAGCTAAATAAATACATCCTCAAAGTAAAATCTTTTCAGTTATAAATTTAAGCTTTTGATTGCACTTTGAAAATCACAAAGTTTAAAATTAACTGTAAACTTCATTTTAAAAAAGACAAAATAGCACTTAAGGGGTGTGGCTGTTCATTTGATCTTTGCATGGCTAATGAAGGATCTGATGTGAATATTCCCTTATACAAACAGAAATTTGTTCCAACATGTTAGTTAATGTAGAATCAGGCACTAAACAGATCATTCAAAATCCCATAGTCAAAAAGTTGAGTCATTGCAAAAAGGAAACATCTAGAGTCACTTGAGTGAATAAGAAAATGCACACACCATGACAATATCCTCTCTTCTTTTTTTTGGATACCACAGCATAATTGTGCCTAAAATGGGAGGTACATTGCTGTTGATCTGGAACGGTGGCAATCATTCTTTCATTCATCACATAGTACCTCTATTTGGCTGCAAACAGAAATGGAAGCAGTATCAGCAAATGAAATAATGTCCTGTGACTTCATATGTGGCTCAGCTCAGGAACTGCATCTCTCCAGTCTCTTACATGGATGAACTTTCTGAGTGAGCTACCTTCTTCCAACCTTCCTGTTTTCCAGGAAAAGCCCTCATGAGTTTATCAATCTTTGTTGTGCTATTCATAGAATAGAAGGGTTGGTTCAAGGCATGGAAACAGTAGCAGACTCTACATTTCAACCAAGTGCCTAAGCAGTGGCATGTGTTAAGAGCAAGCCCTTATGTGATGGATGGAGGCACTGGGCTCATGTTGGCAGCAAAAAAACTGCAGGGAGAAGTTGCCTGCTTTACCATAACTCCCAGCCACAAACCATCCTATCCTCAAAGCAGGAAGGCAGCCCACAGTCCCATGCATCCTATGTAATTCTCTCTTCATGTTAAATGCTAAACATAAAGTCAAGGACCAGCTGTATAAGTTGTAATCAGGCATCTGTGAGGGTAATTGCAAAAATTACCTCTATTTTCACCCTCCCCAAAGAGGAGTTTCTTCATTAGCCCTTTTGGAGAAAGATGTAAATAATAGAATGCTTATGCTCACTTGATTTAACTCTACATGCTCCCAGTGTTCCATCACCCAGAACATTTAAGGGAACCACAAGAAACTGCTAGGAGTAGGAGAGTTCAGTAGTGATCCCGCCTAATTTAGGATTAATTACGATTCTGGCAGAATACTCCAAGTGAGTAAAGCACCATGTAGGAGCCAAATGAGAAAAGAATCTGGTTCATCCTAGTGTTGAAAGATGGCTGACCTTTGAGCAAATCCACTCATAGCTGTTATGTTAGCTTCAGAGCAGGCCTGAACAACAAATGATGCCTGGTGATGACAGCTAAAACCAGAGTCCTAAAACATCTATCTGCTGAGCAGAGCCAAGCAAAGCATCAGCTCGTGCCTCTGATCACAGGCCACCAAGAAAGAGCAGCAGCATTCCTTGGCACATTCAGGAGGATCCCATGGCTATTTTTGACAGCTACCAGGTGGTGGCTAGCCAATGCATTCTGCAGATGGGCAGATGATCACATCTTGTTGCCAAAAGCTCTAAGTGATTTACTCTCTTAGAGAGGTCCACAATATTTCTCAGCTCTGTCCCAGGCATCTCAGCACAGGGGGAGCTGAGAAAAAGTGTCCAGCAGGTGATTTGTCACTTCAGCTTACTTCTCAGAAGATAAAGCAGAGCTTACAATGTTCTGCCAACCAGCTCAGGGCAGCCCTCCAAGTTACCTGTACACCCAGAGGAGGATTTTGTCAAGCCCATGAAGGTGCCTTTGCCACGGGTGAAATTTGTTTCTGAACACAGACGTGCTGTTGTGCAGTGCATCTCAGGCAAACACTGCAAACATAAATCTGTCCAAATTTGAGGGGTGCTTTTATGGAGAGCCTAAGCCCATTTGAGTAGCATGCTTCTGTCAGCAGAAAATAAATAGTGTGAATCTTATGCCAACTGAGAATATCCGTTTTTAGCATTTTCAAACACAATGTCACGTAGGAGGATGCCAGAGAAGTAGTCAGAAAACAAAAGAAACTGCAAGCCAGGGTCTTGCAAGTCTCCAGTGAAAATGGTATTCATGTCAAATGACATAAGTGTCAAACATGAGTCACGGCTGCCATTTCTCCCTTCCCAGATGAGGGAAATGTATACTCTGTGGTCAAGGCAGAGCAGGACAGGATGATAGATATTAGGCAGTTTGACTCCAGTGCAAATGAGCTGTTAGGTTTTAATGGAAGTGTCTCTCTGTAATGCACACTGCATTTCCATAGCACCCAATGAAGGACTGGAAACTGAGTCTTACAGCCAGTATGAGTTTACCAACATTTCAGTGGCAGAAAGCAATACTCTTGGAAAGCTCTCCTGAACCACTGCCTGCATTTGGTAGCTGTGGTGACTAGTACAAAGCTGTTGTTTTAAAAACAGCATTAGAACAAGAAAGCTGCTTCATTTTCCTCCCTGATTGTAGGCCAAGTGCCAGCAGTGACTGACAGCTTGATCTGTCAAAAAAGAAAAGTTTAGGTTGGGAGGGGTTGTTATTTAGACATGAGAAAGGTGATGCATCTTTGGAAGTGTGTACACATAAAGCATGTCTTTTCATTTTGAGAGCATGGTCTTACATAAAAGGGGCTGCTTAAACTAAGAGAAAAGTGGGCCAATCCTCAGCCATTGCAGTATTGTGAGCAAAGCTCCAGCAGCTCACAAATGCCAGGAATCTGGCCTATTGTCTGCCTTTCCACCCCACTTTATTGACAGTGAAGTTTGCCTTCAGTATACCCCAGTTTAGTGTACTTCAATAACTCAGTCAACAGAGGGAAGCAGATGGCAAACATTCCCTCCCAGAAGCCTGGGGTTTCTTCCTGGCATCTTAGTGATATGAGAGGTATCACAGATGCAAACCCTCTGGCCAGAACCACTGTGCTTTGCCATGAGGTTTCCTCTCTTGTCAAAGCATCACTGACTCTTAAAAGTCAAAGTGACCTGGTTTGGTTTTGAGACTAGCAGTGTACATGGTTTGGACCTTATCTCTCTTCTTCAACAATTTGTCCAGAAAAAAACACCTGTGGGGGAAAAAAAACTGCTAACATTGATCCTTCCCTGCTCATCTGGACACCACAATGTTGTTAATGTCACACTGTGTCATCCTCTGCACATGATGTGCAGGCTGGGTTATCTCTGAGAATAAAGGAGGAAGTTCAGGGGCCAGGAGGGAAGATTTGCTGTGGTGCCTGAAAATGTCGTAATTTTTTAGGTGTGCTTGTCTGTGAACCTGCAGGACTCTGACAGTTCAGTATGCTTGATGCATTCCACTATTTTCTCATTTTTTAAAAACACTTAATTCAAACTTATGAGTGACTATTTCACCAGACCATAACCATAACCTGTCATCTGGAATAGGCGTTTGCAGTAGTACAATACTTTTGCTCCATAGAGATACCAGTACAGTACCAGAACAGAAAGGTATTTTCTGGCACTGGATTACTTACTGTAAGGGATATCTTGGTGTTCAGTGGCACTGAATTCATTATTTGTACATTTTGACTACGTCAGACTTTATCCCACAGGTTTCAGGGAGAAACAACAATCTCCAGCTGCAACTGTGATCTCATCCCCCTGAAGACAGCAGGGTGAAACTTCTAATTATTACCCATGGTACCAAGTCTCTGCACAGGTTTTTTTGGTTTGTTTTGGTTTTCTAAATAAATCTTCTTTCCCTTATGCCATAAATGTTTGAACCGAACCCTGGCACAGTTGCTGGCCTCAGAGGGAGAAGAAGGAAAACCCTGGAGAATCAGCCCATTGCACCCCAACATGCAGAAAGCCACAGAGACATCAGGGCACAATACACACTATAAAGTTCTTTGCTGGAACAAAAGCACCCTCATTGCACTCTCATTCTCTTTTAAATCAACAGAGTTGTAAAAGTTATTTCTATAGGCATCTATTTTCTCTCTCTCATAAAATTGTATGAAAGCATTTCCCAAACAGCCCCGTCGCTATTGTGCAGCTGACACCCCCGCCCCAAACGGCGCTCCTCCGCTCCCATGGGCCCTGCCACTGAATACAGCAATCACTCTGCTGCCTCACAGCCTTCCTCCTCTTGTGAAAGCCAGAGCATAAACCAAAATTGTTCCAGAGACACTAATCTCTGTTTTCTGTGCACTCCCTAAGAAGAGACACAGCTGACCTATTTTCGTATGTCTTCCAGAAAAGAGTTTTCCTACCCACTCTAAGAAGATTTCATGTTTCTCTCCTTACAAAGGATTGCAAAACAAGTCCTAACAAGTCCTAATTGCCTTTTTTTCCCCCTGACATCATCATGTGAAGACCACTTGCCCCAGGTTATAAGAGCTCCTTGTTCATTCCTTGAATACATCCCTGCCATCACTCCAAGTTAGAGATTGGCCAATTTAAGCAACTGAGCCATGTACAGGCACAAATGCCTTGCTGGACCATCTAGTTGTTTACTAGTGCTGCACATTTGCCACTGTTCCTGGTATCAGACAGTAGAACTAGAGAGGCAACAGAAGGGAAGCAAGCAATTAGTTAGGGGGAAAATAATCTATGCTATTGTTTGTGCCCAGGGAAGAATGTGGGAGCACAGCTGTGTCTGCAGAAATTCAGGATCTGCGGCACCTTGTGCAAAAGGAGTGATATTTTGTTGTCAGCTTCTCATCCAGGTAATTACATTTGTTTCATGAACAGAGGCAATCTCAGACAGAATAAAGGTTCAGCCTTATCTGATGGCAATCCTATCTCTTGTGTCCAAGCAGCTGATACATCATGCAGGGTTGGAAAGCACCATTTCTGGCAAGTGAGGAGGATTGAGAGGACTATCCCCTCCTTTCACATGTGCCCCTTTTCTCAGCCCTCTCCTCCTTTCCACAGTCCCAACAAGTTTCCTTTCATGCTTTTAGCTCCTCCCAAAGCTGCACTCTAAATGCCAATTTTCACATCCTAGACATTTTTATTACTGCACATTCTCCACTGGGATCCCAGCTGGCACCTCGTCATGTCCCTACCATGATCCAGTGCCACAATGGCAATCTGTGCCATCTCAACAGAGTCTTCAGCTGTGCATGCCCCATGAGCACACAGAGCCTTCAAATGGGTATTTTTCTCTCCTTAAACCCATACTTGTCTAGATCTGGTCCACATGAAGATCATCTATATGTGTCACCACTTATTCCTCCCTGTTGAAGGGGTCAGAGTAACAAATCAAAGACCTTCAGCCCTACTGATAAACCATACACAGGATGATTTGAGACATCATAAGTGAAGCCATGCCTTCAGATAATTTAAGACCTAGTACATTATGCACAAAAGACTGCGTTAGAAATACAATGTTGAGGTTTGAAGTCAAACACAAAAAAACACATCTAAGGGAAGTATTAATTTTGCCTACAAAACCTGTTTCATTCCAAACACTGGCTGGGTTTCCTTTCTTCAGGGTGTAGTGAAGGGGTCTGGTTGTTGCTGAAATAGCTGAATGTGTTAGGAGACTTTGGAGTGGAAAATACAGTCTTAGAGTTAAGGTAAAGTGAGAACTGGATTTTTTTTGTTTCCTTAAGTGCTGTAGGAGACGAGAAAGAGGCTTCCTAAATGTTCCGTGTGCTGAAATTCTGACATGGGAAGTAACTCAGGCTAATGTGAAGAACTATTCACCCTCTGGGGCTTCCAGAAAATCAAGAGCAGCTGTGCTTTGAATCCAGAACTGCTGCAGAAGTCTTGAAGGAAAAACCAACCCAGTTTGAAACACCTCTGCCAAGAAGCTGACCTATTTGATTTTCAATTTTCTAAGTCCCAACTTCTTACCCAGAATATAGTGCTACAGCTCCACAGGACACTGCACCTAACTTGGGGATAGGCAGATGCAATAGCGTTGAGACTGAAAAGCCCTGGGGGTAGGGAGTTTATTAATAAAAGCCACCTCTTTAGAATCCGGCTTCAACATAAAAGGGGTATCAACTTTTCCCCAGTGCCCTACCCACTCTCCTGGACTCTGCTTCATTCTGCAACTTCTGTGATCTTGGAGCAAAGTCAGGCTAGGTGCTGCATAGAAGTTCAGTGTACAGAATTATCTTGATCTCTCCCTGTCCCACAGGATTAACAGCAGTGTTGCAGCAGTACAAATGAGTGAGGAGCAGACACTGTCGCCAAAAATTAAATCTGAGGTGGCACTAGCCCCTGGCAAAGTTTTCTCTAGCCTTTTTCAGTCAGTCAGACATAGTTGTTAAGGGAACATTTTTGGAGATGTGTCAAATACAATCTCATAGAAATCTCCT
Source organism: Sturnus vulgaris (assembly GCF_052056855.1). NCBI lineage: Eukaryota > Metazoa > Chordata > Aves > Passeriformes > Sturnidae > Sturnus > Sturnus vulgaris. The sequence goes on from NC_142243.1 coordinate 127,793,292, forward strand.
TTCTGATGTGAGTTTTAGGTTATAAAAGTTAATGCAATGCAGATAGCTGAGTTAAACAGGCTGTTTCCCAATAGACTCTGGTATAAAAAGTATTTTATATAAAGCTTGAATCACAGCTTTCTCAGCAACTGTTTGGTACAAACTGGGTATCTATCTTATGAAAGGCAATGATAATAGTATGGAGAGAAGGCTGCACTTCCTAGGAGAAGACCTGGCAATAAGATGGGGATTTTGAACTTTTTTTCTTTTTCTATTAAAAAGTATACAGCCAAAATGAAAGCTAAGGAATAATTTCATTATTGCTCCCTCTTTATTTAAAAAAAGCATAAAGTCAGACTGTCTGGCTAGCACATTATGAGGATCTTGATGCAGTTAAAAAAAAAAAAAAAAAAAAAAAAACAAAAAAAAAAAAAAAAACACCCCACACACAAGGAAAAAAAATAGCAACACAGGGATTTTTCTACCCGGAAACCTGTCGTGTCACTCCTTCAGCTTTGTCCCTGGGGGCAAACCATGGGAATTCCCAGTCTTGGGCCCCTGTGGCTCTCAGCCAGCCCTGCCATTGAGGCTGTGCTTTCAGCCTGGGATGTTGCTGTGCTGCAGGGGCAGAAAATAAACCTTCAGTCTGTTTCCTGGCAGGATGAGGTCGGGTCTGAGGGGGCTGTGTGAAGAGTCCTGCAAACCTCTGTCAGCACCATGAAGAAGCAGGGAGCCTTCTTACCTCCCAGAGAGGAGAGAAAAATTAGATAAACTTTGTCTAAACCAGCAACAACTCAAAGACTTCTCGAGTCCCATAACATATTTTGCTTTAGTTTCTTTCACGGAGTATCTCACTCATTCAGGGCTCTCACAGCTTCAAGTCTGGCTGAGGAGAGCATGTGGGATTTCAACTCTCTCCTTTGAAAGAGGCACAGATTTAACAGGCGAGGGAATGACAACCATTTATCTTTATATCTACTATCACACACTCTAAGTGTGCTTGGTTAATTTGGTGCCCCAAATCCCAGAACCTACTGTAGCCACAAGGTAGTTCAGCCCCTGGCTTCATGTGGGAACTGCACCTGCCCCCTGCTCAGCCCATACTGGTTTATGTGGTGGGAAAGGCTTGTGCAGCTGGAACTGAAGGACAGAGGGCCAGATCTTGGAAGTCTATTGGAAGGGTTTGTCTTCAAAAGAGCTTCTCTTTCTTCTTGCACAACACTTACAGCACAGCGCTGACTAATGCACCTTCCCTGCCCACACCAACCTAGTGGATATTTGGGTTTGGCCCACAGGTATGTGCCCCATTAGCATCTTTACCTATTCCAATGCTTAACAGGGTAAAGTTTAATCATTCTTATTCCTGCTGCTATTTTGGGGAAGAAAAAGAGTCATTCTGTCATTGCATGCTCCAGAAAACATGAAAGTCTCTAAGGAGCCCAGGCTTCCTGTTACCAATGCCTTAAACTTTGCCCCACCTTTGGGAAGCACAGGCAGCTAGTGGAAGAATGTCATCCACTCTAACAATTGATTTTCTTATGTACAATAACGTCAGACCTTTTAAATAAAAGGCTGACCTGTCTCCTTCTAAAATAATTCATCTGTTTTATGGAGTGTTGTTCTGATTATGTACAATTCCCACAAGAAGGGAAGTACCTTTAAAATAAGGACTATTCAGTACTAGTACAGGATTTCCTCTTGTTGTTGATAATTTCCTCCTAACAGAAGACGCAATGAATCCCAGAGAAATTCAAAGGGGCAATCTACAGACAGTTAGGCATCTACATTATACAGGGAACATTGTTCAATCACATTGATGTTTTCCTGATGAAGTAAAAGACAGATATACCTGCTGTGCAACATATAAAAGAATTCCTACAGCACACACTTCAGTTCCCTTTGCTACATTTTTAATCACTATCCAATCCCACAAACTTTCACATAACGATTCCCGAATAGCAACAAATTACATGTTTTCTTTTTTCATCTTTTGCTATTGAAATCCAGCCTTTGAAATGGCCTCTGCTGTTAAAGAAGACAGGCTTGAGAAGATTACTCAGTCGTTATCAGCACTATCTATAGCATATATATAGCAGATATATATAATAAATAGCAAATATATAAGAAAGAAGTTCTGTGCTCTCTCTACCAGATGTCCCTTGACTCAGAAAGAGGCTCAATACTCACCTTCACTAGAAAAACTCATTTTCCACTACTGCTCGGAACATGCACCTGCCCTACTCAGGTAATTGTGAAGTGACCTCAAACCTATATAAATGGATAATCCATGCTGAGAAACACCATATCAAAAGCCAGGAGCCAAGTGGCAGCACTAACAGCTAGGTGGTAACTGCTGATGAAGGCTGAGGGGTTTGTGGAGGAGGCTGCCAGTCACTAGACGCTCTTATCAGTTATTCTCATGTCTCAAATTCTCTGTCAACTTGGGTCGAGCCCTTTCACATGCTTTAATTCCTTGAGCTCCTTACACTTACTATACAAATACAATCAGTAAAACATGCTATGATGCATTCTTACAGCCATTGATTGTCCATCTAGCCCTGGTTTCTCCTTAGCCACTGGGATGACCCATCAAATGTGATGAAGACATTCACATGCATTGTTTCAGCACCTTATTGGTTTAAATAACGTCCCTCACTCTTTGCATGTTGCTCATACTGAGAAAAATTATGAATACTGAGTACTACCTTCCCCTCTCTAAATTCTCTACATATACTGGCATGCAGCTTATTTTTCTATCTGATGTCAGGTATTTCTGTATCTTTGCCATAGGCAATGCAAACAATGCATCTTTTCATTCATCTGTTCACAGTTTCAATTTTCCTCTGATCCTACAGATCAGCCTTCCTTCCTTCTCCTGCCATTCTCTTGCAGGGCTGCTTCACCAATTTTCTCACTCCCAACATCCTTTCTTCTGTGAAAGCAGAGCAAAACAGAGAAATGCACGTACCTGCTTAACCTGTTACTAATGTTTGTGCCTAGACCTTACAGCTCACCTTGAAGAAGTCACCTAGAAAGCTCCAAGAAGTGTCTTCAGTGCAGAGAGAAAAGCATGGTCTGCCAAGTCCTCCCTGTGCTGAGGCTGCCCAAGGAGCAGGAGATGTGCAGAACTGGTTCCAGTTATTCCCCCCCTTCCTTGCCAGAAGGTTGCACCTGAAATGAGCAGCCTGGTAAAAGACTCTGAAAAGGTCCAAACAATGTGAGGAGGGTCTCAAGCAGAATGCGCCCCCCCCCCCGCCCAGCTGTCTTGAGCACTTAAATAAGTTCCTCCTGCATTATACAGCTGCATTACATAATTTATTGAGATAAAAAACAGCTGGAAGGGAACCTGTGTCTAAGAACTTTGCTGGGAAGGCTTGGGCAGACTGCACATTGCAGAGGTCAGAGCAAGGCAGTTTGGCCCACTCCTTCAAGCTGCATGAATAATCAGTAGAATTTGCTAGACAAAAAATTTCTTGGGACTAGGTGGAATAAGAGAGAACAACAGATAATACCCAAGCACTTCCTTAATAAAAGTCTTTACTTCAGACTCTCAAAAGACACCTTTGAGAATCTGTATCTTACTAGGCACTGGCATTTCAACATTTATAGTAATAGACACGCTACTATATTGCAAGCATGACTCAATGCCCACATTTTCTGGCTCCAGAAGAAAGAGACTGTTCTAATTTTTATTTATAAGCAGGGCAAGAAGAGAGAGAGTCGTTCAGTTACAGGCAAAGCACACACAGACCCTGCAAGGTCAGGTAGGCTGGTTAACACATGAACATATTCGTGCCTTAGTGTACTGAGTCACAAATACCACAACCCATCTCTGTATCCTTTCATGTAAGGCCTCAGAAAAGGGCTTTGTACATAATTTTTGTTGCCTTCCAGCACAAAGCCCATGGCCTCTACATTATTCACTAGAGAATTCCAGCGCCATGTAGAGTATGTTGCAATCCAAACTGGGAGTTTCTGGCAATAAACATTTGTGAGTATGCACACAATATAAAACAGGAAGAAGGATTTCAGTTTATCTGTGTTCACTTGGGCTTATTTGTTGCTTGGGGGGGAAAAAAAACAAAAAAACCTGGCAGACTTCCCAGCACTATGCAATAGTCTAGGAGGGCTCCTGTCACCTGGGGACTCACATGCTGATGTGTGAGTGAAGAGAGCAATAGGCAGAATTCATGGGGTTTTCAGCATGATCCTAATAAACTCTGTCATGTTACTAGTGTTAAGACAGGAGCACTGAACAGAAAGTGTCTTAAGAACTACTGACAGCTTCTTTCCAAAAGCTAAAGATTGTCACTTTCATCAGCTATTCCTTTATGCCAAAGTACAGAATGGATTTCCACAGGTTTGTATCTGGTTTTGTGCAGCATTTACCAGCCTTTTAAATTTATTCTGCACTCCCAGCCAGCTTCCTTAATAAAAAGGAGGATAGTATTAGCTTATATGCAGTACCACATCATCTTACATCCTACACAAAGCTTTAGCCTGAGGATTTCCAGATGGACACATTTCATCCAAAGCAATTGAAGGTGGTTGAGGGGTCATGAGATCAAGACACATATGCATTTCCTTTCTTTTCCAGCATCCCTCTGGTTAAGCTTGGGCTCCTGAATTGCTCTTTTGCAATAGGGTAAACAAGTAAATGTTTTGGACTCTGAAGATATTTACTGCCTAGAGAAGCAAGCTTATTTTGCCTTTCTTGGTTTCTCTTTAGAAACCTAGCATCCTGTAGGAAAGAAAAATAGCAGAATGTCTCAGAATTGTAGTTTTTGAGAAATAGCATCTATCATTCATATAGAAAATTTCCAAGTACAACTGCCTCTTGAGGAAAGGAGACCTGTTTCACTGCTGGCAAAACAGATACACATTAAGTGATTTCTAAGACAAAGTTAGCAGCAGCCCTGAACTTACTTGCAATCCTGGTGTTTCAGCTTCTGGGCCATGCGTTTCCTATTTGAATTTTACTAGTTTTTGTGAGTTGCTAGAATTCATTCATCTCTTTCTATAACAGTTTGAATCCCTAAAAATTAATATAGAATTACTGCAAAAGCTGAATTAGTACTTTTCATTAATATCTTTGTCATTGGTAATAGAAAGAGAAGACAGTGGATATACAGACAAACACCAGCAGTGAAACTTTTATTGCACTCTGCTTCTGAAGTCCATTCAAGGGTAGGACAGTGGGATAAAAATAATTATAGGGGTCTTTCTACACAAAAGAGCCAGCTATTTAGAGGGAGGCAAAGTCATTTGAATGTCAATGAAATAACCATTAAAAGGCTGAGAAGCATTGCCATTTATTAAAAGATCTAAAGAATAGTTGCATGCACTATAGCAATCTTCTAGGTAGGAGTTGTTAATTTGCTATAAAAACCTGTTAGGGACAGGGCAGAGCGTAATTAAACAGGAGACAATACACACTGTGAAAGGAAACTGGATTTGGAATTTTACAGCCTCTTATTTCAGGTTTCTACATGAAATACTATGCTCTATAATCTCTCCTTAATAACACCTATGTATTTCTTGCTCCCACAGTGTTTTGCATTTCATTTCTAGCAGGGTCTCTACAGCCTCAGAAGGAAGGTAAAACAAGGTTATGCACTTGAATGCTCTCCCGCTCTTTCCAGCCTCACAGCAATCCTTCTTCCAAGAAAGTCTCTCATCAATGCCACTCCTTAATTGGCCTGAGAGCCCCTCTTTAAACAAAGCTCTCGTCTCCCACAGGGCCAAGTTCTTTCTGCTATTCTGGCAGAGCTAAATCCAGACAAGGATGTGCCATTTACCAAAACAAGTGTACTATAAATTAAATGTGCAGGAAAGAAGTAAAGTACTTCCAGAAGTTCTGCAGGTAGGACGGACTGCATCAGGAGAAAACCTATCTGCCTGTAATCCTGACAGGTTTTTACTTCAAGCAAAGGTGTTAGACACTGGTGGTACCACTCAGTAACGAACACAGGATCAGCCAGAGACCTGGGGTAGATCCTGCACTAATGGACTGAATGTGATCTGAACCTCACTCTAACACACAAAAATTCATTCCAGAGCTACAGGACAGAAAACCACTTTGTGAGTTAGACAGAAAAGGACTTCATATTTGTAAAGATGACCACTTTTTAAGGTTAATACAAATCACTAAGAATATTCAAGCACAATGCAGCTTTAACCTCTTCTTTAGCAGAAACCCTGGTATCGTCACTATCTGCCCACACACTGCCAGGCACATAAAAATGATGTGCAAAAGAAATCCTGTATTTTCCTTCCCTTGACTGTTACTCCAAGGCACTGTGGTTCTCCATGTACTCAGCTAGCATAACTACATATGCCATAATATCTGAGAAAAGAGTAAATACAAATGCCCACAGCAGGACTAAGCAGCAATTGTTTGACATCTCCTGTGACACCCACAGGCATAGAATTCTCTACTGATATATATCAGACAAGCATGTAATTTAAAATACTTTGTTCTTTCTCCTTTATTTAGCCACAACACAGATACAAGAGCAGGCAAACCCCTTCCAGTGGAACTCACTCAATAAACCTGTTCAGATTCAGATTCTCATGAAAACAAGCAAAATATATGTACATGCACACACTCTCAGGCACACAAGAATACTGCAGAACTCTTACAAAATGAGGAGTGGCACTCAACTGCACCTAAAACGCAATAGAAACATCACCTGGTTAGGATGCATCTGTTAAGCATCAAGGCTGTGCACTGAACAGGTTCCCACTCTAATATGCCATTGGCCATTTAAATACCAGCATTAACCACTTCAGCTGAAAATCTGAAGCTGACAGAGAAGATTCTGACCTCAGATACCCAAGAATTCAGGCTAGCAGAACAATTTCTCCACTGTAACTCAAAGCAGGATCTGGCCCTATGAAATGAAGATGCCTGTGACCAGCTCCGGCTGGGAGATTACTGCAGGTGACAACTTTAATTCCCAAAACTTCCCCAGCAACTAAACCCGCCACCAATACAGCCTGCAATTTGACTTTCGCACTCTCCCCACTCCTACTGCTCCTTTTGGTAGAAGAAATAGTGTAGTGGTTCTAAGAAGTGAGTAAATATCTACTAGGAACTAGAATAAGATTGCCAAATATACCAAACGGCTTCAGAAGAAAGAGGAATTGGGCTCTTAGATAAAGCTGGTCAAGAAGGTCCATCTGATTTGTCAACGCTTTGCTCAGAAATATAAGACTCAAATATAGTTTACAGAAGGAGTAATTTTTTATAGAACATCTCAGTGTCAAAATACTAACAAAAACAGAGCTTGTAAATGCTGAGAAGAATGGTCTTGGAAAAAATTAATAACAAAACTAGGCCACTGCTAACAATAATAGGTGGTATCTCTTCAGAAAAAGCCAGTCTGATGTACCCAGCAAAAATGAAACATTTGAAACAAACTGTTTACAAAAGTGACTTAAACGCTCAGCAGAGATCTAAACAAGTGTTAACAAACCACTATTGTAATTTTATTTTTGGACAACTTCAGCAACTATTAAGAAAAAAAAAAACTGTTAATACAAAAATGTAGAAAACAAAAAGAAAAATCCAATGAGACAGTTTTTAGACAAACTCAGTTAAGGTGAAGCTGTACCTTTGTCCCAGTTACTAAGAACTTCAACTTTAAGGGTGGCACAACCCAGCTCAGCCAGGTTTATAGGCTTTCCCACCCTTGCTAAAGAGTCAGCTCTTAGAAGGCGCCGATCTCAGTCCCCCAGGGTCTGTACGGTTTGCTGAGCGCTGCTGACTGCGTTGGTGTCGATGGGCTCAGCACGTTGGGGGACAGCAGATGAAAGGAGCCAAACGAGAAGGGGAACGCAGACAAAGATGCCATGGAGGAGAGGAGAGGAGGAGACAGTTTGGTCGTAGACGTGACCACAGGGAGCACTGGTCCGACGCTGCCATTTGGGGGCACTCTGAGTGAGGAAGTTTCAGCGTGTGGGGCAGCAATTCTGCTCTGGTGATGTGGTTCTGTGGAAGAGGCTGTAGTACTGGTATTACCGTGCCCATTTTGAGCCAGCAGCAGCGGGTGAGGTATGTGAGGGTGATGTCCAAAGGCACTGCCCCAAGGAATGTGTCCAATGCCAGTGTGTGCACTGCTCGCTGCTTCCCGTTGAGAGGCGTAATTGTTGAGATGAGACACGAGTCGAACTCGCAGGGGATCAGAGGCGTCCAGACCCTCTATGATACTCAGGTATCGAGCAACTTCAGCCAGGCACTCTCGAAATCCTAGACTCCGATAGTCCATAGCCAAAGCATGAGCATCGAAATAACCTAAGAGAAAAGAACAGAGAATGTCAGTCCTAAGATGTTGTTTTCTAGTCATTGTCTACAAGTAGCCTCCCCACTCCACCCTCCCCTATAAGCATATTTCACTTGGATGTGGTTAGTATTCCCAACCACAGACTAGCTGCCAAGCTTCTTTTTTTTTTTTCTTCTTTTTTTGTTTAACAAGCTTTTCTTTTATATCTGTGCTGTGATGCTGCAAGTCCCAAGACCAGTCACAGACTGCCATTTTTAAACTGGAATTGCTCAGTGACACTGGAGGAAAGTATTTTTGTTCTTTCCATTAGTCTCCCTTGTGCAAGTAAAACCACAGCACGCTGAAATTCATTAGAAACACAAGTCCTAACTTATCAGAGGAGACTTAAGTGGGCAAAGTGCTTTTTTCTTAAAAGTGCCTTTCGGCATTTTTAATAAATCTTTTCACCACTTATTTCACCCTGTATTTTTTCCGAGTTCTGTTCTGAACTTTCAGAAAATTAGAGAAACAAGCATTAGACATCAATAATAACTGTTTTCCAAGCTGCCAAAAGCTGATTCACTTCGCAGTGCTGACACACTGCTAGAGAGACCTGCAGTCACTCTCCTCTAGCACAACTCTCTCCTCAGAGCTAGTACTGCAAAACCTTTCAGTGCTAGTGATGCCACAAATCTTGTGAAGTAGAGAAAGTCCCTAATTCCTGACGAAACCTAAGAGAGCTGCCATTCACGTTCTGCAAGCATTGCCAATGCTCGGGAATGCGCTGCTCTCACAGCAGCCTTCCTGCAGGGCTGCTAACTCCGTCACGCACAAAACTTTACCTTTCCCCCCTGCTGTATGCAGCATTTTCAGGTGATCGACAGTCATCTGCAGAATCTCTGCTTTTTCCAGCTTGGCTGATCCCTGGGAGAGAAGGGAAGGCACGAAACGTTTTAGGCAGAGCCAGAGTCGTGACCAAGGGGTGACGCTCCCTCCCGGGAAGGGATGGGGGCAGCGCGGAGGGTCGCTGGGCGCTACCTGCTTCTCAAAGGCGCTGGGCACCAGTCTCCTCAGCTCGGACAGGCTGTTGTTGATGCGGTCGCGGCGGCGCTTCTCGATGATCTAGGGCAGAGAGCGGGGATCAGCGGGGCCGTGCCGGGCTGCGGGGAGCCGCGGCCGGCCGGCGGGCACTCACCCCTCGGCGCCTCTTCCTGGCCAAGATCTGCGAGGTGGTGGAGGGAGACATGGAGCCCGCGGCCGAGCTCAGGTTCCTGCGGGGAGCAGCGGGACACGGGTCACCGCGGGGGGTTCGGGGATGCCGGGGCTCCGCGGCGCGGAGGGCAGGGAGGGGGCGCGGCGCAGCCCGCCGGAGCTCACCCATTCTCGTCCGCGCTCTCCTTCTCCACCTCGATGGCCTCGTCCAGCTCCTCGCTGTCGGACGAGCTGTACTCGGGGTGCGCCCGCTTCATGGCACCGGCGGCGGGGACGGGGCCGGCGGGACGCGGGCGGCCGTCGGGGAGGCGGCGGGCGGCGGGGCGCGGGAGGAGCGCGCCCAGAGCGCGTCCCGCGCCTCGCCCGGCGCCCGTCTCTCCCATGGAGTTCCCACGCCTGGCGGGCGGGCAGGAGGCAGCGGGCAGCGGCAGGGAAGGACGGGACGGAGGGAAGCAAGGAGGGATGGAGGCAGGGAGGGATGGAGGCAGGGATGGAGGGAGGCAGGGAGGGACGGACGGACGGACGGATGGATGGATGGATGGATGGAAGGATGCGGAGGCGGCGGGCACGGACGCAGCCGGGCAGAGCACGCCCGCCACCGCCCGCCGCCCAGCACCGCCACGCGCGGCCCCCGCCCGCCCCCATTGGCCAACGCCGCCGCGGCCCCAGCCAATCGCCGCCAGTCGCTGCCGGGACCACGCCCCCTCCGCCGGGGAGGTGCGGCCGTGGGAACGCGGCACGGGGCACGGCGGGGGGAGGGACGGATGGATGGATGGATGGATGGATGGATGGATGGATGGATGGATGGATGGATGGATGGATGGATGGATGGATGGATGGATGGATGGATGGATGGATGGATGGATGGATGGATGGATGGATGGATGGATGGATGGATGGATGGATGGATGGATGGATGGATGGATGGACGGATGGACAGTGTTGAGCAGGAGTGGGAATGGGGCACGTACCCATCTGGGGAGCCGGTGTGGGTGCTGTGGGTGCTGTGTGGATGGACAGGGCAGGGCAGCACCCTCGGGGCTCCCACCACCCCTCCTACTGGGGTCCCCAGCAGCCTGAGCTGAATCATGGCACTCTGCAGAGGCTGATGAAGGCTTTGAGGGCTTCCCTAAGGCAACGAGGGCCTGGGACAGACCGAGTGAGAAGCACCAGAATAAATCAGGTTAAAAGAGATCTCTTATCAACTAGACAATGGCACACTAAATGCCACATCCACTCTTTTCTTAAACACCTCCAGGTATGGTGACTCCACCACCTCTCTGGGAGCCCATTCCAGGTGTCACCTTTGCTGTGAAGAAATACCTCCTCATGTCCAATCTGAACTTCACCCAGCACAGCTTAAGACTATGTCCTGATGTTCTGTTGCTTGTTGCCCGGGAGGAGAAGCTGACCCCCAGCTGGCTACAAGCTCCTTTCAGGGAGTTCTAGAGAATGATAAGATCACCCTGATCCTCTTCTCCAAGCTAAAGGAAGGGAAAGCCTGGGCAAGAGTAGCTTCACCTCCTTTAAAAAAAAAAAAAAAAAAAAAAAAAAAGAAATTGAAAATTTTGGCTAAAGCCTGAAATTTGAGGTGGCTTAAACATGGGGTTTTTCAGTTTGTTGACAATGCCAGGGAAATCAAGGCACCCCTTTTCCCTGTACCCTTCCAAACTGCAAATCTGCCAGTCACATTCTTTCCTTGTCTATCCCCCCACCATGTATTGTGGCAGTGGGCAGAAACAGGAGCAGTTTTTAAGAAGCAGAAAGCACATGGCCTTTGCTGGCAAGGAGGAAGGGATGACAGGAAAAGTCAGCACTGGATCCAAGATGTGTGGAAGTCTGGCTGTCACGCTCACCATGAGTACATGCTGCCTTTCACTCAGCAGGGCCCTAAGCCTGAATGCTATATTCCCCCAAAAAGTCCTCTTCATTTTGCCAGCTTTCTCAGGCTGAGGTACTGGCAAATAGGACAGGTGAAATGAGGGTGTACTCTTTGAGGTGGTTTCACAATAATTAAATTTTCATTTACATGGAGCCTTTTAACTAAGGCTCCCTTCTAAGTTGATTCTTCCATGTTTCACAATTGGATGGACTGGAGGATAACCAAGATGAGCATCGTGTGAGAGCAGAGTTGATGAACCCAGATTTTCCCATTCTAAGGCCCTGGAATAATTACCTTCAGCCTCCCATTGGTTTGGGTAAAAGTTACCAGCACAGAGTTGCCTCAGATTTTATGGACTTGGCCATATTTTTGCAAAGCATCTCAAGTAGGAGGGAAATGTAAGCAGTGACCAAGCTAAAAGTAGTAAAAAACCTGCAGTGAAGAAGACAGAAACAGTCCTACAGCCACCTGTAAGTAGCTAACAAAAGATGACAGAAATGTTCTATTCCCACACTATTTTTTTCACAAAGCTATCCTTTCTGCAGTTCTTTAATTAAGTTTGTGTCAGCATTTTTATTACATCCACTTTTCCAGCCTCTCTATTTCTGTTGTGAAACTTGTCTGCCTGCACCACTTGCTTTTACAGGTCAGTGAAAGGCACAGTGACATTTATATCTTTCTGGCCTGCATACTACACATCTGAGTTGTCCCATCCAGGCACATATATGTCTTCTGCTATGGAGAAAACAAACATGGTACAAGTTCCCTGGGATTAAGCATCGATTGCTTGGGAGTAGAGGTGTGGCCACCCAGGTTCCCAGCAGCTGGATCCTGAAGCTGCCCCCATCTTTATCTCTGTGAACCACTGGAGCGAGGCAGCCTCCAAATAAGCTTTCTGAGCTTATGTAGACAACTGACTTCTGCAAATGATTTACAAGAACAGGCAGGTAGAGTGTAGCTGTGCCTCTACAGAGTGTGAGCAATTGCAGTTGGCTATCAGCAGCCGTGGGAAGATAGGAAACGTTTGCCTGTGTGTGGTTTCAATCTTTCCATCCAGCACTAGGAGGAGCAGACAGCAAAACCAGCTTTAAACTGCTCATGTACTTTTCTGGTGCTGGGCATGGATCCACAGCGTTGGTCTAATTGTTAACCATGGCCCAAAGGGAAATTTTATTAGCCCAAAATTACCAACACGCCAAGACAGCACTGTCACACATCACCAGAAGGGCAGACAGGAGAGCAGCCCATTGCTCACCAAAGCCCAAGGAAATTAAAGCAACAGTGCACAGGGTGACACTTCTAAAATAGAGCAGAATTTCAGCCCCCACTGATAGCTTTGCACCCATGAGGACCCTTAGGAGATGACAGCCTTCTCTCTTGTCCCCTGCACTGCCACTGTGCCTTCCTTTTCCCTGTTTCACATTGCTGTGCCCTCTTGCCTTCTACCTGCCCACCTCCTACTGCAGCCATGCCTACCGTGCCTCAGTCACCCCACCACCCAAACATTTCATCTCACACCCTTCCTATCACACACACCACCACACTTGACATGCCCCTTCTTGCCACTCCCCCCTGCCCCAGCTTCCCCATTGCTTCCAGGTCTGGTACAACTCAGCATTTCCAGATCCAGGGTCTACAGACCCCAGTGCTGGAGGCAGGAATGGCAGGACAGGGTAAAGCACCAAAGCAGAGACTCAGGTTTGAGACATACAGGAGCTCTGATGGCAACTGTCCTTTTGAAGAGAGTGGTGCTAGTTTTTGTGTGCACCCCACATTTTTCTTTGTTGGATGCCCCCCTACAGCGATTTTGGTGCTCAAAGTGCTCTGAAATGGTGTTGTTTATTGCTGCTGCAGCCTTCCCTCCAGCAGAGACTTGCCACAGCTGACCCTTGCTCCAGTGTGTGTGTGCTAAATTAACTCCCATCCCCTTCCTTTAGGTTTTCTCTCCCAGGGGAGCAAGTGCTTTGAAGAGTAATCCCGTCAACCTGTCACCCCAAGTCCCGGAAACTCGTTGTTGCTATGGTTACTGTGCCCAATTCAACTGGTGGCTCTGGCACTCACATTGCAGCCAGGCAAAAACATCAGCACTCCCCCCTGACCTCCCCTCCCCGCATTTATCCAGCTGCAGCATCAGCTCTGCGAGAAAGAGGTTGCTGCTCCAAATCTTGGTTTTTTTCCTTTATGGTGTTTTGGCTGAGTGTTAATTGTTGGTGCCACTGACACAGGGCAAAAGTAGTTATCACAGATCAAATGGAAGTGCTGGAAAAGTAAATGGGTGTGACAGAGGAGTGCTTTAGACTGCTTGCATGATGTTAGCAGTAGTGTGACTATAAATGTGTTTCCTCAGGAGCTGAACACTGACATTCCTGTCTGCACATGCCAGAGGTCCAAATAGCCAGCTCAGAGGTTAGGCCAGGGTGCTCTCTAAGCACACTGGCCCCAAGTTCTGCCATGCAGGCACTGAGTTCCTTTGTGCTGGAGTCATTGCTGCAGCAGAAGGACATAAACATCACACATCACATGCATCTGTAGTGATAGCCAGATCATCAAGACATTCCTCTCTTCAAGCTGGCCAAGGACAGAGATAATATTTACACCCAAGTCTTTACCATAAGCAGAATGCTCCAGCTGCAATGCTTCTGCTGCAGGATGGGTTTCAAGTGTCATCTTTTGGAAGCAATGTAAAGCTATGAGTAAGCAAGACTAGCACTGTCAGCACAGTAAGAGCAGCAGTGCAAAGAGATATCTGCTCTGGATGGCTCCAACAGGTACTCTTTGCATTTACCTGCTTAGGCTTCAGCTCATCTCCAAAACCAGACCTGGGTTATAACTGTGCAAAAGGCTAATCTGTGAACACATATTCAAGCTGCTGACAGGCAACTACCTTATATTTCATCAGCCCTGTGATTGAGGAGGGAAGAGGCAGATCAACTATTTTATTACCTGGTTTCCTTTCCAATAAATTTTGCCTCTTTTCTCTTTTTATGCAAGGTTCCATCTGACTGAAAGCTCTTACAGATATCAGCTTCTTCCATAGATATTCCTTCTTCCATTCCCACAGCACAGGATGTCCTGTGGAAAAACTCTACAAGACACAGGAAGATCCTTTAGGAGGAATGACACCTGTTAATTAATGGCTGTCTCATTACAGATGCAAAAGGAGGCAAACTTGATGTGGCATAGTGTAGAAAATTCTGGTTTGACTTGTATCCGCCTTTGATCTTAATCACGGGAAAGTGACACCCTGTCCATATGTATAATAGTGCACCTCGTGTAAAATCACACAAAAAGTCAGCAACACGTTATTGGCAGGACAGCCTCTGTCAGCACTGCCAAATCTAGAGGGGACAATGGCCCCAGAATTGTGTCAACTACTGACACTATCCCACCATGGTGACAATTTCATTGTAAATGGGTAGTTTGCTTATACCAGTGATCACTTCTCAGTATCACAGAATTGTTTGCACCAAATATCACAGAATAAAACCAGGTTTTCCTTTTGTTGACCTTTTTTCAACCAAGTTCTCTGTAGTTTGCCAAAATAGTTTTGTTCTTTTCCTACAGTGCTTCTCACAAATGGACTGAGGAATAATCATGCAGAAACTTGCTCTGGTTTCATGCTGTTGAAATCTTTACAGTCCACACTAGCTGTTTTCCTGTGCAATTTTACAACTTCAGTGTTTTAAAAGCAGTGTTCAAACCATGCTTTGTGTTATACAATGATATATGGAAGTCCCTGCTCCAAAGATTTTACAATTTGAGACCAACTTTGAGTTTTCTTTGCCAGTAAGATGCAGCTTTGTGAAAAATGTGTGTGTACTATTCATTCTTGCTAGGGGGCATAGGATAGAAAACAACTCCCAGACTTGTTTCACCATAAAAACTACTACTTATAGTATGCTCTTTCAAGGGGAAAGCCTGGCTTTTTGGTTAATAAGAACAGTATTTTTTTTCCTAAAATATTTCTTGGAACTGAATTTCAGTGTGAAAAAATAGAAATGAAGCTTGAACGTGTAGCTGTTGGTAAGGACAGTTTGGAATAAAGCAAATCATCACTTTTGAAGGTACCAGCTATTACGACCACTGCAGGGAGGAATTAAATGAAAATGGTGAATACCATGTATCTGAAGTGGTGAGCATGGAGTCCCAGAACAGCATCTGCTCTCTCTCAGATGGTAACTCATATTCACCTCACACCTTCCTGCCCTAGGCTTTAGAGACAGCTGCTGTCCCACGGCGATCAGCCACCTGAGCACAAGTGAGACCTGGGGAAGGAGCCACTGCAGGAGACACTCCCCAGCCACAGAGAGATGAACTGTGAGGGGATGTTTAGCATGTGTGACAAGAGTGAGAAAGTGCCAGGGATTTCCAATTGCCATAAAGGTGGTCGGGACTTTGGCTGAGGTTTCATCATGGAGATCCTAGCAAAGTAGCTTGATTTGACTACTTTAGATCATGACTAGGCTTGACTGGTTTGAATGTGAAACCTTATTCCAGACAGTCAGACTATTTGGATATTGGAGGACACCAAAATCAAATCCTATCATCAGTTGTCTCTTCCATTACGTTATGGAATGCCAGAATAAAAATAAACCACAGAAAATAAGTGTCACTGTGATTTTACCAGAAGAGAGTTAGATACTGTGCCTACCATTTGACTTAAGCATTTTGACTCCAAGTTGAGGGGCCATAATTTTGAGATTCAAGCTGATTTTGAAGTGCCATGAAAGCTTTGTAACATTCCTGCACTGACATTGAGGGTATTTTCCTGTGACATGCTTTACTTCAGTCTTGCTCACAGTTCTTAAAAACAGCAGCATTCCTGTCGGTTTCAGAAAGTCAAGGCTCGTGGACCCTGCAGAGCTGACCAGTATAGCAGTGCAAAACCTGTACCCTGTATAGATCCACCGTTCTCTGAGTAACCTTCATTTCAGCTGCTTCTAAAAATGAAAAAGTATTCCAGGGGAAATAGTTTTCTTCCAAAACAGCCCCCATCTGAAAGATTTATTCCAGAAAATCTCAGTTATATAGGAAAAGACACCATCAAAGCAGCATGCCAGGTCAGCTACAGCAGGTACTTTCCAGGTCCCTCTTGATTCACACTGCTCCAGCCCTGATAAAAATCCCTTGTGTTTACTTGTCAGCAGACCAAACCTCTGGAGCATGGCTCTCAATCCATAACTGTGCAGGCCCTGAGATGCCAGGATGATGAGCTCTCTCTGAGCACCTCCACAGTCACTATTAATGACAGTGCTCTAGAGCAAGTGCAGTCACACGCTCTTAATGCCTGAGCCACAGCGAACGTGTTTAACCCCGCACAATAGCTCCGTTATACTGCGCCTTAAAGCTGTGCCCGGCCAGGGAAGTGGTGACCACTTCTCACATATATAACGTGTACCAAACATACTCAGTTTGGCAGGAAGACAAGAAGCTGGAAGTGTCACACTGGAGCCTAGCCCCCTGACAGCATGAGACATGTGCTTGTAAGCTGTCTCAAGGAGGATATTTGATTGCCCTCTTTCTTCTTCTGCCTCTCTCCCAACAAAAGTAGAGTGACCTCCCCCATGACCTGGCAAGTGCTGAAATTCCCCAAACACATTTTTCTGTTGTGCCCCAACGCTGAACAAAAGGAAACGAAGCAGCCTCGATATACTTGAAGTATGGAATAGAAATAATAGCAGCCTCTTGCTCGCCCTGCAAACGCCGATCTTTGCCTCCTCCCCAGCACGGCTTGAGCTGCCTCCCACGCTTATCTGCTGTACTGTCGGCAGCTATTTCGGATTTATACACTTATTTATTTATTTATGCCTTTATTTATTTATTTGGAGAAGGGCAGAGTGGGGGGTGGGCGGGGGAGGAGGGGGGGGTCTATGTAATTGCAGTTTACACTGCGTTCCCACGCTACTATTGTTTGTGGCTTTGTTTCCTATTCCCATCACGTGTGCTAATTAGTTGGAGCCGCTGGCTAGCTGGGAGGCGTGTGTCTGGAGTAAAAGCAGAAAGATCACTTCCTGGAGGGATCTAGGCAATCTGAACAATTCGTTGCTTTACTTTCAGCCCTCTCCCTCCCCCCGGCTTTACCACTCAGGGAAGAGAGAAGAAGTGCTGATTGTCAAGCACTAGACACCAGAGAGGCACAGACTCTCTTCTGAAAAGGAGCAACTCATAGAGGCAGAGAAAATTGGGCTGGAAAGAACATTTCATCTGTGTTTAACAAACCTGATTTTTAAATTTATTAATTTTTTTTAATCTTCAGAGATCCCAATGTCTTTCTGTTGTGGCTAAGAAGGTAAAAGCACCATTTAAAAAATCCTCAGGTTACTTTAGCCTGCCCTTAGGAAGTGAGTCAGTTTTTTATGGTAAGGCTAAGCCAGCTCATGCCATGGCTTGCAAAATTAAATGAGACCCAGAGAGAGAGAGAGAGAGAGAGGGAAGATTACCTGAGTCATGGCATTTGCTTATTAGTGCAGGCGTCAGACAGCAAGGCCGAGCAGCACCAAGTACCTGTGCGTGGATCAGGTTTTAGACTCAACACTGGATCTGGTTTAGGTGTTGTTTTTGTTGTTTGTTTGGGTTTTTTTTAACTTTTATATCTCTAGTTAAATCCTCCTGCCCATAGCCCTGGTGCTTTTCAAATGCTAAGCCCTCAGATCATGCAGGCAGCATGTAGCCCACACAGGCATCAAGCTGGAGCTGTTGGAGTTGCCAGGGTCCCACCGAGCCCTGCTGTCATGTCAGCAGTCTTGGCTGACACCTGTCCTTCTCACCCAGTCAGTGCCATGCTCCTCTGGCACTAATAGCCCTTGTCCTGCTAGTCCAGAGTGTCTCCCATGTTCCCCAGTTCTGCATGCTGAGGAAAATAGCAGAGGGCTGAGAGGTGTGAGCAAGGGCGGGTGCCACAGCTGCAGTGGGGCTTGGGGTCAGGGTGCCCCAAAAGGGAGCAGTGAAAATGGGGCTTTTCTCATTTCAGCTGGAGTGCCCCATGCCTGAGCTATGGTGGGCAGGCTCAGCAAAGGCACAGCGTGCTCAGGAGGACACAGCCCTAACCTCTTACATGGCAGGGGGGCTGCCAAGCACTCACCCAGAAACACAACACAGTCTGAACCTGTGTTTGCTTCTCTCTCACCAGGCACCAGCTTGTGAAAGCAGAGGTGTGCTGGCAATGACCACAGTCAGGCTTAGTGCAAGTATGGCCTGTGCTTTCCTGTACAACTCTGAGACAGTTAAAGGAAAGTCCCAAAAAAGAGCTATCAGTCCGCCTTGACATTGTGGGATTGCAGCTAGGCAAAAATTTCCATCCTCTGGGAAATTCCAATATTCTATGCTTTTATTTTGCTTTCGCTTGGGTTACAAAGAACTGAAATATCTCAAGTCTGTTTGGTTTGGGGTTTTCCTGTCCTTTCAGTGGGGAAAACAAATCCTGTGTTTCGGAAACAGTGAAATGCTTCCCTGTGAGTCAGCTCAGCTTTAAAAGGCATGTCTGTGAGAGGCTCATTAATACTTGGATGTTGTCATTTATCAGAAACTGGACCTCCTTTCTGGGTTACCTGTCTCATGATAGGATACAGGACAACACTTTGCATTATTCAAGGTACAGACTGAATGGCTGGCCCAGAGAAATGCAGGGTAATTTTTCCTGCCATGGAAAGAAGTGTTTTACAGAGTTGTTGTGCAAGGCTTCAGAGGTGGTGTCCTCATACCATCCTGCACATCCTGCTTTCTGCTCATAACTGCTTTTGCCATTTACAAACACTTCACATCCACGCAGTAGCTCCAATTGCTTTGGTAAGTAAATTGGGAAAATATTTGCAGTCTAGCTTTCAATGAGATAAGGAGCTAGAATTTAAGGAGAGGTGAGCAAGTAGCTGGTGACCCAGCCCTCAGCAGATGAGCAGGCACTCCTGGTGCTCTAGCAGGCTGGAAAGCAGAGTTTGCCTTGAAGTCAGGTTCACCCACTGTGAATGTGGAGAAGCTTAGAGAGGGCAAGACCTGCAGAACCCACCCTGCCCCATGGCCTGCTTTATTCAGGAAACTGGTGGCCAGTGAGGAAGGTGACATGTAGAAATATGGAAGGCATTCACATGTGCATCACTAACTTCGTTATTTCCATTAAATAATTCCTGACTTGGCCCCAGGTTTATATCTTTGCAAATAGTCCTCAGCAATGTCCTGTCAGATCTTCCTCTTCCTGGTGGAAAGCATCCCTCTCCTTCAGAATGGCTACAGTATTATTGAGGGGAGCACTAGGCTTTACCATAGCACTAACAGTTGATAGAGTCTGTTGCTTTTTGCATCTGTGGTTTTCCACTGACTGTGAATATTATAATTTCTTCTTATTTACTTCTTTTATAATGCAACTAACAAACTGCTCCAGACACTGACCTCCCAGAGAGATTGCTAATCAGACAGAATAGCACTGCAGGGAGTGGTGAGTGCTCTGTTCAGATATCTTTTAAGAATATGTGAGGACCACCAACACCTTTGCACAAGTAACCTGAACCAAAGGAAAAATAATCTAGCAAAGCAACTCTGTGCACTGTAGCAATTAGGAGGCTTCTTCAGAACTAAATCTAATTAATTATTTTTTAGTTCTTGCAACTCATTATTTATACTTAGAAATTAAAAAGCTCCAACTAACAAAAAATCCCAGCCCATCAGTGAGTCATTTGAAAGTTCTCTGTTCTTTTTCCTGTTTTCTCACTGAATATGGAAAGTGGCTCATGATTTGTGTCCTGATATGCAAAGCCTATATGAGCCTGAGGGAGCTTCACTCAGACTTCATGGCCACAGTAGCCTACAACAGTCACTTTAATGGAACAGAGCTCCAGTTCTGCTCTAAAAGTGAGGCTTCTGGGTGCATTGGTCACAGTAATTGCAAAATGTTCTTTGAAGATGCCCACCCCTTCTGGAACTACAAATTAAATGAACTGCCTCATTTCAACTTTCTTTTGGTGTTTGTACTGGTACAATATACTTGGTTACACACAAAAAAAAATTAAAATTGTGCTTTTCATGATCAGCAGAATTAATGAAACCTTGTTTTTTATGGGGTAATGCTCTACATTCTGATTCTGGCCTAGAATCTGTACCTGCCAGTTTGCTCCATGGTGCTGATGCCTGCATCCACAGGCTGGCATGTGGGCAGGAAACAGAAGATGCTTCAGTGGGCACAGGGCTTGGGCATGCTGACTACCCAGATCAAATCCTCTGGCATGGCCAATGGAGGACAACCAATCTAGGGCCCTTTTCTTCACCAGGTTTGCATGAAACCTGTAGGATATCCATTAGTTTGAATCTGCCATTCATCAAAGGTGGTGAGTGGTAGCCAACAGGCTTCAACATTATTGAGTTTGGTATATCTGATCTATAAATACATACACAGCAAAGCAGATAAATGAGGTGGTTACTGAAACTTGGTTGCCAAAGGAACTTAATTTTTAAAAGCACCTATTCTGAGTACTAAAAGATTTCCCTGTGGAGGAAACCTTAGAGGTAGTAGCAGAAATGATATTGCTGTAAATATAATGGTATAAATAAACAAAATGCAAGGTTTTCTGGAAGAGTCTATATCTTTTGATATAAGGTTTGTGTATCCAGTTTACCCACTTTTGCAGTTATATTATCTGCTCAAGTAAAAGATACTCCCCTTTTTTTTCCCCCCCAAACTTTGCCTCTCTTAAGGAGTTGGAAAACTCTTAGACAACGAAGCATTGGGCCTCAGAGTAAGTACACAGAAGAGATAGTTAATCAGTCACTCACAGATTGTTTCTGAGATAGGAGAGCTTTCATACTCTCTCTTGGAGAGTTCTCAGGTTTGTGATGGCTGAAAATGGGGGGGGAATGGTTTCAGTACTGCATTTACAACTACAGGAATCTGGAGTCCACCTTTAACTTGAAAATATTTGCATAAAGCATTCAGGTATTATAAAGGAAACTGATTACTTTATACCAGCTGGATTACAGCAAGCCAATATTGACTTCAGGCTTTGGTTGTCAGCAAGATTTATTTTACTCAAAGTAAATATTGACTGTGGCACTGCCAAGGCCGGTATTTACTTTGGAGGAATATCAATCTTGTGGCTCAAAACTGGAAGTCGATATCATCATTGTTACACTTTCTCATAAGTAGTAGGGAGGAGGGGCTTTGGCTAATGGGAAACATACATATATATATATACATAATTTAAGATGCAATGAAGAAAAGAAAATATGGGAAGATGGTAACTACTTTGAACCAGTAAAAGACAGAAGCTTCTGGAAGGAATCACACAGTCAGAATATTATATAATTCCTGGGGACATCTTTTCTGCAGACACTGGTTCTTGACCTCTTGAAAAGTAAACAGCAAGAAATGTAAGTGGTAGCTGCCATCAGAAATAGTATCATAAATGGAACAAGATTTTCTGTTCCCAGAATCAACTGAACTGTCAGTTGATTTTGTCTTAATACCCTGTAAGCCCTACAAAATACAACACTCCTGCTCTGTCGTGGGATAAGTTTAGAAAGCCATTGAAATTATGCTTATTGGAGTCCATGTCACGTGTGCCTTTGTAAAGAAAAACAGCATCTAAACTTCAACCAAGAGGAAGACAAGGAGTCTGTTTGGATTTGAGGCTGCTAACATGGAAAATGCTCTATTTTGCTTTTCACTCTGTTGGTGAAACTGTGGAGGAGGACATTGAATCCATAACTGTTATGTTATCCATGAAATCTCTTGGCACATGCACACACACTGTGTTCCCTGATACAACAGTGCTTTCCTAGTTTTCCAAGTTTCCTAGTTTCCTAGTTAAGTGCTACAAGAATATAAAAATAGCTATTTTCCTGTTAATGTCAGATATAGTCCTATTAATTACAGAGACAGACAAACAGTCCTCAGGATTCCATGGGGCTGGAAGAGCTGGAGTGCTCCCCAGCACAGAGCCTAGGTGTAGCAGTGTGCAGAAGTACTAACAGGTAACCCCTGCTGTGAAAGCCAGAACAAGTCTACCAAGGACTGTGGCTGGTTCCCCAGAGGCCTCGTTTATACCACCACATTGCTGCTGGTAGAGGAAGTGTTTGATGCAGGCCAGCTAAAATACACTTTCTCAGCTAAGAAGCCCATGGACTGACTCCTAGCCAGGGAGAGTTTGCAGCTGCTGGAGCTGAGACCTTCCTGACCTAGAGGTCAGCACCCTCCAGATGTTGATAGAGACAGAATTGGGTCTGTGGAAATTCAGCCTTAACACAGACACCTCTGCCAAGTGGTGCCAAAGACTGCCTGTCAAGAGTATGTACCAGTAAAGAAAAGCTGCATGGCACTGAACTGCTTCTCACTTGCCAGCTGCATTGAGAGGCACAAGTGGCAGTCACTTCCCAAGCTAAAAAACGTGACAGGAGTCAGGTCCCTGCAGCAGGCCATTCGCTCTCTCAGGAAAATCCTCAGCTGGTGGCTCACAGCTGGATTTGCCATCATACAAACAAACACACAGCTATAATGTTTGCCTTTCAAAAGATCTACGGACTTAACAGCTGCTGTGGCAATTGCTGTGAAGATCCGAGCTGAGCTTGTTAGAAACACCAGCCTCCCTGCTTCATGTGTTATTTCTATGTCACAGCCCTCCCCAGTGCAGGCATCAGAGCTGAGAACGCTCACACTGACTTTCCTGTGCCTGTCCACTCCCTCTGCTTAGCTGTGCTTGTGGCAATGCCAAACATCCAACGTTGGTGAGTTCCCATCCAGAAGCTTTTCTGGGGCCAGTCCTGTGCATGAGCAATGACAGAGCTTTCTTCAGAGAGCTTTCAGGACACTCAGCACAGAGGAGTTGCCCAAGTCATCCAGTAGCAATGGTAGCTTAGGTCACTTGCAGTAAGTGACTCTATATATTTGAAATCAATAAATGTCAGCCTACTGTGAAATGACTTAATGATGTTAAGTTAGTGGATGTTAACAAGATGATCATCTATTGCCTTTGGTCAGGTACCAAAATTGCTATTTTATTAATTTTTCTTCTTCCTGTATTTTTATGGTTTTGTTTAGAAGACTGAAGAAACTTTGGCTATGGAATTTTACATTTTTGAAGTAAATAGATGTGAATTTTGTCCCTCAATTCACATGAAAATAATTCAGTCCTGACTCATGCAAATGCTAAGAGAAACACAATGGGCTTGGAATAAAATACTTCCTCTGCATGACTGCCTCAGAATATTGTAGGAGAGAACTCCAGAAAGTAATGAGCAGCAGTCATTTCATATGGCATCCACAAGACATAGGGTTGTTCAGTTGCCACACAGAGGCATGTGATCCCCAAGATGAAAAACTGTCACATACTAAAAGTTCATCTGAAAGCAGCTTGTCTTGTGAAAGCATTTGCTCTCACAAAGGCTGAGTTTAGGCTCAGATAGTTGCTTTTGTGCATGTGTGTTTGTCTTGATTTGCTATAACTTTTATGCATCTCACTTTTTTTTTTATGTGACCTTCTTTCCTTCATAGTAAGTTGCTGTTTCCAAGGGTGGGGCACATCCAACCCCTTCCCGCATGTCAGGCCTCCAGCTTCAGTCGTAAAATAAGCGTGGGTTCTCCCAGTGGGCTGGTGTGAGCAGCAACCAGGCTGTAATTGGGTCCCTCAGGAAGGTTTAACATGAAGAGGAGATGAAGTTTGTGGCTTTGACCAAGGCAAGAAGCCAAGGGAGGAAATAAAGGGAGACCCAGGAGGTGCTCTCCTTCACTCTCACCTCCCATGTCAAGAAAGGCATAATGATGCATTTTGGAAAAGATATTTATTTCTGTTCCTGCCCTTCAAAATTATTTAATTCTCTACATTTGTGTAGTTTCATTGGTTTCTTTGGCGTTAGTGAAATTCCTTCCCTTGCTAAGATTCATAATATTTTTTATAACTGGCCATGCAAGAGGTCTGGAATACTCTCGGCCTCTTTGGGAAATAATTACTGTTTGTGTGGTCTAATAAACAGTCTCAGAGGGTTCAACATGAAATAGCGAGGGTCTACAGGAAAGAAAACTATGTGGAAACTCGTGCAGCCTCACTAATCTGCAAGGAACAAAACAAAGTTGTACCCTGGGGTAAGAACCAGTAGCGACTCACTTAATTGCTACCATGTCAGCGTGTGAAACTACTACCTCTGCACAAGCTAATGCAAACCTGATGCGGTCAGATTGCTGATTGAGACCAGCTAAATATCACTTCAAACGAGCAGATAATCCCCAACAGATCTGCAGGGCAGCCAGGGCTGTTTGTTATCTGAGCCTGGTGAGGCGGCCAGAGAGGAGGACATGGACAGCCCAGAGCGGTCACCTTTAATGTGTAATGGGTATAAATAGTGGCCACTGCCTCTGAATCCATGTCCCTCCCTCACCCACCTCACTTATCCTTCCCATGGAGAGCAAATTCAGCCAGAGGGTGATGAGAGCAGAAGGTGAAGCCCCTTTGATTAGACCAAAAATGACCATCAGTATTTCAGTACCGTTTCCTTCCTTCCTCTAAGGTGTGCTTGAATGAGGGCACTTGGTCTCCCAAGTCCAGTAATCTCCACTGTGACCATATAAAGTGTAAATGCAAATGCTGGGAAGGAGGTCACATGCTGATCTGCTGCCCCCGATTTGGGATGAGAAAACCATAACTCAAAATCCTGCTTTGTCCCAGCTATGCCAACCCCAGTCAGCCTGCCTAGAGGCAGTGATGCTGTGACTGACTTGACGCCTGTGTCCCCTTCACCACGAGACAACATTCCCATGGTGGCCCTTCTGCAGATCTCTGCCCCAGACCAGGCTATGTGATGGCCTCACACCCCTTGGCTTGCATTGTGAGAGCAGCTCATGAGCTGCCCCAAGAGCTGTCCTGCTCCCAGTGCTCTGCCTGCAGTCCCAGACCTTTGTGCCTAGACATGCTTACACTGTCCAGCCCTGCAGTTCCTGGCCAGGCACACAGGAAGGCTGCAATAAAGCCAGGAATAAAACTATTGCCAGAAATACCTCCTGTCAGTCCTGCATTGCCCTAATCACTAGATTGCACTTCTGTTGCTTCACTCGTTACACAAGATTTCTTCTTTTTTGGTATTTTCAGTGGGACACTCTCCAGTTTCCAGTGGATTTTGAACGTGGTATACAAACAAGGCTGCTGTTTGTTTCTTTTAGGCATACGTGAACACTTTCAGATACAAATTCCTGTAGTCTTGTCTTTGAAAGTAATCAAAATTCAGAAGTGTGTAAAGTTTTCTTATAATACTTTCAATGCTCCTGTAAATCTTTCCTCTTTTAATTAAAGCCACAGGAAAGTGAATATGACAGTGATGCAGTATTTGCCATGTCATGCCCTGCAGTCACTGAAGGACAGCTCCCATGGATGCTTGGTGGTGCACCAGGCACCTTTTGGCAGAGGTGTCCTCATTCATCACCAGCAGAGATGCTATGGAGACACTTGGTAGGTTCACCAGGGAGAGGCAGTGCCAAGGCATTGCCCAACTGTGCATTCTGCATACACTGTTGTGTTTTAAAGAGAACTGTTATTGTTTTAGCTGAAAATACTGAGATATTTCATTACTAGCTTTCATACAAGGAAACTGTTTTTGAAAGAAGTACTGGGCAGATTATTAGGAGGAAAGGGGCAATGAAAGAGGAGAGAGCATCTGTCTGAGACTGATCAGAGGAGCTTTAAGTAGGTTAGAGCAACAGCACCCAGCTTCTTTTTCAGGTCCCTCAGATTCCTGACTCTGCGTCCAAAATATGACCCCTTGTTTGGGTAGCATGTGCAGACAGGAGAAGAGGGACATTTATCTTCTATGACCAGACAAGGCCTTGTACAACTTGTAGGAAAATAGGTGTTGAGGACCACAGGCTATTGTGCTGTTGCCAGCAGGAGAAGATCTGGCTCACATCTACAGCTACTCTGTAATAACCTTTGGATGTCAAGAGGGGTTAAACAGCTCATGGAGTATGCAGTTTCAGATGTCATAGAATCACAGAATCAGGGAATCACAGAATGATTTGGGTTGGAAGAGACCTTAAAGACCATCCTCATCTTCTCATACTTTCATCCTCACTGCCATGGACATGGACCTTTTCACTAGACCAGGTTTCTCAAATCTCCATCCAGTCTGGCCTTGAACACTTCCAGAGATGGGGCATCCACAACTTCTCTGGACAGCCTGTTCTGGTGCCTCACCATCCTTAATAAGCTGTTTCATTGGTAACCTCCTCCCCACCACACACTTTCCTCATCAGCAGCCCACCAGCTCTGACAGATACACTGTCCCATTTCTGCCCATCCAGGAAACAACATGATGCTTTGAAACCTTATAATGCACACTCACTAGCTTAACTCACCCAGCGAGCTGGTGCCAATAACAGAGTTGACATCAAAGGGCAGAATCCCCTGATTT
Organism: Sturnus vulgaris; assembly: GCF_052056855.1. Taxonomy (NCBI): domain Eukaryota; kingdom Metazoa; phylum Chordata; class Aves; order Passeriformes; family Sturnidae; genus Sturnus; species Sturnus vulgaris. Next base: position 127,820,004 of record NC_142243.1, read on the forward strand.
GCACTGCGTGGCCATAAATTAACTGCACTCTACCCCCAGCACCCCATCCCTATGACCTCTGAGGTGCTATATTTACCAGGGCACTCTGTGTGCTAAGGCAATGTGGAAATCGGGTTAGTCATACTTTCCTGGAAGTGTGATCTTGCCCTGCTTGGCTGCAACCTGTGAGCTTCCCCAGCACCACAAGCACTTTCAAAACTGAATGCTTTTCCAGTGGAAAGCCTTCCTGCTCTATTGTGAAGCAGGGCTGAAATGATTTGCATTGGGAGCCAGCAGGAATTCAGGTTGAAAAAAAAAAGAAAAGAAAGGGGTGTGCTGAGGTGGCTGTATCAATGTGTTTCACACGGAGGTTTGCTTTCAGCTCAGAAAGGGATCAGTGGTTATGTGAGATAGGAGAGTCCTGCAGAGAAGTCACAGTTGTGGATTGTTCCCTAGCTGAACTGCTGCATCTCTCGTGAAACCTGGAGGAGCCTCAACACAAAATGCAATTGTCAACCCTTAATATGTTGTGAGAATGAAAAGAGAAATTACATTGCAAGCAGGCAGTAAACAAGGAGAAAATTTAGATGTTCAAAGTAAATGAAGAGCCAGAATCTCATCCAGACACATTAAATTCAACTTATCTGAAGGAAAACATCATGCTATTTCTTGATATTCCAGTTGGGTGGGTCTTCTCTGAAGTTAAAAGGGTTGGAGGATTCCTGACACTAAGTAGACTCCAAACTGAATTCACAGAAATGTTGGCAACTTCATAATCTAGGAAAAGTTCACAACTCTTTATTTAACAGTAATTTTATTTTAATTATATTTTAGAGTAAATTAGCTAAAACATTAAAATAAACTGAAGCACTTCTTTCTTCAAAATTCCATTTGGGAATGAGTTCTGCTTTGAGGAGCTGTTGTTACACAAAGGCTCCACGGAAGGCTTCTGGTGGCCAGAGTTTCTGGATTTACACTGATTCAGTCCTGATAGCACTGGAATTTCAAGGGTGAGATATTTGTGCTGTAAGCCTTGATCATCCTTGCAGAACTGCAAATGGACCCTGTGTTGCCTCCTGCCCTGCCATGCTGCATCAGCACCTTCTCACCCAAAAGCCAAGACCTGTCAAGATGGCTGAGACTCAAATGCATCTGTGGCTCTGCTTTCCCACCTTGTTTAATGGTTACCTCTCATAAAAGCCATGAAAAAGGCTCATAAAGCCATGAAGAATTTTCAGACTATAAAACTTGCACAGTGTAAAAGCCTCCGTTTTTTCATAGTCTTTGTTGTTTTGTACATTTTGTACAACAAAATGCCTCCTGCAATAATCTTCTGCCAACTTCCAGATTCTTCTAAAGAAATAATTTCTCTCTTTTACAGGACAATAAACTGCTTAGCAGCATCTGCACAGAGGTGGAAGCCATCCCTCTCTGCCCTGCACCCCCTCACAGCATAGCATAGGTTACCTCTGGGTGACAGTAGCAGGGACCAGAATCAGTGAGTTGTTCAGCAAGTGAGTGGAGACAAACCCCAAATCAGTCAACAAGCTGGAGAAGCACCTCCTTTCCTTCCAATCAAGGCTTTTGAGTAACTTAACAAGATTTTCTAGTCCTAGAGGGTCATCTTGAAGGAGTAATACCTTCACTCCTGAGAGTCCAAGGCTGAGCTTGGGGACTGCAGCAATAAACTGTCTATGTGCGAGAAGAAAGATCTTCACACAGTCAGTGCTAGCTGGATGAGGCTGGCTGTGGGACACCTGCTCCCCAGTGCTCTCCCACATGTTGTGTCAGCTTCACCAGAAAGTTGGGTTGATCTCTTCCAGCAAGGTTAGGCCTGGAAAAATGACAAGATCAAGCAGAGATTTGGTCAGCGAGAGCACAGCTGTGCCCATGGCAGCTCCTGCAGATTAAAGATAGAGAAGTAGGGGACACTGCCCCACATAACTTTCCAACTCTCATAAGTGTAATAGAGTATGAATATCAAAATGACATTAATCTGGGGTCTGCTGTCTTCCAACAACTTCTGGAACAATCCTTACACTCTTTACAAAAGCGAACAAACTATAAGCCACCATGACATTGAGTGTGTATTGTATATTTACTCTATAAGACAGCACTGTAAGGAACTCTGGATAGGTAGTAAGAAACCCTGGGGGGGTGAGGCTTGCAGGCAATCAAGGCTCAAAGATCCCCTTACACTGAGTAACACAGACATCTCTTACAGAAGGAGACATAAAGATCTGTCCATCTTCATGCATCTTTCCCTGACCTTGGCTGGCCTGTGAGCAAGGGGACTGAGAAAAAGATGCACTGGAGAGGACATTTTCCTCACAGAGTCAGCCAGGCTCTGCCTTGAGATTTAATTTCCTGTGAACCAAAGCAGTGTCAGAGCCTGTCAGGTGGCAGGTTGTCTGTGAACTGGGAGTAGCAAACCCCTGTCATAAAGCTCTGGGCTTATTCTACCTGAACTCTGTCTGTACTCTTAAATAAACAGACCAGGGCTCATGAGGCCAAGTGCCACAACACAGCTTATATACACACAGCTGAACTTTCTCTCCCCTCAAAAGAGACTGGCCTTATCCCTTCTGCATTTTGAAGACTGGACTAAAGCCTAAATGCTGGAGAGCAACCAGACAACCTGGTTAATAATGGAAGACTGGCCAAGCCCAGCCAGCCAGCCTGGAATCCTGGGCCAAAGGACACCCTGCTGTGAACCAGGTTCCCAAGGCTGGTCTGTGTGCAGCTGATACAGCTGAAGCAGTTGCCATTCAAAGTGTTCATCATTCCTCCATCCCACACACCTCAGCAATTCTTTTACCACAGCTGAGGGAATTACTTATCCAGGCCAGGTCAGCCAAGCTGGATGAGTTTGAATGGTTTTGGTAGAAGGTTCTTTGAGGACCTGGGTCAGTCAGGGAATGGAAATTAAGGACTGATTTTGTTATCAGCTGTGATGTCTATAAATGTGAAATGACCTGAAGCCAGGGAAGTTTCCCTCTGGTTTATGTGCAGGCAGAGGATGTGTAGTGGCCTTTGTGTACCCTTCATGCTGAGCACAAGCCCACTGCTTGTTTCAGTCTGCAGCTCACTGTGACAAAATGTGACAGTGCCAGGGGTCTGCCTTTGCTGGGAAAATTTTACCAGTGGAGAGGATAAGCCTCCTGTCCAGTCTATAAACGCCTGGGAAAAGCAGGAGAAAAATGTCTCTGGTTTTTATATGGCAGGGACCTCATTACAACTCATAGCATACCTGAACATCTTTTCCATTTCTGGACAATTTCATGGGCTTGGCCAAAGCCTCTCCCTGCTTGCTGCCAGTTGCTCTGGTTTTCAGCCAAGCTGCACAGATCAGACTCACAGTAAGTCCCTGAGACTTCAAGTGCAGTAAATGTAGGTCAGATCCTGCCCTGTAGCTGGAGGCAAGCTGCCCTCTGGATCTGTGGAGTCTGTGGAACCCCAGCTCCTATGTCAGGCATTGTCTCACCCTTTGGCTTGAGTTTTATTTGTGAGAATTAGCCTGGAGGCTGAGAAATTAGAAATGGACTGGCCAGTGTTTTTGAATAGAGTTGGGAAGAGAAAGATTATGCAAAGCAGGAGACACTGGAAAATAAAATAAAAATACTGTACTGAAAAGTTGGTTGCTTAATAAAAGTAACAATTAATTTTTCTTTTTAAATCTGGTCTGTGGATAGGAGCCGTTATGGCCATTTTTTGACCTTTTATTCTCTCTTCGCAGGGAGACGTGCAAACACATGCGATTAAAGGGGGGCAAGGAGGCTCTTCCTTCCCCGGCACAGCACAGAGCACATCACCACAGAGGGCTGCTCTTGCGGGCGATGGGAGGGTGGCTGGCTGGCTGGCTGGCTGGCTGGCTGGCTGGATGGATGGATGGATGGATGGATGGATGGATGGATGGATGGATAGATGGCGAGCAGGGCGGGGGCAGAGGGTGGGTGGCTGTCGATGCTGAGGTGCGATGGCCCCACAGAAGCCCAGGCATTGTGCGCGGCAGGGCGAGCCGGCGCTTTGGTGCCAGCCAAGAAAACAAATGCCTTCCCGCTGTCTCCTGGAAATGCTTCCACCGCTCCTGCTGAGCGCGTTCATTTCAAAGCCCGCTGACTTTTTGCCCTTTCTAATAGAGCTTAAAATGTTTCAGTTTTCCAGGCTCCCCCCGCCCCGGCCCTGGGTTCTAATGCCGCAGGTTCGTGGGATGCCAGGGGTGTGTATGGCCAATCAAAAGGATTAGGGGCGGTTGGTATCCGAGGGGGACGATGCTCTTAAGATTCTTCCCCACAGTGGCAGCGAAACGCTATAAACCTGCAAATCTTCAAAAGTGTCGGTTAAAGCCAGCGAAATCCCGTCTGGAGCCTGGCCGCTGCTGCCGTGCCGCCTTTCCCAGCCCGGCGTCTCCCCTTTTTCCCGGAGCTGCCCGGTGCCGCCGGGAGCGGCTCCCCCGCGGGCGCTGCCCCGGGCCCGGCCCGCAGCTGCCCTCCCTTCCCTGCCCTTCCCTCCCGCCCTCCGCCGCCGGCCGTGTGTGTGTTTAGGAGGTGCCGTTTCCCACAGCTCTGATCTAATGCAGCTGTAATTCAATCTCCGTGTGACCGGCACTCCGCCGGCGCTCTCCCACCCGCCGGCAGGCTCCTCTCTCCCAGGCTGTGTGTGTGTGTTACACATTTACACTGTCAATCTGCCGGGCTCCCCTCAAACAACCCCTCTGTGTAGATTTACAATGTCAATCAGGCGGGCTGCGGGGGCTGTCGGCGGCCACCGCTCCCCCCCGCCGCCTGCGCTGCCCCCGCAGCACGGTCACCCTATACCTGCCACTCAGCCCCGGCAAAAGGACTTTTGTTTAATGGCATTTGTGTGCGGCCACAAAGAGCAAAGGCAGCTGAGGCAGATAAGGCTGAGAACCTGAAACAGATGTAAAAGAGATCAGATCGAGTTTTCTGCGGATCCTCAGCTCCTGTAGAGATTTATGACCCCTTTTAACCCCATTTTAAATAGGTTAAACCGGGCTTGTTTTATACGGACGAAATGAGACCGGCGCTCGTATAGAAATTTACCCAGAGGAACGGATCAGCCCCCCAGTTTTGCTCCATTCCTTACCACTAAGCCAACCCCTTCGGCCACTGCATTGCTCATCGTTTGAAAACTTTACTGTGATCTCATTATAACTCACATCCTCAGAAAGATCACAAAGCTGCCAGTTGACCTTTAGCCCCTGAAGAGTCCTAATTTTGGGTTGGCAACTTCCAGCTCAACAAGCGAGGCAAGGCAGGCGGACAATAGCGGCGGCTGAGGACGGGGAGCACGGCACAACAATAAGCTGTCCTTGGAAGTGCTGGGCTGCGATTGTCATCCCAGACACAATCATGGGAGACTCGGTTGGGATAGCTTTCTTTTGGCAGACAGCTTTGAACTCTGCTCTTCCCTTCCTGTTTCTCTGTTAATTATAAGTTTCTGCTTCTTCCCAATGACAGATGAATCCTCCAGGGCTGAGAAAAACCTAAGGGACAAATTCTGCTCAATTGGGGCTGCTGAGCCTCCACTGGCTCACACCCGGTTACTCCAGATTTACACTACAGGGCCTGACCTGAGAGGAGAATACAGCTTTGTAGGCCAGCCAGTGGTTTGTACAAAATGCACAAACCAGGCTTCCTTGGAGAGGGTTTGGCAAAGCACCCTGACACTCACTATAGATAGCAGCGAAGCTTTAAGGCTCACTTGCTGCTGCAGAACTGCCCTCTTCCTCTTCTCACAGGCACCAACAGCACCACTTTCTAGAACGACCTGGGAGTCATTTCTTGAGGGCTCCTGCACCACCCAATGGAAGTGGTGGCAGTTCTACAGCTCCTTTACAGCTCCAATGTCATTGCCTTTACCTGTGAGGTGACTTCATGATTTTTTATATTTTTTTAAACAAGTGTCACTGATACCAGGAGGGTTTCTTTGCAAATCTTTTTCTTTTTTTTGCAAAAATGACTTTCCCACTGTTCTCCTAAAATGGAGACTAACAACAAAGCAGCCCTAGAAACACTACCATAAGAAGAACTATGTCAATTATTTCCATTTCACGGGTATTACTGACTCATCACAATTTTCTATCGCTCTGAGCTTTTGAAGCCAGCTGTAAGAGGTGGAACATATTTCATTTTTGTCATGCAGGGGTTCTTCTGAAATCCTGCATTTTCTCTGGTTGGGGTTGGAGGTAAAAGGGGGAAGTTCCCTAACAGCGACACAAAGAGTGTTCCAACTTGTGGCTGTGCCTCCACTCTCCCACACATGCACCTGTGTCCCCAAGCCTCTAACAACAGCATCAGAACTAAAAACAGCTTTGCTGTGCTCAAAGGAAAATAAGAAATGTGACCATCCAGCCTGGGAGGGAATGAGAGAAAACTTCTAACTAGAGGTCATGTCTCAAACCATTACTCATCAGGCACAAGCTTACAGAAAAGGGCTCCCAACAAGAAGAAGAAACACACAGATAAAAAAACAGACATGTCATAAAATAGAAAGGAGGCCTCTACGTTTTCCCACTTTTGGGGCGAGTATTCTCTGCTGAACTGCTACCCAGCCCCCAACTCACACCCATGCAAATGACCACAGATGTCAGGTCTTTTCCCCCACAGTTTACACATACATGAGAAAATACAATTTGCAGCACGGGGGCAGAAAATGAAGTATTTGCCACAGCTGCTGGTGCTGAGGGTTCATGTCCATCAGCAAACACCCAGGGCTGGGGAGGGGATGCTCCACACGTGGGCAGCTGCCCCCAGAGATGCAGCGTGCTCACCTCAAAGCCTTGTGTCTGGCAGATGCGCCAGGGGCTGGGGCTCAGACCAAATGCCAGCCTCTCCCATCCCGGTGCTGCTGGAGGAGTTGAAGTTCCTCTGCCTTTGGTCAGACAACATCTCAGGGCCAAGGGCAAGAGGGTACAAGGCTTCTTGCTTCTTCAGCAGGAGGCCAGGTAGAGTTCAGCCTAACTTCCTACCCTTGCCATCTCTGCCTCAGCCTGCAAATTAACTCCATCACCCTAAACCCACAAACAGAGCAGAGAGAGTTGGTTTTATTTAAAGGTAACATAAAAAGCCTATAAAAAGGTTAAAAGCTCCATATAATTATCTTATTTTATTTTATTTTATTTCCAGTCCCATGGTATTAATTAAAAAAACTGCCCAGCCTGAGAATTCGATTCCTTCTACCTGATATGGGGACGCAAAGGAATCTCTCTTGAGAAAGGTCTCCAGAGTCCTTAATCACCATTTAGGGGCCCTGCTCTTTGAAGGGCCATAGAGGAACAAAGTGGTTTGGGGATTAGTGAATGGCTTTTATTTCTTCCCTAATGATGAGCAAAGTGCAACGAATGCCTAGGGCAGATGATAAATTGAGGCAGAAAATGTTGCACGAGTGCCTTTTGCTAAGCTAGAGGATCAGTGTCAACAATATAAAAAAATGCGTCTGTTTGCTCATAAGAAATAATGTTTGAATCGTTAAACAGTCGAGACGGGATTGGCCATATTTAACTGCCTGGTACCTGCAGCCCCTCTGCAAACAGCCCCTTTGAAGTGACTTCAAAGGGTCTGTGCACATAAGGAGAGGCTGCAGTATCAGTCATTCCATTGGGTACTCATGGGACTGCGGAGCAGAGCACAACAGAGCAGGGCTGACGCTGCCCAACAGCCTCATTCAGGCTTGGGAGTGAAAAGGAAGGCCATCCAAGAGCCCCTGAGAATATTTTACTCCAAAGAAGACAAAGAAAAAAATTCAGCATGTTGTTCCCTTTGACACTGCCCCGCAGCCCACTTTGAGCTGGAGTTTCCTTCAGTCATGAGAGAAAAAAAAATAAAAAGCCAAACAACAAAAACTTAATTCTGGGGGGGGAAAAATAAATATAGTCATAATACTGTGTAGCATGTTTCTGTGGTGAGGGTGAGGAATCCAGGATGGAACCAATGTCCCCAGAAGTCATTAGAGACACTCCCTGGTTTTGAGGAGTGCCAAGTCAGGCTTGAGTCAAAGTTAGCAGGGAGCACAAGTCAGAAAGCACTGCTGGAAAAAGGGGTACAGAAGCTGACTTAACAGAAAACAACCAAATCTGCAAAAGAGACTGTAAATTTTTCCTTTTGTTAGTCTGAGATACAGCTCTATCTCAGAGTGCAGACAGGAATTAAATGACCCAATGAGACATGTGGCAGGATTTGTGGAAGCACCTTTTCTCCTTTTCCTTTTTTTTATAGATAATTTTCCCTTCTTTGCACAAACATCACACGAGTCGTAGAAGTCAGGCTGTCTGTGCTGTCCAGATAGACAAGGATGGCATCATGATGCTACAATCCTTGTTTTTTAACCTGGAGGAATGATACAAGATCCTTGGGTACATCTGAAGCTCAGATCACCTTCCTTGGAAACTAGTGAGATACTGATAGCATAATAGGGTAATTTTGTGTGTTCATTTTATCTCTCTGTTCATTAAAGAGGAAGCCTATGAGGATCAGATGTTCAGAAGTGCCTTGATTTTATGTCTGGGGTTATACATTTCAGTGATATATGAGGTCCTTCTCCTACTTATTATGGCTGTTATAAGGTTCAAAAGCACTTTCTGAGGAAAGACAGAATATAAATACATACTATGTGTTTTAATTTGCAAGATAATCTTAGTAAGTGACCCTCACCAAATATGTGTGAACATTCTTCCTTTTTTAAAAGTCTAAAATCAGTTTTTATGTTTAGAGGGTTTCATAAGGAACTTGGGGAGGATGAGGAATCAGCAAAACCCTCAGGATTTCTGAGATAATTAGCATTTTTTAAATAATGAAACAGCATGAATAAGAGTGCTATGTGTTTATCTCCATGGAGAAAAATAAATTACCCACTACTACAGAAAAGCAACTTGGTTAGCAACTTAGATACTTGTAAGGAATGAAAATAGTAGTGCTAGGCAAGTGCTACCCAATTAGCAATTGGCAGAGAATGAAAATATTTTATACTGGAGAATGCAGACTAGCAACATGTTTTGCTGCACATTACTCGAATATACAAAATAAACGCTGAGTTAGCATTAGTGTCTTCATTAAAATACCTGTAATGTGCAGGTGACATAAATAGATAAGGTGGGAAAATTACTGAGGAACTGTAAATATAAGAAGCTGGAGAGCTTGTGCTTGCCTCTCCTATATGAAACCAAACAAATGTGGGAGCAGTAGCTCGTTGTCAAGATTGGAATCAGAAGCAAATATTTCAAGTAAGCCAAGGAAGCATAGAGATTAGGAAAATATTGTGGTCAAGCAAGCAACATAAGGATGGATGCTATATAGACTTTCTGAGGAGAGAAATTCAGGAGATGGTTTTTACACATGCCAAGAATGTGACACTGCCAGCCTTTACATCACTGTGAAGGAAAAGTGGAAACATATATCAATGGTTCAAAAGGGCTTCTAGGAAAAAATACAAACGGGTTCATAAAACTATTTAGGCAAACTGCTATGGCTGGAGGCAGAGGAGGGAGGAAGTGAGAAGGAAGGGTTCTTGGTGAAAAACAGTGCCACAGCTTATGATGCCCTTGGGTCACAGGCAGGCCAGGCATGGAGGCTTGATTCCCAGGGACCAATGTCACCATGGTCCCCTCACAGGTCAGTGAATGTTGCCCTTCAACATTCAACATCAAGAGCAAACCGAGGTCATCTGCCTCTGCTTCAGATGGTAAGCTAGAGACAGCTTCAGCTGTCTTAGGAAAAGAGATCCTTCTGCAAGGTAAGAGTTAATCCCAGAAGCATGTCTGTGGTCCTGGTAACTGCAAACATGTTGTGAACAGAAAGAAAAGCTAAACACATAAAGAGATCCACAAAGAAAGCGAAATCAGTAGTAGGAAGTGGAGACAGGGGTGAGGGCAGTAGGTTCAGTGTGGCTAAGTAAAGATGCAAGTGATTAGGATGAGCAATAAGCAAAGGCCTTCCAACTATAAACAAGCTGGGGAAAGAGGACTCTGGGAAAGCTGTACAAATAAGCAGCAGTGATTTTAAAAAAGATATTTAGAGGAGGAAAAATAAATCTTGAACAGAGTCCTTCAGAGAGTGCTTGATAGCAGCAACCATCATGTGGCATCAGCATTCAGAGAAGGGCACGCTGTCCCCAGCACAGCCCCTCTGCCAACTCTGTCTGACGAGCAAGGACATACACTGCCATCCCTAGAGAGCAGACTGAGGTTTGGGTCTCATCTGTGCAGGTGCTGGAGGTTGTGGGAGTTCTAAGGAATACTTTATATTTTATTAGGATTTTGAAATTCTTTTACACTGAGTTGATGAACAGGTTAACATAACATTATCTAGGATATGAAGCCTTAATCTGTTAGCTACCAGTGTTTCATAGACAATTTTTCAGCCCTCCAGTCATGATATTTTATATATTTACGTTAGAATACATGTAGAGAAAATCCTGATAATTTTAATTGTCTTGTAGCCTGAATTGCTGCAGAGAGAAAAAAAAAAAAAAAAAGAAAAGAAAAAAAAAAAAAAGGAGAAAGATGCTTTTCCATTATTTCCTTTCAGGAGAAAATTAGATACCACGTGGTCATATAGCCCTGAATTGAGAACAACAACAAGTCCCCTTTCCCAAAGAACTTACAATGTGGAAAGGATAAAAAAATGGGTTTGTGCATAGAGAGGATAAATGGTCTTTTCATATCCATAAATGCTTTATTTTTGCATGAGTCACAGTGGGTTTGAGTAAGTCCTTTAAAATGCCACACATTTTGGCTCTGGGCATGGACATCTTCTGTCAGAAATCAAGTTTCTTAAGGCCACTGAAAGGATCTGTATGAGCTGGGAAAACTCAGAGCTGCTCCCTCCACTGCAGACCCCATCCCAGTCATGGACTGTGGTGGTGCTGGTGACCCCACAGCCAGCACCATCTTGGGAGCTTCAACACATTCCCCTAAGCCTGCTTGGATCACTGCAAAGTGGTGTGAACAGGGATGCATGAGCACATCTATGGAGGGGGAGACTAACTGGTACTAGAAACCAGTTTTGGGGTCTTTGAGTAGGTTTTTTCTTTGCGTTTTTTTACTAGAAAACATCTCTAAGGACGGTGAGGGTGGCTCCTGTCAGGGAGATCTGTTGTGCCAACACTTAAACAGGATCTCTTCAGGATGCTCACACTTAATTCCTACCATTCCACATTTTCAGAGCCTTTTCCAATCCTTTTACCTAAGCCTGAAGGCTTTCAGTTGTTTCCTCAGTGTTGCAGGACTGGAACCAGCTCAGGTGCCTGGGTGGAGATATCCTCTGTGCCATGGCACTGTTGCAGGAGCAGCCGTGTGTGCTGGCAGAGCTGCCCGGAGCTGTGCCACTGCTGCTGCCAGGGCTCTGTGTGGACACATCCAGACTCAAGGGCTTGGGGACACGAGGGAAAACACAAGTGATGGGAGGCTTTGTAGCCCTCCTGGATGACTTTTCACCAGGCAAAATTATTTCTCCATCTGTCTCCCTGGAAGAGAAGGGAAAAGATGTGGGAAGAGCCTCCAGGATCATGGATATCTGCTACAGCTCGTGTTGCAGGGTTTCTGGACCACATGTTTACCTTTTATCACGACAAGCCATGCCTGACACATGGAGAAGACCTCACAAAAACCCTCCTCTGAGTGGCTTTCCTCCTACCAATGGAGTTGCTCAGAATTGTTCTGGGAAGAGGGAGGGATTTTCAAGCAGAAACTTTGGAAGATGGCACTTTGAATGATGAAGGTAATTCCCTTACCCAGTGGAAGAGCTTTTCACCTCCCTTTTGGTCCATTTGGCCTCTTCCATTGCTGAATAAGAATCACTAAAGCTTCTGACAGTTAGCAAATGGCAAGGCAGGACTGAATGCTGAGAAAAGGCTATCCCTGGGGATTTTACTGAACTACATATTAAAATAAATTATATAATCAGTACAGTAGCCCTGCATTGCGTGTTTGATATAAAAACCAGCTTTGTCCCATCTATTTGCCTCCCAGTGCACTTTGAATGTTTCTAATGGGAGATTTCCACCATGGGAATGACTGGGAGAGGCTGTCCTGTCACTCAGCTTTTCTTTCTTTGTAGCCACCAGGCTATGGCTGGATTTGTGCCTGACATCTTAGTGCCATGCCTGCCACATATTCACATCCATTAATGAGCCTCTCTCCTATTCTGAATGTTACTTGTCACATGGGGAAGGTGAATCTGTTAAAAGGTGAGTCACAGAACAATCAAGACTAAGCAGAAGAAGCCACAGAGACTCCCTTAACAAGCCATGGCCACATGATGCAGCCAACAGAAGGGAATTTTCAGCAATTATAATGAAAAATCATAGCCAAGACACCAGTCAGATTTGAATTTCTCATTTTATCTCACTACAGTGCTCTGCAGCCAAGAAATCACCTAATTTAGCTAAGTCCATCATTACCCTGTCATTAGGCCCTGGTGAGGAGCTGCAGCTACCCTGCAGGATTCAGTGCAGACAAGAGAAACCTCTGAGAGTGCATTTTTGCTCCATTCCATCAAACTGATTTGCTGCCAGGCCAACAGGAATATAACACACTTAAAACCCCTTCAACCTGCATGCTCTTAGAGGACAGGTCCCGAGTTTATGAAGATATGGCACAGCTCAATCCTGCTAGCATTTAATTGCCAGCACTCTCTGTAGCAGGTACCAGTGTCACCATTCCCACCTGCCTGGCTAACCCCAAAACAAGCACTGGAGCTGCTCATCCCACAGGGCATCCCACCAGGAAGAAAGCAAATTGCAGTTCCAAATAGTGGCTCGTGGCCATGATTGATAAGGATCACTGCCCAATCTTCCTCTCCTGGAAAAATTACTGCTCAGCCTCCAAACCTGTCAGCAGGGTCAGATAAGATAAATTACTTTAGAAAAATAGGTATCAGATAAATTATTTCAGAAATTGAATATGGCTAATACAATTTTGAGAACAGACTTGCCAAAAATGTGGGAAAAGTGGTAGTGAGGCCAGAACACCATCAGGTTTAGGAGTAACCCAGCATGCCTTGGGCAGCTGATGGATCCTCAGCAGCACACGGCCACACTTAGCAATTTTGAGGAAATACGTCTAAAGCAGGACCATCACTGCACTCCTTTTTTAACTTCAATCACCAGATGCAGATTTCCTTCCACAAGGGCTCAAGGATATCTGTCACTCTTCACCAAGAAAACAACAGTAGATACTAGATGACCTTTCTTCTGGGAGCAGCATGTCATTCCCACACACACCTCTACAGCTGCCCCAGCCTGCATGTCAGTGCAGCTGTTGGGAGAGCAAGGGAAGGAAAAAGAGAGCCAGGAGAGACCATGGAAGGCAGGACAGGACCAAGAGGAACCTTCACTTTCTTTGACATTAACATCACCTCTCTCTTATCTGCCTTAGCAGCAACCCCTCATTCTTCATTTTTAAAAAATTCCTTCAAATTAGCCAAAGCTGAAGCTTGAGTTGAAAAGCAGCTGGTGGGCTTCAGCTTATCTTAGACTATTGTAGTCTGTGGTGGTGATGGTGAGGGTGGCAGGGGCTGTGGTGCAGGGCTGCCTGAGCCTGGGTGCAGTGAGATCCTGCCAGAGCACAGCTGATGCAAATGCCAAAACTGAAGCCAAGAAGGGTGACAGGAACTGGTGAAGCAACTGAAAAGTCTCTTGGGGTAGCTGTCTCCCCTGTTGTGGTCTAGAGGCAGCAGTGGGAGTTGTTCTGGTGTCTGTAGAGGGGAAAAGAGAAAGACAGGAAGGTAAGAGGATCAGCCAAATCAAGGAGTGGGAGAGAGAAAGGGATTCTGCATGAGTCATATGACTGCTGAATTTTTCCTTCTCCCAGCTCGTGGCACAGATAAGAGAAATCCTTTTCCAGACCCTGCCAAGTTAACATGCCAATCAAGCTCTTTTTCATCCACATGCTGATATGCACAATTAAAAGTTTCAGAAAGATCCAGTTAAACTTGATGTAAACCACACTCATATTTTCTACCAGCCTCCCACAAAGCCTTTCCCACCCAACCTAAACTCAACACTGCCAACTCTCCTGTGATGTTTCTTGATAATATCTTGTGATAACGGATATTTTTACTAAAGCCCCAGCTCCCAAATGAAAATCATTACACGAGAATCTCAGCTTTCATTAAAAAGCAGATTTCTACCCCTCAGGGCTATGAAAGAAAGCTCAAAGCTGTGAATCAAGAAAATCATGCTGGCTTAGAAAACAGAAGGCAAAACAAAAGAAGCCAATGATAACTTTTGCAGCCATGGCTCAACACAGCTCCTGGACCAGGACAGCTGGGGCAGTCCCTGCAGGGCTGTGACCCCACTCCAGGTAAACTGCCCAATGGCACCATGCTCTGCAAAATAAAGGTGCATAAACTTTTCTTTAGCAGTTGTTGGGTGATAGGACACCTTCACTATGCCTTATTTTGGAGTGCACAGATGTAAAAAGAGATTCACCAACACAGGCACACAGGCACAGACCCATGTCATCTATCAGGCCTGCTGGTGTAGACACAGTCACACCAACATAAAACCCAGATGAATTCATCATCCTCACGAGCATCCCACTACAGAGATTGTTCAGTTTAAATGAGGCTACAAAAATAGCCCAAAGATTCTTTTCTGATCACACTATTCAAAATACAGCAAAAATTGACAAGTGCTCACGTTTTGCCTCCTGATTTTTTCAACTAAACTCCTCCCCAAGAACAAAAAAGGAGACAGAAAGAAGCAATTTAATCCTCACCCTAATATGAAAATACATTCAAAAGGAGAAGAAAGAACAGAATCGGAACCTTTTGCTTAGCATTTCTGTCACTCTTATATATACAGATTTCATATAGGTGCATGCTTAAACTCTTGTATTTTAATTTTTATAGCATAAACATCTATTACTCCACACAGAAAGACCAGTTCTTTCTGAAGGACAGTGTTTCTTAGAGCAAGAAGATCACTGGCTTTTCTGCCAAGATGCAGCAAAACACAGAGGTGGGGGCTACACTCCTGTCCTGCTCCTGTCCTCTTCAGGACTGAAGTGAACTGCTATAGAAAAGGAGCAGGAAAAGAAATTTTGGATGCCTCACAAAGGCAAAATACGTTGTGACCTTTGCAACAGCACTGCAGAAATCCAGCTGTCTCATGAGCAAGCACCAGACACAGCAGCATTAGTAAGCTGTGCACTGAGGGGCTCAGCCCAATGGTTTGCTTAGAGAGGAAATTGCTCGTGTAAAGATTTTTAAAGCTCAGCTCACATGTGCACACACCCAGCACTCACTGCTCAGAAAAAAAAATATTCTGAGCATTTTCTCTTAACACTTCTCATTTTCTAGCTAAGATAATTGAATGACTCAGTGAGCATGGCTGGCATTAAAATCTTGGGGGAGGGAAAGGCAGAGGTAGCAAGCTCTAAATCCTCTGCCAAATCCCCTTTTCATAATTTATAGTCTGTCACCAGTTTATCACCGAGAACTGTCCCTCTTTTTCTCATTCTCCAGGCTCCTTTCCCAGTGGACAGTCCATGCCAGCTGTCTCGGCAGCAGGAACGTCCTTTTTTTCCCAAGCCTCGACCTGTGGGAAAATCTTCATTGGCCAGTAATTGATTCCACCCTGCCAGCTCCATTACTTTAGTCTACAGTCAAACTGCCAGCAAGCTGGAGACAGGCAGCCTCAGCCCTCCCCTGCTCCTGCTATTGAACCCCCTCCTGCCCGGCCTGTTGGCTACCAGGGCTCTGAGCTGATGTGTCAGCCCGCCCTGCAATTAGCACTAATCTGAAAATTGGCCTTTGCTAGCAAAGCCAAGCACCTGACAGCTAATTGTGGATGTCAGATTGATGTGCATTTAATATGGAAAGGTTATTTATCAAAGAGTACTTTTTTTTTTTCTTTTTTCTGTTGGTTTGTCCCTGGATTGCCACAGGCGCTTACAGCCCACAGACCAATAAAGATCTTATACTTCATTTAACTTAAGGAGCCTTCTAAATACCCTTTTCAAACTCTTGGTGTAGGGCAGTGCAGTACTCATCTATTTATAATGTTTATAAAGAAATCACTGCTAAGCAAGCAATTATTGTTTTTAGTCTCTTTTTTTGGAATCAAAATATTGGGGGGTGAAGAAAGGTTGATAACAGAATAGCAACAGCCGGCCAGCCCTGGGATTAAAAATGAAGTTTTGACTCATCCCCAGAGTCTTGCCAGCCTTTTTTTACACCAGACCACTTCAATGTTTACAGTATTATTTCTGATTTGCATGGCTGCGTGTGTCATAGGAAACACACAGGGAAAAATACAGGTCCTGTGGATTTTAACAGAGGTTTTGCCACTCATGACAACAGAGCAGGGACTTCCCTGGTGGCTTTGTGGAGACAAAAGGACATGATCCTCCAAGTCCTCATCCTGGTATCAGTTGGCAGAAGGTGAGGCTGCATGTTCATGGAACCCCCCTCACACTGCAGTGAAGCTGGCTGGCATCTATCTATCTATCTATCTATCTATCTAAATCTCTCTCTCTCCATCTATCCATTGTAAAATGGGTTCTCTTGATGATGAAAGCTGTAGCTAAGTGTTTTCCATGAGTGTCAAGCAATGGCTAGACTGAAAACAGGCTCCAATACAAGCATTACTATTGTGACCATCTGCCTGTTGCTGCACAGGTTGTCATCCAGCACCTCCATAAATAGCCTAAAAAAGCAAATCTATGAGATATTTTAACAAAATCACATTTTTTTTCAGACAGGACAAACACATTTTAGGTCGTGATAAAGTCCTGTTAAAAACCAATAAGGTTTTGCAGATGCTTAGAGGAAATTAATACATCCCGTGGAGCCTTGGAGGTCAGCAAAGATATAAGCAGTGCATGCAAAGCTCTGCCACAGAACCTACAGTGAGAAAAAAAGCTGATGGTTTTAAATGAAGCAAGAGAGAAGACAGTCTTCAGCATGAAAAGCTAAGAAAAGTGATAAATCAGAGGGGACACAAACACAACAATAGTTTGATATAAATCATATTCTGAAAGGGAAATGAAAAGTACCAGTGTGAGTTGTGTGAAGCAATTGCTCATAGTCATTCCACAGGTGGAGGAAAACATTGTTCATATATATCAAACATATCTCCTTTTGAATGAAGGTAGTCGAGTATGCTACAGTCTTCTGACCTCTAAACTATCTATCTCTAAACTGATTCTATTTTAAAATATAAAAGTATATAATTTGTATTCTTCCACTAACTTCACACACAAATTTAAGTGGAAGGCACCCTACTATGCAGGATCCAGGGTCTAGAGAAGGACCTTCACTGTTAAAAAAAAAACTTTCAAAAGAAAAAAAAATTAATTATAATTTCATCATTTATTAGGCATTGTCTGCATAACAACATCAGTGCTAAGGTAATGAATGGAGCAATGTGAGCAGACAAAGTGGAGGCAACCAACTTACTGGGGCTGAGTGTTGGGCAGGCAGAAGCTGCTCTCAGTACCCAGCATCCAGCACAGCTGGCATAGCTGCACATCCTGGTGGTCTCGGACAGATGGATCTTACACTAAACTTTCATCACCATCAGGCCTGCTGCACTCTGCTGAGACCAGAAATCACCCCACATGCTCTGAGGAGCCCTGGGCACGGTGATCCTGTTGGGCAGAAACTGCAGTGTGGATTTAGGAAGAGCAGCCCGTGGGCAGAGCTGTGTGCAAAGGATGGGTGCACCCTGCACACATCCACCATGGCATGTCCTCCTGCTGGATAAACACTGACTCCAGACACCAAAACCCCCTCCTGGTGCCCTTGCAGCCACGGTGGGAACTAAGCAAATGCTTCATTGCAAATACATGCTTCACCCCCTGGGCTGGTCCTTGGTCCGGCTTTAAAGACGTGTTGGGAAGTTTTGGCAGCGTTGCTTTCAACTTGGCCAGCAAGGAGATGTTGAAAGTTACACGACTGCATCCACACTGGAGTTCTGAAATGTGTTAATTAAGACATTCTGTTACCAGCCCTTTCCTTCCTACGCAAGACAAAACCCACCGGGTGCTAAACGTGCCTGCAATGATTCGTGTGGTTTAATGCTTTCCTGAATATGGATCAATTTTAACACTTTTTGTAACGCCTGTATCCTAGCCAAGACAAAGCCTGTGACTCCAGTCTGAGTCAAGCACACGTTTAACACCCTCTGCTGAATAGGTCCTAGAAGAGGAAAGAGTTCAAGAAGTCAGGGCAGGATAGCAGCTGGGTGGATGTTTGTCTGAGCTGTTCTTAAAGACTTCCAATAACAAAAGCTGCACAAGTTCCCTCTGGCAATTTATCCTGCTCCTTCAGTTTCCTTACTGACAGAAATTATTTTATGAAGTCTAATGCAATGCTTTCCTACTGCAATTTAAACCATCACTTTTCTTTCCTGTCTTCCACGGACACAGAGAACACTGTTCCCCACAGCTGATGTCTACTCTCTTGAAGCCCTCCATATTTTTATTAGTCCAAACAATACTGATTTGTCAATGTTTCGTCAGAAATCTATCCCAGGTCCCTGAGTACTCTTTCCCTCCGCATTCTCAACAACTGACCTTTTTGCAGTGCTGAAACTGAAACTGGAACTGTTGCCCCAGTGGAGGGCACACAAGTGGGAGCAGAGGGGAAGGATGAGGTTGCAGGTCCTACCAAGCCATTCTCCCATTACATGTCCCAGTGGGACACTTGCCTTCCCCACCACAACACGACAAGGCTGAACTGCTCCTCTCTGCAGTGCCATTTTGCAGAAGTATTGCCTCTCACTTCATCATTTGACAAGTCAGGAGAGCCACTGGCACCAGGTGCTTCCCCACCACCCCTTTGTGCACTGAGGGTTTGGGCAGGATTCCTTCAAATCTTGCTATTCCCAAGGGGCAGGCTCTTCTCGCCAATCCTTCCTTAATCCAGATATCTCTCCACGCATCATCTCCCCTCACAGAGCCCTCCATCTCCCCTGAGAAAATGAAATTCCCACCCAGAAGTCCCCCTGGCACCCTCCAGACTGCACAGTACTTTCCCTCCTGGCAGAGCAGGATGGAGCTGACACAGAAATGACACGTGTGGTGTGACAGGCCCACTAAGGTGTCCTGCGTGTGGACAACATCCCTGATGCCATGGAGAGCTCCTTGGGAAGGGCCAGTTTCATGAGGGCAAAGATCCCTTTGTTGATGCCAGACCAGAAGCTCCCACTGTCCTGGAGAACCTCGTCCTTCTGCGGAGCTGAGGGACAGCCAGCATACTCCAGAATTGAGGTGCACATGCCAAGAACTCACCGTGGAGGCTCCTGCATTCCCCTTTGAACACAAGGAAGCCAAGAGCCCTGTTCCCTGCTCTCCCACTGCTTGGTTGGCAAACTTGGGCACCAGCAGGGTATCTGCAGGTGAGTTTCTTTCTCATTCCTCCATGACAAATCCCAAAGGATGGCTCTGGTGAGAGACTGTCCAAGTATCATTCTTGTATACAATGCACATCATAGAAATATTATTTGGACATTCACCAGCATGCATTCTTGTACAGAGTACAAGAGCTGCTAGTTAAGCAAGAGTTTCAGGGAAAAAAAAAAAAGTAAAAACTTTCATTACATTGTTTTACTTAAGTATTAATATCAGTAGATAATACATATCCCTGTAATCTGGAACAAGGGTTTACTTCTTAGGATGTAAAAGCTTCTATCTATCAGCTTGGAACCTGTGTGGCTTGATCAGCTTGTATCTTGAGATATTTAAAAAAGAAGGAAAAAAATGCAATTTTAGCAATAGCTAAAATAAGGAAAAGATCTCAGCCTGTCCAACCAAAACAATGACCTGATGCAAAAGTCAAGTCTATCAGGTAATGCTCAAGGGAACATTTTAAATAAAGAAAAAAGAGTGGAAGTGGGAAAAAAATATCATCATTGTATTCTTATGCAGTAATGTTCCTCCACTAGCATTAACAGCTTATCTCCCCATCTAAGCACTTCTCGATAACAGACTGGGTTTTATGTTGAGTACAGGCTGTACCAAGCCTCTAAAACCATTCTATTGTTAAAGATTATATAAAATGGTCAATCAAAGTGTCACTTCTTCCTGCCCGTCCCCCAGGCTGCTGCTGCAATAATTCCATATAAAAGCCAAGCGTGAAGGGGGAGCAAAGCACCAGGAGAGGGAGAAAATGGCACATTGCAGAGCCAGCAGGCACAGGGGACCACCCCACCACTGCAGAGGGCTGCTCTGCAATGTAACCTAAGCAAAAACATCCAAGTAAAACTTGTTTAGTGAATTTGTCCTTGCAAAACAATATTTGTGTTCAGCACTCTGCACCTGCAGAGATGCTGAATATCCTTCCATGCCTTGTCTGGTACAACAGGTCCCAGCACAACAGAGAAATGAGAGATGAAACCAGAATAAGCTCAGGAGAAGTCCACTTTTCTAGCATTTTGAATGCGATTTCTACTTATCTAGAGATTTGATGCTGTATCCATGGCTCAGAAATAAGCTGTGTCAGATTAAAACAATGGAAAACCATGACATTTGGTAAATGAATTCAAAAATCTGCTTGTTTTGTTGTTGGTGGCGAGTTGGGTTTTTTCCCCCAATAAGTTTTCATACCTATTATTATAGTGGAAAATTGAAGGGGCTTTCTGAGGAGGCCTAAACTGGAAAAAGGTGGCAGTTTGGAGCTCGGTGACCAGTGTTCATGTGGGATGGGAAACAGCTCCTCTAAGCTGGAACAATCCCACTAGGCGTGATGAGCAACAAGGCTTTGGGGACAAACTCCTTCTATTCATGAGGGCAGTTATTCCTTACACAAAAAGAACAATCAATCCCTAGCATAAAACAATATTCTAGATCTCTACCACACCTGCCCTCAGTCATCTCTGTTTCTCAGCACCAGAAGGACACAAACCAGTTCCATCTCACCCTCCATGCTCATATTCCTGAGAAAACTGAGTAGGCAGAACTGCATTCATTTGTACAAGCTTGAAATAAGCCTTTGTTAAGTATTTGCTTAACATACAAATGCCTTTCACATTTCAAGATAGGCAAATCCTAATTACATTCTAATTAGAAAGGGATCAGATGAAGTCCTCCCTCCAGTAGAGATTTTCCAAAATTTTTGCCTGGATTCAGCTGCATATTCTAAGCACATGGATTGACAGGGAGGGGAGATGGGTAACAGAGGGCTTGTGCTATTTGTGATTTGTGCTAGAGAGTGCATAAAGAAAGGGAATCAGAAAAATAATTCCCACTTCTCAAATGCCCAAGAGCTGATTGAGACTAAATACAGTTTGTATCAACAAGAGCAGCAAACCACCAGCATATCTCATTTTCTTCTGCTGTCCATGGGGGTCTCTCATGAGAGCTCTAAAGGAAATCTGCATATCATTGCACCAGAGTATATATTCTCTCATACACAGCTTGCAGGCACACACAGGCATAGCTGTTTCATGTGCTGGCAAGTAACGGAGAAGTGGAGCAAACATACCTGAAATAGCTCACATACTTAGAGATGCCAAACAGGCTCCTGACACCATTTCCAGAGGGGCTTTTTTTGCCCAGCTCTGCATCCCCCAGCCACTCAAATAACAGTTGTTCCTGTGGGCATGCTGTCTCACACAGCCATCAATTACAAGGTGACGACTTGAAGAACAATCATTTGTCACTGCAAGCCAAAACAAGCAGCCCTGCTCCTTTGTGCCCAGTTCTGATGAGGAGTTTCCCCAGGTCCAGGCTTGCTCCAGGCCCACGTGTGCTCTTGCCCCACTATTCGGTCCTCTTGCCTCCCCCCCTTCTTTCCTTCTAGTCTGCTCTCCCAGACTTTAGCACAAATTAAAACTTTCTCTCCTCTTTTCTGCCTCTTCCCTCGACCCAGCTGTGCCACCTATTCTCTCAGGTGCTCAGGATGCTGTAATAGGTAAAACAGAGCTACAAACACCCCAATCAACATGATTGCTGTGTGTTGGGAGCTTAATCCTGCTACTGTCCCATTGGCAAAAGAAGCCGAAACTGAAAACTAGTGCATTCACAAGGAGTTGGTTGATCAACAAAGGACCAAACCTGCTTTGCAGAAGAACCAGGAGGGTTTAGGAAGCACACACCTGAGAAAATACCTGAGCAATGCAGAGAGGGTATCTGAGAAATGGTAGGGGATGACTCAGCTAAGGGTGGGAAAGACAGTCTGGAAATGGCAAATGAAAAAGAGAAGCTGGGCTGCCATGAAGAAGCTTAATGGCAAAGCAATCTAAGAGATGAGACAGGGAGCAGATGCTCCTTTGCTTTGGGTGTTTAAAACAGGACTGATGGTCATGCCAGACGCTGCATTGCAGGGCAGCGGCGCGGCCCTGGTGACAGTCCCCTGCCAGCAAGGTGACACACTGCAGAGTGTCCCCATCCCCTGCGGTGGGATTTGTGCCAGGGAGCCTCTTCTCCATACCCAGCGCCCTGCCTGCCACTGGGCCAACATCACAACCCCCTCCGGAGACAATTAGAGTGTGAAGCCACAGCATTCCCCTGGGATGGGGCTTCACTGCATGGCCCGGGGGCAACAGCATATGAGAGTCACCGGGTTTGGCTTCGCAGTTCAATCAAATGAAAATACAAGCAGGAAGGAGTCGCAGGTTCCCTGGCGGGGGAGGACACGGAGGGGGATGGAGCTGCCTAATCGCTCACTGGGTGACGGCCCCGCTGCTGTCAGCACAAACCAGCAATTGCGATTAATGGGCTGTGGCAATCGGATCCCAGCTCTAACGGAGACAGCAGGTCCCACCATTTGCATGCAGTAAATTATTCAGGCTGTCAGCTGTCGGGATGTGGCTCGGTGATGCCGCGGTTCAGCGCTGGCCACATGGCTCACGGGAGCGCGCCCGGCAGCCACAGGACAGCTGTGCCACCGGCACGGCCACACCCCGGCTGCCACCGCCCGCACAGCCCAACAGCCTGTCCTTCGGCACCCGAAACCACCGCCGCAAGCTCAACAGTGTCTCGCTGGGCTTAACTTTCAGGGGATTGTGAATCTGGGAGCATGGCGACACTTGGATGCCAGAGAGCCAGCTTCAGTGACCAAGCCTAGCTGAGCCTCCAGACATGGACGTGTTTTTCAGGAATTAAATGAATGGCTGGATTCAAAATTGGAGTATTCCAAATGCAACATCATATAATAAACTCAGGGCTGGCCAGTTAAACTTGATTTTTACAAAGCCAAAAGTAGTGTTCTAGAAGGACCTCAATTCAGATGAGTGCCCAGTGAGTACCCAGAGGCCACACTGGATGAACTAGATGTACACTGCCAACATCCCCTTCTGCCCACCTGGCTGTGAGAAGTGTGTTTTAATGTACTCACCCTCATGCAAAAAAATAATTAATTCAGAATAACCTTTCCGGGTGGAAAGACTGAACTCCCCTGAGCTTGAGTACTTCTTTCCTGGACCACAGCAGAATAGCAAACATGAGGCAGAAGGGAAAAGGCTATTTGTAAAGTAATGTGAAAAGGAAAAAAACATCCCAGGCAGTTGTCTACTCATGCATAGATGCAGTTCTTCATCCCTATTTTCCCACGAAGAGAAGGGATGCCATGGGACCTGACACCAACACAACACCAAACTCAGAAGGATGAAGTTGTTTCTTCATTAGCACCTCAGTGTGGACAACTGCAGCAAAATCCTGTCATTTACATTCAAATCAGACCTGCTTCATGCAGGGGCCTGCCCACATTCACTGGTTCACAGCTCGAGAGGAGCCTGTATTTCATCTCAGGAGCTTGAAATGGTTCAGAGCTGCCCCATGTGGCTCAGTACCCCAGAAGCACCTGTACCCTTGCTAAGCACCATTCCTCCCAGCAAACATGCTGGGCTGCACTGCTGGCAGCTCTCTTAGGAGTACTTGGCTTTCTCAAACATGCAGGCCCTTTAGTGGAAAGGAAACGTTTGATTAAGATATATAAATAGCGACAGTTTTCCAAGGAAAACTAAAAAAACCTAAAACACCATAGATCAATCCTCAGGCTTTGAGAGTTTGATATTAAAAAAACAAAGAGAAACAAAAGAGAGATGGAAAATAGCAATACTCTATGTGAGCACAGTAGCATAAATTGGCAGGAGAGGCATGATAATGGATAGCAAAACTGAAGCTTAGGGGCACAAGGTCGCTTTGCTAAATAACTACCTACTTCAGAATGTACCGACAGATCAAGGTGCCCACGTCAGCCTGATCTCTTGAGCTCACATGTATTTGAAAATGTCTAGGTATATCCCATTCAGTCTGACTGTATTTAGGACAAGTAATTAAGAGTGTGATTATGAGAAGGTCAGGCAATTTCAGATCTACAAAGACTTAAAATTCATTCAAGTGCTCAAAAGTATACACTGAATAGTCCTATCACAACCAAAGGGCCATGTAGCAGCACAGAAATTAAGGCAGCAGTATGGGTTTTCACACATCAGAGCCATATTTTTATCCTCATTGAGGTCCAAAGTACTTATGCATCTATACACTAGCAGTAAAACAACAGAGTGATCCTTTATGACAGTATGACCATAATCTAACTTGACAAATGCAGTTGTCAGCATCCCTTAAAGTAAATTATAACTACACCCCCTTGACTAAATCCTGAGCCCTTTCAAATAACAAAACAAAGAGCTCTCTCCCAAGAGCTGTGTTCTCTGCATTGTATTTTCTGACATGCTTTCCCACCATCAACCTTTCATCCTGTTGAACTGATTTCCATTGTAAGCTGCAGAGGGCAGGGAGGATAACTCCCGTTAACCTCGCGCTGCTGAAGTGTGGGCCTGCCTAGAGGAAAGGCAGCAGAGAGGGAACATCCCTTTCTCCTGGGGTGACCACCAAGTCCCCTTTCCTGCAGAATAGGGTGATATGTGTGTACAATCGTGCTTTTCAATAAAGAGCAGGTAAGCTGGGACTAATGCCTGGGAAAAGGTCCTCCCCAGCTGCCCATCTTCAGAGCTCACAAGATGCTATGGTGGTTTGCACCAAGGTGCTTGATTGCAGCTCTTCCACCCTGCTGCCCTCACTGCCACCAGCAAACAAGGCACCCAAAATAAGGTTAGAGACATTGAAATTTACTCTTTCACAGGAGGGGCTCAGCTGAGCTCTGGATCTTACCAAGCCAGACAAGAGATCCAGTAAGGTCCTGCCAGAGGCACTGTTGCAGAGGGTCAGCAGCAGGCTTTTGTCTTTCTGTGTAAATGGAAGAAAGAAGCCTTTTATGGCCTATTTTCTCCCCTCAGTACACATGTACATTTGTATTCTTTACTGTACACTGTACACCTCTCACGCTTGCACAAGCTCCTGCTCTGCCCAGTTTCCCTCATATGAGACTCAATCCTGCTCCAGGAAGACCTCCTGCCCTTTCAAAACCTCTTAATAAATGTGGAACAGTAAGAATACTTCTTTGTCATGAATATAGGGGCTCTTAGTCTGTGTGTCCCATCCTGGCCTGGTTTTGCACTCCAGCAAGAGGGAAATGGTAACAATGCTCTCAGGGACACTTGGGTGCTTTATCACCAGAAGACTTCCCATGGCAGCACTATATGCCTGCAGGGAGGGTGGATAGAGCCCAAGAGTAGGAGTGAGCAAGAGTTTTGTTTGCTTTGTTTTCACATTGTTCCCTGTAATTTCTTTATCCTGATTTTTTGGGTTTCACCTGTAAGAATTCTTTAGGTGAACCCATTTCTGCATCAACATTAGATCTCAGCCCAGCCTGTGTGGTTACAGTTTTAAGGGGAGATGAAACTGGGGTCCTGCTCACATTCCTGGATCACTGCACCAAGAGAATGGCTGAACCTCACAAACCCTGATCCCGGGGTTGCATCCTGCCCCTCACCTGTGCCTGGTAGTCTCACCCATGGGCATCCTCTTGCCCCAGTGCTCACTAGTGCTCTTCTTCTGGAGATGGAAAGGCAACAGCCCCAACCGGTGCCAGATGCCCTCACTCCCTCCATCTCCCCACCCCTGTCCCTATAAGCACATCTTCCAAAACAAGCAACCATAATGATGAGCTAGACTTAAATTGAACAAACAGCAGAGTCAAAATTGGTTGGGAACTCATCTGGGAGTGAGTTTCTTGGGTGAGAAGTAGCAGGGTAGCTGTGCAAGAGCAGCAGCTCTGCAAATGGCTTGGCAGGACCCAGGGAGGATGTGTCCATGGCCTCAGCACACTGCATCTATGTCAAGGTACCCGATATTGACCTTGAAAATCATCTTAGGTATGGGCCTCTCCTGCTCCCATGCTTCCAGTGTGCAGCTTTCAGCAAAAGGACAAAAATCTGGAGGACTAGCAGATTTATTAAGTCATGCTTTATTCCTTGCTGTACACATCAGCCACTCTTATTGCTGTCAAGACACACGATGAGAGATTTTGTCAGACCATCCAGCTTCCAACGTGGCCAACTGCTCGTGTGAATGGCAGGAGCAACAAAAGCACTCAGCCATCCTGCCTGTGTGAGCCTTTGCCCAGCTGGCAGTGGAGCACAGCTCCTGTCCACAGGTTGTACAAGTAGGAGCCAGTAGAAATCCTTCCTTCTCGTCCTAGCAGCTGAGGATAAGCAAGACAGCCTGAAGTGCCTGGTGACCACTGCCTTTCTCGGGATTTTAGATGGACAAATCTAAACTCAGAGAGGAGATGTTCACCACATCACCTAATCACAGTTCACAGCAGAGATCTCAAAGACATAGAGTGCAGCCTAACTGCAAGGCTGAGCCCTGATCAAAGTCAGGAAGTATTCAACCAGCCAGCCTGACCCCACCATCAGGTCTCCTTAGGTGACTTGGGATCAGTGGTGCCCACAGATGCACCACCCTGGGGGTAAATGTTTACAGCTGCAAGGCAGCTTCTGCTTACTGCTGCTCTCAGAGCCTCAGCAGATAGAAAATAGCAGGTGCATTAAGCTCCAAAATAAGATTATAGCATGCTGGAAATTAAAGTACGATGAGCTCTTTGTGTTCAGTCAAATAAGGAATGATGCATGGAAAACAACAGGGCCTCACATTCATCTCCTAGTGATCATTCACAGGTTGCACAACAATACAATTTCACACATAGAAATCAGAGAATGTCTCTGAAATGCAAGATCTGCTCCTCCCGGGTGTATTTTTTCTTTTTCAATAAAGATTTCCAATGCACTGAAACCACTTATAACAATAATTGGGTGAAAAAAAGTCTCTGGGAAATTATTGGCATGAACTTTTAGGTCTCTAAATTAAGGCCAGCCTAATTTTCCAATTAGGCAGCTTGATAGGCAAGATGACATGTGCAGAGTAGAAGGGCAAGCTCTAAACGGCATTTTTATGAACATTTCTCATGCCTGCAGCAGCCTTTCTATACCCAACAGCTGAGGAGTGCACTTTCCCATGCCGTCAGGGGTGAGGAGGTTACGACTCCAGCATTGTGCCCCTTGTTTTTCACACAAGAGCGCGGCGCGGCGCAGCGATGAAAGGGTCGGGCGCCCGGAGCCCCCCCAGCGCGCTGCCGGCTCCAGCCCCGCACTGCCCCATCCTCTCTGCCCCATCCCTCTACCCCAGCCCCGCTACCCCATCCCCGCACTGCCCCATCCTCTCTGCCCCATCCCCGCTGCCCCATCCCCGCACTGCCCCATCCTCGCTACCCCATTCCCGCACTGCCCCATCCTCTCTGCCCCATCCCCGCACTGCCCCATCCTCACTGCCCCATTCCCGCACTGCCCCATCCTCTCTGCCCCATCCCCGCTACCCCAGCCCCGCTGCCCCATCCCCGCACTGCCTCATCCCCACACTGCCCCATCCCCGCTGCCCCATCCCCACACTGCCCCATCCCCTCACTGCTCCATCCCCGCTGCTCCATCCCCGCACTGCCCCATCCCCACACTGCCCCATCCCCGCTCCCCCAGCCCGGCACTGCCCCATCCCCGCTCTGCCCCATCCCCGCTGCTCCATCCCCGCTGCCCTATCCCGCACTGCCCCATCCCCGCTCCCCCAGCCCGGCACTGCCCCATCCCCGCTCTGCCCCATCCCCGCGGTGCCCCAGCCCGGGCGGGCGGCTCGCTTTAACCCGCCGCGGGGCCGGGCGGCCGGCAGCGCTAATTGCCGCGGGGAGCGCCTTTTTCAGAGTCGCTCAGTCGGTAAATGAAACTCCGGCTCCCCGGTGATCCAGCGTGTGCAAAGATGCCGCAGCCCGAGGTGCAAAGGGCACGGCAAAGATTTTGAGCTGACGCTGCTCTTTCACAGCTCGAGCTGCCTGTCTGTGCTGGCTCCCGGCCGTGCCTCTCCACTGCCCGCCCGGCCAGGGAAACGCCAGCTCCGAGGCTGCACATCCTCCCTAGGCATGCTGAAGAACCGAACACCACGGTGAATTTAGCAGCGATCTTCTAGGGCAAACAGGAACCCAAATGAGTGTGTGAGACCCTCAGCCACTTAGAGCAAAGCCTGGCCCCAAGAGGGAATGAAATCACACATCAGCACCTGCTCTTAGGTGAACTTGAGCAAACCGTGCCTGGCCTATTCAAATGTCCTTCTCTGAGTCAAGCAATTCAACAGCTAGACCCATGCTAACCTGCCACAGGCCAGGGTAGTTCATGCAAGGGCTTTGGCAAACAGCCAGGCAGGAGGTAGCCAGTGACTACCAGGAGAGGACATTTACATACAGCAGTCCAGGATCATCACCTCTTCTTGAAGGACAGTTGCCAGATGCTTCTGCCAGCCACATTGACAACACTGCCCATTACCTTGGTGTGGCTGGCACCAAACTCTGAGTTGGGATACACATCCTTTCACACTGCACAAGAGCCTGGACCGATGGAAATGTGTCTCACTGAGCTTATTCTCAGTTTGCCCATACATACAGTAGGAATAAAGGAGGAATATCTTTGTTGGAAGTGGGAGAGGGCAGCAGCCACAGGCAGTAGCCATAGTCTCCCTTGGACTGCAGGGAAGGCCAAAGAGTAAACCAGCCTCAAGGATACACCGAACGTACAATTCCACCTTTCCTACTTCTGGAGAAGCCCAATGCCCTGCTGTCTTTTGATAACTGGATCACAAAGAGAAGACTGTACCCTCCCAGCTCAGCAGCAAATCATCTCCAGGTCAGGGCATTTGGAGCTCCAAGCTTTCAAAAAGGTAGAGAAACAAAAAGAAGCAGTGTTCAACCAGAGTGGCCAAGTAAGATGAAAACAGAATCACAGAATGGTACAGGTTGAAAGGGACTTCTGGAGGTCACCTGGTCCATTCCTCCCTCAAACAGGGCCCCATGGTCCTTGTTGCCCAGGACCACGTTCTGAATTTTTTTTCACTATTTCCACAGGTGGAGACTCCACAACCTTTCTTGGCAACCTGTGCCAGTGCTCAGTCACTGCTGCAGTGTAAAGCTGTTTCTTGATGTTCAGAGGGAATGTCCTGTGTT
This sequence comes from Sturnus vulgaris, assembly GCF_052056855.1. Classification (NCBI taxonomy): domain Eukaryota; kingdom Metazoa; phylum Chordata; class Aves; order Passeriformes; family Sturnidae; genus Sturnus; species Sturnus vulgaris. The sequence goes on from NC_142243.1 coordinate 127,849,331, forward strand.
CCAGTGGGTACCCACGGCCTCTGGTCTTGGCACTGGGCACCAGGTGTCCTCCTCTGGGCCCTTTCTGAAGATAGGAGTGGTATTTTCTTTCCTCCAATGCTCAGGCACTCTCTCAGTCACCATGACCATCTGAAGATGCCCAACATGGTGCCCAGAAGCTCATTTGTGTCAGGACATATATGAACTCTCTTTGATGTATGTTTTGGTAATTGGCACGTCAGACTGTGGCCTACAACTTCAATTGGTTTTGGGGTTTATTTGTATTCAGTGGAGGCATTTCGAGAAGAATTGAACAACTCCCCTCCTTCGGAAGAGAAGTATGAACCCCTTAAATTTCTTCCCCATACTACTGGACTGAGACAGTGAAATAACATTTCAGTTCCCCTATGTGTCATGTCTTAAACCAGGTCTGAGGTTGAGAAGATGTGCAAAGATTCAATCAGCAGAGCTGTTGTTGTGTGAAAGACATTAACAGAGCTGGTAGTCCAGTACTTCTTTGATTTCTCATAAGACAGGAGAGAAAAGACCCAGTTTACTACTTCGAAAGTCAACATTTTAAAACCATTTTTATATGCCACCACTTTCAAAAGCTAACCCAAATCTACAGAGTGACTACAGAATCCATTCCAAGGATTCCTTAGATCCCTTAACCCAGATGTGAAGTGTAACTTTCGGCTGCTCTTGACACACAGCCTGCTGCAGACAGAAGTTAACAAAGGGCAGATTTCCTCATTAGAGCCACCATGCAGTTAGTGCATCATGGTGCTTAACTCTGATTGAATGAGGCACAACTGAGAAGGCAACAAGAACACTTAGAGGTGTTTAAGATCTTATTCATGTTAGTCTGATGCAGTCATACCAGGGATAATATTTATTCTGGGTTATGACCAGATGACAATGTAATAGCCCCATTTGGGCAGTCTAGACCTTTAATATATGATAAACACTTCCTCAGAATATATAATGTACTAAAAAAAACACATACACAGTGCATGCTTGTATCTAGTAGAAATGCTCTCTAGCCAAAACAGAAGAGTGAATAGCTTTCCCAGCATATGGGATTAATACTCCCAGAAAAAGAATAAAAAGCTTGAACAATAATTTGCCTGATTTATAAATGTGACAGTATTAAGAAATGAGGAGGAACCCAAACTTTCCAGAATGCCCTAAGGGAAAGTAAAATGTGAAGTATTGTTTTCTTTAGAGAAAAGCTCAGTGCCAAAGCTTTGGTGGCAGGATGCTAATTTGTTTTCAATAGGCAGGTCTGATTTCTTCAGTGTTTCCCTTTTTCCCCATCTCATCACCTAAAGGCCTAGAATATGAAAGGGCAGACAAGTCTAGGAGGATTTACATGTTATAGCACATCAGTCATCAATGGAACATTGAACACTGATCATTTTTCTTCCAACTCCACATCATGATAAAGATATTTTGCTTTCCAAGTATGTATAAAGTGTTTAATGTTCTGTTCATAAGAGGTAGAATTCTAGAATAACTTATTAAAGCCTTCAAAACAGGACCAGAACAAACAAAAAAAAAAGAGAGAAATTATTGCTTCAGGTAAAACCCAAGCCAGCTTTGATTCAGCTTTGATTCAGCTTTTATCAAAGCTAACTTTGCTTATAACCACATCTGTAAACCCAGAAAGCACTACAGACATTCAGGCACATGAGTGGAGTGAGAAGTGGAAGGGGTTAGGGTGAAGCTCACAAGCACGTCAGTTACAGGTCTAGAAGAGGTACGTGTCCTCCTAGCAGAATGCGTGGAAATATTCCTTGCTTGTGCAGAAGGGATCACCCACAGAATCACCAGAATCACCCACAGAGCTCCTAACCAAGTGGGGAGGCAAGCCCGGGATGGCAGCAGCCTCCTCCTCTCTCTGCTGAGGATGCATTTCACGCTGCTCTCTGAGCACTCAGTGTTACAATTCTGAGTGCAAATTTTACACCAAGCATGAATTACAACTCCTTGAAGTCAATCTGTCATGCTCATCCAAATCTAAGTCAGAAATTTGTCAACTAAGAAATGTGGGCAGCACGCAAAGCAGAATATGATAGAGAATGATGAAAACTCAGTTATCTGCTAATGAAGTGGATTTGTGTTGTTACCTGAAAAACTTTCAGAGAAAAAGACATTCAACACTTTCAAAATTCAAGATTGTTACAGGAAAAAAAAACCCAAATGTCTGAAAAACAGATGAAGAAACAAATGTCTTCTCATCTGCATAATCAAAAAAAGGTGAGAGAATAAATCCATATGATTTTAGCAATGAACTTCCCTCATCTGGTCTGTGCTTCAGAGTAAGACAAAATTACAAAATTTAGAAGAAAATGCAGCATCGGCATGTAGAGAAATTCCTGATTTTGGCAGTCAGATGAACACAGTTGAAGAACTTGGTTTATATTGCTCTCAAGATTCTCAGCAAAATGATGTATTCTTCTTTACAACTAGAATCTTGCTACATATAAGTAGCATTAATTAGGTTCATAACAGTAGCACATGTAGTATATACATAGAGAGATAAGAGTATTCTAGGCAGTGGTTGGGCTGGGCACAGTGCCACAGGGGCTGCTGGGCTGGCTTTAGCCTTTCTTTATGTTAGCAGGAGCTAACATAAAGAACTGTTCTTTATGCTATCCTCTTACCTGAAATAAGAATGACCTCCAAACAAAAATTCAGATTGATACCACTGCCCAAACCAAGACACACACAAGTCCACTCAGGGATCTGTACCATGTGGATAAGGAGATTTCACTGTGCAAGGCTCTTGTACACTTGATTACACTTGTGCACACTTGACAGCAGAAAAATACAGAGAGAAGCAAAAAGGAATGTGGCCATGAAGAAAAAAAGGAAACTCCTGGGGATAGGGAGTAACCAGCAAAAAATACAGAAAGGATCAAAAAGGAATGTGGCCATGAAGAAAAAAGGGAACTCCTAGGGATAGGGAGTAACCAGCAGAAAAGAGTTTGCATTTATTTTTCTGTATGGATGGCACTAGGAATACCTGCTTGCATTATCAATTTCTACTCTGATAAAAGACTAGAGTGAAAAATAAGAATAGTCTTATAGACACAGGACATGCAACTGTGCCATTGTGGCCATTCAGTAATGAACGCTGGTGCTTTCTTACTCTGTGTTAAGGGCATGTAGTCTCCACAATTCTTGGTCTAGGCAGGTATTACAGCTATGAAAAGCAATTGCAACAGCACACCACAAGACATTTGAGAAATCCCTGCTCTGCCTTTGCAATTCTGCCTTTGGGAGTTGTGCAGAACTGAGGCAATGGGCACAGACTACCCCAAACAGAGACTCCTCCATGGGATAACTCTTGTATGAAGAGTTTAGAGGGCCAATTAATAACTGAAGGTCACTGAAGATGCCCTGGGACAACAATTGGTTCACCAAAGGCCACAAAGACTAGTAGCAGCCTAAAGCCATTGGAGGTTCAACCCTGCAATTTGTATGACTGGGTCAATTTAAGTCAACCCTCGGGTTTCCAAACAGAACACTAAACTGGATTTGAAATAGCGACCACTACAGCCTCCAAAAGCTACTTCTCTAAAGCTTATCCAGAGGAAGGTTTGACAAAATCACTGTTACCCTACTGTGAAGTAACTCTTATTCTGCCCCAAAACATTAATATCTCTACTTCCTCCCAAATCACTCTTATGAAGGTTAATCAAGAATGTAGGATGAGTTACGTTCAACAGACAGAATTTCTTTGATATTTTAAATCCCTCCTGGCTTCTTAAAAAGGACTTCTATTTTAGTGACAGAATAACTCTTTACCTGGAGGCTAACACCCAATGAAATTCACGTTCAAAATCCCCCAGTTAAGATCATTGCGATGAATGAGCAAATTAAAGCAACACAATAAGCTCTCATTCCTTGTTTCCTCTTTCTTGCTTGGATCCACACTGATTTCAGAAACAAAATTTCAGTTTGCAAAACTATAAAAGGATCTGCTGAAACATGCCCATTCCTTCAGAATTTCTTCCTTATGCATTTACTGTGTGACTCCTCCTAGTATTTTGGTAAATAAATACCTTATACTAAAAATATTCTTCTTGACAGATGATACATGAGATGTATCTTGGAAACTCCCCATATCAGTTGATGTCAGGCATTGGAACACGCTGCCCAGACAAGTGGTGAAACCACCACCTCTAGAAGTGTTAGAAAAATTTGTAGATGTGGCACTTAAGGATATTGTTTACTGGTGAAGATGGCAGTGCTGAGTTAACAGTTGGACTCAATGATCATGGAGATCTTTTTCAACCTTAATAATTCTATGATTCTGTCTGCACTGTACCCCTTGTTTCAGTGTTATGAGAGGGCAAAGGTAGGAAATTAGTTTTCTTCTGTTTATTTGGTCTAAGGTTTTCTTTAGCCAGTGGGATAGGAAACAATCAAACCACTGTGCACATGGCTGTAGTTCCAGGTAAAAAGGCACTTTGGCTTTCCTTTTGGTTTTCTTTCTATATGTTAAAAAAAACCACAAAAACCTTCAAAAAAGAAATTACAATATTTAACCTATAAACAGGTTAAAGCTTTTGTAGCCTGTTCTAAACAAATGTTGCTGTACCATATAAAGACTTGCAGAGCTTGGGCAGCAACCTGACCCACCAGCCAGCTGTGATCTAACAGAATTGTTCCCCATTTCTGCACTGATGCCATCTTATCCAAGTACCTCTCAGATGAAGGCAAGGAAAGGGATGTGTGAGCTGTGGCAGCCTGGAACTGGCTCTGTGGTACCCTGCTTCTTTAGAGATACCTCCTCTCCCCTCACAGGACTGAGACATCTCTGTACTTGTCATAAAAGGCAGAAGGAGCTACACCATCCATCACTGCTCATGTGGCCTGCTCCAGCAGAAAGATGAGATGTCTGTGGATTTGGGTAATACATGCTTAAGACAGTATGTGTTTTGCTGAATTTTGTGCAGTTTTCTGAATAACATACATATAAAAGAAACACATTGTCACTGGAGAGTCACTGCAGACAAACAAGGCATTCTATCTTAACAAATCTCATTTCATTCCAACATTTGGGGAAAATATTTTAAGATTAAACAGGCTTTCTCTTGCAATTCAGTGGTATGAATAGCAAATTTCATTTTCCGTCAGCACACCTGCTAGGCACTATGCAAATCACAAATGACTGTGCAGAATTCAGGCTTGGACATATCAGAAATCAAAAGAAGTGTTCTCTGATAACAAAAGCTCCAAAAAGATCTAGGAAATACCATAGCATGATTCTTTGTGTGTTGTTCAAACACCCACTATATTTATCTTAAATATATTTAATGAAAACTAAGACCTACTCTTGGCCAACTACACTGAAACAGCTTCCTTCAATTTTTATGAACCACCAAAGAAAATTTACTAACATGCACTGGAAATGGGAGCTCTGATTAAAGCAAAGAATAATCTCCAGTTCCTCATGCAGATGGAGATAAAAGCTTGATGTACTGTAATAGATATTAAACTCAGTATCAGCAGTAAAACAGCCTGCATTGCAGCTTGGAAATCAGAAACCCTTGATGTTGTTCTGTGTGAAACACCATCCTAGAAGAAGCACCATGACAGCAAGCTTTGGACTTTTTCCATGGAAAATCAACGTTCCTTTGGAATAGTATGATGGACTCTGAAATTCTTTATACAAGAATACGAACACATTCAGTTAACCTACAGCAGCTCAGTTAACCACCTTCAAATCTAAAGGCAAAGAGCTAGAAAGATGAGTGAATAAAAGTGGAGTAAGAATTAGATACAATGTGCTTATTGTCTTTTATTGATCTCATTTTTTACATGACTAAGCAGACACAAAATTTTCATTTATTTCCTGAGGAAGCATTTAATTTATGCAATTTGTCAGACCACAAAGTGCATCTCTTTGCAGTAAATTTACTCCTTTTGCTTTGTTTGCTTGCTCTCTGCAAGTCCCAAGAGCACTGCATCAGCTTCCAGCAATGTTGTATCACTGGCTGCCCCCAAAAACCTGGATGTCAGTTCAAGATCCAGCAGTCTCAGGCGTACCCGGGTTCCTCTCCGATATTTTCTGTGAAGAAAAGGGGAGAGGGGGAAGAAGGTAAGTTTTGTTAAACATTGGTCTTGCATTTCCTAAGGCTCTCTCCTCTCTGCAGATCTCAGCCCCACAGAAAACAAAGGGCAGCAATGAAGTCCAGTGCTTCTGTAATATCAGCACTAAAACTGCTGCGACACACTCCGTACCACCACAGAGCCAGTCCTGCTGATACAATCCTGCCCATCGAGGAACAAACACCACCAGATCCCACTGTGGGAATGCAGACTCTACAAAAAAGCAGTTTATTATATGGGAAACTGCTTGTGTCTTCCATCAAAATGTTTTACTGTATCATCTGCTATCATGCCAATAATTATCTGCAGGACAACGTATCATCAAAGGGGAGGAAAAGTCACCATTAGATCACTGGTGACATTGCTATTATCAGAAAGTACAATGCCAGCTAACTATGGTTTATATTTCCAACCCTGGGCCGCAGGCAAGGAACTTTTCTTGTCTTATCCCCTCATCCAAAGAGTGGGCATCATCTGCAAGTTTTTTATTACATATAATTAAAAAGAAACCCCACAACTATTGTAATGAAACTTTCTGCCTACAGGCTTGGGTTTTATTGTTTTATGCTCTCTTTTTTTCTTTCTTTTTCTTTTTAAGTCAGAAGATGTGAGGGTTCAACGTGTTTTTAAAACATACCCCATGTAAAGATGGCCATGCCAAATTAGTGAAGATTTTTAAAATATGAGCAGGTTTTATAATGCACCTGGAGAGCTACTGATCGAAATCCAGCAATAAAATTGAGAACGATTCTTCTTTTCAAAGTTCAAGTTGAATTTTTTTTTCCCTAGTCAAAACACAAAGAGCTGAAGATGCAGCAAGTCTGATTACCTTGAGCAAAAGCAAGAGAAAGTTTGACACATTCCACAGTTACCAACAGAAAAAAATATAATAGTGAAATCTGGTTGCACCATTTCCACCTTGCTCATTTTCACCTCCATCTTGGACAACCTTCTCTGTACAGCTTGTTTGCTAGCATGCAGCAAAACTGAACTAGATTTCAACTTTCTTCAGCTCATCAAACCAAGATTCATTTGGAAAATTAAACATCTTAAGAAAAGGTCCTGGACTTGCATTTATGGTGGGTTTTGGTTTTGTTTTATTTTGTTGTCATTTTTTGTCAGTGCTATCTTACATTCATTTCCCTTGCCTCTTGGTTAATCCTGGGTAATACTCGGCTATGATCCAGACTGCAAAGGAAGAGCATTTGATACTTCCACCCTGAGCAGGTATATGGGTACATAGGATACTCAGTCAGCAAGAGTTCTGCCAACACTCATCCCAATGAATCCTACGATGATCTGCATGAGTCCAGTGGAAATAACACACATTTTCTTAAAAAAACATAAAAGTGAAGGCCCTCACCAGTCCAAAATGCAAATAACTACTGCTGCAGTGAAGAGAATGGCACAGCTACCAAAGACAGAACACAGTTTATGTTTGGTTGTTACCTAAATAGCTGGAAGGGATCAATTCTGTCCTTTTCTCTATGAAATATGTGCATTTCAAAACAGAACACTTTCAGAACTGATAAGAATTATTTATAAAACCTAACGTGCAGCATTTCAGTGTTGCTGAAATCAAAAGACAATGCATAAGACCTTAAAGTAGTTGATATCTTCCAGGATTTGTTAGGCTTATTGAGAAAAGAGGTCCCCAAAAAGGTTTTGGGATAAGAAGGAGAACGAAGAGGAAAGCTCCTTATTGAAGCATCTTAAATGAAGACCAGCTGACTAGTAGTTTTAGCCATTTGGGTATATGGGAATATACAAAAATTCCGTAGCATTAACCAAATCTTCATCTTACTGAGAGCTGTTGGCTAGATGGGTTGCCTTTGCCTCTAACCATGAAGTTACCCTGATCTCTAACAGTATCTTCAGCATAAAATATCAGACTTTACTGCCTTTATCAATGTGTGTGTGAGGGAGAGATTAGGTTTTGAGGAAGGGCAAAATAAGAGGGAGAGAAGGAAATGTGAGAGGGAGAAACGGTCTGTGGAAACAGAAAAGGAGCAGATACCTTTTAATGAGAAAATAGGAGCCTTGGAAAGACAGAAAAGAAGGGATAAATGTAAAGCATGTGACAAAAAAGCACTGAAAGCAAAGGCAAATTGTATAAAAATCTAGGCAACTACACTATATACAATAGAGCCAAGAAGAGGAAAACATCACTGAAAAGACTGCATAAAACTATTAAAACCTGACACTAAACTCAGATCTTTGAACTACTGCACTCTGTGCTGCTTTAAAAAATCTTAGTAAAACTTAAGACTACCACTACTGGTTCTGTAACAAATCTTAAAGACCAGTCATCCCTCTGCCTTTTTCTTCTCTTTCCTCCTACAGGAAAAGCAGCTCACCAGTGACCTAGAGCAGGAAGCTGCTGAGAAAACTACCTTCAGGGTCCAACACATTTCTACAGAGATTGAACTGAATGAGGTTCAAATTGAATTAGAAGTCCTTTCTCTATTTGACAGCACACAGTGGGAGAGATATTGAGCTCCCTCTTTGTAACTGAAATACAAAATATTACTTTCATCACGCATCAGTTCCTTTTGGGCGGTTGCTTGACTACAGTGATGTTTTACAAGTGAATAGATTAAACCAATTTTTTTCTAATCAACCCTTTAAAAGTATTATTAATAACCAGGGAAGTCCATATGGAAAATCTGTGAAGGAACTGTACTTCTCATTATTAATGCATCTAATTTTATAGAAAATAAACAAATAAAAAAATAATCTTAATCACAACTCCCCCAATTTTAGTACTGCTTACTGTAAAGTCTGCAGAGAACTTTGCTCCAATTTCCAGACATGACTTTAGCATATATTTGTAATGCAAAACCCAAGCAATTGTATTTTTGTAAGAAGAATCACAATCTTCAATGCTGCTTCAGTAACTGGAAGAGATTCCAGATACTTTAATCATACTTAATTATTAAAGAAGCTTTTCCAGTCATAGCACATCTGCTTACAAAAAGATCACGATGAACATCTCTTTGAGGAGCTGACACAACTGCCAATTTATATTAATATAAACATTTCGGTTTGTGACAGATGCTCCCTACAGCTAAAACACTTCAAGAGTATGTGGATGATGTAGAAAAAGCAGAAACATGAACACAACATGCAGTGGTGGTCTATCCACCACATTTTAGAGCAAAAGGAAATTATAGGTTGCTCTATGCATAGCAATCATAGTCTATCCACAAGGGTATTTATTTATCCTTAAAACAGATAAAACTATTCTATGGTTAAAGGAGAAGCTTGAAGCAGGACCTAGAAACAAAGTAGGCATTTTATTATTTTCAGGAATAGTGGCCTAGGAGACACAGGACACCAGTGTAAAAGGAAAGAAACCATCTACTTCACTTTGCAAAAGGACTCACTTTATTTTTAAGTAACAATGCTGGTATTCAAGATCATCTTATCCCATGACCATCAGCAGGTACCACTGACCTTCACCCAACCCCCAAACACTGCGTTTCTCAAGGATCCATGTGTTTTCCTCCTACCACTTCCTATTGCCAGGTAAAAGTATTAAATTCACTGAGAAGTAGACAAAAGTGTTTAGTAACATACATAAATGAAGGTATAAGAATTTCTCTAGAACTTAGAGAAATTATTTTGCAAGTAGACTCAAAGCTTGATCCACTTCCACAGAATTTATTTACAACAGCTATGCACTTTTTGGGAATTTTGAATGGAAGGACCCCACCTAACACCCACATTCAGAGGTGGAATCCAGTGGCTGCTGTTGCTGAGCCATGACCCTTTCTCAAGTCAGTGTCCAGAGCACCCACTGAAGCACCACCAGAAACCTGTGCCTGAATGTCAGCTAAGAAACAGTGTCCCAAAAAACTTCCTCTGTCTTAAATGTGTACCTGCAGGCTTCTCTCCAACTCTTCTGGAGTGGGCACAGCACTAGGTACAAGGTGTACCTTCCCTCAAATATCCACTTCCAGAAGATGATGTTTAGTTAAGTTAGAGGCAACCCAAATAACTGCTTCAGTGCTCTTTGTAATTTTTGAACTGTCATGGAGAAGTAGTAGAAAAGAAGCAAAATGAAAATCCTTTTTCTTATCTAAACCGTAAGTCTGTGCAATCACACATCACCAATGTAACACAGAATGTAAGAGCACAGAGAAAGCACACAGCACAGCCTGGCTAATTGTGCTAAAATTTTTTTTAAATAAATGCAAAAATGAAAGTTTATGTCCTGTAACTACATTAAAAATAGGGCCTATTATCTTTGCATGCAAATATCAAACTATTGTGTCTGAACTTAAAAAACTAGGTCTTCTCTTTACTAATTATATGAGTAGAACAGTGAGCACTTTCAGACTCAAGCAACTTGGAAGCTTCCTTCTGACTGTCTATATCACTTTTATTGCAATTTGGTCTCTATGTTGATCCTTTCACTTCTGCACTGAAGCTTTAAATCCCTCAAAATCTTAATGGCAAATTAAAGGGTTTTGCCAAAACTCCCCAAACTCTTCAGTCAAGATTTTAAACTTGTCATTTTAAAGTAATTTTACTATATGAAAGATATATGAAGAAACAAAAAACCCCAGTATTTTTACATAATAAAACTGGAAGGGGAGGATATGGAATGACATATTTCAACTCCAATAATTAAGAATGCTGGGGGTGGGGGGGGTGGGGGTGGGGGAACGGTTTTTTTTAGCTTAAAAGTCATTCCAGGTTACAGTAAAAGATCTACAAATGGAGTTGCCTTGGAAAGCGATGAGCTTTGAAAGAAGGAGACTACAACTAAAAATGAGGATCCTAATTATACCAATTTTGGCCAAGAAAATGGGACAGTAGTTTTGCAGGTGTGCAATTTCACATGCAAAGGAAGCATCCTTATTACTAAATGGCATTAAGAACTTTATTCAAACACTAAATTATAGGTGTAGACATTAAAGCATTTTGTTAAACTATCCAGTATTTAAAACTGCATGTGATCACAAATTAGCAAGCAGTCCCTTTGCTATTAAAACTACTGAAGTTATTAGTTTAAAATTTAAGGCACCAAAGCTTCTATTCTTGGAAACATAGATACAAAAATAAAAATGCAATTACAGAAATGGCTGAGTCTCACTGGGTCTTGACTGGTATTTCCCACCCATTTCTAAAGTGCATTCACAGATACCTTCTATTTCATACTATAAAAATATAGGGCTGATATTTTGAGACAAGCAGAATATTTTGGCTCATATACTCTCTACTTTGTTAAGGGTTTTCAGTCTCCATTGCCTCCTTTAGGAACAGTAACCTGTTCAATACAAAGATGAATGAACTTGCTAGGGCTGGCTAGGACCATTCTCATCCACTGTCCATTCTTCCATGCCCTCTGAGCCACCTCTCAGGAATGTGCATTTCTGAAAGGAGTAGCAAGGCAACTCTTAAACCAGGGGTTTAATTCCTACGCTGAGGGTGTAACTTAGAGAATTTAATTTGATTTTTTTTCACACTTTTTGCATCATTATTTTTTAATGTCCCCCAGCACAGTCCAGTGATGGCTTTCTGCAATGAAAGGAATCCCTGGATTATCTTCCATACAAAATCAATTAATATAAAACACTCCAAAGACACGGTTAGAGTTGAGCCATGGTACTCTCAGTGAATGCTATCAGAAGAGTTGATGCCTTTCATTTTTGCACTGTGAGAATTTCGAAGTGTGTTTTTCAGATCCATTATTCAAGAGGTTTTGTTTCAGTGCCTTAGCACAGTACAGAACAGTTTACAAAATTCGAAACCATTTCACTTTCTCTTTTTTTTTTAATTATGCGAAAGACAACACATTATCAACCTCAGAAAAAATGCAAGAGTGGCAAAGGTAGCAAAATAAATTGACCATCACTTTCTCTCCAGAGTTTGTGTTCACCATTCTTACCACCATTCAAATCCACTCAAAATCACTCTATAGCTCCTCATTAGTAATACTGAAATGATAAAGCATCCCCAGAAGCAAACCCACCTCTAACTAACTGCAGCCAGCAGCAAAGCAGTGCAACTGGTGTGGAACAAAGCTGTGGTTTGAACAACCCATCTTGTTTCTAAAAAAATGTTTTGAAGCATTCCCAGATGCTGCCTGAGCCCTCCCTGGCCTTAACTTGATCAGCAAAGGGACACCCTACAACAGCTGGCTTAAGGAGCACAGTTCTGTATGAGTTCTGTACAGGTCACCCTCTGATGCCCCACAGTGAAGGAGCTCTACAAAAGCACAACACTTCCCAGAAGCTTCTCCCTCACTGCCAGTATACACAGAATTCTTGTTCAGAGAAAATATGGATGAAAAAATTAGACCGCTGTCAAGTTGAAGGCAGCGGATTTCTATGTAAAAATCTACATCTTGTGAAATGGCTTTTTGTAGCAAGGCACACATGGCACATGTAGTGATGGGGACAGCAATCCTGCATCCAGCAGGTCCAGACAGAAGTCATAACACACCTCCTCCCCCTCAGAATGAGCTCCTAGGCAATGCTGGGGCAAAAAGGCCAACTCCCAGTTTTGTACATTGCAGTGATGGAAAAAAGTGGCAGCAGAAAAGTCCCGTGAATTTTGCACAGAGTAGAACAACAGTGGAAGAGACACTGAGAGAGCATGATCATGGAGTAGTATCCTGCTGACTGCCTTTCTTTAAAGGCTGTTAAAGAGAGGACAAGGAACATGCAGAAAAATGGATAACCATGTAAAGATCTTGATCTGTTATTAAAAAGATTGAGCTGTCTATAGAGAAAGAAAATACTGGTATTAAAAGTGCTTAAATCTGTCTGGGAAAAGCATGTAATAAATTGGAAAGTGAAGTCCAACTAATGCAGATGAAAATGACAATTTGCAAATAATATCGATGAACCAACAGGAAAAAACTCCAAGCCCTGAGACTTTTCAGCCATTGATGGCTTCAACTGAAGAGATGTCAAAATAGATGTGATAGTTCAGTTCAGGATAACCTGCTGAAATGTCATGTCTCATGATACAGCAAAGTTCTGAGAGATGACCTGAAGGTCCCTTTTGACTTAAATTTTATTCATCCATTATTTATTACCACAGCATCCAGTCATTCAAATAAGGGATGGATGCTCAAAATAGGATTTTCAAAGCATCTCTGTTCTTTGCAATCAAACACTTCACAAAAATGCTTCACGGATGCTGGATACATTCTGTCAGAAAATGAAATCTCGCTCCTTGTGAGTCATCAACCCATTAACACTTCAGGTGTATTTGTTTCCTACTCCATTTGTTTTCCTCTTTCCTTGAACTAAGAAAGCAAACACGCTCTCATTTCTTCTGAGCAGTTACTGCTTGTGACATCTGCTTCATAATTTTTCAGAATATTTTTGTTCCTTGTGCCAAATCCATACTTCCACAAGGAAACAGGCTATACTCTGCTAGATAGATAAAATCCTCTCCTATTCTTGGAAGCATTTAGCAGAATGCTTTAAGAGTGTGTGAAATGATCAACTTAAGCAACAGCCATTGTCACCTAGTCTTTTGGAACAACAGTGCATAAGCAGATCCTATGGTAAACATCCTTAAAACCAGCAGGTTTTATGCACCTGAGGAAGTCCAAAGCTAAACCTCACTTTACAATGACTACCATCTAAAGCAGAAATTGGAAATGAATACACAGGGTCTGGGCATATTAGCTACATGCTGATGTGAAAAACACCCTGAAGCATTTGAAACTCCCCCTGGACAACTGGAGCTTACAGAAGTGCTAATGTCACTGCATCTATGGACACCTGGGGGGAAAAAAACTACTAAACAGATTGGTACAAGCAGCAGGGTTTGAGAGTCCACCCCATCGTTAGGGGGTAAAATAATATCTCTAGTTATGCTTATGGAGCTGTTCAAAGTCATAATATATTGGTCAAGCCATGGCAGCTTCATTCTGTGGGACTCAAGTGCAGGGACCTTGTCACCCTTCCCTGTGTCTTCACTGTTGGCAGTAGAGATGCCAGAAAGCTGACTGAACGTGACACAGACATAGCTGAAAGAAACACATAAGTTTTTATTCCTATTGCTAAAAGAAGGCAAGCACAAAGCCTGACAAGAATCGTTTTATAATTGTCACAGAAAAGCATCAAACAAGCCATTGTGAAGACATCTGTCAAGCTCTGTTATTACCATTATATCAATAATCAATGGCATTTTGTGTGTGTGACAGCAAAAGAATACAGTCAAAGGTGTCAAATATTTAAATCTAATTCTGTTCCAGTCTGGACATTTAGAGTCTCGGTAGAATTTCTTACTTAAGAATCACTTCTAAAAAGTAACCTGATTGTCCTCAATTCAAACAAAACCCAAGCACCCAATATTTAATTACTAGAACAAGCAAAAAAAAAATCTTGCTGCAACTTTTGCTACAGTATCTGCAAAAATCAATTTACATTCACTTTTAGTACAGGATCATTCCCTTTTTTAGGGAAGGAATCCACACAATAATCTGTATTTTAAAATGTACTTCATATCCCATCAAAGATGAATGCTGTAACCTTTTCTCCATGGCACAGAGAGGTAAGCTTTGACAAATGAAACTTGCAAGAGGTGGCTCCTGTCATCTTAAGAACTTGTATCAGATATAGTCATGTCATCATACAGTAATTTATGCCAATTGCTTTCTCAGTCTACAATGTAAAGCATATCCTTTAATGTGAGAGCAAAACAAAAGAAAATAGAAATTTTAATTTTTTTCCACTGCTTAAACTATGAAATTAACTATTTTGATTAAAATATTGCTTTGTAACTTATAAAACGTTAAGAAATCAAGACTATACATTTAAATATATATAAAAAATTAATCAATTATTTTACAAAACACTAAAAAACTCCATAGCCCTTTATGCTTACAGACACCAGAAGCCAGGGAAACTGCTTAAAAGACGAAAGATAAAGGTACCCAAGCGGAAAAAAAAACAAAAAACCAAACTCACGTGAAGTATGCTCTAGCTCACATTCTTCTCTCCATCTTTCCACAAAAAAAACACTACTGTAATTCCTACCCCTTCTGTTTTCCATGCCGAGACCTTGGCTCAGTCAGGTATTTTTCATGAAAATAGTCCTAAACCTTCAGCCCTCCACAGTTCAAATTCACTTTTCACAATACTGTCTTCGTTTTCTTCACAGATGTGGTCTCGATCTTACTCCCTTTCCACACTTACTCCATTCCCTAAACCATAACTTCTCTGGGCTCTCACTGTCTCCCTGAGATCTTAGATCAGGCATTTCCAGTCTTCTTTTTCTATTACACAGAAAACTATTAGACATATTTTTTTGCCCCCTCTTACTGCCTGTTCACTCATTGTAATCCCAGCCCATTTATCCAGCCAACCTCACTTTCTTTTCAGTTTTTTACTCCATCATAACTTTCTCTCTCACCAGTACCAACTAAGTTCAGTTGTATTCCTTATCTTGCAGTGCTTCTCAGTTTTCTCACTCAGCTGATTCCAATCCCCTCACACCAGCCATCCTGGCAGTTCTCTTATAAGGGATTAAAAATAGTACATTTTGATAATTCAGACGTGGTTCTTTATCAAAATTCAAATCAGACTCCTCCCTTATTACTTGGGTAATGATATTGGAACAGTGACAATGAATTTAAAAACCTGCCCAGCTTTGGTGCTCAACCCTTCAAGCGTTTTACAGCTTGGAGTGGCTGTGACACAGGAGAATCCTCAGCAAATGAGAATAATTCACATACTGTCAGCAGGTTTTTACAGACACATCATCTAACCCTGCTCTGACGCTCCCATCTGCACTGATGGAAAGTACTGTCCATGGCCTTTATTTGTATTTAAACCTCATCACAGACATAAACTGGATTTATTCTTTTCTTGAGAGAACTGGATGCAGAAGACGCACAGAGACAGCTAAAATGGCTGTTCCAGTGGCAGCAAGTACTGGTAACCATGTTAATGTAAGAGCTGGCATACAAAGACAGACAGAAAATAGAGCTTCTGAACAGCTGAAGCAGATACCTGAATTCTCAGCTGCAAGTGAATGCAACAGGAGAGATGCAAGAGGTGCTAAAGATGAGGGAAGGCTGGGCACCAATGGTTTGGGGTCTCAGAGGAATAATGGGCAGAGAGAGAGGTCTGGAGGAGATACAGGTAAAGTACAACTTTGGAGAATGTGGGTGAGATCTGTAGAGAGAATTGATGGGCCTGAGCGAAAAGGATGAAGAACTGGATGGAGTCTAAGCCAAGAGGAGCCAGAGGTACCACATGGTTCCACTTTATCAATCAGCTAAGGCCAAGAGAGGACTGCTCTTTCCCAAAGGACTGCTGAAAAGTGCCAGCTTCTTCCCTGAGCCTCCTTATTCCCTAGTCTTTCCTCAACTCTCCTTGTGGCTGTTGGTGCCTGAACAAAGCACTGCCTTGTCACATCTGTCCTCTGGCTTTCTCAGTCACTCTTACTGTTCACTGTGGTAAAAGTCAAGTCATATTTACATAACAGTTGGTCTGTAAGATGCAGCATATGCATATTGCTCAGGCAACTGCAAAACACTCAGCTAAAAATGTCTGACAGTATGGTCTGAAAAAGCTAAAAGAGGATAAAATGGGATCTGGCAGAGAAAAAGTACCCCTGTAACAAAAAAATATAAATCTAACTATTTCCAGTGCTCTTAAACCATCTTGAAGCATCACCAAGTGTGCACATCTGGAACATACGCCTGCATTTCTACACCAGAGAACATTACCCAACATTTTAAAGTATATCAAACAATTTTTATTGAAGTTTCAATTCCTTGTTAGCATCCATTTATATGAATGCCTCAAGAACCATCTCAGCTTACATTATAAGGGAACAATACAGACTAACACTGAACAGACTTTTTGAGGAAAAAGAGTTCATGGTGCTCCTGTAAAAGGAACATTTTCAGATTTGGTCAGGAACATTTCCTTGCAAGCTAACACTTGCGTTATTCATTCTAATGGCTTTCACAGTTAATAAAAGTCTATTCAGAGACAACATGAAAATCTTGTTGGGGAATGGTGCCTTAAAAATGCAACCAGTTTGACACTGTCAGTTTGATTTTCCAGATGTGGTTGAGAGGAGTGTGAAGCACGGGGAAGGTTCAGTCCTCTGCAGAATGCTACGCACTTGCCTTTGAGAGGAACAAATATTTGATGGCTCCACTTTCTGCTAAAAAATCCTAACATGTTAATAGATCTTTATCAGAGCTGGGAGAGGGACAGTGTTCAAATGTATTTCAGATTTTTAAAATGTGTCCTCCACGAAACTGTGAAATGGATAAGGAAAACATAAAAATTAAGAACCTGGTGGGTCTAGGCAAAGCAATACCAGTGAGAAAGGTCACCTGACAAGCCACTCACCTGCTGCACAAAATGATGTCAGGAGTGAGCTCAGATTGACATGGGCAGCTTTTAGAAATGCTAAATGGAGGTGAGAACCATCCAAAAGAGCATGAAAGAAGGTACTACTAGACTATTAAGATAAGATACTAGAAATTACAAAGGTTGACCTAATTCTATAATGCTTGAGGTTAAGGAAATATGGACTATAAGTGAATATAACTATAAAAAGGAACTTTTCAGAAAATTTAGTTTTGGAGGCAATAAAGAAGAAATTAACAGTTGGATAAATAAAAACAATATGCAGGCAAAAATGGCAGTTGCAGGTGGGAAGTAGAAAAGGAGAGGCCTCCAGGGAAAGCTGCTGGGTACCATATCAGAACGTGTCCTAGGATCCTAACACCAAAGACAGCAGAAGGGTAGGAAGGGTTTCTAAAGGGAATTCTGTTTAAGGGACACTGACAGTGAAACAGGAGCACGCTTACAATTTTAAAGGGGGGAATGAAAGAAGAGGGAAAAGCTTAAAGTAAGTACAGTCTATCCAATTCAGTAAAACTGGAGAGACAAACAAGAAACAGGCCTCAAGGACGAAAAAAGCTTATTTAAGAATAGTAAAAAGTAGGTGTAATCATGATAGCAGATCTGCATTTAGTATGTGGAGTACACCTGGATATGAACTAGCAACAACTGTTGTGACACTACAAAGACAAGAGCCATCTTCCTGATCTACTCGTTTGGCTTATGCCTTCTTCTATAACCACTTTACTGTCTTCTGCTCAATAGAGAACCACTGCTAAGTTCTTATTGAACACAACACACACACATGGACTGAGAAAAAATACCAAATAAGGCTGCGGGGCTTTTTCCCTAGATGTGGAAAGGTGAAAGAGCTACAGAAACTTAAGTTACTACATCTTTCTCCACAATGAGAAAATCTGAGATAGATAAAGGTACTCAGGGGAAAGATGAAGGAATAGAGATTCTGTCATTAGTAGAAGCAACTGAGAAATAAAAGAATTAATGATTATTATACAGTCAGGTAACTTTCCCAACTACAGTCCCACCTCCAAATTCTTCCTAGAAGCAGCTTCTTCAAGGAATTTTTCATCTATAAGGTCTTTTTAGACCCCATTTTCTCCAACTTAAACTGTGCAACCTTTCAACTGGATCTACATAGGTAGACCTTTCACATCAGACATGTATTATGGGGGTACAAAAATGCCAACCAAAAGATTCAAAGTCGTGAAAAAATGTGTGCACATTTGAAGAACGGAGATAAAAAATAACATGATATGAACAAAAGGAACTTAATCTAGACCCCACCTTCCAGGTCTGTGTTCATTGTGCTTGGTACCATCAACAACAGAAAAGCAAGATTCAGAGCTTTAGGCAGACAATGTCATCAACTGTATCCAAAGAAGAATCATGTTCTCTGACAGACTTTAGCACAGGAAACAATTTGAACCCTCTTCTGTATACAAGCTCAGACAAATACTTAATACTCTTAGTTTCCAATGTTACTTAGAAATTAATTTAAACATTTTAAGCTGTTTTCTTAGACACTTTATACAGAAACTTCAGAACAAATGTCCTAAAAATAATTTAGAAGTAGGCCTGTATCATACCAGATCTTATTAACACTAAAAAAATGAAGAGCTGAGAGTAGGACTGCTCTCTCTCCATAGTCAGAGCACTGTCATTAGCTCACCACATGCGGCTGCTAAGACTTGTACTCAAGGCAGCAGAGCTGCTGCAGATGCCTGGGACAAATCCTGTGACCATCCAAACTATGCCAACCATACCTTGTGTGACTGCTTGCCAAGGAGAGGGTGTTATTAGCCAGGCTTGGCTCAAACAATTCACTGCCCACAAAGCTACTTTAATGTACTGTCTCTACTGGGGTAAAAAACACAGTAATCCAACAATACATTACGATACTTTCCCATCACTGCAGCAATTCCCACCACAGGCAACACTTTGTCTCCAACAAAGAAGCCTCACATTCTGTGCCTGCAAAAAAAACCCTATCCATACTGTAGGGATGCCAAGAGGAACATCTGTGTGCTCAGAAGGACACAAAATTGGCTTTTTGTGTGTGTGTGTGTGTGTGTGTGTGTGCCTGGGTGAAAGAGATGGGGGCAGGGAGCTCACAGACAATAGCTTGTGTGACTGCATGGTAAGGAAATGTTCTTTCATTCCCTTCCTCCTTCTTTTAATTTATTTTTTAATCTAAACAAGAGAGTCAAACAGCCGCAGCAGTTACCAGCTACTTCCCCAAACCCAGTGAAAAGGGTTAAGTTTCTTCCACATGACTAGTTTTAGCCTGGATTTATTTTTATCAGAAATAATTTCTTTAGGCATTAAACACCTACATTCACATTTCATCACGTAATATGAGGATTCTGGGTCTACTTGTTCCTTCATTATAAATTATTATGACTGTAATAATGAAATTGATGAAATGCTGACCTACAGATAGTAAAATGTCTCCTACACGATGGATGCATTCGTGGGCTTTGATTATTAACAAATTGAAGCTTAAAAAGGAGGAAAAAATAATCAAAGAAAGTACAAATACTACTGCCTTTCTGAATACTGGGTCGGTCACTGGGAGAGCAGCATAAGAGAATGTAAACCACGAACTTGCACTACCATGAAATTAATATTGTAAAGCAATGAAAACCAGTCCAGTGGAAGCAAATTATTATCAAAGCCCCTCTACAGAGGGCAAAGACTATCACTTACCAGTAAGCATTTTTATTTTGTTTTTATAAAACAAACAAAAAATCCCCCTACTTAATCTACAATTTAAACACTCCACCAATTCTTTACTGATGGATTGTCCTGGCCCAATCTCATTTAAATATGTTCAAGTTCCTGGCTACATTCAAAGGTCCGAAGAAACTGTTTTTTTCCTGGAGCTGTGTGTGCTAATGCCACATTCTCCTCTTCCCGCCCATTCTCCAGCTTCTCTGTTCGAACATGTGTGGTGCCATCTAATCATCTGACAGAGACCATTAACTCAAACTGCTTCGTGCCTCACCTTTAATGCCTGCACCTCCAAAACTGGGAGCATGAGGCCAGGGAATCAATTAGCAGCGATTTATCTGTTTCCCCAAATATTTGTAACTCTCTAACCAAGAGTCTGAAATTACATCCCCTTCCTTCTGAAGGGGAAAATGGAGCCAGGAGATGCAAATCTGGAATTACACTCAGCCTTTCAATCTTCCTCTCAAACATTCACCTTGCTAGGGACGTGCAAAATAGGCAGGTTTTGACATACCTGTTTGGACATCAGAAAAAGAATTTTCAGGTAACAGTACGCACTGTTATCTTAGTGAGCTTTCTCCAGAGAGAAAACTGAGTTACAGGAGCTCCTACAACTCCTGTCCACAAAGCAAGGGAATAAAACAGTTCTGTCATCTGGGAGAGGTGTCCACAGCATTTTACTCTGGATTTGGAAACACCAGTCTAGCACTTTAGGAAGCTCAATGCAGAGAGGAATGACTCAGCTGTGCAGAGTTCAGGTCTGGCAGGGCTCCCTGGGTGTGGAATTAGTCCAAACACCTCTGACAACCTCTTGGCTACCCAACCATACAGATCTAAACTGCTTCTCTATAGTGCCAGACCTGATACAGCTGCACTAGACTCCCACTGTCAGCAGCTCCAAGGGGCACAGTGAAAGCGGCTCTTCAAAGAGTCAGTTCAGGACAAGGAAACCTTTTAGCTCTTGTTAGCTCTGACCCTGCCAAATCAAGAATGATTACACATTTTTGCACAGGGCTCCACTGTCGAGTAGGTTGTACTCACCCAGGTCTAATAATACTTGAATGGGAAGAGTCAGCTCTAGGTCAGCCAGTACATCCTTCTGGAGCTTGGGATGTGAATGGCTACAACACAGCACTGCAAAAAACCAGTCCACACCTGGAGGGGCTTGAGGTGAGTGGGTGCCAGCATCTGCATAAAACCATTTGGATGTCCTTCCTAAAACATCCTGTGAAAGCCAGGAGATCCTGGCAAATGGAATGAACTGGATATCTCCATCCCTATCACCTGGGAAAAGAGGTGATTGCAAAGAATGATGTCCAAACTAGGACTCATTTAGATAAAACACAACTAAATATTTGACTAAAATTGGAGCGCTTACTTGAGCTTACAATGCATGAAAGAAAAATGTTTCACTTGTTCTATGCATGAATAAAAACTACCAGAAAATAAAAATAATTGCTTAATACAGAATCTGTGTATGAACGGACAATATATTTTAATTCTTATTTTGCATTTTTCAGTGAAAAGTAGTAATTGCTCATAAAACCAAGATTAAAATATAAGACAGTCAATTGCAAGAAACTCATTTGATTTTTCGAGAATTTTCTTATTCCCCCCTCATAGTTACTGCTAAATCCTCACAATTCCAAAGCATGATTGTGCTAGGCTTTGTACAGATGTGTACAGACAGCAAATCCTGAAATATTTGCAAACTAGTGCTTGAATTTTCTAAGAGTTGTGGTCCATGTCACTGACATGGATAAACTTACTAATTTCTGTGGGATTATGCACACAGTTCTGCAATGTGGCTGCACATGCAGCTGCTGAACTGGGGTTAAAAAAACCAACACAAAACTAAACCCCCAAAATCAGAAGAAGAACAAATGAACAAAGTAGGGAGGTAACATCTCTAATTTACTGGACTTTTTTCAGAGCAGTAACTCTTTATGAATGTAACACATTTCCACTCTACTCTTCATATCTTCCTCCAAACTTTAGACACTTTAACTAGAACTCCCCAGATAACTTCCTTCACTGCCTCCCTTTTCCCTGGCAGCATTTATTTGATTTAAAGAATGGCACAAACGTTTCTCTAGGTGGTGTTGAGGGATACAAGCACCCAGTGAGAACATTTTTCCTAGACAATGCTCATACCAGCTCCTGGAAGACCAAACACCTTGGTCTGTATCCCACATTCCTGAACTGGAAAATGGAAGCTGCTAAGATTTTGACTCATTTTCTGTCTGTTCCCTGCAACTGCTGTACATTCTGTACGTTCTACACCCAGCCCTCGATAATATGCAAACAATATTCAAGTCCCCTCCCCATTTTTCTCTGCAAAAAAATTCTACCGAGCATTTATGTTTATATTCTTAAAAATTAATGAAAATATATTTCAATAATCCAAAGATTTCAAAAACTTATAAAATTCACTATGCCTTTTTACAGATGCAGGAAACTGTTTTACAGCAAACTAATCATGTCTGGTATGTTCACCTTTAGCTTCTGACACGTAAGAATGGGTTTTGTATTTTAATAGATTTTGAAGATGTTCTGGAATAGTAAACTAAATACATTCTGCCAGTGAATTACTGCAGACTTAAGAGTGGTGGCATACATGAAACAGAGTGGAAATAACTGTAAAGAAGCCCAGCACATCTACTTCTCCAGGTAATATACCTTTTTTGTTTTCCATTTTAAACCTTTTACTCTAATTTTCTTTCCCAAGCTGCCTTGAAAATCTCACTGCCTAATTTACCACCCCAAAAGACAAGATTTTCCAGTGTTTCATATTGGAGAGATATTATTAAAGCAAATGAAAACCAATGGAATGTTCAAAGTTTATAAGCCTGGAATAAAATGGGAACCCAAAATGTTAAGAAACTAATCTTGTACTAAAGGCAGCCCTCCTTTCAAATGCCAACTTTATACTAAAGATTCAGTAATACTAATAAAACAAAGAACAGGCTTGTCCCAACCTATTTTCAAATAAGCTCTATCACAGAAAAGAGACTTGCTTAAAACTGTCCTCTCTCTCAGAAGCTGGACACTGTGGTTATATTTGTTAGGGAAAGAAAGGGAGATCTCAAGACTGCTTCTGTACCTTTCACTTTGTTAGTCTTTTCTTTCTCACTATCATCCAAGAATTCCAGCTCCTGTTATTGCTTATCTACTGGAGGAACATGGTAAGACACAATTAATCACGATAACAAAATCCTATTCTTGTTTGTGAGTAAAACTAATTGTAGCACAGTATTTCTTTTCCATCACCTTAGAAGGCGCCTTGCAGCTTTCCCACAGTATCAAGTTCCCAATACATGCACACACACAGAGCACTCTGGTGATGACTCATTCCAGCTTAACCTACCTTTTCAAACAAACTTCTCCAAACAATGTACTATCTGCATTTTAAATGGCAGGTGAAATTCTACCACTCTCCCTATAAAAAGGACAGGGAGGGTTATTGTACTGCACAAAAGATTTAAGGAAAGTATAGATCGTCCAAGCAATTTGTAATACTCTTGGGGTGGAAACAATCGTTCTGAAAGTTTTCTCACATAAAGTAAGAACAACACGATTTTGTGTATTACTGTGTCAATTCCACTAAAATGTTATCAACTCTGAAAAGATTTACTTGTGCATTTTAAAATACCCTGCCTGCAGTAAATCACTTTTGAAGCCAGTGGTGTTATAACATTAATGACCACACAAAGCAAGAACAGGCATTTAGTCACCCAGGTCAAATTCAGTTTCTCTTACACTTGGGAACAAGCTCAGATTTCCTGGGTGATAAAACGCCTGCAGAGCCCAAGCAGGGCTGAGCACCAGGAGGCAGGTACAGGGCTAGGCTGCTACAGGACTGACCATCATTACCTGCTCAGCCATTTATCACCTGCAGAAATTTAACCTGCTGCCAGGACACAGTGCATAAGTACCTGGACACAGAGATGCACCTCCAGCACTGCCACCACCCTGATGGACCCAAACCCAAAACTGAACTCCACTATTCTGACACTATTTCAGCACCTCGTTTATGTAACAAGCACACTGCACTTCAAGCATGCTGCACTTGCACCCTTTCAGACCCAATCTCATTCTGTCCTATTTCAGCACGAACCACATTTAGGAAGTTACATGAACCCCTGCAAGAAATTTAGAAGAAAGCATGCTCGTTAAGGTGAGGTTATTCAATCCCAGTACTAATGGATGCACACAAATAACACCAAGAAAAATATGACCATTAAAAGGCCACTACTTATTCTACACTGTAAATAAAAAGTCTAACATGGAAAATTTTAAATACTTGATTTAACTTTTTTTTTACAAAACCTAATCTATTTGTTTTCCCTTTCATAGGCAGAACAGATTAGATCAAAGCTTCCCAGTAATACGATATGACAATACAGGAGTAATTACTGAACCTTAAAGTATCACTTTTTGCATAGGAATAATTTTAATTTATGAAATATACTTTTTATAATAGATAAATAAAAAATATAAATATACAAAAAATTTAATATCTAAAAAGTCAGCTTTACTTAACATAGGATTTTAGCAACGTGCCACACTTGACACCCAATATAACAGCAAGTAAATTCAAGATTGATGGCTTTGCTTCAGCAACTGCAGTAAATATCATAAAGAAGCCACAGAAGTTTTAGAGCTCCGCTAGCACAGCAATTACTGTTGGGTGGGAACTGGAAATCCCTGGCAGGGGACTTAGGTTTGTCTGTGCAGTGGATTCTCTGTCCCAAGAGCAATTTTTGTGGGCAAGAGACACAGCAGCATTATTTCTGAATGGCAGTGGGGGACCAGCCACTGCAGAGCTGGGCTAATGGTAAGACAGCAGCTGCCATAACCTTGGTGCTGCAACATAGACAGCAAAGTGGCTCTGGGAAGTCCAAGGGCTCCCTTTTGCCACCTGAACAGTTAATGCCTCACACTCGTGTTATGTAATGATACAGAGAACAGAATTAGCTCCAAATAATTTTTTCAGTGTTTTTTTCCTAGCTTAATCAGGCATAATTTGAATGTTGCAGCCTCACTTAGAAAATCAAATTAGTTTTGCTGGAAGGACTGGGGAAGAGACCAAGGAAGTATATACTGAATGTTCCTAGAATACTGTCATCATAGCCTGGATGTCAAATACATGCTTATCCATCTTTGTGATGTAAAAAGAACAATTCGTAATGCTTCTGTCATTTGATAGTACAGTACAAGCAACACTCTGATTACAGTTACATTTAAAGTTAATACATAACATATTTGTCAAGGTAACAATGGACTAAAAATGTTGTACAGAACTAATGTTTTGTAGAAATTTGTACAAAGTAAAGTAAAAAAAAAAAAACCACATAAAAATGAAGACTATGAAATTAAAGAACTTAATATTCCAACAGCTGCAAAATAAAAAGTTTCACAACAAACTGATTTGCACAGCAATTATGCAGGTTGTGCAGCAATATACATGTTAGCTGTTTGATATCAAACATCGGTAACTAAACTGCATCCTCGAAAAGATTAAAAATGTTTAGATTTTTCAGAGTAGCAGTGTATTAGTCTGAAAAATGCCATCCTCCAACATAGGGAGTGAGACTGCTCTAACTCAAGCTGCTAGAATGTGTCCTACTAAGCAATGGGAGAAAAAGTAAGTTAATAACTCTTAAGCATTTTCAAGACTTATTTTCTGATTTTGATATCTAAAGAGCTTCTATGCAATGACTAATTGATACATTCAATGATAACAATATACCTTCTTAGAGTTTCCCTTTCAGCAGTGTCAACTGGTTTGTGCATGTGTGCACATCCACGCACAAGTATTAAAGGAGTGACAGATTTTAATTAAACTATAACGTGTGTGTAGGCTCGTACCAGATACTGCTATTTGATTGTGATACTGGATGCTCACATCTTTTTGGGGTTTTTTCCCCTAACATTTTTAAGCTTGAACAGAAAACAACCCAGTTACAAAGCTGTGAGTAGTGTTCATTCTTCAGTAAGAAGCATAAATGAAAAAGCCAGGAAACTGGAGGGCCAGAAGTTGAGAAACCACAACAGAAGCTTATTTCTTCTTAAATAGCACAAGCCTTTGGTGAGCCAGAAGATATTTACTTAAGTTACAGTTTAGGAAAGCCTGATAACAAATTGTTTTAGAGATAAGGTCATGTGACTGACCACCTCAGCTTCTTCCAACAATTACCAAGCAAATGGAAAGGAATGAGAGCTGACTGAAATGCACAAAATCAAACTGAGGTGGCAGAATCAATCCCAGGTAACAGTCGTATCAATAATTCAGCCAAATGCCTCCCTGTCTCACTCCTACTTATTTAATGGTCATTTACAAAAGAAGTTGAGCAGATTACTTTAAGAGTGATTAGAGAATTATGAGTATTTCTCATTCATCTGGATCACTTCCAAGGTAACAAAAACTCTTCATAAAAAGACAGTATTTTACAAGCAGCACAAAGAAATATTTATTTCAGTAATTTTGAAATGTTTGCTGCACTTCCTATATTGAAAGTTTGGATTTTCTACTGTACTTGCTCAACCTGTCTCAAAAAGCAAGTATTCTTTAATGACCAGCTACTTTCTAAATACTTGAACAAAATCAGAGAAATTAAAGGTGGGATGAGACATCAAGTCTTATCTTTTACACCAAAGGAGGTACCCTGATGAAAAATTCATCTAACTTGTTTTTAAGAAATTTCTGTCAAAGAAAGTTTTTTACAACCGGCCCTGGGTAAAGCCTCTGACAGTTTCACCATCCTAACAGCTGAACTTGTTTACCAAATATCTAAGCTAATTGTCTAAACCGAGCCAATTTTTTTTTGTTCCTCCTCCAGCCAAGATCAAAAGAAATGACTGAATCATCTTCTATACTAGAAATAGGATTTGAATCCATACACTAATTATTTTCATATTGAAATGATTAAAAAAGAAATGATGAAATAAACTCCCTTTAATACTTCGTTAGTTCTGGTATTTATGACATGAAGGAAAGCTGTAAGAAAGTCAAGGTGGCAAAAAGAACTTTCAAAAGCTAAAGATAAAAATGAAAAAAGTTTCTCCAACATTTACAATTCAGCCCCTTAGGTAAACATTCAAGTTTAATTCAACACCAGTGGTTTTACTGCTACAGAAGTATAGCATAGAGCAGAAAGAAGAGCCTAACTCTTCTAAATCCCAGTTCAGTTTCCTCTTCTTGAGGAAGATCAGCACTTCTGAGAAGATCAGCACTACTACTAGCTGTTACTCTTGGCACCCCATGCAAACTACCATCTGACACTAAAAATGGTACTTGATTCTCTAATCATATGACTGGCAACTGGCATAGTGATCAAGGGATTGTGAAATGCAAATCATTCTTTTTCTGACCAGGAGAAATAAAACAAGTCCAGAAATCACTGTTTCTTCCTGGCTACTATCAATCCTTCCTCGCTGGGCTGTAGGATGTGAGTTTCTGCTGTTAATGCTCCAGTTGCCTTTGGTCTGGGAGAAGAACCAGTAGACACTAAAGACATCCATGTATTTGTCCAAAAGTCTGCTACCTTAGCTCAGAGTACATGGACTATCAAGCAAATAGCATGAGTCAACTTCCTGATGAAGGTCACCCCTGTCAAATTTCAAGGTGTTGTACAGAAGCTGGACAGGATAACACCCCATAAAAATGCAATATGTATTCAGAAATGCTTGACACTTTCTGCAGCATAGAAAGAAAAATAAACAACCAGCAAGGGAAAATGGCAGTGATAATTTTATTCCAAGTATTCAAAATCTGACAGAATTCAGCAGGACAAGTAACAGGAGATATAGACCACGGTGTGGTCTCAACACACGGTGTGTGTTGTCTCATACACCAAGCTTACTTAGGGAGCACCACAATCACTTTTGCCTACATGGTACAAACAGATGAATACATTTAACAATTGCTTGCTAATAATGAACTGCCCTGAAGAGTTGCTTTGCTATGGGAACAACCACCCCACATCAAAAGAACCTCATTTGTATATCAAAGGAGAAATTACACTCAATAATAATGTTTCTTTGAATTGGCACCTAAAAATAGTATTGGACAAACTTAACTTTTGGTCTGAAGACTTTTGAAGGGAGAAGTGTTTTTCATTATAACCAAAAAACAAAAAGAAAACACTTTCACTCCACATACTGCAAATACCATAGGAAAGAGCAGAAACTAATTTTAACTATGTGGTGTGAGGAGGTGGGTGTGAAAAAGAGGAAGACTACTTCTTACACATACTTCAAAACCTCTCAGCAACATCAAAGGAAAAGCATGCCACATTCTTCCAAGAGGTGTTTGTTTATACTCCAAGAGCAGCTTACGGTGCGTAGGACTCCCAATCCCATAGAGGAACGTGCTCCCATCAACACTGAGGTCCTCTCATGCTCTCCTATTTACTCCTCAAAGACCTCTTTTATTTCACTAACCCCATATGAAAGCTCACTAGTCAAGAGGTGCACAGTGCTGCACCGATTCCTACTTTGCCCACTCAACTCACTGATGCCTACTCTGACACTTAAAGAATATTAAATATCGCCTTGCTTACTCTCTCTCCACTGCTTTCCTCTTTCCAGAAGCACTTCAGTGCTCTCTGCAGAATTTTGCTACTTCATTCAACATTGTCCACAAAGTCTGAAGTAGCTTAGTCGTGGGTTTTATGTCACTTACCAATGATGGCATGGCTTTATGTCACACACAGCACTTTCAGGCTTTTCACTAATCCCCATTCTTCTTTTCATCTAAGCCTTATGTTACTCAAGAATTTGACAGGAGGAAGTTTAAAATGGACAAGGCCTTCTAAAACCAGGCTGCCACTTGCTGTTGATGCCCAGATGAAATACAGCAGAGTAGAGCTTTCGTCTGTCAAAGACTGCACAAACCGTGATGCAAGTGTTCAGTCTTTTTCTCTAAAAAAGGGAAGAAGTAAGAGCTCAAGGTTCAAACTCATTTGGGTCTTTAAACTCCAAAGAAGTACCCTGAACAAACAGCCAAGTGCTACAAGCAAGGATGGACATGCATAACTTCCCATTTTACCTCTGTGTATGAAAATCACAAAAAGATGTTAAAACTTTTCTAAACAGACACTAATTCTACAATTAAAGGAAGTAGAGCTACCAGGTTTTAAATTCAGTACAAAACTTCAACTCAGCTGGTTAAATTTAAGCAATATAAACATCTCTGCTTTAGAAAAAATCAAGTCACACGGTGACTTCTGTCACCAGTCTAAACCCATAAAATGCAGAAGAAAAAAATGGTAGGTAACTTCAACATATTCAATTACTTCCATTAATTGTATACACTTCCTAATGAAATCACACAGTATCACAGCCCTAAGCAATATAGCTTAGAGATGAAAAGCCAGGCCATTCCCTCCTTGTTTTGAAGTCTCTCCACTCCTATGAGCTGTTCCTAGTAGGAAACACCCTTCCTCCAGCTGTAAGGGCAGCAGAGCAGCTGCCTTAATAACCAATGCCAGCTCCACATATTAATACATAAAAGCAGCTGCCCGCCTGCCTATGCAGCTGAAGGAAAAGTGCTGCAGGCACAGGCCAGTATCTAATACTGGCTCTGATTGCAAAGCAGCTGCTTGGTTCATACAGCTGCAGGAAGAGTGCTAGGTATCAAAGTAAGAGGAGAAATGGAAGATGAAATGGCTCAAGCTGTGTAATCATAATTCCCAGAATTTATAATAGATGCTTGCATCCTAAATCTCTGATCTTTAGCTGCCCATTTGTGAACTGGGGTAAATATGGGATAAATACTCCTCTCTGCTCATAGGATCCTGAAAAATTACATCCATTTGTGACTGTGAAGCATATTAATATAGTGATACCCTACCAATGCCAAGAAGAAATAGGGAATTCTATCTTCTTTGTGAACTACTCAAAGCATGGCATAGCTGTTCATGACATAAATACCATTCCTTCTATGCATTAAACAATATTAAGGATTTAGAAAAATTTAAGATGAAAATGAAGCACTCCTCAGTTCCTGGTGGCTGGTCAGATTTTGAAAACAGCTATAAGGATCTCTTTGATTGCTTTTTGAGCATGCTTGTGCATGAGAAAAAGTGCACAACATACAAATTAGAGAAACACGCCCTGTTTCTCTGCTCTGACTCAGTAGGCAGATGTAGCAGCCTGTATTTACTGCAGCTTTTACTGCTTTAGGAAAAAGCAATCTCCATCAATATCCTGCAGTTGATGACAAACACTGGACAAGCTACATACTCAAACTGGTACAGAAATTGCATGTAATTACTTGTACAAGGGGCTTTCTGATCCCCTTCCTTGTTTGAAAGTGCGACTACACGGCTAGCAGAACTGATCAGACTCTTTGAGCTGGAAGGGAAGAAAGGGCACAGAACTGGAAAATAGATGGAGGCATCTCAGAATCACAGTATCTACGCTGGACTTCAGTATAGGAGGCACAAGAATCAGAAGTGGAGAGAAATCTGAGGGCAGAAGACAGATAAGAAACTTAGCCCAGCAGTTTTTCCCTCTTGTGCCACTTCTTAACTTGAGGTCTCATCTCCAGAGTGAGGCTAGGGGGATGCTCCTAGGTTAGAAAGTTCTGATTCAGGCACAAAGGACCTCTGTGAGAACCAGCACAGGGCTGGCACAACTGCTAGGTTTCCATGCAGTCAGGCACCTCTGACTCAGGCTCACAGTGTAATCCATAGTACCAATACCACGTCTCCCACAGCTCTCCAGAACACCCCAGTCTTCATTTAGCTTAAGCTGAGATGACCCACCTTTCTATGATTCTGGCTTAGTTTATGAACAAATGTCCAGGAAACCATTTGGAAATTGCCATCTATATTCTCAACTAGTCATATACAATAACTGGGTGGGCAATGGCATACATGCAACTTAACAATTCCTAGGGATGCTGGCAGAATACACTGACAGCCAGTACTTGCATACCAACTTACTAGAAACTGGGCATTTCAAATGTTACCACAGAAAGTACCCAATACACAGTGGAAACTGTCTATCTTCAAATCATCAGAAATATTCCATATCCCCTTGGATTATTCCACACAGCACTATAAGAAAAGAAATAAATTGATCAAGAAATTTTTTAGATAAAGAAGACCTATACTTTTCTTCACATTATTAAAGAAGACAAGGACAAAAAAAAACCATAAAGAAAATGAAATCTTCTAATATTACTAACTACCCCTCCTCAATTTTTCTAGACTTTTGGTTAAGTTTAAAGATCATATACTGAAAATTACACATCAAGAAAATGAACAAAGCTTCTTTAGAGATACTTCATATCCCAGCCTTGGTCACCTGTAACACATTCTTCCTCAACTTTATTGCCAAATCACTATAAACAACTGAGCATTGTAGGCTGCTGCTGCAGCAACCCGTGGCTATGTGATGACCCATCACAAAAGTACCTCAGGTCCTGCTGTTCATCTGCTCTAAGGAGTCTCCTCAGGTCAAATCCCACATGCTGATGGGTTTCTCCTCAGTGCTGACACACTGTGTAATACTGAAAGATGCCATATTTCATAGGAAACACTCATATTCACTTTCCTACCTCCTGCTCAGTAATACTGCTTTTGAAGATAAACCGACAGTAACACAAGCATTAACAGCTGTATACAAAGCATCAGCCAGCAGATAACATATTGTGCTCGTAAGTAATGACTGCTCAAATAGAATTCATTCCACTGCACAGCCCTCCCCATCAGAATCTCACAAGGAATAGAGACCACACAGGACTATCACATGGCATAACCAGTACATGGCGTGACCAAAGAAGCTGAGATGGGCTTCTGTAGTTTCAATCTCCTCCATCCTTCTTCTGTCTTTCCCTCAAACTGAGGACATAACTATATATGTTGCATAAAATGTGCATTTAAATAACCGGTACCATTATGCATACCTGCAATGCACTGTTTAAATACCAAATAAATTTTTGGTATCAACTCTGGTATCAAATTGAGTGACTATATGAGGACAGCTCTTTATCGTGCTGCTGGCTGTGTTTTTATGTCTCAGAACTGAAGCACACAGTAAATAAACCACTCTCCCTTCTCATTATAGGCCCAATTATA
This sequence comes from Sturnus vulgaris, assembly GCF_052056855.1. Taxonomy (NCBI): domain Eukaryota; kingdom Metazoa; phylum Chordata; class Aves; order Passeriformes; family Sturnidae; genus Sturnus; species Sturnus vulgaris. The sequence continues at coordinate 127,881,612 of NC_142243.1, forward strand.
CACAAAACTGTGGTTGATAATTAGTGCTTCCTACTCAATTCCCTGTCACTCGCACAACACACTTAATGAAAGGGAACACATCAGTGTGTGACATGCCACATTTTTGTCAATACTCTATATACAAAAGTAAAATTAATTCCCTGCCAAGAATGTTATCTTCCGCTACTCTGTTGGACAAGAACTCTCGACTCCTTTCTCATAAATGAAAGATTTTTCTAATTTCTTCCCAAAAAGGGAATGGCATTTCCTTCTTTCTGGAATACATCTGCTGCATTGAATGCTAAAATACACTGAAATAAAAGCTGAGAAATCAAGTAAAAACTTTCAAAATATTTCCAAAGCCAAAGATTTAGAGCAGAAAAGGAATGGCAAGCTACACAAACTGAAAGACAACATCAACAGAGGCAGCAGGTCGAGGAAGGGGATTCTGCACCTCTATTCTGCTTCCCTGAGACCCCATCTGGAGTATTGCATCTAGCTCTGGGGTCTCCACCACTAGAGACATGAACCTGCCAGATCAGGACCAGGGGAGGACCATGAAAATTATCAGATGGCTATAACACTCCTATAAAGAAAGGCTCTGAAAGCTGGGGCTGTTCAGCCTAGAGAAGAGAAAGCTCCAGAGGAGACCTCATTGCAGCTTCCAACATATCAAGGGGGCTTATTGGAGACATGGGAACACACTTTGTTCAACATTTTGTTAAACAAAGTCTGTAGCAACAGGAAAAGGGCCAAAGATTTTAAAATGAAAGAGAGGACGTTTAGGATGAACAAAAGGAAGACATATTTATGATGATGGTCGTGGAACACTGGAACAGGATGTCCACAATTGTGGATCCAAGGCCACTTGGATAGGGCTTTGAGCAACCTGGTCTAATGGAATGTGTCCCTGCCCATTGCAGAGGGGTGCAAACAAGATAGTCTTTAAGGTGCCTTCTAACCCCAACCATCCTGTGATTCTATGATTCTCCTAACTGAAGACCAGACTCCTAATGTGACAGTCAAAACACACCAGTTCTATGAAAAGGATGACTTCCCCCATTCACCCAGAACACCACTGAATGATATGGAGATTTTTATCACACTTTAGGGTTTTCTCTAGTTTAGTTAGATTCAGAGAAATAATGGCTAGAATATCCTGCTGTTGGGTACTCTCCTGCTCTCCCAAAGACTCTCCATTTGATTACCACCAGGCACGTAGTGAAGTATTGTCTCTACCGTAACAGAGACACCAGGAAGGCTGATGGGGAACTGGAGGATGTACAGGATCAGGAAGAAATAAGAACACTCTTCTACCTATCTCTGAAACAAGAGCTGTCAGCAAATTACACAGTCCTAGGTAGTAAAATCTCATGTAACAAACTAAACTCTCCTAGGCTCACTGCAGAGAGGAGCCAGTCCCCAACAGCCCAGTACACAGCAATATGCACTCTGTGGAGAAGAGACCAGTCTTAATCTGCTGCTCCTCCATTCGTAGCATAATTACTGTGCTGCTTCATACAGCTTGTTCTCATTATAGTCTACAAGTGGCAACTCCAGCTTGTACACAGGTTGGGAGAATAATCTCTCTCCATTTTCTTTTCCGTGATGTTTCTACAGATCTCAGGAGGAGTTCAATACTCTTACTAAGTTTTTTTTCTTTTCTGAAATGAGTTTTAATAGGAACCTTTCCCTACAAACAAGTCTAAAATAGAAAAAGCCCACTAACAATTACAATACACAATGGACAATACCTACAGGGTTTATAGCAAAATCTGTATTTTTTAAAAAAGACATGCAATTCTGTATAAATTTGTATCCAAAACACAAGAAAACACCTGTTTACAGGACCATATACATCATTTCTATCTTAGCATTATGAAATATTTGTTATATTTTTAAAAACATTTTCAAAGCATTAACAATGTTTAGCAACTGACTGAGGGATGATGAAATAACTGCATACTATTATGCACGATGTTGCACATCTTAAAATGCTAACTCTCCTAGCTTGTTCTTAAAAACCTTAAGTAAGCAAAAATAGTATTTAAACACTAAAGAAGAAGGCAGTGTTGAGTTCTTCTTCTTGTAAAGCAGAGGAGAAGAATCCTGCTGACACCCTCCATTACATCACAGTTCAGCAAATTGGCACAAGCAGAGGTAGATGCTTCACTTAACTCCAAGCTGCTCCACAGTCTGACTGTGTCTGACTGCCAGAAAACAGATGCTGAGAAGCCATAGCAACATTTATGCCATTTATCAGAAGAGTCCTTTGCAATTATGATGTGAATCAACGAATTTCAGCCAGGAAGAATAATATCTCCTGGATAAAACACAGACATTATAAATTCAGTTACTTCCTACTCCTGCCCAAAATGTCCATATTCATGAGCATCTTACAGTTTCCACACTGTAATTTTATTTTTTTTCCATAAAAATGGGAATAATAGTTTACTATAGCACTGGGAGATTGAAAAACATGTTTCATTAATATTTACAACATTCCTCTTGAGAACTGCAAAGTCAGCGACAGAAATTAGTAATTTGACATGGCAACTTGCACAGAGATACATCTTATTGACAGCTATTTGTACAGCCTAGATATGCAACAGGCTGTTTCTCCTACAGTGTCATCAACCCATCATATGAGCCTAAGATCACAAATAAGAAAAGCTATTTTATTCCACAGATGAGTCAAACAGGCAAAGTGATAAGATTACTACCCTGTAAGGTCTACAAACTCTAAATGAAAAGTTAATTGAGCTTTAAATAGCAGGAGAGAGGATAAGTAAAAGTGAAAAATAGGCCACAAGGTCCCACAATATGTGTTTTAAAAAGTACATATCATGTTAATTCAAAACAATTTAAAAAAATAAATACAGACTGAGGTTTATTTGGATTATCTATACCACAAGGTAGTTGCAAATAATATGGTAGGGAAAAAAAAAAACATTTCTAAGACCAGTCAATAAAAGAAAGTAAGAAAAAAAGCAGAAGACAAGGATAGAAAAAAAAAACCCGATTTGTTCTGCAGTCAGCATATCTGGACATACGTCTTTAGGGCTCCTATCAACATATTTCCATATATTTCTGTACCACAGTCTCTGCTGGTCTAATGCAACCTAAATATTCAGCAACTCACCCCATAAGCCAGTGAGCTCCTCTTAGGCCCTGGCTCCTTAGCTTTATTCCTGGTGGGGAAATGCCCTTACAGAAGCACCACTCTCAGGAGGTTTGGCTGAGTGGATGCAGTGGCTGCAGGCTGTGTCTCGTACCAGGCTGTGAAACGTGGTGGCTGCTGCCACATTTTGTCTCCTGCGTCCCTGCTCCCACCACAAGTCACACAGTTACACATTTCAGTGAAAAGGCTTTTAACCTTTAAATGCAGTTTGTTTTCTTACAGAAAGCTTACAAAGGAGGGAATGCTGATCCATTTCATGCATTAAAAGCTATTTGGAAAAGAGTTGAGTTTTCAGGAAGTATTTCTGGGTGCGATGGTGTCACAATTTACAGCGAGACACTGCCAGTCCCAAGGGAAAGCAGGAGAGATCCAAGGCTTTTATCTATAACAAACTTGCTCAGCTTGGCTTGTGCTCACAGTGTGCTGGCGAGGAGGGCTGGCTCTCCTTGCACAAGGGCACTTGTGTCTTCCCAAGGCTCCTCAAGTTCCCACCAAGCTCTTACTCCACAGGAGAGAACAGCAGCATACTTGTTTGCTTCAACATATTTTTTTATTAGAGAAGAAACACTGTTTTCAGGGGATGACTCAAAAATAATTAAGTAGAACAAAAGCATCTCTACACTTTAGCATTACTACCTAAGGAAACTTTAAATTTTAGCAGTGTAACAGCCTATATAAAAATTTGTTCATAATATTTTGGATGTCATCCTTCACCAGCCCCCCTACTATGTCTTCTCCAATTCCAACATATGTTCGTGTCTCTGCTTGAGATAATTTTTGATAGCAGGCAAACTAATTAAACATTCTTTAGAAGCCACAGGGCTGAAGTCACCGTGCGGTGACTAAACATTGCAGCTGTCAGGAGAGGCAAAGTGGGTTCCCATCCTAATCCCGCACTGACCTCGGAGCCGAGCCTGAGAACCTGTCAGAAAGGTGCTCTCACAGCACAAGACAGCGAGCAGCAGCTGCTTATGCTCAGCAGGCTGAAGCCAGTCTTTTTTTTTTTTTTTCCCTTCTCTTTTTAATTTTTTTTTTCTTTTTTTTCTCCCTTTTACTTTTTTACTGTCACTCTGGATACGCTGCACGGCACTCGCACATGCACGTCCCTGCTCCTGGTGAGAAGGAGCTGCCTGCGAGCTCAGTTTCTGACAGAGATGAAACCCAATGTCCTCTAGTCAAACTGCAGGCAAAAAATCCAGCATCCACCTTATGCATGGGACAAGAAGCATCAAAGATACATTTTAAGGTATTTCCAAATCCAATTAAATCTAGGTATTGGAGACATTAATTCTTTTATGCAATTAACAATAGTATTAAGCTTTTTTTCCCCTTTAAAAATAACATTTGAAAAGTACATCAATAATACAAGCAGAATTCTTTAATCATGCTAAATTAGTCACTAAAGCATAAATATGTGGCAGAATATCTCACATATCTTTAATTTGAAGATGTGATTTCTAAAAATACAAGGCACAGAGCAGGCACAGAGAAAGCAATTCTTTTAAAATATTTTAAATATTTAATGTATATATAATACTAACTCACACTGAAAAACTTGACAAACAACAGATCTAAGAGAGCTGGAAAACCTGGACCACAGAATTAGGCATTCATTCAAATAAACAAACCTCAGCAATTCAACTAGGTAAAATTACTAAACTGACTTGAGGACAGCTGTCCTCTGCTTGAAGATGAATAAAGAATGTGGCTATCAGTGGTGATAACTCTGGTCACCATGCATCTATCTCTCTTCATGGCAACTAAGAGCAGCCTAATTTTCTAAGAAAGCATCTATGATGACTGTTTATGGACAGCTAACTCTAAAAGCAAGAGACTGAAAGAGGACTGAACAGACTGAAAAAGAACACTTTTTTGTAGAAGTTACTAAAATACAATTTAAAGAATAACTCAGCAGCTCAGTGTTACTCAGCACTGCCTCATTAATTTTGCTTCCAGTTCACTGCACAATCTAGTTCTTGTCAATTATCCAAGTTATCTAGTTATGTCAGATATCCAATCCAGATATATGTCAGATATATTTGGTACCATGAGCCCATCCTTTCATCACTAGTTTAACAACTCACCAAGTTTTCTCCAGTTCAGTCACAGAATCAAGAAATTATTTGGGTTGGAAGGGACCTGAAAGATCATCTATCCACTAAACTGCTCAAAGCCCCATCCAATCTTGCTTTGAACACTTCCTGGGACAGGGCATCCACAACTTCTCTGGACACCTGTTCCAGTGCCTCACTACTCCCACAGCAAAGAATTTCTTCCTAATATCTACCCTAAATCTACCTTCCTTCAGCTTAAAGCCTCTTGTCCTATCAATGCCCTTGTACAACCTTCCTGTAACCCTCCTTAAATACTGGAAAGTGCTATAAGGTCTCCTTGGAACCTGCTCTTCTTCGGGCTGAGCAATCCCAATTCTCTCTGTCTGTTCAGTCTGTCTTCACAGAAGAGGTTCCAGCCCTCTGATCGTATTCATGACTCTCCTTTAGATCCACTCCAACAGGTCCATGAAACCTTGAATACATAAGGCAACAATAAACAAGCTCAAGTGTTTTCAATCCAACTTCTGCAAATTTGACCCACATATTTCCTGGTTCTGTACAAGTGGGGCATCTTGTAATGAAGACTCAATATTGGTTTCAGTGAAGAAAAACTTGATTATGAATAGTGAAGTCCTAACTGTACTGAAGTCTCACACAAAACTTAAAGCACTGCCTTGTGATATCCAAGATGTTGAAAAAAATGTTATGGCTGATATTGGTCTGAGCTCAGAAACAAATACATCTTAAACTAGCCAAGCAAGGTTACTGCTTTTTTCTAAGGTCATTTTCAGACACACTGCTTTCTTACTGTTTCTCAAAGGTGCATGACAAATGCATCTTAGATGACAAAATAGTCAGACCTTCTCTAAGTGCTGGGAATTGAGGAGAGCACTTGAATTCCACCATTGCCTGTGAACAGCATTTTCCTGCTAATTTCTGGGAATGCATCACACCACCCAAAGACTCAGACTTCTCAACTGTCAGAGAATAGGAGCGAGGTAAGTAACAGGTGTTTAGCAACAGCACCATCACTCTTCCAGGCATTAAGTCACCCTTGAGGAAGCAACAGCTCTAAGTTCCTTGGCAAAACAGGTTACCAGAAGTTCATCAAATCTCTCCTGTGATCAGCAGACTGACTTATGAAACACAGCACTGTATTGGAAGATATACATCCCTTGGAGTTCGAGGTATTACAAGACAGAGCTTGGATATATAAAAGATCTTCTAGTGGGCAGATATCTATTATTTAAAGGTATTCATCACACTGAAGCTCGTAGAGTTACTTATTCCCCAATCAAAACTTAAGTTCTCAAAGACATAGGCTCTGAAAAGAGCGCCTGCCTACTTGTGAACCACCCTGCAACACACTTGTGTTTGAATGCAAGCTGCATTCCTTCCGCTGGGGCTCCTTCTAGGAAACAAACTTAACAAATGAGATACAAACTAAAATCTGTAAAAACAAAATTCTATGTGAAACTTCACCCCTGTGAAAAAGAAAGAGAAACAAGAGTGGACTGCCTGTAACAGATGTTAGCTATTCCTCCCACAACATTACTGGAATGTGTACATGTACGTGCTGATGGGTGCAGGAGATGGGATCTGATAAAATAAAACTCCACTGACCCTAATCTACAGAGGGATGTGAGAAAAACTCTGCTTTTAAACTTCACTGTTAAACTTCCAAGTACAGTTGTTATCATTATCCATCATACTGAACTAATACTCAAAGTGATTAAAACCTCAAGACAACAGGTTTATAGACTACGAGCAGCTGAGCCTGGATGCACTGACTGTACAACATAACACTCACTGCTATGAACAGCCCACAAAATACCTATTAAAACTGAGAGAGGTTTTAGGCTTGATAATATCAGTGTCCACAGACTGTTTTCAACCAGGGATTTTTAACAGACTCATTATTATCTGAATTACAAGATGGTTTCCTCATTAATCAAAATTTTTACTGTAAAAATGTATCTTTTTTTCTTAGAAGTTATCAGATTTATTAAACAATATTATAGGAAGATTTATACTTTTGTCAGAACATGTCACAGAGGTTACTATATAATTAATGCTTTCTGCTATGATTAAAGTTGGCTATAAAGCAACTTTCTGCAAAATGCCTAGAAGTTGTACTTTCAAATCAAGAAAAAAGGAGTACCAGAATAGGAGATAGTCTGTTAGGGAAATGGCTGATTGATAAAATGGGGTATGTACTATATTGCCAGCTACTCCAGGTGTTTGCCTTCAGAGGGAGGTTGTGCCACTACCCACATAATTATAATAATTTGCCAATGAATACCTGACAAGTGCCAACTTCAAGTCCAGGTGAAACATAAGCATTCTTACAAACAGCACTTGTGTAATCACATCCTTCTACCAGCTGCAGGATGCAGGAAGCTAAAATAAACTATTCAGGGAGAAACTAGCCACACTGCTGGATTGCATCTGCATGCATTAACCATCAGTTTGTCCAATCAGAAAGTTTTGAGTGCATTTAATACTTTAAGGGGAGAAAAATAACTGATTTGAACACAGTATCTGCAGTGGGTCTTTTCAAAATTAAACTTTCTCAAACTTCATTTTCTATTAATGATATTGATTGGCTAATTACATTTTAACCCTCTTCCTCCTCAAACAATAGCAACTCCTTATTTCATTTTCACATAGAAACAGAGCCGCGTTCTTGCTCTCCATCTGCTGGCTCTGCAGGAGCAGTTGACCATGACTTCCAGAATACTCTCACTGCTGATAAGGAAGCAAGGAAGAACAAGGAACAAGATGCAAAGGCTTTATCCTACACCCCTTACTATTAATATTTGATGAAGCTGTGTCTGTAATAAAATGAAAGCAGACATAACAGAACCAGAAATAATCCCAGAATTAATCAGACAGAAAATATGAAGGTGATGACCTGGGCTTTATGACTTCAAAGAATCCACTGGTTTAATCATATTTATTTCTTCTAAGTAAATTTATTCCAAACTTGATATCTGTTAAGAATGCTATTTATTTTTATTTACTGTAATAATAATTGTGATTACAATGGATTTACATTACTGATATAATATTACTGACCTCACAGGTTATGTTCTGGCATACCCTAGAGTCTTTCTACTTGATCCAAGTATTAATTTAACAGTAGTCTTCAAAATAATCTCACACACAGAGTCCACCACGAGAGCTGCTATCCAATCTCTTACTGGCAGTTTCTAATAACCAGTACATTTAAGTTATTTTTAAAAGCTAATAGCAAACTAAAAATCACAGCTATATATTTGCATTCTTCCATGTTCATGAGAGACAGATATACTCCAACACACAAGCTAACACAGAGTTTTAAAAGATGGACTAACAGATGGGCTGGCTGGGCTAAAGAGGCACACAGTGGTTAAATAACGTGGTTTCACCTATCCAACAACCTCTGATGTGCATCATGATCAAAGGTTCAGTGGAGTCAATGGGACTACTCCAAAGAAACTGCATCTCTGGCTTCCCTAAATGTTTCTGTCTCATACAACATTGCTCAAGGTGTGGACAGAGGTGGACCGGGTGGCAAGAAGAATGTTACTTTTAAAGCAACCCTAGCAATGACTGCCAGCATTCCGCTTATGTTCTTTTTAGTTTCCATGTATCTCATTTCTCACCCAATTTCCTTCAATTTCCTTTTCCTCTTCCCTGGCCCAGGACACTAGTTTCCTTGTAATAATGGGGTAGTCTGTCCAAACGGTGCTCCAAGAGTCACTTCAGCTTCTACAAGGGAAGGAGAGGCAGTCCTTAGACTCCTGCCTCCTTTTCATGGGAAAACTGAGACTGTGTAAATCAGATTAGATGGATTGGTGCGAGGCTGAAAGCAGCCAAACTACCAGTCTGTATCACTGCAAAACAGTTTACTTGAATTTGCAGAGGGCTTCACAAGGTCTCTTCCAAGGAGATCATAAAAAACCCCACCCCACACAGAATACCATGCTAAGCTGTCATGGAATAAGAAAGCTAATGATCATATCAATGAGTGGAAAAGATAAAATCAAGCATGAAGTGGTTCATTTTCTCAATAAAGGGAAATCTTCAGTCAAGTCTCACTGAAATGAAATACTTCAATCTGTATATAAAATATGTCTTCTTAAAATCAGTAAGAAAATTAAACTATTTACATTAATAAAACTAATGCTGGTCAGAAAGCTATGTAAGCTCCTCACAGAGTATATAGTGATAAAGATATAAAGTGACAAATGAAATTCACCACAGGTAAATGTAAAGCAGGTCACATTGAGGGAAAAATACCTAAACTTAATGTGCATACTTAACTACTTTCTATTGCTCAGAAAGAGTATTGTGAGGTTACAAGAGACAATTTTAAAGAAAACATTTGCTTCAGACTCTGCTACAGTGAAAACTCAAGTCAAGTATTTGGGATTACCCAAGAAAAAAAAATTAAACTGAAAATATTTTATGCTGCTGCACAAAATAATGGCTTTTAAAAGTGTCCCCTTTATTGATCCTCTCGCCTGTGAAAAGATATAGTTAAACTTCCAAATGTGGAGAGAACAGTGAAAAAAATATTTGTGACTATTCAGTCTAAAAAGAAAGGACTGAACGGTGTGACCAGTAGCCCCTGACCCTTGGTAAACTTCAATTTTGTGTGAGAAACAGGAATGTATTTGAATCTTGACTCACAGAAAGCTCCAAGTGGGTAAAATGGTTCATTGTTGCTTCTAATGCAGGAATAAGCAAGCATTAAATAAAACTGGCATGATAAGCTAAGAAAAAAAGAACTTCATTTATCACACATGCTGCAATACTCTGCCCTAAGTTATTGCAGGTGCTGAAACAGTTGACAGAAGTTCAAGGAGTGTTTTACTGGGGCAGGGGAGACAGTGAAGGGCTATTAACCATGAGAACACTACCTCTTGCTCTGGAAGCCCCTCCAGCTGGAAACTGAACAAAAGCACCGCCCTGTTATTGCCCTGTCTATAAACCTTCCCCAGGCACTGGCTACTGCTGGAGACTGGGTACTGCAAGAGGTATTGCTGTCTTACCCAAAATAGCTGGTTTTATGTTCTTGTTTCTGCCATGAGAAGCCACAGGCAACCACAATGAGAGGCTTTAAGGGCAGGCAATCAGCTCCCAGGCAGGCTAGAGGGAGCAAATGCAACAGCTTAGCTGAGAAGTTCTTCTTTTTCTCTCAGTTCCATGTTCCTCATACACTCAAAACTCCTTAAAAGCCTCAATTATTTTCAAATAGCCCCAGATACGAGTTAAATAGCTGTGATTAAAGGGAACTTTAAAGGTAGTTTTAAAAGCTACCCTTAAACAAAAACATTCAAAGGCCAGGAATCTCATCACCTACCTGGAAGAAAAATTCGATATTGAAAAAGGAAAACACAGACACCCTGGAAACTTTCTGTTGCTCAAACAAAAATTAAAAGCTTCTAAAAATCACTGGTATAAAAAAACTGATGTAAAAATTAAGTATAAATTTAAACTGAAAGTAATTCAGCAAAAAGTTGTTCTTTCTTCTCACCAGGAATGCAACCCTTAATTGGTTTAAATTTTTTAAAACAATTTAAAATCTGTATACAACCTCTTTCACTTGAAGTAATAAAAACCTGAAGAAGCGACTGAAAAATGCACGATGAACAAACTGTTATTCCTTTCATGTACTTACACCTATTAAAATGAATGCAACTGACTCAGCACTTGTTTTAACACAATTTAATCAAGACCAAGAGACCCTATATTAAAAAGGTACATTTTCACTGAATAGCTAGAATTTTCCAGAGCTAACCCTTTATTCTGAGGGAAACCCTCGATTCCATACTTTATTCATTGCAAACTCACTGTGACTGACACTCATCTGACATGGCAGGAGGTCACACACAGCATCAGTACCTCAGTGAATTCAAACATTCTCACAGAGTAGTGTGAAAGGCCACAAGTGTCTTTTGATCAGTGACTCTGTCCCAGCTGAGGATATTACAGATACCCCTGGCAGCTATGGGGCTTCTCCCAGCAAAATGAAGGCAGCCCTATGCCACCTTCCCAACCTAACCCATTTTCATGACATCTACAGGCCTAAGAAATCCTCTCAACAAAATGAAAATCATCTTGACAAAAGGACAGACTCACTGGTTTCTCAATTGGAGATGAAGGATGGAGTAAGGAGCTGTATGGATGATCACCATGAGAAGGGTGAAAAAAGTTATCATGGAACAGAATAATAATAACACTAATCAAAAATACCCTTTATCCAGACAAGTTATTCCTTATTGCTTTATTATTCTTGGGAAGGGAGAAGAAGTAGACATATATGAATGTCTTTCTTTATACATAGCTTTTTAACTACAAGATTTTACTCTGCAGAATCACTGTCTACCATTTGATGCCCATCTCTGCCTATGTCCAACACTTTGCAACTGTACCTTCTAATTGCCAATAGTTTTTTCAGACCCTTTCTCCAACTTGTTAACTTAATTTTGAAGTCTAAGGCCATATTACAGTTTAAAGGAACCAGAAACTAGATTAGCAGCCACTCTCAGCTGGACATCTCCTCCACATTTAATGAGCACACTCAGGATTCCATCACCCTGGTCCATAATGAAAACACTGGCAGCTACCATTAGAAAAGGCAGCATCCTATGGAAGCAAACTCACTGAATCTTTGCATGAACTATCCACTGATATTAATGCACTATTGTTTTAACTGAGTTTTCTATGTGTTGTACAGCTCCTGCCCTCCTACTTTCCTATTAGAAGGCCAGGGAGATGGCACAAAAACATTCATTGAAGTAAACCTTCTGACATTGACTTTTTCCCTTCTGTCCACAAAACGTGTTGACAAACACTGACACTAAACATTGAGAGTCTGAGTGAAACATGCTATATACCTAATTTTCAAATAATTTAGCTATGGAGTTTTTAACTGTAAATTTTCATTATACACTCCAATTTGTATTCTCTCATGGCAGGTCTTCATTGATCCTCAGCAGTTCTTTCATAAAGCAACTGCTTTCAGGTAACTGGGTCAAATTGTTATTTTTAGAAGTGTCTAAATACAAATGTACATAGATCTGAGACATTCCTTAAAATAAACAAACACGTGCAAACAGTTTGGAAAAATATATTTAAGTACTGACTTTGCTCCTCCATTTTTATTTAAAATCACTTCACAAACATTTGAAAAAGCAAATCAAATCATTTACTGTCCAAATATTTACCCTAGAAAACATATCCAGAAAATGTAAAAACACAAGTTCTGCCCTAAAATTAACTTGAAAGTAGCTGCATGTACCCAAGACCAGTGTGGTTAGAAGAAAGCATATCCATGCTCAAGGATGCTGTAGGAAGGGACAATCCACATCTTCACTAGGCAGGGAAGAGACACTTCAACTATCCATGGCATACAGCCCACTCAAGAAGAGCTGGCTGCCTCAGAGTTATCATGCAGGTGGGTAAACCCAAGAAGCTCAATTCCTTAAACTCCAAACACATACTGGAAAATCTTCCATAGGTCTCAGAATTCTTTGCTATCTGAGCTTACTACAAACTAAAAGAGATCATCTTTTTCAAGCAGAAGGTGACCCTCCTTCATGCAGTAAGACCTAAGCAGGTGATGCTCTTCACAAAGAAGGTCCTTCTCATCTCAAACAGCCAGGGCTATGATTGAATACTATGGAGCAGCTCCTATTTTTTGCTTTGCAGGGTGGACTATCACTGCTAGAAAGTTCTGATGGGTTCATCTGACATGATGCATAATCCCAGGCAAAAAGTCAAACTTATTAATAGAAAGCATAAAATAGGAGGCAGCTTTCCAGAACCATTACCATCTTATTCCAAGTGGGTTTATATTCAGGTCAACTGCAGATTCCAATTCACAGCTGTTTTTTTAGATTTCTCTCTATACAGCAAAAACCCACTCATACAGGTCCATAATGGTACCCTCCAGCCTGACACACATGGCCAACACTGGCACTGCCACTCTCCTGTCACTCAGTGGGCGAGGATGGAGTTAGAGACTCCAGAAATGCTCCAGTGAGGTGCTAAAGTAACAGATTATTGTTGTACACACAACTGGCATGGATTAAATGACCATTCAGTGCCTCACTGATTACCAGAATTTGCACTCTGCCATGACCTGCAAGTCACTGATGTGATTTACTATGTAATGCAGAGTGGATGAAGTGAAGAAAATCACTACCTAGAGATTTAAAGAGATACACTAGGGTGGTTTTGATTCAATCTTGTTATTTATTGTTAAGTATTAATACCAGTAAAGACTATTTTGGTACTGTGGTTTTGTATAGTGAGACTGCAATGCATTATTGATGCTGTTGTACCTAAACGGAGATCATTCTCAGGCCTTCACAGACTGGATTTAGGTGTTTAATTTCCACTGAAATTTAGAGAAAAATAGGAGAGCTCAATTACTATTTGCACCTCTGGAAAATCCCTCAAACTTACAACACATTTTTCTTCTTTTCTAACACGGGTATGGGAAATTTCAGCATTCACAGAGATACCAAGGTGCAGTCTTACAAATTCTGGGCTTTTTTTACATTGTAAAAAGCCTTTCTACGCACTTAATGGACACACTAGCTAGGGAAGTACCCTACTGTCTCTCTGCACGTGTGATTCTATAGACACAACGTTATTAGCTCAGTTTTATCCCAAATCTGTCTCTTTGTATTTCTCATTGTAAGAGCCAGCAACCTAGTCCTGAAATTATTTTATATTCAATTTTTTAGTTATAGGTATGGTGTTTTGCTTTATATTTAATTTGTATCATCCATCCTATGACAATATAGGATTGACTGGGCAAATTGATAATATATTATTCCTACCAGGACTGTAAATAAGCTACAGCCTTGGGAAAGAAGTATCTATTAATAATTCTTAAAAGTAAATAATTCTCATTCTTCAAACGCATGCAGTAATTCCCAATTTGAAAAGCATCGCCAGAGGTCATCAATGTTTTAAAATCTTCTCAGCCTCAAACTTCAAATTCTCCCATTTTTCTATTTTAAGGCAAGTGTTGCACTCATTCCCTTCAGTGTGCAAAACCGGATTTGCTCTGTAGTTTTCACTCGCTTTTCCTTCAGCTGCAGGCCACTACGTGCAGCAAGTCGCTGAAAAAGCTATTTTTATTGACAGCTATCTCCCCCTTCTCCACATCCTTTCTTTTAAAGTCTAAAATGGTGAAGCTGGATGGGAAAATTCTTGGCTTCTTTGTCTCAGGTCTGAGCAGTATCTTGCTTTCCCACAACAGGTATGCAGAAGCAGAGTGTGCTGCTGAATGCAGGAGACTTCGCCAGAGGCTCAAACCACCGGTTATTGCTGCTGTCTCAGGCACTGCATATTTCTACTGACCATGGCTCTTTGCCAAGCCCTAATTAAGACACTTCAGTGTGTCAGGGAGTTAACCCTCCACTGCACATACCTTCTCCAGAAGCACCAAGGTATAAGCATCTTCCTCCTAAAAAACCCCATGCAGCTTTCCTGTTACCAGTGCTGTGCAGTCTCCCAGCCCTTAACATTTCTACCTCATCAATTCCATAAATGAAGACGAATTAATGAGGTAGTTGGCACTATAACTTTTAGCAGCATTTCTAAAAGTGAATATGCATTCCACCTGCACTAGTTTGGTGTGTATTGCCATGTATATTTTCCTTCAAAGAAAAATACCTCAATTTGCCAAAGAGCAGAAATTCTTTTTAAAAAAATAAAGCAAGAATAGGCTGTTAAAAATTCTTTACTCTCCAAACAGTTTTTCATTTTATTCTTGAAAGCTGCAGAGCAGCAGCAATGTTCTTATAAGGAAAATGAGGAAATCTGAAGAATCCAGAGCTGCATTTTTATTTTACAAGAGATGAAACATAAACACATTTGCTGATCTATCAATACTATCTATTGGTCTCACACAAAGAACAACTGCCACTGGACTGAATGAGGGGAAGCTGTGACAATAGTCAGAGGGGCTAAAAGGAAACCCATGCCGAGGCTGTTTGCATCTATACTTTATTGTTCAAAAACCCTGTTTAAGCACTGCATCCTGTCTGTACATGGAAATCTTCCTTAATGAAAAGCAATATAAGTCACAATGTGACTGAAAGAAAAATTAAGTTCATTTCATTCTGGTAACTAGGGAGAAAAATCATCTGAACCTGAATATGGGAAATGTCCACATGTAATAAAACCAACAGGAAAAAGCAAACTGTGTCAACTTCTAGAGAGTTACAAAACCAAAAAATGTAGTTGACTAGCCAGCTGCCCTCATACTGCAGAGCAAAAAAAAAAGGCATTCGTAATGGAGCCTCTGATTACTTTGCAGAAATAAATCTTGAATTTTACAGAGTCTAAACGAGGTAATTTGTAAACTAATCCCACTCCTTTGCTCTTGCTGTGCATTAGCCCCAGTGTCAGGAAAACCAGAGCTGTCTTCCAAAGCCATTAGTGATCTGATCTTGGTTGTGTACAAGTTCTCTCTTTTTGAAATTAAGTTCTTTGCTTTAGACAGTATGTTAACAACTAAAATATCCGATCCTCCCTATAGCTGTGTTTCTCTAAAGCAACACTGAATTCTTCATTTCAACACATCCAGAACCCTACACAGGTTACATGAACACGTTCATAACTTGTCTCATTATTAGACGATGCTGCACATCACCTAGCAGCCTTAAGTATTGATGGGTTTTTTATTTAGTAAGAATAATTTCAAATGCTTTGTGCTATTTCAGTTTTCTGCTGAGAAAAATGCACTTTTTAAAAACCTAAAGAAAATTTTTGTAAGGAAAATTGTTAACATTCAGCTGGATAGAGTTTAGGGAACCATAAAGCCTTTCCTACAGGCTGTATGAAGACAAATCCTGGAAGGAGCAGTTGTAGCAGGAAAGCCTTCATCTATAGGTACTGTACATTCCTATGCTTCTCTGCCATATTTTCTGTATAGCTGTAATCCACAAATGTCATGTATGGGAAAAGGGCTGTCCTACTTGGTGCTATCAGAACATTACTTCCCATACTCAAAGGGTCTGCCCTCAAACATATTTTTAGAAAGGTCATTTCAGTTTCCATAGAATTCTTTTGAACTCATGGGGGCAATGTGTGCCAAGCATGCTGGATTTTTTACACATTAGTTATGATATCCCAGGGCCATTTGTTGAAACGAGCCAACTAATTTCTCATAGAAACTTTTTTCTTTTTAATCACACTTCATTCTCCTTCTAAGAAAGGTACACGAAACTAAGGCCATTTAGATTACGCCTATATATGCACTATATATAGATTGCAGAAATATGCATCATATTCAAGGTTGACTTTACCAGTAAGTATAACAACTTCCAAAAGAACCTCAGAGCCCACACTGAAGTCATTCTCCACCAAGTCAAGCCAGAATGTTGAGTACACATATTGCATGTGCAGGTAATCAGTCTTCAGAGCACATCCAAGAATTCTGTATTTCTGCTCTCTCATTTTGTAGAGAACTCTAAGTATTTTGTCTATAATGTCTTGCTTGCTGAAGCATGAAGCTATACTATGCAAGACTTCCCCTGACTACATTGATGTTACTACCTTATTGCTCCAAACTATTGAGCACATAATAATTCCTATATCTAAGTTTTCAACTTTTCTTTCATTATACAGCACCACCTTCCAAACATGCAAGAATGCTGCAGTGGTTAATGCCTATTTCAGTAAGTCAACTCTACCTCTTTGAAAAGTGTATTCTTTTAACTCCTTTTGAATTACATAAAGAGACAACTGAGAATTACAGCTGAGACATTACAGGAGGCACACGACATCAAAACTGCAGTACCCAAATTAAAAGTTTGATCAAGTTTTACTTACTAGGTAAGACAGGGAAAAACACAATTTAACCAGGAAGCTTCTTGATCTCTGCTAAGAATTCTCATTACAAATTCATCCTGACTTTTCATATTTGAAGTGGAACAGGTTTTCTCAGTTATAGAATTAAAGTATTTTAAGGAGTGTAAGGCATTTCCAGACCTCTACAGGATAAATCTTTAGTCTCATTGATCCCCTCTACACATAATACAGCTGAAGAGAACATTAATTTAGACAACTGAGTACTTTAGATTACATTATTCTTTGGTATCCCCTTTACAATAAAAACTAACAGCAGATACTGAAAAGGCAACACTCTATTTTGAATATTCTTTTTTCAAGCAGAGAATTGGGCAAGTGGTTTAGAAGACAGAGCTACATAAGTGAAAAACAACAAATTTTTAAGACAACTAAGTATTTTTACGAACTTAATACATCTACTGGGAAATGCACAAATAAATCTTTCCACGTGTTTGGAAAAAACTGTATTGACACAGAGGCAACAGAGACTGTATATAGTCCTGGCATAGCCTAGAAATATTGCTAAGAAAACTTATTCTTTCCTACAGCACTAAGTATTGAAGAGTCACAGAATCAAATAATTGTGAAGATGGAATTTAACTCTCTTTTGCTGGCAGATGGACTCAGTCTTTCCCTACTGTCCTCTGCCTGAAAAAGACAGCAATGTCAACACAATTCTACACACACTTCAAATATTTTTGGGGTTTGCACATTTTAACCTTGCTTTTTTTCATAAGAAAATCAGTCTATTCCCTAGAGGCCTGTAAGGAGTAGATAAAGGTAGAAATCAAGTAAAAGGCAACCGACAAAAAAAGAAAGAAAAAGCTAATTACATAACAGATGCCTGCACAAGGCAATTTTAGCAATTTACAACACAAACAGGTTCCTTTAAATCTGAACAGACCACCTTTTTTTCTTCCCTGCTCCATGAATGAAGAACCAGCTCTCTGATCTGTAACAGTGGATGTACCTTTAAAGGAGAACATTTCATTCTTTTGGAAATTATAGTCCTCTCACAATTTTAGATTATCACATATTGGCAGATTACACCCATATATCTGTATCTATATATTTATATCATAATATGTAACACCTACTCTCCCTGTTTCATGACAGTCCACATAGCAACAGCACTTCAGAATAATTGACTCCTAAGGAGCAGCAATGGGATGCAAATGCAAGGAGAAGCAGATAACCATTCATTCCTGCAAGTGATCCCTTAAAGAAAGGATTTATCATCTGGCTGCATTTCCCTCCTACGCTGCACCCAGGGCTGCCCAGCACTGACTGTGCTCCCAGCTTTGATGTGCCATGAAAGTCACCCAGGACCCTGTAACCCTCTCTTCTAATTTCTACAGTGGTATATCTATCCCAGTGCTCAAAGTGGTGCAGGACAGAAAAGCAAGCTGTTTTAATAATTCTGCATGATATATACAGATCTCTTCCCTCTCAGTAGAAAGGGAGAGAGGAGAGGGGGATGAGAAAGGATGTGTCAGACTAATTTACATGCAAATACTATGCCCTTAGTTCCAAAGTACATTAAAAGAAAAAACAGTTTCCTAAAATAATTTATGGCCAGAAATGTTTTATCACCCTTGTACACTTACCACTAAATTCTGAAATGCTGGCTTATTGATAATGAGGGTCTGTAATCTGGGAATCCTGACAACTCTTCCCATGGGGACCAGAACCACTGTAAACTGCTTGCAAAAAAAATAAGTGTGGCTGTGTGAAGAACTGTTTTGCACAAGGATTACAGAAGTATTTTGCTGCTTCTCCGGATCTAAAACCCTTAAATAATAACTGGTTCTAGAGCCCAAGTCATAGCCTGCAGCTATGGGAAAAATCTGCTGCATAAGGCAATAGAAATACCCAAGCCACTGCACTCAGACTTATTTCTGCCTACTTGGATAAAGTATCCACCTTGTTGACCTGTCAGTCTTGCTAATCCACCTTCTATTTTCAGTTAATATCATTAAAGTTCAGCGTTTGAGAGCCTGGATGGAGAGGCGAGCACCCCGTCCCCTTTTTCCACGGGGCGGTAACCAGATGTCAATGGCTGCAGCTGTGACTACATAATTACCTGTTTGCATGAACGCGGACCGCAGTTTAGATTTAATAGGTCAGACGACAATGCAGCAAAACGCATTTAGCCCACGATTACCCCTTTTCAAACATTCTCTCGCTCGCAACTTCGACCCTGGGAACATTGCGGGCACAGACTCGGGTCAATAAGAAACATTGGCCGGCACAATGGGGCTGGCCTCAAACAGCGCTGTTGACAGACACCGGCACAAAGGCGGTGAATAGAGTCCCCCTCAGTTCTCACACAGAGCGAAGAATGAGTCAGTGTACTGCCGCTTTAGTGCTCTGTTTGTACAGTGTATACAGCTTTTGTCCCCCGCCACTGTTCCACGCTCAATGGGGGCTAAAGAGCCGAGGAAGTGAAGGCGGAAGAATGGCTGGGCGCTCACCCCGGCAGCCAGCGGTGGCTCGCCCGGCGCTGGAAGCTGCAGCGCAGAGCCTGGAGACGCCGGTCACGCGGCTCCCGCCCGCCGCGCCCGCGCTCACCGCGCTCACCGCGCTCCTGACCTCGGGCGGCTCCGGGGACGCCGCTGCTCCGGAGACCGCCCGCCACTGCCAGCTCCTGTATTTTACCTTCGGAACACACTAACACAGTGCCCTCCCGCCCTTCCCTCCCACCAGCACCCAATTCAAGGCTGCCACTTGGACCAAGAGGAAAAAAATGCGCATGGGATTTGGAAACACAGAAGTCCCTTCAGAAGGTGCATCAAAGGCGGTAACAACGGAGTTGTAATTTTAAATCCCTACCGCAAAGGCTCAACGGAACTGGGAAGTGTAACAAGACAGCCACAGCTGTACGTCTGTGTTTCACATACATTTAGATTGTGCAAATAATAGGTCAGGAAAAATTTAACACATCCATCATATTGCACAGCACCTCTATTATTAGTTAACAGCAGAAAAAAAATCACTTCACGTAGATTACTGCTACTCTTCAAATAATGATTTTTGTCAACTTTCTCTTTATGGAAATGGCACTTCTGTTATTTATATTACCATGCTTGTGAGCATGTTTGAGAAACCAAAGTAGCCCTCTACCAAAACATCAGAAGTGTTAGCTCCACCTGCTTCCTATCACAGAATCATAGAATGGCCTGGGTTGGAAGGGACCTTAAAGATTATCTAGTTCCAAACCCCCAGAAGTGAGCAGGGACACCACTCACTACATGCAAAATGTGCAGACATTTTTCTAAGGAGTGAAATCTTTGCTTGCAAAGAGTATTAAGGTTTTTGAATAATTAGCATAAAGCTAATAAGAGATTAAGCAATTGCTCTTTAACTCATGCAGACCATACTACAGATAAAGTCATCCATAATGAAGTCAAAGAGAAAGAACTGTTTAGTATGTTTTAAGACTGTGAATTGGTTTTAAAAAACAAAGGAAAAAAAGAGAAGAAGAAAATTGTATTCTAAAATAAATAAATCCCTGGATTTCCATTAATGGAACACACAGAATATTGTTCATTTTATCACTAATAGCAAAGATAGTAACAGCATGTTCCCTACTGCTCTTTCAATCTGAGCTTTTAAGCTCAAAATACTAGAATGTTATTATGTTAAGCAGCTACAGAAGAAAGCTCCAGAATACTAAAAAAAAAAAAAAAAAAAAAGTGTTTAATGCCAGAAAAAAGAATTGAACCCCCAAATTGAAAGTTTCCTTATGTATGAGCTAGTCAGAAAGATTTTGGGAGTCTTGAAGTTTTGACTTTTATTCTTGGCAAAACAAGTTGAGAGCAAGTAACCTTGACTTTATCCTCACATACTTTATTTTAAAACAGCACAAGAATTTATAGTATTTATACCTACATAGAGCCTTATTTAAATAAGGCAGGCCTGCTTGCTCTGCACACTAGATATAAGACATATGATTGCACTTGAGTATCCTGGCACTGACGATGTAAAAGTACTGATGCCAAAGTATGCCTGCAATCTTATCAAGGATCTGATCAATGATGCTACTGAACAGTTTTTAATTCACTTTAAAGGAGGAAAATCCTCACCTTTCAAGTAATATTAGGGTCATTAAATATCTTGCCACAGGAATGTTCATAGATCTAAAGGCTAATGAACAAAGCTAGAAGAACAAACATCTAGCATGATTATTTTTTCTTATAATGAATGGGAAATTCTCAGAGAAAGCCCTTTCAAATTTGATCTATGATGCAAAGAAAATTGAGACAAACTCTACCAATTCTAATGGTAAGGGAAGAGGAGCAGACCAAGAGCTTGTGGGTCAGGATTAAACTGACAGCAGGAACAAGTGACATTATAACCTACTACAGGTCACCTGACCAGGAAGACCAAGCAGATTCAACTAACATTCACGATCTCTGACCCTCATGGGGGACTTTAATCACCCCAGTACCTTTTGGAGGGACAACACAGCAGGGGATAAACAATCCAGGAGGCTTCTGCAATGTGTTGATGGTAATGTCCATCTTCAGTGACAGAGGTGCCAAGGAGGAGAGGTCATAGAATCACAGAATGGGTTGGGTTAGAAGGGACCTTAAAGATCAACTAGTTCCAGCCCCCTGCCATAGGCAGGGACACCTTCAACCAGACCAGGTTGCTCAGAGGTCCATCCAATCTGTCCTTGAACACTTCCAGGCATGGAGCATCCACAACTTTCCTGGGCAACCTTAGTTGTGCCTCACCACCTTCACAATACAGAATTTTCTCCTAATATGTAATCTAAATCTACTCTCTTTCAATTTGAACACATTCCCCATTGTCCTGTCACTACATGCTCTTGAAAATAGTCTTGTCCCATCTCTCCTGTAAGTTCCCTTCAGGTACTGGAAGGCTGCAATTTGGTTACCCTGAAGCCTTCTCTTTTCCAAGCTGAATAATCCCAATCGTTCCCAATGTGCTGTGCCGATCCTTGTTCTTGCCAACAAGGAGGGGCTTGTGGGGAATGTGAAGCTCAAGGCCAGCCTGAGCTACAGTGACTATAAAATTGTGGAGTTCAAGATCCTCAGGCCAGGAGGAAGGATTCACAGCAAGCTCACTACCCTGGACTTCAGGAGAGCAGACTTTGGCCTGTTCAGGGATCTGCTTGGAAAGGACCATGGGATAAAGCTCTAGGGGGAAGTGAAACTCAAAAAAGCTGGTTAATACTCAAGACTAAGAGGAATTTAGGCAAAAACACCAGAAGGCCTAAGTGCATGACCAAGGAGCTCCTAGACAAACTCAAACACAAAAAGGAAGCTTACAGAGGATAAAAGCAGTGGGACTAAGTGTATCCTCAGCAAGTTTTCCAATGACACCAAGATGTGCAGTGCAGTCAACATGCTGGACGCCATCCAGAGGGACCCTGACAGGCTTGAGAGATAAACTCATGTGAACAACACAAAGGCCAACAAGGCCAAGTGCAAGATCCCGCACATGGGTCAGGGCAATTCCAAGCACAAGTACAGGCTGGGTAGAAAATGGATTGAGAGCAGCCCTGAGGGGGGAGTATTGGTAGACAGGACACTCAACATGATCCAGCAATGTGCACTTGCAGCCCAGAAAGCTGGGCTGCATCAAAAGCAGTGTGAACAGCAGATCAAGGGAGCTGATTCTGGCCCCCTACTCTGCCCTCCTGAGACTCCCACATGGAGTACTGCCCACAGCTCTTGGGCCCAAACACAAGCAAGACATGGACCTGTTGGACTGCGACCAGAGGAAGGTCACAGAAATAATTGCAGGATGCTGAGATACTGGACCAAGTTGCCCAGAGAAGCTGTGGATGTCCCATCCCTGAAGGTATGCCCCATCACTTCAACACCCAGCTGGATGAGGCTCTGAGCAACCTGGTCTAGTGAAAGGTGTCCCTGCTCATGGAGGGTGGGTTGAAACTACACGATCTTTAATGATCCTTCCAACACAAACCATTCCATGCTTCTGTGATAAATCCCCTCAAACTTCCTTTCTTCATTTTTGTTTTTTTAAGCCTAAATCACTGCTTAGCACGTTAACCTAATCTACTTGTCATACATTATTCTTTTCCACTCACTTACTACAATTTCGTTTTAGCTAAATGCACCACTGGTGTGAACTCCAGGCCCAAGCTAAGCATACTCTTAATAAATCTCGCAGAAGCAGGCAAGTATTTCACAAATTTCCACATTACAGCAATGTGTTATTCAAGTCGAAGTCCCAGAAAAGGATATTGTATTTGCTGCCACGCATCACTGCTGCTCTGCATCCCCTCCCAGGCTGGCAGCAGCAGCAGCTCTGCCTCCTGCCAAGCAGAGGATCACAGCTTGTTTACTGAGCTGTGTCTGGAGGAAGCAGAGTGCGTTTCAGTCTCGTCTCCAGCAGCCCTGTCAAGCCAGCTGCCAAGAACAGTCTTGAAAGACTTTGGGGGAACAAAATCTAGTACTTAGGTGGTAACAGACTGGTCCAGCACCAGGGACCCAATGATGAGTGACGTGGCACAAGCACTGCTTGATCTGAAAGATTAAAACACTTTTAGGTAACTTCAAATATATAAAGTCAAGGGAAAAGAAGTAGCTGAACTCTCCAAGTGGAAGGACAGATTAGCAATCAACTTATAATTACCACTGAGATTAGGATCTCTATGTTAATACTTGAAAATAATGAGTACAAATTGCACATAAATTAAACTCATACGCTACTTACATTTCCTTATGATGCATGGAAAAGACCAGAAAACTCTGATAGGGATTTGACATTGTAGATTATAATTTTTTTAAAAATTTAATATTTAAATTAACACTCCACTACTTCCAGAAGATTTCAGACAGGTTAAACATGCATGTTGAGCATTTCCATAAAGAAATGCTTTACATAGTTTTATAGGAATTATGAAACTCATTCAGTAAGATCTCACTGCCTTTGCAAGGCCTGCTAACTACTCTGAAAATAAAGAACAAGAGGTTTCAGAGGACAAGTATGCAATCCTTCATTTCTTCTAATAAGATCATTAATAAAAGAAAAATTGCTTAATCCTTTTTCCTCTTACCCTACTAATGAAAAGTCACCAAGCACTAATAAATGATTGGCGTTTTTTGTTGTACCAAATGGTTATTTCTCTGCCTTTAGAGTCATATCTCAGTTTCTTGGTTAAGCGGGTACATGCTCACACGGTGTGACCACTTTATGTGTGCTTTTTCATGTGATCAGAGCCTGCCAAGTCTCAAAGCAGATTATTCAAAATATACCTTCAGTATTTTTTGGAACAATCCCTTCAGTATTTAAAGAGCTGGAGAGGCTGTTGTTATTTCTCACCCAAGCTGGGACTGGATTTTAAGTTCTTTAGGCAAAAAAAAAAAATTGTAAAATGCTAAGACGGGAAAATAGAAAATTTGCTTTTCTTGACAGCTATCACAGAAGGAAAAAGGGTTTTGGTTTTGTATTAAAAAAATGCTCCATGATTGGTTCTCATAATACTTCACATTTCAGTGTCCATAAATCATGGCTACATTCAGCAAGTTCACAAAGCAAAAGACATCTGCATCCCTGCTTGGCTGCTATCACGTCTAAAATGCTGACAGAGCCATGGCAGCAGTGACCACACACAGACTCCAAAATCTATTAAGGCAAGTTTTAACAGCTACTGAATACTCTTAGAACACTTTCCCAAACTCCCTTTTTTCTTTTTAAATATATGGGTCTTTACTTACACTGCAGTTCTTCCAGCACAACAGCAATACTTGTCTAGAATTTTAAGTTCTATCTTAAACATTCCATCTGGTTTTTTTTAAAGAAAAGTCAGGCAAACAAATACAACAGCAGGGACAGTGTTATCCGATTTTCCTTACTCAGTAAGGGCATATATATACAATCTAAGTGTTGCTTTAGTACTACTGCCTCTGCTTCTTGCTCCAAAACATTGGATACAAAAATTATACTCATTTGCTATTCCTGTCCTAGCTCCACACAAATGCATGTGAAAAGACAAGAAGCAAGGACTGTCGGTTTTGTTAGCACATTAGTGAGCAGAAAAGGAGAATAAACTAGTCTTAAATGACAGACATGTAATAAAATGTTATTTATTTTTAGCTCTGAGCACCATGCATTTTTTAGTTCAGAACTGCTGTGCTGCCTAGTAGCAGCAAAGCAGCCAAATCTCCGACACAGTCTGGCAACACTCAGCCTTAAAATCCTTACCTTGCTTTGTAGGAATCTACCTGTTTTTGTGCCCTGGTTGGGTAACAGCATCAAAATAGGCTGACATGGAGTTACAGAAAGCATCAGAGGAAGAAAAGCATCTGTCATGTGTTTGGTGTGTAGGAGTAACAGAATTAATTTTATCAGTCTTTTGGGCCTATTCCAAGCTGCAGTAAATACTCACTCCTCCCTTTGCTGAACCATCTCTCTATACCAACCGGTGATTTCAAATAAAAATGCATGACTAAATAAATCATCGGTGGCCAGAGAGAGCTGTTAAATATCTCCAGGAACAGAGACTCCACAACCTCCCTGGGTAACCTGTGTCAGTGCTCAGTCACCCTCACAGTAAAAAGCTCTTTCCTGGTGCTCAGAAGGAACCTCCTGTGTGTTGGTGTGTGTGCCCACTGCCCCTGGTCCTATCACTGGGCACTGTTGATAAGAGCCTGGCTCTGTACTCTTTGCCCACTCACTTGAGGTATTTCTACACATTGATGAAATCCCTCTGAGCCTTCTCTTCTCCAGGCTGAACAGCCTCAGCTCTCTCAGCCTCTCCTCACCAGACAGATGCTCCAGTCCCTTCAGCATCTTAGGGGCCCTTCACTGTACTGCCTCTTGAAATGCGGTGCCCAGAACTGGACACAGCATTCCAGGTCTGGCCTCAGCAAGGCAAAGTGGAGGAGAAGGATTGCATCCTGCCACCTGCTTGTCTAATGCAGCCTAGGACACCATTCCGTTTCTTTGCCACAAAGACTCACTCCTGCCTCGTGTTCAACTTGGGTGTCCAGCAGGACCCCATAGGCCTTTTCTGGCAAGCTGCTTTGCATCCCGGTGGCCCTGCTATGTACTGGTGCCTGCAGCTATACCTTCCCAGGGAAAGGACTTAGCACTTCCCTTGCTGAACTTGATGAGGTTCCCATCACACCATTTTTCCAGCCTGCTGAGGTCACTCTGGATGGCAGCACAACCAGCCTGCATAACAACTCCTCCAAGTTTTGTAGTCTGTGCTAACTTGCTGAAGGTACATTCTTGTCCCATCGCTGAGGCCATGAATGAAGATGTTAAACAGGACTACACCCATTATTGACCCCTGGGGTATATGGCTAGGTACTGGCCTCCAGCCTGAGTAATCTTCATATTATATAGCAGACTGAGAGGAATTACCAGTGAAATAATTCTGTACATCTCCAGCTTTACTAATATCAACAATTCTGTCAGTTACAGAAGAAGATGAATGGCCATTTAAAAAAAAAATTTGGTTTAATTAAAAATTCTTAATCTGCCAAATTTAAAAAAAATTACATGAGCCCAAAAACTAAATAACCCAGAAAGACATAAACCAAAAAATAAAAGCTTTAAGATCATTATTTGTGGGAGGCCTGACTCATGCCTTCTAAGAGCTCGAGGTTGATATATATTACCTGCAGTGTTTCCCTAGCTGTGTTAATTCCCTTCTCAGACTTACTTACTGAAACTATTCCAGAGGGGTGAATAATTACCACTCCATGGTTATATGATAGCATTAATTTTCCTGAGTAAGATCTTTGTTATATGAAGACTTATAATTCACATTTGGTCCCAAACATCATTAATTTCTCAACCTAGAAACTAAATAGCTTCTGTCTTTGGGCAAGTCTACACCTCTCAGAGGATTGCCATGTAGAACACACAAGCCAGTTTAGGCCGAACTCGTCTCCCAAAATGAAATCAAAGGCCGTATCAGGACAGCACTGCAGCTCAACTCACTATGCTGACAAAAAGGCTTAGTGCACAGTTACACCCAACCTAATAAAAGCAGTTATACTGCTACAATAACCTGGACTGTTTTTTCATCTAACCTTACCTCTGTTACAGGTACAGGTCAAACTGACCAGACTTTAAGCCAGAAACATCTACAACTTGCTCTGTGGTTTGGTCTAGTACAGTTGCCTGTACTCCTGAAAAGTACTGGCAGGAGCCTACCTCGTCCACTTGACCCAGAGCCACTGATGAGTGAAACATGTTGGGGAGTGTTTTAAGAGTTTTCAATAAAATCCACAATCTTCTGCATCTGGACTGGCTGAGATTCTATGAGCCTTGTCTAGCTATTGAGAAAATCAATTACACTTTACTAGATGTATTTAAGTGAAATTGTGCGCTAACAGCAAGGCTTTCTCAGAGATGAGGGGAGGAAACTCAAAATACGCTGCACACAGAGATTCAAGTCATTTATTCTCATCAATCTCAGAACAAAATACTCAAAACAATTTCAATTCTTCTGCCAAGTCATGAGTTTATAATTCTAGTTTCTGCAGTTCTGGACAGCTAGCACCTGGATTAGGGGAAAAGAGAGAGTTTAACCACTCATCTCCTATAGACAACACTCAAGCCTTCCAATACAAGTAAGTTTCCCAAGACTTTTTTTTCCTATCATGTATGTGTGCACGTCTACATATGAGAAAAAGTGTGGCTTAAAGAGTATTTACAGACTTGACATTGCCAAAAAAGCTCCAGGTCACCTATGGTCTGCTTTGTTCTCCCAAGACATTTTACACAGCATATTTCCTCTCTCATTTATCACAATGCCCTGGGAAAATATAGCTTGCAAAATTTTTACCAGTAAATGCTACTAGTTTTGTGAGGGTTTTTTCTTCCAAAGGATGTCATAACTCATTGCTACCTTAAGCTAATGATAGAAGCAAAAGCTAAGGATCAAAATTGATTAGCAGGCTCATGTGCACTGCTGTGGCCATATTCCTAGGTCTGTGTTGTATTTTCTGTACCAAATGCTGCACAGAGTGCCTCACTAATATGGACTAGTTGTACTGTTGAAAACCAACACCTGTCCCATGGTATCATTACATAACTAAAGTAGCTATCTGGGATGAAAAACTAATAGTGTAGTAGTAAAAAAAATGTTTACAGACTTTGGGCTCCAGAAACTTTGGAAGCAGTGTCTTGTGTATTACAGAACTGCACAAAGCCAACACCTCCATTTGTGGTTGAAAATAACCACTTAAGAATGATATACAGTGGGTGGCAAAACAGTCACAATTGTAAAGTAACCAAGCAAATAATAAGCTTTGTCCATAGGGGATAAAAGTGCTATAATTTCCAAAATGCATGCTGCTATAAATAAGTTAGAGGTTATTTGCTGCAGCACACAGACCAAGTTTGCAATCACAGAGCTATTCTTCGTGCCTGTTTTAAAAAAAGCAAGCTGAAATTGTTCGACAGCAGACAGAGTGGCACCACGTGCATTGTTTGGGCTCGGAGCGATGGTGAATTGCACTATATGGAAGCTTTGTAGAAAAGGCAGCTCCTGCCACCTCCTTGAATTTAGTCCTCTTCAGTATAAATAATAAGGTTTCCTTTTTAAGTTGCAATGTTGGTATGTGGGAACAGGACAACATCATCAGTCCTGCTTACCATTTCTCCCTGGTATTTGGGCATAGCTGGAGACCAAAGGCTGACCAGAGTGCCAAAACCCAAGTTTGCTGATGACTAGTAAAAACCACCTTGGTCCACAGAGAATTTCAACATGACATTCTCATAATTTTAATCACAGAAAGAGACTGGTTTTCACAATGTGGAGACCAGCTGTCTGGTTATGTTTTCCACAAAATATACAAACTGGAAGAGATCCAGGAAAGTGTGTGTGCACTCATCATTTTATACTTCAGCAAATTTGAACAGGTCATAATTATTTAACAATTCAAAAATTACAATATACTCTAAGTTCGTCTTTCAAATTGCAGAGGAATTTTGCTGTCCAATAAGAAGATGCTTACCTGATAGGTAGGAGAACTTGGAAGAAGTAGCAGAAAAGTACAAAGACTGCTTTGATCTCAGACAGCCATTTAGCGTTACAAATATCAGCAATATGGTACTGATAGACCTAAACCATTTGACCTTATAGGCACAAAGGAAATCTCTGTCATAGAGACTTACAAATTCTCCCAAGTTGCTTACTTATGTCGCTACTTGTTTTTTTAATAGGTAAGAAATACTTTCCAAACAAAGGAAAAAACTAAACAACACCCCAAAAAAATCTCAGCTGATAACAAAAGGATAGAGATAACTTTGTGGGAAAGACCAGGTAAGTGGGTATTTTACTAAGTTTTGTAATTTCTGTTTTAATTATGTATAAATGAGCAAAAATTATTTAGAAAAAAAATATATATTAACAAACACTATTGAAAAAAAGAATACAGAGAATGAGCTTGGATCAGGTATAAACAGTTACCAATGGAGCACATGAATGAAGCAATGGCAGCAAAAGAGGGAGGGAGGAAGGGAGGAAGGAAGGGAGGGAGGGAGGGAGGGAGGAAGGCAGGAAGGAAGGCAGGAAGGCAGGAAGGCAGGAAGGCAGGAAGGCAGGAAGGAAGGAAGGAAGGAAGGAAGGAAGGAAGGAAGGAAGGAAGGAAGGAAGGAAGGAAGGAAGGAAGGAAGGAAGGAAGGAAGGAAGGAAGGAAGGAAGGAAGGAAGGAAGGAAGGAAGGAAGGAAGGAAGGAAGGAAGGAAGGAAGGAAGGAAGGAAGGAAGGAAGGAAGGAAGGAAGGAAGGAAGGAAGGAAATGAAATTTCATGCAAGAGACAGGACAAAATTTTCATAGTAGCTGAGGGAATGGAGCCTGGAGCCATGTGGACATGTCTAGGTTGCTATTCTATCGCACATCACTGCCAGGGGTGGAGATAGGGATTATCAATTCCAGGAAGAAAGGCATGGCTTAGTCAAGAAAAATCATAGCAGGAGAGGGAAACTCTCATAGAGGTCCTCAGTGAGCATTTCTTCATGTAAATTACTCTCTTTTGTAATTAATATTATGCTGATACTGTTAGTTTTCTTATCTCGTTGTTTCCAGTACATTGCTCTTATCTCAACCCTTAATTTTCACCTTTTTCTCAACTCTATCCCCAGAGCAGGAAGTGGAAGGGGAGGAAATAGGGGGGAGCAAACAAGAGACATCTGGTTTGGGAGAGTCTTGGGACAAGTGAGCACTAAATTGGGGAGTGCTGTTCCTAAGCCATACCAGAGTGATGCACATTTTCTCAATCTTGCAAGAGTTTTTTTACAGTGTGAATACTAATAGACAAACCTGTAAGAAAAAGACTGTTCTGTTGGGAATGAAAACTACAACAAAAGGGAAGCAAGCAAAGGAAGAAACCACTGATTTAATGCCAGTGAACTAACAGCAATAATTTGAACATCTAAATAGAATGAGAAAGTTCTGTCAGAACTGTGTTCATTCCCCTCACATACCAAAATTGGGAGTTAAAAAAACCATCTCTCAGTGGACCTGCTTTTCTAAGCAAGACAACATCATAGAAATCAAAAGCAGTTTTCCACACCAATCCAGCACACTCTGCATTTTACCAGTAACTTCAACACACATCAATGATTTTTAAGAAATCCCTAAGTTTTTATAGGTTGCCGGTCTCTTTCATATGATCTGTTCTTTCTGCATTTACATAAGTTTGAAAATGGTACTTGCAAAACATAATTTATTGTATCACTTGGACTGCTGGTTAGCAATTTCCTTCTTTCCTGCTGAGAACTACATATTGCAGGTAAGTGCTATTTTTCTACCAAGAGACAGCAAGAAGGAAGCAGAACACTGTAAAAACAAACATGTACAACTAAATCCAGCACTACTGCAGCAAGATACATTTTCTTTATATATCACATTAACTGCCTTTTTTTTTTTTTTTTTTTTTTAATTTTTACCAGTAATAGTTTCATCAACATTCAAAGCTTGAAAGCCAAAGGATGTGCCAGGCTGGCAGACCAGCACTACTCCAGTCAGCAACAGTACAGGACACGGAAGAAATATACACTCTAAGGAGTAAACATGGTTAAACATTAATTTGATGCCTGTGATTCCCCTGGCAAAGAAAGAGCATAGGTTTGGGAATGGGAGCTGAATGCTGAGTCCCTCAGTCAGTACAGCCTTCCACCAGTTGTTTGGTCATTATGTATTTTAAAGAAAAGAGTTAGAAAGATACGTTTCCAACATCTCTCTCTAAACCCTTCCATAGTAATATTGCACCAAAACATACACAACAGTCAGGGAAAGGAGGGCTCAGCAAGCAAAGACTGAACCAGACACTGACATGTCCCCTTGTACAAGGGAACCATGCCGAGAGCAGGGTGCTTTGTGTGAGGCAGCTCATTCTGGTTGAGATGCACTCATTCAAAAAGCATATTCACATGGCATCAAGACAGAGTAGGTAACTCCAAACTCACCCTCCAGCTCAACACATGGCCACTGTTTAATACACAAACTGGAACTAAACCAAACAGTGTCTTATTGAAATTCTTTCCCATGAAGAGCCTCTCTCTTCATGCACCTCTTTTTCTTTTTTCAGAAAATTGGTATTTTTAATCTTACAAGATCATTTAAACAGTTTCTCCTATTACTTTCAACATAAATTTAAGACTGTCTTAATAAAATGAATGTACTGGAAAACAACCAACCTTATGCACATTACCTAATCTAAGAAACCAGATTAGTTTAAATTGGATTCCATTCTGACCTTATCTATAAAATATTTTAAAAATAGAACAAAAAGAGAAGAATTTAAAATGTTTCCCAAATAAAATTCACCCTGGCAGTCGTTCAAACAGAGTAAATATTTTGATACAATTTGCAGAAACAGCATTAGGTAATATTTTATGGTGCTCATTAAGCTGTCATGTTCTAAATCACAACCGGCATGAAATGATTTCTTCCCTTCTCTACTATTTAAGTTTGGCAAATATGCACTGTATAAAAGGTGTCAAGTAAAATTGCCACAGGATATATTGGAAATCTCTGCACCAGCTGCATACTCAAGCATAAAGGAAGTGTCTTTCTGATCCTACAGCCTGATAATACTGGAGTTGCTGGAGGGTTACAGCAGTCTTTGAAAATAAAGCTTCATTACAGTGGCATGGAGAGGTGCAGTTTAATCCCCTTTGGAAGCTGGTCCTGCAATCCTACATTTTAGTAAATTGCTGAAAGCCATTGTGCTTTTGATGGGAATTGGTCATTAACAGTACAGGTGCAGACCATGCAAGAGGCAGTGTCAGCACAATCCCTTCCCATATTTTCTGCTTCTCAGGAATTCCATCTGATAATGACAGAAGCAGGTTTTAACTGCACCTTTTTGCCATGGATTAGGTTGTTGTTTATTTGGAGATGTAAGACAGACACTTTCTTCTTTAGGACTTCAATTCCACTGCATGTTAAAAGAGAGAAAAAATGTACTTTCTTCCCATTGCTGAAAAGGAATCTTACTTTACTACAGACCCTGTCTCATTTGTATATACTTTGATATTTAACAGAATTGCTGTGCTGTTGGCATAAAATTCAAATTTAATAAAGCATTGAAGTCAGAGTGTATCAAGAAACATGTTTACTAATTGTAGTACATATTTAATAAGTACAGCATATATTACATGAGATCTTGAAATCATAAGGGTAATAAATACTCCTGACACAGTAAATAAACCCAAAATAACAAAATTATACTGATATTTATAATCAAATACATCCTTGCCTAACCCCAGTGAGATTTTACCAACAATATATTTGATCTCTAACTCATCTCACTACCATCAATGCTGATAACAAAATTTATTTTCTGCAATTCTATGAAACAGATGTCCAAAAGAAAGGAAAACAATGAATGAAAACCAAACAAAAATAGCTACCAGGTTCTTCAAATGTTTATTCAATTTAAATTTTGCATTACTTGTTTTTGTTTGGGGTTTTAGTTTAAGTGTTTAGGTTTTTTTTAAAAGCTGAAATTTCTTTTTTTAGAACTAAGGAAAAAAATGTATTTATTTAGCTACTTCAAATTTTCCAAGTAAGAGACATTTTTTTTTTCACTAGCTTTTTTACCCAAGACAGTCTTTGGGGTGAAATCCTTTCTTATGGCCACATGGTGGTAGCACTACAGGGTCTTTCATCTGGACATTCCAAGAAATCACAACTGTTAGGAACAGGACTGAGCAGCCCAAAAGAAAAAGTTTTACACTCAAGAATCTTTTGTTTCTTTTCAAGTAAACTGTAGCATTTTCAAAGAGCACAGGATATCATATAAGAAAAAGAAAACTGTATTATAATATCATGAAAATAGTTGAGTTCCATTGAGAAAAAAGCCAAATGACCAAGGAAATATCAAAAGCACGTCTTCAAGAGATACCTCTACATAAATGGCAAAAGACTGCTTGCTACTGCAATTTTTTTGCAAATTCAGATAAATTTTAGAAATTCCAATTCCAGAAACACAACGAATTGGAAAAAGTTGACAAGAATTATAGAAATTATTTGCTTTCTTATTTAATTTTTTTTTTTTATTTAGAGGATTAGGTCTTCTAAATAGCATTTAAAAACTTAAGTAGTCTGAGAAAAATTCAGGTTTCTGGTATGAACTGAGGAGAAAAGGGATTTGAATCAGTCACCTACATCTCAAATGAATGCTTTAAGTCATTTAAATATAGAGTAGCAACACTACTATATCCACTGCCACTACATCCTCAATGCTGTAAATGCTGTCTCTACTATTCTGGGAACTACTGCCTTTAGCACCAAATTTAATTTCATTAAAAATACTCAGGCTATTAAGCTCCATCTCTCCACTCCTACTCAAAAGCAGTGAGAAGGAAGTATAAACAAGTTTTATAGGGATCTCCTTGTTTTGATCATTATAAAAGGCAGCCAAAAATATAACTGGCCGAGATCTTCTCAGCCCCAAGCTTATGTTCCCAGTGTTCAGTGGACAACTGACTCTAAAGCACCTGCTCCAACAAGAGTTTTCCTGGGCCCCATCTTCCCCTGTACCTCTGCAACATGAACCACATGAAAGGTGTAAATTATTGAGGGTGAGATGAGAGCAAGGAAGGAGTGGACAGATGCTTGTTTGCCTGTGAGCTTTTTCAGGAAGACATCTTTCATTTCTTCCCCCCAGTTTGTCTTGCCATCTCAGTATTCCAGAGCACCATGACAAAATAATAACACCACACAAGGAAACAGCAAGTGGTGGGTTCAGCATTCACAAGGTGAGTAAATCACAGTTAGGGATTTGAAGATAAACACAAATTTGCCCCCTCCCCAAAACTGGGAAGAACCATGCAGTCAAACATGGGTCAAGGCAAAGAGGCTGCAGTGGAAGCAAGAAAGGGACATGAGAGCATGGAGCCTTGCTATGAATCATGCAAGGAGGCAGCTCAGAGCTGTGGGCCAAAACTGGAGAGGAGATCAACACAGACTCAAGGTGAATGTCTGCTGTGGGCAGTGTGGTCAGGAAGAGGGAGTGGATGAAGCTTCTCAGAAGCCATCTCACAATTGCAGGCCTTCATTGTCACAGGGCACTTCAAATGTCTTGATGTGTGTTCAAGCAGGAACAAACATGGAGGGGGGCATGCCTGGCGGCATCTTCTTACCAGAGGTGCCAGACAACCCAAGTAGGACAGGTTTTCTGCTGGATATGTTACACACAGGCACATAAGAACTGCTTGGAAATGTGATAGCTGATGTCTGTCTCAGCTGCAGAGACCACCAACGAGAGCTTCCATGCAGAAGGAAAGTGAGAAAGGAAAGCAACAGAAGACAGATCTACAATTCAGGACAGTAGACTTCAGGTTACTCAGGGTAGAGAAACTGTCTTGACAAGAAAAAGCGCCCAGAAGACATCAAAGATCTCTAAGGACAAACTCCCCAATGCTTCACAAGGGTCTTTCCCAATGAGCAGGCCTGGCAGAAGGCTGGTGCAGCTGAACAGCGAGTTTCGGTCTGGACTCAACCACAAAACCAAATGAAAGGTCAGAGATTGAGACTAATATAGAAACATTCCTCAGGCATGCAAGAATGGGACTGGGAAATGCAAAGTTAATCTCCATTTGGAATTAGCAAGAGATGGAAACAGCAACAAGGCATTTATCACTGCAGTAGCACCAACAGACTAAGAAAATCTCTGCCTGCTGCCAAATGGGATGGGCATAAAGGACTCAGTTCATCCTGGGACATCAAATGCATTTGCTCTGAAAGTGACAGACCTGTCAAAAAAAGAAGCTAAGTATAAAAATGCTCTGATAAAATACTATCATGGACTTGCACACAAACGTGTGATTATTTCTGTTAAATCTCCTTTTGTTAAATCAGCTATTTCAGAACTGATTATCACAGGAATCATATTTAATGTTTCAAAAACAGCCATGCTCCTCCTCTCTTAGGGGAAACAGAGGGAAAAGAGATGGACTAAAATACTCTAATGCTATTAATTAAAAAAGATGTTTTTCTGCCTATATATTAAAAAGTGTTAAAGCAACCTAGAGACAAATGAAATAGACAAGAGGTCTTTGAATAATACATAGTTACAAGATGCCAAAGACAGTTTAGAAAGCTTACAAATGCTATTTCCACTAGAATTCATTGCCTTCTTATCTTTTAGCTCTCTAAACACTGTATTCCCCAGCACAACTGTTCTATATCCACCACAGTTGTTCTACTTCAGGACAGAGTGAAACTTGACACCAAAATCTATATAAAATCACCTGCTACAATATAGAATATTTGACCACATTAGCACTGATAATCTGCTATGAAAAGTATTATCACAAATAACATGTAAACTCCCCAGTACATCACCTCATGTATCTATGCTTAGCAGAGATAGCTACTGCCTAAGAAGACTACTTACATGGGACTGAAGTTCCACATCCACAAACTCCCAAGTATTTTAATAAACAGTGCTTAAAAACTATTTCCCTTTTTTCCAGTGACTAAATATCCAGTAACTTCCTTTGCTCATCGTAAATTGGAATAATGTAGACAGCAATAACACAAACGTGTAAAGGAATCTGAATTCCAGACAATGATAAACTATGCAGATCTGTTTGTGACCATATTTTCATTCTACACAACCCATTAACTTCCATAGTTTAAACCCTAGAATTCACACAAAGTATCCAAGGTCAGTCCAGAAGATGTTCAAGTCCCTTTAGCTAAGCATTTCAGGCTGTCATTCACAGATGTCAATCACCTACCGTAAGTTCATTACTTACTTTCCATCAACTTCTGGTCTTTTGCACACGCAGTGAAACTTGCCACCAAAATCTATGTAAAGATCATCTTCTACAACATGGAATATTTGACCAATGGCAATTTTATCTTTGGCAGGCCCCATCTGAATTAAAGGAGAGCGTCTCAACATGGATGCAAAGGATTCTGATTTCTCTGAAGGAACCTACAGATGAATAATAAAAGAGAAAAAAAACATTTCACAAAACATGCT
Source organism: Sturnus vulgaris (assembly GCF_052056855.1). NCBI lineage: Eukaryota > Metazoa > Chordata > Aves > Passeriformes > Sturnidae > Sturnus > Sturnus vulgaris. The sequence continues at coordinate 127,918,147 of NC_142243.1, forward strand.
GTCTGAAGAAGGATTTAAATTAAACTTTCAACATACAAAAAAGGCTTCATTCACTGAATAGCAAGTGAAGATTTCACATGTTCATCACATTTTTAGCAAGACTTCTAAGGAAGCATCTGGTACCTTTCTCCAACTCCAAAACATTTTACACATTAAAGGTAAAGCTTTCATTAATTCAGTCAAAGAAAAGCATAACAGTGTGCATCTCCTGAAAACATCTGCCAGTTCTACCACTGGTTAGGTAAGTTAATTGAAAAATGCATTCCAAATGTAGGAGATATTCCCAAAAAGAATACTGCTCATCTCTTTATTATCTCCTCAATGAAAAACAAACCTGAATTAGTACCTTATAGCTATTCATGCAAATATTTAATATGAATAATACTTAAGTCTTTATTTTAAAGAACAAAACCATTTTGCAAAAGCAGCAAAAGTAGAAAGCATGCACAGGACGGACCTAACATTAAAAAAATAATTGAACCATCACTTCTCTCATTTTTCACTCTACAAAATCAGAGTAACTAAATAAACAAAATGCCAGTTTCTTCTCAAGGAGCTTTGGGAAAATGTGAGAACATAAATCTTCCTGCTATGCTTCATGGAGTGAAAGATCTCTGTTCTGTAACCTGAGAAAACTTACCACCACAGGCCAACCATCATATGCTGGGTGAAAATATCCAGTTATATTAAAGTGAGACTCAATCTCCCACATGCCATCCCTGATATGCTGAGTATGACCACTTTTTCAAGATTGAAATGCAATTAGTAAGAAAAGCCTACTTGCTAGGAACGAATGAAAAGGGAGAAGCATTTTGGGAGCAACACAGACCCGAAAGTGAATCTAAGGAAATTATTTTATAGATGGCTAAACAGATTTTTTAAATTAGAACCTATTAATTTTCCCCACACTTAGTATAATTAGTTGATAATAATTACTTTGTGCAAGATTTCAAACTGTTTCAGAACCAGCAGAAGAACTAAACTGAATAATCAAGCAATTAAAGTTTCAGAGCTCTGCTGGCTTCAACAACACACTTTCCCATTGACTGCTTCAAATGGATGCTGGAAATCCATCTACACTTTATATGAACAGAAAATAATGCCATAATTTTCCACTTGTACTTTTGGAAGCTTTTATTCTTAGTGAAGTCAAAATAAGAGACAGTTTTGAATTCCAGCTCTGCTGGAAGACATAAACAGCATGGATTGTTCTGACGGGACAAAGCCTCGGGAATTAGAAGCTGGAGATCTGACACCTGGTGCATTTGCTGCTTCAGAAACAGGAACTGTTAAATGCAGCATCCCAAGGACAAGGGCTGAAAAATGTGCAACGTGCATATGTGCACACAAACCACAAAAAGAAAGCATCTGGCCGTGGTAAACCACAAACAGAGCAGTAGGATCTTACACAGGAAAGCTACTATCATAGAGGGTTCCAAATATAACATTGTTTGAATTTCACTATGCATTCTAAGTTCAAATACATGAAAATTAATTACACAGGATGCATTTGTAAGTGCATCAAGAAAAAGATGCAAAATGCTGGAAACAGTAAGAGGACATATTTAAATGTGATTTTATATTAATTAAGGAGAGAGCAGAAAAATTTTAAATCAGTATATAAATCATAAGATATAAGAAAACGTTTCAAAATTAACATCCTCCCCAGAATTAGTCTCTCTGGGCAGGGGATTACAAATCAATGTTCGTATTGAAATACCAAAACCTGTTTCAAAGGAAACTAAGGCACAAAAAAGCACAAAATTCAGAGGTCTTCCACTGAAGGGTGTGGCAGCAACACAAACTTAAGATGACAAGGACTACTATCATATCATCCCAGATGATTTTAAATTATTTTTCATTGCAAGGCAAACAAATAAAAAAATGAGTTCAAAGAAAAAACAAACAAAACAACAAACTCCCCCCCATAACCCACAATTAAAAAAAACCAAACAAAAACACTCACAGTGGTAGAATGTTATAATTTGCAGGGTAACAAACATAAATTCCACAGCTAAATTCAGATCTTAGGTAAACAGCAGCAATTTAATCAATGCTAGGGGAATCACACAACACACCAGATGATCCATACCACCAAATGAACTGCCTTTTCTTACACATAGATAATTTCAACAAAGCCTGAGCTAACAGAGAGGATCAAGAGAGCTTCTAAGTTTGGTCTGAAAGATATTTTCCCACATTATCTACATAGATGTCATTAGCAACGACATTTAAACACACTGTGCAACACGGAGATTTTTTTTGCTAAGCAATTAATACAATTCACAGTAAATCAGCAATTACACTCACTAAATGACATTCACCTCATTCATGCTGCCTTCATACAATGGCACACTCGGTAGGGCCCTCTACACTAAAAAAATCTCACAGCATTTCATGAAGATGAGTACATTCCTATCTTATGGATTTCTTGTTTTCATAAAAATGGTCCATTCCAGTTATTAACATCTCTCTTCTTTTTTTCCCAGCAAGAAAAAATACAGATGAAAATTCTTGTATGTGCAAACTTGCCTGTGAAATAATCTCTGTACACAACAGACAAATGCTATCTTTATACAGTGACAGATGTGCTCATTGCATACTAGAAACAGATTAAAGTAAGATATAGATGATAATGTACAAAGACATTTTTTGCCGTTCTTCATTGTGGACAGTTTTCCAAGATGCCACTGGGAATCTGTTAAAATCCTACCAGAGGCCTACAAGTCTGCAGCACTCTCTATTCTGTATCCTGGAGAGGAATGTCTCAAGAGCACAAATAGCTGATTTATGTATACAATAATCCTCAAGAGATGCCATTAGTTACTGCCATCAAGGACTCTTTTGTGGGCATTCTGGAAACAAAGTGAGATAAAATGCAGTATTTTCTCCTGTTTTCTGCATAACCTACAGCAGATCTCATTAAAGAGTAATTTATCTCAAGCATTTAAAGAGATTTAATGACATTTTGAGTGCTTTCCTCTACAACTTCTAAATCTCCTTAACTGGATTCTCCACAGTAGCATTACAGAAAAACAGTAAGACTGTACAGTAACAGGGCAACACACTTTATTAAGCACTCTACTTTTCTGATTCTCAAGAAATGTTGGCCATGCAGCTCTGATAGATGATGCATTGATAACATGTCAAATAGCAAAAAATTGAGATTATTACAAAATTCAGAAGCCCAAATGGCACATTATTTTCAAGTACCTGAAGTATAAAGACTTTTTTTTATCCCCCTCCTTCTTAAATGCCAAATCTTTTTAATTTTCCTTCTAATTTCTGGATTTTAAAGTGCATTTTGTACATTTTTAGATACCAATCACTTTCAGCATGCATAGGTCAATGAAAAAACAGCAGCTCTTTCACAACAGAACTCTCCAAGATGATACATATTAACCACAGAGTAGGAAAAGTCATAGACTTAAACCCCAGTAGAATCCAAACAAAAGAAGTAATTCCAATGGAGGAATGCAACATACTATTTCTGGAGCAAAGCCTATGACTGTACAAGCAGGGTGGCCCTATCCCACCCACTGAGCAAAATATCTGAAACCCGGGCTACGTGCTGTATGTCTGCTTGCAAAGGCAAGTAGAATGCACACTGGAATGTGAGAGATATGGATGAGAAGAGATGGGAGATTGGTAATCTGATTGCTACAATTAAGAGGTAAATGACATATTCACATCAAGCAGCATGCAAAGAACATAACCCTCTGTAACTATCAAATTGGTTTTCCTCAGCACTGTCATCCATAGCTGGACAGACCTTTCTGTCCAAAGCTACTTACATGAAACAACAAAATGGAAAAAACAATTTGCAGTAATAAGTTAGTGTGAATTCTCAATAGCTAAGGGCCCCAAAAGCTTAGATACCCAAAATGGGACTGGAAAAGGCCTTGAGCAACCTCAACTAAGTTTATCCTGCTTGGAACAACATGTGCTATTTTACTTAGGAAAAATGACTGAAGCCTGCTATAAAGACCATTTTAAAAAAACAAAACCCAATATATTAAGCTACCTACTGAACAAGAATATATTGATAAGGCACTTATTTCAACAAGCAACCTAAAAAACTCTACTATCTACTAGCCCAGCAAACCTTAATTTTCTATATCTTATAACTATTGGAGTTGTGCACTGTTGCTTAGATATAAACCTAAATCCCAGGAATTTTTTAAGTGTTGAAGGCATTATTAGAATAACAGGTCATAGAGATTCATGCAGTTTATTTACCAAATTTCTCTCTTTTACTGCTTCTTACTTGAATGCAACATGCTATATTTAAGTCAGAACTCCATCATGCAGAAGAATATTACCTTAAAGACAGCAGAACCAACTCAGACACTATACCACAAAATCTGACATCCAACAGTTAATGGCCTTCCATCCATTCAGCTGCTTCCATCCAGAAGCAGCTCAAAAAGCACTGCCAACTTGAGAACTCTCCTGAATTTATCAAAGAATAACCATCAAGCTTTGTTTCCACTAACACAGTTTCCATGCCACTGAGATTATCCCAAGAAACAGCACTGAATACTCATAAGTGGACCGACATACGACTACAGTGACAGAAATTTCAACATATAAGCATACAAGTAATTACATCTCAAAGCATTTTCTGTAGGTGCTGCCTTCCTTTTATACATTAAACTCTTTGTTCTAATGCTGATGAGTCCTTATTGAGAAGCTCCATGTACCTTATCCTCATCTCAGAATTTAATCACTCAAACTTCAGGCATCATGCCTTTAACTCATCTCAGGGATGAACAGCTCTCAGGCTGCCCTCCACCAAATAAGTTCACGTAACTTCTCTGCCTTCAACTTTGAACATGTTCACAACTTTGTGCCTAGCAAGTAACCAGTGATTTTTAGAGCTTTCCCAAAGAAAAAACTCTGCCCCTCATATTACTAGAAAAGTCTAGGGAAAAAATATTTTTAATGTGTAAGAGCTGACATTAGCACTTATTACTTACTCTAAAAATACAGCCAACCTCTAGTACGTGCCTAAGCTACATTTCTTAAAAACGAACTACACTTTGAATATTTAGGCTCATTTCATTGTACAGCCATTGTCTATCAAGACAGCATTCCCAGTAAAACTACACATCTCTCCACAGCTCAAGCAGCCACAGACATTTTATCTCCTCAAGTAATTCTGCACTGAGCAAAACATCTCACACTGCCCCACCTTGTGTCTCTACCACTTGTACTTTTACCCAAGGGACAAGGTGACACATAATTGTTCTTTTTCTTCCTTCAAAATTTTTAAACCCTGTCATACAGTTCAAGACACATCCTGAGATGCAGAAAACACCATCAGTAACCACCTCAGTATACAGCACTAACTACAGTATTATACAACCTACTCCTTTGGAGAAGATTTGTGCCTACCATTATTTCTTCAAACAACACAAACTATAGCTCTGCAGCTTAGGGGTTCACCTACTTATTTATTATCAACAGATATAATAATAAAGAGGAACAAAATCTGATACATACTTGTACTTGCAATATACAGTACATGATTTGCTTGTATTCTGTAGTACATGGAAGAACAGGTTGCCCAGAGAAGCTGTGGAAGTGCTTAAGGCCAGGGTGGATGGGGCTCTGAGAAACCTGATCTAGTGAAAGGTGTCTCTGCCCACAGCAAGAGGGCTGGAACTAGATGATCCTTAAGGCTCCGTCCAACTCAGGTCATCCTATGATTCTATGAAATCAGAAGTCTAAGATGAAATATAACTTAGGAGCATCTTTTGGACTTGAGTATGAACAGTAATGCAAAGTTGGGAACCATCTCTTCTCCATCTCTATTCTAGTATTTGACAACCATTGGAAAAAGTACCAAATTACTTGTTATCCTCTTATTTGCCAATGGCATTCATCTTGTCCTGTATTAAGGAATACAATCTGCTAATTTTTCATTAATATATGCCACTCATACATGGATAACACATACAGTAGACACCAGCATGACGCCAGTAATTTAAAAATGTATAAAGCTATTTTAGAATTTTGTTAATTCCAATGTTTAATTCTACAATATGTACCAAGGCAAATTTTAAAATATTATTTAAAAACTCCAAATGTTTATGGATAAAACAGACAGGTGAAACTACGAACAGAGGAGAAAACAGTAAGATTGGATTAGGCAGACCTGTATAAGAATAAACAAGGACACAGAATTTACCTAACATACACATAACTAATACAAAGCCACAAAATTCACCTACTAATGCTCATAAATAACAGTACATCATCCCACATACAGCACAGGCACAGTTATAACCAAAGACAGCATGAACACAGAGTCTATTCTTTAAAGTCCACTGTCTGTTCTGCATTTATCCTTCCAAGAATGCAGCTTTTTTTCCTCCCAAATGAGTGGTCTGAGGTTTTGTTCTATTAAAAAAATATATAAAAAAACTGAAGTTTATGCTGTTTCCCCACAAATTCAATTTACAACCTGAAGTGGGCCACCACAAAGACAGGGAAGACCTCTTCAGTTTCCTTTAAACAAGAGACTTTTCCACTTTATTCTGTATAAAAAGATTAAAGTGAAGAACTGATTTAAACTTCTTGTTAACAAAAGGTTTTGAAGACTAAATACTGAACAAAGCTTAAAAAAAAAGCAAGATTGGTGTTATTTAATAAAACTACTGAAGGGAAATAGTCCAACAGAAAGCATAAAACGAGGATTTGTGATTCAAAGAAGTTATTTAGGGAAAAATCTAAGATTAATGACTGCAAAGTCAAAAAGAAGAGCTTAGAAAGCAGTCAAGAAGAAAACTGGAAGCTTCCCTGCTTGATATTTACAAGATATACAGATATATATAGATATATATACAAGATATTTATAAAAAGCTTCATATGAATCACTTCCTATCCAACAGTTGTTACAAGGCCAAATTTCCATGAAGACAGCATTTCCATACCAGCTAGCATGTTCTGAATTCTATAAGGGAATTATCAGTTATAAGAATTCCAGTCTAATATTAATTATTTAATATCTACAGACCAGTAGAAGAAAAAACAGTGTCACTAAGACTTCCAGCAGACACCATATTCCTTCATTTCTTCCCAGTCTGAGTAATGACTTGAATTGCACCATCAATGGTAGCAAACTCCTAATTCTATAGTTTTGGAACAAAGATAGATAGTATCTGTACTCAACTTTTTAAAAGTAAGTTTTGAAAAAAGCAGGAGAGTGGAGAAGAAAAAAGAAACATTTTTTAATACAATGTGGTACTACAAAAGTGATATTCAAGAACACAGTGAGCACCAGAAGACTTTCCTCCAAAACTGTAGCATTTGGAGGGAAAAAAAATCATATTTTATGATTGGAAAAAGCAAGGGAAACAGCTCTGTTCTGCCTATAAGAGGATGAGGTAAACTGACTGCTATATGTTCATTCTTTATTAAATTTTTATTAACTTTCAAAAATTTTGCAAACTTCAGGTTTTAGTCATCCAGAGTTATTCCTTATCAAAATTTTAAAACTGCAAGCACCCCTAAAGAACAACCAGAAAGCAAAACAAACTTCTGCTGTTTCAATCAAAAAAGGACATTCTCCTCAACACAATGAAGGAATATGGTTCTATTTTAAAAAGCAAACAAAACAAAATCATCAGCCAGAAAGGTTAGAAGTAGTAAGCTGAAATGAGGCATTTAACCATCCCTTGATGAGAAGCAGTAACTAAGTGTTTTGGCAAAGCATCACTCCAACTTCACTCCAGATATGAAGATTTTTTTGGTGGATTTTAATTTTATTGTTAAAGCCTAATAGTATTTTGTAAAAACCCTCTCATGAAAGCCCTGAGTCCTTGTTTTTGTTCATACTTCACGATTAGGCTTTAAGGAGCACGGAGACTCCACTCTAACTGCTAACTGGAAGGTGCAATCTCATAGTGCCTGCTGCATACGTGTGCTGGAACTCTTGAAGTCCCAGCATACTTGTGAGCATCCTGAACTGAACTCTCTGGAGGAAGAGCACCCTGTCCCCCTGTGGAGTATCTCAGACAGCACGATCTACTCCATAAGCCTTCTTTGCAGCTTGGACAAAAGAATCTGACAGTATTTTAAACCTTAGTTGTAAACTGGTGAACTTAGAGCTGCTCTTGCCACTCCATTTGAAATCAGCTAAGCTATAAGCACTGGAATATGAGTATCCTACTTAGTTTTCAACTTAGACCTAAATAAACTACAATAACACTAATAAAAAGCCTCAAGGAAATCCCATTAGATAGTTAAATTAACTGGATAGCCAAGGCTGAAAACACTAAAAGAAACACTGGAATAGAAACTTGGATGTTGCTTTCTTACACACATATATTACAACTGACAGTTTTTTCACAGAATGGTTTGGGCTGGAAGGGACCTTAAAGGTCACCTAGTCGTAATGCTCCCTGCCATTGGCAGGGACACCTGCCACTGGACCCCGTTGCTCAGAGTCCCATCCAACCTGGCCTTGAACACTTCCAGGGATGGGGCATCCACAGCTTCCTATTCCTGTGCCTCACCACCCCCACCATTCTTCCTTTTGTCCAACCTAGGTCCACCCTCTTCCAGTTTAAAACCATTATCCCCATCACTATATGCCCTACTAAAAAAGACTGAGAGAGACCTTTTCCTTTATGTTGAAAGTACACAGAAAGGTCCTCCCAGAGCCTTCTCTTCTCCAGGCTGAACAACCCCAATTCTCTCAGCCTGTTCTCTTCACAGGAGTGGTGCTTCAGCCCTGCAATCATTTTTGTGGCCTCCTCTGGACTTGCTCCATGTTGCATATACTGGGGACCCCATAACTGGATGGAGTATTCCAGGTGGGACCTCACAAGAGGAAAGGGTATTTCTCAGTTTTTAAGTCCACAAATTTACCTGAAAGACACACTTGCTAGGGTAAATGCAAAAGTCTCTGGCTGAAATTCAGTGCCTTATGTCAGTCAAAGTCAGCCTGGATGGCCCCAGTGATCATCTCCAGCCTAAAAATAAATAGTCTAAGCTTCAGTTACATAAGTATGCATTATACTTTCAACAATACAAAAACATGCAAGCCCTAAAACCTTCTGGCACATAACTCCTAAAGAAGAAATATAAGAACTGTACTGCTTCACTGACTTCCACCTAGGAAGAACTGTAATTAACTAAGGAAGAGGCTACTGCACAAAAATATCTACAGGGGTATTTTGAAATTCATATAATGAAGGAATAAATCGTTTTCACTCAAGAGTATCTTCATTTTGTCCAAGTTACAGTTCCTGTTTACCAACCCTTCTCACCCTAAAAAGAAAAAAAATGGAGTGTACTAAACTCTAGTTTTATCAAGAAAAAGATTATTTATATTTAGTAGCATTGTCCAAAGGGAAGCAAACACAGTTATAGGAAGTTATAAGGGTTGTCATACTTGGAAAAGTGCATTTTGCTTGGCTACAGACACAAATGTTAAGCCAACTTCCCACAGTGAAATTATACTTTTTTAAAAAGTGTTTAACATCATATTTTGATTGCAGATTAGGAAAGGATTACACTTCAATTATAACAACAACAAAAGTTTAATCATACATTACTTGATATAAATTTATGTTCATTAACAACCTTCCATCAAGCCCAGTATTTTGGTATACTCACTGCAATGCTGACTGATGAATATAGCATATTCCAAACCTAGCTTATTTTTGCATACAGAACAACTTCTAATTAAAACTATCTCAGCTGTGCAGAGAACACATGATATGCTTGAATGTAAATATTTGTATATATATTGCCCGCATAATAATGAACAATGTGATGTTGTGAACGAAGTACATTTTTAAAATATGCAAATAGCAATTAATCAAATATATGTTGTACTAAACCAGTAAAATACCATGGTGAAAACTCCCTTTGTCTCTCATAACTACACTTTTCAAGAAGGATCATGTAGATCTCAAAAGAAAAAAAAAATCACAAGAATAGATTGGGGTGCTGTGCCTAATATTCAACAGGTTTTCCTGAAACATACTTTTAGTATGAAAACTTCTTTGTTGTCTAGAAATCTCCATTGCTAAAGCTCTCTGCAGCTTTTTTTTTCTATTGAAGATGGGTATTTCTTAACTTTATCACTGAGATGCAGCATACAAACTGTTCTTCAATTCATGAAAGAGCATAATTATTCAGAACACTTTGTAAACATATATAACTTACTGATGCCTTACTACATGCTACTAACTCAAGTGTAGCAGTACTGTTCACAAAACAAATGTCAATTTTCTCAATTAACAGATTAATCTCATATGTCCTACAACAAATATTGTGCTATCAGAGTAAATGCAAATTAAGGTGATTTTTTTAGTCAATTATGGCTATCCCTGCCCATTATCAGAAGAGTCAAATGTTTACACTATTGTGTTTAAATCTGGGTGTTTGGTATTATATACAGTGATATATATGACTAAAATTTAAAAACATACTTTTTTTTTCCTGTGACTTTATGTAAGTGAGTATGTTCTTAGGAGTAGCATGAAACAGGAGTGGACATCTGGGGAGGAGAAGGCCAGCAAAACTGTATCACAAAAATTAATCATCTGCTGCTTCTAGACCCTTTTTTGAAACTTTTTCATCAATCAGCTGCCCATTTAAAACCAAAAAGTCATACTGCTAACATACTATAATGCTACCCAAACCACCAAGGCTTACCCAACAAGTCTTAGAAATGTACAATCTGCTGCACTGGTTGACTCAATACCAGCTTCTTTGTGTTTGTAGTAAAAGGAAGGTTTTCCATTTATCTTCACATTGACTGGATACACAGCAAAGAAACTGCAAAACAAGACTTTCATACAGAATTTCAAATGCAGCTTTGAAAATACGCTGTTGACTAGCCAGGTGGATCATTTACTAAACAACGCTGAGCTAAGACTTTATTTCACAACATAAAATAGCACAGAATTTGGTCACAATAAAGCAGCTTGTTTTTCTAGAAATTAAGTAACTTCCATATAGAATTTAAAACATGAAGTATTTATCTCTGTATTTCTTTCAAGGATAACTTTATAGCAAACAAATAGAACATTAGCATCTCAATCACAGAAAGTAGGTGAACCTACTGCAATGGATTATGTCAAAAAGAAAATCTAACCAGATGAGCACACACAGTCCTGAGAACAGCCCAAGGTGTTTTGAGCCCAGTATCTCCTTTCTCTATTTAACACTACCCTGCTCTTCCAAACACTTTTTTTTTCCAGGTATCTGGGGTACAGAATGCTGTTTCAATAGTCATAATAGAAGAATAACCAAGATCTCCCACAGCAAGAGGGGATGTAAATATCCTGTTGATAACAGTAACCATTAGAAAGGATTCCAGTTCCTATTTAACTGTCACATTATGGTTACATGCACCTTATTCGATATCCCACATGCAGTCAATCAAGTCTAGGCTGCTGGCATGCACTTCCCTTCCTCCATGATAGTGGCAGTCCCAAGACAGTTTGATTTTAGGGATTTCACTCTGACAGCCAGTCATCAAAGGCATATCACCTACCACTCACACACATCCAGCAATGCCAAAGCTAACCTAGAGCTATCTGAAGGACCAAGTTCCAGAGACAACTCCTTGAGAGCTGTGATCTTCATCTTCCTCAAGTCAACCAAGGACAAAGGGCCCAGGGCCTTCCCAAATGAATTTGTGTCTCTGAGTACACGGCTAGGACAGGCAGCAGTGACATGTTACTGTACTATAATTAAGTCCTCCAAAGGGGCAGCATGCATCACTCCTCTTGTTGCTGATGTTGTCTTGCTGTCAACAAGATAAGTCCTCTTGTCTTGATGTTGTCCAACATCAGAAGTCCTATCTACTCCCTTTCAGAGTGCTGCTCCAACACTGTCTGAGTTTTACAAAATACTGTCATGCAAGCAGTTCTGTCACATGCAAAGCAGGTCGTCTGACAGACCTAGCTGTGCCTTCAGCTGGGACAAACCCAAGTCAGAACAGACAAGTTCTGGTGCCTCAGCCAGAGCATTCATGAGACAGAACTGCTCCTTCACAGGGGTCAAAAGAAGGACAAACAGGTTCATTCCTACTTTAACAAAAACCAGCATTTCAAGCAGATCCAGCTGAGAGGATGCTGAGGAGGCTGTCCTTATTTAGCACGTACCTGAAAGCACCAGGACGTGTCATAGCATAAGTACACATAACCCAAGTTTCTCAAACACACAATTACAATCTGGCAAAGTAAATCAAGAGAAACTTCCAGGTAAAGATTACTCATTCCAGATCCTGCAAACCCCACAACTGGCAAGTCCTTCTCTAAGATAGTCAGCAGTTTCCAGCACTTGAATGCTGGCCAGAAGATAATCCACCTGAAACAGCGACCTCTGTGCTTGGCATATAGGTTTTATAAAATGCTTTTATATTTGTAATCAAACAAAGAATGTTATTTGTTATTTACTAGCCTAGCAAAGCACTACAGTCACACAAAGATTACGGGTATACTAAGAAATATTACACTATGAAAATTACAAGTGAAAATTTCACTAAATATTAATCAGTACTTTTGCTCTCAAATAACTGCAACTTTAGTAAAATCATCTTCTAAATGCTAACTTAGGTGGGAAGACTGATTGAGAGAAATATATATATATTTGCCATCAATTATTAGATGAAAATAATTCTAATTTTTTTTACTATTTGATTTCAAAACATGCAGTGCCACACATTATTTTAACCTGAATATGTCCAGACACTGCACAAGCAAGACAATTACACATTTTTTATAGAGATACCCACGTAGCTTTCAGAAATGTAATACATTCCTTTTAAATTGTCACTTTTGTGTTTTAGTTTTTAATCTCTCCCCTAAGACATCTTTATATGACCTATGAAAATATTTTTTCATTTTCTTTCTTAATGAATACTGATATTTTTTAAATAGTGACATTTAAATAGACAGACACCTTCCTCAAATTTACTTATCTCTTCAGTAAAGAAGCCATGGCTAAGTCAATTTAAAAACATGTATGTGCCTGGAAGAATAATTTCTAATCTCTCTCTTTCAGAAATTAGATATTATAATGTACTGATACCAATCCAATCCCTTCTATCTTAACTCTAGACAAAATCAGTTACGTTTCTTCTTAAGAGATGCTTTCCCTTCGAACACGGTATTCAAGGAATTAAATAGGAAATTCCTCAAACGTGCCGCTTTTGCTGCGACATCTGGAAAGAAGCGGTGCCCTCTGCTGTGCCGGGCGGGGATGCTCACCCAGCCCTGGGCGCAGCATCCCTGCCCGGAGCCTGGAGCTGCAGGTCCCTCCTTCTGAGCAAGGACAGCTTTCTGCTCCTCTAACCAGTCCCCGACACGCACCTGATGGTGGCACCCTGCTACTCTCACATGGAAAGGTCCCAACAGAGCAGCTTCATCACACTGTGACACATAGAGTGGACTAACAGCAAAGTTCACTTAACGATAGCCTCTTTCTACCTAAAAGAACACTTGACAAACTTCACTCATATTCGAAACATTTTTAGATTACTTAGTTTACAGTGAAGAAAAAAAATGTGTATTTGTTCTTAATTAGCGACTTCATTCTTACATTTTCTTCAAACTTTAGTAACTGAGCTAACACCACAGCTCAAAAACCATTTATCTACCTGTATCAAAAATCACCTCATCCTTCCTAAAGACAAGGTTTCCTATTTATTACTTTAATCCATTAATGAAGATAACACTCAAAGCATTTGGCCCTTCTAAAAGATTTCCGTAAGCAATTCCATAGAGAAAAAAAGAACTTTAAACCTGTTTTTTTCTTTGTTGTTTATAATGCAAAACTTAAATATACAAATGCAGAAGGCAAACACAGTAAAAAGTGAGTTGTCTCTTGTAGACAAATATCATGTGGGTTTATCAGGATATTTGGCTTACCAAGCTGCTACCTTTTCAACAATTTTAATCAGCATTTAAGTGCCTTGTCTGTAAGTTTCACTATTTACAAAACAGTAACAACAGAACTGCAAACTGAAGGTGAAAGCTAGAACACAAACACGAACATCTAAAAGATTACCAACACAGCAGAGACACCACCAGGCAGCTCTGAGGTAAGGTCAGCAGCACATATTGCTGCAAAAAACCTTAAAGAGCTACCTAGGAAAAATATCATCACCATGCTTTTCGAATCATCTGAACACAAACACGTGACAGCATGCCCATTTATCAAGTATACTTATACTTGCCTTAACTAAGCCACTGCCAACCAAGTATCAGCCAGTTCATCCAGTTTCAAAAATGAAGGAACAGCTGACATAGGAAACCTATAAAGGAGCATTACCAAGCCTCTTCCCAAAAGAAAAAGAAACACAAAGAATCCAAACACCACCTCTGGCTCTTACAGGATGAAGCACAGCAAAAGACACTTGTCAGCTGAGATAAGGAACACAAGTGCTCCTCTGACTGTAGCTCAGGTAAGGGATGAGCAAGACCCCATTCCTCCTGCTTCAAAGAGCAGATCCTGAAGTTGATGGGACCCCAGGAAGGGACTGCAGCTAGAGCCACCACACCCTCTCCTGAGAAAAGTGTGTGCTCCTCTCAGACAGATCCTATTAAAAGATCTTCTAAATATTTGAGTTTTCCCAATAGCACCCAGGGCATCCTACCATAAGTATTACCTAGCTTTGCCACAGTAGCTTCAGAGCTGCTCTCAGCTGTGGAAAGTTTATTTATCAAATAACATACTTTCTAGCAATCAAATATCAGCTAAAAGTGGTGATAATGTGATTTCAAGAAAACTACACAAAATGAACAGATTACACTGCAGTCACATCCCCTTTATTTCCCTCATTTCATGCTACCATCCCCTGCTAACTCATTCTCACCCAAACCCACTCCCTCTTCAGTAAACTCCTCAAAGAGCAATCAGTGAATAAACATTAATCACACTCAGACTCACTGAGCATTACCTGGGCTAAAAACAGCATGAAAGTAGACTCCTTGTAATCTTCATCTCATTATTATGCTTTGACCATCACTAGGCACTGCAAAGCAAGCTACTTTCCCTCCTCTGGTTCAAGTGAAAAAGTAGCTCAGCAAAGTAGACAGAAATTCAGAGTTGTGGTCCAGATATTAACATTAAAATCCTAGTTTCATTTCTAGTAATGCATTATTTGTATTTGTGCATGCAATTCCACTTGTGAACACAATGTAATATTTTAGTTAGTTAAGAAGCTTTAAAGGCTTAATAACAATGCATTTACAGATAGAAAGAGATTATGTAGATAGAAAATAATGTTTCCAGCTACTCACTTCAACAGAAAAACAAAAAGGGAAAAAAATTAAAATCTCCAAATCCCTAAAGCAGCATTCAGTATCTGCTACAGCTACATGAAGTGATTCTGTTCCTAAACTCTTCTGAGGACACCCCCTTGGACCCCACTTGAGCCCTTGGGCTAGGCAAACCTTTGATCTTTGCACAGCCAAATCCACACTTGCTAGTGTGGATTTTCAGTGGAAAACAGAATATTATAGATTATGCAGTAATTTGGGATATCAGGTCTTGGATTCAGTGATAGGCATTTCCAGTTCTACACCTGTAGCACCAAGCAAGTCCTGTCATAATAATTCACAGCCTTAATCTCCATATCCTACTGAGCACATTTCAAGTAATCACAGATATAGGTGTGGTCAAACAGAACTGAAAAAAGCTACAAAAATGACTGTCAAGGATAAACACTAACATGGAATCTCTTCCACCTGAGGAATAAGCAAAAGTCAGGGGTTTTCAGTTTGGAAGAGATTCTGGAATACGTACACACACAGAACTTTTTTCTGTTTCTGCTAATGGGCACTGTCACAAACTGTGAGAAAAATCAGCATAAAAAAACTCAGTGCACTGCTAGAGAAAGTGATAGTTATTCACAAAATCTCTACGTTTATTTTATCATTCACTCTTTCCCAAGTTCCATTCACTCATGTTCCCATACCCCCAGATTTCCAACAAGCATCTGGGGAAAACCCATTTAGGTACAACACCGAGGATGAAGGTTGCCAGCTATCAAGGCCTCACCACATCTCTGGTATTATTCCTGTTTGGCAATGGTGAACTCGGTTTTGGACAAATCTTTTACACCCTTCAGGAGCCAACAGCTGTAGACAGGGTGGTCCTTTGCTCCAGAATTCTACTTACTGCAGCCTCAACGAATAGCAGACTGCTGCTCACTGTCTCTCTCTCCATGACTGATTCATGGTGGAGTAACAGGAAAACAAATGGCACATAAGATACGGGACACAATCCTGTAATTCTCCTTGTGCACTTGAGGAGCAGGGTCTGCTCCTGACCAATCACTCATGCTGCAGCTTACCAGAATGTAGGCCTTGCCAAGCACAGCATCCCAATTTTACAGCCAAGGACAGCTCCTCAGAGAGCTGTGGGTTTTCACAATAATATGCAACATCCTTTCAACTCTTGTCCTGATGTTTCTGATGCTGGCTTCACACAGATACAATTCTACAGGTGTTTTCACTCATAAAAGTCTTTATATTTCCACTAAAAGTCTCTGGAATACTGGTTTAACAGGTCTTTGGCCTGACCCAATAAAATCATTAAGAGATTTTCCACATCCTCCCTGTAAGCCTGTAAAAAGCCAGAACACAGTTTTGTCCATGCAGCAGTACCTTGCATTCTACACAACCAAAACTGCTTGCGTGCTTTCTACATTACATTTTTGTAGGAGCATCTTAAAAAGAAGTATGAGCTCTCCATGTTTCTATAGGCTATTTACTATGCAGGGTGAAGTGGTGAGAAAAGACAATCAGAGTTGTTAGGGTTGGAAAGGACCTCTGGGCATCATCCAGTCTAACCCTCCTGCCAAGATAGCGTCACCTGGAGCAGGTGACACTGGAATGTGTCCAGGTTGGTTTCTGGGTTTTGAATGTTTCCAGAGAGGGAGAATCCACAACAGAGCCCGTTGCAGTGCTCTGCCACCCTCAGTGCAAATAAGTTTTTCCTCGTGTTGAGCTGAAATTTCTTGTACTTCAGTTTATGGCCACTGCTCCCTATCCTGTCGCTAGGCACTACTGAAAACGCTCTGGCACCATCCTGTTGCCACCTGCCTTGGAGGTATTTATATGTATGAATGAAATCCCCTCCCAGTCTTGTCTTCTCCAGACTGAACAGGCCCAGCTCCCGCAACCTCCCCTCGTAAGAGAGACGCTCCAGCCCTCTCTTCATCTTTCTAGCCTTCCGCTGGTCCCTGTCCAGCAGCTCGTCGTCTCTTTTGTACTGAGGAGACCAGAATTGGACACAGCACTCCAGCTGTGGCCTCGCTAGGGCCGAGGACGCTGCCCCGGCTCGAGCCCCTCGCTCCCTCACCTGCCGGGGGCCGGAGCCCTCGGTGCCGCTGCCCGGGCGCTGCTCCGTTCGCTGCGGGGGAGTCCCGGCGGCTCCCGGCGCGGCCCCGCTGTGCCTGCGGACGGCGGGCATCAGCACCCGCCATGGCCGGGCCGCGCGGCTCCCCAGCGCCGCCGCCATCACTGTCTGGGGGCGGTACCTGCGGCCCCCGCGCAGGCGCAGCGCGCCGGGCCGAGGCCGGCGGCGCCATCTTGGGTGAGGGACAGCGGGCGCCACGCTGCCCCCGGGCGGCAGCGACTGGATGGGAGAGAGCGCTGGAGCTGCGCCAGGGAACGGGCGGGTCGGGCGTCCGGGGGGATTTCTTCACTGAAAAGGTAATTGCACATTGCAACGTGCTGCCCAGGCAGCGGGTGGAAGGAAAGACTGGACGTGGCACTTCATACATAGAACAACGTGAGTCGGATGGGACCCACAAGCATCATCCAATTCAACGCCTGGTCCTGCACAGGACACGCCAAGAGTCACACCCTGTGCCTGAGAGCATTGTCCAAACACTTACTGAGCTATGCCAGGCTTGGTGCTGGGATCATTTCCCTGGGGAGTCTCTTCAGTGCCCAAACACCCTCTGCGTGAAAAACCTTCCTCCTCTACCCAGCCTGAACATTCCCTGCCACAACCTTCTGTCACTCCCTCTGGAGCCCCACTCAGTGCCATGATCTAGTTGACAAGCTGCTGTTTGGACCTAAGTTGGACTCCCTGCTCTCAGAGGTATTTTCCAGCCTAATCGATTCTGTGATTACCATACCAGCCCCGAAAGCAAAGCTTCAGGGGTCACAGCAGCCCCAAAGGCACCTGCACACAAGGAAAGGAAGGCTTGGGCAGAGGAAGATGCAGGAGCTCCTGGAGTATAATAATGTGTTATGATAAAAGGACTGCAATGTGGCCTTAAAAAAAAAAAAAAAAAAAAAGCCTTCCTTCAGGAAACAGAAAGCTCACCTCTGGACTAAATGACCTCTCTCTTTGTCAGATAAATAAATAAAAGAGCCATCCAATAAGGGTCATGTTCCAGAAAAACCTGCAAACCTGGCCTAAATCGTACTGATCCAAAAGAGGAAGAGCTCCATTCTCTCTATACCATTCAATTCTCTATTCCTTTGTTAAGGTGGAGCTGTCAGAGGTTGAGGGAACATGTGAACCTGTTTTCTGAACTTCACTATGTAACCAGGGCAGTTTAATTTTATGTAATGGCAGAGCACTGAAAGAGGCTGCCAGAGAAGGCAATAGATTCTCACTCTCTGCAGACATGCAAAATCCACGTAGGCACAGTCCTGTGCAACCTGTTCTAGGGGTGACCCTGCCTCGACAGGGAGTTTGGACTAGATGAACTCCAGAGGTCCCTCACAACCCTCACAATTCTGTGATTTGTAATTTTATGTAAGCCACTAGAAGGCAACCTAGGCTCAGTCTTCTCTAGAAATGCCAAGCCCAGCCATGCAGATTCCTGGACGTACAGTAGTATCAGCACTGCTTTGAACCAAACTTAAAGGATTGTTTCAATTGGAAATAAAATTTCCTTACTTATTTACATTATCCTCCATGTTCACAGGACAATATATTCCTCATATACACTTTTATTAAGCTTCTCACATGTAATTAAGCATACATTCTATATCTGACATGCTAGCTAGGTTGTCAGGAGCAAACTTTTTTTCCTCCAGACACCTGTGGCAATTGAAGTCTCATGGATTTCACACAAATGTAGCAAAATTTGTTTCCAGTTCTAAGTACAGTGATAAAACATTCTAACCATGTGGCAGGAACACATGAAACACAAGAAATTTGAGGAGTACAGCAGATAAAAACAAGATGTAGGAGGACACATCTTTTAGGAGAACTACGCTGAGCAATGACACTGTGCACCTCTCAAAACAGACTTCTGGGCTCAAGAACAGGCCTTAAATACATTTTTTTAAAAAAGAGTATGATGGTGTAGCAGATGTTTACAGGGTTCAGCCTACAAGGGAAACAACATCAGGATACAGGAGCAATTCTTTTGATGACTAAAAAAAGAACCATTTATGGGGTCAGGCTTATTCTTCCATTCCATGCTCTCTTAGTGTGGATGTGACACCACCACATGTGAATGAAGATGAATCTTTTTGTGACTGGTCAAATGTTCAGAAGAGTGTTATCTTACCACAGTGACATCCTGTACAAAAAACAAGACTGAAAATGTTATGGTGACTGAACCAAACCAGCACTATGAGGCATCTTGCTTCCATCTGTGTTGGTCAGAAGTTTCCAAGGTGGACAATGCACAGACAGATGGGTAAGTTTTACATGTTCTATGTTACCTAGCCACACTTGCTGTATGAGGAACACGTTCATAAGACAGTACATTCCTACTCATGTGTGATCCTGCCATAATTTGTGTAAAGCCTGCTGATACTGAAGTCCTTTCTTTAGCTGGGAGTGATCCTTTCTCCTTGTCCAGTCTCCCAGTCCAGTGTCCCTTGCAGGCAACACTCAACTGAAACAATCACAAAGGAGCGAAGTAACAAGCTTCAGTTTGGCAGCAGCAGTAGATTCATAAGGATTAAGTCGAGCAATAGTTACAGACTGAAAAGAAATTATGTATCCACAGTATCTGTACAATATAATTAACTTCTCAAAAGAATTTTTTTCATTGCTATATTTTAAAGGTTGTCTTCAAATTACAGGTAAATCCTTTAAATGCTTGAAAGGCATAGAAATTCCCCTTCCCACACAAAACCCCAAACAATGTATTTTAGTTTCAAAAATATTTTGAACCCACAAACAAGCTTGGTATCAGTTAATCAGGTAAAATAACTACGTGCTAAATAAAAGCACATCTGGTGGAAAGAGCGCAGAGAATGTTACAAGTGTGCTTGGTTTCTCCTTGCAGCATCTGGCAGTGGGTAGCAGGATAGAGGCAGAAATCTCAGTGGGTCTCTTCCTCCGTCTGTTCTGCAATAGTTTCTGTGGCACTGGCATTGGCAGCAGAGTTGAGAACTTCTCCAAAGTCTCCCCCAGCAGGTTTGCTTCCTCCAACTTTAGACTAGAACACAGAGAGCCCCAACAAAGCATAGTAGTTACTTGGCGTGCCAAACATGCTTAACTGAACAAAACCAGTAGATGTGTGAGTTTAGTAACTCTCTTCAACAAAGCAGCTTTTCCAGGTCTAGGAGACCTCCACAATATTCTTCAAACAAATCTCTACATATCTGGCAGGAAACACTCACCAGCAGATTAACACAGCAGCCTCCTTTTGACTTCGAGATACATGAAGCAGCCCTTATTCCAGGGCTGATTCCAGAGTCCAAAAGTTGAAACACCCGCAGTTACAAATGGATAAAGGTATGCAGCCTTTCTAGCCATTACATCTTTAGGAGATTCAGAGTTAAAATTTGCTACTTTATTTCTCAATAAAGAACTTTGGACAGTTTTGAGTCTCAACAGAAATTCCCTAGATTTTCAGAGGAGTGGAGCAACTATTTTACTTTCTCCAGGTAACATGTTCACCTTTTCACTTCCCTCTGCAGCATAATACCCCTGCAATCCCACAGAATGTAATACCAATTAGTTGCAAGAGAAAGCCTAGCTGCCCTTACTATCATTTGAATGCCTCTCATCCAGCCCAGTGTGCTTAGGAGAAGTCAAATCTGGTTCTGATTATACATATTAGTTATTTTTAAAGTTAGTTTTCACCTGGAGGAGCTATTGATGGTTTTTTCTGGCACTTGATGCTTTCGGGAGTAAAGTTAAAATTAAGGTGCAATGACCTTTTGTCTTTTATGCCAGAAATGAGAGATGTATCCCAAGCTATTCTCCTGTGTAGGATACTAGACCCTGGAAAGGCATGAAATAAAAGCCTAGACAACTTTGGATACCTAGTATTAGGTATTAATTACTTTGGATGCCTAGTACTAGCTGTTTGTATAGGTTAGCTATTAGGTCTTCTAAAGGCATCCTCCTGTATAGCATACAGGCAGCCCATTATTTTATTTGCAAATCATTAGGCAGAGAAAACATTTCCACAGCACTTAAAAAAATGTTAATCTAAGCACCTCTTCAACAATTTACCAGTAACTAAAAAACAGGCTGCCCAGAATCCATTTGAGTCTTTTCTCCACATCCACAGCTCCACAATTACCAAGGTCTTTTAGAAATTCTTACCTTGAAGTTTTCAACTTTTTCCTCAAAGGATTTGAAAGTAGGAGAATTTCTATGAAAATAAAAAAAAGGAACCACAGAATTAAAACCACATCTAGTTAACCTATAAACACCACGAAACAAGCAGACAGTTGCTTTTTCCCAAGAGCAACACGAGATTTGTTAGGAGCTCTTTCCTTGTTTTAAAGACAGCCTAAAAATAATTTACATCTGGCTCCCCCCAAGTATTACAAAATTAAAATTCAAACATACTCAAATTGCAGGCTCACTTTCATCTTTGGCAACTAAACATTGCCATGTCCAGTGATAGGATCTTTCATATCAACATGAAGGGAAAACTAGGAAGTATTTTCGGTTTAGCTTATTATTCCCAGTGATTTCAAACACGTTTCTGGCTTAAAGCATTTGTTCAGAAAATCTTAGTTATCACTTCTGGTTAGCTTACTAATATTATTGCTGAAGAGAGCTCATCAGAGTTTTTTTCACTTTTTATAGGAAAAGCAGTTCAGTTTACTTTGCTATAAGTTCAATAAATAAAACATGGTTCACAGTGGCATTTTCTGCTAACGTTAAATTTAAGTGAGACCCCCCCTCCTTGCCTTTAAATGCCAAAGGCAGCTGTAATTACAAACAGTATGTTCTGCATACAAAAAGCAGGACAGCTTGGGATTTCCAGTGCTGAGGGCTGGTGTATAATTCATTAGGGCCAGAAGAGTGGCTTAATGCTCCAAGTAGCTGTCACTGCCATGTGCAAATTTGTACACTAGTACACTTTTTCTGCCTTTACGTAGGATGGAAAATGCTTGCCTTCAGTGGAACAGGACTAAGGATTACTCAAAAATGTACTATATAAATATTGAAGACAAGGGTGTTTTTAAAGGTCCACAGCTTCCCTTCTTCCTTTGCTTGGCATTTGTGTAGGTCACCCACACTTAGCAGCACTTTTTCCCTTGAGAAAGCACTCAGTGACACATGCATCAAACCAGACCCTCAGAAGATGGAGGGACACAGTGCCAAGCAAGCAGAGAGAAAAGGCAAGCACTCCAGATCACCTAGAGGCTTCTGAAACCACAGGGTTTTTTTTACTCACTTTCATTTTCAAAAACATATGCCAAACTACTGCCTTTTAAACGTGGAATCACTTAGTAGCATTACAGTCTAACAGACAGGGAAAAGCTGTAATAGCTTTCCAAACAGTAAGGAAATGTCACTTTCCAGATGTTTGATAACCACCTCCATTAACCAGAAATAAAACAAATTTTACCCTATATGTTAGTATAGGAAATCCACTACAAAGCTGGGTAGGGTTTTTTTTTGTTTTTTATAAAACTATGTTAGTTGACTTAAGTTCAATCTGACTTGATTCCACACATGAAAATAAATAAACCAAACAGCTGGATTATGCATACATTACCTCATAATAGGCATACTAATTGAATGTTGTATGGAGCGTATACTAAATGCCAGCATTAAGAGAAAAGAAAGCAAAAAGTTAGTTTAAGTATTACATTGAGAAAAAATTGGCTTAGAGAGCTGCCTTCTGTAAACTATCTTTGGTAAACAGCCAAACAGTCTTACACAGTCTTAGTAACTGCTTGGGTTTGCTTTCTTAAATTGCTTAGCCATGCACATACACATACAAGTACATTAGAGCAAAAGCTGCAGCAACCTTTTTCTTTTAGAAAACTCAAGTGCCATGCTTGTTAGTACTTGTTCTGTTTAGCTGCAACAGTCTGTCTGCTCCTTAAGTTTCTCAAGCAACAGGAGTCATGCTGTGTTTACAGTTTTGGCAATAGCAAGTAAGAAACACTTATTAATCAGCTAATCTTCCTACTGGAAGAATTATCTCTACATCCAGAAGGCTTCCATTTCAATTCAGTGTAAGTTTTTTACACTCATCAATACAAATTATCTACTCATCAATATACATTATCCAACAAAAGCAGTCACATCAGTCAGTATTCAAGATCAGGTTTATGCTAGGAGAAGGGATAAAGTCCTAGTCCTGCGTTCTGAAATTCACAGAGGATTTCTATAACCTGACAGTGTTGCTATACAGTTACTGTTTGTCTAGCAAGAAAACACATCTACTCCTAGAACATAACATATAGATGAAGGAGCTCCCGAATAACCTCAACATCACCTGGCATCTAATTTAGTTCCATGCAGAAAAATCCCTGTTTACTGCAGATACAAACAAGCCTTATATGTTAAATAGTTATTACCAAATACCACAACAGTAACTTAGAATTATTACAAGTGATTATCTGAGTTTTTCATGACTATATATGGAATGTCAAAATTTGTCTGGGCTTTATGATGTCTTTCAAGAGAATACGATCCAGGCAGTTGCTGGAGAAGAGGGAAGGGAAACAATTTTCTCATAAGATGTACCTCCAAACTTTCAATTAACACCTCAGCACAATCAATGGAAGATACATTCACAGAGGAAAAGAAGTTCTGTTTATTGCAGAACAAGTTTTAAGAGATTCTTTATGAGAGCTCATCAGTAAAATACTGTGATAGAAAAATAAAAACAACACACATAGAAAGTTCCCTGATCCCTTAAGGCAGATGCACATCTATTGGTTGATTTGTAGTTACAGAGTACTGGGAATCAGATACACATAGCCAGATGCTTTCCTGGCACATCAGTAATGCACAGCTACGTTTCATCTTTTCCCCAACCTCATTTCTCCTCCTGTATTTCATTCTTAAGGATGGTCTGGCTTCCACAGGCATTTCCAGAACAGAGAGAAGCTGACTGTCTTCTGGACTGTAATTTATATTCTTCACTGTGATGTGGATTACTACAAGTTCTGGGCTTGGCACATGGAGGTTTTATTACAGAGCTCCACTGAGACTGACTAGTTTTAGTCAATGCTCAGCCAATTCCCCTCACGCTGCAAGAAGTTTAAGGCTAAAGAGGAAGAAATACATATATTTACAAACTGTAGAACTGCTCACACTGAAGAACAACAACCTACAGTGTACTGTAGATATTTTAACAGGTGTCTACAAAAGTTTAGTTAAATCTCAGACACCATTTAATAGAAGAATTATTCATTAAGAACTTACTTGCTCCTGTACAATACACTTCTGTATACCTGTAGAGAGCCTGGTGCAGGAATGGCTAGAAGAGAGAGGCCATAGTCAGATCAATTTAGTCAGGCTGACAAAGCAGGTCTCAGCCTCAAGGGCATAGCAAGAGGGAAAGCACGTAGACTTGTGATAAGATGAACAAAGACAGACTGTAAAAGAAGAACTAGAAGAACTCTGCTAGCCATGAAATTGCAAAAGTGTAGCTATAAACTTAGCTGATCAGCATAGTGACGCATATGGCAAGGCAACCAATGATGAGCTTAGCTTTTGCAATATGCATGAGCTAATTAAGCCCTGTATTTAATCGCCACTCTAATTATCAATAAACGAGACTTCGCAGATGACCGAATTGGTGTCCGTGTCTCCCTTCTCCGACAAATGGTGACCCCGACGCGTGCCTCCGTCGCTGAAAAAGAAAACGGGGGAGAACGCGCCACGGTCGGTTAAGTTGAGCTTGGGGCCTGCTGCAACCGGGTCGGTGTCAAACGACGTAGGAAAGACACCCTCAGGAGCTACAGAGGTGGTCCTGGGCCATACGTGCTGCCGAAGCCGGAGAGTTGCAACGGCGCCGACGGTAAAAAATGGACAGGCAAGCAGCATATGATTTATTTATAGCACATATAGATAAGTTAGGGCTAAAAGAGCTTAATCCCAGGAAAGATATACCGGGGTTGTTAGCCTGGGGTTCTGCTAAAGGCTTATTCACTAACCCTCATAGTGTGCATGAGTTAAATGAGTGGCGTAAGTTAGGGGATGTACTGTGGGAGGCAGTGTTAGCAGATGATAAGACAGCAAAAAAGTTAAGAAAAATCTGGCAAGTAGTTCATAACGCACTCTTAAAGCAACAGGCAGAGAAAAGGGCAGCACAGCAGGCAGTAGAGGCATATAAAAGAAATGCTCAGTATGGTGATAATGAGCCCCTTGCACCAAGCACAAGAAGGGTTGAAATACCTATTCTTAGAGACACGGCAGGAATGGCCGATGGGGCTAGTTGCACTTGGCCCTCTGCACCCCCCTCAGAAGAACTGGGAAATAATGCTGCTAAAGCAGAGGAGGTAACTGCAGAGAGCGAAATATCTCAACCTTGCGGCGTAGAATCCCCTTGTCGGCCTGAATCTAGCACCCCTAAACCTGCCAGTGAGCCAAATCCTGTCCCTAGGGCGGAAAGCGACCTGCGGGGGGAAGTGGCAAGGCAGAGGAGGGAGGCATGGAATATGCTAGCTAGACACGGCCTGGAGACTGGGGATGATGCCGCTGTGAGCGCAGTCAAAGTCTGGACCTTTCCTGTAACATACACACAGGGAGTAAACCAACAAGGACAAGCTGTACAAGTGGGAGAGTATGAACCACTTGATTGGAAGTTGCTAGCACAGTTACGACAGACAGTGAGTCAGTTCGGGTTTCGCAGCGAGCCAGCTAAGCAAATGCTAGACTATCTATTTGACACATATTTATTACTGCCAAATGATCTAAAAAGCATAGCAAAATTGATTTTCACACCACATCAGCAAATGCTATTTAATGCTCACTGGCAAGCTCTTGTTGCCGAGGCAGTTGCGGTACAAAGAGGTCAAGGTGATCCGTTAGTCGGGATCACAGCAGATGAGTTAATGGGAGTGGGTGCATTTCGCAGGTCAGAAACTCAGTTACTCCCAGGGGCTGACAGGGTTAGAGAAGCTATGCGTATCGTAAGAACTGCTATTGATCAGGTGAAAGATAGCTCAGGTATACCCATGTATATGGGAATAAAACAAGGAAGGGAAGAATCCTTTGGGGACTTTGTGGATAAGGCTACCGCTGCTATCGACAGGGCAGGAGTTCCAGAGTATATGAGAGGAGCAATGTTAAAGCAATGTGCGTTACAAAATAGCAATGAGGCAACAAAGAGGGTATTGTCAACTCTAGGAGCTAATTGGACAATAGAAGAGGCATTAGAAAGAATGGCGCTGCAGCCATCAGGGTCGCAGGTTTTCTTAATTAATGCACTAAAAGAAATAAGCTTAGGGCTGCAGAAACAAGCTGAATCCACACAGTCACAAGTATTAGCTGCTCTTGCCCCGCTCCGTGCTTCCACAGCAGCACCGGCCACAGCGAACAACCGCCGACCTCCTTCAACGCGATGCTTTAGATGCGGAGGCGGAGGCCATTTTCGACGAGACTGCCGAGCCTCAGGAGTGTGGTGCCAAAACTGCCAGAACAACACCCACAACACGTCAGCTTGTCGCCGCCAATCGGGAAACTCCAGGCGGAGCGCGCCCGGCAGCCGCGCCCAGACACAAGTAGCCGCCGTAGCATCAGCGCCATCTCCTGTCTGCAACCAGCCACAACAGGGAGCCTGGGACTTGACTTGGCAGCCGCAGTAAAAACATCATTATTAACAACACGCCCCGCTAAAGTCCCAACTGGAGTACAAAGCCCGGTAACTATTAAAGGACAAGCTTTTGGAGGACTAATAGTGGGACGCTCATCGAGCTCCATTTTAGGACTGTTTGTACTACCAGGTGTCATCGATGCAGACTACACTGGGGAAATACAAATAATAGTTTATACTCCTTTTCCTCCTCTAACAATTGAGGCAAATCAGCGTATTGCTCAATTTATTCCACTTCCACAGTTAAGCCAGGGTGTTCAACCACAAACACAAACTCCGCGCAGGGACCAAGGTTTTGGGTCCTCTGGTGTTGCTTTACTCACAATGGATCTCAATACTAGACCCAAAAAGAAGGTGAAGTTCACCTATGCAGGACGTACAATAAAAATGATGGGACTTTTAGACACTGGAGCAGATACCAGCATTGTTTCTCCAGAAAAATGGCCCTGTGATTGGCCATCATTACAAACCACGGATACCGTGACGGGCGTCGGAGGGTTCACTCTCGCAAAGAAAACGCCCCCAATAAGGGTTACTATAGATGGACAGGACTTGGTAACTGTGTTATCAGTAGTTGCATTACCACCCATGGTACATTGTCTAATTGGAAGGGACATTTTAGCTCAGCTTGGAGTTGTTCTATCCAACGAGCACCCTTTGGGGTAATTGCCATTGCTTGGACTTTCCCAATCCCAATCACCTGGACTACCAATGAACCGGTAATGGTTAAGCAATGGCCTCTAAAAAGGGAAAGTCTAATACAAGCACATCAACTCGTGAAAGAACAATTTCAACAAGGACATTTAAAACTTTCCACAAGCCCATGGAACACGCCAATTTTTGTGATTAAAAAGAAATCAGGGAAATATCGTCTTTTGCATGATTTAAGAGCAGTAAATAATCAAATGGAAGCAATGGGAGCATTACAACCAGGACTTCCCAATCCAGCCATGCTCCCACAACATTGGCCTCTTTTAATTATTGATTTAAAAGACTGCTTTTTTACTATAGCCTTACACCCTCAGGATACAAAAAGATTTGCATTTACCCTACCGTCAATTAACAGGGGGGAACCTGACAAAAGATATGAATGGACTGTACTCCCACAAGGTATGAAAAACTCACCTACTTTGTGCCAACTATATGTTGATGCGGCCTTACAACCCCTAAGACTAAAATGGCCTAATACAATTATTTACCATTACATGGATGACATCCTGTTTGCCCAGAAAACAACATTTACAAATGCCCAAATGCAGGAAATTCAAAACACCTTAGCAAAAGCATCTCTCATAATAGCTCCAGAAAAGATACAGCAATCTACACCATGGAAGTACCTAGGATGGACTATTACAAATCAAATCGTACGGCCACAAAAACTTCAAATTGCAACAAAAATCACCAATCTCAATGAAGCACAACGCTTACTAGGGGATCTACAGTGGCTCAAACCAATTGTTGGGATACCCAACTCTCTGCTAGAATCCCTCAGGCCACTACTTAAAGGAACTGATCCAACCACACCTGTAACCATGACACCACAACAAAAAGACGCTCTCAATGGCATTATTCGCTGCGTCAATGAAGGATTTGTCTCCCGCCGGGATGTATCATTACCTATAAACCTTACCATTTGGAATACTCCTGATCATCTGCTTGGAGCACTTACACAGACACAAAAGAAAACGGGGGAGATACAGGTACTAGAGTGGATAACTCCACCTTTACAAGCAAAAAGGACAATCAGTACAAAAATCGAACAAGTAGCTACCTTGATTCGTAAGGGTCGGGTAAGGATTCTGGAAATCACCGGAACAGGCCCGACCGCAATCCACCTACCCATGAAAAAGGAGGACTTAGACTGGTACCTCCTCAACTCTGAGGACTTACAAACGGCTTTGCTGGAAGCTGGAGCAGCAGTCAACACAGGACCGCTGACACCACGTCATCTTCAGTGGTTAGGAAATTGGGACTGGGTATCAAAGCCAACACGATCGGAACAACCGATAGCAGGTGCCATCACAGCATTCACGGATGCCGGAAAGAAATCGAGGAGGGCAGCCATCACCTGGAAAGAAGGCCCTCGATGGAAAAAGCAGATAATAGACGCTGCTCCAGAGGACAGTTTACAAACATTGGAATTGCTTGCTGTTGTGTGGGCACTCAGTGAACTGCAAGGGCCTTTAAATGTGGTCACTGATTCGTTTTATGTTGCAGGAGTAGCACAGAGAATTGAGGACGCCTCTGTGAAAGAGGTGCAAAACAAAAGACTCTATGAACTCTTACTGCAGCTAAAGCGAGCAGTAGGAGTGAGGTTTAAGCCTTATTGTATCATACACATCAGAAGCCACAAGTGGGATGTAGGCTTGGGTGAAGGCAATGCCAGGGCAGATAGATTGGTTATGAATGTAGCAGATGATAGGGGGATTGAGGCAAGAGAGTCACACACACGATTTCACCAGAATGCTAAAGGATTGGTGCGCGAGTTCAAAATAGGCATACAAGAAGCTAAAGCAATAGTGAGAGCTTGTCCCACCTGCAGTCATCACAACAGTGGGGTGGGTCTTGGGTGTGGGGTAAATCCTCGGGGTCTGGAAAGTAATGAAATTTGGCAAATGGACGTTACACACGTAGCAGAATTTGGTAGGCTCAAATACGTACACGTCACAATAGACACCTACAGCAAGTACATTTGGGCTACCGCACAAACAGGAGAAAAGGCAATCCATGTAATAAGGCACCTAACAAGTTGCTTTGCAGTCATGGGAATGCCTAAGGAAATAAAGACCGACAATGGACCAGCCTATGTCGGCAAGAGAGTAAGCCAGTTTATGAGACTCTGGGGAATCAAACACATCACAGGAGTACCACACTCACCCACAGGACAAGCCATAGTAGAAAGAGCCAATGGAACACTCAAACAGTACCTACTCAAGCACAAATCCATAGATGATCCACAAGAAAGGTTAGCTAAGGTTCTTTATGTCATGAATTTTTTGTGTGTGTTTGGGGAAGAGTCAGAGCCGCCTGCAATTAGGCATAGAGGGAAAAGGGAAGGTAATAAGGCAGAAAGCGAAAAAGCGTGGGTAAAGTACCGGGATCCAAAGACAGGGATATGGAATGGCCCCGCTGAGGTAATATACTGGGGCAGAGGTTATGTTTGTGTTTCTACTCCCACAGGAACAGTTTGGGTCCCTGCTAGGTGGGTGAAACCTATCCTAAATGAGCGAGTTGGTGGAAAGATTCCTGAGGACACCATTAGCTCCAGACGACCGAGAGCGGATACAACAGAAGTTGACGGTGACCTTACGGCCCTATTTACAGAAACTAGCACCATATAAACGCGCTGTCCGCAAGGCACTACAACGGCCGCCACCGAACTGGGTAGAGTGAATCGAGTATCACGCCTACCACGCCTACCGGGAGGAACAACGCCTTAACGGTCGCCCTTGTTGCGCGTGTGGGAAAGCGTGGTGTGAAGCTTGGGTAGCTCTAAAGTGTGGGGGCTGTGGGGACTGTTCATGGGTAAGACAAAGAGCAGTATATAAATTGTGGTGCCAAGAGTGTCAAAGGAAAGACCAAAGACGCTCAAGCTGGGGTGCAGCATTAGAAGGGGAAGCAGGAGTACCGTTTGTACAAGTCCGGAGTGTATATGAAGCACCAGAACAGCTTATGTTAGCTTGGGCCCGGTGGGAAGTAACTAATTGGCTCTGGAGGCAGAAAATCACTGCAAAATCTTGCATTGTTGCTGCCAGGTGCATGACTAAAGTGCCATATCTACCTTTCCCTCGGGTAGGACCAGTTAAGCCAGGTACCGACCCTGAAGAAGTATTAGACCAGTGCATAGAAAAGGTAAAGCAGTGGCACATAGCAGCAGACAATCCAAAATACAGGAGGGAGAAGCCACGTAAGCAACGAAAATGATACTCATCACATTGCTTACGCTTACTAACTTTGCTTGCACAAATGCTTTTCCAATGGAGTACACACCTAGAGAGAATGTATGGGTGACATTTGCTAACATAACAAAACAAGAGTCAATCTGCTTGAGCTTGGGAGGAGCGCAAAATCCTTTCAAAACTTGTCTTGTAGGATTGCCAGTTTGGAAACCAAAAGAGTTTGCAGGGTATCTTAATAATAGCAATCTACCTACAAAAAGGGATGATGATTTGTTGCAGGGTTGTACTTTCCCTAGTAGTAATCCCTCACAACATGATGGATGCTGGCAATGTGAATTTGTCCTAGCTTTAGGCAAAACCTTAGCCTCCCCTCCAGAAGAGATTAACCTCTTCGGAAGCACTAACGCATCAATGGGAAGAAACGCAGGAGGATGGTTTAGTTTTATGCCCTTAGAAAACAAAAACTTTGCCACCCTTAATTCGGCTCTTAGTAATTTACCAACAATTCATACTCAACTCTACTCCAAATGTAACGGTAGGTACATTACAAAGGCAAGAGCACTACCCCCAGGAATATTTTTAATTTGTGGGGATCGTGCCTGGAATGGTATTCCAGTGAGGCCACAAGGGGGACCCTGCTATCTAGGGAAACTAGCCATGTTTCACCCCAATGTAACTACTCTCATGCAACTTGCGAGCAATGCCAATCGAACAAAACGCAGTTTACACGATCTTGACTGCACCGGCATAGGGCAACCACATTTTTGGAGTGACTTTAGACAGGTAGCAACTGCTGTACTCCTCCCTCATGCAGCAGCCAGGAAAGCTATGGCCCTAGCTGAACAGTTAGGGTGCTGGGCAAAAGATGAATTTAACACCACCTCTCAGGTGTTAGACATGATGGCCAGGGATGTCTCAAGTGTTAACCATGCAGTACTGCAAAACAGAGCAGCCATTGATTTTCTACTACTAGCGCAGGGACACGGTTGTGAGGAATTTGAGGGAATGTGCTGCATGAATTTGTCTGACCACTCTGTATCCATTCACAAAAAAATACGAGACATACAAAACAGACTACATGACCTAAAGGAACAAGATGGTTGGGACATTGATGAATGGCTAAGGAGCCTGGGCCTTGGAGGATGGATTCGGACCATCATTAAGTATGCTATCATGATCTTAGGCGTATTCTTATGCTTAGCTTTGTTGCTTCCTTGCTTAATAACTTGCTTACAAAACTTCATTCAAAAAACTGTTAGCAAGGCTTGGCATACTAATCTTCTCGCTCAAAAAGAAAACGGGGGAAGTGTAGAGAGCCTGGTGCAGGAATGGCTAGAAGAGAGAGGCCATAGTCAGATCAATTTAGTCAGGCTGACAAAGCAGGTCTCAGCCTCAAGGGCATAGCAAGAGGGAAAGCACGTAGACTTGTGATAAGATGAACAAAGACAGACTGTAAAAGAAGAACTAGAAGAACTCTGCTAGCCATGAAATTGCAAAAGTGTAGCTATAAACTTAGCTGATCAGCATAGTGACGCATATGGCAAGGCAACCAATGATGAGCTTAGCTTTTGCAATATGCATGAGCTAATTAAGCCCTGTATTTAATCGCCACTCTAATTATCAATAAACGAGACTTCGCAGATGACCGAATTGGTGTCCGTGTCTCCCTTCTCCGACATATACCCTCAGTATCCGGTTTGCAAAATGACACCATAAGATACTACATAATTTTATCACACAATGATCTGGTTTGCAAGAGAACTGAATTAGATAAATGCAGTTGATTTTTTTAGCATAAACCACCTGTTCTTCAGGTAATGCAAAGAGGCACAATTAAGCCTTGAACAGCTTTAGGAAGAAGAGAACTTGTATTTCTTTTTCCAAATGACAGAATGCCACACTAGAGTGCTCACTAAACTAGGCCATCAAGTTGGGCAGTTTGAAAGACAAACCCTCTTTGCAATGCAAAAAAGCAAACCCCTAGCTTAAAAAAGACAATAAAAAAGGCACAGTAAGCTGCTCTCCAATCTTCCATGTATTTTGTATTGCATTAAAGCTTTCTTATCCTCTACACAACAATTTTTTTAAAGCTACTCCATTGCCTCACATTTTGAAAATGCACAAGAAGGTATGCCAGAGTCCCTGCCTAGAAAACACAGCTTGACATACACAGTAGCTAGTAACTTTCATTAGTAGTTAATTTCCAGCTGATACACTGACAAGTTATGGTAGTTATGGTATTTAGGAATCTATGATCATAGATCAGACTTCTAAAGCAAGCAAAGAAAGTTATTCTGCAATCTCAGATCAAGGCAATGATGGACTTTGTTCCATCATAGGGATGCAGTGCAAGAAGAGCCAAGTGCAAAGTCACGACTGCTCAGAAGCTACATTTTGGTACTACTCTTTTGCATAGAATACTGATGTTGCCTACAGAAGGAAGGTTAGCTCATCAAAACTTCAGCAAATTCTTATAAAGAGAATAAAGGTATTAATAGAAATCTAAGAAGGAACAGAGTTCATCTTCATCATAACAAAGAACAGAGAAAACAAATACAAAAAGGAAGCAAAAATACACTGACATTACACTACCTGTCCTCATTTCCTCTCCGTTCCAGTAGTTTCCAAAATCACTGCTCCAGCAGCTGCCTCACTCCCTTTTGCAACTCCCTATTAAATCACTTTGCAGTGTTCAAATAAAGACCTGTGTGTGATGGTTGCTGCATGGAATATGTAGCAATAGTCCAACATGGAAGAAAAAGTCCCTCAACCAAAACAATACAAGGGAAAATGAAGCTACAATGAAGCCAATGTAAGAGTGTAAGACGAAAAATGTACCTGCATATTCAGTATTAGTTCAAGTAAGTATCAGGCCTGTCAACTCTCACTTCCAGGATAGAATTTAGGCATCTAAACCTTTCTGAAGCTCAGACTTGCCCTTAGTAGTCACATAACCCTCAGACTTGAATTCACTGGCTGAATTCCAGATGAATTCGGTTCTCATGAAAAACAAAAAAACTCAAGCACTTTTAATCTTTTGTTTCAAGTGCAACTAACATCTTCAACAGCACTAATTCTTCATACTTTTACTTTGTTTTCCAAACACAGCTACCCCTGAATTTATAAAAATGCCTTGCATTTCCATCATCATGATTTTCTCTGAGAAGCACACCAACTGTTCGGACTTCTCTGATACTGTTACATTCCTTCCTAGTGGCCTCTTTCTGATAAAGAGTACTCAACACCTACAGAGCCACTAACTGGACTAATTACAACACTCTTAAGGAAGGTATTCCTGAAGTACAAGACAACTCTGAGTCTGTGCTTGTCCTTTTCGAGTGCAATAGTCCAATACTAATTGGGAACACCAAAGCCCTAAGGTAGGAAACTGACTCCTGTTAAGTGAGCAGCTGATCTCTGCATCCAAAAGGAACAGAGAAGTCTTGCAGGTTCACACTGTCTCACTGATGATAAACAGGACATATTTGAGACTGGCTGCTATTCTTATATCTGTTCAAACTGAGCTCACTTCAGAGTCTGAGTTCTCATAGCATCCTATGCCTCTGCCCATCTCCTCCCCTGGGACAACAGCTCCCAGTTAGTACTCCAAGAGCCAAATCCCAACATCTTTATGCTGTCTTTAGCTACTTTAGTGGGAGAGTACAGAAAAGATTAAGTCAGACCCTTGGTGTGCATAGATGGGCTGAGAGGCAATGGACAAAAGTTGTTACACAGGAATTTTAACTACTGAAAACATTGAGTATTTGCTTAGATCAAAGGTAATGTGGATGAAGTAACTAAAATACTGGCACTGCTAGAGTAATCAACTCAAGGACTGTTTCACTGGACAAACTATGAACAAAAAAGGTATAAACTATTTTACATTTAGACTCTAATAATTTAGTTAGAATTACAATGCTAAACAGCCATTGTAATAGACACAAAGAGGGGAAAATATCTACCTGCCACAGTACAAACATTGTACAGACAAAGAAGGAGGAATCCTGCATGCCATTGACCTCAACACCATATTCTGTCTCTTGATAAAAAACCTTGCAGAATTATTTAGTGGGTTGCTTTCTAACAAGGAAGAGAGACTAATTATTATGTATACTCATGTTCTGAGATAGGTGAACATGAAGAAACATCTTCCCTGACATTAAAAGAGTTTCAG
The DNA here is from genome assembly GCF_052056855.1 of Sturnus vulgaris. NCBI lineage: Eukaryota > Metazoa > Chordata > Aves > Passeriformes > Sturnidae > Sturnus > Sturnus vulgaris. Next base: position 127,953,203 of record NC_142243.1, read on the forward strand.
TTTTACCCTTACTAACAATGGAGAAAAGAAGAAATAACATTTTACAGACAAAACTTTCATCAAAAACTTTAATGGAGACAGTCTGACTACATGCTTAGTTTTCAGAAGCAATTCTTGTGCCCACCTTACCTAAAGGAATGTGAAAATGCCTGTAGTCTGCACAATGCCAGAGTAAGCATTAAAGAGAGAAAGGAAGTTCTGATAAATCTGAAGAAAAATATGTAACTGTGTAGCTGTACTTAATGTGTTTTCTCACTAGACTTCAAAAAGCAAGAGGTTAATGGCAGCACTTTAAAATGGCTGATTTTATTACACTGCTGCCAAAGCAGCAATATTCTGTGAGAAGGTGTAAATTTTTATTTGCCCAATAATTGAAAAATAAATTTAACAACAACAAATTACCTATGGAAATGAGTAATTGTATGGGTTCCAGTAGTAAGAATTATACAATCAAGGAATTGTAAGCTAACATCTGATTGTATTGAATCCAGCAGGATTTTTGGAAGCAACTCAAAATAGTTCTAAAAATGACTGGCAGACTAACCTAATGTGTATAAAGGGCTGTGTCATTTGGCACAAAGTCAAAATATGTTGCATGCCAACAGTAGTTTAGAATTTAAAAGTGCCAATAGTCTCTTAAAAATGTAATAAAATCAAGCCACTTCTATGAGGCAGAACAGCTTAGAAAGAAATAAAACACACTGGAAGGAATTGACACACAAAACAAAAACCCAAACAAACGAAAACCCAAACAAAACCCAAAAACAACAAAGAGCCAAACAACAAAACACAAACAGGTAAAGACATTAGTTGTTTAAATATGATGTTCCACAAGCTGAGAAAGAGAACAGAAATGATAGTGCTGTGTGTATCCCACAGAAGAAAGTAGACAGTGCCACCTGCAATCACACCAGAAAAGCAGGAACAGCAGTGGAGGTGGTAGCACACATTGCTTCTCTTGCCTATGTCAAATACACACCACAGAACTCCTCAGCATCAGTCAGGACATACAAGCAGATTCTGCAACACGTCTCTTACCTCCCCTAAAACAGTTGCTGAAGGTTCTTGATAGATTAGCTTCTAGAAGCACTAGATATGTTACCAGCATAAATTTATTGCAGTGATTACTTGCTTAAATAAAAAATGCAATTACTTGAGAAAAGGTAAAGAAATCTACCTGACATCTTCAAATTTCTTGGTTATGACTGAACCAACAGAAGAAAAAGCAGCAGAAGCCTTCTGACCAGCCTGAGACAGGGTTTCTGATGTTCTCTTGTATCTGTGTTCAAAAAAACATTTAGTTTCTAGTTATGTTAATAGAACACATAAGGAAACTTTTAGTGTGTGTCTATTTGTATGAAATGCAGAGGGTCTAATGGAAAACCAACTTAAGACATTATTTTGAGCCTTTGCAGTCCCTTCTGGCTACAGCATCTCCACCACCTCTGACCAGGCCCAGTTCACCAAGATGCACCTACTACCCCACCCCTAGAAAAGATGCTATCTGCTACTGTAGGATTTAGTAAAATATAAGATAAACTCCCACAGAAAACACCCCAATCAACAAAAAAAACAACAACTCTAAAAAATACAACAGAAAACAAAATGTAAAAAACCAATACTATGTACACACATTGAAAATAGTCTATTTTTTGTGCCAAGTGTCTAAATTCTTGTACCACACAGTTCTGTCAATAAAATTCACCATAAGAAGTTTGAGATACATCTTGTGACATTGTGGTCATTAACTGCAGATGGTAATTAATTGCTCTAGACCTTAAGCTAACACGTGTGTTTGGCAAAAACAGTAACTGTGACTTCATAATCTTCCTGCATGAGCTCAGTTTACAACAATTTTTCAGGGTGGAAAAGAAGAGTATTCTGTTGGACTTAGGACACCTTGGTATCTCAGATCTATCAGACAAAAAACGTGGGTTAGAATAGCCCATATTTTGGTTAATCATTCTTTGTTCCCATGAGATATGGCTTGCAGTGTTCTTTTAAAAAATTTATGTTGATTTACCAGAGAAGTTTTAATACAACTTAATTTTGTGTTATTTATACTCATTTCATAAGAACAGTGTTTAGATATGACACAAGATCTAAACAGTTTTCATTTCAACAGTCTAAACAATCATCATGAGCTGGTACATACGCTGTGGTTGAGGTAACATCTTGCCAGCTTTTCGTAATGTTCTGCTTTAGTTCTTGTAGTGAGTTAATTCCCAGTTTTCTCTTGATTTCTGCTAGATGCTTTTCTTTGGCAGCTAGCACTTGTGACAGCGTCTGGATTTCCTCTTCCACCTTTGGCATGAGAGTTGTTAACAAGTGGTTAACAGTTAACAAGGAATATACTCAACCATTTAACTATGGATTTCTTTAAAGCATCTACTAGACATCATTAATGGGAGGGCTAACAGAGGTTTTTAACGTTGCCTCACAGTCATTCCTAAATACTAAAAGGGAAATCCAATAGAGGCTACAAGAGCTAGTGAGAAAGTAATCTACCTGCAGCTAACTCTGTTACTGGAATATGTACAAGGATGTTGGTAACTAAAAGACTGCATAGCTAGAAATTATTACCTATGATATGTAAAAGGTGAAGATTAGTCAAACCCGGGATAATCACCAAGCCTGTATTCTACTTCCACATCAGAAAATAAACCAATGTGTGACCAGTATGGAAAAGCTCAGAGCACGTCTGATCCATACACAAATTTTGTCTTCTTGCTTCAACAGAAAAGTCCTTAAGCCAGCACCGGTAGACTGGATACAGCCATGGGAGTGCCTTCCCCAGAGCAGGTATGGAAATGGTGGCAGACTGAGCAGTCAAAACCCACACAAAACCCACAGCACCTGCTCTGTAACTAGAAAACTATTATTGTTTGTATACTTCCTTCTTTACCAGGTGGTCACTTAAGCCTCCCCTGGAAACATGACCAGAGATGTCAGCACAGTTCTACAATGCCATTCTGTGAGCTTTATAGAAGTGACAGAGGCACTAAGGCCATACCTACAAAGGCAAGGGCATACCTCCAATCCTTCACCCAGGCAAGATCACCCTTCTTTAGAGTATCAGGCTGCCCACTCATTTAAGCTCCTTATAGGAGTACAGCTCCTTACTGTACTCCTTACAGTATCTTCAATGCACTTCTGTTTTGGATATCTGTCCGAAATCCAGTGTGACATATCCTAGCAGGACCAGCTCACCCTCACTACCTTTGGCATGAAATGATACTCAAGACTGCCAAATACAAGAATGTATTAAATGTACCTAATTTAAAGCTAACCTTTGTTTGCCAACCTTAGACTTAAGTTAGTGTCTTTCATAAAAGTCTTAAGGTCCCATAGAGCTACTAAAGAAAAAAGACTGGCTGCTTAATAAAGCTTGACTTGGCATGGATCAGGCTTGAATATTTGCCTGTCTGTCCTTCAAAGAATGCTATTTTTTTCACTCTTAAAAATATTCTGTTATGGACAAGAACAGTAACATGGTTAGACATTAGCAATACAGTGCCTACACAGATACTACTATAAAGCATTTTCATGAAAGAAACAGCTTTAGCCACTCCACACTAGTTGAGACAATACTTGGGGGTTTTGGCTTCCAACCATGTTCTCTTTGTTGACTTACCCCTTTCTCATTCAAGAAAAAAAAAGGATTAGGTATTTATGTATCTTAGTTTAAAATCTGTACGTTCAGAACTTCCAGCTTAATTCCCCATCACTAAAACTGGCTGTTCTTTTCTCCTTGACACCCTTCCCTCCTATCTGTGCAACACACAGGAGTGCGAGCTTTAGACACTCACAGAATAACTATGCAAAGCATTAACTGTATGTTCAAAGATAACATTATCCCAGATTTTCATCATCAAAACAAGTTTAAGAGCTACTTGCAAAAGAATTACCTTGGCAAGCTCTTTTCTCAGTTCATCCCGTTCTTCTTCTGAGAGTGTTTCTGCCATACTGACTGTAGCAGCAGCATCCTCTCCAACCTCAGGTATAGAGTCACTCCTCAGCAGCCCTTGAGATGAATAAAGCATTAAAAGCCAGGTTATCACAACAATGTAGCTGCCAAACAGCAGCTAAGATTGGCACACAGCTCTTTTGTGCCAGTGCACAAAGGAAACTGATGAGAGGACAAAGCCAGGCTCTCCAACTACAGGAGGGAAACCAAAGGCATTTTATATTTCATTCTATCAAGCTGTATTAAAGCTCAATATAATAGCAACTGCTGCTGCAATAGGAGACTGGAAACCTGTTGAGAACAACACATCCCACTACTCTGTGAGAGAAACCGAGGTGCAGAACGCTATGTCTCAACCACTGCTTCCTACACAATCCTGCCCAGGAGTCTGTGTGCACTCTGGTGTCTCATTCATCTGGCACAGAAACTCTGGAAGGACTGGAGATGCTCAAGGCCAATGCAGAAGTTCCCTTAATCTCTGGATCAGATTTAAAAGTCCATTCTCAGCACACTGGGTGCAGCCACAAGCAAGGTTAACAACAGTAAAGAAAACTACTGCACTGCAAGTATGAACTCTTCCTCTGTACCCCTGCTTGATCTCTCTGCCCCTAGTAACTGGGACCACTGTAGCTAGAAGGTTGCAGATATCATGGAACTAGAAGTAAGCTGCTGGTTTGCACCTGGACCTTAAGATAGATGGGAAGCCCAGAGACAGAGCCTGGGAACAAAAGGCTGTTGCTTCAAAGCAAGGGAGTGATGAGAAGGGACTGATAAGGATGTGCATCCACTCAAACTGCTCCCTCTTCCCCTTCCAAATCCAGAAACAAAAATTCTGCCAAATTCCTATATAAACCACAAACATCCCTACAGTCTTCCTCAACTTCTGCTTCACAGCTTCAGGGAAAGGAAGGAGGATTATATTATTTGTATTACTATGATGCAATAACTTTAATGATTCATTTTTTCTTAGTCCTTAGTGCTTGTGTAAGACCATTTTAAACATCTTTTATATAACAAAATTTCCAGCAAAAGATTTCCCATTTTGAGTCTTTGTAGCTGACACTTAAAGTTTGCCAAAATCAAGGAATTCTGTTCTAATTGCAGAGGCCAGTTTGCAGGGAGACTACATGCTGGAATGGTTGTGGATTCCCAGAACTAATTCTCTATTCAAGAGGTAAAACAGCCTTATAGAGAATTAAAAAATAAATAAATAAATAAATAAATAAATAAAGCTAAATAAAAACTTTAAAATACAAGAGGAAAGAAATCAGGACTGATTGTTAATAAGAAGCAAGGAAGAGTGTATGTATACATATGTGTGTGTATATGTACATAAATACATCATTCATCTAAGTTGAAGACACATTAAGTAACATTTCCTATTAATCACTATAAAAATTAACCATCTAACCAATAAAATTCCATTCTCATTTCAGCAGCTTCTGATAGCACTCCATACTATCCTTTGGTCTGGGAATCAAAAACTCAATCACCGCTATGATTTTGCTGTGAGGTTTCATATCAAACAGCTACATCACTATCAACTGAAAAATCAGAGAAAAAAGATTCTGTGAATCTGTAATTAGTTGTAGGCATTCTTTCAAACATGCTCCTTAGCAGATGTCAAGCTGAAAAAAAAAGAAACCTTGTTCTTGATCAAATTACTGAACTCTGGTAAAACTCAATTCCGCAAATTCTTTCCAAAACGGGATGTTGTCTACCTGTATTTTTGTCCAGAACACTTGTCCAGAACTCTAGAAGCACGCTGCTATATGGACAAAACTTTTGTGAAGGTGGTTACCACAGAGTGCACTGAGCAAGAAGCCTACAGGAAGAAAATTAAACCTCATTCTGCATTTATTCATGAGATCTGTGCCACATTTTCCCAGAGATTTACATGTGTCTTCTCCACAAACATAATGTAGGCCCAGTGGGTTTCCCAACATACTATCTTCTGTCAGAAATCGAGGGCAAGAACTTCAAAGTCTAATGCCCAAACCAAAGCATAGCACTACGGCACCTAAAACAAAGGATTATGTCTCACAATCAGATAACTTTTGTTTTATACATCAGCATATTTCCTTAACATTTAAGAATGCCACACCTTTTTGTCAAATTGCTATTTAACGTATTAATTACATAAACCTACCCTGAAGGAAAACAATTTGAGCTGCATTTCTTCTCGACACCCTACACCTCCTCAGCATGTTCTACTACGGCTCCTGACCTTGCTCTCATCTGCAGCCCTTCAGGGACCACTTGCTTGCCATCACAAAGCCATTTCAGACAGTTCGCAAGTACCAAAATCACACTGATTCCAGAAGCATTAGCACAACCAGCTGAAAGTCTGTTCAATCTGATTATGAGGAGTCATCTGGATTAAACCAAAAATAGATCAAGTGAATCCACCGGTAAGAAAACATGCCGGATTGTCTCCTGCAGCAACAGCTTCTCTTTGGGGAATGGAGCTTCTCTTTGGAAAACTCATTTTTTAAGACTGTTCTGTTTCTTGCCTACCAAATGGAATTTAAGGCACAACGCTAAGAAGCAAGAGAATGATCTTTCCTCCCTGTCACATTCCTAGAGGTTTTAGGGAAACAGGAAATCACTGCTACTCAAGAGTTCTCCATACCTCACCCTGCACATCTAACCATGCCTTCCTCTTCTTGTCTTCTGAGCCCCTTCCATTTAATACTTTTCTGAAGTATGCCTACACCTTGCCATCAATCTTCCTTCTGGCCCCTCTGCTCTCTGTCCCTGTCACTGCTCACCTCTGTTCCCTTTGCTCCCATTCCTCAGTTCAATAGCTCCAGGACACAGGGTTCATCCATGCTATGGGCAAGGCTGTGCTGGGCCATCTGACCAAGGAGCACTTGTCTACACAGCTAACAACCCAACGACCTCCACAATGGTGTGGCTACACCAACCCAAATGTATCCCATAAACTAGGGCTGACAGCCAGTAAGATCTTGGCTTTAAAAAAACTTCATAAGGAAACGTGCACAGCCCAACTTAGATCTTTCAATGGGGTGTGGGGTAAGAAGCCAGGAAATCAGCAGTCAGCCAACAGATGGAAATGCTTTGGCTCAAACTACTAAAAAGAGAGCATTTATTACTTGTGGTCCTTTTTTGCCAACAAAACTGTTGCTATTATTATTTTATATTGTTATGTAAAATTATTATTATGGCTTTCAACTTGTTATCTTTCATTATGTTAGTTCTCTTGCATCATTAGAGTTGTAAAGAACTTAAAATTCAGTCATTTGGTACTCTGTAATAATCAAGTTTAACTGAACATTTCATGTCTCTTAAACAGAATAAAAAATCTGTTGGGGGAGAAAATATCATTAAGACTTAGACAGTATTGAGAAAAGTTACCTAGCTTTAAGGTCCATTTTTAGGTTGGTATTTCTAAGATTAACATATTTTCCCAGCAGTTTATTAGATCTACTTAAATGAACCAAATAAAGACATGAGCAATTTAGTTGATTAGGACTCCATGTATCACATTCAGGGAAATGGCATTTAAGTCCCTATTATTCTACCAGGGTAGGCAAAGCATTAGAGTAATTCAATTAACAGTCAGTTTTTCTGACTGGAGTTTGCTTTAGCCAGTTTCAATCCAAATTCATGCTCTATTTTGACCAGAAGTTCCAACCTCTCTGGCCTAAAGTCAGAGAACAGCAGCAAACAGGAGCAGTTTTTAAGACGTACTTTTCATTTTGGATGAGCAGCCTAGGGGTGGAGGTGGGTTAACTTTCAGAAAGCTTTCTTTTATACTGACATGTTCTACATGCAACACTCAGAATGAGCTTTGCGGTTATCACTATATAGTTGGCAAAGTTAAAGAAAAAAGGGGCTTATTATAGTTCAGGAGAACAAGCTGTTGCAAGGTTATAAGGCCACTCTAACACTTAAGTAACATAAGGTACTGCAGAGCATATTTATTCTGCAGTATATTAGAAATATGAGATTTAAGTGCTTCCCATTTATCCCAAATGCTCATTAGATGTTCAGTCAAAGTGAATGAAAAAGAAAAAAAAAGCCCACAAAAGTCTGATGGTAATGGTGATGCATCATCACTTGACACAGCTGCTTCCCCTCCTTTACAAGAGCTAGGAGATGCAGTAAATTGCAGAAGTGAATGCTGACCACTGTTTCCCAGTAGCCCTTGGCTCATCAAATTCACAGAGAGGCTTGTTATAGTTTACACAGAGGTTTCCCAAGGGATGCATGTTTCTTTAAAATTTTAAGTAGCAAGCCCATTAAAAAAAAAAGTTAACACCTGCATAACTTTGCTTTACCACACGTGAAGTAGGTCTAAGCTTTCTATATTTAAAATTACTTTGGAAGATTACATCTGGCAGCAAGGAATGGAAAGGAATGACAACAGTAAAACCAGACTAGGATGACTAGGATGTGTTGGGAGACACAGATTTAGGTGTTCTGCACAACAGGTTACCAGCAAGAAACTCACAGGGTTAAGCACTAAATGGATGCCACTGCAGCACAGCACACGGCAGCCCCAGGGCAGTTCATATCTGCAGCATTTTAAATGCTACATGGAACGGAGAAAATGTTTTAGAGGGCATTTTTGTTAATTAGTGGGATTTTCAGTATTAAGGCAAAAGCAGATTTAGACTATCCAGAGCTCTGAATTCCTACTAAAAATGCAATTTCTACCTCCTCCCCCAAAAAATCTAATAGTCAAACTAGGCAAATTATTCCAACCATGCAGAAGCTCTGTTCTTAATTGTTTTTGCCATTTCATTTTACCTCAAACTCCCTTTCCACTGAATAAATAACAAATAACGTAAAGCTGGTAATTGTATAACACATGAAGTATTATCTACATGACACACTGAAGCTAATACACTACCAGAATAACAGCAGACCAACTTTGATAGATTTTTAATTTGAGAAGTTTTACAGGTATTAATTGCTAAGCATTTCATGTAGAGATTTAAGGAAGGAAGAGAAGGAAGTTACCAGACTTTGCCAGTATAGGTGATCCAGGTGGAGAAAGGTTTATGCCAGGCGACAAGTAAAGATAATTTCTGTTCACTCCAGCATTGAAATCGAAGGGTGATTTGTAATCCTCATACAGATCCATGCCAGACAGTTCAGAGTGCACAGCCATCCTCTTCTTCTACTGAAGCATTCATCTTTGCTCTCTGAGGTGACCCAGACAGCAGGATTCAGAAACCCTCCATTTCTCCACATGACACTCACTGTGCCTCCTCAGAGAATTCAGCTCTGTTACATATGATAGAGCCGTCTAGCAAGCGATTTCTTAGCCATCCTGTAGCTGCTGCTGTTTACATGGCACAAGGTCAAGTTCCTGTAAATTTATAACTGAGGCTGGACTTAAACAGACCGTTCCTTTAACAAACATTCACAGCACACCACTCATGGCTTCTTGGAAGAGCCTTGGTCCTCTGCATCAGCTACGTTCAATCGTTTAAAAAAAAAAAAAAAAAAAAGGTCAGCTGACTGCAGCTACACCAGGATATCCTTAATCTTCTAGGACACAAAAGGATTACCAGCCGTAATCTATCCCATATACCATCTGTGTTGGACTTCTTCCTCTGATTAATGGAAAATTCTGCGTGCATAACTATTTGTCCAGCTGCTTCCATCACTGTAATAACCACTGGTGAGAACCCAGTCTCTGCTGCCCAGGTATCACACCATAGTGCAAGTTCAGAATAGGAGAGAGCAGCACTCTTCTCTGAAGGCTGGGCTATAAACACCACTTAGGTTTACTGATTAATGTTCTAATGTGCATTATGATTTTTGCTCATAAGGCTAAACATATTTGGGTCTGAGGGGGTTTTGTTTGGGGGAGGGGCTTGTTAAATATTTATGAAGTACAGTATCCTATGTCCTTGGTGCTTCAACCAGCATGGTTTAGAGCAGCCAGTAACGGCAGTAAGCATTGCTTGAAATGTATTTATGTTTTGACACATACACAACAAAGAAAGGTCAACTTACATAAGCCATCTGACTTCATGCCAGGCCTTTAAGATTCAACCCTGGGAAGTAAAAATACTTCTTACCTAAAAGAGGCACTCAGCACAATTTTGCAGCACTTCACTACATTTTTTTGCTTTTATTTTAAGGTCAGCTTCTTTTACAGAAAACAGCTTTACAATTGTGCAACAATTTCCTCCCAAACCTGGGATCCTCACTGCCACCTGCACACAGAGGAGCATAAGCAAATGGAAGTTAATCTTTTCCTGCACAGTATGGACAGAGCTGATCGGGCATTATTCCAGAGAAGGAATAATGAAGGAGCCTTGCAGCATACCAAAATGAAGTCCAAGCAAAGTAATCCTCGAGCATATGAGAAGAAAGCACATCCATTCTGGAATCTTGACTTCCCATTTCCACTGCAGCCAGTCAGTTGGCACAGGAACAGACCTTCCAGCTAATTAAAAAGTACCTCCTTTAGGCTAAAGACCTACATTCACTTCTGATGCAGAGTACCTGCAGACTCATAACAATGAGAGTGCTGGAGCCTGAAACACAGGTCTCTGCTATTTTCGAAACCCACTAAAAAGAAGAAAATAGAATGCCCCTCTGCATTTCTGACACGTGGCTTTGACATCTGCCAGGAATACTGCAAAGTTCACCTGGCAGAGGCAAAGCTTTGGTCACAGACTGTAGTTAAAACATCCAGAGGCAGCAGAGAACTGTAACACAGCTACAGTAATAATATACTCTATTAACCAAGTTTGTTAATATGAACAACTACAGATTGTGCTTTGCAGCTTTCCCTTGTACAGCTCAGCAGTCAGGGGCTGCCTTCTGTGCAAAAGGCTCAGGTAGAAGTTGTGCTAACTGGGTTAGGCAAAATGACAAGTTATCAGATGTGGCACACAAAGAGCTGAGTGTTTTCTACCATCACTCTCCCAACACAGAAAGAGAGAAGGGGAGGCTACACCCTAGGACTTTCTCCCAACCCTAGAAAATCATTCAGTTTAACACCGGTCAGTGCTAGCTGGCAACAGCTGCAAGTAGCTATTACAGGAAAAATAACCCCTTGTGAAAATCTGTTGATCTGTTGATCCCTGCTAACAATCAAGAATTCCATTTCCTAGGCATTTCTTGGAGGAAACCTTATGTTCTCGTCTTTTACAGGAAATTCCCTACATCCAGATTTCCCCATTACCAACCATTTAAAAAAACCTGGGACTCTTCCTGTATCTTTGTAGTGCAAAAGTTGTTTTCATGTCCCTAGAGACATCTGGATTGCCAGTCTCAACCACCGACCTGGCCTGCCACCCCTACTGACAGAAATCTGTATGGGTCAAACTCTTCAACACCTCTTCAGTGTAGTCAGAGACACATAAAGGACATGGCCCACTGCTGGAACATACATTTGGCTTACAGGGAAGATTTGCTGAATAACATATCTGAGCCTCCACCTGAGAGTCTGAATTCTGCTATTGTTCTTCCTTATGCACAGCCTGAGCACAAGCCCAGAAGTCATCCAAGACAATCTCTAGTTTTTAGAAATATTACAGAAATTCTACTGGTCTAAGGTCATTACCAAGAGAGGGACACCATGCAAGTGCTCCTTACTTCAAGTTTCTCTCTTTGCTCAGATTAATCTCAATTACAGTGGCCATACAGATGGGTTGCTACAGCACCTCCCAAACACATCATCTAAACACATCAGTCTCCTGCTCTCTTACCTGCTGGAGTTCACAGGAGTGTTGCTCCTCACTTAATCTCAGGTACAAATCCTACCTAGTGATGAAGAAAGCTGTTTTGTTGAACAAGCTTCTTCCTCATCACTTAGGGAAGTTTTATGGTCTTCAAACTGAAGTACAAGTCAATCTCTATAGAGAGAAAGGACTGCAGTCCACCCTTCCAAATCTGCTGTAGAACAACTTCTAGGCTGTCATCCCTAACTCATCCACTTCAGAGAAGACAATCTCTAGTTTTGAGAGATCCCCTGCCAGTCATAACAACCATTTTATCTGCTTCTTCCCCAGTAGTTCCTTAGCACATCCACAGATTCAGGGCAGAGCAAGATAGCAGTCCCCTATACTGCCTAAAACCAGTCAGAAGAAGATAGGTTCTGCTCACTGTGGTACATTTGGAGGAGGAATGAATCTCTCCAAGGGATTTTCCAAATTCAAGTGATGGCCCAAGGAAACAAAACACAATGTATGACATGTGTGGGTGCACAGAACCAAAAAGCAAGGTTTTTCTCTGCAGTGTGAAGCTTTCTGACCAGTTCAGCAGCTCTCGACAGTCACAGAAATCAAGATTTCTGTACACTATGAAAACAGGCTCATTATGAGGCCTTTCTAAAGGGCCCTCCCATGACCAAAATATCCTGCTGGACAGGCTTCCTCTCCTTCACAATAATTCAGAGAATATGCAGCTGGCTGGAGGTGAAATTGAGGCTCTAGAGCCATACCCTAATAGATGGATGCTGCCTTCCCAGGGCAAGACATACACATTCTAGAGCTGAAGCTTAAGTTTCAGCTTCTGTTACATGGCTTAGAGCAATTAACGGTGCATCCTCAAGTATCTCTGTTCTTTGCTCTGTATTGCTAATTCAGCTTCACTGTGTACCTTGGTTATTACTGGAGACACCAGCTGCAAGGCAGTACCTGCAAATATCTTGAAGCCTAAGGAAGGAGCTGTTCCAGAGCCAAGTAGCAGTGGGGTTTTGCTTACATGCAAGAGATTAAAACCGAAGATTTTGCCGTTCCAGAACAAGCACTCATTCGCCCTTAACACCTCAGGATAACTAAGAGGTTAGTACTTAAGTCATCTATGCCATTTTAGAAGCTGGCGTCTGGAAGACTGGCACAAAGGTAGATAACTTCAGTCAAGGATGCTTGAACCAATTACTGACAAGTTCAACTGAATGTCACTAAGTGTCTCGGGAACGTTCAGCAAAGCATTACCATCACAACTCCTACCATTAACCATGCTGTAATCTCTTCTGTTAAGGTTAAGGAATGTACTTAAAGCTTTCCTAGGTAACTATTTAGCATTAACAATCAGTACAGATTGTGCACCTCATGAATCATATGGAAGGGAACTCCCTCCACAGCTAGAAAAGCTGTTAAGTTTGAGCAAACACTTTTCACCAGATATTTGCCTGCTTAGTCTCTGATGTGGTTCTTTCTTCAGCTAGCACCTGCTACCCAGGTCTGCAGCTTCCACCTTAACCCAAGGCTCCAGCAATGATTTAAGCAATGCAGCATAGTATTGAAGCACTTCTACCTTGGCAGCTAAGCAAGGATAGGATGTTATGGTAGCCTTGTGGAGAAGCTGCTTTTCCCACATATAGGACTAGCAGAACAATAGTTTGTTTATACATGGAAACCTCATATCCCTCTTTCCCTACAGGAACCGAACTCTGATGAAGTATGAATGAGTACCACCTGTTGGCTTTGAAGAAACTGAACTAAGTATTCAGTAGTGTTTAACACAAACAGTTAAACTCAGCAAAGGCTACTACTCATGCCTCAGGATTGAAGGAATGCAGAAGCCACCCTAAGATATGATCTAAACAATATTTTGGACAAAGTTATCCACGCTATACAGAATCTACTCTGAATTCCGCTGTTACACAGGCACCTTCACCACACTGAACATCCTGTGTTTGTGTCCTGATTATACCCAGAGCTGCCAAACTTGTGCACCACAGCTCATACTTTTGGCAAGGTTATCATGACTCCAGCACTTAATCAAGCAAACAAAAGAAAATGGGGGAAAATGACAAGAAGAGTTGTTGACAAAGAGGGGGAGGAAGTGCAAGAAGCACTTGTTCTTTGGGGACATAGCAAAAAGATTAAGTCTCTTATTTCAAGGTTGTCTGTTAAGATTCAGTTGCCTTCTCAGCCTGTACTTGGTTTGAATTTCAATGTCTGCAGTCTGCTAAGAGGCAAAATTGATGAGAGGCCTTCCAGTAAGCCTGTCTGGGGCACAGACTTCCAGCCAGGTGGTCTTCTACCACCCTCATCTTTCCCAGGCAGATCCCAATCAGGCAGCAACAGTCAGGCTCCTCTTCCCACTCCAACAGAGTTTTATACGGCATAAGCCATTTTAAGAGCCATAAAACTACTTAAGCATCTTAAGCCAATCTAGATTCTGTAGCATCAGTTTCATCTTCAAAGTCTTACCAGTTTACAGACAAGTAAAGCCTTTCAGCACCTGATTTGAGGCCTTAAAACCGAATTAAGAGAAAAAGATGCTGTGAAGCAATAGGACAGAAGCCCAAAGAATAAACAAGCCTGAAATTTGTAAATTATTTCGACACTGTACTCTCTCCCCTTCCTTGAACAGCAGACACTTCTTTCAGTCCTCTGAGATTTGTGCATGACATGAATGGAGCTGCATAGCTACAGCAATTCTTGAACAGTATAAACACAGGTTTCTGCAGCTCCTTTAGTAATGGCCAGCAGAATGGGGCTTAAGGGGTTAAGTATCTGTTGTCTTCTATCAGAGTACTCAACACCATGATATTAATCTCAATACTTCAGCCTCCCCCACATGCTTTCTCTGGACAAGCTCTGCCTGATACAACTGCATAATTCACTACAGTTCTTTGTACAGAAATATCTTCTCCTGCATTTCTTTAGCCTAAGTGCTGCCTTCACTTTTATTAAAACAAACAAAAAACCCAAAGAAAAATATCACCAACCACCACCTCTTAGAAGATGTATCTCCCTGCAACACAAACACTTCCAAATGTTACAGGTAGGGATCACGGGGTTGCCAGTATTGCTCCTCTCTTAAACCAAAGTCTCAGCCCACAGTATTTCAGACAGCTGACGCTTGTCTTGGCAAAGGCAGCAGTTCTCGTCTCTCCTCTCAATCCAATTATAAACTCAGACTAATTTCCTGAGCTCTTGTGAGGGAGTAGATCAACACTTCAGCATATTCTGTGACTAGACAAGCGATACTACAGTAAAATACTTAACCCATTCATGTCAGACAAAATTATCTGTATTTGCACACATTCTCTACTACCTTGTAAGTGTTTCAGCATTTAGAAGATTAGGCAGAAATCTCTCCTTTATGACAAAGTTGTGTGTCTCAGTGCTCAAAGCAGTCACGTTTGTCAGCTCCATCACTCAAGGGTGAAAAGTTTTTCGATCTATGGAAAAGGTCCAGGCCAAAGGACAGAGCAGCACCCCAGAACCAGTGATCAGAGTTTGCATTAACTTTGGAGATCAAACCCTGCAAACACCTCCAAGTGAGATTAACAGAGTCAAAACACTGTCAGGCAGATTTTAGAAGAATGTATTTAGTTATTTCACTTCAGCTGCTTATCCCAGTTACGCTGTCATTCTCTATAGACTCCGATTCCTCAGGCAAGAGACTGATCCTGTCAAAAATGTGAAAAAACAGCACTGAGCTGCAGCTAGATAGATGATAGTTGGAAAAGGTTAGGAAGAAAAAACTGCAAGGCAGAAATGGGATTGCTTCAAACAAAGTTTCAGTATGTAACCTTGCAATCTAACTGAAAGTTTTACTTGAGTGACTCTGGAGTGACTCCCAGACTCCCTCAGAAGACAAGTCTGCTTTTCCGCACTCCTAAAGCAAACCTCCCTCTTTTAACACAGCATCCCAGAGCCTCAATTTCTGAAAAGCAGTTCCATAAAAGTCCACCATCCTCACTCTAGGTTACTAGGTCCCATGAAATTGACCCTGAGGTTTTAAGAACAAAGCAAATTCAATTACACATTAAGCTGAATTACATATTGGGATATCTAAAAATAAAAAATCACCAAAAAAAGCACCCTCTCTAGTCTTAGCAGTACCTTAATAATACTGACAAAATCTTCACTGCTTGTGGTACACAGTAGCTCCCACCATGTAATTATCAAGTTCATGCCTGGATTTGGTGTAGCAGAGAAATTCCATCAGTTACTATCAAGGGCAGAAATACAGAAGCAACCAAGCAGCACACAATTTGATGCAAGCAACAAGGGTTTAGGGTAAGTTAAAAAAAAAATCCATTCTTGAAGACACTCAAAAGCCATCTGGACATGGCCATCAAGGTGGCCATGGTTATCAAGGACCAGTAGTCTTTGATATCTTTATCGATGACACAATGGCATCAACTGAACGTTCAGCAAGTTTGCAGACGACACAAATCTGAGCTGTATAGATGACACAACAGAAGGACAAGATGCCATCCAGAAGAACCTGGAGAAACTCAAGAAGTAGGCCCATGAGAACCTAATCAGGTTCAATAGGTCCAAGTGCAAGGTGCTGCACCTGAGTCAGGGCAATCCCAGATACGAATGCAGGCTGGGAGAAGTCCTTGAGAGCAGTAGAGGAGGGCTTGGGTGGATACAAAGCTGGACATGAGCCACCAGTGTGCACTTACAGCCCAGACAGCCAAACACATCCTGGGCTGCATTGAAAGCAGAGTGACCAGGGTGATTCTCCACCTCTACACTGCCCTTGTGGGACACCACCTAAAGCACTGCATCGAGGTCTGAAGTTCTCAGCAAAGAAGGGCACTGACCTGCTAGAGCTGATCCAGAGAAGGGTCAGAAAGACGACCTCTCTATGAGAGATCCTACAAAGATAGGCTGAGAAAGTTGGGATTGTTCAGCCTGAAGAAGACTCCAGGAAGGCCTCATTGCAGCATTCCAGTACTTAAAAGGGACTTGTGAAAGAGGAAGAACAACTTTTTACACAAGTAGATAGTGGCAGGACAAGAGGGAACAGTTTCAAACTAAAAGAGGAGAAAATTACATTAGTAAGATATTCTTTTCTCAGAGAGTGGTGAGGCACTGGAACAGGTTGCCCAGAAATGGTAGATACCCCATCTCTGGAAGTGTTGGAGGCCAGGTTGGATAGCCCCTGAGCAACCTGATCTACTTCAATCTGCCAATGCCTGGGGGTTGAACTGATGAGCTCAAAGGTCCCTTCCAACTCAAACCATTCTGTGATATAGTCCTGGGCAACCAGCTCCAGGTGGCTCTGCCCTAACAGAGGGGTTGAACCTCCAAAGGTCCTTCCACCTCAACCATCCTGTGATTAACACAATGGCTGTAATAAGTCACAGGCTGCTCCTCCAGATTCTCCAAGGATCCTCCAGGCACCTCTCTTCTTCAGGAACACAAGGGGTCCTGGCACCCTGCCTTAGGTGGGTCTGTGGTCCACCCTTCATCTCGTGAAGTAGATTTACAAATATCTACCTGCTGACAGAATAAAGTTCCATTTTCTCCCACACCTTCTAAACTGAGATATGGACAGAGACTTCATGGGAGACTTTTCACCTCTGCACATCCCCCTGGTGTATAGGAGTATTATGACAGCTGACAAGCAAAGCAAAAGCAGTTGCAGCAGTAGAAACTACTTTGGTTTCTGTTACGAGGCTGCAGGAAAAAGGTAGCTTACTGATTCTGGGAGGAGGGAAAAAAGTCTCCTATATTTTCATAAAACACACAGTCTCACACTTTGCTCACTAAATGAATGAGCAAGCAACTTTTTGGGCCTGACATGTGACTCCAGACACATAAGCAGTTCTTGGCAAGTACAAAAGCCATCTACTTTCCCCTGACACCACTTCTCCGTGAGGGAAGTGAATGTATGCCTCTGCAGCAGGAAAAGTTCACTCTTGTACAGAAAGAAAGAAACTACCAGTGTCACTGAGCTAAAGCTGCCTTTCAGCAGGAACCTCTCCTCCTCCTTTTACCCTTTATCAATTGTACAGAGCCCAAGGAAACTAGGCTCAAGTCTTTGAATTGCTTTCTCAGATTCCTCAATTTATTTTTCATCCACTCCAGTGCAGTTTCCTTTACTCCTCCAGTGACTCTCTAGTCCATACTCTCAAGTTCCTCTAGCGAAGTTCCTCAGTCCAGAAAAAAGCTGACACAAAAGCTTCCAAACACGTATCAGTTCATCTAGAGATGTCAGCTTGCCCTTCAGAAGCACAGAGAGTCACTTCTGTTCTCAGGACACAGCAATTTTTAGCACAACCACAGAAATATCCACAAAATAGGCAGAGCACAGTAATCTACATGTGGGCTTCCACAAAGGATGCACACGTAACACCAAAATGAGTGACAATTTTCTAGAAGCACTGCTAATTTTACCACACACAAATTACTGGCTGCATGGTTAAGGTGCACTCCTACTGTAGCCTGGCACCTTATTCAGCTATCCATGATCAAGATCAGCTTTTTGCTTAGCAATAATGGCAAACCACCAGGTTTTTTCTCTTCTCGGGACTTGACTAAGTAAGTTTACAATCTTGACTCGTGCAGTCAAATAAGTGTAATTACATAAAACTTAAAGTACAATTTCTCAAAGACAAGCAACTGCAAGTAGCAAGCTGTATAGAAATCCTATTAGCATTTTTGCTCTTGACTTATCTGAGAGCATAATATGAAATATCTGTGAAACTGTAAAGCTCTGCCTAGTCAGCAGCAAAGTGCACTAATACAATAAATTCACAGACGTGAATGCTCCAGATATGTCTCAGGTCATAAGAACCTGCTCCTGATCCCCCTTCTTCAATCAGTCAATTCACACCTTTAGACCAGTAATGGGTTTTGCTACAAACCCTTTTGAGAACCAGCCTGTCCATCAGGTACCTAAAAGCTGACAGTAGACACTGAGCCAGTTACAGCTTTTCTAAGCAGATAAGCCCATAATGAAGACAAGCCCTTATTCATCTACATTTCTCACACTGCAGAGTTTTAGTATGCTCTCCTAAACCTAAGAAAATAAGACCTAACAAAGGAGTGCTAATGGCACACCACCAGATTGCTGGTATAAAGTACTTGTGCAGCAGCTCACTATTACTGGGAATCTCTCACTCGAATACCAGAATAAATTGTGCTGTTTTCCCTGCAACATCAAACAAGACACAACCTATTCTTTTATAGTCCAGTGCTTTATCAGTTACCCATTCAAGTGCATAGTGTTTGAAGTGTCCTGTTCCAGATGGAGTGTGGCTGCTGCTCGCCCACACTGCCAAATTCCACATCCAGCCAGGCAGCACCAAATCCTACAGTGCGTCCAAACTGATTTGGAGCAATAGCTATCACTATTTAAAGGACTTGGTCACATCCTGCCAGGGCTGCAAACCGGACAAACTCAGGACGTGGGCTTGAATACTTCAGCACTACTCTTAATCTCATTTAAGAGATAATACATGCCAGGGAGAACCCTGCAACTGTGCCTGCAGCAACCAGCAGCAATTCACTAACAAACCAGCAATTCACTGACCAGCTTTTTTTTTTCCCTAATATAATGCACATAATGCATCTACCTTTAGAGTACTACAACCACTGAAGTTGCCATTATATTAATAAGTACTCTGAGATTTTATCCAATTGATATGTCCTTGACTGACTTTTAATGCTGCTTGAGCTGAGTAAATCCTGTTAAGAGACATTTGCCCCTACTCCAAGTCACACTAGGACAGTAAATTAAATGAAACTGTTAGCCTAGAGAGATATTGCTGTCACAGAAATCAACCGACAGTCATAGAGCACTAATCACTCCAAAAGCTAAAGGTAGCAAAGAAAAGGGTCAAGCAAGTTTGTCCAGTGATGATTCCACAAAAAGATACAAAGCTTTAAAGAACTTCCAGGTCCTAGAAGATTTGAGCATACCTGCTTCCATCAGATCAGACTTTGGACATGAGATGCTACTTTTTGCTGCTGGGTGACACTACAGGCAACCTCTACTTCCTTTTTAACAATCTATGCAGGCTCAGATCATGAAAGTACTAATCTCTCAAGATCTCCAAGCAATATTAATATATTTAGGCACCATCTAGTTGTGTTCCAGTCCAGTCCACAAAAAGGGAAATTTTCCTCAATATCAGCATGCTTAGATAAGCATCCAGGCTCCTCATTTATATTTCACAGCAAAGTAAGTAGAACGAGTTTAAACATTCATTTTACTGAAATACATGATAGTGGACAAAACGGGAAAGACCTATCTAATGAACACAAAGGCAGGCATTTTTCCTGATTCTGGTGCAGCTGATGTGATGGAAACTACAGGGGGAGGAAAGATGTACAAGTTTAAAGGACCAAAGTTTGAAGGATACTGAGCTTCATCTCTAAAAGTAGACAAGAAATGAAAGAAAGGAAGGGAAGGGGATGATTTGGGTTTTTTTAATTTTATGTGGGTTTGGTTGTTTGTCGGTTTTTATGTTGGGATCTGTGGTTGGGGTTTTTTTTGGTAAAGAAAGCACGCCTCCACTGATTTTAGTAAGCAGCTGCTCCAGAACTGCACTGTTCCACAAGTTGCCTCCCCCCAGTGTTTGACCTGGAACAGAACATCAGTGCAAACTCCAAGAATAAGGCTTTACACTGCTACATGAAATCTAAGTTTAGCATCACTCCCTATTGCACAAGCTAATCCACCACACAGCTCATTTCACAACTGTAAATGTCAAACAAAAAATACATATATTCATAACCGTTCTGAGTATTGGTCATGCCGTAGTTTAATGGATCCGTTGTGTTTAACAGATTAGTCTGGTGAACTTTTCAAACTTTATGGTTAAGGACTGCTCTAGCTGGTACCAAAATTATTGTTACATCAGGTTTGGCACATCACAGCTCGGTCATCAGCACAAAAAACCACACAGAATAACTCAGAGCTTAAACAACTGTGAATAATGCAATCCACAATTTTTCACTCTGGTAAAAACTTGACCAAGATATTGAAGAGGTGGAATTCGAAACACTGCCTTGCATACTGCTAGTCCTCAGTTGTCAATCCACAAGTGTTCCCTGTTGCAGGGAGCTATGATACAGCATTATTATTGTACAAGAAGCCATCACATCCCTCAGAAATGCTGCTGGCACCACCTTGCATGAACAGGAAACAAGGCCTCTCCAGTAATATTACCTTGGAACAGGAAGACTAGAGAAGTTCTTTTACTTGACATTTGCTCTATCCTTATTGTATCAGTTTTCTCCTCTAAAAATATTAAAGTCTTCTCAGCTCCTCTTGACAAAACACAGAGGTCTTGCTTTGACTTTTGTATGCCTCTACTCATATTTGCACTTTCTCAAAAAGTTGCTTTTGAATAGGAAAATACTCTTCACTGGGGATGGGAGGGAAGTAAGTTTCTGGGATTCACCAAGGTTAAGTTTGAGCTTGAATTGCAAATAAGAAACAGAAGCATACTAAAGACTTCATGTATCAGTGTGCTAAAACAGAATTAAAGAAGTCTGTACATTCACTCCAGTAAAGCTCTCCCTTTTGCTATTTATCTCAAAAGCACTTCCTCACCATAGAGGAAGTACTCAGCATGTCACTGCTGATTCCACTGACACTCAAGTTGTTTTCCTTCTTATGCAATCTCCAAAAACCTGTCATGCCAAAAAACCTGCACAGTGACAGGCACAGAAGCCAATCAAAACCACTCAGCTTCAAAACATCAACTCCAACAGGTTTCACTTGCTACTGCTCAGAAATGTGTAGAAACTAATTCTCCCTGCTCACTGCTGCTCAAGAACCACAGTACTCACATTCATCTGCAATTCACATACAAAGGTAGCAAAGCAGGATGCCCCAAATACCCTTTAAAGGGTGGTGTAAGTCTCCCAGTTAAAGCTTTGGTCAGTACCTGTGTTTTACCATGGAATGGTTTGGGTTGGAAGGGAGATCCAGTTCCCCTGTTAGGGACATCTTAAACTAGATCAGGTTGCTCAGAGCCCTGTCCAGTGTTTCCATTGGATCTTCCAAACGTCCAGTGGACCACCAAAAACCTCCAATGTTTTGAGGAATCAAGCATCCACCACCTCTCTGGGCAACCTGTCCCAGTGTTCCACCACCTTCATCGTAAAAAATTTCTCAATATCTAGTCTGAAGCTGCCCTCCTTCAGTGTAAAACCATCACCCCTTGTCCTATCACAACAGGAGCTGCTAAAAAGTCTGTTGCCATCTTTCTTATAAGCCCTCTTTAATTACTGAAAGGATGCAAAAAGAGTTCCCTGGAGCCTTCCTTTCTCCAGGCTGAACAAGCTCATACCTTGTAGAGAGCCTGGTGCAGGAATGGCTGGAAGAAAAAGGCCATAGTCAGATCAACTTAGTGAGGCTAGCAAAGTGGGCCTCAGTCTCAAGAATACAGTGTCCTTGAGATAAGGAAGGCACGCAGAATTGAGAAAAACATAAATGCCAAAGTGCTTAGCTAAGCAGCACATCTAGACCAATGAGGAGCTAAGATTTTGCACTATGCATGAGCTAATTAAGCATTGTATTTAATCGCCACTCTGCGTATCAATAAACGAGACTTTGCTGATCACCACCTGGTGTCCGCGTCTCCCTTCTCCGACAAATGGTGACCCCGACGTGCCCCCCGTCGCTGAAAAGAAAACGGGGGAGAACGCGCCACGGTCGGTGAAGTAGAGTTGGGGCCTGCTGCAACCGGGTCGGTGTCAAACGACGTAGGGAAGACACCCCCAGGAGCTACATAGGTGGTCCTGGGCCATACGTGCTGCCGAAGCCGGAGAGTTGCAACAGCGCTGACGACAAAAAATGGACAGGCAAGCAGCATATGATTTATTTATAGTACATATAGATAAGCTAGGGTTAAAAGAGATTAATCCCAGGAAGGACATACCGGGGTTGTTAGCCTGGGGTTATGCTAAAGGTTTATTCTCTAATCCTCACACCGTGCATGATTTGAATGAGTGGCGTAAGTTAGGGGATGCACTGTGGGAGGCAGTATTAGAGGATAATAAAACAGCAAAAAAGCTGGGAAAGATCTGGCGGGTAGTTCACAACGCACTGCTAAAGCAGCAGGCGGAGAGAAAGGCGGCTCGGGAGGCAGTAAAGGCATATAAAAGGAATGCTCAGTATGGTGATAATGAGCCCCGAGCACCCAGCACGACCAGAGTAGAAATACCTATCTCTGGGGAGGCGGCAGGAATGACAGACATGGCTAGCTGTGCTTGGCCCTCGGCACCCCCCTTAAAAGAGCTTGAGGAGGATTCCGCCGCGGCGGCGGAGACAATTGCAGAAGGCGGAGTAACCCCGCCTTCCGACAGCGAAGGGCCCCAGACCGGCGGCGAAAAATCCCCTTGCCAGTCTGAGCCTACCGCCCCTAAGCCCACCGTGGAGCCAGCTCCGGTCCCTAGGGCGGAAAGCGACCTGTGGGAGGAGATGGCAAGACGGCGGGGGGAGGCGTGGAGTATGCTAGCCAGACACGGCTTGGAGACTGGGGACGAGAGCGCTGTTGACGCAGCGAAAACCTGGGCTTTCCCCGTCACGTATACACAGGGAATAAACCAGCAAGGACAAGCCGTCCAAGTAGGAGCATACTCGCCTCCCGACTGGAAGCTGCTAGCCCAGCTAAGACAGACAGTGAGTCAGTTTGGTTTCCAAAGTGAGCCAGCTAAGCAAATGCTAGATTTCTTGTTCGATACATACCTGCTGTTGCCAAATGATATGAGAAGTATAGTGAAACTGATTTTCACGCAACATCAGCAGTTGCTATTTAACGCCCACTGGCAAGCTCTTGTTCAGGAGTCAGTTGCAACACAGAGGGGCCCGGGAGATCCGTTAGCTGGAATTACCATAGACGAACTGATGGGATTGGGTCAATACCGCAGGACAGAAGCTCAAATGATTTCGGGACCCGACAAGGTTAGGGAAGCCATGCGTCTAGTAAGGAGTGCCATCGGTCGGGTCAAGGATAGCTCAGGCATACCCATGTATATGGGGATAAAACAGGGAAGAGATGAATCCTTTGGGGACTTTGTAGATAAGGCTGCTGCTGCTATTGAAAAGGCAGGAGTCCCAGAGTATATGACAGGGGCGCAGGTTTTCTTGGTTAATGCACTAAAAGAATTAGGCTTGGGACTGCAGAAACAAGCCGAGTCCACACAGTCACAGGTGTTAGCCGCTCTTGCTCCGCTCCGTGCTTCTACGGCGGCCCCGGCCCCATCGAGCGACCACCGGCCTCCTTCGGCGCGATGCTATAGATGCGGAAGCGGAGGCCACTTCCGACAGGACTGCCGAGCCTCAGGAGTGTGGTGCCAAAACTGCCAAAGCAACACGCACAACACGTCAGCTTGCCGCCGCAAGTCGGGAAACTCCCGGCGGACCGTGCCCGGACACAAGTAGCCGCCGTGACATCAGCGCCATCTCCTGTCTCCAGCCAGCCACAACAGGGAGCCTGGGACTCGACCTGGCAGCCGCTGTAAAGACATCTTTGCTGACAGCACGCCCCACCAAAATCCCAACTGGAGTTCGTGGCCCGGTGATCATCAAAGGACAAGCTTTTGGAGGACTAATAGTGGGACGCTCTTCAAGCTCCATTGTAGGACTGTTTGTGCTACCTTGCTTGATAACTTGCTTACAAAATTTTATTCAAAAGACTGTTAGCAAAGCTTGGCATGCCACTCTTCTAGCTCAAAAAAAAACGGGGGAAGTGTAGAGAGCCTGGTGCAGGAATGGCTGGAAGAAAAAGGCCATAGTCAGATCAACTTAGTGAGGCTAGCAAAGTGGGCCTCAGTCTCAAGAATACAGTGTCCTTGAGATAAGGAAGGCACGCAGAATTGAGAAAAACATAAATGCCAAAGTGCTTAGCTAAGCAGCACATCTAGACCAATGAGGAGCTAAGATTTTGCACTATGCATGAGCTAATTAAGCATTGTATTTAATCGCCACTCTGCGTATCAATAAACGAGACTTTGCTGATCACCACCTGGTGTCCGCGTCTCCCTTCTCCGACAATACCTCTCAGCCTTTCCTTGTACAAAAGGTGTTCCACCCCTCCAATGATTTTCATGGCCCTCCTTTGAACCTCTTCAACAGGTCCAAGTTTTTCCTGTTCTAGAGACCACAGAACTGGACAGAATACTCCAGGTGGGATCCCATGAGATCTAAGAAGAGGGGCAGAATCACCTCCCTTGACTGGGTGGCTGCTGCTGCTTTTGATGAGGCCTAGGATGTGCTACGGCTTTCTGGGCTGCAAGTGCACACTGTTGACTCATGTCTAGCTTTTCATACACCAGCACCAGCCTAAGCCCCTCTCTGCAGGGCTGCTCTCAATCCCTTCATTGCCTAGCCTATACTGATACCACAAGTTGCCTTAACCCAGAATAATTTAGAGGAACAAATTACACACTTAAGAGCGTGAACAACTTGCAGCTCAAAAGTTGGTGTTTTAAGCAGCACACCCAGAGGGTGCACCCACTGCAGCTGTACTCTGAGAGCACCAACCACCTTCCCTGCAGGATTGATGGACTGTTAAAACCAAGTCCTCAAAACCACTTCTGAACCTGAAGGATCCCCATACATACACCAGCAAAACCATGAAACTCCTGCTTCTTTACAGAAGTGTTCTGTATTGTCCAACCAACCCAAACATGGGCAGTTAGTGCAGCCCAACACATAGTGGCTACATCCTGCAATATATGCAGCACCTCTCTGGCCCTTATGTGCCTGGTGAGCTGCTGGCTTTTCCTCCTCTTATATGAAATATAATTAAACAAGTTTATATTGAATGTCAGCACTGGCTGCTGGAGCTGGGTAATCAAGAATGCATTTGCAATGGACTGATTTCTTTTGAAAAAGTCAACTGTTGGAGACATCACAGTCCAAAATCGAATTTTTCCCCAAACAATAATCAGAGATTCCTCAAAAAAATCAAAAACAACTAAGTTGACTAAGTATTTAAAGATTAACCTGAAGGGCAGGAAAGTAAGTTTTGTTTGCATCTAAAAATCAAGACCATATTCAAAGAGACATTCAGCCACTGCATTTCACTTTTCCTAAGAAATGTACTACTACCTGCTTAGTGTCCACACTAGTTCTGCTACATCAAGTGTTAACGAGTTCGATATACAAAGCTAAAGTGGCAGTTCACAAAGTACAGACAAGTGTCTCTGTTGTACCTCAGCATTTACTAGAAGTACACTAAGAAATTCAAACGTATTTTAGGGAAGGCTAGTAGTTAAGACTGATTGCTATAAACAGTTTTTTAAATGGCAGCAGCGACTGTTTATTCCTTCATCAGAGTTTTCAGGCAAGGAGATTTAGACACATCTTTAAAACACATCTTTACTGCAATTAAGGACTGCTTTATTGGAGAAAATAACAGGAATATTTCAGAGTCTTCCCCTCCTTACAAATTACTGCACTTAAATCATATGACAGTAGCAGCCAGCTACAATTGCAGTAGAGTTTCTATGACACACAGGATCCCCCCAACACATCCTAATCCGGGTTTAGGATGCGTCCCCCCAGCCTAAGCTTGGGGCTGAGATCCCCACGCACACTAGACAAGGAGTTGGTGGAAAAACAAAGTGTGCAGGGACCCAACTGTGGCCTGAGCCCTGGAAGAAGTAGGGAGCCAGATCCACAATGTGCTCAGTCTTGCCCAACAAGAAGATCAGGAATGAACACCTGCTTGATAAACAGCAGCACAACACCAGCTTGCCATTTCAGACAACGGCAAGCTGGGGCTGTGACCTTCTTCAGATGTCCAGATAGTTCTCTTTGGGGCCTTTACACAATTTCTGTTTCCTGTTCCTTCAAGTGTCTCCAGAGGTGGTGACATCACATGGCAATGCTCTGAGCACAGCAGGTGGATCCATGCCTTTCTTGAGGGCCCGTACATGACATACTTGGGATACCGGAGCTGCACAGCACCTGTAGAGTCTGCCCAGGCAGCAGACAAAAGGCTCATCACAACTCAGAGCACAAGAAGGTAAAACATGACTGCCATGCAGGCACCAGAGCAGTCTTAAGAGGAAAACAAGAAGTCATTTCAGGTCTCTCCTATCGCTCAAGAACAAACTCCCTGTAAAAAAATAAAAACAGTTTTGGAGCACAACACTTGCAAGTAGTTTGCTGAGGAGACGAAACACAGCATGAATGGCGCTTTTAAGAGCTCACAGCTCCAAGCAAAGCACTTTGCAGTAAAACAGCCTGTTTTCCTTCTGCCAAGACAGTGACATCTGGCAACAGGAAAGTCAATATTTAAATTAGGCTCCATTCCCACCCCATGCCTAGGCTGGTACTACTGATGCTCCTCATCCCTGAATGCACGTCAGCTGCTCAGCAAAGCCTCTTCAGGGACTGCCTGGCGCGGATTCTTTTGGTGCTATGGAAACAGCCTGCACAGCGGCGTGTGATCCACTCACGCACACCAGGGTCTGTGTGTGTGCAGGCACAGAACTAACCTCTGCCAGCACTAATCAAAGCACTCTGAGCAGTCAGCAGGTTAAAAACAGTGATTGAGCTGGGGGCTTTCTGCTCTGCCTTCAGCCTGCTTCTCAAGACTCCTCAGATGTAGGCAAAACACTTTTGAGATGTGCTGAAGGGATTTCTCTTCTGCATAACAATACAGACACTAGAGAGCAAGGTGCACTCTAGCCAGTGGGAGCTGTGCCCATTTCATAACCCCGACCCTATTTTGAGTAGGAAGTACTGGTTCGTACTTAAAGGACAGCTTCTTTAAAGATGCTTATAGGCAAGTCCTTGTACAGCTCCATTCATGGCAACCTGTGTGAAGAAAAGCAAGGGACACATCAGGACTCTGACATACTCCTGCAGGGACTACAGGGTATTTGAAGATGCAAGTTGAGTGAAATGGCCTTCTTCAAAGGCAGCCCGTCCTGGCAGCAGCTGCAAATGTTCACTACTGTATGTTATATCTAGGGACTGCATTGCTGTAGAACACTGCAATGAACATCAGACAGAGATGATCTGAGTAGAAGCATAAGGGGAGTTTCTTTTAAATTCTGCTCTCCTGATCAAATTAATCAAGACTTTCTCATGTCATGATGTGATACACATTTAGAAAGAGAATAAAGAGGAGTAGGATCACTTCTTGCTCATCTTGTGACCCCTACCAGTAGTTTAATTAAAATACTTTAGGCAAAAAGTAAACAATGCAAAACAGACACAAGCAACATCCTCAATGCTCATAACAGAAATATACAGCTTTGCCAGGCTAAGGAGCAGTTAAAAAAAAACCTTATTTACAAAGCTTTCTACCATACATGGGCTCCAATCCTAGCGAAGCACAGGAGGAGCACCTGTCTGAAAACACCAACTCCAGCCGAGGTTGCCTCTTTGGCACATCTTTTCATCTCTATCTGGGGGTTAGGGGATTCTGATGAAGCATCACTTCCCTCTAGCTGCTAGACAAGGGAAAGCAAAGCAGGAAAAATACCTGCTCTTCTGCCTCTGCTTGCCTAACCCACCAGCCCCAACAAGCTGCAGGTGCTCCCCAGCCTCTTCATTACCCCATAATACAACACTGCCATTGCTATTGACATGACATAAGCTTTGAGCCAAGCTTGCAAGGCCCCAGGACTGGAGACTTGTCAGGTTTACTCTGTCTCTACCCTTCTTAATTTGCCTGTGGCTCTGTTTTACTTGGTGTGTCTCAGAGTAGAGACACAGAATGTGAGAATACAAGCACAGTACAAGAGAGCACCAGGTTGACAAATGGAGATCTCACAGCTGTAACAAAGTCATCAGTCACCAGTGGAGAGGTGCAGGTGGACAAAACTATTTTAGAGATAACAGAGAGTAAAGGAATAATATCTAGCATATATAAAAGGCACTTTGTATAATAGATTTGGATGAAGCATGGAACTTGCAAAGCCATGAAAGAAACAGCAGATATGTAAAAAGCAAATACAACAGAAGGATTCCAGGGGATCTTACAGTGAAGAAGAAACCACCACTATCCTATCCCTCCCAAAAAAGGAGTAACAATATGACAACTTGCTCTAAAACCCCTGACACCACCAAAATTATAGATACTACCAGCCTCAGACGCCAGGGGAAGGATGAGTAAACCACCAAGAAAAAGGCGCAGAAACTAAGTTTGTATGTTAGCTTTATTATTACTAAGACTTCATCTGCATAATAGTATTTTTAGAAACTAATTCTTGAATTAGATTGTTACTATTTCAATTACACTAACAATAAACCAGGTTTTCTTTCCAGGTGTGCTTCCTCTTTATCTTCAAAGTTTTTAAGCACAGCACACATTTGTTGGGAGGCCACAAGCAGCAGAGGGGCAGTTCAGAAGCTTGCCACTCCAAACCACGTGTCACAGCACGTTCTTATAGACCTCAGTTCTGCAGAAAAGGGAGCATTCTAGGCTTGGCCAAGGCAGGATTTGCTGGGCCACTCCACTGTCAGTCAGCATCC
Organism: Sturnus vulgaris; assembly: GCF_052056855.1. NCBI lineage: Eukaryota > Metazoa > Chordata > Aves > Passeriformes > Sturnidae > Sturnus > Sturnus vulgaris. The sequence continues at coordinate 127,982,316 of NC_142243.1, forward strand.
AAGGACACTTACTGCTTTGCTCTCACACTCTGGAATAGACACGCCAGATTGCAAAACAGAAAGCTGCCTCTTTCAGTGACAGCATTCACATCACAGCAGTAGTGCTGGGTTCTCTCTAGATAGCATCAATCCACCCCTTTCTGCTCAGGGGCAAGCAACAGCACAATGAGCATTTTTCTACACACCAGCATTTGCTGACAGCCAGTGCTATGGTGCTCCCCCTACCCCACCCAGGCACAAGTGGCTGCAGACTCCTGCAGCTGATTGCCATCATTTGTACTTGCACCAGCAGAAAATCCATACAACCATCTGCACCTCTGCCAGAAGTAAGTGTTTTCACAGGAGGGCAAGGGTACTCCAGACCAGTTAGCCTGATTCATGGTGTCATCCTGCCGAATTGCCAAAGCCAACACACAGCTGTATATTTTTTCACTTCTGTTCCCTTAATCAGACGCAGAGGAAAAGAAAGAAGACAAGTAAGAGGAAATGGCAGAGTGACACTGAACCTTTAGGAGAGATCCAGATTAGAAAGTTCTGGGTAGCTGGTCTGTTAATGCAGCTCTTTTCAAAAGAAAAGGCTTGCAGAAGAAAGCCTGTTCCTCCAATACAAGGTTTTTAAGTGAAGGCTCCTAATCACTATGGCTAACACCGCCAAATATGAGCAATTTTGAAGACACTCTCCACGTTTAACAGGAGAGAAAGCTGTCCCTCTGGAGACTTAAATTGAAGCTGACACAGAGTGACAGTGTTGGCTGAACAAGAGCATTTCAATTTAGTGCTTAATCTCACTTAATGCTTGCTTTCCCTTTCAGTCACCCTTTGTTTGACATTTTTCTGCTTACTCACTGCAGGATATTAAAAGAACAAGGGTAAACACCTCCCTTCCTCCATACAGCAAATATCAAATCAGAAGTGCCCATATTACAAAGACTCCAGTGGAGACAACAGTGGGGTCATCATTCTCCTACCTGGAGGCAAGCATCTCACAAAAGCACAAAAACCCCACACCGATCTCAGGTGTCTGCTGCACAGAGCTCAGCAAATGACACTGTTGCTCTCTCCTATTAAATTAAGGAGGAGGAGTTGGGGTTATTTTCTTTTGAATATTGGTCAAGAAACATTGGCTTTCAAGAACACTCCCTGCACTGACTGTATCTGCTGCCATGGAAACATCACTTTTTGAAGTGATATCCTCCCTTACCTGCAGCAATGTCCAGCACCCTCAGGAATCAGCAATCCACAAACAGCTCACTGATTTTACATGGCAAATCTAGTCCCTTGTTTTCCTGCAAGACTTCTCTGTACTGGCTGAGGGACTTCCTGCCAATAAAAACTGCCAGGACATATTCCTATTCAAGGAGCAAACAGTTTTGAAGAAGGAGGACAAATCCTTCCCAATCTTTACAACACTCAGGTCAGCCAAAGCAGATTTTAGGATGTCTTTATCCTGTAGGGTCAGTGCATGGCAGAAACCACCAGAAGCCCCAACACTCACTTCCTTTATCACCCAGCTCCCCCTGGGACTATACTGACATCTGGCTCACAAAGCAGAAGTTGGTAGGCAAAGGCTGCTGTATTCAGCACCTGTAGAAGACAAGGGGAAAAAATGTACGTACAAGATAGACAGGAGTATGAATAGAGATATGAATGACAAAAATGAATAGAGATAACATTGCCAAGGCAGAGTAGTGCAGTATGTGGTTACTGACAGTCCCTGCAGATGGAAGGGGCTGTGCTCTGCAGCCTCCAGGCCCAGTTCATAGCAGCTCAACAGCACTGGTGCCCAGGCCAGGAGAGGTGTTAACATATGGCAGCCAACTTTCAGCCATGAAAACCAGCTGTTCCCACTTTACCCACAAAGCATCCAGATCAAGCAGAGCAAGGCACGTGTTCAGCTTCCACCAGCACATTCTTAAACCAAAGCCAAGTTGCAGTGCTTTATTTTAGGCCAGAAATGTCAGCCTGAGCCTCCAAGGCCTCCCATAGCTTCGGCAGGCATTCGCAGTGGGACAAAGGGGGAACCTGTGGGCTGCTTCAAAGTCTGGGAAACTGGAACAAAAAGGAATTGCATCAGTTTCATGTTCGATTTTAAAAGCCCCAAGCAGTTACAGCTTGGCCTCACTGGAGGATCAAAGGACATAGATCCTTAGCTAAGCTTTCCCTGCACTAAAAGTTCTGAGAGTAGACCTTACTCTGCCTGAGTGAAGGACTGTACTGACTGCCTGGGACAGCAGCACTCGTTGTAGGGAACAGGGAAAAAGATCCATGCATACCACAGGCAACAGATTCTTTCCACAGTTGGAGTACTGGCCTGGCCCTCTTCTCCATATCCTACTGAAGTGGGTGTGAGTATGAATGAAGAGTTCAAGTTACCCTTCAATGCTCAAGCATTGCAGAAAGCAGGAACAGCTGACACTGCTCCAGCCTCCAGCTGCCCACCCAACAGTTGTAAATCAGCTGCTCCAGTGTCCCTCCAGCACAGCACACTGATCCCCCACATTTCTGTACCTCACTGGCTAAGAGGAGGACAGCAATGCCATCAAATAACTATGTAATCACACCCCACCAATACAGTTTTCATTCAAAAGAAATGAAAGCTTGCTGCTGTCCAAGGGACCTACTCATGTAAGTCTTCTGATATTTGTCATCTTCAAGTCACTGTTATAGTGAAATCGTTCTTCTTTTGCAGTTCCCACAACTGTCCACTTGTATTTACTTACAAGTGGTTGATTTCACAATTGCACATTAAGTGAAAAAAAAAAGAATCATACCTACAGTACTGCAAGTACCTAGTGATAAGAAAACAAATAAAGCAGTAGGAAAAGGTGCAGCTTTATCCAATGGGACAATGGGGGAAATCTTGTCTTACTGCCAGCAACAAGTTCTTTCTGCACAAAAAAGAATATTAAAGTCCATTCTGTCAGCCCCAAAACTGCAAGTCAAGGCTCCAGGAAAAGAAAGGCTTACCTAGTCTCTCAAGAAATCATATGCAGTGTTTTGGGACTCCTTTTAAGTACCACAAAAGCCTAAAGATTTTGAAAGACACCAGGTTACATAACTGAAGTGTTGCTGAAGCATAAGAGGAACCCCTGAACACAACACTGGAGATAGATCATTACCAGATAACTGTGCTGTGGTGCATGATTTTGTGAGACTGTTCAGTGGCACAATCTCCTCATTCAGAACACTGCATCCACTGCAGGGGCAGCTTCATCCTTATTCTTCCACTGGTAAACCCTACCAGCACTAATAGAAATAGTGGCAAGTCAGAGAGAGACTTTCTGCAAGCAAAATCAGGTGTGGTTGTGGGTTGGTTGTTTGGGCGTTTCTTTCTGGGGGAGGAAGAGGAAGGAAGAGGGGACAGCAGCATCTTTGTGAAAGCACAACTGCAGTTATTAATCTATTCAGCAACTAAGTCCATACAGTGAATCAGATTTTTGTTCATGACAAGTCACAGCAAAGCAACAGAACAAGGGACTCCTCATCTCAGGATAATATTATATCCATTTGGCTTGAGCTGACACTACTGCTTTGGTGCCTATAATCACAGAGGAAGAGATTCTGAGTGCTTGGAGCCCTATTTCCAGAGCTGTTAGAGTGCACCAAGAATCACATGGAGCCATCCAGTCAGTCCAAATATCCCTTTGCTGAAAACAAAGATATTTCAAGTGAACAGTTGTTCAGTACTGGTAGGCTAGGAACAACTTTTTAAGGACTGCTGCCAAACCTAACTGCTCAAGAGAGAAGAGAGACTTAAGCACATTGTATACCTGGAGCATTAGCCTTATCTGGTTTGGCTGCAGTCTTAACCATAACCTAGATTTTCCTCCTACCTCCCAACTACCACTGAGAAAGCTGTCACCATAACAACAAACTGTACAACCTCTGACTCGCAATTTTAAACAAATTAATTTCTGGTTGGAAGAGAATCCAGACTGTTTAAGCTGGCCCTAGAGATAGGACCTGGTGGCCTGGACTTTAGCCACATAGGTTGGCTTTAGTGTGTAATAATATTGTATCATCAAGCAGTTTCCAGTGCAAGCACTCCAGTTTGCCAAGAAAGGTGGTCTTTGAAGTCTAATTGGCAGAGTATTAGAAGCCTTTAATTAACCGGCACAAGTGTGTTGACTATTCCAGATTTTCCCACTGTACCTGCAGATCTCCACCTCACCACGAAGAGAAAACAGCATAATTACTCCAAAAAGAAGGCAGAGGAAGAAGGTGTTGCACCATGTTTGCTCTGTAACAGTCCCTTACATCATACTAGGTACACTATTCTGAAAAACACCCTGACATGCAATACCCTCTTTGTACGAAGCAATTTAAAACAGATACGAGTACAATAGTAAAACAAGCCTCTAGTAAATGGCAGGACCATCACTAAAGTTTTCAAAAGATCATGTTATTTTAATCTCCTTTCCCATCAGAAGTTATTCAAGACTCTGCAGTTGCAATAAAGACCTTTGCGTTTTTTATAGGAGAGCCTCGAGAAATTTGGGACAAATACTGAAATTAGTTTTAATGCTCCTGCAGCTGGAATTAAAATTCTGAACAAACTGACAGTTGTGCTATTTTCTGGCACAATTCTGTTTGTTGGCACCCAAGAATAGAGTTTGAGGGTTGTTTTCTTTCCTTTTTTTTTTTTGTGGTTTTGTTTGTTGGTTTTTAATTTATATTTATATTGAAGATAGGCACAAGACTTCAAAGTGGTTGAAGAAACCTCCCTGAGGTGATTCAGCCCCTGACCAGATTACCTTCTGGTCAGGCAGAGATAGCTTTTCTGTAAGTACAGACAAACTCAGAAGGCACTGTTAATTGTACAAGTGTACTACACAATCGTCAAAACACTTAATGGGGAGCAAATCAAGGCTGGCACCTGGACCAGCTCACCTGACCAGCAGAGCATAGAGCTTGGCCATGTCAGAGCACAGGGTACATCCCCAGCAGCTCAGGCACCTCCAACATCCCAGCTGCCACAAGTGCACGCTTCCTGTCATCCCGAGCATGCCAAACAGGAAAACCCTGAATGAAATCAGCCCAAGGGCACAGACACTGAGCTGGGCCAAACAGCCCTGCCAGGTTTCTGCAGGTAACTTAGTGACCCCAGCCTGCCCTACCTCGTCTAGAGGAAAGCAGCTGGTGTGTAGCTCAGTACCACACCATATATAAGGCTCCAACTGATTCACGAATCGGTTGGATAAATGCAATTCACCTCTGTGAGATAAGCTTATACAGCAAGAGAACGTGCTTTGCCTGCATTCAGGTCGGTTTTCATCAAGGCACCAACTATTCTCTTGGGCAAGCAATCCCAAGATCTTTAGGTTTCAATAAAACATTAAGTTTTCGGAAGAGTGTTGCAGCCACGGCAGCCAGGAAAACAGTCTTCCCAGGCAAAATACAGACAAGGGAAGCACCACAGAGGCGTCAGCCCTGCTGCCGCTCAGGGGCCGAGGGGCAGCTGCCCAAACGGAGCTGCCAGCTGTGGAGCAAGCCCTGGCTGGAGGGAATTAAAAGGGAACAAACCCTGCGAACAGCGCTGGTCAATCAAAAGTTGCACACTCGTAAAATGGGGGAGCTTTACTTTTACTGCAGGGTGAAAGCAGAAAGTTTATCCTGCCCGCGAGGCGCCTCGGAAGGCCGGGATGCGCTGCCCGTGCATCCGCGGCCGGGGGGGCCCGGCAGCCGCCCCGCCCCGGTTCCGCATTTCCCGAGCCCACGGCCAGCGCAGCCTTGCCCGGGACGAGGGCAGCCCCTTCCGCACCGCCCCGGGCCCCAGCGCTGCCTGGCCCGGCAGGGCAAGTCCGGGCCGAGCGGCGAAGAGCTGCGAGAGCCACAGCCGTCCCCACCGCGCCAGCGCCGCCAGCCGCCCGGGCGCAGCGGCATCGCCCACTCCGCCCCTACCTTGGTCCCTCGGGGGCTCCATGGCGGCCCCGCGCCCGTCCCAGCGCCCGTCGCCGCTGCCCCGGCTCGGTTTGCTTTGGCTCGGCTCGGCGCCCGCCCCCGCCGGCGCCTGGGTGGCAGCGGAGGCACCGCCCGTGCCCGCGGGGCGGGGCCGGCTCCCGTCACTCAGCTGCGCGTCCCGCCCAGGTGAGCGAGCGCCGCCCGGCCCGGCCCGACCCGGCACAGGTGAGCGAGCACCGCCCGCACAGGTGAGCCTCCCCCGAGCCTGGCCCTCGGCCAGACCCTCATCGGCTCTGTCCTAGACCCGGGGCAGCCCCTGGCTCTGCTGTGCTGCTGCACCTCGGCTTGTGCTGGCTGACGCTGCGTGGCACCGGCCCGGTGCGGAGAGGCATAACCAACCTGGTTGCGACGGGCAGGAGGAAGCTACCACCGAAGAGAACCGGTTCACAGAATCTGTTAGCTTGGATAAGATCTCTGAGGTCATCGAGTCCAACCTATGACCAAACACCAGCTTGTCAACTAGGCCAGAGCACTAAGTGCCAAATCCAATCTTTGCTTAAACACTTCCAGGGACGGTGACTCCACCACTTTCCTGAGCAGCCCATTCCCACGTCTAATCCTCTTTTCAGTGAAAAAGTTCTTCTTAATGTCTAACCTAAACTACCCCGAGCATATTGCCTGGGGCAAGAGGCAGATTTCCATCTGGCTACAACCTCCTTTCAGGTAGCTGTAGAGAGTGATCAGATCACCTCTGAGCCTCCCTTTCTCCAGGCTAAACAACCCCAACTTCTTCAGCCATTCCTCACAAGGCTAGTGCTCCAGACCCTTCAGCAGCTTTCGTCCTTCTCTGGATATGCCCCAGCACCTTTGTGCAGCTGTGGAATCTTCTTTCTGTTTGTATATCCACCTGCACAAATTGTGCTGCATTACAGAAGTTAAACTGTGATTTTATTCTCACTTTAGAGATTGCCCCGCAAGACTCACTAGCATTTTCACCAGGCAAGCTGATGGTCGTGGCTGCCTTAAAGAGACTTAAACCAACAACTGTTCTAGCTGCAATCCTAGCTGCAGTCACGGCTCTTTCTATTAAAATATCATTAAGTGCAGAGTTTTCATTATGCACTTTGACCGGCAGGCTGCCTTACCGAGAATATTAAGCTACCAAATATATCTTTGCTTCACTCTTTTCAAATCCCTGGCCTTGACATCTATGGATTTGATTGTTTGAAAAGATCAATGTTTGTGCAGAATGAGCAGCAAGGCCTCCATGGCAGGGCTGTGTGAATAGCCAAATTGTCCCCAGCGTTCAGCATTCACAGTCACATGCTAAAGCAGGAGCACAATAGAGAGTCATGAGGTGCCAACTCAGAATGTCCTTGCTTTGGATAACAAACAGCAGCAGCAAATCCAGGTAGTTTTCAACCCACAAGGCAGCTGAGGAATGCGAGCCTTTGCTAGGGAAAAGAAAAGCATGTTCATATTCTAGGATATGCATAGTTGCAGCAGGAGGTTGTTAGAGTGGTGGCATGAAAATAGGAAGTCAGAATATACCCTTCATGTTTATATTTTTTTCCCAAATATATGACTCTCAACACAAACTCATCCCGCATATTTCAGATATGTTTTATGACTGTTTCAAAAAATAAATTCAAATAGATATTTGCGAGGGTACATATGCTTCTATTTTAAAAAATTGATTTTTTCCTCCAGGGTACTCCACTTGAAGTCCCAAGCTTTCCCACTGACCAGCTGATATGTGATACATTATCTGTAATCACAGTGGAAGAATATCTGTAGCAGTAAAATTTGCCCTCCTTTGCTGGTACTTTTCACTACCAGCAGCCCTGCAGCTCTGAAATGCCCATCAAGAATCGACTTGCAGAGCAGTGAAGCTGTCAGCATCTCACTGCCTCTTGTCGGGGAAGTGATATTTCACTAGCACATCCAAAAAAAGCAAGAGCTAGCCATCAGGAAAGGACTACAGCCTGGAGAGCTGATTCAGTATCCTCTGCTAGTGACACTCCCACCAGCCCACCCGAATCTGAGCAGAGTAGAACACTGCTGATTCACTCACCACCCACCCAGCTGAGGAATGCCCTGTTCAATGCAAGTGCAGCCTGAATGCACGATCTTGTTCCCAGTTGGCTGAAATCAGTGTCTAAGCTTAGAAGTGCCCCCTTCCCAATCCTTCTGGATACTCTGCTGTTCAACTTCCCTAACAGCTGTGGCCCTCTCAAGGTAGCAATGGGGCTACATGTGATACCAGATCCCAAGCAGGTCCCCAGCTGCCCTGGCCAGAAAAATTTTAGATGCAGGAGAGACAGTCAAAACCCACCATCTCCAAATACAATGATATTTTGCCTTTTTACACATTGTCATGACTAGCAAGGAGATGGAATTGTTGTAACAAGCATCTGTTACTCAAACTGAAGCCTGTTAAAAGTTGTATGAATGTTTCCTACGGGCTTTAATTATGATCACAGAACATAAACACTTGAACTGAGAAGAAAAGCCTGGATCTGTCCTAAAGGTCCTGTTGTGTCTGTGAAAAAGTACAGAAGTCTAGGACAATGGGACCAGGGGTGTACTGAGCTCAGTGCCTGCGACTTCTTTTTTCCTCCAATCAGTTAAAAGTAAAAGCAAACACATACATGTATAGCAACCTGGTCTCGTAGAAGTCCACTTGTCCACTTTAGTGGGACTGGAACCAGATGATCTTTAAGGTCCCTTCCAACCCAAGCCATTCTGTGATTCTATAGAAGGCAAGACTATTAGAACTTGGAATCACCTAAATGCAGGACTTGAAAATATTTTGTCCTGAGTGGTACTGGGCCTGTCCTGTGCAAGGGATGTTTCTTGCTAGGGAATATGAGTAGAGCAGCAAACACAGAAACAACTGACATTATGGGTGTATGTCACATTTAATTTCCCACTCAACCCTGGAGCCTTCCCAGCGCTGTGCCATACTGATAGGCTTGGTCTCCTTCTGTGGACTCAGCCTAGTTTTAGAATACATTCCCCCTAGATCAGCTGTTTATTGAAAATAACAGGGCAGTCAGAAGTGAATAAAGGCCAAGGTGTCAAGCATAGAATGACTTAATTAAGCTAAACCTCCATTTAACTACCTCTTCTAGGCAGAGAATTAAGCCCTTAGCTCCGATCAACTTATCCCAGGCTCAGGGGAAAGGATTGCCATGGGTTAGGATCACATTCAGAACCTCCAATGGAAATGGTTCCAATGCATATTAAAATAGTTCACAGGATCAAAAGAGTGTGACATCCAATTTTAGTGAGAGAAGAGCCTTGTTGCTCAGCTAACTAAAGACACCTATAAATATTCATTATGGTGTAGCTAAGCACACCATTCTCTGGCTCACCTTGTAGCCCCTTCCTTATAACATCTGGCGAGGGCACACTCTTGCAAAGTAAAAACTCAAAAGCCCTTTAGCAGAGGACACATACACATTCTGAACCACTAACAAACCTATATTTACCATATGCCAGGTGAATATCACAGAGGTATTAGTGGAAGAAAAACAGACAAGCAAGCATACTCCCTCTACATTATTGCCTGATGCACCAAGCATAACCCTGAAAGCATTTAACTGGATCAAAGTCCTGGCAGCCAAAGAGAGACATACATTGGATCAGAAATGGTATGCAATATGTCCCTCGTGAGGAAGCATTAAATGTCCCTAAAATCAGATCTGTCTATGCCAAATTAGCTGTACATTAAAAAGAGACACTGAACATGTAAGAGCCTTCTTAGGCTGGTATCATCTGATTCACAAGTCAAAGAGTTTATATTTTTGAATGATTTAGTTCTTGCTAAAACTCTTTTGTGGAAAATAAATTCTTCACACCTCTTAGTGTATACAGGTCAAGAGGATACCATGGTGCTCACTGGGATAGATAAGCAGATGCCTAATGGGATTCTAAAATCCCATAGGCTCCTGCCCCACCACAAGAAAAGTGCAGCACGTTGCTGAAAATATCTGGAATGCCTTTCCACCTCTTTAAATGCCTGCGTGTCTCCAAGTCCAAGGCCACTTTTGAAACCAATGCTGAACACTCTGCATTTCTAAGCATTTGAGTGAGAACACACTGAGGCCAGGGCTGTTAGTGCTGCCTCCAAAAGAACTTGGAGGTCTTCAGCTGAGCTGACCACCATAGAGAATCCTCCACGAGCACTGCACAGTGGTCAGCTAGCTGTGAGGCTGTTATTTGTGTTGGGTCCAATTCCAAAATCCTTACAGGAGCTAAACTTTCCATCAAAGGACAAAGTTTCTACTGCCTACATGAGTTTGTTTCCTGTGACTAATCTGACTGGGTGCATGCAAAAGACTGGGAATTTGTGCCTCCCACCTATAGCAGCTTTTGGCACCCACTGTGTACAGCTGCTAGCAAATGTGGGGTGAAAGAAATTGGGGTGGGAAGTAAAAGTTTTAAATAAATAAATAAATAAAACCCCATGTTAAATCTGCTACAGAGGCACTAGAGGGAGGGCTAGAGCACCACATGAGTTTGGAATTTGTATTTCTTGGTTATTTCATTATTTCCCAATGAAGGAGGAGTACCTCCATGCTTATTTTAATTAAGTCCCCAAATCTCCTAACACATCTTATTTTGCATGAGATACATACAAGAAATTGAGCATAGATTTACACACAGATGCACAAATGCTGTAAATGTGTATCTAGAAATACCTCATATTTCTCTTTGCCCCCTCTTCCCACCCCTGCTACTTTCACTTGTGAGCAGAAGAAATGTCTCTAACTTCTCATTACCTATTTATCTTGTACCACAAATATCTTTGATAACGTTTGCTCAATTATAGCTCTAGGAAGGTTATGATAAAGTGTTCTCAAGCCTCCTAGCTGTTTCCAGTTATGACATAAATATATTGATTGGTGAGCACAATCTTTTCTTTTTACCATGTGTCATCATCTACAGTAAGATTTATTGCTGTAGTAAATACACTGTAGATAAAGCCTTAGCTAAACTATGTCCATGTCAATTAACTGCTGCTAATTAGTTAGTCACAATTATTCTATTTCAGAAAATAGAATAAATGGAACATTTTCACATTCTAAAATTGATATTGGGAATAAAATGAGGTCATATCTTCAGTAATTCATTACTAAATTATTTTTAAGGCTGCAGCACTGTACAGTTACTATGTGGTAATTAAGAACCAGAGGATCTAGGTTTAAATTGTAGTTAACTTTGAGTATGCTCTTGTGAGATGACTATATACTAGCAGGTCCACTTTATTACTGGTAAACCAAACAAGTATTATTCATTATTTTTTAGAAGCAGACAGAAAAAAAAAGAAAAGCAGAACTGGGGCCAGAAAAAATATGTAGGAGTGCAATTACAAGGTTACAAGGGGAAAAAAAGCAATGATGCAATTAACTAAAATTGCTGCAAATTGTTTATGTATTTTACAGGCAGAAGAGGACTAATGGGAAAGCCTGCTTGCTTGCATAACAGAAGCCTTTTGAATTCCCTCCGACATTTTTTCCTTACCCATTTTACAAATAAGAAGTCAAGGCTCATAGTTCCTCGATAATTGAGGAGACATAATCTGTGTTTCAGGCTTCTGAGTATATAGCTGTTTTCATTGAAAAGGCATTCCACTGAACTAGACAATGTAAAGTGAAAAAAAAGAGCAACAAATTAGACTATAAACACTGAGATTAAGCTTTCATTCCTCTCATTAATATTTTATTAGTAACACTGTCAACTCCCTGCTGCCATTATTATAGTGAGTAGGCAGTTCCATCACAGTCTCACTTAGAAATGTTTCCAATAAGAGATGCACAAGTCAGGTAAGTTAGTTTTAGTCTCATGTAAGTTAGTTTTTCCTCCAGACTGTTGTGAAGCCAACTATGTCTTAACCTAGTTCCTACTGATCTTATAAAGCTCGCTTTGAAACTCCTTGCAAAAAGCATGCCTTGAAATTTCCCTAGAGAAGACAGCCCATACTTCCAATTCCAGCCACAACAAAATAGATAAAGCAAGTCTCCTCCCTTCTTTTCCCACAATATACCTATTTGTTTAAAAACACCACAGAGTTTATCCAGTTTCTCAGAGCCTAAACCTCCACCAGAACTTTTCAAAAATGAGGCAGCACTTCCCTGCCCGTCAGCAGCAAGGAGGCACAGATGTGGTTCTGTGAATTTAGACACCAACCAGCCCCCCAGTTCAAGTGGGTTCCAGTTTTTTTTTTTTCCCCTTCAAACAGAAAATTACTCTACTCATTTCATTTGCAATAGCCTGTAGGTTTTGTGTCTGAATTATACATCGCTGCATGTGATAAATGCAAGCAATAAAGGCATTGTTGTTTGTCCATTAATTCACTGAGGTTTTTACATGTAAGCTGTGATAAAGACACACTGCTGGCTGATGGCAAGCAGTGCATGTGCAGTTACCTGCCCACTAACCCAAGGAGAATTTATGCCTCTTAAAGCAGTACCCTGCCCTCCTACAGCACTAGCTGGGCCACATATAGATGTTTATGCCTTCATTCCAAATTTATATCTCTCAGCTCCTTCTTGACCTCAGGTTGTCCTCATTTCATGCTTTGAGAATTTCAGTCTCAGTCCTCACTGCAGCAGCAGCTCCCCAAATCAATATATAAATGTGAACTGGGTGAATAACTGTGAAGCTTCTGTGTCTCAGAAATCCCCCCTACTCGCCCTAAACTGTATTTTTTCATTACACATTCTTCATTCCCATTACTTCACTAAATAAATAGTCTGAGTTTTTCATATGAATCTGACTAACCGCTAGACTTGGTTTCAGTACAGATTCTGTCTCCTTCATGGTAGCAGAGGCTGTTGTGTGCACTTGGCAAGATGGCTTTCCTTGGTTACTTTAGGGGAAAGTCATTCCAGCCACGTCGATGTACCTACCCCACTGCAGGGCAGGACCCCACAAAGCAACCCAGAATTTTGGTCGCAGCCCTGTGCTTTTAAATTTCTTCTGGGTGGGTCCATTGAACTCCTGACTCGAAGCAGGGACGTGCTACACATAATGACACTCACTTCGCACTGCAGTAAGGGGTGCTACAAGGGCAAACTCCTAATCTATTCTGTAAAGCCCTGGGAGAATGCAAAACACAACAGGAGGTTTGAGGAAACAGCTGATTGCCTGTTCTTCCTTCTTCTGATGAAAGGATTTGTTGTACTCCCTTTCACTTAAAACCAGAAATCGGTGCTTGACAGCCTCCATACACTCACAGACATCTCTAGGTGCTGTAGTTCAAAGGCATAAAAGAGTGTGTAAGTTCAAAAGCTGTAAGGCAGCATGTCCTGCAATTCACAGGTTCATGATAATTAATCATTTAATCAAGGTCTTCAGAGGAGCTTTATGAGCAATATGTTTGTTTTGCTGAAGGAAACAAGCATGTGAAGGGTTTTGTTGCTCAGCTTGGAGTCAGACCTTGCTTTTCTTTGTGAAAAAGTAATATTTGTGGCTGTTGTCTCTGAATTTATATCTCGTGTGATAATGGTACTTAATGGTATCTTCAGTCTGCATTCATCTTACTGTATTCTCTACTGCTGTCAACATAAAGCAGCCTATTACAAGGCCCACAGTTTCTTTTGCAGCTCTTATATGGTTTATCCTTAGGGTTAATAAAGTAAATCACTATGTGGCTCTGTCTCCAGTCAATTTCAGCGTTAAGAGAAAATATCACAGATAACACAGTTAATTCTCTTCTTCTGTGTACCTCTGGCTGTGTACAGCCAGAGTCAACTCACTGGTGTGCAGTTTTCACTGTTATCAAAACAGAAAATGAAAGGGGAGTTTAGCATGCACCATGAAGAAATTAAAGACATGCTGCACATTCTTCTTCCATATTGAGCAGAGCAGTAAAATAGAGGTTTGTCTAATTGTGAAAAAGTAGTTAACATTTGAAGATGTATCCTGTTCCTGTGAGGAAGCTTGATTTTGTGCAGAGTATTTCTTTCAAAATGGAGTCTCCAAGTGCCTTGCAGTATTAAATATGTCAGCTGAAGAACTAAATAATAAATAAGGGCAGGGGAAGACAGAGCTTTTAGAAAAGCTTCCTCTAAGTGGTCATTTCTTTCATATTTAAAGAGGATGTACACAGCTTCCGTCAGCCCTGCCCATCACCCTCCCCGAAGAAAAACCCAAAGCAACAATCCTCTCAAACTGGCTGATGGCAACTACTCCACCTATTTACACACTCCATCTCTCTGCACAAAAGTGCACACAATAAGAGAAGGTGTGGATCTTTAGGAAGTCACTTTCCACATGGATGATTCCCTTGGCTTTTACTTGCCTTAACTGCATGACTCTTCCAGCGACCCATTTTTGTGGCAGCTGCCACCTCACTGCCATTGTGCTGTCTCACTGTCCTCAGACAACATTTGGAAGGTTCATGTAATTATTTATCAAGCCAAGGAAAACGCCAGAACCCTCCATGTGATGTTTGTGCAGAGCAGAGATCCAGAGCACCTCCAGGCTCTATGCAATGTATTTTTACAGGGGCTGTGGTTCAGCAGTCTGGTCTGCTGACAGTGAATTCCCTCCTTGCTTCTTCATGCACTGCCTGCAGCTTCCCAGCCTGCAAGTGCTATGGATCCCTCACCCCCATCAGAACAGGGGGAAAGGAGAGACCAGCAGACCAGAGAGCAAAACCAGCCCTTAACACAGCAGCTGGAGGAAGACATTCCGAGGTGGCATTGCCAGAGACAAAAAAAGACAAAGCTCTAACAGCTCTCCTTTCTCATGAAGCTTCTTTACATGGCTTGTCTTTATTTACCTTGTCTTTGCTTCTTTGTAGTCAACAGAAATATAAATACTAAAAGGACTTGGCAAGAATGTACCCTTTCACAGCCTTAATAAATGTATGTGTGCTGGGCATGCAGGCAGTGGTAAGTGGCCAGAATCCAGCCTCCTTGTTGCCACTGTTGAAGAAAAGATAAAGTCTCCAAAATCATGGAAATGGTTTTTAGAATAGCATTTGATATAATTCTGTTCTTTTAACTTTCGTTTCCCATCAAGAACCTTGAGGGAGCTTCATACCTCAGACTCACCTTTTTGCCTTCTGAGCAGTTCTAATGACATAGTGCTCATCTAGATCATGTGCTAGCTGGGGTCAAAACAGCTTAGTCAATGCTACTTCCCAAAGAAAAGAAGAAAAATGAAGGTGAATGCCATGCATAATTAAGAACTAGGAGACAGTGAGACTTAGGGAAAAAACACCAAATATTATGTTTACCTCAAGCTGCAAGACTTGCTCACCGCAAATCTGATGTCTTGTGCTCAGAACTCATTTTCCAAACCCATTAGTTACTATTTTTATATCACTCCTAGAAGCTTATTACTATTATCTCTACTTGCAAAACAATGCCAAATTCAAACAGGAATGCATTTTGCAGGCCCAGTCAATCACATTGCATCTTTAGTTGTGGTGTTGTGATAAACAGAGACATTTTTGTTTATTGTTATTAATTTTTTATTAGTGTATATATATACACTCTTATGCAAAGCTTTAGAGCACAAAGCTCTTATGAGGAGCAGCTGAGGAAACTGAGGTTGTTTATCCTGGAGAAAAGGAGGCTCAGAAAGGGTCTTATCACTCAACTTTCTCTGCCTGAAAGGAGGTAGCAGTGAGTGTTTTATCCCAATTAACAAATGACAGGATGAAAAGAAGTGGTGTCAAGATGCACCAGGAGTGGTTTGGATTGATTATTAAGAAAAATTTCTTCACTGAAAGGGCTATGAAGCATTGGAACAGGCTGCCCAAGAAAGTGACTGATTCATTATTCCTGGAGGTATTTAAAAAATGGGCAGATGTATTACTTCAGGACTCTGTTTAGTGGTGAACTTGGTGATGTTAGGGTAGTGATTGGGCTTGATTATCTTAAGGCTCTTTTCCAATCTAAATAATTCTGTGATCCTGTTCCTGTGTAACTCTCTTGCTGTCCATCACCCTGTAGTGTCAAGGCAGGCAGAAGGACCTGCTGTGCTAATCACTGCAGCTACTCCAGGCCAGCTCTGCAGTACCCAACTCTGGAATTTTCAGTAATGTGGCTGCAGAGAGGGGAATTGACCTGCAGGTTGTAATCCACCTATGGGGCAGCAGAAATATAGACTGCAGGTGAGCCCTGGGCTTGCACAGCTACACATAATCAGGTCCTGAACTAGTCAGGGCATACCTACACAAGACATGGCTTTAGTGGAGTCCAGTATGCAAAGAGGTGTCTTTGTTTGTCATAAGGTACACACTGCAATGGGAGTAGTCCAAATAATCTCCACAGAGTATATTTCAGCTCAGTTCAGAGCTGATAATCTCCACAGAGCGTGTCACAATTGAGTTCAGAGCTGAGTTTATAATGCAGACCAATCTGACAGCACTCATTCACGTGGAAAATGGAGTCAAAATACTGGTTCTAAATATTTGTTTAGATTTTGAGATATCAATCTGGAAGATAACACCTCTCTCATATAGCTTGAGAATTCATGTGTCCTGTGCCCAGGAGCTCAGGAACTCCAATAGGAGGAGGGGATTTGAGCTTCAGGGGCCCCATTCCCTTCTCTTTCAACTGGTGTGGTATTCTTACAGCAAAGATTGCAGGGCAGAGACCTTTTGCTTATATGACATTGCTTTGCTAGAACATCATGAGGGTATTTACATGTGACATCATGTGACAGCTGAATAATGCTTTTAATAAAAACATATCCCAGTCACTGTCTTCAGCCTGCTGACTCTGCTTTTCATAACATGTTTTATCAGTGTCAGAAGGCTATAAATGGCACTGAAGCAAAGTGCTAATATTGGTCCTCGAGCCTCTGATCTACATAATGGGAAAATATTAACACAGAGATATTAACACAAGATATTTCTTGTTCTAAACTTGCAAGGGTTTTAACTCAACTGAAGGGTTTAGAAAATGTGAACAGATTTTTCAACCAGCGTGAATCAGTATAGCTGATATTGACTTCAGCTTAGACAAGTGACTTCTACTGAGGATACAACATAAATATTGACAAATCTACTATTATTCACTGGAAATAATGAGCTGGGCAGAAACAGCTTCAGCATGTGGCGACACAGAGCAATTCAGTTTCACTTGGGTTTTGAATTGAAGGCAATTTTAGAGAATGTGGTTAAATCGTTCTCTGGAAAGCCCTAAAATGAGCCAGAGTGCTGTGAGGAGCACAGTTCTGCTCCCTGGCAGCACAGCCAGCAAAGCTGAGCCCTCACCAACAAGGACGTGGGGTGCTGAGGAGCCAGGACAGGATCAGGTCCAGGGCAGCAACCAGCACCAGGCACGGATGAGGGGTCACCAAACAAGTCTGTAGCAGCAGGACATGTACAAGGGTGAGTCAGGAGTCTGCTCTGGGGGAGCTGGATCAGGGTCAGAAGCACAGCAGCAGCAGCAGGGGCACAGGCATCACTGCAGCAGTGCAGCACAGGTGGGGCTAGGGCTAAAGGCTCAGCTAAAATCAGCTCCCAGGGGGCAGGAGGACAGGCCTGTGCTGCTGTTTCTTCACAGCAGCCCTTATCACTGGAGACTGGTTGACTTTGGATATAGCCAGCTATGCTCCAGAAGGGGATTTGCCCAGGGTCTTGGCAAAGAGGTTCCATTTTTTCATCCCTTTTGAGAAACATAATTTTCCCCACCTTCTCCTACTCTTTTTGACAGATGTCAGTCAGAACTGCATGTCATTAGTATAAATTAAAATTTTCACAAGTCTTCAGCAGGCTAATTGTTGAGTGACTGCACAATAAAAGAAGAAAGCAAGTGTATTTTAATTTTAAGAACACATCTGGGGTATTAGAAGACACGTTTAGATAGAAGAAGAGCTTTTTAACATACTGCTTGCTCTTTCATGGAGTATGAAAACCAGGGGGAGTTATCTCTGTAAATAAAGTAGTCCATCTGGAGGAACTAGTCCATCCCTGGTGAAAGATTACACAAAATACACATTATTGCTACTATTGTTCCCACTACTAAGCACATCTACAGCTTTGAGGGAATCATGCTGTAAATGTGACTTTAATGTCAATTAAAAACAGATATCTCAGGTAGGCTTGAAGTAGATGGGCAGCCTGGCAGCTTCCCTTGCCAGGAGCAGCTCTGCACACCAATGCTGGGTCTGGATCCAGCAGCACCAGATGAAAGTGCATATGGACCAAGCTCTCCTTCCTCATTCTTCTCTACAAATGTTGATAGCTCTGAAAAGAGAAAATGTCTGATTAATGTGGTTGCTTTAATTTTATTAATCCCATGCTATGTACAGGCATAAATATTGTGGTGATAAGAAGCAGTAATGGGCAGAGAGCCAGAGAGGGGACATGTGGACCAATTACAGTATTAAGTATACAAACTTTTCAGTGCTTGTCATATTAATTAAATATTTGGAGGTGAGCAGTCACGTGTTGGAGATGGAGCATATGTTAGGTTTAAAGAAAGGGAAAATTAGAGAGTGTGCAGAGTCAGACAGGAAAATCCTGCCCAGAGATTAATTCTGATGTTTCATAGGACTCCTCACTGGTGGAGTAACTTCCCAGTGTCTGCCTTGGGAAGAGGGAACTGCCTGCCTGCTTGTGGAGGCGAGCAATTTCCTGCTGAACCAGCAGGAATATAATATCATTTATCTGCTTCTGAGGAGGGAAAGAGACATTTACAGGGACCAGATCCCACCAGAGAGCAGCAGTGCTTGAAGCAACCACTGACAGATAATTTGGACTTGAAATGACTGAATGTCCAGGGCTCTTCTTTTCTAGACATAGCAGTGGATATATGGTTTGTGATGGAATGGGAGATCAAGCAAACTAGGACATTTTCCCCATCTTCACTCAACACATTGCTAAGATCTAACAATAGACCCCCAAAGAAGCTTTTTCTCAGCAGCAGCTGGCACAAGCTGAAGCCTGGATGCTGCTGTCCAGTGTTCAGGACCTCCAGAGATCCCACATCTGTGTAAGTCAAGATCAGTATTTGGTACAAGCTGGCTTTTTCTGTGGGGCAGGAGGGAACTGCAAAGTTTTAGCTGTGAAGTAATACAGCTCAGGAGCATTTCAGGAATAAATATTTGAAAAGTTACATAAAATGATGCATGCAAGAGTGTCCAATCATTCGACTTTGGACATTTATTGAGTTAGGCCTGTATTTCTATGTGGAAAGCCTAAAAACCTGACTACGTTTATTTATTGATCTAGCAGCTTTCATTCCATGAGTTGGAAAATTGCTGTGGGAAATGAGCAGCTTGAACTTTTCTGAACACCCACATATTGGTTGCTCTGAGCAAGATCTAAGTATGGCAAGGAGGCTTGCCACTGCTGCAATCTCACATACAGAATATGTGAAGGGAAAAAAAAGGCAAAAATATGTGTGGCAGGAATTTTTCACAATTAGGCAACTTCGAAATAGACTGGCCTTGAATTTGCCAGAATGGAGAATCAAATGGATTTAGTAAAAGGCAAATAATTCACAATAATAGTAGCCCATGTTTCCACTTTCACCCAGAAAAGATGTTTTTTCTAGCTCATTGCAGGAAAAAATGGTCCTGAAGTAAGAAAAAAGGGAGAGGGGAAGCAAAGCTCTTATTGGTAAAGCTGATGTAGATGCTGCTCTGGCTTGCAGATGGATACTTTGCTCCAAAACTCTCAGAGCTAATCTGGCCAAGAGCTCACTTTGACTAACTCGTGAGGAATTCCAAAGAAACCAGCTCTTGATTAAATTCAGGGGAATAATCTCATGCTTTGAACATGACCTATTCTATTCTGGGTGTCCTGCATTCCTTACTCTGGGTTACAGGAAGATAAAGTTGCTTCTTCAAGCTCTTGGAAAGAGGATTGACATGGGATGAAGGCAAATCTTGCAGAAAGGCTCCAGGGACCAAATGTCAGGCCACCAGCTCTTCTGTTGAAGAGAACTAAAAGAAGAAGACATCCCAGGCAAATGATTATTAAGGAGTAACGATTTATTCAAGCCACTGAACTGATTCCTGACTGCAGGAATTCCTCTCTTTACTTGACCTGAATACACATGTATTCCTTCTTTGAATATTTTATGCTGTTCTGGCTTGTAGCATGCATTCCACTGGTGTGCCCTGGTTTGAATGTTGCTTTCTTATGTCATTTGGAACAGTCTCAAGAAAGAAAAGATAAGAAAAATGGTTTTAAAGGAAAAAAACCTTAGCAAAATGAGCATTTTCATCCCTAGTATCTGGGGCAACAGATGGGGTGGTGGAAAATATGTCTGCAGGGCAAAATTCTGCTCTGATGACTCTTGTGCCCACCAGAGACAGTTCTAATTTAAAGCACTGAGGATCATGCACTTTGGAGCTACACTTTGTTAATTTATTATCCCTCACCTTAATCTGGTGTTTAAATCATTACAGCAGGCAAGTGTGTAGCAACAACTGTAGATTGCTCTGTCCTAGCAAGCAAGCAGAGTTAGATCAGGAAGTTCAAACATGAAAGAACTTTTACATGTCAGTTTAAAAAGCTCACACATTTTCTATGTAAAATATCACATCAGCCCACTAGCAATCTTTCAGACAAAAGGTGGAAACAAAATGGAGAGAGGAAGTTTGATAAATAAACTATTTTCAGTATCTATTCTCTAAGAATTTGTCAGAATGACATAAAGTGGTTCAGAATTTTTGGCCAGCCACTTTGCAAGTGATAACACTGAGTCAAAAAGAGACAGTTTTTTTTGTTTGATTGGTTTTGGTTTTAATAACTCTATGCTGCATTGGCATGCAGAGTGATTAAGCCTTCCCTTGCCATTCAACACACAAATGGCCAGAAATCAGCATCTCCATCATGAGTTTCACTTCTTCCTGGATTAGGTTTCTGCCATGTATCAGTGGGCTCACCCCTCTAGGAGCATTAAGCATTTACATTAATCAGCTAAAAGAGGCAATGTGAATTACCCTTGAGTTGTTCCCTATTTAGGTACTGTCTGTGAGGATTCATACTTTTCATGTCTTGAACAGGACTTTTATCTCTGGTTCCAAGCAAGGTGTATCTACAGACATGGAAAACTGGCCCAGAGGTCACATGGGGATCTCAGAAAAGCCTGCAAAACCTGTTCTTCTAGATGCCTACTTGCAGATACTGGAACTGTGGAACAATAAAGCAACGTGAATAAGTGACTGGGTCTTCAGATAGAATTATACTGTAAGAAAACACTGCCTTGCTCAGGGAATTGTTCTTGGGTGTTTCCTGCAACGTGTGAGGAATCGAAAACACTGAGAACTGCAGAATCATCTTTGTGCACAGCTGGTGTGCAGCCACGTACAGAATTTCTTTCAGTTTATGTAGCACGTAGGCTGTGTCCACCTATAGGAGGATATATCAGCTACCCACACGGTGCCCAGGGTGGACAAATTATCATCCATATTGAAAAGACTTTCCTCCTCCTTTGGGGAAGATGAAAACAGGAGCTCCTGCAACACAGTGTGCACAAAAGAAGTATTTCACAGAGGTACGGATCAATAAATGATGAATTGCTCTGGGCATATCTCAGCCACAGCAACTGTGCTCATCTGATGGGAAAGCTTTGCTTCACATCAGTGAAAGCAGCAGGGACAAAGTGTGTGGGTGCCATGCAGAAAGGCTGAGCAGAGGCATGTAGTAGAGAGCAAAATAAGTAGAAAATGGGAAATGTTCAAGAACGTTAGCCCATGATGATGATAATAATAACTAATAATAGTCAAAAAGCCTGCTTACACATAAGGCTTACTAACTGTTCTAGGGTAGGTGTGATAATGAGTAGAGAGCAGCATAAATTGTCCAAAGTACCTAAAAAATTATGGTTTATTTCTGGGCTTTGGGCACCACTGGTATAATACCTACAAAACCATTTATTTGTCTCAGTCTATGTGCTAGAAATTCCAGGCCTAAGGGTTTAAAAAATCACTTGCTTCTTCATTTCAAAAAATCTCAGACCATTACCATTGATTTAACCATATACTTGTGTATAGCTGATGCAGACATTCCTTTATATCCCCATAACGACTTCCTAACTTTTCATCTTCAGTTGATGGGCACCTCTTCACAGGTCGCTGACTGATTCAACTAGGTTCTAGGCTAAAAAATTACAAGATTGCATTGCCACTAAGTCTTCACTCTGCAGTCCCTTTATGCAGATGTTTGGAGCAAGAGTAGCATCCAGTGGTCAAAATGTTAATTACATTCTATGAGGGCATTGCATGCTCGAAGTATCTTAGCAGCTCTTAACAGCTTGCCTTAAGCAGGTGAGCAGAAGCCTTGAAAATTCAGGCTGTGCTTACATTGCACAAAGGAAACCAACGCAGACTAACACATCTGTCTTTCTACAAGGTTGGTGCGTGTTTTTCCTGCTCATGCCAAGTGAGATCTATTAAGTTTGTAGATTCTAAAACTGAGGAATGGGTGGATGGATGGGTGGATGGATGGATGGATGGATGTTGCTGCACATGGATACCATGCACCAGGTCATGTTCTAAGGAAGGAAGGAGGAAGGCACTGTGACATCTGTGGAATAAAGTCTTGAGCACAGGACACTGCAGAGCAGCAGTGCTTGCAGTGCTGTCACTTGTCCTTGGCTCAAAGACCTCAGGCACCATGCACAGCTGAAAGCAGCAGACCTCTGTCCTGGAAATAGGATGGCAGCACTGCAGGGAGGAATAGGTGGAGTTTGACTCATAATCAAGGGAGATAGGAGAGGGCACCTTATCGGTGAGGGGACCCAGTTGGTGCTGTGGAGGTGGAATCTGTCTTCCTCCTCCACAAATGCTCTTTATCTCCACCTTGCCTGGGGAGTAGAAATAGGGATGAAAGGTGAGTCACACACTGAGAGGACAAGCCTTGCTTGTGCTTTGTGGACTACAAGAAAAAAGTGACCTCAGATAAAGGCTCTGCATGTGCTCAAGGGCATGGAGAAAGGAGATGAGTTTCTTATTCTCAGTCAGGAGGAGAGGCTTCATTAATCAAACTGCAAGTGAGGGAGCTGCCAGGTGTTCATGGGGGAGCACTGGGTTTAATCCTCCTAGAAATGCAGGTACCAGCCAGGGAACACTGTCCTAAAGGAAAACAAGGCTGTGGAGACTACCAGACTAGGATGTCAGAAATTCAGCAAGCGGTAGCTTAGGTTAAATAACTAGTTTTTCCCCCAGAACTGCAATAAATGATAAAAATTAAAATAAATTAATAAATAAGAAGCTGGTTTTAGAAAGTTCACCATTCATGTTTTTGTGCCGTGTCAGCATCACAGATGAAGGATCCCAGGAGCAAACCTGGCTGCAGCTTTATAGGTGTGCACAGAGCTCTACCTTTGCTGGACAAAGTGCTCTGGTCTCCACAGAACCAAGAGACTTGTTTTGCTGCATTTCTGTGGCCTTTCAGTGCACCATTACTCTGTGACCTTGAGGCAGTAAAACTTGTCTGGGGCAGTTAATGATTATTCTCCCTGCTCCCCTGCAAACATTAGCCAAGGTAGAGGAGAGCCAGCTGCAAGGGCTGCCTCACTTTCTTTTCCTTCTTCCTTTCCTAATTGCAGAAATGCTGCAGCTCTAATGCAGAACACCACACTTGCCCAAAGTGCTGGAGAGAGGAATTCTCCTTCACCATCTTTCCTGCTGTGTGTGTCTCCCCACAAAAATATTGTGAAAAGGTCAGGTACTGAGGCATATACAGGGAGAGTTCACCCCAAGGGCAAGAATGTTACTTAATTCCAGGCTGCCTTGCATGCCTGGGTGGCTGTGTTTTCAAAATCATTTCCTTCAGGTTCACACTATCTGATGTGAAATGGAGCACCCCATTAGAAAAACCTTTTGTAGAAGACCTTTTCACTGCTTTCCTAGGGATGCATTTTGGATTTTCCATCATGTATGTGCTTGGTGTAATGCTGTCTCTGTGCTATGCTGAGCTCTGCATGCTGCAGGATTGCTCAGCAAGGTTGGTTGGAGTACCTGGCAGAGGCAACGTCACACCATTTTATGGGACAAATTTAAGGACTCTCCTCTCCCCACCCCACCTGACTCAGGTAGGCTGTGACACCCGTGCTGCCAGCAGTGGTAGCTCTACATGCTGTGATGGTGTCAGGGCTCTAAATGCCACTGCTTGTGTCTCAAGATATCTCAGGTACTTTCTCCAAGGGAGAATGAAAATCATAGAACAGGTAGGTGTTGAGTACAGGGCCATGTGAGCCTCCAGCATTTGGGCTTGTCCTCACACTGTGGGAGCCCAAAGCACCATAACCCCTTCTGTCTGATGCATGGTAACCAAACCAGCCTTGTCCTGAGATAAGAGTAGACTATCCTTTCCTGCAGAAAGCAATAAAGCCTTCTACTGCCTCACAGAGCAACATTTGTTTACCTCTCCTCCCTGAAGACAAGACTGAAAGTGCCTGGGAAGATGAGCTGGACACAGCATGTATGAACAAGAAGATTAAGAGAGCAGACTAGTACCTGTTTCAGGTCATAGTTTGCACTGCATCCTGCACAGCACACAGGGAAGCAAGGGAGAGGACTTTGCCTTAGCTGGGACACGAAGACTCAGTGATTTTCCAGAGGTTCTGATTTCCCTCCCGAAAACCTGACCACATGGGACACATTATATGGGATGCATATACCTCATTGTTGCACTACATTTGATTACATTACAAGCTCTCAGTGCAGCCTGTTGTGCTTCTGGTGGCCTGTGGGGTATGAGACCAAGGTAGGATCATAATCCATACAAAGGCTGTCCTGAAAATGCCTCGTGAATTCTCCATGAGAAACACAAAGTGTTCATAGAAATATGGAATGCAATTAAAGTATCCCCAAAATGCACATACTAAAAAAAAAGCAAACAGCAGTAAATATAATAACATGTACACTGTGGAGATGTTTAAAGTACTGAATAAAAGTCATTTACATTGAGACCATGTAAGTTTGGGAGAGGGCTCACTGTCACAGTGGGCACATTTTCTCTTTGAGGCTGCTCAGAGCTCTCTTGTGCCAGGAGCAGCGTGGCTCTGAGGGGTACCAAGAGTTGGCTCATTCCAGGTTCTTAGTTTCTGTGGTAACAGTGCTAAAAATCTGATCACATCCCATTCTGGTAAGCCACATAGCAAGGACACTGCACATATGTGTAAGACCCCAGAGGCAGCAATTCCTTTTCAGAAGTGCCTCTCAGGTTTCATAGTATGCTGATACAGGAAAGCACCCTGGCATGAGGATCTGGTATCTAATGGGCTGCATACTGGCTGAGGGCTGCTTTGCATTTTATTGATTCTTGGCAGAGGCTGTACTGGTTCTTGGCTGCAGGACTAGAAGCCTAATTAGCAGCATAAGCAAGGGAAGTCTCAGGGGTCATTTGGGTGAGAGCTGCTTGCAAAGACAGGCGAAGAGGTGCTGGGTGTTTGTGCTCTCCAAGCCTCCTTGCCTGTCAGCCACCACAGGATGTGCTCCTGTGAGCCATCATCAGAACCAGGCAGGTGCAGTGCCACTGCTCCTCACACTGCAGCCTCCTGCCCGTGTGCTCAGCCAAGGACATCTCTACCTACCTAGTAAAAAGGAAGACCTGACTGGCAATAATGAGAGCACCTTGCTACAGCCCTCTCTGAATCTGAAATACATTTTATCTCTCTTGGCCATGATCAGATTCCTCATGCGGTCATCAGTTCTGTTTTGCAAGCAGTTCCAGAATCAGAGAGGCTTTTGACTTTGCTTTGCAATGTGCTTGTTCCTTGTACTTGGCTGGTTACCAGAGTAATACCAGCAGTAAATGTAATATTACATAGAAGGGTCCCATTATCAAAAGCCTCTTAGCACGATAATATTTTCATAGAAAGCAAAATAACTTGCTAAGATTTGGGAAGCTAATAAACTAACCCAGGCTTTCTACATTGATTTCCTACAGTAATTCCCAGCACAGCCAAACAGCACAATTCACAGTTCTTTTGTCTCTGAACACATTTCAAGGCCATTTGACTAGAATGAGGTGTGGGCTTGCAGGCTGATTTGTTTAGTGTTTCTCAGCTGGTCCCATCCTCCTTTGTGTCCTTGAGCTTCTCAGCTATGGGTCTGAGATAAAGTGTGGTTTCACTCTGGGGTCTCATGCAGAAGTCCCACTGCAGGGAAGCAAGGACTGCTTTTATCTTACAACCTCTGCAAGCCCTTCTGCCAGACCCATCTTAGGCACCTGGAGATGTAACCAGAGTAACCTGGGAGTGCAAAGTGATGCAGGAAAACAACTGTAGACAAACCAAATATTATGGTTTGCAGGTGTAATACAAGTGTGTTGACTTTCTCCAAAGTAAAATTATTCCCAAACTGAAGTGCAATAAAATCTCTTGTCAGGCCTTCAATTCCGCTCATGTCAGGACACTGTTTGAATATATCTCTGCCCCTAAAATGCAGAACTCTTTGGTTCAAACAAAGCAGGTTTAAAGGTAAACCCCAAGGCCTGCAGGTGGGGCAGTAGAACCATTGCATAATAGCATCAGACCTTCCTAATACCTTCAAATTCCTGCATATCCTAAATACAGCTGGAAAATAGAGCCCCCCCTACCCATACTGGAGAGCAGCTGCAGTTTGATGAGAAATATGGTCAACTAATACTAAAGAAAGAAGAGCCAGAGGAGAAACACTAGCTGCTTATATTAAAAATCCTTTCCTGATATACTTCTAAAAAACTTGAAAGTAACATCTTATTCCTCCAAAGTTTAAATTTGTCCCTATTTGTCATGGGAATGCAGTGCAAAAGTTCTATTGCTGCTTGTGATTCAAAACAAAGTGTAGTTGTTCAAAAGTTTTGAACCAGTGCAGGACTTATAATACTTGTAAAGCTGGTTCAACTAGACTGGCAGAAGGTCAAGGTCCTGCTTTTAGAACTCAGATTTGAGTGTTACCCTGCACAAAGAAGTTCTTCCTTCAAGAAGGACTCTGTGGTGCAGACTAAGGTTGCTGCTTTTGCTCTTACAGGGAGACAGTTTGTGACTGTGTGTTCTGTTAAATGTACCTGGGAGGATTTCATACCCTTCCATTTTCCAGGTCATCTGTCCCTCAGGGAAAAGAAATTAAGGGGGCAGGGGACTTAATGGCAGAGACTGATAAAATCATCGTTGATGCAGAAAATAAAAGCAAATAATAACTTCCTCTTAGAACACAAATCACAAGGCATGAAACAAAATAGCTAAAGTAGTGGAAAGTAATTCTTAACATCATTAAGCTGTAAAGCTCCTTGTCACAGGACAACAGGAGTCTGCAAAGCTGTTTTAAGTTGAGAGACGAATTGGACAAAAAAAGGAAGAAAAAGCCATCAAATACTGTTTAATATTAATCACCCCTTCTCTCTAAGGTAGTCCCAAGCTGCAAATAGCTGTAGACCAGAAAAATACTTTATATCTCTTTTTTTTTCCCCAGGGTTTTTATTCTACCTTCTGCACCTGCTGTTTTTCAGTGTTTTGCCTCATGTAAAGAAGGGATTGAAATGAGGATCAAAAGATCAAATCTTTAAAGTGATAGAATTTCTGAACTTGGACACAAAGATCCTCAACAGTAGCTGTTGTTCTCTCTCAGTGAGCAGCAGAGAAATACCCACCCCTGCACTGGCCACTGTTATCAATTTCCCCTTCTAAGATGTCCAGCTCTAAAAGTATTAAAATGTCCTATTCTCATCTCATTCCACCCAAAAAAGGGAAAAAGCTGAATTGTGGCAATGCATAGGAAATAAAAGATTTCCCAGTGTTACCTCTTTTTCATTTTCTAATTGACTGAAATATCCTAATTTCCTGAAATATGCAGCTATGTCTTCCAAGAATTGAAATCCTTTAACTGTGGTTTGGGCTATTTGGAAGAGAATAAAGACTAATGCTCATTGTCTGCACTCTTTCCCATGCCCTTGTTGCTGTGTTTGTGGAGACCTGGAGTTGAGAAGGAAGGAAAGGAAGGATGGCATTCACAGACATTCACAGCCCGGGAGCCTCCCCACCATGGGGTGCAACATGTGCAGAGAACACTGCCCAGCTCATCCCCTCAGCAAGGGCAGATGAGCAGATGTTGGAGCTGGCAGAAAAGCAGACCCAAGGGCAGTTTTCCCAGCTACCAAAGCAGGGTTATCTCCCCCATGTTCCTGCAGAGATGGAATACAACCCCACCACAGCCTCCCTCTCTCGGGGACCTGCTCCCTAGCATGGCTTAAGCAAGATGTAGCTCAAGGCAGAATTTGGCTCAGGATCTCTTTTTGTCCCTGTTCCTTTTCAAGAATAGAAGCTGTTAAATTAAATCAAACATTTTCTCCTGAATAAACAAAGCACTACATACTTTCCTTTTCTTCCAAACATACTTTTTAATTACAAGAGAAGAGGACTTGGCAACTCCAGATAAAGACAGCTCCCTGAGCAAACAAGCAAATAAAAGAGCTCCTCAGAAGGTTATCTTTATAGAAAGGACTAATTTTGAAATTAGGTTTATACGTAGAGTATCAAAATAGCAGAGAATAATGAATATTCTGAGGTTGGTAGTACCACACTTGAAAATTGAAATGTACAACTAAAATGCAGCAGGGGAGGAACTTCAAAGGATCTGATGAAGTCCACCACACAAGCCCCAGTCTTTGAAATACCACCAGATCAATAGTGCATGGGAAGAACATCAGTGTTGTATGATAAGTCTGGGATTTTTCCAGGTTCACTCTTTGCTGGTTTTTGGTTTGGGAGGGGTTTTCAGGTTTTTTTCAAGAAATCACAGATGTAGATATAGATACTTTTTGCTTTAGTTAACTCTTACAAGTCAATGAGTCTTGCTTTGCATTTTTGAAATTCAATTGAAAGTGTTCCAATGACTAGTGTTTTCTTTAAAGCATCCAGGAATTATTTGGTTGTAAGGAATTTAAAACTTTGCATCACAATAATATTTTAAAGAATAAAAATCATCTTCATATTTGAGAGAGTCTGAAAATGTGAAGTCTCAGCCACTAGAGTTAAAAATTTTACCTAAAGACACAGTATCTCATTCTATTCCTCAAAATGCATGTAGTGATTTTCAGAGCAATGAGTTTGGGGTTTTAGCCATATTTTATTTGAATTTAAAATTAAGTTATTTGCAAATTCTATTTGAAAATGAAACTTTTCCAAGAGATGAATCAAATAATAGAAATTAGAAGAATGTTTCAAAAAATGTGAAAGAAAACTTATGTTTGTTGCAGAAATTATGATATAACTCTTCCAATGTGTATTCCAAAGCACTGAATTATTTTCAAAGATAATAGAAACTCAGTTGCTCTGCCATTACAGGCAACAACATTTTCCTTCTTTAGAGAACAATATTCTCAGCTTTTTCATCAGACCAAGTTTGGAAAGCCTTTTTTGCAGTTTAAGATCAATCCTGAACACTACCAACTCAGCCAGGCTCATTCCCTTTTGGAAAAATAAACCAAATCATCACTGACTCCAGCTGCCATCATTTCCCCAAACTACTTATTGGAGGAAAAGTCTTAAAATCCTGGCAGTGAGTTCCAGTTGAGTTGTTTTTTGTTAATTGTTCAAATTAAATTCTTTATGTTTATGGGTAAGACTTTGTTTCATGAAACAGGTGAAAGCAACCAAGCAGATGATGCACTCCTGATAACAGATGCAGTAATAGAGGAGGAAAAGAAGGAAATTATTTTGGCATGTTCCAAAATGCTAGAGCAGAATTGGCACAGCAAACCACAAGATGAATTAAAACATAACACAAGCTGGTTTAAAGCTTGAAACAGTGCTTTAAAATGCTGGGGTCTGTCAAAGAGAAACAAGGAGGAAACATCAGTGAAGCTCTTTTTGAAATACTTCCAATAAGAGTGATTCTCTAATTTTGCCTGCCAGAGATAAGGAAGTATTTAATAACTTAACCCCCCTTCCCGTGAAAACTGTCACACTGTAAAATTTCCACAGACACCTAGGAAGCGTTCCTGAGGTCCCAGGAGTGGTGGCAGTGGGGCTGGGGATCCCTGGACCCTGCCAGGCAGCCAGAGGCAACGTGGGAGACTGGGCAGGAAAGAGGAATGGAAATCCTGCAGGGAGTGAGGGCAGCAGGGAGAAAGGAGAAGGAAATGTAGCAAGTCCAAATGCATTAATAAATTACATGGGTTGATATAAAGAGGGAGTAGTGCAGGCACCAACCTGCAGCTGATGTCTCTCCAGTTCCTTGTTTAAGCTCTCACTCACCTTAGGCTGAAGTATGCATTTGCTTTTACTACAGCACTTGAAATAACTAGAAGAATAAGGAACCTTGTGCTTCAGAATAATCCTTCTCTCCCCAGAATATTGTCCCTATTATATCTCCACAGTGATAGAGCTTTGATACCTCTACTGCAGGAAATCTGTGTCAATATCTCCTCCATCATTCATCCTCCCTTCATTCCTGCTAATTCTCATGCCCTGCTTTTAAGGGGCCCCTCTGCCTCAGGCTAATGCTGGGGGTTGAGTAGTGCCTGGACCAGAAGTCTATTGGCCCTGCACCTCCCTGGAGGCTCCTGGAACAGGGAAAGAAAAGGGAAAATCCTGTAGGTGCCAGCTGGACCCACTGTCTCTAGGTCAGATGGGGAGGAAACACCTGCTGACCTATGATGTACTCATCACGACTGGAAAAAAGAGAAGTGAAAAATTTCAAGAGGATCAGCAAGGTAATTGAAAAATCCCAGAGAAGATGAAGGGGGGGGGGGGAAATCAAAGCCCTAAGGGCATTCACAGCCCTGCTTGACCCTGGGCTTCCCAACCTGCCAGGGCCCAGGACTCCACATCAGCCCCCAGGCTGCCAGCTGCTGCCCCACAGCCCTCCAGCCCCCCTTGGCCATGGGTCCCACTGAGCCATGCCCACATCCCAACCTGTCCCCATCCCCAGGGATGAGCCCCCAGGTGGCTCCTGGCTGGGGTGGTAGGATAGCCCAGCCTAGTGAGTGGTGGATTATAAGGTTACCCAGTAAAGGTGACTGTTTTCACATTTTCCCTTGGGATGTGAGGAATTCTGCCATCCCAGCAGCACTGAGCTTTTTACAATTGTGCAAAGATGGACACAGCTAGTATCACCACCAGCCCCTTAACTGGCATCAATACTAGTGATGCCAGAGTGACAAACTCTACATGCCTTCTTCTCTTATTGAACTTCTTTCATAGACCTCTCTCAAGTAACTCTGACTGCTTTTCTTACAGGCAGCTCCTCACAGCACGGACTCCTTTCACTCTGCATAGCTGGCTAAACTCCAAGCTGTCCTTTCCCAGCCCCCTAACCTTGTCTGTCCCTCATACAGCATCTTCTCACCATGTCTGCCCCTCGTATGGCCACAAATCCCTTACCTCCTCACAGCACAGCCAGCAGACTCTTGATCTCAAGCTCCAACTCAAATTGCAAGTGCCTGTAACTGATAGCCAGCTAACCCACTCCTTTATATCCCCCAAACTGATTCAAACTGATTGGGCAGACACAGATGTTTCCACTTCTTGGTCCTCAGTCCAGCTGTGAGTCATTGGGAAGGATTCCCTCCTGCACTGTCCTTTCAGCCTAACTCCCCACAGGTGACCCAGACAAACGGGGGCTTTGGCCAAGTCCTTCAGGACAATCTGAAATTCAAGGGCTCAGCACTTGTCTTGCTTCTTCCCCTGTCTCCTGTTGTTCCCAGTGCTTTCCTTTCTCTCTGAACCCCTTGTCCCTTGGATCACATCTGTCCTCTGGTGACAACAAAGCTAAAAAGTCTGTCCTTTCCATTTCTTAATGGAAACAGAATTGCATTTCAGCTACACCAATGGAGCCCTAAATGTTTTTTACTCTTTTCTTCCTTATGTATCCTACAGGAATATCTTATAATGATAAGATATGAAATTCTTATCATTAACCATGCTGAAGGCAGTGCTAAAGAAGGTTTTAATATTTTTTGTTGCTTGGAAGAAACAATATGTGATGTTGTTGTAATAAAAGTGCTAGTAAATACTTCAGATGATCCATTCTAGCTGCCTGTTTACAGGCTTTTCAATAACAAGTTGAAGATGCACATGGATGGTTGTCACCCTCGGAATGACTGGGCTCTCCTCTTCATATTCTCAATTCACTGTAAATACATTCAGATGTAGCAGGATCATGTTTCCATATTGAAGCCTGACAGAGGGTGAAAGAGCAGGGATATCCAAGAGAGCACAAACACCTTCTCAAACAAGTGACTGGGCACCTCAGAAGAGGTTGCTAAAGGAATGTAAAAAGAATGCTGCTCTGTTCTATCTCTTCTTCCTTGTTTGAATTGTTCCCTCTTTCATCAGCGGTATCTCTACTCCAAATATTTTTCTTTTTAACAACACCCTTTCCATGGGCATTTTTTCCCTAAAGCCACAGTGTGCTGTCTTTGACAACAAAAGCCCTTAACTTCTGGAGGGAGGATTAGGCAAGATGCTGCTTAAATTATCCAAAGTGCTATTTCATTAGCACAGCTAATGCTGGTTTCCCTATTCAAACACACTACAAGATAACTTTCCTTATCCCTTTATATACACATAGTTTTCACAGATGCAAGTGTGTAAATAAATTTGTGTCTGTTCTTGTTTTACACTTTCAGTCACAGCTATGCTGACACAGTGATGCTGACCATTTCATGTGATGTTTAGCATGGCCTTGCTACTCTATCCCATTAATGTTTTCTTTTTTTAATTTCCTGCTTCCCAGGAGAATGCAGAGACTGGATCTCTAGCCTTCCCTGCAGTGTAAAGTGAAGTTCTTTCCCTCCCATGTTCATGTGCTCTAAAAGCAAACTTTTGCAATATTTAAAGCAAAGGTCTCAGGGAACAGACTGCAGCCTCCTCACCAGCTGTAATTAATCCCTGAAGCAGATCACATCCTGCACAATTACAAAGATGGTACAACTGGAGACCACACCTGGTGAGCACAAAGGAGCCTCAGTTAAGAATGAACAAGCAATGGAAAGGTGGTGGGTGTCTTTTATGACATCCAGAGCTGGAGGGAATGTGCACAATTCTGCCAGAGGGTTTCCAGCTATACCTTTAGGACTGACTTAAATGCTTTCCCTTTGTGTATCTATAGACATTGTACTATTTCCCTTTGGTGCCCAAGCTCTAAAAAGCTCCAGTAACTCTACAGCAAACTGCAGGGTGTAGAGGAGACATGGCCTTCATCAGTGCCTGCTGCCCAGCTTCCTCAGCAATTTGGTAGTATGTGATTTCCCACTGCAGGTGATGTCTCAACACAGCTAAAGCTTCACCATGCCCTGTCTTAGGCAGCTTTGTTATTTTCCTGCTCTCAAGCACGTTTCAATCTGCTTTTCCCTTCCCATTTCACTGTGCTCCTTTTCAAAGTGGTGCTTGTGGACAGAGAAGCTTCGAAAAGGATGAACCCGGAGCAGCAGATTCCCAGCAGAAATCAGAGGCAAAGGCTAAAGAAAAGGTAATCTATACCCTATATGTGATTAAACTACAGTGTATTCAGATTTCTGAAAGACTTTTTGAAGTGGCAAGTTTTTGAAGTGGCAGGTAGTTTAAAAGTTGACCTGCTCAGCCACAGGACTTCCAAGCAACAAGAGAAGTAGTTGAATTTGAGCTGCACATGCTATGAGAACTTCCCTAACACTTCTAATTTTCTGAAGCTGGATAAATCCTGTCAGAACTCCGTATTTGCAGAGGCTTTTGGCTTTGCACAATGATTTAACTGTATTTGCCCCTGTAAGTTTTATCTTCTCTTTGTTTGTGCAATATTTTAATGGCTTTGACTTTGTGACTTTCAGGTATCTAAAGTGCTACAGCAGATGGGAACAATAATATTTTCATTAGAAGGCATTGCCAATCTGGGTTTTAATTCAGACTTTTCCAGCTGCTGATCTGTGGTCCAGTGACTGAAATGTATGTCCAAAGCATTTTATTTTAGATGTTTTTATTGTCTTGGGCAAAAAGGATACAAATCCTACACTTTCATTTTGTGTCCATCCCTGGCCTTTGAGAGCCCAGTACAATCACAATAAAGTCTCTTTAGAAATGTAGATCCTATGTAAGGGCACACTAAAGGCCCAGCAGTGTGCCTGTTTCCTAAAGGATGTGAACACTCAAGCTTTTAAATCTGCCTCTTTGCTTGCAGAGCAATGAGCTGTGGAGTATCATTGATATAAAGCTTCCCAACCTAAGTCCTAAAGCTTACAAAGATATTGTACTGAAAGAAAGAAGTGTAAAAACTGGACAAGTAAATTATTCTTCATGTCTTTGTGCCTAACCTGGGTACCATTAAACATCCTCTTCTTTTTATTTCAAGCTGCTAGTTAACACTTACACACAAACAGATAACTTGGTAAATTTTTCTCATAGTAAATCATGTTTTGCATTTATTGATTATTTATTTAGTATCTTTTTGGCAAAAAAGTTGCTTTATAGTGACTCATCTTTTTAGCACAGGTTAACATTTCATAAATATAGAATTGCAGAGATTCCCCTCTAAAAGAAAGAAAACAGTTTAAAATTATTCACAATTATTCAACCAAAGGCAATAGCAAGTCTGAGACTAAAGCTAAAGCAATAACTGGGAATAAATTAAACAGCATGGTCAGCATATTCTTCAGCATTTTTGTACAAGTGACACAGTTGTAGTAAACCTGGCCCTAGCATCCATCAGTGTTCTTGTTTCTTTGTCCCATATGCTGTGGCAGTATCTGCTAGTAATGCATTAACAGAAATCACCTTCCCGAGGCATTTTTTTAGCTCCTGACATTATAAAGGTATCTTGAATCAATAGAGCTGGCCACTTACTGCGAGAATCGGAAGTACTGTGGAAGGTAATTGCTTCACAGCAAATGACTTCACATAATTTGATAGTCGCTAGGTCTCATGCATTATTCTTGCTGTTAATCCATTGTGATTTATTATCCATTTCTACTCCATTTATCATCACATTACTGTTCAAGGTTTTTCCTGATCTTTGCTTCTCAGAGCCCAGTCTCACATTTCATTGGCAGTTCAAATCAAGAATAAAATAGATTAAACATTTGAAATGCTGTGCCCAACGAATATATTTCACTTGTACTGTGTCTGGAGGGTGTCCTGGGCAGTCCAGTCTTTCCATTTTTCATTTCTTGTAAGTCAAAAAGAGTATGTCGATAAAACTCCCCGTTTTGGAATAACAATGATTAGATTTCACTTCACTTCCAAATCTAGCTCCAAATACACAGCACTGTGCCTTTTCATTGTGCAGCTGACATTTATTGAGCAGATGTAGGAATGTTTTGAAAATATACAGTTATCCATTACTTCTGTTTTCCACGCTTCTTGGGGTTTAAGGGTTGTCAGATTCAACCCCTCTCGGACAGTGCTGGCTGATCTGCTTTCCCTCCCACTCTGTTTGAACATTTTCATTCTGTTAATATTTCTCTAGGATTACTCTGTTTGAGGGAGGCTGGACCAGATGACCCACTGTGATCCCTTCCAACCTTATCCATCACGGGATTCCCAAGTGAGAGATGTGGTTGAGAGCCCTCAGGTGAGGAGTGGGAAGAGTGGCCAGAGAGCAGATTCCTCTGCAGATTGTCCAGAGATGTAAGTAGGCTCCATGCACACCCATGGGGAGCAGTCAGGACAGCATTAAAATGTCTCTTTGCTTGGAGATATCTGTCCAGAATTCCAGCATAATACTTTCACAATTGTCAGTGCTGCATGTGAAAAAAGACTTTGTGAAAACAGGGAGAGGGCTTCTCTGTGCCGAGATAGCAAGAATCAGCTAGAATCAGTAGAACCT
The DNA here is from genome assembly GCF_052056855.1 of Sturnus vulgaris. NCBI lineage: Eukaryota > Metazoa > Chordata > Aves > Passeriformes > Sturnidae > Sturnus > Sturnus vulgaris. The sequence goes on from NC_142243.1 coordinate 128,017,929, forward strand.
GGAATAAAACTTTTTTTGCCCCAAAGCCTACAGTGCTTTTCTTGGATTGCTTTATGGGCAGTAAGGCAGGGGGTGCAGGCAACAGCTCAGAGCTAAGTAACGTCTGATGAGGTTCCTCATGTTTGCCTTTAAATAAAACTGAAATATTTGGAGCTGAGCTACATGAGAGCTAAGAACAGAAGGAGGCAGCATTTCCACCAGATTGGACTAAATGACCCTCAAAGCGGTAGGATTATGCTCTTTGTCACTACCAAAGCACAAGCAAGTTTGCAGCCTATGAGTGACTTGAGTAGTGAGGATCATTTGCTATCCTGGATGATCATATGGTACTTGGATCTCTCTAGGTTCCTTAGTCAATGGATTACCTCTAAAGTTACAGGAGGAGAAGGCATCTTCCCTCTTGGTCCTGCAGCATGGCAGGAGGTTTGTCAGACTGATGCTTCACTCCCTTTCCAGTGAACACAGTTCTCCTTGTGCCATACACAGGCTCCTAGCCTATGTTTACAAATCCGTTGAAGATGCCCAGGAAGACAGGTAACACTGCAGGCATTTGTTTTGACAGAGATTCTTTCTGCCTAAATGAGACCTTTGTTTCAGCCAATAATTCAACAGAAGGCTTGCCTGTGCTTTACACGCTTGATATTTTTTGTGGCTTAAGCCCATTTTCAAGGTAGCAATTCATCATCAGGAAAGTACTGAGCTTTTTTGCTTGACCTTCTGTAGTTCCTGTTTCCATTTTTAGAAGCCACTTCAAATGTTGCTGTTGGTCATGTTCCATTTATATTCAGTCTGTTCCTCATGTCACTGTTGTCACTCATACTGCTAACTACGGAACTGAGAATAAACATTTGTTTTCAATGTAAGTGCATTTTCAGTCTCCTTACCTATCACTTATTAATTGGAATTTAAGCATTACTTGCAACACACAGGGTTTTTTTCGGGTATTGACTCATTACATTGTATATGCAAGTTGCAGCCTAGTACTCAAAAAGGGATTTTCCTATAATGAAGCCAATAATAACTTGTGACTTCTGTGGATTATGGGTAAAGCTCATATCCCTTTCTAGTGAAACTGTGACATGAAAATCACCAACAATGGTGGAGTTGCATCTACAACCTCAGATGTCCCTATGGTTTTGCTTTCTATCCCTTTTTGAAGCAAATGGTGTCACAGCCATGACATCACCACTATCTGTTAGGATGGACACAATTTCCTCTCCCCTTCTCCTCTCATTCCTGTGCAGGGATGTGAAGCTGATGGAAGAACTCTTTATCTAGGCCTGCCTGGCAAGAGCTGGTCTTGTCACCATTTCTTGTCTACAGGCTTGATAGAACAGCCCATTTTCCTGAGGGATGAGGGTCTAAGGTGACAATTTCATTACTTAGAGACCTCCAACTGACAGGCAAGTTTGTCTCTAAATATAGCATTTTGTATCCTCTCTTACAGTCATTCTTTTGGCATAAATGTATATTAAGCAGGGTGCTAAAAATGGGTTTCATTTATGTTGAAAACAAGAGGTTCCTGGCTGCACACACCAGAGGTCTTTATGGAGCAGCAAACACTATCATTGTCCTTGTGGACAAAATCTGAATGGTCAGTGGGTCTCCATAGAGGACCCTGTAGAAAATAGGACGTCCACCAACTGTATTCAAACCAATCTGCTTCCTCAGGGCTCATTTATATAAAAATAAATGTGTGTGTCCTGGCTCCTTCACCATCCCCTCTTTTATTTGTCTGCCTTCCAGGTGGTGAGCAGGCTTAGACAGTTGTGCTCCTGGTATAAGAGTCCATCCCACTTCCAGCAGACAAGAGATTGTTGCTTAGAACTCTTCCCTGTTGGACTTTCAGGGGGTCAGTAAGGCACGAAGTTGAAAGTCACTATGGCAATGTCTGACCATAGGAATTTGATCTCCCTGGCTTTTACAGCTCTTACTACATGAATATAGTTAAGGAAAGAAAAGTCTGGAAATAGCTGCCTTGGAGACATCTGTGGGGAAAAGGACATCTGGTCTTGAGATGGACTGCCCTGGGCAAGACCCAGGTAAAACTTCCCAGGTTCAATCTCTCTGAAACTTAGTCTATCATGTGGGCATGACTTTTAGGTTTCTTTGAAACATCTGGGGTTTTCCCAAGATAACCTACTCATGGCCAAATGGCAAGGGGTGTTACCCTGAAAGTGAGCAGGCAGTGATATTCCTTTAGAGCATGTTGTATTTTGACTGAACTACGTCAGTAACAGTTTGCTGAGCCTGAAACTAAAATACATTTTGCTGAGGCTTGTCAAGAGAGCTTATACCCAGCATATGGTTTGCACAGTCAACCCTAAAACAGCCTGAGCCATGTGAATACTTAGCATTAGCTTTGGCATGTATGTTTGAACAAAGCTTTAAATTTCTTCATGTTTTCTGAGTGCCAAGACCTTGGTAGTTCTGCAGAACAATAACTTGGCACAGCAAATGAAATTACACCTAAGGAATCCCCCTGCTGATGACTGGTGTTGTGAGAAATCATGAGTCATATCTGTAGAGCTGTGGGAGGTCAACCAGAGGGTGCCACTGGAGAAGCACTGAACTGCAGTTCCTGGGCAAATCCCGTGCTCTCTGGAGCGACACTTTTCTCATGAGTCTTTGCAAGTTGCCCTGCGAGGCCCTTCAGGTATCATCCCCTCCAATGCTCTGACTTATTCACACCACACATATGGAGAGTGATGCACAGGTGGGCACTGCACACCAAGTCCTTACAGAAATGCAGGGGCATAAAGGTGATCCCCCACACTGGCAAGGAGCTACATATTTAGAATTCCAGTGCAGCGACCACAAAACCTGAGTGCATTTATGTTGACTGCATGTCAGCCACAGAGGTCCTGCCTCAGAGGTTCAGCCTAACTTGGAGCCTGTAGAGATCAGGACGCTCCAGATTTCCTGTATGGGACAAGATCTTATCTCAGACACTCATAGGAATGTGGTACAGGTATGAGCAGCATAAAGTATGTTTGCAGTACAGTTTTGGTATGGCATAATTCCCCTCACCATCCCTAGCTCTGGAGAAATGCTCCCAGGTGTGTTCAAAGAATTTGGTGGGGTTTTTTTACTTTCTAAGCACAGAAGACTTTGACCAGAGACACCACAGTGTGAGCATAGTACGGATACCTCCATAAAAGAGTGAGTGAATATGTAGCAAGAGGTGGGTGCCCTGTGGCAGTAACACTGGCTGGGCTGTCAGTGGCAGGGAGCTGGCAGCAGGCTGGCAGGTACTGTGCCACCATGGAAGGCATGAGGACAACAGAGCAGGCAGGAAAGTATTCTGGTCCCTAGATGCCTTGACCACTTGCTTGGCAGACTGTGCTCAAGCTGCAGCCCCTGGAAATTGCCTGACACCTCACCCGAAGGGGTGCAATACCAGCCTTGTTACCTGCTTTCAAAAGCTCCCTGTGCAGAAATGCAAGATCAGGCTTTGCAGGGTCCAAGGCTGGGAAGTAGCCAAAGATAGCCCCTGGAAGGAGACAGGGACTTTTGAGTGGATGTGGCATGGCTGATCATGGACCTCAAAGGGTTTTTGTTTGTCTCCAAGACTTTAACTTGTCATCCTAATGCAGCCCATCCTGAACTGTATTTCTGATGAGTGCTGACAGCCCCAGATGGGAGTGCCCAGCGTGGGAGTGACAGCTTTAAGTGGATCCCGTGGAAATCATCCCACATCACATCTTGGGATGGAGGACAGGGCCATGGGGCAAATATATGGATTGGAGCAGCAGGAGTAGGTAGGGTCCACATACCACAGGCAAGTGACCTTCTGCTGTTTGCTTGTGCACACTGCCCTTGGGAATGTGCATTCACAGCTCTGCTGGTGCTTGTACAAAAACAAGGGACAAGCCAGACCTGCCTCCCATGCTGGATAGGGAATTGGAAGAGACAGAAGAGGGAACCACTAAGCAGGCACAAGCCTCTGTATGTGTTGCAGATGCAGAGGAATAAAACAGTGTTAAACTTATGTAAACACACATAGAGCTCATCATCTAGGGAGCTAGGTGGTTGGTGTCAACACCAAGCAGTAATACAGCCCAAATTCTGTACAGCAGCTATCTGTCAGGAAAGCAACATTTTGGGCTTCAGTTATCAGTGTTGGAGTTTTTAAGCAAGAGAAGACTTGCAGTGTTTGATAACCACGGAGGAGGCATGAGCTACAGGGATCACAGGTGATACAGTTTATTGCTCACTGGACAGTTTTCTGCTTCTCAGTGCACAGGATTGAGGTAAGTTTGAGGGGGCATATCTTACACATGCTCCAAGATGACCTTGGGGTGAGGTTCTCCTCTAATGCTCAGGAAAACCCCTCAGGTCCCTACCACACTTTTCATGGATTCTATTTCTTGTGAGGTAACAAGGCTATGCCTGTGTGAGAGCCCAGCTTCCTGCCTGTGCAATGAAGTTGTATTATACCACAGATATATTGTGGCACCTGAAAATAGTGGCTTCCAAGTGATATTAAAGGTCAAGACCACTTAAACCGCCAGAAAGCCTCAAAGACACTGCAGCAGGAGGATCATGGGAGGCTTTCAACAGGCTGAAGACAGTCCTTAGCTATTACAGCAACCACATCATCTAAGTCCCTGCACAAATTCAGCAAGCTTACTCCTATATTAGCTATATTTCTGTTCTCACCCTTCTGTTGTAAAAGACCATTGTAAAATATGTTAAATGCCATGCATCCTAACAAATCAACCCAAACAAATTCAATCTTCCACAGGAAATTCTGTGTATTTCCCACAGTGTGCTGGAAGTAATATTTAGGACTACACCCCCAGTATCCTACCTGCCCAGGGAAATGTGTCATACACACTTGGCTTCAGAAGTGTCAGAGTGTTCAGCTGACCCTGTAACCACAGTGCAGCTTCTCACACCTTGCTGCTTTGCTGCTTCCTGCCTGCTGAAGACAATCCTGGGCTGGATTGTCTGATTGCATATCCAATATGAAAACAGAAGCCACCATTTTCAGAGGAAAGATGTTGATCAGAGGTGGGTTGGTTCAGCAGACATGTCACTTCCCAGGGACATGGGACCCTCCTCCACCTGCATTCCTGTGCATGAAGGGCCAGGTACAACAAAACAGCTGATGCAGCAGGAGCTGGCTGTCCAAACATGCTCCTATCATATGACTGTTTTGTTTCAGTCAGCCAATACTCAATGGCACTGTGGGTTTATTTCTAGCAAGAGAAGAAGATTATATGAGTAAGGTTATTCTTGGTTGTGCAGTCCTGTTTGTTTACAGGGAAGTGCATGCCTGCCTGTGTCCCCAAACCACCTGGAAACGAGCAGCACACAGTTGGGTTGCTCACTCTTTTCAAAACAGCTTTTCCTCTCAGCCTGCTTGCCCAAATTTTCTGTCTCCAGGAGATCTGTCCCAGGACAACTCTCTCCATACTATTCCTTATTTTTTCCTGGCTTCCAGCCTCCAATGTGCTTTCAGCAGCCAACATGCTTTCCTCACCAATTGCAGCTCATTCCATCTGGCCAGGTTTTAGTTCCTGATACACTTACATGGAATATATTATGTAAGTTCCTACCATTTTGAGCTGTCACTGCCTTCAGAGGCTGTTTTTCTCTTTCCATTTGACTTGGAGAAATCCTACACCGATTGCCCACTGTTCTTAATGAGGTCTCAGCCTATTGCCTCTAGAGGGTTATTTGATTTCAAATTTAAATAGCCTCCACTAGAGCAGTAAGATAGGCTTTAAATCACTTGTGTGGATGGTAATTAAGGGACAGTACTCGTGAGAAATTTTACAATGGAAAATTGTTTGAAATAAGCAGAAATTTGTATTGCTGCACCCTAATCATTCTGTACTTCCCCCTGTGTTGTTAAAATGCAGTGAGTTCAGAGAGGTTTCAGTTCAGAAACCTCAGGTGCCCTGAAATTACATTCACTGCAACCTGCTCCACCTCCATAGCTCTGCTAATGCGAGGAAGTTCCTAATTTCAGGAGCTGCCTCTATTTTCTTGCCTATTTATCCTTTCACAAACACCTGAAGCGCTGCTTCAGAGCACGTTGTGGTGCATCTCAGCCTAACACCAAAGTGCCTGAGTTTGAGAAATCAAGTCCTGCACAAGGGACACCCTGTGCTCTCAGCATGCCCTGCACACCCACGGGGTGGGCTCCCAACAAAGGCTCTCCCTCTCCATCTCCCTGAGCATGATTCTTCATGTGGGAAATGATGGCTGGGACAGAGAGGGGAGGGCAATAGGGGCACTCTGAGACACAAATCCACTACACACCCCTGATCCTCTGAGTTAGGAGCATTCAGTTATGTAGCATATTAATAGTGCTAGTCACAGTCGTGGACAATTATATCTGGGTATCTAAGAAATGCCCACCTGTACTGATGCAGGGGAGCTGGGGTTTGGCAGAAATCTGCTCTCTGATGTGCAGCTGTGTTGCCAGGTTTTCAGGAGAGTTCAAAGTGTGAATGACTGTGCAGCTAAGGAGATGGGAAGCAGACACATATTGAACTTTTAAAGGTGTTTTTCTCACAAATCTATGAAGTGCTGCTTCTCATTTTTATTTCCATAACCAGGTGACTTATTTTCACTATGTGTCAGCTGTCTGCTAATATTTAATTTGCACTTTATAGAGAAAGATACTTTTTTCGTATGGTTTCCAAAGAGGCAGCTGAATGCTGGTGAAGGTGAGAACTAGCTGCAGGCCAGTGGTAAATTGGAAGCAGAAAAAACATTTCAATCCAAGCAGCCTGCAGTGAACTGAGAGAAGGACTCTGCACCACAAGTAATGCAGCACTATAGGAAGGATCAGCAGAATGAAACAGCTCATGCTGAAAGCCTGACATCTACATTAGGAGCCTTTTAGGAGGGTTACTTAAGACCAGCTGGCCTGGTCCAGTGGACTGAACATGCACCTGTGGTTCACACACATCAGATGTGCTCCAGGATAATCTCATGGTTTAATTTAATCTGAAAGGGGTCTAGTTTACAGACTGCAAGCATCCAACACCAGATGCAGTAACTGGGGACAACTGGACAATCTGTTTCAGAAGCACATTCCTTAACTAAAACACTAATTTTGGCAAGGCAAAAGACAGTTTGAAATAGATTAAATTTAGACTAGAAGAAATGTTTTCCCTGTGTGATGTGTAGGAACAAAGAAGCTGCAGGTTCACAACAAATTGCAGCTGACAAAAAAGCCCAGCAAATAAGTATGCAGTTTCTTCTTCTTTCTGCATCCCTTTCCTCCTTCTCTGGTACACCACAAAGGAAGCTGGGGTGCTTAGCTCTGCATTCTGTATGTAGAAGAAAGAAGCCAGCCATCTAGAAATTAGATATTGCAACACAACCCTACAGGATCTAATAATAAGCAGTTTTAGATAAATTAAATATTACTCACCTCATAATTTAAACAGGGGAGAGCCACATTTTGCCTTCAGTAGAATGCATACTGGAGCAAAATTTTTTCTATAAATATTTAAATAAACGACATTCATTAAATTAGTTTTCCTCTCAGCCTTTCTATTTACCTCTATTTGCTATCAAAAGTTGCATTATGGTTTCAGCTCAGTTCTTCCCTGGAGGCCATAGCCACAATAATATTGTTTGATGTAAATAGGCTGGAGTGAGTGATTTTTTTACTCCAGTAAGCATATTGCTTGGAACATGCTGCTCACTCCTATGGTCCAAAAAACTGTGAAGGGATGACTCATAACTAACAACTGTTACTGATCTCATTTCCCTTACTCAAACTGCACGGTTTATGTACAGTTCTGTGTGTGAATGCATCTCCAGTCTTGCCTTAGTCAGCCTTAGGAGCAAAGAAGGGAGTTTCTTTCCTTCCTTTTATTGGACTGGTGCTCATCTCACTAATTTTATGTTCATTTACAGGCGCATAATGGAAGTTTTAAGCTCAGTTTATCCCACAGCAACTGTATGTGGTATTTTTAGAACTACTTTCTAAGCATTTTTAGGATAGATGGCCAGGTGAACTTGCACCAGCCTAGACTTTAAGGAGCTATTTATATTATGCATTACCCACTCTGAACCGCTTGTCTGTGCATAAAGATCTCTGCATGCGACACACTTCCTTCCTAGATGTAACTAGACTGCTGTTGTGGTCATCCCCTGCTAAAATCAGCCACAAAGATTTTTATGCTGCAATAATCCTTCTCTGCTCATGTTTATTTTAGTGTTCTCCCAGAGCCTCCTCCCATGGATTTTGCACGTGTGCAGCGCTGCTCCGGGGTCACGGTGCTGGAAGCCGGGGCACTGTGCCAGCGTCAGCACAAATGCTGACACCAATGCAAGTGCACTCCTCTGCCTGAGGGATGAGCATACTGGAGCTCATCGTGTCCCTTGCCCTGTGTTTCTGCATTGTTTCCCCCCGGAGCCACCCAGAGCACCTCAGAGAAGGAGCTGATGCAGGGAGCTGCGTGATCCCCACGACAGATGCTGGGATTTTTGAGAGAGGCAGTAAAGAGACTGGCCAAGCAAGACTGTAACTGGGCTAATAACCCTAATAACCCAAGGCTACAGAGATGACTTGGGAACCTGAAGGAGTGGCTGCTTATGGCTGAGCCCACACTAAACACTGGGCTGGATTTATTGACATGAGTCACACACGCTAATCCTCACCTCAAGGCTTTCATTTGAGCTCTTACTTTTCAGTCTCCACTGTCATCCTTCATCTAAGCAGTTATTTTGTATCAAGAGTTCAGTACAATCTTTACTAAAAGCTTTACTTATCTAAGTATAAGAGAAGGTGAACAGGTTCAAGACAATTAGTCCTTATACCACATTGTTCACCATGGCCAGCCAGTAGGAGAAAGAAATGAAAATCCATGCCTTTTCTTGGCAAGCTGCATTCATATTATTAAATCCACTACAAGACTAACTAGGCTTTGATAGAAAGTACCAGTTTTCACCAATGAAGTCCACAGTTTTGTGCAGGAGAGAAGTTATAAAAATATACTTTCAACAAGCTATTCTACACAAGCAATCTCGTGAGAAGGTCACAGACATTAATCATGCAATGACATTTGTCATTTCATAGAATAACAGAACATTTTGGGTTGGAAGTGAGCTTTAAAGGTCACCTAGTCCAACATTTTCTGCAATGTTCAGGGAAATCTTCAACCAGGCCGGGTTGCTCAGAGCCCCATCCAGTCTGGCCTTGAATATTTCCAGGGATGAGTCATCCACAACCTCTCTGGGCAACCTGCTCCAGTGCCTCACCACTCTCATTTAAAAAAAAACAAACTCCCTTATATTTGGTCTAAATCTACCATCTTTTATTTTAAAATCATTACCCTTGCCCTATCACAACAGGCCATGCTGAAAAGTCCATCCCCATCTTTCTGCAACGAGGTCTCCCTGGTGTCTTGTCTTCTCCAAGCTGAACAGCCCCAACTCTCTCAGCCTTTCCTCATAGGAAAGGTGTTCAAGCCTTCCAATCATTTTTGTGACTCCTCTAGACTTGCTCCAGCAAGTCCATGGGGTTTTTGTGCAGAGGACCCCACAGCTGGATGCAGCACTACAGGTGGGGTCCCACAAGACTGAAGTAGAGGGGCAGAATCCCCTCCCTTGACCTGCTGGCCAGGGTTCTTTGGATGCAGCCCAGGATGTGTTATGGCTTTCTGGGCTAGGAGTGCACACTGCTGGCTCACATCCAGATCTTCATCCACCCCTACCAGCACATTCTTCTCAGCAGGGCTGTCCTCAATCTGTTCATCCCCCAGCCTGTATTGACACCAGGGGCTGCCCTGACCCAGATCAGAGCCTTGTACTTATCAATTTCACATGGGCCACGCCTCAAGCTCGTTTAGGTCCCTCTGGATGGCATCCCAGCTCTCAGGTGTGTCCATTTATTGCATAACTCATTACAGTAGCTCCAAGAGTTGGCCCAACCCCCCTAAGTTTGTGAGTAGCAGCTGGAATTTCCACAAAGCAGGGGTCACACACTCTGATCATGCTATATGCTGGCCCTGTGGTATTCGTGCAGGTTTGCAGATAAATGGTGCCATCTGCCATTCCGAGTCTTCACCAGAAACATCTCACACATCTGTCTTCTTCTGCTTCAGGATTAACTTGGTAGTGAAACATGCAGAAGGTTGTCAGAAAGGGAATATTTCAGAGCAAGGAGAAGACAGAAGAAGCCACACTGCATTCTGCAATAGTCCCAAGCTGGAACTGAGTCCAAGCTCATCCTCTGATCATGCTGATGGAGACAAACCTATTACTTACACAGAAGCTAACACAGGCCCAGCTCAGGGACAAAAGCTAAGTGCATCCCCATTTCAATGGCATCCTAGGCTGGGAATGCTGTTTACAACTGTATGAGTAAATTACACATGCCAGGAACTGTCACTTCACATGGAGGAGAGGAGAGGAGAGGAGAGGAGAGGAGAGGAGAGGAGAGGAGAGGAGAGGAGAGGAGAGGAGAGGAGAGGAGAGGAGAGGAGAGGAGAGGAGAGGAGAGGAGAGGAGAGGAGAGGAGAGGAGAGGAGAGGAGAGGAGAGGAGAGGAGAGGAGAGGAGAGGAGAGGAGAGGAGAGGAGAGGAGAGGAGAGGAGAGGAGAGGAGAGGAGAGGAGAGGAGAGGAGAGGAGAGGAGAGGAGAGGACCTAAAAAATCTAATGCACTAAAAACTGTGCTACCACTAATATCTAAAAGATTAAAGAGAACTGGCATGAAGTCCATGCTTTAGACAAATACTTGAAGAGGCTGTGGTGAGAGCTCATTGCAGGAAATGGAGCAGGGGAAGCCACATTTTAAAGATTCAAGATGCTATTAGAAGAGATTTCCCTGTCTCATGATATTTATTAAATATCCAATTTTAGACTAGTTATAAGGTCAGACATTAGTACCCAGCTCCTATGTTAATATTTAATATTATTGACCCCCCATTCTCATGTTTCAGGGGAACATGCTGGAAACTGTCGCAAAAATTACGTGGGGATGTGGTACATAAATACAGGGAAAGACTAGCTGTAGCACTAATTTCTTTGTTGCCTGAAACCAATTTTTTTTTTCATCTGCAGCTCTGTAGGACTTGCAGGGTATGACAAATATTTATTCTCAGTGTAGCACTTTGCTGCACATACAGAAAGGTTGTGGCTGTTTCTCGATGCTCCCTGGCTGCTGCTTCTGTGGTGGTGCCATTCAGTGCAAACAAAGAGAGGAGCAGGGGGAGCATTCATTTCAGTCAGCACCACCAGTTTACAGAATCAACTTTTTTCTCCTGAGCTACAATACCCCAATGCCAAACATCAAAACATGGAGTTTTAAACAGTTTTATAGCCAAAAAAAGAGAATGTTGTCTGGCAGCACAGCTTCATTTACCAATGAACTAATACAGAATTACAGGTATCTGATTACTGTTAGATAAATGTGATAGTGATATTATATACATAATCTGTCCCATGCTACTGCCATTTATTGAAGTTAGTCACAAAATGTGGATACTAAATGACTGATCACTGCATCTGCTGATGGTTAAAATCCAAACCTTTTGAAAACATATAAAATAGATTTCAATGCCTATGTGTAAAGGGGAGGGGAGGAGTACACTAGAAGATCATGGACACCAGCTGGGGAGAAGTGGACAGAGTGTGAGTCAAGACCTCTGTCAGCCACATCTGAAAAAACTATGAAGATGAGAGCTTCAAGAAACTACAGAGATAGGAAAAATGAATCATTACAGTATTCATGTATTTTTACAGACTAACCTCAGAAAGGCAGAACAAAGAAGAATAAGTAGTGAGCTTTAGCATGACAAAATTATCCTGTGGGTTAGATATGTTATCAATGATCTGCAATAGGTCATTCACAATAGCTGAGGTGCTAACATCTAACAAGTAACTAATTTTGTAGATGGGTGGACCTCAGATAGGACTGATTTCTAAATGAGCTGGGACACCTGCATGAATCACAGGACGAGAAGAAGCTGGAAAGGTTAACTTGAACAAGTTCCAGAACTGAAATAAAATAATGTGCAATTATTCAGCTGAATATGGTACTGAAAATCAAGGCATAGCGGTAGCTTTCCAAAACAACATCCTCTTTCTGCAGGACAGATACCTTATACACAGGTTATAAGCACTTCTAGGGTGAGACTTTCTTTTTAGTGTTTCTTTTGTACAGGATTGAGGGAGGTTATGCTCCATATTTGAAGCTTCAAATTATTATTATGAGATAGCACAAAACAGAAGGGAGGACATTTTTCCTGCATGCCTTCAGCATTTCTCACTATACTTGTTTGTGAAGTCAGCATTCAGGGGAGGAAGTTTTTCAGGCATACAATTTTTCTGCATAATACTGTTAATAATTATACTAATTATTTATTATTATATCTTATTATATAGTGACATAATCAACGTACATATACAATGTAGTAGTTATTATATATGTTAATATGTTATATGGTAATTATGCTATTACACTATTAATTTGTTACAATACTACTGAGAATAATACTAATGAGAATAAATATAACAAGAACAAAGAAGCAAAAATAGCTTTTCTCTCATCTATGCTGATTCATTCCACCTTCTTTGCTCTAGACAGAGGAACAGTGTTACCTGAGCCCTGTATCCTTATTCTCCTTTCTGCCTTCCAAACCATGAAGTAGGTCGAAGTTAGCTCTTATGAAATGCAAATAGAGCTTGGGGAAATGCTGCTATTCCTACTGTAGCTCCTCTGCAGGTCCAGGCAGATGCAGTGAGAACACAACCAGCAGTCAGAGCACTTAGAGTTTGTCACGATTTCTGGAGCGTTGGACCATCACCAGCAGCGCAGAGGAGCAGATGTGGGGTCCCAATGGCACATCACTAACCAGGAGATGCTGCTCATCTGGGAGCATCTCCACATCTCCAGCTTCTGGAGGGAATCTTGGTGGCTGTTTCCAGGATTTACCAGACATAAACAGCAGGTACTCTGGGATCAGCAATTCCCTGGCTTAGCAGAGCAGCTGCCTGCGTCCTAGCAGTGAGCTTGTGTGAGTCAGAGCCACACGCTTCCACACACTTGGACACGAGCATGCACCTCTGCTCCTACCTTGGAAATAAATCCCTGGTACTTCAGAAAATACTCAGATCTGGTGTCTCCACCCCACGATTTTACATCGCCGCCCTCTTTTTACTTTTTTAACAGTTATCTTGAAAGTAGTTGTTAAGACAGAAATCTCAGCTTCCATTGAATCACGGAATCATTTCGTCTTTGTCCTCACTTCACAGCGAGTGCAAAACATGGTATCAAAAGTCTTTAAAAAACAAATAAGCTCAAAAGGTCTTTACATTTTCCAGAGCCTGAGAGAGTGCAGAGCTGTGCCTAGCTGGATACACGCGTGTGCAGTGCAGTGAGTGTGCACATGTGTGTGTGAGCACTATTTACAGGCAAAGAGCCCCCACCCGGTTTAAACAGCGGCCACTGTCACCCCCTGAAGACCTGCAAAGTGCTCCATGCCTTGCCCTCTCTCCAGGGCTGCCTGCTCCCCGCAGAGCTGCAGCTCCCGATTCCTTCTCGTTCAGGTGAGTGCTGATAACACCTTGTGGGGAATTGCAAGTTAAACACACGTAGGAGGAAAAGACAAAGCCTACCGCTGATAGCAGATAAAATCGCCACATACACTTAACCGGGCTAACCTTATCTTGTTATCTTAAATTAGCAGAGTTCAATCTAATTAAGTGCTCACATGGAAGAAACCCAAGTTGTGGTGTGACTAGTCAGCCTGAAGGCTCTGCTAACCACAGCTCTGATATGACTCTGTTTTTATGGGGTCTGAGAGAAGAAACAATTCATGCCCCAAATGGTTTGCAAGCTAAAGCCTGATCTCCTCTCAGAAAGGTGGGCGGGCACTCATTTTGCAAATGGAGTTTGCATCTTGAAAAATTAATATCTTATGGGTTATTTCAACTCTTAAAACAAGATCGGCATATGCTTGTGCCTTTTTTGCAGTTATCAGCTGCATTAACTATGACAGGGCTGTTGCCTAATACACTTACACTGATAAGTTTTATTACACCTAAATCAGAAATTCCTATGGAAGATAAGACCTAGGGAATCAAACTGCATTGAGGGTTATACCTTGATTTATTTATTCATTTATACCCTGAGGTTTATGAACAGCAGAGTAGTTGATAAATTGCTGTAGTGAATTTGTCAGATATGCTCAAGAGCCAGTAAAAATTGCAATATTAGAATCTTTGGATCCCAAAGCTGTGACCGAGTAAATTCAATAGCCAACAATACCCAGGAGAACATTGTCTCTAGCTTCTGAATCTGCTGATATTACTTCCCACTCCACACAGCTGGATGCCCCCTTATACCCAGATGGTGTTTTATGCACATCTATAGCACAGCCTTGAAGTCACACAGCTGGATCTCACTGGAAATTGGAAGCACCATCACCATGCTCCAGTCAACAGATTTATACTTGCACAGATGGACACAGCAAGCCTGTTGTATACAGCCATTCCTTGGCAGTGTCAGTGAAGCTACCTGTCCCTTATTATTTTCCATTTAAATTTAACTGAACTCTCCTGAACACAATGTGACCTCAGTCACTTGTGTCCAGGTCTGAAGATGGCACAGATACTGAGAATTAGCATAAACTATAAAGTGTGTCCCGAGTAGCCAGTGTATGTGAGACACAGCCTGTGCTGGTGAGGTCGTGTGCAGGGCAGCACCAGAGCTCATCTGACAGATTGCTGGCCCTTGCTTCTGCTCCACGCACAACACAAGCCCCAGGGAGCCTGGCAACTCAGCTGGAAGGATAGCAAGCGGGGAGGAGAAAAAGCTCTTGTATTTTGTTCCGTTTGCCTGGGAGGGGAGACCTGCAAATGAAGTATCAACCAGCTCCTTCATTCCTTCATTTGAACAAACCTCACAAAGAAGGAACAAAAAATGGCTTGGATAGCAGATACAGCCTCCCACGCTGGCTCATCTCCTCTGCTAAGGGAGGGGGCAGTGGGGGAGCACAAACAAGCATCTGGTCTTCCTGATTGTCATCTGACCCATGAATTTAAAACCCTGTGAAATTCAGAGGTGGGAGGGTTTCTCCCAGGGAGCTATGCAGCATTCCTGAGAACAAAGAGCAGATCAACACCCGAAGTGGCTCACCTGCAGAATTCTCAGCAATTCATATCTCTAAGGAGGCCAGAACATGATGCTTTCTGCACCTTTTCTCTACCGCTTGGGATGCCACAGCCCAGCGGCTCAAAGCCCTCTGCCTCAAATCCAGCTTATAAATCCTCTTCCTACCCACCCTGTCATGACGGGCTGCTGCCCTGACGCCAAGCCTCATGTGCTGTGAGAGAGGATTTTGGTACCTGTGGGCTACTGAAGATCCTCAGGGCTCCTCCTGCACTCAAAGGCAGCAGTGCTGCTGCAAGGTCAGGGCTGTTACCACTCACAGCCCTACAGCAGTGGGTTTCAGCCATGGACATGAGCTGCTGGAATGTCCACTGCACACCTCCAGAAGGCTTCAGCACCCACACTGAGCTGCAGGAAAGAGGGAAGGGGACAGCTGAGAGATGCAGCAGACAGAGGTAGTGATGCCTGGTCACAGTTAGAGCTGAGTTTTAGATTTAGCACACCATGGTTGAAACAAACAGCTGTTTCAATACATTGAAATCCATTATGGTCCATTTTCAAACAAAATGAAACATAAGTTGTTTGCCACAGTCATAAGTTGGTACACAGTCTGGACAGATTACAATTAAGCATTCTGTAGAGAAGAAAGGCATAATCCAGAAACTCTTTGGCCCTTGGCCTTCACACATGGCTGACGAGGGCAGACCTGGGGCTCCTGGGCTGGGCTTTCAGCTCACTTGCATGTTACCTGACAGGCTGCCTTCAGCCATGTGCTCTCAGTCTCATTGCCCTACATCCTCTGGCATCACAGGGACCTGGAGATCCTCAGTGCTTCCAGCAGCTGCCCATTTCTCATGGATGAGCACTGTTACTGTCATGAAAAGCTCTCGTTGCTGAGGCTGAGGAGGATCATGCCCTGGCAAAGCATTAAATGTGTTAGAAGGAAAGAAATGGAGACTCAGCCAGGGGATATCTCACAGTGTACTGCAGACCAGCTGCTTTGTTTGGCAAATGATAACTGGGATAAACCCTTAGAAATTGTAGCATCACAGAGAAGATCCAAGGGGGAGTCTGAACCTTGATAAATCAGACTTACATTAAGACTGACCTCCCACAACAGACAAATTAAGCACTTGCAGAGAGATGGGGACTACGTATGCCAGTTTCAGAAAGCCAGATGCTTTTGGCAGATGTAGCCTGACTCTGCTTCCAGAAACAAGAGCAGTAATACTCAGTGGTGTGTAATGCTGCAAAGCCTGAACTGATTCCAATAATGATTTATTTCCTCTCTCATCTCCAAAAGAGTGACAAAAATTGTCAGAACACACAGGTAGGCAACTCTCAGTGTAGCGCTACTGAAAAGTAGAAAACAAAACCAAACACAACAATTATATTACAGGCAAAGAAGAAATAAAAGCCTAGGAGGAATGTCATGTACTATATAAGTGGATTCAACAGAAACTGGAGATTTGCAGTCCTGCTACTGACGTTTTCTTTGAAAAGGCTGTTGAAGTTCGATGTAAAATCATGTGGGCTGCTCCTCTCCCCTCCATAGGGCAGATAAGCAATCAAAAAAACCACATCTATATGAGCAATCTGTTAATCCTCTGCATAAATAACATTTCACCATGCAAGTTATATTTGGCTTAGTGTTCCTTGAGCATTGAGAAGCTTAGCAAAGTAGTTCAGTCCTTATCCTATGAGCACAACCACAAAATCCAATCCATGTTTGCATGTCCTAAGGTCACCCAGGAGACAGGAACAAGGGCCATCTTTGGTCTCTCTGCACAAAATGGAGCTCTCCAGTCCACCTGAATCTCTGCTTTGTGGTGGAAGGGAGCAGGTGAAGAGAGCCTGGTACAGGTTTTGAGTCAATCACTTTTCCTCAGGTTAGCAGAAATATTCATGAGGATCTCTTTCAAAGCCAAGAAGCTCCTTAGTTTGTTCTTTCAGCATTCTAAGTATGGCAGTGGCAGATCCCTGCACGGCTGCTGGTCAGGGGAGGCTGAAGGCTGGCTCAGGAAAGCACATGCCCTTAAGGGCTCCGTGCTGGAGTCAGGGGGGCAGAGCTTTACTGGGAAAAGGTAAGCAGAACCCTTTCAGAAATGCTGCCAAACCTGAAAGCTCAGGGGATACTTTACAGAGCATAGCTGCCAGGCACAAGGTGCTGCTCAGGCTGGCTGGAGAGTTTGGAAGGTAAATAAAGAGGGTGGCTCCTGCTGGGATGTGAAGGCATCTGCCTCCAACAGCCTTCCAAAGAATTTATGTGAACTGTACACCTTGCAACTATGGACCTCCCTGGCTCTTGGCATGATCTTGCCTACAGGTGCACAGGTTTTGAAATAAAGAGCTTTAAATCCAACTGCAAAAAGCTGTTAGACAAACATTCCTAATAAAAATTTTGAGTCAAAATTTGGAACATATCAAGAATTTATTCACCACAAACATGTTCAAAGAAACAACAATTTTCAGACATTTATATACTCCATAACATCCAGGATTTTTTATAGACATTCCCAGAAGTCCACTCAGTTTATTGCATCATATTTATTTTAATTACTATCAGGACACCTCATTTATCTTTGTTTAATGGATAACTCAAGTTTTATCCAGCTAAACAATGCTTTATTAAATTTGCTGTCCTGTTTAGACAATTAATATTGACTACGTTTTCTGGGGTGTACAAGCCTACCGAGTGGCTCCCTTACTGCACCTGGAACGTTTTAATCAAGTTTTCTGGGGTGTAAAGACCTCTAACTACTTAATTTCCTCATGGTATTTTTCTTGCTCTATAACATCTAATTTATCTCTAGTTATATGATAACCATCAAACAATTATTAAATATTGTTCTTCATCTATTGATTAAGTTCTCTAAGGGGTAGGTGTCCATGGAATTCCTTTCTGCAGGTGCAATGAAGTAATTTCGTAGAGTTTTCTACTGACACTCAACCATCACATATCTAAATCAAAACCAGCAAAACTAAAGCATTCAAACATTCCTTAAATAAGTAAACATAGTTCATTACAAAATTTTTAAAGAATCACAAAACTCCTGGCTAACTAAGATACAATTTGCTGTCAGCTCCTTCTGGATACAGGACTTCACCAGAAAAGAAAGGCTCACTGGCTGAATCTGTGGCCATCCAGACACACAAAGGTCTTACTTGGAAGCACATTTCTCCCCACTGACCCTCACATCGTGTTGGTCATTTCTGAACTTTGTATTGGAGAAAAAAAACTTGAAGAAATTGAAGAAGATTTGGCTTTGATAGCACGGTCTCAACTAATCTTCCTCTGTCAGGCAACAGTTTTTAAACAGCTGCCTTCTTAAATACCATTATCTCTATCACAGTATTATATGTCATTGTTTTAAATACTTGTACAGAAAGGCAGATTATTTTCTAGAAGCTGGAATCTGATACCAAGTTATGAAAAGACGTAGTCAAATCTTGTCAGATACTATACGTCTGGCACTGATTAAGAAATGTTATTTTGAGCTACCAACTGTAATTGGTGATAAAAGTAATCCTTATTCCAGTTTTATAAATGAAGCAACTCAGGCATGGAAAAATTAAGCGCCTTGTTCAGACTGCATGGAAAGCCTTGGCCATGGCTAGGAGCAGCTTACTGACCTCCTGTCCCAAGCCTTTTAGCTGTGTGTTCTCACTGCTTCTTCCTGACAAAAACTCTCATGCATTGCAGATGAGAAAACTGTGAGAAAACTTCAGGAAATTTCTTGTAAGCAGCAAATTAATGAATCTTGCTTTTCCAATGGATTTGCATCCTGAATGCTCAAATTCTCATCCGTAGCAGACTCCCATGGTACCAACACCTTCCCTCACAGCTCCCCCCAGCCACAGCCCCAGCATCTCTGCTACTGTAGGAGAGCTGCTGGTGATGACCATCGTCTTGAGGAAGGAGGTGACTTTGTGTCTCTCTTATTTACACAGCAGCTGACCTTCATGGATAACCTATGAGGTCAGAGGTGTCTTTTAAAATCCTTCTTTGAAATGCAGTTGGACAGGTTCAGCAGCCACTGGGAGATCACAGTTTCTCCAGGGAAGCAGGCTAAAGCTTGAGCTAAAGCACCTGCCACTGTCTGGAGCTGTGGGAAGCACTGGGAATTTTCCTGTTCAGCCAGCTGGCAAGGGGGACATTTTGGAAATAAACATGGAAATAGAGAATGCCTGGGTTGGAAGGTACCTTCAAGATGATCTAGTTCCAGTCCTGCTGCCATGGACAAGGATGCCTTTCACTAGTCCAGGTTGCTCAGAGCTCCATCCAATCTGGCCTTGAACACTTCCAGGGATGTGAAATAGTCTGGTTTCTTAGTATTTACCCTGCTTGTCTTCCAGCAATCACAGCAAGGATTACCATGCTGCTTTGTTCCTCAGCAGCTTTCCATCTCCCCAGTGAGCATGTCACTGCTGGAGGCCACAAAGCCATGACTACCCTCAGCCACAGGCTAGTGGCCGTGTGATCAAGTGCCATCTTATCCTGGTACAGAACTTCGGGCAAACTTCTAGCCACCCTGTGGTTTACCTCTCAGATTTGTAGGAGTGGCACTAAAAAACACAGGCAACCAGGATTTAATAAAAGTAATTAAAAGGCTGTTAATTGTACAGTTGTTTTCACTGCTATTCAGAGATTGTCTTGTTTACTGGCTGTCTTTTATTCCTCATGCATCATTCTGTGTGGTTAATGATGTACCAACCTGCCCAATGCAGGGAGCACAGCACAGCGTGCCCTGGCTGGAGTGAAAGAACCAGAATATTTAAACCAAGCCATGCAGCTTGGGCAAGAAACCTCAGAGTCCATCTTATAACATCAGCACCACTGCCCCTTTCTGACTTCATCACACTGAAAACAGTGCACTATCTAGTGCTGTCCAACTATGACAACACTTCAGACATGTTTTCTGAAAAATGAAAAACTTCTTTCCATAGCAAAAATCCACATTTTCTTCTTTTGCACACATCAGTAGTGACAGCGATTGCAATAGCTGGTGGGGGAAGTCAACTGCCAAAAGTCTGTAAAACTTTAAAACAGAAAACTGTGACCTGACATCTGTGAAGCTGAGAGCAATGGAGCAAAATCCATACACAGATGTCAATTACAGAAAAACCATGAGACATTTGTTAGTATTGTCTGTACTTACAATCACATATTCTGATGCCTTTTTTCTCTGTGAAAATGTGAAATGACCATGGAAAAGAAAACCATGACCACAGGATGCATCTCCTGAGGTGTACTTGTGACACAAAGGAGAATGTGAACACCAAACTGCAAGGTTTTGCCTAGGCATCCTCTGAAATCTCAAATATTATTCTTTTCACCTGTACAGCCTGCGAGGTTTTATCTCTTTATCTTCTTTTTTATCTCTTCATCTCACTTCTACTACTTTTCATTGTGTCCTGATTTATTCTTCCACTGTGCTCTCTTCCCTCTCCTCTTCCATCCTCATGGCCCCAGTGCACTGCCAGCTGTTGTACCCAGCAAATGGTGCTAATCCTCACCTCCCACTCTACCTGCAATCATTGCCCAGAAGGAAGCAGGACACCCAAATGGCAGAGAGACCTCCATCATGCAAAGAGACAGATTTAAAAATGAGATTCAGAGAACAGAAAGCTCAGAGGAAGCCTCTGCTTTGGGCTGAGTGGGATCCTTGACATAAGAGTGTTGTACAGAGCAACAGTGCTGTTGCACTGCAATAAGGCAAAAAAGGTGCCTTGGCTCCTCCTTTTGAGAAACACCTTTCTGAGTGAACATGTCATAGGGCTGCCTATGATAGAAGGGGTTAGATGAAAGGTAAGGTAATCCCTTCCAGATGGAAGTTTCTTTGCTATCTCTCACATATAATTAGCACACACAGATTTGCAGTCTGAGATTTCATCATGGTGAAAACAAAACCTTAGGTGTCATTACTCTTCCAGAACTTCAAACTAATCTCTTGAATTTTACTCAACAGTAGAGCAGAAATCCAAGCCCTAGAATTATACTGTCATCCTAAACTGCTATCATAATTAGGAAGGGAGAACTCATCCATGCTAGACATCTTTTCAAGGTGCATTTTCACACTCAAAATTGAAGACACTGTACCATCTACACCCAGAGAGAAATAAATTGTGCTTGGATACAGTAAAGCTTGACTGCTGGAGATGGCTCCAATCCCCTACCCAATCATAGCAGCTTCAAGTGATCCTGATGGATCCAGCAGGATCCATTATCTGTCATCTATTTCAAGGGTAGTCTCAGTGGATGTCTTGGAACGACATTTCACATAGAATCAGCTTCTTTGCATGACTCCCTTTGTAGTCGCTGTGGGTCACTTGCAGTTCCCAGTCATCCCTGTCACCCATATGTCTGTCTCAGCCCTGTGCATGCCAGTACATGGAAAGACAATGCTGGATTGATTATCTTCTGCACGATGGTGTCACAACGCCCTGTCAGCCTCGCTGCCTCACTTCAGATCACAAACAGGCTCAGTAACCACTTACATGTGTCAGGCAGATAAACAGCTGTATCTGCCTGGTTACAGGATGAGAACCACGGAGGCTCATTCCTTACTACTGGCAAATAGCACACAGTGTTTCGCTCTAAGAGCTTTTTCCAGCACAGCTTTTATTACTGAGTGACTCTTACCCCACCTGAGAATGCCCAGAATTACCCATGGAATTTGCCAGTCACCTCTGGCACACCTTAGAATGGGTTGTTAATGGCCTGCACTGCTGCCCAGCCCACTGCCCTAGGGTTTTTAATCTCAGAAATAAATGAATCTAGGATATCTTTCCACTTCGAAAAATAGCCTGATCTAAAAGTAGAAGCAAATTCTTAGGATACTGTTTCTAATTGCTGTTTCAACATGCTATTGTTTGGGTTTTTATAAAATTTTACCAGATGTGGCTTCTTTCTTAGATAGTCCTTTCTCAGATTTCCTTTTTAGAAAATTAAGTGTCATTTAGCCACAATTTGTGGTTAAATATTTGTTTCCATTTCCTTTTATTTCATAAATGTATTCATTTGTAATTCAGTTTGGAGGTTTTTGTTTTCTTTTTTTACAAAAGGAAGTGAAAAGAAGCAGGATGAATTGAAATTGAAATTAATCTCTTTATGAGATTCATATGAGATTCATGTTTCTTCTATTCCTATTTACTTACTTTCCTCAATACTATAAGAAAATGAGATAAAGTGGTTTTTCGGATATCATTTACCTTTATTTTTCCTTCTTTTTTGTTTTCTTCTATCTCTTTTTTCCTTCAGTTTTATACTTCCTCACAACCCACAAGAGACATGTGTATAAGACATCATCAAAAAGCTTCTTTTTGCTTAGGCAGCTTGAACTCTCAAATTGAATTTAGCAGAGTTTTTGCTAACTCATCTTGTGAACAGCAGTGGTTCTACCGATACAAAATTTAAGGGCAAGATCTTTTTGAGAGGTAGCAAGCATGGAAACTGCACACCTCTCCTTCCTCTTTCACCCTCTGTGGCCATGTACAGAAATCCATGACTTTTGTTCACTCTCTGGTCAAAGATTCACTGGATAACAATTTACTGTTCAGTAATCTTTAAGCCATTTGCTGCCACTTACTGGATAACTAGACACCCTGCTTCAAAAAAAGGGGAAAAAATCAGAAGTGGACTTACAATGAAATTCAAAGTAGGCATCACCTTAAGCCTGTGCCAGTGTAAGAAAAATGTCAAGGGCAAAATGAACATTACAGTTGTTCCACTCACTAGAGACCGGGTTCTTTGTTAATGAGTTACAGCTATAAAATATCTATAAACTGCACTGCCCCATTTCACTTCCTCCTCCTCCGCCCTGTGTGAATCTCTTGGGAGTGGGAGAAAGCAATTGGAATACCAAAGCAAAAGGAGATTTAATGCATTTGCAGATGAGTTGGAGATAAAGTAACACCTACCAGGAAGAGAGGATACTTCTTCCTACCTTTCTCATTTTATTTCCATGTGATTTTATTTCCTGAGGATACTAGTACTGATAACATTGCTATTTCCTCAATGAAATGAGATGTTAATTTTGTTTAGGTGAGTATGGAGAGTTTTAATACTAGTTGCCATTTTAAAAGAGACAGCTAAAAGAACAGAAGCTGCAAAGCCAAATATTTCCAAATAATAGATAGGACTAAAAGGATAAAAGTAAGATACTGCATTAACACTACAGCTATTCTTTAGTCATAAAAAAACATACTATTTTTACTGGAATTGCTGCCCAGCTGGGATTGGGAGGATGAGGTTCATGAACATTTGGTCTATCCTGTTTTAAGTCTCTCTTCCCTCACCTATTACACACTACTGTGACCCTGAACTGAAGGCAGAATTATTAATTTGTTCCCAGGTTGTCCCGAAGAAGCATTCTCCTATTATCCAAGTACAACACAACCCCAAATTAATTTTCACATTGCCTCAAAGAGAATTGCTGTGAATTTCTCATTTCACAGCTGACAGCTGAGATGCAATCAGAGATGCCCACAATATTTTCATGAAGGAAGCAGCCAGCTCTCAAGCAGGCAGTCTGGCAGAGTGAAACACTACCAGTAGCCACTTTGGAAGAGCATGATTTTAGCAGCTTGTCCAAAATTTCTGTGACAGAGCCAAGGACAGAGCACAGTTCTGAATTGCAACACCTGTTTTCTTGGCTATGCCTCTTTTTGCTCCCTGGACAACATGGCCAGGGTCCAACAGCTCCCATCATTCAATAAACCTGATCCATCCCCAAAACAAGTCTATGATGTCCATCAGGTAAGACGGGAACTCAGGACAATACCAAGTAATCAAATATTTAACACTTCCAGACTGGATATCACCAGCCAGATTTTGAGGTTGGAATAGAAAAACTTCAGCTGCTTGGAAACCTTCCTGACAGGTCAGGAGATGCCAGATCCTGCTTTCTGCAGAAATAAACTAGTTAAACTGGGTAAGCAGGGAAGATCTTAGGCCAGTCCAATTTCCCAAAGTCATTTCCATTTATCACCACCTTTTAATGAACTACAAAGTATAAATCATATGAAAATCATTAAAAAGTCTTTTTTTTCTCATATGACATATGAAAAAAAGATTAGTTTGCTGTTCAGTGTTTCCTTTTGCACAGAGGTACCTAAGGTACGGAAAAAGATCCTTCACTCTCATGGTGTGACCAGTAACCAGCTCATTCCTCTATACTGCTTTCTGGCTTTCTCTCCAATTCTCCCAGCATTTCTAATGACGATGTTTTGTTGTTTTTAGCAGCAGAAAATGTTGAGACATGGATAAATCAGAAATCTTGCTTGTCATCATGGTGACCCTGTAACACCAAAGCTGTCCCTAGTTCTATAAACACACAATTTACCTAAGCACAATGTTAAGACACTACAAAAACCAAAGCCTCCTGAAGCTGAAGGAAGTGTAAGCTAACACATGCTAGACTTCTCTCAGACTGGTTTACATCCCTCACCTCCATAAAGTGGAAAAGCATTCAGAAGTGGGGCATAACCTGGAAGTAACCTCCAGGGCAATCATACTGAACTTATTCATTAATTGTTCCATTTATTCATTGTATGGCCTTTTTCTAAAGGAAACACAAGCCCAACCACGTGGTGTTTTGCTAGTGCTGTGCACACAGTGGCAATGGGCCAGCTAAGGAGAGATGCCCCAGCTCTCTTCCACTGCCTTCACAGCTCCAAGGAAGAGTTTATCCAAGGACCAGGAGGTGCCTGCTGCATCACCTGCACTGCCTGCACAGGCAGGAAGGCAGGCAAGGAGTGCTGCACTGTGGCTTGGAAACAGGAGATGGGGAGATAGCAGTGGGTACGTGGGGTGAGGGAGCTCCCTTTTCCTCAGTCTTTGGCCACTAAGGGAGGGCAGCTTGAGCTTTGAATACACCTTACTCAGGGCAGCTGTTTGGAGAGAAAAAATTCCATGTTCACCGAGGATAGAAGTGGTGTTTGAGCTTTACCTGAAGGCACAGCTGTTTTTAACATAGCTGCTGTCCTGTTTCTGGTAATAAAATGGACTAGGTCTTACAACATGACAAGCTTTGTTGTCTGTTGGCTGTAAAGAAAGCAGCACACTTTCTACTCACTAGGTGGGATCTGCATTTCAAGCCTTACTTTACACTGATCTCACTTACTGTATGATCAGAGCACTGTGAAAAAAATTTTAAAAATCCAAACAATCAACCCTCCTAAATCATCTTCTATTTACATTTTTTGCTACTTTTAAAAGTAAATCCTGAGTGAAAATACTGCAACTTTACTGAGCTTTAGCTTTTCCTTCTGCCAAGGATGTAGCAGAAAAATTCCTCCTAGTGAGGAGAGGCCACGGGCTCCGAGGAGAGCAATATGTCCATTGTGACTCCCCCTCTGACATTTCCTTAGGAAGTGAGCTCTGCCAGCAGATGCCAAAGGTAAACCTTACCATATGTCTGACACCACATCCACCTGGTTAACATATTAGGATCAAAACAGAAGAGTCAGCACATACAAATGTACAGATATCCAAAGACAGAATAAGCTAACTGGTTAGTCAGCTATCTAAAATTTCAGATTAATATGCAAGTGCAGTAGCACAGAGGCTCAGGGACCACAGGAAGGATGCATTACCTACAGAAATCACACACAGTACTGGTGTTTAGAAGCCTGAGGGAGTTGGTTTCTGCAGTGCTATCACACATGCCACAAGAAACTATTTCAAAACCACATGAGGTCTGACACCACAGCCTGTCCTCCTGCAGCTCAGGCACCGGTGTGAGTGCCTGGCTTTATTAAAACTGCAGACATCAAACTGGCTGCCGTGTCTGTCCAACTGTGTTTAAAAACCCCCTGACAGAAGAAGGTCAGCACAAACTAGGCTGGATACAGCTCTGGCTATGGATGTGCTGTGAGCAAGTTGCTGCAAAGCCAGAAGCAGATGCATTCAGCCTTTCCCAAGGCAGAGCTTTAAAGCCAGATGAAAAGACAGATTCAGCCTTTTAGCTGCTGCTGCATCTCAGTGTGCAGCCAACAGGACCTGAACTCAAAGCTGTGGTTCTGAAAGAGGTGCTGCTGGTGGGCTGTGCACGGCTGGTCGGTGCAGAGCAGCACATCTGTGCAGCCACAGCTGGCAGAGAGGAACTGCTGTGGATTTTGGGAGCCAGGACACAGATTTGCCATCCCCAGGACCTCCACACCTCTGAATGTGGCCCTGGGATATTAGGCGAAGGAGAAATGTTAGAGAAGCAGGACAGCAGTGTGTTTTGTTAACCTGTGTGACTGAGAACGGGCTGTTTGTCTTCTCTTTTCTCCTTGAGATAAAGCTTTCCTCCAGCAACTGCTTTCCTGCCGTTCTAGGTGTATTGGCTTGCCTGTACCAAGCGAAATATAAACAGAAGTTCTTGGTTCTCAAAACAATCTTCTTCTGCCTAATTTGCACTTTTGAGTTTTGCCTTTTAAAAACTTTTTCCACCACAACTTGTGCATACTCTCTTTTTCACAAATACTTGTGTATATATATGTCCAAACACACAAATACACACATATTCCCTATAGCATTCACTAGACTACAAATGCTAGTTCTTTAACACTTGTGTATATAATGTTCCGTTACAGCTTATTATCAATGGCATATTAATCTTAATTTTCTAAGATTAGATTTTTAAATTCCTCTTCTTTGTAATTTCTGATTAGTTTTGAAATACAAGTAAATGTCCAAAATGCAGTGGGAATATTGTATGGGTCTTCATCTATTCCTTTCAGCTTCTTTAGAGGAGTAAAATATTTTTTAAATGCTTGAGATGTTTCAGAGTTTGATTGCTATTTGTTCCTCTCTTTTTTTTTTATTTTGTTAATTAATTCCATTTTGATTGTCTTCCTTTAAAATTAGACTAATCAGAATTTAAATTTCAAGAAAAAATTAATGTATGATTATGCATATTTCCTCTATGTATTAATTAATATGAAACAATTAATTGATTATTTCTACAAGTCAGCAACTAATGAAAAAGCTTTGATAGCATTACAAATCTATATTAATACAGAGAATTAATATATTGATTGACCAACAGGTCACACACCATTTCAGTATTCTTCTACCTGACCCTTTATATTGAGAATCAGAGTTCTACTCTGAGAATCAGATTTCTGCTGTAGATTTGTGCTATTACACTTTTTCCAAACATTCTTGTCAGGATAGATTTACTTCTTCAGTTATTTACAGGCCTCAGATTTCAAAGGGAAACATGCAAGACAAATATGCAGCTATTAATTTAGGAATTGTTTTCTCTGCAAATGTTGGTCAGTCATTTTTCTCTTACAAGAATTTGTATTTAAAAATGGAAGCAAAATAACAAACTGAATTTATATCAGAGCTCATAGATAGATAGATAGATAGATAGATAGACAATGCTTTGTAATGTCTCTTAATTCTCAGGGCAAAAATATGATCATGGTGATTTTTTTGTAGGTTTGTGTGTCTAAATCGTTTTTACAAACATGTTTTAACACAGAACATTCAGCTGATCACCACTGACTTGCATTTCCTCGTGCCCTTGATCTTGATTTTTCCCATTGATAAATCATTTCCACTGTGGGACTCCAAAAGCACCCCGAGGTGCTCCAGCTCGGGCAGATCTCCGAGGCTACATCAGTGTAGAGATGGGATGTCCTTACTCCTTGGCAAATCCCAGAGTGTCCTTTATGCCTTGCTGCATGCCAGGCAGCCCTCCACACTCTGGCCAAGTGTATGTTTGCACAAGGACTCCTTGAATTCCTCCTTCTACGGTGACTCAGACGACAGGAATTCAGCCTTACCATAATTCATGCTCAGTTGCCTTTATAATTTGTCCCTTAATTAACTGATGCATGCAAGAAACCTGTTCTCCTAGCTATTCAAAAAGTGGCTATGCAACATTAACCCGTGGACTTTTACTGTATCAACAGTCACCAGCACAAATTATTTCAGCTACCTGACTTGGATCATTTTGGATAGAAGTCCCTCTGCATAAAGAAACATTGCTTCAGGCCAGCCTCTCCTATGAGCACAAATACAGATTTAAGGCAAATTAAGAGAGTTCCCAAAATGTCATGGGACACTGAAGTTTCTGCATCCCAAGGCAATGAGCAGTTATTTCAAAGAACAAACAGGTCTATCTTCTAGAGCTGAACTTGTGGGAGTATTTACTAAAACAAGTAGCCCAACCCAAAGCACTGAGTATCAATACAGCCAGATAGTAAACCTGGGTCTCTTCCTTCAGGGTTAGATTCCTCCTCTCCTCCCAGCCTTTGCTTTTGTACAGTGCCAATGAATATTGTTAACCATATATTATAGTTAATTCTAGAAATGACTGCATTTCACTATGAAAACCATACAATGTTTTATGTTATCTTTTATTCCCTGATGAAACCTGACTGGCCTGACTGTCCCCCCACCCCATACACTGCCCTGGCAGTTGTGCCAACAATGACTGTGTGCCTGGCAAACTGGATCTGTGAGCCCATCTTTTAACTGGCTTAAAAGATCTCAAAAAAAAAAATTCAAAACAAAACACACCCAGGGCTGCACCGCTCACAAAGAAAATGTAACATGAAACTACAACCTCCCTCAACCTCTCCCTCAAAATAGTCTCAGTTCTTTGATGAATAAAATACACTGAGTTTTCTCACTGCGGCTGTTTTAATTCTAGTCCAAGATGGAAAATGTCAGCACATCAGGTTTTTATAAAAGAACAGAAAATCCATTTCCTTTTTGGGGTCAATTAAACAATTGGTGTTCCTTCAAAGAAGCAAAATAATATTTTTAATGGCAAAAAAACAAAAATAGTGACTCTTAGTGGTATCCTTCAACCCTATATATTTTTTTTTCTCAAAACTTTCCTTTTTCCTTTCTTTTTTTTTTTTTATCTCGTGGAGGGAAAGGAAAATCTGAAAAAACATCCAAGCTCCCTATCAGACCTTCCTTATCTCATCTTGAGGGTTTCCTTTTCTTGGACAGAGCTGAAGCTGGGTGGAAGCCACGTGTCTCCAGCTGCTCCCCTGCTGCCTCCTGGGCAGCCAGGGACAGGAATGCTGGTCCTTTCTTCTCACAAAGAACCAAGCACAGCAAGACCTGAAAATCTTCTCACTGCCACCAGTGTGACTCCTTTCATCAGTAGAATAGCGCTCTCCTGTTTTGGATGAAAAAGTTCCTTCAGCTCTCTTGTTCTCCTAAAATAATCACAGGTTAACACCACGTCTCTGTCCTCTAGAAAGTCCAGGTTACAGCCCCTCTCTCCCAGCCTCCAGAACATTTTACCAACTCCACAGAACTGTATGTCCCTTTACCTATTCACCAGAGACCACCAGGCACCAGGACATCCACTTGCCCATCCACCTACCCTTGAAAATAACTGCAAATCCTGGTCATTCCTCACCCAGTCCTCAGGTAGAGAACAGAAAACACAGAAATGGCAGATGTTGCACATACCCACACCCCCCATCCATCCACTGGTCACTCAGAATATCCAGCATCCCTGATTGGAACCTATTCTCACTCTGCTCCCCCAAACTTCATGACTTTGGGCAGCCCAGTGCCTACCATGGCCTTAAAAAGATACACTGCAAGCAGAGACACAGGTTCATATGAGTAGTTTGCAAATCTGCACATTAGTTCATTCCAAAATGTTTGTAAGATATCACATGTGGAGCTGTGAAGGAGTGAAGGATTTAGCAGCCAGATAAGCAATGGCAGCCTGCCTCTGCTGACAACTGGAGCAACAGGACTAAGGAAACCTCTTTGGCCATCTTCACTCTGACCCTGATGCCTCCTCAGGTGTGGACAAGGCTTTTGAGTGGGAGTGAAGCCCAGCATAGGCAAAGGGCAAGTAGGATACACCAAAGTCCAAAGTAGGGAGTGCACTGGGCTTTGTTTTGCTTTAATTCAGGAATGCTGAACTTGGTTTTGCACGGTCATGATCCTTCAAAGATGCTTTCATTCCACTTGGTTCTGTGTAAGGAAAAAAAGGGACCCAAAGTTCAAGCCTTTCAATGTGTATCCCAGAGCAAGGATTTCTGCATGAAAATGATGGAGTTTGGAAGTACTTGAATATGGAAATGAGGACTTTTTACCTTCCAGCAAGAAAAAAACATGTTCCAGAGAAATATTTAACCGCCTTTGCCTTCAGAGAGCCATTCCAAGGCGAATGAGGATGTGCTTATTTTGGCAAGACTCTCCTGAACTGAGCTGTTTTGTGTGTGGTTAGGAGTGTCGGATGCAGGCTCAGTAATTTGCAAGTGGCTGCTTGAGGTAGGTAGTTCTTGGGAAGAGGCTGACTAGACAGCCAAAATGTAGGTCACCAGTGGGTGGAGTTCACAACCTCCCAGCTCTGCTGCAGTCAGTATGCAGAAGTTACGTCTCCCAAAGTATTTGAAATTATTGACGAAGCCTGAAAGCTGGACCACTTAACTGTAAGTCCTTAGGATAATAATTTAATTGGTTACTCATTTATGTATGATGCTGTTTAATGTCCAGTCTGTTCCTGGATTATCTGTTAGCTAGGAGAACTTCCATGTGCAAGGACATAGGTGTTTCTCTACAGTGTCTAAATGTGCATGGGCATTTGTAGTTAATAAACAAAGCAAATTTTGATAACACAGTTGAAGACCATTAGTCACATTCCTATCACACTCATGGCAGTTCAGAGCAATCTTTTGGCTCCTCAGCTCCAGTGGCCATTCTACTGGCAGGGCTTTGCAGCAATGATGAGTGAGAGCCATGAGATCTCAGTTGTCTGGCCAAGCATTCAGCAAGAGCAGTCAGGGGAGAGCACAAATTTCTCAAACGACGCTTTAAAAACAGCTCTATATAACATTGTGCCAGTTTTTATTCTTCCTCCTGCATGTATTTCAGAAAAAAAAAACAAAAACAAAAAAACAAAACAACAACCCTCAAACCTTAATAACTTTTCTAAACAAGAAGCCAGAACAACTCACCCTTTCATGTTTGCACACACTCCATAGCTGCCTTAACTCCAGGCCAAACCACTGTTGTATATCTGCATAATCTTAAACCTTAGCAAATTAGAAAATAAATATATGTGCATGCATTTGAAATAGCACATTCTCCTCCAGGCTTTATCTCTCTGTAACTGCTGAAATTGTCTGACAGGGATATTTCTTGCAGTCTTATCACATGGATCTGTGGTGAAAAGGTTTCAGCAGTTTGCAGTTTGCATCAGGACTGTCACCAGGATACTTTGGAGGTATTTGTGAAAACCAGCTGTCCCTGCAGGAGATTGCTGCAAGAGCAGAGGCCTCCTCTTCGTGTACTATATGCACAGACATGGGGTTACTGCATATGGACCTCTGCTACATCGAATATCGGAATTACTGCCTAAAATCCAGTAGCTTTAGTAATCTCTACCAAAAGGAAAACTGACCAGGCTAGTTGAAAAGTGGTCTGAGTGATGCCTCTGGGAGGTGTAGTTGTAGGACTCATGAAACAAAGCTGGTGAGGATATCTGGTGCTGGAAGTTTAAATAAACAAGACTTTAATTCTGACCAAGTAATGTAAACAAAACATATTCCATACTGCTTCGTGTTTGTAGTCTTCTACCCTGTGGGAAAAGGGTTAAGGATCGTAGAAAAATATATTTCATATAAAGGAAGCACTGCTGGCACCACCAGCAGCCCTACATCAGGATACATTCTGATGTGTATGCCTGTCCTTGCTGCTGAGTGTGAATGGTCTGAGTTAGGCACAATCATCTATCAGAGTAATCCCTTTGAAGGGCAGGGATGTGCAGCTCATGAGACCAAAGACGGAAATAAATAAACAACAATGTGCCCACTGTAGGCTAGGCAGAGAGGGCCTAATACATTTTACAGGTAAAAACACAGGTGTCCCAGAAGAATAGGCACCGTGGGATGAAGGAGGTTTGTGGCCAAATTCCACCTGGGTTGCACATTAGGCGTCTGATTGCTTTTCTGGACCGGGCTGTATAGAGAATTTACACAGGAAATCTGAGGTAGAGTAGGAGATCTGTCTCTGATTTTCCAACTCCCAGCTCAGTGCCTTAACCACAGGTGCCACCTCCTGCAGTGGCTCTGAGCTCATACGGATTCTGGAGTTCTTCCAAATTAACAGCAATACCAGAACGGAAATAGGCCCTTTCAGCACAAAATAAACATGAATAGTCCATAAATTCTAATGATGCAATTTAAGTGTCGTTGTGTTCAGTGAATTCAGACTCTCACCTCCAAATGCTGGCAGCTGAAGTCTCTTTTGTCTAAGATCAAACATTCATTGCTTTAATGGACTTTGTCTCAGTAATCTATTTTAACACTATGGTTAATACCTGACAATTATGCTAGATTAGCATCAAAGATTA
Organism: Sturnus vulgaris; assembly: GCF_052056855.1. Taxonomy (NCBI): domain Eukaryota; kingdom Metazoa; phylum Chordata; class Aves; order Passeriformes; family Sturnidae; genus Sturnus; species Sturnus vulgaris. The sequence goes on from NC_142243.1 coordinate 128,050,350, forward strand.
ATGGAAAGACTGAGGTAAATATATTCACAACAGTCACTGTGGGGTTCAACATAAAGATATTTGCTGTCAAAGAAAGGTTTTCTATTATAAACAACTATGTGCTATTAATGCTCAACATCTAGGAGTAGCAGGTGGGGCCTTTGCTACTTCCAGTGCCAAGTAACTAAGCCACACAAAAGTTAAGGTTTTAAATGTAAAACGTCTTAAAAAAAAAAAAAGAAGTGGATTAAAAAAGGAGGAAAAACCTGCAAAATTCTGCCTCTTCTTGCCTCCCCATCATGATCTCAGCCTCTGTTTGTAGTTGCCCCGCCTATCCATTCATAAATGGCAAGCCAAAGATTAAAGCCAACATATAGATATCATAGGATGCTCTGGTATCTATGGAATGATGGAAGAGTGAGACAGGATACAGAAAGGAATTTAAATCTCATTGAAAAATTACAAGAAAGAAGATCTTCAGCCTGAAAACATGCACTGTGAAAAAAAAGGATACATATTTTACTAATATATGCATGCTCCATTAAAATAACACTCACTGAAATAGATCATTAAAAATGACCCTAAAAGTTCAAGGTTCCTTAACTAATGATGATTCTGCCTCACAAACTGCAGGCACTAAAACACTACACAATTTCCATCGATCTGTGCCCAGGAAGTCAATGTGACAATACACATGTAATGTTTTAAGCACAATATTCCATAGCAGTGTTTGTTTAAAAAGCATTTTCTGCAGTTTCCACTGCTTGTATTTCATGAAAGGCTAAGCAGGAATCATAGCTGTGTGTACAGATACTGAAGCCCAGGGCCGTGACCAAAGCATGGATTTCCATTTCTGTCTTATGATGTTTTGAGCAGTACACAGAGCTATTGTTTTTCTGTTACTTGCTAGTGATTAAATCCCACAGTACAGAGACAGAAGAGATCTTTGACCTGGTGTTTACCACAATTCTTCATAAGCCATTTAATGAAAGCATTATATCACACCACTAATGCAGGATTTCCAGTATGCATTGATGCCTTTCAGCATTCAACCTGTGTCTTCTAGACTCTCAGTGTGATGATTTAGCTGTTGCTGGGAACAGTGCTGCTAAGGCTGCCACATTTCACCTGCTTTGTAAGTGGATTTCACAGAGACACAGAATCAAAGAGGTCTTCCATTCCAAACCCCTGCTCAAAGCAGTCGCCTAGAACTGCTTTCCTAGGGCAATGTCTCTTTGGAGTTTAAATATCTCCAAGGAAAGATTCCATGATGCCTCTGAGCAGCCTGTGCCAGGGTTTGATCTTCCTCACAGTAAAGAAAGTCCTTTCTTATATTTAAACAGAGTTTTTTGTATTGCAATTTGTGTCTATTTCCTCTTGTCCTTTCACTGGATACTGCTCATGAGAGTCTGACTCTGTTACTTGTTCTTATGTCTTTTTATTACGTTTTATGTCATAGCACAACATAATACATCATAATGTTATGATGTGACTATTAGAAATATTACTATCTTTCATGTCATATTATTGGTCCTTGTTATAGTCCCCCCTCAGGTATTTCTCTGCATTGATAAGCCTCATCTGTTAATTTACACAATTTGTTTGCTTGCTCTCTATGGCTTTGGTGGTTTCCTCAGTGCTGGCCCTAACTCCAGCACATATTTGACCTTAAAGCCCACCCTTTCTCCTTAAAGTTACTTGAATGCATTAATGCTTCATAGAACACCAGTACTGTCCTTTCAAACACATTGCAAGATCAAATTTCAGGAATGACTTGGTGAATAAGAAAACACTGTTTTAGATAAGTTTCTTCTTCTGCTCACACTGAAGCCCATATGCCTTCTAAGCGCAGAAAAGGAAACTGTCTTCTCCTTTTGGCAAGTCCTGTAAGAAAGGTTCTGTGAGTAGGAAAAAAACAAGAGGTGGAATATAGATGCCACTTCATCATAATTTCAAGCACTTGGCCCTGGGAAGCAATCCAACCCATGTGACATATTGCTCAGATGCTCTGTACAATCACTGCAGAGTAATCAAGTTGAGGCACTTCCCCCTCTGCCAACATACCACAGGCACTGTGTGCACCCCAGCAGCAGCTCAGTCTGCTTGGGTGTGTTGGTTACTTCCTTCACAGACAACATACACAACTTGGGAAAAAGTTATGCCCCTTCATCCTTTTTTAATCATGTCCACAGAGCCTCCTTCAAGGACAGGTGCTGGGAAGAACACAGCTGAAACTTACACAGTTGCTGGCCTTGAAAGTACAGGAGTTAGGGGCTGTGTTTTCAAGAATCTGTGGATCCCACACACTGAACCTCATGTCAGAAAAGAGCTTTAACCAGCTGGGCAGGACCCTCTGGGGAACACAGGGATCATGGCTGATCTTTGGAAGCCAGACAGCAATTGAGACCTGTGGGACCAGTAAAAGCTGGTCAGAGGGATCCTCATGATAGCCTGGAAGATGGATGGCTTTGCTTGTGGCAAAGGAGAACGGATGTTCAGGTGTTGCTTCCTGCATCAGACTCCTTACTGTGGGATAAAAGATTGCTTTTTTTCTGCCACTGACATGATGTCCTGTTCTGCAAACACATCAATCTTTTAAAAACTGACAGCAGCCTCCAATTCCCACCTCCAGCTGTCACTGCTTTGGCTGTGAAGCTTCCTGGCACTGTACTTGAGAGGCTTCTCTGCATTCTTCTGATCCCAAGAGCTTTATAAGCTGCATTGACTCAGTAAACTCAAGTTATTTAAAACTACTGATGCTTGGATGGTGAATTCAGGCACTTAGAAGTAAGGAAATAATAGATCTGCCCAATTGTGGTTTTGTTCTCTTTAAATTCATTTTATGCTGTCCTATCAGTGAGAACATGAGTTGTTTGCTTTAATTGTGGCTCTGGCATTAAAATCAGCACCATCCTAAGCATGCACAGAGGAGAAATAATTACAGTGGCACAAGCAGTAAAATTATTTCCTTGTCTAAGCACTTGTCTTTGTAATCTAATAAGTGAACCTGTTATTATCCTCCTACCCTTCCTCTGTCACTCCTCTAATTTCTCACTTCCTTCCTTTCTCCTTCTTTTCCTTCCCATCCATAGTACCTCTCCCCACTGAAATATCAGCAGCATTTGCAGCTCTGAACCTTGTATATTGTATATTGAACTGAGATTAAAGACTGACAGTAACTACCAAGAAGGAAAGCTACACCCTTAAAGCCATGGAGAGTTTGCAGAGCCCTGGATCAAGACCAAAGCAGTGTCACTGTAAAGTCTGATCTGATTTCCTTCTGCCATGTGCAAACATCAGAAAACTTCTGCTCTATGTATTGCTGCTGACACACCGTAGTTAGGTAGTAGGACCACAGACCATATCCATGGTTAGTCTGTCCACTTCATTCTGCTTAGGAGTTGAAGAATGAAAGAAGGACTGGTGTCTCCAGTATCATTTTATTCCTGCAGAAACTAAAATAGGAGCATGTGTGCTGAGTGAAGGAGGTAACCTAAAATATCTCTCTCAAACTTCAGGGATTTTTTCCTCAAAATACACACTCTGAGTGTCTTTGTTCTACATTAAAAAATATCAATACTTTATGCTTGGAGAAGGAGCACACATTCAGTTGACAATATGCGATTTTCATCAGTAAAGATGTTCCTTAACACTTATTTTCCTGAGTAAACAGCCTAGCTAGTTCGACTTACAATTGAGTACATACAGTTGGACTCTTTAAGCACCTTCCTATCTCAAAATCTGTGGGGATACTACGGGATAAAACCTAAGATCTGTGGAGCAGCTTGGAAAAAACCCATAATTATAACATTACAAAAAACAAATATGGATAAAAAACCAATGTGGACCTTAAATCCACTCTTCATTACATTAATTATCTCATTTCTTCCCCAACAGATTCCATTTGTAGTGTACTTGTGAGTCCTTTACCTTGAGGACTTTTGTTTCTTGTTTGGCTGTCTTTTACAGATAAAATCTTCAGTTCATGGCACAGAGGGTTGTCAGCTTTGTGCTCTCCACCAAACTCACCTGTTTGATTCAATCATCAGAAATCACTAGGGAGGATCTCATGCCCACTCAAATTCAGTTCTCTCCTCTCCTTGATAACATATTTATACTGGGTTATGCAAGAAAATAATTTTGTATTGAGACATATATCCTTGTACTAAGTGTGGTCAAAGCAGGCAGTAGGCTGAAAGAAGGTGATGGCAGGGACACACAGAGGAAATCACACAAATTTGCTTCCCTTGAAATGGTGGCAAGTTTCCTATTGTATGCTGGTAGAGAAACAGATGGAAAAAACCCATCAGATAAGCTTGGCATTTGATTGCTCCTTAGCTTCCAGGGCTGTCACACCCAGCAGTGACTCCATGGGGTGCTATTTCCTCTGGGAGGGCTCCTGATGCCAGCTGAAATGCCTCACAGCTATCTGACAAAAGGTGTTGAAGTGGTGCAAAATTCTTCTGCCAGTTCAAGTATGCTCAAAAGACATTTGAAGGAGTAGTTTGTCCCTAAAGTCTTTCTTTCTAAGTCTTTCTTTCTTTCTTTCTTTCTTTCTTTCTTTCTTTCTTTCTTTCTTTCTTTCTTTCTTTCTTTCTTTCTTTCTTTCTTTCTTTCTTTCTTTCTTTCTTTCTTTCTTTCTTTCTTTCTTTCTTTCTTTCTTTCTTTCTTTCTTTCTTTCTTTCATCATGAGTTCACAGCAGACCTGCATTAGGGTAGTTAGTGGGTTGTTATCCGCAGACTTAACCAGAGCAAATCCATGTCCTGACATACTCTACGATGTCTCCATGCGCAGAGAGCTCAGAAGTCACAAGAAATAAAATCCTATTTCAAGCTCTTCCAACAGTTGCCACCTTCACCTTCGGCAGGTTGCTGAATCTCTTTGTATCCATCTTCTAGCTGGAAAAATGAGAATAATATTTACTTTTCCATGTAATGAGATAGGAAGCATTGCTACATGTACATGTACAAACTCTTAGCTCCTCAGTATTAACTCATATCTATTAATCTGTTCAGGAGCATTTTGTTAGTCTCAAGAGTTGCAAAAATTTTTGTTTCTGCTGTTACCTGTGTGGGAATAGATCAGGATTAACTCTCCTGAAGTTAATAATAAAACCGGGCTGAGTAAATGTGGAATCAAACACTCCCAGTAATGAAACACCCCAGACTCACTCTCACAGGAGCTAACTTTCTTGAGCCATTTTCAGAATCTTTACAAACCCCTGTGACAAAAGATAACTGGTTTATGTTTTCACTCCTTTGGGAACCTATACAGATCTAGCACTAGTGAATCTGACCTGTTTCTCAAGGTGGGAGTTTAATTTTCTAACCTGGTTAGGTTTCCATTCTGGGTGTTTTACTCCCATGCACAGACACTTGAATCTCATTAAAGAACATGTAATCTACAGTAAGAAATGTGAATAATAAATCATACACAGTGACACAAGGCCAGAAAATTACAGTGAAAGTGGTATTAATGGGCTTTTATGTTTTCCTCAATGAGTTCTGGAAGCTGTGTCTCGGGGTGCAACAGAACAGCATCACCAGCCAGGTAACAAGAGGAGATTGTTCTGCTCTGCTCTGCACTGGTGTGGCCTCACCTTGAATATTGTGTGCAGTTTTGGGCATCACAACATAACAGTATAAGGCTATTGGAGAGTGTCCAAAGGAGGGCCATGAAGATGGTGAAGGGCCTTGAGGGGAAGTTGAATGATGGAGGAGCTGAGGTGACTTGGTCTGTTCAGACCCATTGAGGAGACGTCATTGCAGTCTGCATCTTCCTCATGAGGGCAAAAGGAGGGGCAGGCACTGATCTCTTCTCTCTGGTGACCAGGGACAGGACCCGAGGAAATGGCCTGAAGCTCTGTCAGGGGATGTTTAGGTTGGATATTAGAAAAGATTCTTCACCCAGAGAGTGGCTGGGCACTGGAACAGGCTCCCCAGGGAAGTGATCACAGCACCAACCTGGCAGAGTTCAAGAAGTGTTTGGACAATGCTCTCAGACATATGTTGTAACATGCAGGGAATGATGCTGTGCAGGCCCAGGAGCTGGGCTTAGTAATCCTTCTGGGTCCCTTCCAACTCAGTTTATTCTGTGATTCTATGAAAAATCTTTCACACCATTTACCACTCATGAAGACCACACATCCAACCACCTCATCTCCACCGTATCTATTTGACTCAGCTATTGCTGAATGATGGGGATGGTTTCAAACATAGAGTTGTTCCTTGACTGTACAAAGCATCAGTTCTAACATCTCTGTCCATGTAACCATGCTGTCTGAGGTCAAGCAGTCCTGTGGCACTTCCCAGGTTTCATATGCATATTGCTTTTATCATCCAAAACGTGTCTGGCAGAATAAAGTTATGATACATTCAGCCTCTCAACATGAGGAAGAACATAAAACTTCAGATTTAGCTGCAGGTGTATTACATTGCCTCAGAGAGCTGAAACATTATAAGTAAATCTCATATACGTGATTCCCACTGCTTACAGATCTTGGATGGTTTGTTGGTTTTTGTTTCCCTTAAATATATACTAAATTCTCTCTGTAACATTCTTCCAGAACAGCCTGAAAAATGTCTCTGTTTTGGTGTAAGGTGGATTTCTTCTCAAAGCATGCATTATCTTCTGGGAAAAAACCCAGGTAGTCAGTAGCTGTGGACTCTGCACGTCAGAAAGAAATCCTCAGGACATGCAAAAGGAGGGAGGCAGCTCTGGAGCACAGACGCATGCAGAGCAGCCATGGCCACAAAAGGACAGCAGACTTTGAGGGTGACTGATACCAAATTTGAGAAAAGACTGTAGCCTCTGGTTACTGTGAGCAATCCAAACCGAGCAGGGACAAAAAAGGGTTCTAGCAGAGCCCTATACTGTCCCTCCATGTAAGTGACCAGAACACAGACTAAGGGCAGAAGACAGCAAGCCAGTCATGTAGGAAGAGTTTAGCTCCAAATGCAGCGGAGATCCTGGCTTCTGCACAGCTCAGAGACCACCACTGTAGCAACACTGATAGCATTTCATTCAGCTTCTGCTGCTGCCAAGAATGTAGGTTGCAAACTCCTTTTCTCTCACCCTCCCTCAGCTACAATCCAGTCTTGGCTCTTTCTGCACAGTGGCTGCCAGGACGCTGATCTGCAGGACCCTGAGCTCCCCCTGCACTCAAACACCCCCACCTTGCTCCAGTGCCTGTGCACCGGCTCCCACTGCTGTCACCACACCCGGCCCCCATTTTACCCAGGGAGGAAATCAGTGTTTTTACCTAGGGGGAGAAATGAGTGTGGGGGAGCAGGATTCCTCCACCCGGCTCAGCTGCACCGTGGCAGAGCCCAGATCATCCCCTTAGCGCTGCCCTGGACATCCCAGGATCATTGCCTTATAAAGACCATTTTGTCTGTGGCTCACACCCTGCCCTGTATACATAGAGAGAAATTGAAATATTCCAGGCTCCACTGTCATCTTCTGAGCACAGCAGTAATATATGGCCTTGCAACTCCCTCTCACCAAATCTGCTGCAGCAGTTGAGTTCCTCTCTTCAGCCACCACACTGGTGAGGGTGGCACCAGGCTGGTGAGCCAGCTGCCATGTGGCACCCCCTGGGATGGCTTTGTCATCTTCATCATTGCCATTGATATTTTTCCCTAAGATCATCATCTTGGGTTGGCTGAGGGTGTTCATAAGAAAAGGTCTCAAATTCCTGCTACCATATTGTTTTTACAACACACAGACCAATTTAGCAGCCCTGTTAACAACCACTTTGTCAGCTACTTGGTATTAAAACCATGCGGTTTGCTGAAGGGAACTGTAGTGGAAGATTATCTCAAAATCTCAGCCAGGACAGTTCACATCTTTCCACTTAAAATCTGCAAGAATGCAGAAGACCAGAGTTTCACCCTCAGCAACTCAGAATGTATTTCATGGCAAGAGAAGGGCAGCACAGCAGGAGGTTGGATATGCTGGACCTCAAATTGTAACTCACTAAAACAGCTCAGAGCAGCAAAACGGCTGCTGCTACTGGGAGAAATGAATTTGGCATAATTTGTCTTCAAAACAGTGTTACAGCTGAGGCTATGGCACAGGGGAGTGGCATTGGATAACTCTCACTCTACCGTCATTACAGGGGAAAATCAGGCTCAAGAGCCTTATGTTTTTCCAGTGAGAAATATCATTAAACTCTTCCTTTATTTACAGGAACTCTGGACAACACCTGTTTTGCACACAAGAATGCGTGTCTACTGGTGATAAAGAAATCCCTCTGTCCTACCGATCTGTTGCCATTCACTCCAGATAAGAAAACCTTGTGAAGTGCATGACTTAAACCTCTCCCTAGGCAGAGACTTAGACTAAATATGTATTATTCCTTTAGACTTATTATTATTACATCCTGCATTCAGTTCTAATTATACAAGTAGTGACCTCTTCTGTTTACATAAGGGGAAGCTGATCAGGCAAACATTCCTTTTTTTTTCTTTTTGGCTACAGGAGCCATTCTGACACAAATATACTAAAAGCTTTTATATCAGCTGAGTTATGTTGAAAGCCCAGCTTTAGCTTCAGGCTTATGTTAACAGATTCTTATTGAAGTAATTCTTGTTAGCCCATCAACACTCTATTTCCTCAACAAAGATGTTTGACAGCATTCACTGTTGTAACTTCCCATATGATCTCTTCTCTCATTCCCAGGCAAGACTGGGACAAATACCTGCCATACAGAGAAATGAGGAACCAAAGGCCATCACAGTTCACCACACTTTCCTGTTTTGCTTTTGTTTTACCAGAATAGTGTGTGCCTAAGCCATGCTGAGATTTGGCCATCAACAATTTATGAGAGTATGTAGTGACAAGACAGGGGGAATGGATTCAAACCTTTCATCAGGTTTAGATTAGAGATTAGGAAGAAATTCTTTCCTGTGAGAGTGGTGAGGCACGGCAACAGGTTTCCCAGAGAAGTGGTGGATGCCCCATCCCTGGAAGTGTTCAAGGACAGGTTGGATGGGGCTCAGAGCAACCTGGTCTAGTGGAAGGTGTCCCTGCACATGGCAGGGGGTTGGAAGCAGATGGTCCCTAGGGTGCCTTCCAACACAAGTGATTCTATGATTCTAATCTCCCACCCCTTCCCCAGTGTGTAAGAGAGGTGAGCAGGACAGCCCATTAGGGTCCACCTCCTCTCGGATGGCAGACAGAGAGGAGAGAGGATAGACCTGCAATGCAGATGTAGGGAGAGGAGATCTTGGCATGGCATAGCCTCAAATATACTGCAGACCTACAAATACTGAATTTGGAATAAAAACATATATATTATACATATTATATTTATTTAAGGTATTTATACACACAAACACGTATAAACATAGAAGAGTCAACACTTTAAGGCCATTTACAACAGATTAGCTACCTCTTGGTTCAGTGCTCTCAGAAGAGCTGTCATCTGTAGCAATATGAAGAAGAGAATCAAGACAAAAAAAAGGCTCTTGACTTAAACCTGGATTTAAATTTTTTTTTCTCTGCAAAGCAGGCATGTGTGCTCTGCTGCCTGGCAAAAGACCCAAAGCAAATTCTGGAGGACAAAGGAGATAAACAAACGGCAGTTTAAATTAGCAAACCACAGATTGATACACAGCATATGCAGCTAGAGCAAAAGTGAAAGCTTAGGGAGAGGCTTCACAAGGCAAGAAGATTGTTTTGCCAGAAGCAGGATAAAAAACTTGCCTGCAGCCTAGAAACAGGTTTGGATCAGCAGTGCCCAGCTCCCCACAGCTGCTATATTTACAAGACTAAAATTATTTTCTGCAAAATCTTCAGGCAGGGTGCTCTGGTATCTGCATTTACCATCCAGACTTTGTGAACAAAATCCAGGTATGCTGCTATAGACTACCAATATAGATTGTGGGGAAACAGTTATTTTGGGAGAGAAATACTTGTAGCCATTTCAGCAAGTGGGAAGGGTTGAAAAACCTGGGTTTAGCAATAGGGACATAAATTACTTATTTATGCAACTGAATTGCATAAGTTATTTATGTCCCTCAGAGTGTCCTACAGAGTTCTGTCTGATCCCATCTACTCCTCCCATAGGGCATGGCTGTCCTGTAGACCCCATGCTTTATCCATCACTGCATGTGGGTGTCTCACATGCCAGTTAGGACACCCTGGGTACCAACAAAATAATCCTGATCCCTTGGTGTCAGGAGCAGAGCACTCACCATAGCCAGACAGGCTATGAGGACAAGAAAAAACAATACTGAATACAAATATGGAAATTATGGGGGAAAAACCCCACAAATTTACAATAAGGAGATGAATAGCAAATGGATAAAATTTTGCTATTACCAAGTGTGACTTGAAAAATGTTAGAGCAAAGACTAGATTCCAATGTTGTGTACACTAATGTTCTAGAAAACGTGTATTTGCACTGATGTATGCAGATTTGTCCCTTGGCCACGAGCTGGGCTCAGAAAGCTGTGATGGGAGGCACAAGCCTCAGCTGGAGGCCAGCCACTGGGGGTACCCCAGGGATCCCGGGGTTCCTGCTCTAGCTGACCCTGCTTTGACCACACGGTTTGCAGAGAGGTGCCTGGTCTGTGATTGCATGTGGAAAAAATCTACTTGCTGTCTCTAAGTTATGATTTCTTCTATCCAGAAACATGACACAGCTGATGAGCATATAATTAACGTCATAGTCAAGGTATTTGCCAGAAATAGCACACTGATAATGGCTGTGGTAGACAATGGACCACAGCTTACAAGTTTAAAAGTCAAAGCCTTTGCAAACATTTTAAAATGTTCAAATGCAGGATATTCACTGTGCAAGTATACTGTGGATAGTAGTGCTACAACAGCTATCTATTTAAACAGGTTATAGCATGCAGATTTTAGGGAAGCCAGATGTTTTGTGAAAAATAACTAAAAATACATAGAAGAGCTTATGTGAATGATAGAAAATAAAAGAAGACTCAAGTGCCAACAGCCTATAAAATAGCCTTAAGAAAATCTGGATTGAGTTATATCAGATGAATGCCTGTGAAGAGAGGAAAAGAGAGGGAACACAACTACACAGAGAAAGCTTCATTAGTGCAGGTCATGGAGATGGACTGTTAGAAATGTAAGATGGGATATATGAATAAAAGATTATGTAGCTAAGGGAAAGGTGGACATAAAGGTGGACATCTGCTTATGACAGATGGCAACAGCTGAAAGTTTGAGAAGGATATGAATAAATGAGAAATTTATTCAAGGAAGTACTCAAAAGAAAATGCAATCACATCTTCAGCACAATATTTTGAAAGAAAGTCTGGCTTGGGGAGATTTCTGAGAGGAAAATGGCATGGAAGAAAGTGAAAACTGTGAAGCCAAGGAAGGAAGGAAGGAAGGAAGGAAGATTACACAGTGATTGTTCAGCCTAAGACAGATTCTTGGAGAAGGGAAGAACTCATCTTCCCAGTGGGTGAAGAAGATAAAGACAGGGCAGAAAAGATTCAGATGCACATGCAAAAATAAAGTTGTTTTTTTTCAAGGCAAGACTTGGAAAATAGGAAAGGTGTAGAAGAACTTTTCCATGGTGAAGAATATTTGTCACAGATTCATCTTTGCATTTGAACTGAGATGGCCACAAAACTGAGAAAGTGTCTGGGGAGTCTCTCAATCATTGGAGCAGCAGGGACACATGAATCACTTCCTGACAAAGATCTTTTAGCCAGGATCCCTTGCTGGGGACAGGCTGAGACTGTTACGCTGACTCTGCTGGCTGAAGACTTTATTAGAATTTTGCTGGATATGGGACCAGGACAACCCACTAAAATATAAAGGGCAGATCCTCTGACATAGGTTATAAACAGAACAAGAGATCAGACAGTAAAGAAAGAATAACAATTAAAAACGCAGCAAAATGCATGTGCAAAACAGGTGACTGAAAACAAAAGAAAGACCTTGGAAAAGAGTGGAAGAAAGGCAGAAACAGTTCTGTGAAGATAACAAACATCATTGTCAGCAATAACATACATAAAGTACATTAGGTATCACTATCTTTGTTAACCAAAAATAAAAGCCAAAACCAAACCTGCGAAGATAGATTTGATTTGAAGAATTAGGCACCAGGGTGAAGTCTGGACTTTCTCCAGCTCCATTCAACAGCCAAAAGTGTGAGCAAGATGAAAAACAGGAACCAGTCAATGCTAAGGAGTGTCACAGATGCCAGAATGTGGAACAAGAAGACTGAAGAATCACAGCAGTAAGACATACAAAGTCTATAACCAGCTACTCTGCCTACTCAAGGTCACCATGTTATTTGAAGGAAATTCTAGGACAAGCATGTTGAGGGGGAATTTCATACTGAAATTTTTCTAGTGTGTAGTATCATCTAAAAGGAGTTGAACCACAAGAGGTCTGACTCAACGGCTAAAACTCATGGCATACTGCTTGTGACTCCACAGGCCACACATCCCCAGTGGAGACCAGATGCTGGATGCCACAGATAAAACATTATTTGCCAGCTTTGCTGAAGACATTTTGCAAGACCCCACAAAAAAAAAAAAAAAAAAAAAAAAAAAAAAAAGAAAAAAAAGAAAAAAAAAAAAAAGGAGAGGAAGATATTATAGCACTACTCTTGCTGATCCCAGGGCAGAAGGTTCCAAGTCCACCAGTGTTTGCTGACACACTCTGCAGGCTCATCACACCTCTATTCTCCCTGCTATCCTACATGGACCAAGACAGGAAAAGGACCTGTTCCTGCATGTAACTCTCCTGGTATCTCACAAGGATTCAAACCTGACATCCAGGACAGGAAGAGGATGTGTGAGCAATGACACCTGACCCTCTGAAGGCAAATCACATGGGTTTGCCAGTGATGTGACAGACTGATTTGATGTGAAGACATCAAATGCAGATTGTGAGATTCTTGTCCATGCTAATTCCCAGCTTTGGTGTAGGGTCATAACTTGAGAGAAGTGTAGTTCCACCTTCCTGAAAATTTGATAGAGTTAACAGCACCTTCAGAACTTACAGGCAAACCATGTAATTCCATCATCTAACATTGGAGAAGGCTACTAGGAACATCTTCCCAGCTCAGGAGCAGGTTGCTGCTGCTGCCTGGAGGGTTGGCAAGTCAGATGTGGGTACTACAGTAAAACATCAGTCATTTTTTAAAAATATGGAGCTGAAAACTTGCTGCAAACTACATAAACAGCAGCACGTGTGCTTTATCCCATGATACAGACTAAGACATTGAGTGATAACATCACAGTAACTTTGTGAGTCCACATGCTGAGTGATGAAGGTGTTTCACATTCAGTGGGATCTGAATATCTCCATCTTGGTACAGCTGAGATATTGCCTATTTGACTTTGCCTGTTTTCAGTAACATGAATATCTATCCATATTTCATGCCACTGAATGTATAATTGAAACAGGACACTCAAATTTGCAATTTTATTCTTCCTGAACAAAACAGTAGGACCATAGTAAGAGCTTTTTATTATCATCAACAACAATGCCCAAGGATATGTGTATTTGGAGGGGAAGAGGAGCAGGGACTAACTAAGGGGTCTTCAGTCCTCTTCTCCCCATGAGCACTACCTGGTTTAACATGCTCTCCAGGCCGTGTAATACTAGAATGTTCTGTGCCTGTGCTTCCAGATCCAAAACCAGCTGTGCTTAGCTGCAGTTCAAGGTACTCAGTCTGCATCTGTGTCTGTTGGATTGCACACATCGGCCAAAAGCCTCCTGGTATTAAGCGCAAAACCACCCCTGCTGATAGATGAAGGATCAAGAGTAGTAAACTTTTTATGTTTTTTATTGCCTGTTTAACTTGACAATATGACTTTTTTTTTTAAGATGAGGGTAAAGGCCAAATAGATATTAGATTTGCAGGAACATTCAGCAATGACTCTTCCAGAAGGCTGAGGCAACACTTGCATCATGTAAAATCCTACTATTACTGAGGCTCATTTGCAGATTAGTTATGAAAAATTGAATTTCTATTAGATTTTAAGTAGCAGTCATGGGTTACTGTAGTTCATTGTAGGTAGTTCTGTCTTGAAAACATTGCACAAACATCTATTAACTAATTAATTTGAAAGAGTAGAAAAATTCACAAGCAAATCTGCAAATTGAGAAATATAACCAAATAAGGCTAGTTGTGATGTTTTGGCCAAGAATTTCAGGAAAAAAAACCTAAAAAAAAAATATACATGTTTCTGTAACAGCCCTTTGAGCAATATGGTAACTCTCAATAATATTCACTGATTTCTTCAGGCACGCTTCTAGAAATACTGGAAAGTCATACTTTTTCTAATCACAAATCTTTCAGTCTACTTGCTATCATACCACAGCTTATTTTTTGCTTTAACCTTTTACTTGCAAAATTAACAGTTGCTTACAAATAAGGTTTAATATATTCAAGATTCAAATAGTTGGTACCAACAGAGCTAATCCTGCATTTTTGTTTTCCCACATGAACATTTGTTTGTGTCTTCTATGTCTGTTGTAGATTTAAAATATTGGCTTTGATACAAAACATGCATTATTTATAAAAGAGTGGACAAGAGGCAAGATGCTGGTATACTTCCTGAGCTATTACACACCATGTTATGTAAATGTTTCACACTCACATCAGCTTCAGAAGCATTTACCTGAAAAGTACCTGAGAAAAGTCAAGTGATAGGTTTATGTAAAACTTGTTGAGGAAGACATCAAGCTAAATTCAGAGTTCCATCAGGAAACTGGGAACTGTCATTATTCCTTTTCATCCTGTTTTATGATCCCAAAGACAATTGATACTCCTGCATTTCTTTCATGCAAAAAGCACTTAGTAATCACCAAGGATAAGACTTCAGCAAAAGGCAAGACACAAATTGTTAAAGTGGGCTTAGAGAAGGCCATGAAGATGCTCAGAGGGCTAGGGCACCTCTCCTATGTAGACAGACTGGAAGAGCTGAGGTTGTTCATTCTGGAAAAGAGAAGGTTCTGGGGAGACCTTGATGTGGCCTTTCAGTACTTAGAAGTGGCTTATTTTAAAAAGTTGGTAAGATACTTTCTAGCAGCCTCTATGAGTGACAGGACAAGAGGCAACATTTTTAAACTGCAAGAGGTCTAGGTTGTATTGCATTAAACACTTTATGATGAGCACTGTGAGACACTCGAAGGGGTTGCCTAGAGAAGTGTGAATTCCCTGTGTCTGGAAGTGTTCAAGGCCAGGCTGGATGGGACTTTGTCAACCTGGTCTAGTGGAAGATGTCCCTGACCATGGCAGGGGGTTGGAATTGGACAATCTTTAGGTCCTTTCAGCCAAACTGATTCAGATTCTCTGAATCTATTAACAGACATAAATTCTGCCACAGTTTTATTTATACTAGTCAAACAAATTGCTTGTATTTCTCACAATTGTTATTCTTCCATACTCAAATATATCAATAGCTGTATTCAACTTTTTATAGGTTCTGTTTCAAGGTACCTCCTGAAGAAGCACAGGACACAAATTACAAAGCTTTTGATTAGGAAACATCAGGGTAGAAAATCACATTGAAACAAGGCTAAAAATCTTTGCTTCCAGTTATCTCAGCATTAAACTTCCATTTTCCATTGCCATCTAGCTACGTAGATACAAAGAGTTTGTTGTCCAAGTTAAGTTGTCCCATTCTTCCCCACTGTCAGAACAAGCTGGACAAATTACATCTTTCATAGCGTACCAGTCAGAGGGAAAACCCTGTGTTGCAGTAAGAGATGTCATTTCTGTCATGATAGAGATATCATGTCAAAGTAAAAAATTGCCTATAAAATTTCAATTTTTTTTCCAGAAAGTACCATTTCCAATACAGAACAGAAGTTTCTAGCCAGCCCCAATCACATCAAAAACCTAGCCTGCTTTCTTGTCATAATCATGAAAGCAATGGATGAAGTATGAAGTCAGTCTCTTCCCATTCCCACATGCATCTGGAAAACAGATTCTGGCTGCATGACTTGTATATAAACGAGGTGGGAGCATGTAACCTGTGTTTTCTAGTACTTTCCCTTGTGCAAAGGACACAGGAGCACAGAAATTCTTGATTCCTGCTTCATCCCACCTCATGCAGCAACTAGGAGAATTAGCCAGGCAGCAAAGATGAAATAAATGTGACCCTTGGATAAGACACTACTATACCTCCAGGAAGGTTGAGATTCACTGTTCTGTGTATTAACTCAATTTACAACTCAGAATACTTTTTTGAACCAATTTTGGAAGCAAGCAATTTAAAGGTTGAGCTATATTTAGAGCTGTGCCAACAAAGCAATCCAGCTGTACTGAAATATTATCCAAGAAAGCCTCCTGAAGTTAATGCAAGAAATTAGGTTATTTTACAGCCAGACGCAGCTAGAGTCAATGATTTATAGTAATTTGCTCAGGGTTCTACAGTCAGAATGTCACTGTGGAAGGAAGAAAACAATAGAAAAAAATCCAAAACAAGTAGTACCCAATTTAAAAAAATGAATATATAATGCCTGCTGACCTGAAATGAACATGTAATTCACACTGGTGCTGTTTTTTAATTGAGTAAAAACAGTAATAGATTCGGTTTTCTAGCACACGCTAGTCTATTCATGTTCTCACTCCATTGCAGCAACACCCAATTGCTTTCCAGTAGTGCATTAAGCAACTCCTCCTTTGTTCTCTCTTCCTCTGCCCCAGGGAAGACGTTTGTAGGAGGATTTGCTTTGATAATTTAGATGCTTCTCTTTAATGTATATGTTGCAATGTATTTATGTCATAAAGGCAGGTTAAAGAACCTTGTTTACATTTGGATGATGATGATTGCGATTGTCTTAGCACCTGAGGGAATTAATTCCATAGTCTTGGGCCAGGCTTTAAAAGTTTTTAACCACCTGCATTAAGGAGATATTTTAAGGCCAAGGGCTAAATTTTTTTTCTTTATTTTGGTCATGTTTGTTCATCTTGAATTTTAGCCCATCTTCTAGATGACTGGTTTTGAAAACAAGGTGTGTGAACTCAAGGGGTGTGAAAGATAATCCACAGGGGTGCACCAAGAAAATACATTCTGTACTATTACTAGATAAATTAATTAATTTTATCTTTAGCTCTTCCTTCTTTAGTTTTCATTTTGTCTATGTTTTCTAATGTACATAATATATCATGATAACATTAGATATATATAATTTATAAATAAAAAATACAAATATATTGGGAATGCATGCTCAAAGTATTTTTATTGATAGAGGTATAGTACTAAAACATTTTGAGACCACCAATCTAGAGAGCAGTCTCTTAATGATTGTGCACCCTAATAACATTGAGATCCCAAATTTTTTCATAAGCTAATGCAAAACTCCCACTACTATAACCATCAAACATTCTTTAAAAACTGCTGCTGTTGTGGAGAGTTGATACAACCTTCCTATACCACATGGATTTCCCTGGTGCCAAGAATCCCCAGCAGAAATAGCATGTAGCTGTACTCTAACCAAGAGGTGTAAGAAATATGAGAATGGAGCACAACAGATCTGCCAACACAGGACTCTCCTGACCAAGAATGATTAAATATTGCTGGCCTCATGAGCTGCTTTTAGGGTACCAGCACAAAACCCAGAATTGCTCCCAGATTGTAGACTGAACTAACTGCGAGTTTGTGCATTTGCACCAAAGAGACTGCAGTGGACCTGTAAATTCTTCAAAAGTAATTTCTCTGAGAACCAGTTCTGTCTTCCAGAGAATTCTGGTTCAAGAGCTGATACCTTTATATCATGTCCTTGAAAAAACAATGGAACTGTTGATACGAGTGTTGATGTGGTGGGGTGACCTGAGCTAAATGCATTAGCATTAGCACCTGGTTTTGAAAATGTAGCCTCCTTAGATTAAATCAAATTATTGCAAAGGTGCTAACTGTAATTGTGAAAATACACACAGATGTGTCTGCAAGATTTTTCTTGAAGTAGCCACTTTGATTTAATCTCAATGGTACTACACCTTACCCATTCTCTGGCATACAAAAACAATTTAATATTTTCCAGTTTACTCACACCTTCCAGAAAAGCCTAGTAGTTATACTGAGGTAAGCCTGAAGTTTCCCTGATTAAACTAGGTTTTCACAAAGCATCAGAGTTCACACTTTAGCAGTACTATAAAAATGGGGGAATGTGGCAGGGGAGGAGTTCCTAGTGAAAACAAGAGATGCCTTTTTGAAACGGCCATTTAGAAACAATGCTCCCCACGGGACATTAAGATGTAGTAGATTAGACAACTGCTGTCCATACCACAAAGAGGAGGAAGAGAAGGGTAAAAGAAAGATATTGTTCAAGAACACTTCAGGGTGGCACCCGAGGTGCTGATGCTTCGGAGACACACTCTAGGTCAATGCCATAGTGAAGGGAACAGTGACCAGTATTTCAGCAACATTTTCTCAAGCCTTAAAGGGACTGTCCAAAATATCAGCGGGTATTCCTACTAGGATTCTGATTCAGATAGGGGAATGCATTAGATCTAAGGTCATCAACACTGAATGTGGGAACTCCTTATAGCACTGTGTGTGGAGAGAAATGTTTTTGCACAGCTGAAGGTTTGATGGTTTGGCTTTGGGAAAATGTACATCAGGGAGAAGGATGGCACAAGGGCACTGAAAAGGCAGTCAGCGTTGCTGTGGAGTCCTTCCCTTGCTTGCACTAGCTTGCTTTGGGAAAAACAAAACTAAACAAAAAAAACCCAAAAAAACCCAAAAACCAAAAAACAACAACAAAAAAAAGAGCATTAGCTCAGGGAATGGCTGGTGAAGTTGCAGGGGATTTTTCTAAGGACAAAATAGAGTTTCAGGGTCTTGAGCCCATTCCCATCTTCCTGAGGGTTTAGCTGTTTGGGCTCGGGGCCAACTCAGAGACACTGCAGGTGGTGACCTTGAGGAAAACTCTTACTGAAAGCAAAACAGGGTGGCATCAGCCAGGGCCGCCCCATCTTCTTCTGGAACCTGCATCAAAGTTGATTCTCTTCACTTTTCTCTTCCCTTTGGTCCCTGCCTCCGTTACGCTGCAGTGGCATTGCAGCCTGTGCATTGCCTGCCAGACTGACAGAAGAAAATATTTTCACGACTGTGTCTGGCATTGGCAATAGCAGAAATTGCAACATCTATAATGTGTTCTGCAGAAATAACATTTGTGAGTGCTAGCCCTGTTCCTTACTGATCTGGCATCAGCATTTTTGCTGGCAGATTTCACTCAGTTTTAGGAATTTTGATTTAAATTTGATTTTCTGAGTGATTAAAGCTATCCTATATACAATATTCTAAGGAATCATTTTAATTCCCTCCAGTAAATACAGTTATAATTATGCTGCTGTATAGAATTACAGGATTAGCAAAGTGTGCCAACAATTAATTGGCTTGTGTAATTTCTTTATCTCCTCCCAAGAAAGGAATCTGCAAACGTTGTCCTACAAGAAGGACATTTTAATAAGCAGAATTTTCAAATTCACTCCTGTTCAACACTGTGTGGACTAACTCCAGCCAGCTGAGATTCTGCAGTCCGTGATAACTGTTAATAACTGCTCAGTAATTAATATGAGGCAGGCTGAATAGAGATATATACCTTCTGTGAACTTTGGTAACTTAAGATGGAGAGCACCATTGGCCCACTAACAGATTTAGAAGTAGAAAAAAAGTGTAAGATTATCCAGAAAAACAAGAATTGGATAGTTGAATAAAAAGAGAGGGATACATTGTGTTACCCAAAGTCAGCAGTCAGAGTGTCAGGAGGAGGCTGTAACCTGTCTGAAGGGGCACTGATCAAAGTCACAGGGCAAATGCTATTGTTTAAGTACCCAGAAAGACTTAATTCCCTTCCTGATTAGAGTATCTTTGACAGCTCATTCACTACCTGATAAAGCACATCCATCCAAGCTGTAGACTGAAAAATATAGGACTACTATGGAGGCCTACCAAAGAAACAAAAGACATGAAAGAACAAAAATGTACTGTTTTCCTAGTCAGGCAAAGGTTGAAAACCAGATGCTTTCTTAACTGACTACCATTCAGAAGAGATACCTAACCCAGACAGATAAAAGGATCAGAAGTCTTTGAATAAGAAACAATAACAAATCTTAGGTATAAACATGCTAAATTACTTTAAAAGAGGTTGAAACTAAGTGGAAATGCCTTGCATTTGTGAACACTAAACTGGTCATAGCTGTAGCCATAGGAATAAAAAAAATCAATCCCTTCATCATCTGAGCAGTTGGTCACAATGAGTGAGTGGATTTCAGCCTCCTGTAGCACACTTCAGATTAGGTCTTTCAGCTCTACTTCAGAAAAATATTATTTTTTTAGCAAAATCCTATGGTCTTTCTTCATGGAAACACAAAATACATAAAAATACACCTATCTGGAAGTAAACACATGTTCAAGTACTTCAGTGGAAAAAAATTCATTTCGGTTGCAAGTCACTAACTGAAACAAATAGCAGAGCTGTCCTTGTGTAAAATAAAAAATAGGAAAAGAAAAGAAGCAACAAAAACAAGTTATGTGAAGCTACAACACTAAGATCAGACTAAGAAGAATTTTCTGAAAGAAGAGATAGTTAGTAGTCATAACAACAACAGTAGTAGATAAAACACAATCTCTTCATAAGGATGTTTAGGAACTCCAACATGAAAATACAAGAAAATGAAATCTAAAGAGATTAGGAAAAGACAGTGTGGGGGATCCATGAAAAAAAGGAAACCACTACGCATCCCATGGGCCTTTCAGGCAAGCTGATGATGCAGCGAGAGGAGAAGGCTCTGCAACAGGAAGGGCACACCTGCAAAGAGGGTGGCAAGGACAGCTCTTCACTGGCAGGCAGATAAAACTCCTCTCAGAGGCCTATGGGCAACTGGATCCCTGTAGGTTTAAGAGTAACAGGAGGTCATTCACATGATCATGAGAAAATGCACAAACTGGGAATGAAGTCTGGAACCCTCTCACTGGATGTGCACTTCCACCAGTAGTGTAAAATCAGTGTGACACAGCTCCAGAATACACTGTCCCTCGGCCAAGGGGCAGCACTGCCACCCTGCATCCAGGTGCTGCCTGTGCATCTGACATCCTTGACAGGAACAGCTCAAGTTCAGGATAAGGAAATGATGCATTTAATTTTGCAAGACTAGTCGTTGCTATTCACCCATTAGACCTCCCGACATAGTTTGTTCAATAAGGCGGCTTTAACACTTCTGGATGCTTTCAAATTGTTTTGTGTTGCTGGAGTGGTATAAAAGTACTTAGTATGAAAGAGATTTAAGCCAGGAACATGTAGCAGGAAAGGCACAGACCTGTTTGGAAGAGCTGCAATAGCCATGGCACAGACAGGAGTAAGTCATGCTCTGGCACTCAGCTCGCAGACAGGTGTGCCGGCTGCTCAGTGACATTATCATTCTTCCAGTCGTTCCTTCCCACTCCTCTGCCGAGTTTCCACCCCCCGCAGCTCTGTTGGCAGAAGGAATTAAGTGAGCATTCCCTCGTGTGCTTCCAACAAGTCAGATGGATTAGTCAACAATGAGGGTTTAAACTAACCTGCTCGCTTTGCCTGAAGCAAATGAAAGTGCTCCTAAACAAACCTTTTTACCAGCGGAGCTACGGCAGCAGTAACGGCAGCATCGGAGGGGAAACGTGGAGCTACAAACTGGCAAAACCTTCAAGTGACACAGTTACATCTGGTACACACTATTGTCCAGTGATTTATAAGTAAGCACAAGTTGTAGCATCTTATACACACAACACTTGTCCACGTGTATATTTTATTCTTCAAGAACTACAAAGTTAATGCAATTACACTGAAAATTCTTCCCCCATGGACTAAATTAAGACACATTATCTCATATTTGTTGTGTACTAAGAGCATGCAAGGGAACAGGTAAAATTAGGTAATTGACCTGAAAAGATTGTGATTTACTTTTCCAAATATCACAAGATAATTCTAGGAGGAACTATTGCATTAGCTCAATTTGAGCTCAATTTATCTCAGAAACAGCTGCCAATTTAGTCCAAACATTCTGCTGACACAACCAATGTGAGAGTTTGTACTAATAGGAATTTCGTTTTCAAGTCTCCAATTGTAATCTGGAAACAAGGATTGTGAAATGACCAGATATGTCCGTGCCAGGTTGGACAGCAATGAAATTCCAGCACACACACAGGTCTTCCCAAGGCATTCAGTGCTCCCTAGACAGCTGAACACATGCCACCAAAATCTACTTTGGTATGGGTACTTCAGTGACACCTGACCACACAGCATAAGCAAAACTGCAGACTAAGGATGCAAGGTTTCTGAGTTCTTCCTCATTAACTTCCTCATTGTATTCTCTTCCTGGTACTTGTGCCGTGGAGTAGCAGAGTTCAAACTACAAAGTGACAGCTTTTCTCATATAATCTATTTTTCCACTGCTGGGGTATCAGGAAAAATATGCACTTGTTCCTGCCCTGGTAATAAGGCTCCAATTCCTATACATTTACTTTCCTGTATGATCCCCAAAACAGAGAAATGCTTTTGCTTGAGAGACAAGAGTGCCTTCTCTCCTATCAGTCAACTTCCAGCTTCCAAAATCTCTCAATATGCAGGAGTATTTGAACTGAAACTTTCACATGCCCAGGAATATAGCTTTCATAACACAAAAATCATGTTAGTGAGCCTTGAAAGATCTTTAAAATAAATATTGAATCTTCCCTACTGTACACCAATGCAGAAATGTACTCTAGGGATAGGACAATGTCTTGAGTTACAATGCAGGATGTAAGCAAAGGGATGTATTCCATCACCATCTGTTGAGACCAGGTAGGGCAGTGATCTTTATCTTTTCCACGACCCATCCTCCCTCCAGGAATGTATCTTCTGTTAATGGGCCATTGAGTCCCACTGCATAACTGATAAAAGTACATCATCCCGTGGAGAGATGCTCCACCCAGGGGGAGGAGCCAAGCATTTCCTATCTAAAAAAAATCTGAGATTTGGAACATCAGAGCATTTCTTTTTCCACTGAATTTCCAGAGGAAAATCAGACCCTTCTATATCATCACCGGACCTTCAGAAGAAAACTGCACCCTTCTCCAGGACCACTGCTTCAACTGAACCACATCTGTCACTCCAGGAAGGCTGGAGCCACTATTTAATCAGACTGCTATCAGCATCCTGACTGACGGGGTGTCAGGTTGTATTTTGACTCTGTCAGTGTTCTGTGTTTTTGTAATACTGTATTTTTATTTTAATTTTCCTAGTAAAGAACTATTATTCCTATTCCCATATCTTTGCCTAAGAGCTCCTTAATTTCAAAATTATAATAATTCAGGGGGAGAGGGTTTACATTTTCCATTTCAAGAGAGGTTACTGCCTTCCTCAGCAGACACCTGTCTTTCAAACCAAGGCAGGCAACAATCCATCAGTTTCAGCAGCTATCTTGGAAGAGTCAGCTTCATTATGAAAGTGTTTCTTAGGTTACAGCAGGAATTGCAGGACACAAATCATTCCAGTTATAAGATGCTATTAGTATCAGTGCATTTTTGTTGAAAATCCTTATGATTGGTACACACTGGAATGGCATGATGTTTGTTATGGCATGATCTATTTCTCATCTCTAACTCATTTCTGTAAGAGTTACATCAGACTTTAAATACCCTCCTCAGCTGGAACAAAAGGAGACACTGGATGTGTAACAAAGTCACTGGCCATGGTGGGGGGTTTGGAATTATGTGATACTTAAGGTCCCTTTCAAAAAAACCAGTCTATGATTCTATGGATAACACACAGGCATCAGTCATGCAAGTATGAGAATTTAATCCTCAGAGTCTTGCACAACAGGTTTTATCATCTAAAAGCAGAATATCCTACGCTTTTGTGTGGGAGCTTACAATTCGTTCACTGAGAACCTAATTCAACAGTATGTACAAATACACATTTAAAAGTTTTGGTAGAGTGAGCTTTAAGTAGTATTAAATATGAAATACATTATGAAATACAAGTGACTGTATTCATCCACAAAGGAGTGTGGATGTTTACAAAACCATTCTACCCAGACACATATACAGCTGGCGTGATGAACAGGATTTATGTGATGCTCACTCCCTTTTCACAGCATTATGATCACTTAGTTTTAAATATTGGGCAAAACAAAAATAAGTAACAAGTAATGCCTTTCTGGATGGCATCCCCTGCACAAAGTACTACCAGTGACTGACAGCTGCATAGTTATATTTCGATTTTTCTAGATTTGGAGCAAAATGCCACACTACAATACTGTATGTAGCATTGAGGTATCAAATATTAATTCTGTTGTCTTGTGTGAGGCACTGGCTTTTCATTTGCAGGAAGCTGAATCAGTTTATGTTTCTTCCCAGCTGAACAGTGGAAGATTTCTAAATCTTTCTATAACACAGGAGAAAGAAGCACAAAGAACCAAAGGACTATGTGAGACATAAAGGTAGGAAGCTCCATGTTGTGTCTGGAAAACTAGATTTCAGACTGAATAAAACTGCATTTTCCATCTACAGTACTAGGAAAGCTAACCTCTAAAGATTTCTTACCTACACTATCCAATCAAAGAGCGTAAAAGCAAACATATCCTGGCTGTTGTCCAAATTAATTAACTTTGGCAGTAAACACTATTGACTCTCAAGAGACTGTGGGTGAAAAAGGTATGTTAAAAATTACCAGCAGGTGTACATCAATGGTCATTTTTTTAATTATGAACCTTAGTAGCATGTGGGTTTGTTGGGGATACTGAAAAGTCGAAGAAGAAACTGCAATGTTGTTACAAAGTAAATGCATTTTTGCTACAGTATCTCAGGATGCGTTTGGAAATATTTTGTTTTACCATGAACACAATAGAAAACTGCATTTGCAACAAAACACTCTGAGAATTTCTGCTGTGAAGATTAAGTGGTTTGAAAATTTTTGCAAATTACTCAGCAACAAAAAGCATCATGCAAAAGTTAAGATTGCCTAGAAAGCCCTGTGTCTGTGAAGACACTCAGAGAAATGCAATTAATAAATAGACCAATGCAATTTTGACTCTAGAGTGGCAGAGCCATTATAGAACAATTAAATTAGCAACAATGATTCAGGTATGTTCCCTTTTCTGAGAGCACTTCTCACAGTGAGCTGACAACAAAAGCATGATGAGACCATTTGGGAGGAGCCATTGCAAAAACTAAACACCCGGGGAGAGTCTGAAGGTGTGCCTGAGAAACTTACTGTAAGGTTGGCCCTGCTTTGAAATGAGTGAACTCCAGAGGCTTCCTCCAATCTAAATAATTTTATGATTCTTTATCGATTTGTTACCACTCGAGATTACCTGTTGCAATCGAGTAACACCTATTTGCAGTTCAGAACAGAAGCCCTACAGC
Organism: Sturnus vulgaris; assembly: GCF_052056855.1. Taxonomy (NCBI): domain Eukaryota; kingdom Metazoa; phylum Chordata; class Aves; order Passeriformes; family Sturnidae; genus Sturnus; species Sturnus vulgaris. The sequence continues at coordinate 128,075,664 of NC_142243.1, forward strand.
TCGTTATCCTAGCATTCCTCCTGGCAGCTCATTCCTGGATGCCCATGGAATAGCGATTAACAGACCAGTCCAGAGTGCACTTAATGTTCCCGGAGATCACAAGCAGCCTGCTCTGTAAACGTGAATCCCAGCAGGGATTCTTCCTGCAAACTTTCTGTATACACTCACTGCCATTTGCGCTGATTTAAACATATACTGAGAAAGAATCTACACCACGAGATATTTCTTCAAAAACTATATAAAATGGGTAAGAAATTCTAACGTAGGTAAGAGCTGAGTTAGCTGACAAATGCTGACAGGTGAGAATCAAGTGCCACTGGAATGGAAAATTATGGATACATCACAAAACTTAAAACTTTATGAAGTACAAGTCTGTTTTGTATTGTATGGAGGCTGTACCATGGGATCCTCTCACTTCAATGGACCCAGACCTGAATCATTACCTCCACCCTGTGCCCCAGCGAGGCACGGCAAATTTAAAAATCCTTTTACTCCCATCATTGATCCATCTCTTTGTTTAGATTTAGACCATTTCTGCTCCTCTTCCAGAAATCTGATACTGCCTTTTACAGTTTCTCTGTTTCTCCATGACTGACTCTCGTCTCCTCTCCCCTGAGAATTTTAGAATGATTTTCCCAGAATAGAAATTAATTTTCTACCAAATATCTCCTTTTCCCAAACAATTATTGGGAAGGAGGAAATAATTCTTGTTTATAGAATTTTTATAGTATTCTTGTAAAGTCTTCTCAAAGGGGGTCCCAGACCCGTGCCTAATTTCCAGGCCAAGACACAGGGGGTTGCGTTTTTTACTACTGAATATATATATGAGCATTACATGATTCTGACAACACTACACTTCTTCAACTGGAAGGCTCCATCATCCTCACTCTCTAGGGCATTTTGCTATCTGTAGTACTGGATTTGACTAAGTGTTCTTCATAGCAGCTGGATGGGCTGTAACTGCTGAACAGCGCTGGCACCGGGGCCTTTTCTGTTTCTTACTCTGCTGCCCCAGTGAACAGACTGAGGGTGCCCAACAGGGGGGCAGGTGACACCACTCAACCAAGGACAGCAGTACTCCATGCTGTGTAACATCGCGCTCCGGGCAGAGGGAAATTAACCATCTTTTTCTTGGGAGCTGGCATACCACACTGGGCGTGGGGGGGAAGCGAGCAAGTGGCGTAGTGAACAGGTTGCCCAGAGAGATCGTGGAGTCTCCCTTACCCGGGAACCGTCTGGAAGCAATCCTGAGCCACGTGCTCTAGGCTGACCCCGCTTGAGCAGGGATTTTGGCCCAGATGAGCCAGTGTGGTGCCTCCCAAGTTCTCCCATTCCACGATCCTGTGTCCTGAGCCCGCCGGGATCACGGCACAGTCCCTGCCTTTGCCCCTCCCGACCGCCCCCCGGTCCCCGCGGCGGCGGCGCCGCGCGCGCCGCGCCTCGCGCCTCACGCCCGGCACAGGGGCCCGCCCCGCCGGCACGTGCGGGAGGCGCTCGCGCCGCTCCGCGCGCCTATAACGGTACCGCCGCTCGCGGGCCCCGAGGAGGCTCGGCCGCTGCTCCGCGGCCGCCGCCGCTCGCCCCTCGGCACCCGCGGTGTCCCCCTTCCCTCCCTGCTTCCGGCAGCGGAGGGGCCGGGCCGCGGCCCCTCGGCGCGGGCAGATGTGGGGGGAAGGAAAGGACGGACGGAGGGGGTCGACCCCGTCCCCCCCCCCCGCCCCACACTGGGCGGGGTGGGGCGGGGCGGGGCGGGCGGCGCGTGACGCGACGCGGCCGCAGCTCGCGCCCGCCCCCCGCCGGCCCCCCCCTCTCTCCTGCCCGCCCCCCGCTCGCGCCCCCCCTCCCCTCCTCTCCCCTGCGGCGGCGGCGGGCGGCGGCCGCGGTGCATTGTGGGCAGCCCGTTGTTCATTTGCCACCCGACCCGATCCGGGGCCTGTCGGGACGGAAGCGCCGCCGCCGCTGAGCGATCGAGCGGGATCCATTGTGGGCAGCCCCGCGCCCGCCGCGATCCAGGCCGGACCCGGGGGAGCGGGGAGCGAGCGGCCGGACTTCGTTTCTCTCGGCCGCCGCCCCCGCACGGCAGCCGGGCGCCTCCTTCCCCCGCCCCGTTCCCGCGGCGGACGGAGCGCTCGGCCGGGCGGGGGGCGCGGGGCGCGCCCGCCATGTTCGCGGAGATAAACCGGCGGACGCTCGCGTTCCGCGGCGGCGGCCTCGTCACCCCCGCGGCGGCCGCCTCGGCGGCGGGGGCCGAGGCCTGGGAGCGGCAGGACCCCGAGGCGCTGAACGGGCGCGGGGCGGACGAGGAGGCGGAGCTGGAGGGGCTGGAGGCCGAGGAGCTGGAGGCCACCGCCGCCGAGGAGAAGGAGCTGCTGCTGCCCCAGGACGCGGCGTCGCCCCCCGCCGCCTCCGGCCCCATGTTCGCCGAGAGGAACCGCCGGACTCTGGCCTTCCGCGGCGGCGGGGGGCTCCTGGCCGCCCACCCCGCCGCCAACAATGGCTGCGAGGCCGCGGCCTGGCCGCGGAAGCACTTCAATGGGCGGGGGGCGGACGAGGAGATGGAGCTGGAGGGCGCGGAGGGACTGGAGACGGAGGGGCTGCTGGAGGGCAAGGAGCTGGTCCAGGACGGGGGTTCACTGAGTGACAGCAGCGACGACGAAGAGGACGGCGAAGGGGGCAGCCTGGGCGACGGCAGCGGCGCCGAGGGCGGCAGCTGCAGTAGCAGCCGGCGGTCAGGGGGCGACGGCGGGGACGAGGCCGAAGGCAGCGGCGAAGGGGAGAGCATCCGGCACTTCCCGCTGGCCAGGCCCAAGTCCCTGCTGCAGAAGCTGCACATCTCCTTCCAGGGCTCCTGGCTCAAGGAGTTCCCGTGGCTCTACTACTGCCAGGAGACCGGCCTCATGTCCTGCGCCTGGTGCACCGCGGCCGCCGCCGCTGCTGCGCCCCCTGAGCTGATCATGTCCGGCGCGCCCCTGCCTGGGGGGCACGACGAGCTCTGCAAGGGCACCCGCAACTACAAGCGCACTCTGCTCCTGCGGCACCACCTCTCCGCCGAGCATCGCCTCAACGAGCCCGGCAGCGCCGAGCAGGTACGGGACGGGGAGGGGGCGGCGGGGAGGGAGGGAGGGAGGGAGAGAGCGAGGGGCGGTCGCGGCCTCCCCTTTCGCATAGGTGAGGTTTTTCTGTGCTCACGTGTGTGAACTTCTTTAAATGGCTGCTCGTGGTTGTTGTTGCCCGGCGGGCTGGACGCGCCGCCCCGCTCTCGCTTGCCGCGTCCGGAGCGGGAGACGAGCCCCCTCTGGGATTTGGGGTGACTCCCGCTGGATGTGGACAGGCACACAAACACAGCACAGTTGTTAGTGGCTGTACTCCGTTCCCGTTATCCGTCCGACGCTCGCGGGTGCCGCTTTCTTAGTTCATCTGTGTATCTCGTGAAGATAAACCGGCGATGTGGGAAAAAAGTTGCGTACGAATCCTAGTGTCACAGCACTGATTTAAATACGCTCGTTACAACTTCCTCCTGCGGTACAGGCGGAGGGAGGGCAGTGTCCGGCCAGCGACCGCTTGTGAAATGGGGGCTCGGCGGCGTGAAATTGGAATCGCTCTGCCGCGCTTAGCGGCGTGGCCCCGGTGCACTAATCGGATAACTCCGTGTATTTACGTTCTTCGCGCTGAAATCTTTTTTTCCCGATTGCGTTGCTTTAGATTGAGTTGCTGAGCAAGAAGTCTGCAATCGCTTGGTGTGTGTTTGAGATAAACATGTGGTTTCCTGAAAGCCGTGTTACTATGCCAGCGTTCCTCTAACGCTGTAGGAGTAGTGAAACTCTTCACGTTCCCCGCTAAACTTCAAATCACTGTGTTCTTGGCTGCTTTCGCGAATGAGGCAGGGTTTGTCCTAGAACATATGTGGATGAAAAGCCCCTAAAGAATATTTTTGTTGAATCAGCAGCCTTCTGCAGCCTTTTTTCCTAGGGATGCCTGCGCTGCTGAAGTTCACTCGATTGCTTCGCTGGCGTTAAACTTGCCTGCAGGCATTGGCTAGTGTTGCTTCAGGTTGGGCTAGTCCTTGAATTGTTAGGCTGTTATCCGGAATTAATTGATTAGTCACTCCGTTTTCCTGCATTTAGAATTCAGTTTTAATTAAAACACCTATCTTGGTTGGGTAGCTTTATTTGCAGTCTGAAATATAATGCAGTAGTTAGATTGAGGTTATTGCTTGAGCTCGGGGTACCTTGGACAAGAGCTGCTAGTCAAATGTTAGGGCAGGATATCAAGATTACAGGATGATTTATAAAACGTTAGATGAACGATAGTTTTCTTAGAACTACTTAGAAAATGTATGCAAGTTTTATGTGATGCTATTGCAGGACTGTAAGGGAAACCTTATGGTGCACAAATACCGATTATCCAAAATACTGATTTTGGATTCAAGATGATTAATACGACCTTTTCAGTGAGTCTGGTTCTATGGCAGCTACTGTTACAGATACTTGGTGGTAGTAGGTCATCTTAGCGGTTCCCTTCAGTCTTCTGGGGTTTGCTATTCACTCTGCAGTGTTTTAGCCAAACTTGCTTTCAATTAGTTGTTTCTAATTAAGAAACTTTCATTCTTAGTTTCTTTTACTTCTTCATATCTTTGAAAATGTTCCCGTTTTGCATAATGCTATTGCAGTATGTTCCTTGCCATCTTGTTGCCTAGTTTCTAACTTTGAGTTGTGAATGATTACTCTGTAGAAGTATGTTCTGTCACTGTGTAGCCTCCTGTGTTAGTGGATGCTGCTAATTCCTGCCACACTTGGAAGCTTCTCTCACTCTGTTTTAGCTGTATTTAAATAAAAGCTATTCCAAGCATTTTTTTCCCTACTCAGTTAACTTCTTTTCATTCTGTCCTCTTACCCCGAATCTGTTGTAAAACTTAAATATTGGGAGGATGGAAGGGAGGACAGAATATTGGCTTGTTGTCACAGTAGCCTACAAGTTAATCTAAGTACGTATTTGAAGATTGTAAGTGTTTATTTGAAGGCCTTTCATTGTCATGGGAATATTTGTAAAAATGAGTGCTTTTGTATCACTGATAGTTTAAGAAAAATATTTCTAGTAACTGTGATAATAAATGAAACAGTAGGATAGATGAGTCAGTGGTTCTTCTGCACTGTACTAAAGATAAGGATGGGACAAAGGTAGCTGTAAAGATTGATTTTTTTTTTTTAAGTGGAAAACAGTGCTTTGTGCATCCTTCTGCAATTACATTTCGGTTAAAAACTTCTCATGAGGGAAGGAATTGCAGTTTTTCAAGAGTCAGTGTAGGTTTTTTTTGTGGCACACTTTCACATTACAGTTGCTTTATCAAAAACCTGATTAAGAATCTCTGTTTTCTTTCCCTTCTATGTTTAATTTCCGTATCCTTTCATACTCTTAATGGCACTTGAATTTCTTTTGATACATATGTTTAAATTAATACCAAAACAATAGCCTCATTTTTTTCTAAATGCGTGATACCAGATACTTGGAACAAAAGTAGGTAATTTGTACCCTGACCGTATTTCCAACGTACATAATGAGGCAGCAAAGCCATTTAGATTTAATGAAACTTGGGAGAGATCTTTCAGCCTTTGTGTTAGAGACAGCACACATGTATTATGGACTTGACAAGCCTCAACTGCAGGGCATGTTTAGCAGCTGCTAATAAACATATGGCATAGTGCCACCACTCAAGCACAGAAAGGAAATTGTAGGTGTTAAGACAGTAAAGTAGTGGAAATTTCTATAGGTCTGTTGGATATTATGCTCCTGAAGAAATTAGTGATGATTTCAGTTTATTTTTGGGATACATTTAATTTGGAATGCCAGAATACATCACAAGTGGTTGCAGCTGCTATAATTCAAGGGTATTGAGCTGTCAGCCAATGCTTCTTTCTAAAACCAAATTCTTGGATCTTTTTAAAAGATTAAAAAGAATAATATTTTAAATATTCTAATTTTTAAAATAGTTTTTCTCCACATTAAAGCTTAAGGAACTCCATCTTCATCTTGAAACTACCTTTGTTATTTTTTTTTATACTGAACAGACTATTGTGTTGCAAGAATTCTAAGAAATGGATGCTTACTGGGAAATCATGGCAAAATATTTTAATTCTTTGATGAATTTGGGGCCATAAGATGCAGATTTATTGGCTGCTAGGGGTTCCTCCCCTCGAACCATCTTCTTTCTGGACATAATTTAAAGCTAAGCTTTGGAAATACTGCCAGAAAAGCTTTCTCCAGTCTAACAGGCATGTTGGTTTAAAGCAGAAGCTCTCCAAAAGGAGGAAGGCCTTTGATGTGTTATTTTTTCCATGTGAATTGGAATTGTTTGCATTATGTGAGCAGTGATGAATGGAAGTCATGCTTCAGATGTTAGAGTTACATTACAGTGTTCTAAGTTAACTTCTTGACTTACTCTTAGCAGAGCAAAGAAGTTGAGAAGGAAGTCAGGCCTCAGAGTAAAAACTACCACTTAGTGTATTTTCATGTAGTTGTTTTTATCACACTTCAAAACTACTCAGTTTGCTATTAGGCAATTAATGACATAATTTGAAATTGCTGAGTTGTCTGTGAGCAATGCTGTGTGTGTAAAATAACAGTGGGGCATCGTGTGCAGCTGAGACCATATTTTGCAATCATTTTCCTCTGTAGCTGCACATAGTTAGGAAGCTACTGATAGCTTACATTTTTAGAAGATCCATTTACCAGAGTAAGAATTAATTTGGGGGCACAGGGAACTGCTGTAGAGCAAGATGTGGTAGTGGGCAAGGGATTAAAAAATGTGGCATAACTACTTTTCGTATACATGTAGCTGAGATGGAATCTGTGGTTAGATTGGTTTGGGTTTTTTCGTAATTCTTCCTGCTCTCACTGCTCTTCCTCCGAGGGACAGAGTATGCTGATGGAGCAGTAGGAGAAAAAAAACTGCTACTAGAAGTTTAGTTTTCTGATCATTTGTTTCTGCTCCTGTTAGCTTTTGGGCAAGTTTTATTAACGAATGATGCATATAAAATAGTAATTTATCTTTGTGTATACTCAGAAAAGTGTGTTTGAAACTAAGCACAGTATTGATTTCCTTAAACAGTCTCTGTTCTTTTGCAGCACTTCTTAATCTCACCCACTGAGAGAAGTTTCTGACTTAGAACACTGAAGATTCCACAATTTTAAATGAAATTGTGCTGATTTTTATCTTTTATTCCTTACTAGTCTTTATTAAAGGATGAGGTGGTTTGGTGTTGAGGTAACTTAGTTGATGAGAATATGGGGTCTGTATTCTGAAAATATAATTGACATCTAAGCAAATACCATTAGTTCTCATTGAAAAAGCAGAACCCTTATGACAATGTGTCATGTAAGTAACAGAAGTTTGGAAATATACTTTTCCGTATAATTATTTTCAACTCCTTGCCTCCTGTTGAGCTGTATTGTATTTTTTCTGTATCCATGTCTGAATCTCTCAAAGTAATATTATTTTATTAATTTTTCTCATAATAAATGTCGGTTCTACTTGTCATACTTGGTGTACATAGACTTTAACTGTTCAGATGTCAGGACTTCATTTGAGTTGTGGCACTAGGGTAACTGTTGTACCATACAAGCAGTGAAACAGTTGGTTTTAGTACTCTAGTTAGTTTTAGAAATGTTTATGTGCCCACTTCTGTAAAGCTATAATACTAATTAAAGCTGTAATACCGATTGATCTCTTTCTCCAGCACACACCCTTATAGCTTGGACACAGGTTGCATAATACCTCATTTTTCCACTCAACCATCTGGTCTGGTCACAATGAAGATTTCAGTCTTGTTTTTCTGTAGCACATTTCTGATCTGCAGCTCCTCCTCACCATGCTGGCTTGTCCTGTTCTCAGGAAACAAAAACCCCACATTGTAAATATCAATTTATTTTTTGTCCCAGCTTGATTGGGTACTTAGATTACATTTTAACTGTGCAATTATATCTCCATTATTTAATCAGACATTTGTCAGAAGAAAAGAACTGCTGCAGGTTGTTGGGTTTTTTTTAAATTTTATGCAGTGTTTAATGTGTTCTCAGAGAATGAAATTGGCAGCTATCATAGCATCTACCTAACATTTACTCTGTGAGGTGCAAGTCACTGATGATTGACGAGTGTGACAACACTTTCGGGTACCATAATTTTCATCTTAATCTGATCCAGCGTCAGTGTAATTGGTGTTTTGAAACTATGCAGTGCTCTGTTGCTGAAGTGACAGGAAACTAGTCCAGAACCAAAATCTGTTGAGAACTTAGAGTGACAGCCTTAGCTGTCCCACATCTGGAGCAAACTGTTTCACAGCCTTGATCTGGGGGAGTACTTGGGGTGTGTCAGAAAGTACACATTAAAAATGAAGATGAGGTTAGGCAAAGATACATTCCTTGTTTTCACATAAAAGCATAATTGCTTTTATTTCTTCCTCTTCAATGAAGTGTTTCTCTGAGAAGAGTAGAGATTCAGAAGCAACTTGAATGTGACAGCAAACTGAAGTTTCTCTGCGGGAGATGCTGAAATGGCACAGCTTGTGTTTTGGTTTTCCTGGGCATTATTTGCTGCTTATAGATGTATATGCAATTTTAGATGTAGTTACAGCCTCTGTTGTCATTCCAGTGATCCACACTGGGATTATAAATTGAGATGAGTACTGATTCAATCCACTCATGCCTGTGGGGTGGAAATGAACTTTTTAAATATATATGGCTGGTTTCTGCCATAGTCCAAATTAAGAGTAGTACTTTCCTGCAATGTATATTTTAGCCCCGGCATAGTTTATGGGCTCATGACAGTGCTAACGTTACCTTCTTAATACTGATTTTGACCTGTAATGTTGAGGCTTTAACACCACCTCTAGCTTCCTAATCAGTGAGGTGTTTTAAGATGTGAGAGAAGAAAATAATGATTTGGATTGGAGCTATCCAGTTTTGAATTTTCCCTGTTTGCTAAGAATTAAGAGAGAATTTTGGAGATCTAGTATGAAACAGACTGTCATTGTTGCTGCTCCTGTTGGCAGCATATGTCAACCCATGTAAGTATGGTCTCAAATATGCCAGTCTGTTTTTTGCTTTCTCCTAGCTACTGCTTTGTAGCATCTCTGAATCATCTTTATCTAAAAATGAGTAAGAAGTCTGTGCACTAAAATCCAGTTCAGATCTCTTGACCTCTCCCTGTCTGAATTAATCTTTAATAACGAATTATGTTTTGGTGCTAGATTGTCTGAAAATATAAGGTTTTAGCAAAATTTTGAAGCAGTGTTTGAGATAACATCTTAAAAAGGTTGTGTGTGTATAATAAGTATTGTGCCAGTGTTGCCACTGGAAAGTTTGGGAGGCTTATTTCAAGGAAGTCTAAGTTAAGTATTGTAATGGAAGCTTAAGTTGGGGGTTTTTTGTCATCTGCAGTATTTTGTGTGCTTGTCATGTGATATACTGTTTAATCCTAAACTTGCTGCAGTTAAAAAGCAAAGGATAAATTATTAATTTGTAAATATGTGTAAGAAATATATTTGCTGTTATATCTATTTTAGCAATATGTTTTCTTTAAAACATTCAAGACAGAATGTGACACACAGACCTAATCTATGTATTCATATCTCAGCATGAAGAAAATGTTGAATCATTTATCAGGATTGTGCTAATTGTTTAAGTAGAGATTTCTGGGGAAGAGCAAGGGATTAGATATGTAAGAATCATCTAGTTAAATATTTGGAAAGAGAGGCTCCTGGATTTTTAATATATGTGGGTTAGGAATAACAAGTACTTCACACTCAACTATATATTTTCATAGTTTTGGCTGAAAATTCCCTTCCTTTGCCTTCAAGGCAAATTACTAGTTCTGTTTGTTTCAAACTTGGGGATAGGAAGTGCAGAATGAGAGCATGATTTTTAGTTTTCAGAAATGTCTTGTTAATGTCTACCTTTGTGACCAAAACCATCATTTTAATCAAACTATTCTTTTGTTATTTATCTTCTTTAATTTATTTTTATATCCTTATTAGAGTGCTGAAGGACTAAGGTGAGCTTTTATTAAGAGCTAATTGTTTGTGCGGTTTTTTTAATTGCAGGAGGCAGAGTTACCATCAGAACTGAATAATGAAGGATACTGTGATTTTAACAGCAGGCCAAATGAGAACTCTTACTGCTATCAGCTCCTGCAAGAGCTCAACGAGCAGAGGAAGAAAGGCATTCTGTGTGATGTTAATATTGTGGTGAGTGGGAGGGTCTTCAGAGCTCACAAGAACATCCTGGTTGCAGGCAGCCGCTTCTTTAAGACTCTCTATTGCTTTACAAACAAAGAAAGCCGTAACCAAACCACTGTTACCTATTTAGACGTTGTTGCTGTTCAAGGTTTTTCTGTCATCTTGGACTTCTTATATTCTGGTAACCTCGTGCTTACGAGCCAAAATGCCATTGAAGTGATGTCGGTGGCCAGCTACCTTCAGATGACGGAGGTTGTCCAGTCCTGCCGCAACTTCATTAAAGATGCCTTAAACATAAGTATAAAATCAGAAGCTCCAGAGACTGTTGTAGTGGATTACAACAGAAGATCTGTTAGTAGGGATGGTTTATCTCCAAGGGATCAAAAAGTTGCCAGCTTCTGGGCAACACGAAACCTTACCAACTTGGCAAGTAGCATAAAAACTGAGAATGATCCCTACCCTATTGACGAGGGCCAAATGGAAAGCTACCAAATGAATGACTGCAGTTGGGTCCAGGACAGCTCACCTGAAATGGCTGAAAATGAATCTCAAGGTGAGGGAAAAGTTTTCGTGTGGAATGACATGGGTGCACAGGGACAATCAGTTCAAGAACCTGGAAAAGCAAGAAGGAAAAACCAAACTGCAAAGAGATTTATTTATAATATACCACCTAATACTGAAGAGAACTCTGAAGATTGCTCAGTGTTGCAACCATCAGTCCCATATCCAGAAGAAGATTTGTCGTTTATTAAAGAAGAAGCAGGTAAATATTGCTTTATGTCAATTGTGTCATTTGAAAATTAAAGTCTTGACTGAAGTACCTGACTTCATAACTTTTGGATTTTATTTTTAAAATTATTATGCTGTATGAGTGGTTAATGTATGCATTTGAAGTACTGTCATTTACTTGCCTCACTTTTTGATGAATCAATAGTTCTGAAAACTTACTGCAATTCCGGAGCCAAGTTAGGGGTGGATTTGAGACACAGCTGGAACAAGGTTATTTAAATTTGTCTTGTTTCTAAAGCAGTTTAGAATACGTGCCTGCTTCAAACATGAAGGAACTGTGTATGTCGTGTCTCTTCCAGGAGCCCTGCTCTGCTCCTGCCCGTGGGGCTGGGGGATCAAGGGAGCAGTGTTGCCACAGGGGGCACGTGGGGACCCACGGCCGTGCTGTGCAGTGCCAGCAGCGCCTGGGCACTGCCGTGCCAGTGCAGGGTAATGTGGGCTGGGGATATGTTTCTCCAGCACAAGAGACCTTCATGTGCTTAGTGAGTAGTGTGACACAACAGAGCAGCTCTGGAGAAGCAGCTGTGCTGAGGAGCACTTCTGCAAATGCTTCGGGGGCGTTACTTATCTCTGGTCTCCATCTCTGGGTAAAGCTCTGCTTTAGCTTTACTTGGGAGTGTGTGCTTGTGAATTTCCTGTACTTCTCTTACTGGCTAAGCTTTGTTAGACTGCACAGGATTCCTTCTGGCTGAGCTGAGGATAGAAGCTGTGTTTCAGGAACGTGACAGTTGCTAATAGGCCTCAGGTCCACAGCAGCAGGTTAGTTCTAGCCTAACTGAAGCACTTTTAGCTGCAGATAGTGGGGATGTTGAGTTCTCAGCACCCACATAACAATGCTGCCTGTGCTGGGCTACAGTACTTGCTCTAGTTGCAGTACCCTGAAAAAGGACAACAGAGGGTCTGGAGCAAGAGCTGAGGATGTCTGTATTTGCTGCACAAATACCAAATTCCAGCCAATTTAGCATGTGCTTTCTGTTGATGATTTATATGTCTTTTACTGATGGAAATACAGAGAATGTCTACTGCATGATGCTACCAACAGTAGATCTAAATAGTTGTTTGGATTCTGTGGAATTTTGTATGTGTGCTGTGAATATTTCTTGGAGAAATAATGGAGGACATGGGCAGTGCAGTATATTTAGTCCATGTTAATTGTGTTTTTTGACAGAAGCACCGGTGTTTCCAGTAACTTGCTATGCTAAGGAATTAAATTACAAGATGCATCCATATAGCATTTTGATGAAAAGAACTGTATTGGAGACAGCATACTGAGTATGTGTTGTGGTGTCTGTCCAAAATCATTGAAAGGTCTGTGACTGCAGGGGGAAGTTTATTTTACTGAGCTGTAAAATACTAGTCAACTAATGATCTCCTTGGTATTTTCAGAATACAGCATATATGTTTCCAAGTACATGATTACATTTTCTGTTAGTGTCAGAATTCTTTTGGAAGCCATATCTAATATTTTTGTAGTAATACCTTCACTTTTACTAAGTTATTGAATGCATATTGTTTGGAACAAGAAGAGTGACTGAAGTAGGGCTTGGTATAGCTTACGTTTCACCCATAGTCTCTTCTTCAGCTTTTAGTACTCTTTCTCTTCTACTTGTGCCTGGCTCTCTTTCTTTGCTTTGCAGGTAGATTCTGTTCTTTTATCTGCTCCCTCAATGCCAAAGAAAAGGTGGAAGAGGGAGGAGTGGAGAGTTGGAAGAATGTCAAGAATGAGTTGTAGAGTAACCCGCAGGTTATACAGTAACTTTTTAGTTTTGGATTAAATTTCTTGTGGGCATGAAAAACTAACAAAAATAATAGGTACTGAGAGGCAAAAATGCATAAGAAAATGTCATCTGGGACAGATATAAGACAATTCTATAAGAAGAAAAATAAAGAATAGTAAATTCTTATGTTCATAGCTAAGGAGTGTGCTCTCCCATTTGTTGCTAAAAGAGAAACAACGAGCTTCTAGTATTAGGCTTTGTCATATTCTGATGGGGATAACACCAATGGTTATGAACTGTCAGTTACATGCAGAGTGACTTTCTGCGCCCTTGATTTAGGTTTGGGTTGGTCTGGTGCTTTTGTGATGGGAAATATATACTGTAGATATGGTGGAAGGAAGCCTATTTAAGATCACTCCTCTCACTACAAAAATTTATCCTTGAAGCCACTTCCTTGAATTCTGTAGTAAATTAGTTTTTGCAGTTGCGTACAGTTGGTAAGTATTAGATAATAAACAGTAAAAGCTTTCTGGAGCATCTGCTATCCCTCTTGTTCCAGTAAAGCAAATATGTTAAACTGCTCCTTGCTGAACATGAGTTTTTCTACATGTATGCAATAAGGATATGTCAGCTGCTTCTTCCTCTCACCCTGTGTTGCCAGTGAGTTTATGTTTAACACCTTCCCTGTAAAAGTAGCACACGGCTGAACTTCAAAAAAGCTTTAAAAAAGTTAGGATGGGTTTGAAATTCCTTGTACTGTCTTGCATTTACTTATGTTTTACTTAACTTTTCAAGCTTTCTCCAGTTTTAGCTATATTAATTAAAGTAGCTGCTTAACTAAAACAATGAATGTTACCACATATCTCAGTATTTTTGCTCCTAGTTGATAATATGCTAAAAAAATCTTTTACTGTTTACAGCTATCATTCATCCTACAATTAACCATTTACCATGGTGAAAATAACCATGCAGACAGTCAGCATATCACAGTGTTACAGAGTGTTACAAAAGTTTATGAAAGCTCAGTGAGCATAATTAATCATATTCTTAATGTCTGTTCACGGGGTGATTTTGTCAATTTTCATCACTTCTTAGGTATGTCTTTCATCTGGACCTGTTTTTGTTTGGTTGGTTTTTTTTGGTACAAGTGTCCTATCCTCAGACTTCAGAACACAGCTGTGAAGTATTGCTTATGCTTTCTAGAATTGACAGTGCTGATTTTTAGGAGACTTGCATGCAATATCCCAGTAGCTTTATGAAGCTACAAGTGTATAATTTGTTACTGTGATTTTCAGGCTAGATAATGCTGTACTCTGGTGGGAGTGAGGGAAAAGATAACAAGTACAGGATTAAAACAGGAACAGGTGGAACAGGAAGTTTTCTGACTGATTTTGTGAGGGTTCTTAAGGAATTTAATTCAGCTTGCTGTAGAAACAACTCCTTTTCAGAAGGATACAAACAGCAGTTAGACCTGCTTACAAAAAATGTAGTGATGGTCCCAGCATTTGTCATGATGCAAGGGAGGAGCGTAACACAGCTTGATTACAATAAAGACAGGTATCTTTGTATATGAAGAAATAAAGATTGATGGACTTACCAGGACATGTGTATATTTCTTGTGGGGATAAACCCCACTTGGCTGACTGTTACAAAAGAAAAGTGTATTTTTCCTACTTTTCCACGGTACTATAACTTTCAGTCAGATTTTCTTTAAACCTCAAGCTGATACCCTGATTAAAAGATTTAAGTTCCTTAGTGGACCTTTAACCACTTTATTTGCCCCATTCCCTATGTAATCCAGTATTGAAGGTGTCAAAAGCTTTTAAAAGTCATCTGAAAACACTGCAATATCTGAGGGTCAGCCTTTTCTCCATTCATTAAATTTACCTCTCCCAGGGATCATCTCAAAGACAAGCAGATCATTTCCTCACATTCTTATGGTATGGTCTGTCACTGTACCTACAACTCCAGGCAATGTACACAATGTTTTGTGTATTGCTATCGTCAATTTGCCTTTTTTATTTTTTTTAATGTGCTGGAGAAGGTGGTTTTGTGGGGTCTACAGATCTTCTCTGCCCAAAAATCCCTTTGAGTCCCAGTGCAATGCATTGACTTGTTAAAAAATACCAACCTGAAGTGCTGATGTTTTTCATTTGTGAAATAGTGATGATGATGATGATGATAGCAACTCCATAAATAAAAATGGTCCATGAGGACAATTAACTCCCCCACAAATAAATGGTCTGCATGAGGAAAGTTCTTTACTTTCTTGTATTTAACTGGTATAGTTGTTGGAGGAAATAAGCAAAACAGCTTTCACTTTCTTGGAAAGGAATTTTTCAGGAAAGGTATGATAAGTTGAAAAGCAAGTGGATAATATATTTGGCATCATTTAGTGGTCTTCTGTTGGGGTAGTTGGTGGTAGATCTGCCTCCATAGTCACGGCAATATAGTACTTTTTCATTAATAAAAAATAGTAAAAATTGAGAACAATTGGGAGCAATAGAGTATGAGTAAGTTTGCATTGGCAAAATGTCTTAAGTATGTCTGAGTCCTCTGTTGCAAGAGGCAGTTGAGCAGTAGTGAGCAGAAGAAGCCTTTTCAGAAGGAGCAAGGTTAAAGATGTGAGGAATACTCTGGAAACAAAGGGAGTACAAATTCTTTCCCCCACCTTCCTACTATGTCAGTCTTGGCAGTGCTGTTTCCTCTGTCATGTTACCTAACATTAGCAACAAATCCAGCTCTCTAAAAGCAATCCAGATTGTATCAATAGATTACCACTGCTTTCTTTGCAATTCTTGAAAGCTATTGCCTAATCACTTATCCTGTCTACTTTGTCTTTTTTAATTGATCTAGATGAGCAGTCAGTGTCAAAAAATGTAGTGAAAATTAGTGTTTTTTTCTCTTATTTTTGCAGTGTTGCCAGTGCCAGTATATATAAAGAAAAGAGAAGTTAAGTTCACTACAAACAACTGTATCTAATGCAAAATTTTGTGTCTTTCCGCTCAGTGCCCCCGGTGTGTGTCCTTTTCTATAATGACCTGGTCAATGACGTCTGTCAGTGAACTTCTCCTTATTTCCCATATCATTCCTACTCAGTAAAGTATCCTTTTCTGCCCCCCAAATCAGCATATTTCTAGTTGCAGAAGAGTGAAATTTGTCAAACTAAGGATGTTTCTGGCTTAGACATATTTTCTCTTTCTGGTGGTGCATGCCTACCTCTTGCCTTCAAAACTGAAAATCATTGTATCTTGTCTTCTGGTTATCCTTTGTCCTGAGAACAAATGCAGTAGAACATAAAATCCTTTCACAGTGTTTTTGATTGCTTTTGTTAGTTGTGTAAAAGCTACACAACCACTTCATTTTATTTCACACTGTCCTTTTCTCAAATAAACATAGTGTGAATTTTAGTGCTGATGGTTAATCAGCTTCTTTGTGTTCTGTTTTATCTCTTATAATTTTGGTTTTGCTTGTCAGATTATCAGATCAGATTATCGATAGCCTTTTATCCATGCAGGCTAGAAGAATGGGTAAATGTTTGAGGTTAATTGACATTTGGATTATTAACTTACACTTCTTAGAAATCAACTAAAGTGTAAAAAGGTAACCTTCGATCAGAGACAAGTTGTGGTCAGGATATTATTACTTCTAATTAGTTGAGTTTTTTGGTTTTTTTTCCCCTAAAGATCTGCCTTACCTCTCTGTACTTTCCCCCTTTGCACCCCATCCCCAGTCTACCAGTATGACTGCATCCATAGTTGCTTTCAGCCTCCTATCAAGAGACTATCATTGGGCTTTAAGTTGACCAGAGCAGGTCAGATGATGATTGTCTAGTTTTGCAAGCAGGTTTCACAGGGCAGTAGCCTGGGTGAGAGGAGAAATAGGAGAAGATATTATGAGCCACACGGATCTGTAAATATGTTGTGTCCTGGAAACTTACTGGACTGTGGGCTCTATATCCAGCTGAGGAAGGTAGTAGAGGCTAGGTATTGCACTTCCAGCTTCCAGTCTGTGTGTAATTCAAGTCTATCCTGTTTGGATGTGCAATTAGACACTAAGGATGCCTTTTTCATGGTTTTGTTTTGAACACATAAAGTGTGTGCTTAATCTAGAAAGCAGATTTTCTGGGTCAACGAATTATTCTAAGAATAAGCATTAGGTTAATTATTATCTACTTAGTCATGTATACAGGGACTGAAGCATGTGTAGCAACCTCTTATCTCTTGTGGTATCTGTGCTGGTGTTCTTTCATGTTACAGTGGGTCTTCTCTTCCAGTTGGAGGTTGAAAGATTTAGTAGCTATTATCTACGCTACATGGCAGCTCTTAAGTCTATTTGACTCTATGCTGAATCTTGTGCTAAGGTCTCAAACTATGTAGGGGCTTGAGCTCCTAAGTTCCCTCAAACTTAAATGCCAGCTGTGTACATAAATGTTCCTAGTGAAGTGTAGTTTGTGCCCTCTTGAATACAGAAGAGTTGTCAAAGTGGCAGTGTTATAAAATGTGTTCAGCTTGGTCCAGCTCTGACCTATGGTCACAATAGTGCCTGTATGCAGCATAACGTTACTTCTGTGTGCAGTAAAGACTTGAGGCTGTTTGATCTTACAGATACTCATCCTATAAGGGAGGGAAAAGTGATTGAAATATTTTATTATGGACTGGCCTTTAACTGTTCAGCTACAATTCTAGTATAGGAAGAAAAATCTATAAAGAAAGGATCTAATACTTTAAACATTATAAAAGTAGGTGGGTTTTCTTTTCCTCTGCTGGATCCTGAAGCCTGCTGTAATTTGGAGGCTTTTATCCTTAAAATCAAGTTATTTTTGCTCTTACCCAGACTGTACAACACTGCTTCCTCACTAATCCTTTCTTGTGTATTACAGAAGGAGGTCTTACTCCTCACCTCAAAGGAATGTGTAGTTGGCTTGTCTATAGGGTATCTGTGTTCTATTCCTTGAGCTGTTGAGATGCCATTGCTGGAGTCCATCACTCCAAATTAGTATAAGGAATTCTTGCCTGTTTTGGACATAACAGAAATTATGTTAGTAATTAAAATTAGAGTCAGTAATTGAAAAAAATGTCCTCACTGCTTTGTGTTTCTTGAGGGAGATTTATTCCCTTCCCGCTTCTTTTATAGAAAAATAGGTAGTTAGGTGAGCTAAAATACTGCTATTTCTCTTCTTCATTCACTCAAACTCTGCTCTAGTGGAATGCCTAGTTTGGCAGTCTTGATCCAGCCTTGTCTGATGGATATGATAGAATTATAAGCTTCCTACTCGTTACGTGATATCCTTTTGAACTGTTGTCTTATGTTGCAAACCAAATAATTGCTGCCAATGGTAATGCTGCCTGAACAGTAAATAAAACTACTGTATGTGTCTCATGCTGTGAGGATTTGTAATACGTACTTTTTTCCAGTAAAACTGCAAGTTGGAAGTATTTATATATGCAGCTTGCCACTAGCTGCATGAAATTCTGGTTTAGCCTAAGAGAATTTCCTTTCCCAAAAAAATCCTTAGAATGAACAGTATAGGGATAAAAAGAGATCTTTGGACTATTAAAATGTGTAGTTTCAGGCTTGAAAGCAAGAATGCATTTCCTCAAGACTTTTCACAGTGGTGACATTGGGAATCCAGTGTGAGGACCCAACTACCATCTAGAGAAATAAAAGGAAATCTGCCAGTTACCACTGCAGTTTGTTTATTTTACAACTGTTTGCCTGTGAGCAAAGTAAGGGATTTATGAGTTCATGTTTTCCAGCAAACTCCTGTCTTGGGAATTGGGGTGAACATTGATTTGCACTATTGCCAGAAGAGCTTTTGCCCAACAAATATGATTTTGTAAAATTCTTAGTGCAGCTTTATTGTGTACTATTTATAGTTCTCTTCTCTGTGCTCTGAAACAGTGACTCCATGCTCACTGATGCAGTTCTTCCTTGTTATAAAGTATGGAATGAAACAAGCAAAGATCTTAAGGCATTGTTCACATCTGAATGGCTTTATTTTTTTTAAAGAGGAAAAAAGGATACGGAGACAACATAAACTGCAAATGATCATGTCTTAAGAGCAAATGTAAATATGCAAACTAGTCTTTTAAACTGTTATATTCCAAGTAATTATGGTCTCTTGAATTGATGTGATTATGGAGTAATGGAGATGATTATTCAGAAAAGGATTTAGACATAGCTGTAGGATCCTTTATATAAATGAAGGTATTTAAAGCACTATATATATACCATGGAGATATTTTAAGGCAATAAAAACACTTCATGCCTCTAGTAGAAAATACTCACTTTTGTACCAGCTAGACTGCCTGTGGCAGTCCAGGTGAAGTCACTGCATGAAGCAGTTTCTAAAGAGAATCCAATGGAAAACCTTTGAGCCCCCTCATGCTGATAGTGAGGAATACATATCCTTACCATCAAAGTCCCTGTAGTATGAAAAAGGCTTTGAATTTTTCTCAGGCTGGGGAGAAGTTATGGTGCTGTGGAGTGTAGTTCAATGGTCTCATTTCATTGAAGTTAGGAACACAGTTATTTCTTGTTTGAGTATTGAATATTATATGAAAACGTGCTATAATTACTGTTTTAAGGTTAAAAACTTTTTTGTCACAGTTTAAAAAGGATATATATTTTAATAAACAGATTAGATTGATGACTGATTAGAACCCAGGAAGCTAAAGTAAGAATGTGTCTTTAATAGCTACTTCAAGTGACTTCAAGTATGGACTGTTGCCGGGTACTTCAAATGACTTCAAGTACGGATTGCTGCCGGGTACTTCAAGTGACTTCAAGTATGGGCTGCTACCGGGTACTTCAAGTGATTTTAAGTATGGTTTGCTGCCAGAATCTTGGCCGAAAGAAGCTTGGGAAAATGGTAAGTGTATCTGATGGAGAGTAGTTGGATTTTTTTCCTCTGATAGGGGCTCTCTATCTTTTGTGTCACTGCTTGTAATATTTGATAATTCATTTGAAGAGTTATGAGATTACTTCATATTCTTCCATATCATTTGTCTTTCTGGATAATGTACTTCCTTGGAGGGAGGAAAAGGAATTCAAATGTGTGGAAGAGTAAAAACAGAATGTGATTTATATCAGTTCTTATGTTGTGACTGATTGTGAAAGTGCCTGAGGTCTTTAATAACCTGATAGCTGCCCCTCCCCTTTCTAAGCTAAATACAGATAAATGGCCTTTGAAATTGAAAACTTGAGTGGTGAAGATATGGAATTAAGTATAATTTTAAAAGGAGATTCAGCATATGTCTTGCTATTAAAAATAAAAAACTTCATTTCAATAAATGTTTTTAGTTCAGTGCAGCTGTAATTAAGCCTTCTTCTGTCAGTTCAAGCAAGCAATTATCTGTAGTTATTTTTCTGTCTGAAAACATACTGAAAACACACTATGTCTAAAACAGTTGCTTCTACAATACATAAAGTCTTCAGTAAAAAAGATATCAAGTACTGGGTAATAGTAATGCTTACCTATTCTCTTTAACTTTGAGCTGTTACTGGGATGTAGCTTATGATTTCTTTTAAATATTCTGGAGTTTTCAATAAAAGAAATTTGGTCATCAGAAAATGAAATTCGCTAGCAGTCAGGAAATTAGAAGCTGTGTCTCAGGAGGTCTGCCTGTTCTTAAACCATTAAATTCCCATATATCTTACAGCCCTGATATCTGCCTGTGTAAGACTTAGTTTTCTGCATGTAAGCCATTATGTGATACTATGTTGACATGTAGCTCACAGGAGTGCTCCAATATGCAAACTTGTGAATATTAGCAAAATGTAACTTCCATGTTATGATGGATTTGGAAGCTCAAAGGAGGCAACTCTAAATACACGCCTGCGAGCATGTGTACATAATGCAAAATTACTTATGTTTTCTTCCTGCCAGCCTGAACATTAGAAACTCTTGCACATAATCGTGTAGCCTTAGCCAGTGCTTTATGGATGCTTCTAGATAGTTATGATTATGTTCATAAATTCTCACCTGTAGTAAATTGAGTCAGTATGCTATTATCAAAGTCATCCTTGTATTCCTGTGTGGCCTTGTCTACATCGTAGAATCCTGTGTTGTTCTTTTTCACGTAGTAATGGGCGCAGCTGTATTAAACCTGTTTTGCATATATCCTTTGAGCAAACTATATAATGAGCTCTCCATCATAAGGAAAAAGTGAGATATTGCTGCTTCCAGAAGTGTTTTCTGCTATTTTTATTTTTACTGCTGTTAGATCAGAGTTGAAAATAGGTAAAATCTAAACCAATAACTTCATTTTTGAGAATTTCAGGATTTGACTGTCTCTTAGTGTCCTACTCCTTCTGTCAATATTCATTCTTACATAGTTATACTTTCTTTTTATTGATTTGTCAAGTCAGATCTTGGTAGACAGTTCCTGCATGTAATTTTAAGTAGACTATTGGGAGAAAAGACTGACTGTCTAAATGTTGCAGAGTTAGAGGGTTTCCAATCCAGAAGAAAGTGTTTTCTGGTATAACTGATGTCTAGGAAAATGGAACATTGTTAAATTGTAGCTTACTTACTTCAATTCGTGAAATAAAATTTCTGTGGTAGAAATGCTTTGGTTACAAGTAGGTAGTAGAATTGTACATGCAGAACTTAGCAGCATTTGTGATTTCTGCAGACTGACATTGTCCTGATTTGGCTGATGAAAAGTCACGTGTTTTGCTTTGTTTTGTCACCTGTTTATTTTTGAGCACCAGGCAGAACATATGTAAATATTTTTTGTGTGTTTCATCATCTTTTCTCCTGATGGCTTCTTGTCTTGTAGGTGATTCCTCTGCTTTAATCATGAACAAGCTGAAGTGTCCACACTGTAATTATGTAGCCAAATACAGAAGAACACTAAAGAGACACTTGCTCATTCACACAGGCGTGAGATCTTTCAGTTGTGACATCTGTGGGAAGCTGTTTACACGAAGAGAGCATGTAAAGAGACATTCCTTGGTAGGTAATCTCAAGTGTTCATGTGTATGTATGCACATGTATAAGTGGGGTTTTATGGGGTTTTTCAGGTGTTTTGGTAGTTGGAACAAACTGTTCTCTGATTTGACATAATGTAAATTGTTGTATTTTCATCTGAAATGGATGAAGTTAAACATTTCTTGGATAACTGCCTCTTGTTTTCTTAATGGAAAATGCAGTGTCAGTGAAGACAGTCGTTTCAAGATTATTTTGAAAGTGATGTGATAAAAGGATGCAGTGTATATAAATATTCTATAGATAAGGAAAAGCAGTTTTGGTTTAGCTTTACTGCAGTAGAACAGCACATCTTGGTCTATAATGCTGCATCACTGTTTTCTGTGAGGGCACCCTGTTAATTCAGCAGTTGCACAATATCTTGGGGTAGTTCTGAGATGTTTATTTCACAGCTAGACAAAGCTATAGTATAGTATCTGCTCTGAGATTAGGAAAGAATTAAAAATACCGGATGTAGAAAGTAAACGTCTGCCTGACTTGCATTCTGCCAGAACCATAACCAGCAGTTCAGCTTACCCTGTCCTGTGCATGTTGCATAACTCAGGATTTCACTTGAGTGTTTGTTTATCTGAGGATCCAGAGAAAGTATTATCTGTCTTGGGTATTTTGTAGGTACTTTGTATCTAGTCTATAAGGAAATTAAGACTTCATTATAGTATATACTATATAAAATCCAAGGTGTGTTTTAGGGCAGTAACAAAAGCAAGATCATATTGGTGGTGAGAAAATAATAACATTTCTCCAAGCTGTGATTTTAAAAATCCCTTCATTTTGTAAGATTTTTTTTTAGATGGAAAAGGTTAGTACATGGAGTGGGGTAAATTGCACTTCTCCAAGGTGCTGCACTTGGGTTGGAGCAACTCTGTGTCTATCCAGGCGAGAGCAGCCCTGCTGGGAAGGACTGGGGATGCTGGTGGGTGAGAGGCGAGACATGAGCCGCCAATGTGCTCATCCCAGAAAGCCAAATGGATCCTGGACTGCATCAAAAGCACTGTGGGGAAGGGCACTCTGCCACTCATGAGACCCCCACCTAGAGCACTGCATCCAGCTCTGGGGTCCCCAAAACAAGAAGGATATGGAACTGTTGGAACTACTCCAGGCAGGGCTATGAAAATGATTGGCGGGATGGAGCATCTCTCACATGAAGAAAGGCTGAGAGAATTAAGGCATTATTGCCTCATTGATGGCCATGCTCCTTCCTTTGTGGCTCACCAGAGAAGACAGAAACAGTGGGAGTTGGTCTAGTAGGGAGAGTAGAGTGGAACTTCAGTTTTCTGTCCTGCAGTGTCTGATCAGGACTTGTAGCTGAAGGGGTTTTTTTTCCTACAGGAAAGGAGATGAAGTCAGACAGTGTGAAAACAGCTGTGGAGTGAGCTCAGTGCAGTTCTGTGCTTTAAGTGAAGAGTCCTTTCCCTGATGAAGTCAGAACACTTTTCCTGGTTTTTTTCATCCCCCTCCCTTCCCCTTTCAGTTCAATGAACCTCAAACGTTCTGCCTTGTGTGAAGTATTGTAAGGAGTCTAGAGGCTGAGGAAAGCACATGTATCAGCTGTACAGATTCTATAGCAGAGTTGAAGGAACTATTTGTATCGTGACCTAATTTCTTTTTCCCCTCATCTGGGTGGTAATTTCTCTTTTATCTAAAATTACAGCTTTTTCAATGGGACTTCAAATGAGATATTTAAGCACATAATTGTAATCTGTTGTGGAAACACCAGATAGAAGAAAGAAGTCTTCAACTTAATTTTTTCACAGATAATAACTAATATACATGGTTGCTGAATTCAGTAACTTGTACAAGCAACATACTTCCAAATTAGAAATTAAAGTTTATGGTTAATCAGCAGAAGCCTTCTAATTTTACACACGGACTCAAATACAGGACAAAAAATTATCTAAGGGACCTGGAAAATTGATGTTGGTTTTAATTGTGTTGGGAGGGAGAGGTCATGGAAGAAGAATTTTGCTCTTTGAATTCTTGAACTTAGTAAGTCTTGTTTGTTCTTAATATTTCTAGAATTTAAAATTGTAAAAAGAATTTTTCTAAGTGAGTTATCTTGTGTGCAGTGTAAGAGTTTATGCTGCTCTCATTGCTTCTGAGCCTTGTTTTGTACCCAGAGGAGTCATGAACTGACCAGTTGAGTCAGAGCAGGCACCCTGCTGAGTTCCAACGAGGTGCTTTGTTTGTGGGAAGTAGCTCATATCTATTGAGGAATACATAAATAGATCTCCAGAAGTCCTTTCTTACTCTGAACTGTGTGGTGTATCTTTTGGAAAAGTTAAAAATAGGAATTTTTATTATTATTGTTATTGTTAATAGTTTTCTAGCACTCTTTGCAAATGTAACCTGATATGCCTATATTCAGCTGTTAAAATTTCTCTTCCATAGGTGCATAAAAAGGATAAAAAGTATAAGTGTATGGTGTGTAAGAAGATTTTCATGCTAGCAGCCAGTGTTGGAATAAGACATGGATCACGACGTTACGGAGTTTGTGTAGACTGTGCAGATAAATCTCAGCCTGGAGGGCAAGAGGGAGCAGACCAGGTGCAGGACACAGATTTCCCTAGGGATGAAGAATACGAAGAAAATGAAGTGGGAGAAGGCGATGAGGAGCTCGGTGATGATGTAGAAGAACAGAATGAGCAGTCTCGATGGGATGAAGGCGGGGAAGTTTGTATGCCTTTAGATGACTGACAGAGCATATGACTTCAGGGTGCTGCAAATGGACACTGTATGGATTGACTGTTTGGATTTTTGGACTGAAGGCTTGCGAAATCTGGTACAGGCTGGATGGTAGTTAAATTGCTGTGAAAATGTAGGGTCAAAGCCTTATAGCAAAAAAAAAAAGGATTATTAATTTTTTTATGATATTTGCACAGGACTGTACAGCATACAACCGTTTGGTTGAATTATACAGAGTCCTCACATCTACAGTCAGTTATCAAAAGAAAAATGTATTTTTTATTATTTATAGGCTATAGCTACTTGGGTTCTATTCAGACATAGTAGTAACTGTAATTATGTTACACATTCATGTATCTGTTAACATGAATGAAGAAAATTGCAACTTGGTATGGAAGTACAAAGACAGCTTTCCCAAATGCACTGTTCTTTCGTCAGTGAGTCAGTGAAGCTAATTTGGGCTAGTGGCTCATTTTCCACAAGCATGTCTTTGCCATACAAACCTTACCTCTCCCGTAATCTGATAGGTGAAAGCCAATCATGTAAATGTGTCACGGATATTGCCAACACCGTATTGAAATTTGGGTTGAAAACTTCTGGCTCTGTGCTGGCAGGTGCTATGGGTGATAAGCACTGGAGAAGCTGTTAATGGCATTAATTTAGTGTCTGTTTTTTAAAGACGGTTGTTGTTGATTCATCAGTTTCAAAATGATAATACAAATGAAATAACCAGTAATGAAAATAATAGACTGATCTGGGGTCACAAGAGCATGGGTAGCTCTTGTGCCACTTGTCAAAAGAGACAGTCATGCTAAAAGGTATCTGATGTAATAATGTTTATTCCCTCTTTTAAGGCCCCCCTTCTCTCAAAATTTTTTGGTTTCCCTGGTGTATACCTCAGTCCCACAGAATAAAAATACAAGGAATGGAGAAAGTGTCATATTAAAACAACTTTTTGGTCAATAATTTCTTACTTGTCCGTTTTTTGGCTAGTTTATGTGATGTGAATTGGACACTAGGCTATTGTGCCCATCGTTCATCATTGAACACAAACTATTTTTTATTCTTTTGTACTCATGAGTTGTTGTTAGTATTTAATATAAACAAATTACATTTAACTTGCTCATTTGCTGGAATTTTTTTAAAGAAAAACAAGAAGTCCAAAGCAAAATAATGCTCTTTGAGTTGTCTACTTTTCAGGAGGATGTGCTCCCTATACTCTTTGTTTCAGACTTTCTAGGAGGCATTGAAACTTGAATTTTCGTAGCCACGTAGTTTTGTTGGTTTTTTTGGGGTTATTTTTCCTAAGCTTATAATATTGTACCAATGATTTCAGGCCCCTTTCATAGGGAGGGGAGGGCATTACACCTTCACCTTAAACTCGTCTGTGTTGTCTAGCCTAAGGCAAGTGAATTCAGGCAATCATTGAAACAATAAGTCTGATTATTATGTCACAGTGAGTAAATATGCAGAGCATTTGTCATGACACATAGCTAGGCCAGTGTGACAGTACTGTACAAAAACAATTGAGGGTCACCATCTTTTTCAACTTTGTTTAATTTTAAAATTGAGTATATTTTTTCCAATTTTATGTCAGGTAACTAAATTATGGTAATGAGACAAGGAATTGAAAAGTAAAGAAATTGAAAAGTAGTTGTGTGGATAACTTTGAATTATGCTTTGATGGACAAAATCTTACTGGTGCTCCATCTGATCAAAGTTGGTATGTATTTAAAGAGATAAGCTTTACTGTTGTCCATAGAACAGTAACATAATATTAAGACATTGTTTTTGCTGATTGAAACTGAGATAAGTTTGAACTACAGTTATATGGGAATTAAAATGCTTTTTTTATCATCCACTTGTTTCATTGGTAGTTTCCACATCATTGTAAACCTGACATGAATAGTTTTTTTGGGGAGGGTGGGGAGGGCGGGGTACCTTTTTTTTTACACTGAAGATTACATTTTATTCTCATTGTTCTAGACTGAAATGAGTAATGTGTAATTCTGGTGGGGTCCAAAGTAGAAATTAGTTGGGCAAAGATGATATGAATGAAAAAGTATTTTAAACGTTAAAGTAATGTTCTGCTTTGTGAATATGTAAGTATAGCATAAAGATTTTTCCATCCCATTTATCCCTTTAAAAACCATAGTTTACAACTGGTAGATCTGTCTATATATATAAATATATATATATCTGAAATTCACCTAAATCTGCTTTATTAGACTACTGCTCACTTAATGCTTAGAAACTGGACCTGGCTCTACCTTCTTAATGTATTTTTCCTTTTTTTTTTTTTCCCTCTTGTTTTGTTGGGATTTTTTCCTCAAGGTATGAACTTATTCTCTTGGAACTGAATCTTCTTTTACTACTTAAATCATTATGTATATCTGGTAAATTATGACCAAATTTGTTGTTAGATTGCATTACAGTAAATTGAAATATACACTTGGTACACTACAGAATTGTTGTGCTTTTGTTCTGGTTCTATTTGGAAAAGCAGACTTTAGTAGATACTTGTGTTATTTATAATTATTCAGTTATTATTCACTGGCCTTAATATTCTGTTGCATTGTGACAATCATAATTTCCTTGGTAAAGCTTAACTGCTTGCTTTTAGAAGTTGCATGTAATTGCCCATGGTAGGTTGGAGAGAGGGATGACTGTCTCTAGGAAATGGTGCGAAATACTTCAGAGAAGGTCCACTCTTCTTGTCTTGGAGAACCATAAGAATTGGGATGCTATCTCCAGTCTGGCTTTTCTGAGTTGTTTTATTTAGAAGCTATTTTAAAAATGTTAGTTTGATTGGGTAGTTCTAAATTAATAAAACCAAATTTCTGAAAAATTACTTCTTGAGGGACAACTCAAGTTTCTTTATTATAAGAATTTGTGCAAGAAATTCTTTCCCTCAAGAAATGCTGAAGTTATACACAGCTATGGATTTTGTCTGTTTTGAGATTTCTTTTGTATTTTAAAAGAAGACTGATGCCCTTAAAACGTCATTTATCAAATGAAAAGACACTCAGTCTTTCATTTTGTCTTCTGATGAAATAATTTTCAACCCAAATGTCTGCAATTTGTGTATTTGGGCAATGCCACACAAGAAGTTTTATGAAAAGAGTCATGTCTGTTATTAAAACACAAGGTTTGTCTGATGTTGGGATTCCCCCTTTCTCTGTGGATTTTTGTTTTCTTTTTGCTCTCTTGAAGCAGTGGTGGGTATCTTTTAGAGATAAGAATACAGATCACTTTCTGACAGGGCACTGTGATGCAGAACAAAATTTAAATTAGTAAATTTAGATTCACAAATAGATGTTCTGGTCAAAGTAGGTGAAATGATGTAAGGAAGATACAACATAAAATGTGTTTGTGTTATGTCAATGTTACTATAGTGCATTAGAAAGCATTTTTCAATTGCAGTGACAGATGCATCTTTCAGGGGAAATGGCATTTTCTAATTACTTAGACACATTTTGTAGTTCAGCTTGCAATCAATCTTCTCATAAAGTAATTTTTTTGCTGTGAAACCAATTTCAAAAACCAAAAGTTGTGTTTAGTTGTCAGTATGCATCCTAAGAAGTATGAGTTGCCATTGCTGGTTCCCACAGTGGTTTTTGAGATGTGTAGCCTTCTGCACATGCAGTTTTCAGGTATCACTACAAAGTCACTGCTGTTTCCTCTGAAAAGAAATGAGCATTATCAAGTGAAGAGAAGTTGGGGGCCAGGACACTGGTGTGAGGTCTGCTCCTAGTTGTGGGTCACAGCAGTAATGCTGTTAGCAGAAGATGCTTTCCTTGCCTAGCTTTAAGTTAGTAAGGCTTTTAATAGGATTTGCTTTAATGAGGCCAATCTCGGTCATTAGCTTGCTTCTAAGTTCTGTTTCATTTGATTTTTCTTGTTCTTGCCACCCAGTAACACAAGTCTCCCACCTGTTCCAAAATACTTGTGTAGTCTGCTGATTCCACATAGATGCAAAATTCATTTTTGGAAGTACTGTACTTTGTTTGTTGTTCCTTTATACTTCGTTGTATTTAAATGGCTTTAGAAACTGAAATGAAAGCAAGACAAATGACACCACCAGCAGCCCAAAAAACTTGTGCCAAAAGGAAGTGGAAAAGGAGCTAAACGTGAAGTGCAATGTGATAAGAAAAAGGCTGTTGAATTTGCATTGTTACAATTCCTCTCGTTTGTTACTTGAATGTTTTGGACAATTCACTGTACTTTTCTCTAGCACTATTTGGTGACAACCTTCGTCAGAAGCTATGCAAGAAGCCTGGTTTGAGTTGATTCAGTGTCTTCAGAATGTGGTTCAGGCTCTGCAGAAGTAGTAGCACTGAGTAGCTTTCTGTAGATCCTTCTGTTAGCATCCCTCTTCACTGTGTGATCTGTTACCCATTTTTTATTTGATAAATGTTTGCTCCTTTGCCTTTTACGCATTTTAATAGCACGTTACTGTGCATCACTGAACAGTATGGTAAAGGTTAAATATTGACACAATGGATCAAGAGAAATAAGTTGGTTTTCATTTAGTATCTTTTAACAAACCTGTAATAAAATAATTCATTTGTCATAAAGAAAATACAGGTTTGAAATCCAGGGGAAGGGGTGTTGCTGAGCAGGGCTCTTCAACATTGAAGATTCCATGTATGTGGGGAAAAAAGTAAAACTACACTAGAGAGATCTTATGACTTAAACTTGAAAATAAAATTGGCTTATCAAGTACTTTGTATTTGGCATTATTGCAATTTGAAGTGAATGTTTTAAATAAGCTATACATAATGTTTCTTACCTGAATCAATTGGGAATAGCTACTTCAGGATGCAGATGTAAGTAACTTCTCACTAACATTTTGGTGTGTAAACATAATTTCAAGACTTCTAATACTCTGTGCACCCATCTTTTAAGTTACCATGCTGCAAATAAATTGAAGAAATAACCATTTTATTCTATCTATTTTTCTGTGGCTTGCCTCCTCACCCTCCACAAGCAGATGCAGGGATTTCTTTGGATGGCTAAGTGTTAACATTCAATACTTAAAAAAAACCCCAAAAACAAAACAGTCAAAAAAACTTGCTGCAAATGATTTCTGCTTCTGACATAGAATAGAATTTATAGAAAATGGCTGTTATTTTAAGCTGTTGTTTTAAACTTATCTCATAATAAGACAGGTTTAGACATACATTATTATGCCAACTTAAAGACGACTAGTTTCCAAAAAGCAGAATCCAGATAAGGTGGTACCTAAAACTGGATTTTAGACAAAAAAGCAGCTGAGCAGATCACAGATGGGGGTACTTCAGCTCCAGTCTAGTGCATTGCAGAAGGTTTGGACCCCCTCAGAAATGCAGCAGTGATCTGTGTGCCCAGAGGCTTTCTCACTGTTTTGTTACCTCCCTCCAGTTCCACCAACCTGAGAATTTTGAAGCAAGTGCTTTCAACTGGGTTTATCAAAAGCTTCTTGTCTGAATAATGCTGGATATGTGTTTAAACTGCTTTGGCTTCTGTTATCTTTTAATTGTGGGTTATTTTTGGTAGATTATACACAAGTGGGTTTCTTCAGTTAGGTGATCAGCCGTTTGAGTCTTTGAAGGATTTGAATGCTTTGAAATTTTCTGTTTGCCCTGTAGGGAAAGCTTTAGGTTTGATATCCTGGACAGGCAAATCTGCCTGTGTGTCTTGATACCAAGGGTTACTGAAGACCACAGGCCTCTGTCCAGTTAGCTTTTCCTGTTCCCTGGATCTGCATGCTGCACATCTGATTGTTTCTAGAGCATGCAAGGAAATGGCCTTGTGGGGGACTATAGCTCCAGTTTGGGAAGAGCCTGGAAAATATCTTCTAGGCCATTGAACAAATTTCAGCATTATTTTTAATTATCTGGATGCTGTTTCTCAGAGAATTGTCTTTAGACTTGAATATATTTTAAACTTGTTAATTAAGTGTGATACAGTAAATTGATTTTTTTGTTTGTTTAATGTATATGAACTATTATATTTTGTCTAAATATGTTAGGAAAAGATCTTCAGAGTTAACAAAGAATAGTGTTAATTTTGTAGCTAGAAAGGAACAGCTGCAGAAAAAGTGTGTTTGTTAAAATTCGGTAAATTCAACATAATAGATAAGAATCAACTTTGGGACAGCAAGGAGCTCTAGAAGATAAACTGCAAAGTTAGAGGGAGGGTGGTGCCAGTGCTGCATGAATGTAGCAGCTTTGTTAATGGGCCTGAAGCCTGGGTGCATTCAGCAAGAGAAAGGTGCTCATTTTGCAGCAGGGCTCAGTTGATGTTGCTGTAAAACCCTTATCACATGAAATGCTGGCCTTTAAGGTGTAGACCTAACATCAAACTTCAAAGCAGTCAGCTTCCCTTTAGCCCTTTAGCTTGGAAATGCATACAGGATTAACTGTTAAGAGATACAAGCTTATGCTGAGAAACAAGGCAAATTATTTTCAGGCCAAATGAAGAGGTTTTTTTGAGCATGTAAATGATTATACCACTTCAATGCATTTATTTCCAAAAATTCATGCAGTAGAGGCATAGTATTAGTCCAGTTCCTTCAGAGACTTTATTGATGCCAAAACTGAATGCCAAAACTGTCAGCTTGACAAGAAATGGTAGCTGCATCCCACTTCTATAAACCTAAGATGCTTCTAGCTTGGAAGGGTTGCTTTTATGAGTCAGTGTGTGGTGCATTCTCCTGAGATACTGTCTGCATAGGTTGCATCTTGTTCAAACTAGCCTTTAGTTCCTTCTCCTGGGTTTAGGTTTCAAAATATCATTGTCACAAATCTTATCTGGGAATGTTTTTCTTGTTTCATGTTGCTGAAATGTAGGAAATACATTTCTGAAGCATTGCTTTAGTTTAAACATTCTTTAGGTAACTATTTTCCTTAAGATATGCTGCTTTAATGAGTGACCTGCATGTCCTTTTTAGACGTTGTTGTGCCATCTTCCTGCAAGTTATCCTCTGCATCCACTTGGAGATCCCACTACTGAGGTCATAGGATACAATATTAATATGTCTATACATTTTTATCATCTTTTTCAGAAATTGAGGTAATTGGAAGAGGGGGAGTGGGAAGGTTTATCTCTAACCTTTGAGTAATTGGAATTCAAGGAAATGCTTGCTTTTAAACTTTACTGAGACTTAATATGCCAAGATGTTTATAAACTGCATAGGATATATTATATTACTCTGGCTAAGTTTGCAAAAATTACCATTGCCATTTTCAATCATAGTTTTTTCAGAGCTATTGCATTTATCTCAAAGTAATCTTTCCTGTGATACCTCTGAGATAATTTGCAACTATCGAGGTTCTACTGGCTTTCTAGAAACAGTAAGATACGATTTTAAGTTTACAAAGAAATTGTCAATAGCTTTCTTTTGATAATTATTCTGCTTTGGATTCCTCCTTGAATGGTGTTTTTTTGTCTGGAAGATGTGGAAAGATGGTGACCACTATATAGTCATAGGGCTAAAAATCCCCTTGCCATCTACAAAAAAAAAAGGTGTATATGTTTTCATACTGGAAGCGGACTTCCCTTGGAATTTCTTACCCCTTGCTCAGAAGCATTTTTGTTTTGAAACTGGCATTGTATTGTGAAGAGGCCACTAGTCAGTCTGAATGTGGAATTTGATGCTCATGCACCATTTAAATTAATGAAAGTATGATCTCATAATGCTGAATACTCCTAAGTGTGGTTGTTACTATTTGCACTGCTTTAATAACCATGACTATTGAAGTGGTGGATGTGATTACAGCATTTGACAGGACTCTTAAAGTTGTTTTGTTGCCTTTTGAGCTGTGGCCTGCTAGATAATGTTTGGAAGGTTATTTTGCCCTGGGTAATTTCCCCAAGTAGATCATTGTCTTTTCCTTGAGACATTTCATAAAAGCTCTCCTTGAAGCACTGAGAAAATTGTTTTTGAAAAGCCGAAGTACTGGAGTACCTGTGTAGATCTGTGATGTTTAATGAGAATTATTGGAAGTTCCTGTTCTTTGATGTCACTTTAGAAAAGAATCTAAAACTGAATGTGGTTTTAAGTTACCACATCAAATGATTCAACGTTAGAGTTTATTCATAGTGATGGATGATGACTCATTTCTTTATCATCACAGGATAAAATCTCAAACAACTGTTCTCTCAGACTCACTTCTACCTGTTGGTCTTGCACCAGATATTTTTTTTTTCCCTCACTTGCTGGATTGCTTCAGTTAAGCCCATACTTACCTTTTCTGCACTTCTACTAGCTGCCTCTGAAGTGATTCTCTCTAGATCTATTGCCTTATTTCTTTGCTGGAGATGCAAAAATGCTGGAAATGAGTTTCTGTAGGAAAGAACCTCAGTGGAGTTAGGAAGATCTCGGTCTGTTCAGCATGAGCTCATAGTTGCAAAACCCACTTGATGGAAAAA
Source organism: Sturnus vulgaris (assembly GCF_052056855.1). Lineage (NCBI taxonomy): Eukaryota > Metazoa > Chordata > Aves > Passeriformes > Sturnidae > Sturnus > Sturnus vulgaris. The sequence continues at coordinate 128,108,492 of NC_142243.1, forward strand.
GAATAATGAAAATATTTAACATCATTATCTTTTCTGCATGTTGTTGTGATGCTGCCTTGCTTTTAGTGATGTTAATGAAGATCATTGGCTTTCCCACACCTCCTACTGCTGGTAGAACAGTTGCAGTAGATCCTTAGTGACTGCATCATAGACGTTGGCCAAATAATTCTGCCTGTAAATTGTCTCCAGATTTTGAATATTGCTAGCATTCTAAAACATTTCTTTGTAAGCAAAGTATTTGTAAGAAAGCAAACAGTAACTTTTAAATTTTGGATTTAGTGCTACTGTTCTACATTGTTTTTGGTTATGCATCTTAAGTTAGGGTTTGGTTTTTTCCCATCACCAGTTTTTTGAGCTATATTGCACTAACTGTAAATTACTGCACGAGGTCATTTGTATTTCTATAATTTGATATTGATCTTACAAAGCAGCATGTTTAATATAAACAAGAAACTTCTTGATTGCTGGATCTGACACGGAGCCTGCCAGTCAGTTCTAGCTGAAGAATGGCAGGGAACAGTTGAAAATACAGGAGAGGGAATCCTCACAGCAGGGAGGAGAACCCCTGCTTTTTAGAGTTCCTTTCACAGTAAAACTACATGGAATTAGATTTATGTACTTTGGAAGGCGGAAGGACTGAGTCAGCCCGGTTGGAATTTGAACTTTTGTGCTAGGGCACTTCAATGATTCCAAGTGTGAGCTTACACTGCATCCCTTTTAACAGTATATAAGAGTTCAGTGCATTGGAGCAATAAGTCTGCAACCTGTTGTTGCTACATGCAGGTCAGATTTTGGGTTTAGTGTGACTTTAGTTCCCAGCTTAAAGGTTAATTATTTTTTTCTAATGGTGTTTTTAATTGAGCATTTCAGAATCCACTGTTTGATACTCTGTATGTATTCAGTGTTGAATGAAATTGAGACATAAAAGATAATATATGCAGTACATTTTCGCATGTAACAGGGCTTTGTTTTTCATCTTGCAGTTATTAGATAAGCAAGCTGGAGCTTAGGTTGTGTCCCTTTGTTCCTGCAAGGACCCTAGATCAGGATTTCCCTTTGAAATGCAGCTGCTCTCCACCTCTCAGCTGCTTTTCCTGTACAAACCAAACATCAAACTTCTCATACCATGTCTAGCTTTATTTGGTAAGCATACAGTTTGAAACTTGGTATTTTTTACACTCTACATAGATTCTGTCAAGAAGAGAAAAAAAGCAAGCTGTGTGTTGTTTTTCAGGTGCTGAAATAGAGATTTTTCCTGAACATTTGACCTCTCTGTGTTCAGGATGGCCAAAGGAATATCTTAAGGCATGTAATGTTAATTTAATGCCAACTTTGCCTTTGAATAATGTCTTGTGGTTCCATGCTGAGGTGTGTGCCCTCTGGCGCAGTTGTAATTATGAATAAAACATGGTACAGAATGCATTTGTTTTAACAAAGTGCAGTGGATTTTTTGGGCAAGTGAAATGGGAGAAATTAAGGTGTTGCTGAAGCTTGGGCTGCTGGGACACAAATATCAGCAGCCTTGTGACATGGAAAGCATTTCTGTAAGCTTGGTCAGGTCTGTGTTTGCTCTCTGCCAAGAAGCAACACTCGTCCTCTGTAGTGTGTGGTTTTGTCCTGGGCATCATCTCGAGGGACAAAAGGCAAGTGCACCAGGCATCCAGAGCTCTCCCCAGGGAAGAGGGTTACTCTTGTGAGCTTGCTGTTACTTGGTTTGCACCCTTCTTTGAATATTATTGGGCAGGGTATGACGGTATTGAGGCTTTGATATTTAGTAAACTCTGCCATGAGAAGTGGTTTATGTTCAGCTTTTCAAATTTGACACCAAGCTCTCCCTTTTAACAGAGATGACACCTTGTGTGGATGATAGGGATAACAGGCTCAGTACTGACAGATTTTATGTCAGGTCTGCACTAATCTTGCTCCTTGACAGTGTTAGCAGAGTTGGTGATTGATGTAGGTGACTTGTTGGTATCCTGTATTTTGCTGTTATCAGCCAAAAGCAAGGGGCACAGATGCAATTTCTGATTTAAGTCCTTTTTATGATGTTTGCTGGCTAAGCTGCCAGTGCTAATAATACTTTAAGCTTTATCAGTTTGCTACTATTGTTGTTAAAGTCAAGGAAAGTACAAATCAGCCTTGTCACATCATTACGATATAAAACAAATAGTGGAATTGGCACAGATACTGTAAAACAGGCAACTCTGCTGTTACTTGGGTCTAGCTTGTTTAGGGTTGCTGTACTCAGACCTCTCTTTTCAGAATAACAAAAATTGTTTACTGAAAATTTATCCATGCCAAGTTTCTCGTGTATTTGTGACCGCTTTTTTTTGTTTGGTTGGTTGGTTGGTTTGTTTGTTTGTTTGTTTTTTGTTCCCAGCAAAGTGTGAAACAATTACAACCACTTTTCCTAGTCTTTTTTTCCCACCCACTTATTTTCTTTGACCTGTTTTCAGAACTTTTTTGGCTTCCTTAAGAAGTATATAAATTCAAACGACGTATTGTTCTGAAATACTGCTTGAACCCCATTCTCATTGAAATTGAAAACTGACATTTGGATCTAATTTTTTCACCTTGCAAGAGGAAACGGCAAATAATTGCTCAGTTAAAAAAAACAAAAACAACCAACAACAAAAAAACCCACAATACAACAGCCGTGCCCTAGGGTTGGGAATTTTTGCTCATGTTCTTGAATGTCTTGGGCACTATCTGCCTGTTAATAACTCCTATCCAAAGGGATGAGGAGGCAAAGAAGATTGTTTGTTTGTTTTCCAGCTTATTTCTGCAACTGAAGAGAACTTGACTCTAAAACTGGTGCTGGGAGAAACGATGAAGACTTCCATACAGATCCTATTACAACTTTACACGCCCTCATTGCTCATCATCATTTCCCTGGGGTGTTTCTGGGCTGACAAGAGAGACCAGAGGACTTGAGCTGTCCCGTGCCTCTTGCAGAGTCAAGATGTAGACACTTCAGCTTGTTCAGTGTATGTTTGGACAAAGAAAAGGTGCTGCTTTCCAGTGCAATCCGTCAAAGCCAAAGTAACTGCATCCAGGTCCTGAGTTCGTTTTGATCAGGAGGTCACCCCTGAAGCAGAGCTCTCCATCACCCCCACTTACCCACCTGTAGTTTTCATTGCAGAGCTCCCTGAACGCTTCATTGAATTCCTTTTGGACAAAACTAATTGAAGATATACTTCAGGAGTGTTCCTGATATGTTCCAACTACACATGCTTCCCTGTCTGTAGGACCAAATTAAAGCTAATTAAAGGAAAACTTCCTTGAAATGTGCGTAGACTGGACAACTGTTTACACATCTGCTTTTATGGGATTGCAGAACTAACAGGCATAGGGAAATGGTGCTACCCTAGAGCTGTGCTGCTTTTACTTACATTGACTCTACCAAAGACCAAAATGGGGACATACAATTTCTTCCAAAATAATTACTGAAAAAAACAATTTACAAACCATGATAACTATTGGCAGATTTTCCTACCCGAGTTCTTTAGCAGTGTGATGCTGTACAGGCTGGGAGTAAGAGGAGTATTTATTTTCCTGCTGATGAAGCAGTACCTTTAATCTTGGATGTCCTCACTTATTTTGTCTTGCTTCAGTATCCTGCTGTGGCTTAGGGGTTTTTTCAATGAAGCTGAAACCAACAAAATGTCTTTAAATATTAAAATCTTTAAATTTCATTTTACAACTGTTCTGGTGCAGCACAGTGTCTTTACCAGAAGTAGTGACTGAGGCTGGGGCACTCACAGTGGCAGGATTAATTCTAAGTTGTGGATGTATTTTTTTGTAGCCTATTTCTAACAGTGCAGGGGAAGAGCTCCCAACTACTCTGTCCTAGAGCTTTTCAGGAAACTGTTCATGGCTGTAATGGTTGTAATGCCTCTGCTCTCACAGGGGCTTCCAATATCCCTCTGAAAAACATTAGGGATAAAATTGGTTATGCTTTGTTTGCTGAGCATATTGCTGAAGAAGGCTGTCTGGCCAACAGCTATTGCCACAATGGATACCCTCACTTAGCCCTTTTCTGTGGCTGTATGGTGAATACTTCTTGGAATTGCACTGACTGAACATGGGATCCAATAGTGATACATCCTTGTGCCCTGCAGGGTAATTTTGGTTGAGAGAGCACAAGCGATGTCCAGGTGAGTCACGCATGCAGAAGGAGCTGTCTGGGGTGGCTGAGTACCTTTTCTGTATTCTGTCTCAGACCAGTTTGAGGAAGGTGGACAGAAATGACTGCAAAATTATTTGCAGGTACAGAGCTAAAGCTGATGAAACTCAGCAACTCTTTAGGCCCTTGATTGAACCTGACTAGAATCCCTTTTTTTAAATAAATCTCTCAAAGAAAAGCCGAGTAACCATTGTTTTTTTAATGTCCTGTCCCTTGGCTAAAGTACCATTTCTCAAACTAATTTCCTTCTTATTCTGAGAGTTGCAAGGTTGGGTCCTAGAAAGGACAACACATTACTTAAGTTATTTTGACAAATTGTCACTTAACACAAGGGAGTGCATTTATATAGTGCAGAACTTGTTCAGAAACTTTGTATTATCTCTCTGTCACATTAAGTGCTCACAATAACACTGATTTTAATCTTTTGTCAGTCTGATTAAATCTTCATTACACTTGTACAAGCTACATTTTGACAGGCAATCATTAATGTTTGTGAAGCACATTGAGAAGGAAAGAGATGACTGGTAATGTGAGAAGCTAGGCTGTACTTGATTGTTCTTGTGCCCAGTTGCTCAAAGTACAATTGTGTGTGTGCTCATAACAAGGGTTAGCTTGGAAACCAGCCATCTAATTTTTCTGGTGTCACAAAAATCACTAAGCACGCTCTCACTGATCATGCAAAGTGGGAAATTTCATCAAACAGGTTTCATAGACGTATTTTAAACGAGTTGGGAACGTGCCAGAGATGAGATTGATGGTTCTGTGATAATGCAAAACAGGCAGCAATGACACCTCCCTGATGGAGGGTGGAATGCCTACAGCTGTAGGAAGCAAGTTGCCACCTTTAGCCTGGCAAAGAGAGTGAGGTTGGGAGGGAAGAGGGGGAAAGGGATGGCTTTGGGGTGCAGGACTCAAAACTGAGTCTGGGTTTTTTCCTACCTGCACAGTATTAATGGACACAATTTAAAGATAACATCCTCCCCTACAGCTGTCTTCCTTCCTTTTTAATAGCCATTTGCAGTATGTCACAAAATATTTAAGTCAGGGAATTGATGAGGTGCCCTTTCTATTTAATTTTTTTTCCCAGCTGATGTGGCCCATCTGTTAGGTGTGACTCAAAGTGGTGAACAGATGCTGAATTAATTGTGGAAGTGTCTGTTACCCACCAGGATTAAAAGTGTTTGCCCTCCAAAGATGCTGGGCTAGGGTGAAACTTGGATTAAGCAGGACAAACAGTATTTTTGCTTCTCTCAAAAAGACCTGATGGAAATACAGGGAATGAACTTCAATTTCATATTTGATTGTGGCACTTGGTGAGTGTCCTGCTGCTGCTATATTTTCAGTGAAGAATGGTCTGGGGTTTTTTAGGTTCTGAGTTCCTATGTCATAGCCCCTTGTCCTCCAGCCTACTCCAGCAAAAGAGGCACCCCCAGTTAAGCCTCAGTGGCTTAGTTTAGTTATGTAGCTCTGGATATGACAGTGGTGGATCTTTACGCCTGCATGAAATATCATTTTAGTCATCACCATCTTTTTGAACCTATAGAAGCTGTTCTGTGGTTCCCACATAAGCCAGTGAAGGGTGGCTGTCTCTGTAAAGCAGCAACAGCCAGGGCAGCCTCTACAAAGAGACATTCTGAAAACAACCACCCTGATTTTGAGAGGCTTCACTTTGTCATGGAATTTGAACACTCCAGTTTGTCTGGTCATTCACAGTCTTACACAGATTTACTGATTTTATCAGTTGCTCTTGATAATTCGCAAATCCAAAGCAAATATTTAATTATGGATCATTAATTTCAACTTGTTAAAATGAAGTTCTTTAAATTAAAGAGGCTTAGTCAAATGTTTCATTAAATCTGATGAGTTTATAGGCCCTGATTTTTCAAAGCACTTGAGTTTTACCTTAGGTGTCTTCAAACATCCAGGTCTTAATTTATGTAAGTATCTGAGGAGGCTGATGAGTGATACTGATCACTGAGGATGCTAAGATAGTGGCTAGTCTGACAGAAATTTACTGCATAGCCTTAAATGCTGAACTCCTATTGCAATATTTGCTACCTCAAGTCACACAGAGTCTTGGGGAATTGCTTTTTGGTCCTAAGAGTTTGCAAGCACTTTAATACAGTACAGAGAAAAAGAAAATCTAATCTGAAAGATAGTTATAGGAATCAGTCAAAGGATGCAGGGAAGACCTTCACTCTCTAAATGCTTTCTAACTAGACTGGCTGGTAGACCTTAGATTGAGCATCCTATTTCCAGCTCATAACAATCCATGAAAATTAATTTAGGAATTGTGAAGAAATTGTCTAACTTTATTATTGAAAACACGGATGCCATGTTATTTTATTTTTCCTTTGATAGTTGATGGCTTTGTATAGTTCTTGCTGGTATTTTCTTTATTTGTGAAATGTCTTGAATGGAAATTCTAACTATCTTCAGCCATGTAGAACCTTTCATTAGAAAGAGCTTGCCTGTTGTTTGCATTTGTGCAAAATATTCAGTCATTCAGATAGCTTTTGCATAGATTCCAATCTGTGTTCTTTAGATTGGCACTAAGAATTCTCAAATTAAATTTACATTAAATTGCTGTATTGGATAGCCTTTCGAAAAATCAGGTGGAGGGACAGAAAAACAGTGTTTGCAATTAAATTAGAATGTGTTAAGAATGATAGAGAGCCTTCTTTTAAAGTTGCTTTTAGAGTTAATTTTAATTGAACAATTAGTTCTTTTTCAGAGATAAATATCTTCCTGAAATCCCACTCATCAGCCCATTTGTTTTAGATCCTCATCAAGAAGTGAAGTAGGAACAGTAGCTTTGATTTGCAGGAATCTGCATGGACTCAGCTGTAAGTGTTTAAATGAAAAAGAAACGAGCCAGTCCTTTATCTGTCACGTTTCTTTTATAAATTACTGTGGTGAAATTATGAAAAAGTCCATTTATCTTTACATTTTACCAAATTCCAGTATTGATTTAAAGCTCCCCACGTTGTGGAATCACACTGTTGTGATCCTCTGTGCAGTGCTGTCTCATAGTCTCCAGTCCCTGAGCTGCTGTTGCTTCCAGGGAAATGTGGCATATCCTGTGTTGCTCCCACGCTTGTATCCATGCAACTGCCTTTGGCTACTGCTGAAGAGTGTGGCACTCCTTCAGCTGCTCCTCTCAGGGCTTCTGCTCCAGACCCTTCACCACCTTTATTGCCCTTCTTTGAAAACACAACTACTTCAAATAGTGTCTTTTCTCTGTTTTTAATTATCTTACTTAATATACACATTCATGTTCTTGAATAAAAGTGATCTTCTGATAAACTAAACACCTTTTTGGTATCCCCAGATCTGTTTCTACAATAATGTTTAAATCCTTGGCAGATATTTTCACACAGTTTGATTTTTCTGTCCCTAAAACCTTTGTATGGCTGTCATTTTTTTTCATCTGTTAGCTGGATGGTTATTTCTGACTGCTGCTGCTAAGATGGAAATGGAGAATAAAAATTCCGTGTGTTTCTCTGAGTTGTGCCAGCAGGAGAGTCATCAAAGCCTCCTCCTTCAGGAAAGAGGCCAGACATTCTAACAAACAGTAAACTTAAGTAAAGAGAAGAAAGAGAAAGCGGATAGGCAAACATATTTTAGCTAAAGGAAAAAGAAGACTACTGGGAAGACTGAAAGAGTTACATTTAATTAGCATGGGAGAATATGGCTGCTACTCTTAATTTATGACAATGTATATGAAACATTCACAATCTCCCCCCTTAACACAGGCATGCTTTTCCACGCAAGCAAAGGCACGTGCAAGATTTATGTCAGCACTGGACTGCATCTCACCCAGGTTCTGTGTTCACCTCATCCACTTCACATGTCTGCTTTAAAACATGATAAACCTAACTCAGGAGCTGCTCATGCTATCTTAATTGTAATAAAAGAACTTCCTTTCACATGAAGGGCTAGAGGTCAATCCAGATACTTGATTTCAGATGTTTGAGGGTACCTCTCCTGGCCTTCTTCTGCTGCTCAGGTGGGTGGGTGACTTATACCTCCTGCAGGGTCTCAGCCAGTCCTATCTGGGTGTTTGAAGAACTGAAATACTGAATTGATTCCATAGGATTGAGCTTGTCTTGATGGCCAGAAACCCACACCAACAGGACCTTGAGAAAGGCCTGGAAAATGTTTTTGCCAGATGAGTGCTAGTGTGTACAGTGGTGCTCCCTCCCATTCTCTGCTGAGGGAATCAGGGTTTGTTAGTTTATAGGGATGCATGGGAAAACCATTCCACTGTTGACTTCACAAATCCAGAGTACTCCAGGGTTTTTCAGCTTCTTGGGCTAAAGAGTAAGGCTTATCCTTTATCCTTATTCTTCATTTCACAAACAATGTGGTATAACAACTCTCAGGTGTGTATGAGTTAGACATGGCAAACAGTGCCACTGCACATCAGGCAGTGCTACATCTGCCAAATCCTCAGACTGGAATCCAATTCTTTAGATCAGAACTTCTTTAGAAGTGGCTGCTGCTTATGATAAGATTCTTAACACTGATGTGCAGAAAATATCACAGTATCTTATTGTAGGCAAAGCTGTTATGTACCTTTCATAGATCCATACAGTATAAAAATTAAAGGGAGTCAGGAGTTAAGCAGAAGATCAGTGAAACAAACTGGTGCTGACGTACACAGATAATGTCAACTGATGCTTTATGGCATTATGTATTGTTTCATAATTAGGTAATTAAAACAAGTCTGTACAAACTTTAGCTTTCAGGAAGCTGTAAAAGTACATGTAGCTGTAAAGTTATATTTAGCCATTAATTTCTTGTCAAGTCTGTCATACTCTCTCATAAAATGTCTAATAAAGAAGCTTAAACATGCACAGCCTCATACATTTCTTCTAGAAACGGAGGTATGTACCAGCACAGTCCTAGAATACCAAAGTACAATAGTAACAATATATATAACTTTTTGCTCTTTGTTCCTTTTCAAACTGAAGTTATTACAGCTTTCATCTTTTAAAGGCAGGAGAGCACTTAAGTCCTGCCTGAAGCCAGTCCCACTGACTTGGCTGAAATTATGCAAAAATGTCAAGCTTTTTAAGCAGGTTCACTAGACTGAGAACTAAAACTGCTGGTTACTGTTCCATTGCCAGAAAATAAATACTAAGATTTCACAGGTGAAAGAGATGTTATTTGAACCAGCACAGGGTCTTTCTTCTGGGTCTTGTAGGTCCAAGTAAGCATTGTACATATTATACAGATAGCTCATGACAGATATGGAGGAGCTGAGGATGGATGAAGGCACAACAGCAGATTCATAGTAAAAAATAATCAGAATAAAAGCCTATAGAACAGGCATAAACCTAGGATATCAGTTTAACTCTTAGTTGCACTTGGGAGTCAATGAAATTTTGTATCTGTAGCCTGAAGATTAATTTTGGTTCTGTATATCTGATTATATTTCGATTATCTATCCAGTGGACCTAGGCTCTTTTAAAAATATGCAAACTAATTTTCAAAAAACTTTCTGCATTTTTTCAGGGACTAATGGTGAAGAATTCTTTGCACACTACTTTTAGTTTCAATTGTCTGACATTTTTCACGGAATTGGGCACCACAAGTTATACAGAACAGACAGAAATCTATTGTAGACATCTTTTGTGTTGGGTATTTCCTTCTAACATTGAATAAACTAAATGGAGAAATTGATGTAAAACTAAACTGTATTAAACCAAACTGGCAAATCATGGCTGCAAAAAGGGCTGAACTGACTGATATGATGATTTACTCAGTTTTGAGTTGTTGGTTTTTTGGGGATGAAGACTGCTGCTGAACAGTCCATACTGCAGCAGTCAGACCCTTTCACAAAGATGTAGGTTGCCCCAGCCACATGCTTGGTCTATTAAAAGTGCTTAAGTATCCAATACATGTTTGATCACAATGCATTCGACTGCTCACAGCAGTAAAAACTGTAGAATTTCTAAAGGCATGTTCATTACTAATCTAACCTGACCTTATCCTGTTTGCAGTTACTAACACCCAGAAAAATTGTGATACAAAAAAATGAAACAAAATGGGTAAGACATAGGCAAAGTGAACGCTGCCAATATCGATTGCTTTGCATCTTGCTTTACACAAGCAGTTTCCCTCCACTGGGAAAATACTTCTGGCAATTAAATGAACCTTAAGGTGCTTTGGGGGCTGGCACGATTTTACTTCCTTTGTTTCTTTCATGCTTTATTTATGACCTGCCAAGTGCTTGTAAAAGAAAAGCCAGGGCTCCCTCTCTCAGCATTTCACAAGGCTTTTTAATTATTGGAGCAAAGCTTGAACCTTACTAGCATGCTTTTCTCTTTAAATTTCAGGTACAGTACCATAAAAAAAGCAGAATAAGCTGAAATACTGGTATCTGAAATGTTTTTCTCTTCCTAACTGTGTTATAAAGATACATCTACAGTGACAAGGGGCTGGGGTCATCACCAAATCTGGGTGAAGGTCACAGTTTTCCCAGTGCACGTGTTAACAGTTTGCATAAAGGTATGTACAGTTATTGGAGCTCCTGATGTATAATTTTTTAAAAAGGACTGGTCATATTAGTTCCACTGCAAACTCCATCAGAACTTCAGTTTCAATTTTATAACTTATTTTCTAAATAGACAACACAACAGCAAGTTTAAAATATTCTGCCCTTTCTATGCACTTCTATTGTCTGTTAACCATCTTGTCCCTATCCCAAAAGATATTTTGTGTTCTGCTGAGGAGCTAAAAATTTGGTTTTAAAAAGGTTTAGATTGTCTTTTGTCAAAAGGAGATGTGAAGAGATTTGGAAAACAGTGCCATTATAGGCAAGAGAAGTCATAAATTGCCTTAACATGTATGTCTTGATACTTCAGTTTTTAGGTAGCCAGAACTGGAATTGTTTACTTACCAGCTTCCATCTCCCAGTGATGGAATATATTTGATGTAGCTGCTGGAAGGAAAGAACTTGAGGTTTATCATGTACTTTGACACTGGTACTGGCATACTCTGCAGAACAAATACCAAACTCTCAGCAAGGGATCTAAAAGTACATTTGGAGATCCAAGCCCTTACCTGTGTCTTTGTGGACACTTCTTTAATCTGTTTTAATCCACTCACCCCAGAGGTAGTTGAAATAGCAACCCAGTCTAGTGCAAGGTGTCCCTGCCCCTGGCAGGGGGTTTGGAATGAGACAATCTTTAAGGTCTCTTCCAATCCAAACAATTTGGAGATTCTGTGGTTTTCTGTGTATGGGCCCACTGACACCCCAGGAAGGAGGGAATCATCCACGCTGGTTTTAGTTAATTGTAGAATGGCACTGAGACCCAAAAGCAACAGCAGCCTGGTGCCTCTTGCAACGAATTTATGGGACTCTTGAGCATGCTCATTTCCTCCTCAGGAGCCATTTCTAGCACATTCTCTGTCCTGATTGCAAAGTAAATACAGTATGTTGCTTGTGAGTGCTGATTTGCATTAAGATTTTAGTATTGTGGCTGGGAGGCTCCAGAAGGTTGGTCAAATCAAGGCTAGGTTTTTTTGCAGTCAGATTCTCAGTATTTTATTTCTGGTTTTTGTGTTTCTGCATGCAGACACAGATGTAATTTACTTTCCTCAACCATAGGGAATGACAATCTTAATTTAAATTTAAAGAAACATATGGGCTCATGCCTAATGCCACGGCTCTATAGCATATTACCTGCAGACCAGACCATATAGGTTTTTTCTTCCTTTAAGGTGGTTTTTTGCTGGAGGAGGACAAATGATACCTGAAATTACCTGGAATTAGACCAATGTAGCAAATTGTGAGCTATGTAGCAAATTGTATGCAATAACTGATTTAGCAATGACAGTTACATCTCCAAACTTTCTCTTCTAATGGGTTTGTAATGGTTTAATGCTTTGGTTTTAGGCTTTTAGGCTCTGAGTGTCCAACATGAAGGAAAAATTGGGCCAATATACGTGACTGACGGAATCACAAAATGGAGTTGGGATTCACAAAGCTCTCATGGGGACCACAGCAGAGCACTCTAGCATTGAAACTGCTATGAGCACACTAGGTCACATTTAAAGTAGGAAATAAATGTAATTGGGACCTGACTGAGGGAAAATCTCTACATCCTCCAGCAATTTTCCTTAATGTGATAGATGGCAATATATTTTTTTCCACTTGCATGTTAGGAAAAGGGAAGGAATTAATTCTGCTAGGCTATTTCATCTGAGGGAGTGGAAATTCACTGTGTACACTTCAATGAAAGTTTTTACTCTCAGATTCTTTGCAGAATAATAGCTTTGTAGCCAGAACTGTAACAGTTACTTGAGTAAACGAGGCCAGTCAGGCTGGAGGGACTGGAGGTGATTGTGCAGCCTTGTCAGAGTGGTTGGGGAGGAGGGTGCAGTGTAGCAGAGGCAGCCACAAGAAAACCAACATCTCGAGGGGTAAGAGGCCCCTATCAGTGAGCTGTGGAGTCACACTTCAGAGATTTAATACAACAGGGAGCTTTAAGTGCTTCAAATTTAAAAATTACCTTCATCTTCTGCAAGTCTTGCTCTGCATGAGTGATGGGTTTTGGCTGGATGCTGGTAGCCTTTTTGGCCTGCTTGCATTATAAATTACTGTTCAGGAATTGTTGGCTTGTCCATAAAGCAGTACAGGTTTGTTTTTTCTAAAGACCACGTGATAACTGGAATCACATACCAGCCGTAATTTTCTTACTTCTGGCTAGAAGATAATATTTTGACACAGCAATTATTATGGATACCTACTGTTCTCATCTTGCAACCAACAGACCACCATGCATTGCTTCTGAGCTCTCTGTTTTGTTTAAGTAATGCTCAACACTAAGATGCCAGCTTCTGTGGGCTTGCTGCACCTCATTTTATAATAGGTTTTCTTTCTCAAGATTTCGGTTGCAGGAATAGGGAGACTGCAGTAGAACAGAACTTTGCTAAAGAATAAAAAAAATCCCAAACAATCCCTCCTAGCACTTGTACAGTGCTTGGAAAATGTGAGTCAGGTCCACTCTCAAGCTCAGAAACCAGTAAGCAAATAAAAGAACCTAACAATGTTACCCAAAATAAATAACCACAGTGTGGAGGCACCTAACTGGGGGACGTGTGGAGAAGTTATTCATATTTTTTAATCCTCAAGCTTGGCACATCTGCCACAAAGTAAACAAACAAATTGTTATTGGAGTCAGGAAGGGACAACTAATGTAAAACAGCCTGAGACATAAATTAGTAGTCGTGGTAATCTGTCACAGGTGAGTGCTCTGCAAAGAAGTGACTTGAAATGCCAAACAAACCTTCTACTGAAATCCGGGGAATCAGTTTATCCAGCCACTTTATTTTAATCTAAGAATCAGCTACAGCAACTATGAAAAATGCATATAGAGAAATACAAGCACTTAACACAGTTGTAAAATAATTAGTAAACTTCCCTCCACGGATTCCCTGCCATCATAGCACCTGTGCAGCCATGTGCAGTACTCAAAAACAGTACAGTCAGGCCTCCCTAAATCAGAAGCCATGAAAACTTTAAGCACTGCTTTTTTCTTTCTAAATTCCAGTGTTTTATGGAATACAATTCTTTTTCTGCAACCATTAGAATTATCAGTGGCAAAGAAAATAAAAGGCTAAATTCCTGTATAATCTTAGCTCCAATGATGTAATTTGTGGTTTTATGGGGGGAAAAACCCACTCATGGTGCAAGACCAAGGATAAAACAATGACAGCTGGTAACAAATAAATGGGCTCATCTTCTAAATGCTTTCATACTCATGGCAACTGTTTGAGCAACTTTGCCAACATTTGTCAGGAAATGTCATGTTATTTCTTTATATTTGTTCCATAGGTTAGTGCTGGCTTGTAACATTTCAGTATCAAGACAGTACATTAGGCTAAAGAAGGTGATCATATGAACATTGAACAAAGTGTTAAGTAGCTGTCAGAATGACTGGCTCAAACCAACAAAAGATTAACACTCCTAACTTAGACCAAATGGATCGACCTAATAGAGACAAAAATATGTGCTCTGAAAATAACTGAGCGGGGGCTATTTCCGGAGGGCTTGAGGAACATTATGACAGTAAGTTTGTTCTTACAGTTCAGCCAGCCTTAATCATCACCTCGCATTTCTCACTTCAGATTACAACTGTCTAAAAAGTTACTGCTGTCTAAAGTGCTGATAAACTCAGAAAACACTGTGGTGGGTTGACCCTGGCTAGATGCCAGTTGCCCACCAAGACTGCTCTAATACTCCACTCCTCAGCTGGACAGGCAAGAAAAAAAGTATAACAAAAGGCTCATGGGTTGAGAGAAGGACAGGAAGAGATCACTCACCAGTCACCATCATGGGCAGAACAGACCTGCCTTGGGGACATTTATTTAATTTATTGTCAATCAAATCAGAGTAGGATAATGAGAAATAAGACCTAAATTTTAACACATCTTAAACTGCCCACACACACTCACACCCCCCTTCCTGGGCTTAACTTTGTTCCCAATTTCTTCTCTCTCCCAGCAGTGCAGAGGGATGGGAATGGGGGTTGAGGTCAGTCCATCAAACATTGCCTCTGCCACTTACTCCTCAGGGAGAAGGCTCCTCTCATTCTTCCCCTGCCCTCCCATGGGAGACAGTCCACCAACTTCTTCAAGAGGAGTCCTTCCCATGGACTGAAGTTCTCCCAACCAAACTTGATGTTTTGTCTTTTATTCTCTGTCTAAAATACCTTATTCCAGAATTGCTACAACCATTGTTGATGGGCTCAGCCTTGACCAATGATGGGTCCATTTTGGAGCCAGATGGCATCAGCTCAGTTGGACAAGAGGAATCTTCTGGCATCTTCTCATAGAAGCCACCCCTGTAGCCTCCGTGCAACCAAAAACTTGCCACACAAACCTAATACAGCCCTTATTTTGTGAGAAGTACTGTCTGCTCAGGCCCACATAGATTTGATCAGAACTCAATGAATAGTGCAACTTCACATTTCTTTCTTAGATGTGAAGCTGAAACAACAGCCCTAGAGGCTTTTGAATCTTCATGACCTGTGGTGTTTGAGTATAAGAACAAAGCACATTTATTTGATCCCTGAACAGTCTTAACAGAGCTAAATATCTTAGAAAATCTTTATTTAGATTTAATTGCAGCGAATCTAATTAACAGTTGTATATTAAAGACTTGAAATTCTCTGATCTCTTAGAAAATCACCAATACTGCCAAAACTACAAACTCATAATAACAAGGAGACTGATTTACATTGAGAGATCTTTGCACTGAAGTCGTTTATGCAATTTCTTTGAAAGGAAAATAATAGCTGTAATGAAAAAACTAGCAGAAACACAAAAGTGATTAGAGGGCCAAATCTCTGTAAAAGCATGAAATATTGGAAGAACTAGTAATGAAGGGACTTGCCAAGTGTAAGCAGCAGAATACTTTAGTATCAGTTAGATAGTTTCAGATATCTTCATGCTATCATGAGGAGGAATCTAGGAAGCATATTTATATTTTTAACTACAGAGTTCTAAAGGGAAAACTGTGCCCCTAGCATGGGTGGGTAAGCCGTGTTCTGCCTGGCTGCCAAGTGAGGAGGGGAGCCTGTGGGCTCCAGGTAATGTGAGGCTGCAGCATATTTTTCACATTTCTCTGCAGCAGTACAGACACTCTTTGGTTCACTTGATCTGACGCGCAAAAAAGGAAAAAGGAAGTTGCAATACCTCACTGAAGAGGAGAGCAGAAAGAGCCAAGGTCACCTACAATTATCAGAGAATCACAGAATCATTCAGTTTGGAAAAGTCCTCCAAGATAGAGTCCAAACTTTCACCAAACACCACCATGCCGACTAAATGATTGCACTAAGTGCCAGTCATTTCTTGAACATTTACAGAGATGGTGACTCTACTACTTCTAGAGATGGCAACTCTACTATTTCCCTGGGCTGCCTGATCCAGTGCTTAAACCACTCTATCAGTGAAGAAATTCCTCCTGATGACCAGCGTGAACCTCTCTGGTTATGACTGAGGTTATGCCCTCTTGTCTTATCACTGGTTGCCTCACAGACCAATCCCCACTTGGCTACACCCTCCTTTCAGGCAGTTGTAGAGTAATAAGGTCTCTCCTGAGCCTCCTTTTCTTCAGGCTAAACAGTCCCTGTTTCCTCAGCTGATCCTCACAGGACTTGTGTTCCAGACCCTTCTCCAGCTCCGTTGCCCTTCTCTGGAAATGCTCCAGCATCTCAACGTCTGTCTTGTAGTGAGGGGCCCAAAACTGGACACAGTTCTCTGCAGCCTCACCACTGCTGAGTACAGGGGGATGATCACTGCCCTGATCCTGCTGGCCACACCTTTGCTGACACAAGCCAGGATGCCACTGGCCTTTTTGGCCACCTGGGCATACAGTGATTCATATTCTGGTGGGCTCTCAATAAACACCTCCAGGTCCTTTTCCACTGGGCTGCTGTCCAGCCACTCTTTCCCAAGCCTGTAGCACTGCCTGAGGTTGTCATGACCCAAGTGCAGGACCCAGCACTTGGCCTTGTTGAACCTCATACAGGTGGGCTCAGCCCATCGATCCAGCCTGTCCAGATGCCTGTGCAGAGCTTTCCTGCTCTCCAGCAGATCAACACTCCCACACAACTTGGAGTTCTCCGCCAGTTTACTAAGGCTGCACTCAATCCCCTCCTCCAGGTCATCAGTAAAGATATTAAACAGGAAGATTTTGTATCTCTCCTCCCTCCTCCAAGCAAAGTCCTTGGCTTCTGACTGTCTTACCAGAAGAAAGTACATGTTTAGAAATAAAAACAAACAAAAAAATCATTTGACTTTGCTTTTGTTTATCATCTTTTTGTTCCTATTGCTCCACGGTAGATGACTAATTTCCCCTTCAGTCCTCGGAGGGGACTGACAGTACAGCATGACCCCCAGCTGTTTCAGGAATAGCTCTTCATTTTGCCAGAAGAAACTTTTCTGGATGCAGAATGTGCAGCCCATGTGCAGTGTCCATAACGTGTCTTTCTTAGATGAAGCTACTAACCATACACAGAACATGAAAATAAGGCCTATGGCTTCCTTTCAGCAGGTAAAATGGTTCCACAATAGGATGAAGACCTGTAACTTCCCTTCTTCTGTCCCACAAGCTCTTTAGGTTTGGAGTAGACATCTGACCATGACTGTTGTACAAGAAAGAGAAGCTCTGAAACTTATCTACTTACCTGCATGAGTTCCCTCTAATCTTGCAATTTCTAGCATCTACCCAGGTTCCACCATCCAGCTCTTGGGCTTGTAGATCCCCTCCAAGGAATGTCACAGCCACACAAGGAGAAAATACAGTGATCAAAACAGTAACAGGCAAATATTCAATGCAATTCTGATGAAGTCAAACAGTTGTTCTATATTTGATCCCAGCAATTTTTTGGTGAGCAGTGAGATGCAGCTGAACTCAGACACTGCAGAAATGGCAGTCAGAAGCACCTACAGGTTAATCAGACCATGAAGGTTGCAAACTTAGTTTTTTCCCTTCTGCATGGAGCTCTGATGTGTTTTCTATAGCTTTTCTCGGAATCTTTTTATTTTTATTTTTATTTTTTTTCTTACCCAGACCAGTTGGAAATATTAGCCCTCCAGAAACAAGTTTTGCAGGAAAATCTAATTACATACACTATATTTCAACTCAGAGCACATTTTACAGCATACTTTGAAAACAAAGCTACTAGTTATGGTGCTATAATGTTATTACCAATGTTATAATAGGGATTTTGTGTCTGACCTGACTCCTATCTCACCACTCTATCAGACTGCTTGACTTTTGCAAAGTCTGATTAAGCATTAACTCAAAACATAAATCGTAAGGAATTTTCCCAGTCACATCGACATTTACTAGTTTTCTGCCATGCATAAAAACACCATTCTGCAAAATCCCATGCTGTCGCTTTAGTGAATGAATGTAAAACACTCTTGGAGCCATGGTAAATACAGACTTTTACACGGAGACACTTAATTTATTCCAGCTGCATAATCTCTTGTCTATTGCTATGTCCTGGACTTTCCTAATCAAAAACCACCTGTTGTTTCAGATAAATGGCTAAAACTACTATCTGTTTAAAGTTTGCAGTCCAAAGAGGACACAGTAACGAGACGGTCATTCAATCTGTATTCTCCAAACAAGTAACTAAACTCAGTATTCAGATGAAAGACAACCATTCAGTTGGACAGAGACGCAGCTGAAGCACCTTGGTAGTCTGCATTCCTAGCAGGAAGAAAGTTCTCTGCTTTTAAAATCTAGACTGTTCTCAGAGTTACAAACACACCCTTAGGAAACAGCAAACAGATTCTCCCAAATATGGGGAACTGCACAGTTTCCAAATAAGGAATTGTCCACCGAGTCTCAAACAAAGGAAATCATCCGCTTTTCCTACTGTAAGTCAAATGAATCATTTTTCCCCTCGAGGAGACTCAACCATACTTTCCCAGATAACACATTCACTTCAGCATTTTGATGTCCTGTGCTTTCAGTTTTGTTTTTGCATAAGGATATAGAAACAAAGTCTCCAGTCCCAGTAGGCAGACTTATTTCTCTAGCTTCTTTGTATTGTCTGCCCCAATTGATTTGGAAGAACCCGTTTGTCTGCAGTAACAAGCTGCAAAGCATTTTTTTAAAAATACAAACCGTCTGAAGTTTGTAGAGTATGTTCACATGACAAATACTTGTTAATGCTCCAGAACAAAGGGACCAAACCCAGATGTGTACAACTCATTTAGGAAAGTGGGGGGAAAAGTCTTAACCACTGTTTAATCTGCTTTTGCTCTCTTAGTCTTTTGCTGAGTAACAGGCTTTACGAACCTTAAAACCAAGGTCAAAGACTGTAACACTCACATGAATGTGAAAAACCGCCTTAGAGCCTGGTACACCCTTGCACTCCAGTTCCAGCAAAGACACCTCTACCTCTATTTTATTTGTAATGCTAACTTGCGAGCACCTGGACACAGCTGACAATGCACAAGTCTACAGTTCCCACCTGGAGGTAGCATTTTTCTCCTATAGAAGTGCTTTGTATCAAGTTCTGACTTGCAACTTTCTAAGAGCTGTTTTAGCTCACAGGCAGACCTCTCAATTACTGTTGCAAGATCACCCAATAAAATCAGGACCAAATTATTAGTGATGTTTTTTCCTCTTGAAGAAGTTGGTAAGCAATCAGATTTAGTAGGAGCATGGCTTCTGACCAGCCTACATCTCAAATATCCTCCTGATACCCTCGTAGACAGCAGTGGTTTCTAGGTGCTCTAGCCCACTCAGTCCTTGGAAGGTACCAGCAGCCTCCTAGTGATGCTTCCTCAGAGCTGCCTTCAAGAACAAACAGGCCCTATAAAGAAGGCAACACAGCTGGAATTTCTATGCATGTCATCTGACGCTCACTTTCCATTTCTAAACTTGACGGCTAGGTCTCAGTTCAGAACATTTTTCAGCTCCAGCAGAGTCTAGAGTTCCTCAGACTTTTTTTTTTTTTTGCTGGTAACAACAGCACAATCAATTAACAATGTGAAAGGAATACTGGAAGGAGTGCAAAAGTTGTTTTTTGCTTTAAGGAAATAATGCCCTCATTCCTTAAGGTTCCCTCTTCTACTTGGAGAGAGGAGAAAGGTGGAGAGGTAAGAGAGGAGATTGACACTTCTCCTGTTTCACTTCTCTACAACACAATGGAGGGAGTTGCATTCCACATCTGGTCTTAAAGTGAGCGCGGGACAAAGCCCACCCCTGCTGCACAGTTACACTCTCTCAATCACTTTCTGTCAGCTGTGTTCATCCCTGGGAAGGCGCTCTCTTGCCAGGATGTTCTTGCCTCCTCCCACCCACTCACCACCCGAGTTTCCTGGGCAGCTGTGTCTTAGCTTTGCTGCAGCCCTTAGGATATTTCCACCTACCACTTCCTGCCATGAAAACCTTTAAGATTTATACCAGATCTGCTCACTTGGATAAAGAGGCACCAAATGCTGAGCAGTATCATCTCTCAAAAGCACAGATGGGGGATGGGATGCAGAAGTGGCTTAAAGTACCAAGGCAGCTCTTTTTCTGCTTGGGTTCTAGGGGATCAGCACACATCAAGAACTGATAATCTGTTTTGGCAGCCCTTGAATTCCTTTGATTCATTCCAGCAGCCTCAATAGTACATACGAGTCACCACAGAGAACACTCCCTGCACAACAAGTACAGGTGTGGGAGTGTTTATGACTGTGCTATACAGCGCTCAAGATGTGACAGTTCTGTGCTCCCACTGTGATCCTTCACAATTCTTCAGCTGCTGTGGCCTGGCCTTGATGTGATCCTTAGTCCCTGACAGGGCTCCTATGCTGCTCCCTGGTGCAGAGCATGAGGAGAAATACACAGCTCTACTCTAACCAGGTGTGGAGATGGCAAAGGCTTGTAAGACCGAAAGAAGCTGGGAGAAGGGCAGGAAGAGGTGAGCTGTGTAGCTGTGTGGAGATCAGGAAAGGAGTTCCAAAGGGCTGCAGTCCTTTGGGAGGAGATGTTGCACAGGAAGCTCAGCAAGAAGGAGTGTGCTTTAGACTCCTTGACACCTTTTTTTATGGAAAAGGGAGCGAATTAGTTCAATGCATCATTATTCAGGAGATGACTTCTTCTGTTTGCTGTATTCCAAGTTATTAAAAATGCAAATACGAAAACTAAATCAATTTTCCAGACTCACTCCATCAGTGACTGAAAGGAAATAAATATTTTCACACTGTATTTCTAGCAGGTATGTAATTTAATGTTGAAACACTGTAATGTTTGGGCTGTATATGCTTCAGGGAACTGAAAAGAAAACGATTTCCATTGGATTTCAAATCACAGGAAACTTTCTATTACTATGAATTTCTCACATGGTACAAAACTGAGCTTTGATGCTTTTAAATTTAGCTCTTCTTTATTTACCTCATAACATTACAGCAAGAAAGGGTTCATAAATACTGAATATTACATGACAAATAATGTCAAAACAATGAATGTTGAGATTCTTAAAGAGAAAAACTGTAGCTTTATAACAGTAGGCAGCAGGGACAGAAGAGAGAGACAAAGAGAGAAGGTAATTTATTAGAAGCTGAACATTATACAGAAACAAATATATGACTATATTTCTAATAATGTAGTTCTCAGAATCCTTTTGAATCCCTTAAGACTTGTGTGTGGAATGCAATATATGCCAGAGGCCCAAACCAAAGAACGCATACAAATACTTCAAGGAATTAATTATAAATACTATAAGATTCCTGTGTGTAGTGTAAATTATTGTTACTGCAATTTCAAGGCTCTGTATGCCTGAGATGAATAAAAGCAAGTTTGCTATGTTCCGACAATATAGGAATGTAGCTGTGAAATGAGTAAAATCCATCAAAATAAAGGGCCTATGAGAATTCTGAGATTCTGCTCCATGGCACAATAATTTGGGGCTTTTTCTCCTTACTTTTACTGGCTTTCTTATACTAAGAAAATGATATTGCTGACCAAAAGTCATGTAGTTTTTTTCCCCACAAGAGACCAGTGATTATACATTTCCTAACTGCCCTAAATATCTATCTCTCGTTTCCTGGAGAGTATTTGTCCCCACCACGTCAGCCTAATTGTCATCATAAAACTATGCCCCGTTCAGTTTCTGCAAGACAAAACAAGATCCAAATCCAGGAAAGAGTTCATGGCTGTGAATCCATTAAGGAGACTTCCTCCAGTCCAGAGTTAGTTAAGTAAGATCCTGAGCCTCAAAGATTTAGATGTCTAACTTGTATTTAAAGGTACCTAATTACCTTTAAGAATCTGAGCCTAAGCCCCTTAGCCCCTTGGGGTTAACTTGTGGCTCTCTCCTTGGTATTTCCTACAGCTATTTTGGAGAAATCCCTGTTCAGTTTGCTGACATTAGGCATTTCAGAAGGGAATAGGGCTCATTTCAAATCTGTGGTTGCTATATGTTAAAAGCTAAGGTTCAGAAGAATGCTGGCATCTTTTAAATCACCAGTGTGAACTTACCTTCTCATTTCTACTGTCTTTGCATACACCTGAAACTCTTCTACTGTCCCTTCTTCTTATGCTTTCCTCCTTTTATATGGTTCAATACAGCAACTTTTTCTATGAGGCCTACACAACACGCTGCTTTCCTCTAAGAAGCAGCAGGCTTTTTCTTCCCTCTCCTCCTTTGCAACATCCTTGCTTTGGAATCCCTCCAGTAAGCTCCTTAAGCACATGGAGTCACAAGTGCTTAGCACAGAAGAGAATTACATAAATAATAATAATAATAATTAATAGCCCATAAATGGAACCTTAAGGGGCTTCTAATCTTCACATGTGCTTGGAAAGCAGCTCTCTGAAGCTATTTAATTTGGGTGAGAGTTCTTAGCAATATAATAATCAAAATAGCAAACAAGTTTATACAGTTACATAGCCAAATAGGCTTCTGCACAAGGCAATATCTGTATATAGTTTGGCTGTGGCAGAGCATTGCCCATCCCGGATTCCTTAAGTTGACTTTGTAAAAAAGTTTGCAGGGAATGTGTAGGATGTGTTACTCTTCTGTACTACTCACTTGAAACTGGGTGCCAGGTTGGAGGAGTGAATCATTTGGAAGTAGTGGATTTCCTTGAGTTTCCTAGAATAAGACATGACATAATGCATGGAATTACATAGCACTAGCAACACACTTTTGATGCCTATATTTAATGCTCTTGATTTTTTTAAAGTTAAATTATTTCAATAGCCCTGGTGTTTGGAAAAACATTTTGTTCTCCATTTTCATGGAAGATTTCAGTATCAAAATTGTGAAAAAATTGAAAATAATTAACAGTGCTGCTGTGGCTTCTGGTCTTTCTTGCAACTGAAATGTTGCTTTTGTAGTTGAGATATCCTTGAATGAATAATGATTTTTGTTTCAGACCAATTTGACTGCAACGTTGTCCCCCCACTGATCAGCAGTGGGACCTTCAAGGAGATACTAATGGCTGAGTTTTTCATTAAATGTGTTATTTTGGTAAAATCTTGAAGGGTTGAGGGTGGAGTATTTGACTGCACTTGGAAAAGAGCTGTGCTGGAGACGCACGTTCCCAGTGGCTCACAAACAGACCACAGACCCTTTCCCTGGCACAGCGCTTGTGTGCTGCCCACGCCTTCCCACTTCTGCTCCTGGGAAGCCACCAGTGTCCTTTCCACAGGGACACAGAAATATCCGGGGAAAAACCAGACTCCCCCTGGAAAAAAACAAGCTGTTTTTGCTAGTCCACCAGGGACGGGGAAAACTACTGGCTTGGAAAGGGCTGCACTGAGGCGCTCACCCCCTCTCACAGGCCCTGAGTTTGCGTAATCCTCTGGGGTGAAAAACAAAGATTTGCCCCTGTAATCTCTGCTTTTCTCAGAAGATTTCCCTCCCGGCTCGCCGGAGAGGCCTCCGGGGGGGATGTCAGGGCCGGGCCGGGTCTCTCCCGCCCAGCAGCGGGAGGGAGGCGCCGGGGCCGCCTCAGCCGCTGCCGCCCTGGAAACGCGGCCCGAGCACAGCGGGCCCGGCTCGGTCCGGGGCTGGGAGAGCCCGACAGAACCGAGCCCCGAACTGAAAGAAAGCAGCGCCACGCAGTGCTGGCGTGTCTGCGGGACTTTTTGTTTGGCGGGGGTTTTCTGTTGTTTTGTCTGGGTCTTTTGGGGGATTTTTTTCGGGGTAGGGAGGAATCGTCCAAATGTAGTCAGCATCTAGTCACAGTTTGTTATATTTATTTAATTTAATTTAACATAGGAAAGCGGTAGCGGGCCAAGCTGGTGGTTTTTCCCTGGGTGAAAGGGGAGGAATTGAGCGGGGGGAGGCGGCGCTGGGGCCAGGCAGGCGGGAGGCGACAGGGCCGGAGGGAGGATGAGGAGGGATAGGAATGGCTGGAAGGGGCGGGCGGGAGGCGACAGGGCCGAAGGGAGGATGAGGAGGGATAGGGACGGCTGGAAGGGGCGGGCGGGAGGCGACAGGGCCGGAGGGAGGATGAGGAGGGATAGGGGCGGCTGGAAGGGGCGGGCGGGAGCCCATGGAGGCAGATGGAGCTGCAAGCGCCCTCCTTCAGTGTCTGGAAAGACCGGAGTGTGCGGGCTGCAGCTGCGTGGAGGGACCTGGTGTCAGTAGGGAGGCAGACACGGACTCCGGAATGTAAAAACAGGGTTTCTGAGCAAAGCAAAGATACCCAGTGGGTTGGAAGGGAGGGATCTAAAGTGTGCCTGGGAGGTACAAAGGCAGCAGGACCACTCTTATCAATTCCTCCCGAACTTGGAGGAGGGCCCATTACCCCTCAGGGCCGACTGACCACAGCCGTGTGGCCCCAGGGACAGCTGCTGCTGTGCAGAGCTCTGCCTCCAGCTCACACCATTCCTCCTGATCCCACACACTGCCCGCTGCTAATCCTGCCCACAGCCAGGGCAGTAGAGGGGCTCATCACTGCTGTAAGGCTGAGGGGAGTGGGATGTCCTCTGCTGATGGGACCAGCTGGGCTGGAAACACGAATATGTGCCCACAATTTGCTATTCCTCTGCTGTCAACAAATTACAGAGAGAAACCATCAAGCCCTTGCCCTGCTCGTCCGTGTAAAACATGGCAGTTTGCCACTGACAGAGGTTAATCCTCCAGCTCAAATGGCAGAAGGCCATGTTGAGGAGTTACAACATTCATCAAGCCTGCTAATGATCTTGTGGTGACATACATGAATTCTGATGATGAGTGCCCTCTCTTTGCTTTAAATATGACTGGAAAGATTATGCTGCAGGACTTGTTCTTAATTTATCCTCCTCCTGCATATATTCAGCACGTTGCAGGTTTCAGTGGTGGATTGTGTGTTGTTTTCCGCATGCTGCCTCTGTTCCTTAGTGCTTGAGGTGGATGGTGCTCTGGGGATGAATTGTACCTGGGCACTGAAGAGGGATGTTGTCTGGGTGGCTCCTGTTCTTGTTTTGCAAAAACTGGGCCATGTACAGTAAGGAATGTGGGGGAAGTATGGAGATGGAATGGTCTCAGGAGTAAGATAGTTAAATGCCACTTAGCAGAACTGGAATCTCTTTTTGCCTTCATGTCAGAGCTGCTTACACAACTCTGGGCAGCAGCTTAAATTCCAGCTTGCTGGCCACTGTAGGTATGTGCCCCATTCTCAGATACCCAACCTGCACTGTCACAGCTACAACTGAGATCACCAGACTACTAGTCCCAATAAAGTGAGTGAAAAAATAAAAAAAACAACTTAGAAAAAGTAAGCAAAAAAAAGTTGGAGGTGTCTCAGACTGAAAATACAAAGTACCATGTCCCTTGTTCATGTTCTCTATCAGCAATAACTTTAAGTTAAACGAATATTTTCTGTCAAAGCTAGATTCAGTTCCTTCATGTCACATCTGCCCTTACCCTGTTCTCTGCTTAATGTGGCAGCTACCAGCTCCACAAATGCACTAGTGAAACTGTCTGTG
Source organism: Sturnus vulgaris (assembly GCF_052056855.1). Lineage (NCBI taxonomy): Eukaryota > Metazoa > Chordata > Aves > Passeriformes > Sturnidae > Sturnus > Sturnus vulgaris. The sequence goes on from NC_142243.1 coordinate 128,134,123, forward strand.
GGCTTGCAGTGCAGATGATTTACAGGCCAGTCTTGTAAATTATTATGTCAGTGCTACTATGGAGGCAGTGAACTGTGCTGCCAGAGTGGGAGTGGGAAGCTGGAGACAGGAACCAAGAAAGAGGGAATGTCTTCATCTGCTTTTGCCATGGGAGGAATTTTTCCTGTAACAACACTGTGAGTCCATCATCACTCAAGTAGTAACACTGCTGTGAGAACTTGCCCCTCTGCTCCTGAAGGTATCTAACACATTAGTGTTGATGAGAGACTCTGCCCTCTGAGCCCCTGAGGAACATCAATGAATAATCCTCTGTGCAGAGCACAGTTGGGGCAACATTTGGCTTATGAAGATGCACAAACACAGGCAGAACAGAAGAGAAATCAAATTACTGAGCAAGCACTCACCAAGTGGTCACTGGCTGTGCTGCTCACCAATGATGCTAGAATCCCACAGGAAAAAAAACCACCTTAGAACATCACATGTAATTACAGACTGCATCCTCACATAGTTGTGCAAGAGACACAGTTCTAAACTAGTGTTTGACTAAAATAGTAATATCCTTTGAGATATTCTGTTTATCCAAAAATACCTATCTTCCCATTTAGACTCAGTCAGGGTGGCTGTTTTTCCATTTCAACCTGACTGAGGCACCTGGGAGGGTGTTGCAGGCTGTGAGAAGCATCCTGGAGCCCGAGGAGTGACAGTGAGCTGATTTGGCATTCCAAGTCCTACCTGTTGCTGGGGCAACCCAGCCCAGCCCATCTCTTCAGCCAGCCCCGGCTGCTGCCTTCATTTCCTTCCCCCGAGCTGCACAGGTGGAGAGGGGCAGGCTGCATTCCCCAGGAAAAGGCAGGCTCTGGGATATGTTATTGATTTGCTGGGGGAGACTCTTGCTGGAGGGCAGTGAGAGAACAGGGCAGCTGGGCCCTGTGAGAGGATGGCTTGCCCAGCCAGAGATCAATATGCTTCAGCAAAGCAGGGAGCAGGCGCTGGCAAAGCCAGAAGTTTTCTTTGTTCTGTTTGTCTTGTGGAAAAAATAGAAAAGCAAATAGGATTAAGGATTCTGGATATAGAGAAGGGGAAAACCTCCTTATTTACAGAGTAGCACAACCCATCCAGCAGTGACAGTTTTAAACCAGGCTGTTTTACGTTTGTGTATAGCTGAGGAAATTGTGACTAGTAAGGGTGGGGAATCTAGAGTTTAGTGCGTGTCTGTTGGGTTCCTTTTGGTTTGAAATAAGGGCAGCTTCAGGGACAAGTGACCAAGTTCCCAAGTCAGTATTTTGTGGTTTTACAATCACACTTTCAAAAATGTTTTCTCATTCCTGTTGCTGTGGGGAAGATCCACCAAAATAGCTCTGAAGATTGCCAACACACCAGGCAAAAAAAATAAAATACTACTAATAGCATCTGTTTTGAAGTTTGTGTGACATGTAATATCAGGAGTGAAATAGATTTGAAAAGCAAGTGTGTTTTCTATTGTTTTTAATTTGACAGTGACTCCTTAAGAACATAACATTGCCTCCAGAGTTTATTTTACAGTTCACAGTAAATAAGAGTTAGGCTGCCAGGCGTGGTTGCTTTGCTTTGGGATTTTTTTCTTTCTTTTTTTTTGTTTTTTCTTTTCAGTTGCTCCCAAAATCATGGTCTAAAAGCTCCTAAAATGCAGATTGAACTGCTGCATGGTTTGGAAGGACTGTGTCATTGTGTCTCCACAGCACCCCATACTCTGCTTCCCTGTTGCACAGTTGCCTGCAAGTCTGCATTCAAATGAATTGTTTTCATAACTACTTTGTTTTCTTCTGGAGAGTGCTTCCCTTTTTTTATTTTAATAACTACAATAAGAAAATAATGAGCTAAACAGGGCACAAGTGGTGACTGATGAGCTCATGCTGACAGCATGCTTCTTGGGATGGCTTTGGTCCATGCAGCCCATACTTCTCAGTCAGTGCCCAGACACAAGCCAGAAACTGTTCCTGGGAGACATCATGGAGACTTGTTTTAGGAGACAAGGAAAATGCTGCCACATGGACACAAAAGCTGGGCAGTGCTACTGGCCTTTAGAGTCAGAGGACAGGCACTAAACTTGTTCAGTCTAATACAGATGTAACTATGATCAGGTAACTAGTAGGAAAAGCTACCACAAGTTGCAGATTCGCTAAGTACTTAGCTGTCCTGTGTAATGATCCTGGTCCTCTGCAGAATCTGCTAGGAGGGTCTCAAGCTGGTGGAACATGTAGGGTGTGTGGAGCTGCTTGCTTGTATTCTTTATAGAGTATATAGTGATTTAAGTTAGAAAATGAAGATTTCAGCAGCACCAGATATATCTGAGTAGTCTTTTTTATCAAAAAAGTGTTTTTCTTCTAGGGTGTGAAATATAAACTACAAGGTAATGGGAGAAACAAGATGGATATAATTTGTGTTTTTTTTCTATTACAAGTCTGTTAACCTCTGGCAGTGAGTGTCATATCAACTGGGCTCTTTCATGCCTCAGATGTTACTGCTATGCCTTCCAGTATTTCTCTGTGAGAGACCAATTGGAAGGAGAAAGGAGATGTCAGGAACCTGTCTCCTTCAGAATGTCATTTCAGCTATACAGCCACTAAACTTAGTGATTTAGCTGTAAAACAACAAAACAAATTCCAGCTTCCCCTCCTCACCCTCCCCAAGCCCCCTGGGTTCTCCCTAAATAATGTCTGTGGTCACCCATTTAGGTTGTTTGCTAAGTTTCCACTTACCACAGTAATTTCATAGGAATGACTGTGTTCCTTCAATGCTTTGTGATAATAAGAACAGAAATAGGGAATGGAAAAAAAGACCAGAGGAGAGACTCACATAAAATTGCCCTTTTACTGAGTAGCCTGAGCAGAGTGTGAGGGAAATGCCAGGCAGTACTTCATCCTGAGCTATCACATCACTTAAGACTGAAAGCAATTACTGACATTTTTGCAGGGCTAAGACCACATTAAAGTTGAATATGTTTGTTCAGGCAAGAAGTCTGCAGTTAACTTCAAAACATTTAGTTAGTCTGATTCATGGGTTGTCACATCTGAAAACAGTAAAGTCCAGTTGAATTGGGAAACAAAACATGAGGATCCATGTGGACCTTAAAACTGCCTCCCTTAAAAACAAGACACTGAATGCAAGCTCTCACTTGTAAAACAGTCGTACCTTAAAATCCCTGAGGTTTTGCTCCTCTTTCCTCCTGTTAGGCTGTATGAATACCTGGGGACTTTAAATCACAGAATTTCCCTGGATAAGTGACTTTATGACCTGAAGCTTCATCAGAGCAATATCCTTCTCCCCTTCAACAGCTGTCTGTAGAAGACCAGGTGGGTTGTGCAGTTGACAAGCCTTTAAAATCAAGTAACAAACTCACCTGCTGCATACTTAAGATAGGTCTCTTTTAAGACAGAGAAAATACAAATGTTAAGGAGAAGGTAATATGCATGAAGTATTGTGTGCAGTTTGGAGCACCACAATATAAAGAGCATATAAAGTTATTCCAGAGCATCTGGAGGAGAGCTATGATGATGGTAGAGGGCCTTGAGGGGAAGCCATGGGTGGCAGAGGACCCTTGATCTGTTCAGCCTGGAGAAGAGGACACTGAGGGGAGACCTCATTTCAGTATACAGCTTCATTGTGAGGAGGAGGGACAAGCACTGATCTGTTCTCTGTGGTGATCAGTGACAGGACCCGAGGGAATGGCCTGAAGCTGTGTCAGAGGAGGTTTAGGTTGGATATTAGAAAAGATTCTTCACCCAGAGAGTGGTTGGGCTGGAACAGGCTCCCCAGGGAAGTGGTCACAGCACCAGCCTGGCAGAGTTCAAGAAGTGTTTGGACAATGCTCTGAGGCACATGGTGTGACTCTTGAGGATGGTTCCGTGCAGGGCTAGGAATGTCCTTGATCCCTGTGAGTCCCTTCCAAGTCAGGATACTCTATGACTCTATGCATGCAATAGTGAAGGAAAGCTATTTCCAGCACAAAGCTGGATGTGTGTGGAATCAGGATGTAGTAGTCCAGATTTGCACAGATAACATGCTGAATTCACATACACCTTTTTCTTGGAAGTTTCAAATGGCCAAAGGTGCCTCTTGGATTTAGGTATTAAATTTGCAGAGGTACCAGGGTGCTTAAAAGTAGTAATTAGAATGACAGATTTACTGTTAAGGCACAAAGAGAAGAGCTAAGAAACTGAGGAATAATTCTATGACTCAAGGCGATGCCACTGTGTGGTCCCAGCTCCCATAGCTGTGCACCATTTCAGCAAGAATGGTGTAATGCCACATCCCTGGGAGTGTTCAAGGCCAGTTTGGATGGGGTGTTGAGCAACCTGGTCTAGTGGAAGGTGTCCCTGCACAGCAGTGGGGTTGGAATTAAATAGTCTTTAAGGTCCCTTCCTTAAACCATTCTATGAGTCTTGAACAGCTCCAACCACTGTGCTTGTGTAAATCAGATTTTAAGGTACTAGGCTTTCCTTATCAACATGGAGGAGGAAAAGCACCTTGAAGTATTTGTTGATACTACTCTTTATCTTACAAGGAGGGCCATCCTTGGCTTGACCCAAAGAAACTTTCAGTGCTTCAGAAATGAGTTGTCACTGCTTTTGCATTGCTCTTAAGTGGAATGCCTTTTGTCCCTGGCCTTAAAAGTGTCAAAAGCCTCCAGCCTAAAGTCAACAGCCACATAACTCTCTGTTCTGCTTTTTATTTCAGTCTTTTCTCAGAACCTCAGAGTACAGAAATATGGTTAAATTTCCCCAAGCAATTCTAGTAATCAAATATGAAAATAGTAGAAAAACTCTGTCTATGAAGTTAAAGACTATCTTACAGAAAATTCAAGTGGATTTTTGAATAGCATAGTTTTAAAGCTATTCAGTAGCTAGAAATGCACTTTATCTTTGTAACTTCACATGAAAATCACTTCTAAAAGAAAACACCTCTGTTTCTCCTTTTTCTTAATTCCTGGGGTACTTGCAACAGCTTGTATTTTGTGTGGTGAAATTAGTGTATTAGGCACTGAGTTGAAAGAAACTAAACAACACTTGTGCTTTGTTTATCTTGTTTATTTGATGACCTCTTGCCTTTCAGACCTGAGCCGATTTCTTCTGTTCTTTACAGAAATAACACTCCTTTACATTGTGGGGCTGAGCCACCAGCCCCTTGGAACAGCCCACATTTTATACAGTACCAACCTCTCCCATCCCTCTTTTAAAAGGCCAGTGGACTGAACTTATTAAACTTTTTCTCTGGAGTCTCATGACAGGTGAAAGGGAGTGGCCTGAACATGGTAAAGGGATAAACTACAGTGCACAGCAGTGTAGCCAACATATATAGAAGATGGCTAAGGGTGGTACAGAATGGCTGAAGAAAGGAAAAAACTAAACCAACAGAAAACTATTTTAAGACCCTTTCAGCAAAGCACTTGTGGGTCTATTTTAGGGTGCTGGGTTTTGTGGCAGTGTTTTACAGAGTTTGTCAGCCAGGCCTTTAAAATAATCTTGGCTTCCACCCTACTCACTGACATTGCCCTCTAAGCCAAAGATTTCACCATCTTGCTCTCCTTCACCTGCATCTCCCATGGAGAGTTCCTCCTCTCTCTCCCCTTTACTCCACACAAGGTGCTTGTTAGCTGTCCACTACCTTCTAGCCTTTTACCCTTCTGGGTCTGATCATATCTCTCACATAATTTTAAGATATTTTAGAAATTACTACCTTAGAATGCCTCCAGTTTTGAAGCCTCTCTTCTTATATTTCCCTCAACTGTACGTTGGCAGATCAAAGAAGCAGAAATTGTTGCCTGCTCCATTGCATCTAAGCACAGCTCTTGATGAACACAGACTGTCCTATCATTTGTCTGTTTCGTCCCTGTGGCTGCTGTCACTACAAGCCCATTTTTCAATTTTCTACCTCATCTTGTGCCAAAAGCAGGATCCAGCTATGAAGGTATAATGAAGTGCATTAGAAGGACTCATAAGTTAATCTTTACAGCAGACCAACAAGCACCAGCCTTTCAAAAAGCAGGGCCAACAAAAGGGTGCCTCTTTCTCCTCCTAAGCAAATAGAGAATTGTAAATTACAATTTAAGATGTGAATTACATTCATATGAATAGCATAAGTAATGAAGAGAAGTGTTCTCAGAGTAATATGTGATTACCTGAACAAAGAAGATAGGCACCTTGGACATCTAACCCTAGTCCTCTTTATCTGCACCATCACTTTCTCCCTAACACCGTACATCCTCTCCCATCTAGACTTAATTCAACGCTTGGAATTGTGTTTGATCAGGGATAGATCAAAGAAGTTGCCACTAGACATCTTTGACAGATTTTTAAAAGACCTAGTTTTAGATTTAAAAACAGAAACTTGTCTAGTGGCCTGTCCTCAGAGATAGTCATGTTTGCTCAGTTTAAAACACAAAATTCTCTGCTTGCTGTAACTTGCTGGGCCAGGATTCTGATATCCTCAGAAACGGTTCACATGCATGCTGGCCTTCACTGTGCTGATCGAGTAACCAGAACACTTGCAGTTCTAGTATTTCAACACAATGTTTTTGTCTCATGTTCAAGATGAAAACTGAAAAAAAAATGACCCCCACCCCCCAGTGAAATACATAGAAATGTTCTCATGTGGAAAGTTTCATTTTGAAATCTTCCAATTCAAACTAGTTCATTTTGACTTTGTTTCACGTGGAGATGTATACTTAAAAGTGGTTTTACTGCTTTCAGTCCTTGGGATCTGTATCCACACAACATTGTCACAGTTCTCCTCGTGCACTGTTCCAGACAGAGAACGGGATACAAAGAGGGGAAAAAACCCACCTTGATAAAAACCACCATCCCAAACTTGTTTCTTGTGTGTTCCAACAAGACATGTTTGAATTAAGATGATAGAGTCATTGATCAAATAGTTCATTCTTCTAGGAAAAAAAAAGTCAACTTCTTCACAGTTGCATTTTCCTATAAAAATTTGTTTTGGTGCAAGTTTTAAAGCAGCTGTAAAATGTGATCTATTTCACAATTATCCTCTTATTTCTGGACCTTAATGTAGACTAAAGACACCCAGATTCAACTCTTCAAAGTTTTGGTTAGGAAAGAATGTATTCAAATGTTTACTGAACAGTACTACTATAAATTGGATTAATCTCTACCATCGTTTTCCTAGACAGAAATGTCACTTGCAACTTGATTCTCCCCCAGTGTTGATAATCCCCTCCCGTCACTGAGTACTGTCTTCAGTACAAGCAAAATAGCTCTGTTGTGAAAGAATAAAATCACTTGGTCACAAATTGTCAGCTCAGAATAAAAAAAAAGTCTCAGAAGAACAGCTGAGGTTGAAAGACACCATTCAGAAGTTGGAAGAAGCCAAATTAGTAAAAAATAGACCAAATGGCAGGGAAATGTTTGGTGATACTGAAGCAGAAGTCTTCAATACTGTGGCTTTCACCATATAAAGCCTGTATTTTCATTTTCTGTCACAAGTCATTAGAAATGTCAGTTCCTCTTCAGAGAGCCTCACTAGTGACTGTATCTTAGTTCGAGGTATTGCTTTTCTAGTTTCATTTGTGGCTTTAAGTGAAGTCACAGTGCCTGTGCCTTAAGACACCTGCACTGAATTTCCCAGTTACACCTGCACTTAAGATCCCTACAATGAGAATTCAATAATTCTTCCCATCTGTCTGTCTGAAGAGCTATGGTAGTCAGGAGTTTCCTCTGAAGTCCATGTGTATCCTTCTCCCCCGCAGCCTTTGCACCTGTGCTCTGGCAGTGTTTGAAGTCAGCAAGTGAACAGTACACACTGCAGAGCCTCCTTTCTGGACTGAGGTACTGCTGTTGCCTGCACACTCTCCCCTTCCCCCTGATGAAACCTGGAGTAACAAGGAGTCATGGAGCTCTCAGCTTCCACTTTGGATAATTACACTAGATTTGTCTGTATCCCCTCTGCAGATTTAACTAGACAGAGTGCAAAATTCACTTCCCACTAGAGCTTGCCATGTAGTTTGTTGGGTGATTAAGGTACAGTCAGCAAGAAGATAGCAGATAGCCTTTGTGTATCTGATGAAACATAAACAGCATCTGAACAGATTGAGCGCAGCCTTGAGTCTTTAGTCTATGAAAAAAGAAAAGCCCTTACATCTGAAACCTGATTCCTGATGAAATATGCACCACACACTCTTGATCACACCTTAAGATCAGAAGAGAAAACATCAAAACCCGAGTCAGACCTCAGCACATAATGGCTCACAACTTGGGGCTCCTGGAGGCAGGAAGCTGCCCAGGAAGTTCTGATACCCCAGGAAATCCAAGCTGCTAGAATGGCTTGAGAGAGCCTTTCTGCTTTGTACTGGCAACATGTTGCAGGCTGAGCAGAGAACCCCAGAGCCCACATCTCATGGGAGCAACAGCAGAAAGTACCCCTAATCTATCTGCTTCTCCTCTATGGGTGTCAAGCACATCACCACAAAGAGTACATTTGTGCACACATTTCATCAGTGCTCTGCAAATTTTGGCTCCAGCCCCACCATCTGTCCACATCTTGTTCATGCTGTGAACTAGCAGACTGACCACTCATGATATCTCTCACCAGCCCTCTGAGATAACTGTTACCACTGTTATTTCAGTAGCCATACCCATAAAACACCATTTCTCTTTTAAAGCCTAGGCAGTCAGAACACCACTACCCAGCAAAAATAAACCAACCAAATCTCAATCGTAAGAAACTTGAATCACCAAGACAAACAATATATTCCTCTCCCAAACTTGAAGCTTTTGAAGTCCTTGAGGCTGGGACTTGCAGCCCTGTGAGCCAATTCATGTCATCTGTGCCCTTCCACACTCCCCAGGAGGGCAGCTGCCCTTTGCAGGTCTTAAAGAGTCTCCCTAGTCTGTGATATATCCTCAGCACACAACGGTCTCCAACACTTGGTAGCCATTTGTTGGCTTGCTGATGCTAATGCTCTGTGAACTCTTATCAGATGTATTTATTACCACAGTTGTTAATGTTTTGGGAAGGAACAGGCTGGCTTGAGTTCAAAGGAGAACCACAAGAACAGAAAATAAGCCCTGAAGGCGCTTATTTCAGGAGTCTGACTAATGCACCTTACTAAAGAGAAGGTTGAAATTGCAACGTGGTGAGTGGGTGTTGATACTCACAGCTGCAAAAGGTGTTTTAGTGCAGGGCTTTTCAGTTCTGCAGAGCAAGATCGTGTTTCTTATTCTCAATGTTAGAATCTTCAACAGTATATGAAGTGAAGTATATTCCTGAGAGGGAAATACGATTAATCATTGGGGCTGGAGGGTGGGGCTTTTGTGATTAATTGTAATTGATCAGCAGGGAACAGAGGGGGCATCAATTAACTCAAAAGATTTTACAGGAGAGAGAGAAGGCTGAGCTGCATGCATATGTGATGGTGTGTTGAGGAGAGAAGTGCAGGTGAAGGATGTGAGGTAGCAACGTTCTGAGGTCTCTTTTCTAATGCAATAATATGCAAATCATTTGTGTGTCTGCAGTGTAGCCTGTGAGGGTGACAGTAAGAAGATGTTCAAGGTCGTGTTGTGATCTAAGAATACAAAACAATGAGGTGCTGCATCTTGTGTTACTACTAATGAATTTATTTGAATACAGAGCAGTGTAAGAAACAACCACAGTCCCATTTAATTCCAGAGAGACAGTACTGCATGTGCAAGAGCTTAAAGCTAAAAAACTTAAATGCATTTTGTCACTCTCATTTCTGCAGATGCTTTGTTCAGTGCTTATTAGCACGAAACTCACGTGAAGGAAAACAAAACGAAATCACTTGTTGCTCTTTTAGAATCTCAAATAGCTCTCCCCTCCATGAGGAAGGAGATAGTGAGGAGAGCACTGGGGCTGGTACTCTGGAGGACGTGAAGGGCAGACGTTCTCTATAGCCATGGAGAATACTAGGTTGATTTTTCTGGAAGAGGTGTTGCTTCATGAATGACTTGTGTAGGGCAGGATGAAAATTACAGTTTAGGTCCTCTCCTAGTTCCTTTCTGTGGCTCCTTTCAGTGGCTGTTTTTTTCCCCTGAGCTCTTGGGGTTCTTATTTGTAGGTGCTTGTCAAGAATTCAGTGAACAAGGGAAAGGAGAATTTTTCCATTATATTCTATATTTCTTTAAAAATCAAGAGGTTTAGTTAAAAATAGTCATGCTACAAGCTTCTTAAATATTTTGTGGAATTTGGTATTTTTTTGACATTCCTTATCACATTCATGAGCATAGAATACATACATGCAGTTGACTACTTCAGGCTATCCAGGCCATTCCTTTAGTGTTTCCTTTAGAAAAGAAGAATGAAGACAAGATTTTCTTGCCATCCAGGACCAATGTGTTTCATACACTCAAAAGGATTTACTACAGTTAAAAAAATATTACTTAAAACCAGTGAGAAGGAGAGAAAAGGTGCACAGGGCTTCAGGTGTTCTTGCCTGGTGTCAGCCCTGTGAGAGGTGTGTGGGAGCTGCCCTCCCTTTGCAGAGGGATGGGGCCAGGCTGGGCTGGGCAGCTCTGCTTTGCCTCCTGCTTCTCACCAGAGAAGGCAGCCCTGGCTTGTCCTTGGGAGAAGGAGCATCTTCCCTGTTGACTTTCCAGCTGACTCTGCTCTATTCCGACATTTCTGACTATTCTGCTCAACTCCCTGTCGTCTCAGGGAATGCTTTGACCCTGCCACCAAGCCCAGTCTGCAGGGACAGGAGAAGCAGGGGTCCCAGGAGATGATGGTAGGAGAGAGGCAAGGAGATGAACAGAAAAAAAAGAGGTTTCTTTCCAGAAGTTAAAAATAAAAGAAAGAATCCAGGGTCTGCCAGCCACAGGTTTGTCTCTTTATTGAGCTCTACTTAGCCTAGCCATGAAGAGCATCCTTAGGCGTTCCTCTCTGTAGATTGTGTTATTTTATTGTATAAAATTGTAACAGTAACTTATGCAAAACCAAAATTAAGACATTAGAAGGAGCTTTCCATTTGCAACATTTTTACTAGGAGCTGAATCAAACCTAACTGCAGTAAGCAGAAAGGATTGTGAAAAGACACACAACTTACCTGGAGACACAATGGGAAAATGAAGTTGAAATAAATGTATGTTTTTACATATATATGCAGCAGTCACACAGTCATATGGCAAGAAGGTATGGATCAAAGAGAAAGAGCCTACCATGAGATTAAAGGGGGGATAATTGCAAGCAACCAGAAAGTTTTATAATAGAGGTGATAATAATATACAGCAGAGGAAGGAAATGGCAAGGAACAGAAATAAGGATAAAATGCAAATATAAGCGATCCTTTGATCCTTCTGGCTTGCTCCTATATAACAGAATTATTTTATCACCCACTTACTTCATTTCCCTTCCACTTTCATCTTGCTTTCCTCTGATAGCTTTCTATTTCCCCTGCCCTGACACTGTACCCACTCTGCCTCTCTCCACATGTCTGGTAGCAGTGCAGTGCAGGATATGTCTTTATCAAGTGCCGGTTCTAAATACAAAACATCTCCAGTGGGATTGTACTTCTCATTTTGCTGCTGACTTTGGGGAGAAACAGAGCTGGCAGGGGGAGGAACGCAGAAAATCAGCACTTGTAGTGAGCCAAATGGTCTAAGTTCAGCCTGAAATGCCAAAACCTCTCACAACCATTCTGAGTGCAAACACAAATATTTAAAGAAGAGAACCCAAGCCTGGGAGCAGGATTTTGCAAATATTTTTAAAAATTTCTGATTTTTACCAAAGCTGTGGAAGTAAAAAACATTTTCCTTCCTCCTTCCTTCCCTTTTTCTGTATCCTGTTTGGTTTTATAGGTCAAGAGGTCTGTGACCAGAAGGAAGGAACCAGCCCTTTTCTAAAGAGGATGTTATTTGAGTCTCCAAACAGAAATCTCTGCACTACAGCACTGTAGAAAGCCTGGTCAGCCCTGGCTAAAAACTCGGGCTAAACTTGGTTACGTGAGTCACCACTTCACTGACTTCATACCGCAGGCACGACGGGAAGTAACAGCGGTGATGCTGATAGACACCAGAGCATAAAAGAGGGGAGAATAATGAGAAGCAAAAATAAAGCAACAGATTCTTGTCTACGATGGCCAGAAGGTGTGTTGATGGCCTGAAAAAGACTTAAAAGCATATCTGGCAGTGATTTCTGGGGGTGGCTTGCTCACTGTGGGGGGTTGGACTTTAAAGCACAGGATCTGCAGCTAGCAGGATTTTGTTTTTCTGTTTGAGTAGCAGTTCCAGCTGTGTGGGAAGATGAAGGCATTCTCGTGTGCCCCAGTGTCAGAGGGTGCACTGGGAAGCCCTGCTTTATACATAGTGCTGCTTCTGCCAGTGACCAAAGAGCAAGGCTGCAGGAATAAATTTGTTCCCTCTTCTGAGGTAGGACTCGGAGCCCCTTTTTTTTAATGGAACAACTGTATGGGCACTGTTAGTGAGAGCCTTGTGTCTGTGAGGGCAGGGAATGCCCTGCATCATCTGGATAGTAGGTGAGGTGTATCCCACAGACAGGGAAGCAGGCCTAGTGGGACAGGTGTAAGTGTACCAGAATGAAAGGGTACCTAGTGCAACTGGACTTCAGAGGGGGGTAAGAATATTATAATCCTGTTCTTGTCCCAGCCCTCAGGCTTTGACAGTGCACTCCTGGCAGAGCTAGTAGTGTCTGCTTCCCATGACCTTAAATGGGCTCACCACTGAGGGATGGTGTTAAAGGTATTTGGGTTCCCACTTACTGACTATTTTCTGATCCTCTGGAGCCTAAATGGAATGAGTGATTTGAATGATGTGAACAAGCACTTAGAGGAGTGAATATTGAGATGTGGAGCACGTGTATCACCTCCCTGTGACAGCTGTGGTGTGCACTGTGCTGGTGGGGAATGGAACAACAGCACAGGTATCAGAAGTGAGACAGAAGACTTGGCCTTCCACAGATTAATCAGTCAAATACTCTCAACCACAAGTAGTGAGAGAGAGATGCTTCATGCCTTGTACACAGTGAGATAACTCTGTGTTGGTGATGACACAAATACAGCTCTTTAGTTCGATCCTTCTCAAATTTAGGAACTGTTTTTACCTGATTAATTCACCATGTTTAAGTATTGGGGAAGATGTAGGATTTTGTGCGCTTGAGGGTTAAACACCAAAGTTTAAAGGGGTGTGGGATGTGTGTCCTCTGGGACGTGCTCATTGTGTTCCCTGCCTCCTCAGCCTGGGACTGGAGGACCAACCAGCCTATTGGTATTTCTCCCATCTCGCCGGGCTGTTGACTTCTGGCTATTTTTGGCGACTGCAGATTCCTTACGTACCACAGGGGGTCAGCACGGGATAAGCTTTTACTTCCACTGAATGTGTGGAAAAATGTGTCTCGATCTCGAGACTGTGCAGTTCCCACCTGCTTCGATAAACGTGGTGAGCACAGTGTTGCTTTTGGTATCAGTTGTATGTAATACAATTTTAGGCTGCGCTTATTTTTATTCTCATCTTTCCTAAGAAGGGCTAGTTCATAGTTTTCCCGCCCTTTTTTCTAGATGTTGTCACTATGAAAACTAATTTTGTGAAAAACATCTCGGAAATATATATATACACACACTATGTACACACACACACATATCACATGTATGTTTTATATATATATGCTGCTTATAGCATTTAGAAGGAAAGCTAAAAAGCCTGCAAAACTAACAGTTTAAAAGCCTGGGAAGGATGGGTAAGTTTGCTTTTAGCCAATAGCCAAAGGGGAATGTTCACATATTACTGAAAAATACTGAAATGAATGTTTGGCAGACTAGTGATTGTCCGAGTGAGACAGGACACTTGGAGCTATGGCCTTTGCTTGGTTAATAACAACCTTGGTGGTTTAATCCAATCCTTGGTAGTGGTTCCTCCCTTTCTCATCACCCCATAACTTTTGGCTTTTTACAACCTGGAAAATAAATTAATGAAGTCTTGTCTCAGAGCAAGACTTTACAATAGGGATCACAAGGCAAAGCTGAGACAGGGTAATGAGAAATTTGCTTGTAATTTGCCTTGCACTGAAATGTATTTGAAAACTCTTCTCCTTCCCCAGAAATTGAAAAAGGAAAAAAAAAAAAAAGAAGAGCTGTGTCTGTTCACAGTGGTATCTTATGGGGATAAACAGGCAAAATATTATTCAGGAAGCTGCAAATTCTTTTTCCTCTCCAAAGTTAAATTTAGAACATAAATATTAGCATAATGTTTGCTTTTTATTTTGTAAGCCAAAAAGAGAGGTGTAGCTTAGTCTTAAAAAAATTTTCAAAACATAAATATTTTTCTTGGCTTCACAGAAATGAGTGTGTGAGAGGGAGAAAAAAGTTGGCAGTTTAAGCAAATAAACTAGAAAATAATATGTTTGGTTAATTGTACCAAAATAATATTATTGTTCTCTAAGCTACATTTACATTGCTAAAAAGTTGCTTCTGGTGCAGCAGATTTCCATTAGGACCACACATCAGAAACAATATTATAACATAATGATTCTGTAAGGCCTCATTTGGAGAACAGGTCTCAAATGTAGTAGCATAAAGCAAGATGATGGCAGTATGCAAAGTACAAAATGCACAGGTCATTTAAACAGAAATTGTTTTCTTGCAGCTAAGATTATTTGAAGTCTAAATTTGGATTTAATGAATTCCTTTATTACAAGGAATGAAGTTAGAGGAAGTTATTGATGCAGTAGAGACCGAATTATTCTGTCTCAAAATTTTCTCTGGGAAGTACATGTGGTTATGAAGTATTTCTGAACCGAATGCATCTAAGCTAGTCATGTCTTAGTGCAGAACTGGATCAAAAAGAGACAAAGCCTGTGCAGGAGGTGGAGGGAGGGAAGCACAGGTATTAAATTTTGGTTTAAAATAGGGTTCCTTTTAATGCAGAAAACACGATGAGAATTGTAATTCTGAAGACAACCCATCTGTCTTCAGAAACATCAATTACAGCAGAGATTATTATCTCTTAAAGTGGCATTTAATTAGTGGAATTAAGTCTGAAATATCACTGAAATGCTTCCTTGGTAATTATATGACTTTAAATCCCTTCCTTTTTATATCTACAGGAATCAGCCATAGGATTCCCTGCTCTGATGCTACACGTCAGACAGCTCTGAGTACCTGCGTGGCAGGAGCGGGGCTGTGAAGGCAGCTTGGCTTTTCCAAGGAGCTCTGCTCGCTCCAGCTGTGCCCGGATCCGCTGGATCAGCAGGGGCTGCGGAGGGACGGCCGGGACACCCCGGCTGCCGGGACCGGCACCGGGACCTCTGTTTGGGCACCAGGGAGGCGCCTGTGGCCCCAACAGGTTCGTGCACGGATTTCCTTTGGAGAGGTGACCGAGGGCGCGCGTGTGTGGTGAGGAGATGCTGCTTGAAGGGAGGAAAATGAGAGAAAAGAGCGGTTAAACCACTCATTACGTTTAATAGCCTTGCTATTTATATTGGACTTGGCAGTGCAGCGGTAGGTTGGAACGCATTTGCCAAAGGAAAATCTAAACATGACCTAACAAAGCTGGAAGGAGAGTCAAGAATTTGGACAGAAATAGTATTCGTTTATACTTTTTTTTTTTCCCCAAGAAACTACTCCTTTTTTCAGGGATGCCTCTCCAGCTTGCACGTTTCAAGCAGTAGTTTCATCAGCTTTACTGTGGCAAAGGCATATCCTGGCCAAACGATCCTTTGCTATCAGGATTTCTCCTTGCTGTGCACAGGGATGCTGTGCTCCCCAGCTGCCAAGGGAAGTGCTGCTTGAATGCATCAGGAGCAGCGTGAGCCTGGAAGTGGGAAACCACAGTCACCAGCTAAAGGCTGAACTTCAAATTCACAGGGGCAAAATTTAGAATTCAACGTCTCTGTCCCGTGTGTCTTAGCTCACCGTGTGTAAACACCAGCCCTCTATGAAAGCCCTGCTGGTGACAAAGTCGATGCAAAGATTATCACTCACTGACTGCAGCTGGTCCTTGGTTGATGCACAGGCATTCAAGGCTGTGAAAGAACTGAAGTTGACATAAACAACTAACAAAAGTTATACACAAGGGATTTATTACATGAATAATTTGACATACTCCATGGTAGTCAGATACAAGTGCATTTAATTAATGTTTTGTGGACATCATAACAGTCGGAATATTTCAGCTGAACAGTCAGTATTTGGCTGAATTCAAGCCAGTGCAATTCATGACATAACCAGAAATAGGGAGTTACAGGTCTACAATGAGGTTAGACTAGATAGCAACAGCATATTTATTGTCACATCAAAGCATTACAAAGGATGAAAGCCCAATATTTCAACTATCTCTAAAATGGTATTTGTACAAAGCTGTTGTAGATACTTAAATGCAAGGATTCATCGCATCAGTAATGGACTATGACTTTCTTTTTGGAAGTTATTTGAATATTCAAAACTATTTGGGGCAACAAGAAGAAATGTAAACATCTGACAGTCCTTTGAAAGTCCCTTCTGAGAAAATACATTGTGTGCCACAGGAAAAGTGCATTCTAACTGGTGTGTCTGCTATGGCCAGTTTGACTCACATTCTTAGCACCAGGTATTTATCCATTTCTGCAGTAAAAAGTTAGAAAATCTTTGTATTAACTCAGAAAAGAGAAAACAAAGTCAAAAGTTTTTTTTTCTTCTTTCTTTAGAGGAACAAGTAAATTAAAAAAAAAAACACCCAACATTTAAACAGTTACCTCTTATATACAAAGGAACCAGGAGCTAGCAAAGCGCATAGCCCCTGAACAGTCCTTATTATTTTTTCTTCAGGTTCATGTACCTGAATATATGAGTTTATTTACAGGTGGACAGGTATCCACAGAAGTAATAATCAGAATTTTTCTATTTGGCTAAAAGTTGTATAAAAAAAGACAAAAACACTGTTCAAATACTTTCCAAATATATATATATATATTAAAAGTATTCAGTATTTCCATCAGTGCCAGAGTTGGAAGCTCTTCCGTGTTGTAAAAAGTTAACTTTGTGATAGTAAGTGACAGCAAAGGACTGACAGAGTCAGTCAGAGCTTTGATTTGAGGGACTGCAGCTGGAGCTACCCCAGGCCCACCAGGCAGCTGCAGATTGCAGGGAAATGGATCCATGTGTGTTTGTTGCAGTGAGAGGCCACGTCCTGGTAAGGGTGACCTGCTGCTCCAGAGAGCCTCCCACTCTCACTGGACAATCCTGTGGAACCCTCTGGGGCAGCTTCCCTTTGAAAACAACCACCCAAAAACCTCTGAAGTAGTGGAAATATTCCTTATGCAAATGAACAACTAGCATGGGCAGGTAGCTCAGTAAGTGGAAAAATGTAATTGCCACACTAATTCTTGTAAAGAATACAAAATTAATAACTTGGCCCCTCAGATACAAGTACATACCACAAAAATATTTTTTTAATTAACATAACCTAGATGAGTGCAAATCTCTGGATACATAAGAATATGACTGCCTTCATACTGGTATCAAATATTTAAACAGTTTGCATATAAACAAAATCTTTCTTTGTTGTTGAGTCCATGCTTGCTTTAGTCTAAAGCAAGGATATTCTTATTACTTCTACTTTTTTGGTCTTTCTTCCTGTAGGATAAAGCGTTAAGAAACACACTTCATTCATTAAGTAGACTGGGCTGATGTATATTACAGTGACAACCCAAAATTTAAGTAAGAAATGTTACATGCACTATCTTTTTCCTTTAATTAATTACACCAGCTATAAGAACAAGACATCCATTTTCCATCTTTCCAGCTCCCTTCCAACAGAAGGTACACTAAACCCCAGCTCTGACCCTTTGTCCCTTGCACATCCCAGCCCTGAAGTTCCTCAGTGATTAGGATGAAGGGAGAGCACTTGGAGCACAGCATTCCCTGGGGCAGCAGGTCTCAGCAGTGAGACCACAAGCCCTGAGGAGCCATCCCTGCCTCCCACGCTGGGCACTGTGGGGAAGGGCTGGTCAGAAGGAACCCGGGCTACCGGCCTGGCTGGAAAGGCTGGGAGGGGGAGGATGGTGTCTGCAGGCCCAGGGCAGTGGCCTCTCCTTGGCACAGCTGGGCTGAGTGTGGCTGCAAACTCCTCCTGAGCCCAGGTGGGAGCAGCTGCTGGCCCCACTTGGCCGCCCCAGCATCCAGGATGCTGAACCAGAGTGCAAGAGGCGCTGGGGCTGGAGCAGCTCTGGCAGAGGGAGTACAGATACACACCTCTGTGTCTGGCCATGCTGGGCCTGGGAGCCCAAACTGGTCCCCCAGAGCATGCCAGGTCCTTGACTTAGCCACAGGTCCCCAGGCACTCTGCTCCTGTGGCTGTGCAGCTCAGCATTCCTCTGTCCTGCATCTAAGGTTTTTGGAGAGCAGAAACAAGACAGGAGACAAATATCTGCCAAAGGAGATGGGAGCACCTTCAGCTCTAGAAGTTTGGGGGTTTCTAAGCTAGGGGAAAGGTTGAAATGATTCAAGATAGAGTATGCAGCTGTGTGAAAATGCATAGTTTGTATGTATACATTCATTTACAAAGAGCAAAGGAAGGTCCTTTGCTATGTAGTTTAATCACCATTTGCTTCTAACAAAAATGTGAGCTGAAAAAGCTACAGGATGTCAGTTAAACACACAACTTGGGAGTTAATGGTAGCTGAACAACATTTCCCAAATAGAGAATTAACTTTTCTTTTTGAGATAATTTTAGGTAGTTTTTCATTTGAAGTCTGTTGTTTCTCTAATTATGTATTTTAGGATTTCATGAGATTCCTATTCTACTGTGGACATCTCAGTAATGACAGACCCTGCTTTGAGGGCTGTTAAGAAGTTAAAGCCCCATAAGACAAACAAGGAAATCAACAGAAACCTGGGTTTAGCTATGGTGTTTGAACTAGATCAAAACATGGTTCTTTTAAACTGCTGAAATTCTAGTTCACTAGTGAGTAGTGCTTTTTTGCTGTTTTGGTTTTGTTTATTTTTTTTTTTTTGGTCTTTTTTTGCAATAGCTGAGCTATAGTACTGAGAAAATCCTATGCGTTTGCTCACTTTCCCTTTACTTAGTTGACACTTTGGAACCTAGCTGCTTCCTGTGAGGAATGCCTGTTGATCTGAGTATTCCTGAACATACAACAGTAATTTAACAGGCAGGATGGGCTTAAATTGAGAGAATCTTGGTCTAAATTATCTACTTTAATGTTTTTTATCCATTTGCACTTTTTCTGAAGAAATATTGCTTTGTCACTTGTGACACTAAAACAAAGTGTTCTGCTTCTAAATGTAACTTCAATGAAGATCAGTACTCTGCTAATCAACGTGTGCTATAAAGACTTAATTCAGCAACAGATTGACTTTTCTCATGATACTTTCTTTATCTTCATGTTTGTTTCATGTACTAGATTTTTACTTAGCATTTGACTTAGATTCTTCCTCGCAATTTTTATTCAATCATATCTATGGAAATTGCACAAACACATTTTTGAAGCTAGAAAAAAGTAAGAATCAGATAGCCAGATTCACATGGAGGACAGTAAAATTATCTAAGCATATTTTGCAATCTAAAGTCAAGAAACATTGCCTGTTGCTTAGTGAACTGATCAATCGCTGGAAAATGGAAAAGTAGTAAAGATTTTTTCTCCATACAAACAAATGAGTATTAGAAATACAAGAGGATGAGATTTCCTCATTCTAAAATGCATTGACCAGAAACAAATTATTCATTACCTGAACTACTTGAGTAACTTGAGAAAAAAACAAGCCTTCTCAATTTTTATAAAATTACTCTGTACAAAGCTTGTTTAGTGCATTGGTAAACTCAGGAGCTCGTGCTTAGCAAATCATGAATTCAGTAGTCATTCTTTAAAGTTTCAGGTGCAAGCAGATACTTCCTAGTACCGTAATTAAATTATTTTCATCAACTTTTAGGCATTAATATGCATATTGCTAATTTTGCAAATGTTTTTAATTTAAGAAAAAACAACTGAAATGTTTGGAGTGTCTTGGCTTGTGCTGAGAACGATTCCCGAGATACCTGAAGTCCACTGGAAGTACTCTTGGTTCAGCAGCAGAAAAGACTCCTATGCTGACACAAAGGTTTTTTTTTTTTTACATATGAAATAAGAGCAAAATTCTCAGAGGAATTGTGGAAGGCCCAAGTGTGGGTGGCTTTGATCCAGCATTAAATAATTTTCAGTGGCAATGGAATGCAGAGGCTTTTTGATGAGTTATAGCCAAGGTCCTCTGAATTCTTGAGTTCTCCACAGCTGCTGGTACTACAGGGGACTGTGAGAATTTGACAAAGGTCTGTATGGTGGCATTTTGCTGTGTGTTTTTAAGGTTGCAAGAATGAGAAAAGCACCTGCTTCTTACAAGAAACAGTATTTTGCTATGTCTAAGTCACTGTCAGTGGAAGCTCCTTATCTAAATGTGCTGTGCCGGCCCATAGGCTGCCCCCAGAGGGCAGAAGCAAACCAGAATGCAAAGGAATAGCATCTGCAAGTCTTCTCTTCTAAGCCTTCCTTCAAACATACATGGAAATACAGCAAGCAGTCGGGCCACAGAGCTGTTATTTGTGCTGCCTGACAGAACATGACCTTGGACAGGGTCTGTCACTGCTCTTGTTCCTCAGCCAAATACGGACTGAGTTTTCAGACACCCTGTGCTTACTATAAAGGTTTAAAGCTTAATTTGCCCCATAATTCCAAGAGCTGAGCCATGCTATGCAGCCCTTATCTCTGTGGTGGGATGGACAGGTGACATCAGTCCATGCTTCTCTTCAGCACAGGTATCACTGATGTTAAGCACAAGGCTTGCACACCATTGGCAGTGTGCTTGCCTGGCTCCAGGGACTCCTATTGGTCCCTGGAAGGACACAACAGCTTTGCAGCATGCACAAATACCTGGACCATGCCCATCTTTTGCAGGAAGAACTACAGCTTGATTAAAAATGGCAAGGTGATACATTTATAGTCCAAGGTGAAATTATATCCAGGCAATTGGAGCAGCAGGTAGCTTTTACTTTTAACTATGGATGCAGAAATGAGCAGAATGTCTGGAAGCCTCTGAAAAGGAACTGGGGTCTCTGGGAGGTGGCCAACTAAGAACTTTTGCAAGGATAGATTTTACATGACTTCCAAGCTGTGCATGGTCCATGCAAACACACGCTCAGCTCAGGAGAGGGGAGTCCAGGAATGATTCACCCTGGGAGGGAAACAAGCATCACTGTCTCTTTCTCCCCTCTTCACTGCCATGTGCCTTGTTTCCCCACTTTTCTACATGTGATTTGGAATAAAGAGTTTGGACAAAGTAAAAATAAAAAATGTCTTTATTTTTCAGCATGCTCTGTAAGATTTAAGAGGATTCTGTGCTGGGGCAGCATAGCTGGTTTTAGTTTAACTGGCATCTACAAATTAAGATAAACTACACGCAATAGTGTGAGTGCTGTAAGCTTAACATCAAAACCAGAGGGAAGATGAGTTCATTAATTCATCTAGGAACAAAAGGATTGTCTCTAGGACACTAGCTCCCAAAACTAGTGGGGATGAAGTAAGGAAAAACCAAATGGAAATACTATTGCCAACCTGGCAGTGGTCCTGCAAGTTGGGAGAGCTGCTGATTAAAGCAGGAAAATCCCTCTTCTCCTACAGCTCCTGCCGGTGCCTTGTACCAGCACAGGTTCATCCCCTGCACAGCGCTGTGTCAGCACGGGCAGAAACGGCTCCGGGTGCTTAAGGTAAACGCATTTCCAAATTTCTATGAGCTCTTGGCATTTTAAACTAGCCTATTAAACAGTTTCACTCTTCTTTAAACTAGATTAGGCTATTTTTTAAAACCCTTATCCATTAAACTAATGCAGGTTTTGCATATAAGGAAATCTACTGTCTAGAATTTTGTCTCATTCACATTCCACTTTAAACCATGATATCCATTAATGTATTGAATTTACCAAATTATAATTTCAGAAACTATAATATTTCTCAGTGTATCATTAAAAAACGTCCCTGACCCAAAGAGATTATTTACTCTCTTTTATGGAACTTACATTTTTATAAAAACGTCTTAGTTTTGTGGTTAATTTCAAGTTAAAACTAGATTAATAAAATCTTTACTGTTTTGTGTATCAAAAATATATGGCCCAAAAAGTGAAAAAAAATATATAAAGTGCAATGCAGAGCAAATTAAAGCTCAGTAATTTTACAATGAAGTGAAAGAGGAAATGCTCTTGTTCTAAAAATACTAATTCAGAAAAAATGTTTTTAACAAAGAACTTGAAGTTACTTCATACTCTCTGAAACAAGATTTGATAGGAAACAAAGGGAGAACAATATATGCAGGCAGGTATTTCTCTTTTGTAAATGAAGCAAGAAAAAAGGATGTGTGGATATAAATACTATAGTCTTCTGCAAGCAGAATGTCTTAGAAATCCCCTACTCATAAAAACTAGGCAATTGGGTTTTTAGTTTCCTACAGCTGCTTACCCTGTGCTAAATTCACCCTAAATTCATCACTTCTATGATGGAAATCCTTTTCTTACATGAGACAATATGAATAGCAAGTGACAAGAAAACATGCTTGCTTTTTCAGAGAGTTAAAAAAACTCACAGTGCAATAGATGCTGATGGTCCTCTTTCTTCAGTTACCTGATGACCCTTTACCTCTTGTCCAGCATTCCCATCACTATTAAATGGAAGCTGTAATAAAAAAGAGGCTAAAAAACTGCACTAGCAAAGCAGCTGAGGATCCTTCCTAGCTGTTACCATGTCTGTCTAAGAAGGCCTGGTTCTCTGTAGCCCAGGTATCTACAGAGGTCATGACTTCTCAGCCCCTTTATGAACCTTGAAGGGCCTGAGATTACTGTGAATAATTCCAGACTGGTTCCAGGGAGGAACAAGGTCCAGTAAGGTTGTTTTCCACATCCCTTAACTCCTGCAATATCTGCTTAGCAAAATCATGGTGCAGTTAAGATGCAATCTTAAGACTCATTGCACGTACAATTATTAACCTAATGCCTCTCTTTTCCCCTATATATTTAATTTCATATCAAAATCAATGCCCCCAGCCATAGGTGGAGCTCTCCTGAGTTTAATGCTGTAGGGGTAGTGCAAGTTCAGGTCCTTAATGAGACTCCAGACAAGACAGAGTGGGATAAAGGCAGTATTACCATGCCTGCTCCATGAAAGAGCAGGGGCATAGATCCAGCAGGCCATAAGCTATCTAGCATTTTAGAGACCTATACTTAGAGGACTGGCTCAAGCCAGCATAACTCAGGAAACTTCTCTCTAGAAATGTCTCTGCTGAGGGTAGGAAGAGATTTTTCAACAGTAGCACAAGCTTATGTCACCTTAACCTGCTTTGGAACTGCAGTCTGACGCAGGATGCTGCGATCTAAATGTAAAATAATATTCCCAAACTCCATGACTGACCAAGATAATGTCTGGCTCCTTGCAAACGCAGCAGTGGATGGTACTGTATTAGAAATGCCAGAGGCAAGGATGGGGCAGTGTTCCCTTTATAAAGGTCTACTAATAAGACACTAACTTAGGAAGTCTAAGAGTTGGGAAAGAGTTGGGAAAGTTGGAAAGAGTCTCCTTTACTTGAGGGTCCAACTTGGTTTAGGGCTCAGTGCTGAGCTCCAGCAAATCTTTGGGAAAAAGTTGTTTAAGGTTCCAGGACTCTGGTAGAGCCACCACGAGAGCTGCAGCATGGCTCTGGAAGGAGGGAAACAACTATGCCTGATTTGAAGTCTGATAATGCTGTGACCCATTCAGCAACTTTCTGTAACATAATAGCTAACCCACAATTTATTTTAATTGCTGAAAAAGAGATTCTTTATCTTCAAAGGAGTGTCCTGTACTATGAACAGGTCATGAATGCATGTGCATAACCAACCTCCCTCAAGCTGGACACAGCAAAGGCAGCACTTGAGCCAACAGCACATGGACTATGGTGATGACTCCTTTCCCAACAGGCTGGCTATCCTGGATCCCATACTGAGAAACCCCCTTCTCCCTGGGGCTGGTATCAGCAGGATAGATTACAGCCTGAATACCACCAGCCTAACAGCTTTTAAATCTGTCACTAGTAACACACCCAGAGTACTGTCACTTTGGTATTACTAGAAACTCTTCCAAGAGTCCTGCACATGTGCAGAGGTATCCACTGTATCCATCCCTCATTAGGCTGAATGCACAATTCTCAAGCCCTCAGAAAGGGAGATTCACAATTTCACACTCTCAATTCCAGTGGAAAGTACACAGAGGAAAATCCACATGCCTTTGTTCTACAATCGTAACGTGTGAGCAGCCCTTGTCAATGAAGTTGTTCACGGGAATAACTGAGCTCTCCTGAGAAACCTGTACTGCTTCAAAGGCTCAGCTCATTACAATGTGATCTGCATTCTGCTCTTAACTGTGCAAAAAGACTTTCTATCAGACTTGTAATTTACAAAAAAAAAACCCCTCCAAAACACCAAAAATCAATGACAGAACTTCTGTAATTGACTGCTTAAGACTTGGTTCCTCCTACTGGGATCCAGTTCTGAGGAATTTTTTTCAGGTCCTGCCTGACTGGCTCAAGTGCCTGTTGACTAAGGTCTCTGCATTCGTACTTTTGCCCTTTGTTAGAAACAGGTAAAGAACCAAACAGTTTCTCTTCAATAGACCTGATTATTTCTGTTTTTCAATTAATTCTGGATTTGGAGCACAGGACAAAAACAGTAAGTGAGATGGGAAGATGATCTGTATTTCATTATTTACCAGCAAAAAACCCCGCAAACAGTAGTGAGATAGCCAGATAGACTGTACTTGGCAGCCTGTATTCCATCAACCCTGCAGAGCAGATGGAGAGAAGAAATATGTGAGTGGAGTTTTTAGTTTGATTGTTCAGATCTTTCTCATGACTGAACGATGAATCCTCAAAGCAATCTTTTCCTGTAATCTTCTGCTTATATGAACTCTCTACTTAAACAGGAGCAGATCATGTTGCATGATCTCAATCACACTGTACGGTATCACGAAAAACTCAATTTTAAGTTTGTTTTCCAAAATAATACCATTCAAGCCAAATACTGGTAATTTAGGAATGCTTTCACCATCAGAACACAAAAATCCCCCAAACCTTTGAGAAAATGCAACTGACAAATCAAGGGAAATTTCAGACTAAACTGTCTCTGTAACCAAGGGAAGTAGATTTTTTTCTTTCAATAATCCAGAATTTGTATGGCTTTGTAAAGGTGTTTTAGTTTACTTTTGTCATGTAAAATAACATACCACTAGTCTATGTGATTTACAATTTCCCCCTCTTCCTTTCAGTTCTCAGGAATTCCTAAATCCTGTTTCATAATGTATAATGAACAGTTATAAAGTAATACCAACATTATAATTTCAGAGAGGTATTAAGATCCCAGTGCTGTAAAAATCAGTTTTCAGAGAGTGCATGTTTGCAGTGATGTACAAACACATCACTTGTTCCCCTAATTTAGCCCTTTGTAAGTATTGCACCTGATTAATAAGGCTACTGTCTATTTTCTCTAACACTAAAAATTACACATAGGTAACATAATTTGTGGCTTAAAAACATAGTATTCCTAAAGTTTTTTAGGTAAACTCATTTATTTCTTTGCATACTCAGAGCTCCTATGCCTCCAATTACCTGGAGGAGTGTTGGGTGTACAGGGAATACAGATGGAACAAGATAAATTTATTCAATGTGACCTGCTTATCATGTGGTTTTTTTCAGTGTGCTCAACTAAGTTTCTTTGAGCTTCGTGTCAAACACACACCTTTTACAAACTTAACAATGCTTTCACCTTCTGAAATGTACAGCTGAACTTGTCTCTTTCTTACCTTCCCTTCTGCAATGCAAAAAATCATAATAAAGAATTCCATGAATTTGTCTGGTCTTCTAAACACAAGAAATTGCATAAATCCAGGAAAAGGTAGATTGTCCCACAAAGTGCATATTTTAGACAAAGCTACAGGAGTATCTGCTCTTGCCAAGGTCTGATTCCAGAGGAGCTCAAAAATGTGTGCCAAACTTTAGGAGCACGAGGAGTCTCATCAACAAACTCCACAAGTGGAGGTAAACACATACACGAGCACTCTGATGAACCTAAGCCTACATTTCATTATTGTAACACCAGCAGTTCCATGTCTGTGCACTTGTACTTTGTCATTTACAGACTATGTGCTCCCCTTCCCTGAAAGATTTGTTGGCATTGCTCTAGGAATTAATTACTACAGTTATACACTTATACTAAAAATTCTGATACCATGCAAAAGCTATTTACATTTGTAGTTCCTAATACTGAAGATGCCGATTTTTATTCACTTCAGTATACACATTTGGGAAGTTGCAAAACTGAGTGCATGGACACTGGAAAGGGAATTGATAGGAAAACATGATTATGGCTCAAATAGGATTTTTCTGTGTAAAAATAAAGCAAAATTGAGAATTTGCAAAACTTGTGGAATTTCAAAATCCTAGGCAGTCCAATTCAAAACCCTGGGTTTACTGAAGCTGATACCTTTGCAGATATGACAAAAAATATGTGGTGACATGTTTTCTTTTAATTTCATGCAGAACTAGCCCTTTGCAAGGTGCAGTAACAACTCTCCAGGGTATCATGCTGACATACTGCTTTTTTGCTTGCTGAAGTCATTTGGTAAGAAGTTATTCAATTACAGACAAAGCATGTTTTGACCAAGCAACTTTGTAGACAAGAAGCCCTTATATTTACACTAGGTCCCGAAAAGATTTACACAAATTTATAGATTTACATTATAATTAGACTATGGTTTATGCTAATTTTCTGTGATTTTATACAACTTTTTTTTCTATTTGGAACTTCCTAAGCTACTGCATTAAGTAAGATCATGTTCACCAATCAGTGCTTCATTCTAATTTTAATAATTCAAGTAGTGACATATTGCTCTTTTCATTTTGCCTGAAATAGAAAAAAAATCTTTTCTTAGACATCTTCCATTCAAACAAACTTGCATCCTGCCTTTACAGCCCTCTCCCGTTCCCTGAGGAAATCTGCTTCAACTATTTTCTTTTTTCCTGTCTTCCAGAGACAGCTTTTAACAAACATTTTTGTAACTTGTTATTATTTGTTTATCTGGCCCATTGCCATTACATATCAGATATTAATTTATGCTGGGTATCACATACTATGTTAAAGACTCCAGAATCAAACCTGAATCTTTAAGAGGACTGGCAAACAGTAAATACCAATACTCAAACATTTTAGAATGTTCGAGCCCATCTTTAGATTTTAATTACATAAAGAATTCAGATTTAATTCTGAAAGAGCATTTATATTGCTAAATTTATTTCCCTCAAGGGTATATGAGAGATCTCACATTCAGATTCAAATACACAAGGAGAAACATTCTAGGCATTAAGATGTGTCAAAAACTAGCAGAACACCAGCTTGTTACTAAATTTATCTATTCTATTTCACCAGCTGAGCAAATTCTTGCTGTGAGTGTGAGCAAACACCAGAGCAACCTGTACTTTCTTCTGGCTGGTGCCATCATAATCAGCCTGATTTCTGTTCCCAAAGTCTTTCTGCAGTGCTGTTACAAATGGTCTGTGTGAAGCACAAAGAACATAATAAGTGCTTTCTGTACTGAGGAATAAGCTCAAACAATTACAAGTGGAGACACACATCTCCTTAAATCCTGCATTTGGATAGAACTGAGAGCACGGTCAGTGTGAAAGCACTGTAGTCCAAGATGCAAAGAGCAGTTCAAGTGGGCACTCTCAAGTGTAGGTGTACATTGGGTGTTCTGCAATCTTGAAGGTTTTCCAGCTCCATATGGATGTAAAGAAAGGCTGCTCCCATCTAGCAGACAGAGAGTGTATTTAAATGCTCAGCTTGAATTCTGCTCATGAATTCCTTCTAGGTATTTTCCAAAGATGCCATAAAATTCTGCTGAAGTTATATTAGAATAAAATCTACACTATGATACCTTAAACCTGCCTGGTTATATCTACTAGAAAAACCTGACAAATGCAGTGCTCTCAGTTCCCAGTGCTACCACCTCACAGGAAGATCGAATAGAATGTAAGATCAAGATGAGGCTTTACAAACGTTTCCATATCAAAATATTTCTATGAAAAGGTGCAGCACAACTTTCTCCAGCCTCTAACTTTGAACCAATATAAGGAAGCCTCACTGGCAACCTCCAACATCTCTGCAAATGGCCAGCAAGCCTCTAATTCTATGTCCTGCTTCCCAGATCATGTTCCAACACACTGACAGGCAGCAGAAGAAAGAAATCACTTTGTAGTGTGACACTTAACAACGACTGTGCTGGGTTCTCAACAGGGCCATTTTAGCTGGTCCCAGGCCACAGCAAGCAGTAGAAAACCATCCCAATGTACTGGATCAGAATGAATGACAAAATGAAATTAGTGCCAAGAACATCTGGGACATTGAATGGTGCTAGAAACTATCGTGCAGTTCTACAAGAACTTTTGGCTAAAGCTTTACCTCCTGTTGTGCTGCCTATCTAGTAATTATTGTGAAAAATGAAAGGGAGGACTAGAGATGGTGACGTTGGAGATAGCCAATGACTGCAAGGAACTTGCAGACAGTTAGACAACTAATGTTCATACAGGCTAAAGATTTGGAAGAAATAACCCAACAGACAAGCATTCTGCTCAGCTTATTCACACAAGCAGGACTGACCTGCCAACAGGTACATTGTAGGTGGTGACTGGTATTGGTTAAAAGTGTAAACCTGCAAATTGGAACAGAAGAAGTTTTACTCACTTCACATCTCATATATACTGTTGTGTTTGTGCAAGGCACTAGAGAATCAGGCACATTGTTTTGTGTGGAAACCATTTTATGATTAAGATGATCTGAGTTTTAACGTTCAATAGGTTCACAGAAGAGCAGTTGGAGAACAATCAACATTAAAAATCGCCATTAAAATTTCCCACTTTTAAAATTATCTCGTTTTCCAGATCTTTTGTGGGATGGGGTGAATGGGGAATTGGGAAAGAGCTTTGTTCTAACAAGGAAACTCCTAAAGAAAAATGTTTGGGATCAGTTGATGTCCACTCTGATACTGATGCTGCCAATTTCTGTTACCAACGTCGATACTATTAACAGTAGAACAGATTCTTACATTTTTATATCAAGTTCTGGCTCTTGACATAGATGAACCCACATCCAAATCCCTGTAGCACATAGACACTGCATGATGAGTTCAAGACATTCTTTCTGACTTCTCTGGGGGGGTCAGAGACAATGACCTACCTCCCACAGAAACTGAAAACTGGAACTGCCATGTAGTGATGACAATAAATGACCACAGCACTCAGGGTAGCTCTTCCTCAGGAGAACAAAGAATCTGACTGTTTTGGTCAGTGCAGAAACGTGAGATAAATCAGATGTTAGGAGGACAGCGACACAGCCCAAAGCAACACAGAAGCAAGAGACTGAAAAATGGAAGCGATTACTCCAGGTTATGATCAGTAGTGCCAGCAGAAGGAAGGCTTAGCTGACACTTCTGTCCTTGCAGGCTGTGTGAGGATCACGAAGGGGATCTCGGCAGGCGCTGAACTGCTCGTGCAACATGAGTTAAGTGGAGTTCAAAGCACAGAGTGACTGCAGAATGCCCCGCGCACGGCCAGGGGCCCGGCTCCTGCGTTCAGACATGGTACCTCGACAAGCGCCTACTTATGAATCAAAATGCCACAGCCATCAGATCCAAAACTGATTTAATATAAACCACTGATTAAAGGTTGTGTAAAAATACTGGTAATTTAGCTTCCTCCTGGCAGGATTTATCAATACCTTCTGTTTTCTGCCTCATTAACACCAGCTTTTTCTCCAGTTTTGATGGTTTGTGGCTTTAGTCCTTTATGTAATCCATATTCAATTTGTACCAGAGGGCAATCTGGTCTGGCAACAAGACCATTCTTCTGTGCTGAAATTTATAATGAATAATCTTATTACAATAATTTGTAAAGTGCCCTCAGGAAGGTGCTCACAATGCCATGACATTATAGAAACAATATACAATCTGATACATTATTTTCAAAAAAATCCTCCAAAGAAAAAAGGAGGTGAACAACGAATGTATAAGCAAATACTGTTAGTCCAACAATAGTCGTATTATGGAATGCTCTATACTCTTTGAGTGCTTTTAAAATGGGAGGCGGGGAACAAATTGGCAGGAATATCTTGGGAAAGTCCCAGATTTTTTAAGCTCTACCAAAGTAAGTACACCATCAGCAAGCCCAGTGTTTGAAGATGAAATGTTTATGACTTACTATGAGGTATTTGACTAAGGAAATTGAAAAAATACAACATATAAAGAAAAACCATGTTTTACTAAGAGGAAAGAAGATAATACAGTGTCTAGTATATCCACTGACCCTTAGTGTCTTTTTTTTCTATTTGTAAAGAAAACAATCTTCCTCTTCCCTGTTAATTTCAGATTTTATATACACATATAAAACTATATAACATAAATAGTTTTACATGTATATACACACATACAAAAATACTCATACACACTCGTGTATATATCTCAGGGTCTTACTGGATTTCAGAGTCTGTTTCTCTTTTTTTGTGACTTAAAGAACACAACTGGGCAAACAATCAAGTAATTTCATGCATGCAAGGGTATCTTTCCACTTGTGCATGTAAATTACACAATCTGTAAATAACTGCAGAAATAGCACGCTCAAATTAGGCACCTGATTGCCCAATTAACTTGTTCATAGAAAATCTGATGATAACCTTCAGTAGCTTCTGTTATGGATTCTTCTTTTCACTGCTACCTTATGGAATCCACAGTGTATATTCCAAACAACTGCACTGTTATTTTGTGCTTTTGCATAGACACAAGCAGCACTACATACTTAATAAAGCTATCAAGTGAACTTTGGACCAGATTTCAGAAATTTGTTTAGATACTTAAAAGTGCTCTTACAAGAATGAGTGAGCTTAGACAATTTAAAAAAAAAAAAAAGGTAGAAAAAGATTTGGTCTAATTTCAATTGGTTCAAATCTTATGAAAAAAAAAAAACCCCAAGCATTTGTGGCCCTTCATGCCTCTATTAATAGGCAAAGTTTTGCTTCTGTGTCTTTGATTTTTTTAAAGTGTCTTGTTTTCTTTAACAGGCAAGTATTATTTCGCCATATACATTCAATTCCTAGTAAATCCTTCCTTTATTTTTGCATTGAAATAATCATTAATTAACAGTAATTTGATACAAGTGGACACAGAACACCAGGCTGCCCCATTCCAGTGTATACTTCCTAATGGACAGAGAAACTGAAATACCCAAATCAATCCAAGTACTGCAAACAGAGAAACTCGTTAATTCATGTATCAAAATGAGTTAAGAAATGGTCTTTTACCACAAGTATGTTGCTCCTTGGCTGTTGTACTTCTTTTTCTGAGA
Organism: Sturnus vulgaris; assembly: GCF_052056855.1. Lineage (NCBI taxonomy): Eukaryota > Metazoa > Chordata > Aves > Passeriformes > Sturnidae > Sturnus > Sturnus vulgaris. The sequence continues at coordinate 128,165,513 of NC_142243.1, forward strand.
TGATGTTGTGGAAAGAGGGTATTTTCTTTTCTCTACCGATTTTTTGCATCAACTAAATCTTAGTAGCTTCAAAAGAAAAAGCTGAATGAACCATTATCTTAACAATGATCTCTGAAATAAGAAAAGGAAGTAAAAGCAGAACTGCTGGGCTAGATTGTGTCCCTGAATTAGGTGTTACATATAATCCTAGTGGCTGCATTAACCAGTTCTTCATAGGCCTCCTGCAGCAACAGCTGTGCTGGTCCAACTGTTCATCTCCCCTCAGAAAGGGGAGAGTAATAAGAAAAGCTACTGGAGCCCCCTTATATTCTGGAGGTTTCAATCAAGCATCACCGTATTTCTTTCCTCAGACTTCTCATGACAGTATCTGCTGGTGACTTGCCATTGCTGCTTTTCTTCCTCTAGAGGATCAAAATCCAATTTGGTACTTAAATTACTTTGTTCCACTCCACTGATCTGTGCCTCTTTAAAAAATCTTCCAGGAGTGCTGCTTGGCCTTCTTGCAAAATAAGCTTTACTTTTCTCCTATAAATAAACAAATGAAAATCCCAACTCTTCCCCACATGCCCTTTTCAAAAATATAATCATGATCATTTGTATCGGGAGAATTATTTAGCAGTCTCCAGGCTTAGGACAGCTTTTGTTGAGAAAACTGTAGCTTATATGACTCTGAAGTGTTTATTAGAAAGCTTTCAAAAAGAGATCTTCATTTCAGGAAAAGAAAAATTGTTCAGTTTAGCAAATACAGATGTTCACAGCAGAAAGACTGAAATGGTTAAAAATGATCCTAGGGAGCAAGCAGCTCACAGAGTTAGCAAAATAATTAACTTTTCCTTTCTTTTACAGAAGAACACTAATAGCTGCTCTGGTCTCCACACTTACTGAGACAGATTTTGTTGTGTGGTCTTGGTTTTGCTTTTTTTTTTTTTTTTCTCTATTGCTCCACACAGGTTTTAATTAGTGCTTCTCCTTGGCTACAAGTGCTTCATTTTGAAATACAAAGCTCTTAAAAAACAAAAAAACAGACAAAAAAACCCACCCCAAAAAACCAAAACGCCCAACACCACATCACTGGAGGGGAAAATGGGAAGTGATACAGTGCAGCTGCAGCAATCTGCTTCTGCTGTTGTCCTCCCTCTCCCCAAATCCTCTGCATAATTTCAATCGTTAGTCGATGAACCTTTGGCAGGCCTTCTTCCATCGGCAGGCAGTGCACCACATATCTCTGTTCTCCATCCCATAGACCTTCCGACACTTTTTCCCCTCCCCTCTAGGCTTCCTGTCAGAGAGAAAGGGAAGCTCGTTAACAAGATGCTTTTGCAGTTTTGCTTTTCACCCTAAGACCAAGACAACAAACCCAAAGGAGTGCAGAGAACCCATGGCCTTTCCCGGGGTTTGAGCTGTTTTCATTCCAGCTGGCGGCTGATGAAGTGACAGACACATATGGCCATGAGTCAGTCCATCACTCTCAGGGACCAGTCTTCTACTCGCCTGGCTTCCACAGCTTCTGCAGCAGCTGCTGAGCCTGCTCCTCTGCTCCTGGGATGATCCCAGGAACACACAGCCTTGATTTTAGCCAGCACCTAAATCTGGACTTAGTAAATTATACTTTAGCCACATGAAGTGCCAAGCTGTAATGCACAGTCATAGCTGTTCCACAATACAGGCTAGGCCATGTCAGGGTAAAGTGCTGCAGAGCTGTGGTAAAAATATTTGGAATAGCTCAGAGCAGCAGACCTTGACCACCAGCAGCATCAGCTATGCCAAAGCAGAGAAAAAGTACTAGCTCCTAATCTTGCTGGTCCTTCTTCCAGTTTGCTCTGAGCTCATTGACTGAAAACAATTGAGTGGCAAGTTTTAACCCTTGCTCTCACTTGCAGCACATTCTTGTGTGTACCTTCTCTGTGGTCCCCAAGGCCAGCAAGGTGGGCAGCATCTGCTTTTAAAGCTTGTCCTGTTTACCATCTTACAACCACACTCAAAAGATGACAAGTTTAGAAAATGATCCAAGTAACTGTTAAAATGGATTTTTAAAAAAATTCAGTACACAGCAAGACAGCAAACCTGAGGAGTAATGCTTCACCAAGCAATCCAACATTCACTACTGCAATGCCATCTGTCCTGGCATCTTCATATAAGGTAACTTTACCAACAGAACTGTTTAACACCTGTTTTACATGTTGCATGGCACACATGGGATTCCTCTCTTCCACACCCACACATTTTCTGATAAGTGAACATTAATTAATGGGCACAATCCATGAATTGGGCAGATCTCAAGTTTGGTTTGCAGCATATGCACTGATCTGAGAGTCATGAAGAAAATTAATGGCATTAAATCTTCTTTTTGTCTCATTTTTAGGGTACAGCCACCTTTAGGACTATAGGAAATAAGGAGTTTCTTTACTGTAAGAAATTTAGTATTATGGTCTGATTTTTTACTCTTTTTAAACACTTTAAAAGTAGATTCTGGTCAAATATCAGTTAGATTTAATGGTAATTAATGCAGCTTATGTCTAGGAAAACAAGGCATAAAAAGCTTTGCCTTGATCTGATTTATTGTAACACAGGGTTTCTTATAGTTCAATCAAAGCCAAACACTGTTCTGACTAAATGGTGATAAACACGTAAGACAGTCCAGCCTTGAAGAGCTCTAGCAAGAACCTGCCTGACAAGTGCAATCAGGGTTGGAGGTGGGCTTTTGCTGTTTCTCTGGCCACTGACAGCTTATTTACTGAATGCCCTTCAGGTTGTGAGGCTGTAGTGTCAGCAGGAGCTAGTGGTCCCATACCTCAAGCCAAATGCTACTCTAGGCGGTGATGAAAGAACTGTGTGGGACTGTTTCTGCTCTCCACTCCCTGCAGGACGATTATGGGTTGGTGAGACCTGTTAATACAGACAAAAAAGCTGCTTATGAAGAACATACACATATGAATGCAGAATAAATACTTTTTCCCAGAAAACACAAATTATGCTGCTTGGTGTTAAGGACTCCCAGGAAAGATGACTATATAACATACAAACGTAATTAAGCTGTAAGTTTATTTAGCATTAGGTACATTGCTTTAGCTTCTTGTCTCGCTTGTCTTGTATTACCAGTCATCCTCCTAGAGCAATCCAAAATACAGAACAGCAACACTGCATGTTTTGGAAAAGACAAGAAACACATTCATTCTTATTTAAAATCTCTAACTAGCTCTTAGGAAAACCTTCTCCAATTTAAGCAAAGAAAATAACTGGAAAAATAAACTCTGTCCTGTGCTGAGATCAATACCAATAATCTCCTATGAAATAAAGGGATTTTACCTGTTGCTCCTGTCACTTGGCACTTTGTGGAGAGAGCCTTGGAGAAGTGGGTTTGTTGAAGAGCACTTACAGCAGGACCCCTCAAGGTGTAACAGACAGGGAGTGCAATGCAGCCCTTCTGATCAAAGTTGCTAACAAGAGGTATCTCCTTACTCTGTACAGTAAACCTTCTCAGCAGGTGTCCTCTTTGTGAATGCTTCCAAGGGAAGGGTGTAGTTTGGTCTTCTGAGACTTTCAAAGAAGTCTCCTACGTGAGTATGGGGCTTGGCAACATCATTCAAGCAATCGCATGGCATAAAGCTTGGCCTTAAATAATACCTAAATTATTTTACCATGGTCTTATTTTGCCCCTGTGTGAAGGCCACAACCACTTTACATCTAAAATACCAGAAAAAAATTCTGAACACTTTTTTTTTGCTGTATATTGAATGTAGCAAGCTTCATTTGGGCATGTAGTGCACAGTCAGCCTCCTGCTGCCAGGAACTGCAGATATGGTCATAGTTCTCTGCACTGCTATGACTTTTCCCTCCTGCCCTTTTGAAGCTTTACAATATCTGGAAGAGAGTGAACTGACTGACCTTACTTGAAGAGAATTACTTTATGCGCTTTGATTTTTGATACAAAGTCTATTTTAAAGCTACTCTACAGTAGCAAAAGACTGATCCTTGTAATTGAGTGCAGACTCTTTCAACTTTTACTCCTGACTAGTGGCAAGAGAAATTTTTGATTTAACTATGTATGTGGCTCACACTCTGAACAAACTTAGACCATTACTGATATACAAAAGATACCTGCAAAACTTGGAAGAAATTTCTTCTCTCTGCTAGTTTAACATGTTTTGTATATCCAAAGACCACACTAGCTCCTTTTGTTCCATTCCCTCCAGAATACTAAGCGTAGCTTCCTCTTTGCTACTTTTTTCCAAATGTTTATCAACCATTTTCTTTGTTTCACCTAAGAATGACTGAAACACTGAAGATAAAATGCAAAGCAATAGCACTTCTGTAGTATTTGGCATTCACCAGACAATGTACAGTCTTCCAGTCATTACCAGTAACCAGAGATCTCCAGTCGTTGTGCTAAGTTTCAGAAACATTTTAAAAACCAGAAATTATTATATGTCTACCACTAGTAACTGACACTCAATATATTAGCTGCTTGTCATTGAACAGAGGAGGCCTCCAATGTTATAAGCAATTATCTTGCTTACTTCCAAACAGAGATGAGGCTGGAGCAGTAATTGTAGCGTACAAACTCCTCCCTCACATTCTCCTGAGAGGGTCTCTGCATGATGGTTCCACAGACTGGCACACCAAGGCAGCTACACACCATTGAAGCTGAGCTTCAGTGTATTTTGATAGGCTTTGCAGCAGGTCTAAACAATACCAGTCAGCTGCTCTCTGTAGGGAACACTAAGAGCAGATTAAGAGTAAGCTCTGAGAAGGCAATCCTTGCCCTTGGAGGCTTTTAATGTCTGAAGCGCTGTCTAATGCAGGGTAAAATAATGCTGTTTGTTTGAAGCAAGGACCTGGAGTTTCCAGTTACAAATCCTGGGGGTGAGGAACTGTGGTTACAGAGAAGATTTGTGATCTGTAAGCATCAGATTATCAAAGATCTTGCCTGTTCAACCTTTTTGGGTCTTATGAGCAGGCAGATATAAGTCAGTATCAGACGGCAGAGACCATACCGACATTCAAGAAGACTTTTACCCTACATTACACTGAAGTGGAAGTACATGGTCACTATGTTAAGTCCTCCAGTTCCAAGACATATGGACTTCACCATGGCTCATCCCTTTTGCATCGCTTAATTCATTCCCCTCGTGCATCCCTAGAGTGTGGCTTATTTATTCTTCTAATTCAGCCTCAACTGGTAGAACAATCAGTCTGTCCTTTTTGCTTCATGCAGGGAACCACACCTCACAATGGATTATAACTGTTCCAGTGTTCAACCCTTCACCTGCAAAGTTATCTTAGAAAAATAGTATGCAAAAGTCTATTTGCCATCTGCCTTGGAATCAAACCTATGCATGATTCAGAGCACAAAGGGGTTTGGAGGCTCTCCTATTTACAGAACCACAGGATAACCTGAGCTGGAAGGGACCCGTAAGGATCATCAACTCCAACTCCCAGCCCCGCAGAGAACATCCCCAAGAGTCACACTATATGCCCGAGAGCATTGTCCAAACACTTCTTGAACTCTGCCAGGCTGGTGTTGTGACCACTTCCCTGGGGAGCCTCTTTCAGTGCCCAACCATCCTCTGGGAGAAGAACCTTTTTCTAATATTTGAACTAAGTCTACTTTGACAGAGCTCCAGGCCATTCCCTCAGGTCCTGTCCCTGGTAATAACAGAGCAGAGATCAGTACCTGCTCCTTCACTTCCCTTCATGAGGAAGTTGCAGACTGCAATGAGGTCTCCCCTCAGTCTTCTTTTCTCCAGGCTGAACAGACCAAGTGACCTTGGCCACTTCTCCTCTCTTATGACTACAAGAAGTCTAAATAAATGCCTGTGTTTAGATGTTGAAAATACTCCTGAGCCTAAACCAGCCACATACCGAGCCCAACTGATCCAGCAGCATGTATGTGTTGTTTTGAGGTGCTCAGTTACTTGCTGATAAGTACACCCATATTCACAAAGGCTTTTCAGCACTGTTCTGCTAGACTTTCTGAAAACAAGGACTTAATGCAACTCATGGTGTTTGAACACCCCAGTTCCCAGGACAGAAAGCAGGAAGTGCTCAATGTCACTGAAATTCAGTGTCCACAGGAATGAAAAGGGGAAACACTACAGTATGTGTCAAAAAATAAACATGAAAGGAGACTATATTGAAAATGTGTAGACCTATGCACTTTTTCAAATCAGTACCTAATCTTTTCCTGCTCAGTGGTTTGTCCAGGCCAGAAAAGTATTCCAAAGCCATTTTAGAAAACTGCTTGCTTAAATATGAAGGGTCAGGCAAAAAGTAGTGGTTTGGACTTATTCTCCGAGGTTCCCTTGGGTGCTGTAGATTTGTGTCTCATCTCAGGGACTGCACCGCGTATGTCACAAGTGTGTGACTTTGTTATGCTGGCTGTGTCACATAGTCTGGCCTTAAATAAACCCCACTGGAGAAGGAGAAAGTCTAAATGCAGGTGAAGTACCTACACTCAGTGTAAGGGTGGGAATTGCCAGACCCCTGATTTTGTAAAGCAATATCTAATTTACTTTGAAACAGAAATAAAACTTTAATTTAATATATAGGTATTTAACATAAATTTGTATTTGCACCCTCACTTACTGCACGTAACTTTTCACTGCAGGCAAGCCTTTGTAACTCATTAATGATCACACTGATGACAAAGTAGTCAAATGTGTACAAACCTGGAAGATTTTTTTCTTACTGTTATTTTTTGCTTTGTTAAACAACCTTATAAATGTTGTTAGAGCTATAATGGCAGTTCACACGGTTCCCTGAGCAGTTTATAATTCTGCATCACTGCTTCCCCAGGTTTTGTATTGGGATTACTTTCAAATTGTACTTAAATCATTGCCATCTCCACTGAATTCTCAGAAATTGATTTAGCATTTCTTAAATTCTATTGAGAACTCTCCACTCTATAGCCACAGATCAGTGTTGTTGCCTGAACCAGTAAACTTGACGCATACGTGTCTAATCCTGTCCTCTTAAGTGTCTGATTTACAATGTGACTAATTGCATTTTTAGATTCCCAACACTCCTGGCACCAGTTTCTGCTACTTCACAAAAGGAGCCAGTTTCATAATTACTCCGTATCAACCCCATTGTTGGGAAATCAAATTCTCAGGGAACTCTGTGGATAGCACACTCTGTCAAGGCACTCTTGTTGAAATTGCTGCCAGCATGATGTCTTTCACTGTTAGTTGCTCCTTGATGGAATTTAATAAATATTCATTGGCAGAGTGCAATGTAATTGATTCAGTCACTTTCATTTTTATCAGCTCTGCAGGATGCCACAGCCTCTGCAGAAAATCTCCAAGATTTGCTAAAGGTTGACAGTAAGAAGCTTTGGAGACTCACTTGGAGAAGAGAAGGGAGGGAAATAGCATCTCTTATCACCTTGTCTAATATTCACTGTCAGGAGAAAAAAAAAGCTATGTGGTTCTTCGGATGAGCAATGTGCCTTATATAATGCACTGTAAAAATTCATAAATTCATATAGTGCAATATTAAATGAGATGGTATGATATAAAAAAGGTTTATGATTAGAGAATATCAATTTATCATGAAAACAGTGCTTTCCAATAAAATGAGGATACTTTACATTAATATTTATTTATAGTCTTCATAGAGAAAATTTCCCATTACTCATAAACAGTGATTTGCATTTACTTTCAGCAGTCCCCACACCAGACACTACAATCTGCATCCCTTGCAACTCTTCCATAAAGGTTTTTCACTCCCTCCACAGTACCACACCTACACTGTGGTACGTTTAGAATCACTGTAATTCTGTGTTTAAGCAAATATCACATTTCTGCAGTCCTGTTGATGCCAGTTTTTTGAAAGCAAGGTTGAATTTCCATCTAATACATTCTCATTAGAAAGCTGTGAAACTGCAATATGTATTAATAAAAAAATGTAATAAATACTGAACATATTTCCCGTACAAAACAACATTTTCCTGCTATCAGTAGAGGCTACATATTTGTAGTCTCCTAAAATGGGACTTTGCATTTCATTTTATTGTTTCCTTCAGTTGCCTTTCAAAAATGCTTCATCTTCAGACTTTATTTAGCTAACAGCCCCACTGCCTGACTCCAACTGCCCTGTTAGCCCAACTATCAACAGGCTGATTTTCCATCTAGTTTTTAAGAAATCTCTTAATGGTACAAAAAAGAAGCACATAGTGCCAGGCTCTGCACCTACCAGAATGTTCTTTTGTAAGTATATAGTTTAAAAAATATATGCTATAGATACTACAGATTCAATTGTCTGCTTGTAGACACTGATGCAAAAATAACCTAACTGCACTGATAGAGAGTTACAAAGGTGTTACTAACATCCATGCTGGCAAACTCAGGCACATGTTTGTTTCTTTTTGGTATCTGTTATGTTTTTACATTTACTTTCCATTTACTTCCATGGCTACAAACTGTGAAAATAAAGCAAAAAGATGTAAAAAACCTTTTTTCTCCCCTTCTCTCCTTTTTTGATGCACACTTACTGGAATGCCGGTGAAGGTAACAGGAGGTGACTGCCAAGAGATGCTAAAGCTACTGCCATTGGGAGTGAATTTTGCTGACCCTGGAATGTTCACCGGAGGAGTGGCCTGTGTGAAAAGAAAGTATTATTCCAGCAAGAAGAACTATTCCTCTTCTGAAGCATTTCAAAGGATCTTTCATTCCTTGAAATGGTAAATCTCTGAGAGATTTTCCAAGGTATAAAAGAACTCCATGGTGACAAGCATTTTACCCTTGTGAGAGGGATAATCATGGATAAGATAGTAAGGAAGGGTAAGAGTTATATATACACCACTGTTCCTAAACCTTGTTTAGAGAAAGATGAATGCTCTCAAAAGAATCCATAGAAAACGTTTATGAGCTAGGTCTGTTAAAAAAACAGACAAAATCAAATGTCACATACAAGTAACTTCTAAAATAATGCCAGGAAGGAGCAAAAACTACTTCACAAATGATCACCTGTTCCACAGTGATAAACAAGGCCATACTTAAACTCATGGCAGTTGTTTTACACAATTTTAGTGTGGATAGCAAAGCTTCTTGGATGGTAGTGATTAGCAGTAAGTGCTGCCCATTTCTCATTTATCAGACAAATGTTAAGAGTCATCCCAATTAAAACGGTTTTTCCTATTAAAAACAAGGAGCTGTAAATCATCCTTTGGATTCAAAAAACTGCTCTTGAAATACTAACTAAAGCAAGTATTTTAATTACTTCTGGGCTCCTTGAACTCCTATGTTCTTCCCATCCAGGCTGTAACACCCAGTGCTGCCCTGGCATGCAAGTGTGATAACCTGAGCTTAGACTGCCTGGCATTTTTTCATCTTGTGCCTTTTCTTTGGTTTTCTCACTGGGTTATGAGTTTCCATGAATTTTTCCCTGCCTCTTTTTGAATCCCATTTAATTTTCAGAATCATGAAATTCATAGTTGTGTAGCTACCTTGCCTAGCAGGAGTGTGAGCAGCCAGCATGAACAAAGGCTCACTTTGACCCTTGAATTTCAAGCTGTCACCACTAAAAAAACCCCTCCTTGGTTTCTCTTTACAAAGAATTTGCTAAAATGAGTTTTCATTTTCACTTCTGCCTTTCAGGTAACTGTACATGACAACAATATAATACACTCATTTAAGCATTGTTTGTGTTTGGGGCTGCTGAAATTGTCTCACTGCTTCAGAAAGAAAGTGCTTCCTTGAGCCACCAGGCAGAGAGGAGTGATGACAAACTACAACCTGATAGTCCCCATTAAAGATAATCTTCCAAGTAAACAAGGGCTGAAGCAATTCCCTAGAGCCTTTCTAGGAAAAGGAAGGTGAGACCATCAGATGCCTCCGTGTATGGCAGCAACGCTCTGTGGGCTGCCAAGCTGCTGACAGCTCCAAGAGAATCCACACAGACATTCAGTCAAACATCCACTGAGCTCCAGAAAATATAAAAACCTCTTTGAAAGTTGTCAAGAACAATCTGGCAACTTCAGATGGTACCAGCAGTTCTGCATCATAACCCTATTTAAATGGAAAGGAGTGAATGACCACAGAGCTCCAGACAGAAAAAACTGGAGAGAGCTGGATGAGCAGTGAGGCAGCACTGCCTCTGCTCAGCATCCCACAAGGATGGCAGCTCAAACCCAGGGTCAGCACAGCAACTTCCTCAGGTATTTTAATAGGACCTGGAAGGGAAATCCTAGGTGCTGAAACAGTACAGCAACAGTACAACTGAAACAGCTGCCTGTAGCTACCCTGTAGTTAAAATTAGTAGGTACAGACAATAGTTTTGTAAAGAAACATCAAGTTTAAAACTGATGCAATTTGCAGTTGCTTAAAATACCACATTGCTCAATTCCTTTTGCTCAGTGCCTAAATACCTACCTCAGACATGATCAGACTTAGTCAATCACCTTGTTTACTTGTTTCCGAGGTGTGCATTTTTGCTCACCAAGCACAGTCAGCTTTGTTAGGCTAACATTTTAGTCAATCTCTTCCATAAGATAAGAACTATAACATTACAACCAACTGAAGAATCTCTATACCCCAGCCTCAATTTGCTTAGAGACCTCCATCTAACTGCCAATCAAAATATATTAATGACTAATTTGTATTTATTTATTTTTGCCAACACTACCCTTATATCTGAAATAACCTGTGCTCATCCTTCTTCCCCTCTCATGCTTGTCATTTCACTTTCTTCCCAGGCAGCAATTCCATCCTCTTCTCATGCTTGCTTTGCCTGAGGTATCAGTCCCAGGGCTGGAGAAGCTGCCCATGTCCTCTCTGCCCTCTTTCTACTTCTGGTTGGAGCCCATCACATCGAATTTGGCTGACCAGAACTCTAACTCAGGATTTCAGCTGAAGTTATATGGGGGTATAATGGCATTAAAAACCCCTGTCTCTCCTAGATATTTCTTATCCAAGAGAGCTGACAACTATTTTTCCCCCTTCACAGCTCTGTTGTTGTTGGCTCACAGTCATTCTGTGCTTGATTAATGAACATAGGTTTCCTTCTTACATAATTTTTTAACAACTCTACTTTACAGCAGAAAAATCTCATTAGTTTCTTAGATTCAGGACTTTGCATGTTCTGACAGTAAACTGCATCCAAAATCTATTATTCTTAAGATCACCCAGTCACGTAAGCCAGATCTATAACTCTCTTACTGCTGATGTCTACCAAGTTTGTTATCTGTGAAGTTTATTATAGTATTTGTGTATTACCAAAATGATTTAATGAAAGCAAGATCAGGGCCAAGAACAGCTTTTCATTTAACTCCACTAGTGACACTCAAAGGCCCTTTCAAAACAACTCACTGCTGTTCTCTGTGACTTTCCAGCTCCTTCTCCTACACTAAATTTAATCTCTGGCTTAACAAATACTGCTTATATGTTTCAAGATCAAATGCCCTCCTTGAATCCAGAGGGATTTGCTCTTTTGCATCCTATATTGTTCTAGCATCATCTTTCCCTGCAGTTCCCCCAGTACAGTTTGCCTCAACTGCTGTACTTCCCAGAATTTCTTCAATTATTCTTCTAAATCATTCCCCACCCATAGGACTGGATCAGGGAAGAGAATCAGGACTTTCCTCATTTTCCTCACATCTTTCTCACTACAAGTAGTCTATTTGATGTTTTCCAGTCATAAAGGAAATGGCAACAAACAGATCTCTTTAGGACTTTTGCGACCAAGTTTTGGGGACTGTATTTTTTCCCCGTTTTCTTTAACGGGAATCCTGTGATGAACAATATTCAGCCTCCATTACCCAAGTTCCTTGAGCTGCTCCCAATGAAGTAATCTCCACTTTCTCCTCTAGTTGGTGAGATCTGAATCTCCACCCTGCCTCCTGGTCCTTCTTTCAGGGCTGAAGGGATCTTGGCAGAGGATGCCACTGACCTTCTCTATCGAAGCTGCTTCCTTTGCCAGGACAGCCTGAATGCCTGAGCAGGGACCCCGCCTCCTGCTTCCACTAGCAAACTGTGAACAGTGTGGACTGTGTAACTACTCACTGATGAACTTAAGCATTGAAACCAGAGCAGCCTGAAAAGCCCATGGGGCTCAGGCACTTGTAGTCTTGTGTCATGGAATACATCAATTCAAATCCCATTCAAAGACTTTAAACACTTGAATTAGGCAAGTGCTTTGCTCAGAGGCTGCTTATAAAAAAAGGGTTGAGTGGGTCTCCAAACAGCACAGCAGACTGTCATGACTGCAAATCCCAAATGAACCAAAACTTGTCATCAGCCTAGACTTGTTGCCTCACTCTCTGAGGCAGGGCTTAAGCTACACTGAGAAGCAAAGCTTTCTCCTGGCTGGTTTAATCAGTCTCCAGGTTAGCATGCTATGTAATGCAGCTTCCATCTGCGATACCAAGGCTTCCACCCATGCTTTTCAACATGCACAAAAGTCTAAAACAAGCCTGTGAATTTTCTATAGCTCCCTCTGACCTTTTAGTGAGTGTGCTTCAAACACACCACAAAAGTTTTATCTGCGTAACACTATATATGATAGTTATTGCATCTGATAAATTTAACAGAGCTCAGTTCTCCAGTGCATATGCAGGTCATGGACCACACTACTTCAAAGCCTCTATTCCTCTTTTATCTTACGGTATCCAGACCAAAACATGTCAAGTTTTAGTGCAGTTTTATAATTAATGCTTTCTGTCGAAATTTAGCTGGAATGTTTTTAGGACAGCAGTTTTTGCCATTTGAAAAGCATCACCTTCAAAAATAGGAATATAACATATCTGCTTTTTCATTCTTCCTGCTCTACTTCACAACTGCAAACTGACGTTTCACACTGTACAAAAAGAGGAAATAAATTGTTCCTAGCATCCTTTGGGCACTTATTGGCACTTCAAGCAGAGCTTGTACTTGTTCAATAAAAACAGAGCTGAAATGAAGACTGAGAGAGATTTAGCTGACTGGATGGGTATTTTTACAATGCAGGAAACCCCATCTGAGCATGTCACCTTGGGTTCTCCTTATGGTCGGTGAAAATTGAACTGATGTAGGCAGTGGGATACACAGATCAACTCTTCTCAACCTGAAGTATGCACCTGTGTGTGGCTGGATAAATAGCATCCCAAAATCGACCAGCTGTGGCAGGCACATAAACAAACAAACAAACAGTGAGCTCAGAAGAATACATCTCAGTTTTGAAAAAAAATGCCTTTGACTGCTCTGAAAACCTTTCAGCCCATTAAAACCCAAACACTATGATGGGACATTTCTTCATACATTAGTGACATTAGTGTAATCACTGGAGCTCATACCACTGGTGTTACCTGGTAAGCGTGGTCCGTGTGTACGAGGTAGAGGTTGGTAGGAGCTGAGCGGCTCAGAGGTGTCATCACTTTAGTCTCGGTTTTGGCACAGGAAGTTTCAGGACGGATTGCGTCTTGGGTGGGAAAGGAAGGAGGAGATGCTAAAGATGGAGAGACTGGGGAAAGACTGCTTAAGCCATCAGCTACTGAGTCCGTGTTGAGCCTGATTTCTGTATAGTAAAAATCCTCCTCTCCATCACTGTAGTCAGACTCTCCTACACGTCTGTATCAAGAGAAAGAAGAACTGATTGAAGCAAGAACTCCGAGGTAAATTCTAAGTTTTAGATGCGTGAGTGAATATATTCATATTGTCAATAAATTAGTATTTGCAGTTTCAACCCTTCCTAATTTATCTGCATTTTGACTGTAGGTAAGGAGAAGAGGAAAATCATCTAATCTGAAGGGAAAAGAAGTAGGAATTGCTTTTTTCCCCCTCTCTGTGTTTTTCTTGACAAATTGTTTCACTTTGGAGTAGATGCTTGACTCCTTCATATCAACTATCAGCTTCTCATTTGTAACTATTGAAAAGTTAACAAGAATCCCAACACACTCTGTCTGTGAAAGTCACAGCAAAGATAATACACACAGGCAAGATATACTTCACTCAGGTTACAGCAAACAATATGCAATCTTATCAGAAGTTACTTAATTATACCAAATATAGTTATGGCTGCCATTCACCATAACTTTCTGTAACATAACATAAGAATTTGCCAGAAAACAGTCTCACTCTGAAATTCACTCAGGCACAGAGAAAGCACTCATATGGGCTGGCTTGCCATGGCCAGGACTTTCTGGTCCTGCTCTCCAGAAGCACACTTATTGAATGAGGGTATGTAGGAGGTTTAATTGACTTAAAGTTTCATGTGATGCGCATTTGAGTGCAAGTGCTAACAGTGAAGCAACCCAGTCAAAGCAGTAGCTCCAGCACATTACATGTTACCTTGAAGTTCAAACCACAACTTGTTGAGAGAACTTAGGTGCAGCAGGTTTGAAAGGCTCTACCAGAAGTACCATCCATCAGAATGCAGCCAGTCACTCACCAAAACTATCATTTCCAAAAAGTTTCTAACTCCAGCAAACTACAGAAAGGTTTTGCTATTTACTTCTCCCTCTCCCATACCACTAAGAGGATGTCCCCTTAATACAAGCACAAATCAACATTCCTAACCGCATTTGGAGAGACATTTTCTCTGTTTCCCACAGCCTTACTCTTAAGCCCAATGGTAATTGCTGACCTCTTCAAGACCATCCTCAGCTCCAGATCTTTCCTGTGGTGGTTTTAATTTTTAAGCTGTGGGTAACACAGACCTACAGAACAGAGATGTATTTTCACCTAACAGGTGAAAACCGCGAGTCCCCACTGTAATTATAAATGAGACAGGTGCATCACTCAGTGAACTGCATAGGAGATATCAGTTGCAAATTGAAGCTCTGAAACAAACTTGTGTCCTAAAAGATTCATTTGCTTTTGCTTCTAGTACAAGTAACATGCATGTGTGTCCTGGTTTTGCCTGGGCTGGAGTTAATTTTCTTCCAAGTAGCTGGCACAGAGATGTCTTTTGGATTTAGGATGAGAAGAGCATTGATAACACACTGATGTTTTAGTTGGTGCTGAGCACTGCTTACTCTAAATCAAGAACTTTTCAGTTTCCCCTGCTCTGTCAGTGAGCAGGGGCACCAGAAGCTGGAAGGAAGCATGACCAGGACAAAGAGATATTCCATACCACAGGATATCCTGTTCAGTAAATACACAGGAGGGAATTAGCTGGGAGGTGCTGATCTCTACTTGGGGATAGGCTGGGCATTGGTCAGCAGGTGGTGAGAAATTGTAATGTGCATCACTCATTTCTCTTTAGTTTTGTTTCTCTCTCTCCCCTCTTTCATTACAAGTATTAGTCATTAGTATTACTGTTATTATTATCATCAGTGTTTTATTTTGTTTAAGCCATTAAACTGTTCTTGTCTCAACCCATAAGGTTTACTCTTTATTCCCTTGATTCTTCCAGGGAAGGAAGGGGATAGTGAGTGAACAGCTCTGTGGTACTTAGCTGCTGACTGGATTAAACCATGACAACATGCAGCTCAGTTTCCTTTTACTTTCAGGTTTCTTACGTGGTTTGTGGTTTTGGTGGGTTTTTTGGCATTAATATATTTATTTTGCATTTGGCACAAGCACCTGACCTGATGTGAAACAAAGCTGAAAAGTATTCATGCAAGACCCGGAGCCTGTTTATGGCAGTGTCATCCCGGACGTGATGTGCAGACAGCACATATGATGGAATGGCACTGAGCTGTGCAGCTGACAGGGAAGTGCAGTGTGACCTTGAGCTCTCTTTGACCTTCTTGCAAAGTTGACAAAATTTCAGGAAAGAAAGTGCCTCGCTGTTGGAATAAGTGCTCATTCACCTTGATGCACTATTCTGCAATTTCCTCAGAAACACAGGGATATGAGACAGAGAAGCCAAGGACAATCCAGTTCATCTCTCCAGCCAAGGGCAATTGCTCCTCTTCTATACCAAATCCAGACTCTCAAAAAGACTGCTCTCTTACCCAAGGTGAATGGTCCGTATGTGTTTCTGAATCCCTGCAGCTGTGCTCAGTACCTTCCCACAGTTCTTCCACAGGCATTTGAACATCACCTTCATGGAGTTCTGAAAATTATCAGTAAAGCAACATTAGTTGTATGGAAGTTGTAAGCATATTAGGAAAAATCTCTTCCCTGAAAGGGTTATCAAGCATTGGAACAGGTTCTCCAGGGAAATGGCTGAGTCACCAACTCTGGAGGTATTTAAAAGACTTGTAGATGTGTTGCCTGGGGACATAGTTTCTGCTGGACTTGGCAGTTAAGGACTTGTCTGGGTTAAGGGCTGAAAATTTCTGTGACTGTTATTCTGTGAAGGTAGAAAAAACCCCCAACTACCCAAACCAGATAAACAGTTAGAAAACACTGTGAAGGTTCAGAGCCTTTGACTCTAAATTTGTAATGATCTAACAGTCTCCTGTCAAGTGTGTCAACCTACTAAATTCAAGAGAATCTAGTGAAAAGCTGCAGGAGCAGCTTGTGACAAAACTTTACCTCTCTCTGTTCGCTGGCAACACTTTTCCATTTTTAAGTTTCAGCTCCTCCACTAATGGAAGTAGATGATATAAAAGCTTTCTACACTTCTTTCAAAAAGCCTGATGAGGACTTCTCACTTAATCCAAGGTACCTTCTTAAATTAAGGTCTTTCCAAAGCAAGCTCTTATGAAAGTTTCTGCTCATGATATCTGCAGCACTAAAAAAATGTGTGCCAGAAAAACACATCTTCTGTTATGTCAATATTTTCCAGGAGCTGGCACAACCTGCTTTTGTTTCACTCAGAAGCTGCTGTGACCTTATTCAGACAAGAGAACGAGAAGTTATCAGTCTGTGTTCAATATTAAAAAAAAAAAATACAGGTATAATTCCATTTAAATATTCTTTTTATATTCTTTAATATAACTTCATTGATCCCCACTGAGTGATCACTGATTTAGAGCACAGCCAACAAGGCTATCACTAGGCTAATCTTCAACATTTTGAAGACTCTGGAGAAAAGTAGTCTTAAAATAACACAGATGTTACGAACTCTAGAGATATTTAAAAGCTAATTTTACCCCAAAATGAAACTGATTTTGTACAGTTTAAATACAAAAAGAATTCTAAATAGCTTGTAATTCCCCAAAATAATTTTCTCTATGATTACAGAGCACATTATTAACACGAGGAAGAGCATCAAAATACTGTATTATTCTATAATTTTAGTTACATACAAGATTAAATTAATATATTCATATAAAACTCAATTTTAAAAAAAAGGAGGGGGGAACAAACACATCCCCTTAGGGTTAAGTACATTTCACTGTGCCTTGAACAAAAGCTGAGCTGGTGCTTTCTTCAATTTGGACCCTTTGGAACTGCATGCCAGTAGATGGTTCCAGCATTTGCTAAAAAGATATGATTAGAATATAACTTGAAAAAAAATCTCAGCAGATAGGCTTTTTAAAGCAAAAATTGATTGTAGTAGAGTGTTCTCATAGTTCCCTGCAGTCTAACATCCCTTGTTACTACTTATCTAAATAAAACATTTACTATACAAAGCAAAATCCCCGTGAACTAGAACAGATAATGTAATAGACCTATGGTGGGTACATAAATAGAAGTATTTGAAACAACTTAGAAAACAATGAAGATGGCACCTGCAAACCATCTGTCTCATCACAGCTGAGCAGTAAGAGTGGTGCTAATAAGACGAAGGTTAACTGAGAAGTAAAAGGCAAACCAGGACACTTCTGCAGTCCTACTCCTCCTGTCCCCCACACCTCCAAATGGTCTCTCTGTTTAGTGCACAGCTCAGCTCCAACTTCTAATTTATTATAGCAAAGGTGTCCTCCAAAATACGTTTTTCCGTCTTAGCAAGATGCACAGACATTTTCACCCCTTTCCCATGAACAAGGGACGAACAGCATGGGTCAGCAAATAAGCAGCTTCTGGAGCAAGAGGATAAATCTGAACAGGTTTAAACAATCATTAAAACTTCTTCCTGCTGGTGATGAAGCAATTAACTGTCACAGACTGAGCCAGAAACAAATTCACTAAGGGAATAAATTCTCTGTTTTTTCTCCTTACAAAAAGCCCTTTTACATCTTGCTATGTAAAATCTGTCCTGTTGTGTTGGGAGGGAAGGAAACTTGGACTAGTGCCATCTCTTTGTTTTCTTTTTCTTCCAGAAAAGCTTGCTGGCTAGCAACGGTGCTTTTTTGGGGTTAGTTTTGGACCTTTTTTTTTAATGCCATGTTTTATTTAGCCTGCTTTTGCCCTCCAACTGAGGATAAATTTGGCTAATGCTAATACTATATCAAAAGCCATCGGAGAGAGCGCTCTCTCCTTTTTCCACTCCGTATGTTTGTGCAGAGAAACCTCCACAGTATTAAGGTATCTGACATGCTGTCAGACAAACAGTACTTTCAGGGAACAAGGAGTATTAAGGCCATACTCAGTTTTTGTGATGACATGTAAAGGCTGCCTGTTGCACACAGAGAATTTGTCAAAGTAGGACAGAGATCCCTTGAATGGCCAGAGGCAACACCTTCTGGAAATCACTCTAGTGTTTTCTGAGCAGGAGGCTCTGTAGCACCTCACCATCTGGCAGGAAATATGTGGTGCTGATGGCAGCATGTGTGTGCAGGAGGTGACCACGTTGAATATGACACAGTGACTAGGAGAAGTCCCTATGTTAAACTGATGCCAAGGAAAGATACATAAGCATTGGTATTTGGGTGACCTGCTCCTTTCTCACAACAAAATAAGCTTACCAACATTCTATCTACCCGTGGGTATGGAATTTAACACGAGGCTAACCTTTCTCTTCCTAGGAATGGGTTCATCGAAGAGAAGGTTGCTTGTTTCACCTTCATCAATACCATCATCTGGCTGGGAAGGTGTCCGAAAAGCTTTGAAGCTATCAGCTGACAGAGGTGGAGATGGGGTGGATGGGTTGGATTGGTCACTGGGAGCATTCCAGCTCCAGTATCCACTGCTGCTGGTACTAGAAGGCACAAATCCTCCTTCTTTCCAAGACCCATTCAGGGATTCTGTCAAGAACAACACAAGCTATTATTACAACAGTATCATCATGACAGGGCTAAGGAGCTCTTTTTTCTAAGGTTTAGATGCCATGTTGGTAATTAACTGCACATTCAATAAAGGAAGGTGAAAGCACTGGATGTAGCAAGGACAACCATATCTAACTCACTGCACACAAATCACATATTCCACACCTGATTTTTATTTTATTTAAAACAAACATACAAACAAACAAACAAAAGCAGCAAAGTATTTTTCTAAAAAGAATGTTGCATTTGAAAAGATAACCTGTTCTGAAGCATAAACAGCAATAAACCGTCATATATTGCACGCATGATTTAAGGACAACACTTAAATTGACCTTTAAAGGTCCCTGCAAACCCAAACTATTCTATGGTTCTAAATATATCCTCAACGTCCAATAGGAGCACGTGACTGATGCGGCACCAAAGCAAGCTCCAAGCCACCGTATGGCTAACAGGAGATCCCCTGGGAAGGGGACATACACTTTGAGCCTCAGAACACTAAGCATATCCACAAAAACATGTCCATCTTCCCAGCAGTAAAACACCAAAGAAAACCATAGTTACATTCTGTGTTCTTATAATCTCTCAATACACACGCCTCTGCGTAATCAGAATCTCCACATGAGATGGTATGTATCCCTTGGGACATACAGGTGTACAGGCATCTGGTTTCAGAAGCAGAACACACAGACACTGGATCACCTCCACACCTACTCACTGGAGCAACTGCCTCCTCAGAGCCGCAGTTCCCCTGACATTACATGGTAAGAAGGCACCCGAACTAACAGCTTACACTCTGCAGCACCATGGGTGCGAGTAACAGCACTGCCTGTGCAGCCTGAGGCACAGCTTGAACCAGGCTTCACATGCAGGGTTCCTCAGGCATTCGATGCCAGCATGTCACTCTCACCAGTTCTTGAAGGGCTCCTGGCAGCAGAGGAGTATATAGGTCATCAGCCCAGAGAAGGCATGGCCTGAGCACATCCAGGGTGCAGCCACAGGCGGCTCTGCCAGAACCTCAAGTTCTCACAGGGCTCGGGCAAATGCGCAGGCACGTTTAGGTGTGGCTTCTCCTTAGCTCAGGCATTGGAAGCTTTTCCCAATGACACTGGAGGTGCCTGAGTATTGTGCAATACTTGACTTTGTGGAGCAGCAAGCAAATAACATCTTATCTGTTCATGAAACAATATTTAAGTGTGAGACAAGTCCTTTCAAGCCAGTGCCTTTCTTTAAAAGATCTGCAGAAGTCACTCCTGCATTCCTTCTCAATTTCTTACAGATAAATTTAACTAACGATATTGGCAAGAAAGTGAGCTATCAAAAGCTTATTCCCAAACCAATGAATTTTTGCTTTTTTTTCTCCTAATTCAGTTGGTTTTGGAGAAAATCCTCAATGACTAACATCAGCTGCTCAAAAAACCAGAACGCACTGCCCCCTTGAGTAGGCAGCAGTACTGATTTACTGATCAGGACCACACAGCATAAATGGAATTGATCCTCCCCCTCCACCCTGCCCAGTTCCTCTTTGGAAATGACATACATACACATTTCTGGTAGCTCGTAAGTTAACATATGAAAATCTCATGTTTTGTCTCATGATTACAACCTTCATGTGACTGTAATGAAGGTGGGTTTTGTTTCTTTTAAATATTTGGTATTTCAGTCTTGTGTCAAAGCCAAAAAATACATCTGGTATCAACCTGTGACCTTAGCATAGCTCATATCTTCAGAAAAACAAACACTCTTTCAACTACTACCTTCTGACACAGTTATCGCGGCACCTTGTATTCTCAGTGTTTACAGCTTCTTTGCACCTTGTTGAGAAAAAGATGCAAATCTAGAACATTTTTAAAGTAGCATGGAAAAGACTGAATGAGGTTGACAACAGGAAAAAGCCAAACATTGGTTCTCATTCATACTAACAAATCTGTCAATGTAAAGAAATTTAATATATAAATAAATGCAACTTACTCTTATTTTGGGGCTCTTTTCACATTGCTGGAGTTGCGTGAAAGAGAACCAGACCAAATATTATTCAGCTGCAGAGAGACAAGGGCCAAACTCTGATCCAGTTTACATGGGTGATCATTTCCAGGAATTCCAGCATGGATCTGACTTTAATATTATTGCTATTGTTATTTTTTTTTTACTTCTAAGCAAAATTCCATTTGTTTTAACAAATGGTCCTTTAATTATACTGCTACTTATTTCCCTTTTTTGGAAAAGCGTGTAGAAAAAACTAATCACTAATATATTTGTTGCTTGTATTACTAGGATCAGAGCCTAGCCTTGCAACACTAAATAAGTTTTAAATTATCAAGACTTTACACTTCCATTCAAGTCTTTAGTAAAACTTAACTAAGGCAAAACTAAGATATTCAGGGAGAAGGTGCCCAAAACTAGCTTCAAAAACTTGTGACTACTGAAAACACGTGAATTACTTTTTCAGGCTAGTCTTCCCAGATTTTGGGAAACAAGCAGACAAGCTATATGAAGAAATATCAAAGAGCACTCAGACTATGGTAAGAAATATCAAAGGCAGCTAAACAGCCATCATTTGCCTATTAGCAATTCAAAAGGGCTTGTTTGGAAGATCTTTCCAAACAGCTGCAGCTAATGTGCACTGCTGCTCCTGACCAGTCTAAGGTGGCAGATATTGCTTCACCTGCAGTAGAGCAGCTCCCCAAGACAGGATGCAGCAGGGGACACGTCTGTGCCTTGGCCACACCAAATCCCTGCCTGCCACATCAAGCACAGATCCATCTTCAGCTGTGGTTTTGTCTATGAGCTGAGCAGCTGGAGAGCAGGTGTGCTTTTACCCTTCTGCTGACCTTTCCCAGGGGCTGGCAACATCCTGTCCTGAGGCTGAGTCACCAGGGATGTCAATGCCTGAGGTTTCCCAGGGCTCCTCAGAGCACTGGCACTCCAATAAACACTTTTGCCTTTCAACGCTGGAAAGCACATGAACAAAGGCCATGGGTGTTCATGGCCAGAATTCCAACTAAAGCCTTATTGTGGCTTTAGGTAAAATCTGATCTCATTTCCATGGAGTGGATGACAAGAACAACTGCTATCATGTTTCCTGGATGTGGCACTCAGGACATGGTTTAGAGGTGAACATGGTGGTGGTGCCAGGCTGATAGTTGAACTTTGTGATCTTAGAGGTCTTTCCCAATCCTAACCATTCTACAATTCTAGGACTTTGCAAATGCAAACAAACTCTTTGAAAAATTGTTTCAGTGAGGTCAAGAGACTTTTTGAAGTGCTCATATCCCATTTATGGAATGACCATCTCCCATTTCATAAACGAGAGCTGCTCTATAGTTAAAGAAAACATTTCTTTTCATATCTGCCCATGCTGCACCAAGGACACAGTATGATCCCCAACATACCAGAAGACAGCCACTCAGCATTTGTACTCCACCACGGCCACACTCCTGGAAATAAGCTGCCCAATAAAGGGCCCTGGCACCCCTTCCCACAGCCCCTGGCTCCAAAGGCTTACCATTGGGTCGGACAGGAGGGCTGCGGACCAAAGGGCTGGTGGATAAACTGGTGAGTACCATGGCTGCTGTTACTTTATCCATGTCCAGTTCTTCTGAAGATTTCCTGAAACACAGTGAGTGGGAGGCAGGAAACACATCAACAAATATTTAACGTTTTTTAGTGTGGATTTGTTTTTTGTTTTTTTCTAATACCAGTACAAATCCTAAGCCAGCTCAGCACAGTAACAAAAGCAAGCTGCTGCACAGAGTTCTCCAAGCATTGGTCTTCTGGCAACCTGAGCACATCAAGAGGCTTCTATAAGCAAACTAACTCCGTGTAAATAAGAAAAGAAGTGGGAAAAGAGACTACATCTTTGTATAAAATTTTCAGCATGCTGTGACTCTCTATAACTTTAACTTTGTTCCTTTTTAATTTTTCAGGATTTCAGCTATTCATATTCTTAGAGCTAAGTGTGCTCTTAAGCTGGTTTTCTTGGACTAACACATGCAGATGCAAAATTGGGTGAGATTACTAGCAACAATAACACCGTACATTACTCTCTGTAGGGAAAAGAAAAACCACGAACTGGAACTAAGGGATGTGTGTTTGTTGCTTCTGCTTAACACTATTAACATTCCTATACTCTCTCCAAAAGTCTGATCCTAAATTTTTCTTGGTCAGATTAAAAACCAAATATTTAAATTAACTAGGAAACTGGCATAAAAATGGTGCAGGAGGAGTAGGAGGGAAGGGGAGAGAAAGGGAGAGAGGGAGAGGGAAAGGGAGAGGGAGGTTGTTTTGCAGGTGTGATGGGTGCCTGAACTAGCATGATGGCACAGGGGCCCACTGCTGCCTCAGCCTGGTCTTGCTGGGAACCTGTGTAATTCAGAGGAGAGGACATGGAGAAGGGGTAATAATGGAAAGGAGAGAGGCCAGCTTTCCAGGGAAAGGAAGAGAAGATTTGGACAATGGCAAATGCCACAAGGAACCAGGATTCAGTGATCTCTTGTTCAGGGAGTCATGGAGTTTTATTTAGGCCATGGAGGAAATTTTTTTTTGTCAGTAAAAATTATACTCTGTCTTTTTAACTCAACAGTAACTCTTTCACAATGTGAAATTTTTGAGAAGTCAATGCACCAAAATAAAACTACCAAACCCACTATATTCAGCAGACTTCAGCTTTCCATTCTTGTGGGTTGGAAATCCTTGTGGGATTTCCACCTTGTGGGTGGAATCAAAGCAGATCATTTTTTGAAAACGTTTGCTTTTCAAACATATGACTGATCATCCAAAAATCATCTTCTCAATTCCTAGAGATCAAGTTAATTTAATTCTTACAAAAGGACACTTCCTCTCCCCAGTCCCCTTTTCCTGTATTCTGCTTTCTGGTCTTTCTTGGATGTATCTCTCTGCCTTGCCAGGAGCTCTACTGAACAGATCAGGTTGAGTCTAATTTAAAGCCCAAGATAAGAAGTGGTCAGATACCTGCTGTTTCCCATCAGCTGTTGTTCAGTAAGTCACCAAGAGGAACAGGATGTGCTGCGTGCACTCCCTTTTCTGGAATCCTATCTCACCCATCAGGTGGAAGGTTCATTAACTGGAAAGTATACTACAGTCAAAGGCTCTTGGTATTTTAGTGAGCAAACCTTGAACTTGCCCATGGAATGGTTCACAGCTGCTTTCTGGCTGATGCAAGGACCCACACATGCTGATGAACACTTTCCCACACCACACAGCAGCTTAACTCTCACAACTTTTTGCAACACGTCAGTGCCTGGAACTGAAACACTGATGATGGTTCCTGCTGTGTTCTGATTATACCAGTAGAAATACTTCTTTCCTCCAGCCAAGGCTTCTGCAAAGAGCACAGCAGCCATATGGTCATCATCAAGCACTGGAAAGGTCTTGGATATCTGCTATAATCAGATGAATCCTGAATCTGTCACCCATTAGCTCCTCATGCCTGCAGAAGTGTGTTTCACTCAGAATACCAAATTCCTCTGGGCTCAGAAGATCCTTCCTCGGAGTTAACATGGAGATGCTAGACTTTCTTAAGACCAACACTGCCAGATGATTTTCCAATTACCTAATATCCCGGTATGAAAATCTGTTAATGAAAATAGTTTCTGAGAAGGCTTCACCTGCTCTGTAGCCCGCTCTTGCCAGACTACACCAACGGTCCTTGTGACTATCCAGTTGTGAATAAACCACTATTATCTGCATTTCTGCAACATATGAGGACAAAATGAGCAAAAATTCCTGATAAGATGGAGAAGCTGATCTCTAGTGTTTGCAACCAGCCTTCCAATAACCAGCCTTCTTCTGTGTGTGGCAACAGGATTAACACATTGCCATCCAGCCCCTGCAGAACTGCAAAATCACACTACATGAGCTGTTTCAAGTGTTTGCCAATTTGGTGTCAAGATGTCAGAGTACAGACTCAGAGCTACTCCCAAAGTTTCCCTAAGCAGTTTCTTCTAGTTCTGATTTTTCTCTCCCCTCTACAATGATAAGCACTACTGTTCTAAAAATCTAACCCTTGCTCCAAATAATTTTACAATGTCCCAAATTTGTCAGCATTGGCATCTGTGCCGAAGGTGAAAGCTTTCAAAAGCAGGCAAAGAATAGGAATAATCATGAGAATCCTTGCCATTTCCAGCCATGCTAAACCACACTCTTGCAATTACTGGAACCGTTTTTTCTTCCTGATATAATTCAACAGGCTAACAGCCCAAATAAAACAAAGTTTGGACTTTTTCTCTGCCCATTTTGAGTGACAGTAATTTTTACTATCTACTGCTCCTCAACTGCATCCAGCAAACAAGAACACTCTGCTCATACTTCCCAGAGGAATTTAACCAGCTACAAGTGCTGGCTTATGTGACTCTGTTCCATTTTTACAGTTTGGCTCATAAATGTAAACACACATATTTCATATATCACTCAGCCAGTACTGCAGAAGCAGCAGCAGCAGCCTTTGAGATACAGGCAAGGCATAAAACTGAAGACAGCAACCACTTAAGCCATCTGCATTTAGTCAGCATCACATGTGAGTTGATGCCTTAAGACTGAGTGCCTCAGTACTTTCCAGCTTTCTCTGCTGGAAAGCTGAACCTGCACACAGCTGTTCAACACTATTTGGACTCAGAGAGGAGAATAACTTGTTTGTTATGCATCAATTGTTCCCAAAAATTTATCCCACCATTGCTAAGGCGATTTTCTGTGGACTGAAATCATAAGCCCTGATGTTACTGTTACCAGGTGTAATGAAATTTAAACCAGTTGTAAGATCATCTACTACATCAACTATGAAGATTTCTTTTTTCTCTAACCTCACATCCCAGTCTACAAATGCCACCTCCCAACTTCTGGATGGACGTATTTGTGTCAGCCCAGGCTGCATATGAGAACCAAGAAGTTTTGGATCCTCTCTTTCCAAGTGTTTGTAAATCCAAAGACATGAAACAGCCAGCCAGCCTGGCAATTAAAAGTGTCCTTTTCTTTACCAGTCAAGGCTCATCAGACTTGGTTACTACATTTACTTCTGATCAATCATTTCCTTGATTTTGCAGATGAATTTATTGCTTTTTTGATAATAATTTATCAGTGTTAACCAACCAGTCAAAGCCCTATAGAAGGAAAGGCAGGGTTTAAGCTCCAATAAATGAGAAAAAGAGGGTCCAAGACAAGTCCAAGGCCAGGCAAATGTTCCAAATCAATGCAATGACCAATCTCCTACTGTCCCATTTCTTCTGCAAGCTCCTGGCCACTGTTACCTTCAAACTCTCTACCAAGTATTATTCCCATCTGGACACATCTATACGACTGTTCTATTCTTCTTCTATTTTTTAGGACTTGCTCTCAAATAAATCTTTAAAAATACAAATTTTATTATAGTTTTTAAGTCTTTAGACTACTCTTTATTACTTGACTGGCTTAGATTAAAAAGGATGCAGTCCTTCCTCTTGGAAAGACTGCATTTTAAGTCAGTACTTTACCCAGGCATATTTTAAGGGTATTGGAGAATATTCTTAGAGCAGAGAAAGTGGTAGTGGTAGCAAGTGCTGTTGATAAAATTGACCTTATTGAAGAGCACAACCAAGTTTACTTGAAGGAAAAAAAAAAAATCATTTTCCCTTGACACAACTGCAAAGCTTTCAGTTAGTTCCCAGAGCAGAAACCTCTGACCCCAGTCCAGCAATGCTGAACCCATGGCACTGCTTCGCTGTGCTGCAAGGGCTCTCACACACTCCAGAGCTGCCCCAGCACAGCCTGAGTGTGGGCCAGGTAGAGCTTCCTCACCAGGGCTCTACTCCCATTGAAAGACGAGAGGAACAGCAGCATCCTGCAGCTGGCAGGACCAGGCTGCAAGGGGAAGAAACTGCAGCACCAGGAGAAGAGCCCCGGGAAGGGGAAACGGATTGGTAAGTGCAATTACTTCAAGTGGATATTGGCTACAAAAGTTGATGGTCACAGAACCAAGCTTCTTCTCCAGAATCACATATCCCTGCTTTCCAGCATTGTTGAGCCTGCCTTTCCTTATCCTACTTTATAAACAATAACCACCTGAAGCCTATAGGCCCTAAACATTCAGATTTACTAAAAGGCTTACATTTTCCTTTGTTTTAGAGGAGTCATGTGCTTATCTGTTTCTTACTGCCATCCTCACCAGAGGGACACAATAAAAAAAATGAATTAACTAGGATTGATAAGAAGAGAAGCAGTCACGCACAAAAATGCTGTTATTCCATGTTAACTGTCTACTGTCCTCCACACAAAATTCAGCTTATGATAGTGGCTCACAAAACATCTGGACCTTTTGTAAGAAGTACCATATAAATATGTGTGCATTAATAAGCTATAACTGGGACAAAATGACACTACATTTAAATTGCTCTCTCCCTCCCATACTGACATGTGCTAAATTCTCATAAAGAGACCTCTGAAACCTGAGGCTGATCATTTGACTACAGCCACATCACATTGATAATGTCACACTGAGCACTGCATCAACACTGATAAACATGTTGTTAGAAGCTTTCAACACCAAAAAAAAGATTAATCATAAAATGAATCATTGTAATCAGTGTACTAGTAGTAACAGAAGGACTTCTGAAGTAAAAATCCTGAATTATATTTTGCAGGTAAAATAAAAATATTTTAGTTTTATTCAATTCACCATTAAAGGCAAAAACAACATCCTAACAAAGAACTAGAAAGAAAATCCATGTACATGGCTGTGACTCCATGTATCTAAAGCACTACAACCACTCTTCTATAATAAGTAAAGATCTACATCATGCTACAAAATATTCTTAGTCCATACAATACTTTGCATTTGCCATAATACTTGATTACCATCTACAAACTCAAAATACTGAGAGTACAGAAAAATTATCTTGCGTCTTGTTCTTGTGTGTGGTTGCTAATTATAGAGATTAAAAATCACTCACTTGGCAAACACAAAACCAAAAATTACAGGGAGAATGACCCATACAAATAGTCCAAGGTCTTCAGCATTCTTTAAAAAAAAAGTAAAAGCCGTAACTTTCACAATAAAGCAAAAAGCAAAGTGAAATCTTTCCAAATATTGCATTAAATCAGCATAGTACTAGAATGATATATCTCAGAACGTTGAGAACACTGCTATTTACACATTTAAAAAGAGAACTGGTGTTTGATATTTAAAAGAGAGATACAATAATAATGCAGTAATTAGAAGTTAGGAATTTCTGCCTTTGCTCATTGTGGTCAAACATAAAATCAACGTTTTCCATGCTAACTTTATATTTGCAGACTAATTCACATGCAAAATGAAGGGTCTTTCTTTGCTTTTGCTGTCCTTGTTATACACAAGCAATTTTTTTTATACTGACAGTGACTAGAATTAATTAAGATGAAAATACAAATATAGGAACTTTTTCTTCTAAAAAAACATATACACCTGAACTTCTCAAAGGAAAAAAGAAAAATGCATCAAAGTTCTCCATCTCCTCCTGACCAAACTAACGGATTTTGTGGTTCAGTTATTCAAAGGGTCTTTAGAAGTCTGGCTGGTGTTTTAGAGCCTGAGAGCACTTGACAGAGTCCTCAGTAACTGAGACACTGACTTTCTGTTTGCACTGTAATGGCTTAAAGACAATAAAAAGTCTGCACATCAGTCCTAAGAGATGGGAGGCATTCACAGAGTGGTTTTCAACATCCTGGAATAGAAAATACAGTTTTACAGAGCTGAAGAGAAAGTGGTGTGTAACACAGGCAGATTTCTAAAAGTCTTTTTATTTCAACCTGTATCTAGCACTGCTCCACAAAGAATGGACCTGTTTTTACAAACACATATTTCTCTATTATCTCTATTTTCTCTAAAACCACTAAAAGTTGACAGAAGAGAATCTATTCATTTTTACCATCATTCTGTATATGCAGATATCCAAGAAATTGCAGTATTTGGTTCCAAAGGTTGGCTGATGTACTCTCCCACACACAGGGCTCTCCCTTGTCTCTCCTCTGCTGCTCCAGCCACGTCCTCAAGCTAGATGGCTTCCCAAGCCAGGTGTGTCCCCAGGAGCACCTGAAGCACCCTTTCCCAGTGCCCTCTCTTCCCTGTGGAGGTTCAATCCAGTGATGATACCCTGGGGGCTATGGAGGCTACCACCACACCAGGCCCCTCCAGGAGTGCTGGCAAAGCTGCGCCAGCAATAAAAAGGATGTCAAATTTACTGTGATTTCTGTTGTCTGATGTAAACACATCCCATGGACACACTCTGCCCCTGCTGCCCCCCCTGCCACCCTCCTGCTCCCCTAGTGGCAGGAATAGCTGTTTTGCCCCCTAAGGCTCCCCAGAAAAATTCGCTTAAGTTTTGCAGAACAGATGGAAAATGCCTTTTTCATAGAAACCTTTTTATTACTGCTTTTTGAGGAACTTGTCTGACTTCCTTAAAGATAACTGAAATTTCAAACCTATCCATATGGAAACAGGATTGAACTCTAGATCTTGCTATCTGATTTACAAAATATGGGATACCGCGTGCTGTGAGTGGGGCAGGAGAGGATGGGTAGTAAAACACTGCTCTCATTATTGGCTGGTGATAACATCTCCAGTTTTAAATGCTCTGTATAAACGGGAACAGTGAGGCAAGCCAAATTCCACACTGGGAGATAAGCTGCAGTTTACAGGAACAATTTATTCTATATATTGGAAAAATTGATCCAATGAATAATTTTTACTTTTCAGAACAGCTGCAACCTATCAGGAAGGCTTATCTGGTGAAGAGCCCTTGGGGCAATGACTAAAGCTGAAGTAGGAGTATGACAGAGAAATTGTCTGCTTCAAAACAGAGCAATCAAATAAAGGGTAATCTCTTGACAGATTATGAGTGCAAAGCAAAAATTAAATTAAGAAAGGAATAACAGAACCCTGCAGAAAATGGTTATCCCTTATGGTCATCCACAAATCTTGAGGATTTTTGGGGAAGATTTTCTGTTCCATTTTTTCTACTTTAAAGGCCACTTACTGATGCAACAAATAATTCTGTCTGCACACCAACTCTCAATAGTGCCCTGAAGCAATAGACCAGTTATTCCAAATTTTATCCAAAATATTCATGTTCCATCCCTTTCCCGCCTTTGCCTTATGCTACTGTTCTAGCTTGTTCACAGGTACATCCCCACTCATAAATGAGATCACTTTGACAGGGTACTGTTTACAGAAAGAAAACTTCACACTTCTGATGCTTTCCTTAGGGAAAGGGGCTGGACCACTTGCTCAATGCAATACAAATTACCACGCTGAACATGAAAAAAGATGGAGAAGTAACAAAAAAGAAAGTCCATAAATCTTCCTTAATTTTTGAGAAGAACGATTAGCTGAAGATATCCTTAGAGCAGATGCTACAGGATGTCTTTCCAAAGTAAGAGAAAATGCAAGGTCAAAAATGTTTTGCTTTTCCTTCTTTCCCCCATACCAATTGCAAACAGCATGATTTCCACACTGTATGAATGTCTAATATTCCCAAAATATGTTTTATAATATTACTGCATATATACAGTCCTAATGCACATACATGGTAATTTGTTTAGCACAATTTGTCACTAAGAAGTTGCGGTAAGTCAAGTTTAAAGTAATATTTAACTTTTTTTCTGCCACACATTAATTTTTCCTAATAAAATATACATTGATGAAACATTTGAAAAAATCTGCAAGTCCTCATCTCACCAAATCAAAGCACCACAGGCATGTTTGTTCTGTTGCTACATACATCTACTAATGTGAACAAGATGGCAAAGCACTTTGCTGAAATAAGTCAGTCTCAAATATGACCCAAGGGTCAGTTTCTCTTTATTTTTAATAGTTACATGTCATTCTTTCTACACTTTCCAATTATTTGGAAATTATTATTTTTTTTCAAGCAAGAAGCAAAGAGGATTGTAAATAAAAAGCCACTGACTCTGGACAATGTTGGCCAGAGCTGCCAGCACTGCTGAAAGAGATCTGAAGACTCCAGGGAAGAAACACCTCTGAGAGGATCCTCTGCTTCCTGCCAAAGTGAGATTGTATATCCCAAAAAGTGGAACCATTAAGCTGTTGTTTCTATGGCATGCACAAGCCAAAAGGTCATGGCGCTGTAAACTGTCTTCCAGGGGTTTCTTTGCTATTGCAGCCATTCAGGAGACATGTGCTAGAGTTCACCTCACAACTGGCTGGATTTCTGTCCTTCTCCATCCATTAGAAACCTGCTTCAGAACAGGGAAGGCTGAGTTAGCTCATCTTGCCCTCTCCAGTCCTGACTTCCCTTCATCTCCTGTCCCTGGACCAGTTCTGCAGGGCTATACAGACTACAGTACCTGTGATAGCTAATTCAAAGCTATTTTGTCTATGCACATATTCAAAGAGAGCATCCAGGTACCTCTCAGAGAACCTCTCAGATGGGTTCTCTTTCCATTTCCCTGATCATCCTACAAGTCTGTGCTCATCTCTTGTAATAAAGAGTACATCCATCACGAGCAAAGCTGCTCCAAGTGTTGTTAAGACGGTTGTGTAAACATCTTCTACAAGAACACTGATATTTATCTCTCTGTTCCTGTTGATATCTATGATTTGACTCAAAAGGATAGCACAGTAAGGAACAGTAGAACCCCACTGCTGTTCTCTTCATTGCTTGCTTACAACTAATGAAGTTAGAATTATTTGGTGCTAATGAACTTTTTTGTTTTGAACAGGTGATGAAAATATTTCCTTCTAAATACAGTAACATACACAACTGACATTTATCTTTACATCCAGAATAATTACAGGCCAGATTTTAATGCTTTTCCTTTCGTGGTTTTAATTTTCCCAGGAAAGATCATTATTGTCATAGTAGCACTTCCAGATACTTTACAGATAAAGCAGTAGGATGTACGGTACAAATACCAGTAACACACAAACTCTCATACTTTATATGTAGGACTCTACAGACCACTTGGTCCAGTAATCTGCAGCCAGCAGAGACTGTGTCAAAGGAAGATGCAATAGGGACATTCCCACAACTGATGGATCATCCTATCCCATAATCTACAAATTTCCTTACACTCTGTGACCAGATTAAAAAAGCACAAAAAAACCCATTCTAGATACTTCAATATGTCTGCTATCAGCTATGGCTCTTCTTTTATCAGCTATACTCTTCTCTTCCTCATTTTCTCCCTCCTCTGTACATTGTCCTCATGTCTGGGCTTCAGTCAGGTTCCAGGGCAGGGATCAGAGAAATCTAGTTACATTATTCAAAGAGACAGATACTACCTTGTAGTCGGTTTGATTTAGTTACTTCTGCGACTGTTCTGTTGTTTTCAAGCTACCAGACATGGAGAGAAGAAGCTCCAAGCTCATCATTACTTTATTTGCTATGACATCACCTCCTATCAACTTACTTTTTGATATGAGCATATCCAGGAACTTCATTTCTTTACATCAAGCTCCTTCCATGGTTATCAAGCCACAGTTCAGGATGCACCCCAAAGCTGAGATGTGAAGGTGTTTCAGAATGCAAATGTCTCAGTCAGCCAGAGATCTGATTGATGTACTTTATAGCAACCCACAGCTCCTCCGAATTACACATGAGAAATACAAGGTGAAGCCCCCCAGGCTATTCCAGTGTCAAGAAACTGCCTTCATCAATTTTATGCCATGATGACTCAAAGGACAAGCTGATGTTCTAACAACACACTGGCAATGTGTTGAAGAGCTAAAGAAGGCCTGAGTCCTTCTGTTTTAGGAAAGAAAGTGTTAGATTACAAACTGAAATAGATATCACCACATTAAAAATCCACTGTGCAGTAAGCATCACCATCTTGAACACACTCTATACCACATAAACTTGTTTTGGGTGACACATACCTTACCACTAGGTCTTTCAGATTTTTCAGAGAGGTTGCTTTTTAAAAAAAAAAAAATCTTACAATTACAGATCAGAGGTTTCTGTTGTTTCCTTAGCACCTGAAATTTCAACAGGACATTCTGAACTGTGAAGTATTGCCACCAGATAATCTTCAGGCCTAACCAACAGTGTTTTTAACAAGGGCATTTGACTTTGAAACAATTAGTGCACCATCTCTTCACTGAACCATCTCTTATAAAGAAGAAATACATCAAATCAAACATCCATCTTTCTTCTTGATTTTTAAGCAACTTTTCAAACCTTTCAAAGGTCCAAAACAATTTGATTTCTCCTAAAGGAGCCAAATACAACCTCGTAGATAGCCATCTCCTCATCCCATGACTTAAACTTTTGCTGAACCGATTAAGAACTAAAGATACGTTAAAAAATATGGATATGAAAACAGACACTACAAAACAACAAGATTTAAGTACATGAATGGAGAGTAAGGAAATGCCACTGAAGCTTCTGGGCAGAGTAGGACCTATCAGACACGAACTAAAGGTGCCTGACACTACACATCCATGTTAAAGCATCACTAAGGTTGCCAGCTTTCTGTGGCTGAGCAAGCCACCTGCACAGCTGGTGTGTGGAGGAGTCGGGGCTCTTGAAGTGCAGTCCCCTGCATGTACAGTGTACAGCACGTGCATGTGACTGCCAAAGAAATCCCAGGCAGGAATAACTGCACCAAAATTTATGTATTTACATACAGCAGAGTAATATCAACAAGAAAATGAGACAGTATGGACCATCTAGACTACCTATTCTAGACAGCAGCCAGTGTTCACTGATAGCAAGTATTAGAGTCCATGACCATATATATTTTTTCACCACTCAACACTAATTACTGCACTGAAGATGCTCCTCCTTAACAACCCCACTGAAGATGAGTTTAAAATAATCTCATGGAGAAAGCCCCTCCTTAATCTGTAAAAAATTAAAATCATTTCTGTATTTTCCAGCTCAGGATGTTCTCTTAGGGTACAATTTTCTAACTGATGGATGTTTGAAAGTAGCAGTGGTGGCAGATTTAGTCACTATTTTTTTCATTCATGTAGTATTGTTAAGTGTCCAGCATCCCAAATAATGAGAGTTAAAAACCCCAACACTAGACCTAGAGCTTTGCTTTTAAACAATACCATGGGAACGAGTTCCAGTGTGAAAAAGGCTATCTCACACATACATCTGGTGATGGATGTTGCAGCTGGGAATGAACATTCTTGCTGCAATAGCATGAACTGAAAACGTTTGTCATGGCAGGAAAAACAGTACCACACAAACCACTACTTTGCATTACACTGCACTAAGGCCATCAAGCAAGATGTCACAGTTCACTTAAACTATGTGACATTATACTATCTACATCAGACCTTCAGACCTACCTTAAATTAAATAAGCATTTCACTTTTTACCCCACCACCATTTAAAGTAGATTTATTCACATAAACAGTTCTAGCACCCAAAAACCAGTAGTATGAGTGCTGTTTCATGACAATTATGGACACACACTGGTCTCTCTTTAAAGCTACTGGAAGTCACTTAGTCCTTCATGAAATTTCTTATCTCTGGTTTCTCATCTTTGATTCCCTTCTTTGAGGAAAGTGAAAACATTGCCCTTTCTAGACAGAGATGTCAATGACAAAATAAACCAAACCAACCAACAAACCAACCAACCAAAAGTTTATCATAGAATGGACTAGGAAGGAACCCTAAAGATCATCTAGTTCCAGTGCCTTTGCCATGGGGCATCTTTCACTAGACCAGGCTGCTCAGAGCTATGTTGGTTATGTTTTTAAAACACATGTAACGATCCTGGTGGAACAAATTGGACCTGAAGTTAGAATCTGAGACCCTGTAACAATACCAAATCATTAAAAAATAAAGGTTGCATAGTCAAGCAGAGAGTGGAAAATACATAATTTGAGAGCAGAGGAAGGTTGATATTCAATAAACCTTCAATACACAAAACACCTTCCAAAGTGGTAGAGGATGCAGAAAAAGCTGGAGGCAGCAATTACCATATATGGTTCTACTGGGATAGTAGGACATTAGGGCGAAACTAGTCTGTAAATTATTGCCTTCCCTGTCATTTGTTTCCAAGCAGTTTACCTATGATCTTTAATACCGTTATAGGAAATAACCAAAATACATATTTGCATTTAGAGTGAAATAAAGGCAGAGCTTCATAAACAATCTGGAGATACAAAAATAAATATGGATTAAGAAGTCCTATGAAACTTTATTTTGATAAAGCATTGTAAGTATACAAGATGGTCAATTTAGATGGAATGAAACTGAAGGGAGGTATCAGGAATATTTATAAGTACTCCAGATCTAAATGTTTTTCAAAGACGCTTTTAACATTAAACATTCATTGTGCTATAAAATATGTTTGCTTTATGAGTCCAGGGTTTTCTGTTGTGTTTTTGTTTGCTTTTTAATTACTTGAATGCTTTGTATTGAAAATAATGAAACCACTGACATAATATGTGGTATCTGAAGAATGCATCTGGCTTAACTCTGCCGTCATCTTTAGTGTTCTTGTTCTGAATTCAACCTTTTTTTCATTATAAGAAACTACCAAAAACTGTGGCCTGCAGATATCAAAGGGAAATTGAGAATACACCACCCAGCCTCTGGCTTGTTCCCCAGTTTGTTCTGCTAGACAGAAACACTTCCTTGGCAACGTATGTATTTGTGTTAGAAGCTGTTTATAAAGCCACAATACAGCAATGCTGTGCAGACTCAGTTGCTGAACACGTTCCTGTAGTTTTCAAATCAGGTAGCAAAATCTGCTCACCACTGCTTTTTTTCATTATTGTTTTTGTCTAGGAAAAAACTGCTCCTACAAATATTACAAGCAATAATTACATGACATAAAACAGTCAGTCATTTATTGGGGTCTGGTATTATGCTCATGTCATCCATTCTCAGACTTCCAAAAAGTTACTCTTGCTGCTGAGAGAAGCACAACAATAATTGTAACAATCACCAAAAGAAATCACACAAAAAATTATCTTCGTTAGCATCTTCATCACTTTCCATTCTGCTCTGTGCAAGCAGTATTCTCTATTAATCTACAGATGCATGTTGTAAAAATCTACCAAAGCCTTACTTAAATCTCCATGTTACAGTTCATACTACAAACCTTATTTCTGTTCCCATCTATCAAATATATTACAGACTTTATTGACAAGAAGGCATCATTTTCCATTATAGAATTAAATTCTCCTCTTGCTCTCAGAACAAGTAGATACTTTCCCAGTATGAGTCAAAGTACAATATTTTCCATCTTTTTTTCTATTTTTATACAATTTGCAATGGTCTAACGGTCTAGTTTCTTTGTCTTCAGATCACAAATGTAGAAGTAGCTAAGCATGTGGAATGTTCCACACTAATGAATTAGAGTATTTATAGTCAGAGAGGCATTGACATTTAAACTTTTAGCTAAAATTATTTAAGGAAGTCTCTCTGCAAACAACAACAGCACCTCTTTCTTCATAACAGAGTCTCAGAGGATCACTGTTATTAGTTTACTCTTAAAATTATACCTGCGAGAAACACAGGCTTGGAAAGCTGGGAGAACAGCAAATGCAGCCACATCCCGCTCTGCACACTGTCAGACTGTCCACAGATACCACAAACTCAAACATGCTCGTCTCTCATCTCAGTCCCTCTGTGATGCTCTGTTCCAGTCTTTCTGCACTACATTTTCTTCCTGACACCAGACTTCCCCTAGTATGTCTGTCTATTCCAACAACCATCAAAGAATTTTAGAGAGAAAAAAACTCCTAAGATTTAATGAAAATTCTATAGTTAAGGTATATAAAGACATTAACAAACGAATAAATCTTTTCCTAGAGATTTAAAGATAAAATGAGAAGCTAGCCTGTAAGCAGCTGGCAGTCAGGTTTTGGTGCCTGCTTAACATCTGCTTTCATCAAGTCCTCTCTGCAGTCCTGGACAGCCATAGCCTTCTCCTCGCTGCTCTCTGAGGAGCCCCCAGTTAGTGTGTTAGCTACTTTGGACAAAAGAGACATGGCCTTCATGGAGAATGAGTTACTTCTTCAGGAGTCACTGAAAGCAGCATTCACCTGACAGCAGATTTTAACACAATACAAACATGAGCACTTCCAAAGGGGATTACATTACCCCCCTGTAGATACACTGTATTTTGTGCAAGCTGGAGCACTGCAGCTATACACTGCCTTTGCAGAACACTACAGCATTCTGAAAATTTACCAGTTTTACTAAAAGAATAAACGATCTTGAGAACATCCATCATTTCTGATTGTTTTTCCCCACAGAAAATGAAGGTGATTGAATTTGTACTTTCTTCACCGCAATCTCAATAGAGATGTAAAAACTGCAAAGCAACTGCAACTCTCCGGTGGAGCTGATAGCAGCCTCATCTCTACCATCACCCTTTGGCTTTTAAAAATAGATAAACCATATTATTTCTCTCTTACTTCCCTTCAACAATCTTTTCTTACACACACACAGTCTTGACTCTTCCCCAACCAAGCACAACTCGGCAGGTCACTAACTCCCCTGGCTAGCCTAAGGTAATTTTTGCCTTATTTAATTTCCAGCACAAAGTCCTCATATAACTTGCCATCAAGGAAAGGATGTAAAAAGAAAACTACTCCTGAATGCCCAGTATGATCTACCCGACTCGAGTCACTATGGAGAAGTGTCTGACAACTTGCCCAGCAAAGGGCTCCTCCCCTGGGCAGTGGGAATTGCTTTCTATCCTTTATGTGGATTTAGTAGGATTTTGCTATTTGCACTGCAGACCTAAGCAGATGAGGAAATTCAGGCCAGCATCTTTCTTTAGAGCATGCTGGGAGTAAGGAAGCCCAAGCGATACCAAGTGTATCTTAGTAGGGTGTTTCCTTTTTTCAAATAAAGATGATGATACTCTTACAGCCCTGATCATTGTGGCTGCAGCTTCAGTAATAGGTCCAACTCATCCCTTGTTCTGCATTGTCACAAAGGTACTGATCTCAGACAGCACACACAGAGCCCTTCCTAAAATATCTGTATGCTTCAGGCATTACTCCATAGAGACAAAACAATTAAAGCTGCTTGACTTGGAACTTTGAGAACCACGAGTCTTGAAACTTAGCCAACTAAAACAGATTAAAACCATAGCTGTGACAGTTTGGCAAAAAAAAAAAAATTGGCATTTCTGTGCTTCAGGGATGACTGCTAACCATGAAGAAATACAAAGCAGAGCCATTGACTACAACAACCGGACATTTTTACTCATGTTGTGACAACACACACGATCAAACTGGGGCAAAATGGGAACAAAAAAAAGAGCACATGTGCATGTGCACAAAAAACTAAGAAAGTACAATGTTATGACTCAAATTTTTTGTTGTTGCTGTTCTGCATTTCATATGCCATCCTCCTGTGTAAAACCTTATAGTCGAATTTTTTTGTTCTCTGATTACATATAAAATAAGATAAAGAATCATACACCCGATGTATATTTGCCCTTCACTTTAAAGGAAAACCTTAAAAATATAAGCACTAACTTATAAAGCCAGAAAAAAAATCATAGTCATGTGTTTATGTCTGTACATGATCCAGAAATGGATTTCCTAACAAAAGATATTCAGATATAAACAGCAATATGCAGAGCATGATAAATTACTTTGAAGCAAGCATCTGTAATAACATAGCCTCCAAAGAACATTTCACAAGAAAAAGTATTATTAAAACAATAACACATGCTTTCAGACTGATTTCTCTTGGTCTCAGTTTGCAACCAGGGACTTGTTTTGAAGATGTGAAGATAAACTCAAGGGCAGATTCAGCTTGTGACGGTTTCTGTCCGCCTGCTCTCCTGCCTGCCCTCCCTGCTCACTGCTGTGCTGAAGGGATGCTCTGTCACAAGGGATACATCAACCAGCTGACCAGCAAGGCTGTTATGCAACGTGTCCATCTGTGGTTCCTCTGCTGGCATTGACTGCTCGCCTCAGGAAAGCCAAGAGTGTCAGCAGCCTTGCTTTGTAAAGACTCTCCTTGTTCTTTAAATAACTCCAAGGATGACGTTTGTGTGACTCCTCGCTGCCATACCTGGCTCATGAAGAGCAGTGCAGGAAGTCCTGGCAGTACAACACCGATTGCATTGCCCCTGGGACTGCAGTACTGGGAACTGGGAAAATCCTGACTTTCCAAAACAGAAACCCAGCAAAAAACCCACAACATTCAACAGAACAGGAGGTGAAAATGCAACAGCTTCATCCTTGAGCATTTTATCTTACCTGACTCTTCATGCAGGCAGATATCTGATGACCAAGCATATTTCTGGCTGAGCTCAGACCCAGCTCAGGAGGAGAAAGAACAAGAGAAAGCTGCTCGCTCCTGCTCCCACTGCTCTGTCAGTGGCCCAAGCATGGCAGCATTGGAATGTGTAAGACTCCCACTGGTTTGAACTGGTCTGGTTTCTGTATTTCTGCCCAGATAATGGAACTGCTGGTAACTGCAAAGATTTGTCCCCAGTTTAGTGGTGTGTAGATAAAACACACTCCTAAGTTACACCTACACTTTAGTCAAAGGTGAATAATTAAAACCCAAAGATTTTCAACTGGATAGTGCTGGGTGCAAACACAGTCAAATCAAAATAAGAAAGAAAAAGCTTTAGCCAACTTCCATAATTCACACCTTCCTTCAGCATACCGCATTCCCAAACAACACACCCAAGAGAAATTTAAGTATCTACCTATTAATGAGAGAAGAGACAACTGTACCATAAAACTACAGCAGATAGACGTTATTTTGGTATCCAGACTCAAAAGGACCATGTCTGAACCATCTTAATCACTTGATGGTGGATGTACTATCAAAAATATTATATTTTCAAAATACTTAATGAAAATCTAAAGCAAAATAGAACTTAATTGCTGCATGTGTGTACACACTCATTCTTCTTCTAAAATAACCAGTGATTTGGGACATACAACTGAGCACAACTTTGTAAGGGCCAGTTTTTCAGTAAAGTCTTAAGGTGAAAACTTCCCCAAAAAAACGTTAAAAAAACAAAACCAAAACGTCATTGCAATCAGTTGTTGCAATCAGACAATGGGATGAATACAGCTGCTTCACGCATCACTCTTAAATCACAGAAGGCAGAAGTAAAGCTGGCTTCACATTTCAGCCTAGAGGGCTGAATTTGAGTTATTCAGGGAAACCCAAATGTCTTGCACAATTCTGCTGTGGCCTTATTGTCGTGGTGAACAGCCAAGATTCCAGATCGATTGAATGCAGTAATCAAAAAAGCAATCACAGCCTTCGTTTTTGACTAATCTCCCAATTTTTTATTCCTCAAGAATAAGCAGTTTCTTTCTCAGTTGATTTTTTTTAAAAAAAATACCATTTTTGAAAGAATCAAAGAAGATTCACTAGAATCAGAGAATATGCAACTTCAGAAGTTGCCTTCACATAAACTTTCAGAAGTAACTTAAGTTTAGAGTAAAATACAGCAAGTAAAGGCTGTATTCTCACTAAATATAACATGGAACTATACTTCTTTAATGTGTGTAAAACGTTCTCTAACACTGCAAAATGTTTGCAAAAGTAATATCCAGTATTTCTGCGTTGTTATGTGTGGGCTGGAGGTTATTACAATATCAGTCAAGAAAAAACAGCATTTGCTTCAAAAACTGGTAGAAAAGAAACTGCTATTAAGAGAGAGACTTTATCTAATGATTTCTGGCAAGGATCTGCATAACGTCTGTTCCCAAAGCTAAATCACAGAGACAAAATCTGTGGGGTCAGTATTTATTTTTGTTAACTTAAGCCTCACTTGAGCTTCAACTTGTATGAACAGAAATCT
This sequence comes from Sturnus vulgaris, assembly GCF_052056855.1. Classification (NCBI taxonomy): domain Eukaryota; kingdom Metazoa; phylum Chordata; class Aves; order Passeriformes; family Sturnidae; genus Sturnus; species Sturnus vulgaris. The sequence goes on from NC_142243.1 coordinate 128,206,212, forward strand.
GTAAAAAACAAACATTTAGAGAAGCTTTTTTGCAGCCAAAATTTTAACTGTACTTTAAATTTCAACTCTGGAGTATCCATTTTCCCAACTTTTTTTTTTTTTTTGTCAAGTTTTTGTGAGATGAAAATCATGCATCTTAGACGATGACACTGCATAGCCACACGTACAGTCCAGAGGATTTCAGAACATTTACTGATTGCATTCTTCACATTAGCCTGGGGGGAGAAATCAGTAGGTGAAATTTTGTTTCAGTAGCCCATAGTCCTCCATATGAAAGAAAAAACAGACATGATAAAAGGGGTATTCTTTTTGGCCCCCATACTTGCACTTAATAAATATTTCATTAAGTTATATGTTGCCTTTTTCTTCTCTTAGTTAGAATGTAGTTTGACAAGAGAAGTTTAACAAGATGAACCTCAGCTTGCTAATATGGAATGGTAATTGATTGCATAATGCTTTTTAGAATTCATTTATAGCGGGAACAAGAATATAGTTATTGGTGGAAAGTGTAAATAAATACCTGCTCCACTCAGAAATCAGCTGACAGCCCTGGTGACCTGCTGCTTGATTTAATTTCCATTAATTTTCCACTGGAGAAACTCCCAGCAGGGAACACAAAAGATTCAATAAGAAGTTCCTACAAATATTTGGCTTCTTTACCCAAGCAATTCTTTTTCCTGTGCTGTTTTTAAGTTAAATATGCTAAAATCAATGTTTCTGCACATGACTGGCTATTCCAAACCTCGCAGAAACAACTAACACACAAGGTACCAGCAGCGTACTGCATGAAATGCTCCAAGAAGTCCCCAAATTAAAATTAAAAAAAAGGTCAGCTAATGAAAACTATGTATTTTCTTCAAGTTGTCATAAATATCAAGGATCTAATCCTGTAAAATTTAGTTTACACCAGGAATTCTACCAAAATTAATCTTCTTTTTTCCCCTCTAAAACAGAACCTCCATCAACCCAGAAAACGCCTGTTTGGCATTTATTATAGGATTAAAATGTATTGGTATTACGACTTAAGCCCTATAAAAGGGAGTTTGATGAATTACTTCAAATTTATTTATTTATTTATCTATTTAGGTAAATTAAATGTGGAATTAAGCAACAGCTGAGTGGATAAATTGCCATGCATTTCTAAACCAGGAGAAAATGCTCCCATTAATTTAAAACACCATTCTGCAAACCGAGTACTAGAAATGGTCATATGCAAATGTGCACGTCAGGTCACTCTGAAACAGTCATTTTCAATATGGGAGCTCCTGAAAGAATAACTAAACAGGAGCACAAATTCAAATACAACTGTACAATAACATTTTTTTTTTTTTTATTTTGTATACACTCACAAACACAGAAGTCAGCTCCAAGTTAGCAAGCCAAGGTTCCCAATTAAGATGTTTGGTGCTGAGAGAAGGCAGTACAACAACACCATTGCTTTCCATTAACATGACAGCTCAGGATTAGGCCCAGGCAAGGGCCACTGGGTATGATGCCAGCAGATGAAGTTCAAACTTGTGTCCCTTATCTTCAGACAAAGCTCTTACAACTGCAGGAATCTGGAAATCTCAGATGCATCTCAGGAAATCAAAACCCAGCCCTGAATTTAAAAACTGCACCCTGCTGAGTTTGTTAATAGATGAAACCAAGTGGTAGTTTCCCTTCTTCCACCTTCAAACCCATCTTCTCCCATTACACCTATAGGCAGCAGTATCTTAAAAAATACAGCAAAACTCAGGAAAAATATTCAGATGGCTTTGGTAACAAATCTAGGACATCCATGCCTGTGTTTAAGCTTTTAAATGTAGTAAAATATTGCCTCCAGCTCGATTATTTTGCTTCCTGGGTACAAAAAGGGTATAGTTGAGAGCACTGATTATTCTCCCTCTCCTGCAAGCCACATGCAATCACACTTGATTTGTAGTTTCCGTATGCTTAACTACTATAATTGAAGGATGCTTTTTAGTCACAGTTCTGACGACAATTTGTATCTTTTATCAAGGCTAGCAGGAAAGCAGCACCACCTCTCCCTCTGCACCCCCCTGCTGAAAGCTCCACATTTTATTCTCGGTGCCTAGAACTGTGGGCTTGTTGGTGAAGCACCCAATGCTGCTCCAGATGTAGCAAAACAGTCCCAACTTTACTTATGGAAAGACAAAAGAGCAAAGGAGTTTGCTCAGCATCAGCTACACCACCACAATCAGCAGGTGCTACCAATTCAGTAGTGAAACCCAGAGCAGATCCCCCTCCTTCATTACTCCTGGAACCAACAGCATCCCCAACAGCATCCCCAACAGCATTTCATAGCAAAATTTACAAAACAGTTAATTCAAATTTACTTCCACAAAATCAAGGTGTGGGCTTGTCTCAAAACTTCTAAATCTGGCTAGCAGCCTTATTTTTGCTTTTGCCTATGAATGCAAAGATTAAGTTCATCCTTGAGCACAGCTGTACAAGACATGCTGTAAAATAGTGGAAACTAAGAAGTGTTTATTGAAGATTATGGTTTTTTTTATAGAGGGACATGCTGGGTTGTTAATGCTGAAGTCTTTTTGAGTTCACCTCTGAGTAAATGTATTTTGGCACTGCTCCCATTCATGGTGTGAAATTAAAAGATTACTATTTCGAAAACACACAAGCTGGCATAGTATACAATTTGTCTGGGGCAGATAAAGCTGACTATAAGGAAGTCAGCACTTAAACTGCAAGTCTATTTGCTTTTCTCCAGACTTTCCTAATGCTCCTGGAGTGGGAGAAGACAGGAAGTTCTCAGCTGAAATATTTTATAGGTTCTGAAGAGCTGTTACCTGCTACCCATGCTTCTAAGATATTTTCATGAAGTTGAAATGTATCCTGCATCTTCATCTGTTCAAGTTACAGAATCCACAAGAATTACACTAAGTCCTTCCATACCTTCAGTAGCAAAAGTTTTTTAAAGATCCAGCTGTAGTACTATATACAAAAATATTCTTTTCCCTTCAGAGAAGAGGATAGCTAGTGCAGAATTGCCATGTTCTAACAGGCTGCAGTAATTTTTAGAAAACAATGATTTTCTTACTGGGCTAATTTTTGGTGAACTTACTGACAAACCAGCTTGGCCTTTGGACTGAATTATTTCTCCAAGCAACAAGCTTTTTGAGTATTATGGCCCAGCAAATCATTCATCTTTTTCTTCACTTCCAGGATATTCAGACTCTCCCCAGAACGTGACAGCAAATCTGAAAGGGGGACACAGTGCTTTTAGAGCAAATCCACTGCTTCCTCAAACTTAAACCCAACCTCTATTTTATTTCAGATTTCCCTGCATTTATATTAGCTTACTGTCCTACAGCTACCAAGACAGATGAATCTACAAGAAGTGGCTAAAGCACCTTACATCAGGAATGAATAATCCTGTGAAGTTGTTACAGACAGCAGCAGTAATTAGAGCTTAGAATTACAGCAGTTCACCCTATCCTCATCTCAGAAGGCAGGTGCTGCACTAAGGGAGAAGATACAAGATACTAGAAGAAACCAAAAGAATGCTGAAGATTTATCTTGCTTCTTAGAGGGGTCATGAAGTATTTCCAGATGCTAGGCACAATTCACGCTTTGAACATGTCATCTAAACCTACCATCTCAATCTTTAGAAATATCTGTTAAAACACTTTCTGAGGAGAATTTCACTGACTCTAAGTATACAAATGCAGTTAATACCTCTAGTCTGCAGCCAGGCAGGAGGCAGAGTACAGCTGATGAAGTTTCCACGTACTTCAACTGATTTTCAAATAGCTGTTCTGACCCATTTGCAAAATGGCATGGTTTCTGGTGAACACACAGACTGGATCATGAGACACTTTAGGAAGCCAACTTCCTTCACAGTGGAAGCAGAAATTTGAATTTTTTTTTAAATTTGTCTACAGAAAAGCTTACCCTATCTTTTATTAAAAACTGCCAAATTATTTAAAATAGTGAAAGGCAAATCTATTTTGTTCTCAGGTACTTTCTTGCAGGTTATTTTTTAAAAAAAGTTAAATGAATAATTAGTCTCAACATGGACTCTAGAAATAGAACATGCTTGTTTTTTTCTAACAGCCCAAATTTTAGATTTAAACTCCTATTAGAAATTAAAACCCAGTTACTGAGGGGAATAATACCGCTTTGCCAGAACTACACTGCATCGAAACAAGAAACATATATATACACACATTAGGTCTACATACCCATCTTCCACAAAAAGGCAACTCAGATTGCTGATGAAAACTAGTAGTACAAAAATGTTAAGGAATGGGGAGAAAAAAAAAATACCTGCTTACCCTTTTGGGAATGGCAGACATGCCATTCTCTAACAACATTGTGGAAGCAAAATAGAGAGTTCACTCTTTTGTTTTGCACTGATGCTTGTTTTTATTTAGTAGAAGCTCTCATAGGTCTTTAAATAATTCATAACGCAGTGCCTGTTGTTCAGTTCAAGGAGGGAGCCTGGAGAATGTTAATCAAACCAGAGATGAATTGGCACAGCTGTAAATCTGCAAGGCCCCTCCCCGATGAGCTCATCCCCTAGCAGTGCAAATTAGAATGACATCATGCTTGCAAACCGCGGGTGCACTCACACTGCTCCCTGGCTCCTCTTCACACAGGATTTCCCCTACTTTTTCACGCAGCTTTTTTCCCCCCGAAAGATCACTACAGTGATATATGTAGGTAGAAGGAACAAAAGCTGGAGGACCTGCATTAAAATCATGGTGTTTGTCCTCATATATCTGTCACAGGTCCATCACAGACAAGAAAGATACATCTTTCTATTTTGAGAAGAATGAAAGTGCGCATTTATCAGTCCAGCTGAAAAAACACTTAAAAAACATTAGAGACATGCCTTTGAATAAGATCTACAAGTACTTTACAAAGTATCACTTCTACTTGCTTTCTCATAGAGCATACAATTAGATGACCTTTGCATCACAAAATCACTCTTAAAAACAGGTCTCAAAGAGATATATTTGTAAAAGAAAATGCTCATACAGCCATGCTGTTGGAATCTCTCATTTCTCTAACCCTGTTTCAATTAGTCATCATACACTAAAGGCATGGATATAAAAATATGCAACACAAATGAATAAATCAGAACCTAATAATAATGGTTAACAGATAAACTAAACAGTTAATAAAAAGACCACAGAAATAATGCACGGGAAAGAAATGCTCCAGGAACAATTGTCATACAAACCTGCAGAAATCCAAGGTGTTTTCCTATCTGTCCATGAACAGAAGGGACAGCTGCATTTGTTTACTTTTATGAATATGTTAGCCGAAGTCCATAACAAGCATAGCAGCTTCAGAAAGTACAGTAAGCATTAATATTAACAAGCTCATTTAGGTCTATTTCATACTCTTCAATAATTAAAGTTATTATTTACTGGAGAGGTTTACAAAATTACTGATTGCAGTAGAAAGCCCAGCTCAGCTGTCTGATGCAGCCAGCATACCACTCAATGAAACTAATTTGGAAACACCTCTCAGCCTCATAGCATCCACTAGTCTGGTAAACAGCCCACGCAAAGATCAGGTTTCTTTCTTCTCACTGAGTAAGAACATACTACATAAACTCCCATACGAGAACATAATGGGGAAGAAATATAATCTAGGGAAATTTTTAAACCCCATCACTATGTATTCCTCAGAAAACACATAAAAATTATGCTTTCCACAATTTTGAAATCTTACTTTTTTTTCTCCTTTATAAAAGTCTTTATGACAAACAAATGAAGTCAACATACCTAAAGCTATGTAATGTAATTTTAACAAGCAGTATCATCTTTTAGTCCAGATCAAAACCAAGTTTCTGCTTCCTGTGAGAATGACAGAATGTGGCTGTAGGAGGTTTATAGGTTTGCTAGTTTTATTTCCAAACTCATGCATTTTCTGTGCTTCATGCTGCCTGTTGAACTGTATGCTCTCTAATATCCATAGTTTGGAGAAAGAAACCAGGCACACAGTGATTCTCGTTGTCTGAAGAGCTTTGCAGACAGCAATACAGCAGAGAATTGAAACAGGTCTCTGAAGGAAAAGAGTATAGCTTCTTAAATGCACAGGAAAAATAGAAAATGAGAAGAAATCAAACACAGACAAGCTACAGAAGCAGCACACTTGACAGTGATGAAGGATACAGGGCAGCAGAATGTACCCAGAAGTCATTACCATATGGCCTAAGCCAAGATAAAAGATGTGCCACAACACGAGAGGCCTCCCAGCCATGCAGGAATCATGGCTGCTCCCTGGGGAACACAAGTGGGGTATTTTCAAAGTGATAGAAATGCTTGAGAAGCACTTAAAAAAACCAGAAGGAATTGGTTAGAGGTCACATGGAGAGGAGTTGCAGAGGGGCAAAGGACCATTACAGCCTGACACAACCTGCCTGGTGTGAAAGCAGAGGAAAAAGGTCCAACTCTAAGGTTAGAGGACATTTTTAACTTAGAGAACTTCAGTACTACAACTTTGCAAAGCATTTTTAATATCAAATACAGTCATGTCATTCTGGACTAGGACATTTTTCAGATACCAGAAGAAAAACAAAACTGAAGAGGTTCTTTGCTCAATAAACTGTGAACTGATTCTCCTATTAACAAGCAGGACACCTTGTTATTCCAAACTAATACAAGACCCAATTACATTTTCAGATATGAGATTAAGAAACCTAAAATACATACATCCAGAAGATAATAAATGCATTAACGAACCCATACTTTAGCTATAGACTTTGGGACACGTACAAACACAGGATGCCATAAAACAGTCTGCACAAATGCTTAGGCTCTTCCTTCAATCTCTTATTCCAAGGAATCCTGCCAAGCCTTCCCATGTAAATAGCTGCACACTATTATGCTCAAGATTTCAGAAAATAAGATATCAGCAGAGGAAAAAAAGCCAAAACATCCCTTCTGATCCAAATGCAGATTTTGAATCTTGTAAATAGACTCTGTATTTTGAAGAATTGGAAATCTCCCACGGTGGCATCAGTCTTTGGCAATTAGCCCCCAGATCCAAATTCTGTAGCTTCATTCTACCTCAGTTTGAGGAAACATACTTATCCTTCAGTATTTACTCATAATGTCAAACAGCTTGAACCTCTCCCTTCTCCATGCTCCCCCACTGCCCGCAGCCCCCAACTGGATTCTTGGAGTTAACCTGGACAAAGTCTAACTAGAAACTTTAGAAAGTTTAGATGAAACAACAGATTGTTTGATCTCTCTATGCTACTACTTCGCCCCAGAAGATGGTAACAAAACATGCCAGTAAGTCCTCTGCTTAAAAACCAGAAATTTTAGCTTTGTAATTCAGAAAAAAAACATTTAACCTAAGCTCTTCTGTATTTTGTTTCCATCTGCACAAAACAAATATTTAATGCGATTTATTGACTAATGGCAAAAAGCTGTAGCCCTTAATGTTTGACAAGCCTCTTCAAGCAGAAAATATATACATGAAGACTTACAATATGGAAAAATTCTGTTGACATAGAAGACTTTATTTCTGTGGCTTTCAAAGGACATACAGAATGACATCCACTTGGACAGTCCAAATGATAGGTGCGCTTTCATTACCTATTATTCATCTTTCTAAAATAATCTAATTCTGTAAATGTTATTCTGAAAATCTATGGAATATAAAATGTCTTTTCTGGGGACCGTGTACAAGCAAATGCAACTTACAATGGTTTAAAGGATGGTTTTAAAAAAAACCTTCCAGAAGTACCATAACTGCATGCAAAACTTTAATATTGGGATGTGTTAATTTACATTTCTTTGATCTGCATAACACAAGCTCAGAACCAAGGACTGCTGCCAGTTTCTCACAGGCAGGGATCTAATCCGTAAGATGCAAGATGGGCAGGTGCACCAAACACATCTACAGAAAGAGGCACGCCCAAACCCAGAAGAGGGAAAACTGTGGTGTAACATCAGGCAGAAGTGGCACTTTAAGGAATATCTAAAGATCTCTGGAAAGATCTGGTTGTGCAAGCCATGAAAAACATATAGCTGGGTACAAGGGAAACACACATAGAATATGCAAGAAAAGGACTTTTGGATGAAATAACCAGAAAGACTTCAAGAGCTATGTGCCAGGTAGAAGTAAAATCATGTCTGAGAACAGAATTTTCACCCCAGTGTAGGTCCCAGATGTGAAAATGGGAAGGAACGGATCCCCAGGAAATAAACACGGAATCTGTAGGGCAAAGCTCTAAGAGACACAGAGGCTCCAGCAGAGGTGCTGAAATGCCAATGGGCAGAGCAGAAGGGCTCCCTGGCTAGTGCAGGATTTCAGAAACCATCAGAAAAGACAAAATTGCACCTTTTCATCAGACATTTCATTTTTCTGCCTTTATAGTTTCTCTTCAATGAGCTAGTGAAGCACTATTAAATATTACCAATAAAAGAGCAAAGAGAAAATCAGCTCAGTTCTAGTGCTGGCCTGGTTAAACAGGGAAAATCACCAGTTCACCAAAGCACAGCTCTATCAATGTAAAACAGAATCAAGTTACTGTTGGTTCTAAATATGCTTACTCTCCAGTTAAATAGCACCAGAATAATCAGGAGAAAGCTTTCTCTGCTCTTCTAAGCTCTGCATGTCCCTAACATCTGCTGTAAGAGAAGGTTCATATTGGTTAAATGCAGCTTTTCCAGTTTCAATAAGATAAGGCAATACTCTATTTGGGGGATCACCATTACTCCAAACTTAATATATTATCTGCTGCTAGATAAACAACTGCAGGACACTAACACACTACTTCAGACCATCACATCAGTCAGTTACCACAACGTTTTCTTCGGCTGATTTATCCCTGCTTCTTTTGTCTAACAGCAGACAGTCATATTTCAAACACAATTTTGTTTTCTTTGGCTCAGAAGCTTCCATTATGTGTACAAAAAATGATGAGTTTTTCTAATGAGATTAGTCCTTTAAGCATTTTCATGTTAGTCAATCCTTATGATGGGACACTTAGTTTGGAGAGTCTTGCTGAACAAAAGCAAAGCACTGCAAGAGACCAGTAACATATGGGGTAGGAAGCACTGATGCTGTAACTGAGCCACTTCTACCACTGTGACTGTCATGTATTCTTCTGTAGTACTGTTTATTTATATAGAAAGTATATATTTATATATGCTTATAAAATATGCACACATGCTCTGCACCCCATTTTAACTTTCCCACTTCTAGTAATTCTTCACGTAGCTTAGGTTGGTAAGTGTGTAACTGTTGAGAACAGTACACATGCTTTGAACCCCCCCCAACTCATAGTGGCAGAGAAATCATCCAGCTCATTCCTGTGGCTTGAGCTGTGGAGAATATCAAATGCATGAGGCATGTATTTTCTTCTCCAAAAATGTACATTCTGCTATTTACTTTTACATTCGGGTGAGGTGCAAGGGTTGGTATCACAGATGCTAAGCTCTTCATAAAGTAAGCTATAATGAAAGACTGAATGATGCTTTTATTCTTCTTTTAAATCTCAACTGCTATGAATCACACTCTTCTGTTTGAAGACCAATATGACTGCAAAATGGGCTTTAAACCAGACAAAAACATAAAAATCTCAGTTCTTCACTGCCAGACCACTGTTAAAATTTGCTATTTAACACCTTCTCTGGACTGATCTGAGAGACTGGCAATAACCTAAAATTGCTATGGTGCAACAAGACAGAGAGTCAGAATGTACTGCCAAGGCTAGCAGCTCCCTTGTGTCAATCTAGACAATTCACTTAGCCCATCCTTTTCAGAAAGTGGATGATTCAGTTTGATAAACTCATGTACAAGTCTCACCATAAAATGCCTGTGACAACTGCAAGTCTGGATGCTCAGCTGCTTTAAAACCACACTTTACGTAATTTCTGTTAAACACACAAAGATAAAAGGTTTTAAATAAATAAATGACACTTTCAGAATACATGCTTTGCACCATCATTTAAATCCAAATATGAGAAAATAAAAAGTAATTTAGCATCTAAGAGAAACTAAGGACTTTTCCAAGGTCATTTGGCAAACAGGCAGGAATTACACAGATTTTTTTAATAAGAATGGAAGACCTCCTATGGAGTAGAAGGTATTTTGCTTTGTCTTTGGATCAGAGATTTTTCCCTATTTTTTAAGTCAACTTTGAGGTAGAATTTTGAATAATGGACTTTAGATGGGAAGTGTAAATGGGGCATAAAAGACAGAAAGAGAAGCTGCCTGTTGGGAATTAAAAGAAGGAGGAGAGCAGGGCTAGCCGTCAGAAGTCTCCACTTCTAATCCTAGTACAGCCCGTGCCTTGCTGGGCAGCCACTTCCTCCTGCTGTATTGCTTCTTGAACATCTTTAAAGTGGTTTTGCTTAGTGTTCATAGTTTTGAGCACATTAGTGTCTGTACAGCACTGAATCATAAAAATGCTGTACAAAGAGCTGTTATTTTACTGTCAGCACAGCTGCTATCCTATACATACTGAAGCAGACCTTTTTCCCTAAAAGTCATCTCTTTCCATGTCTGAAGTTCAGTTAAAATGCAAAAAATCATCTCTCCTAAATTACACAGCACATTAATTAGCTGTGCTGCAGTACATAACTGTGTGCAGACATGGACAAGGGAAAATAAATGGGAAACAATTCACAGCAAATGTAGTTAGTAAAGCAGTCCAGAGTGATTAATTCCTGGAGAATGTGAGTTTCAACTGCGTGATGCACTTGAAAACATCTGGGTAATGGTCCTTCACTTTTAACAGTGGGTCATCTGTTCAACCATTCCCAGGTCTAACTTCAACCCAATTCCCACAGAAGACGAAGTATTTTTGGATGGGGGAAGGGAAAATAGAAGTGATCCTTGAGAATCATCTAAATCAGACTTTTTGAATTAATGTTCACATGGCTTTAAAGATATGCATATATATTTATCTATACTATACACACATATACATATTACATAAACATATCCTCTTCACCAACACTGTTTTGCAATCTGGAGTTTGTCAAAACCTATCTAGTGTATCACTATTCAAACAAATAGTAATCAAGTTTCAAAGCTGCACAGTTGCCAACTTCCCCATTCCTTCAAACTGTAAAACAATGCTCCTCTGCTTTATACCTGCTGTAAACAAACTGTTTCAAAAGCACTGAATCCTCAAGGCAAGCCTCCCTCACTCCAGCACTCTGCTGTTAGAATCCTATATACATTTTGGGGAACACAGAAACAAGGAGGTGGGGGCAGGAAGTGCAGCTGAAGCATATTCAGCATTATAAAAAAAGAGACTGCTCAGTTTAAACTGTAGAGCTATCTGTGGCGACTATTGCTTTGCAAGGGAACAGCAAATATGCCTTCTCTAAACTACTTTTCATGCCATTTTTTGGCGGATAAAAGTGCTTTTCCTGCCTTCCAACCACACATGAACTACAGCAGATTGGGTCAGGTCCAAGTTGTGCCCATACAACGCATCGATGTGGAAAAACAAGTGCTAGATTCAGTTTTAAGAACAGGTTACTTCAACCAGCACACTCAAATGCCATCGATCTCACCTGGTTATTCTACTCACTAACCTCACACAGGTACTGAACCAGCTGTGGAGCTCCTCTAATCCTCTCCACCACTATTTTACCTTCTGTGTTAAAACTGGAGAAATAAGACAGAGGGAGAAAAATAATAATAAAACCACAGAAAATACAGAGGCTTAAAAGGCATGACCAACAGAATTCCTCATGAGCAACACAGAAACCACAGGCATCTTTGGTTCCTGCTTGTGATGTGCCTAAGGATTTCTGCCACTGTGCGTCTCTGCTGACTGGTGTCAGTCCCATCCCCATCCCAACCCATCCCAAACGTGAAACCCCAGCTTTCCAGAGGGTGCTTCAACCCCTTGCCCTTGGCAGAAGGCCAGAGCCTGAACATCTATGACACAATGAAATGGGATGATTGCCCATGGGATGCTCATTTTCAACTTTATTCCTGCAACCTGTATTAAATAGCAATTGGATATAAGGTGTCCCTTCCACTATGTAAAACAATGGCAGAGAAAATAAATAAATATGAAGAAGAGGCTATATTGTTATCCATGCCCACTGGGGTATGGAGAAGAGGCAATACATGCAAAAACAATGAAGGTTTTAGCTATAATTTGAAAAAATTATAGCAGAAAAAAAATTTAAATCCTAGAGCCCTTCTAAATGATGACCTGCTACCAGGTACAGACCTTGAAGAACAGATTAGACAAACAGTTACCAAAAGGGATAAATACTACTGATCTTGCATGATCTCTATTCCCCATGATGGATTTTTAACCTATGGTTATTCTATTCCAGTGCTATAAATCATATTATGCCAGTATCTATCATATCTTCTAAACACATCTTTGAAGCAACAGTATTGAGCTACCAGTGTAGTAAGTGAGCAATTATTTGGCATAGATGATGATACAGGAAATATGGCAATACACCAGAAATAAAATATGCAGTCATGCATATCCTAAGCGATAAGAGTTTGGGCATATTTTTTAAACAGAACATGGTACAAGTTTAAGGTTGTTAAAATATGTTCAAATATTTTCCATTAAAACAACATCAATTCTCTCTACCAACAAGGCAAGGCTCTGCAGTAACGACAACATATCCATTTTACCATCAAGATAAACTCTAACAAAGAGTTTACTCTATGTACATATACACAGATGGGCTCCAAGGAAAATCTGTATCAATGACCTCCTAGATTTCTTTCTTCTAGAAGTCTTTTATCAATTCCATAACCTTTCTCTGCAAGTTGGGTACTGCAGATGATGGTCACACCTTCCTTTCACTGAAATAGACTAGGGAGGCTGCACAGCAGCAGAGTCCTTTTGCTTCAGCACAGCAAGAGCAGTGTACACTGCGTGTACACCCTGGCACTGCTCACTCCCATCTCCAGTCCCTGTCTGGCACAGGTAGCTGCCCTACTGAGTTACAATGAACAACACTTCCCAATAGCCTAAAAAAGGCCCAGTTTTGTGTGCTGGGAGGAAGAGAGGTACCTTCAAGCCCATAAATCATAATTTCCATAACAGATATACCCACTCACGTTTGTGCAGAACTGGCAGACTGGCAGGCTCCTGTCATTGTCTAGAGATAACTGCGTGTGTTTTGTCTCAAGTACAGCGTGAACAAACCCAACTCATTAGACTTAGAAATACATAGTAACAAAACTGGTATGGGAAGAGAGGAAATTAGCCATGTGTTCATAATGGTTGTTCTCCAGGCTTTTGGCTGTCTATCCTTCACTTGGCTTGTGGGGCTCGGTTTGGCATTTTTTAGTTTGGTTTTTTTTTTAAACTTGTTCTGTTTGTTTGTAGTTAGAAAGATAAGCTACTTCAAAGTCTAGTGTTTTCTTTAGGTTGTACTGCTTACAGAAATGGGAAACAATTTGTCCCTCACTGCTTATATAAAGAAAATAATGTGCATATTGTTTGTGGCCTCACCACAGGCATTACTCAGCAAATTTTAATTATCCTGTTGGTGATTTAGTGTTGTGTAAAAACATATCCTAGCATGTATACACATCTGCCCTTGCTTATTAAAATCTGTTAGTTTTGGCTTGCTCACAGACATGAAGACACTTCCCACCAACCAAAGCAGATTTTGAACTTTTGTCTGTTGTTCACTGCTCTCTCCCAAATAAAAATTTGGTATAATCATATACCAAATGTTGATAATTTCATTAAAATAGTAGCAAAAAAAATACGACTGGGTTCATGTATGCAGTTAGCCAGATTTGCTTTTTCCCAGCTAATTCCTTCCCTCCACGAGCTTACACAGCTCTCAGAAGCCTTCCTTCACAATGCAGTGGGGCAGGGAAAGGCTGCTTGGATATTTTCCAGGCACACAAATACACTTAGTGCATAATATGGCAACTATGTAATTTCTTAATTAAGCATAACACAATGTATTCCATACACGGTTTATAGAATGCATCACAGAAGCATAAGATGATCTGAGGTGTATCTTTTGCAGTGGAAGAAAAATTTTTTCCTCACTGGAACTAAACAGAATGCTTCAGAAGAGTGACTGTGAAAAATGTCAAGTATTTCAAAGAAGGTTAGGTTCAGAGAGTCACCGGTGGTCTTAAGGGATTGCTTGAGAAGATACCCACAGAAGGAACCTCGGCAGAACAAGTGGGAAGAGGAATTCACACAGTGAAAAGTAGGAGGCTGCAGAGCACAGAGCCAGGTCTTACAAAGCAGGAGAGCACTCCAGGCTAGATGCTTTCTAAATTCCAATGATATCAATACATTTAGCTCAGACAAGATTTAATTTTAAAAAGTAGGTAAGAAAGGCGTGTATTTACCCCCAATATAGGAATGAACACAGCCCCCATGGCTAAGCATTTACTCCCAATATAGCAATGAACAGTACAGCTTGTTTTCAGTTTTTAAGTCCAACTGAAGATTTTTATCTTCCATATTTCCTGTTTCCGATACATTTGTAGCAAGTAAGCAAGCAACTCTTCTAAGACCACTGAGAGAAAAGTAAAAACAGTCAACAGTACTTTAAAAGGTACTAATGACACTGAAATACCGTGATGAATTGCAGCCCTGTTAGAAGGGTTATATTTTATCAGGCATATACACTAAAAACCACCCAGGAGACAGAGTCTCCTCAGCTGTAGCCAGGCAGACCCTCCATTGTGGGAGGGACTTCAATGGCGAAATGAGGCCAACATCTCCAACTGCTCTGGAGGCTTAGCTGCAACCATGACTGAGGGGCAGCAGCTGCTGAGACCTCAATGCTTGTCCCATAGAAGGAAGCCACAAACAGACGGGTAGCACTGGTAGGTGGCACATCTACTGAGCCCTCATGGTTTCTATCACAGCAACTGTATTTTTCCCTTGCTCTCAAATTCAACTCCTCACTGCAGAAATGCTGTCTCTCATATTCCTCTGCCATAATAATGACAGGCAAACTCAATTAACACTGTGAGCAGTTTGGATGCCTACACAAAAGGTTGCCAAAAAAAATTTCAAGGGGAAAAAAACACAACCAAAAGAAAGAACATTTGTTGGATAATGTAATTCAAAGCTTCTATCTATAGGACCAATATATGTTTATTATGTCTTAAGATGTGAAAGATTGGTTTTGAACTGCTTTAATGTTAATGATTTATTATACAAGCAATACATATCTAGTTTGGTAAGACCCCTATTATACATTCAACACAGCTTTTCTCTTCAAGCTTCTTACTGAGATCAGAACACAATAAAATGACAAAATGGTGCATTCCTCTGCAAATAATTTCTTCAGAGATTATCAAGAGAGTAATGTATCTTCCTTTGTAATACCCTGAATTTCTGTCAACATCATCATAAAATATATACCTCAAAATACAGTAAGTGTAATCACAAGCTTTTTTATGTGACATATTTTAGAGGACTTTCAACATTGATTAGATCTTTACTACTGCTGTTATTATTCCTGTGATCTAAAAGTACTCTAGATAGGTACTTGAAGTAGAAACATTAATTTAGAAAGATTAAATATCAAGAAGATATTTCTCTAGATACTAGAGATGAGCACACAATCTGTCACCAAACAAATGCTTAACTCCAATTTAAAATATATATATTTGTGTTTGTGTGTATACACACCCATAAACATATTATTTAATAGCTACTCTGCATTTACTATGAGAACTACTCATCTGTAATTTTGGAGCTAAGGGCCCCGTGAACCCCATAAAAGCAATCACCATTATATGAAATAAATTAAGCAACACTGAGAAGCAAGAGATAACATAAACATTCCCCATACTAAACAGCCCTTCTATTAAAGAGAAAAGAACAAATCATTTAGTCCAAGAGGACACTGACAGTCCACGACTTCAGCATACAGTTGTGAGCAGTTAAGCTAAGAAAGAGCAGCCAAAATATTCTTTCTAAAGCGCCAGCACAGGCTTGTAAGGAAGTGACATCAAACCTTTTTTTCACAGACACTTTTCATTAGAAAGAAATATCAAAATAGGTGCAGCACACCCTCTTCATCATCTTCTCCCTCCTCACTAGCCAAGTGAGGAATCTCCTCACACCAAGCCATCAGGTGACAGTGCAGCATGTGGCACTGTGTGTGTACAGGAAAGTACTACGTGCCTTTTTTAACACCTTATGTCACTGACTGCCTTCAAGGGAGGAACCAATTGCACATACACAATGAAAACGAAAGACATGATCCAAATTAACATATATAATTACTATACAGCAGGGAGCATAAGCTTGGGAACACAGGATGGGATGAAGAATGTCCTTCACATACAAAATTAAGACTATGAAGTATTTAACAGAGGCTTTCCTGGGGAAAGCATTACCTAAACACATGCTTTGCACTCCATTATAAAGCTGATGATAGTGACAGTACATCTGCAACTTGTGGAAATATCACCCTCTGCTCTTCCTCAAACAAACAGCCATGACATTAAGTTTTGGGTAACAAACCAAATCAAATTAGAAGCAACAGTTACAACAACTTACAATATAAGAATCATTTACTAAAAGCATCAATTGGGTGTTGACTCCATTTACCATCTGGAATACTGCCATTACTATCAAAAAATACATGTGTCAACAGAGCAGCAGCCTCAGTTTAGCATGCTGGTGTTGATGCTGCAGAGGACAACTATTTCCATAGGATAACACAGCTCAGTTGTCCAGTCATTTGTGGTAGGCCCCTGGAAGGAAGGAAGGACAACACTCAGATATCTAGAATTTAGTATAATGTATAATTAAGGAAACGCTCTGCTACTGTATTTTGGAAATTTTATTCTATACTTTTCCCTCAGTTCCCCAAGGAGGCTATCACATACACAGCCACTAAGAGAGAATATTTTATCCCAAAATGAGAACAAACAAATGTTTCTAAACATTGATTTTATATGGAGTGTAAACATACATTTGATTGGGAACGTTAAATATTTTTAGCAAAATTTCTCATCTATTTTCATTTTACTCTTTTGATGAAAGAGCAAAGAAGCAAAGTACTTTGGGATGAACCTTCTCTGCTGGGACAACTAGTAGCAGTTCATATTCTAAGCAGTTTCCCCCAGTCCTCTGAAGATGCTACTACCTCTGTTCTGGTCACTGAGTAGCAAGCACAGATTGAGGTCACAGTGTCAGATCACCTGCAGGAATTCTTATGTCAGAATTTAAAATAGAGACCCATGCAAAATTGCAAAGCTTGACCATCATACTTGAAGAACAAAAACTATTATTTATTGTAGGCTCGAGAAAACTGTGATCAGGTTAGACTTTTGCAAGCTTCCAAAGAGCTGTTCATCCAGGTAAGGAGCTAGGCTTTCTGCATGTAGGACAGGTGTGGTGAAATACCGTGTTACCAAGTGCTGCTTCAGTAACAAGATCAGATGGAATCTTTTTTGAAAGACTAATAGCTGATCAAAACTTGTACAGGCTTCACACAGACCTTGTGTCTCTAGCTTCACTTCTGTTCCACCATGTTCTCAAAATGATCAGGGATTTGAGAGGAAGGAGTTATAGACTATATTAAACTATGCAGATTAGTAAAACCACAAAAAGATGGGGTTCTGCTTCAAATAAAAACAGCCCTTTAGAAAAATCTAATTTGCACACATCTCCTAATCTAGATACTGATATTTTAAAGTGATTAAGTGCTCCTCCTTTCACAACACCCTTATTGTCACAAAACCTGAAGCAGTAATAGGCAAAACAAGTATCTGATGTGCATAATCATATAAATATTTCATAGTTATTAATAAAAAACATCTTAAAATATTTTCTTTTATAAAAACTACTTATATAGCTTACATACCACATGAATAAGAGTCATAGGATTTCACTGTAGTGTAGTTTTCTTAGGGATACAAACAAAACTTGTAATATCGTGTACACACAATGCAAGCATATTACTGTAAATGGAGAAAAGCAACACTTTCTATCTGTCTCCTTTTTTCAAAATGTTTAAAATGAACATATTCATGCATACGATGCTGAACCAGTTAAGACAAAAACTTCTAAAAATATTTTGCAAATAACTGTCAGTGATACAACTTCTCTCAGAAAGGGAGGCTTTGTCTTTGATGACCTCAATGATACAACATCAAATATCACTGAAGAAACTGGAATATTTTAATTTTACAGCATTTAAATAAAATTGTAGCTATGAACATAGTTTAATCTGTGTAACCATATATACACTAGCCCATTCTTGCACGTTTTTCAGATACACAAGTTACAAACCAAGTACCCATTGACTTTTTTCTTTTTCTCAGCACAGATGGCATTTCAAGTGGAAATTTTTTGTGCCATGGCTAACACAAACCACAAAGAAATTACTCTTATTGAATATTGCCTGCTGTTGAAGAGTGTTTTGAAATTACACTCCATTTTTTAAGGGAACTGAAGAGCTGAGAACAAGCCGTGCATTCACATCAATGGCTAACACAGAGAGCAGCAGTGCTGACTGAATGCAGCTCTTCACAAACCAGTGCCTAATGGTCGCTGCAGATTAGGGACACATTTTTCCTCCATGCCACTTTTGAGGAATTCATTGATATTTGCTTCTTAATGAGATCACTGTCTGTTGGCAAATGCATCACACAGATAAAATTATGTAGCCTTTTGTACTGGCTTAACAGTTTTTAAGAAAAGTACGAATACTTTGACAGATTAAGACAAATCTTCAAAGCAGTGCTTAGAATACAGGATTTCCGGGAGAAATGGGAAACTTATTTATATGTATCTATATAAATACATATATATATATATATATATATATATATATATATATATATACACACATACATGCACAAGCAAAGACTCCATCTGAAAATAATAATTACCTAAAATAATACGGACTGCAATGTCAGGCAGTAGAACAACTTAGCTTTACCAAACTTAATCGTACCATCAAATTTTCACACATTTTATTTTTCACTGGGTAGCAAGTCCAAAGTTAAAAAAATGGAAACTAACACTGGCCAAAAATCCAGACAGCCAAAGTCACCAGCTGGTGTTAAAGGTCCCTTTTCTAACATTAATACTATGGAAACCTGGGAACAATGAACTAAGAAGTGATGATCAGTGCTACAAAAGGTCCCATCAAAGAGAATCACTTTTTCATGAGAACTAAGCTTCAACTGTATCCTTGTCAGGGCTATCACTGTTAAATCACATTCTGCTCTCACAGAATCAATTACAGTAAACCAGGCTCAAAGCCCACAGTCACACATAGTTGCTATTACACCCCATTGTGTGAGAATCATTATCAAATATGAAACATTACAACTAAAGAACAGCAAGAGCATGCTTCTTTATTCAGGAGATTAATATTCCTTCCACTTTAAACATTACTGGAAAAAAAACACCTCAAGAGAAACGTTAACTTATCCAAAATTTGTGCTTTAACAAGATTACGCTGGCAAAATCCTGCTGGATAGGCCATCCAGCATATCCAAGACAAGTGATGAAAATAAATTGTACTAGTCAGATAACTGATTCCTCTAGAAGCTGCAAGAGATTGAACATGATGGTCGTGGGGATGTCAGTAACACAGTCAAGTATGAAATACCTTGCAAATGTCAAATCTGCACACAGCGCAGCACAAAGGAGAGAAATGGGGGAACTGACAAAGGTCCACTGAAAAATAAAGACACATTATGCACAATTTCAGAGCAAATTTTTCTACAGCTGGGAATGCTACACCTCTTTCAAAAAACAATCCTATCCAGCATATTGCTGTGGCTCTCTGGCAGTGGGGACTTCAGAACAGTAATACCCGAGTCCATACTACCAGCTAGGAAATACAAGCTTATTTATAGCAAGCTTAACCATCCCAGTGGTCAGTGGTAGCATAAATGTACAGAAAATGAAACGTAAGAAACATGAGCATTCAACCTACAGGACTGTGAAAAAATGGGAGAAAACATCACACCTCTATAAAAAGCTGTTGGGCTAGCAGAAACTTAGAGGGCTCAGAAGCTCACAGAGCTACAGTCAGTAACTCCAAAGCACAGCCTGGTTTCTTGGCCTTTGGTTTTCACCCAATGAGGCTGAAAATGCTCAGCAGCCAACAAACAGTTGATGCCCTCTGAAATCCTCTCAGCGAAAACTGTGAGAGATACAAGAAAGAAGCTTCCCCAAGAAAACTGAGGACAAGTCCAAAACAGATGGAGAAAATTAATAAAAAACAATCTCTGAATAAACACCACCTCTGGATAAAAAGAAAAGCACAACTTGATTGTCAGGTTCTTCCCTCTACAAGCAGATTGGGAAGTCCTTCCAGTGAGGTTATCATAGTTAAGCAGATACTGCTTTTGATCTTGGAGTCAGGCTCCTGGAGAGTTTTGGCTATGAAAATATGTAAATGTTTCCATTGGAATGCATGGTGCATAATCAATCATGCCCAGCAGGCCTTACAGATCAACAACACATTCTAATCAGAAGGCTGCCCAGAGCTATGTTCCTGGAGAGACCAGGCAAGAAAATCATTTAGGGATGAAAATACATCACCATCTGTACTATTTCTTTATAATGAATGATGGTCAGGAAACATGGCTGAAAATTCTTTTTGCCCCAGCCTTCTGCAGCTATTCTACAAAGACTGAAAAACACAATGTCAGAGAGAATTCCTAGAGACATTTTTCATTTACTTTATTTCAATTATTTAATGTATTTTTCCATTAAATTATAAATTAATTAGTAGATAAAATATAGGTACAGGAATAAAAATTAATTTCACAGTAATAGAGCAGCTTTTTTTAATATAAAAGCATCAGAAGATAGCAAAATCTAATATATTATTGTCATGGCAAATGTGACTGCTTAACAGCAGTGAAACAGAAGAGCACAGCAGCTACGGTTTATTGCACAATAACTATTTTAACACGGTAAGGAAGTGTTTTAAGCAGCTGATGTTTAGCTGTGGCTTGTCTTTTAGCAGCACAAACTATGTAGAAAAAGTTAGGCAGTTAGAAAATTTAACTTTTGTTCTTTTCTTCAGAGACAACAGAGTACAGGAAGGCTGGGGAAAAGGAGGATGATGCATCAAGAAGATAATATAAATTTCACAATATTTTGAGGTCATCTAGCAGAAACTAACAAAAGAAAATCTGTTTATTTATTCAAACCATACCATCACCCATCAGAGGGGTAGAAGTGATGCCTGCTTCGTGCCTTCTGGAACACCTGAAAGGACCTCCTCTGACACTAATGCATTTAAGGTCTGAAGTGTTTCCAGCTACCATTGGTCAAAACACTTCAGTCTTAAAAGGCCTTTAACACCACCACCATTTTCAGACATTTATTCTCACATTTTACTCAAAGAAAGGAAACTTCATCCCCTGCTCTCCACCACTCATCCATCTATCCTCATTCTTCCAAGAGGTAAAAGCCATTCCCTTGTGTACCTGGCCTGCACTGGGTCCCTCCTCACATCCTCACACCCACTGTATCAACAGTCCAGGCTCCTTTATGTCTTTCTTACTGACATGCTTTGGAACTGTACGTCCATGATGGTAAGTAACTGAAGAAAATACAAATGAGCAAGAAGGTCCTGTTAACTTCCACACCTCTGCCTACTGGAGACAACATCTCTGAGTACATCTGACCCCTAAGACGCAGCTACCTGAAACACTGGCACACCTGGCAAGTGGACTTGCTTCTGCCCAGACAAGGTGATTAGTCCCACAGTGATTCACTCTCTTTTTACAAAATGGCCTTTCACTACTCAGATCCATGGGCCTGGCTGTGTTTGATTGCTGCTGTTTGAACTCAAGATCAACCGAAAGTGTATTTTTCTCTCTTCTACAGAGAACATCTCAATTCTCAGAGGTAACTACAGTTCAAAGCCACACTCCTATTTCCAAGACTGCAGTCTTAGAAGGACTGCAGTCCTTTATGCATCAAAACTGACAATAAATTCAATATTTGAAGGAAAATAAAGAATTCAAGTTTCCTCATTATATGAACTAATTCATTTGCTCAAGCTGAACAGTTTCATTTATGTTTATCTGCATTTCAGAAGAAGTGATATGATTTAGCTCAGATAAGTTTTGTTCAAAATGACCAAATGAAGAAACCTGAAAAGGGAAAGAATTAATGATGTTAACTGTAATTTAATTTCTTGCATTCCAAAAATAAAAATCATTATGAAAAAGTCATGATCTCCTCCCGTCTTAATCCAAAAGACACTTCTAGTACAGGACATAACAGAGATCTAGAGAAACATCTGTAGTATTTTCACAATATGAAATAAAAATGTAAACAATAAACTTAAAAATTCTGCATCAAATAAAATATTTATTTTACTATAATTTCCATGCACCTGACTATCAATCACACAGAACACTAGGACTCAGTTAAGATATTTTTGCATTTCTAAAATTTCACAGCCTATAAGCAATAATAAAAGCCCTGAAGCTGAATGCCTCCAAGAAACATTATGCTGGTGTTTTGCTGAACTGTTAGGTATTTTAGATACAGTGCCTCACAGAGATTTCCATTCTTATTCATTGAGATCCTTAAAAACAGCTAAGAAGGGATGGCCTTTATTTCATTTTGTGCCAAAGTGAAGTATATTTATCCATCTCTTAACAGCTCGTTTGCAAACACTTTTTCAGGGCTCTTTTGGATATATTCATATGCCCCTGCTAATAATGAATGTGAAGCTATGATAAACTTCTGCCTCAAAATCACTTAAATATTGTAATGGGTTTAGTTGGATAATGCAAAATTTAATGTTATCTTTCATTTCATCATCTGAAGTAATGGGTTCCACCCAGTTCCACTAAGGTTTTAACACAAAATAAATAGCAAGCTTCACTTTCACTTATTACTACATACACCCTCTTTACAAAATAAAAAATTTTATGGTTTTTTTGTAAAGACGGTGTATGTATCAATAAGAAATTAAGACCACATTAAACCCCTTCTTTGTCCCACATAATTGTAAACATTATCTGATTAATTGAAAGTGACCTTCCACAACTGGGTATAACAAATCTGTGAAGGTGGGTGGATTTTCTCATCAGAGGACAGGACAGTTGACTCAACAAGTCCTGCCAGGAGGGAAAGGAATGAGGAATTCACCTCTGGGGGACATGCAATTCTCTCAGCACAGTCCTAGACAGAAGACTGAAAGGGGCCTAGGAAGAGGCAGGAAAGTTTAAATGCATGGAGTCTTCTTGGAGAACTTAGAGATCAAACTGTGCTGCCAAGGAAGAGAGACTGGGTGCTCCCCTCCATTACAACAGCAAACATTTAGGAAGATCTAAAGGTTTAAGTGTTCTTCCCATCAGCTGTGGACAAATGACCCAGCAATTCACCTCAGCTTCAAAGCAAAATTTGAGCTTGACTGAAAATACGATGCAAGAATGACCAAAACATTTATTATGCTATTGAACATAAACTCCAGGTTTCTTCCCTACTTCATTAATTCTGCTAATGCTCAACCTGCATGTCTGAAAACACACAACATCATAACACAGTAATTTTTATGTTTCCAACAAAATCTATGCAGAGGGAAAGTACAACTTTAGGAGATACCTTTGTAGGTGAACTTATTTCCTATCATCCTAAGTATCCTGTGCTCACAACTGGTGTCACAATTAGCCTTAAGAAGGCATTAAAGATGTTTATTCATCCTCTTTTCCAGTTCATTAGGGAAAAAATATCCATCCCTCCAAGGAAGGATGATCTCATAGCTATAGAAAATGGGAGCTTGACTACTACTTCAAGTGGATTATCTGCATGAAGTCACACAAAAATGCACTTAAATCCTGTACCTTAGTGGCCTGAGTTGTTAAATGGAAATACTAGCATATGGTTTGAGCAGAAGGTTAGCCTAGGTGACTTCCTGAGGTCCCTCCTGACCTATATTTTCTTGTGATCCTATTTGCTTTGAGACACACAGGATGAATGAGAAGGGTACTCAGACATTATAAAGTTGATTACTAGTGAGAATCTCAAATAAGTGTCCTAACATTTTCAAGGTTTTAATATATAGCTTTTTACTACATATACATAGGGGGAAAATTCTGTAAAAATGCTCATGGTCTCAGTGCAAGTGACATCTATGACAGCCAGAGAAAAACATCAAGTCATCCTGTTCTGGATGATGTGGTAGAACCTGCTGGTTATGTTGGTTTTTAGAAAGCCAACAAACTGAAAACTAAACATCTGTTTTGACTACAAATTTTTTAAGTGGCATCATAAACTTGAAAGGCTTTTTTCTGAATTATATGCAAGTAAATTTACCAGGCAGATTCAGACTGATGCTAACATGAATAAGAAAAAGCTCTTGTCATCTTACAACACCGTATACCCAATGAGTATAAAGTGTCTGCAAGTATGACAGCAAAAAAATTTGAAAAATAAATTGCTAGCAGGTAAGACGATTCTGTGTCTAATTTAGAAGATTACTTCTCAGGGTGAAGCTGAGTCAACAATCTCTTCCTCCTAAGACACATCCTCTTCTCCAAGTACCTCAGCTGCAGCACATTCTAGAAGCAGAAACAATACAAAAGCAATACCATGTCCTACTCTGCAGATGCTCTCATTTTCTGCTACTGGTGTTTTTAATTTCCCAGCAGATCTCTCAAATAGGAAGGTTGTGACTGACTTTGCACTGCCTGGGCACAAACACTAGTCTTAGCAGTTCATAGTGCTGTTTGCCAAACTTGTACCTAATATCCCATTTTAAAAAATGGCAGGGAAGAAAAAGGAACAAAGCTTAAAAAAAACCACAACAAAAAAATCCAACTCTCCTTACCTTGCTGGAGGCACGTCAATATTTGAAGAAACAACCTTGCGCTTCTGTTCCAGAAGACAAACTGAACGAGTGTTTTCCTTTTCATACTCATGAGCTCTGTTTAGTTTTTTGGTCTCTGCTGTTTTTAAATCTTCCTCCTTTGTGGTGAACAGGAGAAACTGTTGGTCTGGCAGTTTTCGACTGATGTCACTTTTTACATCCTCCTGTTGAAATGCATGGAAGGTCATTTCACGCTTGATGTTGGCTGCCTGAAAAATTGAAAGCACTTATTAAATTTTCCTCTAATTCTCCTAAAATGGGAAACAACCCACTACCCAGAGGCATTTACTTCTAATTAATTATTTGAATTAGTGAATACCATTTCTTTGTCCTTCATAAATTCTGAAACTGACATTAATTTCTCATAAATGTTGAAGACCATCCAGGAAAATAAGCAATTTTTGTCCATTTGATAAAGCTATCAACCTTTTTATGTTAAATCAAAAAAGTATTTGAATTAGAATGTCAGAAACCAGATTATAAACAACATATCTTTAATGCACACACACCTGTGCTGCATAGCTGTGCAAAAGAAATCCTAGCTGCCTTTCTCCTAAAATTCCAGGAAAAAAAAGTCAGAATTTTTCCAGACTAAACATAAGCAAAATTTAAAGCGTTTCCTACAGCCACATACTGGATTCTTTAAAAGCTGTATCTGTAAATGAGGGTTTTTCCAGGAGCAGAAAAATAATTTGCTATGATCCAACTCATCTGCCAGAAAGCAAAGGGGAGCAAGTGATGGTGGCAGGATCTCCGTGAGGAGCCCATCCAGCAATAGTGAGCAGGGACACACACCCAGGGGTAAGGTCAGGTTGTCTCTGCCTGCCAGCACTTCCCAGATCTTCAGGTCTGCCGCTTCCCATAAGCAAAGACTTCCCAAGCAAATAGGTGTCTTTACAAATACACTACCACTCTGGAATACAACGTGCTGGTGTTTAGAAAGCAAACTATTGCAGGGTTGCAAGGAAGACAATGAAACTCAGAGTTTTCATCCATCTTCCCAGCAAGCAAAACAAAGCACAGGACCTAGATTTTCCTGTGAAATCCATTCCCTGTCCAGCTGTTGTTCCCCAGCTTCACAGGGGCAGACCTATCTGTGAGGTGACCCCTCCAACCAACCCAAACAGCCAAGCAAAATACGACCCAACAAAGTGGGAGCTTCTCCTGCCTTGAGCAGAGGTACTTCCACACCACATGCACTTGCTTGGAGAAATTCAAGTGCCTTCTAGAGCTGGAAGACTGGATTTTAAAGTATTTGTAAATTATTGCTGATCTTTACAGTGGAGATATACAAATTGTATTGTCCTCAGATAGTAGCTGCCAATAAACTGAAATTCCTATGTCAACTCTTCCAACTTATTCCTTATTTTCATCATCCAAAACATTAATCAGTATAATTGTATATATATTTATGCATTAAAATACATTCCTCTCTCCACATATCTCTGTTTGTAGTTTTCAAACCTTGACAGTTATAAAAATGGTGCAAACAATTTTAAGTTCACAGGACAGATGTACCTGCCAAAGTAATTTTGCTGTATTCTGTGAAGTGTATCACATCATTAATGCATAACTATTTAGGACTGATGATTTAATTGTTTCTAGTGCTTCCACTGAGGGGCTTTTAGCAGTTGTTTCAAGAACAAAACAAGAATTATTACTCTATGAATGTAAACAGTAGAAAGAATTAGACACTTTACACTTCTTCACACACAAACAGATGACACATTACCAAGAAAATCTGCCTGGAAGACAAAACAGTCAGCATGTGATCACACAGAATTAGGAGAAGACATATAAACAACACAAATTGAATTCTGATTTAATGATTTTTAAAAAAGCTTCTTAGATTTACAATAAGCCTTTTTTGAGTGCCTGAGAATCTCTGAGAAACTGAAATGCTGAGCTGCCTTCAATTTTCATTAAAACTGACTTAAAAGTAATGCACTTAAGTAATAAAAAAGCTTGAAAATACCAAATATCCAGCCCCTAGAAATTACGTAACATCAAACCAGGGTTTATGTAAGACTTGAATTCCATCCTCTCCACTGCCTCATGGTCTTCCCTTGCATGACCACACCTCCCTTCCTCCCTGCCCAGGATTTCCACCTCATCCGGTGCGGAGGAGGCTTCTGTGCGGGACAGGAGCAGCTGCACCCGCTGTGCATGGCAGGGGTGCTGATGAGCACAACCACGAGGCAGCACCAGCAGCTGCCTCCTTAGCCCCTACAACCCTCCCTGTAGAAAGTGCTGAGAGCATAGAGAGGGACAACCTCCCTCATCTCCTACTCTACAATGCCAGACTGAACGCAGTTTTCATCAGAATGGTTTTAATTATTCTTGTAATGGACGAAGTGCATGACTGTACCAAAGAAAAAAAGGTATTTTTGTCTTCTGTTTACAAAACTGCAGGATTTTAATCAGTTTCAGCAAATATATTGTGCCAAACATTGCTGAGTTTTCTTTATAGACGTAAGTAGTGTCAACAGAAGGTTGTAGGCTCAGACTACAGCTGTAAGATAAAGCCGAAACCACAAACACCAGAATACTTGTACTGTGATACCAGATAATCTATTCTTATATATCAAATTTATCCACATCCAGTTCAAACACATTTCATATGTCAATATGCCGCAATTAATAGTCAGCCCCATGCACGCATATGGAAGTGAGGAAAGACAAAAATCACAGAGAAAACACTCAGGTTGCAGATGCAGCTCAGGTTCTTCAGCCAATGGCCAGGAAAAGCAGAAAACCAAATCCAACGCTTAGACTAAGTCTCTTCCTCTCCTTCAGTTTTCAACAGGTGCTTGGAAATACTAATTTCTTTCTAAACTTTCCCTTGAGAGTGACTGCATATGAAGAATCTTTTCTGCTTTAGAAGAAGGTGATCATAAGAGAAAGCCAAGAGTTTTCCTCGGTGGGCTTTCTCCACTAGCTTTCTCCTACTCCACATGCAGTTTTTCCATTTTAATTCATCCATGTCTGTGGAAGCCATTTCCATTTGAGATACGTCCCCTGTCTGGAACTGCATGGTGTCTTTTGCTGGAAATCCAACCACCTACACAAGCAGCCACTGATGTGAGGAGTGCTGAGCGCCAGTCATTTGAATGATCAGGTTCCTCCCTTCCTGGCAAACACATTGATTAATGACCAGGATGCCTTTGATTTCAAGCTCTGCTTCACCAGCACTCATAGTTCACAGATAACACAGACAATTTCCAATATATCTTTCCAGACAGTTAATTGTTCTGTCATATTTTATCAGCAACTTTATTTTTTTTCATACATCCTTCATATTGTTTTGTCCACTTGAGTTTTGTGCTGGTCCTTCAAGTCCAGAATGTTTCAGCAAAAATTCTGTGGAAGATCTAGTCCAACCCACCTAGGTCTGTCTCACAGACAGACAGAAGGTAAGACTTCGACACCATTTTACTTCAGCTTACTTCCAGCACTTCACATTTCTTCATCCTTTGCTGTTCTCAAATTCCACGATTACATTATTCCCTAATGGTTCAGCTTTTCTTGTCATCATACCTCCAAATTTGCCATCTTATTGCCTCGAGTATCAATTGCTGGTAAAACTTCAGTATTTTTCATGCACTTGATGAATTATCATTCATACAAGCCACTTGATAATAGGCTTTTTTTCTATGCAATTCGCTGTGTATTTTCACCCTTAAGCCATTAGCAACCTTCAGCTTACTTTCAGAGTCCTTTACAACCTAGCCTCAGGCAACCAACATCACTTGGAAGTTCAGCCAGAGAAGCAGGAGCTATAAACCACCTGTAAATTAAAAAAACTAGCTTTGCTTCTCTCTGCAGTTACCTCCATCTGCCTTTGTCAATCTCCCCCCATCACTATTGGGCAAGGGAAACTTTTGATACTCTGCTTCTTGGAAACAATGGTATTACCTAAGCCTTCCCCACTGGAGCTCAAGCATGGGGCAGTGCCAGAGCTGAGGTCTGACGTGGCATTACTCCTTCAGTAATCATCCTGCAAAAACTGAAAACCATTTCTTGCTTTGGTTTCTAAGTAAAAACTTTATTAAGAAGGCCTTTCAATTTCTGTTTCGAAGCTGTCAAGACAATAGTATATATTTAGATTGAGGGTTTTACTTTTAAGTTAAGGGTTTTACTTTAAAGCTTGATTCATTATTATTAAATGACAAAGTTTAATAATCCATGTGACAGCTAAACGATTAGCACAGTTACTATTTTCAGCAGTATATTAATAACTTTTCATTGCAAAACCTACCTTAACCTGCCTATAGAAACTTTTATGTCGTGGTATTTTGTCATAACCGAATTGCTGGTCCTGAACTCCACATCAAGACCACGTGTTGCAACGTAAGTCCTGTCCAAAATGAGCGTGCCTGACACTGATACTGACACTGAGGAATTTAAAGAAGTTATTTGCTATTCCTTACAAATGATGTGCAGCTTACAATTTTCCAGTAGTTTAGGCCTTAATTTATGTGCAGTCAATTTTTGCCCTACCCAAGAGCACATCCTGATAGGACGCTGACATTGCAGTCAAACCTCAGTCTCCTCCAATTTCCGTTAAATTTCAGCTTGCATTTTACCCTGAACAGCAAAAAAATTATTGATCAAAAAGACAAGTCAGGCACTGAATTGCCTATTCAAAGGATCAGTGAACACTAGGATAAGTAGACCTATCACATTTATATGGAAACACAGACACTCAGATTTTACAGATTATGTATGTCACCCCTTGAGTACAACCTGACTGGACTTTCTCATCTTCTCTTGCTTATGGTACACTGCTACTTAAAAACTGGATTTATTTTCAAATAGCTAGCATTTAACAGGCATTATTTGCCTCTATGTGACCCAACTGTATGGAAATATATCTTGAAATGTGAAAACTAACCCATGTTCTTTCAAATGTCCTTTTTTTTGGTGCAGAACCTGTGGATTCAGGTGGGCACAGCAGGAATAGAAACATAATTTTTACCAAGTTTTGTAATAGACTACATAGACAGATGGAAATACAACAATCTATTGAAAGAATTGCCACATCACATACCATGCCTACTTTGCTGACAGTTTTATAAACAGCTCAAGGGCTGATTTCCAGATGGCAGGTGCCCAGCACAACACAGCACTGCCTCCCACCCCCTGTGCCTCGATGCAGCACCTTCCATGAAGCTATGCCGATTTACACTAGATCTTACCACAAGTGTGACTGCATCTGCCTGCCAAGAAACTGGCCCACAATCACAGCCTCGGCAGAGGGAGGCTTGCAGCTCACTGCCAGGCAGCAGAGCTGTAAGAGCCCAGCAGGCCCCCTTCACCTTCTGGGGGAACACTGGCTAACTTCTGTTTCTCCTCAAAAAGTGTGCTAGGACCTGGAAGCATGAAGACATATGAGAGTGTTGAGCATGTCCCTTCCATGCACACTTTGAATCTTAGAGGACTGTGTAAGTAAATAATCTTCCAACTGTGGCATTTTTGTGCCAATGTTTTGTTCATACAGATAACAAAGCTAAGTTTACAATAAAAGCGAAGAAGTACCTCTAAAAACCAATAAAACTATTTTACAAGGGTGAGGAAAATATCTATAGAAAGGTGACTGCATCCAAGCTCTCTATAAACAAATACTAGTGGAAATACATTTTGGGAAACTAGCTTAGAGTAATCCGACTTTATTTTAATAATCCTGATGCCATTGTCACATTTCCATTTTTGTACAAACTTCTTTTCCTCCCTCAACCCATAAAGCTGTATTTCCTTTACTTCACTCACAGATCACTATAACTAAACTCAACTCAAGTGTCATTTCATGCCAAAAACAACAAGCCACACTAGGCTGTTTTCCAGAGTGGGGGAGGCAGAGTTGGGGGGTGGTGGTATGTATATAAGGTGTAACACGCTAATTAAAAAACACATGTCAAAAAACCCCACTCCACCACCAATCACCCAACTCACTGCTCCAATTCGGGCTATTTGCATTGTCAATAGATAAATAATTTTAATTTAACAGTGAGTCCTAGGCCTATGCACAATATTAACATTACATAGTTGATAAAGAAGACACAGTTTTCGATGTGGATTTTTGATTTTCATCAGATTTACTATGTAGTCAGTTGATCTAATTCCATCAAAAAACTCTTTAGATTAAACACCAATTAAAAAACCACCAGATTAGACAGATTAGCTACGAGATGGTTTAGCACCAGCCAACCTGCTGTACAACTCTGCGGCTTTTCATAAACATTTTTTTGATTCTGGCTTTGTGAACATTTCTTTCTGTTTTCTGAAATAGATGTAATCATCCTAAGTGTTTGGGACTGCCAATAAAACTCCCAATTGGTAAGCAAACAAGAGTCACAGGATTTTTTTTTAATTAAACAAGGCTTTAGCAACATTTTTGATCCATTACAGAACAAACAGGCAGCTCAATGGGGAAGCGAAAGAAGGAATCAATATATTTCAGTCTAGCATGTTAATGGGAAACAAGAATGAAATGTGTATATGTAACATGACATACATTTAAAATGTTCAACCAAAACAAGAGCTCAATAACTGCAAGGCCCTTTTCAGGCTAGTCTGAACAGCCAGGCAATGCTCTTGGGACAGGGATAAGCCACTTTTCTCAACAAGAAAGAAATCAGGAATAAAGTTCACAACAAGGAAAAATGAGAAGCACCAAACCTGCTACCAAAATTAAATGCAAGTAAAAAATACTTAAGTTAAATCTCTGGAATGACAAAGATTTTGATTCACTCATATTGCTTCGTACAATATTTCCAGTTCAGGTTCCTGTAACAGAGGGTTTTTTTACATAAAAAGCCTATAATTTTTGACATTCTGTAACAGTGTCCTCACTGGAAGGAAAGAATGCATCACATTTCCATTTTGCCAGAAATTTCTATTCATACTGGAACACAAAGAGATAAGACAGATTCTCGTAATGATGCTTGGAAATAATCTGCCCTGAATTTCAATGTATTATTACGTTTTCGAGCATACTTTGCATTTAATTACTCATTTCACCAGCGGTTGTTCATTACACATAAGTTGCGTTAATCTAATCACTCTAAGCATTTATAAATTGTTGGTCTCTAACAATATAGAAGATAATGCATTTTAAGGTCACTGTAAGTGTTCTTTACAATATATAGTACACATTAATGTACAGTAATGTACTATTCATCTTCAACTAGGCTAGGACAAAGTCCCTATCTTCATTTAACTGAATATAAAAAACCATCCATAGAATATGTTTTCTATATATTAAAACACAGTTCTAAGCATTTTAAGTTGCCTGGATTCACAATACAGTGTTATGCAGCAAGAACTGGAATCAGAAAGAACTTTCTACCCTCACATGTATGTCAGCACTTACGTGGCAAAACCTAACTCATCTACAAAACCTATGTATCCCAGCATCAATTTAAGGCGTTTCTGAGTGATAGAGAATCTACTCAGATGAATGACAGAAACTTGCACTCCCATATTTGAAATCCACTACCCAACCAGGTACCTGTTGTACCCCAAATAATACCACCACCAATTTCTGACATCTGAAATACTGCACTAACTGGCACAGGAAGCATAAATGTTGTTAAAACTGGACAGAAAGGTCTTACTAAGATTACATGGGGAGACAGCAAGGAACACTGGGAATTCATGGTCTTTCCCATCCACCATATTCAGATCTGAACAAAAATTACTCAGAAATGTTTGTGCCTTTCTCTCTCCACCACATCAACAAATGAATGTGGAAGTATGGTAGCTTTCTTTCCCATCCCATATGCAGGCATAGTAAGATCCTCACAGAAAAGTACATGACATAACTTCTAACCTTATTAGACACCAATACAGTAACAGTTACCAAATTTTAATACTTACTACTGAAAGTGTACATCTTCAAAATCTGCTTGCAATGTTTAAGTCTCAAAGAAATAATTGTTCTGTGTCCTGGCCGTGCTGTGCACACAGGGGTGTGACCTGCAGCCACTGCCCTGCAAACCTGGCTGGCTACCTGGGTTCCAACTGGACATTAGCCCCCAGGCTTGGCACTGCTGGCAGGATCTCAACAGAGCTATTCCAGCCCTGTTTTCCTTTTCTTAAATAAAACAAGTGTCTGAGACACACGCTGCCTCTAAACATCTAAAAATATAGATGCTACCTTGGAAAGCCTTAAACAGGAGGAAAGTGGAGGACCATAGTTGCAAAATACAGGCTCATTTTTTATTTAGGAATTCTGTTGCTTCAATCTTTGCCAAGCCCGCTCACCACTGAGTGCTTCGTACTCCACCACACTTTCAGCAGGTCTTGCAGGCCAGGAATGGGCAGTCATAATTGCCTTCCCAATTACTGGTTGCACAAAAAGTGAATTTAAAATTAACTAAACCAATTATCACACTTTTTTTTTTCTCACACAGACCTACGTGCCTGGCCCTGCAAGTGGGAAGGAAGGGTGTCTGCCAGGCAGCAGGTCTCCCTCACCTCTCCTGCAGTGGAAGCAGTGGAAGCAATGCCCAATGCCACCAGAGCAACTTGCGGCCACACAGAGAACAGATGAAGGCCTGGAAATGTGCGCCCTGGGCTGACCAAAGCAAACAGGAGAAAACAGGAGGATACACTTGAGTCCTGTTGGTCACTTCTGGGGAAGCTTAAAAAACCCAGTATTGGAAACAAAACCATGCATGCTAATGTGGAATAGCACGAAAGTTCAAATAAAACTTTTCTGTTCTTATGTCTGTTGCGTTACTAGACGCACTTACAAGCTGCAAGTAGTGAGCAACATCAAACCAGGTGCTCACACTGCACTGGCTGAAGTTCTGAAATATCATGTCAGGGTATTTTCTATGGTATGCCTATGAACATCTATTTTCTATGAAATGGTGATTTTACTTTTAAGACATGCAAAAAGGGACCTAGAACCCAGTGGTAAAGTACCTACTGTCTTTGCTGCCTCTAATTTTCATTCTGTCTAGATTAAAAAGTAGTACACAACAGCTTATGTAGTTTAATACAGCCTTGTGTATGGACTGTCTTACTGATATAGCAATATGGCCTTCACTAGTTGAATTTCACGTGCAAATAAAATACCTTTTAACTATTTCAAGACCATTGCTGAAGATGTATGAGACACTCCACTTGTTTCTCTCTTCATCTGCTGGTAGTTTGGGAGCAGTAAGGACAGCAGCAGCTCAAAGAAGTACTACCACTTCTATAATCTCATTCAGGATCAAGCAAGTAAGAGCTCACAAAAATCAAACTCTAGAGGCAGTGGGGAACTCCCCGCATTTAGCAGGTTTCGGAAATGCTGCCTCACTGCTCCTCAGTAAAAAAACCTTGATCGGTTCATCTGCATTTGAAAGCCCTCCTCCTCGTGACTGGATAGAGATATATAGCAGGATATTTTTACTGAAAATAAAACCAGGTTGGCTTTATTTTCAAGATCTCTTGCAATTAAGATATAGAGGTGTGAGATTTCTGAGGTCAAAATTTATTGTTTGACTTTGAAAGCAGCCAGCTGAGACGAGATACTGCAGATCTTAGATCACTTAAAAAGGTATGGAAATGCAATCCATTTGTCTTTACATGCTTTTTAAAATTTATTTGTTTAAATTATGGCATCTCAGTGAAATTAAACCAAGGTAGTTCACACGTATGCAACTGTTTTAACTTCTGAAAGAAATAGGTGCTGTAAATGAAAGGGCCAATGCTGATCCCTGGTGCTGAAAGCCTGGAGAAAATATAAGACAAAAATTCAGCACAAGTCCTTATCTCCTCTAACAGATCTTGATCCTGGAAGTAGAAAGCACGATCCCTCAGCAGAATAGAACAAGCAAGAAGCACTGCCTCCAGTAGAAGATTCTCCCAAGTCGGGCTTCAGCTCGAGACAAAAACATGTAGCAGTTTTTCTGTTCAGTTTAGGAGAGGTGCCAAAAAAAGAGTTTATTTTTGTGTCTGACTATACAATAAACAGTATCACAGAGCTACAACTCATTACCCCTGGAAGTAACAGAATAACATCAATAAAAATATGCAGAGGCCAAACGTGACCTTCTGCAGCTGCTCCAGAAAACAGCTCTGTGTCAAACCACTACAGGGATGCAATAACATCTCATGGCAGAAAAGCCTTCACAAAGAACCTGAAGGACCATCAGGCCCAAAGTTAAGCACAACCCAACTCCCACATGGCTTCTGTCTTCTAAAGGATGAAGGCTTGCTCCCTTTCTAACCTATCCCATCTTTTCCTCTGTACTATCAAGATACTTGGCAAACCCTTCCTTGTTCCACTACAACTGAAGTATACCACAGAGCCTACAGATGCTGCTGCATGTGTTTTCCACTGTCTCAGTAACCCACAAAAGCACACAATAAATTCCGGCACAAGCACAAGGCTGTGAGTAACTGGGAGTTGGAGGAAAGACAGAAGGTCAAGGAATACTTTATCCTTTTTGGAACTGATGAAACAAACTCCACAAACTCTGTCTGTTTCATCCAGTGCCCAGGCACAAAGCACTCTATGCTATGGATGCTGCTGCTCCAGCAGATGGACCTACCAGCATGGAAAAAGAAACATCTACAAGACCAACCACCTCTCTCCTTCTCTGAGAAAGTAGGGACAATTGTCTGAAACAGTGTTGGTCAAACATGTTGAAGCAAAATATCACTGTAAATCCTTAGCACCAATTCACCCTTAATCATTTCACTGCTATTTCTGTACAGCTCTGTAAACCAGATGTGAATGGCTTTCCGTGGCCTTATGGATCACCACTGACCTAGACCTAAAGGCAGCAAGGAAATGCGTCACAGTGTTCTCTTTAAAGTATTTTAAAGTAGAAAAATAAGATTTTTTCCTCTGGAAGTACTCACATTTCTCATCACTGCATTATAGAAAGAAAACTGTTGAGAAGCATGAGGTAAAAAGCATTTTGGATCCAATGAGAGTTTTTTTATACAATTTAAAAGGGATATACATACATAAAAGATCAGGCTGGCTCAAATGTTTATCTTGCCAGCTTTACAAACTCCAGTTTATAGAAGGTGACTGTACAATTTTCTTTCTATGTCAGTATGATGTAGACATCAGCCACCTTACCTGCTGAAGCAGAAAATAAAATTTAAGTTACCACCCAATCTTGACTGCTTGTTTTAACAGCACTGCCCATCTAAAGTTCAAATAATCTTTTATCCATCATGTAAAAAAAATACATTAAAGATGGTAAAACACTGAGCTATACAATTTCACACATCAGTATCTGATCACTGAGGCATTTTACCTTCCCTCTGACTCTGTGTTTAGTGATCGTAACAGTCTTTTACAATTATTAGGACCACTATGAAAAGGTTTTAGGTTACTAGCAGATTCATACTTCTGGCTCAATTAATTGGGCTGAAATCCTAAATCTGCTTAAACTAGCAGGATTTTTCCATCAACTTCAGCTGGGTCAGGATTTTATGGATATTAGACTCTGTATGTTTTGCAAAAACACAGATAAAAAGATCTGTATTTTTATTCGAAGTTCAAGTAACAGAAGTTGTTCGGTTTCCTGTCTTCATTAGTTTCGTTGTCAAACAACAAATACCACCCACACATTTACTTTTTAATACAATAAGACAAATGTCACTGCAATAATCATTTGAGATTAGAAAGTTTGGCAAGGTGCCAGAGTAGTGAAAGTGATCCCATCACAGATTGTTCAGCAGCAGCAGTGGTAACATTAAATTCCTATGTGCTCTGCTCAGCAACATGCTACAGTGAAAAACATGAACACAAGCTCATGAAACTAAAGCTGATTCCCAGAGGAGATAATGAACGTTCTTTTTATTCACCTTATATTTCATGTTCAATTTTTGTAAATAAAGAAAAACACTTAAGAGTTTCTCTTTTAACCTATTGCCCTTCTGTAGTCTTTGGGCTGGCCTTAAGCTGCAGTATTAGTCAAGCTGCTCACTATTTTTAGAAATAAGCAATTCAATAAATCACTTGAAAGTATTATAAAGCCAATGGGGACTCATTGTGAGGGAATAAAAAAAAAAGAAAAGCATCATTGCTCAATCCACAGCAGTATTTACAGAGCAGACACCAGCAAGGATCAGCATGCCCCTGGCTGGCCAAGCAGCCTAGCTCTCATCTTTGAGGCACTGATCTATCCCACAGTCCACTAAGAGCTCTCTGGTGCTCTTGTAACACTGGAATTTCTAATCTAGCAGCTGGAAAAACAGAGTAGGACTTGAGGGTTCAAAGCTGATTTACAGGATTCTTAGACTTCTCTGTAACCTTGGGTCTGAAGAAAGCTTGGAAGAGTACAGGATCAACAAAGGCACAGATGGTCTGTGCATCTGCACTTGTCACAGGACACATTACAAATGTTAATTATCAGCCCATGAAAAGCACTTTCTCAATACTCAGTTTTCAGATGAAAAAAAAGTCACTTCTATCTCCAAGGAAGACCCAGAGAACTACAGGCTGGCTGGTCAGCCTTACCTTGATCCCTGGGAAGGGATCACAAGACAGGGAGGAGTGGGTGATACACCCAACATGCATGCTGCCACCCAGAGAAACCTTTACAAGTTAGAGAAATGAGCCAACAGGAACCTCAAGAAACCCAAGCAGGGGAAATGTGAAGTCCTGGACCTGGGGAGGGACAACTCCAGGCACTAGTTTGTGCTGGAGGCCGTCCAATTGGAAAACAGCTTTGTAGAAAAGGTCATGGGTTCCCCGTGGACAACAAGTTGAACATGAGCCAGCAGTGAGCCCTTGTGGCAAAAAGCTGAACCATGTCCTGGGCTGCATTAGACAAAGTATTGACAGCAGATGAAGGGAAGTGATCCTGCCCCCTCTACTGAGGCACTGAAGAGGCCACACCTGGAATGACAGGTTCAGTTCTAGTATCCCAAATACAGGAAAGACATGGACACACCAGAGAAAGTGCAGCAAAAGGCCACCAGAATAATTTCGACATGGAGAAGAGAAGGCTTTAGAGAAACCTCGTTATAGCCTTCCAGTACCTCAAAGGTACAAAGGAGGAAGTGGGACTTTTTATATGGGCAGACAGTGACAGGACAGAGTGGCAGTTTTAAAATGAAAAGAAGGCATGTTACGAGTAGCTGTTAGGAAGAAATTCTTTACTCAGAGGGCGGTGAAGCACTGGAACAGGTGCACAGGGAAGTGGTGGATGCCCCAGCCCTGAAGTGTTCAAGGCCAGGTCGGATGGAGCTCTGAGCAACCTGGTCTAGTCAGCGAGTGACATCCCTGCCCATGGCAAGACGCTTAGAACTAAATGATCTTTAAGGTGCTTTCCATTTCAAACTGTTCCATGATTCTATGATTAAGAAACTGGATTATCTCTCCTGTGAGGAGAGCTGGGACTGTTCAGCTGGGAGAAGAGAGGGTTTAGGGGAATCTTAAAAACGTCTAGAAACACCTGAATGGAGGGAGCACAGGGCCAGGCTCTTCTCAGTGGTGCCCAGTGCCAGGACCAGAGGCAACGGTCACACACTGAAATACAGGAGGTTCCCTCTGAACATCAGGAAACACTTCTTCATTGTGAGGGTGACCCAGCACTGGCACAGATTGCCCAAACAGGCTGTGGAGTCTCTCTCCTTGAAGACATTCAAAACCCATTTGGACATGTTCCTGGGCAATCAGCTCTACATGACGCTATTGATTCCTACTGGAGCTGGGGTGGGTGGGCCAGGTGATCTCCCAGGGTCTCTTCCCAAC
Organism: Sturnus vulgaris; assembly: GCF_052056855.1. Classification (NCBI taxonomy): domain Eukaryota; kingdom Metazoa; phylum Chordata; class Aves; order Passeriformes; family Sturnidae; genus Sturnus; species Sturnus vulgaris. The sequence goes on from NC_142243.1 coordinate 128,244,714, forward strand.
TCAAACATTCTGTGGCAGAGACTGCACAGCACATCTCTAGCCACTGGTACGTACTGAATACCTGAAGGCTGTCAACTGATTACTCTCAACTGACCTCATTCTAGACCAAAAATGATATAGCAAATAAAGATCAGTACTGTTAGTGGCTTGACTTTTACCTAGTTACAGTTTTCTAATACAATTACTTTTAGAGGCAAAGTGATTTCATTTGGTCTGTGTCCAAACGACAATAACAAAACTACAAGAAAAAATCCTCAGCAAATTAGTCCCATTCATTCTTTATTAGGGAAGAGTGGAGAAAAAAAATCACTATCTTATTTTCTTACCACCCCCAGCTCTGCCTCCAGTAATCTGTATTATATATAAACTTTTAAATTTTTCAAAAGGAAGAAGAAAATCCCAAATCTAGCCATGAATTTTTCACACCAACTTCACTAGACAGGTTTTCACTCAAGAACAACAAGAAACTGAACAAAGTTTGAAATTTAAAAATTAATTACCTTTATTTACTTACAAAAATATGGCTAAGCTGCTGGTGTTTATCTGCCTCTCTCATCTCACCCTTTAGTTGTTCCTAACAGTTCATCATTGTCCATTCATATCTCATGTTATTCTTTGCAGAAGTGGGCAGACCAGGATCATGCTCGCTCTGAGTTTGTACAAAGCCTAGCCTAACAGGCTCCAAGTTCAGGCCATGAGTTCTGGTGTTCTAATAACTAGCAGTATTTATAAAAATAACATTATCATTATTAGTCTGAAAGGGAACATTCAATTTTCCTCCTAAGTTCCTACCTAATGTGTCTTGCAAGGTCTCTCCTCCACTAAGCAAATCTGGTATTTGAAGCTTGTATTTTGCAAGTTGCCCCTGAAAATACATTTACACACACACACAAAAGCTAAATTAAATAGCACTTTGCTAATCAAGCAGGAAAACCCACTTTTTTGTCCACAATGAGTATACAGTCCATTCAAACACCAAAGGTGAAAGTCTGATTTAAAGGACAGCAATGAATTCATACTTGGCTTTAGAAAGAAGGAGCAAAAGAGACGAGAGTGAATTCAACACAGCTGAATGACACATAACTGATTTCTTCCACACGAGCTCTAAGGATTCTTCTGCATCCCATATATCACACAAATGTCTTTATCTTTAAAAAACAAAAAAAGGCTGACAAAATCAACCCAAAACATAACAAACCACAAAAACTGTCCAAAAGGATAATTTTTCATGAACTCCTACCAATGTCTGCCATCCCCACTCTGAAACCTCTGGAACGAACTTGTACATCTCCTTACTTTGCACCTGTCATAAATTTCACTTCACAAGGTGGGTAAAACTGCGCCCAATGTTAAAGTGTAAGCATGAAGTTAAAGTCTTGCTTACACTGCTTGGGCTTTTGTATTCCTCTGCCATCACCACACAGCTCTCTGGGCCTTTAGTTTTCAGATTCTTCATTTGATCATTTTCTATCATGTTGGGTGCTATGTGTTTGCAGGATGAAATCCACCTGTGGGGAATTCATCCTTCTGAACTATGAAGAGGTGCTCAGAAACAAGGCAGTATCTGGAACCCGCAGTTCCATGGCTGAGGAATAGGTGCAGCACCCATAGTCAGCTGGATTAGGAATGTCCTGTGTTCATACTCTTAGCCTGGGGACAGAAATTGGGCTGGAGATAATCTGGCAACTCAACTGGGCTGAACAGAAGAAAGCACTAACCCCTTTACTATTCATAACAGTAGAGAGAACATTGCAACATGCTGGCATGTTATCACAAGCCCATGTTCACTACTAGCCCATATTCTCAATCATAGCACTCTGAACATAGTTCACAGACAAATTAGTGTAACTCTGCTACTTGCAGTGGGGTTTTCTTTTGAATATCTGATAAAGTCAGCATTGGAGACTGCTGATGGACCCTACTTCCAAATTCCTTTCCCTATCATCAAACTCATCAGTTTCCACAGACTGCATTAACCCCAGCATGGCACTAATGTGACTGTTTGTGATATCTGAACTAAGCTGCATACGAAGGATGAATTAAACAGGACTGCAAATTAACCCACGCTTCAAGACAAAGTACTAGCAATTGCACTATTTATACTTTTTCATCTCATTTCAAATGGCTGAAAATCCAAATGCAGCCAAAGCAAATACGGGCTGCACAAAAAGAGTTTCACATGCAAAATGAGTCTGCATAATCAGCACCTTGGTGTAATTAATTTCCATACAGAGATTAATGAACTAGTTCTGACAAAGTCAGAAAATACAGCACTTCTCAACAAGGCTTTACAGGCTCTCCAAGATTCTGGCTATTCTGCCATTATCCACCAGCCACACACAGCACACTCATGCCTATTCTAGCATGGCCACATGGCAGGGGAGAAAAAGCAACATAAATGCTCTCCTGTGTTTTCCTCCTGGACAGCTAGACAGCTACAGCAACATACAGACACAATTTTTGTATATTCCCCATGACCACCAGTCTCTCTTTTTGGTCATATATGTTCTCTCTTTCCACGACTTCAGAAACTGGAGAAAATATTTATCTTTATAAAGTACTTCTTCCTCTCTATCCCCATGCTTAAGAGTCAAAACTAGATTACCAAAGGCACAGCCACACAGTGGACTTCTTTCTGGAGCAAAGAATATGGCTGTAAGATCTAACAGTGCAAGTACTTAGCTGATTTTGACTAGTGGACCAAATTCTCAGGCAGCTTTTAACAATATTAATTCCACTGCTTACCCTATGATGTTTTCATCCACCTATCACAGGCAGTCCATAGATGTGACTTTGTCACAAGCCCCTGAAACCTCTAGCTTTAAAATGCCATTCCACCCAAGGGCATAGACATCAAGTGTACATGCGAATACACACCAGAACACCGTGTGATGCTCCTTAATTGCATTATCCAGACAGCATATGCTGCCAAACCCAGACCACTTTGCTTTCATGTCCAAATAAATTTTGAAGCTCTTTAGGATTTCTCTTATTATGAAGGATATTAGTCAATGCAACCATTTATGCCATCTCTCAGGAGTGGACACTCCTTCAATATATTTTGATCCCAGTGCCCAATTCAGAAGCCCATGTCAAAAGCCGACAGTCAAATGCTGCTGACTCCATGCCACTTCTCCATTTGGAAGGCATTCCAGCTGACAAAGCACAACCAGATCATGCCAGTCCTATTACCTTCCCAGTGCTTTGCAGCTGGACCTCAGTACTCATTTTATGCGTGCTTCTCTCACTAATAGAACCCACTTGGAAAACCCACTTTCCAACACACTCAGGGCCACATAGCCAGGAGCTACTCTTGGGAAGCACCTTTGCAGTTCAGTCGCTTCAGGCTCAAAAGCACTCAGATACACAATGCCAAAGGCAGAGAAGTTTAATCTGTTGCTTTAAAATTAATTGGAAGAACCCTCCCATTAAGTTTTGAGAACTCCCACACTAACAATCTCTAAAGAAATACACAGAAACCAAAGATAATTTATTTACAATGTTAAATTTTAAGCCCTTGTAGTTTATAGTACTCAAAAGTATAAACAGAGAAAGCAAAAGCCGAGCAGGTAACGACAGAAACATTCCTCCAAAGGAGGTAAATATGTGCACCTGGTTCACAACGGTGATTTGACAGTTTATTATGTGCACTAAAAGCAGGCTAATAGGCATTACTATACTCATCTCACCTATTAGGTACGTTTACTATTCAAGGAAGTAAATACATGCAAGCACAGTATTTCTGTATGTACACATACTCCTAAGTGTAAGGCGTGAATACCACCAACCTCTAACAGTCCTACTACTTGAAAGCATATTGAAAGAGGGTTGACAAAGAGGACAGTATACTCCAACATTATATGCAGATTATACCTATGTAATCTAGTTATATTCCAGTTTACTGTGCCCCACTTGAGAATTTAACTCTTTTTTCCTATTAGATACACATAGGAAGTCCCTCTAAACCTCCTCTACCACTTAAGACTTTCATTACTACGGGGAGAATGATGGGACCAGAAGCCCATTATGGTGCTCTTCATCCTAAGGTTACCACTCAAGTGTCAAGTGCTGGTTCAGGAGCAACAAAGTTGTCCCAGCCTCAGTACCATGGATGGTCTGACACAGACACCAAAACCACAACCATTGCCATTTGACAAACTCAGTGAAGAGCTACAGTCTGATGACCCAACTGCGTCAGACTGATTCTCTCAGTGCTGTAACAAAACTGATTTGAAGTAATATGGGGATAACCTGCATTTCTGCTGCTACTTTCCTTTGTGTGTTGTTTGTTTTGGATTTGCTTCCTTCTTTTTCCCCCCATCAGTGGATACAGGAAAGACTCCAGTGGTAATACAGCACTCCTAATTATCCAACCCTGAACTCTTATTAAGTAAGAATTATTACCTAGGTTGAAAAAAAAAATCAATTAAAATGGGTGCCCTTTAAATTTTCATACACATTTATTTTCCATAACCAGTGGACATCTATCACACGAATCCTCTGTAGTACTATACACAGACTTAATCCTACTACCCTGGTTATCCCAAGAGAAAAATAATTACAGAAAACCCTTCATAATAAAATCATTAAGCCTAAATCTGCGGGATCTCAGCCAGTGGGTGTGTTCATCAGGTTGTTCCAAACCGCACCGATTTCAGCGCACTGCCGGCGCACGCTTGGATGGGATATGAATCGGGCCTCTGCAGAGAAGGGCTGCATTGCTAAACTTTCCACAGGTCGCCTACCCAGGCCTGCTGACCACGGCAACCCGCGCTCGCAGAAGCCCTGCCCGGCCCCGGCAGCTCGCACGCCCCGCAGGCACCGTTCTCCGAGCACCTCACCGCACACAGCCGGGCTGAACATCCTTCCAACTCCGCCAGCCGCGAGCTTCACCCAGCCAAGTCTCCACTCTCAATGCTCAAACTCCTTCAGACCCCGGAGACTCCTTACGCCCCCCGTCCGTTTTTAGCCGGCCGCCCCCGCAGCCCGCTTCGCCTGGGACTTGCTGAGGGCCGGCCGGCCCGCCCGCCGTCGAAGTCCCCCGCAGCCTCCCGGCGCCAGCCGCTCCCAGCCCCGCCGCCAACCCCAGGCCGCCCCCAGCTCTCGCCGGCCCGGGACACCGGCCGGCCCGGCCCGCCTCACGCCCCGCACCCCCGCCCGGGCCCCTGAGCCGCGCCCTCCCGGGACGCACCTTAAGGCTCCCCCGGAGGGGGCCCTTGCCGTGGCCGGCCAGCGCCGGGGGGGCGCTCCCCAGGCCGCCCTCCTCCTCCTCCTCTTCCTCCTCCACCTCAACCACCACGTCCTCGTCTTCGTCCTCTTCCTCCAGCGCCGCAGCGGAGCCCTCCCGCCGGGGCGGCCTCCAGGCGCTCTCGGGCTTGGGGGGCCGGACCGCGTCCACCTGCGGCGCCGCGGCGCTCAGCCGCCGGCTGCCCATGCTGGAGCGCTTGGCCAAGCGCCGCGCCTGCATGGTGCCTCCGCCCGGCCGGCCCGGCCCGGCCGCCTCCTGCCGCGCTCAGCCCCGGCCACGGGCAGCGGCCCCGCCGAGGTGCCCAAGGGGTGGCGGCGGCGCTCACCGGGGGGCGGCGGTGGGTGTGTGCGGCGGGCGCGCCGCGGCCATGGGGGCCCGCGACCGCGGCCAGGCGGGCCCGGAGCCGGCGTGGCCGCCCCGCCGCTCCCCACCTGCTCCCGGCGCCCTCCTACTCTGCCGGCTGCCCGCCCGGCCCGGCCCGGCCCGGCTGTCGGGCGCAGCGCGCGATCCCCTCCCGCTCGCCCTTCCTCGCCGCCGCCGGTCCCCGGCGCCAAAACCCGGACTGGATTCCCGCCGGCCGCGGCTCCGCCAGGCGCGGGGCGCCGGGGCCGCGCTGCCTTCGCCCGGAGGCGCGGGCGGGTCTCGCTGCCGGGCAGGCCGGCCCCGCCGCCCACCCGCCTCGCCCCGAGAGCGCCCTGCCGGGGAGCGGCGCGCCGGGCCGGGCCTGCCCGCGGTTCTGAGCTGTGCTCACACGGCAGGCGGGCCGGGGGTGCGCGACAGGACATTGCAGCGTGTCCAGAGAAGGGCAGTGGAGCCGGGGAAGGGTGTGGAGCACAAGCCCTGTGAGGGAGCTGGAGTTGTTTAGCCTGGAGAAAAGAAGGCTCAGGAGGACCTTAGTGTTCTCGGCAAGTCCCTGAAAAACGGTTGTAGCCAGGCAGAGGGTGGCTTTTTCTCTCAGTAAGCAGTGACAGGACCAGAGGATAAAGTCTTAAGCTGCGCCAGGGCACGTTTGGGTTGGACATGAGGAGGAATTTCTTGATAGAAAAGGGTGTTTGGACATGGGACTGAGCTGCCCAGGGGAGGTGGTGGCGGCAGTCGTGGTCCCTGGAGGTGCTTAAGGAAGGACTGGAGATGGCACTTGGTACTGTAATTTAGTTGACACGGTGGTGTTCAATCATACGTTGGATTCGATGACCTCAGAGGTCTTTTCCAACCTAATTGGAAACTGGATTCCTGTGACAACTTCCACCTGCAGGACAGGCTGCCAGACTTCTCCAGCCTCAGTAAAATACAATTATTTCACTTCTCCGTCTTGATAAAGATAAATGGGGGTGGGGGGGAATGGAACTTTTGGAGGGAAAAAAAAAAACCCGAAATGAAGAAATTGTTTGGGTTTTTTCAAGATCAATAATTGAAGCAGTGGTATCTATATCCTGTTGAGAAGAAAATTTTCTGGAACAATTAGGGAAATAATTTCTGGTTCAAATTCTATGCTTTAAGCTTTAAAATGCCTTTCTGAAAAGCTTTAAAAAAATTAAAATAGTTTCCAAAAAGTTTGAAGTTACTGTGGCCAGCATTTAAATTTGCTACAGGCTTCTGTGCCATTCATTAATGCCTCCTGAGATTGAATTATACTTAAAGTTGTCACATGCTTTTCCTAAACTCCTCCTCTATAAGTCTTAAGTCTGCATTTACATGTTATTTTTGAAACATATGTATATTCTTTTCCATCTACAAATGAATTACAGTCATTCCCTTCTCAGTGTTCAGTAGTTTTTCTCCCTGTACATTCTGTTCTAGCAACCTGCCAACAGGCTCAATGTACACATATTGTCAGCATGGGGCCAAGCTTCACCCTGGGTTAATTCATCCCTTTCCAAAAGTAATGCTGTTTTTTATTCTGGAATATAGCATACAGCATCTTTTAGGCAATAAATTATACATAATACACTACCCATTCTTAAAGAAATACTGAAGTTACTGTTCATGTCAAGTTGTTTGAATTCTCTCAACCCAACCCACAAACCAGTTGTTTGCATTCATTATTTCAAGGTTCTCAGAGACCTGCAACAAAATTGCTGGCAATTTCTGGCATATCAGAGCTTCCAGCAGCATTTCCCCACCCCTCCAAAAGTGTCTTTTCCAGATGTTTTCCCAGTGCTTTGACCAGCTGCACTGCAATGTTGGCTCAGCCCATCTCAGCAGAACAGCAGCCAAAACTCCTGGTACATGCTGCCGCTAGATATTCTGTCTTTTTTTCCTGCCACCACATGTATACTTAGCTTCTTGACACCTGGCTGAGTGGATCATTCATAGCTTTTTGAAGCTGATGTTGCATAAAGGACAGATCTGTGGAAGGGAAAAGTAAAACAAGACAAATGCTTTTTTTGTTTTATTCCTGTGCTGAATGTTCAGATTTAGAGCTTATATTTGACATAATTAAGTTATGCTTAGGTTTTACCTTAAACATGAATTTCAACATGAATTTCAATTATACTCCTAGTCCTTGTACCTTAAAGGCATATAAATAGAATCATTCCAATTATTTGAAATGTTTTATATCATTTGAATACTATCTGAATCTTATTGTGATCTTCTCTAGTGGCCTGTGTTCACAGTTATCTGAACTGTAATTGTCACTAAGGGTCCCATTCCTATCTGCTACATACTGGGATATATACTGAGAGACTTCCTTAACTTTTTCAAACTCCTATATGTTTTAATTGCAGCAAAACAAGAAACAAATTTAGAAACTATATGCAGCAAGTGTGTTATCACTGAATTAGATTTTATGTGCTAACATGAACACCACAAATAACAGAATGGAAACGGAAGGATCTCTGGCAGAAAACAGTGGTGATAAAGGATAGCTGGGCTTGTACAGGCACATCTGTTTAAATGCCATGACAGCTCACACTTCAGCCTCTCTTTGAACTCCCTATTCATACTTTTTGCCAGGTTTGTTCTGGGACCTGCTGTAAGGTATAGCTAACTTGACATCTCTTGCCTTGAGGTTTGGTGGGTGAACATAAAAGCAGAGACTGTTAACCAATTACTAGGCTTTTAGTTGTCAGTTCAATATTGTTTCAAGAATTACTTAGCTGGGTTCTCTGGTTTGGGAGCATGGTGGCAGGAGGCAGAGAGGCTCAGGTTCTCAGGAACATACAAAGCATCCCAGGCCTGCCTGCCTGCCTGCCTGCCTGCCTGCAGGAGGATGCTCCATCCCCCAAAATACAGCCTCTTCTCCACAGGACTCCACCAGATCATGGCCCATCAGATCTCAAAGCAGAGCAGAACAGCATGTGAGCCCTACAAGAGTTGGTCAGGGGGACAGAGGAAAAGTGTAACCAAATTCTGGTGGAGGGAGAGGTGCCAAAATAGTTTTGGGGTCCAGAGGGAATGAAAATCCAGAGGTCATTAGGCTGATGGCCAAGGCAGTCCCAGGAAGGGGTTTGGAGAAGACTGACTTTCCATTAGTAATCTGAGCTGCTAATGTTTTTTACTCCTGTTGGGTTATCAAATACAATGAGAAGCCAGTGTTGACAACTCTACAACAGATTGGTTAAAGATTTCTAGCACTTCTCAGGCGAGCCAGATTGGACTTGTAGTAGGAATAACTTCTCTCACAATATTTGATACAAACAAAAGATAGAAAATACTGTTTGCTCCCTTTCTTCCAGTCTGTCTGATTTGCAGTATGAATGGAACTGAAGCTGAACCCTTGCTGTCCTTCCAGTGCTTCCCAGGGGAGCTACATTGTGGAGGAAGTCAGGGAGTCCTAGATACAGTCTTCTTCTATATCTTTACATTCACAAACAGTTAAAAGTGAAACACAGGTCATAATCCACTATCACACATCAATATTTTTTGCCCGAGACTCAGTCTTAGCACTCTTGGGGTGATCTGTTGAACATTCTGGCCCATAGCCGTGGCCAAGTAAATTCTTGTGATATATGGGGTAATATGGTATCACTTAGCTCGACAGAAGTATCTCATGATTGTACCCCAGCATAATATGCCTCTAACATAAGTACAGGCTCTGGCTGGAATAGGAGTTGTTTACATGTCAGTGATTTCCAACCTTATTAAAAGTTAATGTGCACATCCACACTCCCTTTGTGTACACAGCTCTCCAACACAGCAGAAATGTTTCAGATGCTTCTTTGCCTTTAACTGTAACAATCAGTTCATACTTCCAAGAATGAAATTTCTATCTAAAGACATATGACACAATTCAAATGATAAGTACATATCAGCATATATATCTCCTTCTAGAAGTTCTTCTCGAGCAATCTGTGAAGGTGAATTACACTGACAGCTTTTCAGTTCATCTTGAATAACTATTGCCTAACTTCTTTCAGTATACCCACTGCACTAGCCACAGAAAAAAAAAATCTGGCTTTCCCTAGCACTGCCTTAACTACTCTGAGCTAATTAACATGAGGTGGAGTTGTCTTACCGTACATATTTTCCCCAAACATTTAATTTAGTCCATCCTTAAGTATTCCTCAAATTTTTAATATAATTATTTACTGATCTGTTTGACATTCTGTTCTATTCAGCAGCTGCTACTGTGATCAAGACTGCAGGCAAAGCTTGCCTGACATCACATCAAGGGAACAAGTTCCTTTTACTTCAAAAAGCACAGATTTTTCTGTAATGCTGAAGGAGGCACTACTCTGTAACCTCCCTGCTCGCTGGTCCCAGAACTGTTTCGAGCAGGGACCATCACTCAGCAATGCAGCTTCCAGCAGGGACGAGCACTAGCCACAGCTAACAAGCAGTAGTACTGGTGTGCTTTAGTTTGCCTCATAGAAGAAGGTGGCTACATCAACAGCAGGCATTTTATTGGACCACCTTGAATCCTGCCTCAGCTAGCTCTCTTTTTTTTCCTTTTACTCTTTTTTCCCCCCTTTTTATTTTAATATGCCTTCAAGGAAAGAATACATTTTTGTTTTTTTCTTTAATATCTGAATATTTTTTTCCCATGTCCATGAATGCCAGCTTTTTATCACTAGAGGCAAGATCCACCCTGCTCCTGCCTCCGCCCAGACTGATGCTATGCTTCAGTTCTTGCCTTTAAAATACCTAGCAGCAATACAAAAACAAAGAAACCCTCATCTTACTGCACATTTAATCACATTTTTTTTTCAAATATAACCTAATCAACTAGTCATTCACTTTTCACTTTTTAGTGTGCAACAAATGTATTTGTTTGAGCTTTGGTATTCAAACCAGCATGTGCACTAACTGTGTGTGTGTTCCACTCTCCACATAATCCCAGGCATTTGAGCCCCTGCCAACTTCTTTATTCGGGGACCTGCCTTCTCCACACTCCCTTTGTAAACTTTGCATTTGTTTTGCTTTCTAGTGATCATTGAAGTTCTCACTCCAGCTGGGAGGACAGCCAGGCACCTTCAAGAACAAGAGAATGATTGACAATATTAGGCAGAAAATTGTCTACCAGATGCTGCTCAAAAGAAGAGGTGGCAACCTTCCGACCCCTTTCTCAGTACGCGAAATCATCGCTTCTGTGACACCTCTCTGCCCCACTTGTCAGCTAAGTGGGGAGCACAGGGTCATTTCTGCATCTTGCTGTTGAGCAGTAAAATGCCACCCTGCAGACAAGGCTGTGCCTTCTGCATGAAGGAGGTCCTAGTGCCAGCCATGCGTTGGAATGAAGTGGAAAAATTCACCAGACATTACACATTACTTTTCAGTTACCACTGAAATACTGACTAGGTCTGAATAACCTTACTGGTACAGAAACGAAAAGAATTCCAGACAGTCCATCCTTGGACTATGAGAGAATAAACATCAACCAGACCTGCATGGCTTTTTAAAAACTCCTTCCCAGAGGTCTTCCTGTTGCCATTAGTACTTAAACACGATTTACATGTTTATGTCTCTTAAAAGGTTTTGTTCCCCCATTGAAAAAAGAGGTCTGTTCATTGGAGTTTCATGCTAGTGCTAATACAATGACTGCGGTTCCCCTTTTTGCAAATTAACTAGGCTGAGAAAAACAAAGGGATGAACTTGGAAAAAGTAAGACTAATATTTTCCTACTTAATTAGCTGATTGAACATGAAAAAAAGAAACCAGAGAAAGAAAACACTTTTTTTTCTAAACAAAAGCAGTGCAGGGCAAAAAAACCCAGAGTTTACACTGAGGGCAGACACACAGGATACGTAGGCCTCTGAAATGCAAATGTTGGAGCACAAAATAGAAATAACCATATATACATAGTTTTCTTATACACACACACACACAGAGAAAGGTATTTGAGGGAGTTTCTATGTTGTTTGTGCTCATTCATGTGGAGTAACAGCAATGTGTGTGAATAACAATCCCTGAAATGACACCAGAATTAAAGGAAGGATATAGGAAATGAAAGATGATAATTAAAATGCTATTTTAAGTAAGTGTATTCATTAATTGTCTTAATTCAGGTGGAACTTCCCCTGCAAATTAGATTAAATATGTACTAAGAAAACTGCAAGATTGGCATGACAACTTCCTCTTTCTCAGTGAAGGGTCAAAGAACTCTGATTCTCTAAGTCAAAGCTGAATTTGCAGAGGTAGCAATTACAAAGAAAACAACTAGCTCTTCCTTTCAAAATGAACAAATTAGATCAGGCACTCAGAAAAACATAAATGTTACAGGAGACCCATAAAACTTCTTTCAGACTCACTTTTTACATGGAAACTCCTTACTAAATCTTGTAAAAGCAAGAAAAAAACCCCTACATAGTTGCCAGTCAACACCAGCAATAAAAATATTTACACCAATAAATTAAGCAGTGGGTACCATTTTATTTTGATCATCTTGCTACCTATCATAAGACAATATAGTTTTATTTGCATTAATAATTTCTCTTGGAGATGAATACTTTCCTTCGAAGAAAGGCACTCCACATTTTTTTTGCTTGCATACCACGCTGGCAAGGCTCCAAGCAAACACCACTAACCAAAATTTAAGGGAAACATCAGATAGCCAAATACCTTGAGGATCACCTGCACCCCAAAGATTCCTTCATCAATCAGCTGCAAGCCAGTTCACTAACTGGAAAGGTAGGAGACAGTTTCTGTGCTGTACACGTCCCCGTTTTCTAGTGAGTTCAGTTGTTCATAAAAGCTCATTTTTGGTGCCGGTGGAGCTTTTTGTTTGGTTGGGTTTGGTTATTTTGGTGTACTTTCAGGGAAGCTCCCTGAAAAAATGGACGTTACTCTGGAGGTTCTCCTTCCAGTGAACTCCTTGGGAGTGTCCAGAAAAATGGACAGTTTGGATGGCCCGGTTTTCCACAGAAGGCTGAACGAGACCACACCAGGCTGTTTGTTCCGCTTTACTCGTCCGTCCTCCTTCGGGATCAAGATGTCCCGTTCCCTATGTGGAAAAGCGGCTGCCCTCTTCCTGCCTCTCCCACCCTGCTCTCCTCCATGAAGCAAAATCCCGAGTAAACAAACAAGCCACACACGCTCGGAGCTGGATAGGCTCAAGAGAAGCGGACCGGCATAGAAGCGGGCTGTCCGCGCCAGCTCCGTGCCCCTCGCTGTCCCGCCGCCGGTCCCGGCCCGCTCTGAGGGCCGGCCGAGCAGCGGCGGCCCCGCTCCATGCTCCCGCCCGCGATCCTGTTCGGCTTTTGCCTCGGATTCCCGCTGCCGCCGCCGGCGGAGCGCGGCGCGTAAACACGCGCGGCGGGGCCGCGGGGCCGCCCTGCGCTGCGCGGGAGGGGCGCGGGCAGAGCGGGCAGAGCGGCCCCGGCGCCGGCCCGGCCCCGGCCCCGCCCGGGCCCTCGGAAGGGGCGGCCCGAGGGCTGGGCCCCGGGAGGGAAGGAGGGCCGTGTCCCGGCCCCGGTGGGCCCTGCGTGTTTCCTACGCGGTGGCGGAGGCGGGCGCTGGTCCTGGCTCAGGGCAGCGCCGCCAGCAGCCGCCTCCGCTCTGCCCCTCTCCGTGGCCCCGTGCGGTTCGGGCTCTGCAATGATCGGTGCCACAGCGGGTTATAAATAAACACCGTAAAGCCTCCGCTGCTTACACGTCGGAGGGTTGTGTAAGACTTTCGGCTTCCTTAAAAAAAAATACGCACATAAAGCCATTGTAATCCTCCTTTGTGAAGGGGGAAAAAGTTTAGAAACTTTGATACAAGAGCTCAGAAATCGGCGAATGTGTTAAATGACACAAACTTGGGTCTGTCACACTTCATGATTGTTGATCTAAAATTGATAACCGGGGACCCTCTGACGTGAACGTCGTTGGGACAACTCGTACTCGAGCAGTCCTGCTTTACAGGCACCATACAAATTTAAAGTGGGGTTTGGGTACAATGCACATAATGTGAAATGCAGTCAAGGTCGCAGCTGATGGCTGTTGCAAGTTCAATTCAACTGCTGCAATCCCCCTGGGAATCGGGAAAAGGTCTTAAGTTCCATGTACAACATTTCACGCATTTGTCTTCCGGGAGATTAGGGCTTTGGTTTTTTTTTTTCAGAGGGAAGATGTTGTAAAACAAAAACTTAATTTTAAAGTGATGGTGTTTTAAGTATTTTTTTTGTGATTATCTTTTCAACTGTAATGTTTTGGCTTGAATTTCTAAGTCCTTTAAATTAATTTTTTGGTTTCTAAATGGTTTGGTTTTGTTTAGAAACACTTCAGCATTTCTGTTCTGCTGGCTTCCTTTGGTAGAGGTGTGTTGTATTTTAATCTATGATTTATGTAAGCAAAAAGAAAACCTTGCGGGTACTAACATGTTACTAAATACAAAGGGTTCAGATGTTTATAGAACAAACTTCTTTGTGTATAATTTTTTTTCATTTGAATTAACTGTCAAGTCAGGCTTTATTGTGGGAGGAATGGAGCAGCAGGAAGGAGCAGAGCAGAGGGAGAAGCCAGCACAAATCTTCCTGGAGGCTTTTTGTCCTATTGGTGTTGAAGATATTTGGCCAAAACCACAAATTCACAAGTTTGGTGTAGTTGGCAAGATAAAGAGTTTCACTTGAGCTAGAACTAATGAAGCATCTACTGCCTTGTCTGAATTACTAATTTGGAGCATGTTACAAAAGTGGAAAACGAAGGCAGAGTGAAGAAACTCAGGGAAGCACAACAAAGAAAAAAAGGAACAGGAATGGCAGAGGATGGTTCTAGTCACAGAGGAAGAACAGCAGAAGAGTGGAAGGGCAGGAGGATCAAGTAGTAGGAATGGGAGACTAGCCCCAAGACAGTGAATAATAGCAGACGTGTATGAAGCCAAGAATTTTGTTTCTAAAACTTATTTCCTCACAATTTCCCCTTGAACACAGCTCTTCTTCATGGGAGCTTACTGGGACAGAGAAGAAGAGGACTAGACACCCTTGTAAAAGAGGTTTGGGATAATTACACGTGACACAAGTAAGTGTACTGAAGATACCTGATACAGCTGTTGTTAAATTTTGGATCGTTTTCCTTTTGTGTCTCTATTTCATTGCTCTTTGTACTGCTCAGTTCAGCTGTCTGCAAAACCCAAACTTGGGAGACTTAGGACCAAGATTACCATTGTGCTCAAGTTCTTATAGAATAACAGCACTGATTTTAGAGGAGAATTAACCTCTTCTGCCACAGTGCATTAGGTGAACAGCCTGCTACATGAATTATTTTGAATGTTTTAATTTTAAAAGTGTATCATAGTTATTTCAAAAAGATTAATTAACTGACACCACCTAACCTTGCTGGTTACCTACAAGTAGATTACAGAGGATGATACTCCTTTGCACATGCATTTTGCAAATGTTCTCCTCGTTGTATCCTTTATTTTGCAAATTGCAGACATTGAGATGAAGGGTCTATAATTTCCTAGCTTGCCTTTCTCTTGGAACACTGGTGCTGCACTGGCACGCATCCACTTTACTGTGACTTCATTTGAATACAGCAAATTCTTTATTATGATGAACAAAGAGTTGCTCTCTGGTCTGCTTTGAATCTCAGTCTGCTCATGGAGATTAGTGGGTTTTGAGCAATGCCAAGTCACTAAATATCTCCGCTTCACTGATCTCAAAGACATTTGTGACAATGGATTTAGTAGTCATTTTCATGCATGTTCTTGCCTTTGAATGAATAATACCTTAGTAGTTCGGCTTCCCATTGCTGTTAGATTCTCCATTTCGTTCAAAAGGGTTTAAATTGAAAACTTCTCTTTACTCATGTGTTGTTGCTTTGAGATACATAAACACATTTGTTTGTGGTTTTAATCCTTGAATACAACTCTCCTTCACCTCTTTGCTTTTTTTTGCAGTTTGGGGTTTATTGACATTCATGTTACTAAGAAATATTTTGTGGTTAAACAATGTCTTATATTGACGTTTAAGATATTGCTTTTGTCAATGCATTGGACAAAACATTATATAATAAAGCAGGATCCTGAGATTACAAATTTAAAATTTTCTCAAAGACTGCTGGTCAGCCTTTTTCTCTTTCCTGAAAATTTCTTAAGGAGTATTACTTTATCTTGATATACAAGACAGAAACTGATAAACCCTTAAAAAACACTGGGTTAAATTTTCCAAAAGTGGACAGATTCCAAAAGCCTTGTGTTGCTGCCAGATCAAGCGGTAGACTTCTCTTCTAGTTGTTCCAGGAAAACAGCAATTAATCTCCAAAGCTGGGTTTGGTTTCAGAAAATGGATGAGCATGGTGAATTCCTTATTAAACTAAAGAAATTTACTAAGATAACTTCCTTAAAAGACTAAAAGCAAAAGTGTTCAGAGCTCAGTTTACAGAAAATTCAGATCAACCAACACAGACATAAAATAGGTAAGAGAAGTATTAAGAAAGGCTGAAAAAACCCAAATAGATCTTGGTGGTAGTTTCTCTACAATGAAGTTGCTCCTAGTGCAGGATTTGGCTGTTGTACTCTCAATCTGTGTACACCAAAGGATATAATTTATTCATAGTATTTCAGAAACTTTTTCTATGTGAATCTTTGAAGATTTCTGCTCATATCTTTACCTGTATTCCAAAGGCTTGTACTGTCCTCTGAAGTACAAATTCACACTGATGAATCCAGTGGATCAGCTAGGCCCTTTGCTTCTGTACATAACACACTCTGACATCAGCAACACAAAACCAAAGTGGGTGGCATAAAAACCTTTCAAGAAAGCTGTGTCAGTGCTGTGCTACACTCACAAAGACTGTGTTTAGGGGAGCAGCCTGCCTGAAAGAATTGCTGTCACTTCTCTTGCTCCCAGTGCCAGATCAGCCTGAGCCATGAGCCATGGATCACTTCCACCTGCTGTTCATGATGTTGGTCAGGAAAGATACCTGGCCTTAGGCTATTAAATGTAGGGCAAGGCTTCATTAAAGGTGGTGTCCACCACCCAGCAATGTGAGGTCACCCTGCATCACTTTCCCAGACATGTAGTAAATCTTGCTTGGTGGGATTTGTATTATTTTAAAGTCTTAAAAAACTGGCTTTTGTTTTTGTACTCAAATAGACATTTTGCTGTAGTGTGACCCGGGTTTTTTCTTTTCGGGTAGCCACCTCCAGCTCTTCTTACCAGACCCAGGTTTCCACATACATGTTTGCAGCTGTGCTCCACAGGGATCCTATCCCCTTTACAGATTTAGCTAAAACATCTTCCAGCTGTCAGCATTTCCATTCTGGGTAAAAAAACACCTCTAATTCTTGAGTTCTAATCATGTTCCAGCCACTTTGATTCTGGTGTTCTGACCTGGCCTGAAGATGCCAGCAATGGAAAGAGATATTACTGTTTTGCTGTGTTTCTTCCCTCAAAGCATAATTATAAGCCACAAGTTTTGCACATAGACGTGTACCAGCAAGTGCTAGGCATGTAGAAGTGTTTCCATTGATCAAACTTGAATTCCATTCACAGTTAAAGTCAGGGAAGCAGCTTCCAATGCATGCACAGAACATTTGCTTGATAATGAAGACTTTTAAAACCTGTCCATGAAACTTTGTAGCACTAGATGAAGCCAGAAGGGTTGTTGCTGTATCTACCCAAAATTCCCACTGCTGAAAAGAGCAAGATGATTGAATGAAAGGCAAGATTTTACAGTTTGCCTGTCAGCAATTATGAGGAACAGGAGATAATGAGGAAAAAATTAATGGCATTAATTTCAGACCAGAGTGAAAAAAAAAAAACAAAACAACCAGTGCATGGTTCATCATAGGGCTAATGATTGATGATTCTGTAATCAGAGCCCACATAGAGAGAAACAGACTGTAAATTAAATGGTGTATTGCACAAATGGTTTGGAATTGTAATGCGATGATCAAGAATTTGCAGAGAAGGACTTTATAACAAGCTGCAATGCTTCTAACAGAAATAATTAGGGTTCTGACAATGTATTTGTTTGAATGAAGGATTGAGTTTGACAATAAAAAATAGCCTGTAATCTGCGTGTCACATGCAGCTTTCTACTGACATGGAGCCTCATGGTCTAGTGCACCAGCATTCACTGCAAATTAGTCTCAGTTTTACTGTATTCCTTAACCACACCAAGTGGTACCTAGAGAAAAAAAGTTGTTTTACCCGGTCACTGCTAATTGAATAGCTCTTACAACTGAAAAATAATAGAATGATTCAGTGATAGACTTAAGTCTTAAAATATGTCTCACTATGGTTTGAACTTTGTTTTTTAGACTTAGTAGTAAGGAAAAGGAGGAGGAGAAGGAGGAGGAATCCATTTCTCTTTCGCTTTTGAAATCCCCAGTTTGGCAGGCCACTGGCTTCCTCAAGCAATTAATTGCAATTCCTTCCTGGAAAGCTTCCTCCTCTCCAGAAGCAAAGCACCCCTCTTAGCTTTCCACAGAAGATGAAAAGTGCATATTGAAAATAAATTAGAACATTCATGTGGGGCATGAGTAGAATTCTGGTTAGGAAACTGCATTAACATGAGAAAACATGCACCAAAAAGTCCATGTCAATTTGAGCTAAACAAAACAACTCTTCTTTTAGTCAAACTCATCTATATCCAGCACATGGGCAGATCAGCCATGCAGCACACACAATGCCTCTGCCACCTCTAGGAACCACAGGATCCGTTGCAGCCTTTCAGAAAATTTGTGTTATCCATGAAGTTTTGGATCTATCTTGCCTGTGTTCCACATAGCATATGTACATGTTCTATTTCGGAAATCCCACAGGCAGCAGCTCTGATTCTTTCTAATGTTAGGTGTCATAGTGCAGCTGACCTCTTTCTTAGGGCACTCTAAGATGCTCTGTAACTGCCACTTCTCAGAGGTCCTGAACACAGTTTTTCAGCAGCTCATCAGAAAACTGGATAGTGTTATTAACCATCTCTTAAGGAACTGATAAATAGAAAGGGATCTTCTATTCTGTGATGGCTTTTTTGATGATACAGTCTAACAAAACACCATTTCTAAATTACTGAACCCTATTGGGGGCCAGCCTAATTGTTTCAGATCCAAAGGAAGCTAATTCCAGCAATGATTACTTTTGGGCGTTCAGAAACTGCTCACAGAGAAGTGTGAGTCTCTGCTCAGGTTGGGGCAGTCCTTACCAGTGACATCCATACTAATAAGAAATTTATAAGCCTTGTTAAAATCTTCTTTTTTCTTTCTGTTTTAAGAATGATTTGTAACCAGTTTCCTAGATCTTAAATATGTGACGGAGTTCTTGTCCACTTGTGGTGGCACATTTGAGTCAGATTTTTCATTGATGCTGGGAAGGTGTTTGTTAGCATGTGGAGGAGATGAGACACCCATTCACAAGAGCTGTGTTTCTTGGCTAACTTTTACACCAGTCTGGTTATGACAAGAAATGAAAATGTGTCTGTGCACTAGCTATCAGAGAGGATTTCAGTGGCTATCCCCAGGCTTGCAGGAATGAGCATGTGGCAACTATGAAAAAGGGCACAGCACAAAGTGACACAAGCTCTTGTCTGTTGGGCTCTGATTTTGATCATGAAGCTAGTAGGGAGAATTTTCAATATAAATGTATGATTCAGTGGTTTAAGTATTTTTTTTCAATATTATTTTGTGCAAAGCTTTTCTCTTGAGTCTCCCTTGTGTTATGCATATAAACTTGCATGCCCATCCCAGATTGTCTGATGTGTGTGTGATGGATTACATGGCTGGGGGGATGCTGTGCTGTAGCCATGTACAAAGCCATCTTTGAGGGTGAGGGTACTGACAATAAGAGCACTCCCCATTGCTTCACTTTTTGCTTGTTTCTCCACAGTAGCAGCATCACAGTAAGATGTTGTATTGCTTAACCCACTCCCACAAAATTGTAATAATAGTCAAAAAACTATTGGTTTTGTCCTCTGACCATGTGGCTCTCTCAGGTGTGCATCAAGTGTGGGGGATGGACTTTTTGTGGAGAACATGGAGATGTGATGGTACAAAGTGCTTCTCTCCCCTGCTAGCTCCCAGATGTGGCCAGCCACACGTGGTTGCCCCAGAAAAAAACAGTTACCAGATACTGCACCATAGAAGTCTCCTTCCAGTGCTAAAATCTGGTCTCAGGCATGTTGGTAGTAACAACAGCTGTGACTGCAAGTGAGCTCAGCAGACCCAAAATAAATCTGGGCAGCCACCAAAGCCTACCCTAAAGATACGGAAATTAGAGAAATATTTTCAGTTCCAAATTTGCACAAATGAAACAATCCTTTAAAATTTAATCCAAGGAGGTACCTACTGTGCTTTTGACTTGTCATGAGCGTTTAATGCTCTCATGACAGTTTTAGGGCTAGAGACAAATTTGAGGGATGTTAAGCCAACACTTTTCACACATATTCCATTTATTTACACTGCAGCTTGTTTTGTACATTGCCTACAAAATTATGCTTCATAGAAGAAAAGCCTGGCAACACAAGGGAAATTGTTGTAAACAACCAGAGTGAACGCTCCAGCCTGTGTACAATAGACATGCTAGAACTCAAAATAGCACCAGAGGGAAAAAAAACAACCTCCCTTAACAAACAGTAAAAACATTGTTTGTTTTTAAGAAACACTGAGCTTTGTTTTCAGTTTCTAGATTAAGCCTAATTGCCAAAAATGCCTTTGTTACTGCCTAAACCAAACTCAAGTTGAGAAGCATAGTCAATAATTATTTCAATTAAGAAATTAAATACCTAAGGGTGGGAATGCAAGAAGTGAACAGTTGTTCAAAATTAAGAGCCTCTTCCTCTCCCTATCCTTTGCCTCTTTTTTCCCCTCAGGTATAGAAATGGCAGCTTTAATGAACAGCAATAGAAACTGAGTTTCTGAGAAAAACTAAGTTCAAAACAGAAAGCTTTTGGCAGCAGTCTCCCTCCCCCTCTCTTTGAGATCCTTAACACATGCCAAATTTTTCCTCTCAAGGCTTGCCAGGGCTATTGAATGCTGAAGTCACTGTTTTGAACTTAAAACCTCCTGGAACTCTGAGACATCTGTATGGAGGGTGCTTGCTGCCCTGCACGTATCTGCCAGAGCCCAAGACTGAAATTCTGCTTTGCAATCTTGGAAATGAAAATTATCCTGACTGCATTCTGTCTCCCATTGTTCCTCTTCCCCTTCTGGCTCTTCCACCCCATCAGGCACAAACAATAGAATTTCCTTGTACCCTGCAGAACCCACCTTCTTCCATTAGGAACAGAACACTTTGCAATCTTCCTGGATGCCCATGCTAGTCAAAAATTGTCTCTGGGACACATGCCTTCTTTTGTGGTCACTGGAGTGAGGGATATATCCCTTGCAGAACAAATATTACTCAGTAAAATGAACAAGAACCGAAGTTGTTCACTAGTGGCTGTTCCTACAAGTGGATGCATGTTGTATATAGAGAAAGTATGAATCTGTTCATCAGAGACAGAAATGAGTTAGGGAATTAGGTAACTTTTTTATTTCTGGCAAGTTTTTAATTTCTGCCTCAACAGGGAGTACGATTTGTAAATTAAACAGCCCTGAGAAAAGCTATGAAGGGGCCCCAAAAGCTACATAAAAGGAAGAAGAACATTTGAAGTTCTGGACCCTGTGGAGACCACTGATGGATTCAGAGCCAATCATGCCAAGGGCTTTCTAGGAAAAAGAGAACATTTTTTCTGTGTGGTGAGGAAAGGCAAACATGCAACAGCACTTACTTGATAGGCCTTTGGTGTCAGATACACAAGCTGGATGTACTAACATGGCAGATGTTGGCAAAGTCTGTCTGATGAAAATTCCTGTAATTTTTTTTGCCTACCTGAAACTATCTCTCTATCTGTGAAGAATAAGTAGCAAGAGCCCTTTGTGATGTGATAACACTCTCATTCTTTTCCTTTGTTGCAAATGTACTTTATAGAGGAACAAATGAATTAGCTTAATCATGAATTAACTACACTTCAAACGGCACTGTGTGGCTGTCAGTGCTGCAACTTCCTTCTTCCTGCAGTATGAAAATTTCATGTGCATCACTGGAGACAAATCCCTCAAGATGCAGTTTCTGTTATTTCCGAAATACCAGAAGGGAATCTGGACTTCAGTGTTATTCATGAGAAATGTCCTGGCCTGACCATATATTAATCTCTATTGAGTTCAATCACTCCTCTAAATCAGTTCTGAATGCAGCCTAAAGTGTACCCAGCACTTTACATTTCCCACCATACTATAATGGAGATGACACATGCTTTAAAGCATTGGATTAATGCAGATTTGCCAAGAGGGCAATGGTGCACAAATAGAGATGTGTTTAACTGAAAGGACATGTGCTCCCCATACGGATGCGGTCATGGTTGCTTAGTCTCTGAATGAGTTCATATTACACTTCTCCAGAAGAGAACATGTGCTAAGTATTTCTTCGGGCTAATTTTTTCATGCTACAAATAATAGTTGTCATCATCTCACCCAACACACAGGTTTCAAGACACAAGCTGTCAGAACATACTGGAATGGTTTGTTCTGTGAAAGATGACCGTCAGGAAGTAGTTGCCTATCCTACACTGGGTGAGCAAACCCTTAATATCATCCTCTGTGTTCCTCAGTGACTACCTCAAGCATTTTGCTCTTAGTACATTGCCTGTTGGAGAGTCCTTTGAAGTCACCTAAGTCTCTTAGTTGTCCAGGGGACCCAAACACTCAGATCTTATTTTGTGGCAACCATCTAGGGCTATCATAGCCTCACAGCTATCCTCCATACATGTTAAAGTGTTTTGGGGTTTTTTTGAAAGCAAACAGAAAGTTGCTCGGCTTGGGTCCAAAAAGGAATAATTTGTATTTTGAAGGGGTCTTTTTAGATTAACCTAAAATTACTTAATTTATTAAGAACATGCCTGTACAGCTACTCCAAGATAGTAATTTTGGTTTTAATTTTGTCATACATGTAGCTGAAAGGCACAGGATAGCCCCTAGGCCATGTTCTCTTCATGAAGTGGTTCCTCTTGCTGTAGCACCTCATGGTGGAGCTGCTTCCAGCTCACACATTTCCAGGGGGAGAGTTTTCTCTTCCAAACTCTCTTGTTCTGTGAACCACACAACTGACCACAAACAACCTGAAATCTTTCTGTATTGAGTTTCTGGTCAATTTTCATTATAGGCCATTGCTCAGACAATTCCAAGAGGAAAGGTGCATAAGGAGAGCTTTGACAAAGGAAGTTACGTGATCTCAAACCTGTGATCCTCTGTCTTCTCCTCTCCCCTTGACACCCATGCATAGTTCAAGAACACATAGTTAAAGGAATGCACCCCCCTATTTATCTCCCCTATGTGGGGTAATTTCCTAGGTTTGGTCAAACTGCAGTGCTGGTGCAGAGACATATGAGTTGTGTCTCCACAGGCTTGCTTGGTTCTGTGCAGGCTCCTTAGCTGAGGCTTGGAGCTGGACCTGCCAGGACCAAGGCTGGAGCTGTGCTGAGGCAGCTTTGGGGATGTCACCCCATATGCCAGAGCTGACTATATTCTGGTAACAGAGGCTGCAGAAGCAGGCTGTGCCTGGGCTAGAGGCTTGCCAGACACCACGTGTATTGGAGAATATTGTAGAGGAACCCAGGAGCACCTAGTGGGAATTTGGGAGCCATGGAAAAAAGTAATCTCACTGTTTAGATTGTCATAAAAAACCTATTACAATGAGCAACAGAGAATAGACTGTACTCCCACTCATCTCTTTGCACTCATCTGCCCAATGAGTATTTTAGCTGCAAATTATAAGGGACAGGATCCTTGTCATCTTATCTTTCCACTATCAGTCTTTATAGTGTCAACTGCAGACATGTCACAGACAAGTGGCAATCAACTCCTTTTAATCACTTACCAAACCTTCAAGTGTTACCTAAGCTGCAAAATCTGGAGGGAAAGAAACCTCAGATTTACAAATACCTTCACATTATTCATACAGGTTTGTGCCATTTTCTATGCATACAGCTACTGAGACAGTTTCTGTGGGCAAAATTCCCCACACCTGATCAAGCAATTAAAGTTGTTGCAAATAAGGTCACAATACTACTTTTCCACAAATATCCTCTATTTGGTGAACGAGGTGGCTGGATGGGATCTGCTTGAAAGAGTCCAAAGGGATAAGGCTTTGGAGGGATCCAAGAAAGCTGATTGATATTCAAACTTCACCTCCTCCAAGGTCAACAGGGGTCCACCCTAAGGAGCAGGAAGTCAGGCAAAACATGCCAGGAGACCTGCATGTATGAACAAGGAGCTTCTTGCAAAATTGAAACACAAAAATTAAGTATATAGAAGGTGAAAGTAGGGACAGGAGACCTGTGAAGGATATAGAGATGCTGTCCAAACAGATAAGACACAAGAAATCCAAAGAAAAACCAGAATTAAATCTGGTTAGGGGTGTCAAAGGCAACAAGAAGGCTTTCTGTAATGTTACCAGTCACAAAAAGAGGACTAGGGAAAATATGAGCCTGCTGCTGCTGAAGGTGGCAGGGGCCCTGATGACACAGGACATAGAAAAGGCTGAGGTACTGAATGTTTTCTTCACCTGTCTCTTCTAGGGAAACCTGCCTTCAGCAATCCAAAGACCTGGAGACAGAGGGAAAGTTTGAAGCAAGGAACACATACATGAGGTGGAAGAGGATCAGGTTACCGAATACTTAAACTGGACATGGGCCCTAGTGAGATGCACCCAGAAATTCTGAGGGAGCTGGCTCATGTCATTGCATTTTGATTATCTTTGGATGATCATGATGACTTGGAGAGGTGCATGAAAACTGGGGGAAAGCAAATGTCACTCCTATCTTCCAAAATAACCTGAAGGACTACTCAAGGAATTACGTGTTTCATGGACAAGCTACTGATAACTCTCTTCTCCAGTCCGTGACAGCATCAGCCCCCTCATCTAGAAACAGCACAGTGCTGGATGCTGCTGGATTGCAAGACTCATATTACTTGGAGCAGCAGCTGTTTGCTTCCTTCAGAACCCATCCAGACTTCATTTTGCCCTGATCCTTTTTTTCCTTTGTACTTTGCTGCTGAAAATAAGCTGCAGGTGAGAAATCAGAAAGCCCTCTGAATGCTAGTTTGAGTGCCAAACTTCAAGTATCTGCTGGACAAGGCTTGGCTCTCTGCTGGTTGACATGCAACCTAAGTGCAGCCTTAGAAAGTTCAGGTTCATGTTTATTTGTTTGTTTTCACAGGCTCACATAATTTTCCAGAAAAATCAAGGAAAGAAAAAAAACAGTGACTTTTAGGATAATCTGACTTTTGTAGCTCAGCCAACCCCTTAACAGAATTTTGTGGCATAAAGGAAAACCAGAATGCTAGCCTTAGAGTTTTGCCCTTGCCAGATTTTAAGGGTTAACTACATAAATGTGGAGCATGTATGTGGTTTTCAAAATAGGTGACACAAACCTTTTGCATAATAGAAATAGTTCATCAATCCAAATTAGAGATTGCTACCAGATCTTATTTTTATTTCATCTTGTGGCAAACTGAAATCCTTAATAATAATGATCCTCATTATTATCTTACATTATCCTAATAATCCTTAATTACATTAACTGATAATGGGATTTACATGCCATTTCAGTCACATCTGTAAATATGCAGATCTTGACTACTTTGGTCAATAAGCTCTTTAGCAGAAGCTGTTTCAGAAGAATCTATTGTATCTCTAATATACTTTCTAGCACCATGACACACATAGGATCCCTGTTTTCTGCCTGAACTGACAGTTCTCTATTCTTGCCTATCAGTCCTTCCACAAAGGCTGCACAGAAATTCCAGTCGTGTGAGTTACACGAAAGGTCAATCTCATTTATGTAATAGCCAACTGAGAAGTAGTGCTACAGTATCTTGCCAGCTACAGTGCTAGGAAGATCATGGCACTGCAGTTTTGGGTTTTTGAAACAAATCTGTCAGACACATTTTCTACGAAGCAATGTCAAGCCACTCTTTAGCTCCAATGCTTTCTAGTTCAACATAATGCTATGCTCCATGAACACAGGATGAACTGTGAGTCTTTGAGTGAATACATACCCAATTAAAAGTAAATTGTCAGCCACACTTCACAGGGACTAATACTGTTTTAAACACCAGGTGTCACTGCAGTATACTCCTGATTCCACACCGAGCCTCCATTACGTTAAAGCTTTACTTTCAAGTGATGTCAAAGCTCATGGAGAACAAAGATGCTTGTACTTTCTGTTCCCAAGTGTGTGCATGCAGCTACACGATTAGCCAGAATATGGGCAAATTGTTCAATATTTCAACCAGCCACATTTATAATTCTGTGTGGTTGGCCTCAAACCTGAAGTTAACCATAGTAATAGAGCTATTTCATGGCTGATAGCAACTGTTCAGAATGAAGAATAAAAAAAAAATCTGTGAAACGATTCTCTTGAAAATAATGCTGCATGCATAATTTTTTTTCCAGAAGAATAGCCTGTATTGGATAATATTCAGCAGTTACTTAATAAAAAAATTATATCAAATTGCATATTTTGAAGCTTCTTGGCCATGAACAAATGTTCAGTAAAAAGCAATCTTCTTTTACACTTATCAGATCCTGAATGATTTTGCATATGAAGTATTCCTTTTTTTTACAAATTCTCTATTTGACCTATAACCCTGTATCTTTTGAGTATTAAAATATACTTACTCAGATTAAACATTAAAAAGCCATCAGTTTGACAGTGAACAGATACTGCTTGTCTATTTCTGTCTCATTTCTTCAGCCTCCCAGCCTGGCGTAACTAATACCTGTCTGCACTGTGAATTTTCCAGGAACCTGTTCATCAGTAACTACTTAGTATTAAGTGGGCAAAGCTGCTCTTTTCCTATCTGTCATTAAAGATAATGAGAAGGAAGGTGCAAGTCATGGAGACTGCAAGCTCCAAAAGGTTAGGTACTATTTTAGCCTCATGCTCTAGTGTACAAAGGAGCCTTGTTCCAGTGACATGCTTAAAAGATGACATTTCTTTGTGTTAGACTTCCATGCAGAATCTGCGTTACATATTCAGCAGTGGTCCTAACTCATCTGCCTCTGAAATGCTTCAGGATGCTCTTAAAAGTATTTCTACACAAATGAGTCTTGCTACTGACAGAGCAGTGCAGCAAATGGATGGGGAACATTACCTAGAGAGCATCTATAACAAAGGAAAAGGAATCAAATGCCAGAGCAGTTTCAGAGGATAATCCATGGGGCTGGTAATTGCAACTTTAAAAATGCTGAAAGCTGCACAACTTTGAAAGGCTCAAACCCAATGTTCTTACCTGCATTAAAGAGCACAGTGCCACTACATTCATGCCAGCCCCTGCTTTAGTCAGAGACAACTTTAAATTGGTGCTGTTGTGTGCATGCTTGAATCTTGACAGGACTGTGGCTTTGGGAGGAGTAAGGTGCTATATATCACAAAGAAGTCTTAGTAGTTCTTGTCAGATAATAAAATCAGCACAAAATTCCCAGAACAAACAGAATTCTATAAAATAATGCAGGTTTTAAGACCTGCAGGGTGAAGTGACTGCAAGGACTGAATAATATATTTGTTAAGAGAACAACAAAAAGAGGCACAGGTAAAAAAACCAACCAACCAACCAACCAACCAACCAACCAACCAACCAACCAACCAACCAACCAACCAACCAACCAACCCACCCACCCACCCACCCACTAAAACAAAAGACAGAGCTTATTATTGTGGTTTATTCTGTCTGGCTATTGAATTTATATATAGATTTTAATCCAGTGAATTTTGCCAGGATTTTTAAATTAAATTAATTGCAATGTAACATGTTTCCCATTTGACATAATTTACATGGATTTCCAATAAATTCAAGAGTTATTTGCAAATATAATAACCAGAGAAAATGGCATAGCCTCTTTTAAATGCTTTCAGAGAATAAGTACAGAATCATATGATTTTTTTCTGCATATAAACAAGTAAATATTAGGATACTACTGTACATAAATAAAACTTGCATTTTTTATTATTGACCTATGTTCTTACTTTTAGATAACTGCTTCATATGTTCATGTAGCATTTTCCCCCCAGAAATATTTACATAAAACTTGTCTACATTTACAGTAAATAACCATAATTGCCTACTGTGCTTTCAGCAGCCAAAAGCTGAATTGGCTATAGAAATATCTGATGAAGATTCTTGGAACAAAGGTATGACTAAATGACATCAACTTGAGTATTCTATTACAAAATATTGAGAGGAATTTAATGGCATTTGTTAATTTACAAATGCAATTTAGTGTTGGATCTGAACTGCTCTAACACTAGGATAAGCCCTGCAATTACAATGAAACTACAATTTATGGTACATACTTTCTCCAAAATTACAGTATTTCAGTGTTTGCAGTGGAGTTGATAAAAATATTTTGATTTCAAACAGGTAGCAAGCCAAATAATCTTTCATGTTGCAAGCAAGCCTTAGCTAATGTCATCTCAGAAGTCTGCATGCATTGACTCCAGGTGTGTAATGGCACAGGTGTTGAATCACTGAGCTGCTCTCACTGCCTACAGAGCTGAACTTTGCAGTATATTCAACTATATCCACTCTAAGATATCCAGGACAGTTCCAAGCCTCTCTTTTCACAAGCTCATAGTGTTTTGAGGATGTTTTGCAGTTCTGTGTCAGTGATGAGAGACACAAATAGTTGTTCAGAAAACACTTTTTTGTTGCTAGAACACTATGCAAGAGAACTTTGCTCAGAGATATTATTCCAGTAACACATATTTTTTCCATTATAAAACAATGGATAAAATAAACAAAAGTGTCTGTATTTACAAATTCTTATCCACTATGTTCTTAGTATGCAATGTTCCATGTGTAAAGCAATTTTATGCTAAAGCTCATATAACACCCAATTTTAAGTGACTCTTACTGAGGCATGATTTTAATAATTAGCTATTAGACCTAATTATCCATATAACTGAAAATTTTTGTTGTTCTTATGGAAGTCATATCCATCCACTAGTAGAAAGAAAATACATTTCACTGAAAATACAAACGAAAGTACCTATCACTAAACCAGACTTCTAAACGTTTACGGCCCAATCCTGCAGCCTTGGCTCATGCAAAGAATTCTATTTAAATAAAGTATTCCAGTTAGAGTTGGGGTTTTTGTTCATTTGGGTTTTGTTTTTGTTTTTTGCTAAAAACCCCTTATGATGCAAGTCCACATCTACACTTACTTTAGTGCATTTACATTTGTCCATGTTGGGTTTCTAATATAACAAAAACATTATTTAGAATTCATTTATTTCAGTTCTGTTGATACAGAGGCGTGATAAAAGATAATCCAACTGCATCATGGTTGGGTGGTGATGACTTGCTCCTGCCTCTCCATATAGGAAGTACATAGGGAATACTGAGAAGAATAAGCAATTTTATCTATCTCTTGTGAGACTCTAAGCAACTCCTCCCTTTACTGTAACCTTTTCTACTTTAAAAATCTTTTGAAACAGGTTGTCTGTGAGATGGGGGATGTGCAAATGAAACTTGGCTATTGTTAATTTACCTCTTTCTTCCTAGCTGCTGCAGTGGGCTGTACCTGTCTTACCCTGACAGTGAATGCTCTTTTGTGGGTCTGAAGGTGGACTCTTAGCACACTTTCATCTAGAAAGACCAGTCAGACTGAGGAGAAGCAGCTCACATCCCCTTCCTTAAGTTAAAGGGGTTGGGACTGTGAAGCAAAGAGCCATTCCTAAGTAGTCATCACCACAGAGATGACATAGGCCCTGCTGGAAATAATGCAGAAACTCAGGAACCACCACAGTGGCTCATTTCAAAGACTGTCTGCTGGTAGGATGTTATGAGGAGACTGGTTATGTGACACTTCTCAGTCTCAAATACAAAGAGCAAATTCCAGTATCCTCAGACATGTGAGAAAGCAGCTTTTTGTGCTCTTAGATGTCTCTTTAATAATATATACAAACATTGTGACAATTCACATCTTATATGTATCTTTGAATGTCATGTGAGTGCTCGCAAGCTACAGAATTTCTTGCCTTGAAATAAAGTGAAGACCTTCACAGATACCCTCCAGACAGGATGCAATTACCTCAAAACATCTGAACAACTGAAGTCCAGGCTCCCGAATCTCACAGGCACATTGAAAAGGTCCCATTCAGAAGTGTTCATGTGATGCACTTTATGTGCCCTCTGTACAACTGTCATATTTCACTAAGGACTAAAGAGATGCTCAGATGGTGACAGCTGAACAAAGTGGGGAAGAGCAGTTCCATAAATAAGAGGGTAGTCTAAATCTCACCTATGCTGAAAGTTAAAAATATGAGTTAAAATTGTTCTCCTTTTAGACACTAGGAATTGAAACCATCAGCACTGTCTCTTTTTTTAAGTAATAAGATTTGTAAGGTTTAAGCCCCCTCCCCAATATAACAAGTTTAAAGGGGTAAGAGTTGGTTATATTGTTTTGTAGTGAACAGGAGGCATTCTGAAATCTCAAATGAAGCATTCTGTAGTCAAGCAATACTTACATACTTTATAAATAATCTAAGCCGATTGTTGCATTATCATAAACTATAAGAAACAACTGCTTTCTAAACAAAAAAAAATAATTTTGTATTTTCTGTACAAATACATGCTAGTTAAAATTAGCCAAAGAATTTGCAAAGACAAAAACCCTTGTAGGACTGTGCTATTATAACAATAAACAAACACCACAAATGAAAGACAGTATTTAGGGATGTGTATGGCAAGGGAGCACCACATACAGTAGTCAAGTGGCTGTGCAGTACCAGTGAGCATCTTTACAGAAACATCCATATTTTTAGGCACTTTGTTGTCATATTTGTAGTGACTGTCCTTCTGGCCAGTTTAAAACTGAAGAAACAAAACCTCGCAGCTTGTAAAAACAGAACTGTAAGATATTACCCATAGACTGGGCACAGACCAATGGGTATATAATGCAAAGATAATCTGTGTGTTTCTATGGAAATTGGGGGGATGGAGCTAAAGTATATCTACATTGTGTAGACACTCTTGCTGACCTTTGGATTATACGTAAATTAAGTTTTAGCAATTAATCAATGGGAACCTTGTATTACAAATAAGTTGTCATCTTTCTGCTTTCAGGCGAAAAGAATAGTGCCTACTGTATGTGATATCCTAATGCACTTCTGGAAAATCACCACATAGACAATGAATTTGTTTAATACATTTTGAAAGCCTGGGATATTTTATGCTGACCAACCAAGGGGGTTCTCTCTCCTTGAAGAAAGAGAACCCTGTACTTTTAGCTCTGTGATGTTCCATTCACAGCATTTATCTTTAACATAATCCTGAACACATGTTGCTTGCCAGCAAGGGATATATATTATACAAATATATTTTCTTTTCTGAGGCGGAGATCTGCTCTGGTAATGACCAGCTACCACCATCCCAGAAGAGATGCTACAAATCAACTTCAGCACCAGGGTATGAAATCATATTAACAGTAATGATGTTCCCTGCTCCCAGGAAGAGACCTGCCCTTGAAAGTCTTCAGCAGACTCCAGTCTCCACCAAAAGAGCATCTGTCAGGCTAAGCATCTTTCTGCATTCTTCTGTTTTGCAGCAAACTACTACACCAAATTACTTGTGAGGTACGTAAAAGCCTTACTCAGGCATACTCCAACCTCAAAAAATAAAACTCATTTGACATAAATGGTTATTTGCCTAAGAGCAAAAGTCCCTCACTGGAGTGTGGTCCAAATTAAAATGTTTGTTGCAGAAACAGATTTCTTACAGTCACATGGTAAACAAATGTATTTGCACAATAGGAGACAGAAAAAAAGTCCTTGAGCTGGGCTATGATGTTTCAAGTCCCACAGTGCACAGATGAGAGTCATGTCTCTAGCTGCTTCCAAGCCAAGCTGCCTGGCCTGAATGGCTGCTTTTAAACACCCGTGTCCAGCCTAGGCAGGCCTGTCACACGTGGTGACTCCACTCTGGCTGTGGCGAGATGAACAAGAGACAGGGCAGCACTGTCAGTAGCAGTCAAGAGTAGCACAGTTAATGCTAAGTTCTGGGATGCAGACAATACCAGAGAGAGCACTCTGTGTCACAGCTTTACATGTCAGCTTTCAGAAAGCACATGCAAACCATTTATCCAGCATCTTATAAAAGCACCATTGGAAGGTTGAACAGAGAGCACCGCGTATACAGAATTGTGTTCAAAACAGCAGACAGGAGCTGTTCAGGGAGCTGTTCATGGAGGAGCATGCAGCCCAGAAGCATCCCTGCAGGATGGATTCCTTGAAGGCACGATAGATGAGGGTTTGGAGAAAAAGGCAGTTGGTCATCAGCCAGTTGAAACTATGGGGATGACCCAACACTGGGTTACTCATGAATATGAATCCCCACACTTACTCATCTCTCACTCCATGGATCCTGCTACATGTAAGCAAGCCTGCAATTTATATTAATAGAAAGACTGAAGCAACAAATAGTTCATATGGTGACATGAACACCACCTCCCTGAATGCTCACTATTGTAAAACCTAGGTTCTTCAAAAGAAGACTGATAATTCTTATTGCAAAGCTTAGTCATCATAGCTACATTACTGGGCTTTTTAGTGGATGTTTGTGAGTGACTATTGCTATTGTAGGGTTAACTGAGGTCCAGTACATTAAATGTGTATCTATAAAGATGTTTCCAACTTGAGACTAGTAAACGTTAGGGTTGTCCCTTTGTACTTTTGAGTTAAACACAGAAAAGAGAATGGAAGTACTAGCTACTTTGTAGAAAAGGCACTATAACTGATATAACTGTGGTAATTAGGTACATGCCTGTGCTACAGGTATCTGCAAAGAATTTATTTTTCTCTGTGACTGAGAATGTTATTCTACACTCATGGTAGAAAAGGACGATGGATGACTGGTTTACATATTGGATTAGCATTGGTTTAGGTATGTGGTAAGAACAACTCTCATGGGAGACACAGATTCATGGAAGAGATGCCTGAACTGCATTTCCTATTTTCTACCAGTTCCCAGAGGGAAATAAAAAAGACCTTTTCACTAGTGCAGTTATATACACATTACAGCTTCTCTTGGTCTTTCTGTGGCAATTGGATGTGAGATCTTATTGTACAGTTGTGCCAAAAAAAGGAGGCAAAGAAATAGACTGTGAAGCTTCCCCAGAAAACATCACCAGGTAACAAATACTTTATTTTAGATGTTGACATTTAATTTAGGGATATGGTGAAAGCATTAAAAAGAGCAGTAAAGAGACAAGTAGAAGAGACTCCCTTTTCTTTACAGTTAGATTAATCTCTGTGGGGATTAATGCTGGAAAAATCTTTCTATCAAATATATGAATTCCTTATATAATTCCTTAGTGAAAAGGAAGCATTGACAACAGCCATAAAGGAACAAGTGTTACTTCTGGGAAGAAGGAACTAAACCAGAACCTTGATTCTTTGTCAAGAAATGTAAATACTCACCAACCTCGGGCTGAATTCTAAAATATTTTCCTTTAGCATTAGACTACATAATAGAGATTTCAGGGGAGTTAGGGAGTACATCCTTGTTCACGAGGGTAATTCTTTTTTTTGCAGCTCTTAAGTCCAGTGTGTGTGGGTCTCAAGGCTGAGGGCAGGTACACATCCCAAAAGCAGCAATCCAAAACGTGAACTGCTTGTCCATGAGACTGAGGTCTGATGGACCATTAAAAGGTTGTGATCAGCCTGAAAGTCATTTAAACAGGAAGGAATGTGCCACTGCCACAGGACTGCAGACATGGTACCAGCTCCCAGTGCAAGGCTGTATGAGACAGGTTAAAAACAGAAACCATAGAAAGAAGAGAGGGGGAGGAGAATTTTTCTTTCACTGTGAAAAAGGGAAGACTAGGAGTCTCAGGAGCAGTTGTCAGAACAGAGGAAAGAAAGGACAGAAGGACTTGTGTCCCTTCCTACAAAGCAACATTTCTGATCTGGCTATGAAAGAAAACAGAATGACTGGACAGTCCTCCACCATCCTTTGACCTACTGGTCTCAATGGGTGTATTTCTAGAGTGACGTTTG
This sequence comes from Sturnus vulgaris, assembly GCF_052056855.1. Classification (NCBI taxonomy): domain Eukaryota; kingdom Metazoa; phylum Chordata; class Aves; order Passeriformes; family Sturnidae; genus Sturnus; species Sturnus vulgaris. The sequence goes on from NC_142243.1 coordinate 128,278,360, forward strand.
CTTTTCTTCTTTTGCACCTTAAAATCAGTCAAGAATACAGTGCTATTCTTTGCTGTCAACTGACATTATCTCAAGATGTCTTTGAATTTGTTTTGAAATTTAACCTAGTGAACCTGGCAAACCTCATGTTCCTACTATTTCTCCAAAAGCAGTCATCCACATAAAGAGACAACTGCATCTTGAGATGTATTTGGGAATTTCAGGAGTTGAGGTATGCCTGCCACTAAGCTGCAGGAGTCAGACTGAGGACTACATATATAAACTGGTACCCCTGAGCAAGGAACAGACAGCAAACACATAGTTAAAGACTAAAAAAATTCTCCAGACTTAGCACAACAAATCTTCTGAAACATGGTGTATCTTATCTTTGGCCTTAAGCAGTGTGAAGTAGAAGGAGAGAACATTGAAAGGTGAACTTCAAGAATTCACATTTGAGGAAACGGAAACAAAAACTTATAAAGGAAAAACTCCAGAAAGCAAAACCACAGTCATCCTTAAAAAGCGTGAAGTGGAAGCAAAGGGTTTGCTGCAGCTGTCAAAACATGGCAGCATGGTCAAGACCAGGATGGATGTGGAGTGGTCTGAACTGCTTCTCCTCCAAGGAAAAGAGTCGTAGATCGAGCGTGCTGCACTGTTGCACAAGGTCAGGATCCATAAGGTTTGACCCACCCTGTGGGCAGAGGCTGCACAATTGCACTGCTCCTCAGAGCTGTACTACTCACAGGCAAAACCTGTAAATCAGCACGCTTCTTTCAGTTCTGAAGCTATTTCTAATACATGTGTGTAGCCAGATCTATGTTTGCTCTTCATACCAAGTCATGTGGAGCACTGACCAAGGATCCGAGAAGGGCTCAACCATCAAAACCCAGTACCACTTGAGCTGAAAGTAAACCTGTTTTGTTTACTACAGAATAAGCCAACCTCAGTTTATGTACTGTTTATTTCAAATTAAAAATAAACTGCTCTTCAAGCACATGCCAGATATTATGTACGTGAACGTTGCCAAGCTTGAACTATAACTCACGCTTGTGTCCCAATTACAACTGTATGCTTATATACATGGGGCTATGTGCACATGCATGTCACACAATGCTAGTTCTTTACTGTTGGATTATTCTTGTACCATTGTACTATTTATTGTATTATTCTTGAAGAAACAAAGTACCAGTCCAGTACCTGCTTATTTCATCCAAGCACAGTACTTTGTTTTTCACAGTAAGAGAATAACTCAGCATTTTTGAAAAGCCAGTGGCTTTCAAACTGCTTGTCAGAGGCCCAAGAAGGTCTTGGTTGCTCTCCTGCTACTTTTAGCAGAAGAACAAGGAGGACCAGTGGCTATGCCTGACTAAATCCCTGTCTCTTTTGTCTCTTTTTTGCCCTTTGGCAGTTTTCTTTTACATAGACTCCATGATTTTAGCTTAGAAACAGCAAGGCATGTTCCATATCCCTGCTCAAGGAGACAGAAAAAGCAAAGAAAACAACCCCAAAAAATTTTCATTTATCTACTTTTGAAATTAGAAAAAAAATTTAAAAACCAAAACCAAATAGAGCCCAAATAAAGAATGGGATTCCTCCTGTTACAAACCCCAGTAAGTTAATCTACAAAAACTTTGAAGATGAAAAATATGTTGTAAAAAATAAAAATATTATCCACTCAACACAGTACATAATTTTTCCGATATAAGAAACTAGACAAACATATTAAAATATTTAAGTCTTTAAAAAGGGAAAATTCTGCAAAAAAATTACTCAACACTACTAAGGTTAGACTACACATTATGCCAATGCATTCATTTGCACAGCTTTTTGCAACATGACAATGGTCTGGGGTGTGTGTATGTAGGTGTTTATGTCCATTTGAGGGAAACAGTGCAAGAATGCTGAAGGTGACCATTGCCATTTTAAAGGGATATTTCACAAATAATCAAACAAAACCCCTACAAATACCAGTACACATCTGAAATACTGCAAGTCACATTTTACAGCCCTTGACATTAAAAAAAAAAGAAAAACGAAAAAGCCAGCAGAATTAATTCAAGTACATTTGGAGTCGGTCCCTTGTGAACTACTGTTGTTTGCACTTTAGTTGCAGTGAATGTGGACAGAGCTCCCCAAGCTCCTCAAAAAATGCAGAAGAGAGTGCATCTTCCCCAGCCCTGCAAAGTATGTCTGAGTTGAGGTACAATTATCCATGGTTTGCTCAACATCGTGGATGCAAAAACTTGAATGAAAAATTATGCTTGAAAAACACTTTGAAGAAAATTACATAAAATAATCTCTTAAAATAAGAAGCTAGTTTTGTGTAAAGGTAGTCTTTTTGGTACATAATCCTATCAGGATGACAAGCATGGAGCTCCTTCCCAAATTATGTTTGCCTTGGAGCTAATAATAATAATTGTGTTGTCCTGGTCATCTTTCTGACCTGACGTACCCTTTCCCACGAGCCTTGATCCACCACCCAGAAAAACCAGCGGGTGTCACACCCTGGCTGAAATGTACGTTGCTTCTTCACAACTTATGTTCCATACTTAGCTTTGTTCCTCAAAAGGAAAAGCACTTCCCTCTCCGTGTTTCACTTGTCCTTTGAAAATAACACCAGGGGAAATCTGCTGCCAAAGTGGTTAAAGTCTGGTGAATTCCCTGTGGTGCTGCAAGTCCCCTATGCTCTCATAGTCATTCTCTCCTGAAAGAGCAGAGTGGTTTGTGCTAGGCATGGACGAGGTCCTGTCTTCTTCCTGGCTCACTGACTGGATAGCTTCATAGTCCGGCTCCAGCTCCCCGTTTGGTCTGTCTGCTGGCTGAGGCACAGTGGTAGAATTTAGGGTGTTTTCAAAGTCCTTCACACTTGCATAGAGGCCACTGCAAATAGACGGGGACCTCTGAGATGCAATTTCTTGGATGCAGGTGTAAGGAGAATCCAGTGCCTTGATGGCCTGTCCCGGCTTACTCACCGATGAGTACATTGCTGAGATCTAGGAAAAGGAGACACCTGCTGAGTATGAAGCATGGCATAAAGCTTGTGCACCAGTCTGTACCTTTGTACTACTAGGATGTTGGTTATTTAAGAAAAGACAGGATCTTCTGATATAAAGATATCCTTTCTTAAAAGGATATGATTTCTTCCTTGAAAAAAGTATAAAAATTATTTCTTACAAATCCTTCCTTTTCTGGCATGCATTTATAAATCAGTTTTCTTTCAAAAAAAGAATGCTTTATAAAATAAGTTTATAAATGTAAAACTTCCTTGAATATAAAACCCTGGCGAGAAAATTAGAACTGAGCAAAAGAGAATGGCTTTGTGAGCAGGAGCTCTTGCAAGTTTTGCTGTGGTCCTGGAGTCAATTTGGACTCAACAGGGAGAGAGGAATCAAAGGGAGGATCAGATTGAACTGCTTCTAATGTAGTAGAAGGATGCTGTCTGATCCTTAGGGCATTTAAAATTATAATTGTTACTATTTTTAATGATAGTGGCTACTTTTCTGCTTTTAGAGACACTGCAATAGAAGAATAGTTAATCGTTTTTATAGACAGGACTAAATAGGCACCAACACATGTGAAGACAACATTAAAAATCTGAGGATAAATTACTCACAGATAATAGCAAATAGTGCCAATATTGATATGCTCTGTTGACTACACTCTGCCTACAAAGAAGAGCTGCTTCTCAGGCACTGAGTATGTGAACTTTAGACTGGAGACCGAAACCTCTCAGCTGTAAACAGCAGAAAGGGAGCCAGCATTTCATTCCTAACTAAGAATTCCCTCTGGTGAGGTGGTACACTTCAACAAGTGCATGAAAATGGCCCTTCATGAAAAAGTGAGGAGAAGCCCAAATCCACACATGTCCCTCTGCTCAGGGATTACCTGGGCTGATGCCAAGCACAGGAATCAGTCTTAATTCATTCTCCCAGGCCAAATGGATACTAGCCCTTGCACATGACAGATGGCTGAATTTCCCTGCAGGGCTCCTCTGGTACCCAGTATCACAGTCCAACATTGCTCTTCTATTACATTTAATGTCTTTTCCAAGCATGCAAGGCCACTCTGGGTTTGTATAAATCCAGTTAAAAGAGTATATTGACATGAAAATGTCCATTATCATTAGGCAACACAGACTGAAGCCCATGAACCAAATCACTTCTGATAATTTTGGGATTTTTTGGGTGGGTGTGTGTGTGGGGGTGGGTTTGTTTGGTTGGTTAGTTGGTTGGTTGGGGTTTTTTTGTTTTGGTTTGGTTTGGGGGTTTTTTTGTTTTGGTTTGGTTTAGGTTTTTTTGGGGCTGGTTGGTTTTGTTTATTTGTTTGTTTTAGAGGGACATCGACTTGGAGATATCAATAATTCTTACTTTTTACTGATTTTAGCTAACCAAAGAAAAAAATGTCTTTTCTGCTCATCTATACTTCAACTCTTCTCCATATTAGATTACATTAACCCAGTTCAAGATCAGGTTATTCATTAATGTCTGGGAATGCTTCTCCCAGCAGAAGGCATTAGCTCAGTGCCAAGTTTGTGTTTACTTTTAGATCCAGAGAACATATTTATAAATGGCATGGGTGTATGGAGATGATCACAAATAGCCTTATTTATCTTTAACTTTTCTCTTTGTTTAACTCTTCTCCATTTATCTGACCAACAGACATTTAAAAAAAAACTTTATGTTCCAGTACTTTTATTGTGCTTCAGTTTACTTCCCAGAGCCCCAAACACTTTGCATGGGGAAGGTGGAGCATACCTTCAAAAGGCTGCTGGTTATTCTTATTGAGAAGGTTTTGTCATCCAAATCAAGAAATTACCCTAACAATCAACTAATTGTGGCCTCTTATTATTTTCTGACACAATTTTTAACCTATGGGCCTGATACAGCCATATGTTAGAATACTTCTGATTTTAGGAGCATAGCAATAGAAACTCTGTGCAGAGAATCTTGGGCTTTCATTTTCCCTTCACACAAGTTTCACCTTTCTCAGATTCTGCTTAATCACACAGAGCTTATGCTAATTTCTGCCTAAAAACTGGTCTCCAGTTAGTTGCTGAATTTCATGCAAGAAACCTACCTCATCTTCTGTAAGAGATGGATCTTCCTCTCGAGATTTGTAAGACACTGAACTAAGCCTCTGTAAAACAGGAAGAAAGAAAGAAAATAAAAGGCTCATTACCCATCAACAGCGTGAAATCTGTAACAAAACCCTCCCATTATAATCAATACATTACATTTTATGGTCATTTGCTCTCAAGTTCCATTATACATAGCTAATATCCCCCCTATTCAGAGTACTTCTCTGGAGATAACAGCCTTGAGGTTAGTAAAGCTTTTTAATATATCTGCTCTTGTCCTGACCTGAAAAGGGTAAAAATAATGTAATGGTTAGAACAAACTCTGCACCACTGTATCCCTGCCTTTACACTTATGAAGTGCCTGCAGAAGCTTCTGAACAATTAGAAGTCAGCTGTTGTGATTCACCAGTTGCACTTCCACAGGATTTTCAGATACGCTTTTAGAACAATACTCAGCTGACACCTTCTGGATGATTGTTATCTTTCATTCTGTAGATCCTGGACATGCTGCATGGGAGAGCTGTGTCCTCCACCCCTGGAATGCAGTCCCTGTGCAGAGGGGCTCAGCAGCCTGGCCTCACAACCACTCAGACCTGCTGCAGCCCACCCTGAGCTGCAGCCAGGTGACACAGCTGAGTCATTGAAGGATGGAGGGCTTGGTTTGGTATCAAGTCTAATTTCAAGCACCTAAAGTGTAAAACACGTCATGAAACATCAGGGGAAAAGCATTTTGCTCTTATGAAAATGCCTGTGGACCTTTACAACAACAAAGATCCTGCTGCTACACAGCAGCTGTGGGATGCCTCCTCCCTGTGGCAAGAAGGCTTTGCTGGACTCCTGCTCCACAGGGATTCAGAGGGAGCCTTCTAGCACTGTAAAAGGCTGTATTTTGGACTTTCACACTTCTCCAAGTAAAAATACTTCATACCACCTCCAGTGCAAGCCAACATGGAGGACTAGAGCTATTTGTAGCACAGTCAATAAAATACCACTTCCAGGCACACAGAACTTGTTTTCTATTTTTTTTTCTCAGAGGCTCATTGTGATAGATTCTTTCCTCCTTCCATTTTCTTGTTGTTTTTACTTCTGGTAAATACCAAACTTCAGGTTCCTGGGCACTGCTGACAGACCCTGGCCCAAAGCACACTAAAGTTCTGCCTGTTGCTCCTGAAGAGCTTCCCTCCCACTGACAGACTCTCTCACTTCTTTCTCACAGACTGGAGTACAGTGCTATTTAACCTGTGGTTTGTTTACTTAAAAAAAAGAAAAAAAAGAAAAGAAAGAAAAAGGAAAAGTTCAAATATGTTTTGGCTTTGTTAGATCTGCTTCATTCCAGCAACTTAGTTTAGTCTTTCCTCTCTGCAGCATTATTTTTTGTGCTGGAGAGTAAGCTACTAATTTCATCCTCACACATTAAAACAAGCATGTAGTCATAAAATTCTTCAGTGATTTTTCTGTCATCAGTGTGTATATAAGCACCATGTGTCAGGACCCCTTCTACAGTTTCCCACTCAAGTACTGATAAATACCCCAGGGTGTTTGCTATCCTGTGCTGTTCCCCTGGATACAGCATTCTTTCTTCTAAATGTGAAGCTTGTGGTGCATCAGTTTTGGAGGATATTGTTATTGTGGAAACTTAAAAAATTCCACTTGCCTCTAAACATTTTGTACCTAAGAACATTTTAAACTATCCTGAAACCTCAACAGTAGCAAAATAAACATGTATCCTTATTTGCCTTCCACTTTCCTTTCCTTCCTCGACAGCACTTGATTTTTTGCTCTTTGGCTCAGCTGCTGCTCCTCACTTGGGCACAAGAACAAGAAGAACATTCTCCTCTGGTGCATTTGAAAGAGATGCTTTGCCCATCCTCAGGCTGTACTAGGCTGAAATCAGATGGCAGCAGCCAGACAGACACACAGAGAGCATTTCTACCAGTGCTCACCCTCAAAAGGTCTGGGTGAAAAAGGACATACATGCTTTCTTTTTAAATAAAAGAAAGAATTAAATCTATTCTGTTTTTCCAGTATTATTAGAAAAACTATGCTCAAGGTTTTGCAGATGATAGAGGCCTGAAAGAGGCCTTGTGCTACTAAAGGTGTCTTTCTTCAGCAAGTCTTTCCAAAGGATTTGGCTGGTTCACAGCCAAAAACCAGTTTAGGTAAATTTTCATCCATTATTGCACACCTGGCTCTTAAAAGGATGCTTCATTGTTTTCATGCTGTTATATATGGGAATGGTCTCTGGCTTGGTCCACCTAGTTCTCTCCCAGACTGGAGTGCTTCAGGAACTGTCATGGGCTGGGGATCTCCCTGGCTGCCCTCTTTTAGACAGTGAAACTGAAACAGCTTGGAGACAGTCTGTACCTTTTGGCAGGTACAAGCCTTGGTTACACAGGTGCCTCCCTGCCTGTCCCTTCTTTGTGCTCTCATTGTAGTGAGGGAGACTTGCATGAAGTACACACAACCTCTGTCTTCATCAGGGCCAGGGCAGAAGGTTGAAGAGTTTGGGATACAGATGTCATGCTAAACAAAGCAGCTAAGTAGATTCAGAGAAGAGGAAGCAAAACCAGAAACACCTGTAGGGTCTAACTAAAAGAGTTATCAATGTAACATACATTTCCATGAACATCTTGGTTTCAGTTGCCATAATGAAAAAAACAGGCACTGCTCTGTTTTGCTTGAAGCAGCAAAATAAAGGGAAAAATTATCATCATCACAACAGAAAAACAATCCCACAGCCACCTCCCCACACAATGCCAACAATAATGACATTTATATATTCCATCAATTACCATCTCCAGCTCTGCTGCAGCTGTAGCTCTCAAGGACAGGACAGGCACACACCTCGATGCATAATGCATGTACCCAGCAGCAAGCCTGGGAATCATCTGATGCTGCCCAAGATTTAACTCGGGGTGGCTTCAGCTCTGAATACATTTTAATTAGACAAACACCTTTTTTCTGGCACTTAGGGGACTGCATGTGTCATCTCTTGATTAATCCTTCAAAACCTGAACCATTTTAATCAATTCCCACTCCTTGCAGTTACTGACACTGCATACATGGTGTGCTGGGAAGCTACGGAGCAGCAAAGGCTTTTCCTTTGTATCGGTGCCTGGGAAATACAATTACTTTCTGCTAGTCTTTTCACACCTGGTAGGAAAAATGTCACTGTTACACAAAGTTGTTTATCTAAAAGAAATTACTTATGGCTGGAATGTGGGAGGGGGGAATGTTGCTGGATTATTTTTGACAATCACATTCTAATTTTTTACTTAACGAGCTCATTATTTGTCAAAGTGTGCACTGAACAGTCTAGCTAAATAATTTGTATACTGCAAGAAGTTTATTCAGTTGGACTATATTTTTCTTTACACGTTCCATGATTAGTTATTTATTTAACAAGATATTCTTCTACCTTCTTCCTGGATTACTGAAATTCTTCAAATAAGAGAACAACCAGAAACAATAACAACAACTCAGCTCTGTTGAGTGACTTTTTATGTGAATGTTTATATTAAAAAGTCACATTGCAACTTAAGAATTTTTTTGAAATTTGCATCAATACCTACCTAATATTATTTGATGACTCGTACACCACAAATTTGCTAAAGCTACAGTTCTTTCGTTCACAATTAATAAGAAGATACCTAAACATTATGAAAAAATGCCAACTCAGGAGTTTATGAAAAGTGTCTCTATGATCTGAAAGCATCCTTAAAATACTTCTAATAAAAAACTACAAATGGGAAAATAATCTGTTGAAAATGTCTTAATTCTATTTATCAAGGAATTCATCACAACTCATCCCTAAGAAGGAAGAATAAGCTGCTGAGAAAATTTAACTTTTGGCTGTGATTTCAGAACTTAGAAATTCCTTACACTCTGTTTATATATGACATACAGAATTTGACAAAATATGAAAGTGTACAGCTGCAGTCTCTCTCTCTTTCTATCCCTCTCTCCTACAGCAAAGGACAAACTGAGTCACTTTGAGCAGGTGCCTAGCACTTGCTCAGCTAAGGTGATCCAAGGAAAGAAGCACATCTAAAGTAAGGACATCCACCAAGGATGGATCCCTTCCTCTCCTTTTTGTTAGTTGCAGTTTCATTAGAAAAAAAAGAAAGTGGCTTCAGAACAAGCTATACGTGCTGGCAGAGATACTGGAAGTATCTCTGTGGAACAGCTTCCACAAGTATAATACCTTCAAACAAAGAAGCAGAGGCCTCCCATGCAATTCCTGGATAATATTTGGGAAAAGCCTTTGGTAGTGCATAGCTGCAACAATCAAAACTACAGGTGGCAACAGAATGAGCATATGCCTCTAATGCAAAGACTATACTATACATTATCATATTTCCATTTACAGTCTTGCTTCATCTTAGGTGGGGTTTTTTCTTGTTATTTTTTGTTACTGTTATCTCTGTCACCCATATGTTCTTTATCATTATCTGGCTGTTTGATGAGGATAAATATTTGCAGTCTTTACCTTTTCTGGTTTACTTGCTCCTTCTGTCACTTCTTCTTCCACTTCTTTTTCTTGCACATTCTCATTTTCATCAAGAAGCTTCATGGGTACTGGAGGGGGAAGCTCATCCTCTACATCTGGTATGTTGTCTAGAGGACTTTCTGAATTTGCACTTTGGCGACTCTTCTTATTTCGGTCAACAGATGCATATTCTGCTGACTCAATTCTGCACTCAGGAATCTGATTCTGACCTTCAGAAACTGTCAGTGAAGCCTTTGATTTGCTGTTAGAGTTCCCTTCTAAAATGACTACTGCTCCAACATCTTTAATTTCCTTCACAGTTTCATACAAGCAGTCTTCAACTATGTTCTCCTGAGAGGAGCTGTCTTTCAAGACTTCATAAGGCCCTTCCATTCCAAGACCTTGATCATTTTCTGCATTTCTAGATGAGATTATAGTTTCCATGGGGTTGTTAGGAGGAATACTGGGTAGTTCCCGGCTCTGGTGACATTTTATAGACTTTCCAAGACTATCCTGTTGATCTAGTAGGTCAGTAGATGTCTGTACTTCTTCATAAGGCTGGATACAGGCAGCTGTACTGTCCTCAGAAAGAACTAAAGAAAATGACAGAGAAGTATTACAAACAAAGGCTAACTAATAACTAAAAGGTGTGATTTGGTACTCTCTACATCACTTTGTTTTTGTGACATGCTGGAAATGATAAATGATATTAATGCCTGGAAATGCCAGAGATTAGCATGCTTTTTGCTTAGCAAAAGGTTTCAGTTACAGACATTTCTGCACTCTACTGGTAAAATATCTTTCTCACAGCATCTAAAATAGTCTGTACACCCCCAAGTCACATTATATGGCAACAGCATTCACTGTCAGAACAGGGGGTGGGAAGTTAGTTGTGCATGGATATTCAGCTGCCTTGTACTCATTTCACTGAATGATTACAGAGTGCTCAGTAGTCTCAGGAGGGAAACAGGTGGGAGGCCACAAACCAAGCGCCTTAAAAAAATCCTTGTTAGATTTCCCTCTTTGCAATTCCCCATTCTTTGGAACCTAAAGGAAAGCGTTCCTTCTTCACTACCATCCCTCAGCTTGTTTAACATGCTGGCCAGATTCTCCTTGGAATTGCACTTCTCTCAGCCCTCCCTGCACGCTACACCAGAAGCTCCTCACCGAAGGCTGAGCCATACTTCCCTTAGTCTCGCAGCACATAATGTAGGTTGACAACCTACTAACAAGCTGGCCATATGCACAAGAGAGAAGACTAGACTTCAGAAGATAGTGTTAGGCAGAACATGTTGTTTTAGGTCCCAGAAGTGGGCCACATGTCATTGTCACTGGAGCGTATTAGGGACTGGAATGTATGGGGCTTCTCATCTTACACCACTCGTGTGACATTTGCATGTATTCATGGGCATATACAAGCATGTTTCAAGCATGGTAGGTAACTTTACCTCACACTATTTCTTTTAAAAATCACTTCTGAACAGCTTCGCTTTTCCTAGTACAGTTCCAAAGGCACTATCTCAACAAAACCAACCCATTCTTCTGTGTCCTTCAGTGTGTGTGACATGGTGAGAGAAGCCAAAGCAGTCAATGCCCTTGATTTGGTGGTTGCCATGGACATTGCTTTCTCTTGTGTTCAGGGCATGCAGACACATGTGAGCACCTGCATACCCTGACTGCAAAACTTAGGACAGAACTGGAGGTGTAAGATGGTAATCACTATCTGAACAGGAGATGCCTTTCTGGTCCTTGATTCTAGGGATTTCTGTGCTGTGCTGAGTACCCTTACAGAACCCAGTATGCACACATGCCATTCAGGCTGGAGGGGATAATAAAAAACAATGAGAGTTCAACTTTCTGTGCTTCTGTAGTTATGGGTGGTAGCACAGAAGGGGTCGGTGTAGCTGAAGGGTTGGCATAGAGAAGACAGTGCTGGCAGGTTGGGTAAAGGAAAAAACCACAGCATTTGATAGTTCTGCTTCCATAGCCCTGCCTCTGCTCAAAAAGCTAGCAGAAGCAGGAATAAAAAGAACTATTAACAAAAAGTGCATAAAGTATAAGTAAGAAATTAAAGCACAGGGGTTCCTGTTATTCAGAAGGGCTGTTATGCAGTGTAAGCTGAGTATAATATCAGACAGTCTGAAAACTGTCTGCTGGTTGACAGCACACCTTTTAGCAGCAGCTCTGACAGCTGCACATGTGGTGACTCATGGCAGAGAGAAATACTTCCATTCTGCAGGGCTTTGCTCTGCACATCAAATCCCTCAGGGAACCACATACCTACATACACAACAAGCCAATGGATGGGAATAGCAATTAGCTGCAAAAACAAAGTTTAAAAATTACTTTGGATACTTGTCTGCAAGGGGTAAAGTCTGAATAGCTTAGCCTCTGGTTGCAGGAGATGAGAAGAAAGCTGTAAGTTGGAGTGGAGCCCCTGGTGTTGCTGTTAGTGTGAAGACAACAGTTGGCTCTCAGTGGCTCTGAGCTGAGAGTGAGTTTATTTTTAGTGAAGCTGAGTAAAATATTTTCCAGCGATGCTTCAGGGTGGATCATTTTGAGTGTTCAGCAAAGCAAAGACTAAAGGAAAAAAAGGAAGCCTGTTTATGTTGCCTGTTTTCTAAAATATAAAAATGTAAGTGACAGCACAGCACAGGACCGTGATCCAAAGCTGTAATCCCTGGAGGAGGACCTGAAATACTTCCACAGGCTCCTGGAGCACTTTTGAAACTCTGAGGTGCAATTTCATTTTCTGGTTTTATCCCAGTTCCATAGCTTACCAATATTAGGGAAGGTGCCATTCTCTGCCTGATGACCTGGCCAATCTGCAGGTATAGCTTGGTGACCCAGATCTGGTGGCCCAGGAGGGGACCTCAGCACCTTCCAGTGTTGTCTGGCGTGGAGGACTGGGAGCAGGGGTGTAGGGCTGTGCCAGAGCACATCCAGCAGTGAAGTGGAGATGCAGCTGAAACTACCTGAATCTCCATGAGATTATCATCTCCACTGACTTCCCAGCAAGGCAAACGACTTTGTGGCATTTTTTGACTTGGTTGTAAGTTCTGTGTGATCTGGTGTCAGACCTGCAGAGGTGTGCAGAGTATTCTGACAAATGGCTTGCCTGTGTGCTTGGAAAGCTGTTGGCTGGAAACCTGACACCTGAGGGATCACCAGCCCAGGACGCCCAGGATCACCGGAGGGATCCCAGCTAAGGTGGGAGCTGTGACACCGGGACAGTGCTGCTGGCTCATCCCACCTGCAGGGAGGGGCTGCCACCACTCACCATCACCATTGCTGAGGGCCCCGTTCTGTTCACTGTTTGGGGGAGGCTCCGTAGCTGAACTCGTGATGGAATGGCTGAAAACTTCCTTCTCAGAAGGCTGCAACACAAATTGATGACCATTGGATCAGAATAAATGTTCACATGAATACACATGCAACGAATTTCATTCTCATCTCCAGAGCTCTGGCCCACGGCTATTACTGGCAGGAGAACCAAACCATGCTGACTAGATTCAAAGGTTTAAGTGCCTGTGTTTAAGTTGTGAAAAAGAAATAAATGCAAAGATGTCCAGAGTGATGTTCTCTTCAAGCTTTATGGTAATAGACATTAGACATAGGCTTTAACCTGTGAGAAGACAGCAGCTGACAAAGGGTGCACTGCCCCTGGGCTGCAGACGGAGTGAAGGAAAGGCTGGAGTACAGTGGTGCCAGAAAGGGCACTGAGAAAGTGCAGATTATCAGGATCTACACTTTCCTCCTTTTCCTGTTGTGCAACTTTTAAAATTTCCCATGCTCAACCACCTTGAAATTCCTGAGCTATTTTCTAATCTGTTGTATTTTGCCTGGAGCTTGGTACAAACCAACCACAAGACAGACACAAACTGCCAGAAATAAATACTTACCACATTCATCAGATTTTCATGATCTCCATTCTGATTTTTGGCCTTCTTTTCCCTTAATGAAAAAGGCATATGAATTTTTACTACAAATTATGCTAATATACAAATGCCAATAATTCATAGACCTAATACTCCTGCAGGGAACAGAATTATGATCCAAAATAATATTGAAAATGGAATAACTGAAAATTATTACAGGAATTGCTATGACCTCTGTGTAAAAACACCATTGAGGCAGAATGGTGATAAACATAACTGAAAAGGTACAACAAACACACAAACCCCTTCTTCTCACTCAGTGTAAGACCACAGTGAGAAGTGACTGATGATAATTATTATATAATGTAAATAATTATGTAGAGACAGGACATAGGGGAATGGCTTCAAACTGAAAGGGAACAGGTTTAGATTAAATATTAGGAAGAAATTCTTTACTGTGAGGGTGATGAGACACTGGAACAAGTTGCTCCAAGAAGCAACTACTTGTGGATGCCCCATCCCTGGCAGTGTTCAAGGCCAGGCTGGATGGGGCTCTGAGCAACCTGGTCTAGTGAAATGTGTCTCTGCCCATGACATGGAACTAGATGATCTTTAAAGTCCCTTCCAACCCAGGCCATTCTATAATTCTATGATAATAAAAATATTATTTTTCAATTTAATTGTATCTGAAATTCTCAGATATACATTCTGGTGACAGACTACTTAGGAAGTCCCTTAAACTGTGTCAGTAAAAAGTGTGTATCCTATGAGGAACTTAAAAAGGCCAACAAAATCCAGATAACTTTCACTAAAAATGCCAGTCAAAATAATAATAAGCATGAGCAGTTCAAAAAGGTGTACAAATTTCACAGCAGCAGGGGCCTACATTTTTAAAGGAATCCCACTTCCCTGGGTCCTTCATAGGAGTCTAAGCATGGATGACATTTCCAATTTTTACCATTTGGGAAATACAGCTCTTATTCAAAAATACTGCAATAAAGTATAAGCTTAAAATAATGTTACTCCTTCCCTTAGATGAAAAGTCAAATAAAAAGAAGAGAAAATATTGACAATATGGAATTTTGGCTTCTTCTAAAGTCTGCAGTACTTCCACATTAGCAACTGTTAAAATTCTGTCTAATTGGGAAATAAGAAAACAGCAAGTGAGCATGCACCAATGCAGAGCAGAGAAAGTTAAAAGCTGAATTTCCTCTCTGGAAGTTTTTCTGACTCTGATATTTTAGAAAGAGCAAACTTTGGTCCGTTTTCTATGTCCTCATCCATTTTTGAAGAGTAAGCCAGGAAGAAATTCTGCATAATTGCATTTATGCACAACCAACCTGCCCTACAGAATGACCTGAAACAAAAAGATACTATGTCTAAACTAGCAACACAAGAACTTATTTAAAAAATCACTAGAATATTTCAGGCAGTGTATCTCTGTAACTGCAAAGATTACTCAGTGGTTTGATCCATCTTTCTAGAAATGTTTCAAGGACTGGTGTGTTACAAAACAAAACATAGAATTATAGAATCATTTGGGTTGGAAAAGGCCTCAAAGATGATACACGATATAGTACCTACACGCAATGTTTGTGGGCTAAAGAATATTTAAAATAGGCTTTCTACTTTAAAATAAATTTTTAAAAAATTCTACTTTTTTTACACAGATATCACAGGAAACTGTGACAAGAAGAAGATACTGAAGTGTCAACTTACAGTTTACAAAAGTGTTTTTCCTGAATCACATGAAATTGCATGTTCTAACTTAGGCCTTTTAGGGTTTCAACCAATTCTGGGACCTGTTTTTGCCCACAACTCTGTTTTGCATGGTGGGCATTAGATAAATCCTGCTGGAAAACAGGGCCTTCCACCATAGACACTTCTTGTGCCAATACAGTGCATTTTATGGCTGCACAATTCCCTCAGTGCTCTCAAAGCTGAAGAGGTGAAAGCACATGCTCCTTATAGACACATGCATCCAAACTGCAGACTTGGCTGCTGTACTGGATTTTTCCCCTACAGACTTGGCTGATTCAGCTGTGCTTGCAAAATATAGCAATAGCAGTATGGACCACATGGACCACAGCAGCCCCACTGCTCATAGCAAAGGATGGACTGGTCTGGCCTGTGCAAGGGCACCATGGACAGACTGCAGGCTGCCCACAGCAGGGCTCAGCTCATGTGCCATGAAGGAGCCTTGAAACATTTATAAACTAAGGCAGTAAAAGTGCCTGTATTGGTGAAATTGAATCCTCTTATAGGGAATAAAATAAGGATAAGGTATAAGGCATTAATTAGTATGTAATTAGTATCACTATTTGATCCTTACTCATTTTTGCTTGAAAGGCAGATCAATATTATATTCCCTATACTTCAGGAATGACCACAGCAAAGCTGATGTACATAATCACTTCCCTTTCCTTTTTACTTGTATCTTTTTTTGTCCTGTTTAGCCCACCTAATATTCTCAGTTTCAGCTTAGAGGTGTGATCTGCTAACACTCAGTGTCTACCTGTGCTCCAGGGGAAACCACTGAACAAGCACAATTGTGTACTTCCTTCACAGCAAAAGAAAAATATAATTAGATTTCAGAATGAATAGAACTGTTCAAACTGAAGTTTGCTCTGAAAACAGTACCTTTTAAATTTATTTCTGTACCTCAGTCCTCAGTATTTCCTACTAACTATTTATACAGGAAGCTATGTCCAAAGTGAATCAAGAACCATTAAGCCTTGGAGCCTTACCCATTGCAGCTGGAGCAGAGGAAGATGAGGAAGGTGAGGAACAAGAGCGTTGTCATGGCTGCCAAACTTCCCCAGAGGACTACATGGATCTGTCCACTGCCTAAAAAAACCCCCTCTAGCCCCATGGTCCTAGCAGGAGCTGGTATCACTTGGGGTGGACGAAGCTACTCCTTGGAGAAGAGCGACATCTGTGCTGCAGGCACCTTCTATTTCTGCAGAAGGAAAAAACACCATCAGAGGTTAAGAGAAATTTTGAAGATAATGAATCTGACAGCTACAAGTCTGGCAGGAGAGATTTTCAAATCCAGATCTTATGAAAACCAGTTTCAAGTACAAGCCAGCCAGCCAAAGAGATTTTCAGCTACATTTCTGACATAACAGAACAGATTTGTCAAATATTAACACAAGCTGTTACCTATCTACAATCTCAATGTGAATAAAAGGTAGTACAGCATCTCTTGTATTTTCAGGAAAAGATGTATAAACCCACTTTGAGGGACACAGTAATCTATTTTGTGGTTATATTTGTAAATTTCATTGAAAAGTGAGCTTTTGAAACCAGCTACAACTTCTGCAAAGTTAACAAGTGAAAAAGGGAGCTGCAGCAAGCATTCACCTCCTTCTCTCTCAGTCTCTCCTGCCTGCACGTGATTCAAGGCTTAAAGTGCAGTGACAAATAAGCGAGGTAAGTCTTTGAAAGGAATACCACAACAACCTTTCTCACAGCAGATAAGATCCAGCCTTATTTCTGTGTTACATGCTTATTTTCTTAATAGTATGTCTGGAGAGTAACAATACTGAACTTTGTTTTTTAGCCTCTCCCCGAGTCTGAGAAAACAGCAGAGCAAAGTAAACAGGGTGTTTTTTTAAGAGCTTGAATAAACACAACTTTTGTTACAGCAGAGCAGCCCATAGGGAAGACTCCTGGGTAAACCCTATTTGTGACATATAAGTTTTGGTATAAAATATATTCTAAAGTTCTACATATATTTAATGCAATACATTGTTGACATGGCAAAATTAAAAATAATTTATTAATTCTTCATTCCTGAAAGTATCAATTCCTCCATAATTTGGTAACAGGTTATGCAAAGACTATTTACACACTTTCAGCCTGACTTAGTTGACAAAAATTGAAATAGAATACAATGGCTAAGAAATGAGCAGATATATTTTGGGAATGAAAAAGTAGCACAAATATAAGATTGACAGTGTCTAAAGCCACTAATGACTTACTTTAATGCATATATATTCATAGAATTTTTTTGTATAAGAAATATGTATGTACATATATTTATTTCTTTACAGCAGAAGCACCCTTTGTTAAAACAAATTCAATTGAGTGCCAATGTCATACTTGTATACAAAAATCTATCACCATTTTGTTATTAAAATCTTACGAGAAAAGAAGATTTATTTCCAGAAAAAGCCCTTCAGATCAAAGGAAATCTGGTGAATCAGAGAAGATACTCAGTTACATATAACAACTACGTTATGTGACTGGGTAGCTCTTACAAAGCAACATTTCTGTTCCTGCATCAAATGGACTCATTAATTTCAACCATGCAGGATCAGACTTCTGAACTTCTGAACACCTTCCAAGAAGAACCTTACTTATTTATCCACAGTGGATAAAAGCTTTTTTAAAACACTTTTTCCTTTACATAATAATGGCATGGATATAAATCGAAATGGGAATAAACAAACAAAAGATGGAAAAAGTTGCTGATACTGAAAAGACCAGTTTCAAGGTGTAGTTAAATATTTTTAGTTTGGGCAAGAAAGAAGAAAGCCAGACATTGTGTAACTTTTCCAAACCCCTAAATACACAGGAAAAACAGGTGCCACACACCTTGGCAAAGCACATACATCTTACTGGTAAGTCTTGAGCACTGACACCCAAGAGCCACCACTCTTCAGCAATGACCACTGCCAAGAAGTGTGCCTCTCTGGTTACCTTGGCAGAGCCTGAAAAATTAAACATTTAAAAGCAGTGGCACGTCACTCTAAAAATTATGTATACAGCAGATGATACAGCCCTGCCTCATCCCTATTTTAAGGCCCAGGTTGGGTTATTCCTACACGGAGTTATAGTCATAGCACTGACTGTGACATGGAGAGACCTTAAGGGAAACTGAATCAGATTTAGTCAGGAGCAAACCTGATGTAATGCCCACAAAGACCTCTGTGATCTCATGCAAGGGCACTGTGCATTGGTATGGATTCCTGTAAAGGTGATGGACTGTCCTCATCTAGAAAACATTACAAAGCACACTGTGCTGGCTGCCTTAACTAGCTCCAAACCCTTGTTAAGATGGTTGAACTTTTAAACTTTCCTTTTCTTTTTTGTGAATTTTCAAAAACATTTTCTGCCCCAATAAAACTTAAAAAAAAATCTTTAAAATCTTTAAAAAATCTTTTAGTTTCTTTTGCCCAATCCTTTTGCCTTCAAAACCCCCTAATTTTCTTTTTTCTTCAGAAAAAAAATGATGAAACGAACATGGAATGTAAAAACAAAGGAAACTGAACAAAATCTTTTTTTCCAGCATTTCTGTTGTCTTTTCTTCCTTGGTTTTCCCAAAAAATAAAAAGAATGCAAATGAAAAAAAGAAACTTCTTTTTTCAAATATTGAAATACAGAAGAAAGAGAGAGAGAACGAGAGAGAGAGAGAGAGAGAAAGAGAGAAAGAGAGAGAGAAGGAGAGAGAGAAAGAGAGAAAGAAAGAAAGAAAGAAAGAAAGAAAGAAAGAAAGAAAGAAAGAAAGAAAGAAAGAAAGAAAGAAAGAAAGAAAGAAAGATATAAGAAAGAGAATAGGGCTTTAAAATCTTTTTTCTTAAAACAGACACACATTTTTATTTTCTCTTAGAGCAGACACAGACCTGTCTTAAAGATATTTAAATTATTTCTATTACTAAGTTCATAATTTTGAGAAGGATACTATACTCTCAGAAGACTAAGTAATGTAACAAGCTAATACTGTAAAAAAAGGTGTGTGTTTTTTTTTTCTTCTTCTAAATACATATACTTAAGGACTTGAAATCAAGATAATGTTTGAGCTAAGGAAAGCTAGTGATACATGGGGAGCAGCCCCATGGAAAAGCTGCGTCTTTGAAGGCTCCAGTACAGAGCTGGGAAGTGTTGGGATGAGCCAGAGCAGATGGAGTTCAGGCTGAACTGCAAAAGGAGTGAGATCAGAACCAGTCAGTCAAGGAACACCTCTATGTGTGATGTCAGGAGGGAAGCACAAGACTGATGCTACACATGAGGCAGCCCACCAGGCAGAAGGCAAAATAGCAAAGGGAATGACCAAGGCCAGAAGATGTAGTTAATTTGCAGGGAAACAGCACAAAACGCTTTGACTATATGCTGAGAGAAAGAGGTCAGAAAAGGACAGAAAAGCACAGTGGCACTTGAACCAGGGGAGGTGACTGCTGCAGACACCTGTGCATGCAGAACAGAAATAACTAGGAACAGACTGATGACAGGTGAAGCCCTGAATGAAGGAAGCTGAGCAGGCAAAATGTGATCAGTGATTCCTCTTAGCTCTTTGAATGGCAGGAGTTTAGTGCTAAAGGACCTAGAATCTGCTCAGCACACATGACAGCCAAAACTAAATACAATTATAACACAAAAACATCTCAGCCTTGCAGTACCTTAAGGGGACCTACAAGAAAACTGGTGAGGGACTTTTTTAAAGGCCATGTAGTGATTGAACAAGGGGAAGTGGGTTTAAACTAAGAGTAGTTTAGATTAGATCTCAGAAGGAAATTTTTTTACAGTGAGGGTGGTGAGGCACTAGAACAGGTTGCCCAGAAAAGCTGTGGATGCCTCATCCCTGGAAGTGTTCAACACCAGATTGGATGGAGCTCTGAGCAACCTTGTCCAGTGAAAAGTGTCCCTGCCCTGGCAGGTGGGTTGGAACTGGATGACCCTTCATGTCCCTTCCTAGGCCATTCTATGATTCTGTGGTTCTAGATTCATCCTCTGTGAACCTTTATCATGTAGTGACATCACAGGGCTTACTCCTTCTGTAAAAAAAATGAGGCTGAAATAATATTCACCCAGGCTGGTGCCCTTAACACAGGAGCGTTTCTGGAATGCTTGAAGCTGGGCCAGAACCCATCAGCTGCCCCAATCAGCCCTGGACAGAAACCTGGCAAAGACATACATTGAAAACACAACTGCCTGAACTCCCTCGGCTTCCCTCTGTGAATGCCTGGACATTAAAACACCAATGCCTAATACATTGGATTTAGGAGATTCCCCAGAGACTAAAGAGAAATATTTTGAAATCATAACGATGGAACAACAAGCAGGTAATTTCTAAGAGCTCTCTGACAGCTGATTAACTCCTGCTTTTACAATAGAAAGTGATATTGTGCTGCCCTCTGGTGAATCTCTCCATTCGGGGACTGGGGTCTGTGGCTCTTACAAGTGTACTTCAGAGCTCGGTGCAAACTCTGCTGCTGCAGATGAGTTCACATGGAACCTTTCATCTGCCAGGCTCAAAACAGTCCTACCTGCACCCTTGGAGTCTGTCAGACTCAAACAGTTCAACCTTGTAGACAGACACTGCTGAGACAGAATAGTGGTCAATGGAACTTTATGGAGTTTTAAAAATTATTTTCCTGTGTGAAAACCCTTTGAAAATGAAGATTTCTTCCACTAAACCCTTTCCACAGAAATCTCCACACAGGTTGTTGGGGATGCTGAACTCTATAAGAGAACAACAGGGAAAGGCCTGGAACTCATGGGTAAGAAACCTGGTTATTTCATCTATGGCAAAATTTAAACAATAATCTGCATTAACATTTCAAAGTCAATACCAGTTCAGAAAATTAATCTTTACATTGTATTGGATAAAATTTCTTCTTCTTGTGGGAACTTCTTGCTTTTTAGACATCAATATTTGCCATTATTGAAATCCGTATGATAAATGATGCCTGTAACCATTCCTCAAAATTGCACTTAAATGCCCAATTATATTTGTGGTTTCAGAATGACAGATATTTTGTTGCATAACCCACACTTTTATGGTGAATAATGTGTTATTTTTGCTTGTGGCTGTTGCCGGGATAAAACAGAGCTGAGGCAGTTCAGCCTGACATGATGATGAGGAGAATTCAATTTTGGTTCCAAAAAAACCTGTATCTGAAGTGAAGCAGATACACAGGCTGCAACTCTGGGGAGCACATGAAGCACAGATTTTTAAGTGGTGGGGAATCTGCTGCAAAAGTCTGGAGTGAGACCTGAACACCTTTGATGACTAGCATCCAAAAGACCCAGCACACTTCAAGTCCAGGATCTGGCCAGGATTTTCTGAGCAAGGTCCTGCCTGAGTTTATGGTGGCACGTGTAAAGGATGCGCTTGTGACAGGCAGATGCCATGCTCCAATGTCCCAGCAGGAGATGGCAGCGTGTCCCTCTCCCACCACCTTCCCTTGGCTTCTGGGCTTAGAGCAGTTTCATTCATGTCCTGCTGCAAACAACGCTCAGCCCACGCCTTCCAGAGGGAAAAGAGTGGGAAATGTCAACAGCTTCACCTCTCTGGGTTTCTTAATGAATTATAGATGCAGCGTAGGCAAGAGACGAAATTGTTCTGACAACTGAGCGACTTTGAATGTGAGAAGCCAAACGCGACAGGACAGGAGAGGCTCAGGGAGGCTGTGGGGACTGTGGCTCCTGTCCGGGGCTGTCAGGCTGTGCTGGGCTAACAGGGACACTGCACTGCCCAGGTGCTGCATGTGCTCACCCCGAGCTCTGTTACAGGACTCCCGTGTGAACTGCTCAGTCTCCTGCTGCTCTCTCCCCCTGTCACCTCTCCTGCTCCCAGTGCTCATCCACTGTTAAACTGCAAACCACATCAGCGACATGGGATGGCTCAGAAGATCCCCTCCACCCCCGGAACAGGCCTGGCAAGGAGCAGGGAGAGTGGGAAAGAAAGTTGGAATTTTTATATGAGATTTTTATTACTCTGGTAGCAATCCCCTAGAGAGCTGTATCAAACCAGAAAATGAGGAAGTACAAGATATGTAGACCCACAAACTGAGACAGGAGCTGAGAAGTATGAAGTAAATGTCCTCTTGTCGACATCCAGCTGCCAATTCTGTCATTCAGCCACAAAACCAGACCAGACCTGGGCTGCAACAAACAGGCAGCAGCAGAAATTGTCCTGCACATGTGACTAACACCTCTCAGTGTAAGAGCCTTTCATCTTCTGTCCTCCAAATCCTGAAAATACACTTTCTCTATGAAAACAGCACCCTACAGGAGACCTGAGCACTAACTTTACTCCTGCTCCCTCTGCAACTGAAATTCCCTCTGCAACTCAGACCAAGCTTAGGCACCAGGACGCAGAGTGTATCTCCAAGGGCCCAAAGACTGAGCACACCTCTTGTATGTGACACGTTCAAGGACATCCTAAAGAAAGCATCTGAAGGCAGGCAATCCACAAATCCTGTACCCACAACAGCTCACACCAACTACACACCTCATTTAGAGAAGGAGGAGGACATGGCAGATGCACTTTGCTCAATCCATAACCATTTCCATGTCAGGACTGTTCTCTTCATGCAAATAGCATGGTGCTGGCAGGAAAATGCTGTTTGTGCTCCTGAAACAACCCTTAAGTGTAGCACTGACCTGTGTTAAAATGAAATCAAAGTACCCTTCCTGCACCCAAACAACCTTCCTTTAAACCTCTTGATTTTAAATTGAATGTGTTTTCTGACCTTTCCCACTATGTGGCCTAACCAGGCAGAGTAGCTGGAGGTGGCTCCTGAGTGTCTCCTTTCTGTAACTTGCCCCAGTTGGTGGATTCCTGACAGCATAACCCAATGAGGCATTACACACATATTTTATGACACAATCAAGGCTGCATTTGTTTTTGTGTGGGCAAAGTACTTGGGTCAAACTTTTCATAGGTATCTCCTACTGCAAGTCCTGCTTTGGAGCCTGTCTGCAGAAGCTGGTGGGAGTTGTGCTTTGAACATGAAGGTTGGGTCCATTGCAGTAAATGAAACATTTTCAAGAGAATTGTCTTGTACAGCCCAAGCCCACAATCTTATACTTTCTTCTTCTCCACAGAATGGTGGTTGTATTATCTTCCAGGAGTGGTCTCTGACCAGAGCTAACTCCTGAGAATTACATGGGATTGGTTTTGGGAAAGAGCCTTTTGACTGCAGCCAAAATTATGCTTCAGACTGTTCTAACTTGGTAAAACCCCACCTTTTGTGGTTCAGATTGGGCATCTGATAACAGTGGGTGCTTTGGACCTTAATGCCCCTGTACTAGGGATCCTCCTCTCCTCTCCTCTCCTCTCCTCTCCTCTCCTCTCCTCTCCTCTCCTCTCCTCTCCTCTCCTCTCCTCTCCTCTCCTCTCCTCTCCTCTCCTCTCCTCTCCTCTCCTCTCCTCTCCTCTCCTCTCCTCTCCTCTCCTCTCCTCTCCTCTCCTCTCCTCTCCTCTCCTCTCCTCTCCTCTCCTCTCCTCTCCTCTCCTCTCCTCTCCTCTCCTCTCCTCTCCTCTCCCTTCTCAACAGACCATGCCCAGCTTTCCATCTACTCCAGCTCCTCTTTCCCTCTCAGTTCCCAGTCCTGTTTCCTGCCTGAGGCAACCACCTCTGCTACAGGTGACAAAGACTACATTAAGATACAAAAATAGGAGTAAGTGTGCATGAGAACCTAATAAAATAAACAGAAAGATGTCAAAATTTTATCAAAATGAGACATTTCAGATAATTTTCAGGCATTGCCACATTAAAACAGATGATAACTATGGAACAGCCTGAATACACAAACACGATCCTTGCTTTACATTAGTATTAAGTGAATAAGAGCAATTGCAATTAAATGCTTCTGGGGACAGGACTGCTGTTTGAACTGAGGTGCTGCCTGGCAGAATGTCTCCAAACACCACAGTGTTACTGGAGTTAAGACTGTGAAGTTTCTTCAAAGGCACTTCAGAAAGTTGTAAAATGTATTTGTAATTGGTCAAATTGCTGTTTCTGCATCTGCAATGGCTTCTTTTGGCTTCTACATGTCTAAATGTAGATCCAATACTGAACTACATCTTCAACTACACTTAAACTAAACATTAAGACCAAGACTGCCTTTCTTATGCAGTACCTAGTGCATTTTGTTTTTAAGGTTCCTATGCACTAAATCAAGACAAATCCTTTCCTACAACAGGTTAAAGCTCTTCTGGTGCAGTTATGTTTTGAGCTGCTTGGCTTGGCAGCACCCATTTATGAGCACAGTTCAAGATAGACACATCTTATTCCAAGCAGTGAAGACCAGATGTGCACATAATTAAGGCCTGGTCCTGAAATCCTGATGCTGGAAGAAATTACTGACATGGACTGAGCTGCTCTTGCAGGATGTCAGAAGAGCCTTGTAGAGACTGTGCATGCTATAAGCCTTCACAATAGTTCATGTTTCTGCTTTGTGAAGCAGCAGAATAATGAGGTTCTGATCTAAAGTACCTGTACCTACTTGTTCGGAAATCATGGCTGGTTAATCAAAGGATGTGTGTGCTCTACAATTCAGAAACAGATCTAAGACAAAACCAAACCACTGGTCACTTTTAAGCCTTAACATCTAGAGAGAAACCAAGTCTCTCTGAACCCATCTATCTGTGGCACTGCAGAAAAATTAAAAAGCCTCTTGCAGCAGTAAAGGCTGATCTATGCCTCGATCTGCATTCATAGTCCAAGCAACTCATTCATGCCTTGTCAGACCACGTCACCTCAAGGTTAATGTATTCAAAGTTGACCTGACTTCTCCTGCCACTCTTTCCTTTCTGTTCCTACTAAAATTCTAGTAAGTCCACACAAGTGCCTGCAGTGCAGGCAGCCTCTCTTCGGAAAGAAGGAAATTTGGGGAAGTGGAAAGAGGAAAGTTGTATGAACAATAAGCATGTGAATTCAAGAGCTTGCTTCAAGACAGTGGAATAGTTTTCTTAAAATGGTGGAGAATGTCAGAAAAAAAGAGATGTCACCAGCAAGGTTTCATAGCAGGCTGTAAAACTAGATTTTCAAAGGAAGGTGAGCATAATTTCATGTGATTGTGATTATGTCCCCGTGAAACGCAGTCTGCATCCTGGGGTTAATACAAGTGCATAATTATACACCTAACCTGTCACAGAGCTATCACATTCATTTCCCACATTCACGAGGTCTTTCTGTGTATAAACCATACACTCACAAATCTCTGCCAAATGCAGCTTCCATTACAAATCAGGCTCTGAGCAAAGAGGTTTGCAAAGCTCACAAATTCATTCCACAGTGCCTAATAAGGTTCCCCCATTACACTGCCAGCAGTACAAACCTCCCCAAGCACAAACAGGGACAAGGGGAGTGCCGAGGCCACAGCTCTGAAAGGCAGAGAGCACTGGCTGGGCTTGGCCAGCTGCTGAGGAAGAAACCCATAATGAAGCCTCTGTGCAACAGCTCCTAGGAACAGCATCACATATTTTCCCCAGGCTTTAGCAGCCAAATAATGACTGTCTCAAATGCGACAGCAGAAAAGCTTTATCTGCTGAGTGACCATGCCAAAGATTACAGCTTAATTGCTGCATTATTATGTTCTTTCCCACACCCCCACAATATCCCATATTGCTTTCTGGCTGCAGTGAGGTAATTAGACCACGATTACTGCATACTTTAGAGAATATAGAAATGAAAGCTGTCTTTGTGTTTTCCAGCTCTGACACAACTACTCCTGATAGCTTTGCTTTTCCTGGAACTAGATGCTCTTTCATATTAAACAAGGCCTGTTTATAATTGCACTTTGCTGTTTATGTAATTCTACTATGCCAAATCCCCTTTCAGATTTTGCAGTGCAACCACATTTCGAGCAACTCTTTTGCGAACTCAGGTAATAAAAATGGAAACGGAGAAATTCCCCCTAGCTTGGGAAGTAGGCACATACAGTTTGCCTCAGTCATCTGACCTAAAAGACCTCTAAAATCCATGGCAATTGTTCTCAAACTAGTGTTTGAATCATGCCCATGAAACACAACAAATAAATGGTACTTTTCCAGAGGCTACTTCCAATTTCCAAAGGACCTCAACCATATAAAATTACAGAAGATTGCAAAATATGCAGCAGCAAAACACAATGCTTTGATGTTCCAAATGAAATATGGCTCTTTTTTTTAAAAAAAAGAGAAAATCCTACTTAGAACGAGATTCCACTTCTGTATGTTTACATTTCTAAAATCAAGGTTTGATTTACTCAGATGCTATCTACAGGATCCCACCTGTGAGTTCTCACCTCTGTACCTATCACAGGAGAAGACTAAATGACTTCTACTAATACTAAACTTTCAGATTGCTCAAATTTTACTACTTTTAGTGAAAATAACTTTACCTACAATGAGAAATTTAAAAAATGTCTTATATCCAAGTGTCAGGACGCTACAGCCTTTTAATGTGCCTTGAGTGAGGTGCACCCCCAAAATGAAGCACATGAATATCATCGCAATTTTTAAAAAAATTAATCAAAATAATTTTAAATCTAAACAGCTCAGATTACTGAGTGCCAATGTTATCATAAAATCTATGGATATAAATGTGTGCAAGATAGGAGTATTCCAAGGAAGCTAAGTGATAATCCTTGAAGGTAGAACACAAATCAGAAGGGCCTGTTACATTTAACACAAGTAATTTTGAAACAAAAGGAATTAGTGAGGATTGAGGTGTGATATCCCACAGCAAGAGAGGCAGCAGTGATTGAACTTGGTGACAGATCAATTTCAAGAAAACAGTGTTCACCTTACAATGTGTTTTGTATAGGTGTAGAGCTACTTCAAGGCCAAATTTTATTTCACTTTAATTGATTCAATAAAATAATTTTTAACTTCTTAGCATTTGTATCTCATTAGGAATGCCAGCTTTTCATAAATATTTGGTGCATATATGCAAAGCCTTCTTCATTGCTGGAGATGGTCCCTGTCTTGAAGAGTTTACTTTTTGTCAAGATAAGTCCAAGATAGCACATGAGAGAACTCCTGTCTAAATAACTTCTTTTTCATTAAAAAATGTCCAATAAAAAGAAGGATTTGGTGAGTTTTGAAGAGTTCTTGCTTATCTTATCTAGATACCTGGTGTCCCCATCAGTGCCACCTCTCCATGATCTTTGTTTTCTGTGATTTGGAAACACAGCCATGTGTTCCTTGAGGGAGGGTGCCACCTTAACTTCAACCTTGTAAAAATAATCTAAACTGGCTGCCTGTATGCTCTGCATGATCAGTAAAGACTCACTTCCTCCTGTGGAGAGAGGGGTACCTTCAAAGTTAGCTGTGAAGGTCATTCCTCATCTCCTCTGACGGACCAGTGAACTTTCAGACACCTAGAATTAGGAGAGGAGATATCTATAAATCACAGACAAAACCAGGGGAGGTTAATGTGTGCTGACCCACTGGGAAGAGCCTCAGGTGCACTCCTCTGAGCTGCCCTCCTTGGCTGACCCATCAGAGCAGACAATGTGGATAACTCAGCCTTTGGGCAGCAGGAGCAGCCCTGACAGAACACACCACACCTTTTCACAGCCTCACACTGCAGCACAATTTCATTGCAATTTCTCCCTGAGACCAGCATAATTACATCATTATGCCCTTTCAGTTGGAAGCAGAGCTGGGGGTAAATGAAAACATCACTTGCTTTTGACAGTTCAGAATATCCTGTGGATTCACCTTCCCACTGAGCCACAGGCAGTGTCCTGCTTGGCACCTGCAGCAGCGTGGAGCAGGGGGGCAAAATAAACCCAACTCTGTCCTGTCCCCCACACCAACATTGTGACACGTGGTGCATTTCATCCATCTTCTTTCCTGGAGAAAGGAAATATAAAACCCTGAGCTTGATCCTAACAGACCTAGGCAGCAGAAATTAATCATGAATCCTGCAGGAGTGATCTATGAGCTGGGTACCACCCCCCTCAATACACCCAAACCTCTTACTACCTCATCCTGACACACAGCAAATACAATTATAAGATCTAATCAACTGCAACTAATGTAATTCTGAAAGTCTTCACAGCTAATGAAAAACAGGTCTTTCCCTTCTCAATTTAATTGAGTTGTTTGGTTCACACACCGTGGAAAAGAAACCCTCCATAAAGCTGTGTATGAATATTGCATTTACATATCCAGCCTGTCACAGTACTGATCTTTTTCCTGACTGTTGGATATTACATGGTAGGAAACTATCTGTGAAGGGAAATGGACTTCAGAAAATAAATACTTTCTCCCTTTGTTTCAAGGGAAATCTCCAGTCTGAATGTCATCTACTAACTACCACTTTGTAGTCTGAGCTTGGCATAAAAAAAGCATTTCCTTAACATGAATAAATCATGACCCCTAGTAAAAATACCCTCCTCTTGCATTAAAACAAGAATCAGAACACAGAATTTGGCCTATAGCTTGTAAACTCAAATCTGTTGAATAACAAATGACTAAAGAAAATCCTTTTTTTCCCCTCTTCCTCCAGTGTGTTCTTCTTGTTGCCTGTTGGCATCAGTTTTTCTGCAGTTTAAGCATCACTAATGCTTCGAGACTTTCCCTGCCTCTGTGCTTTCCTGTGTTATCATTAGCATTATTTTCACAGGAAGCTCTACAATATGGGCAGCACTGCAGAGAGAAAGATAAATACATCATGCCTCCTGCAAAAAGTTTTGCTACTACCTTGAGATACGAGAAGGATGACAGAGAAGCAATGGCTGGTAGGCAGGATAAGCAGAGCATTGCATCACTTCATGCAATCAATAATCAGCTGGGCTTTGCTTCTTCCAGGTTTCTCTGCTGTGCTGACCCAAAACATAACTTTTGCCCCATACAACATAGTCTTGTTAAGGTTTTGAAAGAGAAGACTGAGATTTGATGAAAGCCTGCCAGGACACAGGATAGCTGCTCTCCAGGGACAGGAGAGACAGTGAAGACAGACCAGGTAAGAACAGTCTTTCACCAGTGATGTATGAGGGAAGAGCAGACAGCAAGCTCAAAACCTCTGTACGACTGATCAGCAGTAAGCACGTGCCATTCCCACAGCAGCTGAGAAGAGTCTTCCAGCTGTGCAGATGTGACCACAGCTGGCACATGAACATGCACTGGAGGCCTGGGCCCACATCCACGTGCACATTCACCACAAAAGCAGCTGCTGCCTCCACTCCTGCATGGCCAGGAAGCCTCCACCTCTGTTATCCTGCCTCCACCTCTGTTATCCTGCCTCCTCTTGGCACCTTCACCCACCCTCTGGAACCCACTGAACCTTGTTCTCCCTTCCACAGCTGCCTCCTCCTCCTTCCCAAAGGCCACACCAGTATTGCCACAGTGCCACAGCTCCATGAGCTGCCACCATCTCTGCACCCACCTTGAGGCTCGGGGCTCCCAGCAGAGAGCACAGTCACCCTGACTATTTACTGAGTATTTTCCAACCTGAGAAGCCTTTTTGGTTTATCACTTCTCCTTTGAATTATTTTTCTGGAATAATGTACCCATCAAACACCCACACAAACGCTATATAAAACTACCAATACTGATAACAACATATATTGATTACTGTGGTTATGGCTTACTAGTATCAGGATTCCCAAGTGGTGAAAAAAGGGCATGTCAGAAACATAAAGAGCAAATGCCAAGAAATATATGAAAAAAATTCTCTCAGAGAGAGAATGGAATGATAGGAGTTAAGCAATAGAAGAGCTCACCTAAAAGGTGTTAAATAGCCTTAAGCACTATACCAGACACAAATATACATGATAATGAGCTAAAGAATGTATACAGCTACAATACACCACATCCCACCCAGTAATTTCAACAATTTACCATTATACCACTGTTCTAACACTCTGTACAAATTCCATTTTCCTATTTCATCTGCTTTATTCTTCGAGAAATATGCCATGCTCAGGCCTCTTATAATACCTCCTGAATATGGTTAATTTTAAAGGATAACCTAATGCTATATGGTGAAAATAGTTTTTTTATCACTTCAGGACACAGTTTTATTGCAAAGCAATCAGATTCTGCAGAAGGAAACAGTTTTCAAAGAAGACATTTATAAGTCAAGAGAGTGACCATTAGTTATTGAAAGCTGAAACATTTACAGGTTGATTTGATGACAGTGACAGTAAATTAACTATTCCTTTTGTTGAAAATTTTTCTTGACTGCAATGAACGCCTGGAAAACTACCTGAGGAACAGAGGTCATCTAGCTCTGCATTTACTTAGATTCAATATCAAATTTATGTGCTACTTTCAGAAAAACAACCATGTCATCCTTTTAGAGGGTCCTTTTTGAATTTTCAGCTGACTTGAAACATATGATTGCAGATATTAGTTTGGGGCAGCTGCTAAGCTACATGCTTTGCTATGTATTTCCATGAGTTATTCAACCAACAGGAGAATTGCAAGACTTAGTTCATCTGAAAGAAACCAAAAACAACAGAGACTCATCACGCTACCCCAGTTTCACAAGTATAAAAATAGCAGAAGGTGCTAACAGATATTATGTGAGTAAGAATGAGAACTAGATTGGTGTTGGATAATTTATTCTTAGAAAACCCCTCCTTTTGGAATTGTTACAGGAATGCACTGACCCAAATAGATCATGGCTCCTATCATTCCCTAGTGCGTGTGAACAGATAAAATGCTGACATGCACCAAAAAGGTTTGGGGCAAAAAAAAAGCAAGCACAATCTGCACGGAAACTGCCAAAAAAAGAAAAAGCACAGCAGCTGGTACACAACTGCTAATAGGCAAAGACAGCACTGCTGGCAAATGCAGGTGAAGCGAAGGAAAGGAAAAGGCAAAATGACGTTGGGAAATGATGTCGGCCCAAAGAGATGGAAAAAACAAGGCACAGGGTGCACCATAGGGTGCCTACTGCTGTCTCAGAAGGACAGTCATTCCAGCCATTTCAGGATACACAATTTATTCCACAGGGCTGGTGCTGCCAGTGATCAAGCCTCAGGGCCACTGACATCCCTCTAGTGCAGCTTTCTGACCCAGTGGCTGGTTTTGGCTATGCAGATTAAGGAAGAAGGACTGGGAGACCATAGATCAAATCCACACTGTGTCTCACCAACTGAGCTACAGAGCACAGCACAGCAGTAACAGTGCAGGACTGCAGTTTTCTTCCTTCCTCAGCCCTTCCACGGTTTTTTATTTTCTCCCAACAAAGTCCCGGGTAGCTCTGCAGGCTCAGTGAGGTGTCACCCTTGTGGCAGGATGGGTGGGAGCCAGGCACCCATCGTGAGCTGTGTGACATGCACAAGCATCTGTGTGTCTACGTGTGACTGACATGTCTCAGCTCCTGTGTTTCCAGGGGTACCAGGCAATGGAGCCTCACAAAGGATGCAGATAACCAACGCAGGGGATGCCATTTAGTTGCCTAAACACTGGCAGCTAGAACCACCTGAGCTGCCTAAAGGCATCCACGATGTCTGGATGTTTACACAGGTATGTCCACAGAGATGAACAGCTTAATGCATGAACTGCAGGAGATTTGTGTCCCTCTGGAGTGGACAGATGGAGGCCAAAGGACACAGTTTATGGCATTTCAAACACCATTCATTTCCCTCTCTTTAGGCAGATGAAACCTGCACCTGGATGAGGTCAGCAGACATGGCACAGGACAAACTCTCGCGCTTCTCAGATGTTAAGGAACTATGAAAAATGTATCAAATGGCAAAAGCTGCTTCTTCATGAGCAGCTGAAGGGGGCTCTGATTGCCACTGACTATGAAGGGGCCTGAAGATGCCTTGCAGATATTGCCTAAATTCAAGTTGCACTTGAATCTCACACCGGTAACGCCATGCTTTACTATTACACAGGCACAAACATCTTCCTCTAAAATAATTTCCTACACAAAGCTGAGTGCTCTTAGCACTAAATTCTTCTCAAAAAGCCATAAGGATTTATTCAGGGATGAAATGTTTTAGTCTAAGATTAGAAAAACACTTCCCTCCAAGTTAAACAATGCCAGAGCATCACAATCCTTCCAGCTGGCAGGACACAAAATTAATGTCCAGACTTTCAGAAACATTCACTATCACAGACCCTGTAATGTTTAATTATCTGATGGTGCTTAGAACTTTGGGTAGAAAAGAAGAAAATAAAACAACACAAATCTAGTCATCATATGAATATTTAAGACCCCTTTGCTGAAGCATCAATATGTGGGCTCATATCAACATTGTATTTAATGTCCCTATACAGCTACTGAACACATGTGTAAGCATAAAATTAGCAAACAACTATCAAAAGACTTCTATTCAGGCAAAAAAGAACTTCTTTTCCCTTTATGAACATTTTTAAACAAAGTGGGTTTTTTTCCTGTAATTTTTCCCCATTAAAATTTTATGTTACTGCAAAGAGATAGAAGGCAGGAAACTTCTGGCCCAATTTGGTTCCCAATTGCTCTTGTATAGTAACTGGAGGCAGAATTTTGTTCTCTCTGTAGAATTATGTACAACTGTAGATTTCCTTTTATTTAATACAACATTAACATACAGATACACAGACTCAAATATTAAAACTAAATTACAGGCAACACTTCTCCAATTAGCTCATATAAAAGTAGAATGTATAATTAAGCCTCTTACTCTCCAGTTAAAGAGACCAGCAACATTTCTAAAGATACAGAAAAATGCAGAGATGTTAAGATTAAAAAAAATAAAAATCTGCTGCAACAGAAATTTTCCAAGAATCTCAATAATTTCAAGTCCAGTCATGGACTTCTTTTGTAGGCTATTCTTGCTTTGTCTTTAATACTGGTGTGCTGTTACTAATGAAATAGCAAAGTGCCCTGCAGTTAGTGCTGAGGACTAGTTAGTATTTTCTGGAAGGAAGTTACAAGTGAAAATGTCAGCCTTCAAAGTAAATCCGCCGAGATCGAGTCTCTTCCCAGAGTAAATCTATTACATGTCAGTAAATAGATAAGATATAAATAAAGTAGGAGCTCTGTGGAGGGTAAATCAGGCACTGCCACCATATTAAGAGGCTTATGGCAATGTTACTTAGCAGTATTTGTTTTAAAGTCTCAGCAGGCTTGTCCTGCTGAACGTTTTGTGTAAAACCATCTGCCGAACAGACAGAATCGATCTCCGAGCGTGTCCTGCTTGGTTTGTAAATTTACCTACTGTGCCTAAGTACATAACTCATTATTAAAAACAGTCAGACCTGGTCTTTCCTGAGGGTAAACTGGTGTTTCTCATCATCCTTAAAAAAACAACACGCAACATGAGATAAGGAATCAGCAAGGCATTTAAATAAGAGCTGTTATTTGAAAGACTCACTCCCGTGGCCTGAATCAACATGCAAACGTGGACTCCCAATCATCTTCAGAATATAATTATAATTCATAATTGGCACTTTAAAGCGTTTTCTCAGAGCTGTGCAAATATTGACTAATTAGCCACACCAGAACCCTGTGGGGTAGGCAAGCAGGTACCCTAATCCTCTTTTTATCTGAGTGAATTGCTGGGGAATAAAACCCCAACCCTCACCTGCTGCAGGGGATGAGAAGGTGGGGAGGTTTCCAGCCCCATTCCCTTCAGCCAGCCCACACTGCTCCCCCACCACTGAAATTCTTTCTCATCTAGAAAAGGGAGATGTATAGAGAGTATATACTATACTATGTATAGTATAGAGATGAGCTCTATACTAGCAGAGCTCTGAAAATAGTGGACAAACCTCAGTTCCTTAGCTAAAGTCCTGTCAAGCAAAAGGTCTAGATATTCAAATGTCAAAATAAAGCCTGAGGATTTGACACAAGTACATGCAGTATTTATATGAGGATGGTAGCCTCTTCTGGTGAGGAACATTTAAACAATGATGTACTGCACAATTATGGCTTATTCCTGGAAATAAAATATTCCAATGGTACTTAAAACTAAACAGAGGAAAAAAGCTCTATATGTATGGAGTAAGACACCTCTTTACTTAAAATTCAGGGAAATCTTATTATTCACTGTGTGCCCAAGATTAGGCTGAAGAAAGTGTGGTATCCTGTTAGAGCCTCTAGAAGGCTCTGCCTTCACCATGCAATAAAATGCACCAGACAAACAATATCTTCAAGATGGCTCTAAAAATGGACTGAAGATCCTTGGAGGTCACAGCAGCTAGAAATGAATACTGAATACATCCTCCATTAAATCCAGCTCTTTAATTAAATTGCCTGTAGGAAAGCAATGATTAGTCATTAGTGTCTCAGATTTTCTGGTTTAAACCAGCAAACACTAATGATGGCTTTATTCTAGAGCTTTGTTACAAATCACCACATTCAGGGGCACAAACAGGTCTTTTCCAAATAACTGTATTATTGCAAGCTTACAACATACACAAGATGTGCAACAAGAGCCATTTTTATTTGGTGTAATCCTGCTTTGTCTATTAAAATAATTGGTCATATGTTGTGTCTAATTTCAGCTACAATCTCTTTAGGGCAAAGATTGTGTCCCTGTGGTTTTGTAAAGCCTCATTCACAGTTATAATAGTGTATAAATTAAATAAGTAACGAGAAATTATGAACTGTGGGAATTTATTCTGCATTTATCAGGAATTCACAAGCGAGGATTTACATATTTTTTAAATGGATTTTTTTAAAGATCTTCCAGAGAACTGATTCTCTCCTCTGTTTTAGAAATTGGAAGATGTCTTTCAACTGCAGCTGCTTAGAACAATAACAGGAAAAACCAGGTTAGTGTGGTGACTGGTTGAATAATAAATGCAGGGTTATTCTGAAGCAAATTCTTCTTCATGGTTCATGTATAACAGCTTCTGAGACAAGCAGGTTTTCATCCATGGTAAAGAGCATTAAGATGATGGTATTTTAACTACTGTACTAATTATCAACTCTGAGCAAGGCTAGACAAAACAGATACTAGGAACAGAAAACAACTGGATGCCTTAGTGAGCAAAATTCATTTAAAAATGCCCAAACTAGAAGAGTACAGATTAGGTCGCTTGGGCTGCTATATGATAAAAGTCTTCTGTGCTCAGACGGTTTGGAGAATTGTGAAACAGTTCAACAAAAATTAATATTTTATACATTTGGGACTCCTAGCCAGTCATCCCACATGAGTCCCCTAAATGCTGGAACAGGAGCTGGGAGATCATGGCCACAGCAAGAAACACACTCTCAGCAGTAACAAGCCAGTCTTAAGCCAAAGCAAGTCTATGCTAAAGCTCTGTGTGCTGTATCATTTTGTGTGTGTGTGTGTGTATGTGCACTCCTTTTTTCCTTTTCAGCAGGAAGAGAAGTGGGGGGAAAGCAAGAATTTTTATCTCAATAAAGAAGTGTGTTCATGCAAAGAAGCATTCCGCTTGCTCTGAGGATTCAGTGAGCAGCTCAAAGGATCTCAGGAGTCTGCTGGGCTCCTGCACCTGGACCTGGCAAGTTAGTGGGAACACAGGGTGACTTGGGTCTGTAAGAAGAAAAGACAAAACACCAGAGTGAGTGCCTCTTTCCAGGTACTCCAGTGTATATCTGCAGTAGGAAAAACCACAGCAATAAAGTAAAATAAGTCAGCTGTGTTATTAGAAATGTTAATTGTCCTGGCTGGCCTTTAACCCTCAAAGACCTGCAACTTCACAAGCCTGTAAGGTGAGAGGTCTGGTCCCCACAGACTGAGCATGTAATTACAGATGGACATGCCCCATCCTTCAAGATGCCAACCCAGACTCATCAAATGCATAATTTTCCTCATTTTTCTTTTTGGTTAACAGAACTAAAACCTGCAAAGGGAACAGCATGTGAAGTCAACTCTGTACACCAGGATGGAAAATGCACTGATTTGCACAGAGTTAATAACATGCCCTAAAATGGCCATTCACCCTCAAAAGACATTAGCATGTAATAGCAGCTGCTTATCCTCTGAGTGCAGATGAATATTGGAAAGAGGTGCTGAGAGGCTTTGTCCTAGAATTACATGTCACTGGTTTAAACATGATGTGTGGAAATTATTTAAATTGCCCATATTAGTCCGGGGCTGGAATGGTCTGGTATTGTTAGGAGTGGTACTAATGTCTTTCTCTGGTCAGGGTGTTGCTTGAGAAGAATATGTACCTACCTGAATCTCTAGAAAGCCTCACCACAACATGAAACTAAAAAACAAAAAATCATCCCAATAAAATAGCTTTGAAAAATATTAGCTAGTTAATGACAGTTTTTAACTGTCTTACATATGAAGATCTAATTTCTTGCAAGTATGAGCGCTGAAAGAGCAAGAACTGTTATTTTTCAGATAAATGTTACAGTTCAAATGTCACTGACTCTATTAAAGACATTCACAATCGGCTCTGAGATTTAGGAAAAAAAATACAACTTACGCTGTTGTATGAAGGTTGGCAATGATCACAGTGCTAATGACCATGAGAGAAATATGAGATTTTTTTTTAAACATCATTATGTAGTGGCATTGAGTGCTAATCAAAACAAGGACTATAATGCCTGCTTTAATGGGGTTTGCCTCAGTAATGCTCCTAAATGGAATAAACTATATTAAATCCAGACAAGCTACAAAGAGAGACAAATGGCAAAACAATACACTGAAAACTTAAAGATTCTTTTAATCTATTATTAACTGAGTTACCATCCATGACATTCACACTTAACTGTGGTTTTGTAATCCATTTACTGAATTGTACAACTAAAATAGAAATGTTGTTGTCCTTCTGTTTAAAACAACAGACTAAATAAGGCCCAAATCAATCCACAAAATGGCCTGGAAAAGACTGTACTAGTACAGGTTGCATGTCTATTTTCTTCTTTAAAATTCAGGAAAGCAGCTTCTCTGGAGTTTTTTTCTCAAAGTATAGGAAATCTGACCCCACTAAGCTAGAGGCAGTCCTGCACATAAACTGAGCACCACAAGAAGGATGCCCTGGGACGACAAAGGTCCCCACACTCTCCCTCACTGACCCAGTGCTGCAGGGACACACACTGACACCCACAGGCTTTGGGTCATCCTCCTAATGTTTGCAGGAAGAGCCAGCGAATGCCAGGAAGATGAATTCATTGCCATCCTCCTCTGTCTTGTTCCTTTGGTCTTGCTCATCCCTTCCCTGCATAGGCTGACCAAATGCACAGACACGCTGAATTTCTCCAGCTTGATACCTCAGAGGATCAGTTGCATTTGAATTCCTCAAAAGGAAGTAAATGGGTTTTCTGATGCATCTATTTTGCTGTATTTCTCACACTGTGATGGGAGGATGTGTAGCAGCTGAGGGGAATGCAGACTATACCATTTTGGGCAGATCCTTCAGGCAGAGGTGACAATTCACTGATAAAATCACAGCCAAGGTATAGAGGTAGTCACACTTTTATGTTTGTTCAGATATAAGAGTGAAATATTTCAAAGGGTCCAGTTTTAAAAGGATGGATTAGCTCTTTGTTTGTGGTGTACATAAAAAATAGGATCATGCATCTTATCTTGAAAACATTTTCAATAAAAGTCTTTACAAACTGAAGCTGTAGCTTAGGGAACATAAGATTCATTCTGTAATTAATGAGTTTCCCCCAGTATTACAGAGAAAAAAAATCCTGTGGTTTTATTGCTTTTGTAAAATGCTTGTTCTCCAGCTCTGAAGGGACTGCAAAAGGTCAGAGGTGTTGAATATACATGATTTATAAAGTCCTCTGGGATGAGATGTGCCGTGTAAATATAAAATATTATCAGCGCATATTCTCTTTAATTCACATACACTGAAATGGAATTGACTGTGCCACAAGAGCAAAACTAAGAAGCCAAGTCAGTCTGATGACAGCAGATTGTCCAAGGCTACTGACAGCCCAAACAGCACAAGAATAAATTCATTTCACAGACATATTTACCTAATGCTGAAAAGTTACTGCTATTCATCTGGAACTGGTTATATGTAGATACGAACGTGAAGACTGTCTTACATAGAAATTACAGATAATTTCTACAGCAGATAGCGTTCAGCATGTGTTCAGATTGTGGACTGTTCTGTACCATGATGAAAAAGGAGCTCCTGACAAAGCTGGAGTCACAGGAGCAGCCCATGTAGCCCATCCACCTTCTGCAGAAACTCTGCCTTACACAAGTCTGTTCTCAAGTGTATGCCAGAGATGCCTGGGATGCCGTGGTCCTCAAGGGCTCTGTAAAGTCACATTCAGATGGCACTTTCAGCCTCAAAATATGCATCCTGTTTACCCCTGGCTTTGATGGAGTCTTCCAAGTTTCCCTTCCTTGCATATTTGAGCCTTGAGATTTGTTCACCTCCAGCTGTACCTATCCAGAGAGGCTTCTTAAAAAAAACAGTCTCTCAGAGAACTGGGTTGGAATGAGCTGAACTGGACTAGCAGTCCCATTCCCGCTCAGGGAAACATAAATTAATTATACTTTCAGCCCACTTTTTGGGATTGATTCCAATTTCTCTTTTTCTTCTGTCCACAGCAGTCTATACTTCAACACTGCAATAAATAATCAGTTTGAAGTAGATTTCAAAATATTTTAACAGCTGGAGCAATTACATTCTTACTTGACTTTACCGTAAATAGAAAAATTCCCATTCCCCCCTCCAAGACAGAGATTGCAGATCATATTCTAAATTCTTTTCAAAACCTTGGCCAAGAGATATCACCAGTACAGTCTGTTCCTCTTCACATTATTATTCCCACTCTCACAGATTCTTTTATCTAACTCCCTTCTGCCCTGAAGTTTACAATCTCCTTCCAAAAATTTTTCAACTGTACTTCCGTTCTCTTAAATTCCCTCTCTCATCAGCTTTCAAATAATGTGACTTTACTGTAGAAAAAATGATGCTGTGAATTCAGCACTACAGAGCAATCTGTTCCTACCTTTTTCCCTGTGTTAAAACACAGAACCTAATTTTATTTTTTTTAATATAAAAAGGCACAATACAGCCCTTTAGCAAAAGTATATGAACTTCTTGGTCATAAAGAAAAAAATTAAGTTCTTACTTTTGACTGTATTAATGCTTTCCCATGAAAATTAATACATCTGTCTG
Organism: Sturnus vulgaris; assembly: GCF_052056855.1. Lineage (NCBI taxonomy): Eukaryota > Metazoa > Chordata > Aves > Passeriformes > Sturnidae > Sturnus > Sturnus vulgaris. Next base: position 128,317,521 of record NC_142243.1, read on the forward strand.
GGAGATAAAGGAGATTTGGATTATCTGTATTCAAGAGAATAATTAAAAGAAGTTATTGCACAAAATGATTAGATTTTCTAGCAACACAAGTTTGATTCTGTGATAATGTTAAAGTCATTCCCATCTTTGCAGAACACTTCTCATCCACACAAGAGGGGCTCTTAATTTCCTCTGTACTGAAAAAAGCCATTGTATTTTCTCTTCACTGATGATGTTTAATATTTGATTTCTTCTACTTTCTTTAGATAATTTAATAGACAGATTTGCTCATTTGGCTATAGCTAAATTGCTGTAGCAGTGGCAGACAATGACACTTTTAAGGCTACACTATACATGATTAATCTTTGCTCCAACTGAGAGCATTTATTATCTGGGGGCTACCCTTCCTGTTTGTCTTTTCCTCGTGTTTTCAGTTCTCCTTTCCTATAAAGGAGAACAACAAAAATCATTATGGGTTTTTAACCTAAGGAATGACATTTTTAGCTGTGAGGCCTATGTGCAAATGTAAATTTCCAGCTGTTAGAACAAAGAAATAGCAAATGTGAGGCAGATGTTAATATATTATCTGTTGTTGGTAATACAAGCAAAAATCAACCTTGAAAAATTCCCCAGCTATTCCAGGAATGAAAGTTTACTTGTTTGGGCATTTACATGTACCTGTGCCTTCAGAAATAAGATCTAACTAGTTTCTTGCAATCCATGGAGTCTAGAGAAATCCTCTGTGTCGTTTCTTCCTCTTCTGATGTTAACAATTCAAGGGATAGAACATACAGCCAGTGAAATCATCTCCAGATGTTTCTTCTGCTTAGCAATCTGATGAATGCCCTAAGACCATTTACTGCACAATGCAGTCAAGTGGAACCTGGGAGGATTCTGGATCCTGTGCTGTTTTTCAGGACCACATTCAATACCAAAAGTTAAAACATGTGTTTGGTTCCTATCAAGCACCACTTGAACATAAGTCTTCACACACTCATGAAGCAACTACTCTGAGCTCCCTAAGAACTCTGCTTTCCTCTGAACCCACTGGCTGAAAAACCACAGCACAGCTGTGAAGGCAATAAGGTGCTTCTTGCTGAATCAAGTGTATTTGTTATTTCTACCATCTTCTAACCCTTGAAAACTTCTGAATGGAGGACATTCAGAACATACTTACAAGTTTAGGTTTCCCTCCAGAGAGTGTCCAGCCTTTGTTTAGCCCTCACCATCGGACATCTCTCACCATCTTATCTTTCTCATGTCCCATCATCCTCCCCATAGATCTTGGGTCCCCATGAATCCTGAAAAGTCCTTCATTCTAGCATTAATACAGCAGCAACTTCCAAATGCCTAGTGTCAGGCACATTTGTGTTTGTAATTCCTTTCACACTAGGCAATTCATTAAGGGCTCTGTTTTGATTACCAAAATGTGTGAACACAATTTTGTATCTCATCTATACAGGGTCACTCTTATGTCAGCTCGTTTCTGACTGTGACAGTCTTTTCCCATCCTAAAGGCAAAACAGTGTTTACATTTGCTTAGTTAAAATATTTACATTACACATTCAAATGATGCATTTTCCCAGTGACAGGGCTCTCCCTGGTATTTCCTCCTGTACCTAATATGCAGCGGAAATGATTAAGATGAACATTCTGGGTGTCTCTAAACAAGCAGATTAAGGAAACATGCAGCACAGCTGTACTATACTAACACTGCTAGACTTTCTAATATGCATGCAGGCTGTGTGAACAGCCTGGCATGAAAGCCTGTCTTTTAGTACCCCACATCAGAAGAGTTCCACATTTCCTCATCGATTTATTTCAAATAGATTCTTCATTTATTGACAAATCATTTGGTCACTCAGTGCATGAGGTAGAATAAAACAGGCCCTGGGAGAGGAAGTGAGAATGGTGATGTTTATTGATCATCAGTCTTCCTGCCTGATCATCATAAAAGCCTCTGTGCCCTGTGTCTGCAGGGGAATAGAGATGATGGGGACTGCTACCCAGAGAGAGAAGAGTGTAGAAGGGAAGGTGGCAGTAAAGCTGGCAGGGGAAGGCCACGAAGTGATGGTATTTCTGGGAATCAGAAAACACACTGCACACTCCTGTTTTAATGTAACATAACCAAGTTGAATGAAACATTGCAAATGATGCTGCACCAAGAGTTCCTCCAGACACACAGAATGGGCCTCTCCCCAAAGGGACAGTCTGAGGCTTGTAGGAGAGAAACTGAAATTCAACATAATTTAAGACGTACCATCATCTACGCTGCAAACCCTCAGTTTGGCTCATTTATTTGTTACTACCAAACAATGGAGAACCACGTGCAAGTCTCTCTGAGAAGAAATTAGATAGAGCGTAGCAACTTCTCACACAGAAACTCTGTAGCAATGCAAAATTAAGAACTTAAAGAACATATTTAAGGTGTATTCCTTACTTTACAACGTAATCCACACAGGTCTTCATACAGGCTCTCCCAGTGAGGAAGCAGAAGCTTCTAGGCTGGAAAAACGATGAAGCAGCAGTTAAGATGTTATCTCAAAACCCCTCCCTGTGCTTATATCCATCCCAAACTCTGCTGCATCTTTTTGTTTACAGAAACATATACAATAGACTGAAGTCGACTTTGTAAGCAAAGGTATTTATTTTAAACTGACCCTGCCCACTTAGTGTGATATACTCTGAAGGAAATGGGTTATAAAAGTCTCTGTATAAGTGAGACACACAACATCTAGCAAACAAATATTATGCAGCATTATTTTGTGTGGGACACGTATTTACTCCGCTTTTTTAAACTAACAGCAAATGCAACTTTGTTTACCAGCTAAAACCAAACAGTAGAAGAAAAGTAACAAGCTTTACAACAGCATAAGGGAGTGTATTCAAAATAAAAACAACCAGTTTTGATTTAACCTAAAAGCCTGTGTGAAGGGAGTGAGCAGGCTCACTACCTGCCCTCCTGGTGCCCAACCAGCCCCAATGCCAGGCAGCCCAGGGGTGTGTAGGGATTAGTGGGCAAGACACTCCTGCAGAAAGGGGATGCCAGCAATCCCTACGCTGAGGGGGACAGGATAAACACATTCTGCATTTTGAGCCAGCAGCTAGCAGCCTCACAGTTTTAATTCAGCACTTTGAAACGTGATTTCCTTTGGCCATCCTCGGGAATACAGAGTTTGCAGCTCCCAGCCTCTGGCTGGCCAGCTCACAAAGCCCCGCCGGTTTTGGCAGAGGAACATCCAGGATGATGGGCAGCGGCTGCCGCTGTCACTAGCAGGATGTTTTCTGGAGTTTCTCCTACAAGGCAATGTGTTTATTCCTTGAAACAGTTGCTCCCAAAAGATTAAAACTGAACAGAAGCACAAAAGCAGTGTGTGTCCTCTGGGGCTGCTACGTGCCATTGGGCAAACAGGAGGTACAAGCTGCGTTCTCCCAAATTACACAGAACAGACCGTGCTGCACTGGCAGAACTGAGTAAAGTTCCTCAGTACACAAACTGCACTCTCCTCATTTTAACCTCTTCTTAGAAAAAAACCTTTCAAACATCACTTGCAGTATTAATAGCTCCAGATTTAGAGTTGTGGGGGGTCTTCAACGCAGCTCAGCCTGTTCATCCCAAAAGCATGTCAGCCTGGGCACAAAAAATGAACAACAGCCACAAGGCTTGTGCTTTTAAGATCGTGTTTGTTATCATCACCAAATACCAGTACACACTCTCAAAAACAGACTTTAACAACCACAAAGAACAGACAGCAATATGAACAGCAAACACTCAGACCAAACAAAGCTTTACCTAGAAACTAAAAAAAATACAGTAATTTAAAACCACTAAAATACAATTGAAGCAGTAAGAGCACATGAGAAATACTGGCACAACAATGAAAAATCTGTTTGGCACAGTCTGTGTAATCACAGTTATTGCAAAGTGGCTGGAAAAATAAATGCAACAATGATTTTACTTTCTGCTAATGTTATTTCTTTTACCACTGTACAGGATGCATTGTACTCCAAGGAGTACCTCGAAGGGTGAGGAACTGCTTCTGGTAATAAGAAGTATTTCCCTTGCCTAATGGTTATATGTCAATGTATTTCTACTAGGAGAATTAATTTAATATTGCATATAGTAAATTTTGGCTTAAAAAGTAAGATGGAGAAGGAAACTAAACAGTCTTTTCTTCCTCTGATGGGAACACATACAGATTTTCTTATTCCTGGTAATGCAAACTAAGCCCACATAAAGGAGAACAGACAAACTCCAATAACCCTCAGCATGATGCCACCATGAAGCTTTATTCTCCCGCAGAGTACACAGGACTTCTTAACTTTCCTCCCTGTTGTATCACTCTCATTTTAATAAACAACCAAACAGCAGCAATGGCCACTATCTCATGCTACTCTAAAGATAAAAATATTACCTTTGATTAACAAGGACTCCTCATGCTAGACCCTCTTTGCCTTGTGCAGAAGCCACCAGGAGCAGCTGTTTCAGCAGCGCTCTCCAGCTCCCTCCGGGCGTTCATGCAGAGCTGCCGAGCCCCGTCCCTGGGCTCGCACCGATTCCGTATGCAGGGCGCAGATCCCGCTGCCAAGCGGGATTCCGGCTGCCAAGCGGGCACAGCCTGCGAACAATGCCGCCTCTGTCAGCCCCAACAGCCAGCAGTGCCACAAAGACACGCTCATCCGCAGCCCCAGACCTCGCTCTTCTTCCTCTTCTCCTTCTTGGAGGGCAGGGTGGTGAGAACGAATGGGAGAGAAATGCTTATGTGTTTATGGCGAGCCGAAGCTGCGCTGTGTCCGGGAGTGAGACAGCAGCATCAGGGCACGACGGGCACCCGGGCGCCTGGAGAGGAGATGGAATCTGCACTGGCAAGAGCACTCCCTGCCTCGCTTCACACATTTTTGTTTCGGATCCGTGGGTGGTTGCATGAGCAAGCAGCCGGAATAGGGGAGGAGTTAGACAAAATGCAGTTTAGGATTTGGAAGCCTTGCCCGCCTTTTCGAGAGGAGGACGAAGAGGCGAAATGGCAGCGCACCAAGAGAGCACCGTGCCCTTCCCACCCCGCCCGCTGCACCTGCCTCTCCAACTTCCCGGCAAAGCGCCTGTCCCTGCCCGGCCGGGATCCCTGGGACACAGCACAGACACAGCTCTCGAACCCTGCTAACCACACTCAGGAGCCTCTGAGCACGCTGGCTGCTCGCCCCTGCCCCACAGCACAACCAGTTTAATTTTCAACGAGGCACATGCTTCATGATCTTCATGAGCAGCTACGGGATGAAACAGTAAGCGACATCCTCAGCAGATGTTTCCAGCTGTCACTAGGCAGAGGGGCTTAAATGTCAGTTTACTGCAAAGCTTTCCTTGGAAATCAGAGAGGCAAAGCCAAAAGCCCTTTTAAAATAAGATGTCCATAGTTCTCTTGTTTTGAAAGGATTATCATGTGCATATATTTCATTCAACTTCAAACTTTGTTTCCTTCCTATGAGAAAATGAGAAGCAATGTCTGGCTCAAGATGACACAGTGATGATTCCTGCTGAAACCGGAGAATATTACAGTTTAACTCAAATATTCCCAAGCCAAGCTCTGTGATAGATGTGAGATGTTTCACGTTCCTCCACGTTAATTATAGATCAGATCTTAAAACACTGCAAGTGAATGGAGCAGAAGCAACATTGTGTTTTCTTCTTGAAGTAAATACCAAGAACACACAGCCCTTGGGTGCAGCTCAGCTGTGAACACATTCCAGTCCCTGATGAAGCACCACAGCCTTATACTATTTTCCCATGCAATTAGTATTAATTGGTGGCAATCTCCCGAGGGTCCCATCTCACCCTTTTAGCCAGTCCTACCAGATCAGCCTGGAGATGATCATCAGGGCTAGGCAGCCATCCTGCTGCCCCACCTCTCAGGACTCTTTCTTGCTCTTATATGTTTGGGGACTTTGGCAAGGGTTATCTTGAGTAACAAACAATCAAAGATATGTCTCTTCCAAAATTAATATATTTGAGTTTGTCACATGAGACAACAAAGTAAGAGAGTGACTTCTAGACGGAATTTATAAGCATTTTCAAAAAATATGTTGTTTGGAAGCATTTCACTGAAGCTAAACTTCAAAATAATTTTCAGGAGAACTGAGAAGCAGTGCTCAGTTCACTGTCTGGATAGCAAGAGACCGGTAAAACTCTGCATCTTGTACTCAAAATTAAGCTGACACAGGACAGCTGTAAATGAGCAATCATCTAATTTTTTTACTCAATAACAATTAAGGATTTCCTTTTATCTATTAATAAGATAAAATTTGTCTTAAGCATCTTGTTAAATGGACTTAAGCAGGTTCAAGAGTGCTTTATATAAGCAGAGCCCCACAACTCTGAGGGCAGTTGCCACAACTCATGGCAATAAATAAAATCAGATGTTCTTTAACTGAACATTGTAAACATCCAGAACATAGAGTAGCTTCCAGAGTCATTTTCACAGTGTGAACCTCTTTTTGCAGACTTATATAAGTAATCTCAAAACTTTAAAAACCGGTGCTGAGGTGGTTATTCAGAGTCAAAAGGATACCTGAAAAGAGAACAGTGCAGGGGTCAGCCTACACACACCACTCAAGATCTAGTAAAGGATGCAACATCTAATGGTAAAATACATTAGGAAATGCTTGTGGCCAGAAGCAAGCAGAACTACTTCAACTAAAAAGGCCAAGTAGAATCAAGAGCAATGTCCAACAGGCCAGCTTTATTCCTTCTCCTACGTTTCCAGTCCACATAAATCAGTGGTCCTTGGGGTTACTCTTCTTGTATCACTTTTGTCTTTTACTGTACAACATTTAGAAACCACAACATGACATAAACAGATGCCTAAAAATGGTATATTTTGGCTTGGAGGTAGTTATGAACCCTAAAGATGATTATTTCTCTTGGAAATCTTGAGTCTGGAGTGGAGGAGCCTGCTTGTGCCATCTCACTTCATCTCTAACAAGTTGTACCTTTAGATTTTACGTAAGGGATCATGTACTTAGTGTCCATAAACTCAAATGTGAAAGCCAAAACTCAGTCTTTACACTGGTCAACAGATGTAGAGAAATTTATCACTTACATGTAAGTCGTTTATTTTATATGGTTTATTGATTTTTTTTTCTTTGGAGATAATTCTCTTTCTGAATCTTTGTGATCCTACCTGATTTTCATTTTTTAAAGACCTTACTGTCTTTTTTTTCTCCCCATCTATGGCAAGTAAAGATCCAGATATTATTTGTCAGGGCCCCATGAAAAATGAATACTTTCAGACTATTCTAACAAATACTTCAGAAGTACAGAAAAAACCTCCCTTTCACTGGTGTAATTTCCCAGCAATTCCATTAACTTGCAGTATCTTTGGATGTACACCATCAGTCTGGGATAGCCCTCACCTCTACCTTGTACATCCTTAGCTCTCCAAGTGTATCAAAACCACAAGGATATTACTCAGGGCAACTTAGGTGGCAGAAGAATTCTGTCATTCTATGGAGGGATGGATTAAGGAACCACACAATAAAAGTTTCAGAGTTTTCCTAAAAAGTTTTCATAAAATCATGCAAGAGGAAGGAGGACAGCACACATCCTCTGGCAGGGACAGGAAAGTGCCATACGTGTCTCTGGAGGTGTAGAAAAATATTAGATTTCTTAGTATGATGCTGTTCTGAAAAATCTGGTTTGCTTACAGGATTTTAAAATACACACGTGTTCAGACTCCCACTTTATAGCTACAACTAAGAGAAAGAGGGACTCAAAATTCAGTTTTCTGAAAACATGAGGCCAAGAGATTCTTTCTCCAAAGATGCATGCCAAGACTTAGTCACTGCCTCTTTAATACCCTGATAGCAAATTCAATCTTTACAAATAGAAAGCAAACATCTTTAAACAAATTATGAACATCTCTGCCCATAGAGATAAGACTTACACTTGTAAATTACTTCTCTAAATAGGTGTTATATCAAATCTCCAATGAGTCCAGGATAGATGTGTTCAGCCTGCACCAGGTGATAATGAAGCCTGAACCCAAGAGATCTTAGTTAAATTTGGATTAGCTGTTGATGAAAAACAATTTGATAACACTGCTTATTCTAGACTTCCCTCAATTACAGTTTTTCCTGTCAAACTTGTCATTGCTATTCCTTTACTTTCAGTGACTTTTATTTGTAGTGTTATGTGGCATTGGTATATGCACCTCATCAAGTCTTTCTACTTGCCTGAGACAAATGCTGGATCACACCAGGTCCTCTCCCTCTATGGGAGACTAAACACAAAATTACACTTATTCAAGCATCACCTCTGGCTCTGGCTGGGAGCCTGTCAGAGCTGAGGAGTGCAGATCTCCTACACATGCTGAAGGCAAATACACACCAGACTGCCTCCACTGCTAAGAGGTCTGTATTTCATTTTGAGTTATTGATCAAATTGAAGTGTTTTTCTTGGGCACAGATCATTTGGGTCTAAGCTTTGTTCTCAGCTAAAAGCTCTTTAACTCTTGACTAACTCAGGTCATGTGGATTTTTAGCTTGGCATAACTTGCATGTGTCCAAAGCCCCTTCTCAGAGCAGTCAAGTCAAAGCCTTACAAAGATCTGATGTCTACCAATAAAATCTAAGTCTAATATTCTGTAACTACAAGAATGAAAATAATTTTCTTAAATAATTTTTCTTATGGAAGCTGGTTTGCAACATTACACCACTTATGAACTACTACACATCCAGCAAAGTATTTAAGAATAACTGATGTAATTTACAAATCTATTTCTCACCTGTCTGATGAGCACTGATAGTGGAACTGAAACTTTCACCTCATCTGAAGTGAAAGCATTTGAGTATAGCTCTTTGGTTTCCCTTTGTAGTAACCAGAATTTCCAACTGTTTTTCACCCATGTACTTGATAGATTTGGGCTTGTTTCCTCCAGACAAGACCAAATGTATTCAATCTGTTACAGTCAAGACTAAATACTTACATATGGCTTCCTAATGTTACTCATTAGGACATAGATGGCTACAAATGTGCTGTCTTTTATTCTTCCCTGCAGCTTGCTCATTTTTGTTAAAAATGAAGAAAGGAATCAATTACTAAGTTTTCATTTTCCACTCTTCCTAATTTTCAAATGTCTGCCATTTATAAGGCCCAACTATTTTATGACAAGAGTTTTTTTACACCATTTAACAGGACCAAAATCTTGAAGGAACAGAAATTTTTGTTGTTGTTTAATCCTCTCCTGCATCCACCTACTTTTCCTATTCTCCACTCCTTAATTAAATTTCAGGTCAAAGATCTTTCTGACTCAAGATATCCAAATGTTTTCAAATTTGGCTAAAAATTATGCAACTCCATTATTCTGTACTGTCATATCTAACCAAGAGAAACTCTCCTGAATTATTTGAATATATGGACAAGATCTGATTATCTAAATCAAATTGCTAAACTCTAATGCAGAAGGGATTATAATTTAAAAAAATGCCAAATATGATTATAGTATGCTCAAAATAATTGATCAGACTATAAGATACTAGTGGGCAGAGGTTCTGGAAATGGAAGTGACACCACTCTAATCAGGAAAACAGGCACCAGAAGACATAAATCTATTTACGAAGGTTTAATTTTGAGATTATAAGTGCAAGAGACAAAAAATGACATCTTCCTGTCATTTGTTGACAAGCTGTGATAGAGAGAAGCTTTGTCACTACTTCATCACCATCCAGGACTGCTCTGCATCTCGCCTCCAATGGCTGACCTGCATTTCTGAGTCCTGATCCTGTCAGACCTGTCTGAATTATCCCAGTTTTTCTGCCATGATTGGTGGCATCCTACTCAGCAAAAGCACACCAGATAAAACTGTTTGTGCTTAGGAAATTGCAGTATATGAAAAGTAATTATTAAGATATGATTTTCTCTGTACAAGCATTTGCACAAACTATGTAAGTTCTCTTACCACAGCCACTGCCACATAGAAACTGTGGAAGCACATTTAAGTATTGCATGAGTGATAAAAGTGTCCACAGAACTTATTTATTCATAAAACAAGAAACATAAAAACCAAAAAAACACCCCCTTCTTAGGAGCCTTTATTTAACCACAGTGAATAGAGATAGTGTTAATACTCGTTTAATTTCAGGAAAAACAGGATGGGATGTAGACTGTCAGCTAACCGTTCTTGCTCTCTTTGATTATCACTGTATCTTTCAGAGTGAAAACTGGTTTAAAAAACAGGAAAAACAAGATGGACAACCTTAGACTCAACCCAAACAAAAAGCTGGTTAATTACATCAAACATTTCTTAATGCAGCTAAAGCTCTTTGTGCTGTCCTAAGTACCCACAGGACAGAACAGTGAGCTGGCTGCCCCTGCACCTGCTTCATGTGACACTAGACTGAATATATCAGTGATGCCCAGAGTTTGACCTAAGCTTCTGGTATAAGAGAAAAAAAATCCTAAAGGATCTGCTGACCCCTCAGATTGAAACAGCTTTTAAAGCAGGTGAACAACAGATCAGCAAGAGATGGTGTTTCCACCTCCTTTCTGCTATTGTTGTGGGGTTTTATGCTTTTTGCCTGGACTCCACAGTACCTGGCTTTTTTATCTAATATTGTCCTTCAGTGCTTGTTCTCCCTTGGAGATACCTGTCATGGATGGATGGACACATATCTGAAAGCCTCACTCAAGCTTGGTTCACAAGACTGAACTGAAAGAATTTAGAGACTAATTAAAAAGGAATTTAAAAGAGCAAATCTTTCAAGTGTCTGATAAAGGGAGTCTCATGCAAGGGTGCTAAGAAGCTGGGCCCTGCCCTGACTTTAAAGTATACTTTAAACAATCACTTCTGAGAGTGAAGTGGTCCAATAAGTCAGAAGTGTCTGTCCACCAGGGCAGCTCCACAAAAGCTCTCAAGTATCTGCTAGCAAAGGCTTTGCCCTGGTCACACAGCAAGGCTGTGACAGAAGCTGAATGGCTTAGGTTTTTTTAAAATAACTAACATCAACATAATGAAAGCTATCCTAGGCATGAATAATACATTCCAGCTAGCAAGCAGAGGCCCAGCTTTTGGCATGCTCCTGGTCCACCAGCCCTTGGTACAGGAAAGCCACCTGCAAGGGAGACTTGACCCTGTAACATCACAGCTCTACAGGAGCGTGGCTCAATAAAGCAGGTGCTGCCAAATGGGAGGTGCTGGGGCAGAGCACCCCTGGCCAGCCTTCTCTCCATTTCAGTGGGTGAGTTTTGCAGACAGCTGTCTTTTGGGTGCCACCACCTACCACCCTCCTCCTGTGCACAGGAGGTGACGTGTGGAGTGGACTGATGGATGGAGAGTGCAGAGCACCACTGCTCTGACCAGGGTCCCAACAAGGAGGACTCCCCAGAACATTAGTATGCCTCTCTCTTTTGAAAATGACCTTTTAAATCACTCTGACAGCGAGAATAGAATATGATATTTAAAGGAAATCTGCAGTAACTCGTGGATAAGATTTTTTCAAAAAATCTTTGAATGTGACTTCTTCATTTACATGAGTGGCTGAGACAGCCAGAGTGTTAGTGTGCATATTCACCACCTCCAGACTCCATGCTGGACTAAACGCACTGGAGAAGACAGTAAACAGAATTTCCTATGCCAACTCATTGAACTGGGACAGATACTAGCATAAAACCCTAAATCCCAGAAATGGGATTTGCTTAATCAAGCAAGCTTTGCCAGAAAATGTAATCACACACCACATAAGATTACATTAGCCTTTTAGAAAAAAACCCACACTTAACCAACTCCTGAAATTCTGCTTTGGTATTTGCATTAAATCCATGCAAATTGTATGGGCTTCAGCATGTGTTTTCTCCCACACCAAAGCAGCCAGATGGACAGCCAGGGATGTGAGAAAAATATTTTCTGCTAAGCCTGAGGGGAGATGAACAAGAAAAGAAGCCCTCATGTGCTTCTCCCAAGTCCAGCCCATACATCCCAACCCCCCATACCGTGAGTTTTCTTTTCACAGAGATCCCTTCCTTTGGCCATGGAGAAAGCAGTGGCCTGGGCAGCAGTGGGCAGTACTCCTGCCAGCACCTCCACCACAGCCAGGAAGGGCACCTGGGGTGCTCTGTGCTGTATCCGAGGAAAAAGTCTGGGGATCCCCACCTTCACTGCCCTGCCATCCAGCAAGGCCCTGGGAAAAGGGGTCACACTGTCACATAGCCATCAGTTATTGTGGCTTTGTATAAATAGCTTTTGTTCCACTAAAATTCATCTGCACGAGCTTGCTTCCTTCCTAACAGTTGTTAATGGATTTCATTACAGTTTTTGTCCTTTTTCATGTGCATTCCTCCCTCCACGAGGAAGGCATGGGAGCAGCTGCAGCCAGCTGTGACCCTCCCCACTGGGACCCTGAGTGCTGCCTCTGAGACACCAGTGACAGTCCCATGATATTGGAGAGCATCTTAACTGCAGACAAGATTCCTTGCTGCTGCCGTGGGAATCCTGGCAGCAAATTGCAGCTCACATTCCAGCCAGGGACAAGATGAGTGGGCCTTACTCACTGAAAGAAGGAGAAGCACTTCATTTGAATTCAGTGGGGCAGAAGAAACAAATTCATCATGTAGAATGTTGAGGAAAGCCTCACCCTCTCTGAAGTGTTTCAGGAATGATGTTCAACAAACGGTAATTGTACCCTCCCCAACTTTGCTTTTAATAACTTGGGAAAGAAAACACAAAACATGGATTCTCTTTTTCCATCATTTTTAAAATCCAATTTTTGGGGGCCGTTAGCATCCTCTCTGCATTAGATACCAGAATTCACCATGAGTCAAAGCCTGGATATCTTTGCTTGGACAAATCTCCTAGGAACATCAGCTTGGAAAGCATGCCCTGGGAAACAAATCAGTATTTCCTAACATGGGAAGCATCTCAGCCAATAATCCCAACTAAAGTGGATCTCCTCACTGTTTTGCTTTCCTAATTTTATAGAACACAAAGAAAGTACGCTCAAATAAGGGTATTTCACATGTGCATGTCTGGTATTTCACATATGCAGCCACTTCAAAACTAAACCCCAGACATTAAGAACGTGAAATACCAAACATATACAGATATTCTCCAAGCGAACCTATTAGAACAGAGATATAACTGGCTGAGGCTGGCAGATACACTTTCAAAAGTTACAGGTCTTATACAAACAGAGAAATCTCCTTGCCTCTCTCCATCAAGCAGCTGTTATGCTTGGTTAGTTGGTTTTTTTTAAGTTCAGTCTTTTGATTAATTCCAAACCCTAATAAAATAAAATTTATTTTGCTTGATCATAAGCTCATATAGTACAAAAAGAGTTTAATGCAAAAATGTGAGTAAGTTAAGCAGTCATTTAGATATTTGCTCATTTAAACAGGAGGCATTCTTTGCAGTAATTTAATGTTGTCAAGCAAGCACAAGAGGCATCAGATGCTTTGGCTTTTATGTTGCTCCTTACTGATATAACTGCCAATAGATCCTTTAAAAAAAAAAAAACCACAACAAAAAACACTTACTATGCTATTTGGGGGTTTTATAACAATATTTAACAGAGGGGAGGGCATAAAAGGGCCTGAAGTCATGCTTCCAGCTAAAGAACATATTTACCACCCACTATAAACTATGTGCAAAACTACTGTTCGTGGCTACAAAGACAATACCAGTCAAGGTCTGCTGTTACCTGCCACCTACCTTCTTTGAATTCTGCTCCTTGCTCCTGTTCTTCAGCCACCCCTTTGCTGCAGCTGCATCCCCGTCCTTCCCCTGCCTCCTGCTCCAGCCCCTCTCCTCTCACAGTGTTAGCAGTGTGTGTCACAGCACTGCATATTGCCTACTTGATTCATCACTGAATCAACACAACATAAATCCCCCGGGCACACCAAAGCACTGCTACATTAACGCTTCACCTGTGCTGCAAGAGCATCTTTTGAATGCCTAGAAAATTGTTTTAGAAGACCATGGTTTTGTTCTTGCAGCACTCTAGCCAGGAAGTGGTTAAAACAAAAGCAAAAAAGCACAGCAAATAATCTGAAAGACTGTATTCCCATCATGTTTGCCACTTCCAATCCTATTTTCTCCTATATAAGTCTTTGTAGAGTTGCTCTGTTGAAATCATTAGGAAGGCTCTGGCTTTCTGCAGGTGGGAAAGGCCAGAATCTGATCCTGTGTGCAGGACCAACACCTCACCCAGCGTGAGCCTGCAGTGCTGCATCAGCCCTTTATTTCTCCAGACATGTCTGCTTAGGAAGATGCTTTTACAGGAATTGTTTTAAATGCATTCTGTCCCACGCTAGCATGCAGCCAAAAAGTTTAAACCCTGCTCTTGACATAGTCTTTTTCAATACAGATGGGAGTTCACAGGAACGATTTGTCTTTTACATTTGTGTTTTCAGCTTTACAATTTCCATTTGCTCAAAACCTCTTGTCACATCTCATTCTTATTTTAGCACTAGCCCTAAAAGAGTTACAGAGATGATAATTTTGACTCAGCACCATCCTCCTATCCTTCACATAAAAAAGACAAAAGAAACAGCCCTATCCCTCCATATATTATTTTCTCACTAATAGTGTCTGAAGGGTGGATAAATGTGTGAAAATCAAACAGAGCTGCACATGTGAGAGAGGAAGGATTCCTATCACTGCTAAGAGCCCGTCTCCTGCATTTCCCTGACTCAGCAGTAAACTTAGAGACACCCCCATCCAAATGGTGACAAAGAGCAAGGAGGTTTGCTTTGCAAAACAATTCCCCTTAAAAAAGCCTTGCAAGGAACTATTTGATAGTGTTAAAGTTCTTGTCACTTAAACGTGCAATTCTCTACTGAAAGAAGATAATGTTAAGTAAAGTACTGGAAAATCAAGTGGCTTAGGATTATACACAGTCAGTTGGGTTTTCTCTAAAGAAACACTACACAGACCCTTTACAGTGTGTGAGGCTGAGTTTCTAGAAGTCAAAAGAAGCAGTGGAGTAACTGAAGGCTTGTGTCAAAGGACAGCAGCAGCATCCCCACACAATGGGTCTGCATTGCAACCACACTAATACCCTCCTATAAAAGGGCAGGAGCAATAAAAAGGAATTAAAGTGAAGATTAATTCCCAGTGGGTTTTATAACTAAGAGGCATATTACTGGGGCAGCAACAG
The DNA here is from genome assembly GCF_052056855.1 of Sturnus vulgaris. Lineage (NCBI taxonomy): Eukaryota > Metazoa > Chordata > Aves > Passeriformes > Sturnidae > Sturnus > Sturnus vulgaris. The sequence goes on from NC_142243.1 coordinate 128,332,641, forward strand.
CAGCCAGGAAGTTTGGATCCCAATGGCTACCTTGGCCACCACTCCAAACCAGACCTTGACTAGGTGACATCTCAAGCAGGACACTCTGTGAACGCTACAGATGAGGAGGCTTCAGAGAGCTAAGGTGGAAAACACAGAGCATGCCTCATTCAAATAACCTCATTCGTGGCTTTAGATTTTAAAAGGGACAAAAATAAAACCAAAGAAATGACACTAGCCATCACTGTCAAGAAGTGGAATCTACTATATAAGCTGAGAAATTAAAAATACAAGAGTTTAGAAGTGCAGAAAGAGCTAAGTGAAATCAGAGCAAAAATGCATCCTGCAACAAAGCTATGAAGACAGTAACAAACAGAACTGGCAAAAATACTGGTACATTAAAAAAAAAAATAAAAACTACATAAATCATCAAGTTCAAATTAAAACTACTTAGCTACAGGTATGAAAAGAAATACACCAACAAGGAAGAAAATAAAGCAAAATGGACTTAACAAGAAACATAGCTATGCTAAAATAAATTCTGTGCAAGTTGTGGAAGATTCTTTGCCTTTTTTTTTTTTTAATTAAATAGAAGAGCTCACCATCTGTTTGTGGACAGCACACAACAAGAGTCCTGAAGCCCTGAAAAAATCTGTACCAGAAACCTCCATGCTCACTGTGCTATCCCATGGCACAGCTACACCAAGTCCAGCTCTCTGTATGTCACTGAAAGTGTTTCCATGCAAACCAAGCAGCTCAGCGTGGAGAGCCGTGGGATCCTTGAAGAGCTCACATGTATCCACCGGCATTGGGCTCCTCCCAAATCCCAGCACCCAAGGAACAAATCCTTTAGGCACTCAGCTCACCTAGGGCCTTAACAAAACCATCCACTCTGTCCTGTAGCAGTGGATGTCCCCTGGGGTGTGACACCCGTGGTGGCTCATGGTCAGACCTGCCTCGTGGGGCTGACTGCCTGGGAGGGGAAATGCCAGAACACACAGAGAAACTGAGAAGGAACTAAAGTTCCTTCCTAATTCTACCCTGTGCAAGGATCTGAATCTTCAGCTTTTGTGGCAAATCATCACCTTTCAACATTTTATCCTCTCCACCCCAAGCACTGCTACTGTGAGCAATTCCAGGCTGAGGAGACTGCCACCACATCAATATTCATCAAGTAGATCCTGAAGAAAGTTCATTTATTTTTCAGAATTATTACAGTTAATTGGAAACATCTGCTACAACTATCAGTATGCCAGAAGCATCCCAATCTACTAGGCAGTCTCTGCAGGAATACCCACTCTGTCCTTTCTGGATAGGTTTTGCCAACGGCATCTTTGTTGTCAAAGAGAAGACACCATAAGACTAATTGGCCAAATGCAGAGTTTAAATTGTCTCTGCTCATTTTCACACAAAGTAGTAACATATGTTGTGCTGTCACAGCTGTGAAAGATATTTTCATATCCATGTTGGCTTTAAACTGCTTTCTTGCAGTGAACCAGGTCAAAAGGTTTTGGGAACAGTGCTCCCCTCTGATACCCAGTAGCATCCTTAACCTAATAGAGTGCTGCAGTGAGAATATCCAGGCACAAGCAATCAACATTTTACATTTGTATTGAGATTAATGTCAATATATTACATGAATGTAAGTACACTGTTTAATGCAATCTAGATGTTGAATATTTGTTGAAGTATTTATGTGAATAAAGTGTAACTATTTGAATGTCCAGTGGAAAAATGTTCCTGTGGGGATAGAATGCAGCCTAACTATGAAGTATTTGTGAATTCCAATAAATATTCACTGAGACCTAGTGAAAATCTGGGCTGGAACTTACAAACATAGAATTTCTAAACAGGTTGTCAATCATAATGAAAAATGCATGTGCAGACTGGACTTCCTAAGCCTTCTGTCTAAATCCAGTGTAATTTTGGTTTTTAATGGGCTGAAATGTGAGGCATGATCATTTTTAGAAAAAGAGACTGTCAAAATTGTGAATTATTAATGGAAATCACAATGTCAATTTTTTTTTTTTTAGGAAAAAGATTAACTAGACATTAATATTAAGGAGTGAAGCATGGTTGTACCTCTGATGAAGTGAGATGAATGTTTATACTATAAGGCCTTGCCCATAACAGCTGGAGGCTTTTTACTCTATGTCTGTATGAGGCAGCATGATGGAAAAATTTGTTTTAAAAGGTAAGGAGTAATAACTCAGAACCTCCAAAGAAATCTTTGAAGCAGATGCTCCTCCCTGAGATGCCAGACTAGAAAACCTTACTCAGGGAGAGAAGGAAAAAAAAAACAAAAAAACCCCAAAAACCAGCAAAAAAACTCTGGTATTTTGAGCCAAATTTTTTAAAATTAAATTGCTATGGGTAAAATTTTCACACAGATGGTCACTATGAAGTCTCATCTCAAACCAGATTAGAAATAGATTTTCTTTTTACACGAAGAGCAGAAATCAATCTTCTGTAATGTAATCTTCACCCCTAGGGTAGGAAGAACCACAAATTTCTTGTTTAACAGTGTGGGAATGTACAATTGTTTGTCGACACCATTAAGAAGTTTCAAATCACAGTGAAAGAACTTGCACACATCAACAGACAGAAAAAATGAACTGTGAAAAGCAAGAGGATCATGTAATGTCTGGATATGTATTTTCATTTGGCAGAATTGTGATGCTGATAGTAATAATGCAAAAATAATAAGACCTCTGACTGAAAGAGCAAGTATTCCCTTATTGCCTAGAACAGAATAGTTCCCACACTATATTATAACTGCAGCAATAATTAGGATGTGAACTTCTGGTCCAGTTTTCTTCCTTTTATGTAATAAGGTTACAAGGACCTTAATCACTTCATCTCATGAGTTTGAACAAACTGGTTTGTATTTTTTTCTGCCTTCTTCAAGAAGAGACTGTGATAAGGCAGGCAGTGATTATCAGTGAATATCAAAAGACATTAAGTGAATAAACCCGTAGGTCTCCGTGTTCAGGTTAAAGTTCAATGCCAGTTAAGAAGTATTCTTGAACCCTCATGATACTGCTATATAAAACTAATACAACTGCTCTGCAATTTTAGGGCATAATCAAATAGAAAATTACAGAGTGAAGCATATGGTCCCTGAGCACATTCATAGGTCTTTATGCCATGAAAAATAAAATCCTTTCACTCATTTGGACTGTGAAGCAGCTTCTTCTCAGACAAACAGTGGGCCGTGCCACAGCTTCCTCTGTCCCCTTGGGGAAAGCCTTGATCAAACTTTTCTGGATTCACTGCAGAAATGCAGAAGCTGTACTCACAGGCAAGTGGGAGATGTGCCATTTCTGTTGGTATTAAACAGAACTAGATGACAGAAAGAAAAATCACACATTCTTGTCTGTAGCATCAAGTCACTCTTCATTCTCATGTTTGTTGGCTTGCCATGCTGCATGTCTGACACAAAAGACAATCCTACTCTCAAAGCACAGCAAATCAGCAAGTAAAATTCTTGGAATGACAACACTGAAATCTGTCCAATACTTTCCTAAAAATGCATATTAAATCTTCTTCAGCCATGAAAACTTGATTAATGTGTTTAATATATTTAGAAGAAATAATCATTCATGTCAAGGGTAAACAATGCAAGCATGGAAACTGGGTGAGAATAGTATGAGGAGACAAAAAAAAAAAAAAAAGAAGCAGATGCTTCAGGATACAATCCCACTACCAATAACCATTGTCATAGCTAATCTAAAAAGTGATATACTCTAAGTGGAGTAAACTGTCATCTCCACTGCATGATAGTTAAGGCAAAATGAACATTAGCATATAAATAAATGAAACGAATGGCTGGATTTTCTGTGAAATCTTAAATTCTGTTTTTTCACGATTAGGGAGAACAGAAATAGTGACACATGCCTTCTCCTGAAACCCACAGAGCCCAACAAACCTCAAAGGAACACGTGCAAGGAGGGAAGATGAGCAGCCCACAAGAGTAGGGAAGAAGCAGCACCTGCTCTGACCCAACACAAGCACCACAAGCTCAGCTGCAGGCTGACCCTGGGGCCCAGAAATCCCTACCACATCCTCTGACACTCAAGCTCCCTCCCCAGTGCACCAAGGTCCCCTCTCAAAGGCAGTGTCCAAGCAGCAGAGAAACCATGCTTTGGCCAGAGCACAGTGATGGTACCTAAGGGTATCTGTGTATGCCTGCCCTGGGCACCATGTGCTGCTGGAAGGTGGCACAGCAGAGCTCATACTTACCCACAGCATAAGTATGGAAATGGAAAGCCTGGCATGGAAAGTCAATTCAACCAAACAACCAATTTAAGAGCTCCAGCTGCCTTTGGGAACTGCAAAAACATGGGATGTGGCACTTACCATCAGGACACGGCTCTCTCGTCTTCCGAGAGCAAAATTCACGTGCTGTAAAAAGGGATTTTTTCCATTTCTCTGCAGGCAGGCCATTATTTAGGCTGTGCTTATGAGCAGTGCTGGCTGATCATCCAAAGAGGAGCAGAAACTCAGCACATTCCCACAGCAGCAAAGGGCCTGGGATAAGCGGGTGTGACTGACAACCATCCCACCCAGAGCTGCAGAGTTTGCTCCCTCTTAAATCTCTCCCTTTCCTGCTGTGCTGCAGCTGCATGCACAAGAACACATCATCCTTCCTGCTGCTCACAGTGCACAGACACTGACACCACTGGGGACTGCTTCAAACACATGGAAGTAGCTAGCAATTTAATTAAAACATCCACACACAGAGAGGCACATGCACATCCCATTCCTCAAGAGAAACACCTCAAATAAACACAGGAGCACAGGACTGCAAGGAAACCCATGAGTCCCTTCTATGAATTCCATGATGCTCCATCATAAAGCTGCTCTTTATTTTTTACCTCTGCTACACCTGGAAAAGTGTGTTAAGGAACCTCAGAGATAATTAGGGACTGCTTTTTATTGCCTGGCCTCACTTTACCCAGAGTAACAAGCATGGCCTTGCACTTTGCACCATTACACTTCATGCCATATCTATCACACCAACTCAGAAGAAAACATCATCCTTGTATGATGCTATGATCCTCTCCTGAAATGCCAGTGACTCTTACCTTTGAGTCACCTATAAATTCATAAGAATTCTGTCACCTGTCAAATACATAAGCATACTGCTGCTTATTTATGACAATAATAGGAAAATATTAAACGTGTTTCATCTCCTTTGAGGGATTTAATTAGCAGATTCTCTTTGGCCCAACACTCCCATTTTAAGATAATACTGACATCTCCTCTTTATTCAATTCTCTAAATATTTAAAATTTCTTCTGTGAATCTTCTTTTTCTCTTGCTATATTGATAGATCTCTATGTGGGTACCACATTCAAATTCTTTATCAAGATTGAGATGAATCTCATCTATTGCTTTTATTTAGCAACAGAACTGAAGAAGATGAAACCGCTAACCTTGGCACAAAAATATTTATCAATAATTTTTAATTTTATCCTATTTTCCATTAGCTTCGCTGACTTTATGTTGTTCAACATTTGTTCTAAAATACTATGTATTCTAGAGGTTGACCTAACAGGCTGTTATTTTCCCAAATCCACTTCCCCTGGCACCATATCAAAATCTGAAGTTGACATTTTTTCCTCATTCTCATGCCCCAGTGTTCAATATATTCTTTAGAAAGTCTGCAATCTCATGAAAAAAAAAAAAAAAAAAAAAAAAGGCTTTCCAGGGAGGAACAAAAATGCTTTTTAGAAGTAAAATCTGACAACCTCTCACTGTAAACCGCTGGAAAAGAAGTGATGGATATAATTTCTCTGCCTTGTCCCTGAAACTGCACTTCTGTTTTAATGTTGCACTACACTGGTTTTCTTCAACAGCTAATATGGGCAACGTGATTCCTTTTAAAGGAGCCTCCCAAATCAAACATAAAATCAAATATCTCCCCATAACTTCATAGGTTAAAAGGGTTAAGAGTCTCTTCGCCACCAAAGTACTCGTCCAATTCTCAATAGGAAATTTAATTTGTCATCTGGAGCAAACCTGTATAATGCAAATGGCATTCAGAAACTATACTGTACTTTGAAACTAAACCCACTTTTTGCAGCTGCTGCTTTAAACACATCAGTCTGGAAATGAAACAAAGCCTTGTCTCATTGACATATTCCTGCATTAACATGAACACTAACAAGTGAGTTTAAGTGGGTTTGGCCACCAACTGTGGAACTCTGCTGTACATTCCACTGTACGCTATTCTAACCTAATTAACACCCCTGCAAATATTCCAGATCTCTGCTAATATTATGCACAAAGACGTAATTAGAAGTGTGTGTGAACACAGATATGTTTGAAAAAAAGGAGAACAAATGTGCAGTTCCAACTGATATCATTATTAACTCGTTCTCAGTGGCAGTATCATACACTAGGTTAGTGTAAGGTTAATGCATATCCCACACTGTGACCTTTCAGACTGAATTTAATTGCATCCCTACCAACGATACAGCAAAATGATAAGGTGTATCCTGATTGATTTTCTTTCTTGCAGACCACAAGAGCTCATTTCAACCAAATCCTGCCATTAGATTTACAGCACAACTGAAAATGAGTTTTAAATTATATACACCCTAATCTAATATTTGAAACTGTTATATCAAAGACTCTCCTCATAAGCTGCAAAATCCCTATTTGCCTCTTCTGTAAACCCTCTACACTATGTACAACATTATCCTTCAATTGTTAGCATGCTTAAAATGTGTGTCTAACACTGTCACAGCCACGCTGTCAAGCGTTAAAGAGCACTTTTAGGCATTCTGCCCCTGTAATCCTTGGGGACTTCAGGAACTACAAGGCAGGGGAAAAATCAAAGTAAAGAGAAAAGACAGGTCATCATGAGCCTAAGTGCAGTGTAATCTCGTGATGGACATTTCTACTCTACATGCACAACACATTTAGGTTCTACAAGAACTTTACTATCCCTACTTCAGTAAAGCTGGGATGAGTATCTTTGTTAACACATCAGTGTGTGGCAAACTACCTGAACTGCAATGTACACTGTGATTACTGGATAAAATATTATATATGTCTCATTACAGCAGGGTTTATTCAAGACTTAGTGTCTTTTGTTTGATAACAACTTAGATTTTTTTTCATTATTCTTTCAAATAAATTTTTGGTGATACTTTCAGATATTCAGTACTAAGGTTACATTCCACATGAAAAATGCCCAAGGGAAATTTTGAGATATGTCTGTTTTAAGCAGTTTCCACTTGCAGTGGATGAAAGTAACAGCCAACCACGTTGGGATTTGAAGGGTTTTTTTAAGGAGGTGATGGCATTCATATTCTGTAATTGCTGTTTAGGAGTTTTAGCTATTGCACACATCATCACGGTCAGAATGGCTCATCTGCATTAAAGTTCTGAAGAGCACTGAGCACAGCTGAACTTGCATTTAGAAGAACAGAAACTTGGATGAGCCCCAAATTATGGCAGACCTAACGTCTCATTTGCCAGCAAATCATCTGTATCAGAAATTACTTTAAATGACAATACTAAAATTGAATTTGTCCCATGTTTAACATGCCCATTAAAAGGAAATCCTTCAATGCCATTCACTGAAGACTCAGATGCAGGGAGTCAAATGACCATATGGTCATGGCCACAGCCCACCCTCAGCAATATCTCTGACTTTGATAAATGCAAATGCAAATTGCAAATGCTCTGGAGGCAAGGAAGAACTTCCCACTCAAAAACTCACACCTTTACAGGTGTTCTACTTTCACAAGTCTCTGATGCACAGTTACTGAGTGCTGTGACAGTCTGGCTTACAAGAGAATTTGTCACTTTACCATGACTCAACTTTAATTTCACAGCAAGGCCATACCCAAAGCCATGCTGGAGCCTCCTGAAGCCTTCAACCACCCCTAGCTTCCCTTGGATGACCCTCAGGAAAGAGAACACAAGTGACAGCAGGAGGTTGGGGTGGACCTGAGGCTGGGTGAGTTTTGCAGAGCTTTGAGCAAAGTCAGGGCTCTAACAAAGCAACCTCCTGAGAGCCCACTGTGAACCTAAACACCGAATTTCTCATTCAATTCATCAGAATGCAAGTGCAGTGTGAACAACTCCACCACAGCAAAGACAGAATTAGCCTCATCAGACATGCAGCAGCATATGTCTCTTTCAACATGCAGTGCAAAATAGATACTGAATGGAAAACAGATGATTTTTAACTTCCTATTCTGTCTACCGGTAAAAAAAAAATTCTCAAAATCCTGCACATCTTCATGTAAATTACTGTATTGCAAAGATAAATATCAAAGTTATGCAAGATGCTAGATAAGTAGAAAGACTTAAAAGAACAAGAAAGAAATAAAAACACCTACAAAACCCCCGAAGACAAAAAATAAACAACAGTTTATTTGTGTTCCCAGGAAAGTCCAAAGCCAAATATTAGCATTTTCTTCTGGAGGCAACTTTCTGTGTATTGAGAGCCAGCTTAAATAAATGGCTGGCTTTTCTTCTCAGAATATTTGGGGAGTCTGCAAAATTTTTTCTCCTTTGAGAAAATAAACATGAAAAACAATGCAGGAACAACTTCACACAGGAGTAGTAAAGAAATTCAAATACCTAGTTATAAGTGAAATTTTGGCCATGCAAAATGCAAATCAAACATAAAATCAAATATCTCCCCATAACTTCATAGGTTAAAAGGGTTAAGAGTCTCTTCACCACCAAAGTACTTGTCCAATTCTCAATAGGAAATTTAATTTCTGTCATCTGGAGCAATGAAAGGCTGTCAAGTGGAATGTTTGCCAGCCACTCTTCAGAGCAGCAACCACAGAAATCTACCTTTACCACCTCCTTGCTGATCTCCTTGCCCCATGCTTCACTTATGCATTTAATGTGTTTTTTTAGTTTTATTCCCATATTTCTCTCTTAGTCTTACCTTAGCCCATTCCCTGCTAGATCCCTGGGTTCTTCTTTGGTATCCCAGAATCTCAGCTGAGGAATTGCTGGTATCTAACATCAGAGGTTCAGGGGGACTCCAGTCAGCTTTAAGCTGCAGTAATTTTTTCTATTCTGTAAAGCCTGAAGGGATAGTACTTTTCCTTCCTTGCTAAATAGTAAACATTCCCCTTCCACTGGGCAAACAAATTATCTTCTGTTGTTTGTAAAGACACTCAAACAATAGCCTTGTTTACCTTTATAAATGTCTTTGTGCTATCCCTAGTCTCGCCAGGAGTAAATGCATGAACACCCAAAGAAATCTCTGCCCAGCAAAGTACAGAAACACTCACTCTGAAGTCTGAGTTTGACTTAAGATAGCAGCAGCAAATTGGATCTCAAGACAGAAAGTATCTTTAGTAAGCAAATTAATTTTACTCATCAACTCAGCAGAAACATGGTTTTCTGCCTCCAGGGAAGGGTGCAACTTGTACTCATTAATGACTGTTTATTCAGATCAACACTACTGCTGTATAAATTCCCCCCCCACCACTACCTTAGATGAGGTATTTCATGATCAAAGTATTGAAATCAACACTGCCAAAGCAACATGATTTGAGCAGTCAAGTTAAGCACAGGCACGTTTTAAGGATCAGAACTTAATGAGGTTTTTTTAGTTGTTTTTTTGGCATGAATACAACAAACACTTCAACACAAACATAACTCTGCCCATGCAAAGTACAGAGGTCTGCTCATGCAATTAGCATCTACAAACACAAATCACTATTTGTAAGACTCAAACAAGTAATTCAATATTATTAATTTCATAAATAGACTAATTACTTCTGAAATAGCTGCATTCTTAAACTACAAGGCTGATATGTAATCTGTTAACCTTCACTTACCAGTTTTCATTTAAATGAATCCTATGAATCTGACCCAACTTCATTAAAACCAACAAATGTCACACAAATCTTTGCACATGGAACTCAATGCATCCAAATGAAAACCAGTCTACTGCTGACAAAAAGGCTGGGAGCAAACTATACTTCTATCTCAGTCATCACAACCTCAAATGTGTGATGTGCATCAGCATACACCTTAGAAAATGTAAAGCCTGTTAACTTGTAGGGTCCTTCTGAAAATGTGAACACAACCACTGCTCACACTGCTTCGTTTAAAAGCTGGTTCTAAATTTATCAAACACAGTTTGAAACTGGAGGTGACTGAAATGTTTTGCACTATTATGTCACTTTCTAAGAAAGCTGGTCTTAGAAATATTTCCCAGATGTGGGTTAAGATTTCCAGATGAACAGAGAGAGGAGAAAGCAGGAGATGCAGGCTCCTGACCGAAAGCCACTGACAGTCTGCATTAAACAGCTTTTGCCCAGGATGTGTCACACAAGAGACCTGAGCCTGGGGTCCTGTTGCCACAGGAAAGTGCCTGGCCAAAATACACTTGGCTGCTCTGGCAAGAGTTTCTCCCCATATTGTTTTGTTAATGTTTCCAAAAGGTCCAGTTTTGCTTCTGTATGAAATAAAACCACAACCCTGCAAGTTTCAGCTCTTTCACTTGGCACCAAAATAAAGTGTGGGGTTTGACTGGTCACAGTCACAGACAACCAGATTTCCAGTGCATCTCCTGAACTATCTGCACAACAGAAACTTAATATGAACTTTTCATAGCATTTAATAAAAAAAACTGACCTAAATATCTCTTCCAAACCCGGATTAGTATCTGCCACACTTAGATTAATTTTAGTTTTTCTGTGCATATTCCACATTCAGAAACATTTTTATGGTTTTAAGGTTTTTTATGGCATCAACAAGCTACATGAGAAATGAGATGGACAAAAACAAAATGTAACACAAAAGGTCTCTAAAATATGCTGCAATGTTGTCATCAACAGACAGTAACTACAGAAACATCATGGAAATAATAGAGGCAATAAATTGAAGCTATGTGAATATTTATTTTTATCTTCAAGACAATTCCTGAAATTATGAGATCAATTTGGCCTTGTTTTTCTCTCATCACTATTCAAACTTGTCAGAAGGAAGTGTAAAAACGCTGCAATCAATATTCTCTCTCTCTCTCGCTAGCCTGGATTCATAGATTTATGTTAATTGCAGACATCTATATAAAAATACCTCTTAGTATTCTTCTTCCACAGGACCTTTACTGAGGATGAAATTCTGACCACACAAAGTAAAAAGAAATTTTTTACTTTATTTTTTTTTAAAGGGAAAACTTACTTTGTAGCACATTTTCAGTAAATGTCATGAAAACGTCTGATTGCTTCCAAAGGCTTTCATCTTGCTATCGTGCAGCAGCTCCTGACTGAAACAGGTGACCTCGGGGAGACTGAGGGAATGGGGATCACTCATCTTAGAAACAGTCTCCTCACATCAGACATGCTTCTTCGTACTCTATTTACTTCCAGGCTGGACTGCACGAAGTCTCCAATGTCTGCAGCTCCAGGTAATGGGATGGGAGCCCTCAGCTCCTCCAAGGCTCCCCCATCTCAGCTGTGGGCAGGTCAGCAGCACCTGCTCCCCCTGAGACCTGCTGGGTCTGGTGCTCTGCCTCCCCTCGGTCCTCTGAAGAACATCCACAGTGGAATAACAGACAAGCAGCCAGCCAGCATTGATCACTCACAGCTTGCACACAGGGAGAAAACCAGCAGAAAAAGCCTTAGCCAATGTATGGGGATTTTGCAGCATTTGACATTTCTTTCAATAGCATGAACTAAGACCCAGTAAGCATCAAGTGAAGAATGAGTTGCTTGTCCTGGCTAAGCACTGAGCTTAGATAGTAGGATAGAAACTAACAAGAAAAACCATTGAAAATGCAGCATCTGTTGACATTTTCCAGCATGCACTGACCTTTCCAGTACCATTATATTTGGCTTTGCAGCACAATTACAGTTTCAGCTCTACTTATCGATAAGATCCTCATTATCTGAATTCTTTCAAAATCTTTACACTTCGAGAGAGAGCAGAGAAAAAGGTCTGTCTGAAACAATATTCAGTTCAGTGACACTAACAAGACCCCCACTCAGCTGCTGGAGTTAACAGTTCACACCACTGCACTGTAACCTAGCCAGGGAAGTAGGGGGAAGAGGCTGACAACTAACACGAGAATGATTCCTCATGACAGTGACAATAGTAGGTAGCTAAAGAGCACAAAATGCAATATTCAAGGACAGAGCCTGGAAAATGACCCTTGCAATCACAAGCTCACCTGCAAACCAGAAATCATTTCATGGTATGTGAGAAGAGTCCAAGTTAATTTGCCATCTGACCTCAGAACCCCATACTATCCCTTGTTTAAGTCAACTTACAAGATTATAATGGCTAGTTTTGTTTCTAATAAACCTACAAACCTGCTTCCCTTCACTTCTCCTCCTCCACTTATTCCATATGCAAAGATAATGCATTTTATTACAGAAATAAGGAAGATCTGCATTAAGTCATGTCAGCTTCAGAATTGTTTACTCCCCACCAGCTGGAATCTATTATTTGATTAAAAATGTTGTTGTGCCAGCTGTCATGCAGCACGTTTCACTACTCTGATTCCAGGTGGAATTAAATCCATACTGAAAATGAAGTCTAGCATGAATCAGCCTCCTCTTAATACTAATATTGAGAATGCCTGGGAAAAAAAGAAAAGCACTAAAAAACCACCACAAACCTAGTCTTTCTAGACCTGGCCATCCCAATCTCTAAAGCAGAAGGTGTTCAATGGGGAAGAACTTCAAATTACACACATTATAAGGTAGTAATTTAATAAAGCAATGTCCTAATTATATCCTCAGGTTTGTTTTTAAAGTGATCTTTCTTACCATTAAAATAAACCTAACTCCTCTTTCAACAGAACCAATCCTCAAATGAAAGACAGTTGATGAGTTAAAAAAATTAAAAGCTTTTGCATCTCCCTGGTACTGTGAAATATTTACTAGGGGAGGGTAATTATTAGAGAATGTGCCCAGAGTAAAAAATAATTTACAGTTAAGTCTGTTACTGCTAATTCATTTAGAATGAGAGACTGTATTGGGCAAAAAGCCCATTTAATTCGAGGGGGATTTCTGCCTGTTGTGGACTGCAGGAATACATGCCAGGAGCACATATTGTGAATAAGCACTGAAAATGTTGCTTAGTCTCTTGCAGTGCAAGAACATTAAAAGCTTTAAGGCAATTATTTGCAATGACATACTTACAAAGCCTCTCAATAGAAATACAGTGATGGCATATTGATAGATCTGATTCTTACTATTCTCTTTTTCTGTTACCTCAAAGCAAGTTGCAGACTACAGGTTCAGTAGCTCTGAAAAAAGTCCATTGTTAGCTCTGAAGAAAGTTTATATTTAACGGATGTTTGCAGCTTTCTCTGTTCAATGGATGGTGAGAAAGTTCAAAAGTTTTGATGCCTTCAGACAAGACACAGTCTCTTAATGTACAGACATAAGAACATGCAGAGGTAAGACTGAAAGCTGAAGCCCACATCCCCTTCCTGGTCATGTCAAAGCAGAGACAGTGCTCAATACTTTATTTAGAAGAACTAGGTAAATACCATGTGGATATTTCACTGATTAAACTGATAAACAAGTCAATCCAAATTCCAAGTGGCAGTTATGCCATGTATAAAATAGCTCAAAGAGAATACAGTAGGCTTTAGTCACAGCACTGAACATAACTGGGGGGTCAAATCGCTGCTGACCCAAGCTGCTGTGACTTGATGTTTGCTTAAACTGAGCAGAGGCTCTGAGCAGGGCAGGGAGTACCCAGTGTGAGCACTACAGACAGTGCCATCGTGATGGGCAGCCTTGCTGACAGTGTCTGCAGGGAAGTGAGTTCCTGCAGCTGGAGCCCACAGGAACTGAACTCCTCTTCAACCCTGAACATGGATACCCAATTCTGACTCTCCAGAGAAACAAAAATAAATGAAATTTGTTGCATCTTAGAGATCTTCCTTTCAAATATATTTTAATTCAGTTTGGGAAAACTTCTCATTTTGTGGGTTTAAATTATTTCCATTTCCAGACTAACTATATGACTTCCTCAATAAGCAAGAAATGTATTATTTAACCTATTTTTAAAGGCTGAGCTTAGTGTATTTTAACTTTTCATTCTACATCCTCTTTCAGACCAGTACAAAGTCTCATAGTGTAGCCCTTTCCATGCTTGTTCAAGCGCCGATTAGAAATGCAGTATATGTGCACAGAGTGACAAACACCCCATAAATACAGAAGACATGAAAATAATGTTAATGCACTCCTCCCATTCACTAGCTTTCCTGGCAGCATAAGCCAGCAACCTCAATCCACCATCATCAAATGAGTCAACTCACCTTGGATACATTCCTCTTGTCTGTCATGCAAAATGGAGAAACTCTCCATGCCAAAGACACAAGCTTCCAACAGCACCTGCTTTACTGAATCATGCAGGGATATCACTGAGAGGATTTACACCACTGGAAAGGAACTTTCGTTTCTCCTGGGTATACTTGTTTCAAAAGTGTCACAGACAGTAACATTTAAAATCATGATGCTTGTATATACATTAAAAAGCCATTGAGATTTAGCATGATTTCAGGAAGGGAGCCCTGTATAACAGGAGTACAAGTCCCAGATTTGCTAACAGCAATGCCAAAAAAATTGATTAGATGGCAATTACAATATTCCTATCCCAAATAATAGCTAAAACTATATCTCACCCTACATTGCATGTATTGTGTGTAGGCCTTAAATTTCAATGAAAGGAAGTAAATGCTTTTAACAGCACACTACGGAGTATACAACCTACAGGAAGGCTATTATACCTCAATAAATATTTGATGACTAAATATACTATTTCAGTTAACATAACCCTTATTGAAATAAAAAAAGACACTAAAATTTAACTAAATTTTAAGAAAACTACTGAGTAGTAACATCTGTATTATGTTTTATGTAAAAAAAATCATATATTTATGTATTTCTATTTATAGTTCAACACCACTGTAAATGTCCCATCCATACTCAAACCTCCACTTCCCAAGCTCCTGATGTGCAGCCATGCTGAACATACACCTGCACATGGAAGCTCCAAGAGATCTGAAACACTAAGGAATGCCACAAGCCCTTCTTTTCATAAAAAAGATATTTCTATTTCAGATATTTCATAATTATTAGAAAATTTTAAGAACATTCATTATTAAGGACATATGCCACCATTTTTCACCTTTACCATATGATAATGTATTTTCCTCACATGGTGCTGTAAAAAAGTCTGTATCAGTTGTGAAGCACTGAGCCATCATCACAGTTATATTCTCTTCACTGTGTTTTGGTAACATGGAATCATAAAATGATAGAATGGCCTGGGTTGGAAGGAAACTTGGAGATTATCTAGCTCCAATCTCCTGCCAAGGGCAGTAACACCTTTCACTCCACCAGGTTGCTCAGAGCCCCATTCAGCATGGCCTCGGACACTTCCAGGGATGGGGCATCCACAACTTCTCTGGGCAGCCTATTTCAGTGTCTCACCCCCACAGTAAAGAATTTTTTTCCTGATATCTATTCTAAACCTACCCTCTTCCAGTTTGAAGCCATTCCCCCTTGTCCTGCCACTACATGCTCTTGTAAAAAATCCCTCTGCATCTTTTTTGCAAGCTCCCTTAAGGTACTGGAAGATCACAATTAAGTCACCCTGAAGCCTTCTCTTTTATAGGCTGAATTATCTCAATTCTCTCAGAAGAAGCTGAGAAGCTTCTTCTCCTAGGAAAGGTGCTTCATCTCCCTAATGAACTTGGTGGACCTTGTGCTGGGGACCTCATCTAGCAGTCCCAGGCAGGGTAGAAGCACACTGGGGGCTGTGCTCAGAGAGAACAAAAAAATATTCTCACCCAGAAAGCCACATTTGAACATTAAAAAAAACCGGTCCAGTAAGTGGATATGGATTGTTGACAAGGAAGTAGGAGGAAATAGAGACCACATCATTCAACACAAGAGGCAGTGGCTGTACACCAACCTCTTTTTTTTTTTTTTTTTTTCCAGGGATTATGACAGAGGAGACTCTAAGAAGGGATTTAAAAGGAGAAAATGAGGTTAAGTGTGTTGATGTCTGTCCACAGCTCATCCTCAACTTCAGTGAAGCAATGAATAAAGCCTACAGATGCTGTTTTGAATACACAGCAGGTCAGTGACAAAGAAGCTGATATTGCAAATGAACTGGAGGGCTATGTGGATGGATGGGCCAGAGGGGCTTTGGATATGAAATCAGACTGCTTCTTTCTACCATTATTATGAGAGAAACACATGAATATTGCAGAAAGACTTACAAGAAAACAAATTTCTTTTAACAGCAGGTTTGAACGAGGTAGAAGTTACATAAGCTGTATGTAAACCATGATTGACAGTGAACTGAAGGATGGCATTGCTTCATTGGCCCCAGGCATCCCCAGGGCTGGCTCCTAAACATGTCTTAGTCACAGACATCTCTGGAGGAAAAAGAACACCCTATTCAACAACTTTCATGGTTCATTTTTTAAGATCAGGACATCATTAACTATGTGGGTTGTGATAAGGACTAACGACTCCTAAAATATCTGTACATAACAGCTGGAAACTTCTGCATTCCATAACTAATTTGGTCTTTTATAGTGATTTACAAATGTACTTGCTATTTAATTCAGTTAGAAAACATTTAAGCTAGTATTTTTGCTGTCACCTCCTTAGCTCAGCCATTTACCAAGTTAAAAGAGCAGTGGCTAAGGGGCCCATTTGAGCTCAGTAGCAAACTTTGGTTTAAAGCACATTTGCCTCTCAGCAGATGGAGTCTCAACAGCAGTGCAGCCTTTTTATCCAACTTACCCATGAGATGGACTGGTGTTGGCCATGCTCTTAGTACACCTCTCAAAATACCTGCTTGTTTGGTAAGGCTAGGTGTTTTACCAAAGATATGTTGACATTAGGTAAATCATTATCACATTAGGTAAATTACTGAAGCAAGAAGGTAAAAAAATAGAAAACGACAGCAGACATCATCTCCCCATAAAAGGCCCTTTTAACAGTGGTTTACAAGTGAACCACTTTTCATCAAAGACTCCAGCAAAGTGTGAGAAGAAAGCAATTTTAGGAACACAAGAGTATCACAAAGTTAAGAAAATCCTTTCTGCTGTGCTGCACTGTATTCATGCAAACCTTAACAACAAAATACCTGTTAAAAATGTGGACAATCTTTGATTATTTTGCTTAGTGCTCTTCACTGTGTCCTTTCAAATCTAGTAATCAGCACCCAAAAGAAAGCCAGGAAGTGACATACTAGCTAGCTATGTATCACTGTCACAAATCACTACAGATTGGAAAAGCAGACCAGTTGGAGTCCCAGCATCCTGGTAACAGGAATACAGCCCCAGTCTTTCACCCACTGTGAGGGATTCTACCCAGCAGAGCCTGGCTCAGCGAGACCAGCAGTGCTTTCCAGGCTCTGCCACACACAGGGATGACATTCCCACTGACTCCAAGGGAGATGCTGGGCTCACAGGAAGACACAGCTGCTCAGAAAGGAACTCAGCATGTGTGTGTCAGCCTTAAACTGAACTCCACCCCACAACTCAGACTACAGCATCCTGTATGGTTTTTATAAGACACAACTCACCATACAATAAAATAAGCCTGCAAAACATATTAAATGAACCATGTCCTAAGAGCAGCCACTTCCCTGCAGTGACTAGAGCAGGACCTTGGGTGAACAGCTCTGGTGCACACATCCTCTGCCTAAGTGTCCTGAAGAGCACCCCAGGCCAGTGAAGCAGAAAATGCATGTATTCATGTTTTAATGCTTTATCTGGGGTGGGTACTCCTCTCCTGTCAAAAGCCAAGAGTTATGTTCCTGACAACAGTAAGGACAGGACTAAATCAAGATGAGTTCAGAGAAGCAGAGAAATGCAGTTGAGCTTTTGATGAACAAACCTCATTAACTAACTGGCTATCAGCTATCCAAATAGATTAAAATTATTATTATT
This sequence comes from Sturnus vulgaris, assembly GCF_052056855.1. NCBI lineage: Eukaryota > Metazoa > Chordata > Aves > Passeriformes > Sturnidae > Sturnus > Sturnus vulgaris. The sequence goes on from NC_142243.1 coordinate 128,350,549, forward strand.
ACAGCTGTAGTTTAATAGTTTGGAAAAGTGACATTTAAAAGTCACTACATAACGCTGTCACCTGTAATACTATGCTGTAAATTTGTTATTTAAAACCTATTTGTAAATACATAGTAACTCTTGCAAGTTATTGGCAGCATTCAGAAGTATTGGCAAGAGCAAATAAAAACGCATCCATTTTGGGGAAATTAGGTATTCTTATGACTTCGTGTTCTCATCAAATAGCAAGCATTAAAAATATGCACATTGCAATGTGTACAATAGCCCAGAAAAATGCTGGGTTTGCTACACCTTCTTCAGATTGAAATTAGGTTTTCAAATCCATGAAAGGCAGGCATAGTCAAACACTGTAATGCTTTCCCAATGCCATCATATGTCTAAACACTACATGTGAAAGTTCCTACACTGGATTTCCTAGAAGATATTACTTTCCCCTTCTTTTCAAAACCATACCATTTCCCAGGGAAAAAAATACAAATGTGTGCATGTTTCAAACACTGTTACTTGCTGTGGATGGACTCAGATTATGCTGTCCCAGTTGAGTGATCTAAAATTGGATTTATTGTGATTCTTCATGATTGAAGAGGTCAAAGCCTTCCCCATGTAAAACAACTATAAGGTATTCTGCAGACCAGTTTAAGGAGTACATGTGAACTTCTTAGCTTCACAAGGTTAATGTGTTTCTTGGTTTCACTGTAAGTAACACAACCTTCCTATTAACCACGAGAAAGACAATAATTTTCATGTCTATAGAGTAGAAATTAATTCTTTTCTTAATTTCCCCTCCCCCCTCAAAAAAATGCAAAGCAAATGTTGAAATTCCCAATTCAATATATATCAAAGAAGAAAAAGATTCAAAGTCAAGTCCTAGAAAGTCAAGAAATGCCAGAACAAATTTAGTTCAGCTCCCTTGTGCTCATACATCAAGATGAAATATTTAATTACACGATGACATGCTATTTTTTGACTGCATTATCTGTGTTTTAAAGAACAAGAAACAAATTCCATAATGGCCTGATTGGACCAGATGTTTAGATGTTCATTGCATTTCAAATATAATACTTCAGCAGTTATTTATCTTGTTGAGGAAGGTATAAGGTCAGATGAAAATTTTCCTAAGTTACCTGATAGTTTGATATTTTTTTCAATAGAAGAAACGTTATTGAAAATAAAATGTCTTCCACCAGCAAATACTGCCCCATAGTATGCTGTGATCTAGTTTTGAATGAACAAAACCAGAACAAATCCCATTTGGCCTGATGGTTTTTGTCAAATAGGTCTATCACAATGACTAACTTATCAAAATATTTAAAATTGCATTCTAAAAATACCAGCTATTTATTATTTTACTCTGCTGTACAGACATCAGTCTAACACTCAATCAGAGTAAGTGGTGATGAATCATGCACATTTTAGGAATGTCTTGGCTCTCTGAACAACGTTTGGGTTCTAAATCTTTATTGATTAGAAATATCTTACTTCCAACAGAAATTTACATACAAATGTGCAAATCAGGGCTAGAGCAGCAAGCCTGTGCTATGGCTAAGAGGTCTCTGGGCTTGGCTAGCTGCCTTCAGTGCTTACTTCCACCTTGGCTCGGATAATTGGAATACAGATGAATGAAAATTTAGGCCTGCAGTTTTAATAGTAACTATTTGTTATTTAAATTTCCTGTTCCACACTAAATGATTGCAAGAATGTGTGCTCTGAATTAAAAGGCTGCTCTTTAGCATCAGCACATTGATTTCTTGGGGTCCTTGCAAAGCTTTTCACATTGTTTCTGGACTACAGCTCTACACCCCTCTAACTGCCTGTCAGACATCATTTCTGCTTTATGAATAAATAATATGATGCCCAGGGGAAACGTTGGGCTAAGACAAAAAAATCAATATGTGTCTAGCACATATTAGGCAGTTGTTCAGCTGAAGTCTGTCTCAAATATGTGGAGTAATTTTAATAACAAAACAAATTCTTTCTACACCGAGCTTAAAAGAGAGTTATTAAGAAAGCACTACCACTATATCACTCTGTATCCTATTTGAAGATTAATAACACTGGTCTCCTAAAATGTGAATAAATGATCTGATTGCAAAGTATTTGGTGATTATTTGTCTACAAATGTCAAATATTCACGCTAGAGAAAAATAATGGTAGCAAGTGATTTTTTTATTCTGTTCCTCTTGGAGTAGTGCTGGTGCACATCTGTGTAGTAAAGCTGTTATTACAACTGACTTGCTTGTTATTTTAAAACCATCTTCCAAAATCGCCCCTTTTTTTTTTTTTTCCAGAGGACCCGGGATCAAAAGTGAAACAAAAGCAGAGTAAATTAATCATTCATGCAGCTCTATAATCATCTTAGTCGTTCCTGCAATGTAAGCCTATTTTCGCAGTCAGCGCAGTTCCTGCTTCAGTCCCCCAACACGCCCAGATGCAAACCCGACACAGGAATATTTAAATCACCCCACTTCTACAGGACCTAAATAAACAGCCCTAACTCCTGCCATGGGGCAGTTCTTAAATTCCTTTGCATTATGCCCGAGAAGGGCTGGTTATGTTAACTGTACCATATGTTAATTACCATACTGGAAAAAGCAGCATTGTAAGAACCGCTGCTCACTTGCTCTCCTACAGCTTATTGAAGGTGGACAAGTTTGACTCCTACACTCCTTCCTCCCTTCCATGTGTCCTTCAAACCCAGGAGAGCTTGGGCTGTGCCAGGCAGCAGCACTCAGCCCCTGAAGACAGTACATCACTCCCCCTCTCTGTTCACTGATGGCCAGCAGGGCTGAAGTGTCACCCATCCTCACCTCTCAAATATGTGGCCTTCCCTCCATGTTCCTTGAATACATAGATCTCATGCTGGAAAACCATGAGGAGATGGATAGGTTATTCTGGGACAGGGGGCAAGCTGCCAGTGCTCCTAAGAGCCCTCATGAAAGCCACAGGTTCAGCAGCACGGCCAGACAAACAGCAAAAACAAAGAGGTAAGGACAGACTAGCGAGCTACAGTCAGACCCATGGATGACCTACGAGATCCCTGACTGCAAGTCACCAACATTCAGCTCAGGGACATTGCTCTCAAAGGGGGTTTTTTCACCCCCCTGCTGCTATGCAAACCTTTCAGTGCAGATCCTCCCCGTGGGAGCTTGCTGACAAGACAGCTCCTCCTGTTATGTTCAGGATAATGAAAAGCACAAACTTCATGCATTTATGACCCTTTCAGGCTGAGGAGCTGCAGCTGAGTGCCCTTGCCTGAGGGTGCTTACTCCTGCAGGAGAGCTGGCCATCTGGAAGGACAATCTAAAGAAAGCAAAGGGAAAACCTGACATCTCAGGCAAAGAAACCTGCAGACGTGCAGAAGCTACTACTGAGAGTGGCAGAGGTACAAGGTACCTTGAGGCTCACACCAGCCAACACGGTGGAGCCCATTAACATCAACACTGATAGAAAATGCTTTTGCCAGCCCAAAAGAATGATAAAGACAAGAAGAGGAGCAAGAGTTCTTGTTCTAAGAATAAACAAAAAAGGAGCAAATAAAAGCCCCAACAAACTCAACCTAAAAAAAGCCCATTAACAAATAACACCCTACACCCACTCCTAAAAACCCACACAGGCAAAAGCAAAAGCCTGAAGCTGATGCTTGTATGGATTTCTATTGATTCTGAATAGCTACAAACCCCAATCCCCGGGTGCTTGGTGCAAAACAGCCAGAAAGGAAACTGAAAGCAGAACAGTAATTTCTAACACAGGCAAGCTCTCAGCTGTAAGCACCAAGCCATGTATCCTGTGCAAAGTCACTCTGAGAGAAGCACCCCTTCATCCCTTCTCGCTGCCTTTCTGGCAAGGGCCATGGCTCTGGCAGTGCTCCCATGCCAGCAAGCCCTCTTCAGCCAGCACCTGGCTCATACACTGTCCTTCAGTCACTGGCCTTGCACCTCTGCCATGCCAACACCAGGCCAGAGAGCCCAGAGCAGAGATACTGGGAACATGGGCAGAGCAGTGTGATGCCAGCCGTGTCCACCATAAATGGGCACAAACCAGTTCTGCATGCTCTTTGCAAGATGTAAGTTACAGGGGATGACCTGCCAATACCTCTGCTGTCCTGCTGTGCAGACCTAGCCAAGAGACCCCACCCTGCTCTTCAACCCTCACATGTCCCTCACCCCCTATCACAGTCTGTGTTAGAAGCCATTCCTGCCTGCACAACATGTATTTCTGACAGCCCCCAGGAGACAGGACCACTTGACCTTGGGCACTTGACTCATGACCACTCAACTCACTCATTTTTATCCTTTCAATGCTATTTAAATGAATAACTGAGCTTCCTAAAGCTGACACTGGCTGTAACCTCTCGATGTTGCTTTTGAAAGCCATGGGAACCTCAGGGAGGAACCTCTGTGAAACACCAGACCTGTCTGTGCATGCAGTGCCTGGGGATGTGGTTACTGACTGGCTGAACAAAGTCCTCACTTCAGAAACTTCCTTTATCACCTTCACACTTGTCTTTGAAGGAACTCCAAACCATACCCATCAAATGACACATGGAGGAGTCATTTGTTTTTTTACACAGCCCCAAATCTGCCAGACTAAAGATTGACACTACTTCACCACCAACACAGCTGGTTGAAAAAGGATCCTGTTCTCACCTTCCAGCCTCACCCACAGCCAAACAGCTGTTTCTGGGCTGTACTATAAATCAGTGAAGTACACCCAGATTTCTGAAAGACCCTAGAATCTAAATAAAACTTTTTTTTTTTTTTCCAGCTCTAAAGGTTCCCAGCTTTAAACTGAAATGATAATGCTCTGGACCTACAGTTGCCCTCAGATGGCACTGTGTTGCTATCTAATGCTGATGGAGGATTACCTGGCATGATAATATCTGTTCACAAGTTGTGATTTCCTCTGCAAGGGTTCAGATTGTGCAGGTCCGTCAGACATGCTTCACAGTCATCAACGCATTTTTATTGCAAACAGAATTTGCAAAATGATGAGCTACTCAGAGAAGAGAGACAAAACGCTCAGCTTTCAGATGTGTTTCATTTCCTGATCTGGGTATCTTGCACAGAAAATGAAAGTTCTGAAGTAAAATGCTTCATCTTCAACAGATTTAAAGGCAACTATCACAGATCTCTCTCTAGCTTCCACAAGGTATGACACCAGAAGCATGAACAGTAATAAATTGATTTTACAGCAATTTTATCTTTAAGGTGTCTGTACAAGCTCATGGATTTCTATGTTCATTTTATAGACAACTATTCCCAAGAAAATATGGTTCATAGAATCATTGCTAAGTTGTATTTATTTATGCCTTTCTCATGAGCTCAAAATCTGGAACTGAAGCATCTCTGTCCTATACAGAGGTAACAAAAAGAGAGAGACTCAAAGTATTCACACAAACTCATACAACCAGTCACTGTAGCTTAGGTCAGAGAAGTTGTGGTAACCAAGTATATTATCGCAGAAGTGCACTCCATTTTGCAAAGGAAAAGTGAAACCCGTCTAGGGTTTAAAAAATTAAGCTAATCTGAACAATCTGACTTTCCTTAAGGAAAACCTAGGAACATGCAGCAGGTGATTAGCACTGTGGGGTTACCCTGAAGGATTTTTTCTCAATACTACCACTATGCATTAAGTGAAGACCACCTGCTTGGCATGCAGTAGCAAAGCACTGATTCCTTGTAAAGTTTCAAGGCTCTTACTGCATTAAGAAAGAAACTTGAAATCTTGCCAGTATTTCTCAATCCAGGCACAAACTGTGAGCATTACATACAATCAAGTCAAGTCCAGTCTGGTACCATATCACTTACCAGTAACAGCCACCCAGCAAGGGCTGGGACACTTAACTTCAGTCCTTGAAATTTACTTTTTCCAGGTGTTGGGAAACATTATTTAACAGGCAGCCCAGAATAAGTTTGGTATTGCTCAAACCTCCTCATTCCTCCAGTAAATTAATGTGAGCAGCACCAGCCTGCCTACTGAAGCTGGATGTTGCTGGTCTCCAGCAGAGGTACCAGCTCTGCTCTGCAGACTGCACACCCACACCAACTTCCTATATAAATATTATTTTCTGCACCCAGCACAGTGGGAGAGCTTTGTGACTTGAACATGAAATAAGAACCCCCAGCAGTCTATTTGTTCATTTGCTGTCCACGCCCATGGTGACCTCACTAGCCACGCTTCCAAAAGGCTCTGAGAAGAGCAAATCACTGCATAGATCTGCAGCACCTGCCACAACTGCAACAGCAGAAACAGCTTTTATCAACTTGGCAAAGTGAGCTAAGACTGGGATTCCCAATGAGGTGGTCATGGCTTTGCTTGACCAAAACATTTGCACTGACCAAAGCCCGTGTCAGCGCTGCAGGACATGTGATGCCTCTCAAACAGCTCCAGGAAGAAAACCAGCTGAAAGACTGGGATGCTGAGGGGTAAGGAACAATTTTCTGCATGACCACACACAAACCCATATTGCAGCAGATTCTACCTTTCAGCTGGGACTGGTACCGCTGCTTCTTAATACACAAACACAAGAAGTGCATTTTCAAAATGTATCACATCTTTGTTTTATACACACACAGGGCAATGTCACACAGCTCACCATGGACGGTGAAGCTGTAAGCAATAGTTCTGTAAAAGCTACTTGTAACATTGCTGCTAACCAGTTTAGTTGCTTAGCACTGGTACCTTCATAAATTAGAGGGATCTTCAGAAAATGAGTTAACTGACCACCACAGGAAACAGAAAGCAGTTGTATAAACAATTACCTTGTAGTCTCTGTAGGGCTTGATGTTCAAGTGAGATACAGTATTGACAAATGATTCCTGCTAGGCAGGAAAAAAAAAATAAAATTCACAAGTCCAAATTCAATTATGCTACACTTTAAGAATATGAAAATATACATTACATTCTCTGGTTCAAATTTAAAATAATATCCGGAGAAAAGCACCTTAGGAAAAGGTTTTCTTACTATATTAAAAATACCCAAGAGTAACTAATAGTCTTTAAATTCCTTTTTATTATTTTCGTCTGTGAACTATCTTTCGGCTTTTAAAGATCTGATAAAATTAGGCTCAGAATTACGACGTTTTCATTGTCTCACCTAAGCAATGTTGCCAATAATACAAATTTCACACACCAAATAAGAATTAAAGGCTCCTATATGTAAAGTTAGGGTAATTTATACAGTGACAGAGAGATTTCTGTAACTGCTTGGGTTTGATAAGTAGCAACTCATGGTTACTTAGCAGTTGTACTGGTTTAATATCTAAAGAGCATCCAGGTCAGTGATGAGAGATTTACCAGAAACAGAGAGAGGTAAAGAGGCTTCAAATTTTCCCTTGGCACCTGCCTTGGAACACATACTTTTGTTTATGGGATAACAGAGGGACCATATGATGGCAATTTGTCCTGCAATACCTACGTAATAAAAATTATTAACTCTGGACTCTGTTTGTTCCCCATTGCTTACATGAAGAATTAACTAACTTGGTTTGTAAATTGACTTAGCTAGAAGAAAGTATGTTCCATTCCCTGGACATTTACTTCAGATTTAAAGGGTCTTACACTGTTAACTTTGCAGGGGACTAGCTCACTAGGACATTTAAGACTGGTTTAAACCAAAATTAGAGCAATAAATAAATTAGTCTCTGTAATACTAACCTGTAAGATTAGGAACTATAATTAACATCAAAATAAGGGGAAACAGATACAAAATAGACTATTTCTGAAGGAATATGCCATTTTTTCTACACCATTAATTTGCAGAAGAGACTCAAATTATTAAAGCAGCTTAAAAAAAATCAGAGATACTGTCAGGCTATCTGCTTGTTCAGACCACAGAAGAATATAGTGATTAAATTACTTTCTTTTGATGTAAATCCAAATTAAAATTGGTATAAGCACATATTACAACTCACACTTTGTGCATATTTTTTTCTTTTTAGTTATCATTAACCAGTTGTTTTGCTCATTCATACCCGTGTGTCCCACGTCCCCCCACTGTACTGGTGTACTCAACTAAAAATAAAGCAGTGCACGCTCCTGGAGAACTGTTGCTTAGCTACATTCTCAATTATCACAATGCTGGCCTTACCCATTCAGTGACAAGGTCAAAGCAATTGTTTCTTTACTTTAATGATGAAGTATCCTGTTTATAAAAATCTTATCTGTTTCCTACTTGGTAAAATATTGCACATTTCAGTCAATCATTGCTGGCAAGTCCCCCAGAGAGACAGTGTGAGAACATAACTGGTAGTGTTCATTTTTGCCCTTCAACAGAGAGGGGTATTTTTCCCCCAACCCCACCCTGAACGTCAACTACCTCACACTGACACACACAGGCAACCAATTATACCAACATTTGTTTTCCTTCTCTGCTGTGGCCAGGCAAATATGGCAGAAATGCAGCAGTTGTATATTTATTCTTATTCTTCCCCCCATCCAATAACAAGCATAAGTAAAGTGGAAATTTTTAATTAGGATGTACCTAGAGTCAGTGTTGTGGGAAAGCTAAAGAAAAGAAGGATTTTCCCTATCACTTGTAAACATGAGAACTTTTTGGTTTTTCTTTGCCTTTGAGGGCAGGTGTTCAGCTGTAAGGACTGCAATTCTCCCTAGGCTAGCCCAGGCTGCTGAATATTTCATAACCCCTGAGAAATGCAGCTGTAATCAACTCACAAATAATGAAATGGGCAGCAATAATAGAGCAGAGGAAAAGTGCACCATTAGAAAGCATCAGTGATTTGATTGCTGCTGCAGTCTTGCTGTACCAATTTATCAGGTTATTTGATAAAATAATAATGCTATCAACTGTGAAACAAAAATTAATGTTATGCCAAAAAAAACCAAAAAACCAACAACCCCAACAAGTGTCTCAGGTGGCCAACATGAATAGCAAACAGAAAAAAAGCCAGAAAGCACGTCAAAGGAGTCACATTCAAGACTGAAACTCCATTAAATGTATTAGTCACATGCCAACTACACACAGCCACAGTTGGGTATTAATAGAAAAGTAAGTTTACAGAAGTTACTTAATTCAGGCAAAGCTTCATAAATATTAAAAATAAAGCAGAGAAAATACTTTGGAAGTAATAAACATGTTCATCTTAATCATATCTTGCAGAATAACCCATCTGCTGTCTTAACTTCTTTGTAACAGGATCTTGAGGTCTGACATTCAGAATCTCAACAGTTTACTGTGTCCCACCTCTATTGGTGGTAAACACCAAAAGACAGAAAAAGCCAGCAGTGGCATATATATATATAAATAATAGCATTTATATATGCATATATATAGACATCTATAACTATAACAGCATTTCCTGAAGATATGACATGAGCTAAGATTAGGAAGTTCATCCCAAAAAACAGGATCAAGCAAGTAGTAGTGATACAGGTTGTAACTGGGTGGATATAAACATGTACCTATTAATTATGCAGGAAGGCTCCACAGAAAGTAGTTCTTCATCTCATTTCAGAAACCCAAAACCTGACTGTTCCTGACCTGCCCCAGGCTTCTGAGGAACAAAGAACAGACTGCTTGTACAAACATAAATTAATGCCACCAATGAGGCTACAGTGGTTATGTGTGAAAAGGGGCAAGTTCACACACAGTGATCCACATGGATGGACAGGGAGACAACCTACCTGAGTATTTCCTATCAAGAAGATCTCTAAACATCTTTATGAATTTGGATGGAGGTGTGACAGACACAGTCCACCCTGATCTGCATTGACAAGCATGGATAGGTTAGGAAATGCATTTTTTACATGCAGGAAAGGGCTCAAATGACCTCCTTCAGAGCAAAAGGAGTGGGGACTGAGGGAAGTATGGTCTCAGGCATGGTTTTTGCTAACCTCATGGTCTGCCATATATCATTAGCACAGGTGAATTGCACTGCCAGTGTCCAGACTAGAACAGAATTGAATATTTCAGCTGAAAGGACATACAACAATCACAAAGTCCATCTGAATGATCAGTTCAGGGCTGACTAAAAGTTAAGGGCATTGTCCAAGTGTCTGTCTCCCAGACACTGACAGGCCTGGGGCATCAAACACCTCTCTAGGAAACCTGTTCCACTCTTTGGAAGACCACCCTCTTGGTAAAGAAATGCTTCCTATTGCCTAGTCTGCTCCTCCCTTGACATAGCTTTGAGCCATTTCCCATGCATCCTGTAACTGAATACCAGGTAGAAGAAAACTCCTTTTTCACTTCCCCCACTCAGGAAGTTGTAGGGAGCAGTGAGGTAGCCTCATTTTCTCCCAATCTAGACAAACCCGAAGTCCTTAGCTGCTCCTCATTGGACATTCCTTCCAGCTTTTTCACCAGCAAACAGCTGGTGAAAAAAAAGCTGTATTTCAAGTGACTCTGTGATATGTAACTGTGGGGAAAAGCAGCTGAGAATCAAGCAGAGGCTGAAGAATAAACATAGTACTCCAGTTTTGCCTTCTGGAAACACAGCAATCTCCCAAAAGTGCCAAGCAGCAGGTGGATGCTCCTCCTATGACCCAGAGCATGCTCCAGTGCAGAAGAGGGCAGGCACTGCCTTCCCCAGCCCCCATTTTCCCAGGTACCACAGGACACCCTGCTAATCCACAGCTCCCATGGCTGCACAATCCTTCCTCATCGTCCCTCCAAGCAGGGGCTGACACTCAGAGCTGCCTCCTGAGAGGCACGCAGAAGTAACACACCCAAATTGTAATTCACAGAAGGCTGTCTGTGCCTCTTAGTCAACTGCTGATACCCACAAGACTATGCTGAATATCATTCCCAGAAGTTAAAAGGAAGGTCTGGATGCAGGACTGTTGGGAGGTTCACATGCAACACAGCATGTTGCAAAGAGAAGTCTTGATGGAATCATGAAGTTACACAAACACCTGTACAAGCAGAAATCTAACAGCAGTGGGAAACAGAAATTGCTACATGCTTTGAGAAAGAATCTCTCCATGCAGGAAGTTTTCAATTTATGTCTGTCTAATAATCTTTTACATGTTTCAAAAAGTAATTAACAGGAATTCAAAGAATCAAATTGAAAAACACACCCTCTTCCTTCAGTGCTTTGGTACTTGTTATGTTCTCTACAAGGATATGCTGTATTTTCATTTCTTTCCTCACCAGCAACAGATACAGATTGTGGAAAGGTTTAATACTGCCAGAGAAAATGTGGTGTACACATGTTCAGTGCAGCAGGGAGAAATGAGCTCTCTATAACATCCCAGAAACATCACCTGTCACTCTGAAAGAAAGTGGCTTCTCAGGGTTATTCTGCACTGGAGTAATTCCCATGCTTTGATAATTAAAATACTCCTCCTAATGTTATCTTCCATCTGCTGGAGAAGAAATCACACAGATAGACCTTCCAGCCACACAGAGCCCCCAGAAATTCTCTTCAGCTACCAGAAAGCTCAGACATAACTAAGATGCCCTCATTCATATTCTCCTACACTCTCTCCTGCAAATACCCAAAGATAAATTACTCAGACAAACTCCAATTTGGACTTTAAATGTCACAGGCAAATCTTATGTAGCTCATTTTTCCTTTCACTTTTTTCCCTGGGATGAAAGAATTATTATTAACTCCCTGGGGATCATGTCTTCACTCTACTGTGAAAAAGTACATGATAGACAGAGACAGACCTTGAACAATATAAGGCTGGTAGAGCTGCTCTACAAGTTTATCCATTAAAAATTCAAATACCTATTTCAACAGCTGTGTATTTTCTGTCATATCACTAATCCTCTTCCTGATAGTAACATCCCAGTCTAGCCCTTCTATAAAATGGTAAGATTACGGTGATACAGGCTGCTGTAATTTGTGAGGTGTCTTTTTTGTTTTGATTTGAAAATCTAGAACTAGTCTTAGAGGAAGGATGATTAGGAGATACACATACACACACAAAATTCTAGCATCAAGGGGCTCACAAACCATGCCCAATTCCTAAGAGGGGCTCTCACTCCTCAACTAACTCTTACAAAGCAGCAAGGCAGGCAGCAGCTCACTGCTCATGTGCTCCCTCCTCCTTGCAACTCACTCTGCTGGGAGCCTTGCAAAATCTGCAGCATCATATTAACTCTTTCCAAGACTATTATTTGCCAATATGTTGTGGAAAAGGACTTTGAAGACACTCAAACTCAAACTGGAATCACATCATTTTGTGATGATAACTATAGGAGGTGAGGCTAGCAGTGGTGCTGCCTGTTACAGCTGTTGGCCACTTTCCCCTTTCCTGACAATTTTCAATTGTTAAAAAATGCAGCTTCATGCTAAATGCAATTTTGGGCATCTCCACTAAAACAATGCATATGTTTCTAAAAATAAAGCCAAAGAAAAACACTTTTCACTGCACAAGTTAAAAGGTCTTTTCTTTGAGAAGCTCAAATATCTCTAGTCTTTGAAGAAAGGACTTGACAAGACCCAGGAAAAAGCTTTATGTCAGAGAGATGCTTTTTACTGCCTTCTGAAATGAGATAGGTGTACTCCTGTGAGAACAGGAACAAGAGTAAGGAAGTTAGAGAAAAGTAAGGAAAAAAGGGGGTAACTGGAATTGAAAGATGTGTGGGCAAGATGATGGATAAGAATAGGCAAGGAAGTTTGGCTGGGGAGTCTGGGAGAAAAACAGGATGGAAGAGGGCAAGGGAGAAAGGAGGAAAGAGGTGAGAGTCAGTCAATCTAGGCAAAATCCAAGGAGAAAAAAATGGGTGAAAAAGGAGAGTGAAATCAGGAGTTACTTGGATGAGAAGAGGGTGAGCTGAGACCCATTCAAGAGGCAGCTGGTACAAGGGAGACTGGCACTGGCTGGGCAGAGACAGGACACAGAGATAAGGAGGCAGCAGCACAGACCTAGAAGGCTGGATGGAGACCAGCAAAAGGGGGTGTCAGGTGAATGACAGGAAAGTAACAAGTCTTTTGGGACAAAAAAGCAAAAATATACAACAGATTAAGATGGGAACAGTGGCTGCAGGGAGAAATATACTGTAACTTTGAGGAAAACATGCAAGAATAAGGCTTAGGAGAAGACAAGCAATGCAACAGTAGAAAGGAAACAGGTCTAAGTCAAAAGCAGGAGGTCAGAAGAGACCATCTTTTGGTAGAATTAGACCAAAGAATCTGTATCACAAAAGAATATTTCTCTCCAGAGCCAGGCCCATGACTGAGTGCAGCCACACAGCCACAGTAACACATGCACTTTAGGGACAACCAGGCTAGAACATAATTTTTGCTTTACCTAATTTCTCATCTCTGCTGGCACCAATAGCACAAAGCAGTAGAGCAATAAATGAACAGACATTACAGGATAGTTCTTTCAAAATGTGAAATGGCAACACTCTGTCCCTGTTAAGGATAATCTACATAAGCTATAGATTTTGTTCAAACTGACTTCTTTAAATATGCCAATGTCTCAAGAGTCTGCCATAGGGCCCTGACCATCCTTAGAAAACCAGACTGGCCTGCTCTGTGATCTCTCATGCCTAGTATCAGCAGGAGGCTGTGAAGTGCCAGCTACAGCTCAGTAGGGCACTGATACCTCCCATCCTTGAAGTGCCTCCAGCATAGCTAGTGCTTTGCAAGTACCACCACAGGGTTGAAAAAAAAGTGACCCTTAGCTTCTTCTAGAAAAGACAGAGACACAGCTGGCAAACTGCATGAGATGGGTGGCCAGATCTATTTAGTGCTTGTGATGGAAGGAGAAAACACACCCATCGAAGTAAACAAATGCCCAAAACTTGCCAGAAATACTGAGGTGCTCTTGTCACTACAGTTCTTCCCAGATTTCCAGAAGCAAAGCAGGGGTGTAGGGGCTCCCTTGGAACACCACATCCAGGCACTATTCCTGCAGAAACCACGATGCAATGGATGGAGAGACAAGAAGTGCTGGGACACCTGCCTCAGTTTCATTCTGATGGGTCATACACACTGAATACCCAGATCTGGTACTCATCAGCCCACTGATCTAAGTGTGCCCTTAGTTATTACCACAGTAACTGGTAGGCACACACCACCTCCTTGTGCTGTGGTCTTTGTCCATTTTAATACATAGAACTGATGTGTAGAGCTCTGGAAAAAATGGTGGTGACATTTATTTCTTTATTGAAAGAGCCCCTGACTTCTAACACCGACCAATATAACACACCACTAACAGTGGTATCTAACTGATGTGTTTTTCAGCAGAAATCAAAAGCTTTCTCCCAGAATTTCCCCCTTTTCCTGCAGAGTACAAACCAGCTCCACACATCATCATGTAATCTGGCTCACAGCTCCTGAACCAAACAGGCAAGGTTCCTGCCTTGTATCTCCAGAAACCTTTCTGTAGCAATATCCCAGTAAATTCAGACCACTTGGGGCTGCACTTCAGCTTACTTCTGAAACAAAGACACCACCTTCAAAAGATCCAGTAATTTCAGGCATGTTTCATATTAACTGAGGATTAGATGATTTCCTGCAGATTTAGAAATACTGTTGCTGTAGCTTATACCACTTTGTTATTTTTTCCTTTGCCTAAAGGTTATCTGCTACCTCAGACTGCTCCTTTGCTTGCACACCCCCAATGCAATGGTAATAAATATGAAAAGACTAAAGGTCTCCATGTTCTTCTGTAATAATCCACCACACTGACTGAATTTTAGAAGAAAATACTGGACAAAACTCTCTTCATCCCAGAGGGATTCATGTGCTGCAAATTATTACTTTAAAAGTGAGATACAGCAAGAGGCAACTAATGGAGCAGCCAGTGGCACAACATCCAAAGTGCTCTCTTCCCCATTAGTCTGGACCCAACTGCAAGGGATCAAGGGTATGTGATATATTTAAGAATTGTGCCCATACACGGTTTTCTTTACTGTCCTCCTAAAGGCCCAGCACAGAGCAGTGCTAAGCTGCCTGTGGAACAGACAGCACAGCAGATCATTGTCACATGCTGGGATCTTAGGAGACTTGCCTTTAATCAGGCAGCACAGTCCAGAGTTGAAAAAAGACACCACTAAGAAAATACCCTGCATCTCAGGCACAGAGAGCTTGCTTCAGGAAATCTGCAGACAAGGCTGAAAAGGTAGCAATTTAAAACAGCAAAATGGGACAGTAAGAGCATTTACCTTTTATCTAAACATGATTCACGAGGCAGCCCTGCAAAGTGACAGACAACAACAAAGCAGTTCATCTGCTATTGATAACCCAGCATTCCTAAGCCATCAATAGCCATTTGAGTACTCCCAAAGTAAATTTAGCTTCATCTACATTATTTTCTGTATTGAAAGGCCGAGGACATATTCATGGGTGTTTATGCAATGGCAAGAGAGCACAGTATTGTATGTTTTATTACAGTACCAAAGCAGAATCTCGTTCAGACACTGCTAGCATATAATTTCTGTCTCTCTCAAAGCTGGAAGGCAATCATTAGCATGTTGAATCTGGCAAGTTCCTATTATCTATCTGGTAATTATAGAAAGATGGAGAAGCCTTCAAAAATACCCTCCAACTTCTACATTTACTACGCACCTGATCAAAATACTACCCCCATTACCTAAATTAACAGATACTTCCCATAAACCATTATTCAGAACACATTAACATCACTATGAAAAACATGAAATAATTATTAGAGGCCATACAGACTATTAATTTATCTTCCCTTCCAACTTCAAAAATATAAAACTATGCAATGACAACCTGAATGCAGGAAAACATCTTACTGAAGATGATGACAAGCAAGCCTACCTGGTCATTTGTCAGGCATCACTAGCCCAAATGAACACTACAACACAGCTCTAGGTTTTCAAAATATGTATACCATTACTCAGTGCTATTCACACTGTGGCAGCGAAAATATGCTAAATACACACTCAAAGATAATCCCATCCTCCAGAGACTGCTGCAGAAAAGGACAGAAGGATGAGAGACAAGGCAGAGGGTGAGGCCATACATATGCATACGTATATAAAGTAATTGGGGAAATTGGCCTGTATCTCATTATCTCAGTTATTCATGCTTCAGGTAGAGGGGAAAGAGGAGGTGCCAGGAAGAGTACAGAAGCTGTACAAGATTGGTACAAAAGGAGCTGGAAGAACAGAAAGAAATCAGAGCAAACAAAGTGAGGCAAGGGAAACAAGACCATGAGATCATGAATTAAGAGAGCCAGCCAAAACCAGTGACTGGGGGTAAAAAGCCCCAAACAAATGGGGGACAGTCTGCATGGGGAGCAGAGGAGTGCAGGAAAAATCTGTGCTATGCTTTGGTTGTTATATTCTCAGGCAGAGGCTTCAGACAGAGGCTGCATCAAGCCCCAAGTCATGGCCTGAATGACACCAACCCAAGCAGCAGAGCTCCTTATCTCTCTGCCTTATGCACCATTCCAATTACACTGATTGTCCAGGTCCTGGAAGGGTTGTTCCCACGGGGCAGGGTGAGGGGGCAGCTTCCTGGCTCAGGACCAGGACAGATAACCAGGGTGCACCCAGGGAGCCCCCCTGCTCTTGTCCCAGCCCCTGCCACGGCTGCAGCATGGCCAACCCCCATCCCAGCGCCTGCCTTGTGTTTTTTGCAAAGAAGCCTCATGATCAGGTAAGGCTACGAAGGCTGCAGCAAAAATGTGCCAGTACACACACCTTACTCCCCACTAATTCCCAAAATTATAGCAACAAACAAATAGATTCAATTACCAAGATAGGCACTAGCCTCATTCAAAGGGATTGGTACATCCATTACAGGAAGATGCTGGAGGTGCAGCCTGATCACATTTACATGAAGAAATCACTTTATGCAAATCTCTCATCCACGGGTGAAGGCTGTACAGGAGAGGAGAAACAGCTCAGAATGGAGATTGACGATGCACAGCAGATAGGCAATTTAAGGTAAATCATACAGCTCAGTTCCACAAGACATATAACCTGGGGAGAAAGTGCATGGCTTCAAAGTCATAAATTATTTACAAATAATACAGCCTTCTCATGAAATATCCAGAAGGCCAAGCACCAATTTTTCACATTCTTTTTCTCCACTTCCACAAATCTCAGTGAAACTGAAGATGAATATCTTATCAAGAATAAGCTAGGACTTTGAGTGTGGAGTTAGTTAGGGGCTTGCAGGCAGGACAACAAGAACAGAAGGCAGCAGGGCTGCTGTGCTCATCCACCTGGAAGGGAAGCATTGGAAGTCAAACGGAGGGAGCTGGAGCAGACTGAGGAAAGAAACTGTCTACCTATTACTCATAGCCTCCCAGGATTGTCATTGCCTGCCTGTTCAAAATCACCACCTAATTTCCATCAAGTATTTCAGGGGTTTTAATATGAAATCCATTCCTCATATTCACAAATCACAATCACAATTCACAAATCACAGCTGCAACATCCATATGTGTGCTGTGTTTTCTGTCAGCAGTGATGAGTCTTCAAAGCATTGGCCTTGCTCTGTACAACACATGGTCACACCTCTGTATTCAATTTTCAATTCTCCAGCTTTCTTCAGCATTTCTGTTGTGACACCTCAGCAGTTTGAGACCTTCTCATCTTTGTTACCCAACACAACACCTGCCCAAATTCTCCTGCAATGACCAATTCAACTGAGTTATTTTTTCCAATGCCCTGCCTGGTGACCCTGCATGCCTTCCCAGTACTCTTACAGTTATCAACCTTTTCATAGATATACACAGAGTACATAATTTTCTTTTACATTGCAGACTCTTTACTCTTCAAAGTATTTTTCAGATCTTCATGCTCAGCTTGCATCCAATTCAACACAGTCTGGCTGTTTTTTTTTTTTGTTGGAATCATTAGGGGCAGATACTCATCTGCTCAAGAATATTTCTGTAGTCTGAACAACTCCTAACATTTGTGCTTTCAGCAGACCACTGTCTCTGCTTGCTTATATACACATGCCTTAAGTGACTTTTACAATGTGTTTAAGCAGCTTCCCATGCTGAGCCTGAAGATACTAATTTTCTCTCTTCTGACTTTCTCTTGTTTTCAACTGATCTGCTCTTATTTGTGTGTGGGACAAGTACTTCAGTGTATAAAAAGCCCTTGGTGTTAAAAGATACATTTTTACACACTAAGTCAGAATTTTTCTGAAACTCTTCAAAGTCTTAGAGCGCATTTTCTTTGTATTATAGGTTTGCCCAAAGGCAATAGCAGTGTTCACTGCTTGTGTCACATGTGCAGCCACATAAAGCAAATAAAATAAACAGAAAAAAAACCCAATTAATTTTTTTACTAGCTGCAGATATTAGCATGTCTTAATTATATCAATTGGTTGCAATAAAAAGACAGAACACCAAAATATTTCTTCTAAGCTTTAGGATTGCAGCATTTTTACATGACCAAAGCTAAAAATAAATGTACCTCTTTGTATAATAAAGAGCAAATGTAAAAAAGTGACACCAAGTGTCACTTCATCCAGGCAGTTACCTCTCTGCTACAGGGTTCATATGTATAATATCTCCAAAGCCACCATAGGGCATAAAATGCAAATTAAAAGGTGACATGAAATCCACATTTTTCAGTTATCATGGAAATTTTCTCAGTAGCTATTGCTCATGTACACCTATGCCTGTCAACAATTGCAACCTTGTGGTTAACAAAAAAGTCTGTTTCTGAACATTCCTAAGTATTTTTAAATCCACTAAATTCCATATGAACTCCAATCCTTCCAAGCATTTTTCTTCCTATATGACACACTTTAGATACTAAAGCCAAAGAATAAAATCTCTGTTCTGAAGGAAGGGACGTTTCTCTTGGCTAAACTTGTTCCTACCTAAGTCTACGTACACTTCCTAGGTCAGATATAAAAAGAAGTTGTCACTCATTTTGCAGCTCACTGAGTTCTCAGTCACTCTGCCACACATGCAGCTGTTTCTCTTTTGAAGTCTTTGCTATTGCAAGTATATTCAAATCCTAAACGGTACATAAGCTCTTTTGAATACCTTTAATTGAGAAAGACCTGTCTAAAGGCTTGGATTTCATACTATCCTAAAATAGTAATGCTCCTTCTCCTTTGAGAGAACCACACAATTTATCATAAGACTGATCCTCTTTGCCTCAAAAAACTATGCCTGACCTGGAAAGCATACCACAGTCTCCAAGGATTGCACTAGAGCAATAATGTTTACACTGAGAAGGCAGCACCCGTATGTTATGTCTAAGATCAGGCTCTCTCTGACTTTTAAAAACCATGAATACAAAATAAATTTATATGCAAAATACTTCAATCCTAATTTTTCAAACAGAGAGTCAGGAGATAAGGACAAATTGAACAACAGCAGTCAAAGGGTAACACTACTGTTGCCATCCTGTTGACAAAGATTAAAGCCATGCCTGTAATTAATACAAAATCAGCTTGCAAGGCAAGGAGAGGCAGCTGAGGTCACTGATAACAGCTCCACTCCTCCCATGTGCATCAAAAGCAGCACATTTGGTGGGGTTTGTTTCCAGGGATGTTAACTCACTAGGAGGAGGGAACATGCAGTGGCACACCTAACCACTGTGGTTTACAAAAGCCTTGCCTTTAGGCTTGTGTTGATCAAAGTCCCTTGCCTTGAGTCTTGGGTATGATACTGTTAAAGGCTAAGCTCAGCGCCTCATCTGCTGTGCAGTGGAGGCACACGGGACATCATGCCAGCTACAAATTGCTTGAAAATAGACTTAGTAAACTACAAGCTTTAAAGGAAAAGATATACTTAAAAAAAACAAGACACAATAAGCATGATTTGTTCAACATTTACAGGCTCAAGTCTCTGCAAAGAATGAGCTTTTCCCTTATTTTTCACCTGCATATTCAAAACAGTGATAGAGTAACAGCTATTTTGCACACATCCTGCAGGAACAGGAGACAGCAGATATTGCACCTCTGCTTTACAAATCAGGGAACATGTAAAAGATCTTATATTTTAAAAACGAAAGGTGAATAAATGGGAGCAAACTGAGATACCCTTTTTTCAGTGAGAATGGACAACCTTTTTCAAAATTTTAAAAAACAAACTATAAAACTGTTATTTTAGACCAGGCTCTCTCAAAAAACCTGTGTCTGCAAAGAAGGAGGTATAGAGGGAGTCCCTACCACCCATCCAGCACAGCTGTTAAAGAGTGCAGTTGGTGCTGTCACAGAATCAGAGCGAGGTGGGAAGGGACCTTTGGAGGTCACTTGATCCAACATCCCTGCTCAACTAGGGTCTCCCAGAGCTGGGTGCCCAGGACCATATCCGGGTGGGTTTTGAATACCTCCAAGGATGGAGACCCCACAGCCTCCCAGGAAAACCTGTGCCTGTACTCAGCCACGCCCACAGTGAAAAAAAGGGTTTCTGGGCGCTCAAAAGGAACCTCCTGCATTTCTGGTTTTGCCCACTGCCTCTTCTTTTTACTGGGCACCACTGAAAAACAGCCTGGCTCTGTCCTGTTAGTGCCCACCCTTCAGGTATTTCTATAAAATGATGACATTCTCTCCTGAGCCTTCTCTTCTCCAGGCTGAACAGTCTCTCCTCATATGAGAGATGCTCCAGTCACTTTATCATCTTCATTGTGGGACTCCCTCCAGTATGTCCATTTCTCTTCAGTACTGGAGACCTCAGAACTGGCGTGTCACGAGTGCCTAGAGGAGGGGCAGGATCACTTCCCTCCACTTGCTGTCAGTATTTTGTCTAATGCAGTCCAGGACACAGTTTATCTTTTTTGCCACAAGGGCTCATTTGCTGGCTCATGTTCAACTTGATGTCCACCAGAACTCCTGCACCTTTTCTGCCTTCAGAATGGTCATTCCCCTGCTCATATTGTTGTCTGTGGTTGTTCCTCCCCATGGGAAGGACTTGGCACTTCCCCTTGCTCCCAGTATGTAGCACTCAGAAGCTCAGCTCTGGCTGTGGGATAACTCCTAGCTGCTCTCTGCAGCACAGCAGGGCTGCCATGCCCTGAAGGCAGCATTGCTCAGCTGGGGCCAGCACAGCAAGAAGCCAGACTCTGGTCAGCATGTCAATGACTGCCCTGTGATCCCAGATCCCATGCTGGCTATATGCCCCAGCAGAGCCCACTTTGCAGTCTGCACTGGGTCAGCATCTGCTCATTTAAAGCTCCAGAGGCGCCGAATTGCCAGGCTGTGCTTTCGGAAGTTAACCCTTTCCTGTACCAAACTCCATCACTCCCGAGGCTGAGGGACAAAAGTCCTTTGGAGAGGATCAAGCAGGAGGGTGAGAAAACGCAAGTTTAAGTTTCAGCCCCAGAACTCCTCTAGTGCTAAACTGAAACATCAGATACAGGAAGGAAGAGAAAGCAGCACTGTGCTCCTCCCTGACACCAAAACCTTGCTCTTTACCATATAACTGACTTAACAGCACTAATTTTTTTTGCAAGAGCTTGCTCCTGTCTGTACACAATCAGGCTGGTACACACACAACAGGCACAGTAGTGTTAATAAAAATCAGGTAGCTAGGTGTTTAAAAGGCATCAGTCTCACAGCTCTTGTCCTGATCATTTACCCACAGCAATCTTCACACTTATTTTTTCTGAATTCAGTCTTTTTAAGTGCCAGCTGCTGATGAGCTGCAGGGAGCATAATTTTTATTAAATGATGAACACTAAAACATGAGAGTTATACCTCAGAAAATCAATTTCCTATTGCCCTTGGACAGACAGCTAAAGCCCAGACATTTCCATGGGTTTTCTGGTGCACATTTTTGGTTGGTTTTGGGGGTTTGGATTTTCTTTTTTTTTAGTTGGTTGGGTTTTTTTCTCATTTCTCTAGAAACCGATAAAAGAAAGCCTTTGCTGTTTAAAGTGGTTGCTTCTTAAAGCAGCAGTGTAATTAATTATACAAGCTAACACTTAATATAGGAAATACAGCTGCTCTGTGGAGCAAGGCATGTATCATACTGGCTGGAACATGGAAACTGCCAAGACTTTGAAATTCTGCTTCTTAGGGAATCACACCACTGCAATGTATATATAGTTTCTGCCCAGCTCAGAAAACCAAGGGAAAACAAGTTTTCTTGTTTAACGTGTTTCTTGAATAAAATATTTGCTGCTGATTAAAACTAACAATTTGTGCTAATTTCACCACTGTCCAAGAACTGATATTTCAGTAATTCCCACAACTGGGAGTAGCAAAAAGTGATAAAAATCAACCAAGGGTTTCCAGGTTCCCAGATTGCCAACCATGAGGTCCAAATCTCCAAGGCTTTGACGTCTCAGCTCCTTGGGCCATCCCTACAGGAATTTGGAGGTTCCATCACTCATTCCAGACTGGGCTTCTCCTCCTAGACCAGCTACAGATGTGCCTGTTGAGACCACGTTACTTGTGCAGCCTATGCCTGAGTGCTGAGTAAACATGAAACTTAGAAATGCTGAGTTATTTGCTGCCTGCCTGCTTTGCCAAGTAAACAACACAGCTAATTATGCCTCATAATAACAATGGCTTCTGGTTTTGGTGGGAAACCAATCCTCTGCTTCTAGTTTGCTTTCCCCAGTTCTTCTCCAGGGGTGGTTTTAGCCAAACCTGTTGAGGAGAATAATAACAGGATCACCTGGAAACCAGCATCCATTAAATCAGCATAACTGGTAAGGCCCCACACCAGACCCAGATATCAACTCCACCCCTATCATTACCTGACTGTTAATGCTAATCAATTCTTGGTATATTAACTTTCTAGGAATGAGATGGATTTGCCAAGTAAAATTAAAGATGGAGTCACAAGTGAGTAAGAGCCTCAGGGTACACTCACACAAATTAAAATACACAATTGATTCCAAAATGTAAATCAAGAGTATGAAATTGAATCTTCAAGAATTGAAAAAAAAAAAAAAGGAATTAATTCTTCCTTGCACTTCAGTCAATATAATTGACTGGAACAATTTAAAACACTTGACAGATTGTCCACCAAGATACCCTGGAAAACCAAACTGTTGTACCTATACATTACTAGCATAAAACCATTTCCCAATGAACTGGCAAATTTTATGTACTAAATTGCCAGGAATATTTTCTTTAAAATTCAGTTATATTTGTAGTCATCAAAAAGGTGACTAGATGTTTGCATCTCTTTTGATTACCAAGGACATAGTTAAGAAAATGGATGGGAAAGAAAATCATATTAGACAAGTCAAAGTGCATCAACAGATAATATTTGAAGTACACATTTAGTATAGGTGGTCCATAGGTAACTGTTTACCTCAGGTCCACATGCATAATGTCACATGCTGCTGCTCCCTTGAGTGATTAATTAACTCACAGAGAAAAGCTCTGTGACAAGTCACTTCACAAGTCACGAAATGGAGGTCACTGTGCCAGCCAGCAAATGAAACATTAAAAAGGGGGAAAAAAGGCAGGAAATGCTCTTTATGCTTTCCACTTCAGTACAAACATGAGGGATTTATTTCACTAATCCATGGCTGGCAGTGTCAGGGCTACTTGGAGCCACAGAGACAGAGAGAAATATCCAATTTTCAAATCCCCTCCAGCTATATGAAGGTAAGAAAGAAGAGCATGTCTGCCCCCACAGAGCTGTTACTGCACCACTGCCAACACCATCTCCTGAAAAGGCTGAGCTAGGGGAAGGGACAGCCCCTCCTATAACTAGGGGAGTCAATTAAGATGGCCAAAATACTTCCAAAATATCTTTTCACAGGGTTCTCATTTGTAGCATATTTTCCCAGTCTGATTACAACATTCCTATATGTAGAGTGTGAGGGGTACTGCACAAGTGACTTTGCCTACACAAATATGAGCTTACTCACACTATTTGAACATGAGGTCACAATTTACCCTTCTGGGGGCAAAGCAGTGTCCTTTCTTACAAAGTGTACTAAAAATAAGGCAATATTTGACAGCATATCAAAGTGTGAGGCACAATACATACACATCTAGTTTGGCCTTTCTGTATTTTCTTCTTTTTTCCTTAGGCAAGCAAATCTATAAAGCCTCTCATTTAATGTGTTAGATTAATAAATGATGAAGCTACAAACACAAGAGCCCCAACCTTCCATGGTGTGTGTTCAATTATTTTGCATTTAACAAGAGTAAAGGAAAACTAATTTAATCTCTGTAATTGTCAAATTAAATGACACAACCTTGCCTTTTACAACAGATCAAAACAATACACATACATTTATCAAGTTGTTGTAAAAACGGTAATTTTTACTCCGAATAGCTTTTCTTTGAAACATTAGCTTCCATTTGAGGAAAAGTAACTACCAAATGTTGCAGTAGAGGCCACAGAGACTGTGCTTTCCCCCACAGCTAGGCTCAGGATCAGAGCTATATTTAAGCTAAGCTCTCTGACAGCATTTCAAAAGAAAGTAAAACTGTATTTTGGAATGCACTCAGTGAATATGCCAAACTCAAGTAAGTCTGCAACCACAGGCACTCTAGGTTGCAGGCTCTAACAGTTTGAATGTTGGTCTGTGCACTCCTCTAGAAGGAAATGTAGCTGTTATTCATGGAAGGAAGAAACTTCTGGAGACAGTGCAGCTTGTTAGGAAATCACCCACAACACCATCAGTAGCAAATTCTTCAGCAACCTCTTCAGCAATATCTTCCTGCCTCTCCCTCCCACTGCAGTCTCCCAAGCCAGCCTGAGCAGTGGCAGGTGTCAGAGAACGGTGTAGGCACCAGTGCTCCTCTGCACCCCTCATCCCCAAACCTGAACCCCTCTTCCATGGCTCTTAACTCCTACTCTCACTGACCTCCTCATTAACTCTCCCCCCAACCACAGCATAAGCCCTAAAAGAAGGCTTCAGGTTATCCTTCCCTGTACCTGTGTACCTGGAAATTGCCTGTGGCAACTGAGTGCTTTCCTTTGCCATTTTTTGTGGGCACACCCCAGAGGTGGCTCACAGCTCTGTGGCAACAAGCATATCCAGGGCTTTCTCTCCTTCAGTCTCTTCTGAACGATGAGCTTCTAATCCCTTTGGCTTCAGCTGCAAAATTCCCATTGATTGATAATGGATTTTCCACTGATGTAGAATCAGGCACTTCAACTACACCACTACGAATTAATAGAAGAGAGCTCTGTTAATCCTTTATAAGCAAGCTTAATCTTGTGGTTTAGAGAAGGAGAGAAGGCTCTGTTCTTTCCAGTATCAGCAAGAATGTGATTACCATTTCAGAAAATCTTTCTCATTTTCTTTGATTGATCCAATATTTCTTTGGAAGACACAAATCCAGACACCACCACAAATGCATACTTCTGCCAAGTAAAAAAGAAAGAGTTTGAGCTATGAATCCTGAAGCTCAAAGCTGGGATCAGCACTCTAGGACTTGCAGTTAGTCCACAGAAATTGTCTGTCATGTAGAAACAGCAGTCTGACAAAGCCTTGATAGCATTCACCTTTCAATTTAAAAGAGTAACATCTGAAACTTCACATTAATATAGCTGTAAGATTTCTTAGGGTTCTCTCTCAATTATGTGATCTGATAATTTCCTGTACATTAGCAGTAGTTAAGGCTATTAAATGCAAGCAAGTATTAGCACCTTTAAAGATAAAGGCTATTACAGAATCTGGCTAATAACTCTGAAGCAATCAAGTCATCAAAAAGATGAACTGAACTTACATTACAACACTTTTTCCATTAAAATAAGATTTTGTTACCTCAACTCAGACTTTAGGTCAGTGGACATAGAACAGTTCTTTTTTTGCAGAAAAGGAAATTCATCACTATGCATCAATGTCTGAAAAACCAAACTCAACTCTTGGTCCAATGAGAAAGCACTGCTCACCAAGACTTGTCCCATTGGCAGCAGTCTGAGCAAGGATACTTAATCAATCCTTAGCAGTAAAATCATGAAAGATCAAGCTCAAATATTACAGCTGTAATTGGTACTGCACAGCAAACGACTCCTTAATTTGACATCCTGTCCTGCAGCACACTAGATGCAAACATTTAATTGTTTTAGTAATTCATGGTGCGCACTGCTTCTATGCTAGGACGCAAAGAAGTCTTAAATACAGCAGCTTAGCGGCTCCTCTAAAACACTGGAATGCCACGTATCTCCATAAAATGTTTATCCTTGTCAAGCATTTCAGTGGCACTGTTGAGCTGGATGACCTTTGGAAGGCGCAGCAGAGGCTGACGTGCACCTTCATTAAAGCAGCACCTCCTTCTTCCCCGCCTTAGAGAACAATGAGAGCGGGAGGGAAGAGGTGAGCAATCCACAGAGTAATGAAGAGATTTTGTTTCAGAGGGTTATCAATTATTTATGAGCAAATCCCCAGATGAACACATCCGAAGCTGAGCAGTTTTTAATATATTTCACTTCTGTACACACAGCACAACACAACCAGATGCGAGCTAAACTGGACTGGTCTGATTATTCCAGGTGTCAAACAGTGAGTTCAGTCTGGACATTAGTAAATCACCATCATGTTTTTCAGAGTACAATGATCTAGATTTAAATCTCTTCCACAAAAGGCCTCTAAGGCTCACAGAAATAGTTCTTTACAGTATATCCCATTCATCAAGATCTCAGCAAAGAAAAATCTCATCCTGAAAAGTTTCTGTAATTATGCTGATAGAGTTGTCTGAATAGTCTAATACTCATATTCTAATATTGCCGAGCTGTGAATGGGATTTTATTCCACAATGGGATTAAACAGATCTTAACTTTTCCTATTAAGAAAAGACCAAGTAAAGTTTTTTTCCTCCAGAAGAGGGCTTATCCTTTTTAAAACTAAGACTTGCTTTTAAAGTAAAATTGTTTTACAACTGTGCTTTTTAAAGAGAAGATCTGAAAACTCTTTCCATGACATGGGAAAAACAAACACTACACATTCTTTACAAGCAACGGCAGTGAAACCAAACAGTTGTACGTGCAAGACAGGCTTTGCACAAAAAGTCATTAATCTGTTTACAAATGCTATCATTGAAAACAGTCATCCTGCAAGACTTGAAATGAAACCCAATCCACTGGCACGCAGTGAATGCCCAGATCTGCAGAACTGTGCTTTGAGCTCCAGTTTCTCACAGCTTCCAACCGACAAGATGCTGCCAAAGTCACCACCAAGATGCTGCAGCCACACTTCAATGACTGTGTCTACGGCAGCTGTCACGCTGGCCCTGAGGCCACCTTTAACACCCAGCTCAGGTAGTCAGAGCCAGGATCCCACCTGGGGCACTCCAGGATGTGTCCTGCAGAGCAAGCCCCGCAGTCAGGTGTGCACCTGGCCAAGCAGTGCCATGCCACGCACAGGTGGCCCCAGAGGAAGGCAGCCGGTCATCCTGAGCTTGGGGGGCTCTCTTGGTACAGCCTGCACTGAGTGCAGCCCAGGGGGAACAGACAGCATATCCTGCAGCTCCCCTGCCTCTTGGAGCCTTGTCTGCAAGCTGTCTTCCAAAGGGAAATGTCTGGGGAGACGCTCATCAAATAA
The DNA here is from genome assembly GCF_052056855.1 of Sturnus vulgaris. Taxonomy (NCBI): domain Eukaryota; kingdom Metazoa; phylum Chordata; class Aves; order Passeriformes; family Sturnidae; genus Sturnus; species Sturnus vulgaris. The sequence goes on from NC_142243.1 coordinate 128,377,880, forward strand.
TACATTTTCAACTACACTTGGAATGAGCATTTTCTGCCTTTACTGCCCAACAGTCCAGGAGAAGAGCCGGGTCTCTTACATTCCCACTGCTTTCTCCCCTTTAGTCCAGCATTCACCTCACAGCATCTGCACAGCTCCAAGAGCAAGCTCCATTCCTGGCCTACCCTGGGTAGACTAAACTGCTCCAATATTAAGAAAACAAAACGAAACAAAACAAAGTCACTTAGAAATCCATTTTAGATGTGTTTGCATTACTTTAAAGGATTTGCTATATATTTGGATGAAAGAAGCCCATTAAGCACACCTATATTTACTTCATTACAGCATGGTTCTTGAAGTTAGATGAAAAGATTTACCCTGGCCAAATTTGTTTATTCATCAACATCAGCTAGATATATTTTCAAAGGCTCATCCTCATTGCATTTACATGAAAGCATACCGATTTATTTTTTTTCAACAGTTGTAAGGCATTCTGAGAGGTACAAAAGGGCAAAAGAAACTTCAGTGAGAATTACAAAATCAAGGAACAGTAGAGGCACAATTCCTATAATTTCTGCTCATTAATGGGGGTGGAAACCCACTCCTTCCCACCTGGAGTCATTCTTCTCACCCTGCAGATGCATCAACAGCAACAAACTGTAGCTGGATGCTGAGTCCCCGACTCAAACCCCAATAAAGGTACCTGGCACACTGCTTACCCACAAACACCAGAAGGGAAGTGTGAAGCTCAAGATCTTTAACAAACATAGCCTCCTAGCCTCTCAAGTTTCTGAAGTTTTGCTCTGCACTTTGACAAGAAAAATTAGATTTTTTGTCCCCACAGGTGGTATTGAAGATGAGCTCTTCCTTACTGCTAGCAAAGTATGAAGTAGAAGCACAGTCTACCAATGATCAAAGCCAACAGTACAAGTCCTAGTTATCTTTGACAGGATCCCAAACATAACTTGGTACTTGCATGCCTTTATTATCAAAATTTTATCCTCAAGTTATTTAAATATTTAAATGACATTTATGGTCTCTATCTTTCCTCATGAGTTTACACTTTCCCACGGAAGAGTTCCAGAGTGATTAACAATGCTGATCTTTATCCTTCACACTGACTATTCATTCATCCTTTCTAAAACGAATACTGCTTACATACGACCCAAGAGGGCTGTAACAAGGCAGTATTTATCTACCCTAATAATCTGCTGTGGCTGCTTTAATTAAAACTGGGTTATATCACATCCATGAAGCAAAGGCACACCTCCTGTCACTCGTCATCCACAGCTGTGCTTGGTGCACCTTCTCAGGAGCAGGCTTTGGAGGTCTCACCACCTGCAGCTTGCCCACCCCTGGCCCAGGTAACTGAGGGCACAGAGTTGCCAACAAAACCTGACTCACCACAGAAGAGACGCAGAACGAAACTGCAGAGGGGTTTTTCAGTTTGGGGCCTTGAGTGAGTCACTGAACACCTGCAGGCTGTCATTCACCCCAGCTCACAAGCAGGGCACACTGCCGGCATGGCACATGGGGATTTTGGGAGGTGAGGGACCAGGGGGAAGGAGTGACTGATGGAGAACCTCTGGCACTGTGCAGCAATTCAGAGCATGAGGGGTACCAGGATGGAGATGGGGGAACAACAACCAAGGACATCTCAACTACCTGCAGTAAATTGGCAGCCAGATCAGGATTCAGCTTCCTCATCTGTATTGCAGCTTTCACAGGTCCCCTATGAGCCAACATGATTGCATAGCGATTTCAAAACTTAGTTTACTTCCAGCAGTATTGCACAAATGAGTGTGCACTGCTTGCCCTTCCCACGTTTCACTCCATGCAAGCAGTATCCTATCACGTGAAGATTTACAGATGGACCATTTTCCCACAGAAATTTGACCTTCTTCCCTCACCAGAACTTTTTTGGCATTATTGCACATACTATAAGGCCTGCTACTGATGGTATCCTTGGGATCCCAGGATGGGCAGCAAGCAGCCAGGGCAGCCTGCCTGCAAGCTACAGGTTGTGCAACCCTCATCCAGCACCTCTCCCTGCTGGCTCCATGCAGGGCCTGGGCCAGCAGTTGCCATACATTCAGCAAACCCTCGAGCATGGGAGGGGGCCACTCTCCATGGCAGCAGCCTGGGGATAAGGGTAAGTGGCAGCACTCTGCACCCCTTCACACTGCCTGGGCTCCCTCCCAGGCACAGCACAACCACCAGACTACAGGACACCAGCCCCTCCCCACTGCTGCTCCAGGGCTGAGCTGCCCTCCCATCCTGTGCCTGAAACTTGCCCCGTTCTCAAGACCTGGCAGCAGAGGCATTGCTGTAGGGACATGGGTAATGCTATTTGAATGATTTATTGTTTTATTTGTCACACGGTTTTGAGTCTTCTTGGTCTATTAATCTGATTCTTGCATTGTATTTTACAGTTACAAATTATATGGCTTTGGAACTACTTTGAAAAAGCCCCTCTATGCCCATCCGTACTGGAAATAAAATAACCGTCCTGTTCCAGCCATTGACCTCTATAGCACTTTACCGTGGGCATCAACGAGCTGATAAACTCATTTAACTCCTCTGTGTGTCAATGAAGCTCCCAATGCCTAGGAACGCGGGAAAGAGGGTCCCTTAACTAAATGCCACTGCACATCCAGCAAAAAACCACTTGATTACTTTTCTTGTGGACTCCTCAGTGCTCCCTAAAATATAAATTAACTCTCAGATCATCTATAATTCCTTGTTTAGGACTTGGAATTCAGTTGCCATTTTCTGATCAATATAACTTTAATAGCAGAATAAATTCAGAACTTATCTAGTAGTAGTCATTTGTACATAATACATGATCTAAAGCCACATTCACTTTCAAATGCCTGCCAATGAGGCTTATGAGCAGCACTGTGTCTTAAAACACAATGGATTACTCGTTTCTTTTCCTCATTAAATGTCATCTCAAACAAAGGATAGGTGAGTTTGATGACTGCCATATCCCATAACCTTTATTTATACAAGCAATGTGTTGCCTCCAGATCAGGTTCTCATTTGTAAGCTGCAGATCCTCATGGCTGATTTGAATATCGATTTTATGTTAATAAAAATCGGTGTTGAAATGCTGGTTAAATATAAAATTGCTCAAGTAGTTCAGGCCTGCAAGGTGTTACAGATGCTGTACTTTTTCCTTTTTCAAGGAATGCAAAAAACACTCACCCCTTCCAGGAGATGCCCCACAGGCTGCAGAATTTGGCCTTTATTAAATAAGCCAAGACCTGAATTAATCACTTTTCCAAATAGGGGAGGCACTTTCGCTATAATGAAGCTATGCACCTGAAAATTTTTTAAAGATGTAAAATAAAACTCCCTGGAATTTGAAATGTCTTGTTCTGTATCACCTAAGAGAAACAAATACAATGACAATGTACTTCCATTTACCTACTGGGTATCTTTAGCAATGTTTGCTTCTACAAATTCTCTTAAGAGATGGTGCTCCAATCATCACTTATCTGCAACACAGACAGACTTTGAGAGGACTAAGGAGGATTTGCCTCTGGTTTTACACAGCACGCTTGTTTTTTTTGAAGTTTAATTTAATAAAATAAGAACTCTGGATAAATGTTAATCAAGCACAGCTGCTAGGCTTCCTAGGCTGCCAGAAGAGAGGAAAATATTTTCTACCAAAATTTTATATTTGCTCTTCCTCTTTCTCACTCTTTTTCTGCATTTATTGCTTAATGGCTTAGTATTATTTCAAAGGCCATTCCTTTTACAAATGTAATCAACTCGTGTATATATCATAGAAGATACACTACTCTCCTTAAAACCAAATCTCTGAAGGATAGATTAGAAAGAAAGGTTAAAGAGCTCTATCGTTCAAAGCACTCTAGTTCAGACACCTATAAATCACTGTGTTTGTTTATTTAGCTAATTGGCCCATTAGCGTCCGCAGCATCTCAGGCTGCACAACTTTCTGGTGTGACCCTGGGCCAGTTTCTCCTTTCCCTCCCGGAGCGCTAAGAGCCGAAAGCTCCGCGCAGCACGCCCGGTACACGATGGTGAGGGACAATCCGCGCTCGCAGCTCTGCTCGAGGAGCAGCCCCCGCTCGCCCCCGCGACCCCTTCCTCCTGAAGACTTCGCAAGCCCAAGAGCAGATGCCACAGCGAAACAAACTGGAGCCTGTCACTACGTAATCGGATTTCAATGGAAATGCGGTTACGGGGCTGGCTGGCGGCAGCGGGGAGGCGCGGTAACTCCGCGCCGCGGAGATGCGCGCAGCTGACCCCGCCGGGCCGGGCCGGGCCCCGCACCTGGGACCGCTCCTGCCGCTCTCACCGCCCGCAGCAGCGCCTGCCCGAGCCCGCAGCGCGGACCGCGGCCAGCCAGGGGCAGCCCCGCCGCCCCTGCGCCAGCACCCCCCACAACACCGACACGGCAACTTCGCGCACCGCCCCCAACTCACCGGGAGGCGCCGGCCCCGCGCAGCGGAGCGTCCCTGGATGTCGCCTCCCGCGGAGCGCAGCCCGCAGGGGCCGGGCAGCGCCGCGGCCAGGGGCAGCAGCGAGGAGAGGCAGCAAGTTGCGGCGCGTCTCTCGCCTCCCTCCTCTCCTCTCCTCTCCTTTTCTCTCCCTCTCCGCCTCCTCCTCCTCCTCCCCCTCTCTGCCTCCCTCCCCCTCCTCCGCCCGGCGGGAGGGTCGGGGGCGGCGGAGGGGCCGGAGCGCGGCCGCGGAGCTCGGCGCGGGCACTGCGCATGTCCCCGCGCCCGCCGGAGCCGCCGGCGGAGCGATGGATGCGGCGGCGGCGCCGCGGGCCGGCAGCGAGCGCAGCGCGGCCCCCGCGGGGACTGCGGGGCACGGCTCCCGCCGCCGCAGCGCCTCGCTCCGCTGCCCACCTTGCGGCACCGCCGCGGCCCCGGCGGCTCCTGGCCGCCCCCGAGCAGCGGGGAGCAGCTGGGGCCGGCGCTGCGCTGCGGATGCTGGGGCCGCCGCCCCGATTGCTGCACAGGGGGATGCGCGGCTGGAGGATGCTCCGGTGGCCGGCCTGAAAAGGAGGAAAAAAGGAGGAATTGAAGCATCCTGGTCTTGTTATATTTTTTTTCTCCTCGTTAAGTGAGCGTGACTAAAGAAGGCAGGTATTTTGGCAAAAGGAACCTCGGCATAGTTACTGGTGGCTTTTTAATGTTGTACCAAGGTCTTTAAGCAAAAAAAAAAAAAAAAATTATTTTTTCATGGTGTAGGGAAGCGTAAGGACTGCAAGTGAAAAGCACTGTAAGAGCAAAGGCAGGAAAGACTGCAAAAGCAAAATGCCTAACTGAGATCTCTGGGCATTTTTTTTAGGGAAATTGCACAATTACTACAAGTTTCCACCCATATGTAAGGACTGACTTAACACCCAGTGAGCTCTTACTTCCTGAGAATAAGTTCAAACCCCATATGCCATTCTGCAGCAACAGTGCTGTCAGACGCATGGCTGGCTCAAGGTTTGAGCCTGGATCTGCATTTAGTGTTTTCCAAGCAAGGATTTGCCTGTGCAGGAAAGTGCTGGTTTACTGCATGATTGGTTGCTTGGGTTTTTTTTTTTTTTTAATCCAAATACATCAGTACCACCAGCATTTTCATTTTCACCTAATCTTTGGCAAGATTATAGCTCAGTTTATTATCTCCATGTGTATCCATCCAATGAATCCTCAGAGCCGATCTTTTCTTCATCCCACCTTTCATTATTGCCAGCTGTTGGGTTCCTCTGTTGATTTGTTAACTTTTTTTTTTTTTAACCTTCTTTGAGCTCTTTATCCAACAACTTCCATCTGCACAGTGTGACATAGTCCATGATTAGCAGAGTCGAGTCCAGCTCAGTTTGTCCACATGGCTCCTGCAACAAAATGCATATTATTCTATATTCTAGCATGTAACCTGCTAGTTCTTGTCATATCCAGCTGATGGTTGCCATTTTACCAGTCTGGTGTTGCTTTTCTTCTCTGTTTCTGACATTCCATAATACTGGCACACTGTAGCTGACCTAATGATGTTTTTCTCAGGCTTTGATTTCTCTGGTTTATTTCACCCTCAGTTCTTGCAGAAAGTTCCCATCAAATCACCCCACTGGAAACAAGAAGACTTTGTGAAACCCTTAACATCTGTATCCACATCCCACACTGTGATGCTGCATTGAACCCAACTACTTTAACTCTTTCACCTCCAACTGGTTTCTGGTTGCTGTAGTCAGTGAAGATTAGCACATGTGGAGTTTTGAATCAGCACTTTTTTCCCACCTCTGCATTCATTCCTTCATCCTTGACCAGTGGTTCTCCTGCTCTGCTCAAGCCTTGTAGATGTCCTATAAAGAATGGTAGGCTGTCATAGCCATTTGGTGCCTCTGTAGTGTTTTCAGTTTAAAGTAAGAATTGTGAAATTGTGATTTGTAGGAAATTTTGGAGGCTAACAGTAGTCTGTAGGTCCAAAAAGACTGGAAACAAATGTTCCAGCAGCTACTCCCCTTCAGCTGTATCTTTTGGCACAGTTTGATGTCATCAGCAAAATACAGTTTTCGTTGAGTCTTGTACAAGGGATGTACAAAGCATGCCAGTACACTGAAACCCAGAGGAACTTTCCATCTCTTTAATCCTACTGTAGACATTCCTGGTTCCTCCAGATAGTTATTTTATTTGGATTTAATTAGTTGAAAAAACCTTTCAAAAATCATAAGCCTAATCAAGTCCATATACTTGCTTTTGAAAAAGAGTCACTACATACAGTATAAAAGGGTATTACCATGGCAATCTGGACTCTCACCTTAATCTGTTCTCCTGTTAAAATGGGAACAAAGCCAAAGACAGTTCCAAAGGAGATGGGTGGCTTTTGCTTGCCTCTTCCTTTCTTCTCTGCCACCTCTTATCTCCCCTTTGCCCTCCAGCTCCAAATGCCTTTTGGTTTAATTTATCTGCCTCTGCATTTAGGAAGAAGATGAGATTGGATGTTTCTCTTTTAAATTTGGGGAAGTGGAGTTTTCTCATTACCCAACCTTTATTTGCAGCCCTGGTCAGCAGAGCAGGCTGGCTGGGAAGGTCAGGGAGGTCTGAAGGGAGAGGTGCAGAGAATGAGGGACAATCCCTTGACTAAAGGGAAGGATCAGACATGGAATCCAAACAGAGGAGTAGAAAAGGGGTGTAAAAGTGATGGGTAGCTGGTGGAGATGGAGGGATAGGAGCTGCATAGGCAATAGGCGAAGATGAAGTCCTTCAAAAAGGCTCGCAAAGTCAAGCAATCTCAGACATGACTAATTCTGCATTCCACAAGAGTAAAACTATTCCCTCCTGTCATTTCCGTGGCAGGCACTCCCCAAAGCCCCCACTACTACTAGAGTGCGATTATCTGAGGCATTGTACCTCACGCTGGTGACGTGCTCTCTGCCACAAGGACCCTACGGTTTAGCATGACCCAAAATGCAACAAAGGAGTGTAACAAAATATTGTACGAGACCAGGAGAGGAAGGACAACTGGACCCTTGGAAGCCTACATTGCATTTTATGTTATGTAATGTCACGGTTATAACATACAAGTAATGTACATACATAGCAGCAACACACCCTCCATCTCAGGCATTTCCACTGGGTTGGTTTGTTTTTTTTTTTCCCATTCAAGAATGAGGAAATCCCACGCACCCAATTTAACCTCTTGTCCAAGAGCCTGTTGTTGGTGGTAGTTAGGGCAGAAGAATAACACAGGCACAGCTGAAGCACATACGTGCTGCTAGATGTCACAGCTTTTGACTTGGAACATTCTGTGAAAGCAGCAGCAAGGAGCAGCTGGACACGTTCAAGCTTTGCTCTGACTCAGCCTAGAATAGCCCATCTCTGTCCCTTGTTCTTCTTGCATCATACTGTCACAACTCTTTGCAAGTGAGCTGGGTACAGAAGTTACTTTTCAGCTGGGCCAGTTCCCAGCCTAGCTCCTAGGGAAGGCATACAAATATTCTGCCAGCCAGTGTGGGAAGAACGTCAGGGGCAGGCAGGGGGACAGCAGGGCTTGTAGAAGCTGCTGGAGACGTTCTGCTCCAGGGGCACAGCACTGGCCTCAGCTGCACTTGTGCAAAGCAGGTTGTTTTACTAAACTGCATCTTCAGACACCTAAAATGGATTTTGGTACTCAAGCTGGACACTTTAGGTTTCATTTTCCTAGGATGGCAATCACTAAGCCAGCAGTTCATGTCCACCAGAGTGAGGAGGCCCTGTTCCCAGACATGCAATTCCATCATTTCTCCTTTGTCAGCCCTGCTACCTGTGAATGAATGAAGCCCTTCAGTCACCAGTGTTGGTCACTAATCAAGCAGAAACGTGACCCTGAAAGAAACAGCTGCTTGGTTTTCTGCTGCATCATTGAGTTGTGTCAGCTCACAGGCAAGTCAGATAAGCTCCAGAGCCACCACAAATGAGGAGGTAGGCTCTGGCTGGGAAGAAGTTTGGGTTAGAGGAGAAGGAAGAGGAGAAGGAACAAGATTTCCCCCTTTTGGCAAGATGAAGCCACTGGATGTGCTTAGATGCTCACAGATGCAGCTTGAGAGGTCAATTTGCATGTGTTAAACCCGGAATACACAAACTCTGCAGGAGCCGGCAGCGCTGCAGTTTGCTGCAATCCCTAAATTCACTCCTATTTTATATGACACCTAGTTCCACATCTCTTATTCATGTAGGAACTCATCAAAGAAGTTTTAGTAAATAATTGTGAAAAAATCAGTTCTTAGCCTGCAGGCTTCTGTGCTTTGAGGAAACAAGTATCCTTTGAGGATGTGTTGAGGTACATCCCCTAATTATCATTTGTATATAGTATAAGCAAAACTCATTATAAAGAGAAAGCAACTTGAAACTACACAAGTGTAAATTTCCCGTGTAAATTTCCCATGTAAATTTCCTATTGCAGAGCAGTATCATGGGTTTAAATGAGCCTTTTCAGTGTCCCTCAGCCCTGCCAGCTCCTTGGATGAAGTGTGTCCTGCCTGCCTTAAGACAGGGAAAATGTTCATCCTTGCTAAGCTGCCTCTTACTGAACACTGGAAAAAAGTTTGAACAGACTGATGTGTTTCTTTCTTCATGCCAGGCCTTCATCACTCCTAACTGCTCATCCCTCTAGCATGGACTTTGTCCTCACTTAACAGAGACTATTATGGCATGGCCTGGAGCTACCCACAGAGATAGCAATTACTCCTCTATATATTGTTGGACTGGTTTTTAAGTGGGCCTGGGCAGTCTTGCCTCTTCAAAGAGCAAAAGGGCCTGAGGATACCATCACCTCTGGAAATCAAGGCATTAGAGACAGGAAGAGCACAGGGGTTTGTAGGAAAGCATTGCTTCCATTCAAGGAGCAAATCAGTAAGAAGCTACCACAGTCAAGGAGAGAGAATAAATAATCTAATAGAACTTTCTTACAGGCCAAAAAATACTGTGAAAGCCTGGATGGCTGCACACCACATATCTGAAAGCAATGACAAATCACATTATGGTTGAGGCATGTAAAACAGTTCTGTCAAAGCAATGGCTCCTGGCGTGGCCGATTTGACTGAGTGAGACATTAGTGCTGCTGCCTGGTTCATGCTGAGGCCTTGAGGGCAAGTAAACTATCTTCTGACTGAGGCTGAGGCTTCCTCCAGAGGAGAGAAATGTGTCAATTGGACAAAGTAATTCCTTGTGATTCCACCCATGGGAGTAGCTCACTTCCATACTTTCCACCAAGGAGGAAGGAGAGAAGACCAGAGTAGTTGCTGTGTGTGCTGAGCAGCACCTGGACCCATGGCCAGCCTTGGCAAATAACTGGTGTCCCCAGTGTGGGACCCAGCTGTGGCTTCCCACTCACCCTGCCAGCCTTGGAGTGCCTTGCCTTGGCTGTGATTCCTCAGCAGCACAGCTACAGGGCAGCAGAGCAAGGGCTGCACTACATCTGCCTGGCACTTGTCCACACACAGCTTTCCACCCAGGAATCCTATTGTCATGAGACCGTCGATGTTTTAGGCTCATTAATTCTGGTGACACAATCCAGAAGTGTATTTTTAGAGGGAGTGAGCAGGTGTCCATGGCAGCATTTTAGCTGACAGTGCTGCTGAATTGCTATTCAGGAGTACTTGGTTGTTCTTTGTATCTTGATTTGTTGCTGAAAAATATGGTTATTCTTAATATTTTACCTCTTCTTAGCTTCAGGAATGGCCTGGATGAGACAAAGGGAAACACCCTTGAATGGACTTTCATCTGTCAGGCTTTCACTAGGAAACTGGAGAAGTAGTGCTAATGATTCATCTGTAGTATTGATTATAATGATGGTTGGGAAAGAGAAGAAAAATAGGAAATTAAAACTAATGGCTGTACCAGACTGAGAAAATATTTTAGTTCAGAAAGTTCCATCAAAATTATGCTTTTTTTCCCACAAGTATTAGAAATCTGCATAAAAATTATTCAGTCAGAAAATTGTTGCTACTGTTAAAAACAATGACAATCTATATTCACAGTTACAAACTATTTTCATTAATGTTTTGGTGGAGTTTTTTTTATAATTACCTTAAATAAAATCTTTAAGGCTACTGTAATATAGTCCTCGAGCAACACTTTTAAACTACTAGACAAAAATATGTAGGATCATAGAGCTCATTTTCTAGGAGAAACAGTAAGTTTGACCCAAACCCATCTGAATGTAATTACTAGGATGACAAACTGGCTTCTAATGACAGTCACAAGCATCATGCTTGAATCGGCAAGTTATTCAGTTTGTCTGAGTTCCCACTCTTTGTATTTCCATATGTACCTATAATTTTTAGTTTGCAGCAGCAAAGTTCAGGATATTCTGCTGGCCTTTGGAAATTAAGGACTGATTTTCCATTGCTAAATATGAACAGAGATGCTGCTATATAGAGGCTGAAGTGACCTTTAAAAACACACCAAAAAACCTGCCAAGAAATTCATTACCACAAAGGAGCCTGTTACAAATATGTGGTCTGACCTCAGGGCTGACCACAGGGCAGGTATTTGGAAGCAAATCAAAACTGAGTAGAAAAAAAGATTTTTCAAATTCACTAATACTCATTTCACTTAATAGCCCACCTGCTAAGTGTAACAAACCTGAACATATTGTGATCGTTAATGCTCTAAAAATGCCCTTTGTCAGAAAAACCCCCAAACCGAACTTGAAACAATGCTAAAAGACAAATCAATGTCATTGCTACTCTCTCACATACTGAGGTAAAGGTTGGTTCTTGTAAAGACTAGAAAAAATTCCTTGTCTTTAGGCTATGAATGATTAATTATTACTCACAAAACACCAGAAAAATATGGAGAGCAGGAAGGATTGCTGAGGTCTTAGTCCAGAGCAAGAACTGTGTGATGCATGAAGGGATATACATCTCTTAAGGTGAATACTGTCTTGCTCTGAGACCAGAAATCAGTGGACAAGGTCCTGCAACCCATTCCCACCCCAAATAGCAAAGGGCAGGGTCTGTCCAAGTGGTTCAAGGTCTGGGCAAGTAAGGGCTCAGGTCCTGGAGGGGAAGAGGAGGTTAGTGAAAGGAGTCCAGGCAAATACTCCATTTGAATGACAAACGCTTCACCAGCGTGACTTCTTTTCACAGCTGACTGCATTTAGAAAGAGGTTTGAAGGATTACAGCCTGAAGCAGTTGACCTTTCCCACCTCCCTTTCCAGGAAGCTGGAGGTCAAACGAAAGGTTCTGAGTTCCAGGGCACTAAACACCCCGTGTGGGCTGGGTCTCATGGCTGTCTGCCTGGGAGGAAGCCCCTCCACAGGGGCTGCGGGTGGGGGAATGGCCACAGGGCCATCAGCTCCCCAAAAAGCTGCTGCAGCCCCAGGGCAGTGAGCTGAGCCAGTCGTGGTGCACAGCTACGATACTGCCCAGCTCCATACAGACTTTTTACCTTTGAATTCTGCAGTAGTTTTTTCTTTCGGATTTCTCAAATGGCTTTGAATTGTCAAGCAATCAGAAGTAATGCCTGGAAGACCTGGAAAAAAAATGTTTTTTGAACCTCAAGAGTGATTTTTATGGGTATCTATATCTCCTGTCTCTGCTGATGTTCTACAAATAAGAAAAAAGAATTTTAAAAAATAACCTTGACATTAATTTTAAATTCAGGAATTATAATTAATTTAAAACTGCAGAAATTAATTTTGAGCTAAATGCATAACTCAGGTGCCTCAAGACAGGGATGTATTTAACATGACAAGCAAACAAAATCCATTCCATAGACAGAAATTACAGACAGAATAAAATTTAAACAAGTCATTATTTGAAATACAAAAATGTAATATATATGTTATTTTGAAATAAGTTAGAGGAATTATTTTTCTACTTTCTTTTCCCACGTTTCTAAATCTCATGGAAGGACACATGCCTCAGGCAAAATCCAGAGCTATTTCCTTTTTGATAAAAGGGTCTTTCTGCTTCAAAGACTTATCTGGTCAGTAATATAGCTAAAGCTGTTTCACATTCAGGAGGAGTAAAGCTTTTTTTTTAATTTAGTACGGTGTTAATGTTAGGAAAAATGTTTAATTCTCAATTTTCTGAAGTGTCTTTACTGCCAGATATTACCCTATATCAGTATGCAACATTCACTCTCAAAAATGTCTGCTACCTTCTTTTTTTTTTTTTCTTTTCTTTTTGTAACAAGGTAAATATATTAAAAAAAAAAAAAAAAAAAAAAAAAAAGCCAAGTTATTTTCTTGGTTAATATCTTCCAAGGGACCTGTTAGAGGGGAATCAGTTGTCCTGTGTTGGCTGGAACGATCCTGGTGTGCAACCCCTTTTCTCTGACACCTTCAGACACTGTTTTCTTCCAGGGCTTACAGGCTGCATAGCCTGCTCCTGCCTTTGCCACCTTACGTGCTCCATGGGGCACCCTCTGGGATACTTTTTTGGGGGTGTTGTGTGGTTATTTCAACTACAACAAAATCTGATTTTCCCATCTCTAACTGCAAGATAGGGTAACAGAAGAAAAACATGGAGAAACTCCCATAACCCTGTAATCTAGTTGGCATGGACCGTGGTTGTTCCCTTCCATCTCATCCGCCTAACACCTCTTGTATGCCAGCAGATGAATTCCCATGCAGCAATAGTGTGGACAGAGCTGGAAACAATGGAAGAGGGGCAGAGGGAGAGAAAACCTCCCCTCTTCCACATGCTCCGTGGTCCTATCTATCCACAGCAACAGGGACACAGTGACAGAGGATTTCCTTTTTGTTGCAGCAAGCCACAGCACTGCTGAAACACTCTGGTCCCTTATTCAGTGCTGTGGTGGTGCCACCACTTTTTGACTTACCAGAGCATTTAGAGCAATGAGCCCAAATCGTAATTTTTTAAAATGGGATTATTTTACTCAATTCCTAGAAGCGGTGACCAGATTTTAGGAGCTGATGAAGAAACATGCATGAAGAAACAAATTTTTTATGTATCCATCAAACTACAGTGTAACACCTGAATTGCTGACTGTCTTTTCTTCTTCACTAGATCCTTTTCCTCCCCTTTCCCACTGGCTGCACTGTATAACCATAGCACAGAGATGTTAATGTAATTACAGGGCAAGACAAATCAATGCAGGCTTTGAACTGCCTGGGTGTTATGTTCATGCCCTCTTTTCTGGGGCAGCCCTTGTACAGCCAGTGCAAGGAAGCAGAAACGTGCTCTCTAATCACCAAGTCCTCAAAGGACTAAAGCAATGCAGGAGATCATTTTACCATCATAGTGGTAGTGTTACAGCAGTTACAATGCCTGCCCAAGATTCTGCTGGAAAATAACATACTTCAGGACTTTCCAATGCAGCTACAGAAAATGTTGTTCCACTTTTCACTTGAGGCCGATTTTATGAAATCAGAAGCAAATCCTTAAAGAGCTTAAGATGATAATCTGTTTGGGTTTAATTTATAAGGAATCTTTCTTGTGTTTAAGAGAGCGATTAAGGATTTGCTTTGTATAAGCTCACATGTCTCTGTCTGCTGGCATCAGAGTCAGGTATTGCTTTGTCTTCGTTTTAGTGAGAAGCCTGTGTGCCCTGCACCACCTCGTTTGACAGCATCCATGTACCATGGGCACAGCTGGAGGGGCAAACGGTGGTGGAAGGTGCCAAACATGTCTGTCCTGGGCTTTTACCACCTTCCTCTTGGGCTGGTAAATATTCCAAAACCGCCTTGCTGAGAAGCTGCCTTAGCAGGGAGCAAGGGCTATGGAGAAAGCTGGTGTTATTTTAACCTCCAGATTTAGTATATTCAACTGAGATAGACTGTGGTGTCCAGCATTTAGCTGGTGTAATTTCTTATACACATAAGCCTGGGTTTAGTAGAGTTGCTACTTTGTGTGAAGAAAGAAAAAAAAAAAAGGGAGGATCTTCCAGTAACTTTTTTTACAAAAAGAGGAAGAGCAGCAGAAGGTTATCAAAGATTATAACATATCTGGAGTTGCAGAGACTGCCCTTTGAGAGAAATTCCTGTAGGGCATTGCCATGTCAACTCATTCCTTGTGTGTACTTGTTATGAAAACTATCCTTGTTTTTCCCAGCATTGAAGATTCAAATTCTGTTTTGTGACTTAGTTTTGTATTTTTTGCCATTTCAAAAGATGCTCTATCCCTGTAAAACATTACACTCTTCTGGTGCAGAAATGCCAGAAGGATTTGTAGTGGCTTTCACCAAACCACCTGAAAAGTAGGTCAGTAGCTATACAATTTCAAGAGAACTGCAATGCTACAGCAGAAACTGAGTTAATCCTGATATATATGATGAATATATCTCCTAACCTCACTGCAGGGGACAGTGTGGACATAAATATATCTTCATTAATCTTTTCTCAACTGGTTATTTCCAAAGGGGAGGGCCTCATGACATTTTCTTTTTCATTAAATACCATGGGACCAAATCTGTTGAGCTTGTTTGATTTAGCCCATAATTTAGCCCATATTTAGCCCATATTTAGTCCATAAACTCTCATGAGGGGAAAATAAAATTTCATGATAAGAAGAAGAATATATAATAAAACATGCTTTAAATTAATTTATATTTGGAATTTCTCTTCCCAAAGTAAACCTGCAATTAGTTATATTTAGATAAAGGACAAACCTCTCCTGGTGATGGTTTAGCTAAATGTGTAGATTTAGGTCTAAGAAGCTACGCAAAGTCACCATTAAAACCCTGCAGGAAAGCCCTGGTGTGTTCTGACTTAGTGAGTTTCCCTAGAGCAGTTCTTCCCTGCTGTATTTCATTCCAGCCTTGGTTTGTTACTTTTAAATAGCTATTTTTAAAATTCTGAAATCTCTTTATAGCTGGCAGACAGAAAGCGTAGGCTGCAGGCAGAGAAATGGGTAGGGAAAAGGAGGGAAGGAGGGAGAGCAGATCTGAAGTACGTCAGAATGAATGCAAACATTGCATAATGTAACATGTAAACACTTTTAAAACAATGTTAAAGCCTTTTTAGACTGAAGTGACACCAGAGAACAGAGCACGGGTAAGGACACTAAAGTCACATACTGCATGGAAATCCCACCCAGAACAGTTCCCATTGAGCTATAAACCCTTGGACTAATGTCATGCAAAAAGGCAAATTATGTGTCAATAACTCAAAAATAAAAATATCCAAGTAACTCTAGGTTGCCTCAGATGGAGACTGATGGGGAGAAGAGGGATTCATAGAAAGGATTTCAGTGGCCTCTTAGGTGATGGATAAATATGAGCTCCTGGTGGGATGTGTGGCTTCAGAAGACTAACAGCAGGCTGCAAGAAGCAGGAGATGACAGGAAGAGACACAGCAGTAACCAACCCACTGCTCAAATAACACCCAGACTTCAAAGGCTGCATGTCAGGAGGGTGATGGGAAAATGGCAACGGAGGCTTTGCTGGTGCTGCTGGGATGATCAGCAGAGCAGGCTGTGACAGTCTGATGGCCCTGAAAGGTTCGGTCCCCATGAAGAGGGGACTGCACTGGTGACAAGCAGCTTCTGTGCAGAGCAGAAGACACCACTGAGAGGTAGAGACATGAGACAGAGGAACACAGCTGCCCTCCAGGGCTTTTCTTTGGGTGAGGGAGCTAGAAATATCTATAAAAAATCTAATTAGCTTGTAAATGAGGAGATAGCTGAAGTGATCTGTCACAGGCTATAAATAACACAGTTCAGAAAACAAAGTTCTAACAAAGCCTTTATGGGTGGAAGCTGAAGCTGGGTAAATTCGAGCTAAAAATAAAATGTGGATCTTGAGCAGTGAAACACCTTATGACAGGATGTGGCTAGCTTCTCTCTTGCATTAAATCTTTAAATCAGGATTAGATTTCCTTCCTTAAAAAAATTCTCACATTCAGTCAGCAGAGAGTTGTTCAGCACTGCGTACCCAGGGCAAAGAGCAAAATCCTAGAGAGTTGTGCTGCAGCCTCCAATGATGCACCCTGGACTTAAAATCTTTGACTTTAGAATAACCACCCTTGAGCAATATGTGATTAGAAGGGTTGAAAATGTGTATTAATTAACACTGAAAATCTAATCAAAGTGGGTTGGTAAATCAGGCAACCATAAAGGACAAACTATAAAAACAAGTTAAGTTTCAGCACTAGAAAATAGGTGGGAAAGTGTTTCCAGAGAGTAATATTTCTCCTTCAGAACAGCCTTAGGTAAGGTAATTAATTTACTGTAGGCTTTTTGTGGCTAATGCGTACTTAAAAGTTCCTTACTTGTGCATAGGTACATGAATTGCAAAAAGTCCATGGAGTGTAGTCCTATGTGGGGTTACAGAATTGCCAGTAGGCTGTATATTTCCAGCACAGTCACCCACTGAAAGCAGAGATGAGACTTGGGTCCTTCTCCTTCACAGCAAGACTTTTTCTTTGAGTGGAGGATATTGGTTTCTGTGAGACACAGCTGAATGGCTCCAGCTTTTCCCAACTGAGAAAGCCTGCAGATGAATTTGCTGTAGAAAAGTAAACCTTAGAAACATGTAGATGCTTGTGAAATCCTCTTGGGATTTCATCCCTAGTGTCTTAATATGTCTGGTTAATTGTCAAGTGCCAAGTTTACATTCATCAATTAAATAAGAATGATTGCAAACTGTCTCACCCATTGTCACAGAGGCAAAGGTTCCTTTCAACTCTAATAAATTAAATTAAATTGGCTCAAACCCTGCAACCCTAGACAGATTGGCTTTATGTTGAGAGGCATTAGTTTGATTGACACCTGTCTGGTTGACTGAGAATGGTTACCAGAATGAGTAGCATCAGACAATGAGGTTTTGTGTGTTATGGGACGGATTTTGCATGAATAGGCACAACATCAGCTGGTGGATGCAGCACCTGGGAGAAGCATCCAATCAGTTATGTAGCATCAGTGGCTTTAAGTTAGAATATAGGAGTCTTATGAAGCCCTGAACATGTGGATAAATGTGTATAAGTATTATCATTGTTGTTTTATTCGTCCATCTAATTCCAGTTCCCTGTGTGTTTGCAAAGATCAGCAATTCAGAGGCAAAACATATTTTACATATGCGGTTTCCTCCACAATTCTTCCCAATTAACAAACTCTGGGGTGACCATAAACACCTAGAGTTTAGCTTTGTTGCCAGGAAGGGGATCTAAGTGATCTTTGCCTTGTCTGCATGTTTTAAAAAGTCTTTTACACCATAACAGCTGCCTGCTCACCGGATCTTCCTGTTTTTAAATAGTTTCATCAGATCACTATCTGCAAGTGAAAGCCCCTACACAGCATCACTGGTAAATCATCTTTGCTAAACCTCATCTACCCTGCATTTACTCTCTGGAACTGCTGCAACCATGCATTCAGTATAGAGAAGCTGTACTGCCACACCAAACACCACATGGCAGCAGATGTGTTCTGGCAGCAGATGGCTACGTAGATTAATAAAATGGTTTGGGTTGGAAGGGATTTAAGATCATCTAGTTGCAACCCCCCTGACTTGGACAGGGACACCTTTCACTAGACCAGGTTGCTCAGAGATTCATCCAACCAGGTCTTGAACACTTCCAGGGATGGAACACCTGCAACACCTTTAGGAAACCTGTTCAGTAAGTAGTTGTCTGGGTGCAGTTGCCAGTCTGGCTACCCAGCTAGTACAAATCAAAATGGTTCTATTTAATCCATTAAGCATTCTTTCTCCTGAGGCTCTGGCGTGTTGGACTTTTGAGAGGAATAGGAAAAGCTTGAAGATGCACACACTTTTAAAATTTACTCAACTATTTTAAAGGTGCTTTTTGCTAACATGTTGTATAGTTGAATTACACTGCTGTGTAATTCAAAATGCAGTTAAGTTGGCTGCAATTTTGCAAAGATTTAAAATTGAGGCAGATCATATCTTAACTGTAAAAGAAAGGCCTAATATTCTGACTTGCTCTTATAAATTTAGGTACAAAAGAATTCAAAGTGATAATAATAAAAAAACAGGTCAATTAGAAAGACTATACCAATAATTTCATCATGTAAATGTAAGTGATTGACAGCTAAATGCATTTAGCATTGTGTTTTCTGGGCTAGTCACCTCATCCTGAGAAACATTCAGTCAAATTTTATTGTAGCACCGTTTTCTGGCCTCTGTTTCTAGAATCCCTACTCGAGCAGTGTCACTTCTGTCTTCCTTCTTTTTGATGTTTTTGGTGTGGTTCTCACAGCAGACACAGGTGGGTATAACCGTCAGCAAACCCCTCCAGTGAGGGAGCAGAAGCAGCCTGTGCTGGCAGTTTCAGCAGGCTTGGTAGCAGATGGGGTGAGGGTGGATAATGGTTTTTCTCACTCTGAAGATAAGAGCTCTTTCTTATAAATACCTGTTTCTCTTGTCAGTCATGCAAGCACAGCAGATTTCAGTGTTTTGCTGCTGACTTGTTCATGTGCTACAGACTGTCATATCAACCAGTAAGAATGGTTTGCACAGCAAAGCAGCTGGCACTGGAGATGCTGTGTCCGTAACATGTGAAGAAGCTGTATTTTTACACAGTTTATGATATGATTATGTAATGACACCAGAAGTTTATGTCTTGAGTCTAGAGAGACGTTCAGATTTTCTTTTTGAGGCTGAAAGATGAAAAACCCAACAAAGACAGAAGTGGCTTGGGTCCAGCCTACATCTCACTGAGGAGAAACTGTGCTGTAGTGGCTGGTAAGATGATATGTCTATTCTGACAAGGGTAGGGGTTTTTTTGGCGTCTCTGTGCTAGGAATTCCTTTTTGTGGGTAGCATAGTACACAGAGAACTAGTGCCATTTTTACCTTCCCAGACTAAGTCATAGATAGAAATGATGAAGTATATACTTTTCTTGTTATATTAGCATAGGCATGGCTCTCCCACAGATGAAATTGTATAACAAGACATTAATTCAGTTTTTGCATATTGAGTTTGTGGATGCAAGGATGGAAGAATATCTCCTGACAGTGCCACCACCTAGATGCAAAGAGATGATCAAAATGTTTTTCCAGTCTAGCATGCTCCACACATTGCTATTCACTACTGTATTCCAGCTGTCAATCATAAATGACCTCAGCTCTATTCCCTCCTTTAATGGTAAAAGCACTATCCCTAACAAAAGCAGTGTATTCCATTTTGAATCAATTAATTTTATGTGTACGTCTTGACTCACAGTAAAATATATGTGGAATAATTGTCTGCTGTAACACCCAAAGTAATTAAAACCACATGAGGACAGTTTTGACAACCTACTTTATCATCAGGACTTATTTTCCTGTTAAACACACAGAGGGCGATTTGATGACCATGTAAACAATTAATCACCTGGGAATGAATGAGGAAGACTTTCTCAACAGTCCAGAGATTTCATTTCCTTAACAAGCCCATCAGTACATAACAACAGTAGGTAAGTGCCAGTGCCACAGATATCACACGGGAGATGTTGGTTGGGAGAGGATCAGAAGAATATGGCTCCCCTTTTTCTCAAAACAACTATAGGTTCCTCTGCTCAGCCATCTGAACCAAGGAGCAAAAGTGGTGAGTTACATCATGCAGCACAAGTTGCTACCAGACAGCCATACAGACAAGTTTTTAATCCATCAGGCCGTTGTTCTTTGATGACATGAATGTCAGAAGTAGCTGATGTGTCAAGGCAGATGTACCAAGCATCCGCCTTGGTCTGAAGATGCACGTGCCCTTGACTTGGCTTCACTTGCCCCCTGTCAGCCCCTGCCTCATGCAGTGTAGTAGCAATCTCCTCCTCTGTGTCCTTACCTGGCCCTGAAGGCTGCACATGTTCACAAAAGGATGAAGAAAGCAGTGGTTCTTTTTTGACTGTTAAGTGCAGTGGCTGCTCCATAAAAAGACTTCTCTCAAGACTATGCAGAGTGAGAAAGACAGGGTGAACTATTCTAACTGAAATCTAAATGCAGAGCAGGTCTCTGCTTCTAGAATGTTGAAGGTTCATACTTGCAGGATCAACACATTTGTGCCTTGTATCTGGACTGATGTCAGGAAGACAGCAAATGCATTAAAGTTTAATGCAGACAAGTCAGGACACCGGTGCACTGTGGATGGAGGTTGTTCTGCCTGTCCTGTGGCACACCTGCAGCATAGTGTTGTGGTGGGGCAGGAATTTCAGCCTGCAGTAAATCTGCTACAGATGTAAAGCAGTATGTAGAAACCTGATCCTCTCCAGAATTTTGGCAAATGTGTAGGGGTCCTCCCTCTGCAGTAAGGGAGGTCTCCAGTGTTGCAGCTTGAGGACAGAAACTTCGGTCCTGGATTGTCTAAACTTAATCACGCCTTGTCCTAGACTTGGGGTAGAAAATCCCGATTCTTTCTCTTGAGTTTCTCCCATTCCTGCCACTGTCAGAAAAGCACTACAGGGAGTAAAATAGGAAACAGGTTCCTGAAGAGCCTGGGATAAACAGAGTTGTAATGACAGAGATAGAGACTTGGAGAGCACTGTGTACAAATTTACCTTTGGCCTTGAAGATCAAGACTGGAAACTACTGAGTATGAGATGTAAAAGAGCTTTGTTTTGTTTAGAAAAATTCATTTCAGCAGAGATGAGCAGAACTGTGGGAATGAAATTAGCAAAGGTAATTGCTTCTTTTCAGAGACAGAAATTCACAAAATTGTACTGGTGCCGTTTTAGTTTTTGTGGTTGTTTTGGTTGGGTTTTTTTAATTAGATGCCCAAATAAAATACCTGCATCTAAGGACTGATCCTCTGAATTCCTGAGTTCTCAGCTCAGCTGGTGGATTATAGACCTCCACTTTTAGAAGTTCTGACTAATTGCACCGTGGATAGTTTAACACACAAAGCCAAGCAGAAATCTGCTGAAGCAGAATTTGTAACAGAGGTTTTTGCTACTGCAGCAGCAGTTAGCAGGGGTTGAGTGAGCTTAACCCAGTCTGGCAGTGTTTCTGTGAACAGTGACTGCAATGCAGACAGAACAGCAAAAGAGGAGTGGCTGCAAACAGTGAAGGAGTTAGTCTGTCTCACATACCAGAGATTTACTATGAGGCTAGGCAATTTATTGCTTAAAACCCAGTATCTTCTGAGGTGTTTCCCCAACATGTTCCTCATTTTTACACACTGAAGACAGCTGGTTTTTTGTCCCTGTCTGAGCCACACAGCAGTAGACGGGCTCTGGCAGGGTGCAGTGTGTCCCTGCTGGGTGCATCTAATCTGGCCTGGAGAGGGGCCAAGCAGAAGTGATAGCTGAGGACTCAGGGAGCTGGAGTGGAAGGCAGGTTTCTGTGTCTGGCTGAGTCTCTGCAGGCTCCACTGCTGTTTCATTAATTAGCTGTGTAAAGGAGTGTCCTATTTGGAAGGGATTGAAGGAGATGTTGAGTAATCTTGCTCTGCCTTGAGAAGAAGCTCAACTACTTTAAAGTGCTGGTTATCCTGGTTTAGGCTGGGATAGAGTTAATTTTCTTCTTAGTAGCTGATAGAAGGCTGTGGTTTTGATTTTGGATGAGAATAAAATTGATAGGACACTGATGTTTTGGTTGTTGCTGAGCAGTGCTTACCCAAAGCCAAGGACTTTTCAGCTTCTCATTCTGCCCTACCAGCAAGGAGACTGGGGGCACAAGAAGCTGGGAAACGTGACCCCAACTGGCCAGAAGGACATTCCATAGCATATTGCTGAGTGATAAAACTGGAGGGATTTGGCTGGAGTCCCCCCCGCTTGGGGACTCACTGGGCATTGTTTCAGTGAGTGGTGAGCAATTGCATTATGCATAATTTCTTTTCTATATTCTTTTATCATTATTACTATTTTTCCTCCCTTTTCTGTTCTATTAAACTGTTTATCTCAACTCACAACTTTTACCTTTATTTCCTTTTCTCTCCCTCATCCCACTGGTGGGGAGTGAGGGAGCAGCTGGGAGGTATTTGGCTGCCTGCCGGGTTAAACCAATAAACCACTATAAACAAGCAAAACAGAATAGGGAAACAAAGCCCTTCCCCCCCATCCCTGCTGATGAGGCCACTGAAGTCAGAAACTAACTGCCTGAAAGAGAATTACCAGACAGAGAAGTCTGAGGGGTTTTATATCTATGGAAAAAACCCTCCAAGCACTGATTTATATTGTTAAAATTCTAATAAGCACCAATAAGAGATCAGGATGCTCTCTGGTTGTAAAGGCTTTTTGTGTTTTTCAGGGCTGAAACTCCAGACATTTGTTTAGAATAACACAACAGAAAAGCAAATAAGATCCAGAAATTAATAATTTCTTTATGAGAACTTGTTAATTAATTCTTAATTAAGATGCGGTGTAAAAAGAGTTTGCTTTGTACCCACATCATTTATTTTCTGGAAGCTGCTTCCCTAGCTGAAGATGGCAGGGCAAAGCCGTTTATATAGTCACAGTCTTACAACTCCTTATGTGTAACTTCTCTTGACTGACAGGATCGCTGTACCTTATCCAAACAATACCAAATCTGTTGTTCATCATCTCTTGGAAGATGGAGCTTCTTTTTCTTTAAAGAGAGCCATTCTGTGTAAAAAAAGAAATGTTCATTGCAATTTATAAATAAAAGCCTGATATTTTCTGCATGGATCATTGTGTTTAGATGCAAATGTAGCCATTGGATCAAGCTCCATTAGATGCACAGGGTACTGCTTCCAAAAGGATATTGCTGATTTCTGCAATATTTGATTTATATATTATGAATTAAAAAGACAGCTCTACAACACAGCCAATATTTTGGTGTTTTAGGCATTTAAACTTGCTGCTAGATGTCTTCCTTTGAATTCAGTTTGTGTACTCCACTGGCCCCATAGAAGGAAGAGATCTAAAGTGTATGTGTACAGTAGAGGCGTATACTGTTCACTTTGTGTAGATGTCTTTGATTCACAGCAAAAATTATTTTCTGACTTACTTGCAATTGTAAAGCTCAGTCTCTTTGCCAGCTAATTGCTACACTAGCTTATGCTGCACACCATACGGAAACACCCTTTTAAATATGCAAAAAAAGAAGCTAAAAATAAATCACAGCTGCTGTTAGATGGGGGTTGAAAGATACAGCCAAGGCAGGGAAAAAAAAAGAAAGAAACTGTCTCAGTTTAAATACAGCTAAACCTTTTTTTAATATTGAGAAGTTCTTTTTCTGTTCTCCAAATCAATATTCATTAATAGTATTCAGAGCAGAGAACTTTGAATATAAAACACTGAGGTAACACCAGTAATTTCAACATGCAGTTTCATAGCTATAATATTTTTGTACTCTGTGTTGCTTTTATAATTTGTATTTGGCTTATGAGGGCTGATTTATATTAACACATTTCTTACTGGTACGTTCAATTTAAGTTCAAACCTTGATCTTAACTTTCAGCAACACGCAGCTCTGTAGGTGGAAAAGAGTTTTCCCTTTGCAGCAGTAATTGCTCCTGACCAGCAATGGTAGCTTGACCTCACCCACACAAGATCAAGTGAATATATTGAGCCCTGATATGTTTTCTCTGATTTCCTACAATCAGCAAAGTAGAAATCTGAGAAACATTTCACTGTGCTGTGCATGTTATCCAGAACTGATCTGTGATAGAAATCTGTGATTTATTGCACAGTCACACATATTCTGCATAATTCCTGTCTCATCCAAACAGCCATTTTTTTCCTATGTCAGATGTGTGGGTATCCACAGCACAGGAGTGGCAGTGAGCAAGGGGAAAATAAAATCTTTTCCCTTCCATCTTTCACCTTAAATTGCCATAAAACTGCAATATTTGTCTGATTTGAGGGGTCTAAACCAAACATCAGCATAACCTTCATTCAACTCATGACCTTTGCAGGACTTCCCATCCTTCTTTGTAAGAATGGGAAGTAGGGGATGGGCCTTGCCTGCTCCTTTCCATTGCTGGCAGCAGGGCTCAGAGAAGGGAGAGAAGGGGTGAGGGTGCAGGGCTGGGCCAGGAAGAGGATGGCACAGCTGGGGGGGACAGCAGGGCAGCCTTGGTCGTGCTATCTGGCAGGACACTGTGGGCTGATGTGGCAGAAATAGTCTCACTAGGAAAAGGTTATATTTTAATGCTGACCATTTCCCTGGCCCATCTGTCCATCTGGTCCACTGGGACCTGTGGTGACACTGCTGAGGGAATGGTGGGGCTGAGATTGAGAGGGAGAACAGGGAACTACTTACCCCAACCTTGCCACAGAGAAATTAGTCTGAGAGCCCAAATCCTCAGTTATTCTGCTCTTCCCCATCCTCTTTCTTCAGGCCCAGCTGACACTACTGGGAAACAGAAAGCAATCCCTCACAGGCAGCAAGAGAGCTGTTCTGGAAACTATCTTTGCAGTTATAGAGGGACAGCAGCATGTTCCAGATTAATGACAAATGTGTACAAGCTCATCACGGTTATAACAGATCAGACTCTCATGCAAATACCTGCCTTAATCAGTAACAAAACTTACATTACTACTTGCTTCCATCCAGTGTACCACCAACAGAAATTTTAAAACTTCCAGTTTTACAATAGTTCAACATTTTTTGTGTGTTTGGAGCAGTCTTCAAAGTCAAATTGCCTGCTTTCTGCAGAAAGCAGTGACTGACTAGAGCCACCATCTGAGACAGGCATCACCTCTCAGAGAAAAACTTGTGAAGCAGCAGGGTTACAGATCTGAAAGAGTCACCTGCGAAAAATGTCAGGTGTATTACTGCAATGATGAAAGATTGCTGGTTAGTAGAGTCCTCCAAGATGCATATCTGATTGTCAGTCCTGGAAGTTGAAGCAGGAGTGCATGAAAAAAATTTTCTGTCCTCAGTACCACACTTTCCTCTCAGAGTGAAGCTCAGGATTAATTAGGTGCTTCGGCAGTATTTTGTCCCTTGTGAAACAGATACCCATGACTAAGGCTGGCTGCCTGCTCAATTCACAGGTTAAAAACCTTCGTGTTTTCAGGTGGATTGCAATGAATGATTTTCTGAAGTTTCTCTCTGTTACTTTTCCTTACCTAGTATGTACTTGCAAGTCTCACTCCTGAGCTGAGGTGAGCCTGTGCTCAGCCCCCTGCCTGGTGTCACTTCCTTCCTTGCCCCAGCCATCTCAGTACAGACATACCTGGTGGCCCATGGGCTGCACCTGAGCCTGTCACCATTACTGGCCTTGGCCACTGTCCTTGCTGGGCATAGGGGAACAGAGTCCCAACAGTGCAACACTGCCTGGCCAGCTGGGGTATCTCTGCTCCAGGCGGTGCCATTCCCTCTCCTTCCTTGCAGAACCACTATGGATGCTACCTTCTTGCTATCAGGGTCAGTAAAGAGGGTTTCAGTCAATGCTCCCCTGATTCTGCAGTTAGGACTCTGTTCATCCCTCCCTGCCAGAACTGGCACCAGTTACAAACTGTGGTGGTTACTCACTTCAGATTCATTCTAGTATCAGAAAAGAAATAATAAAAGCCTTACTCTGGCAGGCATCAACCAGAGCTAGAAAGCATATGTGCAGCTTGTTCCAGAGACTCCTCCACAACTACAGCAAATGGTTTTATTCTGTCTTTAAGGATTTTCTTCATCCAAGACATTGTGAAAGCCATGACAAATGAGTCACTCCTTAACAAACAATTTGTATCAATTAATGATACTTCATACTGACAAGCCTCAGGGCTTTGCTGGTTACTTGATGGTTTTTAATTATGCCTTCAGACACACTTGGTCTTTTCTGATGGGGAGATATGACCACTGGGTCAGGCGATTTTCCCACTTGCTTTTCTTGTAGTGATTCCATATGATGCTGGTATGAGCCTGACTGCCAGCAGAGTCTCCTTTCAGCTATCATGTAGGATCTTCCCTGGCCCCTGCAACCAAATTAGCCAAACAGCCTACAGGAGTCCCTATTCCTGACCATAACCAGCCCTCAGGTCCAAACTGCTGCTACTGTAATGCAGGGCAGGCATGTCAGATTTTGGGGATCATATTCTGATGTCCCTACTCCCACGGTGCAGTTTGACTGTTACTTCTCAGCCTTCTGACATAGCAAACTATTGCACTCCAGCTGTGAGCTCTCCTCATTTTCCACCAATGAATTTAATCATATACGGCAGTAAACTGAAAAACTTCTCAATTATGCAAACATGGATGCAAATGAAGGATATGAAACTTGGCAAAGACTCTTAGAGGACAGCAGAAGGTGGGGTATGCCATGACACAGAGGCCATTCAGGAGAATGCATGGAGACTGCTGATGCCATCTGCAGCCTCTCCAGCACCCTCTGCATTCCCCAGGTCACAGGAACAAGGACACACTTAAGCACAGACTGCTGCTGCTTTGTTGTAGGACAACAGGATTGCAGTGGGAATGTGGATTGCCAGGCCCTGTTCTCTGCCCTCACAGGTATGTTGTGCTGCTCTTTTGAATTCAAGAAGCACTGTGTAAAAATCTCATCCTTTATGCCATCCTTGCTTTACTTGAACAGCTACTCCAGAGCAGACTGGTTTGGAGAAAAAGAACATCTTTTAATTCCCAGGCTATCTGTATTTGTGTCTAGCACACAAACGTTGGCTTGTACTGATTGTCCCTTTTCCAAAGTGGTTCCTGCTTCACCTCCATTGTACAATTATGGACAACAAGTGTGCAACACTTCTACTCTCTCTGATTATTAGGATGGCCAAGTTAAGAGTCAGCAACCAGCCTTCTCTCACAGGAGAGGCTGCCCCTTCCCCTGCCCCTCCTGCTACTACAACATGCTTTCCCAACCAGGGACCAGCCAGTAGGCAGGACTGTTTGGAACACCCCGTTGCTGCAGACATGTCCTGCAACCACATTTGCTTTTCACGTGATTGTGTCTCATGGTGGTTCATGCTTCAATCTGTGATCACATGCCTTCCTCTCTGGATAGCAACAGTAAGGGCCTTGCTGTCACATGGGTTATGTTATTCTCAAATATATAATCCTTCATTTTGTTGACATTCATCCTGTCTCTACTACTGTAGTACTGAAGTTATCTCTCCAATAGGATATCCAAGCCTCCTCTCTTTTCATGTTATCACACACGTTCAGGACTTTAACAATTGTCACCTACACTGCTCGTATTTATTGTGCTGAAATCACTAATGGAAATATTAAAGAAGTTAAAGTTTCCTCTTAAGACTGAGGAATTTCTCATTGCTAACCTTTCCTTGATATAATGTTTTGCAGTGCCTCCATTTACTCCACAGACCTTAGATGGCAAGAGCTGACAGAAGAGCTGGTGCACAGAGAGCACTGTCTCATGGAACCATGCAAGAAGGCAGCTCCAGCCCAGGCAGATTGCAGTTGGGATCTGCAGGCAATGACTTTATTACAAGCCAGCATCTTACAAGTTGCTCTGATGGCATCCAGTGAACTGTGAGCTTGTAAGGTGATTACTAAAGTGTTGTGGCTGCAGAATGTTTGGTTTTCCTATCACCCCTGCAGTGAGACCCAGCTTGAGGAGAGGACAGTCCCAAGGTGGTGGTGATGGCATTTACAAATATTCCCTTCCTATATGGACAATGGCTGTGCTACACAGACTCTGGACAAAGCAGTGTGAAAGAGTAACACCCCTGAGAATGGTTTATTTGACCAGGTGGGCAAGATGAGCTGCTCCTGTGTGAGCAGTTTCAACCGTGCACACAGCTCCCAGTATCTTTCCTAGCAAACCCTTAGACCCATCCCTGGCCAGTGCTGGGCCCATGGCAGTGAGCAACTTCTGAGTAATGCCTGAGCATGGTCAGAGCTGTGTGGGTGGTTTGCTTGTAGCAACCCTGCTTGGGAGGATGAGGCAATTTATTAGTAAGCCACTCAATGCCAGTTGGCCCCAGCACTGGGAGCATTCCTAGGCACATCTAATTTATTATTACAGGCACAGACTTTGTGAATACCACTGTGAGATACCTTGGCAGTGTGCAGGGTACTATGTGGCCCAGATCTATTTAAACATGAAAGCATCTTTTTGCCTTTAAAAATATGAGTACCTGCTGTTACACCAGGGAGGTGTCAGTGTACCCTCTACTAGTCTGGCTGATGAGGCCATTCCCTGCTATGAGAGCACCTGGCAGGAGATGGCTCAGCTGTGCACTGATCTGCTGCTTAATTGATGCACAACCAGTTTCAGGCAAACTGAAAGCAAAATGGACACTACCTATAACCCAGCTGGGGTGCCAGGAAGCCTGGTGCTCTTCAAAGTAGTGGAGTGGGAGGTAAATGGCACAATATTTACAAGGATAATGCAAAGAGCTTTCATTGGCATGGGCTTAGAGCACCATGAGTTTGCAGGCCTGGCACAGGCAACTAAACAGCTCATCTGTCATCACTGGGAGCAGTCCAGAAGAGGTAGGCATTGCAAGGGCTTTGTGTGTCTGGAGCTTTGTGTGGCAAGCAGAAGTGCACAGTGAAATAGGGTAAGGAAATGGGATGCTGCATTACTTTGTCAATCCATGCCAATTGGCAACTGCTTTATGCAGTTTTGAAATCTATTAAAAGTTAGGGTGAGCCTGCCTGTTTCTTGTGTTTCCTTATCTGCCAGCAGAGTGTGGAACTATGGTCCTCATTAAAACAAGTAAAGGATGTTTAAAAAGAATGAAACAACTTTGTTAAGAACTGAGTAGACAGCAAGCAAAGTTTGGAAATGTCAGCAAAGTGCCTGTGATGCTGTCTGTGGAGAGAATCCCAGCTCCTGCATCAGTCTCCAGTGACGGGGTTACATGTTACCAGTATTTCTGCTCTTTCCCTCACTGTTGCACTGGGTAGAATAGGAAGAGGCTCCTGCCAGTGCCAGTGTCCTGATGGACCCCTGCCCACCACAGCATTTTCCAGGGGGTTTCTCAGGTTGGAGTGCAATAGTAAAGAAATGGTGGTAGAGCTGGAGAGATCTGCTGCTCGTGCTTCCTCTCCTTTCAGTTCCACATGTGGTGCTCTGATACCCTTACCCTCTCTGGCCTTCAGCAACCTGGCCCTGTCTCCTCTAGCTCCATGTTCATGGAGGTAGTTGAGCTCAGATTCAGCCTCTACATTCCTGTAGTTTCTTTGCTTTCCTCCTCTTCCCTGGTTGAGGTCCTCTTCCCCAAAGCCCTCAGTGGCTGTTGTAGTCTAGGAAAAGTGCAAGTCCTGTTTTACAGCAAAGGAATCACAGTATTTTCTTTGTCCTGAAAAAGTAATAAAAGAATATACCTTTTCATAATCTTTCCTACAGCAAGATCACAGCTAGATACCTGTGACAGTTCACTAAGCCTTTATTTCTTCTTTCAATGTGTGTCTATCAGAAGTGTCTGTCATCTAATTTATTTGATAGGAAAAACAATAGCAATAGTTTAAGATTACAGTTATAGAAATCAAGAAAACAGTTTTTAGGTTGGCTGAAGGCCTGGGCAAATTCAATTATGACCTCTTCTAGCAGTTATGATCTTCATATCATAGTGCATCCAGGTTTTATTTTATTAGCAGGTGCTAGTGTGAAAAGGCACTATTTTTCCAGCTCTCACATAAAAGTGTTTCTGTGCTAAAAAGCCTTTTGTCATTTGGTGGTGGAGTAGCAAATCACTGGATGAAGAAAGACTGCAAGTTACTGCAAGAGGGAGTAAAAATTGCAGTGACATTGGGCTTCATCAGCCAAGAACCAAAAAAAAAAGCAAATATAAACAGGATACTGAACAGTGGGACAGAAACCTGTTCACAAAAGTTCTGTCTTCTGTTTTAACCCCCATGCTCAGGGTACAAAAGGAGGGACCAGGTAACCCTCCAGTGACTTTTCCAGTCAGCACAGTCAACAGAGTTTTTAACAGAGACCACTCGGGACCCCATATTGGTGCTGGTAATAGTGTCCTAAACTCAGTGAATGCTATGTATAGACAGAATACAGATATAGTCATTTCTGCTGTGTGCCATTTTAAATACTGAAAAGGCAGTATTTCATTAAAGACCGGTAGAAAAAATCCCTAGCTTCAGGCTTGGATAATAGCTCTCCATCTGGGGTTGCTCTTGCTAGTGATGGCAGAGGAAGACATTACTTCTTCCCCTGACTGAGACAAAAGCCATCCCATAGCAAACAGAAGCTACCAAAATAATTTCCATCACTGGTCATGGGATTACATGGAGTATTTCTCCGGGGAACATCAACTTGGAATCAGCTGCAACTCCAGTGCTGATAATGTTCCTGCCTTCTCTGCTTTTTTCTTAAATTTTACCCAAATGGCCCAGAAGACTGGGATCCAATCCTTCTCCTTCTGCTGTCTGAGCTTTAAGACTTCTGCAAGTGTCATCCTCAGTTAAAAGTGCAGGTAGGCTACAACAGCCATCAAATATGGCTGTGGGGCCCATGCCTTTGGCAACCTTGTGTTAGGGAAATTATCCCTGACATCTTAGCTTGCAGGCAGTCTGAAATAGAAACCTGGAACAAAGTCTCTGTTTATAGACAGGTGGTATAGTGCAGTGTGGGTAAAAGCCAAACAAAAGCCTGTACTAACACTACAAATAACCCAATGTGGACAGGGAAGCTTGAGTCATAATGCTTTCACAAGATTTTAGGTTTATTTTCCCACACATCATCTCTTTGCTTTGCCACGTTTCTAGGCCTACCACACCTGTGTATTCAGGTGCAAGAGCTCTGAGGAAAGCTTTTTTTTGTGGAGAGTGAAAGACACTTTCAGAATTCCTTGCATCATGTATGTGCACAAATGCTTCCTGTCCAACAGGTTGTTTCTATGACTGGGAGGGGGGAACAAGATGTTGACTTAGTCACATGCAAATATAATTAAATCACTGACCACAGGAAAAAAGACCTCTTTCTCAATGGGACATGGGGAGCAGTGACAATTTTAAGGAACTTGAACTGATAGGAACTTGTTGTAGGATACATAAGAATCCATCTGATCATAGCCCATGTGGCATACTTTGTCCCTAGGACAAGGGCAGCCTTGGAATGCCACAGTAACACCACTTGGGTTTATGAGTCTTCATTAAAGCAGAGGGGGAACATGACTGCTCATATGGATGAGATGAGTCTGATTCTCTGCTTCCTACCTAAACCTAGGGAAGAAGCTGTTCTTTGGGAGAAAAACCAGAATTGCATTAGTACGTGTGAGAACTTAAGATTCAGACTTGTCAATCAGGGCTTTCACTGCATGGGCAGTACAGTGGCACAGTCAGTAATGGATATAAACTGGCATATGACCAGGATTTCTCAGTTTGTCTAGGAGAACTTCTTCATTGCCATTTGACTGGAATGTATCACTGCAATGCTGTTAAGTGTGCCAGCATCGCTCTGTGCATGGCTCAGCATTCCTCAGTAAAACTGGCTCTGCTTCTGTGCAATGAGTCTATTACCCTGATCAATTTACACTTCAGCATTGAAAATCAAGAAAAGTGGTAATAGTAGTATTTTTCTGGCTGGTTATAGCTAATGCCTTCTCTGCTTTTCACTTATGGCCTGGAAAGAATGGTTTTGCTACCATTGAACCAGGAGGGGAAGAGAGTAAAGGTACAGAACAGCTGGGTTTAATGGGCTGGAACAGATATAATTATTAAAGCAGTGTGTACACTTGTCATGCAAAGAGGGGGTACATATATATAAATGACAAGCAATTTAAATCAAGACTTCAGTTACAGAGTTTACAACTGACATTATACCTTGACATTATACCTGACATATACCTTAAATTCTGTAATTTAAAACAAACAAATCAAAAGCAATTTTAGTTATGGGGGCATAAACTATCTATATTTTAATATGCGGTGAACTTTTCACTTTGGACTATGTCATGTTTTACTTTTACAGCTATTTGTTCTTCTTACCTTGAATTTTACTTTAGGTTATCTGGGTGTTTCCAAGACAAATTCCTGGAGTGCCAGTTGAGCAATCATTTATTCTTTCAAAGAATACTCCAGGTGTGATGCATTAAAATTTTTGAGTCTTTGTGTAGCATTTATGTGCAGCTGGAAAAAAAATCTTAAATCCATTGAAGAGAAATGTGATAGTTTTATAATTTCAGTGAAAGCATTAAAAATAAATCATATGTTAAGAGGATCTCCATACTTCAACACTAATGCAATCTTAAATGACAGGATCTGGTATTGGGAATAGAGATTTTTCTCTATGGGATTAAGGGTGTCGATTTATATTTATGCAAATAAATTAAACTGCTTAATTTTAGACTGAGATTAACTATTTTTCATGCTGGTAGCTTGACAGTTTCCAGTATTTAAATGAGACTGGGACGAAGTTATGATGGAAAAAGTTTCAATCTGTAATTTATTCTTTAAATCAATGCAAACAATTAGCACTAGGGTTAGAAATTTAATAAACCATAATGATTATTAAAGTGGCTTAGAGGAAATTAAGTGTCCCAAAAAGGTGTTGCTTTTGCAATGATGACAGTATCCGTGTTTAAAATCTGAGAAAGCTGTTCCTAATTATCCATGGCTTTTCCTAATTACTATTTCACTTTTATGTATTCAGACCATAAAAGTCTCCCCCTACCATCAGACAGGCACCTGGAGACAGGTGAGCAGCAAGCAGCACTAGCAGCTGTCCCCAGGCCAGTGAAATCACACATCTCCAGAGGGGATTCAGCCCCAGGGAACAAGGCTGCTCCGTTTTGTCAGTGGCTGGGGCTTGACTGGTGTTTGTAAGGTGTCTCCTGCCAAAAACTCCTCCCAGCAGATGGTAACAGCAGGGTTATGCCTGACTTTGGAAAACTACAGAAGGAGTCCTTGTGAAGGGCCTATTTGTGATCCCAATGGCTTTTCCTTGTGAGAGGGCTTTTGTTGTACAAGGCATAATTTACTCAGGGTGTTTGGGAGGACACGGGTTGAGTGACTTGCCTTGGTACAGCAGAATATTGGTCTGGATCCCGTGATACAGGATACATCCCAGAGATTCAAATGGAATCTGACCTTTGTGAATGTGAAATATATTCCTTCAAATAAATGAAGTCTCTTTTTACTGCTGATGTAAAAAATGTTTGTGACACTGGATATTTTTAATTGCTGTTAAGAGAGGCTATTCAGACCCTGTAAGGATATATAAGGAAAAGTAGAGGAGCTCCTGGGCTCTCTGTGGTAGTCTTTTTATTAATGTGTGGACCTATGCCACACAGTGCTCCATACAACAGATGACTATGCAAATTACTTATCTCACTCCATATGTAGATTGCAAATGATCAGTTTAAGCTCAAATCGTACAAAATATGTTTTGATTACGTGTATAAATAAATCACATTTCCTTTTTTTTTTCTTTCCTAGCAATAGTCTTATTTTACTCCTATTATGCTGTCAATTAGTTTTTTAGGGTTCTCTGGGGTAACCAGAGCCTAATTAGCAGGTCTGTAATGGCTCATCGAGCTGTATTTTCAAGTCCTGGTTGACATCCAGTACTTAAGAATCCAAATTTCATTCAAAGAATATTTCCCCGATTGCAACTCAAGTACCAATTAGAGATGTAGAATGTGCTAGTTCCTGCACACTTTAAAAATTTCTAGTTAAAAGGAGTTGACTTCAACTTTTCATCTTCATTCAGAGATAAATTACCACACACAAAGTCACAGTTGTTTAAAGCAGATAAGGAAGGAAAATGTTCTGCAGGCACAGAGATTTGTGCTATCTCATGTTAACATCAAAATAGGGTGTCAGATCCTGATTTTTGGGGCAGTTCTGATGCTTACATAGAACAGTCAAAACACAGTTCTTATGTGACATTTTAAACTCACTTTCCTTGAGGAATGAGGTTCTGGTGTTCCTGTTGTTCTTCATGTGAGGCCTGTCTGCCTGTAATCCCCCATCTTTTTACACTGAATGCAGTGCCCAGTCGGAAGCACATGGGACAGATAATTATT
This sequence comes from Sturnus vulgaris, assembly GCF_052056855.1. Lineage (NCBI taxonomy): Eukaryota > Metazoa > Chordata > Aves > Passeriformes > Sturnidae > Sturnus > Sturnus vulgaris. The sequence goes on from NC_142243.1 coordinate 128,412,069, forward strand.
TAAATCCATATGAATTTATCGAAGATGAGCAGCAGGATGGAAGGTACAAGCTGCTCTTAGCTTTACTACAGGAATGACTTGACCATGAGTGTAACAGTATTGCTAATTTAGGGAGTCCACACAAAGAAATGTTATGTCTGCCTCAAGTGCAGAAAACACTTGGATAGATACTTTTATATCTTTTTAAACATGAGGAAGTTAATACTATTAGCTCTGCTGCTCAAAGAACTATTTGCTTAGTTGTGCTTAATACCAAAGATCCACCAGCCCCACCTAGCAGTGACTAAGACAGACAGATGTAAAACACCAGGAAAAAATCTATCTCTAAACCCATGGCTTCCAAATGTCAGTGTGAGACCTGATTTTCACAATTCAGGCTGAGAACAATTCTGTCCCATCTTGGAGAAGGGTAGAGCTTTCCTCCAGCATTAAGCCTCTTGCTAAAAACCTCATATCAAGATGCATATAGATAACTAGAGGGAAAAAATAGATGCAGATTTTGCTGTAACCTTTATGACTGTAAATCAGGAGGAATGTGTTTTGTGCACAGTGGGATTAAACTAGATCTACAGTAGTGCTACTAGAAGGATACAGGCTCGGGATCGTCAGGTGCCCTGACACGGTGATTTATTTAGTTGTGGGCATTTTCTTCAGATAATTGCATAACAGACTGGTGGTGACTGCACAGAGGAGTTACAAAATAATCTTGAATTTATTACTGCTTCACTAATATTGACAATTAATGCTTTGTTACTGTCCAGATCCCAAGTGAGTTCTGCCCAGTACATCCCTGCTGTGATTTCAGCAAGTTCCAAATTCAGCTGCCACCAGGCAGCCACATCAGGCAAAGGACTGGGAAGTCTCCATATGAGGAAAAGCAGAATTTGGTTTGTTCAGCCTTGAGAAAAGATGACATACAGCACACCTTATCACTATCATCCAGTAATTAAAAGGTGGATACAAAAAAGATAGAGTTTCCATTCTTTTACAATTAATCACATGCAAAAGATGAGGGAAGATGAGTAGGTGTTACTGCTAGAGAGCTTTTGACTGAAAATGTTTTTTTTTCACAATGAGAGCAATCAGCCATTGGCATAATTTCCAACGGGAAGTTGTGGATTCCCCAACACCAGGCACTTTTAAGATCCAGCTGGACAAGGTGCTGGGCTATCTTGTCTAGAGCATGCTTTTGCCAAGAAAGGCTAGATAAGATGATCCTTGAGGTCCAACATGGTATTCTATGATTTTATGAAATACAAGAAAGCCACAAATATTGAGGGATCCTTCTTGGGCACTTGTTCATTCCAGGTGTCAAGGGTTAAGGCAGTAGAGCTGAAGTAAAGCTCCCATACTTAACAGCAGCTGATAAACTATTCTTCATATTTTTCCCTAATCCTATTTTTAAGTAGTTTATAATTTTGAGCTCACTTTTATGGCTCCTTCCTGGGAAACTTAAGAGCCCCACACATTTCTACCTTCCTGCAGTGAGATTTGGAGAGTGTATTTCAAGGCTGTTATTTCACAAGCATCTATGTAGTTGAAATATTGCATCCATACCCACGTCACCCAGCTGGAGAATACCTTGGTAAAAATCTGATCAATTATAACAAAATCTTATCACTCAAATTTCAACAGTCCAGCACTAAAGAACTTGTCACATAAATTTAAGGAAATGTGAACAATCCATGAACAGAAAATAGCCAATTACATTCAGCTAGTCACACAGGTTTCTTTAGATATGGCCTATCCAAATATGGATCAATCTGTTTAAGTTTTTCTTGCAGGAGCTGAAAAGATTTAAACTATGTGCTTTTACCTTTGTCTACAGAAACTTCCCCCTCCAGACAGTATCAGTACATTGCCACCATCATTCTGGTTTTAAATGCTGACATGGAACAAATAAACACTACTGTGCTGTATTGTATGTCCCTTGCAGCACAAATTTCTATTTTGTATCGTCTAAGGTCTTCCAGATTTGTTTCAGCGTTCCACCTTTACCTTTTTGTTGAACCTAGCAGTCTTGTAGTGTGCAGAAAATGATAAATTGCTCTAGTTTCAAGTGGAGAACATCTGTGTTTGTTTCCTGGGGGATAGCAAAGCTGATATTATTTCCCTCTCTGTGTGAAGCTGCTGTGTGCTTCTTCCAAATGGCTAAAGTAGCCACTGGAGTGATCCACATTTAAGTAGCCTGGGAGTCTAATTATCTAAGGAAAACTCATTTGAGCAAATTAAAGGAAGAACGAAAAATTATCAGAAAATAATAATAATAATAGTGATAATAATAATAATAATAATAATAATAATAATAATAATAGTAATAAATGTTGTGCAGTGGAAAAAAAACCCCATACTGTTTCCACCTACAGTGCTTCATCAAATTATCTGATTGTTTAGCTAAATCCAAAGAGTACAAAAGCCCTTTGTTACAACAATAACAAAAACATGCTGGATAAGAGCTGAATGAAGAAGGTTGTGAACTGTGAAGCTGTAAATATGGACACATTTTAGGACAGGAGCTGCTCCACTCTGTTAAGGACTGCTATCCCAGGGCAGGGCAGCACTTCCCAGGCACATCAGGACATTTCTGCACCTTTGCCCCAAGATAATTTCTCATGGTGAGAGAACACTGAGATCTTTTTGGAGTAGACCAATGAGGAAAGATGTGTTTCTCTCTGTGCCCTTAAAGCCTGTTCACTACTACCATTGCACTGAATCTTTTTGTTTTGTTTTGTAGCTAGATCTGAAAAGGCAAAAGGAGTCTGAAGTGTGTTTCTCATGATGGAGTAGTTCAATTCCATTATTTTTCCGGTTGAATCTGTATCATGATTTCTTCTTTCCTAACATCCATGTAATTGCTTTGTACCTCCAAACTATGGGGTTTTTTATGCCACATTATAGTGAAACATCTTGCAGTTGAAATTTGCGTCTGAAAAATTTTTAAACTGGCTTGAATTGAAATATTCATAGCTTTAGTCAGCAGAACAAACCCATACCTGGCACAGCAAAGCCCTGTAGGAACTCTGGGCATGTCACAAGAGAGCCTTTGGCTTGGAGTTGCCTTGCAGTGAAGCCCACACTGCTCCAGAGCTTCACACAACTCTTACCTTAGTGAGTTATTTGTGCATAGCAATAGCCACAATGGCCAACTGGGCCAGCTCATGGAGAAAAAAACCCAAACAGGTTAAGGATGGGGTCCTGTTGGAGCTGGAGAGATCTTACATTTTCATAACAGAGTATGAAATTCACCCAGGCAGGCAAGAAGGAATTAATACCTTTCGTGTCTAACTGGGGAGGTATGGCAGGCAAGTGGTAAACTGAGGTAATTTGACAGCAAGTTCAGCCATTCTGACATCACCTAGCAGTTAAATTCTAGAAATTCTGCTAGGATGACTTGTCAGCCACTGACTTGACTAAAAGCTGACTCATGGGCTGATGCCATTTGTTTACTTTCGTTCTGCTCCTTAGGTTGGAGCAGGAGAAAGGAAACCATATTGCCAGAAAACCCACCAAATCTAGTTGCATTCTTCACTTAAAATTATTTATTGCTGATCTTTCTTTCCACCATACAAAAGAAGATTTTAAAAGCAAACTATCAATTATTTTCTGATTTTCACAACAGTAATGACATTAAAACATGTTCTATCTCCCTTTATTATTGAGTATGCTGATATCTACTCACAAAAAAAAAAAAAAAGCCACACACTCCAAAGAAAAATTGAAAAATTCACAAAAAAAAGTAAAATATTCTTGCATTTCCTCTTTTGCAGATCTTGATAGATATTTAATGAGACTGGATTCTGTTTGGTTTACTAATACCAGAATATTGAAAACCTTACTAAAGAGAGCCAATGATTTTTGTGATATCAGTCCAAACTTATTCCCACATCCAGTGAATTAAATTAAAATATTTGCTATGCTCACAGAATCTAGGGATGTAAGTGCACTTCTCAAGATGTCCTTTGGAGCTGCTTCAGGATATCTAAGTCGTTTGCATGGGCTGGCAGATATGCCATTGGTCTTAGGAGAAAAGCTGGACCTTCCCACAAGGTGGGCAGCTGGAGAACAGGCAGGATGCACCCACTCCCTTAAATAACAGTAAGCACACATGGAAGGACAGCTGAATCCTGTTCAGGAGTGCAGAAATCTATCAGTTCTTTTTTTACTTGAATCCTTTTGAAACTCTGGATGAGTTCAGCATGAAGGAGAGAAATGAATCCATTCATAAAAATGAAGGCAGAGAGAGAGATGTCACTGTGATCAGTGAATTTTCTCCTGCCATCATTCTTCATCTTTCAATAAAGGAATTCAAAGGCAGCAGTTAGTCAAGAGTGATTCCAGGCTGCCTGTGTCTATAAGAAAGAGAGAATTAGGGGGAAGCAAGGAAGTCCTACATTTTTATAACACACAACACTGGCTGTAGTTTAAGTAATAGAAGACTTTCTGGAGTCCTGCAGGCCAGAGTTCCCCAAAGCAAAGCAGCCAGAACACACTAGAAGAAGCAAGAAATATTGCAAAGAAACAGAATATGGGGTCCTTTTACCTTACATTTTCTCATCATTGTCACACATGTTTAGGAGAGGAGGAAAAGAAATCAGGGTAGCACAAGTCTTACAAACAGGATGATAATGTAGAAAAAAGCAGAGATGCTTGGACAGACAGGACCAATTAAGCAATCTAGATGTGCCAGGAAAAAGATATCCTTACAACTGCAATGATTGCAATAAAAGCACACAAAAGACTGATTCTTTCTTCTTCAAATGCAAATAAGACTTGGAGCACATTGTGGCATGTGGCACACACGTCTGGGAAATGAAAGGCATCTGATATTTACTTAGCTTCCAACAAGAGAGTAGCATTTTGGCACAGACAAAGTAGCATAGAAAAGCAGGTGTGAGGTATGAATTTCACATTACCTGCTTCTATTGCCAACATTACTTGCTCTGTTACTTTAGTTGGAGTCTCACATTTAGAAAACCAAAAAATGACATTGTGAAACATCCAAGAGAAGAATTACACAAGCTCTGGTTGTTAAGCTGTGCACCAGTTTGAAAAAATGCTGTCTGGAAAATCCATTAAAGCAAATCTGATATAACTTGCCTGGCTGTAACATACAATTGAGCTCAATAGTGTTGGCACAATTAGACACAGTCACCATTTCTGTGTCACTCATCTTTTTTAAAGGAATTCGTACTAAATTCATATTAGTTAGAAGGTTATTCTGGCATTAGAGATAGTTTGTTTAGTCATATTCAGAAATTTCAACAAGAATTTTGAACCGATGTCACTTGAATAAATTTAATGGCAACAAACCTTTGATTCTGAGTACAGTATTAGCTGGTCAGTACCACCCCAGAAACAAGCATAGAGACAGGTTAATGCACCTAAATGTTTAATATGCAGGGAATATTTTGGGGAAGAATTTTGATTTATCCCTTCTCCCTTATTTGCACAGAAAAGTCACTCTCTGAGCACTGGAAAGCAGAAGGAGAATGGATCCAATTGCTCTTGCTGAACAAAATGGTGACCCTATGAAGTCTGCTCCTATGGATTCAGAGACTCGTCCAGGGAGTAGCATCCCCATGAGCCTCTTCCAACAGGACTACATTTTGTCACAGAACACCAGTGTTTTCAATGGATGTATCCTTGCATAAGCCTGGGTTTCTGTTGCCATGAATATTAGCAGTGCAAAGCATCAGATCCTTCTGCACAAGCCCTGCTGCAAAATACAGGTAGGTGCTTGTAGCCATCTGATGCATTTCCAAAGCACCCTCAGCCTCTTGTATTTCCAAGTATATTGTGGTTACTTATCTTTCCTTATCAAACAGATGAAAATGATATAGCATGAATATTATTTGGGGGCCGCTTTTTCCCCCCTACTTTATCATTATCGGTTATGTGACTTCAATAGTTTCCAGATCACAAGCTAAGAATTAGGTTAGTATATCCCTTCCTTCTCTTTTCTGCACCAATATTAACTTTTACAATTAATCAGCAGTTTTCAAGCAACTTCTTTGATTTTTTTGATTGATATAACACACAAATGCTTTAAAGTGCACTTATTTAACAGACATTTCTTTATTGAATGTCACCTGAGTGAGCTGAATTGAATTGAATGAGCTGAAAGATAACTTTTTCAACTGGCTGCATCTATTGTTTCCCTGGAATGGTTGCCAAAAAAAAACCAAAGCATGAGCCTTTTCAGCCAAGGTTTCAAGCACTGGCTGACCAGTGCTGCTCAGACCATACCAAGTTCCTAAAGGGGCAGAGCAACCCCTTTATGGATTGATACCAACCAAAGGGTTTGATTTCCCTTCTCTATTTCATCTAGATGTTATCTATCTTCATGCATACTCTTGTGCTGTGCAAATTCTATGGAAAAGCTGATGAAGACTGCTTCATATTTGACTACTTTTCCTGAAGGAAAATTTTCATAAATACATACAACATTGTCATTCCCATGGCACTTTGCTTTATGGTGTTTCCTGATTTTTGCTCCAAGGTCTTGATCATTCCCAAGTCATGTGGAGCCAGTTATGCATATATTCAAACTGGATGTCAATTGAAAGAGCATTTTTATTCAAGAATATGCACTGTCGGTCAAAGATTAGTATTTTAGTAAAGCTGTTGGTGGCTTCATCAAATTTCTGGTGAGGATCAGAATCCTAATCAGACACTTCTCTCTGTAAAATGAAATTTTAGCAACACAGAGAAGGGACAATGGTTTAGACTTAGATTTCTTTGAGTACAGCTTCCTTCTGGCCCCATTTGTCTTTGTGAGGTTCCTTTTACCATAGTCCCCTTCTCTGACTTGCCCTCCCCACATTTCTAAGATGAGAAGGCAGCAGCCTAATTTCTTTAGATGGAGAAAAAGATGAATGTTTATAGTTACTAGCTGCAACATTTACAACAAATTTGGAAACTGCCGGCTGCTGGTGCTGGTTTGGGGACTCTTTAGCCACCTGCAGCTCTCAAGCTGTTCAAGTGTAATTTGTTATGCTGGGGCTGCGTTCGTGAGCAGTGGGAGGCTGTTCTACCATGGGGCCAACTCGAACATTTAGAAGCAGGGGATCCTTGGGAGACTAATGAAGCCAGCACTGCCGGCTTGCAAAGGAGCAATGGGATGCCCTGGGAAAGCACTGTCATCACACACCCACAATCCCTGGACATTTTGAAGTATGTGGACTCTCTGTAGGGATAGGAAGCTGAGGAGCTGTTCCTTCATTTGTATTTTTTTAATTTTGTAACTCGCTTTAAGCCTCTTGGAGGTGCTGTAAGAGGGAGAAAGAGATTGAGTCATAACCCAGTTTCCAGAAACCTTAGCAACATGACACAGTCACAACCTCAGGTATGATAAGCATAGTGGAAAAAAACCCCTGACAGCTATGATATTCCTAAAGATAATTGGTTTTTACTGAGGAATTGTAGCATTAAGGAGTAAAAAATTGCATTATTGACATAAGTGCAGTGAAAAATCTGGTAGAGAAGCAATATCTGAAAGCAATATAAGTAATTTTCCCAGACCCTGGTCTTCTAGAAGAATGATTTTACCCATTAAGCTATTGCCAGATCTATAAACAGATGGGAATACTCTGATAGGGGAGAAGGAAGGTATATAACATAAAGCAAAAATCCACTAGTAAATCCTGTGACATACTTGAGTACATTCCCTAGGGGCACACAATGTATAAGTGAGACAACACGAATAGTAAAGGTCAGAAATTGTGGACACAAATCACAAAAAAGAATAAAGAAATCTCCACTCATGGAACACTTTAATGAGATGAAGCTTCCCTTCATATCTTTAGAGTTTATAGGTATTGACTATGTCCTGAAAGCCTGCAGAGAGGGGGAGACAGGAGCAGCTTATTCAGACAGTGAGAAGCACAGAGGATTTAAACTTTAAATGTGTCACTACCAAATAAAAAAATCAATAACTGAAATAGATTATGTATATATTTGCCTAAGACTGGGAGAAGAAATCTGCTTGATTACAGCCATGTAGGTGGAAGCCCTACAAAAGGCAGAGCAGTGCTGTTGGCTACTGCAGGCAGTGCAGGGTGCAGCAGCAGAGACTTTGGCTCATCACCACTGTTCCATGGGAGCTGTCTGCTGGCATAAATGTGTTCTGTGAGAAGCCACAGGCAGTTGCCTCTTTGCTGTGTGCTGCTGCCTTTCTCAAATGGTGCACTCCTTTCTGTGCAGTCATGGCAAAATCAACACTCTTATCATTTTGGACAGTGGAGCATCTGTGGAGACAAATCAGTTCTGTGCCTGTAGCATGGGAGTGGGCAAAGACATCACCTGAATTTTAGTGCTGCTAATAAATTCAGCTGCTGCTGTACAAGGGACATATATAAAAGGAAAGCCTGTGCTCCCCAAACTTCACATTGTTACTGTACCTGTACAGAGTTGATGTATTTTGTCAGAAAAATCTGCCTCGGAAACTGGCGTTTTATGCTTTGTTTGATGATACGGATTTGCTGGGAGGGACTACAGTAAATGAATGTACTCTCTCATTGCAGGCATGATGGAAATTTAATAAAATATCTAAATTCATAGCTTCTCTTCCTTCCTTTTGAAGTGGTTATCTCTTAAATATTTGTTTGTATCTCTACAGAGCTACAGAGCTTGATATGGTCATACCAGTCACAAACGTTTGATTTCCACAAAGTTTCTCAATGGGGCATTGATAAGACACAAATTTTCTTACTGCTAGAAATTATTTTTGGAACATAAATTATATTTTATATATTTTTCTAGATTTCAGATATTAAATATTCTTTATATCTTATATATTGATATATGTTATAGTAATTGATCTCTTATTTCTATACACTGCTCATTCATCAAGAAAAAACGAAAACAGAGTAAATATAAATGTATTGGAAATAATTCTATTCAGTACTACAGAGAGGAATGTGACTGACCTTAGGGAAATTTGATCCAGCACTTTCAATAGGTGAACAACAGCATTATATGCACAAAAGTAAACACAAGTGTTTGAAATCTCTGATTTGCACATTCTCTGTTTAATATGTCACACAAGAAATTGGATAAAGGTAAGAATTGAATTGGTTATCCTAAGGGTCCTGAAATGTTTAAGTTAATTAATGTAGTTCAAGAGGGATGAAATGTAGATATACTGTCAGTAATTCAGGACTGGGCAAAAACTGTGATTATTTCTTCTGGTTCGAGTGATATAGCAAAGAATCTTGGATATTTTTAAAACATTAGGAATCTCTGTCCGGAAAAATCTGACCATTTGGAACCAGCCTAGTAACCAATACTCTGCTATCTCTTATCATCAGGGCTGAACAGCGACCACTTACGCCTTGGTGATCAACCTTTACTGATCTGTAAAGATCAGTAACATTGTGGATCCTCACAGTGTTTGAGGGGAGAATGAGAGTCCTTGACCCTGACTGGAACTCTGCAAAGAGTAAGAAATTTTTTAATTTTCTTTTTAACAATCCTACATGAACCCATAGGCCATGGAAGAAATAAGCATCAATAAGCTGAAAATCATTGCTTTGAGAAATGATACTTGGATCATTCCTGGATTAACTGATAATATACGCCTGAATAAAACTCACCAGTTCTGCAATTTATATGGCATTTCATATTCCTAATTTCATCTGTGTAACATAAATTTCATGGGAATATCTACCTCAATTGTCATCTGCTGCCTATTGTTTCTATAATGTAGCTTCTGTATGTATAACAAACAATTCTTGCAATGTCTTATTTGTTGTCATCTATCTTTTGACATGTTGCTTCAATTAGTGCACAATAATGTAATTATTACACTACTATTGTAATAAGGAGATATCTGACAAAAACCTCAAAATGGCTCAGATCTTCATTCTATTATTTCTTCAGTAAGTCAGTGCCTATCACTGACCCCACTGCACCCGGAATTCTTGTGGGACACCACCTGAATCGTACTCTTCCTGTCCTGTGCAGGCTTTTAACAAAACTGACCTCTTTTATTCTAGTACAAGGTAAGACCAACAGATTTGTGATCCAGTTGCTAGGGGGTTTGGTGTGGGGTTTTTTTTATAACTGTGCATAGGACTGCAAATGTAGAATGAGCTTCACATGAAGGAAGTTGTGGCTTATTTAAATTTACAACTAAGAATATTTTTATCATGGCCTCTCAGTAACTCAAACTACCTTTATATTGGAATTACAATACTAAATTTAGTAGCATGTCAATGACATTGACACATGTTTGAATTTAAAGAAATATGGTCTTCTACTCTTATAGATGAAAGAATTCTTTGCAATGACTCTCTTGAGGAGATACCTTTCACTTAGGTTAATAAATAGATTAAATTATATGAAACTTTTTACAGCAAATGGTTGCATTAAAATCTCCTAATTTGATATCTAGTTCCTTTATATCTAAATGTCTAGATTCTTTATGTTTCAACTTTTTTCTGTGTTAAGTAGGTATTCTATGGCTTTCATGCAGGCCATGCCTAGATACATTCTTGAAATCTATAAAATAGAAGTTAAAACTGGTGCAAAAATAAGCTTGTAGAATATAAAGTAAAAGTTTTTGACATGTTAAAAATGAAAGCAGAGAGACTATCTTGACTGGTCACCACATTCAATTGAGCAGTGTTGTTATGCCTTGCTGACAATACTAATAACTTAAACCATCAATCTATAGGCACAGCTATTCTTAGCAGAACACAGTGAAAACAAACTGCTTTGCTTATGGTATTCACAGCACTGAAGCATGCCCTTAGCAAAGTGGTACAAATGTCAATATGCTGCTGAGCTCCTCAAAACCTCTAACAAGTTATTTGAAGCACAGACAAACCTTCAGGAAGTCTTTGAAAATATAGATCAAGTTCTGCACTTGTGAAAAATCTCTTCCCCCTCAAACTATGATAATGACTCTGAGTCAGATCTGTCAAATGGGACTGTGCCTGTGACCCGTGAGCCACTGAGTGCAAGGACACTTAAAGTAAAAATACACACATTAAATCTACCTGGAGCTTCAAGAACAGATTCCAGATCTCAAGGATTTAGGTGCTAACCTTGAGTTGTTACCATTCATTTCAGCTCACCTTTATTCCTTTTGCTATAATGATAACGAATTTTCTTTGCTGGAAGCAAGTGCATACTTTAAATCAACATAAAAATCCAAAGGATAACTGCAGATATTTAATGTAGTATTTATTAGGGAAGAAAATGTACGAAATAAAGCTTTTGGTATTATCCCCAAATAAAAGTTTTTTGTATTATCCTCAAGAAATTAAGTTACAAGTCAGGAAATGGCACAGTATGTTCTCAGCCAGTTAAATGCTGTGTATTATTTTAGCAAACATTTCTGCTGGCAGTTGTTAACCTCAGGCAATAGAAATACATGTTTGCAGAGGAGTAAAGAGCAACTAGGGAATCTGTTTATTCATTCCCATAAGAGCTTTTCTGAACTGATACACAGAGTTATTATTTCAGCATTAATTATAAAGCAGGCTTATTGTAAGTGGCACCTTTGCTGGTTGATTTTATTTTTTATTTTTGAAAACCACATTAACAGCATACAATTATTACTTGGTTTATAAATAAAATGCAAAATTTGTTGTACTATTAGTAGAAAACTATGCTTGACTTCCACAATTTTCAGTGAATAAAGGACCTTTACCAGCTCTTCTCTTTGGGAAAATATTTTTAAAATTCAGTAACTGACATATGGTGTAAAATATTCAGTTCAAAGGAAGAAACAAAGCCAGACAGAAAACACAGACTGGTTTATATTTTTATGACTATAACAGTGTTCTTCCAGTATGGTAGGGAATTCATTCCAACATGTCCTTCAATGTGGCACTAGTATTTTATAATGACTTGCTGCAAGTCCTTTGTGATCTTGACTGTCTCTGTCCATTGCTCGAAGTTATGCTCCATGATACTGCACCTGTCAGAGTGTTTTTCTGTTTCCAGAAATAATTTGCTTCTCCTGTCAGGTCCAGCACACAGTGTTTCTCAAAGAGCCTCTTCTGGGTGGTCATCTGGAAGCATCACCTTGGTGCAGAACAGGCAGGCTGCTGGCTTTGTGTTGGTTCACTTCTCCTCAGCACTGCCTACTGCCCTGAAGGCAGCATTAAATTCTATTCCTGGACTACACAGCATTTTAACTAGATGTGCAGACATGACATTTTGATTGCTAAATTCCAGGCCTATTGACATTTGTGACAAGGCTCAGAGAAAGACTCAGCAGAAAAAGGATAAAGATGCAGAGAAGGCAATCAGCTGAGGACAGTCAGAGATAACTATCCAAGTGTCCAGAACTGAATAAACACAGAGAAGTGTTATACCAAACCTGAAATGCAGCATTGAGAAGACTCTCTCATGCAGCATTTGAAGAGCAATCAAAAGCCAGAGCCATGGTGTTAAAAACAGGCATGTCCAAACCATGGAGAAATTAGATTTGAATTCAAGAGTTCTGAACTGTGGGCATTTCTGTAGAAGAGAAAATGAAAGCAGCTAAGTAAGAAACAGAAAGAAAAGCAGAAGAATCTTCCCAGGATCTAAAGGATCTGGAATGATCAATGAGAAAAGAGGAAAATTTACTTAGTATAATTAATACTACAGGCCTTTACCTGCATAACTTTTTTCTGCATAACTACAGTGTAAAAAGCATGGCTGCAGTTTCTTCCTTGTTGTATATGGTACTTAGATATAAATCATCTACGGGCTCGTGGCTACGCTTCAGTGAAACTGATGATATGAAAGTCTGTAGACTTAGGATGAGGCAGTATTGATAATAAAAGAGATCCACCTAGTGAAAGGAATACTAAAATTGTTTCCATTATAAAAATGTATCTTTTGATGCTTCTTCATGTTATTATGCTTTAGGAATGTGCATGATTATCACTAAGTATAAGAATCATGTATCATTCAGACTCCCAAGGATGTCCTTGAAGAACAGTCTCAAATGCAGACACTTGAGAGTTCCCAGATTACCTGCTGGAGCTGGAGAGACTGATTCAAGGTCTTACATGGATAAATTATCAGTTTTCCTGAAAAGGCAGAGGTCAGTTGGAGTTACTCTGGTATAAACTGAGGGTAGTCCAATGTACTGCATTTAACCACCACCTGGTTTTAAAGGCAGATGCTTGGGTTTGGTTGTTTTATTTATTTATTTATTTATTTATTTATTTATTTATTTATTTATTTATAATATCTGTGTCCCTTTGCTGCTTATTTATCTGATTTAGTAGCTGTAAAATTCACACTCTCACTGGAATTTATCATCATCTAAAACTATTGCATTTAGAGTAAGTGTTGAGAAAGACTTGGTTGTCCACTAGCAGGGGTAGCATTTCAGGAAGAGATATTCCTATTTGTAGGGATGAGTAGGAATTTCATGTCACAGATACAAACTATTCTTTGAAGGGAGAAATAGAACACAGAGCCTTAAAGTTAACAGATATCTGTTGTATGGTGTAACTGTGAATCTCCCAGACTTCAAAAAATTAAAAATTGCTTTGAAATATCAGAGTTAGTTTTCAATTACTCTGAACAGATGGCTTAAGGGGAAAGACACAAATGTTGCTGCTGACAATAAAAGTAAAAAAATTAACTGATCTGAGTGTTGAAAGGAGTAAACAAAATTTTCTCTTCATTTAATTGTGCAAATGTAAGCTAAACATTCTTCTTAAATTACCATCAAAATGCAATAACAGCAAATGCAAAATTGTTTTGGTCATGCATATTTTTAAGTCAGTGAGTGCTACAGTACCAACAGTGTTAAGAATGGAGCCCTTAGAAATATCAGTGATCACTCTTTCTTCCCCTGTCCTTAACTGGTGTTATTCCTCCAGTGTTACCATAGAAGCCAAGGGAAATTTCGCCACAGATTTTGAATGGAGTACATTGAGCTCTTTGTGTTATAATGAAGCCAGAGATGTTGAAATTTCATAAGTTACTGTTGCCTTCCAAATGCAAAATATTCTATTTACCTGGCCCTGTGTCTAAGTGACCTATACAGGAAAAATCCCTATTTAAACTAGCTATTTGTTGGTGACGGTGAACTCTTTTAGAATATATCTATGTATTTTTCTCATTTTCTTTTCCAAGAGGGCAGACCACTATACAGAACATATCTAAATATATGTAAATATAATTTTTTATTCTCTTGAGAGAAAGAATAAAAACTTTAAACATTACAACCATATTGACTCCATTGTGCTTAGTTTTGCTAGCTAATTTCTTGTCCAAAATCTCACTGAAGACAATGGTTTTACCAAACGACTATGTGAGTTTTTTAAGGAAGAGGACTTGGAATAAACAAAGATGAGCTTCTATTCTACCCATTCCAGGAGATGACAGATATTTAATGCAGCTCCCGTCGCTCGGGATGGCGGCTCTGTATCGAATACCGTACGGAAATTCTCAAGGTGTGTTTGAGCGCCGTGGCCGCCGTGCCCAGGGGAGGTGCGGGCGCTCGGAGCCACCTGCAGGGCGCTGTGTGCCATCTAGTGGCACCGGGACACGCGGCCACACCGGCACCCAGCAGAGCCGCAGAGCCCATCAGCCTGGAGAACACCTGGGGATCGTAAAGTCCAACCTGAGGCCAAACACCACCTTGCCAACTACAACATGGCACCAAGTGCCACGTCCCGTCTATCCTTGAACAGGATGGTAACTCCACCGCCTCTCTGGGCAGCCCTTTCCAATTCCATTTCTTGAAGAATTTCTTCCTATTGCCCAACCTCAACCTTCTCTGGTGCAGCTTATGACTGTCCTCTTGTCCTGTCGGTAGTTGCCTGGGAGAAGAGGCCAATCCTCACCTGGCTATACTCTCTTTTCAGGGAGTTGGAGGTCTCAGAGCCTCCTCTTTCCCAGGCTTAATTCAAAATCTGGGAAGCATCTCCTGGACATAACCAGTCATGAAAGAAAAACCAAATGTGTTCACGTCCAACAGCAGTGCCTCTTGCAAATCTGTCTCCTCCTTGATGTATTGCAAAATACTGCCTCTAATTTATCTTTAGCTGTATTGGCAGCTCCTCACTGATCTTTGTCTTCCCCCTCTACTCCACTCTTGTGAAAACCCACCTGGACTGCTCATCCAGCTCTGGGGCCCTCAGTACACGAAAGACATCGACCTGTTGGAGCAGGTCCAGAGGAGAACCACGAATATGATCAGAGGGATGGAGAACCCCTCCTACAAGGAAAGGCTGAGAGAGTAATGGCTGTTCAGGCTGGGGGAGGTAAGTCTCTGGGGAGACCTTGTTCTTTCCTTCCAGTACCAAAGGGAGACTACAAGAAAGCAGAACAGGGACTTTTTACAAGAGCATGTAGTGACAGGACAAGGGGGAATTGCTTCAAACTACCAGAGAGTCAGTTTAGATTAGATTATTAGGAAGAAATTCTTTGCTATGAGGGTGGTGAAGCACTGGAACAGGTTGCGCAGAGAAATTGCGGATGCTTCCTCCTTGGAAGTGCTCAAGTGCAGGCTGAATGGAGCTTTGAGCAACAGGTCTAGTGAAAGGTGCTCCTGCACAGGAAGGGCGATTGGAACGACATGAAATTTGAACCCCCTTCCAACCCAAACCAGTCTATTATTCTCTGACATAGGCAGGTCAGCTGGCCCCTCTCTTCCACAGCCAGGAAGGAGCCCGGCATCGAGCCCCTCGGGTCATGAAACGAGACTCGTGGTGCCGGCAGCCGCCACAGCCAAGGGAGCGCACCCGCAGGCCTCCCACCGCCGCGGCCGCGGCACGGACTACAGTTCCCAGGTGCCCACGGGGCGGGCCGGCGCGGCCGCCGCTGCCGAGCGCACCTGCGCGGGGGCTGCTGGGAGCTGTAGTAGGGGGCGGGGAGAAGATGGCGGCCAAGGTGAGCCTGGTGCTGCGGCCGGTGAAGAGTATCGTGGTCCGGTTCTGCCCCTTCGAGCCCAACGTGGAGAGCACCAGGTAAGGGGGCTGCGAGGGCGGCCCTGGCCCCGGGCCTCTCTGCCCGGGCTCCCTGTCTGTAGACGCCCCAGCGCCCTCCGTACGCCTTTCCTGTGGCCTCCAGGGCGGCGGGTGGTTCTGCGCGGGCTCCGCGCGTCTCCCTGCGGGCGCTCGGGCCGGGCTTTGGCGCCCAGGCTCGTTCCGTGCTGCTGGTCCGAGCGTCTGTGCCCAGCCAGACCCTTTTTGTGGGCGTGCACTGAGCTTTACCCGAGTACTCCGTGGGTTGCCCCGCAGTGGCCGATCCTGTAGTGTGGGTGTATAACCCCTCCAGGTGCTGGTAACGGGGCAGCGGGGCAACCGCGGCTCCTCTATCCCCGTAATTGCTTGTTGGAGAAATTTAAGGGATTGTGCTTCTCCAGCGATGTAGGTTCTGCACCGAACAATTACAAAATGCCGTTTTGCAGGGACTTCACAGGCACATCTACTTTTAAAATTAATTTATCTTAATTTAGAATATCCTTAAACTGCCAGAATAGCAGCTTAAAGTAGCTGTCATGCATTTCAGAAATCTACAGGAGACCAAAGATGTCATATAAATAAATGCTGTCTCAAATCCAAATAAGAAAACATTGGCAAGCAAATGATGTATAAAGAAAAATGAAAGTGCCTTTGCTGTTTATTTTTTTTATTATTGTTACCAGTCTAGCTAAGAGAAACACAAAAAGTGTATACACTGAAGTTTTACAAAGTTCTTTGATATGCTTTTTACATGTTACTATATGAGAAATATCCATTTTGATTTTTAAGAGTGATTCTCTCATAAGAAGTACCTGTCTGAACTTAAGTATAAATCCTATTTTGTTTATATTCTGTGGCCCAGCAATATTGAGATACGCAAATTAGTTTTAGAAATATGCTTACCTTAATTTCTGACTACAACATATTTAATATATTTTTTAATATCTTTTCAGAAAATTTCTCCAGTGTATTTATCATAAAAAAGTCCAAGCTACTAATACAAACTGTGAAGTGACTACCGATGTGAGACATGATGGATCTGAGCCAGTTGTAGATGTTATGTTTGGTAAGGAACTTGTTTTTAAACAGACAAAAAACCCCTGGGTTTATGTTGCTACAATGTTACTGTATTCTGTATTTTATTTTTTTTTTAACTGTGATTTTTTTTTTTTTTTTTTTCTCTGGTTCATAACTAGATGTTGTGCATCTGAGAGGAAAAAAGAAAGAGGGTGTCACTAACAGCCTGATGTCTAAATAAATGTGTATAGATGTCTCTACTATTGTTAGATCTAGGGGATCTTAGATCCAACAGCTGACAACACTGGAGCTGACTGTACTTTTGTAGTGATATATTTATATGATCTTGCATTCAGGTACAATTCCAGGAAATAAAATGTAGATCTCATTTTTATATAATAATCTGTTTACTTTCTGTAATTTTTTTAATGTTACCTGCGGTGGAGGCATCTCAGTCTTGAGAACACAAGGTTGAATACCTTTAGTTGCTTATGCAACCTATTTTGAAGGAACTGCTCAGGTGGGTGAGGCTATACATGTGCAGATGGACCTGCAGAATGAGGTCAACCACGTACAACAAATTTCTTGGTTTCCTTTGAGGGTATAGTGAGTGGGCAGGGAATTGGTGGTGGAAATTTCATCAGTTCTGGAAGCATCCCAGATTCTAGGCTATGAACAGATGGCTCTAATCTGCTTTTGTCCTTTTCTCTGGCTGCATCTTCTTTCCTGCTGTATTGTAATGGACCAATGTGTCACGCAGCCCATTAAAGTTTTCATTAATATTGATTCCTGCTACCCTCTTATCTTTAAACTTCCATATTTTTAGTGAATTGGTGGAGATGTCAAAAGTGTTGAATGTTTTGCTTAGGAAAGTTTACCTATTTCAATGTTAACATTGCTTCTCTCTCTCTCTCTCCCCCATGCCTCTGTCCTACCCATCCTTGTGATGTATTAAGACTAAGGCAGTAAAGCTCTATGTTTTTTTGCAATGTAAACCCAAACCAGTTTATCTCATTAATGCCAAGACACCTCTAAACCCTTCATTTTTTAAGAGCTGATTTTTCTCCAGTGAAGTGTTTGTAGCCCTTCTAGTTGGCAAAGATGAGGCTGGAACATGGATGCTAGGCATCATATTTCAGTGTATGGGTTTGGGTATCGGTTTTGTATTTGCAAATCTTGCAAAATAATTAACTTGGGTAATATTCAACTTTTACTATTCCCTGCCTGTTTTAAAATAAATTCTTTCAATATTCTAGAAATCCTAGTGCTTCCTATTTTTTTGACATTATAACCACAGGATTGTGTGAACCAATTAATTGTTTTGGCTGAAGAAGTATATTAAATGAACCACAGACAACAGGCTACTAAAATGCTTAGCCATGTGTGGAAATTGTACTTTCCAATGCCTTCTTTGCCTTTTGTGAGATGACTTTGGGGGCATAGTATGAGCCATCCTTATAAAATGTGTTCTTTTTATAGGAATACCTCAACAAATGCTTCAAATTTTTCAATAATGCAATGCAGAAATGAAAATTAGGAGCATATTGTGTGCAGTTTGATGTGTTTGTTTGGTGGTGGTGCATAGTCAGGTTCCTTGGTAGCTGGAGTACTTTCTAGTCAGACAAGGTGAATTGTGTATTTGGATTTATATGTTCAAAACAGCTGCACACCAGAGTAGCTGTCACTTTGTGACTTTTTAAGGTTTTCTTCATTTATAGCTGATGGAGATCGACTGATAATGAAGGGAGCCCACTTGACGACAGGGGAAATGTTGTCAGCATTGTCGTCCAGATGTCATGCAAAAGACCTTAAGGAAGAACAGAAAAGCAAGAAGAATCCCTGAAGGATGGAAAGAACAACTGTGTTTGCATCTACATGTGTTAGAAACAGCAGGCTGCACAGAAGGCTATTTCCTATGCAACACAATCTGAGAGATGGCCAAAAGACTAGATGTTCCCTGCCTTCCCTTGAAGGAGAGCATGCTAGATCAACAGATCTTCTAACATTAGTGGGTCAGAGTGGCATAAGATGCATGATTGCATCTTTCTAAGCAGCTGCATGTTGGACTAATATCACATGTATTTGCATATCAATGTGAATAATGCACATTAGCTATTAAATTAATACTGCAATGAAGCCAGATCTCTTTGGATATTATTTCCTGCTAAAGTTCTATTAGAGTAAGGTAAAACGTTTTTAGAGTGCTTATTATTATTATTATTTGAAAGCTATTGAAGTCATTAAAAATCTGAAGAAAACTTTTAAAAGTATTCATCATTTACTTAGCTGCAGGACAGCAGGCTGCGAATGTGGAGTGTTTTTTGTACTACTATGTTTATGATACATCTGTTGCTAAGTCCCTACCACTTTCTTCCTCTTTTTTTTTGAAGGAAGTGGGAAATTTGCTAAATGTAAATTTAGCTCAGCTATTAAAGTAACAAGGTTATGGGACTGTCAACACAGAGTAGAGTTACTCATCCTGCATAAAAATAACTAAGTATGGCTCAAGTTAGTTTTTTGGTAATTGGAGAAAAGGGCTATCTTTGAAGTTCAGTTCTGTAGTGGTTTTGTCACTCGCTTTTGGAATATGTCATTAACTATTTTATAAACATCAAAGGGAGAGCTTTATTTGGTGTTTATAGTCCCATGTCCAACCCTATTATTTATTACAGTAACTGCTTAGGTGTCTCATCTGTATTGCAAAGCTCTGTGGGTTTGGAAGGGTCGATCTCTCCTCAGGCTGTGCAGGTGAAGGTATCACCTGCACATGTGTTTCATGTGCATCAGTTTTGTTCATAACAAAAATGTAATTCCAGTTTTGAAAATTGCAGGTGTGGAACTCTTGAGAGGCTTCTACCTTTTTATAATCAGATGCCTGATTTCTCTAAAACTAGTACATACACTTCCAAAGTGGCAGTGGATTCAGGACACAAATCTGAAACTAGTTTTACCTTACTTTTGCCAAGCTTACTAAATGGACATTGTCCGTTCTGAAAGCAAGATGGTTTTAAATAGCACTGTCAAGGTAATTCTTTGCAAGTTCTTCATTAGAATGTTGAAGTCAAGGTGATGTCTTATGTTGGAGAGGGGGAGCTGTGTTAAAGACGTTGGGTGTTTGCCATGTGTTTGCAACAAACAGAAGAGTGTGAGATAAGACAATTCAATGAGATTTGGACGTGGGAACAAGAGATGTGAATAACTTTGTCTGGAGTAAATACCTTCTCTGCACTAGAACCCTTTTTTTTATTAGGCCACCAGCTCTTCAGAGTGGTTTTGGAGTGCTGAGCTGCTAAACCTGCTACTGAGCTCCTTTATAACAGAGGGGTTATGAGAACACCTGAAATGGAGAGGATTTTAAATCCTGCCAAGCTAGAGGAGTACCATAGAAGAGGACCAAATTGAAAAGAACATTCAAAGGACATGTTGTTTTATTGTTTTGTTTTATTTTATTTTGTTTTCCCCACAGTTTAGAGGAAAATCATATACGATGATTTCATCTGAAATAGCTTTGCAGGAAGAGTGAGAATTGTTCAAGTGGAAGACCTACACACAGTTATTGTTCCCCTGGTTAATCGTGTATTCATATGCTCAAAAGCCCTCTTACTGTAACATATCAATGGTTTTTGTGTTTTTGTTTTTTTTTTTCTTTGACAGTCTGTACATCAGTGTACAAAACTTGTGTTTTAATTTGAAGTGCCTACATGAATCTTAAATAGTTAGCCATCTATAAGTGTTTAAAGAGTTAAACAGAAGTAATTAATAATTAAGTTCCAATAGTATTTATTTTGGCCTGAGATTGGGGCTTATATTTATGTATAGAAAAGGGAGAAAAATAAAGATACTACCTAGTTTTTTATCACTAAAATATATCACTTCTGTTGTCAAAGAAAGGTAGTTTATTTTTTTTTTTGCTTTACTAGCCTGGGTAGGCATCCTGCTCTGTAAAGACACACTTTTGCTAAATACTTTCATTTTAATCCACACATGCCCAATCTTCCTGCTAAGGTTAGGCCAAAGGCCTGCGATGTCACCATTGAGAGATCACCAACAATTCAGGGTATGAGGTGTAGGCTGGTCCTGCTGTTGCTGTGGGTGCTGGGAGCTGCAGTTTGCAGAGATAAAGCTCTGATACGTTTTGTGCATGAAAAAGAAGTAATGACTGTAAGTAATTAAAAAATTACTTTTTAATATGCAACTTGTAAAGCAAAACCTACAGGACAGAAAAATCAAGCTAAAAATGTGCATCCTCGAGACAACAAGATACTGAAGTGATATAAACAAGCAAGATGGGCAAGAAAGCACTCCTCTGATGATTATTATGCTAATATGTAGAAAATTGCTCTCCCTGTACCATGGAGATAAAGGTACGAATTTATTTTTCAAGTACGTTAAAGATAATCTGTAATGACTTTCTTCCCTGAGCATTTAGATAGCTTTGCTGCAAGCTGCTCCTGCACTCCCAGCTCCTGCTGCTGATTGCCTGAAACAAAGCTCTGACAGCTCCTGACATGCACAGGCCAGCGCTGGGGATGTACAGGGTATTAAGGTCACTCATGCACAACAAAGCATGTCTGGGTGAGCATTGACTTTGCATGTTGTTATTCTTTAGCCCACTAATCTTGATTATTATATCCAACCAAAAATGTGGGTGCTTGCCCAACTATAAAAGGAACTGGAACATATACTAAAATACTGGGATTGCCTAAATGCAAATACAATGGCGACATAGGATGTCTGATAGCAGGTGATGACATTAAAATGGCTAAATCTCTAATGCCTGGAGATTTAGCAATTATTAGAATCATCTTAGATCTTTTCATTGTACAAATACATATTTATTTAGACATTCTTATCAGTGCATAGGGAAAATAGTCTTGAAATGGATGAATATGCCATTCAGATAACACAGTCTGGCTGAGGTACTCCCTTTTGAAGTATCTGCGGCATTGTTTTTTGAAAAAGATAATGGTATTTTTATTAAAGATTTCAACTAGGAGCAGCAGTGTTAGTGAACATTTCAAGTTCTTCACCTCTGCTTGTTTGAATTTTAAATGACCAAGAAGTTTATATGGTATGAAGAAACCAGGAAAAAACCTCAAAAGTTGAATATCCTGGGACTGTATTTAACAGTTCTCAAGATGCTTGCTTTTAAATGTATCTCCTACACGTATATACTCCTTGCAGTTTTAAGAATTGCTGGCTCACTGACCATCTCACCAGCTCCATGTGCAAACAGTTTCCCTGGATGCATGCCCTGCCTTTCCATCGAGTGGCTTGGTGTCGCGTTGAGACTGACATGTGCCTATCAGTGATGACTTCCAGATGCACTTCTCTGCCTTCTCCATCTCCTGGCCGAATACTCTTTCTCCTTACTGGTATTGTTTAATGTACAGATATTAGGGGTGTGAAGGCAAAGGAGCTGCTGACCTGTTTTAATCATGATTCCTGAAGTTCCAAAGTGGTACTGGAAAAGGAGAGTTAAGGCAAGCCTAGAGATTTTGGTTCATTTAAAGCAGTCTCCTACATACAACGTACTGGCAGTGTTAATAGCAGAGGTTAATAGCACATCAGAGGAGGTCTTTGCATTGTGCTTCACTGGAAGAGGTGAGTTTGACCTGTTTCCGTATGAATGAATATTTCTTTTAAGGCAAAATAGCTGGAAAAGTGGACCAGCAGACATGTTTGTGAAGGGAATACTTGGTCAATAGGAGCAAAGCCTGGGGAAGACATCCTTAGTTGACAGATTTTCACAATTCAAACTGACAATCCCTGCAGGAAGTTCAGAGGACAGGTAGGAGGCAAAGCAGCAGGTTCCTTCAGGCACTACTCTCTTTCTTTTGAACCTTCCACCCTTTTTCAACAAGGAGTCAAAGACTAACCTTACTGTAAAAATAACATGGTTGGCATGCAAAGCCAGCCTCTCTAACAAAGTCCTTGCATGGATGCATGGACTTGTCTTTTCACTGTTGGAGAATCTGAGTAGTTCAAGTCACTTGCATTAATAAAAGAAACTATAAATATTTTCATGGAGTTTTTAAAGTATCTTTTTATAGATGAAGATGTATAGAACTTGACTTCAAAATCCACTGCTCAAATGAATTTCAGAGTATTTACTGGGAATGAGAAATTTAAGAATCAGATGATTACTTCTTCAAATAGCTATCAAGTATCAAGTATCAAGTTAAACTGCATGTAAAAGAAAAGGCGTCAGAGTCATTACCAAAAACTTTTGGCAGAAGCATAGGAAAAAAATCAGAGAACTGCAGTGTAATTTCCTACTTCCTTACAGATTTTTTCAGGTCTGGTTGTTAGATATGTAATATAAAATCTTGAGATGAAATCAGGGATGTAAACCCAAATACTGTGAGACTTCAAGTCTAGAAGACCAAGCTGGAAAATACCTGCTTGTCTTGCATGGTAGCTTGAGATGCCAGAGGGAAGAATTTTCTTAGAAGACTTTTTGAATGCGCGTCATGTAGTCAACCCTCTTGGCAAACAGCATGTTGTCAATGGGAATGGGATAATAGTAAAAGCTAGCTTAGCTTCCAAAGGGTTTTTCCCCAGCGTTCTTTTACAGTCCTCATGAAAAATGAGGTCTTGAAAGGTGAGTCAGAACTGGAAGCTAGTATATTGAGCAGCAGCCTGGAGAGCCTCTCTCTTCCTGCTGTGTGCAGATGTGAGAAGGCTTGTGCTGTTTGGTGAAAAGGAACCCTCATCAGCAGTGCCTCGGGTGTTTTATACCTAAGCCCGTGCCACCCCAGGATGAAGTCCTTTGGGAGCCCTGGTCAGGTAGACAGCCTACACATATTCCTAGCACCCTACTACATGATTTTGGCCAACAGGAGGAGGAGCAGTTGGAGCCCCTCTCCAGCTTTCCTGGGAAGGGTGTTGGTATCCACATCACAGTGAGAAGACATTTCCTCTGTAGAGTATGAGTGTCAGGCTCTGCCCTTCAAATTTCTGTACTATGATGCTCTCCTTTGTGACATCCTGAGAATGAAAGGTATGGTTATAACTATAAATGAAACTTTATTTTTCTCCTGAGGTTCCCTTCACAGTGGTTAGTTGATCAATATCCTTAGTAATGGAACCCTACTTATTATAAGAAATGAAAGAAAAAAGCTAAAGCTTTATATACCCTTTTAAAATGTAGTGGGCACTTCTGTACTTTATTGATTCCAAATTTCAAAATCCAATTATTCATCTTGGGTAGAAACATTTGTTTTATCATTATCTATTCCAAATAATTTTGACATTCCTTGTCCTTGCCCTTATGTCTTTTTTGTTCTAGACTACACAGAAAGAATAAACTTCAGGTTTTATTTGTGTTTATTTACAGAGACATCATTTGGGATGATTTTTTTGTACATCTGATGTTTCTAAAAGCCATGCCAGAGTATTTGCTTTTTGAAAGTCTCTTCTGTGAGCAGGTATTCCCTGCTGATGTGTTTTTGTTTTATGTGGATCAAAGGCTTTTTCAGTGCTAAAACTATAGGTATGGAAGATTTGTAATCAGCCCGATCTCTTTTTTAGCATTGTAATGACTATGCTGATTATAAAATTATGAAGATAAATAAAATTTTTTATTCGAATATGCGGACGTTTGCTATTCAGGGTAGATACTACTGCTAAATAAAAATGGCTTTTCAAAGCTTCCAAAGTTAGGCACAAGCTCATATAACATCAGTCCCTGTGACCTGGGCTGGATCTGACCTCAGATTATTTTTTGTCTGGATTGAGGAAAATGAAGCCTGGAGTTCTCTTTCAAGTCACTGCAGGCTTCTGGATCTTTCTTTCTCATCACTGAGGCAATCTACAATTGGTGACACCATTGCCACAGTAAACTTTACCCTAGAAGCATTTCCCTTTAACCTTGCTTTGAACGTGCTGCTGACAACGTACAGGAGCTGGGCTCAGGCTCACTAATTGCATTATAGTAATGCTCTGTGCCATGAGGAGCACTGGGGCGCCGGCACACGTGAGCCTGACTCTGTGACAGCTGGCTACCCAGGGCTGATGCAGCAGTCTCCAGATCCACAGCAAGGATTTTTGGAACCATGCTCCATGCTGGAGAGCAATATGGCTTTGTTTTGACTCAAAAACAGATGTATTGCACAAAGCTCATTGATAAAACACAAACTATGCCCAGCTCTTCTAGCTCAAAGGTAATGAAATGCTGATACACCAGGAGATCTTGAGCATATTGACATATAAAGGAAAACGTGCAGGTTTATGCGTTATTGCTTCATAATCCCTGGTCTAGTATTGCACAAGCAAACATCTCTTGAGTGGCAAAGCTTCCTTAGGCCAGCTAGGCAACTCTAGCACGTGTTTCATCATGCCTGCCCAGTGATGACATGGCTGGGAAGGGAAAACCACACTTGTACAACAAGGAAACAGAAACAAAACTGTGCTACCTATGCAATTTTTCCCATCCATGCCTTGGAGGTGAGTAACTATTATTCATGGACTGCTTTAGCTTTTTTATGCAGCTAGGGATAGGCTGAAGAGTAAAATTTGGGCAGTGATATCCAATTTTCCTGACAATTTTTTAAGGCTTTCTCAAGAGTTAATCCTATATAAAAGCCTACCATTTAGAAAAGGTGGTCTATATACACAATATGTCTGTATACTAGAAGGAAAGTGACATCCTCCCTTACACAGTAGGGCATAGTGCTATCAGATTGGGTTTCCTCCAAGCTAAACATATGGGCAGTTTAATGAGTAAAGGTCTAGGGAAAGAGTTACACCTCCTATGGAACCTGATTAGTGATATGTTGCAGACGAGGAGGCGGTGCTCTGCCCTGCCCAAGCAGCAGGTGTTGTGACTCCAAAAGACAAAATATGGCTTAGCTTGCATGCAGGAGGTCGATCTGTGGCTACGTGAAGAGAAACCTCAAACACTGCTGGGCAGCTCCCACGTCAGATGAAGCATCACTGCACGACGCACACCTGCCCGAAGGAGTAGCACGAAGGTCTCTGTGCACTCTTTTGCCTTGCCCTTGGTAATGCGGGACTGTAATATCCTCCCCTCCTACAAGGTGCAAGGTTTGACTACCTCAGGAAAACATTTTCCCTGGCTTGGCTCAAGCTGCCAAGGTGGTGGTTGCTCCTAAATGTGGCTACGTGCTTGCCGTGCAGCTCATTTCCTCAGAAAAATTTACACTTCTCGTTGTAAATTTGTTTCTCCTTTGCTTGGACAATATATAGTCCAATGTGGAAATGAGCAACACTTCAGAGAATTTACTCTGTCTGCACTGAAACAGTAATATGTGGCATAGTAATTCAATGCCATCCGTAGGTATGCATGTATTTGCTGCTTCTCTTTTCGTGTATTTAAAGAGGAGACTACACAAACACAAAAGGTCTGATTGTGATATCAGCCTCAAACCAGGCAGGAGCTGAGATTTACAGGAATGAATCCTTGTGGCTCAAGCACCTCTGGATATCTGAACATTTTAGTTTGCCTCACAAAGTTGGAGCCCTCTTTGGCAGATATCTACTGTACTGTCAAGATAAAAAACAATGTATATTTTGTAGCCCAGGCCACTTGTACCTTACCCAGAAGGATACCTTTCTAACCCCTATGGTTACTTTATTTGCTACACAGACAGTTTCAGCACTATTCTGCTTCAAAGAAGTTTTGAGATGTGACACTGATGATATCACAGCCAGTAGTCCATATCACTGGATTGATTAATTGGCAAAACATTAGAACTTTGTAAGAATTGAGTGAGATTTTTCCCCTGTATACTAACAATCTGCATTTCAGAAAAGAGATAAGAGTCTCTTTTCTTCTTATGTCATGCATGAATTTACATGCCTAGACCAGAAAATTTTGTAAGGAGAATAAATCAGACCAAATGACTTGTGGGAGGATTCAAAATTGTAGCGATGTTGAGCACAGGTAGGTAAGTGGGTCTTCAGGTACTTCAGATCCAGGAATATTGTCTCACCACTAGATGGAAATAGTGGATTTTACATCTTCTGCTGCATTATCAACACTTATACCTGACTACCATTTGCATATTGTAAGCCATCTGCAGGCAACACTGCAGAAATGTGGATCCAAGATTATTTGCCAGTGTTTGTGGAGTAAAGCCAAGATTTCTATTTCTAGAAATTGTCCCCGCTTTACAAGACTGAAGGCTTCCTAATTCCTAAAGGATGACTCTGTTTGATCCCTAATCTAATGGCTTTTCATTTATCCTTTCTGTAAGCAACCAGAGGTGGACAGCATGTTGATTCAACTATTATGAATTAGTCAGTAAACATCACACTAATTTAACATTTACTCTGAAATCTCTTCCACAAGACACACACACACAAGATTAAATTAAAAAAAGTGGAAGAATGTTGAAAGTCTTGTGTTTCAATGTACCTACTTAATAACACAAAAAAAGCAATGTGCCTTGCTGTCTTACGAGAAGACGCTATAATGTTATTTGCATATTAAAAGGAAGCATATAGTCAGAGAAGCAGAAAGTAATTAAGGACGGCTCTGTAGGGAAGGATAGTTAGAGGAATTAAAAAAAAATCGGTTCAAACATTCTGTTTATTTTGTGTACAAAAAATCTGACTTTCTACAGAGTCTTGAAACTTCTAGCTGCTGTGAGACGTTGTATCATGGCAAAGCATAAAGGAAAAAGTCCTCCTTGTTCCAAAACATTTGGCTTTATGGCACCTTCTCATATTGTGAAATGCTGGAACAGCACAGGACCTGGCTTGCTGTCTTCTCCAGTTTTCATACCTTCATCTCAAACTCCTTAATGAAAGTACTAGCAGAGAAGTGTAGTAACTGTTATTCCATAAAAAAACCTCGAGATATCAGATGTATCTTCACGTTTCTCTTTTTCCAGACAGGAGAAAGAAGCAGTGGGTTTCATCCAATATGATACAAGGCTGAAAGAGGCAGAGATTGGCATAGCCCTAGTGTTGGAAACAAATTTTGGGGATACGTTGGGATCAAGATTTTTTTTTGTAACTTAAAAATAGCAGCTTCGTCACAGAACATGACAGTAAATCTATCCACTCACCTGACAGAATTTGACAAAAAATTGGTTAAAACCTCACAGAGCCTGTTGACAGAGTATATTTTTATGACACCACTTCTGTGCCAGTGTACAACAGTGGCAGCTGCAGTACTTTCCTTTAAGAATTAGGAATTGCAGTTCAATATGGACTAAAACCAAGATATTATATCTCCATTTTTCCAATGCTAAGGCATGAGGTTGCATTCAGGCTTTGATTTTTGCTGAGTACTGGAAGAACCCACATTAATTCTGTATTTTGATTGATTTTTTTGGCTACACTGACCACCGTGTGTATGTAGAAGATCTGTTCCCGGGTCACAGTAACTATGGATTTGCTGTAGTTCAATAGTATGTGATGTACCAGTGGGAGTTGGGGAGTTGTTGGGAAGCCTGGCAATCAAACCTAATAAACTGCTTTGGGATGTTGATGCCTTATTGATCTGTCTCTGTGCCATACGATGATTTTTTGAATTAGCCTTCAAAAAAACCATGACATGTAATAAACAGTATAATTTAGCATTCAGAGTCTAGCTAGGAGCGCGTGGGTACCAATACTCAGCAAGCTGGACTCTTTCACCACGCCGGATGGAGTTTGTGTTCGAAGGAGCCTTGAGGCCACAACATCCCTCGGTGGGACATCTCTGGCAGTGTCCCACTGTTCCTGGGCATTCCCGTGCTGGGGTGCAAAGAGGATTTGCGAGTGTGTGTGCACGAGTGTGCTTGTGCGAGTGAGTGTGCGTTTTCTGTGTGTGTGTGTCTATGTGTGCATGTCAGCGTGTGTGTCTGTGAGTGTGTGTGTGTCTGTGAGTGTGTCTGTGAGTGTCTGTGTGTCTCTGTGTGTGTGTCTGTGAGTGTGAATGTGTCTGTCTGTGAGCGTGTGTGAGTGTGTCTGTGAGTGTGTCTGTGAGTGTGAGTGTGTCTGTGAGTGTGTCTGTGAGCGTGTCTGTGAGTGTGTCTGTGAGTGTGTGTGACCGTGTATGCGGGCGGAGGGCGGGCAGTGCCGTGGCGTGTCCGCTCTTGCCGCCGCCGCCGCCGCCGCCGCCGCCGCGGGCGGGACTCGCCGGGCGGGGGCTCGGCGGGGAAGGGGCCGGGGCGCGGCGGGAGCCCCATTGGCTCTTCCCAGCAGCACATGTTGCCGGCCCGGCTATAAAGGCGGCCCGGCCTCTCTGCAGCCCGTCCTTCTGCCTCCACGTTTCTACAGGGACGCTGTCAGCTCCAGTGCCGCCGCCATGGCCATCGACGCGCTCTTGGGTAAATGGTGCCTCGTCTCCAGCGAGGGCTTCGAGGAATACATGAAGGAGCTGGGTAAGAAGCCGGCGGCTCCCCGCCCCCGGGAGGGAGGGATGGATGCCGGGATGCCGCCCCGGGGATGTGCTGTGGCTGCCGGCCGGCGAGGCTCTGTCCAAGGTCTGCGGGGAACGCGGTCCCGGAGCCGGGCCCGAGGGTGGGCTGCAGCCCGGCCGTGAGCCACGGGTGGGCGGCGGCTGCGGGGCTAATGCCGGGATTCTCCGGGATGCAGCGCCGGGGGCTCCGGGAAGGGAGCGCTGGCCGGCAGCAGACCTTTCTTCGCGGGAGAGCTGCCGGCCCTGGCTCCTCGTCCTAAAGATGTCAGCGACCCTTTTTGCATCGTAATTGTTGAGAAGCAGGTGCCGGCACCAGCCAGCACCTTCCCGCCGCACAGCGCTGCTCCCTCCCCGCCGCCGCCTCCCTCCGCAGCGCCCGGGATTACCCCGGCTGGTGCCGGTGCCGGCTGCGATTAGGCCGGTTCGTCCCTCCCGCACCGGTAATGCCCGGGGCGGGGAGCCGGGGCTGTCCGGGCGGGGGCTCGCAGGGCGGTGGATGCGCTGTGCCGGGGCCGGGCTGGCTCATCCCGCCTGGGGCGGCTGCACACAGACCTGCTGAGCCGGGGCTGCCTCCCTGTGCAGTCACCTTGGGTGTCTCCTGCCGACAAACCCAAACTGGATCAGCTGCCTGTGGATAGCCGGCTGCCCTGCCGGAGGCTATTTGCCTGTTTGCTTCTGTGGGTAGTAGCACCCTTATCTCAGGGGGATGGTCCTGGCTTGTTATCCCTGCATCCAGGTTGCCCTACATTTTATAACACGAAGTTACCGGATGAAGAACACACCTAACAGATTAGGAGCCTCATCTGCATGCTCCAATTTACCACTTTCCTTGTGAGCATCCTGGCTGACAGGTGATAGATACCGGGCAGTGTCTGTGTGGCCCAGGAGCTATTACCTTCTTCAATTCATTCACAGATGAAAGCAATGATATTTTCTCAAGAGGCGGAAGATGTAGCCTTATCTTTAGAGGGAGTAGAAGAAGGAATTTAGGTCTTGTGTTCTTCATGTAAAACACAAAAATCATCCCTGCATTTAGGCTCTGCAGACAGTGCTGGTTGTAATTACATTTTGGGAGGCCTGTCAGTATGTCATAGGTATGATATGAGAGAGTCTTTTGGACTGAAGTCTTTGGGAGACTTTGGAGGATATTCAAGAATTTTAAGCTCAGCTTGGTTGAGCCATGGATTAGGATGCCTTGGTGCCTATGTCCAATGGCCAGACCTAGGTGTGTGCCAAGTTGCAATTTCAAAGTAGAAATTAGGTGCTGCAACTGCAGAGCACCTCCCATGTGTAGGCAGCAACAGACTGTTATTTGGTTTTAGACTGAAATCATAAACCAGTCACTTTTCCATTCTACACTTACAATTTAGACAATTAAATTTATACCAAGTCACATTTCAGGAGCCAGTCATTTACTGGATTTCACCCTTGCTGGCTACTTGTGAAGCTCTCTGCCTTTGATCCTATTGATGAGACCACACAGATTCTGCTCATTCTGTGTAAAAGAACATTTGAAGACAAAGAAGTTGGAATTTCAATTCTTGCCATATGGAAGACATGCAGCTCATCTCTGTTTAGTTGGATTCCAAGCTGTAGCTGATCAAATAATTCCCTGATTACTCTGGCCTGGACTACAGCAACAGAATGTGTGTGGAGGTCACTGTGGCAATAATTTCCAGTTCTGATCAGAAAAGCTGGACTGAGGATATCTGTTTTTTTTCTCTGTGAACTCAAGCTTAAGGCTCAGTCCTGGAATCTCATTTGAGTCTGGAGAAGCAGTGTCTGGAAAGTTTTTATTTCCCTCTCGAGGACTCAACCCTTACCTCCACATACCAGGGGAATGCTGTGTTGACAGTTGACATTTTTTAACTACACCAGTTGCAGAACCCAGGCACTCACTGACTTGGTGGTACTTTCTGCCCCATTTGGTTGCATATCAATTCATGGCTCAGATATGCACTTATCAGTTTGATGGATTCATGTTTGTTGCTTGCTGCCCTCTTATTTGTATTTTCATTCTTCAGATCAAAAAGATTCAAGCAACCCCCCCAAAACAGTTCATGCAGGGCCTGAAACAGGGTGAATCTGAAGAGTTTTGAGGGTTGCTGTTTCCACATCATGAATTTTCAGCCATTTGCAAATTCCTCATTTTGCTAATTTCTCCATTTCTTTGTCTTTAGCATGCGTGTGGAAGCAATATTTTTATGATAATGATTTTCCTAAACACGATGATTTTATATGATAATCCTAAACGCAGGATGCAAAATATGAAATTTAATTTAAAATGACATATTTGCAATGGTGTACAAATTACTGGAAGAGCATTTATTAAGTTTCAATAGAGTGGATCAATCTGTCAATAGAAATAATTTGTAGAATTTTTAAAGTGTTCAGAGTTTGAAGAGAATAAATTTATTTTAGCTTAAACTTTTGTATTTGTTTTCCTGTTTGCTATTTGTTTCTGTTTGAAAAATAAATCAGTGTTGAGTTTTGAGATATCTACAAATCCTCTAGAGGGCCAAATAAATTTAACTTCAGCTCTCTGAGGAAACAAAAGAGTAACTCTGCAAATAAGCTTTTTTTCCTTCCTCATCTGTGGAAAATTTAAAACATCCCCTTCCTTTGTGGCTCTTGAGGTTTGATTCTCAAGTGTACTTAAGTGCCTAATTAAATGGGAATTAGGTATTTGAATTCTTGTGTGGCCCTAAGCCTCAGGGTTTAACTGACTTTGTGACACTCTGTGCCTCTCTCCTTGCAGGTGTGGGTATGGCTATGAGAAAAATGGGAAGCATGGCCAAACCAGACGTTTACATAATTAAGGATGGGGACACAATCACCATAAAAACAGAAAGCACCTTCAAAACTTCACAGTTCAGCTTCAAGCTTGGTGAGAAATTTGAAGAAAATACATTAGATGGCAGGAAAACTCAGGTCAGTATACTGGACTTTTTGTTGAAAAAAAGGCAATTCTTTGGGTGTTTTGAAGAGGGAGATTCTATTTTAAAATCAGTTTTGGCATCCACACTAACAATGCTTTATTTGATGAGCAGTTGTCTCTGTAAGTCTCATTGAAATATTTTTTTAAACATGGATTAAGCAAATTCCGAAGAGGGAGAATGCTGAAATCAATAGTCTTGTGTATTTTGCTGTTTTCATTTTGTAGCAGAAGCATTTTTTTAGTAAAACTAACAGACCTCTAAATCCCTGTTAAAGCCAAATGCCACTTCATTTCAAGCCTGTGAGAAAAAATGCCATTGATGTTTAATCAGAGGCAATTCCGCCCTAGGGTTAACCTTTCTGCTCTGTCTCATATTTGCATAACAAGAGAGCCTGGTTCAGTGTGGGGTGGGATCACAGACAGCAAGGCAACCATGTGAATTACAGTCACTAAACTCCAGTTTAGGAATGCAGAGTTTCTCCTTGCACCTGGTGGGGAGAATATTTATCCCAAAGGAGGTAAAACACAAAAGATATACCTCATTTTCTCGTGTGAGTGCTCTCTGTTTATCACCCCACTCCCTCCTGCCACACACATTCAGTTCATCTACTACTGCAAGGTCAGATAAATTCTACACAAAAGCTCAAAGCCCATGTAACAAAGATGAAGAGAGAACATCTGCTCCTGGTAATTGGAATTGTGGATGCTGTCAAAGGTCTCTCTGATGCAGAAATGTGTCAGAGCAGTGAGTTAGTTACTGTAAGAAGAGGATTGATAAAATGTTTAAGATAATTTCCAGCTTTGTAGTTGTCAATGATTAAAATTATTGTTGAGTGAGCTGGGGTGGGAGTCTTTCATTTGGAATAAGGTGCTGAAAAGCCTCAGTACTGCCCAAATGTCATGGGGAAAATATTGACTGTCAGGTTCTTCTTTCAGACCCTTGTCAGCTTAAAAGATGATGGGTCATTGATTCAAGAGCAGGAATGGGATGGCAAGAAGACCACAATAACAAGGAAACTGGTGGATGGACAGTTGGTGGTGGTGAGTTCAGTCCCATTTTCTGATGCCCAAGTGCTGCTGGTTGGTAGCCTGAAATATAACTCTTCACATGTCTTTTTTTCCCCTGGTGGTCTGCACTGAGTGGTAAATTAACAAACCCATCTCTTTATCTTCTAGGAATGTGACATGAATGGTGTCAAGTGTGTTAGAGTCTACCAGAAAGCATGAGGACGTCTTCAGGTTCAGTAGGAACTTGCTGCAAACAACTCAGTTCAGTGGACAGAGCTCCTTTTCACTCCATATTTTCCTTTTCCCTGTTTTCTAGTATTTCAATGGACTGAGTAGCTGAGTGCAATTGTTTTTAAAGGCCGTGATGTAACTATTATGTAACTATTCTGAACTTAGGCTATTAAATAAAATTATTGAATATATGAAGTAAAATGTTGTTACTATAGTGGAATTTTAGGTGAGGTTTCAAAAAAAAAACTGGTTTGGTTTTAGGTTCAACTACAGTCTGCCTTCAGCACAAAACAAGCCAATATATTGCAAACATCCCTACTTTCTATAATAGTAAAGGTTGAAATTGGAACAACCCCACAGCCCAAACTTCGAATGCTTTTTCTAACCTCCATGTTACAAAGTGAATATAATTGGGTGGGTATAAAGATGAGATAAGCTAAATTGGTGCTTAAGTAGGAGAATGGATTTTCAGGGTCAGTGTTTTTTTTGTTTCAAACCCACAATTTTCTTAATCTCTCTCTCTATATATAGACCAATAAGACAATGAACATGATAAATCTAAGCAAGCACATATACACTTTCTTGAAAGGAAGCATTATTTTAAGAAGACTTTTCCTAGCAAAACTCTTATTCCATATTTGGTAACATTCTAAAAATTCTTAACCAAAATCTGCTGAAATACTGCCTGAAACCTAAAGCCTTTTTTTTTTTTTTTTTTAACTTGTTTGAAACACTTAGCAATGGAGTTTATATGCTTTGAAGTGCCATAATAAATAATAAGAAATATCAGTGTCTTGAGTATTAATTTTATATTGGTTGGGAAACAGCCTATAATGCTACTAGAGATGTCAGATGAGACAAAAATTAAAAAAGTTTAGATGAATTTCTGGTGATACCAGACAAGCATGTCCTAAAAGTGAAACCATTTGGTGACAAGAAGGTTTCTGTGAATTCAGGGGCCTGGGGGACCATGCAATTGCACAGGTCCTATTTGCTGCATCTGTCATTGCAGAATTGATTTTGACTTCTGAGATTTCAGGTGCTCAGTGCATGTATCACAAAAATCTGGTTTTTTGTGTTCATTCTGCTAACCATGGAAAGTGACTCTTTCTGTAATTTTGGACCATTTCTCTTTTTCATCATTTTATGACTATTTATGATGTCATCTCCTTTACCTCTCTCATCTGAAAGCATTTCTTGCTGGAGAATATTTCTTGCAGTTTCTTTCCATGGCTTCATTTTGAATTGTCATTTTCCACATTATTTTCTAGTAGTACTTTTCCTCATTTTAATATGAACCCTAGAGATAGAGGGTGTATTCTTATACAGACATTAGAAATAGAAGGAATCTACCCACAGAAGTAATATGAAAAACACACTGATCTGGTAAGGGACCCACTAAGTTTCAGATCAAAAATACACTGAACAGCATCAGGCATGATATGAAAATCCTGCCTCCCTTCCTAAAGAGACAAGTGTTACAGCTTTCAACTGGACATTAAGCCTTCTGTGGGGTCACTGGTCTATCACTTACCCCTGCTTGTTTACTCCTGATCCTGGGTAGCATTAATTGTTTATCTTTCATTAGAATGGAAAAACAGTCCAAAACCTTTTTTAGGACATCCGTTTTGATTACAATGAGATCACTTCTTGTAAAACAAAAGGCAGAAGAGTATCTTTTTTAGAGTGATTTCCTTTGGAAACAAGGCTTATGAAGTCTGCATATCTGTGCTCTCCAAATTCAGCCATATGTGAAGTAGAGGCTAGAGGTCCCAAAGAGAGCTATTCTTCCACAAATGTCATGAAAAGAGGTGGCCTGATGAGGAGATGGACCATTAAAGTACGTTGATGATGGAAAGACTGCACATGGAAGTGACACTTTGACATTAAATGGAAGAAAAACATAACAAGCTCTCTTGGCACACCTAAGAAGTTATCTTAAGCACGGAAGCTGACCAATGGTAGGAGGCAGATCAAGAGGAAACTGGAATT
This sequence comes from Sturnus vulgaris, assembly GCF_052056855.1. Taxonomy (NCBI): domain Eukaryota; kingdom Metazoa; phylum Chordata; class Aves; order Passeriformes; family Sturnidae; genus Sturnus; species Sturnus vulgaris. Next base: position 128,447,557 of record NC_142243.1, read on the forward strand.
CTTTAGAGCTAATTCTCCAGAACTACTTAGTTTCATGTGTTTATTTGCTTTATTTTGATGTTAGCTCCAGCCTCAGTTGCCAGTAACTTCAATGTAATTGTGACCCAGAGCTACCATATATACAACCTGTTTGTGTTAGATTAGACCATACACTTAAAATGACAATTGTTTTATAGTTCTGCAAACCAAGATTTATAATGCTCAAGACTTGAAAATATATTTAGTTTCTAATTTCCTCCTATTATTTATTATACTAGAAAAAAGCTTCACTTTTCATTAGTTTAGATGCACAATATTCTCATCAGTGCAAAATAACCAATTGTCCTGACATTTGAATAACTGTAGTTCACTCTATCACATAAGAAAGCAGAAAATAAAACTTTTAAGTAGAACTGAAAAAAAAGTTGTGCATTATCCAGCCAGGACTGCTTTACAATGCTAAAGAAATAAATAAGGAAACCAGTTTGTTGTGACATTTTAGTGCATGTTTTTTGAAATATTTTGGAGGGATGGAAGAATCATGTTTAGCAAATGAAGCTGCAAATAGAACTTGCTCAAAGAGAAGCAGTTTCCATTTCCAAAACACATTCATTCAAAGTCACAAGCAGTGTCCAATCTATATCTTTAAATCTCACTGTCCCAATTGGTGCAGTTATGCTGTTTACAAGGAAGAAGCTGCTGTTCATGTGTTTGTTTGTTGGTGAGTGGGTGGGTAGGTGGAGATTTTTTGGTAGTGAAGTGGGATAAAGGAGTAGAAAATGAAGTTGTTTAGTAATTTAGATCTGATATTCCACCACATTAGGGAAGTCTCTTGTTTGAGCTTTCCAGGAACGCTAATTAAATGGCACTGTGCTTTGTGGAGGGTGTACTGGCTCTGTATAATGCTCAGACTATTAAGGATTTTCCTGTTATGGTTTGGTTTTATGATTTATTTCAAAATTGTTATCCTACGCTGCCTGCAATCTCTGCAATTAATACTGGCTTTTCCTCTTCCTCTCCCCTTCCTACCTGACACATGCCCTCCAGATCAAAGTTTTTTAAAAAACAGTCAATGGTAGGAAACATCTCAGTTTTCTGAGGATATGGTTCCACTGGTAGCTGTCAGCTGTCCAGAAAAAAAGAGTGCTTATTTCTTCAGGTGTGAAGATCAAGTGTAGGAAGACAGTTTTGCTCTGCCGTTGAGACTCAAACAGCTGAAAAACAAATTAATCATTGAATAGGCACTCATTTTTTTAGGTAAAGATTTCAAAATCTAGTATTGTATAAACCACCTTATCTAATTCTACAAAATAACTGAAAATAAGTGCCCTGTAAATATTTCTGGGGTACTAAGAGGGATCTGGGTTTCTGCCCAGAAGCCCCATTTCAGCTCAGCCTGGGGTGTCAGTCTGTGCCTGAGCTGGTTATCAGAGGATCAGTCTCCAGCTCATATATCTTCAGATGTCACACAAAAATTCATGCTTTAAACTAATTTCTATGAAGGAACTGCCTATTGTTTATATTCTACATAAAATGGTTTAACAAAAATAAATGCAGTAATGCAGAACAGTTCCACTCAGACCTTTGTTGGTGATTTCTTCCCTGCCTAAGTATATGCTGACACAATGAATGGATTAGAAACTTTTGCACTATGTTGATTATTTGTGATCATAGGGGAAAAAAACCCAGTGTGAGAGTGGGTGGGAGCAAGTTAACATATATTAATTATTCTTTGATGCCTAATTTCAGTCCCATTGTTCAGCCCTGAGAGGATTTAGCACTATTTTCTTAGGTTTTGGAGAAAATCCAGCATCTGTGTAAACACATTTTTGTCCCATGGTTCTTCTAGCTTTGGCTTTTCAGCCCTTGGACATCAAATTAAGTTTTTGTTGACACTTCCCAGAATGGTTTTACTTCATACTATTATTTCAGAGGAAAAGGAAACACTATGAGAGACCCTGCTCCCAAGAGTGAATTTGGTTTCCTTTCCAGCAAAAATGTTTTCAAAATCAATTCCCTCTACCAGGTGGTCTTAATTATATTCTGAAGATATTTACATGTGAAGTTCATTATAGTTTCAGAAGAATGTAAAGTTTCTGCAACACATGCAACCTAGAACCAGTTTCAGATAATGTCCTACAAAATCTGCTGTATCCCAAATAGTATTGTTGGCACTTTACAATAAATAACATGTTTGTCATTAATCACAGATGTGCACTCTGACATTAAACACCCAAAGACAAATATCCCAGTCTGAGGACCATGCATACCACTTATCTAGGACTGGACTTTTTGCTCCCCCAGGCAGAGCGTCTGGTTTCCCTTGGGAATTCCTGCTTGAAATCATTGAGTCTACCTTCAGAAAAGCTGTTAGCTGAGGGTGAGCTCATTGTGCAGTGCAAGTGTCCAACAGAAAATTGAGGGACTGAGTTCAATTTTAAAGCTGGGACGGCAGTGAGTTGCTGCTGAATACCCCAGGAGCATTCTTGTTCTGTGGCTTGAATGTCTGTAGTATGGTTTTCTGGGACCCTGTGATGAAGTCCTGTATGGAGATCAGCAAATTCAAAAGCATTCAGAATAGCATAGCCTGCATGGCTTGACCTCAAGAGAAACCTTGAACTGAGATCAGAGAGTCTAGGACAGGGAGTTTCTGGAAACTCCTAGAGTACAAAGGCTCCTTGGGTACATGGTAAGTTGAGCTGAAGGCAACTCAGACTGACTCTTCACTCTAGAAATTATGGCCAAGCCTTGTTATGGCAATTTAATTCTGTAAGTAGCAGTAGCATATACCAGTAAGAATTATTCCTATTTTATTGTGTAATGTAATTAAGGCAAAATATTAATACGGTCTCTTAAACTGTGTAAAGCAGTATTTGATACCAGGATTTGCTCTGAGTGCTTTCTATTGTCTCATCTCATTCTCCTAAACTGCCTTGCTTTGTCCAGATTGCACATAAATAAAGTTCAGAAAATGAGACATTTCTATTCTTTGACGTTTATATTTTTCTGTTGGTGAGAAGCAGAATGAAAATGCAAGATGCATTTCTCTGCTGGGGGTATTGTTTGAGCAATTGTATTCTTATTGCCCACTTCATGGAACATGGTACTTCTGTGAAGGACTAGCTTAGCTGTTGGCTGCCTTTCTGAAATCATTACAGAGGAAAGGAAGCCAATTGAATAGAACAGAAATCACCTCAGTGCCTTAACTCCTCACTTCTCTTTCCTCTTGTTGTTAGCACGACACAGTCCATGCTTATCTGAGCCTGAGCATTATCCTTCTGTATGCTCACTTTCTTCATAAAGATTATTCTTTTTTCCCCATTTTTAAGATTAAGAGGTCACTCAGATTCTGAACATCCAGCTGTTGTAGTAAACTGGAACAGGGATTAAGAAAGATAAGAATTAATATGTGTATCTTGTCCAGTCTCCTCCTTTTAATTTTTTTCAAAAGCTTGTTTTCTTTACTCTGTTTTTCAGCACCAAGAGAATGATGAAAACTAAGTGCACAACCTTCAACTACATGCAATGTTATCCATGGCAACCATCTTGAAAGTCTGATTTTAAAGCAGTAAATGTCTAAGCAATATTAGCCAGAGATAGATTTGTTTCCACGTGTTCTTTTTTCTTATGCTTGTGCTGAAGTGGTTTTAAGCAGAATTTTCTGCAGTATTTAATCAGTATAGTCCTGACTTAAGAAAGTAGATATGTGTTTACCCCAAAGCCAATCTCTGCTGGATTAATTTTTTAAAATAATGACAGTGCTACTAATTTGTGATAATAAAGTGATAAAGTGTAAGTTGTGATAATCAAATGAAATAAACAACTTCATCTGAAAAGATCTGCTTCCTTTATTAATCTGTCAGCTAAAGTTCCACAGACCTGGACAAATTTCGTCATATCCAGATGGAATTGGAACTCAAGTTTCAAGCAGGAATGCAAAAATTTATAGCTTAATTTTTGATTTCTGCCTTGTTGTTATATTAATTTGCAGGGTTCTGAGATTTCCCCTCATCTGCTCCCCATTAGTCATATCTGTCAAATATACATTACTTTGGGAAGTTAATCAATTATATCCTTACCCTGTGATCAGTGTTTAAGACAGTCATAGATCTGCAGAGGAGAAGGAAGGAACAATTCAAATCAAATATACTTTGATATAATATGACCAAAATAAAAAGTCTATGAAGAAAGGTGTCTCCTGAGATTTGTCTGTTACAGAAAACATAAATCTGAAAAATTACGTGTTCTTGGAAAATAAAGTGTACCAAACATTTAGGAATGTTTAAAACATCTTAGATAAGGCTGTGATGACTCAGGTCATCAGCCATAGGTCTAATTCCTGTAGATAGTGACTTATTTGGATATGGCTAGATATTCCTCCTTATGATTAAAAACACTGTCTGTGCGAGAGGTTGTCCAGAATCTACTGGAATTTCCCTTTTTGCCAGCTGATAATCCTTTTGGTCAGCTGTGTCTTTGCTCCACTGCAATTGACTATTTTCTTAGAGAAAAAATAAATTTTTTTCTCTGTTTACTGGGATTTCTCTGGTCATGTTGTACTCATGTCTTTAAATTTCAGGAGATGCTTTGCACTCTTCCATAATTTCTTCTATAGATTTTACTAGAGAGTTAACTTCTCCTTTGAGGCTGAGTCATACTCAGACTTCGATTTCTGGGCTGGATTCATGCTAAAATCAAGAGCTAAGTGCATTTTTTATAGAAGCATTGAGAGCATCTTGTGAAGCAACAGCCTTTGATATCAATGGAAAGCCCTGCATTACTGCATTATGATTGGATTAGGCTTTAGTAAATGAAAACTAATATCAGAAATCAAGATTGAATAATTAATTTTAAGAAACATTACTGACTCTTTAAATTATAAAAACTTCCTTCTTGATGTTTGTAATACTTATGATGGGAATAGAGTTCACTGGGAACACAATTTGAATGGCACATACAATTTGATAAATTCATATATTCACATATTTGTTTTGAGGAACCTAATATTTACAGCAGAAAGGAGAGATCACTGCTGCTGGTATGGTTTTGTTATGCTCTCACTGTCTTATCCTTGGAATAAAGAGTAGCATGTGGAGAATAAAATGTATTTTATTTTCTTGCTGTTATTATTATTTAATTACCTTATTATAGAGAAAATATTTCCCTTACTTGCCTTCAAAATTATCGACAGATTTTAGTAGGAAGACAATGCAGTTGCATCAGAATATTCAGTTAGCCTTTCACTGTTAACTTTGATCTATTTTTTTATTCTTTAATTTAATGCTTGTTGGGACATCTTTTGAAGAAAACGCCAATAAAACATGTTGTATAATATGCCTGTACAGATACTTCACAGAAAAGAAGGCTGTAATTAATTTTTGACTACCATATACAATGGGCTGTTATTCGTGCAAGTCTTGAAATTAACTTGACGTAATAAAATGTCCATTATTTAATAAGCAGAGCAACTTTCTTTGCAGGTTAAGTTGCATGTAGATACATCAAGGAGAAAAAGGAAAACATTATGCTACGCTATTACTGTGAATCCAAAGGATTTAGAAAAGTCAGATTTATTTAGTGTATAGGTCTCATTACTAGCAAGATTATGCTATATGAGATATCTCTTATGACTCCAATTGTTCTTTGTTTGAAACATACACTTGAACCCAATTTGATGTAATTTCAGATGTTATTTGAGAATAATAGGTTTCATGAATAAAAGCATGATTTTATTAACACAATATTGAAGCCAAGAAGGACCAGTGCAAGTTTTCTCATGTGATGTAACTTCAGAGGTGCATTTTACAGGTACACTTCTTGTAGGGCAGAGCAGCATAACCTCTATTTTTATAACTTTGCCCTTCTAACAAATAAAACTGTTTCTTGAGAATTCTGGTGTGCCTTAGAAGTTACTGCTTTTTCTAATAACCAGTGTCTTATTTCGCCAACCACATAGCTCTTCTCCAGACACAGACCCCAAAGTACTCGCTGACCCCTGGAAGTAAAATAACGTGTACTGTTCAAAGGTTTTATTTATGGAAAAGGAAGAAATTGCGAAGAACTGGTAACCAACCATGCCATATCTTCTGTCCCTTTTTATCCTTCGGTAAGGCTAGATGTAGCCTTTTACATAGGGAAAGGACTCTTCTAAAGGCAAATTTGAACATTTTACTGATTTGGCTTATCTTTATATTGGGAGCTTTAAAAGGCTTTAGCTTATTTCTATTCTGTAGCAAGATGGATTTAGTGAAATTAATTCAACTTTCCTTTTTTATAGTTCTTTAGTAGTTAATATTCCCACTTCGGTAAAAGAAGAATTTCCAAAGGATTCTTTATGAGTATTTAATGTTCTACTGCCATATACTAGACTTATTCTAAATATTGAAAGAAGTTTAAAGCTGAAAGGATGCAGACGCTAAGCTCAAGTATAACTGTGCAGATGAAGTTTTATTCTACTGAAGCCAAATACATAATTTTATTTTTAATGGAATGACTCTGAAGTTAACAGTCTCCTAATTTCTTGTATGTTTTGTAATAGTTTTCTTTCTTTTTCTTTCTTTCTCTTTTCCTTCCTTCCTTCCTTCCTTCCTTCCTTGGTTGCAAGGAAGAGCACCATTCTTCATTACTATTCCACTTATATCTCAAAGACGTGTATTATAGAAAAAATAATAAAAAGCAGAAGGATCTTTCACAAATCATCTAATTCCTTCTTCTACCACAAAACTGAATCAATGATGTCTATGTTGAGAGTAGACTCTGTTGAGTTGTGACTGTTACTGAGGAGTAACAGTCAAGCTATTCTTAAAACATTTCACAAACGGAGATCCCACATTCTTCCGTGGTAATATTATTTAAATATTACTAAGGAAAAAGATAGGTCCCCCTTGTTGCAAAGTTCAACCCTGCCCTCTATTTCATAAATTAATGTGGATTCCAACATACTGATTAAGGTCTTTTCCTTCTTGTCATTCTTCAAAATTAGACAAATATTTTCTTGGCAACTCCCCCTCAAGATTTTTCACTCCATGATTTTGCTTCTGTCTTTCTTGCAGGCTCTGCCTGTGCATGCAGGACAACTCTGTCTGGTGTTCTCCTATTTGCATTGCTGGCAACGAGTAGGGACTGATAAGGTCCTACTATGAAACTGATTGTTTCTCCAGGTTCTGTTTACTCTGGGTTTACGTATTGCAGAGTCCATTCAGACTTGGGAGGTACCAGAGCAGCAAGCTGAGGCTGCCCCTGTCACTGGAGGTGCTGTGCCTGCACAGTGACTCTGCTTCTCTGCTGACCCGGGGGGTCACCATTTCTTGGCTCCTCTGCAAGCCTCAGGATTCACACGGGAAAATGGGAGGGTGGTGCTAAGTGGAATCAATCAATCCAGTTTCCATTTAAAACTGCAGTTATGCTGTTTAGGCTGGGATGAAGAAACAGATGGTCCTTCAGAAAATCCTGAAGAGTTTTACTTTTACCATCTGATGTATTACTTTTTCCATATGAGAAGAATCTGCTCCTATCTCTGATGGCATACAGCTTACACCTCGATTCATAGACAAGATCGGTTTTCTTCCTGCCCTTACATCAGAACCCTAAGAAAATATATTTATTTATCTTAGCGCAATCTACAAAGGGACATCTAACAAAGTTCTCTTAGATGAGCACCTACAACTAAGCAGTCCAAGCAAAACAATCATTTGTAAAGTCTAAGAACAGCCTAGGGACTGATGTAGGATTTTCTGTTCATGTATTTCTTCTAGACACTTAAATAGTGCAGTTACTGCGGTTTGGGTTTTATTCCCTTATAGACAAACCTAGCAATAGCATCTGATATGAGCTATAACAACTGTGGCTCCCTGTGGAGTCAGACTTGTCTCACAAACCTCAACTGGAGGACCAAGCTGAGCTGCTTTGCTCCTGCCACGGCAATGACAAAGGGCAGACATGACCTGGAAAGGCCAGGGGGCAGTCTGAGGAGTAAACACACTTTGTTGTCTTCCAGAGACATACATGGTTACACCCTAGCACAAGAAGCCATGCTACAGTAGGAGGTACAGAGCCTCCCCCTCACCCCACAAATCACAGCGTGAATCACACAACGTGCCCCAATTCATGAGTCACACGAAGTATACACAAACTCTATATGACTGGAGCTGCATGCTTACAAGCTGTGTTTTAGTAGATCTGTTGTCTAGCTGTGCAAAAGTGGTTTAGTTGTGAAGTCAATTGTTTTTGGTTTTTGTTATCCCAGTTAAAGATCTTTAGATGGGTATTTTGTGTTAACAGACAGCAGTACAGAAATAGACACTGTCATTAATTAACTGTGAATAGCTGTCTCTGAGTTTTGTTTTATGTTGGACTCCACTGTTTTGATTTCTTTTAGAAAAGAAAAGCCATTGGATGTTGCTGTCTCTACCACCAAAAGCAGTTTTCTTCTAGGAATCTCCAGCACAGGAGGTTCTTGCGATTTTATCCACTTGGGTCAGTAGCTTGGGTAACTGATGAAGAGTTTTGCCCTGTAACAGCAAGCAGGTTATGCCTCTCTAGGTGCCAGCCCCCAGTTAGCCAGCACAGTTTATGCTGTGCTGTCCCTGCATCTGACTGTGACACCCAGTTGACTTCAGGCCATCAGGTGGGTGTGTGCTCTTGAGCTGTCTTTTTGCAAAGTTAAAAAATTAAGGTATTGACACAGACTTCCCCACAGTCTGTCTAAGTTGTGAGTCCATGCCTTGAGAACCCACATTTTTCTGTTGAATGTACTGAAACATCTTAGATGATGGAACATTGCTAACTATTACATTTAAAGGATGACTTTGTAAAGAGACAGAAATGAACTGGATACAACATTTTTCTTGGTTTTCTTCATGGTGTCGAAGGATCAACAGTTTTGCTCTACCCCACGTGTTCCTTTGATTCCAGGTTGATGCCATCACCCACAGCTCATGTGCTCACCTCTTGTTTCAGGAAAAGGACTTGTGTAATTGCCTGATCACCTTACCCAAACATCCATAATCACCCAGCGCCACCCCACCTCAGAAGTGTTTCATGTAGCTGAATTTTTCCATTGTTTACATGATGGGTTGCAGAGGGTGGTTGCCTCAGACAGGTGTGCCTCATCTTCAGGGAGAGAATTTGTTCAGCTGTGTGTTTTCTTAGATTATATTAGTAACTATCTTCCAGTAGGGATATTGAATCCCTACTGACCCACCCCCTACTTCCTCTTCCTTTTAGAATTTTGCATTTTTCTGCCAGGACCACTAGGTGTCACAAGTACTCACAACTAAGCTATAAAATCCTCTAAAATATTAGTCCAGACATCTTGATATTTCCCTAATCAAGGGGTCCAAGAATTTTGATATAGACCTGATGTGTATGTGGAAGCTGCTGGATGTAATAAAAAAGATACTTCAAGCTGATGCTTACAGAAAAGATCCATGTTGTTTCATAGCAAAAAAATTAGCATCTTAGGGAGCTGTACCTGTTGTGGAAGGGCCTTAATTCAGCTAACCAGAGAAAACTTAAAAATGTGTCTAATAAAGGAAATATGCTGGTGAAAGAGGGTGTATAGAAGTAGAGTAGAGAAAGAGCTCTGCTCTGAAAAAGCTTATGGTTAAGAAACAGAACAACCCTTGAGTTATATTTAGTTTGATGAAAATCATCTGATTTTCAAACTAAAACTGAGTTTTGCATGCCGATAATAAGACATATCTTTCTTTTCTTCCCCCTCTACTTCCAGTCTGTTTATGAGCTAACCAATCATTCTTGCTTAACAGTTTGAATTTTTCACTAGCTGGGAGGATATATTCTCAAACTTCCCAGTGGGAACTACAGTACACCACAGTCAGAGTAGCTGACTCTGGGGGACCCCAAGACGCTGATCTGTTCTGAAGAAATTATTTCAGTTGTTTCAAATGTCATAAAGTTTTAACCCTGTAAAACTGTATTTTATTTATTTATTTATTTGGTTTTTGTTTGTTTGTTTGTTTGTTTGTTTGTTTAAATGATAAATGTTTCCATTTCCAAGTGTACTTTTCTACATAAAAACAAACCTCCAGCACTCCTCCAGTGTGGAGCACATCCACCTACACGTGCACTACCTGTCCTTTTGCTACTTTTGGAGGCATGGCTCAGTGCAACTTCATACTCTGCAGCACAAGAGAATACTTTCTATGTAAATGGAGGGAAACCCAAATCGTTCCATCTAGGGCCAGCTGAGTCCTGCAGAAACCACAGGTTTTTGCAGCTTCCCAGTGACACCTATTTACATCAGTTAGGTCTGAAGCTGCAGCAAGGAACAGGAAGGAAGAAGATGAGCAGAGGTGATGAGAACTACTTGGCAAAAGGAATATGTATGAATATTAGTCTAATGACAATCCTGCTTCTGGTATTATAATCTTCAAGACTACCCTATATCTTGCAGCAGGATTCTGAAGGAACTGCAGTAGGGACTGGATTCCCCTTTCCATCAATTCAAAAATTCTCTGCAAACTGCATGCCAAATGGCTCTGTATCTTGTTATATCTGCCACTTCACCAGACTAATTTATTTTACCATTTTTAACTGTTTAGATAGCATAAAGGGAGATGTCTGGGAAACAGGCTTGATGAAAGGTTTTAATGCTTCCATGGATCTGTTCTGAGCAGATTCAGAAATACATCTTTCCTCCTTTTTTCATATTTAAAAAAAATCCTCAAAATTAGAACAGTTTTATACACAGTAATTTTAAATATTACATGCAGTTAGGGGCTTGATCAAATGTGGTATTACTGCATGACATCCAAACAGACAGTATTATGAATCTGGAGTGGCCTATTATACTGTCATTTTAAGATGGCAAGATGAGAGCATAATGGCTTTGGGCTATACCAGATGGTGAATTTAGCCACTGAAAAGTACTCCACTGCTCGTGGAATAGAATGCATCACCCTGAAAGAAGCAAAGACCATTCACTCTTTTTCTAAAATAGTATTTCAAAGATAAAGATTGACATCCTCATGTAGCTGTGAGTTATTTCTTTTAAAGATGCCTAATGCTTACTAGTAATGCCATACAGTTCACTATCAGTCAAATGAATCATTCATTCAAGACACCTAATTTGGTTCTAAATGCACTATTTAGAATGAATGCTGAATATTATGAACTGTAATTAAGTAGCCACCTGCTGCACTTCTATGACATTGTTTGGTGTATTGCTGCAATAATCTAAATAATCTATGCTTAAAGGTAGAGTTCAGTTCCAGATAATATTTTGTTAATCACATACCATGTGAACAAATACAATCAATTATGGCAAGACATAATTGCAGTGTTGAATCATTTTCTTACAACACTTAAATAAGTAATCAGATTGATCCAGAAAGATTTTGAACTTTACTTGTATTTAAATGAAGGTGTGTCCTGAACCGTAATAGGTGCAATGACAAAGATAAGATTAGGGAGGTGCCAGCTTTCTGCTGGTTTTGTATAAGTTTTAAGGTATCTTTGTAAGAAGGAAAGACTTTTGTAGCCCAGTACTCTGTGAAGAGCAGGCACTTCCCAGGCAGAAATTTCTGTCTGTCTCCACTTACACGGCTGATCTTTTTAGGGATGTTTCCTCTATTTGCCAACCAGAAACAGTAATTGAAAAAAAGAAGAATGTTACATTTTGCTACCACTGGGGTGTGCCACTTAAAAGGATTATGATTTCTGCCCAGTAATTAATTCTCCTGTGGCTTCATCCTGGATTAGTGCCCTTTCCATTCACATGGAACTTTTTGTATGTGAAAATCAAACCACTTGGCAAAATGCTGAAATCAGTCATCACTCTCTTCTAAGAGAGAGGAAACAAAGAACGAAGAGGTGCTGTTTCTTGGCCAGTGCCACACAAACATAGCAGTCAAAGACCAGAGGAGAGTCTGTGTGCCCACTGGTTCATCACTCCTGAAGCTTGCCATTAGGACAGTTCTCTGCTTTTAGCTAGGTAATTAGTCTCTTTGTCTTACCAGCAGGAAATCTCCAGCATTTGCAGACAAGTTCATCCTACCTCCCTTGCACACCTATTTTGTGAGAGGATATTCCCCCAAGAACATATCTCTTTCTTCCTTCACTGGTGAGGTGCAGACAAGACAAGAACCTATCTGAGACACCCAAATTTTAGAGGATGAGTTTTAAAAGTGCGTTGAATCCCACAACTAGTGCACTTCATAACCCACTGAATCACGTTTAGACTGGAGAAGAGAAGGCTTAGGCAGCACCTAAATGCACCCTTAAAATATTTTTGAGGAGATTACCTAGACGAGGGAGTCAATTTCAGTACTAACTTACATGGTGGGATAATGAAGTGCAATTATCATAATCTGAAATAGGGCAGTGTCTGACTGACTAAAAAGAAAAATGTTTCCCCTCTGAGAACAGCCATGCAGTGTAAGAAATTGCTCAGAGAACTCAAAGATCTCTGGAGATTTTGATGTCAAGATGGATCAAGGCCCTCAGCTGCCTGGTCTGAAGACAGAGCTGCCCCTGTTTAGAGCAGGGGATTGAATGGTGACCCCCAGAGTCTCTTCAGGCCTAAGTGAGCAGTGAGGCTGTGTTGTCTTTCATGCTGAAACTTCACACGGGAGATATTATGCCCATATATCAGAGGCAGACTGTGAAGGTAATGCAGGATCTAGACAAAATATAACACAGAGGGTTCTATCAGGTGTTGATAAGACAACAGGATCAAATTTAGGTTCATCTGGCACCTCCAGGAACAGAGATTTTGGAAGCATGTCTGTTCTTATGAGAACTTGACACAGCATAGGTATGATGGCTCTTGCCTTGTTGTGTGGGGAAAATGTAAGAAGTAAAATCTGTTTTGGAATATGAGAGAGAATGAAATTTAAAAAATAGCACAGAGAAAAGATAGTATGCACAGATACATGGAAAAATAACCTAAAGACACTCCAAGAATGGCTGATTGATAAGTATATAAATTAAGTAAATGAACTACACTTCATTAGCTTTAAAATAAAATATTTCCTCTGAAGACAGTTGTTAAGTGAGATTTTTTTAAAATACCATTTGAAAAAAAGTAAATCAGTATTTGCAATCAAGAATTAAAATTAAATTATACTGTAGGTGTAAAACTAAAAGATGTTTTAGTAACAGAGGCCAGTCAGGGAAATGTCGCACAGGCAGATGCTTGAGTCTGCTGGAAATACGTGATAAAAACTGGTATAAAGATAATATAAATGATAGGTCACCCAAATTCTGTGCAATCTGGGAAATATTTAGTCTGTGCCCTAAATTCTCAGAGTTACAATCTGGAGCACTCTTGGCCTTTGCCTTGGGGAATGATACAATGCAAAGTTTGTGCACAGATTTCCCACTGGCTTTTAGAGCAGACTCACACAATGAAAAAGACCCAAGTCAAGGTTAGATTTTGATTTCTTAATGCATTGCTGGCATATTTGCTATTGCAAGTAAATTGCACAAAAATGGCTATAAATAGACCAACTCAGTATACTGACAAACAAGAAAGTGCTTTTAACTATTGAGGGTAATGTAATTATGTTCTTTTGCTGAGCAATAAAGGAGAAGAATGCTATAAAGTGTCTAGTGAGCAAGACTAGAAGACACTGACACTAATCCTCTGTATTGCTTTCAGCAAATAGAATTACTTACACAAAGACGTTCAAAGCCATGTACTTATGTGTCTTTTAACATGTGCTTTTATCCTCTGTGCATTTCTTTCTCATCTGAGAAATATAATGATAGTACTTCTCTACCTCATAAGCATTTACTGGAATGCTCAACATTAAAAAAATGGGATCATAGAAGTGGTTGAAGGAAAAGGCTGTAAGAAGGAGAGCAACGTAGTAATTTGTTTAAAAAACTATGCTAATCACTTCTTCACAGTAATTTTATTTTAAAATATGCAACCCTCTTCCACCTTCATTAGCCCCACCTTAAATGATACTCTTTGCCCCTTTACTAACTGAAATATTAGTGTGGCATGTGCAGAAACACACATGGTCTGCGTTTTTGTCCTCAGATTTAGATATGAAAAACAGAGTTTTTGTATTTACAATTTTCCCTTCAGCTTTCCTGGAAGTTTCCTTTGCTCAGTACTGCTGACACAACAGCCTCAAAGAACAAGGTCCAAACCAAAACTACCTTGAAAGTGCCCAGCATGAAAGGATCTTAACTTTACTATTTTTCCCTTTCAGTCCAGATCAGGCTGATGCCATTGTTAGCACTTCAAATGATACCTCAATAATCAAAACATAATGGGGACTTACAGACTTCAAAGCATTTTCATCCAATGGAATAGAGGAGGCTACTTAACCTATATTTAGAACTCATTTTCCTCTCTTCTATGCGGTTTGCAAGGTATTGGAAGTTCATCCTCCAGTCTCTACCACTGTCAGGAGCTCCTGTGATGCCATGGCCCCCTGTTTTCAGGTCAGGCCAGTGACTGAAGTTAATTACATCTTTCTTGTATGGGAGGAACCATATTAAGTTGTTGATGTTTTCATTTTACTATTTTGAAATCAAAAGAGCTCTGCAATCCATAGGCATGCATAGGAATGCACAGGCAAGCTACAAAAGTAGGATGTATAATAATGTATAATAATAATGTATATGCTCAGAGGTCCTGAACACACTGTTGGACTAGCACCAACTTTATTAAATACAAGGTTCTTGATTCAGTTGCAAAACAATTGCAATTCAAATGCAAAACTATCATGTTCTTAATATCTAAGCCTTTTACATAGCTTTATATCAGCAGTGGATGCCCTTCTAGAGATCATTTAGTCCAACCTGCAGTTTGAAGTAGTACCACTGTCAAAGTGGTACCACATCACTGGTGTCAAGTCAGCCATAGATTTGTTTTAGCTGGGTCTTGAAAAGGTAGTGACTCCATTTTAATACACCCAGACTGATTTGTTTTTATGCTGGGCAGCAGGCAGAATGCTGTATAAGAAACATCTTCAGTTGCAAGGGCCAAACCCAGAAGCAAGAACTTCTCACTATTTCCTCCAGAGAACATTTTACCCAAAGAGGAGTGGAGGTTTGGTAGTTAGTGATAATTATTGTGAAAGTGATATGCCACTAAGGGTTGTCAAGCATAGTCTGCCCTATGCTCTTCTAGGCAAAATAAAAACTCAATGGCATTTTGTAGTCAGGGTCTGTGCAAGCGGTGCATCTGTCCCCGGGTAACCTGCAGCTATTGCTCTCTGGTAAATACTGTTAAAGCTCTTTTCCCACTGCAGAACAGTATAAATAAATGATTATCACCATCCCCAAAGCTGTGCTAATTGCCATTAAGTGGGCTCAGAAGGAAACAGCTTACTATTATCATCCAGACAACCCACTAGAAACTACGCAATTCCCAGTTTCTGAGAATGTGCACTTTTGGATGAATGGACAAGCAGTGCTGGCTTCTAATGCCTTGTGGTGGAGGGGGCTGAATTACTGAATTGTGTGCTCCTCTGTGAAGGAAAAATGTCATTTATAATGTAGGTGTGTCACATGTAAAACTTTAAGTAGGTTTCTTCAAACTCCAATTTTTGCCTTGCTGAATGCTTCTGTTGTTCTTAATGACTTTCATCTTCCTTCACAAATTCCACAAAAATTGGGCAGGAGAGATTTCTTCCAGTCAGAAAGTGCATATTCCTTAACATATTGCCTTCCATAACAAAGACAAAATTTATCTTAAAGGTAATATGGAAAAATGACACAGCCCCAGCAGTGGGTCTTTTATGTAGAGAGAGAGAGTAAAACTGTCTGTGTTGCCTTCCCAGCCACTGCCATTTGGCTGTGACCTGTGAAGAAAACTTCTCAAATTTGCTCTCCATACTTGAAGCCTTCAGGTTTTATTGCTAACTTTCTGAATTGATACGCAACATATGATTTTTTTTTTTTTTTTGTCTCATTCTTAATATAAAAAGGAGTCAAAACTAAGAATGCCATCTTAGGGACAAAAGAAGAACTGCTATCATATACCTGTAACCTTTCCCCAAAACTGGCCTGTGCCTTATTTGTACTACTAAACTGAGGCTGTAAGACTAGAAATAATTTCATAGAATCACAGAACTACTAGGATTTGAAGGGATCTCTGGAGATGCAGTCCAAATCCCCTGCCAAAGAAGGGTTACCTAGAGCAAGTGACACTGGAATGTATCCAGGTGGGTTTCTGGGTTTTGAATGTCTCCAGAAAGGGAGACACCACGACCTCCCAGAGCAGCCAGTTCCAGTGCTCTGCCACCCTCAATGTAAAGTGAAATGAGTCGTTTTAATTTATAGCCATTGCTCCTTGTCCTTTTGCTGGGCATCACTGAAAACAGTCTGGCACCATCCTCCTGACATCCACCTTTGAGGTATTTATATGTATTGATGAGATCCCTCTCAGTGTTCTCCAGACTAAACAGGCCCAGCTCCCACGGTCTCACAAGAGAGGAGCTCCAGACACCTCATGTCCCTTGTGGCCTCTGCCAGACCCTCTCCAGTAGCTCCTTGTCTTCCTTGTACCGAGGAGCCCAGAAGTGGCCACAGCACTGCAGATGTGGCCTCACTAGGGCTGAGCAGGTCACCTCCCATGACCTGCTGGCCACTCTCTTCCTGAGGCACGCCAGGATGCCACTGGCCCTCCTGGCCACAAGGATACACTGCCAGCTGATGGGTAGCTTGTCATCCCAGACTCTCAGCCCCTCTCCCCAGAGCTGCTCCCTGGCAGGCCAGCCCCCAGCCTGTGCTGGTACTTGGCTTATTCCTCTCCTGGTGCAGTACCAAACACTGCCCTTGTTGAACCTCATTAAGTTTCTCTGTGCCCAAATCTCCAGCGTGTCAAGGTCCTGCTGAATGCCAGCCCAGCCTTCAGGTGTATCAGCCACTGCCCCAGTTTGAGATCAGGAGCAAACCTGCTGAGGGTACATTCTGTACCTTTGTCCAGGTCATTGATAAACAGGTTGAATAAGGCTGGATCTAGTATGGATCCCTGAGGAACACCACTGACTGCAGACCTCCAAGTGGATGCTGCTTTGCTGATCATGGTGCTCTGAGCTCTGCCATTCAGCCAGGTCTTGATCCACTTCACTGTCCATGCACCTGACCCACATTTCCTGAGCTTACCTAGAAGGACGTTATGGGTGTCAAAACTTTGCTGAAGTGGAGAGCATCCACTGCTCCCCCCTTGTCTATCCATCCTACCATGGCCTCATAGAAGGCTATCAGATTGGTCAAGCATGATTTCCCCTTGGTGAACCAATGCTGACTACTCCTGGTGACCTTTTCATCTCTATGCTAGTTGATGACCTCCAGAATATCCTGTTCTATCTCCCTTCCAGGGATGGTGGTGAGGCTGACTGGTCAGTGTTTTCTCAGATCCTCCACCTTGACTTCTTTGAAGATGGGGATAACATTGCTCAGCTTATCCATTATTATGATATTCTTTGTTGCTTTTTTACTTTTTGAAATGGCTATATCCAGGAGTAGGTATTTCTCGTTTCTTAGAAAAAATTGTAATGCTCACTCTGTTTTCCCATGACACTCATTTCTCTATGTAAAATCAATTCAATATTTTGAATTCAAACAACACTTCATTTTTAGTTGGCCTGTAAGAGTTAGAAAATGAGGAATTTGATGATATGAAAATGAGATTTACTTCCTTCACAAAAATTCTTCTAAGCCTCAGAAATCAATCCTTCAGATTTTTTCATTAACATTACATTTTATGGTACAGACAGGTAAAACTTGAATGAGGCTGCAATTTCAACCAGATCTCTGAGAAATATAAATAGCATTGATTTTCCACTTGCTTTCTACAAACAAGTCTGTGAAGTATATCCTGTGACTGCAACAAAAGTAAAGCCACCTGGGCTTATTCAGTTGTTTTGTTCAGGGTTTTTTTGGTCAAAATTTATGCTACTGCCTGAGACTCAGCCTTTGTTTCTTAAAAAAGACAATTACTATCTAGAAAGGAACATTTTGTATCTCTGGAGATGCAGTTTGTTGAACTCATTCAAACTGCGAGTTGTCCTTGAAAAGGCTATTCGAGTTTAGCTTCTTTTTGTCC
Organism: Sturnus vulgaris; assembly: GCF_052056855.1. Classification (NCBI taxonomy): domain Eukaryota; kingdom Metazoa; phylum Chordata; class Aves; order Passeriformes; family Sturnidae; genus Sturnus; species Sturnus vulgaris. The sequence continues at coordinate 128,465,567 of NC_142243.1, forward strand.
TGCCCATACAGTGGATAAACATTTTTTTCTTTTACTCAGATTTTTTAACCTTGTTGTCCTGCTGTTGAAAGTAAATTCTACTTATATATCCATAACTGAATTGATAAGTACCTAGTTATGTGTGTGTAGCCATGGCATCCAAGGAAGCAAGAGGAGAGCAGATTCTTTATTGCCAATGTGACACATTTAGGAGATGCTATGGAGACCCTTTGTGGGAACAAGCTCTTTCTTGAGACATTCCTGTGGGATTTGACCTGTGGGACACATACTGGTGCTCAAGTCCAAGCATAACAGAAATATGTATTTTTCTGTGGAAACCTCCTGTGGAAAAGCTACTGAACAGGAGGCACCATTTCTACCACGCCCCTCCTTGCTCCAATGCCATGCAGGTATTTCCCATCTGAGAAGGGAAGGGCATGGCCCCTACACGAGTGCTGAATAGGGAACTGACTATTCCTGCAAGCTTGGGGACATGGCTGTGCCTGGGCACGGGGAATCACCAGCCCTGTGGGTGGAGATGGCTGCACCCAGAGCAGAGTCCAGCAGGGCTTAATGTAGCTGCTGGATGCTGGATATGGATGCTCACCTCAGCCCTCGAGGAGCCCATGGGAAAGCAGCTGGGCCAGCGCCAGCACAGAGGGGCTGCACGGAGACAGACCATCCCAAATTCCTGCTTAGGCACTTTCAGGCTCCTGTTTTCTTGTGATGGCATGCTGGCCTGGAAATAAGCAACAGCAGGAGGGTCAAGAGCCCCTCACCCACTGCTGGGTGTTCTCCAGAGCCTGGAGCAATAGCTGCCATTGCACGAGCTCCACTGAAGAGCCATGGGAACTCTGGAAGCCTCCCTCTTGGTCCAGCAGCCCCAGCAAACACTGTGCATTTTAGCTGATTTGCAGACAGCAGTGGCTTCTCTGTGCCCGTGGGTGCCCAAGGTGTCTCTGGCCACAGCTGACCAATGGTCCACAGCAGGAGTGCTCTGTGGCCTGGCACTGCCTGGGGGTCCTGGCTGACCACAGGCACTGCCATGGGCTGGGAGAGGGACAAGCCCTGGGTCCTGCTGGATGAGGGTGGCTGGAGGCCTGGGGACACCCACTGCTCCAGCTGCAGGCAGCTACACTGGATCACAGCCTGTGCACTCACTCCTGTGCCCAAAGACATGAGATCCCTGGCTCCAGGGGTCAACTCTGCCTCCCGTGTCCTGAGCACCAGAGAAGCCAGCATTGCCTTCTCCCTCCAGCAAGGCCATGTGTACTTCTAGGAGTTGTGTTCTGAATAATCTACATGTTTATTTGACAAAACTTCTTTTTACTAAAGAAATCAAAACAAAGACAAAAACCACTTGCAATCACACAGCGTATTTCCAAAAGCATTTATTCTGTATTATTATTTGCTCTCCAGCCAAAACATGGGAATGCCTTTCCAAGCCTCTGCTGTCTTCCAGTTTAGCACCTGGCCTATTCAGCCATATCTTTTAACAAAATCTTTTAATTTAATCTTTTGGTTAACTCTTATGTAACAAGAAACTGCCTAGATAAGGAGCATGTTTCTGTGTAGTTAGCCATCTACAACCACTGTAAACTCTCTGATGGTGAAAGTGAGGATGACTGATCAGACACATCTCAGGACTACAAAACAGGCTGAAAGCTGTTTGGTGCCTATTGAAATCAATGGCAGGTTTAAATGGACGTGATTGTAAACTGAGTTGTGTGGCTTTTGCAATGTTTCAAAAGCATCCCTTGCTATAACTCTGGATATCATGGTAGGAAACAAAAACTGTGTTCGTATTATGGCAGGGGAATGGATGATAGCATAGGCAGTAGCTTAAAAAGTTAAATACTTACTTTGTAATTGTTCTGAGGAAAAGCTTGGCAATTTCCAGCAAGTGAAAATAGATTATTCAAATAGGTTTAAAATGCATTCCAAATTTACAGTAGAGTTCTGGAAAAATTATTGGGTTGGGGCTTTATACTGCTTTGTATGGTTGGAGCTTTTAGATACTCTTGAAGGAAATTTTCCCTAGGATACTGAGTAGATAATTTTGCTTTTTGCAAACTCCATTTTTACAAGAATGAATAAAAATTTTGGAAAATTTCAGAGAACTGCTGAAGTTCTGTGGACTGCAGGAGGCAGCTGGAGGCCAGGTAGGTGCCCAAGGCACCTGTGGTGGCACTGGATGCCTGTTTAAGGCAGCTGAAATGAGCCTCAAGTCAATCTAGCCAGTGGAACCTGGTGTTCCATCTCACCATAAAGCAGAACCTTATTCACTGGCCAGCTAAACAGCAGCACAAGCTCTATAAACTGTACTAGGTAGATCTGCTGAACATGAAGGGAGTTTTATACATCCAGAATACAGCTAGATACCCATTACACAATTATCTCAATCTTATGTCAAGATATCATTTCCAAATGAAAAATTGCAACGATATAATTAGATAATATAAAGAATAAGCATTTTTTAACTTTAAAAAACCTTTAATCTTTTCTTGGATCAAATTGGTTAAATGTAATACAAGTAAATGGATTGCTGATGGAAACTCAGATGTTAATTTTAGGTGATAAAATGGTAGATTTTTACCTCCACTAATAGAAATGTTTTCCTTTTTTTCAATCTTGTATTTCAGTAGTTTTATGTCAATCAAGCGTTTTGTTTCTTATCTCTTTCATCCGTATCCAAATGGGCTGGAGATATAGCTCTAGGCATTGGCATACTATCTAAGATAGCTTATTTCTAAAACAGTCTTGCTGATGACTAGTTTGCACATGTTTTATACATGTACTTGGAAGGAATGTTAGAACTGATGCATGAACTGACAGCTTGGAGAATTGTGTGTCTTTCAGCAGGAAGGTCAAGAAACATCTCATGCATGCTACTTAAATGTTTTTGTGGATAAAGAAACACTGTTGGTTTTTTTTTTCTCAAGAATGTTGATTTTTTTTGAAAGAGAAAAACAGGATGTGTATGTAAGTGTACTTACTCACTGTAGATCAGAGAGAAATCTACCAGCAAAGTGTATTTATTTCTTCCATAATCAGTTTTCTTCAGTAATAATACATGTTACTGGAAGGTGACAAATTTATCTAAAAGGAAAATGCATACTCACTTAAAGCTTCATTTTGCATGTGTACACACAAACAAATCTGCCTAGCTTTTACTGGAATGCAACTGGAGCACCGGTAACTCTTGGAGTTGCTTACACATTTCCATTCCATGCATCTGTTTTCATGAGAACAATTACTACTTCTCAAAAGCATTCATTTTTCTATTTTCAAATGCCTTGAATTTGGACTTTCAAACAAGCAAATGAATGATTTGTGTAAGTATTTCTTTTGTGTTGGCTGTGTTTTATGGGAAGAATGAGAAATTAACTTCCCAATGTTTGCATATGGTTCTTTTTAAGCAAATCTGGACCAAAAAAATCAAAAAACATGGAGTGAGTCAAACATAAGCTCCACTAAAGTAGAATATCTTATACTATGCCAGTGAAAACTGGACTTGATTTCAGTAGTTACAGGTCTCTGAAAATCTTCTGCTTGGCAGGCCCATGGGGCTTTGGCAATGCAGCACTGAGTGCACAGTGAGCTGGGGAGTTGGCAGGGCAGGTGACTGTCCCTCAACACATGGGTCACCAGGTCATTGGTGACACTCTTCCTGCTGTAGGGGCATTTAGTATCAGAATGCGATGCCAAAATTTTCCTTTCTGTATAGTTATTTTTAGACTGACTAATTGAGTTCTGGCACTTACAAAGGCCCCACAGACGTGGGCCAAAAGTCAAATCTCTCAACAGAATAAGGAACTGCTGCCTGCTGGGGCCAGACTAGCACTCTGACTAAGGTTTCCTCTCTTCTTTTTCCCTCTTCCATTAGTAAGCTTTCTCCTATCCTCTGGTAAAACCATTGTCCCACCTTTTTGCCCATTGGGATGGGGCTAAACTTACCATATTCAGGATGGACTCACCATACAACATCTGAACAGCTCTCTGACCTGCAGATCTAGAGAATATCCTTTGTAAGCATTGCAGATACTGTAATTGTGGAAGGACAGCTATGTGCAGCTGGAACAACAGTAAGTTTGAAATAATATGTTTTCTGTAGTCTGTTTAGATTGATTCTGTGTAACAAGTGTTTGCACAGTAGTTTGTACTGAGGCTCTGTGGTGGCTATAATTCTGGCAACCTCACTCATAAAGGTTTGCTATTCATTTCAGTGATCCCTGTAGAGGAGAATTAAGATGGCAATCTCTATCTTGGCTATCCACTGGGGATTTTTCTTGAGACCCACTCTATGCCTTCTATCTTTGTGCCCTCAAAATGAATGTCTAAATCCCACTGCTTTCATTTACTGCTACTTTGGTGAAGCTGAACAGGAAGCATTTTGAACTGTGAAAAATCCATAATTAAAATGGGAATGTATATGACATACTGAAATGACACTTAAAAGAAGTACAGTCCTGCAAGAGTGATATTAGAGCAAGAGTGATATTAGAGAAAGTTCTCTAGAGTCACACACAGACTGAAACCCTCAGAAGGACGGGACACAAAGGACTGTCCCACAAAATAGCTGAATACAGCAACTAGGAATCCAGCAGGTACCATGAGTGGAAAATATTTGACATCAGAACAGGATGCAACCTTGAAGTTAAAAACAGAGTGATACTTCACTTTGCATCTGATACTTCAGCCCTTTCCAGGAAGGTGTTACGTTAAGTTTGGTTTCATCTTCCTAGTAAAACATTACAATTTTTAATGTTTTAAAGTATTGTTTTAAAAATCCCCAAACCCTCAAGGTCTGTCTGTATTCTCTGACTCATTCTCCATAACCAGCAAAAACAAGCAGGGAGATATAGCAGAGGTAACAGCAGAGATCAGGGAGCCCAAAAGGAAGAAGGAATGCCAAATCTCAAGGCATTTTGATGTCATTGAAAAGTTTGTATGTCACTTTTTTTCCTACTAAATCTATTTCTTTCTTGATCTTGAGCTATTTGTTACTTGATCTTTTGATAACATGGTAACTAAAGACTTCACCTTGCATTGTGACCATATTTATGATGACAATATTATGATGAAGTTACTGCTTTCAAAGCCTCTTTAAAATTTGCTTGGTATAAAAGGAGATTGCTAGGCCTATGAAATGAGACTCTAACCACATTAAAAAACAGGTCAGCAGACAATGTACTTGAGATGGGGGGTGTGTGATTTTCCAGGGGTATAAGTTAGGTTTATTCAAGAGTCTTCATTTTGGAAGTGTGATTCAGATATGCTTGCAGACACGCTTTCACTTCTTAAATAAGTGAGATAATGAGGCTTAAAGTGGATTTAGCATTGCACAATAGCCAGCATTTCACAATCTGAAATAAAATTACCCAAGGCCCTCATAGTGCACGCTCTATGTTGCATGCATCTCCCAGGTGAAAGGCAGTTGGTTGAAGTGATTTGAGAGCACTGTGTGATTGCATCAGCCAGGTGAGAGGCTGCCACAGCCCTGAGTCAGCAGAGTGTGGTGTGATACCGGCTGTGCTGGAAGTGGGGCAGGACCTCCCTGCCTCAGCAGGAGCCTTGGGAAAGGTTTTGGCTGAGAAAGCTCTCCTGACACCTACTCCCTCTGCTGCTGTTTTCACATCTTCACAAAGGATGCAACTATCTCCCTTTGGGGGAACATTCTCTAGGATGCCCTGAGAATGACAGGCATGTGATTTTGCTCAGCATTTACATGGGAAGACAGGGAAAATTGAGATGGGTATGTCCTTGCTCCAAACATGTGCGTTAAGGCACCTAATGTGAAAAATGAATGTTCTGGAAAGACTAAAGGCCTTATAAATTAAAATGTTGGAGACTGTACCAATACCATCAAGGAGGATTGTAGCATGGTACAGCTTTTGTATCTTGCAAAGCAGTTTTCTCTGAATTGCTTAGCACATCTGTTTGGTGGATTATAGGATAAATAGGCAAGGGAGAAGTAGCCCTAATTTTTACTCATGAGACCACAAGGGATTGAAACCAACTACTCTTATAGTAGTGTGAACAAAGCTGTAATCCTCGGTTCCCTTTATTGCCCTGAATGGGAGTATCCATGTCAGTATGGTTGGTCCTCTCACAGCAGTGAAAAGATATCCTGCATCAGAGAGCAAAATTCTCCATCTCCATCCAGTCTGGTACAGTATATGCTGATGGAAAGAAGACAGCTGCTGTGGGCTCATTGTTCCAAGGGGAATATAATCTGTGAAGGAAGAATGTGCATCTGGAGATCTCAGCATTTCAAAAGGCATAATGGTCCAGAACTCTGAATGGCACCCTCTCAGAAAAAACATAATAACTCCTCACTGACTCATCATTCTTTTCATTCTCTCCTTCTGTCTCGCAGGACATGGACATGCCTTGTTAGTATGACTTACATAAACGAATGTGTGTGAAAATTTAACCCTCTTAGAAATTTAATTTCTTCAGGGCCCCAAGCAGCTGTTCAGACTAATAATGAGTTATTGAACACTTCTTTCTTTTGTTCAGCCTTTTACTGATTTTACTAGATGTGCTGCAGTAGCTTAGACCTCTGACTATGTGAGGTAGCAAAAGAGGTGATGGCAGGGCTGGATTGTGAATAGAGAAGTCCAGTCACAATGTCACCAATGTACAGAATGCAGTCTTGAACAGGGGCCTGAAAGATGCTTTGTGAACCAGTAGAAAACCTGAGAAGGAACTGGATGGGTAAAAAAGCTGACCTTAGCTATATATTCCAGTGCTGCCTACATGGGAGATGTCATTACACAGCATTACGATCTTAGATAATGCCTTAAAACCACACAGGCTGCAACTGCTCATTTTCTGCATATTTCTCCCACGTCAGTGGGAAATTTATATCGAGGAGAACAAATGCCATTTAAACAAAAAACGTTAATACAAATATCTTTTTTTTTAGCCACTTGAATGGTTAGAACATGCTTTAAGTAGTGGTTACAGCCACCCTATTTTTATATGCTTAAACTCCTTTGTCTCCTCTCTGCATTCAGAGACCTGTAAATTTTCTGGTATTGGTTTGCATATGCTAGTGGCATAATTTGTACCATTTCTGCACTAAATGCTGAAATTTGGTCTCATTACTCCTAATAGGTACACTGATTTTAATTAAAAATAAGTGCAATGAAACCCACAATAATAAAATAGATTATGGACTAAGTCCCTAGCACCTGATCTTCATAAAGTTGGCTGCACAAGCACACAGTCATTCATCTCATCTCCTCCTCCTGTTGCAATGTACTGAAGACTGAATTTATGCAATATGACTCTTAAAACATGTGAGCATTTCTTGGTTTGTCTGACTTCTTGGCCAACTCTGGGAAACCTTAGGAAAAGATCTAGGAGAAAGCTGCCATTTTCTGAGCAATGAATTTAGCCAGTTCCCAGATGTTACTCTTCAGTGGGAAGGACTGTGGGTCCTCGTAGTGGAAGGCTGGTGGCTAAGTCTGTCTGGTTTGGACAGACCAGTTAGTTTGGCACTACGGAGCAGTTACCTCCTGTCATTGTGGGAGCTTTGGGAAATAGAGCAGGAAGAGCTGGTCCAGATTAACCAGCTTGTCAAGCCAGATGTAATTGATTGGTTTGAGGTTTGACAACTCTGTACTAAGTAAATTAGTATTATACCATTTTAGTTCCTAAATGCTCTTAGGAATAATATAGGTGGAGATGTTTCATGATACTCTAGTGCTTAACTGATTCATATTTTTCACTTTATGGTAAATTTTTAGTATCAACAAATTTATCCTAATCCTTATCCTGCCTTTGTGATTGTTATCACAATGAATCTCACTAAAACTGTCATTTTTTTCAACTCTTGATCTGAAAGAAAAAAATTCGAGCCATAGTTGGAGGTCCTGATATCTTTCTGCAAGTTATCTATATAATTCTGTAGCAAACAATACTTTGCTAGTGTTTTGAGTAGTTCTTTTGTTCTTTAATGACATATTAGATTTTTTATCACTGTCACTATTTTATTGGTGGGGAAGTAGTATAGGGAATATTAGTTAAGGTCACATTCTCAGGAAGCTGGTTGCGGCGCTATAAATAGAGAGTAAGTTTTTATAGAGTTCTTCATTCACTGGTGCCACCACTTCATTTACAGCAGAACTTATGGGCTTGATGTTGAATCACAGAATATCCCAAGCTGGAAGGTATCCATAAGGATCATTGAGTCCAGCTCATGGCCCTGCACAGAACCATTCCCAAGAGTCACATCATGTCCCTGAGAGCCTTGTCCAAACACTTCTTGAACTCTGCCAGGCTGGTGTTGTGGCCACTTCCCTGGCGAGCCTGTTCCAGCGCCCAAGCATCCTGTGGGGGAAAAACCTTTTTCTAACATCCAGCCTAAACCTCCTCTGACACAGCTTCAGGCCATTCCCTTGGGTCCTGTCCCTGGTCACCAGATAGAAGAGATCAGTGCCCCTCTTTTCCCCTCACAAGGAAATTGTAGATGACAGTGAGGTCTTTCCTCATAACTTTCCCAGGCACCAAAGGGCAACTGAGAGGCCTGTAGGTTTCAGGGTTCTCCTTTTTGCCCTTCTTTAAAATCTGCCTCCTGAAATCTTCCAGCCAACTAGGAACTCTCTGAATTCCCAAGATAGCACAAAAATCAATAAGAGAAGTTTTTTGATGACATCATCCAGCTCTACAAGTATTCTTGGATGATTCCAATCAGGCCCCATAGATTTTTAGGGATCCAACTGGAGCAGCGGATCTTGCACAATTTCAGGGTCAGTTGGGAGTTGATCATTCTTGCAGTCATGGTCCTCCAGGTCAGGGCTCTGAGACTCCTTTGGCCTGTCATCCACATTGAAGACAAAGTTACAGCAGGAGTGATAGATAATATATGTTTTGCAAGTTAGATCAGAAATTAGAAGCTTTTTGGCTTGAGAAAATTAGGAACTTAAGAAAACTGCTATTGCAAACCCTGTAAAAAGTACTCTTTGAGCAGAACTTGCAAAAGGTGCATTTGACTCTTGAGATTAAACTGATGGTGCTCGAGAAGACGAAATTCTGTCTCAGCTCCTTTATCTAAACACTTGTTGTAGCTGTAGGCTCACAAGGTGGACAGCTCTGATGAAAAAAAAAGATACTGTCAACCCAGGTCACAGAGTCTAAAGAAAAGATGTTGATCAACAGTGTTTCTGAGGTTACTTAGGATTTCAAAACCTTAACAGTAGCTCTCCAGAGATGATTTTAGAGACGGAACTGGAACATGGCATTATACAGATGCCACCTTCTATTTTTAGAGAAGAAAAAGTTTCTTCTTTTCTGTTCAATATATTCAGAAGTCACTTGAATGTGGCTTTTCCTGCAGATCAGGACAAATCCACTAGCACGCTTGTCTGCAGTATAGTAGAAGTAAAACATATGCTAAGCAAAATTTAAAAAATGGAACATAATACTAGTGAACTAGAGGGGAGAGGAAAAGAATCAGCAGATGAACTTGGGAGTGATTTCTCCCTAGATGTTTGTGAAATCACATTTTAATCCTGAAAGCTTAGACTGAGAAACACTGAGAACAGATTTTTTTGGGTGAACTGATGTTTCCAGAGGTTTTAGTAATGGGTTTCACAGGTTTCATTTAATTGCTCTCTGTCTGGGAAAACAGCCCAGAATTTGTGACTGATTAAAAATCCAGATGTAAAGTTGAGGCATTTTTTGCAGCTGGACTCCAGTGGACGTAGTGAACAGTTAAGGGAAAGTACAAAGCGTTCCTGAGGGAACATTTGGGGAGGGAGGAGTGTGGACTGCCTCCCTTTTGGCAAAAAAGACTAGCACTACCACTAGCAGTTTAAAAAAATTACTTATAAGGAAATGTAGAATTGTATCTGAAGGAGATGTGCCATGTTCCTTTTTATAAAAACAGGAGCAAAAAGTTGTGTTTGTTTCAGTAAAGGAAATCAGTAAGTGCACATTCATTAAAATGTTATTAGTTGCCTTTCTTGATTTCAAAAAGCTATAACCCCTCCAGAAAGAGATGTCCTTTTGGACATCCTGCATGAAGAACTAATTTGACAACTTCATCTGAACAGAGCACTGAATATGGCACTGAAGCAAAGAAAGAGCAAAAGAAAGGTGGCAGCCTGCTTCCTCTGCCTGTTAACAGGTCAGACCTGCCTCCTTGATCCTCTTCTATAGCTAAGCATGCTTTTAATGTACAAGGACAAAGGACTCTCGAGTAACAGAATAGAGCCTAGAAAGTGAGGTTATTATAATAATGGCCTTTCTTAAACATAAAAGTCATTTTACTACTTGTATTGTGTAATATCAATTTAGATTGATTTTTTTTTTTCTTGTCAATTTGTATCTTTTACTTCTAGAGGTTCTCCTTCAGTGACCAATGTCTTTGACCTCAGCAGAAAACTGGGCCCCACCACGTGCTGATCCTTTAATCAGTTGGCAAAGACCCTAGGGAACTCCACGTGTGTTCATATGGACTAGTTTAAAGATTATGAGCTGCTGTAATCTTATAGGAGAAACAGTCTAAAACATTCTTTACCATGACCACAAACCTAATTTGTCACTCTGTGCTGGGAGCAATGCTGAGCTTTGACTCTGGCTGTGTGCTTAATGAGCCTCAGGCAGGTTGGGGCAATTCCCCACCACTCCTGATGGGAAAGCAGAAGGCAATCATCTCTCTCAGCACTTCTGCTGCTTCTTGGAGTATGTGAAGCTGCTCCAGCTATGCACTGTCTTTAGCCACACTTGTGCAATAATTTGGAGCCATTGAGCCATCAGCTGTTAAAACAAAAAATTAAGTTCTGTGGAGATATAGTTATGAATGGTATGATCTCCTTATCAAGCACTCATGCAAGTAAATAGCCTCAGTTTGTGGTAGAAATATCAAATGAGTTTATTTGCTTAAATTTTACCTGTCATATAGAGCAACTACCGTCTCCTTGGGTGTTCCCTGTGGAGTACAGAGGTTGTTGCCCAAATACTGACCAGGCAAAACTTTCTCTCTTACAAGACAACAAACAAGATATAACTTAGAAGTTATTTTTGCTTATGTAAAATAGTTCCAGCTATGTTATGTTTCTCCTGCTTTTGGTTTGGCCCATTATCTGGTAAATCTTCACAGGCTTGCACCAAAGACAAAATTATTCACTGAGTACCTCATCATGAGCTGAAGGGTGAATGGATGCACCTCTGAAAGGCTGACATCAAGGAGGAAATCCCTACTAAAACACAGTAATAACTATGGCATTTTGCTGCTTTGCAAAATGCTGTTACAGTATGGCAAGGTTTTATTGCAGGAAAAGGGATGGACTCAGAAATAGTTGGTGTGTTTTGTTAACAAAAAGGGGTCTTCGTTTCTGAGTTTATCATTGCTCTAGTTGATAAGAAATCTAAAAATATATTTCAATAGTAGCAGGGTTTAATATATAATTACATATTATTACTGTAACAGCAGAGAAAATATTATGAATTGAGATCTACTACCAACAAGAGTTGTCATAGACATTAACCTTTGTAATTTATTTTAGTCATCTGTGACTTGATTATGAAAATACTAGACTTTTGCAACACACTTGGAAATAGTAGGCTGGGCATGTGAATCCTGCTATAAGTTGATGATTGTATTTTATCCTATCTCTTGTGATCCTTAGCCTATTTAAAGCAAATATCAGGTTTTGTGTTTTGTTTCATCAGCAAAGAAGACTGGATGTTTTAACAGGCCTTTAATAAGCAGCTTTATGCAGCAACTGTGATGTAGGAAGGTGGATCAAAATTATGTTCAAGGTGGAAATGTATTTCATTGAACTACAGACGTAGAAGAGTCCAACACAGGCACTGAGTATTCCTCTATGGGCAATAGACAAGGATCCCAGCAGCCCTAGGCAAGCATTTACAAACGTGGTCAGTTGTCTCCTAGTGATTTTTGGTTTTCTCTGTCTGGTATAGTGAGTGCACAAATGACTAGATTATACCTAGATAACTTCCACCAAGAACAACAAAGTTAGGGCAAAAGAATTCCACTGGGAAAAGAATGAAGGTAAACTGAGCTCTAGCAGGATGAGACCTCTATATATGGTACTGAGCAGTGGTACTTAAATGACCTGTCAAAATGCCTCACTGATGAAAAGTAATCTAAATCCAATCTGAGAATCAAATCAAAGTGGAACCAAGCAGGAGCCAAGAGCTTGAAGCAGACAGCTCAGTCTAGGACAACCCGTGGACAGGGGACACAAAAGAGGGTAACTAAAGCATGCTACTCCTAAGTAACCAGGCTTTGATGACCCTCAAATGAAACTGATAAACGGGTATGAGACCTATTATTTTTTCAACATATGTATTCCTGGTTTTTGTTTTGGTTTGGGTGTTTTTTGTTGGTGTATTTTGTTGTTCTGTTTTTTTATTGTGAATGTTCATCATTGTCTGCCTGATAAAGGATGACCTGGCCTTTTTTGGTTGTTTTCTTTTTTTTTTTTTTTTTTTTTTTTTTAGATGATCTCATATTTGATATATTCACATTGGTGCCAAAAAGTGATCAGTTCCTGATGTATTTCTCTGGCATGTCCATACAGTCCTGGTCCCTTGGTAGGCCGGGACACCTATCAAGATTCTTAAGATTCTTACCACTCTCTTGCTGCAAGGTAGGAGTATTTATATATCCTTGGTGTGTATATATATCCTTGGTATTTCTCATTTTGAGGAGCACTGCGTCTTTCCACGTTTCATACCACCACACCCACAGGGCTTTCACTAAAGTCTTCTCAAGGTGATTATCAATGCAGCACAATACTCCTGAGCAGTGGAATGGCCTAATGGAGAATAAGGGGAAATCATTAAGATTATGTCACATTTCCAAGCCATCAGAATCGTGCAGATCTGGAAAGCAAATGTTGAACTCAGGAAAACCTTCATGCCGCCCATTGTTAAGTGAAAGCCTGGGAGAAAAATGAACAAATACATTGCACGTTTTTCTAAATAATGCTGAACTGCCCAGAATAAATGTTCTAAAAATGCTCCCGTGAAAGAATAGTGAATATAATAGACATTTTTGTTGGGACACATTCATTAGCTTGAGGAACTATCCATTTCCTGATGACTCCCTCTCTTATTAGTACTTATTAGATCTTTCCAAGCATGCCTACCTTGTTGCCATCTAATCTGTTTATTGTGAAGAGGTGCTTTAAATTTCACATTTGCAGGGCATGTGAGAAGGTATACACCAATGAATCTCTGAGAAGGAAATATCCCAGTTTGCTGGTAGAAGTGTCTGCTGAATGAGATAGTCTTGGGGCCTTTGACAACCTTGCTGAAGGCATTGCTGCTGTTGGACATAAACAAGACAGATGAAACTTTGTTCAGAGGGAAATGATATAATGAGGCATGGTGGCCAGAATGCATCATTCTTTGTCTTCATATTTAATTAAAACACGGAGCTATTAATTTCCTAGGTAACGACAGATATATTGTTTTTTAGGTTTGCTTTTGATCTTGTACAATACCTCAAAAGAAATGATTTGTCTTCTATATTTAACATCCAGAATTTTTTTCTTTCAGGGAAATTCAAAGAAGATTTCAGTAAGAACTGGGGACCTTGACATTTTCACCAGTAGAAAATTTTTTCAGGTGTTTTTGTTCTCAGCTCTGTCCCTATGCTTCTTCCTGCTGGGCAGGGCACATAAAGCTGGATCTTCTGCAACTTTCCTGCTGACCATCACCCTTACTTTTTAAAGGTGACACCTGTGAATCAGAGCTTCAGGCATGTCACAGTCAGCTCTCCCATCATTACCAAGATAAAAAAGTCCCACAGGCAACTCTCCTTCGAGCTCACCTCAGCTACTCAGTGGTTCTTCCACTCTCTGCCTCATGTCCTGTTTTGCTTCTTAACCTCCACCCATGTATTTTCTCTTTCTTTTATACCTTTTTGGAGAATGTGACTATTGGTTCTACTGTTCTCTTGAAACCCATGTATATATATTTCCCAAGCTGACCAATTGTTTTCTCTAGTGAACAAGAATTCAATAAAGTCCACCATCCAGTCTGCAGAAATACTCTTACAATAATATTTTACCTACTTCCAGAAGTCATTCAATGTCCAAATGCAACTGTCTTATACTGTATCTATGATTTGTTCATCTGTAGATAATGAGTGAGGGTTGCCAATGAATAGCTCAAAAATTTTTATTTCAAACAAATGAGTTTGAAAGGCAGTATCATGAAAATAAGGCTTTCTTTTTGAGGATGGCATTTGCTTGCAGGTAAAATTGCTTCATCTTTTTGCTTCATTACTTTTCTTTTTCATGTTTTTTTCCAAGGCCTATCATCCATCCAGTATAACTGAGCTGTTTCCAATAATTGCCAACAATCTCTTGTTCCACATTTCAGGATGAGGTTATAGCTCTAAAATGTTTGTGCCAAATCATTTCTCATGAAAAATATTTTCTCTTCTAGCTATAAAATTGTGTGATCCTGTTATTCTCACTGAGATGGGAACTTAGAAGTGTGGACACCTTCTTCTCAGAGATTTTTAAGAACATAACATGGAAGATTTCACAGGCAGAGATGGGCTAAGTGCTCATTACTATTCCCTCTTGTCTAAAATATTCCTACTTATGTCTATAGATATAAAATATGTCTACAATTTCACTGTAAGCCAAGAGTGAAAGTGCTTTCATTCTGCCTCAAAGAAACAGAGCATAACTGGTGACACCACTGTCACTCTGAGATTATCTAGTGCATTTACTGTGCATCACCAGACACTTGCTCAGTTCTTTCCTTTAGACTAATGTGAAGCCACTCCAAAAAACTCCAGGGGTGTCTGTGGTGGAATTCTTGTGCATAAATTGACCCCTTCCCCCCATTCCAGCGTTCCTTCTTTGATATCCATTTATCCTTACCTGCAGTTATGCTGCACCATTGCTGTCAAATTCAAGTGTACTAATCTCACTGCACATCAGTGTTACTCAGAACTTCCTCCTGCCTGAGAAAACTTCCCAGCCACTTTCAGCGTGCTTATGCTGTAACTTTGAAGTTACACTGACCTAGACAAGGCTGCCAGTAGGGAAATCTCACTCTTTATTTCCTTTTCCTCTGTATGAAGTGTTGGATTTGCACCGTTTGCAAATCAAAACAAGGCTGCTGAGGGCAGGGAAATGGTCTGTTCCAGGTAAGTTCTTGCTCCTGAGGGCAACTCGTCACAGGAAAAAGACATCTGAGCTTGTTTTTTATCTCTCTACATCTGTATTTCTACAATCCTGCCTTACTAAAAGAAAGAAAATTAGCTTATTAAAAGTTAAAATAGTACTTGATCATCTTCTGTCTCCCAGCTTTCTGCCCTTCTAGACAGCTTTGAAAATTTAAAATCAAAACAAGCAGCTTCACTTACCATAATGAATAGGAAATATTTGTGCTACCTACTGGTCCCCTGTCCAAAATCATTATTTCACAAGAACAGGTCCACTGAACGGTGAGAGTGTTTCCATAGCTATCATACTGTGTAGGCATAAGGAAGCAGAATTTGCAGGGAAAGCTTTGTTCTTTATTAAACTAGCTGATAAAGGTGAAAAAAATTGGTGACATTTCAGGCTCAGAATTCCTTTTTCAGTTCAACGAAAATCGTTGTGTTCACCTATAAATATGACTTTCTGTTGTTTCAGCCCTCTTACTGGTGAATGAGGCTGTGTGAGCCTGAGCTCTGGAAGGAATCAGGACATCACTCCTGTTTATCATTAAAGCTGCCAGCTTTGATCTCTAATCTGGGACGGAGTGTGACTGCATAAAAAGTGTCTACCTCTCAGTTTGTGCCTCATTCAGGGATCTCAGTTTTACCCAAAGAAGTATTTTGAGAGAAACACATTTCCAAAGCTGAGCACTGGGATGCATGTGACATAGTCAAATCTCCTGAGACTGTTTTCTGAAGGAATCCATATGCTTGCTACTGTCAACACTTTGCTTAATAGCTGCAAATTTGCACTGATTTTCTCAGTACTGTAATGTCCCAACGACATTAGGCAAGAATTCCTCTACAAGTCTATTACCACATACTCAGCAAGTATTACCAGACAAGAAAGAAGCAGAACTCTTCAAGTACTGGGAGAAAGGTTGTTTTAGCTCTTTGGAAATCTTGTTTCTTCTTTGACCTAGCAAAGACCTGAAACTGCCCAGTGGTTTCTTCAAAGTTTTGCAATCATGAGGCAGAACCCAGAAGCTTTCTGAATTCACTTGGCAAGAGTTTGGAAATGAGATATCCAAGGGAGTGAAGCAGGACTAGCTATGTTCACTCCTGGTAAAAAATAAAAAAAACAAGGTTCAGGACTGTGGCCCTCAGTGAGAAACTGAACTCACTGCTCTGTAAGGCAGGGGCAAGGATGTGATGGGGCAGACCGAGGCACATCTGGAGTTTCAAGTAGAGAAGAAAAAGTACAACAAAGTGTGATATTATTGGCTCATTTTTGCAGCTCATGATGCAGAATGGCACAAGGAAGATGCTTCATCTCTGGTTCTCTATGTGTTCTCTTGCATGTGGAAACTGGCAAGGGATCTCCCATTTGTCCTTGCACAAAGACATCCCTGCCATCAATCTGCAGTGGGCCCAGTCCTGTCAAGTGAACAGACTGTCTGGTACTGGTACACAGAAATCTCAAACTGAGGGATTTTTACAAAGGCTTGTGAGGGGGATATCCTGTAATCCATTTTTTTTTTACGGCTCCTCTGGCCCCCTCCTCCCACTTCCACACCCTGAGCTCAAGTTTGTAAGCCTTTTGAACTATTTTAAAAAATGTACAGCTTGTCCTCTAAGACATAGGAAATTACATTTGATGGTCTATTGTATAAGAATTTCCATATTTAGACAAAAATCAACAGATACAATCTCCAATTTCCTTTCCCCTATACTCCTCATATTTGCCTCTTCTGCATTGCTTGGTTTGACTGCTGCCATGGTGTAGCAGAGGCAGATGTCATCAATTAGAACATGGATTTATAGTTAGTGAGAGATATATTCAAAGAGCCTGCTCTAGATATTGTGTACTCACCCTGGTCTGGGTTGTCTGCCCCACAGCTCACATCTCCTTTTTGATGCTTTTAAAGGTACTTCAAAAATAAGCTTCTACTCAGTCTGTGCAAAATCTATGTCATTTACAAGAAAATTTTGGCTCCCTGGTCTACAAATTCTGAAGCAGTCTTTCTAAGGCTTTATAAAACAGAGATCAGTGATATTAGACTGGATTAATTATATAGCTAAACTCAAAAAAGGATTTCTAAACATAAATCTTGGGTTTCTTGTAGTTAAATATTTGGTATAATCATGGTGTAAATTTTCCCAGTGACAATCAACTCAGCAACAATACTGATTGAGGAAGGAACTCAGTAACAAGAGCTCAATAACTTTGCAGTAGTCAAACCCATTTGTAGAAATTCTGGAGAGGAACACTATCAAGCAAAACAAAGTCAGAAATAATATGTTAAAATATCAATACAATAAAAATTAAACTTTCTGATTGAAAATTAAATTCCCCGAGACCTTTAAAAGTATGATTCTTGCTAATTTTAAAGCCAAGAAAATGACTGATTAATTCAGCAAATAAGTTTTGAAAATTCCAACCCCACCCCCTCTAAACACCGAAACCCCTATGAAATTAAGGGAACAGCTACAATTTATCACCTGCACTTGAGACAGGACTTTGGCCTTTGTCAATTTAGACAAGAAGAGTCATTCTTATACTCAGTTTCCAAACGGTGGGATGGACTTCCTTTGAAACAAAAGACGCTTGCTAAGATCCAGTTTCTACTCTGACAAGAGCGCAGACATTAACCTTTCCTTTCCCAAAATAAGCGCACATTTCTCTATCTACCACATACATAAATTTGTTCTTTGGGTGGCATTTATGAGAAAATACATCCCATACAGCAGAAGCTGGTCACCTCTTACAGTACAAATTAAAAGCTCCTGCACTTTGACATCCAAAGTGATCCAGGCACCCATCTCTGACTGGCAAGGATTCCAGTGTAGTTAAAACTGGTCTTTCATGAAATGTTGTTTAAAAAATCTGAGGGCTCGAGTCCAAGGAAAAAAGTTGTTGTGTTTTGTTGCATTGGATTTTTATTGCAAAATGAGACAGATCATTATAAATGAAAAGTTGATGCTTTTTACTTTTAACTCTCCCACATCTCTAAGTATTTAGGATAGCCTTCACTGTTTAGAAAGCTTATGTAAGTCTTGCAAAGTGACCAATTTTTGTGCAATATATCAGTTTATAATATATAGGTTCAGCTAACACCCATATTTTCCATTGTCAGCATTCTGTCTTATTTATTAGTCTACAAAGAGTGTTTTGCACTGTGAAATACCCATGTAACTACAATGTTTGTATTCACATGGAGAAAATTATAAGCACATGAAAGTAAAGCACATTCCTCATGATCTTTATGCTGCTTGAAGATTAAGAATACAATAGATTAAAAGAATCCAGGAATAAGTTGGTCTCCAGGGAGTGGTCACAATATTTGTGTAAGTCTATACTGCTTTAATACATGAATTACAAATAAAGACCTAATAGAAATGTTTGAAATTTTTTTGAAACACACTAACTATATGGCCTCACCCTCCCCCCCTTTGGTTTTTGTGTTTCAGAAGTAAAGTTGATCAGAAAGATTTGTGCCACGCATTAAAAAAAAAAAAAAGGGAAAAAAATTCAGAGTCCAGTCTGTTTACAGAAAGGCTGTTCAAGATATGTAGTTTTACAACAGCTAAGAAAGCATTACCAGAAAGACTGTGTTTTCCAATAAATGGATGCCCCTTACAAATATTTAGTCCTTATTTGCAGTATTTATGAAGTTTGACTTGTTGTAGATGATCTCAAGACTAAAATACTTGGAGCTAGAGTAATTTCAGTGTAGTTATGTTGTTGGCAGGAATTGAAAAATGACTTTAAACTGCTTCCATCAAGAAGTCACAACTATCTTACGACATGAAGCAAAAGTTGTTATTAAAAGATTAACAAAGTTAAAATATTAAATTAACATTTTAGATCTTGTTAAAATACAGTGGAGAATAATAAATATTAAAAACTTATCTAGTAGTTGCTGTGTGGAAAGCAATAGAAACAGCACTAACACAAAATCATAGCTGGCACACTTCAGAAAGAGTTCTTAATTTGACTCTTTTCTCATCATATCAGCTTGAAAACTGTCTTTATTCTTTTGCCATCAAATAACATTTCAGAAACAAGTAAGTGAAAATAGGCATCTGTTTCTTTTTGCTGGGTCATGAAACTTTATCTTGCTCTAACTGCATGTCTCTATTCTTACTCAGTTTCAATAGCAACCACCTAAGTTCAAGTTGTATTTGGCAAATACTACCAGTCTTCCAGTTATCAGTAAGGAGCCAAAAGCCCCAGGGCTGAATGTAAATCTATACCCAGCAGGACCTGACTGTCAAGCATGCACTACCATATCTGCTGCTTTCTGCAGAGTTAAATTATTTGGAATGACACAAATAAACCTTTAAGAATATTTTGCTGTGTGTGACTGAAACCTGTAAATTAATTTTTGTGATATTGAGAAAACAGAACTTATCTGAGGTGAGCAACTGCATGGAAATATTTGCCCTGGAAGAAAATTCCCAGTTTGTTCATGCCTACTTGGCCCTTGAGAGTATTGTGAGATTATGTGTTCTCCTGTTTCACTTTTAAATCTTTTGAATGATTTTAAGTCATCTTCTCTTAGAACCCAGGCAATGCCAAGTAACCTAAGGTCCAAATTTTGTTATTCTCTGTGAAAGTTCAGAAACTAATTAGTTCATCTGACCACGAGTTTGGGAAGAGCACTGTCCTTGGCCACAGTACTGCTGCCTTCAGCCTGACCCAAAAGCTTCTTTGTTGTTAGACTTCATGGCCTGTTAACATCAATGGGCATAACTGAATCACAGCTCTCTGGTTTTTGAATACTTGTGCATAAATTCAGTCTTTGGCCAGTGCTGCTTTGATGATTTCTGCATCAGGCTCTATTTTGTGGTGTAGGCATCCCTGTGTTAGTTAACCCAGAGAGAGCTTGCAAAACAGCCATTGTGAAATGCAGACAGTGTTATAAGCAGATGTTGTTAGCAATAAAGACCTAATTAGACTCTAGTCCCATGCACGGTGCCAAACCCAAATGGTGTCTCATGCATGTGCTTTTATTGCATGGCATGCTTAATTGAATCCTTGGAAGCAATCTAGGATTCTCATCCCCATGACTGTAACCCCAAACTCCTTAAGGGTTAAATCCTCAAATGCTGTGGCCAGGAGGAAACTTCAAAGCAGAACTGTTGTCAGCTTTCCCTCCAGAGCACATTCCGGTGGGAAACAACCTCAGCATGTCAGGGAGCACAGTATGTACACCTTGGCAATGCTTCCCTCCATCCAGCCACAGCCAGCCATAGCCCTGCAGGATCCTCCCATTCCTGGCAAATGCTACCCCTGGGAGTGCAGTAATGCTGCTGAGAGCAAACAGAAAAAGCGTGTATGGCACTGTTACACTTCTTGCAACCTTCTGCATACACCTTCTTTACTCTTCTTGCATTCAAGAATAAAGACCCAGGTCTTGGACTGCTGTTTTTCTTCTGAATGAGACTTCCACAAAACAATTGCTCACAAGAATTTTTTATATACAAGGACATACAGACCCATATTTAATGCCTAAACAAAACATTTAGAGTGGTATGCCTAGATATCAAACTGAGGAATATATAAATTAAACAGAAATAATCCCAGATTTTGCAAGGGAATTTGAAATGAGTCAGAGGTCCTGAAATAGCTGCTTTCAGACATGAGGAAGTCCAAGGCTGCTGTGACCTGAACTGTTTCTTGGGCATCCCGACCTCAGCAGAGGGAAACAAGCAGGTTTGATGATCCTGTCTTCTGGCACAAGTCAGGTACATTCCTACTGCTTTGGGCAGGGATTTCCTTTGTTGCCGGACATGCTTCAGCCTTGAATAGGTAATCATGTAATTTTCTAATAATTGCAGCCAGCTAAAATTTCACTGAAATACAGGGGCAGGGCCATTTGGTGTATTTTCAAGAGTTTAAAGAAATGTAGCAAACAAGTCATATTAAGACAGAAGTTCATTGAAAAGTGAGAGCAATATACCTTTTAATTTTTTTTTTTCAGAGACTTATGCCCCTTACATTAAAAAGCAGGTGATTTTGTTTCACATCTGGTTCTGGACAGGCAGAAGTTTTAGCCAGCCTGTCTAGGCAGTCTGGTAGCATATTGGAGAAGGTTCTTGTCTGGAAGTGGAATTTCAGAAATCAAAATAATTTTGCTAAAGTCTACAGGGAATTTGAAAGATAACGTTCAAAAAGTTACAACCACACCCCTCTTTTAAAGATGTTTTACCCATTAAGATTAATAAATTGTCGTGGGAATTTAACTAGGAATTTTGCCTCTGATTCAAGAAGGCAGGATCACATTCCCAGTGATTAGCTCACTAAGCTCATCAGAGGCCATTTTCATTCCTTTGTTGCACATGGCTGGTATATTCATGTCTAACACAGTTGTTTCTCTCCCTTTATGCTTTCCGTTTTGCAGATACACGAGCTGGAAAAAAATAAATGAGTGATCTCTGTGCAGGTTTTCCCATTATTTTAGTGAAAAGCAAAACATAAGTTCTTTTTTAAGTCAGGTGTTTATTTCTCCCTAACACATCTATCAAGTTTCTTGTATGAAAACTGAGTTAACAGTAGCATTAGCTGTACAACACTGCTGTGTTCAGTGCAATTGAGGATCCTGTAGTCTCTATTAGCTTTGCAATATCAGGAAGTTTACTAAAATATCAGGAAGAGCTCAAACCATCCTGTTAGTTGAGTTTTCCTGGACATTGGGGTGGAGGGGACAATAAAATTTTAGAAATGCACCTAACATCAGAAACCCCTTTCTATAACTGGAGAAAATGAGGTATATAAATACTGACTAATCATTTGATCTTTCAAGCTAAAGTCCATCTTAAACTTGTGAAAAAACAACCAAGGTCAGATGTGATACAGACTTAAAAAGTCGTCTGGGGAAGATAAAGTACAAATGGTTTTTTTCCTCCCTTCAACTTTTGCAGAATGAGAGGACTTCAGGCAGCAGCAAAAAAGAAGCAAATGACTGATTTTCATGTAGTGACTCAAATTTTTGTATGGTGGAAACTGAGGTCCCAGAATGGTGGGGAGGTCAAATGTATAAATTAATTTGCGGAGAGCAGCAACCAGACTCTTCAATGTAAGAATGTTCATGTGAGCTCTCCAGCAGTGCCTCATTTGAAGGTATCTGAAATCTGGGGGATGTATGAGGGGTAAGGATCACTTGGTACATGCCCTGCTTACTCTTGTGTGCTCTTCTCATCACCCAGAGATAGCCACTGCCAGAGAGCAGGTCTTAAAAGCACTTTCAGTCTGATTCAGTACAGCAATTCCCTTGTTATCTCTAGGTAAGCAATGCTTAGGCACAGATTTATTTAAATTCATCTTTATTTCAAAAGTGCTGTCAGGCAATTTCTAAGTAATTTGAATAATTCCTTTTCACATCCCTAGTAAGCGATGCCAAGGAGCATTTGCTGTTCAGCATTTGCAAAAACGCTGATCTATAACAAGATAGTGATCTGTTCCTTTGCTGCCTGGAAAGAAAAAAATTGCCATAAATTCATAACTGTCTCATGAGGGCTGCAAGGATCAAATGCTTTTTGTTTCTCTCTTTCATCCACAATAGCTTCCTTCACAAACTAGCTGCAGTAAGCAGTGGCACAGCAAGTGAATTCCAAATCACTCCAGGCTTTGTTTGACCTAGAAGTCAATATAAGACAGGGACACAACTGCATTATAGCTTCCTTCCCACAACATAGCATTGTTTGGAAGCTGCCCAAAGACTATTACAGCACAGGCTACATTCTTAGCCTAGTGGGTATCAGTAGCCCAGAAAATTGGTTCCCTCATTCGTTAGTTATAATGCTTCCCATTTTTACTCAAACCCTGAAGCTCTGTTCTCTGTGTAGTACCATCAGAATCAGCAACCACAGAGATACCCTAATAAACAGAGAAATTTTACAGCAGAGAATAAAAATGTTCTCAATAGGAACTTTATAACATTTTTAACAGCAGATACTGCTTAATGTTTGCTTATTTTATGTTCTCTTCTTCCTTCCTTCCCCTGCACCCTTGCTTGTCCTCAAATTCAATATATTTAATCTTGTTATCTTTCAAGCAGTAAGAGCAAAAGGAGTATATGGTCTCTAGGAATAGGCATCTACCATGAGTGTGCATGTTAGTGACAGGTTATATGTTGTGATTAATACTGTATCAGTGAAAACCATAGTTCATAGAGGCAAAAGAATTACAAACTCTTCCTGTTCTCTAAAATAGGAACAATGACACAAATTCCAGGGTGTTAATTGCATTTTCAGTGTTAGGCACATGCTTCACTGTTTCAGAGCTTAAGACTGTAAGATATAATATTTAAACCTAGCTATCATGGAATACAATTTGGGATGATTAATGGAAATTTAATTGTGCAATAAATCTGGTTGCTACATAGATTAAGTGTTATAGTCTTGATATAAACCTCTATCTGAACAGCCTTTGGCCCTGTTCCAAAGCCCACTGAGGAGAGCAGAAGTCTTCCCAGTGCCTTCCATAGGCTTCAAACCCGGGTGTTTGGTGTTATCTATTTATAAATGATGTTTATTGAATTTTCTTGCATTTTTACAGTACCTGAACAGCTGCTAGTTAACCACATAGGGATATAATAGAGAACATTGACCTAAAGAGTGGAACACCAGGGATGTGGCTTGGGGCAGAAAGCCCATGCTTGGCTCTGACAGCACCTTCCTGGGGAAGGCGCCAGGCTCACTTCAGCAGGTCCAAATCCCTGTGAAAGGAGGGAGGCCCTGCCCTGCTAGAACAGGCTCAGGAAATGGCTTTCAGTCCTGGCCCCGCTTACTGAGGGTTTCTGTGAAGATGTTCAGCTTTACTGTCCAGCCCAGAGAATGGTCCTAAGAGAGTGGGTGGTGGGATCATTGGCTTCCTTTGCCTTCCGGAGCTGCTGCTTGGACCCCACCCTGAGCAAAATATAGCCTGGAAAAGGAAAGTGGGCTCATAATATCCCAGTGTCATTGCTTCAGGCTTGCTTGCCTTTCCTCATCATCCCTATGAGGCATCATAACAATTAGCTATGCCCTGGGACTTGCAATTCCATGTGGAAGAGGTCTGGGCTGGCTGTGGTCTCCAGAACACTGGGGCTGGGCACAGGGAGTGTGGGCTGGTGCTGCTCCCAGGGACACTCCGGCAGCTGAGGCAAGGACTGTCACAGGACCTGTGTCTGGGCTGGGTAAACATGCAGTGTGGGGTATCCCTGTGTGAAGTGCTTCCAGGTGACTTGTGGAGAAGATGCAGGGATTTAGAGGGGCTCGCTATGCTCTGAAGTGTGAAATTGTTTCACAACACTCCAGATGAGAGCGGAGAGGAACCTTTTACAAACTGAAATATCTTAATAAAAACCCTAAAATGATTGGAGTTTCTTAGCAAAGATATGGCATCTTTGGTGATGGCAGTAATTCTTGTTTTGGTACTCAAAAGTGACATGAGCCTGTATAAGTACACTGCCATCAGTATCAGATTTGGAGGGCTGTTTTTACTTCCTCTGACTAGTCTTTATGGAAGACCATGAAAATGTATCACAAATAGAGATCAGGTACTGTCCATGAAGACTTATTAACCCAGTTTAAAAAAAAAGGCATTTAATAGCCAACATGGTAGACATGATATATTACTGGGTATCTCCTACCTATATGCACGGTGGTTTCACTTCCTCACTTGAGGATGGAGCAGAAGATTTATAGGTCTCTCAGGAAGACAGATTTAGATACTGGCATTTACCCAACATGCACTGTCTGGTGACTTTAATGATGTTTCATTGTCCCTAGGAAATCACATCTTCCATGGCTGACATTTTTAAGACCACAGGAGCACGCAGCAGCACAGTTTCCTAGGGACTAGAGAAAAGGTGACTGTGACCTGTAAATGAAGCACGAAGTGATGATTCAAGGCTCTCTAATTTTAAAAGGAGATGTCCTGCCTACCAGTGGGTTGGCAACTGTGGTAAAGCAGGTATTTCACTTTTCCCATGTTGTCACTGTTTGGCTGTTTTGTCTGGAGAATTCAACTCTGAAGAGGAATTATACTGAAAGAATGGTTGTATGTATGAATTTCAGATTACTTAGTACTGCATAAGTCAAACATGCTGCATTTTGGAAGAGCTGATGTCTGAGAGAGACTGGAAATATTCCTCTTGAAAATTACTGCTTGGCCTCAGGCCAGTGTAACCTGCAGGAAAGGAGGTGCTCTAACCACCTTTCTTCCATTTCCATTTTGATGTCACAGTTTTGGGGCTATTTCTTACCATTTTCTCTGAGCAAAGTCTCATGTCTTGACACAGGCAGACCAAGAAATCAGCTTTCCAAAGTCTGTCTGGTGAGACCTGGCTCTAGAGCACCCATCCCAGCTTCAGCCACAGAGGCTGTGCTGTGCCTGTAGCTCCCTACCCGTGGTGGTACTTTTAATAGAAGATCACAGTGTGTTCTTGCAGCTCAAAAATCTCACTGCCCCAGACCACTTCCTTCTTACCACTCTTTTTAAAGTTTAAAAACACTCTCTGGATAACCAATATATTCCTCTCCTAATACAACCTAGATGACTCAAGGCACAGAAAGTAAGCTGTAGGCTTTGCACTTCTGGCCAGATGGAATCCAGCACAGATGACTTCTCACCATCAGCTCTCAGATGGAGGGTGAACTGAGGGCCATTTTCTATTTCCCATATGCCTTACTACAGTGCCAGCTTTTTCATGATCTGCTACGTCTTTCCAGGAGTGGTAACAGGGATTAGGTGTCTCATTAGGCATATGCATCCTAATAATAGGCCAGGGATGACTTATGCTTAGAGCAAACTCATATATGGGGAAATTTGTCCCACTCTGCACTGATTAGGTCAGGCTGTCGCACAGATAACTAAGAATAGCAGTGCCATGCCGTCAGTGTGAGTGATGACTCAGGTAGTGTTTTTTTAGCTGAAAAACATTCCTCAGAGTTGTCACTGAGGATGATAGATGCATGAGGAACATAACACTAAAATCAGACCTTTTAGTTTTTCTTTTAATTATTTGTCAACTTACACATCTTCATGCTCATCTATGACACATTTAATTTCAGAAGCAAGTTCAGTGCCCTCTAGCCCTTGAGAATCATTAAACATAAAAAGATATGGAAGAAGAAAATAAAGCTACATATTAGCATTGCTTTATAGGCTACCAATGTGCTTTGAAACTTTCAGGAATATATAAACAAAATCCTATTTTTTCCTTTCCGATCAAACTACCTGTTTCTCATAACAAGTTTTTCATTTGCCCCTGTTGCAACCAGCAGGGTGGAAATGAACAGTATAACTCAAGACAGCAAATATTGTGGCAGGTCCCAGGTACCTTCAGAGTGGAGGCTGAAAAGCAAATGTTTTTGATGTCATGGGTCATGTAGGGTCTTGAAGTGTCTGCCTGTCTGACTATAGGTAGTAACTGTGGGGTGCTGAACTATAAACTTGCTCTGAATGTGGAAATTTCTCCCATTTCTTAGCACCACGCCGAATTGCCTGTGTGGTAAGAAGTCATATAATTAATGTTGGAAAGCACAAATTCTTAGCAAATATAAGTTTCTCTAATCAGCCACCAACACAGATTCAATAGAAACATACTGTAATGCAGTTTATTGGCTTAAAAAACTTTGTGAGTCATGTTTGGTTAATTGTATCTTCCCCAAAACAGCTTTAAATTAAACGAATAAGTACAATCAAGAGAGTCTTGGCTTAGGGTGCGTGTGACTTTTTAACACAGACCTTAATCCTGGGCACTGAAGCACTCACATGATTATTTAATACATATTTAAAATACCAAGAAAAGTACATGACTCTGTAATCACTGATTTACTATTTTCCTCTCTTGTACAAATATAAAATCAGCACTTTATATGTGCAGCTGTTTTGTCTGGTCTTCTGGGACATTGTTTGCTTCTGGATAGGAAATGAATTTTATAATCTGGGATTTATATTCTGCCAAAGTCGTTTTTTTTTGTTTTCTTTTTTCTGATTTCATCCCTGATACCTATCCTTCCAGTATACTTTAAGCTGGACAGTGCAAGCCAGTTGAAAGCTTTCCTAGACAACCAGCTATAAAATAATGACTATATGAAGACAGCATACTGAACATACTGATTTGCATTAGCACATGAATCACATTGAGGTTTTTAACATCCTTTGTGACATTGCTTCTGTTCACAGACTCAAGTATTTGGAGGGGTGGTAGCAGTGGAGATGAAGGGAGTGTCAGTGGCTTGCACACAGTGACGGGCAGTGACACTGCACACCCAGGAAGCTCTGCAGACAGCTTTGTTAGCTGCAAGTGCCATCTTCCTGGGCACCTGGGGAAAGGAATTACACACAAAATGTCTGTAAATGCAGGAGTTGCCTTGCAATACAGACCAAAGTCCTGTGCTGACAGATAAGGTTAATGTAGCCTCCAGAGAGTGTTTTTAGGGTCAATGTGTCTGGGTAACTTCTCACTCCCGTCTGACCTGAAGAGGTCATAAAAGGAGCAGTGATTTAGGAATGTCTATTGGACATCCAACTTGGCAGATTATTGTATTTAAACTACCTCAGAGATTTCAGTCTCATCACCCCAGGAGAGTTTGGCAACAAGCAATGTGTAGTATGTCCAGAAAACATATGGGCTGACCTTGTTCATGGCTTTTAAAACGTTCTTCTACATCCAAAAGCTATTGTTGATTTTTATTATTTAATATAATTATTTCACTTCCTTTCCCAAACTGTTGTGTTTCAGGGAGACTTTACGAATCTCTATCATATTGGCAGACCTTTCAAATACACTCTCAGTGAATACTGTTTCAAAATGCACAAGCACACACAGTAAACAGAAATAGAGAAACAAAGAAAGGAGAATTCCTAGATTTGTCATACTGGTAGGCATAGCTGATCTTTCAGTACACACTATGGATTCAGAAGCTTGGAAAAGACTTGGCAAGAAATAATGGACAAAATATTAAATGTCAGGGTTCTTTTTATAATAGAGCTTTCAGTACAATGAGACTCATACAGTCCATCAATGCTGTCATGTAACACTCTATTTATATGTACGTAAAAGTAGAGTTTGTCTAGCTTTTGTTTATGGAGTCAATCAACTTCTCACATCTTATTTTAACTTCATTTAAATATGTTTATTACTTTGCTCCTCTGTTCTCAAAACTGCCTCCCCCAGAGTAGTATTAATATCTCAGAGCCTCAGTTTCATAAAAAATCTCCAAAACAACCAGTGAAAAACAACAGAATAAGCAATAATCTCTTAGCAGAGAAAGCTTGAAAATGTATTTGCTGGCAAAGAAAGGACTGGGTCTAATGAAAGGGCTGTGAAATATTGTGGGTCTGGACAGTTTTTTAGGGTTCCATATGTTTGGGGCTGATGACAATGAAATAATGAGGGGTAGTTAAGCATTTCTGAGAGTTGGGATTTCTGTGCAATAGCATTCAACATCTACTAGATCAGCACTTCTAGAAATCTTCCTTCACCTAAGGTGGCATCAGGTCTGTTTTTAACCTCCTTTGCCTCTGTACTACATAAAAGGCAGCTGGCTGTGTTAAAACATCCGTCTGGAGAACAATATTCCAGTTTCCTCCAACAACATGTTGTCTCAGAAGTCTTTTAAAATAGTTTATAAAATTTCCAATAGACACAGCAAAACAGTAAGATGATAACTTCAGAAAATCATCAAAAGCAAACTAGGAAAGGAAGCTTTTAAAAAAATGTGGAGCATGAATGAAGGCTGTCTATACACTTTTTTGTTTAGAAGATGAAAAAATTTTGTAGTTGGATAAGGTGGAGCTGTGCTGGGACTCTGTCAACTTACCATTAGCGTTGCATGCTTTTAGTAATGGCAACTCCATGTCCACCAGCTGGACGTGTCATACACGTTGTCTTCATTTTTTCTACAAGTGATAGCAAATATTTGTTACAGATTTTTACCTCCATGACGTCCTAAGTACATTTTGATGGTGTCTGTCAATCGATAATATTGCACATAGTAGTTTGACAAGGCTGAGCGCAAAGTGCTGCACCTGGGTCAGGGCAACCCCCAGTATCAACACAGGCTGTGGATGAACAGATCAAGAACAGCCCTGCTGAAAACTGTGGGGTCCTGATGGGTGAGAGGTGGGACATGACCCAGCAAATGGACTTTTACAACTGTTGTTTTTATTTTAATCAAAGCATTTTTTCCTTTTCAGTTAAAAGCGGTGTAGATTTCTTTCATTCTTTCACTGAACTTAATCTACAAGGTGCCCTAATCTGGAGTTTGTGGCTTCTCCATTTTATTTCAAAGCTACTTTCTTCCAGGAAAATTTGGTGATCAATTAGGGAATCGATTGTTAGGTAATCATTAGGGAATCATCTTGTTCACTCCATTCTCTCCAAAGTTCACAGAGCTTTTTTATATATTTATGTATATAATCTGCCACATAAGAAATTTCAAACTCTCAAAAAGGCCTGCACAAAAATGCAGGCAAATCTATTTACACAGGAAGCCATCCCAGCTGTTGGATTGTATTTCTAACTACTACCTGAGAGCTGTGTGGGAAAATTCACAAAAAGATACAACACCGAGTCCTATCCCAGTGAAATCCCTGAAATCTTTTGCACAAGATGCTCAAACTTGTCATCTTCAGAGTCTGTGACAGGGAAACCTGAGACAAGGAATGACCTGCAGCCAATAAGGCAGTGTACAAATAAGGAAAAGGGCTTGGGTACATGACCTGGACAGAGGAGAGACTGGCATGAAAATCTGAAGTGAAGTATATTGAAAAGTGTAAAACCAATGCTGAAATAAATGGGATGTTTGGAAGAATTCTTTTCTACCTTTTTCTGTTAACTAAGAATATTTTAAATGACTGATTAATGATTTTTTCCTCTGAATGTTTTCAGTCTAAACAGTACTGCTTTCTAACAAACATGGCCATAATTTTTGTTATTATTTTTCTTTTTCTGGTTGGAGAACATACACAGGGCAAAAACAATATTGTGTATTTCACCAGTTTTTATACAGAAACTTTATTGTTGAACAAAAAAAAGTGTTCTTATTAAGCATTTATAAATAGCCTTTATTTCCTGCCTACAAACCTTGCATGGAGTTACTCTTTAACCATTCATCCATCTTGGATTTCATGCCTAATGTAGAAATAAATAATACATGTGTTGGATTTTATATGTTGGAGCCTTCCGTTGCCTGAGGGCTGGATTTCCTGCTATTGTTTGCCACAGGTGACTGTGTACACTCAATTACCATGCTGAAGACCACTGTTGTCAGAGATGCTTTTTGGCCCAGTACCTACAGAGCCAGGCTCCAGAGCACGTCCTTTTGTTTGGATTAATAGTGGAAAAATAGAAAATACTCTTTTCATTGAAAGGGTTTTCTTCCTTCACTTTGAAATCAAGGTCAGCTTTTTTATGTGATGAAGACCTAATTCCTTGAGTGTTTGGGAGACAGATTGTTATGCTGACTGAAGTGGAAAAGAAAAGCAGAGAGCTTTCTGTGTGTTCAAACAAGAAACAAGTCAGTGTGAGGGGCTGTTCTTATAGGTTCTGTGCAAAATGACATACAAAACAATTTTCCCCTCTGCATCTTGACACTCCATCCTCTTCACCTGTCTGACACAGCTACCATTCACTAGTGGTGATCAAATTGTCATGTTCTAGTTTCCACCTCTATGAATATGACTTGATTGTCCTCGGTGAGTCTAGTTCTGAAAATGGCACAGTAGAAGTGGTTTTGCTTCCTGTGGATATACAAAGTCAGATCAGATCTGTTCAAGAACATGACAGAACAGCAAATGTTGTGCTGATGGTGGGGGAGAGCACATGTCATCTGCCAAATCAAGTCTGCTTTTTTCCAAAATGAACATCACTTCCCAGATGCTGTGATTAACAGCTACCAGTGGTTGCTTGTTACATTTTTGGATATTTACCCACTTTGATGTTGCAGTTTGGCTGTGCCAGAAAGGGAGTGATCCCCACTGTTGGACAAACCCCAACAGAAATAAGTTCTGAAAAGATGAAAGGAATCAGTTTTACAAGGATAACTGTACATCCTCACTTTTGTGAATATTCTCCAGCCCTTGGAAACTGCATGTATTTACTTTAGAATCTCTCTGTTACAACCAGTGATTCCAAAAGGAGCAACTGTTTTTCCATTCCTGCTTAGCTGCCATACAGCAGTAGAGACATGTATTCCTTGATTCCCTTGTATTCCTGATTCCTTGTACTATCAATTCCTTCAGACTAGGACTGACAGAGAAACTGTCCTCTCTGTCAGTAAAGTTTAGTGTAAAGGGTGCCAGTCCTGGTTTCATCACATTGTTGCAGTTGGATTACAAATGTCCTTCACATTTAGCCAGAAGATCTGATAACAAATTGTCCTCCTTTCATATTGGTAGCAACAAGAAAACTCCATCAGATAATGCATCCTTTTCAGGAGTGGTTGTTTAAATTGCCATCCTGTACTTTTTGTCTTATTAGTGTAGGGGTTAGTCACATCCAAGAGAGAAAACAGGAATATATTTAGAGAAAAAAAATCACACATTTTGATGGAAAAAAGCAACTTTTCTATAGAAATCGTAGATGAAGTTCCCAAAAGGATGAAGAATTCTTTTACAGTCTACGGATGGATATCAAATACACAAGAAAAACAAAACTCAGTGTTATTTTCAATTAATATTGTAGGCTATAAGAATTAACAATATATTGTTGAGTACTTTTACTTTTCCACGAACTCTTACTAAGCTCACTTTATTGAGAGTTCTTGGGGTTTTTGTAAGACCAAAGACCAGGCAGATGTCATAGAAAAGCCTCAGAAGGAAAGACTAAAAATGTGTAGTGATATGGTCTTGCTAAGACTTCAGGGTTGCCTCTTCCCCATAAATCATTGCACAGGAGTCAATCACACCAATTATTGCATTTTAAGCTCATGGATTTCTTAGGCTAAGTGAGGAAAACTAATGGGTTGCTTGGGTTCACTAAGGAAAGCAGGTTTATGCTCTCTTTCTACCACACATTTAGACTCTAAAGAAGATACTTCAGGTTTCCTGTCTTTTGGCCATGTCCTCTCTTTGTCACAGTTTGAGAGACTGGGTTTGTAAACAGTAGGAGTACATCAACTGTGTGTGTGTTTGTTTGTGTGCTATGAGAAGGATGTGTGTGGAAAGCCATGTGAATTGCAAAGGGTAGTGTCATCGTTTACAAGTTATTTCCTTTAACGAGTACTTCTATTCAAATCCAGATGGTGCTTGGAGAATTTTCTGCTATTGAAAAAGGACTTCCCTTCCTCTTGGCTGTGGTACATCCTTGCACCACACCTGGGAGTGACGCTGGTCACATTTCTATTGCCTGGCTTTGGATCTGAATGTTCCACCATGTGATCACAATGTGGATGCTCAGCTCAAGTCCCTGGGGTGATGTTCCCCTTTTCTCTAGGACATAAACATCATGCTGTTGAACTCTAACATCATTTCCACGTTTCACCCTTTCCCTATCTGCTGAAAGTTCTCTCCACAGACTTAACAAGAGAGGAGAAACTCATTGCAAAGACTGCTCTGGAGAGTCCTGAGTAATTTCCTGATGAAAGGTCTGAAATGAAACTTAAGAATCTTGTTTCTATTTTTTGTCACTACTTTGTGAGTAGAAAAACTGCAGTATTTTTAGAAACAAACGAGGAACAAAGATTTAAAGTTGGTTTTGCTTCCAGTATTTTGAGTGTTTGTCAGATTCATGAGAGTCTCCTGGGAGCCCAAACTAGGTTATGACAATACAACAGCATATTTCATTTAGTCAAGAAGGACTTTCTAGTTCCCCAGATTCCCACACATTTTCCCAACACTACAATTGAAAACAAAATTAAGCTGCTTTTGAGTTAGGATAGGAAATCAGCTGGAAAGCAGCCACCAGTACTGCCCACCCACTTAGCCCAAGAAGGAGGACAGGCTGTCAAATCCATTGAAAGAGCAGGAAGCGAGGCAGCAGCAAGCAAGACAGTGCAGGCATGCAGAGGCAAAAAACCAGCCCCACGTTTAACCACGTAGGCCTGTGTATGATCAGGACAACTCTTTCACAGCTGAGTGGAAGGAAACAAGTCATCTTTGCTCATCTCAGTAAATGATCTTCAGTCATGCTAAGAATTGATCCTGTTTAGAGAGAATGGATTGAATTACACAGATGGATATTGTGGTGTGTCACTGGCACACAGTCAGAGATGTATGAGGGTTTTCATTGCACACCACCACTCTCCAGCTGTATGATCCATGGGGATCTGACACTAAAGAGAGCTCAGACACAGACCTGTCAGCCAAAATAGTGGTGAGAGCTACCAATACTTCAGCTCAATGAGCTGTTATATCAAGTATCAGACAATAACATAAATCCTTTATCAGGCAGTGAAGAAAAAGCATGTTTCTAAGCTGTTATTCATTTCCAAAAGAAGATAATAGGTCAATAAAGTATTTCCTGAAGGTGTTTGTCATTCTCCAAATTGATGTGCGTGGTGGGTTAGGGGAAAATGTCTACACTGCATTAAGGAGAACAGAGGCCACGATTCAAGAGGAGAGGGGTGTTAAATTCAACAATTCAC
Organism: Sturnus vulgaris; assembly: GCF_052056855.1. Classification (NCBI taxonomy): domain Eukaryota; kingdom Metazoa; phylum Chordata; class Aves; order Passeriformes; family Sturnidae; genus Sturnus; species Sturnus vulgaris. Next base: position 128,499,273 of record NC_142243.1, read on the forward strand.
TTAGATCCAAATCAAGTAATATACATGTTAAAACTCACTGTGAACCCGAAGCTTGACTGAAGGATACATACATGCATACAGGAAGACATGGCTGAGCCACAGGAGGCAGAACAGGGATATCTGTCTGGGTTTACTGAATCCAGTGGTCCCATAAAAGTGAGGGCCTCTAGATGGTGCCCAGTAGATTCCCAGCACTAGCTGACAACAGTAGAGGTAACTGAATTTTTCTGAGCTGTAAGAAATAACCTTGGCCATTTCCCTTATCACTTTAACTATTTTTAAAAATATTCATTCTGAGAGCACAGCCTTACATTAAAAATATGAATCATATTGATGCCCCTGTGTTGAGAACCAGGAACTGTCAGGGGGTTTCCAAGCTGGTTTTAGATGGAAGAGCTGTTGATGTGGAGTTTGAGAATATCTTTAGTCCAACATACTCTTCTACCCCAAATTGCTCATAGATACCATACAGGCAGATTCTGAGAACACAGAGCTGATTGATTTCAGGGAAGAACTCTACTTGGAGGACAGTTAAAATTAAGTCTCAAAAGTACATTCTTCAATTGTTTTCACAGGCCTCTATGTATAATCTGAAACGTGTATCACAGAACAATATAGCAATTCTTTCCTGACCCTAGGAAAGCGTTGGAAAGATGACACTTCACAGATCACAGAATATTCTGAACTGGAAGGCACCCACCATGATCACCAAGTTCAACTCTTGAGTGAATGGCCAGTACAGGGATTGAATCCACAACCTTGGTCTTACTAGCACCACACTGACCAACTGAGTTAATCACTGCCTGATCTGTAATGGTGTCAGGGTGATAAGCATGGTTCTTTAGGAGATAGTTTTCTACTTTGCAAGCACTTCATCAACTCTGAAACTGAGAGACTTAAGTTTTTTAGGTAATTTCAGATTTTTCTCTCTTTTTTTTTCTTTCCTCTCAAACTATCTAAAATTCAGCTCCTTGTATACCCTGGACAAAGGAGTAACTTGGTGCCAATACGTTTCAGGTACAAGCAACTTCAATCTCTTATTTTTTATGCCAAATCAGTTAGAAAATGTAAGTAGTAAAAGAAAATAAAGAGCGTTGTTTATGCTTTGAGTATTCTACTCTCTTGCTGTAGTTCTTGTTCAAACTGCCTCTCTTCATGTGCTGATCTGTTGCCCTGTGAGAACATGTGCTTGTGAAGCCAAGGAGAGGTGCACTGAAGGATGGCTCTCACAGCAGGTACTGCAGAGGTGAGTTGGCCTCTGCTGCATTGACTCCATGACAGTTTCAGAGGTGGAGAACAGGAGCTTGGTCCTGTACCCCTGGATGTGACTAAACCAAGTGTATGAATAGGTATTTCTGTGTGTGTGGAGATCTACGTTTATTGCACACCTTACCTATCCTAGGAATTTGGTATGTCAATACAGTCCTTCTGTGCCTTTGACCAGTCTCACTTCCCTGAATCCCTTCTCCCCAGTACTTTCACATTTCCATTTAAGGAATGTTTTTTGGGCTTCATTGCTTTTCTCTGAATTAACTCCATTGATCCATTCATTTTGCATGGCATTGCCCAGAACTGAGAATGCTTCCCAGGAGCTTTAATAGTGACAAGCAGAGCATGTGGATGATTGCAGCTTGCTGGCTATCCTCTGCACTGTGCACCACGATAGGATGTTCATGTTTTTTGGTAAGGCCGCATTCACCACTCACTTTCAGTCTGTGATTTGCTGTGAAGCCATAGTGTTTGGTCTAGGTCTTGTTGTTCCCCATCTCGTATTCGTGCTTTTGCTTATATTTCCCAGTGTATTTTTTCCCTCTTAAATGTCCCTCTGGCTTTTCAAACTATTATTTGGGTTTGTTGAGATTATTTGAATTTGAACCCTTCCCTTTGTTATGCTTGCATTTTCTCTCAGCTCTAACGCTCCACGAAGAGTTACATCGTTGTTACTGAGAAGATTGAACAGGACTGGATCAGCACAGATCCATGACATAGTCCTTCCACTTTGAACCACTGGCTGGTGACGTATGGTTTTTGCATCAGTTTGTACCCTCTCTGTAACAGCTTTATCTGGCCTAATTTATAGCGTATGTCTAGACACAGAATCATAGAATGTTTTGGTTTTGAAGGGACCCTGAAGATCATTCAGTTGCAACTCCCCTGCCATAGGCATGGACACTTCTCACTAGACCAGGTTACCCAAAACCCCATCCGACCTGTCCTTGAATATTTCCAGGGATGAGGTTTCCACAGCTTCTGTGGGCAACCTGTTCCAGTGCCTCACCACGCTCACAGTAAAATATTTCTTCCTTATGTTCAATCTAAACCTGTCCTCTTCTATTTTAAGACCACATCCTCTTGTCCTGTCACTACATGCCATTGTAAAAAGTCCCTCTCCAATTTTCTTGCAGGCTTTCTTGTAAGCTGATATCTTTGCTCATATTGTTAAAACCTTTCAGAAGTCAACACAGGTGACTACTACTGCTCTTCTTTCATCCACAACACTTGTCACCCTGGGAGAGGAAAATGAGATAGGCTTGAAATGCCTTATCCAAATAGACCCCCATGCTCTAAAAAAAATCTTCTTGCTTGACACTACTTTTCTGAAGGCATTAACTTAGACCATAGTGATTGCCTCTGTATTTCACAACATGCTCTCTGCCCAACTGGAGACAGAGCCAGGATAAACTGTTGTGATGCTTCTTGATTACACCAAAATCCCCCAGAAAGAGGAAGCACCAGGGAGAGTCTTAATCTTGGTTCCTGTGCTCCTGGCCAGAGGGCTCAGTTCCTATCTGGAAAGCACAAACATTTATACACCTAACCTTTCATAATCTGACTGCTCTATCTCTTGTTAAATTAAATTAAAACATTTGTGTTGACCGAGAAATTAGGGGCTTTGAATGTTGTCTTACAGTCTCAAATTGCTTTGTAGTCTTTTCTTTTCCTACTGTTCAAATGGAGAGGTTTGTGAAGGAATTACAATGCATTTGCCTATAGAGATTTGTAAGCGTCAGTAGGCTAGAAAACTCTGAATGCAAAATGGTACAAGATACAAGCAGGTGGCACAACGCCATAGAAAGCTGTGAACCTCTGCTAGGAGATTATACAAGAAAACTGAGGGCCCCACCTTCACTATCTTGCAGATTTTTTCATATCAAATGTGCAGAGCTTCCAAGTAAAACGTATATATATATATGTATTAGATTTCTTAGCTTGGGAAATCTGTACTAGGATCTGAGATAAATGAGACTGTTGGTGGCATGTGTAGGTATTGTACAGTAGCTAGACACATTGCATATCTCCCCTTTCCCGTAATTATGCCTATAGATTTCCAAAGCAACACTAAGTCCTGTCAAACTTGAAGCAGGCATGTCCCACAGCTCCACTGTATCTCCTGATGCAGCTTTAGCTGTGACACCACAACTATGAGCTTGAAAGACAAGATGAATCCTTGCAGTGTTTTTGACCCCAGTGCTGACACAGGTGCCTCTTGTAGGAAGTCTTATCCACAACAGGGATAGGGATAGGGAGCGTGTTTGGTTTGAATTAAATACAAAACCTGTTCTTCCTCCCTCATCTTCTCACAAATAGTATGATTGGTATTGGTGATCATTTACATTATAGCAAATATAAAAAATATTTTAAAATATTTTTATTAATTCTTCACTGAGAAACTGGAAACAAATCCAGCTGTAATGCATTCACCCCACCCTTCCTAATCCCTGAATGACTGCATTTCTTCTAATTATAGTTTTAAAATTTTTCATAGCATCTGAGAAAAGTGTGTTTAAACATTGATTTAATTCTCAAAAGGTAAAAAAAGCACGCTTTCCTTTGAAAATACTGTATGAATGCTGTCTAACACAGTTTTCCCTCTCTGTAGTGTCTCAGGCACAGTATTATTCCCAATGTTGTTGTGCCCTTTAGTCCAAATAGCATTTTCTTGTGTTTCTCATCTGCAGCAGATGGCCAATAGCCAACCACAACATTTTTCATTGAAATGGCGAGGATATGCTCTAATTGCCTCTCTAACAAAGACCTTGATTACATCTAAATTCCAGGATTTCTGAAGGCAATTTTTTCATGGTATCAGCCTATTTGTTTCTAACTGATTATCCCTTCAGCACTAACCTTTCACTCCTTTGTAGCCCAGAAAGCAACAGAACGTCTTCAATCCAAAATGAAAATTAGGCAAGGTAGCAATGTCTTAAAAGGCACAGTTGAGCAATTTATAAACAGCACAGTTTATCAGCATAACAAGCTGCTCCTTGGAAGAAATGTGGTAAGTGGTGAGGACTTCTTATGAAGCACAATTGCTTTAATAACACAGCCCAATCCCCCTCCCCGAATCTTTGCTAAATCTAGAACTGCCCTGCCACACGTTCACTCTCCAAACTGTCCCAGCAGGTGACAAGGTTTCTGTGTAAACAACAGCAAATCTGTACCTTGGGCACCTGGATGTGTGTGAATTCACTTTACAGGAATACAGTTGCTCCCAAATTGAGATGGACAAGGGACGTTCAAAGCCGTAGGAGACCCTATATTCTCTGCTCCACTCCGTGTGGAAAAGACTGGGATGCAGGGTCCAGTATTCTGGGTTTAGCTATACATCACCAGGAGACATTTTCTATCATAAATTGCCAAATTTTGCTGAGTCCAAGGAAACAGCTTTGGTACATGGAGTCCAGATGCAGCTTTCATTTTATTTCAGTGCTCCTCATGGGAGCACAGGGGCTGAGAGGGGCTCTTACCTTGACAGCTTGCTTCTCCTTCCCCAGCAATTGTCAGAGAGGGCAGAGGCAGGGAATGCTGCCAGACCTGCAGCAACTGGAGGATGAATACCCCATGCAGACAATTTCCACCATCTCAAGGTGGAAACAGAGGTGTCACAGAGCCTTAAAAATCTTACAGAAAGAGTGACCGATGGGAGAGGAATCTGAGTGTGGTATTTTAAACTCAGCCAGGACTTCATTGTCTGGGGTTGGTGCTAGATCAAGCTGGTTGCTTTAAATAATGCTATTTTTACACCAGCATCAGACTGCCAATATTTCTAGGCTAAGTCCATACACAAGCTAGGAAAATAGCAAATAGACTTGTTTGTCAGAGTGAAAATACAGTTCAAGACACAGACATTGTACCTCACCCTAGATGTTCATTCCTGAAGTATCTGGTCTGTATAAAAAAATTAAGAAAACAGAGAAACTAATTTGCAGTAAGACACGAAGAAGACCTTGAGACTGAAAATTTCGTATTTCCCCTAAATTCTCCTGGAGACCCCAAGGACTGCTTTACAGACTGCAGCAGCCCAAAGTGCTCCATTTCTATACTGATTTGTACCACCTGCCCTATTGTTTTTGCCTTCAACACTATCAGTGCTGCTGCACTTATCCTGTTTTGGAAAGTCTCCAGCTCTCATGACATTTTCAAGTGACCTTTGCATAGAGTGAAAGTGCCAAATACTAAGCTCCTAAGCAGCATATCTTTATTTAGTTAGGAACTTAAACCCCCAAAGCTATCATTATTTTAATTCCAAATCTCTGGAAAAATAAATGCAACTAAAATTTTCTTTAGAAGAGGAAGAGAGAGATGGGTTATGTCACAGAAATGGAGACAATAGTAAATAAATAAATGAAGAGTAGGTGAACAGCCCTTTGTTTTTATTCTGTTACTGTTTCCAGATCCGGAAAAACTATAGTTTGTACTGAAGTAAATGTTTACTTCCTTTGCCTGAGGAAATAAAAGCTGAAAACGAATATTCTATTGGAGATGAGATTTTGCTTTTTACTTAAGGAGAATTTACAGGTTGTGTCAGGAAAAGTCAAGGCAATACAGAGCTTGTTTGCAGCAGTATCTTCTCCCTTGCCTGTGGCTCAAAGGTGGGAGGTGAGCTCTGCTTAAAAGCTCTGGACAAGTTCCAGTTTTCAAATGCCAGGCTGGGGTGAGCAGCTCCAGCAGCCTCACTGGGACTGTGTTGTACTGCAAGAGAAGGGAATGAAGAAGCTGCAGAGCAAAAATCCAGATTCACAAGTCCATTTCAGGCAGATTCTGAGCTGTAATAAATGTCTCTTTGGCTCTCTGTTAAGAGACTAGAAGAATAATCTGGAGGGACGTGTATAATGAGAGTTCACACTGTATGACTCTTCTTATGGAACATCTTCACTCAAAATACATGATTACATTCCATTTGCAAAAGATGATACAAGAGGCATCATTCTGCTTCCATTCGTTACTACAATCACTGAGGACCTGGAGTCACAGAAACTCTGACACTCATAGAAGTGAGTTTCAATGGTAAAGTTAAAGATGGGGCATTCGTCCCTTCATCTAGGTTGGAGACTAGGATACATTTTCTTTAAAACTGCTGTCCATAAATGTCACAGCTTTCTCTCACTGCTCATATTTTCTAGGATTCATCCTGTTTGCCTCTGGCAGCTGCCTGCAGTTAGACTGCATCTACATAAAAACATATCCAATGCTGGGCCCAGATTCTGGCTTTTCTAGTGGTGGGTAGAGAAGAAATGTGACCTTTATATCTTTCATTTGCATATGATATCCATCTCTTCACTCTCTGCTTGGCTATACCAGTTTAGATTCTGGCGTTCAGGATCTGCTTTAACCTGGAGAATTCGTGTTCTTGCCTATAAAACCAGTAGGCAAAGGTTGGTATTAGCTCTGCTGTTCCTGATGAGCCAAAACAATCATGTGAGACTCTCACAGTTGGTTTAACCCCACAGGGGAGGTGGGAGCTCTGCGTGATGGCAGGGAGGCACCAACACAGGATGAAATAACATGGTTAGAGTCAATGTGGCAGTGATACTGAGACTGGCCAGTGGAGGCAAATATTCATAATCTGCCACAGTGCTTTTGGGTTAAATAGATTTCTGGAAGTTTAGGTTTGCTTTTTCTGGTTTTTTTTTTTTTTTTTTTTTTTTTTCCTCAGATAAAAGCAGAGTCAGTGCAGTGGAAGGAATGGACACTTTAACTACTCAGTTAGGCTTGACAGCAAACTCTACCCGATGAGACTCCTCTGTGTGCTTAATATTAAGCATACACTTAAATACTGTGCTGGAAGTAGGCTTGATTGCTGAGCACTTTTAAAATGAGGCCTTAAGACTCTCTAGCCTTAAGACTTCTGGAGTTCATTCACACCTGCTCCACACTTTGTTTCACAGGTTTATCTGCTTTTTTGGCAGATAAATTCCATATATTCCATATATCCAATTTTTTTCCCCTCCAGTATCTTTTCTTCTTCCAAATAAATTCCAGTATATAAATTCTGGTACTAAAAGAAGTATAAGCTTTTTAGGATGAGCATGAAACTATGATGCACTAATATATATAACTATAAGACTACAATGATATATCATACAGAAAGTAAAAAATTATGGTGGGAAAGATAATTTTCCCTATAGGAGTGATTCAGCAATAAAATATTTTCCAGGAAAAGAATGTTGAATCCAAGAGATTATATTTTTTGCACATATCAAAGAAGCAGTGTTAACCCTCTCTCAGATATGGATTACTTGTGTTTCACCATTTTACTTGGAAATAGTCTGACCTTTTGTACAGATAGTATCAATAGAAAAGATAGTGCCAGTCAAGAAAGTAAACAGAAATCATTCATGTGGAACCAAACATTCTATTTTCTGTGTTGAGAAGCTTTTATTGGATCACCACAATATTTTGGATTAGTTACACTATGGCTCTGAAATATCAAATTATGATGTAGTCATTTTCCCAATAAAAGGAAATAAAATAAAGAAGCACAGTGCATGAGGCTTTGGTCACTGAACTAAGCCAAGGTTTTAGAGCCAGTTCCAGTCCGGAGCAGAGAGGGAACTTCTTCACACTCTTTCATAAACTCTAGTGCAGACAACCCCTTTCATGGCACATTCCTAAGGCATAAAGGAAAATATTAATATAAACCTTTTGCTGACAGCAGTTGTGTCTGCTGCAGTAACATCTGAAGTCAGTGGAAATCCAGACGTCATGTTTTACATTTCTACATATTTCCAGAACTTTTAGAGCAAACAGCAAAGCTATTTTGATATTGCAAATAGAGATGTTTCTATTTTAACAGCTTTAAACTGCATTAAGTGGCATTTAATGACAAAAAGATTGCAAAATTAAGCTCAGCTTCCACAAACAAATTTAATTTCCTTGGTATTATTGCTGGCTTGTCAGAAATATTAGCCCTGCCTAGTTTCAATATCATGGCCCACCAACACTTTCAAATTTTCAAAGTAGTAAGGGTTTTTTGTGTAGAAGCAGAAGTAGCCTGGGTATTTCAAAGGTCAGGCTTCTGGCCTAAAAAACTTTGCTCTTCTGAGTCGCAAAATATTTCTCTTGACCCTCTCACCCCAGTGGCCTTCAGTGGTTGCAGATGACTCACAGCCACAGGATGCACGCGACAAAGGCAACAGGATGTTAAAAAAATACTTCCTTGGTCTGCCAAAGATGAGGAGTCCTCCACAACCCCGTATGAGGCAAGGGGCAGACAGCAGGACGCCGACAGAAGAGGCACCTTACCTCTCTGCTTTATGAAAAGGGTTTAATAATTAGAAAATCTTACTCAGAAATGCAGCCATGAGGAGATGCAAAAACAAATCAACCCTCGTACACAGAGGTTTCAAGGGAGCTGGAGATGGACTTTTTACAGGGGTGTGTAGTGGCAGGACAAGGGGGAATGGCTTTAAACTGAGAGAGGGGAGGTTTGGATTAGACATTAGGAAGCAATTTTTTACCATGAGAGTAGTGAGGCACCACAACAGGTTGCCCAGAGAAGTTGTGGATGCCCCATCTGTGGAAATGTTCAAGGCCAGACTGGATGGGGATTTGGGTAACCTGGTCTAGTGGAAAGTATATTTGTTTGAGACAGTGGGATCACCTTAGATGATCTCTAAGGTTCCTTTCAATCCAAATCATTCTATGAGTCTGTCCATGAGAACTTATAACAAAAGATAGTCAGAACAACCTAAATGTCAAAGTGTAATGCTTCTGACTTCAAACAAGTTGCCAAAATTAGTTTGACTCCAGTATTTAAAAACTTTAATGTACAAAGTGAAATCTTAATTTTAATAGTGACCTTTACAACTTGGGTCCCTAAAATGTTTTATCTCCCTGGCTTGGCCAAGATAGGGAAAAGAAAAGAGCTGTTTCAGGGACAACAGTACCCTGATTGTAAATTTTTGTTTCCATTTTACAGCTTTATGTTATTTTTAAACCTTGTTCCTTTTAAGAACAATAATATTGAGACCAGTAAGTATTCTGTCAATTTATGGCAGTTCTGCCAATATAGTCACTTTAAAGACAAGTTGCTGTATGCAACAGTATTTATTTCCTTCCAGTTGTTTCCTAAGCTTGGTTCCCTTTTTCTCTCCTTTAATTTGTCTCATTGTTCAAAGAGTAGCCAAAACTGATAGCCTGTTTGGACAGAAATGTACTGGAGGCTGTATCCTCCTGACCTTTAGCAGCTTACAAGGAATGTGAACTTACCACCACCATCTTCCCATCAACAAGTCTTCTCTTTATCGTGGTCTCTTTGCCATTCCACTTCTGCACTTGCACCAATGACCCTTTCTCCAAGGTCACAACACTCTGCAAATTTCGAGTGAAGAGTTTCAAACTGCAGGCTGAGCTTTGCAGATTAGAGTAGCAATTCACTTTACGTTCAGCAAGAATGTGCTCTGGGACAATGACATCCTCAGTAACATTATATTCAGCACTATACTGTTTCTTCTTTCAGTACTTTATTTTAATAGTTTGGAAAACTCAAGGTGCACTTGAGTAGATAAAGGTAGATAAAGGAGTAGATAAAATTTCCCCGGTTGCTCTAGGAGATGTTCAGACCACTCAGAGATCATCCGTCCCCTTACCTTGACTTTCCGGTCATCTGCTGTTGTTTCATCAAACTGCTGGCCCAGTTTGAAAGAGATGCTTGTATTTTTGAAGGTACTTTCAGTTCTGATGGTCACTATGTCTCCTTTCATACTGATGATCACATCAGGCCTTGACAGGCCACCTAGTTTCCGGGTAGCCAAACCCACTCCTAGAAATAAGAAACAAGACAATCATTACATTCTAGAAGCAAGAAACTCAGTATCCTCTCATGATTCTTCAGTGGAAGAATAAAGAAGAGTTTCTTCTTGAATACTTCAATGCCTGATTTAGATGAAACACTAATTCTTTAGATGAGACACTACTGAGACAGAGGTTAGAATGGGAACCTCAGCTTTCAGGGGCTGAGGCAGCCCCAGCTGATAAGAGTGCACCTTCAGCAAGAAGTAAAGATATACACAATTATAGACCTATGCACATTTAGCTAAGAAGAAACATGACTGGTTACAAATCTGCATTTATTTCTTATAGATAGAATAAGTAGAAAAAATTCAGAGGAAGAGTCTGGTTCTCATAAAAATTTGTAAAAATAATAAAAAAAAAATCCTTGACAAATCTGAGAATTTGTACCTTTCTTAATAGCTGCAAGGAAGAAACTGGACACTGAATTGCCAATATACTGGTGCTTGTTCATTAAAATATACTGAAGACTGGGTAATTCCTAAGTTGTTATTAACATCCCTTAAGAATCCTTGCATCTAAACCTCAGTGAAAATTACAAGTATGAAATATAAAAAATGTCAAGGTATAAGGGCTGAGAGCTGCAAAGGGCTCCCAGGAAAATCCCATCCCAAAAGCCTTTTGTATTGCCTAGTCCTTTCCAGTCCAGTTCATTGTCTACAGGCTGTGAGTCTTGGGGCAAGTAGGAAAGAAGCAATTGGCGATGTATCGCTGCTTCATAAAAGCAGAAAAGGGATAGTTGCATGGATAGAAAAGATAGATAGTTGGATAAATAGAAAAGGGAAAATGCTATGCTGTGCTCAGAAAAGATCTGTAAAAAGGGGTATAAAGTTATCTGCAAAATATAAAATTATTTGCGGTAATTATTCCATACTAAGCAATTCCGTTCAGATGTTCAGAAAAATATCTGCAGCTGGACTTTCCTCCCACATTCACCCGTGCTAATTAATTAACTGCAATTTTTTTTGTTATTCAGTCTAACGTTTCAAATAAAGAGAATCAGTGAATCATTTATATACCAAAAACAATGCAGTAGCTGACTGCCTATGCACTTGGCATACAGGAATGAAGCCAGCATTAAAATGAAAAACAATGCTTAATTTGTTACATTCCTGGCATTCTTCAGTAACAGATAGATTCATTCATAGTATTTAGATGTCTGAAACTACAGTGTCATGGGACATCAGCTCCATTATATATTGTAAATTATCATAAGTCACAAGTTTAATAGTGCAATCAAGTGGAAACAAAAAAATCTATATCTCCATAGATTACTTTCGTGACAGAAAAACATATTAGATCAGTTCATACCAGTTACATGGAAGTAAATTTATAATACTAATTCATCACCTATGTTTTTCAATTTAGATGCTAAAGAAAAGAAACTAAATTATGTTAGAAGAGTAATTAAGTACTTTTTTTTTGGCCAGAAAGAAGGCACCATCCATGAGCAGAACCTTCCCAAATGAAATTTACTAACAAAAAAACCCCCCAAAACCACCCAAAAACAAACCCAGAACATTTCTCACCCAATTCTTTCATATAGTCATCAAAATTTTCACTGGAGATGAGTTTCCAGGTTCCCACGAATCGGTTACACATGGTTCAGGCTTTGTGAGGCGCTGGTCCTGCAGAGAGAGGCAGTGGCCCCAAGAGCTCCTGGTGGCAGTCAGAGGTTGTGTGCCCAAGTGAGATGTAGTGGTCTCCCTTTAAAGAGGTCCGGTCCCCGTGGCAGTGGAGGCTGGCCAATGGGGGAGGCAGCACGGGGTGAGACAATGTGCACCTTGTCCAAGGCAGCCGTGCCAGTACCAAGGCTCTGGGTGACGCTGCCTTGGCTTCCTTCAGTGAAGGCAGCAGGGCACGAGGGCCACGTGGGGATGGGGACAGGGACAGGGATGGGACGCTACTGCTGCACCCACAGAGCGGTCAGGGCACACTGCAGTGGGGTGTCAGCAGCAAGAGACAAGTGCGGGACACTGCCTCCCTACAAAACCCAGCTCCAACTGTCCTCCCAGTGTTATTCCTGCCATCACCATATAGAACACAAATCTATAACAACCGTCTCATCCCACACCTGACCAATCCAGGGCTGCCCAAAAGTGACAGCATGTTGTTAAGCCATTGTCCAAACGCCTCTTAGGGGCTTTGACCACCACTCCATGGAGCCTGTTTCAGTGTATGACCACTCTCTCACTAAAGAAGTGCTTCCTAATGACAAATCTGAACCTTCCTTGGAACAGAGTTCTTTCCCACTCATCCTGTCCCTGGATACCAGGGAGAAGAGATCAGCACCTTCCCCCCACTTCCCCTCTTCAGGAAGCTGTAGAGTGTTACCACTATTGTCACCTCTGTGCTAGTCAGATAAATCAAAGCCATGTGGATTGTGTGAAGGAACTGTCAAGAAGATGATGTACAAAGTGGTTTGTTGGGTTTTATTTTATTTTCATGATCCATCCTGGAAAGAGTCTGCATTTTTTATCATTTAAAGACAGAACTCAGTTATACTGTTCTGTTTTCTCCCTTTGCATCAGAGAAATGATCCCAAGCTGTACATTCTTCCCTGCACATATCCCAGGCAGGATTAAAATGAAGAAGCAGACAATATTCACTGGCTCCCTTTTACATCTGGGCATATTCAGAATATCAGTGCATCAGTGGAGATCAGCTCTTGTCCTTGACAGGTGGATGGCATGAAAAGAGGCAGATTAAAGTGCTGATTCTTAGTTCAAAGTCACTTAGTGAAAGGCAAGAAGCTTTGCTGACTTGAGAGGGGGACATATTCTGTTCTCTTTTTTTCTTTCTGCACATGGATAGTTGGTCTGCCATAAGGTAAAGGGATTTAAGCCAGCACAATCATATAAGGCATTGCATTCAAATGTGTCCTACTATTGCCAGATTTCCTCAGGTTTCCCTGCTTCCATGAAGAGATGCCACAACCTCCTTGGGTCCATGCTGCTTATACTAGGGAGCCCTGAACAGGAGCCAGCATTCCAACTGTGGCCTGCTCAGTGCTGAATAGAAGGGAAGGATAATCTCCTTCAACCTCCAACACTTCTAATGCAGCCCAGGACTGCACTCACCCTTTGCTGCTGACGCGTGTTCCTGGCTCATATTGAGCTTGGTATATACCAGAACCCCCAGAACAAGCCAAAGTTAAAATTGAAAGATTGAAAGGTTTGAGTTTTCAGCATTTAAAACTCTTTTTTTGTTTTGTTTTGTTTTGTTTTGTTTTGTTTTAAGTTCACATTTAGAGCTATTCTCTAATGGTTAGTAAAAAACAGACACAAAGAACAAATCCATAAACCACACGTGTATGTGACAGGCAGGAATTATAAGCGTTATAATTCAAGACACCTCAAACTATCTGAAACTAGTGTAAGACCACATCAGGTGTAATTCTGTCCTTACCCTTCTTAAAACATCTTCCTGAAGAAAATGATTGCTTGGTACATGAAAAGATTAGAGGCTTCTTTCCAACTTGGGTGAACAATAGTTACCTGTTTGCCTTTTTTTGTATGACTCTAATTTCTGGGTTATGATGACATATAAAAACTCTTAATATCTACATTTTAAAGGTAGACACACTGGGATTATAGGTTGTGGGACCAAATTTCTTGTTTTTAGAGCTGAAAGAATGAGATGGAAATGGTGGTGTGCCAAGGAGGGTGAGGTCTGGGTCCTGACTTGAAAGCTGTCATAAGGAAAAAGGGGAACACACTGGAACAGGTAAATAATAGAATCTGAGCAGTGAAATTGTTGTAGTCCTTGGTTTATATGGTGGTTGTGGGAAATAAGAAGGTCTTCATATTTACATATTTTGGTGGCATATGCAAAATGTTTTTAAACCCCTCAATCATAACATCAGCAGGGGAAGCTGAACAGAGCTTCCCTTGCTGCACAGGTCTAATGACAGTCCATGCGGGGAGCAAAAGTCTGGAGTGATTGAAAATATTAACAAGGCAAAGAACTCTTTCTCCCCCAAAATAGGAAGCAGACGCTGTATCTGTAATAAGTAAGTAAATGTCAGTCTTTGAAGGTGTTGTCTACACAAAACTCTTCTAAAGCAGAGATGCATAATATCACATTTTGTATAAAGAATAGCTAGCTCTTTTACCCCATCGCTGGAAATGAGAAAACTACTTCTAAATGAAACTACCTATTATTGTGCAAGAAATAATATGAAAATATTCTACCGTTGTTCCTCAAGCATTCTTTGTTCTTTTATTTAATTGTCTTATCCACATAAAGGCACTTTAAGAAGACAAGGCTGGTGCCTTTGGGAAATAAAAGATGATTGGGATGTTGTAAAATCAGGCCCAAAGAAATTCAAGAAGAGAAAATTAGTCAGAATAGAACAGCCACATTGCAGTACCAGTAACCTTAAGAACAAAAGTAACAGAGAATTATTTATTCAGACAAAACCCGTCTTAAGCAGGCTCAAACAATGTTGACATTGCTACCACGTATCTCTTTGTCACTAAGAAAAATCAGTACTTTCATTTAAAGGACTTACAGTTTAGAAAGAGCAAGAGCAGGGAATTATATCTCAGTAGAAATAATTGTGGAAGCCAATCTTTTCTTGAAGTTTTAAGGGGAAAAGGAGTCTAGGACTGTGAGTACATATGATAAGGGAGAGCCTTGACTCCCTTATTTTGTTTGTGGTTGATGTAAAACAGGATTTAAAACATTGAACTTCGAGATTGTGAAGAAGCACAAGAGATAAAGGTAAAACTTGATAGAAATAGAGAACTAAAAATTTAGTGACTATTTAGAAATAAAGATACCATTTAAAGAAATACAGAAAGTAAATTTATGTGGATTTCTTTAAAGGAAATATGATCTAGGCAAGTTCAAGGCCAAAAAAAGTCTAAATAGATTCTCAGGGGAGCAATGAAGAAAACAGAAATAGAAGGGGAGAACAGAGGTCAAAGAAGGACCTCTGTGAGGTCACCAAGGATGTTTTAGCATTGACTCTATGAAGCTGAGGGATCAACCCTGAACGTGGGGCCAGCAGCCTCCCTTTTCCCTATAGCTACATTGGAGGGTGCAAATAGCTTCTTGTCCCTTAGCTGGAACATCCTACAACACCAGACCAGGACTGCTGGGCTGAGGGAAAGAGTCCAGACTGCACTGCACACACAGGGCTTGACTGGCCAGGACAAAAAAGTCCTTCAAGTTTCTTTCCAATGGAAATAAATAGTTAAAAGAAAAAGAGAAAAACAACTGATAGGTCAATGCTCAGAATAAGCCTTTCCTTATCTTTCTGCTGAACTGCCAAAACTCACTGGGTGTGATTGCCTTTCCCTTTTGTTGTCCAAGAAATCTGTAAAGGAGTAGTGAGTGAATTTGGTGAGGGGCAGAGATCTCATCTCAGCAGGCACCTTGAATGCTGAGAGGAGAAGTGTGCTGCCCTGGGTTTGTAGGGGTTTAGTAATATCCTTCTATGGCAGAAAGGAATGCTCTCGGGTGGTTACTGACTTTTGGACAATAGTTCATCATGTCAGAAGAGAGAGGGACACCTGTGCTGCTCTGCAGGTAAGGACAAGACACTGATCTGACTTTTGCCCTTAGAAATGTGTGCTCCCACCTCCATCTGGGTCTGAGAGCACACACCTTTTCTTGACAGAGAGGAATCACCTCTGTTCATTCAAGCAGTTACTAGACTGCTGCTGTTTTCAGACAATAAATTTTGTCCTTCTTCAGAGAATAAATTCCAGACATGTTCATATTCTAAGAAAAGCATCAGTAATACTTCCTTATGGTCCTGTCCCTATTCAGGTTTATAGACAGAATGTCACTTCATTGAAATTTCTAAAAATTGAAGTATTAAATGTCTCGATTCATTCACAGAGTTCAAAGTCATTCACCAAGTACCAAAATAAGTGGTGATGCTTTTAGAAGAGATTACCCTTTGCTGAAATATTAGGCTGTGAATGTTACAATTGTAACTTATGGCTGCATTCAGAATTTAATATTTCTGGAAAATAAAATCTGCTATATGAATACTGAAATGCTGGAAATTTTACCTCTGACAGAGTATTTCCAAATCTATGGATGATAGAATACTATGGGCTGATACTTAATATCTATACGTAGTTTATTTAAGTCAATGTTTCTGCTTCTTACAACCATCACTCTCATGTAGATTTGCTATCACTAAACTGTAGTTGTATCCTAACTCTCATAAAGAGTTTGTTAAGTGCTAAGTAGTTTTAGTACTGTACATATGGAGTGCTCCAAAGCATTCTTCCATCCCATATGCAATTGCTGTTCTCTAAACTGGTGAGATTTCACAAGCAATGAAGCCAAGGTTAAAAAACAGGAGTTGTTTGTTCATGGTTATTTTAACATTTTCAGCAGAATTTACTGGTAGTCTTTGGCATCACTTTCAAATAACTCCTCAGCTCATGTACAATGCAAAAGTCCTCCCATTTCCTATCTGGTTGTATAAATAGTGCAAAAACTTGGGAACAACCTGAGTTATGCAGAGCAAAGTTCAAGTGTATGAGAGGTCTCTGCTGCTAGCAATAGGGACTCAGCACCATCACCTCTGACAGCTGACTTCAGGAATGTCAGGAATATGTGGAATTTGGTTCAGACATTTTAATTGCTCAAGATACGGTCATTTCCCCGTTTAGCAGTTGAGGCACACATTGTTATACTTATTGTCCAGGTTTTCCCTATAAATCTATATTTATTTATTTATTTATTTATTTGTCCTCAATTTAAGCCCTCCCAGGTATTGAAATCATGGCTTCCTTAGATGCAAAGATTTGAAACAAGAAACCAGGCCTATGGGCAATAGAAGATGGCAGTTCTTGTTAAAATAAGCAGAGTTGAAAATCATGGTGTTCCAAAGGGCTTTGCATCTAGAAAGACTCATGTTCCCAAGACTGATCAAGCCTAATAAGCTAATAGAAAATGCATATAGGCAATAAAGAAGGTTGTACCCCCAGCAAACTTGTACAGGCTTTTAGTAAACCTGAGTATCTTTTAAGCTATGATTTTTAATTCAAGGCTTTTAACCTATCTAGGACAAAATGAGATGGTCAAGACAGGCACACTGACAAAATAATCACAGGTGAAAGCTCTAAATGCTATAATTTCACATTTGAGGTGGAAAAGGACAAGATCAAGATGCTTCAAATGGTCCTCAGGTTTAAAATTATCTGCATTTGTGCACGGAGGAGGTGCCTGGTACTCTGCTCATGTTTAGAAGCCAAAACTGGGCATCCATAGATCATCCATCTCCCTGCCCCAGGAACAACCATCTCTGCCTGAAGCTGAGAAAAGCAGCCCTATTATTCCCCTGGCTGTGCACAGAGTCCTTGCAGGGGGTGGCCCACACCAGCACTCACCAGGTGATGTTCCTGTGTCCAGGTGTCCATCTGCCCCTGTGACACAAGTGCCCCTCACTGGACTGGCTCCGTGCTCTTTCCACAGGGAAATGGTGACATGGCTGGGTGTGGTACTGGCTGTCACACAATCCTTTCCTGCACAGCACTCCTTCCCACACTGCATCACCCCCAAGCCCCTTTCTGACAAACTCCAGCATAAGCACACATTGTAGAAAGCAGAACATTTTATTGAATAGGCACAACAAATTAGACTAAATGCGTGTAACTGCTTTGGGATATATCTGAAAAAAAGTACAGTTCTCTTTAAAACAGATTTGTGGGGCTTTTCTCCTTTGGTTAAGTTGTTTTACTCCAGCTTTAAGCATTAGTCCTGTGTGAAGGCGGCTTCTTCATGCTTTTTCATAAGTTCTTTTGCAGACAACATTATTCATGGTGCATTCCTGGAAAGAAAAGATAACTCAATAAGCTTTTAACTCTTAATAAATGTTTGTTAGTCAGAAGGTAGAGAACTACTTATCTATTGAGAACCAGTTTAAGAAAAAATTTTATTTCTCCATCTCTAAAGGCAATTGTTAAAAGAGTGGAACTCAGTTTTGAGAGCTTCAGCAACAGAAGACTGAAAAACAATCAAAGGGATGAAATAATTTTCAAGAACTGCTCTACTGACCCCCAGAGATTTCTAATATTTTCTTAAAAATCTCTAAAGAAGGGTCCTAGGACTTCTGTGGAGGCTGACTGAACCCTGGAGTTGGGCATTAATCTTTTTTTCCTTCACCTTTTGTGGCTTGTCTTCACACACGTGAGCCCAACACATGCACACACAAAGAGCTTTCAGACTTGCAGCTGCTAGTGTCAGCCTCTGCATGTTGGGCTCTGTCCTCATCTATTTTTCAGTTAGATCAAACTCTGTTTTGTTCAATCTTTCTTAGTGAAGTTGTTATTAAAAACGATTTCTATATCTTCTCCTCTGGTCTCTATCCAAAGAAATTTAAATATTGAATTTAGGGATGCATTATTTTTCCCTAGGGGAGGGCAGAACTCTTCAGGAATTTTGTGTATGTATATTGTTTTGCGGCATGTAGGAATCTCAGCAGCCTTTTATGAACATAGATTTAGTCCTGTCCCAGATTCTTCAAAGTGTTGTCTAAAACTATAGAGCAGGGCTGGGAAGCCCTAACCTGTAGGTGGGCCTTACAGGCACCAAGTCAAGCACAATAGTCTCTGACCAGGTAAAACCAACCAACAGAGCTTGGACACATGTTCTTTGCTCTAACATCCTATTATTAACACAGCTGTTGGTGATGCAAAGCAGGATTCCCAGAGATGGCTCTAAGCCTCTGCTGAAGATGAGCAGGAGTATTCTGTATCAGCCTAGAGTAAATGTATTTAATGTGGGCTTTGCTAATGCTTCCTCTATACTGTCCAGGGTTTAGGGGTTCTGATATATATGTTTCTCTGATAGGGATGTTGGGTTTTTCTTCCTACACTTTCCCAACCATGTCTTGCTATGGAGAACAGGCACCTCCTTACCATTCTGTAAATTTAACAGCTTTTCAGTTTTAACCCCTAGACTCAATCAGAGACTTCTCACCTAGTGCACAAAGCCCTTTCAGATGCTTTCCCTCCCTTGATTTGAATCCAAAGTCTTACATCAGCTAAACATGAATTCTGCACACTGAATTCATCAATTAAGTAACAAAAATTAACTTACCACCACCAGGTTCCCATCCACCACTTTTCTCTTTATGATAGTCTCTTTTCCATCCCACTTCTGCACCTGGTTCAGCACACCATTCTCTAGGGTTATGACATTCTACCAAAATAAAAAAACAAAGTGTGGCTGTTTTGTCGGGGTGCTCTGGTCTCAGGGGAAGATTCTCCAGGTCCAAACAGCACTAAGCACAAAGCACCTATAAGAGTCTTACCTGTGGAGGCAGCATTTCTGCACTGGATGTCAAAATCCCAGCTCTGCCCTGTTGCTCCCACATCCCTTTTGAGAGATGTATTTGCAAAATGCCATTTCAGGACTCACCTTTGTTTTTCTGTCATCTGCTGTGGTCTCATCAAACTCTTCACCCAGCTTGAAAGAGACCTCTGTATTTTTGAAGGTACTTTCTGTTTTGATGGTTATCACATCACCACTGATGCTGATAGTTACATTAGGCTTGGCCACACCAGCCATCTTCCTGGTAGCAAACCCCACACCTGTAAATAAGATAGGGCATTATGAAATTTTTATCTTTCCTCAATCGTTTTGTCTTATATGTTGGGAAAAAAACCCCTCAGTGCTTTTTCTTATATTGCTTTCTGAGTATTAATAATTCTATGTTACAGAGATTCTTTTGTAAAATCTCACTTGGTACTGCTGCAGACCAAGCTGGGTGGGTTGATGTAAGGAAATTCTCTATCCTGTCATTGTAAAAATAGTAAAAGCAATATTTTGAAGATGGAGATTACATGAATGCCAGATATTTGCACACAGATTTGTTCAGAATAACTTTTGTAGCTTGTACTCTAACTTGTATGCTAATTGTTTCTAAATGTAAATAAGCAGGAACATATGACAGTTTCTGAGCCACAAAAGCAACAAAACAAACAAGCAAGGTAAAAAAAGCAAGCTTTTTATATTTACAAGGGGTTAGGTTGAATATAAGGAAATGATTAAGAAATATCTGGCAATGGTTATGTCCTGAGTAAAATCTGGAGTAAAGATTAAGAGTGTAAGAGTCACACTCATTGAAAGCTTTCAGAATAGGTCACATAATTTGCCCTAAACTGCATATATCCCTCAGCTTTTTAGCACGTACTAATTGAATCAGTACAAGTTGCCCCCTGCTTCCTACACACTAACAGAATGCTGAAACCTTTTAAATCCCAATTTTAATTCTGAGCGAGAAGTCTACACCTTTAGAGAAAAGAGTTAGACATCAAATCTTGCAAGTATCTGCACGAATCCATGCAATTGTCTTTGTTAGTATTCACTGGAGGCAGCTACAGAGTTTCATTCAATATAATAGTCATGGCAATTAACTAATTTTCTTAATCCAGTAGCATTTTAAAGTTATTTAGGTGTGTTGCTCACAGACATAAGGAAATTCGTTGCTTTCTAGCATCACCCTGATTTGCGTGTTCAAAGATAAAAGATAATTAACACGAAATAATCCAGGCATGTGTTTTATTTCCATTTATAACACTACTAATAAGGCATGCATCGACTTGGCTTACCTGAAATTATTCCCATCAATCCAAGTTTTTCTGCTTTATAGGAATTTAACACCATATATTGAAACAGACGAATTCTCCGGTTTAAGAATATCTGATCAAAATAGTGGATTAAGCCCCCCTTAATAAACAGCATAGCCAGAAAAAGCAAGTAAAGAGTAAAGTTCAAAATTGGCATTCCTTCCCTGTTCCAGATACAAGAAGTTGAAATAACAATTCTCACCCAGTTCTTTCATATAGTCCTCAAAGTTTTCACTAGAAAGCAGCTTCCAGGTGCCCACAAATTGGTCGCACATTTTGTCAGGCTAGAAAGATGTCTTCCACAGGTTCAAACAGAAATGCAGGACAGGAGAATCTTATGAGCTCCAGGAGAAGAGTACTTATCTTTAAAAAGGAGCTGTGGCCACATGATGCTCTGGGATGACCAATGAAGAGGGAGTCCCAGTGCCCAGTGTTTTTCTTCCTCCCCTACCCCTCCTCTGCCAGTGGGTCATAGTGCTATTATTCATATGCCCTTACTAGCACAAAGATCACTGTCCTGTTTCTATTTAATTATTTTTTTAATTCAAGAACACTCTACCTTAAAGGCAAATAATTAAATCAAATTACCTTTCAGAAAAAAAAAAAAGGGAGGCTCAAGCTCAACCCACAAAAATTAATGTTCTCTGCCCTGCTCTTTCATTTCAGTCCACTATATGAAATGGACACAGCTCAATTCCTGGACTTTCAGATCCAAAAAGGCTCATTGGGAACATTTAATTTGCTTTCGGCACCTCTGCAATCAGAAATTTCCTCTAGAGAAACACAGAGCTACAGGAAGAAGTAGATTTGGAGCACAAAGAGAGAATGCTGGGGTTATAGAAGGCTAAGACAATAAAATTACTTCCTTGATTGGGATCTGCTTTCCCTTGGACCACCTGAATCAATTTAACAATAGGCCTGTAATATGTTTTTATGTAATGGAGATGGGATATGAGGTTCTGTGAGAAGACAAGTAACAAAACAGCAGATTTATTTCCCTTTTACTCCCATGCTTTCAGAAGAACTATGTTGCAATGACTTGCATTTTGAGTAGCTAGGCTCTAGTATAAACCTACCAAAGGTCTCTGGGCACTTAATTTCTTTTCTGTTTGTGCTGTTCAGGCATTAATTTGAGGTAAGATTGAGGCACAGGGTCCATAATGGGTCCATTTTGACCTATCCTCTAAGCCCTGCCATACTTCAGTTCACAAAAAAACTATCAAAAAGCAGTCAAGCAAGTTTCTAGACCTTCCTTTGTCTGTAATGTGCTACTTCAATGGCAAAAAGCAGCTAATAAGTGCATAATTCTGCCCTTGCAATTCTCTTTAAGTGGATTTCCAGGAATTACTCTGATGGTTGCTAAGCATCAATATTGTGGACCACGTGTTTTTCTACGTATTGTCTTTCTAAGCAACAATGCTACAGAAGAGTTACTTATATAGGATTGCAAGATCACAGGGGTGTTTGTAAGGGAAGGGAAGTGATGAGGTCTCCAGTGCATCCTTCCACTCAGGCAGGGTCACCTCTGAGCCCACATCAGGCTGCTGTGCCCTTTTGTGCCTCAGAAAACTCCCAGAATGGAGCCAGCACAGTTTCCCCAGGCAACACACACCCCTGCCCCGCTGTCCCAAGGGGAAAAGGTCTCCTTATCTTCTCTCTGGACCTCTCTGCTTTCAGCTTTTATTCACAATTTCTCACCCTCCCAACATTTACCACCTGGTTCCAACTCCTTGGTCACTTTCCCACAGGTGTTGAGGGCTGTTTTATGCACTCCCAGAGCTTAGCCAGGATGAACCACTTCAGTCTCACAGCCTCTTCTCACGGGGCAAGTGCTCCAAACCGCTGAGGATCCTGTGGGTCTTCTGCTGAACTCACCTCAAAGCTGGATGCAGTACTCGGGATACGCCCTAATGACTGCTGAGATGAGGGGCATAATCACTTCCACCAGCCTACTGGCTGTACTTCTGACCATACAGCACAGGATTTTTTTGACCTTTCTGCTGCCAGGTCTCAGCTCACTGCCCTCCAGGACTCTGAGGGCCTTTTCTTCAGGGCTTCTCCCTAGGCAGTGTGTCCCCAGCCTGGATTGCTCTGAGAGCTGAGCATGTTTGTACATGTATAATTAGTTACCCCTTGTGCCTTTAACATGTCAGTCTATGGGGACTAGAATAGCTAATCTTAGATTTGGCCTATTCTTTAAAATTTTTTTGCATATTCACTGACTTTGGCCTAATCTCAAAATAAATAAAACTATATTTTAATTATGAAGCAGATGGTGCCTTTCCTGGTTGGTTTTTGCACAGTGTCACATGCTCAAGTGTTCTTTAAAAGGAAATTCTGAGGTCCTTCAAGTTTGTGTCATTATCTTGAGGTATTTTTACTTCAGATTACTGGCTTGAGAAACTCTGTATTGTGTGTGAGCAGATGGTAGGAACATGAAAACTCAAATCCACCATTTAAATCATGAGAACTGAAAGTACCGACTGAGGATTGTTGCAGTGGCCCAGATAGAAAGGCTGTGATGTGGATGAAATCAGTTCCTGTTTTTACTCTTCTTGCCTTTTGGGAACTATTCTGTGTGCAGCTTACTACAACCAGCATTCGTTTGTTTGGAGGGGAAATGGGGCCTTTGTATTCAAAACTACAGTCTGGGAGAGGCAATCAGCCTCAGTGTTAGCATCTGTCTGCAATGCTTGTGATATTGGGAGAGTTTTTGGGGAGAGTAGAAACACCTTTCCATGCAAATCAACTTGGAGCAGACAAATGCAGCCTCTCTAGGCAGTCAATTACTTGCACTTATTTAAAGTGAATCTGAGCTATTTGTAGATACCTTGTGAATGTGATGACTCAAAAATGCAAGAAGAAAGCCAGCTTGTGGGTTGACTTTCATGTTTACTTCAACAAGCAGCTGGGAGCACACTTATGGCTCTCTCTTGGAAAGTATCCTACCAATGGTATTCTTTCCCTCAGGAGAGACTTCCAGCAACAAGAGATAAACTTATGGCACTGATGTCATCTGATACAAATCATGCCTGCTCTCTGGGGCAAATGTACACAGTCTGCTGATAAAGACCAGAATTTTTAATGGTCATGAAGAAATCAGTGAGGCTTCTGAGCCTAGAAGTTTAAGCAAGTGATTCATGCCATTTGCAGGAGTGTCTTGACAGCAAGAGCTGGGAAATCTGGCTAAACAGCCCTGTGGTTATTGACACTGATGTGATCTCATACCCCCCAAAACAAGGGCATCCTCTGAAGTGTAGAAATCTTCAAAATAAGCAGAAATTTTGAAGAAACCACAGCAGGTAAAGAGGTAAACCAAGAAAAGGAAGATGGTGAGGGTCCAGTACAGGAAATGCTGACAAAGAAAATTAATTTCTTAATCCTGATATGAATTGATGCAGCTCAAGTCTGCAAGTAACAATGGTACACTGTCTGCAAAGTGGTCTTGGGGTGCTGTGACATTTGAGCATAGCTCCTGACTCAGGATATGCAGAAATGATCACAGATCACAGAATTTTGTGGTTTTATGAAGTGTAACAGCAAAGCAGAAGCTGTGCAGGGGAAGTCAGTAGATGGGAAGGTAGCAATGATGGATTAAATCTTACTCTGTGACTCAGACCAGAGGTGGAGATCTACTTGAGATAAACTGCTTTTTACAAAAATAAGCACAATAGTAACCTCCCTTTGGGTCTTTTGGGCTTGCAGGAGCAATGACGCTCTTCCACTGGAGTATGTGAAAAAGAGGATGTTTATTCCTGTAGTGAAGATCTGCCACTTAGGAGACCTTTTGATTGAGCATTGTGCTAAACCTTCCTTAGTACTTTATGTTAATATAGAATTGTCAAAGTAAAAACGCATCTTACTCTCGAATGAGAAAACATAAGCTAAGGTTCTGACTGCTTAAAAGGAGGCTTCTTTCTTGAGTTCCTTCTTGCCCCAGAAGGGCAACAGAGTAAAACTCCTTTGAGTGCTCTAGCTGTCAAACTGGTGACTAGCAATGAGCAGCAGTGTATTGTGCACTTTTCTCCATAGTTCTGCTACTCTCTAGATAAAAACCAGCATGAAAAGACATCCATGCTCAATTCCATGGCTGATGACATTGACAAGGACTTCTGTTGAACTTCCTTAAAAGGAACCTGGCCTCTGTATGGGGTCATTACTGGCACAGGTGGCAATATTCATAGTAAGAAGAAACACTTATTCTTGGCAAAGCTATAAAAAAGGAGATTGTTTTCCTTATGCAGGGAGGGAACCGTGGCTTTGATGCAACTTTCTTGTTCAGGCACAATAACACCTATTGAGAAGATGGACTATAACAGGCCTCAAGTTAGAAAGGAGGGAATATATTACACTTTCTGGTACTGCTGCAACTTAGAAAAAGCAAAAACCTTCCTTAATGCTTGTCTGGCTAGGTACCAACTGGGAATTTGCTCTAAGGCCCCAGGGTAGCTACAAGAAAGATGATCTAATTCTGGAGCAGACAAGAATAGGTAAAGGAATGCCATCTCTGCTCACAAAGTTGCTATTTTCATTTCTGATTAACATTTGAAGCAGGTGAATTTCCTTGGACTTCTGCTTAGTCAGGAAAAGATGTAACTAAAGCTTCAGTACTCACAACGTGACACATCGACTTTACAAAATACTGGCTTCAGTTGGCTTGAAAGTTCAAGAGGCTAATTAGTGCTCAGTGGTGTTTTTCTGTCTCTTGGGGAAGGAGGTGAGCAGGAGAAAAACCAGGTCCTTTTTCCTGTGCTCAGTCATTTTTGATTGTGGCTTCTGACCTCACTCAGAACTGAGGTCACTTTGTTGAAGGAATCAGATTTTCCAGCAACAACAGATCTGCTGTTTCCTTGAGTGGGTATTGGCACTGCTCTACCCAGTCACACTGCTGGGCTGTGACATTTGGAGACCTCGTGCTCATGTGCCCAGCACCTGCTTTTTTAATTTTTGTGATTCTGGGTGCTTTTATTTCCTCCTGAGCTTTAGGGCAACTAGTGAGTCCCCACACCCTTAAATATGTTTCCAATATCTGAAAGCAGGACCACGAAAATTAAAACATTTAAAAGGTGTTTCTGAAACACTAAGCTAAGTTAATGGTAAAGTTTTTAAGACCAGAAATGAAATCTCACTACTCTGAGGCACAGTAAGATCAAGCCCCAAACAAAACCCGGTGGTTGACTCCATTACCTTGCAATTAAAATATGCATAATTACGTTTTCTGAACTTACTTTAAAGATGAAGGAAAAATGCAGATATGTCTGAAGGGTACAGCAAACCTCTGGGCCCTTGCTTTCTCCTGAGAGACAGCTGAGATTCTGGCTTTTCTCAGCAGATGGCATGGCAATAATATATGCTCTCAAACATCTGTGGCTCATACAGGTGATTGCTATTCCTGAGAAAAACCTGGAGTTCTCATACTGTCCTCTAACATGTATGTCCCTCATTCTTGGAGCAAGACAGTTGGCAGTGTGAATTTTATGAATTGCAGGTTGTGAGTTAAAAGGAATATCAGAAAAGTAAAAAAGGAAGAGTATGTACATATTGGGTTTGTTGTTTTATTTCATTGCAATGAGAAGAAATACAGGTACACTAACTCCTACAGGCATGCAGGTGATGGGCTTCCAGAAGACAATGTGGACATTTCTGTATAAGAATATTCAAAATGTCAGAGGTCCACCTCATATATCCTGTATTCAGCAAATGCCATAGTGGGATTAGTGATAAATTGAACTTCATGACTTATGAATGTTTGTATGAGAGATCTTAATTTGCTGGCTATAACGTAGGCATTGCAGATGCTTCATGTTTCTAACTACCCACAAATTTCCCTGATCTAAAGAACAAGTTTAAGGCTGTCTAAGGTTGCTCTAATGATCAAATCTGTCCAACTTTTTTGTACATATGGTACAAATCTTGCATCTAACATCAGGGCTTCTCCTCTTGAGGGTGTATAATGAAAGTTGGCCTTTATCTGAATCCTGCTTTGTCTTGTCCAAGGACTTACCTCAGAGCACATAAATCCTTGCTGTTCTTCCCATCTACCTTCCCCTCACCCCACAATAAAAAGGTGATTTTCTTTTCTTACTTTTTTATTCCTAAACTTCACTCTAAATTTAGATCTTGCAGCAGAGTTGCAAATGAAGAAAGTATTATGTTTCCCAAAGCACTTTCATGTTTCTTCTAGCAATTTGGAGACCTGCTAGAAGACTAGACTTGCTAATACTCTGCTGAAAATCCCTTAGAAGTCCTTCCCCAGATGGTCTTCTGAATTATCTCACATCATCCCGCTGAAACCCTCTCTTGAAGCCTCTGTCTGAGCAAAGGACTAACACTGTTGGTTACATCTACTTTAGGACTGCCCAAGAGGACTCTACCCCAGCTCTGCCTTGTCACTGCAGTTCATGCAATACCACCTGTTTTATTTCCATATAGATTTGCATTTAGAAACCTTCTACTGTTTTGTTTGTTTGTTTCCTGTTAAACATATTTTTATCAAACTGAAGGAAAAAAATCTTCAAATAGGGATGAGAGAGTAGTGCATATTGGTAACATGTAATATCTTGTAAATTTAAGCTATTCCTGTGAGTGCTTGTCCTTCTCTTAATAGCTGCCTTCTTGTGAAGCAAGAGCACTTCCATAATTTCACTTGTTTCTAACCCATCAAAGAAAGAGCAAAGTGTAAGAGCAGTATTTCAACAAGACTAAAAAGACCCTGTACAAAACATTCAAGCTCTGCTGAACCTGCACTCTGAGTACAGTACATATGGATTTAGCAGCCTTGTTTATGCATGCCTTCTTTCTGCAGGCTGCAGTTTCTGGCTTCCTATGCTTTCAATCTGACAGCTTGCTCTGAGACTTTCAATGAACTCCTCCTTGCATTTGCCAGAAAGCTATCTATTATTACAGATGTACTTGGATCACATCCAAAGACCTACTGCTCTATGTAAAGGAAACTAAAAAAATCCAAATACAAAATGTTGAAGCCTTCCTGAGAACAGCCCTCTCCCTGCAATGTGGTGAGGAGCTGGTGGGTGTGAAGGCTGGCAGCTCTCTGGCTCCCTACAGCAGATCTCTCATCCTCTGCAGCTGACTGCTGCCCCCGGCTGCTGCCAGCTGAGGGAGGGAGAAGGAGCCAGCAGCTCCTGCCCAGCCACTGACCTTGCCTGGGCCAGTGGCCTCTTGCAGCTGCCTTCACTGCAGCCTCCGTGCTGGATTTCATTGCCACTGCCAATCTCATTTCAGCTCACCTCGTACCAACCAGATATAATAGACTGGAAATCAAAAGGACCTCTGAGGAAAAGAAGTGCCAAGGTTTTCTAAAGCAATATACCCTTCCCACTCTGGACAGCTCTCTTGCCAGGAACTAGTCAATGTTGTTTGTTTTTGACATGTGAAAACTCACATCACATCTCCAATAAGGGAGTGTCTCTAAAGTGCCTTGCTTAATGTAAGGTTGCAATGCAGGTCCTTGTTTAAGATGCTGTGAAGGGACTGAAAGCACAAGGCAACTTGCACAGGGATGATGGAGTTTGCTACCACATATTGCTGCATCCCTCCCAACACCATCTTCAGCAGATGTGGGCAAGGAATGTCCTACAGCTCTTTTGCCCAAATACCTATCTACATCCAAGCCTTACTTTTGGTACAGAGTCTCTAAATCTGCTGCCCTGAAGCCCAAAAATTACTTTAAAATGCTCTCAACCTTCTACTTTTTTCCCTCTGGGAGATTCCACCACAGCTGTCAGGCACAACAAATTGTCTCTATTGGAGGTGCATGCCATGAGACTAAATGCATGTTTTTTTAACAGACACTGTTCCTTCCTCAGCCCCTGCAGGTTCTTTGTTAATTTAGCTTCTGGTAAGCCAATATGAACTTGCTGAAATTATATTGAAGTATCTGAAAATCTCTTCTGTAATTTTTAATTTAGTGCCTGGCTTATTGCTCCTTCAAACTGTTTACCCCAATTAAGGCATGACTGTGCCCAGTCATTGGCACCGTTCCCAAATCTTCCATGAAGAAGACCCCTGCCCAAGAAAGCTGATACACTGTGTTAGTGGGGGGTGGGTTATGCAGGCTCGAATTCCCTTGGCCTGAAGTGGCTACTGAAGCTACATCTCCTGATACTCAGAGAGTAGGAGGCAGGGAAGTGTTGTTCAGCTGTTTTGGTCACTTACAGTTGTTATATAGTTCTTCCTGTGCCTATAGAACAGCTCATAGAATCACGATCACAGATTCATTTAGGTTGGAAAAGACTTCCAAGATCATTGAGTCCAATATTTGACTGATCTCCACTTGGAGCATAGCACTAAGTGCCATGTCAAGTTGTTTCTTGTATATTTTTCCAGGGATGTTGACTCCACCACCTCCCTGGGCAGTCCATTCCAAAGTTTATCAACCCTTTCTGTGAAGAAAATTTTCCTGATGTCCAAGCTGAACCTCCCCTGGTGCAGACTGAAGCTAAGTCCACTTGTCCTGTCACTGGTTGCCTGGGAGAAGAGACTGACTCCAACCTTGCTGCAGCCTCCTTTCAGGTATTTGTACACAGTGATAAGGTCTCCCCTGAGCCTCCTTTTCTCCAGGCTAAATATCCCCAGCTCCCTCACCTGTTCCTCACAGGATTTGTGCTCCAGTCCCTTCCCCAGCTCTGTTGCCCTTCTCTGGACATGCTCCAGCATCTCGATGCCCTTGCTGTGAGTGGCCCAAAACTGAACACAGGACTTGAGGTGTGGCCTCACCAGTGCCCAGTACATGGGAACAGTCACTGCCCTGATCTTGCTGGCCACACTATTGCTGATACAGGCCATTGGCCTTCTGGGCCACCTGGGCACTGCTGGCTCATGGTCAGCTGCTATTGACCAGCACCCCAAGGTCCTTTTCCACTGGGGTGCTTTCCATTTTTCTCCCAGCCTGTAACACTGCATGTGGTGGTTGTAACTAATGTGCAGCACCTGGAACTTTGTCTAACAGATTACATGGTTTAGTTCCTTGATTACTATGATATCTGCTTAAGATGAGCTCTTTTTGTCTTTAGAAAGGATGAGAGATAATTTTTACTATCTCACCCCCCACAGAAACATACATTTTCTAAAGTGGAAACAGCATTATGTCCTTCCTGTCTCGCCTTACAACTACTTCTCGGACAACACAGTATTAAGCATTTGGTCCCATTAGCAATAAAAGAACTTGGCTGCAAAACACAATGTTGGAGAGTCAAGCCAGAGAGTTTATTTTTCAGTTACAGCAAGTGTCTAGTAGGATAACAATAGACTTACATTACCTGCTGCTAGTCAGAAGGAGTGCAATTTGGGAAAGTACTGAAGCTACTGTGTCTTGCAGACCATACTGACACAACTAAGAAAACTCCTGCCATCTCTCTGATTCCATAGGCAAGTGTTGGTACACATCTGTCATGTGCTTGGACGTGCTTAGCTACAACTAAATCCAAACTAGTCCAGGTCAACATACTGGCTCATTCTTGGGTGAGCACAGCTGTCCATAACCAAACAACTCAAGTTGGTTGGCGCCACAAAAACACTATGTGCCTAATATGATCTAATCTAGCTGTATAACATCTTCTGCTCTGTGAAGCAGAAAACATTGGAGACTGCTTTCTCAACTGGTAGAGCAAATTACCCAGATGCTTCCTGAACATTTGCTGGTATAGAACCAAACTCTGTTAACTGTTAAAAAAAAATAAAAAATCTCTCAATTTGGTAGCCAGTTCTAGGATAAAAGCAGAAGATGCTGAACCCAGTATCTGCACTGGCACTTGAAAATGCTGTTCACAGAATCACAGAATATCCTGAGTTGGAAGGATCATTGAGTCCAGCTCCTGGCCCTGCACAGCACCGTATCCAAGAGTCACACCCTGTGCCTGAGAGCATTGTCCCAATGCTTATTGAACTCTGTCAATCTTGGTGCTGTGACCACTTCCCTGGGGAGCCTTTTCCAGTGCAAAACAACCTATGGTGAAGAACCTTTTTCTGATATCCAATCTAAACCTCCCCTGGCACAACTTCAGGCCATTCCCTCAGGTTCTGTCACTGTCACCACAGAGAAGAGATCAGTGCTTGTCCCTCCTCTTCCCTTCATGAGGAACTTGTAGACTGCAATGAGGTCTCCCCTCAGCCTAAAGAGACCAAGTGGCCTCAGCTGCTCCTCATTTGGCTTCCCCT
Source organism: Sturnus vulgaris (assembly GCF_052056855.1). NCBI lineage: Eukaryota > Metazoa > Chordata > Aves > Passeriformes > Sturnidae > Sturnus > Sturnus vulgaris. The sequence goes on from NC_142243.1 coordinate 128,530,124, forward strand.
CCAGACCCTTCACCAGCTTTGTTGCTCTCCTTGGGATGCTCTCTAATACCGTAATGGCGGTTTTTATACTGTGGTGCCCAAAACTGCCCATAGCACTTGAGATGTGGCTGCTCCAGGGCAGAGCAGAGTAGGACAATGCCCTGCCTTGACCAGCTGGCCATGCTGTGCCCAATGACCCCCAGGACACAGCTGACCTTCCTGTTTCAAAGTTATTGGGATGAGGCTGTAAGTAAAGTCTCATCCAGAGGGGACTTGTGTCTTTCATACACAGTTGGGCAACTGTGGAATCTAGAGTAAAATTCCTATATTCATAATCAACCTGAATAAGTCAGAAGAGGTGGCTTTTGTATTCACATTTACTTAAATTGAAGTTTGTAAGATTCCCTCACTTTCTGGTGTATATGACAAAAACTGATGTGTTAAATATATCAGTACTTTAGGTTAGCAGAACATTATTTGAAAGTTATATAATAGGCACCATCCTGATTAGTTTCTGCTTAAGTGTTCAAGAAAAATTGAGAATGTAGCACTTGGGGATATGGTTCAGTGGTGAACATGATGGTACTGAGTTAACACTTGGTCTTGAGGATCTTACATGATTTCTCCAGCCTTAAAGATTTTGTGATGCTATGATTCTACTTGTATCATATTTCTATTATGAAGATAAATGTAAGATTATTTACATTGCATATTAAAAGAAGAGTTTAATTCTAAAAGGGTCATTTAATGTCATATTGGAGATAAAAGGAGTTCAGGTCTGCAAGCACACACACACCAGAGTAATTCCAGGTTAAAAGTTTGCTTAACATGTAAGAAGAGACAATGACTTTTAGTTACTTGAGTCTGTAGTGATGTCAGCCTGCTGAAGTCTCAGAATTGCATATTGCTTGAATGACTTGAAATAATCTGCAGAAACACCTTACTGAGTGCTCTTGTGCAACAACCACCAAGAGCTGTTACCGACTATGTAATTTAGTCTTCATATTGAAATGGCAACTTTCCTATTCATTCTGGGAGAGTGTCAAAGGCAACCAGAACACTTCAAACTTCTCTCTAGTGCATTTCAGAGGCAAGTCGATCTGCCTCCTGCCTCACCTTTCCTTTTACCTTCAAATTTGATTGTATTGTTCAAAGGAACATATTTGAACAAGAAAAGTTATGTTGTACACTGATAGAAGACATTTTTTTCTGAAGACTGAAATAAATCTCTGTAGATTGTTTGGATTAGTATAATTCAAAGTTACAATGACTCAAATCTCTGTTACTGGATGGCCAAATTTTCAATCTGTTTTTAGGCAAGAGTGTGGTCTGTGTTTGGGCAACCTGGGCTAAATTAATACCTAACACAACTTCAGCAGAAAGCATGTCTCTCACACTTCAAATCCTAGTTTTTGCTTCCTGTCATGCTAGACTACTAAATGACCCTCTTTGGAGAGCAGAAAGTACACAAGATTCTCTACCTTCTCCTTTTCTTTCCTCTATTACACAAAGCTGGCAGATAAAACCTTTCTCTTCTGAAAAAAAAAAAAGAGCAGTTGAGCGTGAGATGTGTCTGTCTGTGATCATGTGTGACCTACTTTACAGTGTGAACAAGAGGGCCAGAGTGCTGAGAGGAGAGTGCCTCTCTCCCTCCTAAATTAGGGCTTGTTAATGCCATCAAGATAAATGGAAAGGCAGGCACTGACTCCAGAGAGCTACATCAATGAGATTGATGAAAACCGAGTTAATTGTTTCTCAATCAAGTTTGTGAAAAGGCAAAGGCAAAACAGAAGAGAATTGTTGTATTATTTATTCCTCTCTGTGTACATTAGTAACTTCTCATGCTATAAAGTTACATATATTTTTTTAAAGTTGCTTACAGTTTCTAGTCTCCAAACTCAAGCCCTTGTATTTTGGAGCCTTTGTCTTTGCTGCCTTTCCTGAGACCCAGATTCATCTCTCTCTTTCAAGTATTGATGACTTTTCTTCTCCCTTCACATTCCTATCAAATGAGGAACCTAATTGGGTGAATATATGAAGGTGGATAAAGGCAAGGCAAGGCTCTTGAATGTTCTTTTTTTTTTTCCTTAATAGAATTAAGGGTAAAATTGGGCCTTTTACAAATTGTAAATTTTGTTTTACAAAACATTTCCTTTAAAATCAAATAACTTTATTCCTTTTCCTGACTCTGTAGAATTCTTTTAGTGTAGGTAAGGAAGCAGCAACTTCCTCTCTCAGAAAAAAACCTGAAAATCAGGTTAGTTTTTTGGGGCATGTGAGTAAAAGAAGTGTCACATATTTGTTCACCTCACCAAGGAGTGAAACAAGTACGTGGTGGAAGGTGTTTCCAGCTATAGGGACCAAGCAAATCACCCACACCTTTTTCTCTTCCCTGAAAAACTATTTCTACAGCACAAGGAAGAAGGTTCTTACTTCTTACATTTTATTATGAAATTATTTTTGGGGATTATCCAGGGATTTACTTCAAAGCAAAGTTTAGCTTCTGGCATCTGGAAAAGATGAGCTACTTGCTTGTATCTGACATTCTTACTGGAAGCTCTGTGCTGTGATATTGCTGCAATAAACCACATATATAAAAGAGTCTCATGATCAGATTAAACTCCAAGATCAATCCCCAAGAATATTTGGATTTTTTAAGTAGTCAATTTCTCAAAACACTGAAATGAAAGTCACTGTAAGTCTGCACATCCCAGTATCAGAGTAGTAGCATGTATCTTCAAGCCAGAAGGAGTTGTTGGTTTGGATCTTAAGCTTCAGTTGTGATAATTAAAGGCAAATAACATTAATTCAGTCATAAGGCTGTCATTTGCTGAGCTGAAGTAGAGGCAATTCACCAGCTGTTCTGTGGCTACCAAGAGAACAATCTGTACTTGGACTATGTCCTTGTGGCCTCAGCCTATGTCAAATAGAGGATTTAACCCTAAATGTTGCTAAAGAAAAGCTTAATAATTTCATATTTTATGACTGTTGTGATTTGGCTGATGTCCTGGCTGAGAGTGTCCTGGATAAATGTGAATGTCTAGAAAATGGATATCTATAACAAAGCAAGTCACCTTGGATTCTTCTTTATAAATGACCAAGGTCCAGTGGTGCCTTACGGAGTACAAATGCTCTCATTTTTAGGTCATTGCCTATGCTAGAAGAATACTTTGTCAATTGTGTTAATATATTGTAAAAATAAGCAGGAGTGCTCCTTTGTCAAGCTCTGTAACTTAATTTCAAAACCTCAGATGAGGGACATTGTACATGATGACAACAATGATGAGAGTCACATGCACTCAAGGTTTTAATCCATTTGCATTAACAAAACTTGAGCAGTTGAGGGTTATCAAATCATGGTTATCCCTGTCCCTAGTAATTAGTGTTTTTCTCTTGAATGAGAATCTACATGACCACTAAGTGAAATTTTCCAATCATACTTTGAAACACTGGCCAGCATTCAGTCTTCTGTGTATAAAGCCATAAATCCTTTCCTTGACCTTCAATGTCTTCTCTTTGTAATTCTAATTTTGAGATTATATTTTAGTCCTAAGTAACTGCTGCTTTGTATCCTTGTAATCATCAGGGAGCTAATAAAGCATGGCAGATGAAATAATCTCAGCAATGTAACATTTAAGTCAACAATGAATAATGACTATATTGCAAAGACTGAAAATCCTGATTGCAATAATTTTACGTACTTTTGGGAAAGAAGAGCTATTCCTAATAGAAGAATGTTGTTTTTAACACTCCCCTGCCTCAATTTTTTTTATTTAACAAAAGTTGACCGTATTCTTCGGATGAAAAATAACCTTCAAATTGGTAGCAAATTTGCTGTGGCTCCCTTTAGTGGAAGTAGAAGGTTTAATATGGTACATAATTCCCACAGTTTTGGGCAAGTGCTGCAGTATTTAAGAAACAATGTCTAATGACTGAACAAGAAAGCACCCTAGCCCTCAGCCACCCTGTCAGCTGCAGAGGCACACAAAGAGGGGGAAAGCAGTCACAGCAGCCCCCTCAACTTTTCTAGAATTCCAGGCAGTGTCTAAGAAGTGTCAATTCCAAGAAACTCGAGTACTGTCCTCCTACTTCAGACCTTGATGTGATTGTTATGCCTGCGGCTTCTTTTGAATTTTCTTCACCCGAGAGGGAAGGATATGCCACAGTCCAGAAAATATTAATTCAGTTATTTTAGACTTGATTATAAGTAAGGACCTATTGTTCATAATGTACATCTAATTTTCATCGACTCCATCTTGTTAATTTACCTCAAACTTGCCCTTCAGTGGATCTTGTTCCTGGTGTATGACCCAGCCATGCAGACAAGATGGATCATGTCATGGATCAACGAGGCACACACAGAGCCACTGGACTGGAGGCTGAAAAAAGGCTTCTGCCCCCTCTGTTGTCTGTCTTATGATTATGTCCTTTGTGTTGTCTGTTTCTGGACCTGTTTGGGTGGCCTGCTCTCCACAGACACATTGCTGTGAGGAAATGCAAAGGGAATCACAAGCCTGCTCATGCTACAGTGATGCTTGAGATTACTGTGGTATTTCAGTTTGCTTCTTAGGATGGTGTTTCTGTTGTACTGAATTACAGAGGTTTGGGTTCACATCACTTAATTTCAACCATTTCACAGTTAATTAGTCAATTTAGCCAAGTTAGTCCACTAAGCTCCAGCTACAGACAAGGTGCAGTGAAACAGTCAGGTCCAGCCCACATACTAATGGGGTATATTTTACAGCAGGATGCCTGTGGAAGTAAATTTATCTTTCCATTGGCTGCAGAGGGTACATGAATAAGTATCTTAAAATTAAACCTCCTTCCTGCACAGATTTTGGTCTTGCAGAATCAAGGAGTGATTATCCAACACTTAGAAATGCCCTTATGTGGCAGATCAATCACTTAACTGGTTTAGTGTAAAACTGCTGGGCAGCAGTCAGTACTTTCTCAGTCTAATAGCTTTATTAAAAACGGAAATGGAAATAAAACCCTTGTCCATAAATCCTGTGGATAACACAGACACTGGAAGAATGATAAATAAATGATGACAGGTGAAGGGTTGGTGGTACAGCATGAGCTGGACTTGGTAACAAACAAAATATGCTGCAGTATGCATAAAAAATGGAATACTGGAAAATGGCATATTTGTAAAGGATTTTGACCAGACCACCAAATATTAACACCAAACAGGGCTAATATGATTATTGAGGATGTTAAGGAGAGTACGATACTTTTCTTGTATAAAGACTGCTGGATGCAGAATGAGCTGCACACATTTTCTGAGGGATAGAAAAAGCATCCATGGCTTGAGCTGTTTATGGAAACAAAGACTGAGAAGCAAGCTGAATGCAGTACAGTCATCTTGCCTTCATTCAAACACACAGCAAAGGTCACTGTTATGTTGATATAGCTCCTCACTCTAAGGTGTAACAACAAGCTGTGTCTCTAAGTGGAAACTGGACAAATTAAAAATAGAATTTAGGTACACTCCCTAAGCAACTGAGATTGTTAAAGACTGACAGATTTTCTCTGTATCTTGTTTACAAGTCAGTACCATTTATTTTCATCATCATTATCATCATCATCATCACGTCTCAAGAAGATATTTTTAAATCAAATTCAAATTATCTATTCCACTTGCAGTCACTACTGTGTGAAGTTGAATGATTCAGGAGATACAGAAGTCTGGCCAGAGGAATACCTTAACTTCTATGAATCTAATGCAGAAAACATACCCCTTATGGTTTTATTAAAATCCTTGGTCATGTCTTCTCCTCGGTATGGAATGCCTCTTTCCATTTCAGTATTTTTTCCAAAAGCATTTGGGTTTAACAAATGTTCTTGCTGGTAATCTGCATGTCTTTTCTCACTTTTCTGGAAATATGAGAAATTTAGTGGAAATGTTTCATTTTTATTTCAGTTTTACAGTCACGTGGTGTAGTTTGTTTGAACTCCTTACTCAGTGTGAAGAAAATTGAGTTGCTTTAAAGGCATTTTTTGTTTTGATGGAGATCATATGCCTTTCAGTACTGATTATCATGCTGTGTTTGGCTAGTCTGACTGGTTTCCTTGAGGATAAAACCACTCAAAAAATAAAATAAAAGTAAGGAAAAAATAAAATTGTGTAATCTCTGCCAGAAGAAATAGAAAAATCCTGTGGATTGGAATGTTTTGTAAGTATAAAAGTTGCACTGATGAGAAATGCAAATATTTCACAGCATGTGATCTTGAAGAGCTCTTAGCATCTGAAATATTTAATTTCCTGCTGAGGATAGGATGTGATTTATCATTTATTAAAGTCAGTGACTCTTATTTGCTAAGTAGGAAACACATTTTCCAACACTGCACTCCACTGCTGTCTTTACAGCTGCCATAGAAGTGTTTTGCAGGATATTCTATACATGTGTTGACGTGACCCTGACCCTGTGTTGTGATCAGAATGCACTTCAGGCAGGTAAAGGCATACATTAAATTATCTTCATAACGTGAAATATTGTTAAGGGCAATAGTACATTCTTCTTTTCACCTTTACTAGTGAAATAAAATAGTGCTAAAACCCAATCACTAAATGGGGAACTGAACACAAATAAGAATGCATGCTTTTGTCACATGTACTGACTCCATAAAGAAAAGCACATGCATAATAACACTAAGAGCTGTAAGGATTCTGCCCATCAGCTCCATTTATTGCCAAAGTTTGTCATGACCAGACAAGCTGAAATAGAAGACCTAAACAACCAACAAGGATTAGGCCTGAAAACAAACTAGTGAGAGAGACAGATTGACTAATTTCTCTAGCAGTACTCTTCCAGAGTCCAGAGAAAACTAAAGAATGAAGATCACGTGCTATTCCAACTGGTTGAATCTTATTATCTGAGATGCCACTTACATGAAAAAGAAATCTGCCAACATTTTGTTGCTGTACAGTATTCACCTGCAGCTTATAAGCAACCCATCCCATTTGATACTGAAATGAGAAAGGATTGCAAAATCCAGGCAGGTCAACCCTGTCCTGGGTGCATCAGGCACAGCATCTCCAGCTGAGCAAGGGAGGGGATTGTCCTGCTCTGCTCTGAGCTGGGGCAGCCTCACCTCCAGTGCTGGGGGCAGTTCTGGGCACAACAATATAAGAAAAATATTAAACTATCAGAGAGTGTCCAAAGGAGGGCAATGAGGATGGTGAAGAGCCTTGAAGGGAAGCTGAATGAGGAGGGGCTGAGGTCACTTGTTCTGTTCAGCCTGGAGGAGACTGACGGGAGACCCCAGTGCAATCTGCAGCTTCCTCGTGAGAGCAAAAGGAGGGACAGGCACAGATCTCTGGTCTGTGGTGTCCAGGGACAGGATGCAGTGGCCTGAAGATATGTCAGAGGTTTAGGCTGCATATCAGGATAAGGTTTTTCACCCAGAGGATGGTTGGGCACTGCAATAGGGAAGTGGTCACAGCACCAAGCCTGACAGAGTTCAAGACGCATTTGTACAATGCTCTTGGGCACATGGTGTGGCTCCTGAGGTCTCCTGTGTGGGGCCAGGAGTTGGACTCGATGATCCTTGTGGGTCCCTTCTAACTCAGCTTATTCTGTGATCTGGAGTCAGAGAAGCCAGAGTCTCACAGAGACTTGGTGCTCAGAGAAAAAGGACAGTAGCTGTAGAACCCATAAAGTGTTGAGAAAGAGCAAAATGCATCATACTGCTAATTCTGAGAGATGATACCAGCGAAGTTACTGCCAGTTGCCTGATGTTAAAAGAAACAGGAGGCTTTATCCTGAACTTGCATCCCAGGTGCCTGGTGGTCCAAAGCTGAAAACAGCCGAAGTCATCACACACACTGCATGCTCTAGACTCAGACATGTGAATGTTCCCTGGCAAGGAGGCTGTGACAGCTCTGCTTCACACTGGGGGCTGGTCACACCTGCAGAGATGTCCCTGCCAGTCAGCACCACAGTGTGCAAACAGCTGCATCTACCTGACCATGCACCTGCACAATCAAAATCTCTCCCAAGCCTATTGAAGATGAACCACAAGCCTGAAGGAAAAAATCCAGGATTTCCCAGAGATGCTAATTACACTGAGCAAGCTGAAACCATTCCAACTGTTCAATCTCATGAAAAATACTTGCAACATTTATAGCTCTGTGTGCTCTGTGGAAAGCTGTTAGGAGTCTACTCCAGAGCCTGGTCTATCACATCTGCCTTTTATTTATTTCCGGAATGAGTTTCTCAAAAGTGGGAGATGGGCAAAAAAAAAATATATAATTCCTGCTATGGTAAGTGCCGTTACGTCTGTTGTTTGATGAAGTTTTCTCCTGAGCATTGCTAGCATGTTTTGAACCCTATCTCTCTGGCTTCCTCAGTGCTGGATAAAGATGTTTTACAGAGAATAGTTTTGAAAGCATTTTTTTCCTTCAAGTACATGCATTTTTATAGTTCACAAAAATTGAGACAAAATAATCTCTTCAAACTTCATGCCTTACAAAGAGAAGTCTGAATGAAGGACCATCACAGGAAAATCTTGCCTGCAATCCCCTAGAGATATTCTGTTACACCTCTGGGAGAGCAAAATTTTTCAAGAATGAAAAGCAATTGTGTTCTTAAACTGGGGCAGCTCGGTGCTCAGGGAACACTTCCCAGAACCAGATAGATTTGGAAAATTATTATTGAACAGACATATCTCAGGGTAGAAAAGATGTCTGGGATTAGTTGTAAAAGTCTTTATATTAAATTGCAAACACGAACATTGAAGAAGAGATTAGAACAACTAAACTCAACACTCTCCCTCCCCCTTCCCTGATTAATTGACTTATTTCTAGCAAATGAAGAATAAGCGTCTCTGCTTTTATCTTCTATGTCCTTCAAATATTGGCTCTTCTTTAAGTGTTCTTCGTATTTCAAAGGATTTTCATTAAAACATTGCCTTCTAGATGCAAAATTTCATCCTGTTGTTTCCCATAAAAATATTTCCCATTTTTTTCTTATGGAAAATAAAAATGATCCTTAAGATATTAAAACTTATCTTACCTTTTAGATTATTTCTATGATAAACATACAATTTTTTACCAAAATACCTTGTGTCAGAAGACTGACATATGGGTTATTAGTAAGAGGATGTAATAGCAGAGTTGATATTCTCTTCCAAGTGAAGCAGATTACACGGCCTGTGTAAACCTCACAAGACAGGTTACTCCCTGCACTTTCATTCCCAGCCTCTGCTGAGTGTATTATTCTTTCTTTGCCTACAAGATATTCTATGGATATTGTCTGTCTTCATAGTTATTGCCACCTTATTTTTGCAAATAAGATAGCAAACTATTTCATTCTTTCTCTTCTATCCCTATTTATCTTATTTCTATTTTTAAATGTTGTCAATAAGAGTTTTTTAAAAGATAATATCATTTATTCTCTCACATTCACTCACATATATTCTATACTTATATGTGTATGCATGTATGTGTGTATGTACATATAAAAATATACTTAAAAATAGGTCTTATTAAGTTCTTTCATATATTACAATAATTTTTTGCAGGAGGTTGATCTCAAGTTCCCCAAAGCTGATCAATGACCTTTCTGGATATGGTGAAGGATAAAAGGAAACAACTGTTTCATTATCATGATCCAAAGAAGACTCATTTGCACTCTGTCCCTAAGCCACCCTATCCATGTGACACATAAAACCCAGAATTTTCTTGTGAGTGATGACACATGCTACTTAGGCAGAACTGATGTGAAAATGTGTCTCTGAAGCCAATCCACAAACCCTTCACTTTCATATTTCAGTCTTCAACCCACAGTATTTCACTTCTCCCATTAACAATTCAGCGGAGTCTGAATTCCCATTAACAATCTTCATCTGCTTCCCACTCCTCTGCTCCATTCTCAAAGGCATAAGAGGGCAAGTCTACATCGGGGATTTGGCAGCTTTGCAGGGAGGCTGATGATGCTGGTAGGGCTTCCCAGAGGCAAAGAAAGTTCAGTGCTCTGGTCTTTGGCTGAGCATCAGCAACAGGCAGGAAATATCAGAGGGAGGGAGTGGGGAAATATCAGAGGGATATCATGGGGATACTTAGTAAATCTGGGTTTAAGATGTGGCAGATGATGGCTTAAGGTTAGTGTACAGTGATGCTGAAGAAAAGAGCAGAAGAACAAATGAGAGTTCAAAGGACAAGAATTTGTGGGTTAGAGAACTTCATTGACAAAAGACTTTTCCTGGAACCTTTGAAAGACAGAGCAGGGGTGCAATGTCTGGGGGCACTGGGAAGGAGCCATTGCCATTGAAAAGGAGATGAGGAAATTCAGAGATCTGCTATGAGCAGAGAAACAGTGAGATCATTTCTGAATGTTGGCAGCAAACAGAAGAGCAAATAAGACAATTATTAAGAGCTTTACTCAAATAGTCTGAGTGGTTGAGGGACAACCTGCCCAACATGAGTTGGGAGTTATCCAGGCAGTATTCAAGGACTTCTCTGTGTAATTGATGGAGATGCTGTTGTCAAGGGCTGAAAGCTGTATGTATGTTTAAATATTAACTAAACAAGTGCCCTAGCTTTCTGCTAGTGCTATGAGTTTTTGATCCTGCTTCCCCATTATGGCTTACAAGGGCTGGAGCTGGGAGACCAACAGGTCCCATCAGGCTGTTTGGCCATACACACATTTTATGTTGTACCATGGTTAGTGTTGCCTTTTTTTGCAATAGCCGTTGAGAAGGTGAATAATTTAACCTCTGAATAAGATCCCAATAGAGGAACTGAAGGAAAAATAAGTTTGCTGGGTTAGAGAGATGTGCTGAAATTCTCATTTGTGCTTCCTATTGCTTAGGTCCTTCCTTGGTGTTAGAAGCAGCAGCTCATTCTGTGACACTTTACCATCACCATGATTTGGGTTCTAATTATTTCACTTAATATATGTCATCTGGCACATAGCATTTTAAAATTCATACCTAATGTCTGCTGAAGGAAAATAAAGAAATTGACCAAATAATTATTTTAGAAATTGGCAAAAACCTTCATGTTTTTGGAGTGGCTTATTTCCGTATGGACGTACTATCTTTAATATCTTTATTATGTGGTAATATAAATCAACTAAAAATGTTGAGGACAAAGACAAGTCTAGTTCAACTTTCTTAAGACTTTCTTCAGATCTGAAATGGATGTAACCATTGGAAAAACTGAGATTGGAAGCAAAGGTTTTCTCAAAGCAATTTCTTACTGTATGGCTGTATTTATCACATCACCTTTTTTTCCCTATGTGTTATATTCAGGTTCCAGAGTTGTTTATAATCACACAGCACAGCTGAAAACTACCGTGTGTTTGGGAGTCACCTTGAAGAGTTTTCAGACAGTCCAAACCTGTCATTGTGTAAAATTTGGCATGATATGGTGGGTGAACGTAGCCCACCCACTACTCTGGAGATTCAGGAAGCTTTGTTAGACCCATGCCTGGGGAGGGTGAAGGTGGGTGACCCTCTGCTCGGTGCACTGTGCAATAAGAGGACACCCACAGAGGGCTTGTGCTCAAATCAAGACAGTGATGTAAGCAATTACAGCTCCTAAGATTAATAACATTTCCTGCTGAAAGTCTGTTGCTTCATAACTCTGTGTGAAAGGACCTGGGAAACTCAGGTGCATCAAAGTTTAATCCCAATGAGACATATCCCACTGCAGCTAATGCTGACCAATTATTCAAGCTACCAGTGTGTTATTTCTGGTGACCAGCTCTCCATGCCCTTACCATTTCCCTAATCTTCTTTTCACTAAATCCTTTTCTAAACAATTACTTAAGAGGGGAAAGCAGTACCAGGTAAAGCAGGATTAAAATACTGATCTTCTCAATGAACTGAGACTCAGAAAAATGAAGGTATCTCACAAATATGAAAGCCACTAAGATTTAGTTTACTTCTGCTCAATAGGATTAAAAGGATTTTGACAGCCTGTTGATGTTTCCCCTAAGGCTCTCCTCCCCTACACACTACCCCAGACAATCATGTAGAAACCTACAGAGGAAATTGAAGAGTACTCTGAGTTTGAAGTTTTAAAATAAAGCCTTAACTGAGTCATAGACTTTGTGTATAAAAAGCACTGAATGATGTTCAAAACCTGGTGATGGATAAATCTTTACAGTGTGGTGAAAACTTGTTATTAAAGAAGAGACTCTAAACAGAGGTTTTATCACCATTAGGGCATAACAGTCCAAATACTCTTCCCACATCTTCACAAGACATGTGCAGTTTGCCCTTGGAAACATATCTGGAAAAATACACAATACACCCACCCTCCAGTACCTGATGGGAGCTTTACATGTGCAGGCAGGGCTGGCTGATAAAAGTCTCAGATGTACCAGCAAGGCTGGCAGATTGCTGCCACAGCATTTTCTTTCAAGAGAAATTAAACTTTATTTGTTTGTTTGTTTTTTTAATGTAGCAGGTGCCTTGCTAAGAAAAGCAGTCCAAGCTGTGCCAAAGCTCTGACAGGAACTGATGATGAAAAGAGCCTGTAGCTGTGGGGCTTCACCTTTGGTGAGAAGAACTATGCTCTGGAAGCCTTGTCATGTGTAAGATTGATCAGCTGTGAATAAAAAAAAAAAAAAAAAAAGACCTTACCATTTATCCTTCTAGCAAAACAGGAAAAACGATGCTGTTCACAATAACAAAGCATTTCTTGCCTTCACAGAAGATGTGAAATTCCGTTATGACACTGATGTTGGTGTTTTCTGTTTTCTGCTATTCACCTTATTTTTCTCAGTATGAGTTATTCTGTGCTATTATCAAGTGGTTTTGAAAAGCATCTAAAACCAGTCAAAGCACTTTAATAGATCTGACCTTTCTTGTAGCTTTCTTTAGACTATTTTTTCCTCGGAAATGTGACCATTTTCTGATTCCTTCAGTTTTGGAGTTATTCTTCACACTATCTGCACAGAATATCTCTACTCTGCTATCAGAGTTTCCAGCTGATGGTTTTACCTGCATTTCTCATTCATAGCTTCCTTCAAGTCCCATGGGAGACAGGATTTCATTTAAAATCGTAGTTTATAGCTGTGCTGACTACAAAAAAGCCCAAGCCAAAATCCCACTAAAGATGTGTACCTGAAAAGAAATAGCACCTAATTTATCAATTTAAAATACATGTATTTAAAATTAGCCATATGATGTCACCATTATTTGTTGGGGTTTTTTAATATTGGGGACTGACTACACTGAGTTTCCTTACATATATATTTATTTCTCTACAGTGTGACTAGTCAGAGGTTGGTGTTGAAGGGCTGACTGATTATGTCTTTGCTAATATCACGTGTGACCTAGTCTCCTCTGGCTTGTACCGTCAGAAGGCTCTAAATTTCTGCTGACCCAAACCCACCAAGACGTGTAAGAGGGTGGTGGAGTTTGTAAGGATAACAACAGTGTTTACAGAAAACCTGATCTGTAGAAAGGAGTGGACTACCGTCTGAGCCCACCAGCTCTCCCAAAGTAGTCTTTGATTTTCAGTCTTTTGTGTACACAGAACTGCAGGTACATCAGCCCTGTGGGCTACTGCCCATGAGGCAAAAGGCCCTCTGCTCAAAATCCCACAAACTCCAACAGCAGCTCCAAAACTTGCAGTTTTTTTCAGTGTGTCCATGAGTTCTGCAAGCTGTAGCAAGATCCTGGTCAGCTGGGTTGCTTACTTCTGTTTGAAGGGCTTCCCACCAGGCATTAGGGCTGGACATGGCTCATTCAAGGGAAATTCGGTGTCAGCTCCTGGACCTGGACAGGCTCCCAGCCATGGGCAGCGTGGTCATCCTGAACAGCTGTCCAACAGAAGCTCTGGCCACCTGTATTATTGCCATGGTAGCCATGACCCTGGGCTTTGTCCCCTCCTGGCTCTCCCATGTCCCACTGGAGTGTGAGCAGTGCGTGGTGTCTCTCTCTTCACCCATCCCTGTGGCATGGCAGCCCCTGTGCAGAACGAGCTCTGCCAAGGACAGGTCCCAGATCCAGAGGCAGATGCAGTGAGCTGGTAATGGGAAGATGGAGAGCAGACCAGATAAGCTATATCCACAGGACCTGTAATGTTATGGACCCATTATCCAATAAACCTTACAGTTACAGGTGATAAAGCAATACTTTTTTGATACCATCATAATGACAGATTCAAAAGGGTTTCTCACCTTCATACATTATGCATGTATACAAAGATAGCTGGGTGGTTATTTGAAAAACAATTCCCAGGCTCTTTAAACTTTGCCTTTTGTTTGTTACTACGTGAGAAATAAAACTACCGGGCCCAACCTGCTGCTCTCTAATTTCGTCCAGTAAGGGGAGGCATTTTTGCATTTTGGAGACAAATGGTGACAGAGCACTCAAGGAACAGGAAAAAATAAACCCCAAACTAGTCCCTTGCCTCTCTGCTTCTCTCACCATCCCCTAAAATGAAATTACCTTAAAATAAACTCAATTTTCATCATATAGTTTGTTTTTGTTCCATTTGATTCTGTGCCTTTAGAGGATTCTGAATTTCTCTGCATCTAGGAGAATGAGAAACATATTCTTCAGACAGAAGTTGTAAATGCAATTTTTTGGCTTCTGACTGGGTTTTGAGAAGACAAAAGTCCTTGAAGCCAAGAAAGAAAGCGCAGAATTTATGAAACATTCTTCAGCTTGGAATAAGCTTAGTCCAGTTAGCAATACAGTTAGCATAACTCCACTGCAGCCATAAAAAGAAGGCAGCAGATTTTTGTGAAACCAAATGATGCTGTCAGACTGATGGTTTAGGCAGGAAAAAAGGGGTTTACTTTATCTTAAAAAACAAGACGTTTATTATTGTCAAATATATTATTGTCTGGTAATCAGAAACCAGGAGAAAAACAAAAGAAAGAGTCTGGCTCACTGTGGATGAATTATAAAATACCCAGACAGGGAAAGGACTCTAAGAACAGTCTGGATAACACCCATTGTACTGAGTGAGGGCTGCCTGATCCGAGCAGAGTAGATCCATATAAAAGGGAAATTGGGTGTGATTTCCTTTGGAAATTACTGATGTTGATACATTTTAAGAGCACTGAAAATTTAAACGTCTAAACTCAGGGGACTCCTTTAAACCTGCATCTCTCCCTTCATCTTACATACTACTACTGAGCATCCATCATATGCAGTATCACCCACTTGTAATTAAACAGTTTGTAGCTAGGAGCAACAGATTTTAACAGTAATTTTAGGAATAAACATTTTCCTAAAAATAGCAGAGATCCAAATAACTTTACCAGCAATTTTTAGCTCTCCTTTTTTGCTTCAAAATGTCGTTCATACACAGCAGAACAGCATCACAGAAGTGGGCTGAGATATCTGACTTCCACAATGACCTACAACTTTTCAACTAGGTAATCAGTTTTAAAATTTGATGTGCCAAATTAGGAGTAGAAAGTAATTTAGCCTGGGTTTCCCATTTCAAACTATGCCAGATATGGACATCCAAGATTCCTCATTAGTTGTTTTCTGGATGAGCAAATTATCTGGCTCCAAGAAAAGAATTGGTCTTTAACTGGATGGATGAGCCTTTAAACCCTGATCTGGGTAAAAATCAGGTAAATCTGAGTTGTGTGGAGATTCTTCCACTCCTTGCCTACTTTGAGTTGCCTCCAACTATGCTCAGTTACTCTGTCTCTGCTTTCCAGCTTTTATGGGTGCCACCTCTCTGACCCTTCCTTTCCCCCCCTGCTCTTTGTTCCTGCCATCTCTGCTGACTTCTAAAGGAAGGGGACCTGAGACAAGACTCTGTGTGCTCCAGGCAGCTGGAGTCAGGGTCCCTGGAGCCTGCTGGGACACACTTTGGCCACCCTGTGTGTTGATTCTGGTTGGCATAGTGCTAATTTTCTTCACAGTGGCTGGTATTTTGAATTTATGCTGGACACAGCATTGATAATATAGAGCTGTTTTTGTTACTGCTGAGTGAGGCTTGCACAGAGCAAAGACCTTTTCTGCTTTTCATGCTGCCACACTGGTGAGGAAGTTGGAGGTACTTGGGAGGCTGGGAGGAGACACAGCCAGGACAGGTGACCAAAGGGATATTCCAGATAACATGGCATCATGGTCAGTATATCAAATGGAGGGAAGAAGAAGGAAAGGTGGGGTATGTTTGGAGTGATGTCCTTTGTCTTCCCAAGTCATTGTTATGTGGGTGGGGCCCTGCTCTCCTGGAAATGGCTGGACACCTGCCTGCCCATGGGTAGCAGTGAACCAAGTCCTTGTTTTGCCTTGCTTGTATGCATGGCATTTGGCTTATTTTTGCTTTATATCAACCCAGGAGTTTTCTACCTTTTACGCTTCTGATTCTGTCCTCAATCTCTGCTGTGAGTGAGTGGCTGTGTGGGGCTTGGCTGCTAGCTGGGGTTAAACCACAGCATCCCACCAAGGTGTGCACCTCTATTTCTGTGTGTGTCAGTTCCTGCTTTGCAACTTGGGTCCTATTTCTCCAGTTGCCCAGTGAGCACCCATGAGCCCTTTTAGCTCAGTTCAGCTGTTCCAGAATACTTGTAAAATTAGTTTCAAATTTTCTTTCAGGTCAGCATGACTCTGGACAAGTTTTTTTTTTAGAGGAGCATCTCTTTATATTTCCCCAGCATTGCATAACAGGTAGAGAGTTTGGTTGTATTACAAAATGCCTGGGCTGGGCTGTTTGCATTTTGCTGCAAACGTAGCTGAGAGTAGAGAGAGAATGTCCAAAAACCTGAGATCAGAGATCAGCAGGTCTTGTTTTAACAAGCCAGTTGAATTCACAACAGGCTTTTTGCTGAGTGTACAAACAGCAACAAAGGATAAACTCCAGTGCCTAGGTGGTGTAACTGCTCCATTCTCTTCCCAGTGGCTCACATCTGACAGCTTGATGAGCTAAGCTGAAGAAAAAAATGGGACACCTTTAGCTGCTTTTATGAATGTCTTAACAACATTTTTTCCCACTTTCATCTGGACAAAACCCAAGTCACTGCATTTGCTGGAACACGCCTGTTCAAGATCAGGATTTTCTGTATGTGACCTCAATTCTACCATTTTGTTAGAGGTTTAACTAACTCCATAATTAATAGCTAGGGTCCTGATGGTGTTGCCATAATAGATGCTGGAATCTTGACTGCTGTAGTAGTGGTGCACACTGATGATTAGAGAACCTCTCCATTCCCTCCTGGTACCACTGCAGATGAGAAGCCTACTATTACTTGTTGCTATAAATATTTCTACATCTTCCAACTCTGCAGCAAGATCTAGAGGAATGAAAGTAGATTCTGTTTCCAACTTCTAAGTTCCAACTTACTTCCAACTTACACTTGTCATATAAACATAAGTTTGATTTCTGCTTCCATGTTCACTTGCTTTTTTAGTCAGACACTGTCCCAGGGACTTCCGATCTCCTGAGGCAAAGAAGAAAAGGAGAACAATCTTCTAAGGTTTTTAGCTGGATTTTCCTCCAGTTTCTAATTTCTCCTGTGAAATCTGCATCTGATTGCATCTTATCATAGAAGTCAGGCAATATGGCTGGAAAGGATCTTGAGAGGACTTTGGCCCCGAAGAGATCAGCACTAACACTGTTTCTGATGAATATTAGCATAACTTGCTCTTGACAACTTGCAAGTAGATATTTCCCACTCTCTCCCAGATTTTTCGTTTTCTTATGAGAATTAATCTTTCTTGCTGCAGTTTAAATGATTTCTTGTTCTGTCTTCATTGAATGTTCATTCTTTTACTTTTTGCAAAAGGTGCCTGAATTTTTCAGGTAATACTAAATATGATCTCAGTTTTCTTATTTCTGTTTAACAACTTTCCTCCTTCACAATCCAAGTCTTTTAAGTGCCTGATCCGCCTTGTTACCTTTTTCTGAGCTCCCCTGATAAACACAGTAAGATGGTCTCTTTTAACTTGCTGCCTGTTTATTGCTGTCAATACCAACCACACTTTTCAGTAATGACTAGCAAAAAAACTTCAATATGACTCTGTGGCTGGTCCTTCTGCAGAAACCAGTTGAAAATATACTTTTATTCTGAGATGCATGAAACCAGATTATGAGGATACTTACAGTCTTTGGCTTTGTTTTCTTAATCATCCTTCTGGCAGAAATACAACAACGTTTATGCAGAAAGAGCTCCAAAAGTCTTCCGTGTACAGACTTGCAAGTAGGAGGAAAGGCAATTAGTGACCCATTTATGTGTAGAAAGAGAGGCAGATTCTTTGTGAGGAAAATGAGCAGAATTTGAAGAAATTAGTTTCCAAATGAGGAATTAATGGTCCTAACCAGAGAGATTTGGTCCTAACCAGGGAGATTTGAGGGCTGCAGCATGTAAATACACAAGATGATGCTTTGAATTCACTATGAACAGTATAGTGAATACTCAGTCTAAACTCAGCTAGTTAGAAATGTTCAAACACTACCTGGAACATTTTCTACATGACCAGAATATTTTCCTTTTGTCACCAGAAAGAAAAGCAGGAGCTTCTGCTAGTTCCATGCCTGTGCTCCTGACACATATGATCACTTGGTGATGGTTGAGGCAGATTAAGCCCCGACTACGTCAGCTCCCTGAGAGAAATGCTAAGAGCATCCCCAGGATTTGCATCATGTTGTCTCTTCCCCATAAATATTTATTGCCCACATTCCTTTACCTACACTGACAATTCAGCAGACTGTTGAGAACTCAGCAGATATAATTCTTTTCCAGTGCATCTTATCTGCTACCCGGACACAGTGCTAACTTCCTTGTGCTGGAAAGCTTTTAGATGCTGTTTTCACTAAATAAAGTTTTGTAAAGTGTGAAGCTGCAAATGACATAGTAAGTTTGGATATAGTGCTGTTATCAAGATCAAGAGGCTATTATACATGCAGGGTGTGAAGCAATCTTTACAGTCAGAGGTGTTTGAATCATAGAAAATTATGGCTGGAAAGAGCTTCCACAGATCAGCCATTCTACCTCCCACCCAGACACTGGATAAACTCTACCTACAACTTTCCTGGCAGATATTTGTCTTATGTCTTGGTTGAAGTCTCCTATGATAAAGCTTTTCACAGATTTCCTCAGGCAATTTATTCCAGTGCTTAACTATAGTCAGTCATTTTCCTAAGGTGTAATTTAGACAGAATTATCTCTAGAGAAGAAAGCAGTATGATCAGAGAAATGTAATATTTCTATTTATCACTAGTAGGACTGCAATAAGAGAGTGACACATATATCTTGAAAGCACTGACCCAGAGAGACGTGTATAAACAGACGTGGACCTGAGCATGGCAGCAGCAAAACTGACAGGGAGTTATGCAAACAAGGTGGCTGGAAATGCTGAGCTCTGACATTTCACTCAAGTTCCTCCCTCTCTGGGTCATAGATGGCTGAGCCAGTGCTATGAAGTGATGCTTTCCTCCATGCAGATTTCACAACTCTGAGCCTTCACCTGGGGCACCTCCTTTAACAGCAAGTGCAGAGCTCACTCCCGTTCATCAACACAGAATGGCAGGAGGAACAAAATCTTTCTATAAATCACTCTGTTGTGGAGCTTTCATGTGAGCTGAGGAAAATTGGGCTCAATGCCCTCTTTTGCCTAGTGAGTCCTGACTCATAATTTGCACTCAGGTGCCTTATCTTCAGATTGCTCACAGTTTTCCGCTTTTGCAATGCCCTGACTGACATGGAAAAAAGTTTAATTGCACTGGAAAGCAAGAGTGTGACTTATAGTATTGCAATTAGATTCTTACAGTGGAGCTTGGAACAGTCGGTTTGGGTCTGGCCACAAGGATTGCATCATTATTTTATGCAATATTTGTTTCATGTAAAATGCAAACACAAACTTTGGCTGAAAGAGCATTACCCTCCAGCCCAACTGCTTCTCTCAGGAATCATGCTTACTTTCTGTGACTCACTCAGCATTTAACTTTTCCACACAGTGGAACAAGTTCAGCAGGTGAAGCAGAGCCTCCCCTGCCCTTGGTTACACACCCTTTGGAAGGTGAGCAATGGTGGTTTTAATCCTTTCCCACAAAGAGAAGAGCAAACCCTGTATCCCAGGTCTTGGTGATTGTTGCAGAGTGTTTTAAATATTTTCTATCTCACTATGTTTTGAGGGAAAATAGCAGCTTCCATTTGGCTTCATGTGGATCCAAGGTTGAGAGCTCAGCATGACCTTGCCTGCCCACAGGGCAGGCTGGGGGAGCACAGACAAGAAGGACAGGGGCTGAGATATGCATGGACATCCCAATGGGCCCAGAAACAGAGTTGCTGGAGATCATTGAGATGATGGAGATGATCATTGGAGATCATGGAGATCATTGAGAAAGCCCCTTCCTTCGTGGTGAAGTACTAATAAACATAAGTCTTGAGGGTTAAACAACTGGACTTAAATTTACTTCAAACGACTGGAGTTAAATTTAAATTGTCTTCCTAAGAATGTGCAAAAGAAGTATAAATCTGAAAACTTTTCATGTCCTGGTGAATGAAACTGAGCCTTATAATACCACTAATGTGTTAGGGGTGCTGTCTGCTTTTAAAAATATTACCCTGCACTTTAGAGATCAAGACACCAATTAATTAATGTAACCTTCTTACTACTCTTCATCAAAGAAATTTTATCTAATTACAGTAGTTTACTACAAACTTTTCCCCAGGGAGTTTCAGACGGTGGTATTGCTAGGTGTGCTGAATTAATTAAGGATGCATGTTTCTAATTCAGCCATTCAGGAGTATTTTAGAGCCTAATTCTCACAGAGTTTCTTAACTCTGTTGTTTTAATTTCTGTTGTCATGAAGTTAATTCTGGAAATTACTTAAAAACCAGTAGAGAGAAGCTGATATTGAAATTGGTTTGCATAAATGTGGACAAAAGAAAGAGAATTCACAATTAAGAGGTAAAGTAAAAGGCAGACTAGGAAAGAAAAACGACAGACTTCAAAAAGGTATATTTGACTAAATTTAGGTAGTGCATCCCAAAAATTTTGTAGGAATCCAATGAGAGGGAAGGTTAAGCTAAGAAGAATGGCTGTCACTCAGAAAGGATTAATAGGAAAGACAGATACAGAAACAATCAGACAGAACACAGAGGCACCTTGCCTCTCTGTCATTTCATCACTGCCCTCAAATTCTAGAGGAAAAAGAAAGGAAAATGAGGTCATGCTCATAGTTACAGGAAAAGAAGAATGAGCTTAAGCAATTACAGACAAGATCCAAAAGAACAAGGCATAAAAGAAGATGTCAAATAACAAGAAATTTGGCTTTAAACAGCCTTAGTAAGGGAAGAACCAGGCAAGAGGAAGGCCTCTGCTTCACTTGCAAAGCAGCTTGATGTTGAGAAGGCCAAAATATTCAGTTCTTTCTTTCGCTTTTGCTTAAAATGTTCAATGACGAGCAGGTCTGTAATAATTAATACAAGTCCAAAAAGTGTAAGATTTCAGTCCAGGAGAAGGATGGGATAGGGAGGTCTTGAAAGGTAAAATTCTTATAAGTTTGATATTTCAGCATGGCTGATAAATTGTTCAGAATGATATTTAAAGACTGGCTGAAGCAACCTCAGGAGAACATACAGGAAAAGAACAAAAGAACTGGAGAGGAGATAGGGAATAATAGGCCTTACTAACAGCAATTGAAAATCTAGTTCTAAGTATTTGGGTGCTGAAAAAAAATTCTATTACTTGCCAAACCATATGTCAAGAGCAAATTATGTAATTTCAACATTTTCTTCTTCAAAAGGACAATTGTGCTTACAGTTCAGGAAGGAGTATTATGTCATCTGTCCTGACTTTAATAGAGACTTTTGACATTCCCTTTCAGTGTTCCTACAGGGTATTAAGGAGGATGGAACCAGAAGAAAAGGACAAGCAAAAGTGCAATCCTCCATGATTCATTGTCAAAATGGAAGGACTAGTTTTCCTACAAGGTCGTCACTAAGGTTAAATTCAGCTTGCTACTTGATATAAGAATAATTTTTGTTTTCCATGCTCACATGGAATGGGACAAGAAATAATGAACTTAAGTTTTAGAAAGATCCATTTTAGACATTAGAAGAAACATTTCTAATTGTGTCACAAAGAGAAAGAAGCACCTTCAGAGTTTGTGTCACTAGAGGTCTGTAATAACACTTAAACATGAAATCACAGAATGGTTCGGGTTGTAAAGGACCTTGAAGACTATGTGGTTCCAGCATTCCTTCCCATGGGCAGGGACACCTTCCTCTAGACCTAGAAGAAAGTCTCAAAGTCTTATCTGTCCAACCTGGCCTTGAAGAATTCCACAGGTGAGGCATGCACAACTTCTCTGGACAATCTGCCCTGTTACCTCACCACCATCACAGTAAAGAATGTATTCCTTATTGCTAATCTAAACCTACCCTCCTTCAGGCTGAAGCCACTACTTTTGTCAGGGATGAACAATTGTAGTTGACTCTGACTTTTCTCTCTTCCTTTTTGCTGTGATTAAAAGCATTCAAAGAAAAAAAGTTGACTACAAATGCAATAAAAATAATTTTTCCTAACTCTAGAAAGAGAAGAACCCTTCTATTAATTCATGGAGCTATGCACTTGCACAGCTTTGAGAATCAAAGCCTTTATCACATCAAATATCTGTGATGTATGTGAAGATCACTCTTCATCTGTATCTTTTATCTTTGTTTCCAGCAGCTGCAATCATAATTAAATTCCAGCATTGCTGTTGTGGTTCACGTTAAAGCTTCTTGCTTTGCTGTGGCATAGCTGATACACTTATTAGTCTCTGGTGATGTTAATTAAACAATGAACCTTGATGGCAGAGAATATTAAAAAGTTTGTTGTGGGAGAAAAAGAGCTATATAGAAATGCAGGTATTTATCAAGAGAAGCAGTCGCAACATGGAGAAAATAACTTGAATGAGTGAACATAACAAAAGACAGCTTCATCAGATCCAGTTATTACAGAGAAATGTCAGTGTTGCCTCCTTAGACTCAGCATGTGCACTGCTGCCTGCTGGGATGGAGGGCTCTATTCCAGCAGTACCCTCAAACCTTTGCATATCCTGATATGAACGGCCATAAAAGTGGCAGGATGAAAATTGTTGAGCAAAAGAAAATGTTCTCCTGAAAAATATTGACAGAGAAAAACCTGCCAGCCTGGAACTGTGATATAGGATACTAGGCTTGGGAAAGACAAACATGTTTGAGAAATGCAGCTGACATTTTTCAAGTACAGCTGTGTACCTGTAAACCAGAGACATCCTGAGACACTAGTGATAGGCCCCAAAATAATAAGCTGTAACAGCAACTTATTGTCTGAAAAACTGGAAACAGTTTGGGAAAATAAAATTATTCTAAAGGAACAGCAAACAACACAATATGTGGGTTGTTACATGTGCAAAAATGGAAAATCACAGCATCTATTGGCTGTTTGAAGCAGTGACGTTCCACCTCCCCCTTATGCCTCTATGATCTAAAAGGCATTTTCATCCAAAGTGAAACCACTCTCTCTGACTACTTCCTAAGCTTCACTTGTTTTTCTTTCCTAAACAGGTTAAATCCCACAGAAACTTTCAGCGAGCACTTGGACTCTCACCAGGGATGTGACTCCAGGCTCAGTGACAGATCATCTCCAAAGTGAGAATTTTGCATAATTATTTTACTGTATTGCCTTGGGGCACAGTTGTGGGGGATTGTCCTACCACCTCTGGGATGGTTGGGTAGCCCTCTGGGGTCAGTTTGTCCTCTCATTTGGGATGGTTTGGCCCCTTCTGAAATCTGCCTAATTCACTTGATTCTGGCCATTATTATATATCCATAGAAATAATCTATGGTAATCTATTCACTAATTATGTTCATAATAACCTGTAATATCCTATACCCCCTTTGTTGCTACTACACAATTGACTGCTGATATTATCTGCCATACTAATGACTGATACTATTTTATTGATTGCTTATCATCATTTTTATTGCTTGATATATGTGTATCTTCATTTTATTAATCATATCCACTTTCTATTGTTGATTTTTATGCTATTAGTGCTAACCTGTAACAAGGTAGAGAAATTTAGAGGATAAAAGTCTCCATTTCCTTGTGTATTATGGAGTCCCAGAAACTACAATCATGATCCCTCCCCACCTACAAGCCAGGTAGCCCATTAGGTTGTGACATGTTCCCAGGCATGTGCTTAGCTCCCCTAAGCATGCTCCATGGTGCCATTGGGAATATAAGTGGACCTACAGGTTAGAATGTGACAAAATGTTTTGTTGGATGTACCTGAAACAGTAAAAATCAGTAACATCCCACTACAGACAGGCTCACATAGGAGGTTCAAGAAAGGGAAAACACAGCTGCATTAGTTAAATGACTTGTTACCCACTGCAGATGTTTGAGAAGAGGCTGCTCTCTTCATTCAGGTCTCTGGTGTTGCAGGGTTCAGCTGCTGAGCACTGAGCTACTCACAAGGCCAGAAGCAGTGGGTGATCTGAACACTTATCCCCCCAGAAGCTGGGGAGAAGGGACTATTGACCAGAACCACCTCCTCCTCTCTGGTACAGTGTTGGTTTCTCACTGCTGAAAGTGGAGGCTCAGGGATGTAAAGCATTTTGGTGGTGATGAGAAGAAAGTATTTGACACAAGATCTCCTAGCCTAGCCATGAAAAAACCAAACTGATAGGTACAAGTTAAATTATTTATCAAGTAAAAGTTTAAAAATTTAAACTTCATCATACATTAATTTCTATGGAATATTTAACTTTTCCAAACCAGATTTTGTTCTTTATGTATGTGGATAATGGCTAGGTTATTAATATGTATGATATAGATATATTGAATTTGGTAGATTAACATAATATTTTTTTCCTCATGCTATCAGGAGTAATTTCTGTGGATCCTGAATGTGGCAGCATGAAATCAGCAGAGTTACACATAGAACTACCTTGCCCATCTAGGTTTCCCCCCCTGCCTTCACTCATCTAATTAGTTCAAATTGCATCGACTGCAATCTGGTTTAATGTGACAAAGTACCTGCTGTATGTCTCTTCAGACCCACCTACGTGCCTGCTGTGAATGTGTTTGCTTTAAAAAAAACATTGCTAGGAGCCAAAATTGAACCAAACCAAGCAAATTTTGTTGCATGGACAGTCCACTTACCCAAATATCATCCTTCTAACAGAAAGCTATTGCAAATTGTCTTTTCTATCATTAGCTTGCAGGATCTCTGCCACCATCAGACAGCCCCCCAGCCCCCCTTGCATGCCCTTTTCAAAGCTAAATGCATCCTGTCAATGGTGTTGCATTTGAGTTCATTGAGTTCATTAAATTCATGCTGTCTCTGAAGTCATCAATAGAAACCATTGCAACAAGCAGGGTGGGAGTGGATTTACAGTTTCTGCACTGCGTTTGGAAATGCTAGGGATAAATTTTCACAGACTGTAATGGAAGAGTCACACATCTGAGACACTGCCTCCGTGTGTCATCATGCAAATGTTGAAAGATATGAAGCAAGTGGGGAGAAAAAAGCCGTCAAATGAAACAAAATTTTAATGAGCATGCTCAGGTAAAGATGAACAGAGAAGAAAAATCTGTCTTCTTTTATTTGATTTGCTGTCTATTTATCTCAATAGATGTAATTTGATTTGGGGGTTTTTACTGTAACTGATGCTACTTTTAGAAAATCATTAGTCTCTTTATAGGTGAAATTGTGACTGAGTTTTTCCCACTTTCTTATCTTCTGTTCCATCTTCTGTGCAGATGGTGCCTTTTCTTGTTAAAGTTAAGCCAATTAAATAGCTTTAAATATTTGTGAAAAACTGACTAATTTCGTTTTTTCCTAGATGTTCTGCTAAAATAAAATTATTTTTTAAAAAGATGCAAATATCTATTTTCTGAAAAGCTCAATTGGAAAGCTTTCCTATGGATTACATCAGATCCACAGGGCTCTGTGTAGGTACAAACCCTTCTGGACCAGAGCCATGTGTGGAGTTGGAAGTAACTGCATTTAGTGCTCATTTCAAATAAATCAAGAGATGTACTTTTGTGGTCTTTTTAATTTTTTTTCTTCACTTCTTGAAGTTGTGTAATTCTAAAAGGGAAGACAGGAGAATATCCTATTCTAAAGAACTCCAGTGAAGAACATATTTACCTGAGAGAGGAAATGGGATTGTGATTTCCCTCTCTGCTTCCCATCCTTTGACTATTTTGTCCATAATTCTTTCAATTAAATAAATAAATAAATACCCTAGACAATCAACTCGTTATTCTGGACTAACCAGGAGACATAATCCACTTGACTTCAGCTGAGATGCACTGAAGATTGCAATGAAAACTTTGGGAAGAAGAAATAAACACTAGTAACAGAATCTGCTGAACTGGAGGAACTAACTGAATATAGAGTTGGGGTGGTATTTCCTAAATCTCAAGTATTAGGCTTAAGAGTTGGTAGGTACAACTGGCAAAAAGAAATGCTTCCGACTAATAATTTCAGGCTAATAACTACTAATTATTAATTTTCCATGATATTTAAATAAAAGATTGGAGAAGTTAACTGAACTGGAACGTGTACTGTGGAAAACAGCACATATTTTCTTCACTAATTGATTCATCTGACTGAATAGCAGTGTTTTTCAGTGTCAGCCACATAAATGACTGTTGATGGGAATCATTATGTCCAGGTTTGCACTTCCCTTCAGTGGAAACTGCTATTAACATCTAAGTGCCTACAGAAGAAAAGCTTTTTACCTCCCTCTACTATGACAGTTTGTCATTATGAATTCCATTTCAACACAGTGACCTGAACAAGGTGCACAGATGAAGTGGGGTACAATTTACTTTTACACAGCTAATACATTGCTAATTACAACTAAATAAATATTGGAAGAGGAATTTCTAATAACATTAACCATTACTCTCTTTTAAATGTGTTTTTGCTGGAGGACTGTCGAGAACTGTAACCACAATTTCAAGTATAATGAAGCAGAAATAAAGGGTGTTTTTATTGTTTTTAGCTTTCAGTAGTGAGGTGATTGTTTGCCTACAATAGGCTGATGCAAACATCCAGTAAAGTGGAGGTTTATGCCATTAATAATAAATAAAGTCATCCTGATGAATTTTTTACACCTGAATTTAATTGTTTTAATTCTGGAGAAACTATAGAAAATTGAAAATACCTACAGATCTTTTCTATATACCTCTGTAGATGTCGTCGTAGCTGTTTGTCATGAGAGCTGGAAAAGAATGACATTTCTAACACTAGAAACATTCCCTGCAGGTACTAATATGAGGTGGTAGCAAACTAGACCTCCTGTCCCTGCTGCTGTTGGCCTATTCTGGCCAAGTCCCTCTCCTCACTTCCCCAAGATTCCACACTGCAGCAATCTCAGCTGGGACCTGTTTCCACAGCTATTTCTCCTTGGCCAAGAACCCCAGTGCCAAATACAGCATTAGGAACCTTTCTCTTGTCCAGAGGGAAATTTGCAACTGAGGAAGGAAGGAAAGTGTAAGAGTCTTGCAACACCATAGAGAAGTCATGGTAGAAAAAAGATATTCTATACTGATCCCCACTACAGTAACTTATTATAATTCACTCTGACCTGTGTGAAAGGGCATTGCAGACATTACAAGACATATTTCTCCTTTCACTACTTGCTTTTAGGAAGCAGAGTACCCTGGGGCCTCCCCAACAGCCTGTGGAGATGTGCTTGGTAGCACATCCTTATGCTGGGCATGTTCTGCATGGTGTGCCCTGGCAGGGCATCTCCAGACATGTTACAGGGAGGGCAGGAAAGCCTTGTACACAGAAAAGTGTTTTCCTGGGAGGCAGTACCTCTCAACAGCCACACCGAGATAAAGAGTGAACCTTTTGTCAGTAATGCATTGGCACTGGACCTCTAGGCCATTGCCTTCGTAGGCAAGGTCATAAGTACAAATAAACTTCTTACAGGATGCAGCACAGAGATCCGTGACACCTTGAAACAAGCAGATGTGTTACCTGTCCATGCTTGAGCAGATCCTGAATAATATAGTCTGAATGTACTATTGTACAGGGACAATGCACACACAGCTACTGTAGTTTCTTTACATGATCAAAACACAATTGGAGGCAAAATATTGAGCCTGTGTTTGGAAAATAAAACTGTTGTATCTCAAAACTCATAAAGACCTGTTTATTTGTGTCTGGGTTTGTTGTCTCAGGGCTGTATCTGCACACAGATTAATACATGCGTGCCCAGAAGATTATCTAGTAGGCTTAAAGAAAGGCTTTAAAAAAGCCATGTCCTAATTTATGACAGCAAAAATACAAAGGAAAATACTACAGCCTTAAATGCAGTATAATCCAATGACTTGTATGGTTTTTATCTTATTTTAGAGTTCAGAATTGCGATCTTTTGTGATCGATACCACAATCTTCAACATACTTTGAAAAGGAGGGAACGTTAATTCTGCTGTTTCACACTCCTTCTCAAGTCACAGAAAAACAAAGCTAAAATCCTCAAAACGTCTGGCATAATTCTTCTGAATAACTCAGTTTTTGTATCCAACAATAACTACAGGGAGCAGAAGGAGGGTGGAAAGGAGGCGTGGGAAAGGGAATGCTCTCAAAAGCAAAGGAGCGCGGCGTTTCCCTCCCGGTGTTTCCCTGGCTCCGGCTGCCATCTAGTGTTGTGCCGGGAGCGGCGAGGGGCGCGGCTCTGCGGGCTCGGGCATCTTCCCGACCCGCCGCGCCCTCCGCCTGCGGCCGCGGCCACGGGGAAACAGCAGCAGGGGAAGATGCAACCCAGAAAGCTGAGGAAGAGCTCCTGTGAAATGGTTTCTCAAGTATTTGCTGTACAACCACTTCTAAATAAAGGGATTCACATGGTTGTAAGCGTAGTCTTTGCTGAGCTAAGGAGTGAATAAACATAAACCTTAATCTTCCGCTGCATGAAAAGGGGAGGTTGGCTTACCTATTGCTGCGGCACAGCCCTTGCTATTGCATTTTCTTCCTCTTTTCCTTCCACTTTAATGGGAAGGAACACAGAAGGCCCGATTCCCAATTAAAGTAACTCTTGTATAGAGAGAATCACCTCGGTGTAAAAGTCATCACAATTGGGATTGTGCACACCAAGAGTAAATATGACACAGTGTATGTAGGCAATGTACCAGTCATCAAGAGAGACTGTAAGCTTCTGAAACAGGATGTACACTCACCGTTATTTTTCACACCCTAATAGCTTGAATTGTGCTAGAAATTTAGTTCTGCTTTGCTTGGGGAGAGAGCATTCCATTCATGAATCCATTCTCCTCCTCAAATTGTAGCTCTCTCATACAGTGCCATAATGTGCTCTCGGCTGAGTGCAGTCCTCCAATCCGTTTGTTCCAAATGCTGCACATGGCTTTGAAGTGTGTCAGATTTTCTTTGCTCTGTTGTTTTAGCAGGCGGACAGCCAGCAGTGGGCACAGAGGACATTTCAGAAGCTCCTGTGGATCTTTAAGAAGCTGCCGATCTTTGTGTGAAGATTGTGCAAACTGGAGAGTGATGTGACAGACTTACATACACTGTTGCCCTAGGTGCTGGACAAGCAGCAGTCCAGAGGTGGAATGGATTTAGCCATTCAGATCTAGCTGACACTCTTGAGGTGTCACATTATTGACGTCCTTGTGATACTTGGCATTTGTGCAAATAAAGGAGCCATGCCAGCTGCTGTAGACACAAAACTGTTGGAGAATAGTCTGCCAGCAGTTTAGCTACAGAAATCAGACTTGTGAAGGAAGTTTATTACTCACAGGTAATGAATACAATTGAACCAGCAGCTGGCTTTGAGACCATGGGAAGAACCTCAGGAAGAGATGTTCCTTATTTAAAATGCTTCATTACCAAGGCAGCATGACATTTTACATCTAGTCAGAATGCCTAGTTCCCATGGACATTAGACTAAGCAAAATTAAACCACAGCTTTAGGTAACAGATATTACGAGGGATAGTCCATATTCCATGAGGGGGGCGGGGGGGGGGCAGAGGAGGGATTTTCTGCAGGGATATTTAAGAGGGCTGGGCAAGAGCCTGAAGCCTTTTGTGACCTTGGCAATATTTCATGCTTGGAAAAGCTATGCAGGATTGCATCTACTGGAATACTCTGTTCTGCAGCTAGAGCAAAGCTCTGCAGGCCGTCATAGGAAACAATCACAAATTATCAGCAAATCAATAAACGGAGAGGGCCAGTGATGGATGATTGCCAGGACTGTAGATGAAGGCCACCTCCCCTGCTGCATACACAGCAGTGCTAGAAGTCACTATTACCTAGTTTGTGGTACTTTTGTTTTAGTGTTGGGCTAAGAATCAGTCCCCTACTCTGAAGGCCTTTCTTAAGATGAGCAGGAGGCTCTGTAGTAACTGTAGTGGCAATGTTTACGATTTAAATTCTCAAAGTAAAGGCAAAGGGACTGGTATAATTTCCTCATACGGTCCCTTAATTTCCAGTAGTATTTTTTTAACTTTTTCACTTGCTTCAGTTGCTGACTCTGTCCACTTGATCTTCTTGCATCTCTAAATTTTGAGTGTTCTTCACTCAGAGCTGAGGTGCAAACCACAGTGGAATTTGCCAGCTGAAGTCCTATGTTATTCATTGAAAAGCTATGCAAGAAAGTCTTCTGTATACCTGATTGTTGACCTTGATCTTCATGAGAAATATTCATGACCTTAAGGTGATAGTTTGTCTGTTCAATCTGTGGTAACTGCCCTTCCTTTCCAATTAGCTTTTGCTGGGCAATGAGACATCTCGTAATAATTTTACCTTAAATTATTAAGAAAAAAATCTAAGAGAATGAATTCTGCCACTCCATCTTGCAAAGCAACAAAACCACACTTCCTATAGTTTTGAACATTCAGGGACTACCTCATATATAAACTCTCAAAAGTATTTTGAAAACAATCTTGACATCTCTGTTACAAGAACTGGTCAAAATTGCAGGCTAGAACAGAAACAAGATGTCTTTAAACTTAATTACATTTCAGTGTCCTTTCCCATGACAAAAGAAGAGGGCACATACTAAAGAGTTATCTGAGAAGATAATGCTTAGCTAAGTGGCAAACTAGGATTGCTGATCCTCCTGAAAACGTGGCTGAAATTAAAAAAGCAAGCAGATAGTTGATAAAGACTGCCACGTAGAGAGTAAAAAAAAAATTACATTCGTTTCCAACACAGAGTGAAGATAGCCAAGATAAGAAAATCATAAAAAAAAAATTCCTCAGGTAATATTATTAGGAAAGCTAATAATGAGAACGCTACACACTTCAACCAGCTGACAGACCTCCAACACAAATGACTGGCAAGATAATCCAAAAAGTTTGAGACTGAGATTGGAGTTGGTTTATGAACCATGATCTCATGCAACATGTTGAAATACTCCAAAACCCAACGGCAGGTGCACACATTATCCTACATCTAAAGGCACAACAGTTTATCATCTGTGCACAGAGGCCAAGAAGAAAAAGTGTTCAACTCAGACAATTTGAGGCCCACAGATCTAGCTTGATGGGTCACAGCACTGGACCTGATGAATGCTAAGAAAAGAAGCACAGCTAAAGCCATTGCTGCTACGTGTATT
Source organism: Sturnus vulgaris (assembly GCF_052056855.1). NCBI lineage: Eukaryota > Metazoa > Chordata > Aves > Passeriformes > Sturnidae > Sturnus > Sturnus vulgaris. The sequence continues at coordinate 128,561,603 of NC_142243.1, forward strand.
TATTTCTAACACGTTCTTCCATCCTAAGTACTTTTTAGACATATCTCCATTTCACAAATAAAGTTATGCAGACTTTGTTATACAAAAGTCACAGAAATGGTACAGAGAACATCTCAAAAATAACCATGACCCCACACACACTGTTTGCAGCAATAAAGTTACAGTGAAATGCTCAAAAGGTTTACATCCTTGTCAACAGGAATTCAAAAAGTAAAGTAATTAAGTCTGGATTTTTGGGAAGACCTTTAAATAGGAGGCAGACCTTATTAACATTAATCATCTGGTATTAGATACATCTTAAAATTTAACATTTCTGAAAAATCTGCAAAAATCAACTGATATAAAAACCTGATACATAATATGCAATCTGTTGAAACTGGTCAAAATTGCAGGCTAGAACAGAAACAAAATGTCTTTAAACTTAATAATTACATTTCAGTGTCCTTTCCCATGACAAAAGAAGCGGGCACATACTAAAGAGTTATCTGAGAAGATAATGCTTAGCTAAATGGCAAACTTAGTTTCAAAGTAGAAATAGTGAGACAGCAGCACAAAAAGTCAGGTTTTCTGAAGCACTGCTGTCTTAACTAAACGACCAATGAGACTACTTTCTTTTCAACACAAAAAACCCAAAACATCAGTCTAAAAACCAATCTGACATTTTTTTTAAAGTGCATTAATTATCTGAACAGTGCACTGATGCTTTTAACAATCTTAAATACAAAAATGCAGAGAACCAGTATAATTTTCAAAGTTTACAAGTGACACCTAGAATTAAATCACTAGTATTTCTAAAATTACAAATCCTTTAGGTTCTGGTATATACCTTCCTCTGCGTACATTCTGTAAAACACAATGTAACACAATGAAAACCTGGTCTTGGTTGGTCATTGATTTTGTAGCTTATGAAAAAATATGAAAAATTAGAGAATTATGTAAAAAATATGGACTATGGTCTTATTTTTTTCCCAGCTCAACTACTGAAAACTCTCTTGGATTTAAGAAACACACTCATCCATGAAGAATCCCAATCAAAATTAACAAAATGTGAATCATACTGCATGTTAATTTCCAGTAAGTATACTTGGTGATAAGTGTACTCAGAATTAATTCTGGAAGATACACATATTTTCCAGCACAATAACTATTACTTTTGAAATTGTAAGGGACTTGCAAATGTACTGACCACATACGAGGCTAAAGAAGAGATTGTGTCCATCTACCGTCATAAAGGTAGAATGATGACTACAAAATCAATGATAGGTAAGTAATAAAGGCTTTAAATTGTAGCCAAAACTACAAACAACCAACAGGTTTGGAAATGTGTGAACCAGCTCTACAAAAACTGCAATGAGTGGAGACCAGATAGAGAAAGACTGGATAAACAGTAATGCCTTCACCTTTTGGGGTTCAGAATCAAATGTGATGATGCGGTGTTACAACAGTGGGTTTTGGTTTTGTCACTTACAGAAACTCGAGAGCTTTATTTATCTATACATCAGAGTCTCTTGCTATGTGTTCCAGTGTTGTATAAAATTTGAAAATACTAGCTGCATATATTTGCTTATTTTTCCAGATTTTTATCTAATTGTGATGCTAAATAAAAGCTCAACAGTTAAAGCTCACTTAGAATGTTGTTCAATCTCAAAGCTCTACTTAGCAGCCACACCAGTACTGATACACTACCATCTATTCAAGGTGTAGAACGACCACCATGTGGGAATATAAGACAACATTAGATAAGGACATTTATGGTGCAGCTTTGGTGCTCAGTTGGTTGCATCATCTCTTTTCAGAGGAATTACTTGAAGTGCTTTGGCTATTCTCTCTCCAATAGCTCGACTACTTGCTGCAATTATTCTTCGGGACATCAAATCAAACGGTCCACCTAGAAAGCAAAGCAAAGCAACCAGTTTATATATGAAGAAAATAAAAGAGCTTGTATGAAAACAAGCACTGAAAAAATTGAGTGTAAATTGTATATTATTATTTAGGACCAAGTTTTTCCTCTGAACAAAAATGCTTTTAACACAACAAGTATCTTGTATGAGCTGCATTTAAATTCTCTTCAGTGTATGTTTACTGTCTTTTCTCACTTTTCCAGGAGTCCAGCCAAGGGAGTAAAGGTTGCCTTGTTGTTTAAGAACATACAATTAGCCCGTTCTACATCTACTAATGGGTTGGGAACTGTTCAGTAGTGGTAGCTTGGAAAGAGGACTGAAAAGAACTTCTTGCCTTCTCATTTCAGCTACATTTTGCTCCCTATTAGGCATTTAAAAGGACAAAAGAATATTATGCAGGCCCGTGTATTTACCTGTTACATCCAGCAGTACTCCACCGGCTTCAGTAATAATTATTCCAGCTCCTGCCATATCCCAGCAGTGAATCCCCATTTCGTAATAGGCATCAGCTCCACCAGTTGCCACAAGGCACATGTTCACAGCTGCTGTACCAACAGCTCTAATCCTAAAGGAGATAGAAGATATTGTTCTAACTCAGAAGAGTTTGCAAAAAAGTGTCTGGGTACACTGCACAGAGAACACGGTAATGTCATGATGGAAGTAAACTGAACTAGAGCAAGCATGATGAAATGCTGAAGTGAAACATAAAAAAATGGGAATAAAATATTGTTTAAGTAGCTTGAAGAGTTTTCAAAATACAGCAAATTTCTAGAAATAGCATTTACAGATTCTGTAAACAGATTTTTGTTTAATCACATCTTAAGTGATTTCTTAAACTAAAACATATTATGGAAGATTATTTCCCATGAAACAGTAACAGTCTACGATGCTCTCTGAATAAAAGGAGAGTGTACACTTTTCAGTGCTAAAATCCCATATTTTTTTTCAGTTTCTCTGGTGATGCTCAGTAAACATCTCTGACTTGCCAAACCCTCTAAACAGTAATCACAAAAAATAAATTACACAGCATAAATTTGGTGTGGACAACTTCACCAAACCCTCATGTCACAAATTCCAGTTTCTTTTGGAAATGTCAATGTACTTAGCAAGTAAGTGTGGCTTGTACAAAAAACTGCAGTTATTTCACTTAACTGTAAACTAAAACAGTAAATTAAATTGTAACTGATAGCAGCTAAAGTATTGCAAGAAGCAACTTAAATTAACTCCAGTCTCAAACAATTGTGTACAAATAAAATGCCTAAGATGAACTCACAATGCATCTAAAATGTATTTCCTACTCACATCATAGCATATATTCTTTAACAACATCAGAAGACTTTTTGGAAGTAGAAAACAATCTACAAGTTAAGTGTCAAAACAAGAATCCTGAGAATCTCAGCATAAAACTTGTTAGATCAGAAACATGATTAGGGTTGAGTAACGAAAAACTGTCTACTGAAATCAACTTTATACAGAATGGTTTGTGGAAATGTAGACTTTGGCTTATCTAGAGGAGAAGAAGCAGGAAATGCAACCAAAGTAAGAGCAGTTTATGGATAATTTAAACTACTCAGACAAACTAAAATTGCATTGCATTGAAAGAGGAACGGGTATCTACTTTTGTCTTATATACATAATATAAAACTATTTTCATTACTACAAGGAAAGGAAACTAAAAAATGTAATATAGCTTCTGTTCATCCAGTTTTATCTAGGGGAAAAAAAACCCCACAGGATTGTATTTAATTTTTTTAACTAGTAAATACAACACTTTGTAGTCCTGCAAGCCCAGACATGCATTGCTTCTCAACACTGATTGTTAGGGCTCTCTTCTGTATGTCTCAGCTTGAAAAAGTTAAAAACAGTTTCTCTGTGGAAGCTACTAGACAGAAACATTTCAATAATATTTCATATTTAAGGTGTCAAATATAATGCAACCAAAGCTTTCTAAAAATTATATTTACAATATTAACCTGTCAGCATATATAAATATACATAAAATTAGGAAGCATCTTACCCATGAATAGGAATGCTGAGAAGTCTTTCCATATTAGAAAGAATTATTTTTATAGCCTCTGGATCACGATTTGACCCCAATTCTGTTACTAAAAGGGATTTTGTAATGTCTGGAAAAGAAACAAAACCTCACTCTTCCAACAGCACAACTTAAATACTCACAGTAATTGGCAGTTTACTTCACTGCTTTCTTACACGACTGAATTAAAGTATCTTAATAAAATATTACAAATATCAAACATATAAAAATCTGTTATTATTTGGAAAATGGCAGGAAAAAATAAAATACAATGAAAGAAGCATGACCTACTCCAACTGTGCATATACATTAATCGATGTACTAAATAAAATCCTATTGCTATATAAATTAAAACAGCCCTGAGATACTTGAAGATCTCATTTGAAGCATGGATTTTACTTGATGAAGAGTTCTAAGCACACGAGTGGTACTGAATTAAACCAATAGGTCCCACCTGGGAGAAGCTGAATTATTTGGCAGATTTTTTTCACTCTAAAGAACAATCTCAAACAGATTGCAGACATACAGGGAATTAAAGAAACAAACTAACAAAACTACAATACATGGGAAATAAAAATCTTCAATTGCTGAGTCCTGATTTTGCACAGATCACATCATATGCACCAAAGAGAACATAAAAAGCGTTTCTCAAATTAAACAGCCCATGGCCAAAGAAAGTCTTGCAAAACAAAACTATGAGCTAAGAAATACCAATATATCCAAATTTCTCCTGTCTCACTTGCAATCTCGTAATTACCAGAAAGAGGCTACTCAGTTTGGCTTACCTTCTTGGCCTGATACTTGAAGTTTCTGACCATTGCAAAATGCACCTTTTCCTTTTCTGGCAGTATACATCTTGTCTTCTATACAGCTATACACAATTCCAAACTCTATCTGCAAGAAAAAGGAAAAATACCTTGAGGAAATGGTTTTTCCCTTTCTTTCTATTTACTGTAAAGTAGGAAATTACAGAACTTAGCTGTAACTAGCAGCAAGCAATTAATTTAGATGTGATTAGATATTAAGTAATAAAAAGTATACCTTTTTGTTTACAACAAAGCCAATTGAAACTGCCACAAATGGAAACCTACAAAACAAAACATTCACTAATTTATAGTGAGATACCAAATTTTTTTACCATGCTTACTCTTAATAAAGACAGTGTTCAGTTAAATGTAATGTATATTTCAAAAACATACTGGGACTATAGAGAACATAGTTTTCTGGAATTTCCACAATTTAGCTGAAAATAGAGCCAACTACACTGATTACCATTTGAAACACAAACTTTTATACACACTAGGGGATGCCATTCCTGTTACAGCTGTTCCTAGCCTAGGAACTGGTTTTTTACAGCCAAAGAATGCAAACAAGCCTCTATGCTACTAAACCTTCCTCAGAAGGAACAAAATCTCATAAAAAGAACCAAGTTACCTCTCCCCCCACCTCCCCTTTCTCCATCAAAGCCATGATATTGAAGACAGATATTGAAGATTGCAGGAAGAGTGAAGACAGTGGGACTATGTAAGACATGGTGGATTGCATCTCAGTCTAAGTTTGAAACAATCAACCAATTGATTTTTTTTTTCAATTCCCAAACATTTGCTTTTATTCTTTCTGCAAAAAATACCAACTTCTAAGCCAGTAGATTCAGCAGAATGGGTTCTTTTCTTCAACTTTCTGAACATGTTATTTAGCAGGATTCAAAAGGTGAAAGCCATTTGAAAGCCCTTGTGTACATAGCAGCAGTCATTCCAGAACTGAAATCAAAAAGGCTCAGAAAAGCTCACTGGGGCCCAAATCTATCACATTTAAAAGATATAAGGAATAGGCTGTCAGCATTACTCTGTAAGCCCCCTCCTCATCTTGGTGTGAAATACCACTGATAATTACTGGTGATAGACTGCTTTCTTTCATAACTGAGGCTCCTAGATCGCAATGGATTTGAAATTTCTTAGAAATCAGTACCTGAAACTGTTATTCCCTTTCTGAAGATGCTACAACTTCTTATTCTGAATCCTGTTCCTGTTAAAATCTGCCCATCTATCTTTGGAATCCATGCCAAAGGCTGCTGACCCCTACTATATAATACAGGCCTCGTATGGAACAACTGATGTAGTTAACAGAGCAAGACTATTGCAATACTCACGGGAACACTAAAATATTTGCAAAATCTGCCCAAAGGCTCTCAATAAGTAGCAATTTGTAACTATTAACAAGTTCATAGTATCTCTTTTAAAGCAGTTTAAAAATTAAAAACAACCTTACTCTCATGGAACTGGACAAAGAAAAAGGGTAATCAGTTGAGGTTGCCAAAATAAAAAAAAAGAAAGATGGACCTGTGTACAAAGTTGGTAGTTCCATCAATAGGGTCTATAATCCATGTGGGGTTATCTGTCAGAATGCTGCCCTCTCCAGCTGCAACAGATTCTTCTCCTATAAAGCTACAGTAAAAACACATTTAAAAGACGGAAATTGTTTAAAATGTCTGATTTACAACATTTTAGAATTTCAATGTCAAGACAAAATGAGATGAAGTTTTGAGTACCACCAGTGATCAAATGCAAAAATCTGAGAAATACATTATTTATCTGGAAATCACCAACCATATCTGACCAAGCTTACATGAATATTTATGACGCCAAGGATAAGCACAATATGTGGGGAAAAGAATTATGTTTCAACATAGAAATAATACCAGAATTCAGCATTCAGAACATTGACATTTTCTTAATTTTTTCCAGTAACAACATCATCAAATTTTGTTCAAAATACGTACAGAGATTTACACCTTTCAGCTTATTTGTACTATACAATATTATTTTGTAGCTTGTGTTTTCAATGAAGAAAGCCTTTGTGGTCTTATGTACCTGGTAAGAACAATTAAGCAGCTGTAAATTTGAAGACTGATTTCAACCCAAATGACCGAAAGTTGTTAATCTCAAAACTGTAATTTTACAAGCATGACAAAATGGTAACACGGTAAAGGGATGAAATTCAAACCAGAGTTCCTGAAGCTCATGCTCAGCCACAGGACTAAACCCGAGGGACACAGAAGTCACAGTGTCACAGCAGCCCAAATTTCTCAAGTTTTGCTGCTCATGAAAGTGTTTTAGACTGTAAAATTATCAGAATGAGTCTAAGTGGGTGGAATTCTCTTACAGGCCTTTTGCAGGTTGTCACAATTTATCACACATTACTCAACCTATGAAAGGTTTGCAGCAAACACATGTTTTCCTCCAAAAACATGTAAAGTAACTGCTGAGGGGAAACAAATGAGGTGCCTTTAATATTGATTGGGAGTTTTATGATTAACTACAGAGGTGAAGATGACTAATCAGAAAGAAACAGCATGTTTCCAAAAAGCAGCAGACCTTCAGAAAAGCGAGACTGAATATAGGTGGATGAGTAATTCACTAGGAAGAGAAGTTCAGCACCATTATGTCTAATGTGACATTGGTTACCTAAAATAAAAAGAAGCTAAAATATTCCAAAATGCTTATCAATGTCACAGAAACTGGTGTTTCAAGGTCATTCCACAAGTCTGCATGCTTATACTAATTTGGTTATGGAACTTTTGCACCTCCTCAGCTGTTCCAGTTCTACACAGATTTCTTACACTTCACGTATACAGCTACAGTAACAAAACCTCCAAGACAATGAAAGAAAAAAACCAGCAAACTGACTTTGAGGAAACTGTATTATTAAGCCATTATGTCAAAATGCTAAAGACAGACCCATGCAAGGAAAAGACATACAGAATACCCTTCAAGGATGCATTTTACAGGGGATGGGTACAGAGAGGGGTGAGAGAAGGGAAGAAAGGGGAAGAGCAATTAAGAAAACCGGTATTTTGTATGACAGTCTTTCAGAACAAGAAGATCCTGTCCTCTTTAAAGAATGTTTTTATGTTGTAACACTGTATGAGATATGCCAAAGGCACACTCAGTTCCACAGGATCCAAACCACCCAGACAGCAAAGGAACACTAATTTCAAAAGCAGACAAGAAATTTGGGTTCCAGGTCTCCTGGGGCTACATTTGACTTTCCAAAACAGTAACCAAAAAGTTTATTACAGTTGGCTCAAGTGGAAGTGACTTTCAGCATGTCTTGTCTCATGTCAGCAGACCTGGGGACACCTCATTTTGTTACTACAACGATGGGCAAAACTTCAACCCACTGCTTCTTTAAAATACTTAATTTATGGAAAGTAATGCTACAACTTTCCAGCATGCCAGTTGTAATAAAACTTTACCAAGTAAAATCATAAACTTCCCATTTTTCTTCTGTCAAAACCATACAAGCCATACCTGTGAGAAGGATACTTCTCTTTTATCAAAGAAATAATGAAGTTTTCTACTTTTTGATCAGTTTCTGTCACTAGATCTACAGGTGAACTTTTAGTCATAACAGATATTTCTTCTTTGAGTGCTCCACGGATTATCTGTTAAAACAAAAAGAAAAAAAAAATCTTTCAGCGTTAATAATGTGAAAAATGTTAGTTTTCAAAAAAACCTGAGCATCATTTTTGCGGTCATTTTCTATACTGCACACACAAAACACAAACACAACTAGTGATGTAACCTGGATTTAACTGTAGGAGCTGGGACTTGTATTTCTAGTCCCTACTCAGTACAAAATTTTACATGGCCTTAAATCTAAGCATTACAGAAAGATCTCCAGGTAGATGAAACTGCCTGGGGTCCACTTTCTCTGGACCAGTTTTAGATTTACAAATTTAAATACCAGGGTTGAATAAAGCACCTAACATTGAGCTCAAGTCAGCTATTTTTTAGCCAGACCCTGCATTATGATCTTAAAACTATCAGTATCAGCTTAAGCAAGAATCCATACCTCACAGTCCACATAATTATTGTACTGTAACTCAAAAAGATTTTCTGAGGGAAGACTTTATTGAGGTCATTGCAGAGACAATGTTCCACAGATTTTGCAGCTCCAGGGGACAGAATTAGTACATGTGCCGTCTTGTCTGGCTGCCACAGCCTTCAAGTGTACTAAGAAGAACTACTAAGAACCAAACATTTGGTAACCACTTGTGCTGAGGCTTCGTCAACATGCACAAACCTTTCCTTGTTCTCAAATGGCAAAATATCACCACTGTAAGGGATGTTTCTTATTTACAAAAGGAAAGCAGTTTTCATGAAGAGAAACAATCATAGCATGATTTTTGGCTAGGAAGGAGCTTAAAAGACCATCTAGTTCCAACCCTTCTGCCATGGGCAGGGACACCTTTCACTAGACCAGACTTAGAGCTTCGTCCAACCTGGCCTCGGACACTTCCAGGGATGGAGAGAACACCATATGGTATTGTGGGCCATTGGGGTGTTCACAAGAAAGACCGTCACCCGCTTTCAGGTGGTAAAATAAAAAGACACACAGTAGTTTAAGGGTGAAAATCGAGATGCTTTTTGTTTACCACAATTCTCAATTTTATTTTTAAAATCAAACTCAAGGAACGAAAGTTACTCCTCAGTCTTTAACGGGACTCCAGGTCAAGGAAAAGCACAAAGTTGTTTTCTTAAGTTAATTAAGCTGCAAACATAAAAGACATTCTAATCTTGCACTTGAACATCACAAACTATTCTGCCCCTTTAGGTTTTCGACGAAACAGTCTTCAAAAGAAATTCCAACATCAACCTTCAAAAGCTATATACATATTAGACTCAATAAATCATGTTATTATTTATAAAGAGGTTATACATACCTCCCCAGCTTTCCTTGCTAAACCAACTGCATAATCCATACATTCTTGCCAGGGATCTGCCATTTTTCCCGAGATAAAAAGCCCAGCAATAGGAGAGACTAATGCCAAAAATTATTATGGCTTATTTCCTTTCTTGTTTTTTCACAAATTCGAAGCTTTTTGCTTCGCCTGGTTTAAGTACTGTTCGAATGAGGAAACAGGCTGAGCGCACGCCCCGCCCCACTCTGCCCCGGGGCCGCAGACGCGTCCGTGGCGCTGCAGGACGCGGGGCCCCTCACGGCGCCCGAAATGGCGGCGGCGGCGCGCGCCGCTCTCACCGCCCCCGCCCGCTCCGCCGCTCCCGCCCAGGCGCAGGCGCCGCGCGCGAGGCCCCGGGCCCGGCCCCTCCCCCGCCGCTCCGTGGCGGCCGCGCCTGCGCGTGAGGGAGCCCGCGGCCGGGAACGGCAGCTTCGGCGCCGGCGCTGTCAGAGTTTGCAGGGGAAGTGTTGGAATTAAGACTTGGATGTCGGCTTCTTGTTAATAATTGGACGTGGCAGGGACGCGATACCGTAAATGCTCTCCCGTGGAGCACGCGATTGAAGTTTACTGTAAAATTGAAAGGATGGTTTGGGTTGGAAGGAGCTTCAAAGATCATAAGCAGCCCCTCTGCCGTGGCCAGGGACACCTGCCACTAGACCGCGTTGTTCAGAGCCCCATCCGACCGGGCCCTGTTCCCTTCCAGGGGTGCGGCATCCACATCGTCTCTGGGAAACCTGTGCCAGTGCCTCAGAACCCTCAAGGAGGCTGAGTGCATAGAGTTCAACGATTTCTGAAAGTAATTTGCAGTGCAACTGATGCATCTTCAGTATTAATTAAAAATCATACAGAGGAAAAAAAGTTCCAAGCCTGATACCACTTTCTTTTTTCTTTTTTTTTTTTCTGTAGTCTTTTGAGCCTATTTTCTGTCATCAAGTAAAGGCAAAACATAGAGGGCTTGTTTTGTCCTCAAAAATTCCAAGTGATGTAACTGACTCTCCTATGTTAAATGGTGATCTGGCTAAACAGGGAAGGGTTGCAATTTGTTTTATGCTTAAAATAATTATAAAATGTCTACCACACCGAAAGAAGCAGTCTTACCCCACTGCCCCAATGCCAACCCAAGGCACAGCTAGGCCAAAGGAAAAAAGTTTTGTCCTTTTCACATCACTGAAAAACATTTTCCACTTTCATTGAATCTGTTGTGTGGGGCAGGTCACTGTGCAATTCCACATTTCCTCCTTCCCATCTCAGGAATAAGCCTGCTTTTTGAAGTATTCACAGTCTTTAAAGAATTACAGAGATGATTAGTCGTGTTTTCATTGAAAATTTTGCAATTCGTTCTTTACAAGGTTATACCAAAAGCACACAGACCATTGAAAGAGGCACTCAGACTCAGATTTTTGTTGAGGCAAGCAGCTGAACATACCTCAGTACAATCTATAAAGGACTGCACAATTGTTACGAAAAATGGCTTGACATTAATATATACTTAACATTACAGCAAGGGTTTTACAAGAGATTTCTGCATTCACCTTAAAATCAGCAGTAGTAAAACAGGAATGCCTGAAGTTCTCTCCTAACAAATATAAGAATTTTCCTAATCCAAACCACAATTTCTACTCCAGCTGAAATGAAATATTGTATTTTATATACAAAGCTACTAGGAGGAAAACTATATGGCAAGGTGTATTTTTATGTGGCACCTGATAACTGGATGAACAGAGGTGGCCTGTTATTGATAAAAGGTCTGCAATCCAGACTGATCACACCTCAGGGTGCATTCTTTTCCAAAACAGACACAGAAACAGAAAATTGCAAAAATACAAGTAGAAGAGTTTACTGCCTGCTGTCTTAGTGTGATACATTATTTCTTATTTACTACAGCATTGCCCAGCTGATCTAACAGGTCAGGTATCCATGCAGATTTGAACTCTTGGTGTTAATACAATGCTTTCCTGTTGTGCATATTACAAACACATGCCAGGCAACCTTGTAGTAATGTTTGAAGCGAACAAGACCAGGAGCTGCTACCACAGCATCTCATAAAATGTTTGTAAATCCTCGACCTTGTGCAGTCTCTAAAAATTGCAGTTAGAACAACTAAAATGCTTGATATTCGCTTATTTTTGTAGTTTGTCTGAAAGCACTGGTAAAATCAGGAAGTATTTTTTTTATTAATTCCTCTTCTTGCTTGCATAACTTTACATAGATTTTTTTGCATCAAGTTAAAAGTTTTATTTATTAACTTTGAATTGAAACAGTTCAGCACCTTCTAAGCACAGGCCTGTAAAATTAACAGTGGTTTCAAATGCAAACGGACTCCTCCAAAGTACTTGGTTTGTTTTTTTTCACATGCAGTTGTTGAACTTTCTGTAGAAAAATATGCTAAAATATTAAAACAAAAACAAAACAAAAAAAATGCTAAGTAAAGATATGCTGGAATCTAAACTGGTAAAATTAGAGCAATTCTAGCCTAGGCAAGATCGTAAAGGGCTGGAAAAGTTTCTGCTTTTGTTCCTAGTACCATTGATCAGGGTGGAGTTTTCACCTCAATTATTTTTCTGTCAGATTAATTTGGTTTTGCTTCTCAGTTTCTGAAAATTACCTGGAATGAGCTTCTGTGTACAATCCTAGACACATTCCTGGAATAAGATGATAGTGAAAACTTTTTGGAGTCTTACCGACTATGACTTGCCATGTTTGTACTGTCATTTACAGGCTGATAGCCCTTAGCCATTACTGGCAATTGATGAAAGCAACCACCCTGGTAAAACCTTTGAGGTCTCCCCAAAGATTTACTTCCTGTATCCCAAGTCTATCTTCTCTTTATCCACATAAAAGTATTATTCCAATTATTTTGCCTGCAATTGCTAAGGCAGAAAAATCAAGGGCAGGAGGAAGGGTATAAGTACAGAATGAAGATTTTCTGCTAAAAAGAAGATAAATGACCCTGTTGCACAGCAGCATTTTTCAATTGCTTTTGTAGCAACAGTGCAGGCAACAAGTTCTGTTTAGGGCTCTTCCCAACTCACTGGTTCCACAATGCTGGCTGGCCTCTTACTGTATATTCTGTACCACAGCAGCCTAAGATAAAAAGAAAGATGAACAGACAATCGCAGATGAAAGGGAGAAAAACAAGTAACAAGGGAAAAAGGAACTGTTCCTCTTGTACTGGAAAGCAAGACTACAACTGGAGAGATAGGCAGGAGAAGGCAGGAAAATGCTGCTGTACTTTCAGCTGTCAGGAGACAAAGATTTCCAAAATATCCATCCACTGAAAACCCTTTCCTTCGTAGAAACCAAAACCACCTCCCTTTGTGTGCCATCCATACCACATCCAGTAATTTATTCATCTCTAAGTCATGTTACAACAGTTATGAATAGTAGTAACTACAGTAAAGAGTACTGTAAAGCAAAATAAGTGGCAGGCTTACCAAGATCTTTTATCTCCCACCTAATCACACAATGAGATTTACAATCAGGATGACACCTGAGTGAATTTACTTCTGCTTCATAAAGCTTTCCTTCTCAATGTCATTAAACTATTACAAGAAGAAAATGTGGACCTGGTGTATAGACAGTGCTGGTTTCCAAATGCAATCAAATCTGTCTGTGTAGATGCAGAGAAGATACTGCAATAGCATAATATCTTTCATTCCTTCAGAAAGCTGTCATACTGCAAGTTTACATTTTCATTATTTATTAAGACATACTGTCCCCATCACTTCCACAAAAATAAATACCAAATTTAAGAAAACATTCTTGATCTTATACAGCTCAATAGAGCAAGAATTTATTCTGGAATGTGAATATCTGTAATATTAGTTATAATTTTCCTTGCAGGACACAGTTCTTCTGCAGTCAGGCAACTGAGAAATTGATGGGAATTGTATCTTTACAATGGAAGACAGATTCTGGCATACCAGTGATTTTAAAAGAAAACTGAACTTGCTTTAATTCCGTGCTTCTAAAAAAGATTAGATTTTTTTTTGTTTGTGAAAACTTATTGACTAACTAAAGTAGGATTCTGTATCTTCTATAAATAGAACATCATTATCAAGATACTCCAGAATTATATTCCCTCCATTGTACAGTGGATAGTCTTTATCAGATAGCCATGTTTCCAGCGTGTGCTCAAATGGCAAGGCTTCTCCAGAGGCAGTATGGCATAATCTAAGCTTCTGTAAAACAAATAGCACAGAAATTAATGCCAAAATTGCCTATCCAAGATGAAAGAAGTGGGGTGAGAGAGGCACAAAAGGCTAAAGAAAAACTTAAAACCAAAATGCAAAAACCTGGAAAATGTTTGTTATTGCTGACTTACCTGGGATGTTGATTTGTTGTTGTCATTTTTAAGGCTTGCTAAGGAAGCTGCAAAATCTACTACTTTGCCAATACTCCATTTACTGCAAAAGAACATAGGTTTGCTTTTCTCTTTGCTCCCTTTTGGTAAAAATACTTGAAAATAAATTCTTTCTGTCTAGAAAAACATGAAAAATAAAACAAAAATTAGGCACAGAAGAAACACATCATTCCAGTCATATACATCTAGTAAGTTTTTTAAAGTAAAACTTAAAACTTTTTAAAGTTTTTCAGTAAAAAACTTAAAACTTCATCCCCAAAATTACCAACTGAAATTTGTTTTATTCCATCAGAACAATTTTATTACAAAGTTCTAAATTACCAAGATCATCAAATCCAATCCTCTCCAGCTGCAGGCATATATAGGATGGACAGTAAGTTCTTAAAGGTGGAGAGAACATCTCTTCCCACCAGTCCCACAGCACACTTATATATAGACACACATGAAAAGGTATCTGCCCTCATGAGAATAAGGTGAGTTTGAATAAGCAGTATTTGGTTTTGGCAGCAGTATAGTGTCTCAAATTGGAATGCAAAAGCAGTTAGAGCAGTTCACTGTATTAGAAATGCTTGCTTCACAAACCAGAATTGAGATCATGACTAGCTAATCCTTTATCCTGTACTGTATCCTCCTTTTATGTACTAAACACTCTTTCTACTAGACTGAAAAATTTGTTTAAGAAATGTCAAGAGTAATCTATGAGGGAGAGATTCTGAATGGGACTGGAGTAAAATATAGCAAACATGACTGCTATATATTTATCATTTAGGATCATCCTTGCTGAGTCAAAGCCAGAAACTATCAAACAAGACAGAAGTCTTCTTTTTGAAGGATTTATTGATGGGTTACCTAGGAACATATGGAACTACCTCAGTCATGTTCATAAAACTGACTTTGAATTTCAACTTGTGCATTTTCCTTGAAATCTGGGAGTGTTTTCCACACAGAAGAAAAGAGAATCATGTCCTGGAGCTATCCCTCTGAAACATCAGAAAATATTGGTAACTGGAGTAAATGGAGCAGTGGTTTCTTACTCAATTGTCAAGGTAAAATTGGAACTCTCTTTTGTCTCCCTGCATCCCCCAAAACCAGCAAATGCAACCAGGAAACCTAAATACATTCAGTATGGATATTCTGTGAGCTGCATTCAGGGGAACACAAACTGGACTATTTGAACAACTGATGAAGAAACAATGCCTGGGCCTCACACAGGAGGACACCTTTTCTAGGGACTAAATGGATTGTGGGCAGGAAATAAGCCCCCGGTCCACTTGGCAAATTAATTATGTTGGACTTCTCCGTTGAACACCCGAGGGGTGGTGTTACACACCCTTACTGGAGATAAAATAAGGAAGGCTTAGGGAAAGCTTTTGCTTGTGGTAAAGCTGATTTTTTTTACCACTCTGTCAGGATTTAATCAACAGTTTGCTAACACTCCCATGCCCTCTGCTGTGCAGTCTGACAATGGCATTCATTAAAAAGAAAAAAAAAATCCAGGAATGGTAGGACGATCATGGAGTTGTCTGGGTGTTCCACCTGTCCTCAAAGTAATGATGCAGTCAAGAAGTGGAATGGTCCACTAAAATGAGCTCTAGGGCAAAGTTTCCTTATGGGAAAATGGGGTAAAGCCCTACTTAATGCTGTTTGATGTTTAACCAGACACCCAGATCCACACCAGATCCACCAGATGCCCAGTGGAAGAAGCTCATTTTCCTGTTCTCTGACCAGTAAAATGTCTAACAAACCCTCTACTGTCAGCCCTTCTCTTTTTTCAAGGTGATGATGTTCTTATTAACTACCCTTATGAAGTTTAAAATATTTGTCTGTCCCTTTACTAACTCCCAAAGTAAAGGGCACATGAAAAACTGTTGCTAAATGGGGAGTCTGTTTACTTTCACTGAGGTTTGGATAATTCCCAAGAATGAGTAATTTCAAAATTAGCAAAATCAAACTTTTAAGGCACATTCTTATGATAAGACTACACTGTCCACTGCAATGCCCCAGTATCAAACAATTACATGTTTCAGGGCTAGATGATGTGAAATATTGATATTACTAGCCAAGTATTGAGATTTGACACTATCTGCAAAGGGTCCAGGTGATAAGCAACCACAAGCTAAGATTGCTATAAAATTCTGGGCCACACTACTTACAAAATTGTGCTACAGAGATTCTAGAAATTCTGTTCTAGTCTAATAATAAAATTCTGTGCTCTGCTGATCATCAAAATCTGCTAAAATAATAAGCTTTAGTACAACTTAGTGCTGTCATCTTTCTGCCAAGAATTCCCAAAACCCATTTGTCCCTGCAGTGCTAAGTGACAGCCATGTGGCAGGTAAATATATTTCTGCTATAAAATAATAGAATTTGACTCCACTGCTCCAAACCCCACACAGATATCTTATAGACTAGTGAGACTGCTTTTGGATACCAGGCTGAAATATACATTTAAGGGATTGTGGTCTTGAAAAATTATATCCAAAACCAAGCTGAGGGAACTTGATGAAGACCAAGCAATTTAGAAAACTTTCCAGTTCCTTTTAGAATTCAGTTATTGAAAACAAACATCACTGACCTGAGGCAAGGACTTGTCCCCACATGCATGCATTTTCAGTTTCATTAATGCCACTTTTGCTGCTGTCTCACTGTTTTTTGCTCCTTTACGTTTTTTGCTTTTCACTTCGTCACTTTTTTTAGAATCTGTGAACAACATTATTCCTGTTAGTGTGATCATTCTGACAGTTTCCTGAGCATATTCTATGACATAGACCCACTTAGTCTGTTGGGTCTCATTGTATTGCCAAGGATCCTATCCCTTTTCGTGTCTATTCATATTCTCCCAAAGTCATGTACTGGAATTTTTAGTTCCAGCAGAATTCTTTTATATTGAAAGGTAGATGAACATTATCACCATGTAAACACAGGCTGCAAAAGCCAAATAGATAAAAATTTTTAAGTTTCTACACCTTTGGCCATCACAGCATTCATATGGCAACATTTCAGGTCCTCCTTTGTACACATAACCCCACAGCTTTTCCATCCTAAAGCTTGTTTAAAACCTGCAAAACCTGCATGGTAGAATCAGACTTTTCTGGCCATCTTGATTGTGTAGGTGTGATCCCAGCAGATTGATATGCACATCCAACACAATTGCATTATTTGCACATGAAGTAATACATAAATAATAATGGCTAGGTACAACTGATTATATTACAGTACTTGTAGAATGACAACAAGACAGTAATTCTGAAAGAAACCTGCGCCCCATTCATTCTTTAGAGATTTTCCTTGTACTGTTGTTTTGGTTCAGTTTAGATGAACAGTATTAAATGCTGACATGTAAGGTTAGGGCTAGTTAACCAAGGAACTCCCATCCTTTCTTCTTATTTGGTCAAACCTGACCCCTCGAAGGAGGTTAGAGGCTCAAATAGTGTTTGGAAAAAAATATAAGAAAAAGAATATACATCCCTCTGTACTTGCCTATAATATGTTGAACAAGCTGCTGGGTGGCAGCCATTCGAGGTTTTGGTGTGTCCAGCTTCTCACATTCATGATCTGATTGATGACGATGTCTGTAAACAACAAAGTAAAACTTCTATTGACTTTTCCATACATTAGTGAATGAATATTGATGTTTAAACACTCTGTTCCACTCACCTGAGACAAAAATGTTTTTCACAGTAAGGACATAACACTGGTAAAAGCTCCTTTCCATTGCAGTCCTTGTATGAGCATGGGTAAGATTTGTGCTGATCAGGTTTCACAGAACTGTTTCTTATATTCACCTAGAAGTACAAAATATTTTGTGTAAATAAACAGATACTACAGATATAAGTTACCATCCCAGCTTTCCCAAAGATCTGTGCTAGCTCTCCTTTCTATGGGCAAACCTGGTCCAGCTATTCTCTCCTATTTTTGCCCTGGTTATGTTTAGGTCAGAGGCAGAAGAAGAACCATCATCCTACTCAAAGTCAATTTACTTCTGAGAGGAAGAAAAAGAGTAAATTCATTTTTACAGCTTTTCACATTCTCAGTTAAATAATTCATACTTATATACCACATGCATTCATCTAGTCTGAAAACACAGATCTAAGCTGCATGGAATTTTAATTTAAGGCTGTCATATTTTATTAGATTACCTCAGAACACCCATGAGCATCCCGGCTCCTGTGCTGAAGGCTTTGTGGAAAAAGAAGACAATATCACACTGTTATCAACATTTCAGGAAAAAAAAACCTGCATATGAAAAGATTTAAGTGTTTAAAGAGTAATCTGACAAGTTTTATCATGGCAAAACTTCAATTAGACAATGAATCTTCTCCAAAGTTTCTTCTATCCTATGCATTTCACTTTTTGAATGGATAGATCATATTCTTTCTTAGATTGTAAAATATTTAGCTTTTGGAACTAATGCCTCAAGATAAACAAACCATTTCAAGTACATGAAGACATTAGCATGCTTAAGAGTTCAGTTCAAAGCAACCAGAGTTTGTCTGTTTTAATGGATTTTCAATCACCTTCCATAATGGCAAAAATCCCTTGAAGGCTTCTGGTATGTTAGAAGTGAAATCTGCCCCCAGTCTCTGAGCTTCTCTCAGCTGCCCTCTGCTAATCTGAAGTGTAAATCAAAGTGCAGGCCTTGCTTTCAACCTTACAAGAAACCTCAAATTTTTTTTCAAGAAGAAAACATAATCAGCCATCTCCTTTTGTGACAAGGTCACCCAGTTAGTTGACATTGGGAAGGCAGTAGATGTGATGTTTTGCATTTTAGCAAAGCTTTTGAGACTGTCTCTCAAGAGTGTCCTGGACAAAAGATCCAGCACACAGCTAGACAAGTCTGTAGTATGATGGGTGAGCAACTGGCTAATGGTTTGGGCTTAGAGAGTCACAGTTAATGCAACTGCTTCAAACTGGTGGCCAGTGGAGTTCCCTAGGGCTCAATTTTAGTGCCAGTGCTCTTTAATATTTTTATAAATTATTTGGAACATGGTTATGGTTGCCAACCATCCTAAACCAGGAAAAGCTGTGAATTCCCTTGAGCGTGGAGAAGTCACACAGAGAGATTCTGGACAGACTAGAGAGCTGGGCAGTCACCAACTATATGAAATTTAATGAGAGCAAGTGCAGGATTCTTCACCTGGGATGAGGAAATCCTGGTGACCAGCATACAACATGAGGAAATGGAAAGCAGCTGTGTCACAGGAAGTTCAGGTTGAACATCAGGAAAAGATTCTTGGAGAGGGTGGCTGGGCACTGGAATGGGCTCCCCAAGGATGTGGTCATGGCACCAAGCCTGTTGCAAGGATTGTCTGAATGACGCTTAGTCATGCTTAGTTTTAGTCCTGTGAGGAGTAGGGAGTTGGACTTGTTGACCTTTGTGGGACCCTTTCAACTTGAGATACTCTTGTGATTCTTTGAACTTACCAAAAGATACCTGAACAGCCATCACATACAAAGGGAAGAAAATCTGAAACAAAGAGATTTGTTTTCAGTTAAGACAACATGGTTGTTGTGTTGCTAATAGTTCCTAGCTTAATTTTCACATAATTAACTTTTGCTTACCAACATCACAGGGTAGGTATATTTGAAAGAACACTTAGCAACTGTATCTACACTTCAGCTAGAAGTGGCTTTTGTTAACTCCCCCTAATTAGTATTACAGAAAAATATATGAGCAGGTAAATTATACTTATATACAGTCCAGAAGTTGGAATTAGGCTTTTAATTCCATTTGTTTCAATATCAAGCTATGATACTGGAACAGATGGCTTGCAATAAAAATTACTAGTTATGTAAAAAACTGAATTTATTGCGAGACCACTCAGAACAGTATTTACTGACAGTGGACAGTTTACATTTTTTTAATGGGCTGCCAACTGGAGGAAATGCTGGCTCTTTCGAAGGGAGAGCATCTCCTCCACTGGACAGTCATAATGATCCTGTCCCTTCTTCACATCATATCGTACATACTGTCTTTGGGTGATTAAAATTGCATACACTTCCTAAGCCTCTGTACACATCCCCTGCCTAATGTTTACAGATAAAATCACTTCACTGTCTGCCGAACACTCAGCAGCAAATGCCAGGTCCAGTCCACTACTCTGTTTCTCCATCCTTCGGATTTTATTTTGACAAACCACACGCAACTGGACCACGCAGCTCAGGTCACGACCATTTCGATGCCTTCATCTCTGACTGGTCCCTCAGCTTTCGGTACAGGCGGTTCTGCTGCTTCTTTCTGAGAGGTTACACTTCCAGTCGCACTCCCCAGGATCGCTGAAGGCAAGCGTGAGGAAGGGGCAAGCGGGCTATTAACCACCCAGTGACACAACCAGGTGACAGGTGCTGGCACTGGACCGAGCAGGGCTGCAGCAGCACAGAGCACTCCCCGAGCGGGGGGCATCCCCCGCACCATCCCCACCATCCCCGTCTCGGCCAGGACCCGCCGCGCTCTCCCTTACCGAGCTGGCGGCACTCGGGCACCCCGCAGTGCTTCCCCAGCTCCAGCTCCGCCATGTCCGCCGCACGCAGGAGGCGGAGCAGCGGCGGGGGCGGGTGCGCTGAGGACCCGCCCCGGGGCGGGCGGGGCGGAGGCGGGGCCGGGGGCGCTGGGGACCCGCCCACACCGGGCAGGGCCCGAGCCCGAGCCCGAGCCCGAGCCCGAGCCCGAGCCCGCCCCGCCGGCTCGGAGCTGCGGGGAGCCCGGCGGGACCGGCTGCAGCCCTTGTCGGCCCAAGGCTCAGACTTCAGTGGGCCCAGAGGCGCGGCTTGTGGTCCTCGGGCTGTTCCAGGGCGAAAACAAACAAACAAACAAACAAGCATGTTTTGTGTGTTACCTGTGCCCCCATTTGCGTCGTCCCTCGGGGCAGAGGCTGTTCCCGGAGGCAGAGCAGAGGTAGCCCGGCTTCCCGAAGAACTTCATGCGCCCTGTAACCTGTTGATGCCACTGAGGATTCCTTAGCGGCGCACCCACCACTTTTGTAAAAAAACACATTCCTACAGAATTCAGTGTTTTTCCCAGCCCTGACCCGCGTGCACGCCTATGCCCGATGGTGATGCCTTCCCGATAAACCCTACCTGAGGCTTGTCTCCCATTCTGGGCTCCCCCGAGAGAGAGAGAGAGACGTGGAGCTCCTGGAGAGGATCCAGCAGAAAGCTACAAAATTTATCAAGGGACTGGAACATCTCTCTTCGGAGAAAGACTGAGAGTTGAGCCTCGTCAGCCGTGAGAAGAAGCGACTGAGAGGCAACCTCAGCAGTGTCTATAAGCATCTTACGGGAGGGTGCCAAGAGGCTGGGGCCAGGCTCTTCTGCGTGGTGCCAAGCAATAGGACGAGGCAACAGGCAGAAAGTGACGCACAGGAATTTCCACCTGAATATGGACAAGAAGTTTTTATATTGTGTGGGTGACCACGCAGTCGAACAGGTTGCCCAGAAAGGTGTACAATCTCCCTTCCTGGAGATACTGAGCCGCCTGGATGCAATCCTGTGCCGTGTGTTCTGGGATGAGCCTGCGTGAGCAGGGAGGCTGGACCACATGTGCATTCTGCGATTCCATGACATGGGAGGGGGGAAGCACAGGCTCGGCAGCCGCCTCCGCAGCGCCGGCCCGGGACTCTGCGGCGGCCCCGCGGAGCTCGCCGGCCGCTCTGCCCGGCGCTGGCTGAGGGCACCAGCAGCTCGGGCTCTGCGGAGCCGCCCCCGGGCCCGCCCCGCCGCCAGGTGCGGTGCCGCCGCCGCCCGTGGGCTCAGGAAGTGCTGTCACGGCGTGTGCCGAGTGGCGAGGCTCCCGAGGACCGGGCTGGCCAGAGCTTTCCGTCGGCGGGTGCCGAGCCGGGATCGCCGCCATGAGCAAGATCTCCAAGTTCTTCAAGGGGGGCGGCTCGGCCGCCTCCAAGGGTCGCGGGGGTCCCTCGCCGCAGGAGGCGCTGGCCCGGCTGCGAGAGACGGAGGAGATGCTCAGTAAGAAGCAGGAGTACCTGGAGACGCGGATCGAGCGGGAGCTGGCGGTAGCCCGGCAGCACGGCACCAAGAACAAGCGAGGTGAGTGCGGGCCGGGAGATTAAATGCCGGGGTACCGGGACACTCGGGTCTCGCCGGGGTGTGGCTGGGCCGGGGCACCTGGCTCGCAGGTGTGCAGTGTGCTTTGGCTGCGGACTCCGAGCAAGTATCACCACACCCGACGGCAGGAGGTGGTTTTGGTCTTTGGCATCTCCTAGTAGTGTTTAATGAACTGTGGATTCATATAGCGGGATGGGAATTTGTTACTCCTCAGAAATTTACTATCTGGTTTCCTGTACGAGTCTCCTGTTCGTGCTATCCACCACAGTGGATGCAGACACTGGCTGGATACACGGAGGGCAAAGTGCTGCTGCTCAGCGAGGGGAAGGGAATCGCTGTTTTGGGACTCAGCATTGGCTGGGCAGGTGGCGAACGAGATGAAGGATGTGCAGATATTCTGTACATTCATGAATCAATGCACATTGTCCCCATTGCTGACAACCGAGGAACAAAGTGATGCAATGCTCTGTCCAAATAATGTAAAAGTATATCTGCAACAAAAAAAAAAAGAATTATAGCTTAGAGCATTAGTGACTACTGCTCTGGGATGCTGTTAGCTACAAAAGAGAGGGTGCTAAGGGGTCAGAAGATGTGTCTCCTGTGTATACTGATGTTGTCATCCCTGGGAAGGGAATGATGGTAGTCAGTGTCTTGGGGATATAGAGGCCTCAGAGAAACAAGTTAATTACTTCCTGAAGTCACAAGGCCTGTTTGTCTACTCTGAGCTGTATTTTAATTTAAATGCTTCCAAACAGAGGAACATTTTGAATTAAAGATTTATGATGTAACAAGAAAGTAGATCTTTTCCCTGCTCGTTTTGTTACTCAGTAATTTAAAAAATAATGCCCTGTGACTTTGAACTTGTGTGAAGCCGTGTGTTAGAGATGTCCTAACTAGCCCTCTAATGTATTTGTAGTACTTTAGCACTTAATAATTATTGGCAAAAGGCAGTTTCACTCAATTAACTTTTAGTTTAAATGGATTTAAAATCGTGGATCAAGATGGGATGGATTTGAGGGCACAGTTGGAGGAGTAAAGTCAGTTGAGAGGTCAACTGAGCCAGCTGCTCAAGAAGATGGGAGCTGTCATCCACAGCTGTTCCAGTTGTCCCAGTCTCACACTTTCTACTCCCCTGGCTCCAGCTGAGTGTCTCTTGTTCCCTTGTTCAGGTACTGGCACCTCTGTACTGTCACTGTGAGCTAGTTCAGGAAGGTGATCCAGCTGGAAACTAATTTGCTGTGGGACAAAGTGACCAGGCGGCTCCTGGGGCTGAATTCATTGTGCAAAAGCCTGAGTTGCAGGGCTGGTGCAAGAAAACAGGTTGATTCCTATGACTGTAGTAATTCCTGGATAAATCCAGACACACTGCTCTGGAACTTCATCCCAAACCTGTACTATAAGCGGGCACATTTTCAGAAAGAAGAGGCATTTCCTGCCTCGCTCCTACCCTTGTGCTGCTCCCTTCCTTTTCCTTAGCAGACCTCCCTGAAGGGTGTGTTTCAGAAAGCTGGATATGGTAAAATAGTGTGTTTTTCTTTGTCTGGGTTATTTTTTTACCCAGGATGGTTTAAGTTCCACTTATCCAGTTGACCTGATAGCTATGTGAGTGCTTGTGCACCTGTGAAGGAGAGAGTGAGACACAGGAATGAGAATTTGTTGGGAAAAGGTGCATCTGCTGCTTCTTTAACTTAGCTGGTTATGGTCGTTTCAGGTGTTAGTTGTCCTTTTGCTTCAAGAGTGCAGCATTTGATATCTGAAGCTTTTCTCCCGGATTGTTATTTCCATGGCAGTGCTCCATATACAATTGCCCTAGTTTGTTGTCTGTGTAATTATTCGTGGAATTGTATTGTAAACGGTAGTGTTGAGCTGATCGTGGTTAAAAATAACTGCCTTTTATTTTGTCATTTGCTAAGGGACCAACAGTTAAGAACAGTAAATTGGAAAGAGTAGGGCTAAAGGTGCAGTGTGGCAGTTTTTATTCATGCCAAAATGGTTTTAAAACCAAAATGGGTTAACCTAAGTACAGTCAGAGGAGAAACAATGTGAACTACATATTGTTTAAAATATAACCTTGCCGTGCCAAAGTGCTTAGATTTAGCAGGATAATCAGTGAACTTAAATCCCCAGTAATATGTCTTCATTTGATATGTCAATTGCTTTGCAGTTTAATTACTGTTGATTTAGATATGACATAGCATTTTAGTTAGTGGACTGTATAGCTCAAAGAAAACCTGAGCTAACCAGCATCTGCTGTACCATTATGTAAACATACACACAAATGAGACAATAAAGCTTTTAATCTACATTGTCTTGTCAAAGTGAATGTTTCAGAGGGACATCACTGGTAATTTTTCATGTGGATTTTTTTTTCTTAATTGCATCTTTATAGAAGACTATGGAGACTAAAATGGCGCTGTCTGCAACTGGAGAAAGATGTATCTAGGGATAGAAAATGCACCAAATTAGTATGATCTCACTTGTTTTTTAGGTGCATGAGTCTGAGTGAGTTGTACCAACACAAGAAAGAGCAGATTCAGGCACCAGCATTTTCTCATTACTTCATATGACTCTTGAATGGGTTTCATGTGACATCAGTAGGCTTAACTTCATCTAAAAGCTGTAATGCTGTAGCTATGCAATAGATGTGAAACATCACTGAAATACTTCTGGCTTTTCCTTTATGAAGTATCTCTGCAGTTCTTGCACCTAATCTGAAATTAGCTGTACTTTCGAGCTGATACATTTGCAGCATTACCCATTAATATCTAATTGCAGCTAGACCACTTCAGGGGTTTTTGTTTGCTGAAATTCCTCCTGAAGAGGTTATGTCATGAAAAGCAGTATTTTTTTCACAGTTACCTCTGACTTCTGTTGTCTTTCCATTCCAGGAAGAAACTTTTTTTTTAAATCTCTTGCTGTACTTTTTGGGAGTTTCTCAGTTTCAGCCAGTGCATAGCTGCTAACTCCATCTACATATTGGCTTTTCTTCTCCATTATTTTGAAGGATGTAGAAGAAAATTTAAAGAACAAGAAGTGATACTGAATATTTGAGAACTTGTTTAAAAGAAAACGTGTTTTCTAAAGCACGCCTGTAATTGTGAAAATAACATACGCACAAATAAGTGTTGTTTCAGCCCGGCGTCTTTCACAGATCCTAAAAATATAAATAAAGTAATAAAAAAAAAAAAAGTTGAGATAAGCCATCCAGAATAGGATTAAATCTTAACATAAAGAACCACATAGTACTACTGAGGACAAAACCTATGAAGAAAGTGGGAATAACAGGGAGAGTTTCACAAGTAGATGCTGCTAAATACGTTGTGTGTTATGCTTGGGCTGGGCTTGTGTAGCCGTGCAGCATTCCTGTTCAGTGAGTTAGGTGTAACCAGGAGGCTGTGGAAGCCAAACAAGGTGTGGAAGTTGTGTGTTATGCTGGACAGGACAGTCATACCTACAGAAGGCTGTGGGACAGGGTGGGAGTGAGGGTTTCTGGCAGGGACATAAAGGAAAGCCCTTGGCTTGTCTTTGCTCTGTGAGTTACAGTGATTGTTCTCTGACTTTCATGATCACATTTCAAGTATCTTGCCATGAACTGGTCCAGTTTGTTATTGTTCTTGATTTAGCTCCTCAGTTGTAACTGCATGTGGCTTCCTCCACAAGGCTTTAAGGACTATGAGTGCTGATAATGAGCCTAATTAGGGCCCTATGATTTTTATGGCCTCAGCAGCATTGCCTTTTGTTGTCCCCGGAGTGAGGGAGATCAGAAGCTGCAGCCCACGAATCCCTTGCAGTCCTGAGGTGGGGGTTTGTGTGTGTATCCTCACTGTATCAGTGAGACCAGATATTTTCACAGTCGTGTCACATCTTCAGAAGAAACACTGTTTTCCTACTTCAGTAGTTTCTTCATGGGAATTATAAGGATTACTAGACAATAGTTTTATTTCTGCTTCAGAAGATGATGAGATCGTTGGTGCTTTCTGTACTGATGGGTGTTGGTGGTAGGTTTGGCACGTAAAGGTGGTGTTACTGCACTGTTGCTTTTCAGTCTGATCTGTCATGAAACCGTGAGAAGGATGCCACAACTCTTCCTGTGTCATTACTTCTGTTTTGCCTTTTGAAATCTGGATATTCAGTGTGGCCAGGATTCTTTTTGCCCAGCTGGCCATTTCTGCTTCCTTAATGAAGTGCCAGCATTGTCGCGATACTGGAAAAGCGCCCTCTGTATGTTAATAAAAGGAGCTCATTAATATGCAGACCTAAACTGACATCACAGTCTTCTTTGTTCCAGACACCTTGACTATAAAAACTCGTATTAAAGGCAGTGGTTCCTAATCTATGAGCTGTATCCTGCTTACTGGACTCAGGAGTACAGGAAATGTGCTTAAAGCTCAGCCAACTGCTGACCATTATAAAATTCAGGAGTCGAATTGACTTCTTTGGAGCACAAAATAAGTGTGTGAGACCACTTTTGGTGGGGGGTTTTTTTGTGGTTTTTTTTTTTTTTTTTTTTTTTTTTTGTTGTTGTTGTTGTTGTTGTTGTTGTTGTTGGTTTTTGTTTGGTTGGTTTTTTTTTGTTTGGTTGATTTTTTTTGTTTTGTTTTGGTTTTTTTTGTTTGTTTTTTGGTTTTTGGTTTTTTTTTCCTGGAGAAGCTCTCCACCTCTTCCTGGATGAATTGGTGTTAATTACACTTGCTTACTCAGACTCTATCTCTGCTCAAACTCATCCTCCCCACACTGTCTTCCTTCTTTGAGATCTTTGGAATGGGGAACACCGTTTTTCAGTGCCATTCTTAGACTTTCAGTGAAGTGAGTTTCTGTTCTCTGCTCAATTCCATTATATTTTAATAGACACATTCTTCTCCAGTTTGCTAATTAGAATGTGGTAGCATTATAAAGCAGAAGAATTTCAATCCTGTAAGACTTGCATACAAATTTGAAAATGCTTGTAATATGCAGTAGAAAAGAATAGAAGTTCTAGGTACTTTGTAAAACACAGAAAAATAGATTTCAAATTATGAGAAATTGTCATAAAATTAAATTAGTGATAGGAGCTACTGTAGCAAAATACTCTTCAATAAAGGGCGTTCATTTAACACAAATCAGGAAAATCATATTGCGTGGTGTGAGAATTGATAATGCTTTGGTTGATAAGGAAGGAGTATGAATTTATTTCCTATGAAGTGCTTTATTCTGTAAGATATTGGTAAAACTAGAGAGAAGGAAGATAATACGTTGCACCACAATAATTAGGAAAAGCTGTTTATGAATATCTGAAATCAGAGAGTTTAGCTTCTCCTGTGTTTTCTTGATTTGGGTGTGGTTTAATTAAATGATCTTCAGGATTTTGAAAACTGCTTTGTGTGTAACTGAGGAAATCCATTTTCTCTGCGAGCAGCCAATAATAACAGCACCACTGCAGAGTCCTATTTCTGAAGAACACTGACAAGAAAGACTGCCCCATGGCAGATGCTTGCTCCAGCTGAAGTCTTTCTGCATCAGCTCCTTAGTGCTCCTCAGTCCACAGGGTCTCGGAGTCCTCTCTGGCCCAGCTGGTGTTACACACAATTTCATTTACATATTACATTTGTCTGGAACCTCTAGCTTCCTAACCTATGAATCTAGGATCAAATTTGATCCAATGGAAGCTAAGGAAGTGGCTGGTGTCTTAACTCTACCAATACTAAGCATAAATAAGTAGGGAAATAATAAGTAGGTAAAAATTGTTTGGGATTAAATCAAAATATAAGTATTAAGTATATATGCCAATGAGAATTTTATTATTCTTACATTTGCTGTGTGTATGACATCATCTGGTATTTGTGCAACTTCTTCAGAATATGCATGATCTTTGAACCATCTCCCAAAACCTGGGAAAATCTTGGATTTGAATGCCATGATTAATCTGTTGGGATTGTGGTTTGCTGTCCTGAAACATCTCACTGCAGGTGGTGGAAGGTGTCTTCACCTGTGTGAATGCCTGTCCTTGTGCAGATCATGATGAGCAATTTGGATCATATTGATTCAAGCCTTTGTCAACAAAGCATTAATTTTTTTAGTGTGCTGTTACACACCATAAATCTTTGTGGCCTTCTTGGGGGAATCCTGATTTCATTTGAAAAGTTGTATACCCCTGTGTCAAAGCTCAGTGTTATTGCACATGGGCAATTTTATAGGATTGAAAGAGTAGCTGCTGCTGATGGTTGAGTTTGGGGGGGATGCAGGGCTGATAGGGCTTGCAGGTTCTGAATCTGTTTAAAAAATTAACTGTAGGAGACAAAGGAAGGAATGGGGGTGCGAATAGCATTGGAAGAAACCAAACAATGGGTTAACTCAGTCTCTTGGCTTTGTTTGGTGGGGTTTTTTTGCTGGCACATGCGTAGCTTGGAAAGGACTGTCATCAGGAAATGCTTGTGGCAAAACTGTGTGTGTTCCACACCCTGAGGCCAGGAGAAAGTTCTTTTCTCCTCATGCTTGTCACGTGAATTTATTCTGGTAATGATTTACTCTGGGCAGAGTACGCTGCTCATAATTTAGTGAATATAAAATGCTAATCTTGACAATTTACAAAGATAATGGGCTGTAGCTGGATTTGACTGTGCCTGTGTCTACAAAGTTTTCAAATTCTAAGGTTTAAAGAATATGTTCCTAAGTGATTGTAAGAAATAGATAGCTAAAAGCTGGAGAAATGCAAATCCTTCTCTGATCTAACCCATCTGCCTGGCTGGGCCATTTGGGGTCTTGGTTGCACTGCACAGTTATTGCTGCTGAGACAAAATTTAGAAAGTGCCATTGGTGGAGTTGTGGTTACCATGGCAGATCTTCATGACTGTCTTCCTTAAGTTTTACTTATATTTTGCAGTGTACTCTTCTCTCTTCTGTTTCCTCCCTTTTGCCTTCTCTCTGATGTTTTTCTTTTTCCTTCCCATCTTCCCTGCTTTGCCTCTGTGCACAGGATGGAGTTCAAGGTCTCCCACAGTGGAGGAAGAAGCTGCTTTTCCTTGTGGTGCTAAAAGGAGTTATTCTAAAAGAGGCTTCCCAGCGTGCTCATGCAACAGCCTGTTGGTGATTCACAGGCTGCCAATCTGGTGTGGCCAAAGTTTGTCTCTCTCACAGTAAGGTAGGAGGGTGAGAACTATAAATTCTGCAGGTCAGCTTAGTGCTGAACTACTTGTCCTTGCATTTGCTATGAAAACACACAGTGCACTTTGCCTCTTCCCATTCCAGCTGCCTTACAAGCACTGAAGAGAAAAAAGAGATATGAGAAACAGTTGAATCAAATTGATGGGACACTTTCGACCATTGAGTTCCAGAGAGAGGCATTGGAAAATTCCCACACCAACACAGAAGTGCTCAAGAATATGGGTTATGCTGCACAAGCTATGAAAAAAGTACATGAAAATATGTAAGTGTTTTCTAGTAGCTTCCAAGTTGAACTTCCTAACCACTTTCAAATTATTCCATTACTACAGACTGTCGCGTCAAGTTAGACAGTTTTGACTTCATTTTTGTTTTGGCATTGAATGTCAGGATTGCTGTAGTGTTATATTTGGCAGAAGAGTATATTTTCCTAATAATAAATCTAGAAGGAAGTTCACTTAACTAGTGAAATCTGTTTTCTTAAGTTTGTCTTGGCAATGGAGGGTACCTCTGCCCTTGGTTTGTCTAGAAGAAAATCTAGTCATAGAAACTAGGTGGACTCTTTTCCTCAGAATCCATAAGCTGGAGCGAGGGATTCAAAATAGATCCACCTCTTTTCTCCCCATGCCTCCTGCATAAAAAAGAATTACTTTTTATTTTTTTTCATATGTCCTATATTGTTTCAAGGGGTGTTTTTCTGCCTGAATAAACAGAGTTAAATCAGAAGAGTTGTTCTGGGAGAAATAAACAGGAACAGAAACAATAGCAAAGTTAACAATGAGGGGAAACCTTTAAATGGGGTACAATTCTGTTAAATTCCCCCCAGTTCTGGTGAAAGCTTAACATCAAAAAAGATCTATAAAATCATAGAATAGTTTGAGTTCAAAGGGACTTTTAAAGATAATCCTGTCCAAACACCCTGCAGTGAATAAGAACATCTTCAGCTTGATCAGGTTGCTCAGAGTCCATCCAACCTGACCTTGGATATTTGTCGTGATGGGACAGCTACCATTTCTGGACAACTTGTGCTGGCCCTTCACCACCCTCATTGTTAAAAACTTCTTCCCTGAATCAAATCTGAATTGACCCTCTTTTGGATTAAAGCTGTTACCCTCTGCCCTTCACAACAAGCCCTGTAAATGTTTATCCACATCTTTTTTATAAACCCTCTTTAAGTACCAAAAGGCTGTAAAGATGCTGACCTTGTGGATCTGCCCATGGGCTGTGAGTGGCTGGCAGAGCTATGAGGAGCACAGAGAGGGAGAGACACATTCTGCTGCAGTTTGACTTTAATAATAACAAAATTATTCCCTGTGAATTCTGCTGTTTATAGAGTCATGGGCATAAAAACATAAAAGGGTCTGTTCAAGTGAATGTGTTCTGTAGGATTTGAATAATATATCTTTAAAAAATGTTTCCATGTTACCTTGCCAGGGATTTGAACAAAATCGATGATTTGATGCAAGATATCACTGAACAGCAAGATGTTGCCCAGGAAATTTCAGATGCTATCTCAAACCGAGCCACCTTTGGTGATGAGTTTGATGAGGTTAGTACTTCAGGCCTGTGAGTTTTAATTCCATAGTTATTTTGCTGTGCAGTGGTTTGTTTCTCAAGAAGTGTGGATGTGAAATTCCTTGGTTCTAGCTTACCCTATATAGAACAATTGCTTAATATAAATATATAAATTAAATAAAACTATTATATATAAAATATATAGTGTACTAAATGTAAAAGCTGTAAATGTAAAAATATAAAAAATATTTTTATTTTTGTATAAATTTTAAGAAAAATATTTTTAACTGCACTCCTCTAGTTATTGTTCTCATTTGAGCCTTGAAAGAAGGTCACTAAAACATATAATTTGTACTACTCCAAGTGGACACTGAAACATATAATTTTTTGTTGCTCCAAATAGACATTCATTTGACTTAAGTGCATGTCCCTGTGTCATGGACTGGCTGTTGTTCATAATTCTGAATATTGGACCATTTTTTTTAAGGTCATTTTTGGTACTTGGAAATGCAAGTCCTTTCCCTGTTGCTCAGACCACAGAAGTAGATCTCATAGGTAAAAGTAATACCTGTTGGAGGCAATAATGTTTCATTCTAGAGCTCTTTTCTTCTGAAACCCTCACAAGGCATTTAGGACCTTCTCAAAATGTGTTGCAGTAGCTTTCATCCAGTGCCCCGAGATTTGATTTTTTACATCTAAACAGGATATAATTTATTTCTGATCCAGCCATGGCTGAGGACTCGAGGGTCAAGGTTACTCAAAATTCTTGTAATCTTTGGAATGCAGAGATGGGTAACAAGTTCAATATCACAACCAGTTTTGTTTTGTTTTTCAATTTTGTTTCAAAATGGCCAAGCACTAAGAATAATTTGAAGAATCTCCTGAATACTCAAACCATTCATTCTATTCCCAACTAATTTGTTCCTATGGGCCCAAATTGACAACAAAGAAAAATATAAATGCTATATCGCACATATTTGCTTGATTGGGAGGATGAGGAAATTTCATTCAACAGTTCTAATTTGTTGAAAATAAGAATGATTCTTTGTACTTTGTTCCCATTACCTGCTTTCCTGTATTTGCACTTTGAATGTAAGTAGACTTTCCAAGAAGCATTTAGTCATTACTGGCACAAGGGATGGGATTTGGCCTGATCTTCAAATAATTGAAAAACATCCTGCCACCCCAAACTGTTGTACAGTATCTTACAGTTCAACAGTGCTTAACTTTTTGGACTCTAAGCTTAGTAAGCATGTTGTAGATTGACCTGGAGGTTTCTAAGGGATAGCAGTTGAAGCTGATGTGCATTGTTTCTGTTTGGGAAATAAGGCCCTGTCACTTGGAGCATTGTTGTACCAGCTTTTGCATAGGAGCCTAATGCTTATAGCACCGGGCAGTAACTGGGAAACCTGGTTTGCAGGCTACTGCACCTTAAGAGTGCTAGAATCAATGACTTAATTGCTGGGATATAAGATGGTTTGTGTTGAAGGATAATATTTAATTTTTTTTTGAAGGATGTTTTTTCCATGCACTTAGATGCATTTTCTCTTAACATGTGTGCCGTGGCTGTAAGGAGACCATGGAAGCATGTGATTTCTCCTGCTCAGGCACAGAAACATAGAGTTCCTTCTCCCTGGGTTGGCACAGTGTATGTTTGCCTTAAATTATAAAACCATGAGAAAGCAAATCCAGGTATAAAGTCCTGTGGTGGCTATGCAACTATCATTTTAACTTCTACACTGGTGATAAACAAAGCATAAATGTGTAGGCAAAGCCCGTTTGAGTACCTAAGAGTCCTACTTTACTACTTTTTTTGACACTTCCCCTGCCCCTCTCCAGTTGTTTTTGCCCATGGTTTCTTTTAAACCATTTTATCAATGTGGCAAAGGTCCATTTCTCTACAGATATGTAACATTTAGCTTCCTTTCTTTGGGAAATTTCAGCCGAGGAAGAAGTTCCTTACTTTTAAAAAGCACACAGCCTTTTTATTTTCAGCATTGTATGAGTGGATTAGATAATCTGTCCAAATCAGCCTCTGCACCTAAAAGCCCATGAATGGTGCATGCTTCAAGAGTGAATAACAGGACCCAGGAGGACAGTTTTGATTTCAGTGCTGCTTTGAAATCACATATAATCCTGGACTTATGTGATAGGGCTGAAGCGTAATGTTTAATGACAGTCTGCCTTATAACCAGTGGAAGGTGTTTGCCTTTTAAAAGGAAGAAATGGCACATTAAAGTTAGAATCCATTGAAGGGTATAGGCTCTAGATTTGAAACAAATCTGAGGACAGCAGAGAGGCTTTTTATTCCCATATTTGCCTTTTTGGCATGTATTGTACTGCTGTTAGTTTCTAATTTTATTCCTTGTCCTGTTTCTAACTTTCATAGTCTTATTTTCAATATTCTATTAAGGTTTACCTAATTGCCCATACTTAGTAAAAATTACACTTTTAATATGCTGTTTCTTGATATGTCCTTTCAGGTGTAAACTGTTTTTTCAGTACTACTTTGCTTTGTGGTGGTTAAATGTGCTCTTGCGTGTGGTCACTGTCAGTATGTGTAAATAATGTTTTCCTTGAATTTAGGATGAGTTGATGGCAGAATTAGAAGAACTGGAGCAAGAAGAGCTGAACAAGGGAATGAGAGATGTCAGGTTGCCAAGTGTTCCGTCCACATCACTGCCTTCTCGCCCTGGTAAAATGCCTGCTTGCCATTTTACATTTCTCATGATTAAGCCGTGCTGTGAGAAACGGGAGAGGAAAAGAGGATTTCAGAGATGCATTTAACTCTGTTATAACTTTTAAAATGTTATAAATTACTTTTCCTATTTTTGTATTTGCTTAACAGAAAAAGCAGAGTGGGATTCCATTTTGCTCTGTAAAAGCATTTAGGACCAAATTCTCTGTAGATTTGGGGTGACAAACTTGGGAAACTTGGCCCTGCACATATCCTGATGAATCTCCTACTGAAACGTAGTAAGATCACTGAAGAATGATTTTTTTTCCTTTTTTTTCCTTTTTGACAATTAAATCCTTAGTGTCTTTCAATTAGAGACTGACCTAGATTCCAAATGTTTACGTCATAAAGATCCAGCTTTGCAGGGTAGTGGTTTGATATTTTCCACTGGTATTTTAATTAGAAATGAAGGAGGCATTGGGAAGTACATATTTAAAGACATATTTTAATTCCTTTGCTTTCTTTCTACTGAACAGGCTTATTCCTGGTGTTAAGCTGTAGTTTCATTTTTCTGTAGCTCTGCCCTGTTTGTCTTGAATTCAGCCAGAGGTAGCCAACTTTTACTACACTTTTCACTGCCAGTTGAAAGTCTTGCTGTGTACTGACATTAGTAAAAGAATATAAATGCTTGATGGTAAGGACAGCACACATGTGACAAAGGTTGTTGTTTATGGTTTCTGCTGCAGAGCAGGTTACCTAGACCAGCTCAACTCAGATACTATGATATTGGCAGATGACACTTAAAGCCTGAGAAGCAGTTTAAAATGTTCAAGCTGAGACTGTGGCCTCATCTACTGAACTCAATTGAAGAACATCTAGGGAAAAAATTAGAAAAACAGTGAAAATTCAGTCTGGCTAGTTATGATTTGTTCATATATTGTCTTCCAGATCCATATCCAGCTGTGCCAGTTGACATTTTTATTAAACCCAGACCATCTCCATGCACTTCTCACTCTTTTAATTTTCTGCTTAATCCGTCTGTATGGTTGCTTCAGGCAATTGCTTCTGGTTGCAATTATATAGTTCAAGGCTTTGAAAAACTGGCTCATGTTTTCTGAAACTCTCTGTTTGCTGTTACACAGCAACAGCAAAGTCAGACCAATTGATGGATCTATAATGTTTCTAATTGGAGATGCATGCTGCCCTCCTGATTTTGAAGATGAGGAAACTGCAGTGGAGTGAGGCATAGTGACCTTCCCCAGTGACACAGTGAGCTGTGACACTTGCAGAACAGGGACTGAACCTGTGGTGCTTCTCCCACCCTTAGTTGCTGAAGGTGGTTGCAGTTCCCCTCAGGACAGTGGCTCCTAGCCCTGTGGCTACTGTAGAGGGGAACACACAGGTGTTGGGCCCAGCAAAGTAACAGTGTTCACTGGTGGTGGGAGAGATGCTGGTCCTGACATGCACAGCCCACAGATGGAGGAGGCAGCCCGAGGTTGAACCTGGACTGTTGGGCATCTAGTTTGCAGGTCAGCAAATGAAGACAATCTGGGTGAAGTTTTAGTTTAGTGAATGCAGATGATGTGTGATAGGAGATTTGGGTACAAAGTGTGTGTGGGACCTGATACAGAGCTGGGAATTGCTGTTGCTGTGAACAAAGCAGTTAACTGATGTCACCTGAGCAAAGCAAGTTCAGGAATGTCCTTCTCAATTTAATAAATGATACCACCCATTAAAATGGGGTGAGTTCATTCAGAGACTTGCACGTGCAGAACCTCATAGCACTATTTGGAAAGGTAATAGGATGTGCAGCTGGCCAGGATAGATCACTTTTGCTCATTTATGTGGTGGTGAGAGAACTGACAGCATTCTTGTGGGCCTTTTCTGTCTGGACAACCTTTAGAAATTAAATATTTTTTCTGTGTGAGTCTTTCACTAGGAATTACATCAGACCTATGTTGTGAACTTTTGGTTCTATGGGAAATAATGATGGGGCAAAACAGTCACATCTCTCACGAGCTTCATTCCTGCATTACTCACGTTTGGCTTGCTACTCAGTAAATTGGTCTGAGGTCTTCAAACAGAAAAGCACTATGCCTCATGCTAACAGATAGAATGGTTCTGACTGTTACATTAGTTGATGGTTATTGTCTCTTTATCTGCAGCATCGACCAGGAAAAGAGCAGAGGATGAAGATGAAATGAAGAAACTGGCTGCCTGGGCTTCATAAGAGCATGGTCTTTTTATAACACCAAATATTATAGTGCACAATGTAAAGAGCTGTACTGCCGTTTTACAACCACACTGATTTAGTGTGGTTGCATTTCATACAGGATGGAGCTTTTCATGGAACATCTTGCTGAGACTAGTGTTACTGCCTTATTACAAAACTAGCTTAAAAACCACCAAACAGAAGAGCTAATTAGTTGCCTAAACTTTCAGGCTTCTTTTTTTTTTCCCCAGCCTTGTCAAGAGATTTGTTATATTATAGGTTTTTAATAGGTACTATCTTACCATATCTGTTGGTTTGTAAAACCCTTATGCCTTGCTTATGCTCAAAGCTGGATTCATTTTTGAAATGAGAAAGTTAAGTAAGTCATCAGGACCCTACAACTAGAGGGTTATTTGGTTCAGACTATTTGAATATTAGCAAAACAGCTTAATACATGTCCTCACTTGCAAGTTCTTTGAGCCCAAGAACTAACAACTATTCATTTGGACATGAAAATCCAAACAGTCTGCCTGGAGCAACTTATGGTGTCCTAGATATTAAAGGAAGCTCTTCTGTTGGCTTATTGAAGTGGGATGTGTTATTTGTTTTGTTTTAACTGGACAAAATGTCCTGTGCACTTCTATAGGTCAACTTGAGTTGTATTTTGGACTATTTCTGACTGGGTTACAGAATTGCAGTGATCGAGGAAAGCTAAATGTCTGGGTTCTTACAGATTCTTGCCAAACACTACTGATTTTCATTAACCCTCTCAAAAATCTAGAAGATATTTGACCTTCCTGTGTTCTTCTCTTCTATCTTGTCTTTCTAGGATGAGTCTTTATTTTGTATGATAATACTCATTCTCATCGAAGGAATTAGCAACACATTTTTAATTATACAATTTCAAAATAGTTTTAATTTCTGAGCATCTGGTTCTTTTCTCTTACTCAGTTTGTGAATAGAAATAATGTGTTGCATTTGCAGTGCCTTTTAAAACCCTGGTTAAAAGCTGATTCTGGGTTACTTGTAAAGTTGGTGTGTTACTGTCCAACTGACAGCATTTTAGTATAAGGAGCAAATGCTACTCTTGAGTGCTGAAGTACTACATATATAGAGAAATTGCTGTTCAAATACAACCCCAAAATTAAATAGGCTGCTCTGTAAAAACAAAGTATTAAATAAGCCTTGAGCTCTATGCTAGTAGCCTGTTGTCAATTACAAGGAAATAGTAAAACACTGTGGAGTTCCTAGGGGTGAAGGAAGCAGAGTCCTTGATGTAGGTTTCTTGTTTTCAAATGAGTTTAAATTTGTGATGACTGAACCACCTGGTGAATAGTGGTGGACTTGGTTTCTGTAGATCTTCAGCAATAGAAGACTGACCCCTTCTCCTTCAGGCTTTAGCCTGTGATTTGCTGGGTGTTCAGCTTCAACAGGCTTCAGTAGCCTTCAGTGTAGTGGATTTTAGGTTAAGTATAAGCAAATATGTTTTTCTAGACATGGCCTGCTCAGAGCCTTTCGAGTTGAGCCCCATGGATGAAACCCAAAATGTATAAATACCGAGGAGAGATTGACTTTTTCAGAACTTTCATTCTCTGTGGAGGAATTGCTTTTGGATTGTATCTGTATAAGAGCTGAATCAAGTCTTGCCATGTCAGATAATTTTCTTACTGGAAAAAGCTGGGTGTGTTAATTCTATCCTAAAATTTGGTGATACCAAGAAAATTGTCTCTTTTTGTTAAGAGTAGAGAAAGTTTAGAATTATTTAATTTTTGTTTTAAATACAAAATAAAACAGGGGAAAAAAAAAAGACCAACAGAACTTCCTGAAATTTAAAAATACATTTTGAACTCTCAAGGAGTAGGAAACCAAATATTAACAAAATGCTACTTGGTTTTAATGCTTGCTGTAATTCAGCATGAGATGCTAGCTGAAAGCAGGAAAATTTGGTAAAATAGCAAACATTCTAAGTTATTTCAAATCCAATTGTTAACCCTTCTGGCTTGAATCCTGTGTTCAAAGTGTGCAGTTTGTGCAGGTCACTGAATTGAATGCAGAATGTATTAGCACACACTGGGTGCCTGACTGTGCAAGGCTGGCAGTGTGCTTGTGGACATTTCTGGTGTTTCTAAATATGAGGCCATGCCAACATCGTCTCATAGTTAGTTTGAAAATGCTGGCTTCCAGCTTCTGTTCTTGGTTGAATTAGTAGGTTAACAGTGCTTGGCTCTTATGTAGCTCTTGGCATATTTGAAGTGCTCTACATCCTAATGGGTCTCTAAGCATCCATTTTGAACCTAAAGTGTCTTTCAGTCTGCTGTGGAAAATATGGGCCTGCTGTTTTCTGAATAAGAATTTCCCTGTGAGCACCCCTGACTGGAGACAAATCCTGTAGAGAAGATCTCCTTTGCAAACCAGCATTTCACTGCTGACCTCCAGCAATGTTTTGGCCAAGTGTTGATCCTGAAGAAGCTTCAGGTGTGTTCAGCTTATTCATCTCAGACCAAGAACTTTAAAAACAAAATTTTTGAAAAGTGAAGAGGTGAAACTGGATATTCAAGTGAGCTGCTCTGAAAGGTTATGTATGGTGGCTGGTGATCCTGGAAGACAGACTCATGTACCAGTTCACAGGCCAGG
Organism: Sturnus vulgaris; assembly: GCF_052056855.1. Classification (NCBI taxonomy): domain Eukaryota; kingdom Metazoa; phylum Chordata; class Aves; order Passeriformes; family Sturnidae; genus Sturnus; species Sturnus vulgaris. The sequence goes on from NC_142243.1 coordinate 128,599,881, forward strand.
ATGTGAGGTTGGTGAAATTGTACTCAGAAACACTGTAGTGATGTACAGAAACCAAAATACACCATGGACCTCCATAACTGGAGTGTTTGTTGCCATATTTTTTTTGGACACCAGTTTTCTTCAAGGGAAAAAGTTTTGTAGGGATTTAATTCAGCTGAGGGAGTGGCTCTTTCTTTTGTAAATTCAGATAACAGTGGGACAAATGGCTCTTTCTTTTTGAACATATGCCTCTCTTCGTGCCAAGATGGTATTTGTTTAGTATGTAAGCAGTCGAGAGTGAATAGTGTCAATGAGTTATTGTAAATGTACCCTATTAACTGGAACATACTTTACAGGAGATCTGTGGCAGCAGATGGTGTACTATAACTGACTTCCTTTCTTGTTGCTTATTTATTCTGAGATCAGTTTTTTCTCCTAACAGGCTTAGACATTTTTAACCTGATAATTTTAAACAGGGGAAAAAATATTAATAAAAAGTAAAACCAATTCACATCTGTATATATACACACACTGTAAATAAATATTTTGGTGTCATGTTTGTGTTACATGATTTTATTAAATTTCTTTTCCTGTCAGGCAAAATTGTAAGTACCCTCCTTACATTGTCATTAGGATGTAGTGCTCTTTTAAAGGATGTGAGAATATTTTGAAACTTTTTTTGGCGTATTAATCTTTCAGCAGCCAGTTAGAATTCAAGACTTCTTTGAAGTTAATTTGGTTTAAAAAGCAACCAACAAAACCCCCCACCCCAGTGTAAGCTGTGGTGTTGGGTTGCATTCCTTCACACTTAACCATTGTGTTGCAAGAAATTATTTTAATTTAATATATCCAAAATACCTCCCTCTCCTCCCCTCTGACCCAAAGATCTCATCATTGTTTCAGAAATATGTGTTTTTCACTTTTCAGGCTTTACTTGAAAGGAAGAGTATCAGGTCTTTTAAAAATGAAAAAGAAAAAATATGATAGGCAAGGATGAAGTGAGACAAATACAAAAGGCATTTTTTCATTCATCTTGTTAGAATCTCTTTAAAGTCTGTGTGTGTGTATAGTATGTCACCTTTTATAACCACACACATATATTTACATGTATGTATGAAATCCTGGAGCAGTGATTTGGGACCATCATTCATTATCTGGTGTGGAAAGGTTTCAATTGCTCGGGCAACTTCTCTTTTCCTCTTTGTAAATCCTAAGGCTTTGTCACAAAATGCCAAGGAACTGCTGTAGTATGAGAACTGCTCTCTGTGTCTACAGCTGTGGGGGGTGGAAGACAGGATGAGTGTGCAGGGGGAATATTTAGAAAATCTTACCATCTTTCAGGATGTAGAGCTTCTATTTTTTCTAATTATGTCATTTTTTTAGAAACATAAGGAGAAAAAATTAGTCTCAAAAATTGTTTAGCAGCACATCTTAAGAATTATAGGTAGTATAATCTCAGGTAGCTGTCATATTTTCTCACATCTTTCCCCGTTGCAGAGACTGTGGCAAGACCTACCTTCATAGCACTGTTGAGTCAGGTGTGTATTGTAGGGAAAGTATAGCTGGTTTATGTGACTTTGATCATAGTTTAAATGGTTTGTGTTGTTATCAACATGCAATTACCTGGTCACCACTGAATTATACTCTTAGAATCAATATCTGCAGATAAAACTAGATTATATAGTTATGAAATGCTAATGTGTGCCTAGAAATTTCTGAACCTTGTATACCTGAGATGATTCTGTCAGGCAGGGTCACACAGCCCCTCTGCTGCCCTGCTCCTCTCCCCTCCTGCACACTGGTGTTTTAATGTTTTGCTTGTATCTATGCTAGCTGACTTTTCCTCCTGTAACTAAAAGTCTTCTGATAATTCCCTGGTTGCTATTTACTAGAGTTCATTGTCAAATTCCTCTTTATCAAGACAAACTTTGGGCAAATGCCATCTTGGGGAGTTTGGCCTTGACACTCACCCAGCCCCTTACAGCCTGTGTTGTCTCAGCAGCCACTGCTACCCAGGCTGTTTTTAGGGCAGCAGGGCAGTGTAGATATCCCTCAGGTGGCTTTCTCAAAGGGCAGGCATCCAATTCTCCTAGGGTTGAAAGGCAAGTTGAGGATCTGTGATCTGAGCTAAATTTAATCAAATAGGTGGTAGGCCAATTGTTTGAGCTGGCGGTCTGCTCCCATGGAGGTGATAAGTGTCAATATTTCCCATTCCCATTGCTGTGACATCAGCTTTTACCATGTAAGTCTTATGGGGCAAGGAGTGTTTTGTGGGTACAAACAGGATTTACATGGACGCCCCAACTCTACCCCTAGTTCAGCACCCTTTTCTCAAAAAATTAAACGTGCACTTTAGAAGTAAAGTGAGTGTTCAAATACATTTAATTTATAAAAATATCCAGGTATCTTAGTTTTACTTTTGTACTGAGTTTACTAAAGCTTGCTTGGTGCAGCTGCTGAACAAATTAAACTCAGCTGAGACTGCAGATGTATAGGCATGTGTAGGGTTGTTGTATTACCCTACACCTACCTATGGTCTGTTCCCTGTGTGTCTTTGGGGTGTTGGAGTGCCTGGTGTGGCTGCTCTGCTGCCCAGCAGCAGTGGTGAGCTCCATCAGCGGCAGGGCTGGAACTCTGCAGACCTCCAGGAGGAGCTCTGGACTCAGCATACAGCAAGCAACTCCAGCAGGCTGGAAAGGCTGCACTTTTCTCACAGAACCCGATTTCAGTCTTACTGCTCATGCTGAAAGAAAAGGCCTGACTGGAAGTGCTGCTCAAAATCCAGGGGTGAAACCCTCCCACTCTTCCCACTCCTCCCAGAAATCCCTACTTGTTCAGAGCTAAAATGCTAAATTTTAATACTAACCCACCTTCTCGGCTGCTTCTCTGGCTTCTGCCTCTTTTCTTCCCCTCCCCTGTCTATGGCCACCTTGGCACCTGGCTTTGTTTCCTATTCTGGAATAATGCAGGAGCTTAGAAGTAGAGGCATCAGCCCCCTCTCTATACACTCATGCCAGGGCAAAGAGCTAAGACCAACCTTAAAGCTTTAAATCTGTTAAAATTACTCATTTTCGAGAAGTTTAATACTGGTTCAGTGATTTGTGCCCTGTAGTGACCAGCTCCAAGCTGGATGTCACTGGAACACACCGAGGAATTTCAGGAGAGATTTCTCAGTCCAGTCTGTCTCAGACCCTGTGAGGGTTCAGAGCACGTCGGTCATTGTGAGGTAATGCCAGTGCTACTTTGGTTGGGTGGGAGCATGTGGGACATGCCTGGAGGGAGGTACTGCAGCTGCTGTTTTTGAGCTGCTGATGTTCATGTGTAAAATTAATCACTTTGATTTACTGAGGATTTGGATCTTAGAAGACAACTTTACCAAGGAGAGGATTCATTTGGCACAGGAAATTCTATCTGAACTGACACCTTCTTACAGGTGTAAAGCATTTTCAGGAGTTCATAGATAAACATAGTTGGAGATATCACCTTGCACTTTTCAGGTTAAAACCTTTGGCTCCCTGTGCTTTGCTATCAGCAAAATATTTTAGTCAATTCAGTTTACTGAGCTAGGGGGAAAAAAATCCCCCTGTGTGAACCAAGCAGTTCTGGAAAAGGTTTGTAACAGCACTAGCCTGAGAACATATCTGTATTGTAGCAGACACTTGTGGTTGAACACAAAGGATTTAATTTTATAAAGAAGACAATAGGAGAGAAAAAATGATGAGGAAAAATGATAACAAGTTGAGACACTAATTTATGTAGCCTGAGAATCTGTTTAGAGCACATATTGTGTCTGAATAAACTGAAATCTGAGTCAACAGCTGCTTCACCAGAGCAGAACATAGAAGCCTCTTTGTTGAGAGAAGAGATCTTGTCCTGTGACCTTTGGATAATCATGAGTCTTGTGTAACTCATGTCATTTGAAAAGTGAAAGATGTTGGTCTTTGCATGGTTTTCTGGATTCAGATGCGAAACTTCTCCCACAGAGGATGCCAGTAGTGAACTACAGCATGCTGACAGCCAAAATAGATAAAAGTAATTATTTGCACATTCTGTTTCTCATGTTAACTCACAGCAAAGTTGAGATGAATTTTTGATTGTTTAATGCTCTTTCATCATACATCACTTTGCACGTTAATTTTGCTGCGTTCTTAAATTATTTTTTAATTGCCTGTTTAGGTAGGAACAACTAAGTCAGATCTGACCAGTGCTCTCTGCAGTTATCTCTACAAGAAACACATTTATTGGGCTGCTTTTGTACACTTAAGCAGGAGCAGTGTCTCTATAGGCACACAAACATCTCACTGAATCTTAGTCATCTTTTTGCAGAAGATTACACAGAGTGAGACAGTTTTCTCATCTGCTTTTTCCAATGCAAGTTATTATCCCCTTGCCAGATTAAAATCTAGGAGGAAGCTCCTGATGTTTTTTTAAGGTTTACAATTATCCTACAAGCTGTGCTGCAAGATTCTAAATTCATACTGCACATCCACACACAAAAAATAAACTTCTCAGGGCAAGACTTCTAAATGTACAAAGCAGCTGCCATAATAGGGTACAGCTCTTGCCTATTGCCTCTGCTTGTCCCTGTAACAGGTGTATTTATCCTGCAGAATTAGGGGGAAATGGAGACTCCATCACACCACAAACAATCCACCCCATAACCTGGTTACCAGAAATGCCTAGAAAAGATCCTGTAGTTTTGCCACATGTTGCAGCTGCTTCCTAAGCTCTATCTATCTATCTATCTATCTATCTATCTATCTATCTATCTATCTATCCATTTATCTACCTATTTTTCAGACAATGCAAAGCAATAATGAGATCTTGAAAGGTCAATGTGCAACCTTCTCCCAGTGGATGCTTGCGAGATGAACAGTGCTTGACAAACCCACGTTAACTGCCAAACCTACCAAGCAGTGTTTCATAGTCATCCTCAACATTTCCATAAAACAGCTATGGCAGCTGTGGTTTCTTCTCAATGAAAAGCATTAATCCACATGGGATTGAGAAAACAGAAGCCTGTTTCTCCACCACAAGCAAGCATCCTAATGTGTTCAATTTGAACTGTTAGAAGAAAGGAATATTATAAATCGAGAAGTAGCAAGTAATTTGTAAGCAAGGGTATTTAAACCTACTTGAAATCCAGTTGAGATATCCCAATACAAAGTTCATGTATTGCACAGGCAAAAGTCTCACTGGATCAACAAATCATCTAATTTTAACCTGCTGACAAGTCAAAGGGATCAGCAGTAACCCTAGGACTGCACCAACTGACTTATTGTGCAATTAGGGTGAATCATGTAATTGCTTTCTTCCTCAGGTTTTCCTTGTGTGCACAGCAGAGGGAAATATAACACCTATCTCTCAGATACAAAGTGGGGACAAACTTTGGTGAGCACTCTGGTGATCCTCAAGTCAAAGAAGTGCTGAGTATGAATCAGCAAGCCTTTAGGGTCTCCATGAAGAGCTTAAAAGGGCTGTAAAGGAGAAAGGTCTCCATGAAGATTGTGTTGAAAACAAGGAAAACATAGGTTGGAGCACTGCTTTTGAAGGCTTAACAAAGGGTTAAGGTGCAGAACCTTGTAACTTCACTTAAAATAGATGAGAGTTAGCCACTGCTGAGAGGTGATCCCAGAATCCCATTTATTAGGCCAATGCTTTAATCAGCCTCTGCTAGAAGGAAGACCTCAGCTGAGCGTTTCTGCACTGTGGGGAAAGATCTCTTCTGTGACAGGTGATCCGTGTCTCCATCTCCCAAAGCTGAAGGGTTCAGCTCTGGCTGGCAGTGACTTCTGAGGACTGAAATTACTACTCCAAGTTCAGCACTCCCATGCCCACACCTCCTCTTTCTCCAGAGCCATACTGCCCTGCTTTGCAGTTTGTGATATTTGCAAGCCATACCAAAATCCCAGCCTGGGCTGGATGCTCTAAAATCCTTAATGAGACAGGAAAGGCACAAGTCATACAAACGGGCAGGAAAACAGTGAGGATCTGGGTTATACACAAGAGAAATTCATTGAAGACCATTTTTCTCAATGTCAGGTGGAGGTTAAAGGTATAAAAGGAAAAAGAAGCTTTACCAATTGAGTTAAAACATCACTAGCTTTCCTGAATTTTAATTTCAGTGTCAGGTGCTGTTCTGTTGCGGAAAGACTCTAGGTAAAAAATTCTCATTCTCTTAAGCTAGAATAGCCTACACATCAGGCTTTCTGATTTATCCAGCTAAGCAGAATTACACTTGAGAACTCAGCCAATTACAGAGCTCCTTCAGCCTTCCTGTTACATGACAGTGAAAAATGCTTGTCTCAGACACATCCTGCTTGTGCACATCCTGTGCTCTGGGCAGCATCAGTGTAATTCTGCCTGACCCTTGCTAAACAGGATTCTTCAATCCTAGTATTACTTTGTTTTGATGATGCTGGATAAACCTACAGTTTGGAGCTTTTAAATATGTCCACCAGAAGAAAAAAGACGCTTTGTATGTGACATGGGTTTATGCTTAGACCTCTCATGACAGCCTTTTCCTTACTCTAGAACAACCATCAGAATGGTTCTGAACACATCAACCCAATGAGAAATTTCAAGAGAAACATTTTGTATTCCAGTATAATACTCAAGCTGTCCAGCTGGAAAATAATCTGTAAACTGACCAACAGTCAGTATTACTCTGACGATGACATGTTTGTCATTTATATCAATATAGTGGTTTGTATTAATCTCCTGAAATTCCCTTACAAAATAAGGGCATCTATAGATACAATATTTTTTTTTTTTTGTTTAGCATAAATCATGTTTATGTTAAATGTTTAGCATTTCCCCTTTTTTTTCCATTCTTCTGAATCCGTATAGTTGCATCAGAAACAAAACGTAAATAAAATCTTGGCAGACCAAAAAGCCTGAACAAAAGCCCTGAGCTCAGGGTTTTCTTTGCAAAGCACAACCTGAGAAGGACCAAACACAAAAGGTTGTCCTCTGAAACAAGACTGGGATAAAGGTTAGCACAGTGAGGCTGACAAAGAAACGCCAGTGCTATGGGAGAAGGTGTTCCTGAATGGGGTACAATGAACACAGAACCTAAACCACTCACAACACAGAAACTAACACTTAGTGGAGAAGCAGTTCTGGAAAACAAATGAGTGAACAAATTTTTACTTTCAAAGCGGAAACATACTCAAGTGTGAACTACGGAAAAGTTTCTCTTGTCCTCTTTCCCTTCTGTCTTTTCCATTCTCTCACCTTTCCTCTAAGAGGTTAAGATCCTGTGCGTTAACAATGTGTTGCAGATCATAAAAATGCAGAACCAACTCCACTGGTCAGTACATTGCTCAGCCAGAGTACAAACTCTTAAAGAGACATCTTTTGGAGTTCCTAGATTCCTTATTAGATTCAAACAAACATGGATGTGAGGATACAGTTCAGTAACCCAAGCATCCTTTAAAGCAAATTCTGTATTTTATAGGAAAAAAATATGTATCTAGTTTGGAGTGTTGGACCTGTCTAGTAATCTGAATGTTCTGATCTCTTGCACAAAGATTTAATTGAAATATGGAAAGGAATGATAGGAAGAAAGACCCCTAAGACCTGGCATTCCATAGAATGTTTCCTATAGGATTCTTCCCTTCCTTGGTGATTTGTGGCCTTGCTCTATTTATTTGTGTTATCTGACATTTCTAAAAAAAACTGATTGCAGCAGCAACTTGAGAACATAACTTTTTTGAATTCCACACCACTCATCCAGCATGTATCAGAGCCTGCCATAGCTAGCATAGGAAAAACTCCTCCACAAGCAAACCACATGAAATTTTCTACAGAAAGTTCTACTCAAAAACAAATATTTTCTAGTAGAATAAAGGCTGCTCCTTCATAGCTACATTTCCAAAGAGGAATGGAAACTGCAGGGAAAAAATCAAATTACTTAGTGTTCTAATGAGCTGCAGAAAGTAAAAACCATCAGGGCAGACATACCATCTAGAACAGGAGCTTTCCTGGTTCCTTTTCACTTCAACTGTAAGACCCCAGCACCTTCCCCTGAGAATGAAGATGCTTAACACCAAGAGGAGAGCACAAATTCCCACTGAAAAGTGCACCATAGAGGCTACCCTCTCCTACCACTGTCAGGTGCTGTTTGGTGAATTAATTTCCTCCCCTCCTTGAGGTGGTTCAATTGGGACTATTGTACTCACAGCTAATGGGTTGTGTGTTCTACACCCAGCTAATGGTTGTCACAGTGGGAAAGGTATGGAGTGGGAGTTTATAGGGACTCATTCTTGATTCAGTACTACTCAGCATTTTAAATGATGTAGCAGTACACAAATCAAAAGCAGAGAACTGGTGTGGGTAGATTGCATGTGCTTTGGACTAAAAGCTCCTGAAGGCTTAAAAGATGTAGTATTAAAGAAAAGCAAACCCAAGTAAGATGAAACTATGCACTATGAATTAAAATCTAAAACTAAGGGGAGAAACCCTGTTGTATATCAGTGGCTGAACTATTAAGACAGTCACCTACAAAATAAAAGAACAATGTGTTACTGGTTGTTGTTCTTGTAACTAGCTCACTCTGCTGCAATTCCAGTTTGAATAATCTTCTGCACTTTCGGCAGGGCACAGAACTCCATTGCCAATTCTTACAAATGAAACATTGGAAACTTGGCTTCTTCTGTACTACAATTGCAGCAGTGAGTGAAAAAAGGAGACACATGGGAAATAGTGCCAGAAAGGATGCAAGTGCACCAGAAAAAAATTCAGTATGGGATTGACTTGGAATAAGCCTCCATCAAGATGTTCAAGGCCACAATGGGCTGTCCACCTCAAATTCTGCATGTCCTTTAGGGAGGATAACCATTCATTAACCAGTAACATAGCTGAAGTGATGCCACACTACTGCTGACCAAATTCACTTTCTCCCACTCAATTTAGTTAAAACAAGGTCCCCCTAAATGAAAATGTCTATTCATAGGATACTAAATACTTTGGGTTAGCAAAATATCTTTTAAATCTTGACGTTTTCATTCCTTTCCCCTCTCATGACTAAACTGTCAATTATATTAATGCTTTCTTTAGTGTCTAGATTTGCTGATTTATCTGCTGTAATTTAGAAATCCTGGGCATGTATGACCCAAACACCTTTTCAATAATTTTAAAATCTCTGTAGTTGTAAATCTAACAATATGTTAATAGACAAAGTTTGATCTTTTCAAATATATAAGTGACACCTGACACAAGATTTCATGTATTTCCAATAATGTGCCAAAACTTTATTGAGTTCACTCAACATCTATGAGGATTTATGTAGGATATTGTTAAAAAAAAAAAATCAGTTCCTTTTTTACTTTCACCTTCAACAAAAGTACAGTAAGGTTTCTGGTGTCACAGCAGTCTCATTCATTTTCATGCAGACAATTTTTGGTACAAACAGGACTCAGACCAAGGCTGAGTAAGTGCAGGAAATCTCCGAAGTAAGAAATGTCTCATTCTAGCATATTTTATCCTTCGACTAGACAACGAATGAAATGTTTGTTTTTTTTCTACAATGCAAAAAAGAAGACAGGTGTTTTGTCCATAGTTTTATTTCATCAGGAAGGTTTATACAGTTCTGCATAAAGGTCATTGTATGCATAGCCTGAAGTACAAAGCTCCCTTTGAAAACTCCAGCACAAAGACACTGCATATTGACAACATTAAACAACGATGTGGGTGGTATAGGGCAAAAAAAAAAAAATCAAAACAAAACATCATTCTTCCTATTGGAAAAGCATAATAAAACAAGGCACTTTCAGTAAATAAGTGAAGAACAGAAAAATGCTGTATCAAAGATTCCACAGAACTGACCCAGAGCACTGTAACAAAATTCTGCAGTAATGAACAAGTAAAATACAAAAAGGCACTACATAACCCTCTCCCTGCAACTCCCATTTCTCAACCAATTAGCCAACTGAACTTGGCACAATGGAGTCTTAATTATAAAGTGCATCTCCTGTCTTAATACATTTTGAAAAATAGGCTATACAACATAGGTACCAACATCCCCATGTGTACAATATATTGAAACAAAAATACACTGCAACTAGATTCAATCTAGTTATGAACTGTGCAGGAAAAAATATGGCTTCTTTACAAGTCTTTCAATAACCTCCATATAATCTGGAATATTTTTAAACAAACATGAATGCATTAGCAAGGTGGTAAGAGGTAGTGTTCTGAGTAAAAGGCAAACTTACAGATTTTGTTGTTACATGGGTATATAACAAAGAGATCCCAGATTTTCAAAGCAGCATTACTGAACAAAAAGTATTACAGCATGCTATCTTGGGATGAAAATACACAGTGTTTTGGGGGTCTCAGATCAGTTCTTTCAGCAAAAATGACCATCTTACAATGTCCAACTATGATCCCATTTTGTAACTACTTTTCTCTTGGTACTGAAAAGTTTTCCTATTGCATTGCATAAAATTTCCAGAGAAACTTTCTTCAACTTTAGAATTTAAAACCAACACATTCTCCATTCCTAAACACAACCGAGTCCATTTTTACTTCCGCAAGCATTATTTTATGGCTATAAGAAAACATAAATAGCAAACAGATGAACACATCAAATGTGTCACAACAGTAGCAATATATGACATATGAGTTAGATGTGTTCCATGATTTAATGTGAAACTTTTGTCATTCTGCTAAGAAAGTCAGCCAAATTGTGTATGTACACTATCTAAACTTTAGCTGATTTTAGCCCTTATTAGACGTCAATATATTAAATATATAAAGGCTAGGTAAAAACTGAAATCAAAGCAGCACTGGGTATATTTCTTACATTAATAATTTGTAAGGATTTATGTAAACATTCAGTATGTGCATTCTTGCTCTTTGCTGTAAATTCTTCACAGCTCCTCTATGATCCTACCCACAGATACACCCTTAACATGAATCTTTCCCAGGTAACAGCTGCTGCTAGCAGCTCGCTTATTCTTCATCCGCGGTACATGCTACTTCAGCAACTTCAATTTCTGGGACGGAATTTCCAGCCAAAGAGCCACTCCAGCACGGTTCATGGTTCTCTTTGTCTGAGCTGCAAAGACAGATCAATAAGTGGAAACTGGTATGATTTTCTATAGCCATTTTATGGAGACAATCCACAAAACATGGACAAAGCTTTTTAACATCGCTTATTCCAGATCTAAAATTATCTGTCCTATGGGCTTTTATGCAGCAAAGAGGTGCAGTAAAATACTGAATTTCTCAGATGTGCAGAATTAATGCAAGACTAAACATTTCAAAAAACGTACTTTAAGAATAACTAAAATACAAGTAAAATAATAGTATTTACCAGCTGTCCTCACCCAGGGTACCCTGGTCTGCTTCTACTGCAGAAGACTCCACCTCACCACTGCACTCACTTTCTTCTCCTGACATTTGACGAGTCATTTTTCCTAAAGATAAATCCCTACAACAGATAAGAACAGAGTACCACCAATCCATACAGCAAACATTTGTCACTGAAGAACTGTTTGTTTCATTTTACCCTGTGCAGTTTCTGCAAAAAGATTGAAAGTAACCTTTCAACCTCGCTCCTGCATGCCCTATTTCTTTTATTTGTACAGAGATGGCAGGGCTTGCACTGGATAGCTATTTAAGCAGTTTATTTGCTCCAGCTGCTTATTCCTAAACTCAATTCAGTCCTCTAAATCCCTCACCAACAAGACCATTAGAGGGATGGAGCACCGTTCCTATGAGGAAAGGCTCAGAGAATTGGGTTTGTTCAACCTGGAAAAGAGAAGGCTTTGAGGTGATCTAATTGCAGCCTTCCAGTACCTAAAGGGAACCTAAAAGAAAGATGCAAAGAGACTTTTACAAGAGCCTGTAGTGACAGCACTGTTCCCCTAAGGTAGAATGGCTTCAAAGCTGAAAGAGGGTAGATTTAGATTGGATATTAGGGAAAAAAAATCTTAATTGTGACGGTGCTGAGGCACTGGAACAGGTTGTCCAGAGAAGTTGTGGATGCCCCTGGCAAGGCCAGGCTGGATGGAGCTCTGAGCAGTCTGGTCTAGTGGAAGGTGTCCTTGGTCATGGCAGGGGGTTTGGAATTAGCTTGTCTTTCAGGTCCCTTCCAACCCAGGCCATTTTATCATTCTCTGGTTGCATGACAATTTAGTAGCTTCACAAAATTCAAGTCCCAGAGGAGTGTGTATGACTTAAGGTAAGAAAATACATTCAGACTAAGCCACACACATCTTGTCTAAATGGCAGAAGGATTATAATCAAAATATAGTCAGAAGCAAGACAGAATGATGACAAAAAGATTACAAGAGAAACAACAGTTTCTCAAGTTTCTCACTGTAACTTTTACAAAACCACACACTGTTTCAAAGCAACACATTTTTCCATTAGTGATAAAGACTTTTTTTCTTAATAGCAACAAAAGATAATGGTCCAGCTAGCTTGGCTACAAACGGGAATATGGTCATGCAGATTGACCAAAGAAATCCTTTTTTCCAAACCATTTCTCTATGTGGAAACCATACATCAATTTAGCATTGAAAGCTATGACTTGAATTGGAAACAAAAGCTTGTGATCCATTTTGTGTTTAAAGTGATATTACTATATTTCTTTCCCTTTTAAAATTGGTTTAACTATTGTTATTACTTTATTTTAATGCATGTATTTTTTGTAAAGCCTGAGCAGCATTCTATAACATGACTACCAGCCTGTGTTTGAGCCAAATCCAGCAATGTAGTAATAATAATAATAATAATAATAATAATAATAATAATAATAATAATAATAATAAATATTAATATTAATAATAACAACAATAATAACAATAACAATAATAATAATAATAGTAATAATAATAGCCCTGCAAGTCTCAGGACTTATCCAGCTGTCCCCTTTTGCCTCACATCCATTTTAGGTACCTAGCCATTAGAACATGAAGGTGTAAGATACTTAATTCTTGTTGGGCCATCAAAAAAAAATTCTGTTTCAACAAGACCAAAGACAGACACGTTTCTTTTGTGTTCATTTCCCATCAGACAAGCTGAAGTTCTTAAACAAGATCACAAGTTTATTTGGTGTTTTTTACAGCTAAAAGTCACAGAAGTTATTTTTCATAAAATAAAAATAAGACTTCAGACTTATATGTCTGGGAAACTAGCAGTGTGTTTGAGTATTTAAAAAAACATTATGTATCTTCAGGGAAAACAGTAAAATATCAAGTCCCTTTTTGCTATTAACACCTTTTTATTTTCAGTCACACAGAATTTCCTATCCTGATGTTTTAGCCAAATGCAATTTATTTAACTTTTCCTGACTATTTCACTATTAAAGCCAGCAGCATGTCACAAATTTCTCATCAAACAGGGGAAGTATCTTTCAAATGTAATTACTTGCCTTCAGGAGTAAACAGCAAACTGAATATGGTATTCTGATCAGAATTTTCAGTCACAATAATTCCATTTAAAGCCTTTTCCAAAGGTAGTTAACTAGAGTATTTTAAGGTGTGATTTGTTAGTCAACTTGGATATGCTGAATTCAGCAATCCATTCAGTATTAAAATAAAATTAGTATTAAATTTTCTTTTTTTAAATTTCTTCACTGACAAACACAGAGGGGATATTTTTTCATCTGATCTCATGTTAGGAAGAGATTCTTTACTGTGAAGGTGGGAGGCACTGGAACAGGTTGCCCAGAGAAGTGAATGCTCCATCCCTGGAGTGCTCAAGGCCAGGTTGGATGGGGCCTTGAGCTACCTGGTCTAGCAGAAACTGCATGATCTTTAAGGTTCCTAAATAATTCTAGGATGTTCTAATGGGACCATAAGAATTCACTCTTCTGCTGAGGAAACTCTGTGATACTGACTCAGCAGCTCTAATACTGGATAGCACAACATCAATTCCTCAGCTCCTGCTACAGAATTTAGCAGACAGGTACCATTTTCCCTTGGGTTTAAATGGACAATCTCCCATGCTATGTAAATGGCACCTGCAGCATCTCATTCCAAGCAATTCAAAATGAAGTTAAACAAATTATTACAGATACACAACTGCTGGATCACTATGCTCTGTCAAAGCTTTGCGTAGAGACAGAACTTTATAACTCAAAGCAATTTTCTCACTCATTTCTAGCAGGGCATTTCACATTTTCAACATTTCAAAAGCAGAACAGAATCTTGCTCTATCTTTACAGGACTTAAAGGATTAGGAAACAAGAGAGTTACTGTAGAGGGAAAAGATAGGACAAGTTTCTCAGTCATTTGTACTTAGCAGCTTTTAGTCAGCATATGAGAAACAGCTTACTGAAAATATTGCTTTGTATGTGGTTACACAGGGAAAATGGTTTCCAAGATACAGCTAAAGCTGGTGGTTGTGACAAGACAGAGAAAATGCTTTCATGGAGATAACCTCCTAAAACCCTTAAAATTTCTACATACCTAATTCTTCTTTCAACAGCATCAATATGAAGTTGCTTTTCAGTTAATAGTTTCTTCAGTGATTCAACCTCCCTTTGTTTTTCAAGCAATTCTTTTTGTAGGCGATAATTTGTTTCCTCCAGAGTTTCACAGAAAGCCTAAAAGACAAATTTAAGAGCATCTTCAGTGGACTGCCTTTATTAATATTTCTCTTAGAAATATCAGCCTGTAACAGTGTTATGGCTGCTTGTCTTCAGATTGATCACTGTAAAAAGCTATGTAAATTTTAAACAAAATTCTTATCTTAGTAATGCTGCTTTGCTTTGAATGATGAATTTATTATGCTAAACTGCAATGCAAATACTTTAATCACATCATTTGTTTGTCTCACAAGAGACACTAGAAGAGATTTCGTACCTTTTTGCCTTTATGGAACATAAACTGAACTCCCTGCTCCCTTTTCTCCTCATAAATTTGTTTCCACATGACATGAAAGTCAGTTTCAAAGTATCTATACATTCCTACAATGCAAGGAATACTTGGATTAAGTACGTATTTCCTCTTTACCCAGGATAAAGACAAAGCTGAACAGTTCTGTACTAAACACAATTATGAAATCATGACAATCAGAAGTACAAAAATATTTTGAAGAAGTTTAATGGGATGCTGTGAACACTAACTACTCAGCCATGACAAATATGCTGCGCTGCTCTGCTGAGCATGACATGTATGTATCACACTCCCCGATGGACCTGTCAGTGAGCAATCCAAAACCTCACGTGAAGAGCCCCTGTCTAAAGCAACGTCCACTGAATGCAGGAAGTGACAGAAGCGCTGGCACAGAGCCTCCTCATCTATTACTGGAAAGCACAAGTCTTCCAACAGTAATGTGCAATTATGATTTAATAATTTACACGTTCTCTATAAATAACAGCCCCACGTGGGAGGATTTTTTGGCTTAATATTACCTGCAACTAACCACTAATTCAGAGTCCACTGAATACAAACATTTTATATGAGCTCAGTAGAACAATGCTGTTAAGACACTGTTTCTCCTAAAGTTTTAAAGCACACTACAAACATCAAGAATATACTATCCATTGCTTTAACTGAAGCAGACTCATGATTTTTAAAATGCTAAGTTTTCCTGTAATTATACAATACAAACAAATGAGGAGTTTTCAATTCAATAACACTATTTTTTCCATGGAATTTTAATTTATTTTATTGACTCAGATAGCAAATTTATCTTTGTTGACAGGCACGTGAAGACCAGTCATGAGTTAAGCCATAGCTTTATTCATGTCTGCTAGAGCCAAGAGCACATGTCATGCAACTCATTCTTGACACAGCATTTGTAGTGATTGCTTTAGCTATCACTCTAGTTAAGCAGTGATCCCATTTCAGTCAAGACAATTAAGTAAATTTTTCTGCTCTTTGTAAAAATATTCAAATTCCTGATACTCTAATAACTGAAAATTTGACATTATTTCCTTAAGAATATAATTAAGTTTATTATTTCAACCTTTAGATGTATGCTCATGGAAATTTCCCTATATACAAAAAAATAGATAAAAATATTGCACAAGTGTTGAAAACTGTTTAATTGTTCTGCATGAGAACTGAATAAAGCCTTTTGAAAAAACTCATCTTTAACTGCAGTCTGAGTATGAGCTGCCCAAGCAAACACAGGCACTGTTTGCAACTGAGTAAGAAAACATCAATATATTCTGAAGGATGCTGTAAGAGCAGAAAAATGAACCAAAGCTGAGAAAGGGAACGAGTCTAACGAGCTATCTTATTCTTCAGACAGCTGGACACCTGGAGTCTGGAACAGTTTTGATATCCAGGTTGGACTAATTTTCCCTGTAATTCTGAAAGGACAATTAAGAGACAGCTTTGCTTCAGATCATGAAATAGAAACGGCTGGGAAAAGATCTGTGGAAACAACTACCAAGGACATGACCAAAAAAAAAAAAAAAAGAAAAAAAGAAACAAAGAAAAAAAAAGATTTAGTGAATATTTTGCCTACTTTTTTGTGATTAAATTTCTAGGCCTAATTAGCTTCTAATGGAGCAGGTACCTGTATCTCTTCCCCAGAAAACATAAATGTGTTTTGGCAAGTCCTTGGAATAACAGAATAGACATAAACCAAAGAGAAGATATCCATATTTTCCATTATAAGGAAAACAGAAGATTTTTTTCCTGCAATGCTTTGGATGGTAACAGAAAGGCAAAACAGAAGTAAGTTTTGATATATCTTTAAAAATGTACTCCACGAATAAGTACACGAACCTTGGTGCTTTTCTTGTATACGGCAGTTCAGGGAAAGAAAAAAGAGCAACAAACAGTAAGGGATGGATACAGATGCTTTTAGTATGCAGTTTAGGCTCCTAACAATCAGAAGCAAGACAAAAAACACGACCACAACCATGGATTTCAGGTTGAGAAGACTCTGAATCTCTTCAGAAACCTGCTTGGAAGAAAGAATCCATGAGAAAATAGCTTGGAGCAAAGGGCAGTCCAGGAGAGCTAGCTGATATTTAGGGATCACCACCTGCAGCTCAACAAGTAGAAAGTCAAGCAAAGGTTGCTTGAGGCTGTGTGGATAAGCAAGGATCTCCTGAGCTCAGACATAAAAGGCAATTCTACTAGGGGTGAAAGCATGGAGAGATGACACAGGAGGAATGCAAGGCTGCTGTCTAATCTTACAGGAATAGGATTATGAAAGTGATGGACAACCTGGAGCTGAATCTGGCAAGGCATGTGAAAAGAAACAAAAAAAGGATTCTACAAGTACATCATCACCAAAGGAAGATGGGAAACCATGGACTTGTGTTGACTGGAAAGACCAGCCTTAAATAATTCCTTCTCTGCAACCAGAAGAAAGGTCTTCAGTGGGGGATGATCAGATCAGGGAGCACTTAAACAAATTGAACATACTAATGTCCACGGGACCTGAGAGGTTGCACCTTTTTACTGTGCTGGTGCTCAGCCACTGGAACAGGCTGGACAGAGAGGCTGTGAAGTCTCCTCTGAAGGACATTAAAAACCTGACTGGACATGGTCTTGGGCAACCTGCAGTAGCTGACCTTACTTGAGCCAGGAGGGTTGGAATAGGTGATCTCAAGAATTCCCTTCCAACCTCACACCTATAAATAAGATGTGGTAGCTCTTGGAGAATTTTATGTCAGCTACCTCAACAAGTTCACAGAAATGGGTAATAGCTAAAACTACAACAGCACAGCTATTTTAATGGCTTGATTAAATTCCAGTGGAAGAATAACACAGATTTCACCACAGCATGCATGACTGAAATTTCAATCTAGAAGGCACTTTAATTTTTTAAATCATCTGAATGAATAATTACAGCAATTTAAAAAAATGTCATCAACTTAAACGTCAGTGATAAAAAGGGATTGTACAGAAATCAAATGTGAGCTTGTGACACAAGAAACATACCATATCATTCATATGCACATAGTAATGTAACAAGAGCCAAGGCACTCCTACATACATGCAAAACAAATGGGCAAATATAAACTTAGTTGAATGAGCATCATTTAAAATTCATAATTTCTGCAAGACTAACAATGTATGTACCATTCTAAAACACAGTTATTCTATAACACAGGAAATCTAAGATGATCTGCTCTAGACAACCTTGATACAGCTCTGCATGTCAGTAAAACTTACTTCTAATACAACAGGCTGCAGAACACAATATTATTTGTTTAGTGTGCTCATATACATGTTGAAAGGCTGCTGGTTTACAACACTACTTGACACTACTTAGTTTTCTGCAAGAACACTTACTAATCATTTAACTGCATTCATTACAGATGAGAAGACATCCCTTCCCATGACAAAGGTGTTGGAAGTAGGTGATCTTTAAGATTTCTTCCAATACATTCCATGATTCTGTGATTTTATAGCAAGAAACATTTCCCCACAAGACCTGAAGTCTAAGGTGTAAGCATTGTAACAATGTGCTGAATGTAAACTTACAAAATCTTTCTTCATATTCAGTAGGTGCCTTATATAAGCAGTTGCTTTACAAAACAAACTTCCTCCACGGCTCATAAAAGGCAAAAAAGAAGAAATATTTTGGGGCAAGGATGAAGTAGAGCAGTCAAACATCATCAGCGTGCACCAATTATCAGACCACACCCATTCTAGAAACACATCCTTCTGTGATTTTTTGTGAAAGAACAGAAACAGAAGTGTTTCATTCCATATCATTGCACAGATCTTACAATATTCTAACAACACCTGCCTTTTGCATTCTGTTTCTATTCTACTACTTAGCACTTACCCTGCTCTCTTCTAGGCTGTCAAAAGGACCTGGAGGATCATCCAGACAAAGAAATTCTCTCACTGCAAGGCTTTACCAAATAAAAAAAGAGTTAATTACTTGAAGTATAAAACCAGCAACAACACTTAAAAATTACCACAAAATGGAAGTATTTGTTAAAGTGGCACAAAAATTTACATCCTCAAATTTACTCCTAAGTATTCAAAACAATTAATAAATAAATAGTTAACAAACTATTAAGTCTCAGTTGTATGTGTTGGCCAGGGACAGTATTTGGAATGTAACTTAAGATGAGTAAGCAATTTTAGAACATAATTTTTCATGATTTTTCAAATTTTTCACACAGTTTTTAGCTACATGACAACTAGCAAGTTTATCACTTTCATATTGAAGAGTTTTGAAAAATTCTTTAGGAGAAAAATAAGTATTATATGGTGGATGAAAAGTATGCTGTTAAAATCCATATGCGGATCCCTTCAGGTAGTATCAGGGGATTTAAGCATAAGTACTGAAACATGTTCACCAGCTTCCATTTTGCTAAGATCATAAACCATTGACATATACACATTATATAGCTTTTATATATACAGTATATATTTTTATATAAATAATAAGTTATAAAATAATAGCAGACAATGTGCCATGGATCTACTACATAGCCATCTCTGAACATACGTTTCAAACTAATGCATTCCATTTGGATTTGTGTAACAGTTGCCATCCCTCTCTGTGTGCTGTTTTGCAAAGGTCAGAAAAAGGAAGTAGGTGTAACCCTGTGGTTTACTACAGAGTATTTCAAGCATCTATCTCATTCTACCTTCCAAATTTAGATTACTTTTCACAGAACTACTAATTATCTCCAAACATGTCCCTTCAGCCACCTTTTCAAGACTTTCCTGCTCAGTTGTATTCATTCTTCTTCAAATAACCTCAAATCAAAACACCATATTCACAGTTAATTAGTAATTCACAATTAAGTAATTAAGCAATTTAGGATCAATGCTGTGCTGGCACTTACTACTGTAAATCTTTAAATCATATCCTACTGCAATGAGTGCACAAAAATGAAAAATGTGAATCCAAACTTAATTTCCTGTCTCTTCTTCCCACCTGAGTCCACCATGGAAAGGTGAGGGCAAAAGGCAGTAATCTTCTGTTTTCCACTCATTCTCTGCATCTAAGGTTTTCACAAAGTACAAACACAAGAAAGGAAACTTTCACCCAGCTACCATCCTAACTGACCAGCTTCAGATGTGGCAAGCAAAATGAGGAGAAATTTCTTCAAACACTAATCATTCATTATCCTATCACTTTTAGTTTTAAAAGACTACAGAACATTTATCTAAAATACAGTGAACATTTACTTTGTTGTTTATTTACCTAAAATAGGTACCTGATGGCATGAACATTTATTCACAGCCTAGCTTTGCTCTGAGAGTTTGCTCTGACCCTGCTCTCCATGTGTTACACCTCTTCCTTTCATTTCATGAATAGAGTATTCTGCCTGTAAAGTACCACAGGGATCTTTTCTGTTCTGACACAGAGCTGGCTGATATCCCTCTCCAGGGAGCAGTGCCAGCATTAGGGAGGGCAGCAATGGGCAATGCAGCACATGAGATCCCTGACTCCAAGCTGACCGAGTTCCTCCCTGCCAAGCTTCTTATACAGGGTGGAGACAAGACAGCTCTGTCATCTATATAAAGCCAGATGATGCTTCTGTTTAGCAGGTTAAACTTCTTTCTGCCACTTCACGAGTTCTATGAAATTTTCCTGAACACAATTTAACTCTGTTGATGGATTTCAATTTGATCTTTTACTGACTCTTCAATACGACATAAAACATGAGAAAACTATAAAACACAAACTTTAAATTTAGCCACCTGCATATATTATCCCCCATTTAATCTTTAAAATATTTTGTGAATCTATTTATTAAAAAATGGGTATACCAAATGAGGTCTCCTATCCCTGAAGGGCAAATTTCCCACTGTCAATACAGTACATGAAGTATAGAGAGAAATAACAGACTTCTCAACAAGGACAAAAGGCTGTTTTGGTTTATGTCTGACCCAAGCAGTTTGACTTATTTGCAAAACTGACAAAGTAAATGGTGAGCTTTAAAGGAGAAAACAGGGTGAAAGGCTCACCACTGCTCATGTGAGGTACAAATACTAATTCCCATTAACAGTAAATTTATTCTGTGGTAAGTGGGTAAATATATTGGATGGATCAAATCTCCCTCATTCTAATCTCTTCTTGAGGAATTCAGACCCTCCATAGATCCAAACATTAGAACCGTATCAAGAGGTTGCAAAGTTTATTAAAAAAATTTGCCTTCATGCAGAGCCCTACATGGACAAAAGTTATACAAACCACATTTCAGTTAATCATCTCTTCATTAGCCAAAATACAAACTCACTCCATAAACATTTTAATTCCTTTTTGTATCTTTGATAACCAATGCAGTTTAAACGTTACAGTTTGGAGTTTTTTTGCCTTAAACTATGACAAACACTATTTTGTCCAATATGGTCCATCACTAAGATACAAACAAGCCAGCTAAAATGCTGAATTAGCTGCAACAATATGAAACATAAAGACTTCAGATGTATTTAAGCAAGTCCATTCACCAGTGTGTCTCCAGCAGCATAAGAAAAGCTACGTTTAGGGATTATTAGAGATTGATTCCTTTTCTTTTTGGCACACTTATTATTGTGTAATTTAATTATTAGGAAGCTTTTAAACTTCTCAGCTGCATACCTCACCCATATAATCATATTTAATAGCCAATGACACAGAAACTTGTAAGTTGAGCCCCATTTCTTTTTGAAAGCATTTAAGCTTTGTCTCCGACATCTCACAACAGAGCTTTGCCACTCAGCATGACACACTCCAGGATGACTATGAATCATCAAAATATTAACATTCTTTATTCACCTTCCCTCACCTCCCCCTTTGATGATTTTACACGCCCTTTTTGTCTCACCTAAGACAACAGACTAAACAGAAATCTTCTTGCAGGGAAGTTTTTCTGCAGCTTCATCTGTTCTTGTTTGCTTTCTCTGTACCTCTTACAGACATCTCCTTTGAAATGGAATGCTGTGTTTTACCACTGAACTATATGGAAGTACAATTCAGATTCCCAGAGCAATAACTTCTTTTTCCCCTTTTAAGTTCCTCTAATGATTTTAGTGAAACTTTTTGACTATTGCTGAGTACTGAACTGATTCAGAAAACCAGTGGAATCAATACCAATAGTTATTTTCCACATTGCAAAAACCAGCTGAGTTCATAAATCTGTATGAGTGTACTTATTGTCATTTTCTACTTCAAGACATGAAAACTGATGTTAGTCACTCTGTACCTCAGGATCCTTCTACAACAATTTGTGATCTCATTGTTCATTCATTCTCCACATAATTTCAAGATGTTCAGAACAGCTGTGTCCACAACTGTAATCTAACATCCCATTGGTACTACTACTCCTAAATTCCCATCAATCCTTTTCCCCTTGTCTTTTACCATTTTATTTGAGCCCTGTCACAACTACTTGTTTGTCTCCACAGGAAGCATTACATCATTTTTATTTACCTGCTTACAACTTTGGGGTTTTTTACAGCAGTCAAATGTCTCATAAAAACATGTCAAATGTAGTAACAGCCCTTCTACTAAAAAGTAAAGTATGAGCATTATACGGTCTCATGGTCCCACACTACAGCTTGATAATTTTAAAATTTTTCTCCTTTAAAAGTCTTGAGGGAATTAGGTTTGCTTAAGAACATTTCTTACTCTTTGTTTTGAATGACTTTTCAGATGATGACAGGTTTTCAGACTCATTCCTCAAATAATCTCTAGTATAACAACCTGAACTTTTATTTCTGTGCTGGCAAAGGTTTTAAAACTAACTACTTTGCCTCTAGCAAGTTGCTTACTTAAATTCTCTTCTCGTTCGTAATAAAATTACTTTACATTTCATTTGTCAGAATTACATTCTATTAATTTTCCTGCTTTGGAAGAATCTCCCACTTTGTACAAAAAAAGATACTGCTGAAAGAAATCTTTGCACTTTGCTGCTTAAACACATTATGTTTTTTAAACTATTAAAACTTTCTTGATTTGTGTTTTACATTTACTTATGTACTGAAATCTGTAAAGGTACTACTATTACTTTCATGTCAATTAAAATTCTGTAGCTTAATACATATTTTAAGAACTAATTGCAAATTAGTGTAGGTAGTCTCCATTATGAAAGCCTAACACACCTGGTATATATTAAAAATATTATCAATTCTGCATTAAACACAGAAAAGTAATGCTTTAGGAATAAACATGAGAATATTCTAACATTTAAAATAGTACAGCTTTTATTTATCTCAGTGGAATTCAAAATACCGCAATTCCACTTTTTTATGCTAAGATGGGACTAATTAAAAAGGACATTGAATAATTCACATAATGACTAAATGCACAACTCGAATGTTACTGAAATCCCTCAGCACTACCCAAAGATACACTGCTTTATAAGAGGAGTATGGACAGAAAACAAGCCACAAATGCACAAGCAAAGGTTCATCACATACCAGTTAGCAATATCTTTATGAGCTACTAGGTTCTGGAGGAATGCCTGCAGCCCCAGCTGTCGATCTTCCAAGAAGTCAGGATTGTAATTGTCCTTGAACCAGCGCTTTGGTGGAAGGGCTAACCGAAAGCCTGGAAACATATCTTTTAGCTGAAATTGAAATTAAAATTGAAAAAAATTAAAAATTCGAGAAAAATACTCATTTTGCCACAGGCACTGACTGTACAGCTCTTCTTGCTCAGATTTATGAGCTATTTCTGATTTCTGCTAAGTTCAAGCACAAGATAAATCTCAACCATAAGTACAATCCAAATTACAACTTAAATTGCGGACACAGTCCTGTCACTTGCTGTGCTGCCTTATGCAATAGAGTGCTTTGTATTTTTCCTCAAATCTAACACATAAAAATAGGAATGAAAACCTTTGCTTTGTTATTTAATGTCTGAGTCTGCTATTTAAAGCCTTTGAGTCTGTAAACATAAGAAAACTGTAAAAAAAGTATCAGATGAATAGTAATTTCATTGGTATTTCTTCTAAAATACTCAGGGATATTAATACTATATATACATCTGTATAGAATAAAACCCCATTATAGATCTACAACTCTGCAACTTGTCTTTCTTGGGGGGCTAGAAGAATAAATTACAACACATGAATGAAATATTTCTTGTAAAGAGTAGTTCTTTGTACACCCAGAATAATAAAATTTCAATATGCAAGTATGGCTCAAACCCTAGTAACATGCAAAATTGTATTTCTGAGTGACTTAAACAGCAACAGCATATAGTTGACATTGGAAATACCCAGATTTTTTCTTTGAATTCAGAAATAAAATATACAAGTGAATGAAAGCATAAAATTATACAACAATGAACCTCTCCAAGAGTACCAATTATTTTCCTAATATGCATTATAATAAAAAAGAACTTTAACACTGATAAAAAAAATTTCAAAGTTATGCTTGACAAAGAAAAAATGGGAGAGGATCTACAACCAACATGAAAAAGCAAATAGGTTTTATGAAGTCTGATATCTCAGCTGCCACAACAATTTCATCTTTTTTTCTGAATACAGGATCTAGCCAACTTCTGTCACAGCTGTTCTGCATACACAGATTATATTAATATGAATGTTGCAGCGACAGAAAATTCTAATGGGCAGCTCTTTCACCAGATTAAGTTTTAGACAAGTTACAACAGATACTGCATTTCAAATAGAATCTTGTAAGAGAACAGATTGGGGAAGATTAGGAATGGGCCTGTGGCCAAGCCTCATCCCTAATGGGGTGCAGCTGTATAGGACAGGTGAACAGAAGTGTAAAGCAGAACCATGGAATGCTGATGTGTATTGTCCCATCACAAAAGAGTAAAAGGGCACGCAGGTGTTATGCATATGAGAGAAAAGGTTTAAAGAGCTGGGAGGAGAGAGGCCCTGTGAGAGGAAGGGGGGGTCAGTGTTGTATGGTGCGGCTGCAACAGAGGAAAAGGCAGTCAGTGTTAATAAACTGCTGATGCTTGCTACCATATTTGGCATCACCGTTTGAGCCCACTGTCAATTGGGAAAAATGTATTAAAGTTTTTAGATAAGGAACTGATGCTTGTGTCAGTTGGGAGACCAACTTAATTAATTTGATTAGTGTCCTGTGTAAGGAGCAAGTTACAACAGAATCTCGCTACACATTTTAAAGGAAGAACCACATTAATGGATCACCTTTGCTTATGCAAGTATTGTTTCAGCAAGAGGTGCTTTTTAAGCATCACAAGTACTGTTTATTTAAACAGCTCATGATAAATACTAGTTCCTTATTTACAGAATCGTTTATTGTCAAAGCCTTGATCTTTATTTCTGAATTTAAGAATTTGAGTATGTTTTCCTCTTTCATCTTGCTATTAGACTTTTCAAGTTTATCTTTGGTCCCCCAAAGTTCCTTCATCTCTTACAAAGTTATCATTAATACCATATATATATATATATAAAATAATGTATCTGAATAGAACAGGACTCATAAAATATAACAAAATGGGTTCCTATTAGCTAGTACACAAGATCGCAGATAACCATTGGGAAAGCTTTTCAACCACACAGATTTCTGCTTCATGGTACTTTTATTTGTCCAGTCACGTGGATCACGTAATTTAATTCTAAGGCGAGAGTACACCTACCCACAGATTATTCCTTTTGTGGATGGAGAGTGTAAGAGTCAGCTGCTGTCAGTGCACTAATTTTCAACAGCACAGTCCCGGGGCATTCTTTCTTGATCACTCCTCAGACACAGCAGGAATACCTGTGGGTCAGACAACTTACTCTGGCCATGATTGCTTGCTCGGATCCAGTACCTTTCCTGCTCCTTCCCACATCACCATGTGACACATTACACATGTCACATGAGTCACAGTCTTGGAGAAAAATGGTAAACTTCTTGGTTCTTAAAACTGGCTATTTCATTTGGTGTTTTTAAACTATTATGTTACTATGATGTAATTCTCTAATATTAATGGTGATATGTTTAGGCTCCTAGAGCTGACATTTCTGTATTATAAAAAATAGAATGCCTTACAAACCAAAGAGTAAATGGTTTAGATGTATACTGAAAGATGAAAAAGCTTCAGACAATGACAAAAATTTTTAAAAATAGAGATTTCTCCTTTAAACAAATACTAACACCTAGAAATAATGGTAAAAGCCAAGTATTTTTCCCAAACATTTGATGGCAAAGACTAAGGACTTCATATGTAAAATTTAAATATTTATTCTAATAGATATTTCAGCATTTTAAGTTTTCAAACCACTGACAAGCACACTAAAAGTCAACAGAAGTAAGCCAATTCTTGACCTATACCTGACATAGCTGATCAAAATGCCAAGTCTGTATGACTTGACTTCCAAAATCTGACTTGAAACACCAAGATCATTGTCTCAAAAGAAATTAGGCTTTTGCCAATATCAAGACATTCCTTAATTTAAGACAGACTGTATTTAAGACAGGAACTTCTTCAGAAAGAAATCTCTAAACTAAGTCACATTTCAGAATTTAGTTTTATATTCCAGTGGTGCTTCAAATGCAGCTTAGAAGATATTCAAAAAGGTCAAATCAAGAACCGAGAGAAATTTATAAGTTCATGCCCATTTTCAGAACTTCAGCTGAATTTAGCTTAGTTGATCAGGCACATAAATCCAAAGTGATAACCGATACAAAAAAATCCCTTACTATGGGTAAAAAAAGTGTGTTAGAAGGTTCATGTTGAAACATGAAAGAACATGCTAGCAGAAAGTGTGTTGAACTGGCAATGAAAGATTAATCTTAGGAGTGAACAGTGGACCAAAAAAAGTGCAATTGTTTCCCTACTTTTGATAGCCAAACACTATTTACCAATCATAAAAACCTGTGCTTTTCAGACCAGCATTCCTCCTTTCAAGTATTCTAAAAATATTAAGTTGTTGACTCAGAATTCCTATTTATCTGGTGTTTCCTCCATCTTTAAAGATCTGATATACTATTTCACTATTAACTTTGAAGAGACTGAAAACAACCTACAAAGAACATATTTGTGCTCATGAAATTTCAGTTTTATGAGAAACAAAAGAAGAGTTTGTTACACAGAAAAGAACTAAATAACTACTGGATCCTTCCTGCAAGAGAATACAAGCCCCTAGTTCTATTTCCATGCAGGGGAAAAATATTCAAGAGTTAATTCCTTTATCATATAAACTAGGAATAAAGTTTGAAGCACACTAACAGCATCAGATGAAGTTGTTACATATTCTTTGCATCAGTGGAAGCTGTTACATGTATCTTTGAAAAAACGAGGAATCATATTTTTCCAGTCATTAATACAGTATGTGTTTTATCTGCATTAAAATCAGAAAAAAATAGAAGATGTGACAAAAATATAAGACATGAAAGAAGTGAAGTAAGATAGCTGGGAATTTACCAGATTATAATTCCCACCTTGTCATTAAGCCTGGAGAAATCTGTGTACCGTCTGAAAACCACCCAGCTTTCCTCTGGACTTCTTTTCACCAGTATTTTGTATACCTGCGTGGAAAGATGGATAGATCAGAAAAAGGTGCAAAACTTCACACTGCATTGTCTGGAAGGCTGAAATTATCCTCTATTTCTTAATGAAACAAAACTTGTGGATAAAAAAAAGAAATGCAAATAACAATTATCAGTACAAAGAGTTTAAATTACTTTCAGAATTTAAGGAAGGAGTGCCTCTACTTCCTAAATACATATAACTATTTCTATCTGTAAGAAAGAATGTATTGTCCAGCAGAACAAAAGGCTCAGCTATCAAAATAGTAAGGGAAGTGTGTTTTAGTGATCCACTTTAACGATTGCTAAATTATATTTTTTATTCATTGATCCTGGAGGCCTCTCTGCACTGTATAACTGAAGTAATGGATACTTTGAATCAGATTTAGCAAGACAACAGCACAGCAGTACCATACTCCTACTTAAAAGCAAATGGATAAATAAACAAAACAATGTTGATAATAATTATAATAATACTACTATTACTTTAGGAGTATCAATATTCTAATGAACATTAAATTGATCTGAACACAATGAATCTAATAACACAGCTTCAACTAGAAGACATTAAACAGTGTCTAATGTCACAACCTTACTCTCTCCAATGCAAGGAATGACAGGTTCTGCAACTGTACTGTTATTTTTCCCAGTCTGTGTGTAAAAAATATAATACAAGAAAGAAAAGGATATTTTTAGAATCCTAACGATAAACAATCCCTTATTTAACCAAATTCTGTTTAAAACATTTTCTAATCAGTTACACAGTAAAATATTTTCCACTACTTCATGCTGTCACAGCAGGTTGTTTTAGGTGCTAAGTGTATTTTTCTTTTTGCAGACCCAACATGTGATAACCCCAGTGCTAGCCAACTTCTGAGACTGACTGAGACTGTTTCTAGCAATTTTGTATTCCATAATACATTAAGTTCCAGATAGTTAAAGAAACTACCGATAACTGTGGTACAAATCAAAAGCAATTTTTCAGCAAGTACTCCTCTTATCTATGTTTTAAACACAATTTCACTTTCAAGATGCATCATTTGTGCAAGTCATGGATTGTGACAGAGGAAATAGCTATTATGTTTTAAAATTCAAGCTGCAGGACATGCTTACAAAACCAGCATTAACATACAATTTTTCTGCCTTGCATTTTATGTATAAATGCTTATCCAAACATTTTATTACTTTGCTGTCACACTAAAAGTAGAAGCAGTTTTATTTTCATAAATAAAATTAAGAAATAAATGGGAAATTGTGAAGACTTTGCCAGTACACAGAAAAACACAGAACAAGAAACTTTGGATTATGCATGTGAATTTACTTGCTAATCAGTATTCTATTCTTGTATTCTACTCTAAGTTCTGCAAAAGCATTGGTTAAACATGTATACGAGAAAGAAATTGAATCATTTTCAAGTGAACATTAGATAACCAAAATAAAAGTTCACTAATTACAGTGAACTTAACTGTAACAGGCAGTACAATCATCTTGTGATTACTGGCCTTAAAATTATGGACAACCTGAAACAAACATGTGGTTTTCCTGCCACAGTTCTTCAAAAAAAAGGTGGTTGGGTGTTTTGGCTTTTCTTTAAGGCTTGCAATTAATGAATAAGAACTAGAATATTACAAAAACTCAGTTTCTTCATACAAGATCTTAGGCAAAAATCACAAATTAATTCAATACATTCATTTTATTCCACTCAATCATGAATTGCTTAATTGCTTTATTCTATACATAAAAAATAATCAGTGAAAATACACTTATATGCGGTAATGTTCTCTGGCTGATCCAGCATCACATTATCATTTCTACATGGCTTTAAAAAAAAACCCAAAAAACCACCAAAACCAAAAACTGCCAATTGAACATTCCAGGACTGCAGTTAAGACTAAATGTTCATGAGAAGATATTTTTCAGCCTAGGTTTTCTCTCCCATAAGCTTCAACTACATACTCATGCACTAACACCTAACCGCTGAAGTTTGTACATTATTCAGCTTAATCAGATTCTTATTTTTCGAAACTATGAGATGCTACCAACAATAAAATAAAATAATTCAGCAACTGAGTCTTGGTAAGTGATTTTACTTTGATTCCCCATCTTCCATCTCACTGATTTAGCACTGCAAAAGCAACCCAAATTCCTAGGACTAATTACTTGCTGGCTTTAATGCACAACAGCAAACTGCATGTAGAACATGCAACTGAAGACAAAGTTAATTGTGTGGTTTCAGAAACCAACACAGCAATAGAAGTGAAATTGGGAAGAACAAAAATGCATCCAAGCATTTTACAATGGAAGAATGTTTCACTTGTACTGTGACCTGGCCTTCCACATACAAGAAGGAGACAAAGTTGACATTGTTAATACAGTAGAACACCTTACAGGCACACTGCAATATGTCTTGGCAATGTCCTCAAAAAAGACAGAGAAGCACTTTCAAAGAAGGGCAACAAGCTGGTGAAAGGTCTAGAGTGCAAGTCATGTGAGGAGTGGCTGAGGGAGCTGGGGATATTTATCCTAGGGAAAAAGAGGCTCAGGAGAGACCTTATGGCTCCCTACAACCACCTGAAAGGAGGCTGTTAGCCAGGTGGGGATTTGTCTATTCTCCCAGGAAACCAGGAAATGGTCTCAAGCTGCACCAGGGGAGGTTCAGGTTGGACAACAGAAAGGATTCCTTCATGGAAAGGGTGGTTAAACATTGCACTGAGCTGCCCTGGGAGGTGGTGGAGTCGCCAACCCTGGAGGTGCTCAAGAAACGACTGAATGTGGCACTTTGTGCCATAATTCGGCTGTCAAGGTGGTGATCAAAGGCTGGACTCAATCTTAGAGGTCTTTTCCAACTGAAATGATTCTATGGCATCTTCAGACTAATCCTTGTACATGTAACAATACCAACTGTTGTTTTAGTTTTGAAGGTTATTATTCAAAACTTTTTTTAATCTACCTCTTAAAAAATTAGCTCTTCTCTTATGCTAACGTGCATGAAGATGTTAGAAACTGAAAATCTCAGGAAAAGACAGGCTATCATCCTCAAATGATTAAAAAGCATCATTATTTAACTTTTTGCGAAAAGATCTTGATTTCATTAGTATTTTAACTGTCATAAAGATTCTGCACTTCTCTAATCTAAGACAGGCAGAAAAAAGTTTGTCTGCTATTTCCTTCTCCTTACCTATTTCTGATTAATGTCATTCATCTTAAGTAATATAATTAATAATCAGTAACAGCTTCCATCAGTCCCACAAGCACTGCTGTATTATCCCAAAGAAATATTTCAACCACACCCACAAAAACAAATGTAAAGGTATATTGATATATTTATGGCATGCAAAAAAAATGAACTGCCAGCTACAGTGCACTTTGAGAAAAATCAATACAAACCAGTTAGGCTGCTGTTCTGGCACAAGATATGGCATAAGTGACTTCCCATTCTGTTTGCAGAACAGATTTCCCCCTACCAGAAACTGAGCTGGGCAAGAAGTCGAAACCTACATGTTTGCAATTCAACCGAAATACTTTAAGTTACTAATAACTGCAAAGGACTAACATCAAGGTTTCTCATCATTCATGTCAAATAGAAGACTACATTTTATTCAAGAAGTTTAACTACAGAGAACTTATACAAGTTCAATTTCACAAGGAATTGTAACTGTAAGGAATTCCTGACTTTTCCAGCAGAAATTGATATATGAAACAGAATTAATTCCTTCTATTCCACAAACACAATTACAGGAAAGACTGCTTTTTAGTCCCAGTTTTCCCACCTGTATAACAGGAATGGCTTTTTCCTGTCAGGAAGTACTTTGAACCTAAATCGGTAACATCCCTGAACTGCAGGATTAATTCCTGAAAGGCAATGCAAAGCACATTCAATTGTTATCTTGTCATTACAGGATCAACTCTACTATGCCCAAAACTTACAGTGAATTTTGCCCTTTCTTCCATCACCTCATAGCCCAGAATAGTAGGTGTGGATGGTCGATCTTCCCAGCTCCTGGAATCTTCATTCTGCTCTATTTCTTCTACAGGCTGAGTACAGTACTCTATAGATGTATCCAGACCTGTAAATTTAGTCCTAACAAGTGGACTGCTACATGCAGATGATGTGGAACCAATCTGGTCAGTCACGCTCATCTTTTTAAAATTATCAACTGCAGAGTCCTCCAGCTGTCCTTTTGAGGAGCTTGAACTCGTTGAGATGCTCCCAAAGGAAGAACTTCTTTGGTTTCTGTTTGTAAAGCTGGATGATGAACTTCCAATAGGAATAGGAACAGGAACATACGGTGTTGCCATCCTTCATGAAAAAAAAGCCCTCAGTTTTTGGTCCAGGAATTTAAGCTTCATTGGCTGTACAAACCATGTTTCCTCTTGTTTTCAGGAACAGTACCTACAATTAAGGACAGAAAGTATTGCTGTCATTTCTAAGTCAAAGTAACACTAAGAGCTTTGAAAAAAAAAAGTCTGTATTAGCTGTGAAATGGTACATGGCAGTATTGATGGTAAAACATTTTCACCAAGAATTTGGCTTAATACAAAATGGTGCTTTTAGGCTGTAACTCAACCATTTAACAGACAGCTTTACAAGAGCTCTGTCTTGCACAGCTATTAAAATTAAAATGGCAAAGAGGTAAAGCAAGATTACGAAAGAGAAAAATCCTTTTGTCCTTTAACACTTCAGCATTATTTGGTTTTATCCAAAGAGTCAGCAATTTTTTGGCATGTAATGAGTAGTTTCAGTGACTTTTTCAACCAAACAGTACAAAAGGTTTTCTCAGAATTGGTTCTATAAGACATCCACTGCAGACTATGCAAGCCAAACACACAGGCAACAATATACATGACATGAACCAAAAGACATGACAGTAAACAACTTAGGTGAAAACATATTTGCATATTACACATTCACTGAAGCATAATGGATCTGTTTTCAATGCAAAATATTTTTTCAAAACAACTCTGTTGTATATAATGTTGCAAACATTTGTCACAATGTTAAATGGGCACATTTTCTACAGTCTGAATTGGAGCAATTAAGTTTTACAAGCATGCACATCAAAAGCAGGGCTGTTACAGCAGGTAGTTTTTCATTCCAAAAGATTACAATGAAAAAAAAAAAGTAGTGCACAGAAAAAAGAGAAATGAACTATTTAGTATTTTTTTCTTCAACAAAACCATTTCAAACAAGTCTTTTGTGGGCATGTGTACACGTTTCTGGAAAAAAAGCAAAACAAAATTAAGACAGCAGTATCAAACTGCCAAAAAAGCACCATCTCATTTTAACAAAGTACCCAAAGCAAAGCTCTTATAAGATGCAAATTAAATGCCACCTCTTTCGATTAACAGGATTTGAGCCATGATCCATTTCAGGAATAAACCAATCAACCAGGAGGCTGCAGGAAGCTGTGAAATAGGAAACCACCAACCTGATTCACATCAGACAATCAATCATTTACTGCAGCAAAACCAAATGAGATTTCTAATTGTGAGTGTTGATACTTGCACTGCGTCAGTGTGTGAAATGATGCTTCCCCTCTCTTGCTCTAATTTAATCCTAGAGCACAGGAATAAAGAAATAAATTTTACATGAACCAGCACGAGGAAGACTGAAAAATTCTCTTGAATAATAAATTCCTTGAGTGAAGGAAAAAACAAACTTAGTCATCTTTTCAGCTACATCAGGAAGTCTTCATACACTCTCTGTCAGAAAGTTCAGTTAACTTGACCAGGAGAACAATTTCAAACTGGCAGTAATTTCTTGGAAGCATCTCTGCTTCACTGTGGAATGAGGCTGGACACCCAGCAGCATCTGAGGGAGCTGAAATACCAGCATCATAAACCCCTGCTGACTCACTCAGCTGGTCAGGGATGGGATTTGAAGTATCTAGCAGCTTCTCTTGCAGCACAGTCAGACTGTGTGAGTGAAGCCACATGCCAGATATCTGACCTGCTTCAGCCTCACTTGGCATGAGAGAAGCAAGTCACACCTGTCTCCAAGACAAGATGTTCTCCTGGGGCAACACCAGATCAAAATTCCCTTTTTTCACCCATATTTCAGTAAGAAAATCTATTTTCTGCCTTGAACAATAAGTTCTATAATAATTTTTCTTTAATGCAAGGCATGAAGCATTATCCAATAAATTTTCTCTAGCAATATTCTCTGAACAAATAAACACCTAAATGAAACACTAAAAAAGAAAACTCCTTTTTCACTTGCCACTTCAGTGACTCTTCCATGTTACCAGCATGAGGAATTGAGAGAATGCCTTTAAACAATGCCCCACCCAGCTAGGTTCTTGGGAGGTGTAGGATTATATTCCTGTAAAAGGAAGAACCTGAGTCCAGACTGCAAAAAATCAAACCATCTATATATAAAAAGTGATTATCCTCTGTTGCGTGACTGTGAACCTGGAGTGGAAAATAAACCCATATCTCAGGGACTATTTGTTGAAGCTAACCTAGGAGTTTGTAGAATTTTAAGATGCAAAAAAAGCTTGTGCTTTTCATTACTTTATGAAAAGAACCAAGCCTAAAACCCCACAATAACATTTTCACCAGTGAAAATACTTGTGAACAGTCTTTCCTAGAAGAACTTCTTCCTTTGAAGTGAAATGCCAGTCAAGAACTTACTATTTTGAGCTTGTTTACTTAATCTACATTGCTCTTAACTGCACACGAATTTCTGAGCAGCTGCACCAATTTGGCAAGCAAGTGAGCTCAACACAGACCACCCTGAGGATAAAGCCCTGGGTGTTGAGAGGCCAACACCTGCACTGTATGTACTTCAGCAGCTTTCACTTCAGACCAGCTCTAATTCGGTACCACTGCCTGGATACTTATGAGCAGCTGGACTATACTAAACCTGCTCCCAGGGTACATTTTCTCGTTTAGTTTCTTTTGTACTCTGCAAGGCCACCCCAAATTGTGAGTCAAAGACTATTAAACGTGATGATGACACTGTTTTCTTCTGACGGACATTCCTGACTCAATCTGACACAGTAAATATGACCACAGACAAATAAAAGCAGCTGATACTACCTGTGTCACACACAGATTCCTCTAACTTTGAAGAGTAACAGCAAAGTAGTCCCTGAGTTAACAGAAATGTGAGGTCAAGTGAGCAAATGGCACATGGCTTCACTTAACTTGACTATTTCTTTTTTAATTGAAAGAAATATACAAAAATATTATATTACCAGACTGACAAACACATATATATTCCTAAATACATATGTAATCCATCTTCAACTGCAGAATTATCACAATTTCCTAGTATGTAAAATATTTTTATGCTTTGAATTATAACAGGGTTCAAAAATCACATCAATCTGCACTTTATGAAGGCTACTGAATATTAGAAAAAAATTCAATGCTCGAGCAAGGGTCACAGCCCTAGGAATCCAGCCTTTTCTATGAATACAGTTTACTGCCAATTCATGCAATAAAAGGAACTGAGAACAATTTCGTTTAAAAAAAATCCTTTTAGACAAACTATATTGCTCCCTACTTACCTCGGTGCAGTAAGGAGGGTTTGTATGCCCAGTTTGCTCCTACCCCAGCTGCACAGAACCAGAAGAATCATTGCATAACTTTAAGAGCTCATGACACCTATGAGATACGCCAAAGATGCACTTTCTTGTATAGCTATTTACTTGACTTTCTGCGAGAAATTTGCTTCCTGTTCGGAACCTGTATTTTGTTTAGTTTGATTCCCAGCTGTGAGTTAAGAACGAAAAGAGAAGGAAGCGAACATTTGCTGGAAGCGCTGAACTGCAAGATCTGAAACAGGATAGGACAGTCCCGGGAATCCGGCTGTCACATGCTACAAGAGCAGCATGACACCAACTTATCCTGTGTTTACAGCAGCCACCTCCCTTTCTGCGGGTGAAGCAAATAGGCTGTAATAAAACCACTTAAAAAGGGTTTGCCTGCAGCTTGCAGCTATCGCAGTTCCAAACCTTTTTAAGCTAATGGCTTGTATATTCAGTGAGAAACACGTAAGCCACACGATTCAAGGATAATAGATTAGAAACAAAACAATCCGTACTTAACAGTTGTAATTGGATTTAGAAGACTTTTAGCTATTCAATACTATTTGTGATCTGGTTACATATACTGTGCCTCTGCTTGGACAACGCAGACAAGCTGATCTCTGTCGTTTAGGGTTAAAGTGCTACTGAGCAATGTCAGCTGAAGAACAAGTAAAATATATAAAGAAACAACTTCCAGAATTAGCTTTCATGATTTTTTAAATAATCATTTTGTGCCGAGTTCAGCCAAGTTACCTAACAAAATTTTTTACTTGCTTATGAACTCAAAAAGGGGGGGGGGGGGGGGAGGGCTATTTATACCACCACACACACACACACAGGAGTAATTCCTGCCCCAAAGAGTCTCTCATGGAACTAGAAACAACTGCAGGTACCTTGTTTCCAAGACTCGCGCATCAAGGAGCGCTACTTCTGACTACGACCTGACGGTTCCGAAACCAAGGAGAACCAAACCAGCCCGGCCGGCACCGCTGGGGCAGCGCCCGGCCCGGCCCCGCCGCCGAGGGGCCGCGCTCGGGGAGCGCCGCCGCCGCTTTACGTAACTCCAGGGGAGGCCCCGAGCCCGGGACACCGGCGGAGCCCGGGGAACCCTCCCGGTCCCTCCGCACGGCTGCGGGAACCGGCCGAGGAAACACCTGGAGGCGCGGCGAGGCCCCGCCCCGGGGAGCGGGGGATTCCGTACCCGCCGTCCCGCCCGAGCGGGACCAGATCCCCCGGTGCCACCGCCCGCGGCCGCTTCCCCACAGGTGCGCGGGAGCTACGACAGCTGCGCGGAGGCGGTGGGGGCCGCCCTCGTCCGGCGCGGGACGGGCAGCGGCGAGGCTCCACTCCCCGGCCTTCACTGCGCAGGCTGCACGCTGCCTCGCTCTCTCCCTGTCTGTCCCCCCGGTTCCCGGTGCTGCCGCCGCCGGTGTCGGCCAGCACAGCGGCCCCGCTCACCTGCTCCCGCCGCGCGCGCCCCGCTCCGCCGCGCCACCGCCGGGCCCGCCCCGCACGGGGGGGCGGAGCAGGGGGCGGGGCCTGCCGAGAGCGGCGGGAGGGGCGGTGCCACGCAGAGACTACAAAGACCGGCGTGCCCCGCCCGCTAAGGCGAGCTTTGCTTTCCGGTGCGTGGGGCGTGGTGCATTTTGGGGCTTGTAGTTCCGCGGTGTAGTTCCGCGGAGTGGGGTTGTCTCCTGAGGGTGACTGTGCCTCGGCACGGAAAGGGAAGGCGGGGGAGGGTTGGTATCTCCTTATTCCTGATTCCTGGGCACAGGAAAGCCCCCGGCCTCTGCCCAGTGCGGGTTCCTAATGTGGTTTCACCTAGCCCTGCCATAAAGCCCCGTTGTACCACGACTTGCCTGCGCAGGGCAACACAACGGGAGTGGTTGTGGATCGCCGTGCGAAATTCCACAGATCAAAGTAATCTGGGAATTTCCTGGATGATGCGGGGTGGAAAGCACTTGTTCTTAAATAGCGGTGGGAATAAATCAGTAACTCGCTGTACATAGTGACTTAGAGTACATAAACAGCAGCGTGACACTCTGGAGAAAATGACCACGGCATAATTTTTGTTCAAAAGTACACTTTCTTCATGCATTTTACAGCCGTTATGTATAATTTAAAAACGCTATATCCGCTCCCCGAGGTCTCTGCCATGTTCACGGCTCTGGAAAATGCTGCACCTTTCTTTTGGTGCTTTTTTTTTTTTTTTTTTTTTTTTTTTTCTGCACAGCTCCTCTGCTTATTTTTCGTAAGCTCGACACCTTTTGCAGGGCACGGGCACACAACAGCGTAGTAAAACTTCGCTGTACGGTGATCCGGTCTGTGGCTGCAAACACTACAGCCCTGTGGCACTGCCCATGTCAGTAAATACTGCCCTGGGGGCTAATGTTAACACCGCAGTGTCTTTCTTTCGTTGGGATTATATTCTTTGGGTGTTAGGGATTTTTATTTTTTTTTTTTTTCTGTGCTTAGTGTGTTTTTTTTGGTTGTTTTTTTCCTTCTCTGTCATATCGTTTCAGCACCATGTTGGACTGTCTGGAATTAATTTTGAACTTAGTGGTTTTTTCTGGATACTAGTCTTTCAAGAAATAGTCTCAGATTTGGCAGGGTAGCTCGTATTCATTGTGAGTAGAATTAATACATGCAAAAAGCATTTGTGAGTGACTACTTCAGAAGCCATGCAATGGGAACTTTTTTGGATCCAATTCTATTTTAAATATGCGGTACTGGGAAGAGACATTGTACTAGATTTTAAAATGCCATATTAAATCTGAGGAAATTGATTAAATTATATTTTGAAAATTGCACTCCCAAACCAGATATGCTGAGTATATGATTATTATGAACTTTAAACTTTGTCTTACTCAGGATGCAAATATTCCTTAACATAGAGTAGCAGAAAAGAAAAAAAAGGTAGAAACAAGAGAATTATAATTTCCATTTTTTCAGAACACTTTTTTTTAATAGTAGTTGATCATGTATCATTATTGCAATAATTTAGTTGCATAGTCTATGTTTGAATTTATTTAACTCTAAATAGTTACTTATAAAGTTTTCTAGCTTCATGAAACTTCTTTTTTTTTTTAAAAAAAAAGGTTTTTTCCACATCTAGAATAATTTTATAGTTAAAAATGCACACTTTTCAGCTTGCTATTCTGCTTTCTTAACTGTTTGCGCCATTATTTTGTTGCAGAGGCTAACACAAAATTTTTGCCAGCCCCCAGGTGATAGTGAGGTCAGTTTTCATAATGGCACTGTAGATTGAACAAAAGTCCTATCGCGTGCCCTTTGAAGAGAACAAGATCTGTTTGTCACAGTGAGCAGGTATAGGAAAAAGGCGTGAGGCTGAACGTCTTCGGTCATTTGGACATTCCAAGGAAGGCAGTGGCATTTTTGGCTGCTGAGGAATGTGGGCTCATTGCATTCACGTCACAAGGTTCCATCCGCCTGCGAAATCATCAGGAATGCCTCACTGACGGGGAGAAGCTATGCAGGGTTAAGGTGAATTAATATCGGGTCTGTGCTCTTCCTGGCTTCCTCTGTGTAGCAGTTATTCCCTGTCCTCGGTCTGTGGCAATCCGCTTTTGAAAAGGAGAGGCTTTGCTTCAGCTGCTTGTGTAAGCACAAAGGGCTGTGAGAGACTCGCATCCCGGGCGAGCCGAGCCACCCTGTGGCAATACCCTGCAATTTGCCTTTATTGAGGCGAAAGGACGACAAGACTAGATGCTGAATGTGTAAAACAGTGGAAAGTATTTGCTGGCTTTTTCTTTTTTTTTTTTTTTTTTTTTCGTGTATTGGTACCAGATGTCACTTGTGCTCTGCCTCTATTTGCTAGTTATTTAGTTTTCCAGAGGATTGGTATATTTATTATAGGCCTGATCAAAATCTGTGCAGCCACTGTAGTCCTGTATGCCAAAATAATGATTTTTACTAATGCTAGCTGGCTCACTAGCTTAATTTAACCTTGTTTAGGGGCTAGGGCTTGCAGAATCAGGAAAGCCTATTAATGTAAGAGAACTTTATGTAACCTCTGTGAACTTCCCAGCACTTTCTCTGCTGGGAAGAAGAATGCTGGAAATGCTAATTGTATAACACTGGTGGTTCAGCAATGCCACCTTCTGTTGTAAAAGAATAAAGCCCAAGAAAATAATCCTGTAGATGAGAATGCTGGGATAATCTTATTGAATTAAATGCAACTTCTTTTGTTCTAGTTGAGTCATAATGTGATATGTTTTCAAAGTCTCACCTGCCCCCATGATCCTGTGAAACACTGAGGGTAGACTTTCAATCAGGTTATGGGATTTAGGTACTCAAATCTAATTGCATTTCAATTGGATGTAGGCGCTTAAATTCCATTGCAGTTTAGAATGCCTGCATTAAATCCCATTATATTCCAATGGGATTTGGACCTTTCTCTCTCAGAATACTATGAAGTCTATACTATGAAGTAGAATATTTGTTTTGTGACAAAGCAGCCGCTTTTCTGTCTCAGCTGCAGAGCCTTCACTGTTAGAAGTGATGGAGCTTCTTTTAAAGGCAATCCTTTAATTCCTTCCTAATTCTAAAAACTGTACCACTTTAGAAAGGTACAGCTAAATATTTTGAAAGTAGACTTAAGCATTGAAAGTAGAAATTTTGTACTGGCAAGAATTTCATGTGGGCATCCAGATCCTAAATTGTTTTCCTTGTAATACTTTCAGCAGTTGCCCTGTCATTCTAATGTCTCTACTTCAGAGGGGGTGTATCAGTGTGTGTGGATGTTGTATTTTAATACTTCCTGTGCCTGTGTGATGTCAGCACATGTTCAGAAGAACCTTGGGTTTTGGAGCTAAAAAATCATGACCTTTTTCACATATCCTTTGAGAGCTCCAGACCTTGGAGGACTTGGGTAGAGGTAAGATATAGGATTTAGATTCCACTGTGGGCTGGTTCTTTGTAGGTGTGGTGTGACTCTCTGTGATTCACTGCTCTGTGCCTGACTGTGTTTAAGTTTCCTTTGAAATCATTGTGGGGCACCTTGCCTGTTCAGTGTAGGTTCCTGGAAGCCTGCAGTCCTTGTTCAGAGTTTAAAGTAGCATGCTGAGGACTAGGCTTTCACAAAGGCTGTGGGCATACAGCTAGAGAGCAGAACTGTGAGCACTGCTCAGCTTGTCACAACTGACAAGGATGTATTAGCCACAGTAGGCCTCAATCCTTGTCAAGAGTAAGAGGGATTTTGAAGAAGGAATGTAAGAGATAAGAGAGTGCTTGGTACGAGGTGCTTAGTATGCAGTTTTGTGGGGAATCACACGAAGCACTGTAGGTACCTGGTCAGCTTAAAGTGAGGCAT
Source organism: Sturnus vulgaris (assembly GCF_052056855.1). Taxonomy (NCBI): domain Eukaryota; kingdom Metazoa; phylum Chordata; class Aves; order Passeriformes; family Sturnidae; genus Sturnus; species Sturnus vulgaris. The sequence goes on from NC_142243.1 coordinate 128,640,059, forward strand.
TGATTAAGCAGTGTTACTGAGTTACAATTGACCAATAGAGCCTTGTTACTTGAATACTATTGGTATGCTATTTTAGCAATAACTGAAAAAGTATATAAACTCTGCTTTGTGTATCAAACAGCTTCATGGCTTCATGCAAGCAAATCATGAAGACCCCATCTCTTCACTACAACTGCTGTCAAACAGTGCCCACCGTGTCTGCCCAGCTGGCAGCCAGACAGCCGATCCTGGAGAACAAAACTGCTGAGAGAAAGCGGAACACGATGGACAGTGATGACTAATCCCTCTGGAAAAGGGATGAGTTACAGAGACTGGTTCCCCTGAATTCATATTTGCTACAGGGAATCTAGGACAGGCAATGTCCAGACAGGAAAGAGACATTTTTGAACTTATGCAAAAGCTGTTACAACAGCATGGCAAACCTTTGTCTTCACATGATTTAAAGGTCTTATTGAAATGGACAGCACTGAAGCTGCCAGGAATCTTCCAGTCCATAATCTTTATGACAGATTTGTGGGACAAAGTGGGAATGAAACTTTGGAATGCCATAACCAAGGGAGAAAAAGTGGTTACAGACATGCTTTCCTCTTGTAGAGTTGCCTTTGAAGTTTTAAAAGCCCAAGAAAAGTCCCATGCTAAAGATAAGGGTGATGTTCCATGTCCCCCCCTCCACAGCAGAGGCTTAGAGCTCTTCGCAATCTGAAGAGACAGGAGAGACCTTTTCATCCCTCTCAGCACTCCCCACGGCCCCCTTGCTTACAAGTAAAAGGGAGGGAGGCCCCTCACAATCTTTGGGAGCTTTTGCTGCTGGCTACTGTTCAGAGGACAGCAAGGAAGAAGGAGAGGAGGATCCCTTTGATCCTAGGTCTGTTGATCTTGACAAAGGGACAAATTTATTTCCCCTGGACCCTCATGAAAGTGGGTCCACTTAAAAAAACAGGAGTTAAGGGAAGGGGAACTGGACACTGCTGAAAGAATTCTCACTTCAGTCAAATACCTGGAAGAAATTAGAGCGCTCTAGCAGGCACTCACAGACCATGGCATTAGATCTCCATTTTTTTAGGAGCATTCTGTGTTTACTGCTCACACAATGACACCATGTGATTTAAGATTGTTTGCTTGGTTGCTGCTAATACCTACTCAATTTGCTTTATGGGAAAAGGAGTGGGAAAAAGGTGTGCAGAATTTGCTTGTGTCTTTTTTGGGGCATTCTAATGTGGCTCTAGCAAATCTCACAATTAGACAACTCATGGGAACGGGGCAATGTACAGATCCTGCTAGCCAAGCCTGAGACTGCCCAAGACAAGCCCTAGATGGAACTCGGGATGCAGCTCGGCAGGCATTCCTTAAGGTCCCTGATGCTCAAAAACCTCAAAAGGCTTTCACATCCATCGTTCAGGAAGCAAAAGAGCTGTACATGCGTTTTGTTGGCCGCCTTAAGCAAGCACTTGAACACCAGATTGATAATCCAGAGGCTCGTGAAATTTTGCTTTTAAAACTTGCTGTTGAAAATGCCAACACAGGCTGTAAAAAGCTTCTTAAGTCCCTGCCAAACCAAAACCTGACCCTGATAGAAATGGTTCAAGTGTGTAACCGGACTGGGACAATAAATCATCAATATGAGGCTCTGGCTGCGGCTCTCACAGGCATAAAAGGTCCCTCCGAGTCTGTGGAAGTCTGTTATGGCTGTGGCAAACCTGGCCACCTTAAAAGGGACTGCTTGGCTCTGAAAGGAGACAAATCTAAAGCCCCTACTTTGTGCCTATGCTGCCATAAGGGATGGCACTTTGCTAACAAGTGTATAATTCTGTATAATTCTAATTATAATTCTGAAGGTTGCTCGATCCAGGGAAACCAGTCCCAGAACACGGCATGGCGCCGCTGCATTCCGACACAAATACCTTGGCTGCCTCTGCCTATGCCATCGCAAGTGCCACCACCGCAGGTGTCCCACAGAGTGTTTCCTCAAGTCATCACCCAGCAGCTACAGGCAATGCTGGAATGGACTTGGCAACCTCACTCACAGCAACGTTGCTTGATTCTTCTGTTCATTTACTCCCTACAGGGGACTTCAGACCACCAGGGCCCCGAAAAAGTGCTTTACTAATAGGGAGAGTCTCAACTAACCTTGCAGAACTTTTTGTCCTTCCTGTATTTATAGACTCAGACTCTGTTGGGGAAATTAAAATCATGGCTTGGACACCTTTTCCACCCTGTGCTGTCCTGAACGGGACCCGCATTGTGCAGTTAATTCCCTTCCCACATTAATCAGTACCTACTGCAGGGAAACATAAAGAGAGGGTGGGAGGATTTGGTTCTACAAGAACCCAACAAAAATTACGGATACTGACAATTTCTAATAAACATCCTACTTGTAAATGTCACTACAGGGGTAACAGATAACACTCATGGGTATTAGAGATACCAGGGCTGATCTAACTGTCACCTCTCAAGCTAAGTGACCTCCTCATTGGGCCTTCACTGAGGTACCCCAAACCCTCACTGGAACCGGACGGAGCAGTCACAGCTATTAAAGTCACAATCTGATTCAAGTGACAGGAGCAGAAGGCCACATAGCTTCTGTAAAGCCATTTGTTTTGCCTGTACCTATGGTATTGTGTGCTTTCTCAATGGGGTTTCAAAATTCAGTCTGATTGTTGGTGGGGGCCACTGAGGTGTGCAACACCCTGAAATTAACCTGGAAAACCACAACACCTGTCTGAGTAAATCACTGGCCCCTGCCACTGATTAAATTGCGCACACTCACTGACCTTATCGAAGAACAACTTCAAAGGGGCATATAGTCCCCTCCACAAGTCCTTGGAATTCTCCTGTGTTTGTAATTAGGAAACAAACTGGTAAGTGGTGTTTGCTCCAAGACCTCTGCAAAATTAATTCCATAATGGAGGAAATGGGAGCCTTACAGCCTGGTCTCCCATCTCCTACCATGATCCCTCGAGATTGGCATTTGACAGTCATTCATTTAAAGGATTGCTTTTTTGACATTCCTTTGCATACTGATGATGCTCCTAAATTTATCTTTTCTGTCCCTAGTATTAACATGTAGGCACCCTTGCAAAGATATCACTGGGTTGTACTTCCCCAAGGAATGAAAAATAGCCCCACTATTTGTCAACGGTTTGTTGTGAGGGTCCTCAGCCCCATTTGACAAAAAATGCCTGCTGCCTTGTTATATTGTTATATGGATAGCATTCTTATATCAGCAGAAAAACAGGAGGTAATGGAGGAAGCCTTAGCCCTTGTCATTGCTGCTGTAACCTAGGCAAGGCTTAGCCTTGCTTCAGGAAAGATTCAGCAGCAACTCCCTTGGAGATACCTTGGCTGGCACATTAGAACCCAGTCCACTTCCTCTCAGTCTTTGCAAATTCAGACAAACATTCGTACTCTGCATGATGCTCAAAAACTTTTGGGGACAATTAATTGGGTTCATTCCTTATTGGGAATTTCAAATGCGGATCTGAGCCCCTTGTTTGCTCTGTTAAAAGGGGAGCTGGATCTCCTGTCCCCTTGTCAGCTCACACCAGATGCTTGCGGAGCATTAGCTGATGCTATCTCAAATAGGCAAGCAGCCTATTTGAAAAGGGACCCTGAGCTGCCCTTTATTTTGATTACTTGGAATCCAGCTAAACAACCCCATGCTTTAATTTTTCAATGGGATCCTAAAGCGCCTGACCCACTGATGATTATAGAGCATATTTTTCTGTTGCACCAGATGTCTAAAATTATCAGTACACAACATGAGATGATGGCATTGCTTATTATAAAAGCTCGGGAGAGACTCACAACACTTGCAGGTGTGGATTTTAGTTTAATTTGTTTACCTGTTACTACTGTTTATTTGCAGCGGCTATTGCTACAGTCTGAAGTGTTTCAAATGGCTTTAGCTGGTTTTTCTGGACCGCCTTATTCACATCCTATGGCGCACAAGCTTGTGGCAGCAAGTTTTAATCTCCTAACACATCCCAAAAGGTGCGAGGTCCCATTGCAGGCCTTAACTGTTTTTACAGACAGATCTGGCTGCACCCACAAGTCAGTATTGCTTTGGTGGGATGGAGGCCTTAACTGATAGAATTCAGATGTTACTACTGTTTCAGGTTCCCCCTCAGATTGCTGAATTGGCAGCTGTTGTGTGAGCCTTTCAGCGATTTGCTACCCCTTTCAACTTAATAACAGACTCTGCTTATGTTGCAGGAATTGTCGAAAGAATAGAAGCTGTTGTACCTAATGCTTGTTTCAATGGTTACAACAGATTCTTTTTCTTTTAGATACCAGACAACAGCCATATTTTGTGATGCATGGTTGTTCTCACATGAAATTACCTGGTTTTATTACAGGAAGAAATTGCCAGGCAGACTTACTTTACCAGTTCAGGCAGTTCAGGCTGTATCTCCAGACCGCTTTGCCCAGGCAAAACTCAGGCATTCATTCTTTCACCAAAATGCTGCTGCGCTCACACGCACTTTTGATTTGACCACTTGCTGAACCTCCAGTATTGTGGCCGTGTGTCCAGACTGCCAAAGGCCTCCATTTCCCTCCCTTGCCAGAAGTGTTAGCCCTAGAGGACTCCAAAGCCTTCAGATCTGGCAAACAGATGTTACTCATTTTCCTGGATTTGGCCAACTGACCATGTTTCACTTTGTACAAAAAAATTTAACAGCTTTGCGCAACTTAGGATGAGCAAAGGGCAGCACACATACCTGTAGCCAGAATTGTTATGATGATGTGGAAGCTTGGAATATTGGAGCTCAAATATTTGCTTCAATTATCCCATCCACTGGAACAGCACATGCATTGAAAACCCTAAATAACCTTGGCTATTGGCTTGCAAAGCAAACTAATGCTACTAGCTCTGTTCTAACAGGTTTATTAACAGACTTTGATAGTGTAAGGCATGCTACACTACAGAATAGAGCTGCTATTGATTTTTTGCTTTTAGCATACAGGCATGGTTTTGAGGATTTTGAAGGCTTGTGCTGCATGAATCTTTCTGACAACTCTCAGTCTATCCTTGCCAACCTACAGGCCCTTCAAGACAGTGTCACCAAACTAAGTGTTGTGGATGATAGCAACTGGCTTGGACACATACTTGGAGGATGGGAACTTGCTGGCTGGCTTAAACATTTAGTGAAAACAGGATTTTGTATTTTAGCTATGCTACTGCTTTTAATGATTCGTGTGCCTTGTGTCTTGCAATGTGTTCAGAGACTGATTGATAAGACAACAAAGAAAATATTATTGATGGAACAGAAAGGGAGAGATGTGGGCATACAGCTAGAGAGCAGAACTGCCAGCACTGCTCAGCTTGTCAGAACTGACAAGGATGTGTTAGCCATAGTAGGCCTCAATCCTTGTCAAGAGTAAGAGGGATTTTGAAGAAGAAATGTAAGAGATAAGAAAGTGCTTGGTACGAGGTGCTTAGTATGCAGTTTTGTGGGGAATCACACGAAGCACTGTAGGTACCTGGTCAGCTTAAAGCGAGGCATTGATTAAGCAGTGTTACTGAGTTACAATTGACCAATAGAGCCTTGTTGCTTGAATACTATTGGTATGCTATTTTAGCAATAACTGGAAAAGTATATAAACTCTGCTTTATGTATCAATAAAAAGCTTCATGGCTTCATGCAAGCAAATCATGAAGATGTCATCTCTTCATTACAACTGCTGAGAGAAAGCCCATTTTTATTAGCTTTACATCTTTATGGTTTCTAGCTCAGGTTTTGAATTTCAGACTTGACCTCTGAGCATGACTTCAGGTATGGGAGACTGATTACGTCTGTGACACCTAAATGATTACTCCCAGCTTGGTAACACCAGTATGGCATCTTCTGATGGTTGTCATTAAATATACTCATAATATCCTGTTACACCTAAATTGGTTCCAATGTGGTATGGTGATAATGGTCCATTATATGGAATAAAGTTTGACTTCATAGACTTTTTGTGGAATAACAGGTTCACATGGGGGGTTCAGCTGTTATGCATTATTCTGGGAAATTCAGTGAGTTATCAGTGGGATAAACAGTTTTCTGTTCAGCTATGCCTGTTGTGCTTCTCTTTTAGATAGGAGTCCTCAAGTAAGAAAGCAGAAGCCTCTAAGGAGTTAAAAAATTTCTGCCTGCCTAAGGCTAGGTCTACTTTGAATTAAAAGGAATATTTCTCTCAGGAATTGCATCTGGGTAGAGAAACTCATGGCTCATTATGGCCAGAATTTTCAGACAAATGAATTATAAAGGTGAATTTTAAAATAATTTGAGTTACAAAATTTGCTTCTGTCCAGTAGCAGTTATTGAAATACCTAGAAACCTGTGCCATTCCTTCTTCCTTCCTTCTTATCCTTACCATTAGCATTTTTGGCCCCTATCTTGTCTGGGTATATCTTGCTTCAGCTTTAAAATAGTCAAGCTGTTATGATCACCAACTGCTAATAAGGATATTCATTAATAAATAGAATCAGAGCACCATCAGTGTTAGAAGAGACCTTCAAGATCATCCAGTCCTACTGTCCACTTAATACCAAACTGGATCACGCAGCACCAGATCCAGACACTTCTTGAACACCTCCAGGGATAGTGACTCCTCCTCTTCCCTGGGCAACCTACTCCATTGCCTGACCACTTTAATAGTGAAAGAAATTTTTCTAGTATCTAATCTGAATCTCTTAGCTTAAGGCTGTTCCCTCAGTTCCTCTCACTGCAGGCAGGGTAGAGGAGACTGGCCCCCACCTCACCATAACTTCCTCTCAGGGAGTTGTAGAGTAATAAGGTGCCCCTTGATGCTTCTTGAGACATAACAAACATAGCTCCCTCAGCTGCTTCTCATAAGACTCATTTTCTAGACCCTTCATCAGCCTTGCTGCCTTTTGCTGGACACTCCAGCACCTCAATGTCTCTTTTGAAGTGAGGGGCCCAGAGCTGGACACAGCATTTCAGGTGCAGCCTCACCAATGCCAAGTACAAGCAGACACTCATCTGCAAATGAAAAGCTGGGAAAGCTGGAATTGTTCAGCCTGGAGAAGAGCGGGTTCAAAGACGCCTTGCCCATGTGCAAGGTGGGTGTGTGCAAAGAAGTTGGAGCTGGGCTTTTCTCAGTGGCTCCCAGTGACAGGAAAAGAGTCAGAGGGCACAAATGGAAATAGAGAAAATTCCATCTGAAAATAAGAAAGCACATTTTTATTATGAGGGTGATCAAACACTAGAATGGATTGTCCAGAGAAGTAGTTGCTTGATTATGTTTAAAACCTGACTGGACACAGCCCTGAGCTACTTGCTCTAGCTGATTCTTCTTTTAAGCAAGGGCTGGACTAGATGATTTTGAAAGGTTTCTTGCATCAGCAACCCTTCTGTGATTTTTGCGAGCTTAGAGACCCTCCATCCCACTGTTGCTGAAGAACAAAAGGTACCAGCACAGTTTCTATTTCCGTTTTCTTAAAAGCATCAATTCTTCAAAGAGTATGGGAGAAAAAACTTCTCATTTGCTGGTGTGTGATGAAATAAAACTCAACTTGTGGCAAGTTGACAGGTAATCTTTGAATGTACTTTCTGATACTCTTTTTCTGAATAAGGTACTTTTTTCTTGCCTTCTTTTTTCTTCCCTGTAATCATTGCGAAAAGAACATTGTAAAGAAAACCCAGGGAGCAGAGAATAAGGAATTATTGTTGATTTAGTAGACTACATGTTTTCTTTCCAGTCTAAATAAAAGTATTATGGCAGGGATTACAGGCATTTAGATTGAGGAGTCATAATCATATACAATAATGAATTCTTTACATGGCTGTGAATCTTTATGTTAAAAATAGTTGGTTTGCTCTTAGTTAAAAGTAGTGATTTTAAATGGTCTTGGTTTTACATCACTGAACCATTTGCTTGCTTTTGCTGCAGGGAAGAGGTGGTTCTTTCTCAGTAATACCCTTTTGGATGCAATGGTACCCTGGGTTTTAATGTGATATGACAAATCTTCTGGTCCTTTGATACAGCTTTTCTTGAAGATTTTGTTTTTCCTTCCTAATGCTCTACAGCTTACTGTTTTGTATGGTACAGTGTATTTTAGTATTGATTTGTGAGAGTCTGAAAAGTATTTCTTTCTCTGTGGGGTAAGGAGAACACGAGCGGACACACAAGTGGGATAGATTGTTAATTGTTTCCAGTGTTTCTCTGTGACCTTGGACAGATCACTTAAATTTCACTTTATTGTCGATTCCCAGATTTTGCTACAGGCTCATTCAGCAAGCTAACAAATTTGCAGTGAATATAATCTTCTAAATCGGAAAGGCATCACTATTACTTGGGCAGGTCTGTGTTCTGAATTTAAAGTGATGCTTGCCTTTCCTGCAAGACACTGCTCTGTTACAATGCGTTCCTTTTGCCCAAAATCACTAATACAGCCCTGCAAAGAACAGCGTTCATTAACTGTATCCTGTGCACAAAGGATATAAGTTTCATTGTTTTTTAACAATAACACAGAAACCTTTCCATTTATTTCCAAAGTTCAAATAGCTGCAGTGGTGTGAAACAGCTTTGTCTAGGAGAAACATGTGTCGCATTGATATGGAAATGAGCACACCCTGTGCTTCATTAAGTGCCAGGGTGGCAATGTTCAGTTCTGCCACACTTAAGTAAGCTCCTGCATTTTGCTCAAATTCTGTTCAGCCAGCCAAAATTCTAGCAGCTTTACCTTCCACGTTAGAAGAAGAGTTTCAAATAATACTGCTATACCTGACATCCATGCATGTAAAGTTGGATAGAATGATGCTCTTATCTTTTTCCTGTGAAGTAGCAATACGGAGTTAGTTTTAGATGAATATTATACAATAGTGTACTTAATTTATGGTAAAAAAACCCTGCAGATAATTTGGATTTCTGGCTTTGAAGAACAATATCTCTTCTTCAAAAAGACTTTGCTTTCTATTGTTTTCTGTTTATTTTGTCTTTTTGTCTCTTTCTATTTCTACTTTTCTTTGTGAATTGCAATTAAAGGATATATTGCACACTGAATGTTAACTAAACATTAACATTTGCAGGCTAGTCTAGGCTGGAGGCTGCTGTTTAGTGGTTATTGTTCTTGCTATCTTGCAGAGCCCACAGGTGCGCTAAACATTTGCAGAGACATAGAAAAACATTGTTATTTTTGGATGGATTTGTAACTTTATATTGAACAGGAAGAAACCAGTGATGACAAAGAACATTCCAGACAAATTGATAGGAGAGAGCAAGGGTTGTCATAGGAAGATCAATCACTTATTCACCTGAGGCATTGACTTAGAATTTATTATCAGACAGTATTTATTTATGATGGATAATTACACAAAGCAGACTTTTTTTAGGAGAGAGGAGGTCTAGAGGGAATGCCTTAGCAGATCTCAGCTGTGTCAAGTCTCACCAAGGCTGCCTCACAGTGTTTTCTGCACTAGCTGTCTTGCTGTCATCTGGACATGCTTCCAGGGTCTGGAATGCCAATACCTTCCTTCTGAACTGCCCACATGCCTGATTTCCCAGAGAATGTAAGAGTGTGGGAGGGAAGCAGAATTTGGGGTGGTCCCAGCAGGCTGGTAGGATACAGCCATGTCTCACATCAAGACTGGGGAGAAGAGTCCTGGGTACCACAGTTTAGAAGCAGTAGTGGTAGCTTCACCTAGAAACAAAGACACAGCTGATTACTGGCATATTGCAGCATTCCCCATAACTCAATAATTTTAAATGAAGGGGAAAATTAGACAATTGTATGAGTGAATAATATCCTTTATGTGCTCATGAGGGAGGCAGTCATTAGGATGCCTTTTGAATGAAAACATTGCCGTAGCTGGATGTAATGGGAATAGAGGTGTTGCAAGTGTAGGGTGAGGTGGTAAAAAACAAGGGTGGATGTAAGGAAGGCAAGCAATGCTAGATGGAGATTTGCTGTCAGAACTGTCACAGATATTTCAGAGGAGACATCATATGCTATGGAACAAAGCCAATATTAGAGTGGTCAGGTTTTAATCAGAAATCAATATTGCCTTTTACCACTACAAGCATTAATATCTACATCCCCACAAATGCATACTACTAGCATAATTGAAAAAACCCTCTTATTTCTAATGGTATTACTTTCATAAGTGCTTCTAAATGCTCTCATGTTATTCTGACTTACTGTATGATAGTGAAGTTTCAGCAAGAAGACCTTTGCTTATTAGGTCCACGGTTGACACTGTGATTTGTTTTAATCTTTTAATAAAATATGAAAAAAGGGAAGAAAAGTAGTTGGAAAATTTGAGGTATAATTTAAGTGGGGGTTTTAAAGATACATTTTAAAATAAAATCTGTAAAAATATGTAATGCAATAAAAAGGAAGAAAATTTTCATTTAATCAGCATTGCCTAGTTGTTTTCCTTTGTATATAAAAAGGTTTTAGAAAGGAGTTCTTGTTAAACTATATTATAGGTGATATTATAGACTTTATCAAATGTCTTTTTTGAAAAAGAAAAAGTACTTGGACTGGATTCAAGCTATTGTTTTCCCTAAGTGTATGCTCTGATATAATTTTGCTGGGAACCAAACAAGACAAATGGACATAAAAGGGAAGAGAACAACAAAAGCTGATGTTGGACTTTTTATTGTTGATACTGATTTTTCTTTCAGCTTCATGAATTAGAATGACAGGTACAATTTACCATTGCTGCATCCAGCCCAAAACCCAGGCTAATCTGCATCAACCACCTTTCAGGGCATAGGTTGACAATGAAATAAAAAGAGTTTCTGTTTTGGTTGGCTAAAACAAATTTCCACCAAAAAGAAAAAGTGAAACCGGAAAGAACAAAACAAAACAAAAAACCCCAGAGCAATAAAACAAAAAGAAGAAATGTTACATATAGAACCCAAATCCTGTGCTCTGGATGGTGTTGCAGATTGATCTAAAGAGCAGTGAATAATTTTGGGACAAAGGGAGCTGGCCTTTTCTTACTCTGTATAACGTAGAATACAGGATTTTACACCACAAGGCTCCTTTCCTGGTATTAAATGGAGCTTCTTTGGTTTAAAATGAATTGTGTGCTGTAATTTGAATGTAGCAATCTGACTATGTGCAAGAGAGATGGTTGAAAGGAAGCATAAATAATAACCTTACTATTTCTTTCTGACATGTAGATTGTGCTGCACATTAGATGATGAAGATATTTCTGTCCTTTGATATCCTGTGCTCTCATAACAAATTATTGTACATCAAAGAAATGAGCTCTGAGTCAAAATGATAGTAAAAGTGATGAGCTAGAAAATAATGTAAAGATCTAGCACCTATGAAATTACTGCAAATGTCTGAAGAAATGGGGTAAAGGAAATTGCTCACAAAGTTGTTCAAATAATTTCAGCTCCTGTCTGAAAAATAAATAATCTGGGAGGTGACTATTAAAAATGAAGTGTGATTAGAAGCTGAAGTTTTTGGAGCACTGTATCTGATACTGCATTGCAAGCCATCTTTCCTTAACCTCCTTCCCTGATGAAAGTTTTAGAAAGACTGTAGTGGGGGAAAGTAGAGGGCAAAAGGATTGCCGATCTCATAAAACATCTTTCTTGTCTAAATCACTAGTCCTTTTCCAGCCATGTCAATAGTGGTTTGAAGTTTTCATCTCCAGGAGATGATTAAATGGTCTTTTTGGGGTGAATTGATTGTTTTGTTCTCATTCCTGTTAGATATTTACATTAAAAAAAAAAAAAAAGATTACCTGGAGTGATAGCACCCAGCTGATACCAAGGAATAAATGAATAAACAATGGTTGAGGATTCATTGCAGAGAGAAAATTGTAGTTAATATGACAGACTGTCCTTTTAGGAAAAAGTTAAGTGAGTGATGTAGAGTGGTCCTTTTTCCTGGACTGCATTCTTGTATCATCTGGGCTACTGTCACATCAGTGGAGTGTCTTTCCTACCCACTCAGGAACAAGGCTTCTTGCATTTGTTTAGCCATCTAAACTTAGGTTCAAAGTGGATATCCTTAGTAGCCCATATTAAACAAAAGCATTCTCAGAGGACTTTGGTTTTTCTGAGATAACATTTTTTTGTGATTCTTTTTGGATCATTTTGCATAGGTTTCCAGGTACATAAATGTTGGACTCCAATTCATCCATGGCTGGGTGTCAATTTTGTTTGTATGGCCAGAGAGGAAATGCATGCAAGAACTCTCAAGTAAAATGACTTATGGGTTAAACTTTTCCATGAGAGCTACAAGATTAAGAGCAGCGATGAAGAGAAGATGTATTATGTATTCTGGGGGATACTCCTCCTGTTAAAAAAAAGAAAAGCAAAAGAGGAGAATGTGACATTTGAGTAAATGTTAAATATTCATGCTGAAAATGTTAGTGATGAAACTCACTCTGAAGGCAGAAAGAAGTGTTTCCTGTTACTTAAGAGCATGGACTTTCCATGACTTCCTGCAATGCAAGCTTGTCTATAATAACTTTTCTTTTGAGGGCCCCAGATTAGTTACTGAGGTGTCTCTTTCAGTTTTGGAGTCAATAAAATGGGAAAATCAGTACTTCCTATCTCCCTCAAAAAATGTTACTTAAGAAGTCAGTGATAACTTACAAGTCAACAGTGGTAGGTATGTGCTGTATGTGTTCAAAGGCACAGATTAGCACCAAGATCTCTTCAAGTGGGTGCTGCAGACTTAGATACCTAACTATCACATTTCTGTCAGCCAAGATAGAAATTTTTCAGCTGCTGCTTTTGAGCCCTCCCCTGTGCTTTCTTTTTTGCCTTAATTTTTCTTCTTATTTTCATTTTCAGAGGGAAAATACAGAGGACAAAGGCTACTCTGAGCTGTGCTCTTGGTTATATGTTTGGATGTTAAGGGAAATTGAAAAACAAATTATTGCCATGTTTTGTTAAAAATCCATTTGTCTGGACCAGATGTTTGCTCTAGAGCCAGTGCTGCTAATGAGGAAAGAGGTAACTAACCGTAACATGATTGATTTCTGGGTAAAGGTCCATCTTTGCCTCTACCCCTAGCAGCTGTATGTACTTTCTGTATTGAAGAGAATTCGCATTTTCTATATTGAAAATATTACTGAAATATTTCTGTATTGAAATATTATATAGCCTGTTCACTACTAGGACTTAGGGAAAAGAATATGCTGGTGAAGACCAACGAACATATCAGCACTCTTTCTTTAGGACCACATCCATCCTTATTTATTAAATGTACCTAGACAAGCGAGTTTCTTTGATTATACTTACTTTACTGCTTCTATTGCCTTGATGTGTGAATTGTGATTGCTTAGATAAATGCACTGTTTGTTCCCACTTTGGCTTCCTGAAATAGCTCATTATGTTTTTCAGTGAGAAACTGTTTTGCAATTTGCAGCATCAGTCTCAATTGTGTGAATCTCTGCACATATCTCAGCAACCTCTTCAGGAGTGATAGGTATGGGTAGCATTTCCTTCTGCTTTCCAACAGTGAAAGAATAATACTCTCACAAAGCTGTGTGAAATTAGAAGACTATATTTTTCTGTGCTAACTCCCTATTGACATGTGATTTTATGTCAGTGTGGTTAAAGAAAAGATGAGGCATCCCAGCTTTCTGGGTGGTCTGAAAAAATCTGTTATCTCCCCTCAGGTTTTCCACAAATGTACTTGAGCTTTCCTTTAAGTCTCATATCTGAATTTGAGAATCCCCATAAAGGAAAGGAAGATTCAAGGAGTCTCTGAATGCAAGCTTTAAAATCTGGAAATAGGACTAATGGAATCTCAGTGGTGTCCCTAAAAGATAATGTAGTGGTAGGTGCTGAATAGAGCATTAGGTGCAATTTGCTGATGAATGCTGGGATATTTACTTAGATGTAGGATCAGCCACACCGAGAACAGATCAATAATTCAAGCATTTCTCCTAGGTGACAAAACTGCTGTTTTCCAGTAGCTGAGTTAGTGCTGAAAGGTGCAACAAGCTAGCTCGTATATTTTCAATAGGATTTTAAAAATAAAACACAATAAATTTATTATCTATTCTGTGAAGTCATAAAAAAAGAGACAGTGTGTAATAAATTGTTCATCATTTATTTTCAGAAAGGGTTTCTAATGAAAGATTAGCATTAAGTGAATTTAATCACACTGGGAAAAAATTGACAATTTTCCAAAACTTTTAGATCTTGTTCACAGTTATTCTTCTTTAACACTCTAGATTTCTCTTTCACCTGCAGTATCTCCACTTGTTTTAAAAATTACTTTTTCCTAAAGACCAGAAACTAATTCCATTATGAACTATATATGTTTATAGGCAAAATTTTCAATCTTGACTAACTAGGCCCACCTACAGAACAAACTTTTCATTTTTGCTACAAAAAATATGTGATCATAATAACTGTTAGCAATATATATTGCTCTCTTTAATGTCTTTCTCCATATTGGCCTATCTTAACATTTTCCTGTTCAACAGAAAAGATTTTGAGATTTTAGAGAGTTTGGGGTGTTTTTTTTTGCTGCTACTCTCATTCTAAATTTATCCTCATTTAATTGCATATGGTATCTGCCTGCTTAGTTGAAAGCTCTTCTGTTCTTGATTGCATTTGCTATCATCTTTGGCCATGTTTTTAGTTAAGTATAATCTGAAAATTTTGCCATTTCTCTTTTTGCCTGCTTTCTTTTCTGTTTCTTTTCTAACCCTTAGAACTAAAGCAAAGTAAAATTTACCTGATCTTTAGTTAGGCTGACATCCCAAAAAAAGGAAAAATACATTGTTAAATAAATGGGTAAATACTGGTTCTGAGAAAACTGTCTTCTGTTTCTACTTAATTTGCATCAATATGTTTGAGTCCATTAAATTATTTCCACTGGGAGAAAAACAATTTATTGGTTTATTGCAGAGTAAATACACTGACACATGTAAGTTTGCATTTGATACAATTAAATACCCTTTTACTTTTTAACCTCCATTCAAACAGAGGATGTTTTCAAGGACCATGACAGTAAAAACCTGGCACCAGTCAAGTACATGAAATTGACTGGTTTACTTTTAAACAGTCTTTAAAGATTTCTCTAGACAGCTCTGTACACGTTTCTGCAGGCTGAAAAGACTTCTACCCTCAGAAACTCTCTGTAATGGACTGAGACGTCCAGGCTTTTCAGCCCTGATAAAATGATACCCTGTCAAATGCTTGATGATGGAGGGAAGGTAAGTTGATCACTCAGCTGACTGACAAAATCACAGTCTGAAGATTTCAGGGTAGAGGGAAAAATGTTGCTTTTGTTAATGCTTTCTCTCACCTTAAGGTGCATAGAAGTCAGGTGATGTGAAGCCAATCTTTTTAGGAGATAGTTTTTAACCCAAAGCCACTTTCACATTTCTGCCTTTTACTTAGTTCATGCTTAACTCTCTTAACCTAAGATTGTATGTCATTGGTAGAATACAAGCTAATTTCAGAGTGAATTCTTTCAGGCAGTGCTTACCTTTTTCCAATGACAACTTTCTCATGCTGAGTTTTGAGCCAGGCTTCTTTGGGCCCCACTCATGTCTCAAAGCTTATGATAGACTTTTACAAAGTTTGTAATAGAAAGCATTAGGAAAGCTCCTATGGTCTCAGTGGCTCCTACTGGTGGTCTGAGGGTTGCAGTTGCTACTGTTGTAGGGCATTTTTGTTCCCCTATTTCTCTGCAAGGATCTACATCTGGACATTTGAACAGCTGATAAAGGAGTGAAGCACTGACTGTTGGGCTCCTTTTATTCCTGTTATTTAGCCATGCACACCCATTAGTCACTTGTTGTCTGTCTGCTGTGCACAGGAACACCACCTGTGTCCATCGTTCACACTCTGTACTTTGCTAATGACTGTGCAGTATGCATGCACTGCACTGGTTTTGATCTGACATTTGCACACACACCCATTTCAAGGTCCTTTTATACTGCCAGAGCAGTGCAAATGGGCTGTTGGTGGCATGTATCTGCAGATTAAGCCCCCTTTAAATAGGAAGGGTTCAGTTCTGTCACCCTGACTCATTTCAGGTATCTTGCTCTAGAAGTGCTTGTAGGTTCAGTGTATCTGAACATGTGAGAAAGAACGACAAAATCAGGGTGTTTGTGCTTGAGCCCAGTGTTAGGATAGTAACTCACTCTGCTACGGAGGGAGAGTTGTCATAAAAGAAATGTTTGATTCTGAGAGAGAAAGAACAAGTCAGTAGGATAAAGCATCTTGAGGAACACATTATTTGTCAATATTCCCCTTCTGTAGCCTAGAGCTGTGTTGGCAAAATTGGTTGCAGAACTCAGGATTAGCTCTAGTGAGTTGCTGGCATCCAGGTAAACTAGATGGCCCAACTAATGTGAACTGAGTGTGATTGGTAGCCAGCAAACAGAAGGCAATTTGGTCAAAATGCCTTCTATTATATTTTCAAGGATTATCCCCATAGAAGAAAATATTGCGTTGAAATATATTTGTTTAGAAGAAGTTGCATCCACAGGGCTCATATTATCTCTGAAAACTCGAGACTAAAAGTTTGAATCTCTGTGCATAACACTATTCCACTTATGAGCTACAATTTCCCAGCATGCATAATTCTAAATATTGAGTGATGGCAATTACTAAGGGCGTTTGAAGAGTGAGACATTGAGGAGTATTGTCAATTATATTAGTTATGGGTAATAGCTGCTGACTTTGGAACAGTGCTGTGAAAATTAGACCATTTCAGAAGCTCAATTTGGAAGTTGGGAGAGTCATGCAAGGTGACAGATCTGTACCAATGCAGGAAATGTCTTGGAGGCAGATAACTGCTGTTTCATGCATAAGTAGTCAAAGTCCCAATATTTTTTCTATGCAAATCAATGTCAAAATTCAGGTTAACCTGATTAGGATCATCTCCTTGCAGGAAAGGATTTTCTGTTGCTACATCACAGATAAGAGGTATAATTTCATTTTAGATGGAGAAAAGTTATGAATTCCATCATTTTTATAATATGTTGAATCTAGCAGCCCTAGGAAAGTTCTTAATATCAGTTATTGTCTGTATAGAACAATTCTTGTTCAGAGAAACAAATGAGGAAGGTGCTCTTCTGTGAATTTAGGAAGGCAATTTGAATTGGTATGCATGGTGTGCATTTGTGCTGATCCTGCATTATGCATTTCTCATAGATGTATCACTAACTCGCCTTACATTTGGTGAGAATACTTTGCACATTCCAGCAGACTGCTTGCTCATCCTTTGGTAGTTTGCCTAAAACACTGTGATCTCCATAGCTAATGATGCTTAAGGTTTGTTGCATCTCATCCCTCATCTACATGGGGTCACCTTTGCCATTTTTGAAGAAAGACTCCCACAAAAGAAGAGTGTTCCAGAGACATTGACAGAGACTGTAATATGTCTCGGGGAGGAAGGAAGATTTTCTCTAATCTGTGCTATAAGTAATAAAATGTGGCCAGGCAAATAATTTTTCTTCTCTGGAAAAGTTCAAATAAACCGTAAGGGAGATATTATGAACTCATCCAGCATATAAAAACCCTCATGTTCTCATTCATTCACAAGGCAACAATAAAGAATTTATTTTCTATCTTGCATATTTATCATTTTTGGATGTCAGAAGTATTGCTTTCTGTTATCATTTGAAAAGATTTTCTGGTAAACCTCTCACGTCTTCCAAGGAAGATGTGTATTATACCAGGAAAAGAACTCTTTTGCTATCATAATATAATCTGTATTTTAAAATGGAATTAACTGTATTCACAAAGAACTGTTTTTAACATCTGGTTATCTAGATTAGGAGTGTTGCCAATGTAAACAGGATTTTCAAATGGGAAAATTTTATAGATATGGAATTACCATGGACTATGTAGTGGCTTCCTGAACACAATAAAGTACATCAGTGCTAAGATTTACATAAGCTGTGTCTAGTTTGGAAGAAGTATGTTGCAGTGAGGCTGCTTTTGTAGGTTGTTTTGCTCAGTATAAAACACTCGATGGTCTTGGCAAATATATAATTTCAAAGTTACTTCCCCGATTTGTCTCAGTTTTTTACCTCATTCCACCTTTCCAAACAGTGAGACTCCTATTTCAAGAATGCATCTAGTGTTATCACCAAAATTATTCCTTAGCTGATAAAGTCAAGCATTAATGCAATTTTTTGACCATTGAAAATTATAGAAATGCTTTTCTGGATGTGCTCTTTCAAAGCAATTTTTTTGCTGCTTTGTTCCAGTGCCACTTTTTGCTTTTGTAAAACCTGATTTTCTTTAAGTGGTCTGACAGAACAATACATTGCCTGCTGTTTAGAATATTGTTCACATTATTTTAGGATTAAAATGGGAATGTTGTATTTTTGTGTGCTATCGAGTATTTACAGTGATAGGCGTCCTTGATTATTAGCCCTTTTTAAGAATGTAAATGGAAAGAAAAGCAGAAAAATGAACAAACTTGGAATACATGAATTCCTATTGTTATGCCTTGAATATAGCTCCATTCTCTAAGTAGTAAGGGTCGTGCTGATTGTAAGTACACAAGAACTGTGCAATTTTTAGTACTTAAAGAAAGGTTTGATTTTGTGTCTTTAGACAGCTCTGGCCCCATTTCTTTATATTTCAAGCAAAGTATAATATACCTAAAACTCAGAGATGAAAATGGAGCATAATATGCACTAAAGCTGTATCCATTATATGATGGTAAGTGTTGGTTATGACAAGATTGATTGTATTATTACCTGGCCTACCTTTTGTGTAATTTCTGTATTAATTTTCATAATCTTTCCCTTTCTAAGTATTCGTCTAAAAGAGTTTTTAGAGATGAAATAGTGGGGAGAATTTTTTCTTTTCAAATCAAACACTTGGCTTTTCTCCTAGAAAGTGCTACTGGTATATTTATCATTCTCTTTTGATAACTGGGGTAGAGGGGTTAAACTGCAGTAAATCTTTAGTGTATACTGTGTATTGCATATTTAATGATGTCTGTTCCCTGATAAGCAAGTAAGGACCTTAATATTACTGATTCTGCAGTCAAAAGTTATTTATTGCATTTTTTTCCATAAGTGAATGCAAGGATAGTACAATGAAACTTCTTTTATGGAATCAGGTTGTTGATTTTTGCCACCATTTGAGAAACTTGAAAACAATAGGAAACTCCTGAATTTGGAGCATTTGCATGTACTTGGAGAAAGTACTTTTAAATAGGACAGCACTATACAATTTTAAAGCACTGAAGAGTAAGTAATACAAAATCAACCAAGAGGATCATCTCTGACATTTACAAATATTTATAATGGCATTAGTTCCAAAGAAGTTAGCTGAAGCAATTTGAACCTGTAGACCCGAACAAATAAACAAACATAGCTTGCCATCAGCATTTTCAGAAATGTACCCATATTGCTGTGGAGCTTTGTGCATCCAAATAAGTAAAGAAATCTACCAGATTTCTCTGTGGCTCCTTTCAGTCAAGACACTGTCTGCTTTATTAGGAAGCATTTCACTACTGGGTAAAAATGTTATGTCACAAAATTTCTGGGCTTTCTGCAATTTGTGATGCAGTGTTTTAGAGCTGGTCTAAAACTACTTGGTTTACTAAAAGTTGGAGACAGGGCTTAAAGTTGAAATTAGTTTTAATTAAATGTCCCAGATTGGCAGTAGTTTCCCTTACTTGCCCGTGAAAGGACTTTGTTAATTATGCCACTCAGTGCAATGGTTAGAATGTGTCACCAGTGTGGGCCAGACCCTGCAGTTGACCCCAAACTGACTTTGCCAACTTCACTGAACCCAAGCCAATGCTGAAGCAGTTTTCCACAAGCTCTGAGGAGTGCAGGAGAATACTAACTGAGCTGTGTAAATTTTTAGCATGAGTGGAGTGTTCACTTAGGAAGGAGAGCTAAGCATGGGTGTGCCTGCTTTTGTTAAGCATCTGTCCCCTGCCAGAAGACCAATGGCATCCTGGCCTGTATCAGCAATAGTGTGGCCAGCAGGACCAGATAAGTGATTCTTCCACTACACTCAGCCCTGCTGAGGCTGCACATTGAGTCCTATGTCCAGTTCTGGGCCCCTAAATTTAGGGAGGATATTGAGGTGTTGTAGCATGTGCAGAGAAGGATGATGAGGCTGGGGAAGGGTCTGGAACACAAATCCTGTGAGAAGTGGCTGAGGGAGCTGGAGGAAAGGAGGCTCAGGGGAGACCATATTATCACCTGTATGAAAGGAAGTTGTAACTCCAGGGAGGTCAGTTTCTTCTCCCTGGC
Organism: Sturnus vulgaris; assembly: GCF_052056855.1. NCBI lineage: Eukaryota > Metazoa > Chordata > Aves > Passeriformes > Sturnidae > Sturnus > Sturnus vulgaris. The sequence goes on from NC_142243.1 coordinate 128,660,242, forward strand.
AACCACCAGTAGGACCATAGGACATTGTTTTAAGCTACACCAGGGGAAGTTTAGGTTGGACATTAGGAAAAAGCTTTTCACAGAAGGAGTGACTGGACATTGGAATGGGCTGCTCAGGGAGATGTGGAGTCATTGTCTCTGTAGGTGTTTAAGAAAAGACTGGATATGGCTCTTAGTGCCATGGTCTAGTTGACATGGTGGTGTTAGGTTACTTGGGTTGGACTTGATGATCTCAAAGGCGTCTTCCAACCTAGCTGATTCTGTGATTCTGTGATTCTGTGTGAGTCAGCAGTCTGAAGGCCAAAGGAGTTGAAGACTAATAAGCAGCCATTGCAACAAGTCATGCTCAGAGACTCAAGTGTGCAGAGTGGGGCTGACTGCTAGCAGAGACCCTTCACAGGACAATATATGCATCAGGGTCCCTGCATCAACAGTGCTCCTATAACCTCTAGCCTTCCAAACTCAACTCCAAAACCTAAATATTTGCCCTGAGAACCATCTAAGATTTAAATTAACCTAATGTGGTGCTCAAAAACTGATTTAAAACTAGGGAATTTACAGAAGCACAACTGAGAGTTAAATTTGTCTTGTGAAGCCTTTATTTCTGGTAGTAATGTTTAAGATGGAAAAAACCCAGCTTGACTTCCTGTTCCCCAGAGTGAATTTGTGGGCCTGAGATTTAGAAGAAAAAGTAATTTTGCTGGTATATTGAGATATTAAACCTGCAAATATATAAGAAAAGACAAAAATGCAATTTTCACAATGCTTTAATTGCATTTATTTGGAGGAAAACCACATTCAGAAACTAGGAAGAGTGCTAAATGCCAATTGTAAGATGCATGCTTTAGTGCTGATTTCCTGCTACCATCTGTTCTCTAACAAAAAGGCAGTCTCAGTTTCTGGGTCAGAAACAAGGCTGTAGTAGTAACTTTGTACTTGGAAGACGTCATGTGCTTTAAAGCAATTCACTCCTGTGGTGCTGTGCAGTAGGAGGTCATCTGAGAAGTTTAAGATAACCCAGGACAACTTAAATCACACAGTTTTAGGAAGGGTCTGTTAGTTTTAAGCACTAGCACAGTTTGGCCGAGGACTATGTGTAGATTGATTCTTCAAAGGTTAGTGCACATCTCAGTAGGACCTGGAGGCTTGCTGGAAATGGTTTTATGTTTATTCTTTTTCAAGACTTCTTTATAAAAGTTTCTAACTGGATGATACTTTCTGGTTTATACCAAACTTTTGTAATGGTGAAATTTAGACTACAGGATGATCATCCATCCTGTCTGTAACTCCAACTACAGCCTCCTGGAATATAAATCTGTTATCCCATTCTCTATATTATTGTTTCAATGAATAGCATATTTTTGTAAAAAATGGCACACAAGTAATCTTCTGAGTTAACAGCACACTATATATTCAAAATTTTTACAATTGAGTTTTAATAGGTACCTGAAAAGCCAAATTATTCCATTGCCACAGTGTGTGATCTAATGGTTTTGTGTGTATGAGGTCTTGTGGGAGCTGAAAGACTTGCTTTTTGTTACCAATCTTCTGAAATCACTCTTTTGACCTATTTTTTTTGTCCTGTTTTTGTTCTTTTCCCAAATGAAGTTCATATATTCTTCATGAAAAAAAAAAAAAAAGATACTAGCTGTTAAACGTTTTCTTTTGCTGGAGTACTGCTTTATCAGGTTTAGTTTGGGTTTTTTAGAAGAAACCCAGGTGATCAATGTTTACAAATATCACCACTTTGGAATTTAATTTTGAGTATTCCAAGTTAGGGTGGAAATGTCTTGAAACCGGCATAAGAAAAGTCACCAGCATTGAATGAGGATCTTGTCTTCCTAATGTGAAGTCTTCCTTCATCTCTACTGGCAGCCTAGGGAGTGGAGTATCCCCAGTGTGTGTTGGAATTCACTTGCACTGGGACGTTTCGTCTGAGTCTACAGGAAACCCACGGGACACACAGGGTGATCCTAATTTCCAGTCTGGTGTTGGAATTGTCACCCATCTTCTATGAGAGTCAGGGAACACTGGAAGTCAACATCTTCTACACAAGAATCAAGAGAAACTGAGGTGACAGGCCCTGTTCCTTCAGGAGTGGCATGTGCTTTGCATGGCTGGATCTCCAGATAAGCACAGTGTGCTTCCCAAGGAATGGACTTCACTTCCTTCATCTGTGGAATGAGTGGGGCTCTTGGAAAATCCACTGCCTGTCACTGCCTGTCATGGTTCCTGGGATGGTGCCCTGTGGGCTGGCCTGCTATCCTGATGCAGGGTAGTGGGCCTGTATTCTTCCCTCCCACGCCAATGTCAGTAAATCACTTGTAACTTTTCCAGGGACTGAAGTCCTTATGCTTGTCTGCCTTGTCTTGCTCTGGATCTTCACTTTCAGGCTCACTGATGGCCTCCTAGTGCATTTAGCAGCCTGTAGGTCGATTTAGTCACCTAATCTTATGTTTTGCTAGAAAGTAAATGCTTGGATTGTGGTCTTTGACATTCAGTGCATTTTATGGAACTTTCTGAGTAATTTTGTCCTCTTTTTTTCTCCTATTAACCTTTGAATACTAGTAATTGCATCCTGTCTTTATTCAGAGAAACATGGTCAGTGGCTCAGCAAGGCTGCATGTATCACAAACACTTGTGAGTTTACCTTGCTGTAATGGAAGCTGAGGACAGATTCCAAATGGAGAGATTAGAGCTAATCCTTGGAAGTAAAATGAAGTTCACAAATTGTTTATTTGATAATTTAGTTTATTTGTTTAGCTGCTGCCGTCCTATATAGTCCACCTGTTCCATCTTGATAAAGTGATCATTAATTGTTCAGAAACATGCCTAATTATTTTTCTGTGCTGGTGCACACAACTAATGTATGTCATTAATGCCATCCAAAGGGAGCAGTTTGGAAGATGAGAGGATAATTTACTCACCATGTGCATTTAGTCCTTGGCCTCCTTGCTGAGGTACCCCTGCTGGTTTGGAGTCTGTTTTTGCATAAATATCTGCCCTACCTGGGATAACCAGAAATGTAGTAAGCTTACTAGTTTAATTCAAGAATAGGATGGTACAAATGCCAGTTTCAGTCTTTGGAAATCAGAAAGCTCAGTTCTGTTTTAATCTGTGGTACAGATGCCTAATTCTGGCATTACTACCTCAGTAGGAGTTGAGATCTACATTAGGAAAGATTGTGAGATAATTACAATCACTAAAATATGAATAAACTTTAATTTATATTAGAGAAACCAAACACTTTGTACAACAAGTAGATAATAGTAATCCAAATGGCCGATAATGCTTATTGACCATTTGGATTACTATTATAATATAATATATTATATAAATTGAAAAAAGCTTAAAAATCAGTCGATGTACAGTGCTTGCATCATATTAGTGTACTCTGGTCAGTGCTAACACCATCATAAGCAGTAGCAGTCCTTAGGGAATTTGTTTTTCAGTGAAACATTTAGGATGAGGGGAAAAGTCCTCCTTCATCATTACTGGAGACACTGTCCAGAGGATGAGGCTCACCTGGGATCCCACAGCTGCCCTTACTGACTCACCTCCAGGGAATTTTTTCTTCCCCTCTCTGCATTTTCCTCTCTCCTGTTCTCTTTTCTCTGCCCTTCTCTGCTTTTGTTTTTGTTTTTTCCCTCAAGATTACTTTGTCTATTAGATTTGATGTGTGTCATCAGCAGTGGATCCTGCTAATAAATCTTTGTGCACATTACCCTGCCTCAGCATCCTTTGTGCAGAAGGGAAATTGATGATCAAGGCTGAAAGAAAAAGCTGTAAGAGAAAATGAAAGATGGTAATTCAGACAGGTGGAAGCTGAAGACGAAAGAGAGGTCAAGGTGCAGCACTATAGGCCAGACATAGTGCTGGAATGGATATGCTGGAGTGGTTGTGCTGACCTCTGCTATTAAAGTGCTCTTGCTATGGGTATGGTTTGTAACAGGAAAATTATGGGATGCTTTCAGCATTGTCTTCAAAATTGCAGTTTTTCTGGAATGAACACATCTGGGCAAGGACACTGGGGCGCTGGTATGTCAGGCACAGGGACTCTTAGTGCAAGCAAATGTTTTGTAGGGGACCAGAGTATGTCTGTGCATGCTGAAGAAAGAGAGGCACAGGTTTGCATCCTCAGTACAGTCCAGAATGTTTCCTCTGACAAAATGGGATGCAGAATGTGTCAAAGTTCTTCTTCAGCCCCAGAATCACTATGACCTTTCTAGTTTGCTTAAGTGTCTGCCAAATTTTTTCTCCTCCTTCCCACTACAGAGGGGTATGGGCATTGTGTTACCATAGAATCATAGAATTGTTAAGGTTGGGAAAGACCTCCAAGGGCATTATCCACCATTAGCACATGCAGCGAGGTGAGCATCCCAGTCTGTGAGCATTCCTGAGGCTGTGTTAGGCTAAAGGCTGGCTCATGTGCAGGTGCTGCAAGGACTGAGATCCCCACTGTGGGGTGTGCTGGGCATTGCATCACACCAGCAATCCCTGCCTCTGCCTGTAACTCCCAGCAGAGCTCCCAGCAGCCATCAGAAGCCTGCCTGCAGGTCTGTAGGGCCAGGAGGCTCTGTAAAAGTACCTATTTCTACATTTGCTACTTTTTTGCTTAGAAAATCAGACTTAGCATGATCCTTGGTTTTAGTTTGTTTCTCTTGTGGGTATGCTTAATTGTATATTCCATGGAAAAGTACAATTGGGTGACATTCACAAAGAGATACAATATCAAATATTGTGTTATTTTTTCCTATTCACAAGTATTTGATAGAAAACAGCAGGTGTTACATTTTATCTTGGAGCAGATAGTTTTCAAGGAAGAAGAAAAGAAAACCTCTCCTTTTCCCATGGGTATGGGACTGATAAATTATTCCAATGATAGATAAGGGTAGAACTCACCCAGGTAACAAAGCTTTGGGAAAGAAAATCACATAACAGTAATAGTGATAGTAATAGTAGCAATAATAAAAGATGAATGTATGCTTTCACTGCTAAAGCCTTGTTTGGATGCGGAGCTCCAAAGGTTTGCATGTTATTCATTCTAAAAGAAAACTTTTTATTGCTTTTAAATTAAAAGAAGCAACAAAACCAATCTACTACACACATGGAGTGGATTTGAAGCTTTGACTGACAGTAGAGGTCCCAAAGTCTTTAGTTTTTACTTGCCTTTCTACATTCATGTGTAGCATAAAATTGAAATCCCAGTATATAAATTTGTAACTCTAGCTGTCTTTGCATCCATCAAATAAGGAGAATAAATATCCAAATGCTTCTAAGACCCAAGAAAATTCTCAGGGGAGGAAGCTGAAATAAGAGAAAAGAAGCCATATGCCTCTACCTTTTGTTTCCATTGGCTTGCTCTTGATCATGACGAATATTCTTTCAGCATGTTTCTCCCACTGCTCTTGAGCTACTCTTATCTAATAAATGCATCATTTACCCAATGAGTTGTCAAGATTCATTCAAGGTTTTGGTCTATCACACAACATCTCCAAGCACATTCTCAGAGTGCCTGGCTTGAGAACAGCATCCCAGTTTCCACCCCATTTTTTGGTCACTCTGAACCCTTCTTTTTTATTTGATACTCCTCAGTCTATTCTTGGTGACTTGCTGGCTGCTCTTGTCAGTGTCTGCTCTGCCTAAAGCTGTGTGCCAGGTCTGGGTCTGCTCTGCAATCTGCTGTCCTGTGCCTGGGATCTGGGCTGGAAGATGGTGAGAAAAATCTATGTGGAGAGTTTCACCAGTGAAATCCACATCTAGACCCTAGCCAAGAGAAAATTTAGCAGATGGTCTGGATGTTGGCTAGAATCTGTCATTGGAATAATTCTGTCAAGAACAGAAAAAAAAAAAAAAAAATCACTGATTTTTCTGGACTAGATCATGGGCTCTGCACAGACTTATACTATTTAAAAAGTTTCATCTTGTTCACTTCACCCAATTAATCAATATGAGAAAAAGAAATGATTAAAAGTTGTTTGTAATGAAATACAAGAGAATTAACTCAGAAAATGGGTCCACATTCTTATGTATTCATGCAGTACCTTGCTGATTATATCTGGTTTTTTATATCCATCTGAATTGGTGAATAATTTCTTCTGTGTATTCTTCACTCCTTATCTACCTCAGGTATATTTAGATAACTAGCTGGCTGTGGTGCTGTGCAATTGATTTTAAGTTAATGCTGGATGGTAGAATAGTTGCTTGTGGTACAAAATAATAAATGGAAGCAGCTCTGGGGCCTTCTCAAGAGTGTTTTTAGAGATCATTGTTTAATCAGACCTTGAGGAATTGGGCAAAAATCAGTGCAAGTCGATGGAATTGCTTATGCAGAGGTGAGTGTGGTATAGTGAGCTATGAGCTGGGTTTGCAAAGTTTCTGAGTGCACAGAACACCATCTGAAATAAACCTTGCTTGTTGGTCTTGGTTGAACATTGGGAAAACCTTGGATATTTGAAAATTGCTTGAAAATAATGAATGCAAAGGTAAAAACCTGCTATAATGGAACAGAAACTATTCAGGCATTTAGGACCTACTAAAACTACATCATGGTAAATAAAGTCTGAATCTCTGCGTTCCTTGGCCTGAAACAAAGACTTAAACAGCGTTGTCTCTCTTTTCTGAGGTCAACACAACATAATTTGCCATTTGGCTTTTCTGTTAGGTCATTCTTCATCTGTTCTCTGATGTGGCAAACAAATCCAAGACATGCCTCCAACACAAAAGTACAAAGGTGTCATTCTGGAAATCTTTGCATGTAATGAATGAAGTTTTATTAGAAATTGGGTTAAGCTTAACATTTTTTTCACCTAGCTCGCTAGTACATCTTACCTGAGTAAAGCCTGTGACCTGTGTCTTCAAAGCAATTGAATTTTGTGCTAGGTATCTACTGACTCTTTGGAGGTAAAAATGTGTGATAACTTGTGTTTTAAAAGTTGGAAGTTTTAATTTGGATGCCAACATAAATATTTAGACTTGATGATATATTATGTAGAAGCTCATTGCAGCTTCACCAGTTATTAAAAAAACTACATTGTATTTACCCTGGGAAAATGATGCCTCTCTGCTCAACTCTGTATATTAAAGACAAGGAGGGGCTTTTTGAGTTTAGCTTATTAGCAAAAGACTCAGGATCTGCTCTTTTTTGGACTGATGGATTGTAAATTGGTGCAGAACTGAATCAGGGGTTCTGTGTTGTGTTGCCATTCATTAAGTAGAGTGAAGTAAAAAGAAAGGGCTGAAGGTCTGACTTGCTTGGCAGGCAGCAAAGGAGAAATCCCGAGCTTGCAAATCTGCCATTCAGTTTAAAAATGTTGAATGCATCTGACAAAATGGAACATTATTCTTGCCTGTTTTAATTCTCTTTAAAACTTTTGTAGTCTGACTTTCTCCAACAAAATGTGAAGGTTTCTCATCTTCTTTGGGCATGTCCTGGAAGATACCTATTGTTCCCAGCTGCCTTTGAAATAACTAAGCTGCAGCTCAGTTAACAAGACTCAGTTTTGCCAGTTGTATAATTTGAACTGGTCAAGCAGGTGAGAAGAGAAATTAAAGTAACTGAGCCAGAATTATATTTTTTGGCAAAATTTGACATAAGGAAAATGTCCTTTTATGGGTTCTAGCTGAAGAGGAAAATATATTTTACAAATGTGAAGGAATTTTTGTTGAACCATTCTCATCCATTTTTATTGAAGTGAAAGGAGAGATCCAAGTTCTGAAGCAATTTATTTTAAAATCAAAAACCTGACTAACAGGTTGAACGGAATAAAAAATAATAAAAGTGTTTCTGTGGACTAATTTTTGTACTTAGAAAGTTTTGTCATTTATTTTCTTTGATGTGGTCCTCTGTTTATCTGAGATACTACACATATATGAATGTTTCACTTTCTTGACATACAATAGTACAGATGTTTAATATCATAAATCCAAATTTTAAAAATAGTAATATTTTAGTATTATTTTGCAGACCCTTATGATGATTTTGAATTCTTACAGTCTTAGTCTATTGATAGCTTTTTTTCTATCTGATCAGTGGTCCAAACATTATAAAGTGGGTATGTTATAGTAGAACGTTTACATTGGCTTTCACATTTTTTCATTAATGGAGGCCTGCTTTCTTACTGTTAGAGTATTGCATTTCACCTTACTGCCTACTCTTCTATCCATTTGCATGCTAACATTACTCTTCTAATAGATGGAATATTTTGATGTTAAAATTATTAAACTTACTAACAGTAAATCTAGTACCAAGCTCTGCCACAGACATTTTGACTGGTCCTGAGCCTCCTTTGTTGTCTGTTAAAAGGAAGGAGTGTTGATAGTTCATCCTTTCTCCCATTCTTCTTCTAGAAGAAACTTATTTTGCAGAGTGTTTAAACATGACTTAGTTGCCACTATATCAGAAGTTTAAGTATGTGTTTCCAACTTTGCTTAAAAGAGCACAGATGTATGCCATTAAATCTTTTCCTGAGCCAGGACCATGGACTGAAGATTATTTAAGGTAAGAAGCACTCTGAGAGTGTGCCTGTGCTTGTCCCCTATATAGGAGCACCTGCAAGGAAAAAGAGCTCAGAGGCATGAGTGGTACAAATGGTTGTGAAGGGAGGTGTTTAGTACAAGGCCACTTGGGTAACCAGCACACAGCAAGAACAGTTTGTTTGGTCTTGGGCTCTCTTCGGAGGAAGGACTTCTCCTTATGTCTGCACAAATGTTTTCACACATCAGTGTCATTCTTCAGGCTGGTCCTCGTGCTCTGGATCTACATCAGTTCTGCTACCACAGTGTTCTGTTACCACTGAAAGATTCATTTATGGTCTGTTTCTTTGATTTCGTCATGATTCTACCAGGGTTGCATGTGAAACTACTCTACAATCCTATTAAATTGGGAATTACTTGTCCCACTCTCTGCAAAGGAGGAGTCAGTAGATACTGTCAGAAATTACTGAGAAATTGAGACAGTGAGTTCTCCCCTGTTTCTGTCTTGCTAAACTAATGGTAAGCTCAACAGCCCAGCTGGGAGTCAGGTCTGGTCTGGTCTCTTTGCCAGTTAATGCTGCCTGTGAACATGGTATAAATAACAACCCAAGATGCAGTCCTGGCAAACATTGGCTTTTTTGGCAATCAGTGTGAAAGAAGTATACTTGTTTCTTTGCAGAATTGGGCTGCTTATGATTGGAGTTGGTGGAACAGAGGTTAGATTGTAATTTTACTTACTTAATTTCACACTTGAACATTAATTTAAAGCTTCTTTTTTTTCTTCCCTGGGGAGAAGATTATCTGTTTGGCTTAACATTCAGTGGTGTTTACACTATGTCTGGATGGCCCACATAATTTAATTTTAAAGTCTGAAACTAATTTTTCATTTTGAATCACCTTTCTCCCCCCAGTACTCAGAAGGGAGCTGGAGATTGTTTTAGCTGTCTCACCACCTATGGGCAGTTGCATTATGTTTAGTTTTAACCAAGCTGTGTATAAACAAAATGCTTGCTCTTAGGCATTTCTCCTGAACATTGAGAAGCTAGGATTCATATTATTCTGTATGAAATATGAATTGATAAACACATTTTTTTCCTCAATGCATGATTAGTAGGAGCCATGTGAAGATAGTGAGGATTAGAACTATCCAAACAACAAAATAATTAAAAGGAAAAAAATCTGCTAATATTTTAGTTATATAACAAACTGTATGTTCCTTCTCAAAAAATCTTATCTGTATTTTAAAAAATTTGAGTTATAGTTGGTGTAGCTGAGCATTTCCTTCAGGGACTGTGTATGTTGAATCTGATTTGGACCAACTCTCTGTGTGGAGCAAGGCATTTTTCTGGAAGAGAGGAAACACACCTATGTTTCTCTTTCTCATGGGGAATCACTCTCCCCCCCACCCCAAAATGCTTAGAAAGGTACTGATGCTTCCTTTTACTTCTTTTTAGTTACCTGTTTTTTAACCCGTGTTCCTTGGTGTTTATTTTCCAGTATAAACTAGGTGTGAGTGATACTGTGGGGTGACTCAAATTAAAGCATGATGTAACTAACTCTAATTGCACTTTCATTTGTAGCTCAAGCTGTTGTCTGTTGTCTGTTGTCTGTTGTCCAATGAGATCAAGATCTGTCATCAACTCTGAAGCCAATTTCCATCAGACATTTTAAACAAGACAGAGTAATGTGTGCAAATCTCTAAATTAAAAACAAACAAAAAAAATAGTTCCTCTCAGAGTTGGAATTAATTTCTTGTTTTTTTCCCCAGTCTCATGTATCATGGTGAAAATGTTTCATTCTAGATGAGTGGGCATGTGAAAGGGTCTGTTGTCCCTTTAGACAACTTGGTTCAGTTTTGAGTGTAGGTGAAAGCGTGCCTGACATTTATTTCCAAGACTCTATTAGCAGACAGGCTACTCTATTCAGTGACTGAGTTTTGTTTGTGCCAAGAGTCAGAGCATGCTGATACACCTGAAAACCTTTTCGTACAGGTCCTAAATAAACTGCACTTGGATTTCATTGACATAGTGTATCAGGCTCTAACAAGGTAAATTTTGTTAAAGACTTATGCATATTCAGTAGTGGCTGTCAGTGAGTGGAAGCTTTCAGAATGTGTTGTGGAATTAATGTGCTCAGAAACCCGTGGAACAATACTGGTTCTTTTTCATATCATACCAAATCATCTTTAGAACACAGAATTCAAAGGTAGCTGGTTTTATTGCACAGATATAACCTCAGTGAACCATCAAAGCCCACATCTACCTCTAGCAAATTTTGTTATTGTTCCTAATGGATAAAGGATCAAATCTTTCTGGTATGGATTTTCTTCTGCTGTGTGGAAAAGGAAGAAGGGTGCTCAGCTGCCATTACTGGTGGTGAAGCTTGAAGCTGAGTGTTTAATGAGTTTGCATTATCTTCTATACTAGTTGGAGACTTCCAGGAAACATTGTGTTCCTGTCAGTCCCCATACTGCTTTTAGAGCTTTTTGTAAAGGTCATGATGAGGGTCTATTTCTTTTGAGAGCTCCCTCTACCTGGGGGATTATGAGAAGGAGGAATGTACAACTAATTTCTGCACACCCTGAATATGATTGTGGAAGTAGAGCATTGGCCTTACATACTGTAGATGTATTAAGCTGCTCCTTGCCCTCAGAAACTGAGAAAATATATATATCAAAGTCAAGTTCCATGTCATTTTGATATCTGCTCATGAATACCTTGAAAATGTCATGATTTAACCCCAGACATCAATAAATCCCCACACAGGCTCTTGGCTCACTCATCCCTGGTAGGGTGGGGGAGGGAATGAAAAGGGTACAAGGGAGAAAACCTGTCGGTTGAGATAAAGACAGCATAACAAGTAAAGCAAAAGCTGTGCAACCAAGAAAGGCAAACCAAGGAATTAATTCACAGCTTCCCATAGGCAGACAGGTGTTCAGCCATCTCCAGGAAAGTAGGGCTCCATGGAACATAGCGGTGACTTGGGAAGACAAGCGCCACAACTCCAAATGTCCTTTCCCCCAGTTTTTTATGCTGAGCATGATGTGATATGGTATCAGATATCAGGTACAGTTGGAGTCAGCTGTCCTGGCTATTTCACCTCCCAACTCCTCATGCACACCCAGCCTGCTCACTACTGGGGCAGTGGGAGAGGCATAAAATGCCTTGACATTGATCAACAAAAACAAAAACATCCTTGTTTTTTTCCCTAACACTGTTACCACTGCCCCACATTGTGAAGAAATTTAACTCTACCCCAGCCAAAACCAGCAAAAAAAGTCATTGCACTCTTGACTTTCAGAGTATTGTGAGCCAGAAGTCTTCTTTCCCCAAAAACATGGAGGCTAAACCCAACAAAAGAAAGAGATGATATGAGGGAAAGACATACAGCTTATATACCATCATTGTGCACTGACTTCACTGACTGTCAGATGAGGCCCTAGGTAATTTTACTATTTATACCAGTTTTTGGAAGAAATCAAGCTGTGCAGGGTGGGACTGGTTCTGGTGGCTCAGAGGCCATGCTCAGCTATCCCAGACCTAAGTGTGGAGCTCTTCCCAGTGGTGGCTCTGTCATTGCTGGCGATTGCAAAGGGACTGCTCTCTCAAAACCTCTCAATTGAAACATAGATCAGAAAGGAAAAACTTGCATAATAGCTGGTTGTAACATGACTGAAATTTTTAGCATTCAAAATTTTTGAAGGAATAGAAAGAGACACTTCTTTTTCACCTCTACTTTATAAGCTTATCTGAGCCTATAAGCACTGGGAACAGGTTGACCTTGGAGTCGTGGGGGTTCCTAAATATGGAAATAGCTTTTTTTTGTGTTTTGGTAGACTGCCTCTAGCCTTGCAGTTCAGGGCTTGTCCTTGTACTGGTCCCCTTCCTTATCTTCCCTGAGCCTGATCTATGCTCCAGAAAATAAATTTTCATGTGGGGAAAATGTGTTTCCAATCCTTTAGTTGCAGAGGCACCTTTAAAAGTATAAGCGAGTTAAATCTGTGCGAGCTCCTAGGCATTCTGGCTAAGTCTAAAATGAAGATATAACCAAGCTGTCTTTGAACTGTGTAGAGCCCGTATAACAAGGAGAGTGTGCTGAATTAAAATAGCTAATTAGCTGTGATGAAAAGCTGATACACAGGGCTGGGTCAAGGCAGCCGCCTTGCTTCTGGACTGGCTTGTTCCGAGGAGGCTCGGGGCTCTCTCTGCAGAGCTGCAGCACGCTGAGCAGGCACCTCCAGCAGTGAAAGGTTGTACAGCTGTAAGCTGCCATTGCTAACCTTACTGAGGGGCTGTCAGAGACCTCATCCTGGCTCCTGGTCAGGCTATGACCCTGGAGTGCATAAGGCTGCTTCCTCCTTTCATCTCCCTGCTCTGATTTCTGCAGAAAGGAAAACCAAGCCAAGTCCTGGAGGATCTCAGATCAGCAACCAAAATCCTGGTCTTATCTTGGTAATTAGGTACAGCCTCAGGCACTCAGGGTGGGAGTCATCTCATTTAACTGAAGGTGTTGGAGGGTTAGCTATCAGTTCTGGACTGGTTGGTCGCCTGAAAAGGAGAGAGGAAGGTACTTCCAGTGAATGCTTTATCTCAGAAGAGATGAATCACGCTCTGGAAGTGAATGTCTTTCTCCATTGACTGCAGAGAAGAAGTCTCAATGGTAACATTGACCTTGATGCTGGTCTTTGTGACAGCTGGAGTTTGGTGAGGTGCATATTTTGGTATTTGAAGTGTCACATCAGCCATATGCTGGAACATTTGATGTTCAGGATATTGTAAAAGAGGAGGCATGTCCCTAGTCTGAAGAGCTGTACTACCTAGTATAAATAACAGTTTGTTTATTGAAATGATGAGAAGGTGATAAGTGGGAATAAACTATCTCAGACCATTTAAGAAAAAAACTAACTCAAAAGTCCTACAAAGCCTAGGAGTTCAGACAAATCAGTCTATGAATCTAGCAGAAGCAACTGCACAAGTAATTAAAACTATTTTCTTATTAGATCAAGTCAGGAAAGCACATATTATAGGTAGTATTATAGGGAATACGCTGCTTTATTTTCCTTGGATTGATTCTCATTCTAGACATATATAAACCAAATGCCTTTCTATTTAATTTCCAGTAGATAGCAGCAGTTCACAGAGAGTATTTTTTCTTCTTTTCCAGTGAAGGTACATGTGATTCAATGAGGATCTTGAAATATTTCCTTTTCACTCAGAAAGTTCAGTATCATTTTAATGCATGCAATATGTGCTGGTTTTGTCACCAGAGCTAATTTCTGAGGAGTATTGTTGAAGTATTGAATTTATCTTGAGACTGAGTCAGTTAGAAACAATTTTATTCACCACACCATGGAATAAAAGAAAAAGAGGAAAAAGGGCTTTCTTAGTTTTTGTAGGCTAATATGCCATTAAGTTCATTAATTGAAAGAGAGTTTCCTCAGAAACTTGATTAAACTCAAAATTTGTTTTAGGAGCAAGAATGATCAATGATTTTAAATGTCCCAACAAACCGCGTCTGACTTGTTGAACCAAATCCTTCAGAGTTCCTGAGTTTGGTGCATCCTGGCTGTAGCAGAGGGATGGTTTCAAGATGCTAAGCTGGAGTGGCTCTGTCATCATGCACCTGCAAGGTATCTCTTGAAGTTCTTGTACAGACCAGGTGGGAGCACAGAGGTGTGCTCTCACAGGAGTTGGTTCTGTTTGGCTTCAGCCACCAAACAGACCCTTTTTGAACTTTTTTTTTAGTAGATCTAGAGCTGATTTTGTGGAAATTATGAGAAAAATGACGTTAGTAGATCAGATCGGTAATCAGATCTCCAGAAAGTAGGAAAAGTAGACTGTGAAACAGGAAAGTGAGTCATTATTATTCGTGTGTCACACTGTACATTTATTCCACCTAAACTTCTAATTGTACTCAACACACTTTGATAATTTCTTTAGTCTTGCTATTTGTATAGGTAATATTATGTACTCTAGGTTTTTCAACATGTTCAGAATTAAAACTGCTACTCACTTGTAATTGTCTGAAATTTGTGTATAGAATTTTTCCTCTGTAAAATTGGTGGCAGCTGGGTTTGGCAGAGACAGCCTGCTGTGTATGAGCACCTCAGTTCTAATAACCAAAGGTAGTTGCATAGAAATCGGTTTTCTTTCATATCGGCAGAACAATTTTGGGAATCTTAATCTGAGTCTGTGCTCTGAAAGTATGGAAGATCTTTATTCAGCAAAATTGTACAAGATGAAAAGCTTTAAAATCAACGTCAATTCTTTAACCTTTTTTTTTTAAGTTTTTTTTTTGTTTGTTTGTTTTTGGTTTTTTTTGTTTTTTTTAGTAGTACATTTAGCTATTGCAGTTGTTATGCATTTATTGCAGTGGTGAGTTGAAAACTGAGATTTTATATACATGGCTTATCTGTTAATCTTTTTTTTGTCTTCAGACTCTACATGAGTTGTGAGGAGAAGGATGCCACATATGGTGGAGTCCTTTACCGGGCAAGCAGTTTCCCTGACATAAAGGATGACAAATCTGACTGAGTGGAAATAAGATTGAGTTATTTTTGAATTGTTGAAGTTCAATTGATGAAGTTCAACACAAGAATGTGATAAATGACTGACATCTGCATTTCTGGTACATGGCCTAAAAATGTCTGAAGGCCAAAGCAAACAGCTTAATTTGCAGCATCCTCAGGACTGAGCCTGGACTGAGATTTATTTTATGATGATCTGACCTACCTTTCTGATCTATCCTTATTCCAGTTACCAAGCAAATGGATTAATTATTTGGGCTAACTTTTTTTGATGGTTTTGAAAACACTGAATACATGACTTAGCATATTGGCATTAATCAGCTATATTAAAATTTTAGGAAAATGTGAACTACTTCTTTCTTCTATAGTAGTCAAACTGATTTCATCATTGCTTGAAGCTTGGTTGGAGAGCTACAGCAGAGCTCTGCCTCAACCACTTCCTGGGCAGAGACTCCACCATCTTTGGACTATTGTGTAAAGCTCTAGTTTTAAGAGTAGCAGAATAAAAGCCACATAAACATTTAAAAAATATGAAGGACAATTGAAAAAGCTTTGAATTGATATCTTTCTTGGATAGTTTTGTCAGAGCTTAATTGCACATGATTAATAAAAAATAGCTGAAAAATAAAATGTAGTTAACTGCACATCCAATAACTGAAAATCCTAAATGGGTCAAATTTGGTCCAGTAACTAAATCTTATTCCATTATTTTTAATAGAGTGATAAACCTGTCTCATTGTTCCTGTTTCTGCAAAAAATGAAGCAGTTAACTCCATGTATAAGTAGTGAATCAAATACATGAAAAAACTTATATATAGTAGCTTGGAGGATTCTTCTATACCGTTCTATAATATCTCTGTGATTTGTTTGTTCACAATAAAAACATTTTTGATATAAATTCATTTATTCTCAAGCTCCACAGATACATTAATAAGCAGATATTTGTGTGATACAGTAGACCATAAATTTAGGTGACAGCAGCAGTGCATTTTAAGTGATTACCATTATTTTAAGTAGATTTAATTACAGGAACACATTAATACATGGGTAATATCAAGCTAGATTGGAAAATATAGACTGGTAAAAATCCAGACTAATGGCTGCATTTTGATACTGTGGAGTAAATTGATGAAAAAGGAGAAAGCTAAAAACAATGTAAAGCTAGAGAAAAGGTGAAATTAAATTTTACATTAAAATAGTAAATTTGATGTTTGGAATGGCTTCTGGCTATCAATTCAAAATCCAATCCATATGAAACAGGGGACCCTTAGAATTAAGAAGATTGTACATCCTCACTAGTGATTTCTTTTCACATTTTCATCAACCCTGTCCCTGAAGATTGCTAAATGCTTCTTATGAAAGGAAGAAACTTAAGCCACGAGTATTTACTGAGCATTTATACTTGCATTGACTAGTGATTTTTAGAATTTGTGTACACCCCTCTCAGAATGGAATATAAATCTCTGTTATTAGCAGAGGCAGCTTCCATGTATTTAAATATCTGGAATTCCTCACAGATAAACTTTTCATGATTGTTTTGGTGAGCAGCAGCCACCACATTTAGTGAGATGGCTCAGTGATATGGGTAATTCAGCACTTATTCACCGAAAGGGGAAAAATAAAACTCCTCAGCATAATGGGTAATGAATGTGTCTGACTTCAGTGACTACAAGGGGCGGATGGTGAATCATCTTCCTGCAAGACTGAATATAGCTTTTTTCTCCCAATACTTTCTGACATCTTTCATACTAGAGAATACATAAATCTCTTTTTTTTTTTATGCAGCTTGACTTTAACAGCATCAAGCAAGTTATGCTGAACAAATCAGTCTTACTTGATGTCTGTTGTTAAAGAGTTTATTATTCTTTCAGATTATCATGCAAACTATTAATTCTTGCAATTCCAAGTGCACAGCTTTGTCTATATTCACTTAGGCAGTTATTTTGCATTGTTTTAAGGAAGTGATTGATTGCAAAACACGTAACACATTAGGCCCTTAATATTATCTTGGAAGCTAGATAGTTATCCTATCTTTTTTCAGAATGGAGGCACATAACTTCTAACAGGTGCATAATTCTTTCAGTGTACATAGAGCTAGTTTCTTCTGTTCCTGACTGCTGGTTTTGCTTTCCACATCCACATGAGTTGATCTGTCCCACAGCAGAATACAATCTGTTCCCTAACTCACACCAACCAATTTTCTATCAAAAACATATGTTGAGTTCTGACAAATTTTTTAGGATTTGTCATGCAATCAAACCATCTTGGTCTATGTTGTCCCTCTCTCCCAATCTTCCCCTCTCCCTGTTTTGAGCAGATTCCCTTTTCAATCTCTTTCTCTGTACTTCCAGCACTCTGCAATGTAGTTAGTGGTGTATTGACTCTGCTGTTGGGCAAAGTAACTGGCACTGTGCTGCTTGTCTCTGGACAGTGACAGTATCGATAAAGTGTTTTCTTGTACAAAAATGTAAAACTTAGTGTAATTGTTTCAGTCTCACCGTTTTGCTTGGACAGTTGCATAACTGGCATTATTACTTACTAATCTTATTTATCTGGAATAGTCTTTTTAGTCTAATGAATCATAGCCCCGATGAAGTCCTGCAAGAGAGAATAGGGTTTTAAAAGCAAAGGGAATCAGGCATTATCTTTCCCTCCCTCAACACTTCTGTTTTTCGGTGCCAAATACTGTCAACCTGCCAAAAATAAACATATATATAAATTACATTTATTCATCGGTTCATCTTGATTATCTCAAAAGACATGTCAGTCTCAAGCTCTGAGCTGGAATCTTACCTGCTGACAAGCTGATGTAGAAATCATCTGAGTTAAGAAGAGAACAGATAAGGTCTTGATGTATCATCTCACTAAAGGCCTGAGGTGGGACCTCGTGGGAGCCATCCGAGCTGCAGGATCTAACTGGCCATGTGAGGCTTCATTACCAACTTAAATTCCTTCAATGCCAGTCCTAGATGCAATTTCTATGTGAAGCATCACTTGACTTTGAAAGTGTTCCTGAAGGACACAGCTCTCACCAAAATGCAGCCTAATAGCCCTGCTTCGGGACTCTAAGAAAAAAGGATTGTCAACTTGGTGAGAAATTGCTTATAGACAGAGAATTTTTCTTAAAGCAAATTGATATTTATTGATCATTCCTTTTACAGGAAGAAAAATGCTCTGTGTAGAGGCTTCACAAAAGACCCTTCAACACAGGACCAGGTGAAGTATCTTTGTTCCTCTCTGAAATGTAAGCTGACTTTATCTTTTTTCTTCTTTATCTAAAACCAGTTTTTCTCCATGTGGTTTCATTTTCAGGGTCAGGGCTTAATAGGAATTTGTGGCTGAGATTTACTCTGCTTCTAGGTTGCACTTTAGAAATAAATTATATTATTGTGATTGTAAGTGAATTGGTGAGTTAATAAGCTCTTTAGCAGTTACTAAAAATATAAATGAAAAGCTTACAGAAGATACTAAATGACATTAAAAGACCTGATTTAAAGGAAAGATTGTTTTCTTTATCATTAAAATTTCAAAACCCAACTAGATATTTGATGGCAGATCTGAGTGCTTAGAGAATGACAAAAATTGTTTATACCAGTGTTTTATGAGTTTGTCTTTTTAGCTAAGGAAAAACTAAATGTAATGAAGGGTAATATAAATTAGAACTAGCCCAGAAATGACACCAGGATTTTGTTAATTTGGGATTGAGTATGAAACAAATAGGAGCAGAGTGTTCAGTCCTTGTTCTCTGACCTCCTTCACAAATCTACATTCAGAATCACTCATGAACAAAAGCTTCTCAACCAAAAGCTTATTACAACCAAGTATATAGACTAAAACCTTTGAATAAATGGAATTTTAGATCCAGAAGGCTGGAGTTATACGGAGACTTGATCTTACATTAGGAAGATCTTGGCTGATAACCATCTAAACATCTCAAAGTCCTAGCTGTGATTATAATAATGTATTGTGTAGTAGTGGTTCTGAGTCAGCCCCACTCCATGGAGATTACAGACCCATTATCATCTGCAGAAAGTTAATCTAGCAGTGCTCAAGGCTATAGGAGTCCAGCTTGTTTCTTTTCACCCTAAAATACTGATCTGGGAAAGACCCATTTGGTCTTAGTCCTTGGCAATGCAGGTGTCCATTCTAGTTACCCCCTGAAAATGTAGACCAAAGCCTTCTGTGCACTAATATCAGCTGTGATGAGATCATCGGACATATTACTGGTGGTTTTATAATTTTTGCATAATCTATTCTTCTGATTTATATTATGAGAAATTATTGTTTGGAGTGTTGGAATTTGGAGAGTGAAGCTTTTTTTCTTTTTCTGTCCTCCTTCTGCTACCCAGGATATGATTGGTTTCTCTTTGATTCTTTCTTGGCACTCACACTCATATTATTCCTCTTCCCTTAATGTTGATACATGCTTTTTGTTTCTTTTTGACCTTCAGAAATACTCTTTTAGGATGATTGATCTTAAGGCAAACCAAGCGTGAGGATGTGTGTTGAATGAATGCTGTGCAAGAGAGTGGGGAGGGTGGAGGGGAAAGGCAGCCTAGCAAAAACATTCAGTGTATTTCTTCATTATCTTTTCACAAATTGTTTTTAAAATTGTTCAAAAGAAGAACAAATACTTTGGGAAGAGAACACTACTTTATTAATTTTCCATTTAAAAAAAATTCCCTTGAATGACCTCCATGGATTATTTCTTTGGTTGTGTTTATGCAACATTTTCTCCTTGAAATCTTAAAGATAATTTCTTTATGTAAAGAGCATAATGAATTCACGGTGTATTTTTAGACACATTTGGCCATATAGCCAGACACACCTGCAGCAAAATAACATTGGTGCTGGCAAAAACCAGGTAGTTAAACAGGTAGGCAGTAAATATCTACAGTCATAGCTTGAAAGCTATCAATTATTTGTGTTCCCAAGTTTAACTGTTAAACTGAATATTTACCCTGCAAACTGAGAAATGGCAGCCAATCTAAGCAAGTCATTTGCTTTTCAGTATTAATTTTGCTTCTTGTGCCAGGCTCTGTAAATGTTTCCTCATGTATCATTGTGATGGTGCCATACATTTGAAATGTCAAATTATGCAGTGTCTGGTGTCATAAGAATAATATCAGCAGCAGGGAGAGACAAAAAATATCATGCAGAGAAAAAATACTTGTTTTCAGGATCTGCCTTGCCTGGTGTTGAAGTGCTATGGACAGAGTAATCTAAGGGTTGTTTGGATAGATGTATAGAAAATACATCTTTTGAGTATTTTAGCCGCCCCTTGAGGAGTCTTTTTCTTGTACTGAAAACAAATGGTTTGTGCAGTTCAGCTTCAGTATTTCTATCTTTCCCTATGCTCTTGCATCTGAAGTGAGCATAGCAGAAAGGGTAGAAAAATGCTATTCTTTTTAGTACTTATTTTCCAATTATTGTTAATTCACTAGCCTTTTATGAGATAATATAGTGCTAAAGCAAAGTAAGAGGTGGATTTTCAGATGACTACTTTTACATGCAGCACTTTATTCTCTCCTGCCACCCTATTTACCATTAGATTTATACCACACTAGCACAGCAACTTAAAGATTAAACAGGGATTAACCTTTTTGGTTATCCAAAATTTCTCACACTATTTGTAGAATTAATATAATTTACCCTTGTATTATTATTGTCCTGGTGGAGTAATACTTCTAATACTTCTATGGAGGTTAGAGAAGTCAGGGCTGTGTAACAATCTATTTATAATAACAAGAAAAAAGTGATCACATTATTATCCTCAAGAGACTTCACAGGAGGACGCTATGTTATGTTGTTTTGTCATTCAGACTGTACATTTCTACCCAAAGTAAGAGGTTCTGTGCTGTCTGTCCCTGGAGCCAAGCAATGCCAACTTACTTCCACATCCCTGACCCATTTTCATGCCTCTTCCCATTTCATCAGAAGATTTAAGAAGGAGGTACAGAGCTATTTCTGTCAGCATTTTCTCTTATGGTTTGAACATTTCAGGCTGGTGGATAAGTTGAAAGGGCTGAAATCCTTGGGCTTGATTAATTTGCTCCAGTGGTGTCTGAGTTATCGAGAGTATCCAGCAGCCTCTAGAAGCAAATGGGTCTCGTAGAGGTCTTGTGAAATACATACCAGCTCTTCAGGGACTTGTCACATGCTCTGGTGTGTGTCAAGTGACACTAAGGCATTCAAGTATGCATCACCACACCAGACCCTAAATAATAAGTTTGCAAATTAGAAATGTTTCTTCCATTTTCTGAATATCCAGTTCTGTAGGGAAGCAGGGAAGAGGCTGAGGTGCTCCTGAAGGGAAAGCAATTGCCTGGCAAGATGTCAAAATGCCCCACACTATTGGTGAGGTCCAGGAAACAAACACACAGGAAATTTTAGGCATCTCAACCAACTGCTTGTGTAGGTGCAGGGGTGAAGTGGAACTGTCATTGTGGTGCTTCTATAACCTTATACATCTTATACAACATTGTAGATAAACTCAGGAAATGTGGGCTGTATTAATGGAGGGGATGTGAATTGAGAACTGGCTGAATGGCACAGCTCAGAAGATGGTGATCAGTGGTGCCAAGTCTGACTGAGCTAGCAATGTTCTCCAGGGATCAGGGCTGGATCCAGTCACGTTCAACCTAGAGGAAGGGACAGAGTGTACCCTCAGCAAGTTCACAGATGCTACAACACTGGGAGAGTGTTGTACACACCCCAGAGTGCTGTGCTGCCAATCTCTGAGACCTGGCCAGGCTGGAGAGTTGGGTGGAGGGCAACATAGTGAAGCTCAGCAAAGGCAAATGCCGGATCCTACACCTGGGGAAGAATAACCCCATGCGCCAGTACAGGATGGGGACTGACCTGCAGGAAAGCAGCTCTGCAGAGAAGGATCTGGGGGTCCTGGTGGACAGCAAGCTGTCCATGGGCCAGCAGTGCCTTTGTGGCCAAAAAGGCCAGTGGTATCCTGGGGTGTATCAGAAAAAGCATTTCCAGCAGGCTGAGGGAGGTGATCCTGCCCCTCTGCTCAGTCCTGGTGAGGCCACATCTGGAGTGCTGTGTCCAGTTCTGGGCTCCCCAGCTCAAGAGAAACAAGGAACTAATGGAGAAGGGCCACTGAAAGATGGCAAGGATGATAAGGTGACTGGAGTGTCTCTCTTATGATGAAAGGCTGAAGCTTTTTCAGCCTCAAGAAGAGATGACCCAGGGGGTTCTCACTGATGCAAACAAATATCTTAAGGGTGGGTGTCAAGATAATGGGCCAAGACCCTTTTTAGTGGTGCCCAGTAACAAGACAAGGGGCAGCAGGCAGAAACTGATACACAGGATATTTCATCTGAATGTGAGGGAAAACTTTACTTTGAGGATGGCAAAGCCCTGGAACAAGACTGCCCAGGGAGGATGTGGAATCTCCTTGACTGGAAGCATTCACACTCCACTTGGAGATGCAATCCCATGCAACCTGCTCCAGATGAACCTGCTTTAGCTGGAAGGTTGGACTAGATGATCTCCAGAGGTTGCTTCCAATTCCAACCGTTCTGTGATTCTCTTCATATCCACATAATTTCTAGTATCTTTTCAATATGCTGAAGCCCAGTGTCTGAGATTTCCAAATAGCACAAAGCGCAGGATTTAATTTTTTAAACATGTGGCACATCTGTTTTCTATAGTCATATGGACCTTAAGGCCTGTAATTTCAAAAGACATCTGTGAGCTGCTGTACACAATTCAGAATGAATACTGATGTGTTAGGCTCCTATTTTTGGTACCTGCAGTGGCTCCTAGTGTTTCATCTTGTGATAAATATTTTATTTGCTATAAAATAGTCTATTTCAAGCAATATGATTGTATTACATTCTATGTATCTAGTTCTCTGACTGTCTTTGAGAATTTATTGTTGCACATTATTGTGTTACTCAGGTTCGAAATATACAGATGTAAAAATACCACACAAAAAGATGGTTGAGAATTTTGTATTGTTTTTCTTTAACATTTGTTTTGATTGTGGGGTTATTCTCTCAGTGTAAAGTTATGAGTCAAATTGAAAGTTGTGGAAATCTCTTTGGCTTCATGAAATGAGAAAAAGAAATAATGTGCATATGTTTTTCTGTATTCATATTCATACATTCATATGAGTCATATTATAGTTGCAATATGTTTTTTTTTAATCTGTCCATAACTAAAGAGATATTGATAAGAAAGAATCAAGAGAAATCTGGAATATCTTTGCATGTCTTGAATTGACACTGTAAGAAGTCCAATTATAAGGAGTCCAAATGGTGCTGCATTTTTTCTTAAAAATCTCTGAACACAAGTATTTCTTCCCCAGCTGCTTCAGCACTTAACTCTCCTTATAAACAGATTCTTCCTACACCTTAAAGAAATCTTCTTTGCCAACATTGCTGATTTCCTGTATAGATAATACACAGAAAAGCAATTAATCACTCACTTGTTTATGACAGTATTTCCCATAACCTCATTATGCCTCTCCTCTGTTTGAAACTAAGTCAATCCTATTGCTCTATACTCTCTCCTCATATACTCTGTTTGTCAGTCTTGTTGACTTCTGCTGAACCTAATTTCCTGAACTGTCACCTCTGTGTCTGATGAACCACATCCACATGTCCCAGATTTGCATTTGCCTTTTTGTGTCAGCATTGTGCGAGTGCTCCAGTGTAGTTTATAGCATCTCAGTCCACTCCTGCTAGAGGGTTTGGAGTTTTTTAAAATTATTGATGATGATGGTGGATGTGAGGTACCTCAAGAAGGGTCAAGAACAGAACTCAACCGTGTGAGGTGTTCTATGAGCAGAGCTCATCAGACAGCTCTGCCTCCAGGCAGACCCTGTTGCCTTCTTGCACACCCCAGTGCTTTTCTTCCTAGGGAAGTGGGGCATTTCTTTGCTGTGCACTGCTTATTGTAGCTCAACTGACACTCTGTCTCATATCTACTACTTGAAGTTTGTTTGAATGGATTGATTGTATAAAGAAAGCCTCCTTCTGTTTCTAGTAGTTAGTAACAGCTGAAAGGACGAATTCTCTGAAGAATGTGTGCAGATAGTTTTTCTTTGGAGCAGACACTGCTGCTGTTTTTAATCCAGCATGTCCTCAGAAAGCAGCACCTTTCAAGCTGTGTATGGCATCAAACTGTTGGAATTGCATTCTGCAACATTCATTTTTGCCCTTGATATTTATAAAGCCTTAATTAGGAAAAATATCACACAGTCATTACACCCAAACTGTGGATTTAGCAGGATAGTCATATAGATTGGTGAAAGCTTTGCCTTGGTGATGAGTATGGCCAAGAATCCACATGGCATAGCATAAAGTATGCTTTTGTATTCTTTGATTCTCTTTCCCCCTGTCTTAAAGCACTGAAAAAATACTCAGTGTCTTCGTCTGACATGCAGCTGGTTGGCAGAGTTAGTTAAATCATCCTGGGGAATTAGACTCTTTGAAGGCCAACTAATGCAGTATTTCCTCTAAATCCTGTATTTCCTGTATCCGTCTTTAATTACAAATATCTCTTCTTCCTCTCTCCCCTGTCACAGCCATTAAACGAAAGTGAGAATGTTAATTTCTAAAGCGGTTTATGTGCCTGGAGTTGCCTGAGACCTGCCAACATCACAGACAGAGATTTATTGAATGTGAGTGTTTACTCTCTATGGCTTGTTCTGCCGGGAGGTAACACTCCTGCCTCTTCTCAGCAGTGCAGGTACAGTTTTATCATAGAATCACAAGGATTGGAAGGGACTTTAAAGATTATCTAGTCCCAGCCTGTCCTACTGTGGGCAGGGGCACCTGGCACTAGACCAGGTTGCTCAAGGCCCCATCCAATCTGGCTTTGAACACTTCCAGAGCTGGGGCATCCACAGCCTCCCTGGGGAGCTTGTTTCCAGTATATTACTATCCTCACAATACAGAAATTCTTCCCAATATCTAGCCTAGATTTTCCCTTTTTCAGTTTGTACCCATTACTCATTGTTTTATCACTACAGCTCCTGACAAAAAAATCCCTCTCCAGCTTCTCTGTAGGCTCTTTTCAGATACTGGAAGTTTGCTATATGGTCTCCACACAACCTTCCCTTCTCCAGGTGGAACAATCTGAACTTTCTCAGCCTTTTTTCTTAGGTGAGGTGCTGCAGCCCTCTTACCAACTTCATGGCCCACCTGTAGACTTGCTCCAGTATTTGTGTCCTTCTGATGTTGGAGGCATAAGAGCTGCACCAGCACTGTGCACAGCGCTACAGCTGGGGTCTACAAGGGCAGGGTAAAGAGAATCCCCTCTCTTCACCCGCTGGCCACTCTGCTTTGGATGCACTTGGCATTTTGGGCTTTTTGGGCTGTGAGCACGCTGACTGTAGCTTGTTTTCATCAAACGTGACCCCCAAGTCGTCCTCCGCAGGGTTGGTGGCCACGCTAAGGTGTGTGCCCTTGGCTTCTCGGCTTGGGCCGGCGCTGAGAAGGCGCTGCAGGAGGCGGCGGGGCTGTCCCGCAGGTGGCCGTGACAGCGACACGGCGACACGGCGACACGGCGACACGGAGACACGGCGACACGGAGACACGGCGACACGGAGACACGGCGACACGGCGACACGGCACGGTCGGTGCGCTGCGCTGGCTCCGCCGCTGGCCAGCGCTGCCAGTGCCGCCTGTGCTGCTGCTCCGCTTGGTCGGAAAGGGGCGTCTGTGTCCCGCTTTCCTCCCTCATTCCACTCCTCATCTTTCCTGCCTTTGTTTGTCCTACATACAGAATCGTTGCTATAAGGGGAAGGCTGTAAAACATCTACCAGCCAGGCTATAGCTTCGTTCTCTCTAGGTGCACCAGTGGGGCTTTTTCCTCCTGGTAACATTCTGGCTGGTTCTGGCTCTTTGCTGCCAAATCAGTCCAGCTGTTTCACTGCAAATTCGAACACTGGCCACGTTTTCCAGCCTTGTTACCATAGCGTTCGATACTCGGATGTCCCCTTCGGCATTTGACTTGGGGCTTGTACTTAGGTTTTCAGTGCATTTAGAACATTCTGCAATGCACTTTCTTTCTAAAAGATTAGTATCTTCAGCTTTAAACACTGTCAATTTTTTCCTTACAGAAAATTTTCTAATTAAGCTACTTTTGCAGCTAATAGTGACATTTACAAAAGAAAAGCTCGAGAAGCTGAAGCAGACCACTCACTGAAATCCAGCAATCGTTATTATAGACTTCATTGTTCTTCATGTAATTTTATTCTGTTCTTGTTTGATTTGATTAGAAATGTGAAACGGGTTGCAATGTTTGAAGTGCTTCATCTTCTTTAAGCCTTCTTCAGTGTTTAAGGAAATACAGAAAAATCTAGGAATTTTTGAGCCTGTATTGTTTTCTGCTGTTATTTTGTCTGTAGATTTTAGAAACTTTTGTAAGGCAAGCAGCAGCTATGAGTATGAAACATGGCAATGGGTACACGTGGCTTTGGTAGTGCAAAGTCTCTAAAATGTGCCTTGTGCAGTACCATTTCTGTACACAAATGTAAAGTCCACAAGGTTATTATTTCTGAAGAGAAACAAAAGCAAATAAGGTAGATTTGCTAATATAAATGTAGCAATTTGCATGTTTGGATGAAAAGCTAAGAGTTTGACTTAAATATTGCAGCTACAAGTGCAAGGTTAAAATTCTTTCTGATGTCATTGCTAACATTTCTGATTTATTGATTTTTATTTTTTATTTATTAATTTTTAATTTTCTCCAAATGTATGTTCTCATTATTGACTTTAAAGTATGTAATACAGGCCATAGTGTAAATTGTAGTGACTTATCTTAAACAGAGTTTTACATTATACTAAGGATGGCGAGTCCCAGAGGCAAAGTACATGGTACTTGTATAATTTTATGTCTTTCCTTTTATTTCTTTTTACAAAGCTTTGTTTGTTGACTTTTACTTTTGCAAAGTCACATATTTTAGCCAGTGCCAACTTTCTTTGCCACATTTGCATTTGATTTGTGCTTTTTTTCCAAGTTCATATGGGGTGATTAATGAATTGACTAAACTAGGTATGTCTTTTCCATGTTTGCTTTTAAAGTAATGGAAAGAAACTCAAATTAATCACCAGTCTATAAAGAATTTAACCAAGTAACACTTCATTCTGTGATGTGTTTTTATCACCCGTATCCAAGTGTATTTATGGTGTCCTCCTCAAATGTGTGTTCTTCTGCTCTCTTACTACAATTTATTAATCTGACAAATATGATGAACGTTCATGGCAGTGTTGAGGAAGGGCATTCAGCAAGGTTCACTCAATCTCTCTGATTTTACAACAGCAAAGTTCCACAGGAGAACTGCATCTTTGGTGATTTATTATGTTGTAGCGCTGATTCTGTGACCCATTTCTGCTATTGTGGTCTGTTCTGGGTTCCCAGGCATTGCAGGGCACACCTTCTTGCAGTTTTGCCATTGGAAAAAAGAGGGGTGTAAAGATGAGCAACTTAGTTCGACCCTGAGTTTCATGGGTCTGTGCCCTGGGGCACGGCACTGGATGAGGAGGTTACTGCATTTCAAGGAGTCGAGAGCATTTCTCATCCTTGAGTGGCACCGAAGTATCCAATAATGTTGTGGGAAGGCAGAAAAGAGCTGGGAAATTCAGGAAATCCATTTAATTCTACGGGAAAACCAGAAACAGCATAATGTGTCACCAAACGGATGGCATCTAGCTGTAGTGGTACTCTCAGAGATGCTGGTGATGCAAAGACGACTACTTTTTTTCTAGTGGCATCCATTAGAGTGCAATAGCCTCAAATAGCAATTTTGGCATAATTTCCCCCCTTAATTTATTATTATAACTATAATTCTATTGTTTTAATTTTAATTTTAATTTTTATGCCAGATTGTCTTTGAAAATTTGTCGGTATTTCTCACTCCCCTTGCTGAGTTAAGCTTTATTTGAAACTCTTCTAGTGGAGTATTTCTACCATCTGCTCTCTGTAGTAATTATTCAAATTGTTCACAACCCTCTGTACCAGCAGGGGTGAATCTAGCACAGATTTCCTGACTGACATATTTTTGCCCTGCAATATGCCCCAGCTGGTACAGATCTGTAATTCTGTGGGGTTGGGTGGGGGTGGAGGGTTATGCTTACATTTCCAGTTATTTCAGTGTCTGTCTCACAGGAAATCATCATCTCTTAGATTTTACAAAATGAATAAAGAGTGGTTTTGAAGATTCTCCTTCCTTTACGATCTCAGCCTGTCCTAGAATTCTACAAATCCTGATATAACAAGAAGAATGATTTTCCTACTTCTTGCCCTGTGTCACTTTTTCTTAGTAAATCAGAGTTTTTGAATGCAAACCCAAGATACTCAATGTATCAGTGGAGAAACACTTCATAGTTTAATTTTTGTGAAAAATTAAAAGGAAGTCAGGAAATGAGCAGCCTTAAACTGCATTAGAAAGTGCCATAATACTATAAGGAGATAACTAAACACCCTCCATGCTGATGGGCATAAATGTCAGCTGAGAGGTATAGGCAGCTCTGGTCCATTTGTGGCCTCCTCAGTTAAGGAGACTTTAAGAATAGTATTAAAGTAACTTCACAGCCAGCAGAAATATTTTTAGTTTCTGGCGTTTATTCATTTTGTAGACAGACATACTTTCAAAACAACATGAGTGCACTGTGCAGCCTCCACCATGCCCCAAGTTTCCAAAGCTGTGTGGGGACCACTAACACGATGTCCAGGTCCCACAGATGGAGAAAATGATGGAAGATTTTAAATACAGAAATGCAGTTCATATCAAGCACTATGAGAAGGGCTGTGGGTCATCACTGTTGCTCTTCCTTGTCTTAGGGCTATTATTTGTTATAGACTTATAGTATTTTTTTTAACTATTACTAGGAACGTGGCTTTGTTTATCTTAAATAATTTTGACCTTTTTGCATGTTGTGTAATGCTGTACGTGTGTGCATGAAACATCTGTTGTAAGTGCCAGGAGTGCACAAGTGACCCCTCTGCTGCTTTGATAGACATTCCAACTGCAGGGAAGTTTTATTTCACTCACTGGGCTGATAACCTCCAATCGTGCATATTGCCTCACTTTTGTGGAACTCAGCTGCTTTTTGGACATTTGGACTTCTGCAGAGTCAAAATCTATTAAGGTGGCATCATCCAAGAGTTATAGAACCAAGAGAGGTGGAGATTGGCCTCATAATAATGGGGTCTTAATCCCCAGAACAAAAAGCCAGCCTGAAGATATGTGGAAATAACAAAAGCTCTTGCTTTTTAGTACAAGGTCAACTTTAGCAAAGGTGTTACATGGATGAGCCCAAAGAGCTGGTAATTCACATTTGAGTGGTTGTAATTTCTGAGACACCCATTGCAAATCTCCTTCTGGGCAGACCACGTGCTACCTGGAGAAGGAGTATGAGCTCTGGCTCCATCTTCAAATGGGCTAGAGGCTGAGGTTGGGCCTAAGGCTTCCAGTTACTGCCCATCATGAGGCCACTAACAAATTTAGGAGATTGAAATGTAGTTCTAAAAGTAATAAAAGTGATTCAACCTAGAGAAAAATGAAGGCGAGAGGTGAAGTTAAAGCTCAGTATAATTGGAACAGTATCTATGGGTTATCTAAATATTTAGATTAGGTGATCTAATGGTAAATTTTATAAATCTTTGCATAAAATACTTCCTTAAGTTTATTGCTGTATGAAATTGTCTATACTCATATAATGAAGTAGAAAAATTTCCACTTTAAAATGTTTCCACTTGAGAATATTGGTAAAAATCATTGTCTTTGCACTTACAAAAACATTTAAAACAAAGTCACTTCCCACTGGAGTTTTCCTTCGTGGACCACTAAACTCAGTATGTGTAAATGCAGTTTGTATCAGGGCTCAGCTTCAACTAGAGTGAATTTTCTTATCACATGAAATTTTCTGAGTTTATCTTAGAATATTTTCCACATCACATCAGCATGAGTCAGAGGCTTTTCAAGGTGGTGGAAGGGGAAAAGAATTCTGCAGTTTAATAAACAGCTTTTTGATCAGGAGAGCTATGTGAGAGACCAAAGATTAAGTTCCTGTTATGATTTATAATAGCAGTTAATTCTGGATTTCAGATAGCCCAAAAGAGCCTTCGGTTATTTGTGGTTGAAAGGCTCACTGTCTTCTTATTTTTAGAAAAAATTTAGTATGGAAAAACCATCTTTTTTTTTTTTTTTTTTTTTTTTTTTCCACTTCAGCTGCCGTATTCTCACCTAAATATTTGCTTTGGTCTAACAACAAATATACATCTCTACCTTTTTTTCTTATGGTGTACATTTACAGTATATTTTTTCTCTTTCAATTTGTCCTGTTTCTTGCACCTCCTCCTTTTACTTTCCAGGTGTCTCCTTTCATGATCTGAACGTGCTGCTGAATAAAGATGAGCCATAGCTGGTCCAATCCCAGGCAGTCTTTTGTTCAGGTAATTGCTCGGAACCAAGCAGCTCTTAAGCGCCCTGACTTTCCTGACTGAGATTGACTGATGGAAAGATTAAGTAAGGCAGAGATTTATAGCCAACTTAGTAAGAAGAAAGCAAAAATGTAGTCTCATTTAAATAAGGTGCATTTGGTTTTTCTTTTTTCTCTCTCTTCCCCCACTGTATTGAGGACACATCATGAATGTTATCTGAAATCATATAGGTCAGAGCCAAGCTCCTTGGGCTGGAGAAGTGAGCACCTTTCCAGCCACTCCTGAGTGCTGCTGGAGCTGTTCTGGTAGTGCTCCAACAGCTGATACAACATCCCACAGGAGAGCTAACTTAAAGAAGAAATTTTACCAAGTCTCTCAGAGAACACAATGTAATTCTTACAATAAAGCCAGTAATTTAGATTTATACCTGATTTATTTGCCTTGGTTTCTCACTTGCTAAAGATATTTTCTAGTATATATTGGATGACACAATCCATTTAAAACAGATGAAATCGGCCTTGAAACCTTTGTCCCCATCTTATCAGTACAATTTCAGCAGATTCTGGGTAATTAATAGTAATGTTTTGCAAAAAAACCCCAAACCCCACCATAACCTCATTTATATATGGAAATACTTGTTCTAATCCTTGCTAAAATTATTTAATAATTAATATTTACATTTAGCAGTCTATATCTAAGAGACATATTAATGAGAAAATACATAAAATATATATTCATAAATATTAAAAAATGTCCTTGGGCTCAACACTGAATCTGAGTAAATGTATTTGCAATATTGCCAGCAGTTTTTTTTTAAAAAGTATTTTTAATGAAGCACTGAATAATGGAGAAACAGTTCTATGTGTTAGCCTCTTTTTTAAAATATTAGAATCTATAAAATGACAGACATTTTTACATAATTTGGAATCATTTAATGTAAATTGCAATATCATAGTGTTTCCTGAGTCACAGTGAATATTACAGCTGTACAGCTCCTGGGTCAAACACAGTTTAGATTACTACCCTTGGTGCAGACCTGCAGCAGAGCTCTTTTCCTCTCATCATCTATATTAATCTATGCTTGGGAGGTGAGGCCAAAGCACCCCCTTTTCTTTTCTTTGGACATTATGTGTGTGAGCAACAGAGAGAGGAGAACCATGCTTAGAGGCGGTGGCTTTCTCTCGTGGCTTCCACAGGGACCTTGGGGGAAGCAGCCTGCAAAATTCACCACATCTATAACTCATGGTGTGGGACATACAGGTTGTGCCTTTTCTAATGTGCCTGTTCATTAGAAGAATGAATAGTTAGAAGAAACTCTTTTTGTTGACAGAAACATTTTGGCTTAAAAAGTCAAAGAGAAAAACAAAACAAGTAGTGTATTTCAGTACAAAGCTTTTAATATCTGTATTATAAGGCGTTAATCTTTGGACTCTATTGTGAATAAGATTCGCCTTCATGTTTTTAAAACTGTACCTTATAATTTAATCTCTTGTCCTCAGACTACCAATGTCTGTGAAGGATATTCCCTTAGTAAACTCTTTGAGCTTAGTAAGCTTGGTAATGATCTTGATGTACAGACAAATACAAATATTATGAATTAAATATTGAAAGATGAAGAATGCAGAAAACATCAAAGTTCCTAAACTGATGTACTTAGATGGCTCTATTATCTGTTTCAAGAGTTATCCAGCATGATTTACAATTTCTATTAAAAATATCAAAACACTGTCTGGACTGTATCTAAGCCAGTGAATATCCCTCTATCTTTGTTTTATGTCATTCTAAGAAGAAAAGTACATATTTACCCACACACTTCACCCTCTAGTTTTTGCTCAAAGCACAACTTTAGCTACAATAAAAAAGAGGAAATCAATCTTTCTTGAATCCCTAATTTCCCATGGAATTAAATGCCTCTTTCTCTTGAGAGAAATGTTTCAACTTGTGGGTTGGGTAATCTCTTCACTTGTCACTCTTTAGCTGTGCTAAAAAAAAAAAGCATACAATACTAATCTTCATTCCCTTCTATGACTTTGTCCTCTAAGCCCTATGTAAAACACATCTATTCTCTGAGAGTAATTTACAGTACGATTTTTACTTAAAACAAGTGTGGGGTAAGAAACAGCTCTGTCGAGATTCATATCTGGGAAACAACATATTTAAACTAAAACTTCAAGAATTAGTTCACTGATAACCTACTGCCCAAGTGTTGCACTTAAATAATATATATTAAAGCAAAAATAAATTGTCACTGGCTATATTTAGAAAATATTTTTATCAGATACTCTCTGGGAACAATAGAGTGAATTCCAAGGGCCAATCGAACAAGACAGAATACTACCTTACACTCTGAACAAACCTCAAATGGCACTAAATATGAAGTATATTTGCTTCCAAAAACTGGAGAGTTTTATGTACAAGAATAAATGATACTAATTGTTTTTTAATATTTGGTCCAATATATTAATTATCTAAAAAAATACACTTGTTGGGATATGAAAATGTTGCCCAGTCTCTGCTTTGACTGCTGAATATTGCAGATTTCTCTATAATAGTTTTCACTCCTTTGAACTATATGGAGTGTTAAAGGCCACATGGAAAAACGGAGTTTGAAGGAAAATTTGGGATCTAAAATATTGGTTTGTTTCTACAGGGAAGGGTCAGGCAGGCCCCTGTTTTATGAACATATTCTCCATTCTGTCTGTACATGTAGAAGTCTGGAGAGACTGCTGGAATGTCATTAAGTATCATTTTTTGGTGACTCTACCCTAGTCTCAGAAAAGGAAAATATCTACTCAAATTGCTAATGGACTAAAAAAAAAGTGGAGATGGAAGAGTAGGTAATATTTTTTACTCATGTGATGTGTCCTTTGCAGGAATGAAACAGGATTTATAGTCTTATAGTTCTATTTAAAGCTGAAAGCCTGTTTTTCCAAGCAGACGTGTGTATCTGCATTTGCAGCATGCCACTGGCAAGGTAAATGGGATCAGCAGTAAGCTGAAACTGAAAGCTGCAGCTGGCTGACAGTTGCAATTTTACAAAACTCCTTTTTTCTCCTTCAGAGTCTATGCAGATACGAGTTTCAGCAATACTTGCCTCCAGCCTCTTTTAACTTTCTTTTTAATTAAAAAGCTTAATTGGGAGTAATAAAAATTCCAATTAAGCTTTTTAAATAAAACCCAAAAGCTCA
Source organism: Sturnus vulgaris (assembly GCF_052056855.1). Taxonomy (NCBI): domain Eukaryota; kingdom Metazoa; phylum Chordata; class Aves; order Passeriformes; family Sturnidae; genus Sturnus; species Sturnus vulgaris. Next base: position 128,693,842 of record NC_142243.1, read on the forward strand.
AAGTGGCTGTGGTTGCAGATAACTGCTACTGCAACCCGTGACTAGCACTGCTATTTGAACAAGGCATTTGTTTCACCATAATTAATACTGGGCTTTATGATTGTACCTCCACATCTTTCAAAAATACTGTACCTTTAAGTCTCACAGAGTTATTGTTTGCGTGTGAAATATGGGCATCCTTGGAAGTTTTGCTGTGTGCAGTATAGGGACTCAAGTCTCTGTGGGCTGCTCTGCATATATTCCTCTCTGCATATATTCCTCTCTGCATATATTCCCCTCAGCATCATGCTACGTGTCCTATCTGTAAGCAAAAATAGAACTAATAACAAGTCCTGATCAGCCAATTTCCCTGTGAATTCCTGTGGTCCTGTAGACTGCCTAAAATTCCCAGGACTGTTTACTGATTCCCCTACAGCTTCTTAGGGATATCCTTTCTTTGTTGTTGTTTTTTTCTTTAATTATTATTATTTTTATTATTATTTCCCCCTCTTTATTATTGACTGATTTCTAGCTCTTGTTTTGCAAGCCAGCTTGTGTTGGCTCTAGGTACCACTGGCATTAGGTTCACAGGCTTTTCTCATCAGCTTGGTGGACCCAGGTGGCCTTGTCTTACACTGCTGTTTTTGCTTTCATTTTCTTAGCCATCTGTTTCTGACAAGAATGAATTACAGCCCTGTTTTCCATGAAGTACATTGATAGTTGTAGCTCAAATGATTATGGTAAAAAAAATCCCAAGATGGCTTGAAAAGCAAAATATTCATATATAAAACATAAATGCATGCAAAAACTCCAAGAACTTTAAAGAAAATAAAAATATTAATCTTCTGCTCAGCTAATATTTAATTTATTAATAATGTTGAACATATTGAGTTAAATGATGGATAGGGTTGGTTAAAGAATGGCTACATTGCAACACAAAATATACCTTTTTTCCCAAATTAAAAGTTTAGTATATAAATTTAAACAAAGGTTTTTTACTTACTTTTTTGCCCCCAAATTTTCGAAAATAGAAGTATTGCCTCAAAAAAAAAATCCCATGGCTATCACTAGAAGGGATCATTCTTCTTTCTACCCCAGCCTGTGGCACTGGAAAATATTCCTCCAACCAATGCTCTTATGCAGCAATAGTGTGGTACATAAACTGAATGATGTGCTTCTGACAGTTATAATGCCCTGTGTCACCAAATTGCATCTCTGTCCAGGAAAAGTACATTTGCCATAGGTTACAGGATTTGAGAGAGAGAGACCTACTGTAGGTTGGGCTTGCTTGATTCAGCCTCACATCCTCTCAGTCAGGGTTTCATCTGCTGAATCTGGGCTCTGACTAACAGCTTTATTCAGGAGAAATTGGCAGCTTGAATTACAGGAAGGTAGGAAAGATTATGTTTCAAAAATAGAATTTTTTCTGTATTTTTTTTTCCTTGATCCTTCTTTGAAAGCATTTGCTGGAATAAATCACAATATCTAATAAGCCAATGAGTCTTTTAAAGTGGAGTTTTAAGAGTGTACCGAGGTCTTATTGAATCATGTTATCTAGCATTTCAAATCCTCTTGAAGTTAGCTACAAAGAATAATAGCTATATGTTCAGTCTGAAGAGTTCTAAGATTTTAGTGACTTTGGATTAACAGGAAGATTTCAAACCATCAGTGTTTAAGCTTCACCTTTCTGTCAGTCATTCCTGACAAGGCCAGAATAAGGTAGTAACTACAGTGACTTTAGAGAGGGTGGTTTTTCATTAGTTTAAGCAGAATGTCAATTAAAAAGGAATTGAGATAAAGAACCAGCAACTAGATTAAGTTTACACTTCTTCAAGGATGATAAGAAAAATCCATTTACAGGTTCTATTTCAGACTGAATATACTTTCTAAGGTAAAGACCCCTTATATTATAGCTTCAAATATCTACTGGTAATTTCTGAAAAGATTTAATAACTATTGTGCCTGAAATGTTGAAGAATTTTTTAACTGCTGGAAATAATTATTTCTTAACAGAAATGAATATACTAAAATTAATTTAAATTTAATTTCACACATTTTATGACAGAATGTTATCATCTTCCATCATTTCTTCTCCTTCTCTCTGACTACTATTTGCATTCTCTAAGAAATGACAAAGCCTATTTAAAATGGGGAGAGAAATTTATCTTTCTGTGATCTCTGAATGGGGCTGATTTGCAGCGAAGGGGTATGGGACACAATGTGAGCCTATATATACTAATTTTTTTACTTTTTCTGTGATCTATTTGCAAGAATTTGAGCAACTTAGGAGGAGTTATGAACTCAGAATTTATAAGACTGAGTGGGAATTGGACAACATTGGTCTTTGTCCAGGTTTAATGCAAAAGAGGCTCCTACAGGGATTCTCCTACAGGGATTCACCCTTCCATATATCCTTGTTACTCCTTGTGACAGCACTGGACTTCAGGGTTCACAGAAAATTATTGTTTTGGGCAGGATCACATAGGTATTTATTACCCTTGACTCATATATTCAATGTTTTTTTTTTTGCCTTCTTGCAGGCTCCAAATGTTTTCTCTAAAGGAAACTGAAATTGTAATTTGTGACTGTGTTCAGGACTGGGTTAGTCATGGTTTTCTGCTTTGCCCAGAAATGCAAACTAATCCAGAAGGGAAGAGTATTTTGAGGGATGCTTCCCAGTGAGAAGTACAGTATGGGCCACAGTGCATGGCAAAGGATAGGAAGGGAAGTTCAAACAGGTTGGGACTGTTGAGCATAATCATCACATCTTGTAAACACCAGCAGGAGATCTATAATCCACTTCTGCAATGCTTTACAAAGGCAGCTTTTCTACCTTTTAATTGTAATCTGAATAGATTGCAGTTTCATAGCAGATGACACATAAAAACTTGCACATACACCTGAAGTTGGGTACATAATTAATTCCTAGTATTATATGAAAGATTTAATCCTCCTGGCTGTTCCTGTGACTAAACCCGTAGCAGACAAGTCAGGTGTGGGGTTTTGCAGTAATGAATCAGCTTTCTGTTTTAGTCTCTTTGCCATGAAATAGTAAAATACTGGTTGAAAGAACCAAAACTTTCTATCATTAACAAAATAACAGATAGTTTTTCTCATAGGTAATCAAGTTTTCTCTTATAGGTAACTAAAGAACAGGAAGCAGGATACCCACATGTTGCCCTTGAGTTCAGCCTTCTGATTATTGACAGATAATTTATTGCAGTTTCTCACACTCTGTTCTTGTAAACAATGAATGTTTTGCATTCCTCTTTGGAGGAAGAGAGAATTGATGGACTGTTGATGGGACCTATGGGGTCAGGAGGTATTATCCTCACTGTCCAATCCGTGGTCACTGTTGGAATTCTATAAATAGACATGAAATGTAAAAAAAGTGGTTCTTTTCCTGCTTGATTCATCGAAGGCAGTGAGTGTGTGTGTGTCTCTCTCTCTGTCATTTGGTGACACCCACCCAATCTGGAGGGGGAGAGAACTGTCCTTCAGAGACATCCAAAGTCAGGAGAGATGCTGACAAACTCTGATTCTCCTACTATTATCCATCTGACAGAATGAGTCACATTATGGCAATTTTAAATAGCTTTCTCACCTTCCTGAAATGAATTACATGCTTGCAGAGCAGTGATGGTAAACTAGGAGTCATAGTGATCATTATTAGCTTTGCAGCATCCTTAGCATTCAGTACTCATGAATCAGCTGTAATATATTGTGGTAAATAATCTGTCTAGAAAGACATCAGCATTGCATCTGAAGGATAGCCCAGGCTAATGCTATGAAATCAGCTTTGATATGGTCTGTAAAGTTAGGTCTTGCTGTATCTCTTTGAATCAGGGGAAGATTCAGCTGATTCCTCCTGATAAAGAAATTATTGAGCAGCTTTTTCAGATGTACTTAATGCTTTGGTGTCATTATTTTAAAACTGATGTGTTTCCCACTTTTTCTATCAGCTACATACACATCATTGCATCAAGACTTTACCTAAAGCATGACCATGATGGAGGGTATTCCTTTGAACCCAGTATTCCAAGATTTCTTCATGGTTTTGAAGGTTTAAGCTAAATCTATTTTTTGTCACCAAGTTATGCAATAGATTTTGTTTCCACTACAAAAGCTGTGGCATTAAAAGACCACGGGATAATGTGAGCAGCTTATGGCAGCACTAAGCTGAATCTGTAAAGTAACAGTCTGAAATAATTGCAGGTTACAGAAAATAGCCTCAGAAGTGGCTTGGAGAAGTCATCTACATAGAGCTCATGCTGAAGCTCAGATAGCACTCTGATTTATTCTGAGAAAAGCTCATTTAACCTCCTCTTACAAACTGCCCATAGCACTGGGGAAAGCTATAGATCAACACCTTTTGCTTACCAGTGTAAACCAAAAGTGGTAAAGGCCAGAAATTGTGGTGCTGGCCAAGCAGCAGGTGTTTTTAGCTGTTTTTTTGTGCTGTTGGATGGACCTTCTAATCTGTATAGAAGGGAGCCAAATTTAATGTGCATAAGAAGTCCTTACCTTTTATTTAATAATGGCAGAGCTGTTGTGTTTCAATAGCACAGAGATTTGGGAGTGCTCTAAAAATCTCATATGGAAACCTCATAGGATCATCTGGTTAATATAACCAAACGTCTATAGTTCACATACCAATGAAGAAAGAACTTCAAAAAAGAAGGCTTATAGCTTGCCAAATACTAGTTTCACAAAACAGCTTTTATATTTAAGCTGTTATTATTATTTAAGCTATTATATATTAATGATTCTTGCTGTAGTAGTACAAATGATGATTATGTGATTTAATGGGCTATTAGCACAATAACTCTTTGTGCCTTAAAAGCGACCCAAATTTCTATCCTCCATTTGGAAGTCATCAATGTCTTTACAGGCAATGGGATGTGTTCTTCAATTATATATTTGCCTATTGTATGACGGTGAACTATGGTGAACGTAGGAATTTATAGATTTCAAATATTTTTTTTTCTGACAGCTTTGTTGACTTCCTTTAGCCAGCACTTGATGAACTTATACTAGTGGCTGATACAGACATCTTGTAAAGTTGAAAGTGGCATTTAGCAATTTGTGGCAAACATACATGTTTTGAGAACTTGAACTTTCTTTAACAGGCAATATCATGCAGATAAACTGTGTATGCCTTCCACAAATGGACAATTATAAGAGTCAAAGTATGAAAACCAAATCTCTGTACATTGGCACTAAAGAGGGAGGGGTAAGTGAAAGGTATGGGAACATCTGGTTGAATACAGATGGGGTGTTAGTGAAATCAACATAGATTTTTCAGTCGTTTAAAACAAAGCCTCGTGATTTGGTTTAAAACAGAGGGTTTCGTTACAGGAGGAAGCAGATCTCCGAACATGCAGAGAGGAGTTTGTCCCTCTCTGTAGTATTATGTACAGACATATTTCTTCTATTTATATTTTATTTTGGAGTCAGATAAATATACAAATCCATTTAGTGCCCTGCATCTGTTGCATATCTTCTCGGGGGTTAGATGCCTTGGGAGAGGCATGATGGAGCTGCTTCTGCACATCCTGAGTTCTGTATCTCCTGTGGGATGTGAGGTGTTCATGCTGGGCCTAGGGCAGAGGACTTCAGAAACCAAATTTTCCTGTCCCAGAGGAGAGCCAGCTGTGCTGTCTGACCAGGAAGTGTCTAGTTGGAATGGCTAAACCCAACAGTTCAGGTATTACTCAGAAGAATGAGATCAAGATACTTAAGACAGTAGTTTTGAAGCAAGATCAGCAGACAGGCTGTGTCTGGCAAACACTGCATCAGCTGCTTTCTGCAGGTTTGGGCCGAGGACTGGTGAATTCATCTGCTTTGGAATGGTTTGGCAAAGAATCTATTGCTTTAATTCAGCCAAGGCAGTACTTTCCACCACCAGGATGTGGCATTATTGGTGTATGCTATTCTGTCAGGGCACAGGCTAAGCTGTCTAAATGTTTGTTACAAAACATTAACTACAGCTTCAGGAGAGCTGTTAATAGACTTTTAGTTTCAGAAGCAAAAGCAGTATATTTATGGTGTTCATGGACTGCTAGCTTGTGCTGGTTTCAGCTGGGGTAGAGTTATTTTTCTTCACAGTGACCAGTATGGAGCTGTGTTTTGGATTTGAGAGGAATACAAGGCTGATAATAGAGAGATGCTTTTGTTATTGCTGAGCAGGGCTTGCACAGAGCCAAGGCCTTTTCTGCTGCTCATACTGCCATGCTGGCTAGGAATTTGGGGGTGCTTGGGAAGCTGGGAGGAGCAGAGCCAGGACAGGTGACCCAAACTAACCAAATGCATATTCCAGTCTGCGTAGCATCATGCTCAGTGTCTAAAGTGGAGGGAAGAAGGAGGAAGAGAGAGAAGTTTGCAGTGATCGTATTTGTCTTACTGGGTGATTGTTCCATGGGATGGAGCCCTGCTCTCCTGGAAATGGCAAAACTGCTGCCTGCCCATGGGAAGCAGTGAATTAAGCCCTTGCTTTCCTTTGCATGTGTGCATGGCTTTCACTTTCCCTATTAAATTGTATTTATCTCAACCCATGTGTTTTTCAGCTTTTACCTTTCAGCTTCTCTCCCCAGTCCTGCTGTGGAGGAGTGGGCGAGTGTGTGGACCTTGGGTTTAACCCTTGCTGGGGTTAAACCACAACTGTCCTTTTTGGTGGCCAGTGTGAGTTGCAAAGGGTTCGAGATAATGACAGGTTTGATTGGGATATGCTAGATTGAATATAGATCTGTTAGTGGTTAACTAATAATGAGCAAGGTTCTGTGCTTGCTGTGGGGCTTACATTCCTGACTGGATATTAGAATGTAGTGCTCATTAATGTCCACTTTTTGCTTTAGCTTTTTGCTAGGATTAGCTAAACCCATCAGAACCCGTGTCCCCACGTGTCTCTGCTGCCTGGCACTGTTAGTGGGGCAATGAAATAAATATACTCTTTGCATTTCAGCTGTGGTTTGGTGGTCACCTTGGTTACTTGTATGTGTTATTCACATACAGCTAAACTCACTGTCATGGGAATTTAGTGAATAAATTCCCATTAAATTCATCAGAAGTTGAGTTGATGTGTCCTGGAGCCAGGCTGTGGAAAACCCCATGAGAGACAGCCTGTGTACCCAACCTGTCACAAAAGACCAATTCACAAGATTTAAACTAAAAGCTTAATTTTCAAGTTATGAATAAGGAGTCAGTTATTTAAATAATACCCCAACAAAATTAATGCTGTGAGGATTTATAATTACAGACACCTTTTATGAATTTTAAAGACAGAGAGAAACGCAGACAAAATATTCACAACGTTTCTGCACTTCACTGGTTTACAAACAATGTTGCTAGTAGGCAGACCAGTGGGACAAAGAAACACAATTGCTTACAACAGCCGAGCAGGTATTCTTAATTTTTAAGCCTGCCAACCCTGACATAAATTCCTTTATTTTTTTTCTGAAATAGTTTTTATGTCTTAATTATCTTGTGTAGACTCATAGGATGGATTTGATAAGGAAAAACATGAACTATTAATTTTCATCTTGGGGTCCTAAAATAGCCAATTAAGCTTGTACTAAGAGAAAAATAATATAAATCTTCTGTGCCAGAATACAATGCCCTGTGTCTCATTAGCATTTGGTTTATATATGATTCTATGATTCTATATACTGTGCCCTCTAGCAATGTTTAAGTTTTCAAACCAAGAGGAAACTGACCTTTACAGGAGTACAGGGCATACAAAAATGCTTGGGATAACTGATCTCCCTATCAGCAGTTTGCTATCAGCTTTTGCTAGGTATGTTTAAGATGTATTTGTCATTTATCAATATCAATAATGTCATTTATCAATTAAATGATGTACTTTCAAAAATTTAGAAAGGAACAAACAAAATGGTACATGACAGAAACACTGTAGCTAGTTAATCTAATTCACAATTCTTTTGAGATGCAGCACAAGCCAAGGTTATATGGTTAGAAGATCTTTTTTTTTCCAAAGTGCTTATAGCAAAAAGATAAAAGCAACAACAAAACCCCAAGGAAATCATGCCTCTTATGATTATTTACCTAATTCTGGCAATCAGATAAACCTTTCGGTGGGACAAGAAATGTTTTTTGTTGTTGTTTATTTAGTGCTCTAAGTCATATCAGTTAATCATTGCTAATTTACATCAAGACCTAACTGATAAAAGAAGTTTCATTATGGCAATACTTTAAAGTATTAAAAAGTGTCCAGTTTTGTTTCAAAAATGCTGATTTCATTGTTCTGGTCAAACACACTCAGAAACTTCCTTTCAACCAATCTGCTGACCTAGTGTGAAACATGACCTGATCATCTTCAATAGTCACCATGTTGATGTCAAAAATGCAATCAGCCTCAGGGATAAAAGAACCCCATTATCATAGAAATTAAACTTTTCTATTCTCTAACAGTAACTGTGACATTGCTTTATTAAAATCTGGGGTTTATTTCTGGTGATTTTTTTATCATAAATTGTGAACTATATATATATGAATTCCAGTAATTTCGGTCATTTCAGAAGTAAGAAGAAAGGATGCTGAAATGAAACAATAAATTCCAGGGAATTAGTGCAGAAAATAGCAGAAAATGAAGATGAAAAAGTATGGGCAATGGGAAGAGAAAGTACTGCACACGAGTTTTAGGTAGAGAAAAGTAAGATTGGTCATGACAGTGAAATGGCAGAAAAAAGTGACTTATGAGTTAGTAGTAAGAAAAATCCGTGATAGTACCAGAATCAGGAAATGAAAAAATGTGTGAAATTTAAATGAGAGGTGGTGGGATGTCTGGTCTTCTCTGGGTCAGAAGATGCATCATGTAGAACAGCCAATGTTTTGTCAAGCATTCCCTCCACAGAGCTGCCTAGGTAATTGAGAGTAATAACTGGCAGGAATTTGTGTGTCAGGAAATGAATTTTAAGGGAAGAACAGGATCTTAATCTGACTAATTTGATTGCCTGGATCTACCTCTTTCTCCATTCTATTCTTCCTGGACAGAGATAATTTATAAAAACCACTTTGTATCTCTTCCTATTTTGTGTAAATCAAAAGAAATTTAACATAAGAATGATAGGGTGAGAAAATGAAACTGAGAGCTAGAAGAATGCGTCTTTGCAGGAGTATAATTACATGTATTGGCTAGAAATTTGGGAATATTGGTTGTAGTTCCAGAACAAAGTTGCATTGATCTGACAATTCTGTAGCTCTCTGCAATATTCTTGGAGTTAAAAAGTTCACAGAGATTTATATTTTCTGTGTGATAAAAGCAATAAACTGAGCATCCTTTACGACACCTTGTCCAACTTAGTGGGTCAATATAATGCAGAAGTACCAGTGAGTCCTGTCTGTATCTTTTTAATAAATTGAAATTCAAGCAGGTTCCTCCATACAAAATGAATATTTAAAAATAAAAATATGGCTTTGTTCAAAGTTCAAGCAAGAAAAAGTCACATTCTTAAGGAGTTTTATCAATTGTTTGGATCAGGGAACAAACCGATTACTTAAGAGCTTTATTTTTATTTTCTTTTAAAAACATATGTTGCTATTTCTAAAAGAAAACAGTAGAAGAAAAAGCTGTTTGGTTTAAACAAAGCAAAGAAGGTTTTTCTCTTCTTCATACTGTACCTATTTGATTCAAGGGCCTGAAATCAGCGCTGCTGATTTGTGCAAATTGGAGACAAAATCCCAGCTTAATTTACAGAATCACAGAATCATCCAGATTGGAAGAGATTTTTGACATCATCTTGTCCATAGGTCAGCCTAGTTCTACCATAATCACTCAAACCACATCCCCAAGTGCCACATCCAGACACCTCTTGAACAGTTCCAGAGGTATTGACTCCACCACTTCCCTGTGCAACTCATTCCAATGCCTGACCACTCCTACACTGAAGGAAAAGGAGAAGGGCCTGACAGCTCTTAAATAGCCATGGAGTGTGTTATTTGTACCAGTGGGAATATACAGGGAGATAGTGGATAGTTGTATAATCTAGTGTTGGAAACTTTGCTCAGTCCAAAGGGGAATACATTTGCATACCCTTTAGAATTTAGAAATGTAGCAAACCACTAAAACATACATAAATTAAACGGATTCTTCATATTCATAGTCTCCCTGCACAATTTTGGATTGTTTAGTTTTCATGGATTATTTTGTTACTTTTAATGATGCTATTAATCATACTTTCTCATTTTCTTTCACTGCTAGGATTTGGCAAGAATTTTCTTTCACCTTGAAAAAGTGCCTGTTCTGAGGAGCTTCTTCTCAGCACTGAGGAGTTTCTTCTCTGCAGACCCTGTTGAGTGAAGGCAGTTGTCTTCTGCACTGCATTTCTCTCTGAAAGATGGTTTCAGAACTGTGGGCTTGATCTCTCTCTTGGTAGTGAAAGATCATAAACAAATATGTCTTTCAAATTGTTTTTCCACTTGAAGTCTTTATGATTCCATCGAAGAGGAAACTGAGCTAACTCAATAAGCAATGGACCGTAAAGCAGTAAACTGATACATTGTTAATTTTTATTGCTGAAGTTTCTTCCTCCAACTCCAACTGGTTCAAAATGCTATTTATATTTTATTATTATGATGATGATTTTTTTATGTTTGCAACGGCAAATCCTTCTGATATTCTAGTTAATATTTTTTGTTGAGATGTGTTGGTCATAGTGTAGTAATGTCTCTATCTGAAGGAATGGAAACCAAACAAGTTACAAATGGAGCTGCAAGTCCTTGGCCAGGGCTACCAGGGCCCTGGCTCCCACCTGGCTGGCTGATCCAGGAACCTGCTCCAGAAAAGCTTTGGAAGATCAGACTTAGATGCCTGATGAAGAAGGATGCAAGGGGGTATGAAAGCAGTAAGAAATGTTTTTGTGATAGGTGCTCAATAGCCAGCTAAGCTTTGTTGATGCCTTGTGTCCCAAAGCATTTTAGTGTGCTGTAGTGACGGACTGAGAGCCCACTGAGGGAGCCTTAGAGGCTGAGCTCTGGAGACAAAGCTGCTCATTAGATGGCAGAGGTGGCTGCTCTGGTTCAAGCTGCAGGGATGATTTCTCTCTGCTTGTTCAGGTGCTTCTGCACTTTGTTTAATAGCATGCTGTAATAGTCATGTTTGTTTTCCCTCCAAGCCCTGATTTCTCATGTTTTTTGATTACCTAGCTGAACAAGACCCCAGTCTTTACTAGGCTCTGCCATGATCCATCTGGCCAATATAAAATCCTGTTTAAAGGTTATTGAGGTACTGATTTTGCAAACTCTATTCACAATGTGGTTTGTTAAATAGCTCTGAATACAAAAACACAATCTGCTTCACCAGATTGGGTTTTTGGTCCTTCAGGTCCATTATTCTGCTTCCAACAGTTGCTTTGTCTAATGCTTCAGCAGAAGGGAGAGGAAAGACATTTTGTATCTTTCCACAATATGAGGGTTTCTATAAGGGGGAAATTCTGTTTTTAATTCTATGTCATCAACTCCTGCCATTATACACATTTTTCCTATCAGAAAAACATTTTTTTTCCTGAAAATTATAATTTCCTTTTGAAGTCCAATGCAAGACACTTTAATCCTTGCAGAAAAAAAAAATCACTAACCATCAGCAAACTACCTGGAGAAATCTTCTCTCTTTTCCTTGAAAATTACTTGTATGCAATGTTCTACCTCCCATAAATTGTGTGTATTTGAGGTTAACACAGATACTGTGGAAATCTAACCAACCTTTGAGGGTACCATTGTAATTCAGAAAGAACTCTGTTATCTCTAAGCTTAGCTCAGATTGATTTAGTCCGTTTTACTCTGATTCGATCCCTGACTTGCAGACTTTGTTGTAAACTGAATAAAATCCCTCGATGAAATTAGTGTACAACGTAAAAATAGGCACATCTATGTTGCTTTTTCTCGTGACTGTGGAAGATTATTTTCATACTTGCTCATCCAGGTAATCAACATTACAGTTTTTTAGGATTTACAGTCCATAAACTTCCTACTTGGCCCACCACTAGCGACAGATCTAATGAGGGAATAGCAGAGATTTAACATTTGAATGTGCTACAATGTGTAATCTCACAGTAAGACTTTTAAAGGCCTTGGTCAGTCATTGCCTAACACTCAGAGCATTTATGGGCTCTGGCTGCATTCCTGCCAGCACTGTTCCCTGGCAACCTAAGGCACAAGTTTGTACTCTGGTGGCTTTATATTGGAGTTCACTAACTGTGCATCTGCTTCCTGCCTTGTTGGTGTGATAATCTGATAGTTTGCAGTGTGGCTTTTCAACCTAAAGAAGGAAGAAGTGGAGTTTTCCTTCCCTCACCCCACAGCCTTACACTTTGAGAAGCTGCATGGGATGCATGACAGATAAAATGCTATCTGGTCTGTGGAGACTTGGATCTGCCAACAGCTGGGGTCCTCTATCACATTCCTGGATGAAAATTCTCATAAATTGTGGACATCAGCCTTTTCCTTCCCTTCTTGTAGGCTTCAGATGCCCTACAAGGGTCTGTAACAAGTCAAAGGAACTCAGCTGAGAATATTACAAAGCTGAATTTGAGGCACTCACATTCCTATGTGTGTTTTGTCTTAAGCAGGAAACTTTTAATGTAGTCACAAAAATTTACACTGAGTGTACTTCATCTGACTTATAAGGTTTACTTAGGTCATAAGACAGCAGTAGAGTAGTATTGGGCTTTGAGACATCATTCAGCCTTGCTTAGTTTTACATCTAAGACTGGAAGACAAGGCAGTTTAAGTTCTGTTTTTTGTGTGACTCATTTTCTTTTGGTCTGTGCTTATGATACCAAATTTATTTTTTGCCTTTTGTTCTTTTATATAGCCTCTGTATTCTTTAAACATGTATTTGTAAATCTATTACTGTATTCTAGCTAGCTCCAGTACTTCTTACCCTACCCAATAGGCAGAAAGACATAACACATTCCAAAAGTTCCAAGCTGGGAATCTGAGGTTCCTACCCCATCTTGGCTTTTCCTGGAAACCAAGGTTGAGACTAAGTCTTTCAGACATGTTAAAACCAAATTGTAGCTCTCATCTGAGGGATGAAGATTTAGAAGGGGCTTGAACCAGGGGGGAATTATCTCACCAATTATAATTCTAATTAGTGATTCTTGTCAAATATGCTAATTTTCAAAACCTATAAAAAATGTATACGCATTATGGTGTGTGTGCATCTTCAGCATTTTCCAGCTGGCAAATTGTGCACCTCAGCATCCTTATAAAGGTAACCCATTTTTATCACCCTGACTGTGTCTGGATGGTAATTTTAGGACCAGCAAAAAAGGCATCACTACATTTAGACCAGCAAATGTGTGACTGGTAACAGCATGGTCATAACACCTCAGTTTTGAGATGAGTAGCTTCTATTATGCACTGAATCCAACACAGTGTTTTGTCAAATTTCTGATGGAAAGCTTCCAAGGCTGGGTTGATTTTTTTCGGAGCAAACACTGGGATTCTGATGCTTTAATATCTTCCTCACTGTATAGTTTTACAAACACTAGAATAGATTGATTAAAAAAATTTATTAAACTTGCAGTTCAAATGAGAAAACTGCAAAGTTGTTTCTGCAGTGTTTATAATTTAATTTTTATTTGCCATATGTACAGATGCAGTGAAATTATTGCTTAAAATTTAAAATGTACTTCTTATACTTTAATGACAATTTGCTGAACTTATGTATTAAGAATGCTTCTTCAGAAAGTATTTAAAATTCCATTTGACCAGTTTAATAGATACTTGTTTTCTGCTAAAATAGCTGTTTTTTATAAAAGCATATTTGCTAGTTTGGTCTCCCAGTCAGTTTATGATTAGAAGTGTGCAAAGAACAAGCATTAATGTCAGTTTAAATGTTCTTAGCAGTGAGAATCCAGATATTTTTATTCCATTATGATGATAAAGCTGTGAAAATAAAAAAAAATACAATGAACTTTCAAATCAAGAAGCATTGAAATAAGAGCTGGAATTCAGGTGAAACAGTGTTTGTAGTTACCAGATGTTTCTATTCACTACTGATGCTCACAGAATGGAGTCCACTTGTAAAAAATGGAGGATGTCAGCTTAATTTGTATAGCTGTGAGGAATAAAGGCTCACCCATTACCAATTTTGTTCTGATGACCTTAAAAAGAGATGCTTCAGTCTTCCATTACCATTTCTTTCCTTGAACCACCTAAATGAAAAAGTTTTAAGTTTTTCTAACATATTTTAAAATGATAAATATGAATGAAGACAGTGCAATAAAAAAGATAAATAAAATCAGGACCTATTCTGCGTCTGACAGGATGAGCTGAATAGCTCCTTGTCTTCGGTACTTAACTGGCTGGAACCATTGTTCAGCTTTTGTGCAGGAGACAGTATGTAATTCAAAAGCTTTACTTTCAAGACTCAGTGAAAATTGACTTCAGAAGCAGTGAAAACATCATAAAACCACATCAATAAATCTACACATACATGCTGAACCCAGACATCTGCCAATTTACATGTAATTCTGACTATCCTCTCTCCCACAGAGGGGTAGATGCTGTCTATGTCCATTTCCAAAGACAAAGAAGTAGAATAATTGTCTGTCAAGGGATAACTCTCTTTATAAAATATTCCATTTCAATATTTTAAAGCTCTACGCAAGACTGAATCCAATTTCTCCCCCCCATCCTTCCACTATGGTGCAGTTTTTCTGTCTCTTTCCGTATTTCCTTGCTTCCCACATGACTTGGGAAGAAGAGAGGGGCTGCCAAAATGACCCATACTCTGCCCCAGTGTTGCACTGCATCAAAAGGGACTGTCCTCCTGTGATGCCCTTGGGCATTGTTCAGTAAATGATTGAGTCACTCAGATTTTATGAAATAATGTTTCAGTAGCTGAGACCTAGAAAGGGTAGCTTAAGTTCAGATAATACTATCTATATACCTTGCCATCAAGGCAGGTAAGAGCCTTTCTAACATCCTTAGAAAAGGAAGCTGCTGCTTGTTTTCAGTAAGTATGTGCTGTTCAACTGAAAAACAAAGCATCCAATTTTCTCAAAGGTTCAAAAAGTTCAAACCACAAAATGCTTTTGCCCTTGAACATAAAGGTACCTAATAATTTCAGGGTACTCTCAGCACTCAGGTAAAAGAACATTTTGAGAACATACAAACAAAAGAAGTGTGGTAATGATAGGTGGTGTAAAATGAGTTATTTTGTGTCTCTAGAGTTATAAACATTAATGGCTTAATATATATTCTATCTCCAGACAGTTAAATTAATCCTCTCAGCAGAAGCAATATAAATTTAGACTATATTTTCCAGATGATTTTGCTTACTTCTGATCTCCTTTAGTACATAATGTGCTGTAGCTCTAAGAATGCTTACAAGTGTGGATATTTATATGAGTCAGCAAAGCTGGCATAAACTTGATGACACCTTTTATGCCCAAAGAAGCTGACATTCACTACTTAATGAAAAAGTAAAAATCTGATCCTCAGGCTGATTATAATGCTATAGATTAATGTGCCAATGAACCTATTTGAAAACATTATCTTGTGCTTGCATAGCAATTCATGTAACTCAGATTGCAAGAAAGAACAAATATGAACATTACTCATTAAAGATACAAGTCAAGAATAACCCAACTAAAGTCAAAATACTCCTGTTCCAGCTAGTTTTAGCTGATCAGCTTTAATATTTGCTAGGTCTCTTAGGCAGTCATTTCCTCATGCTGAACTTCAGTTGGATGCTGGTTGCAATTTCTACAATGAGTCTACATGGAATGTTCCCATTGTCCCCATCATTTTACTTCATCTTAAAAAATTCCAGTTATTTTATAGCAACCACAGTCTGTGACTTCATACCATGCCTGTGTATTGCATGTCTCTGCATTATTTTGCTTTTCTTTCATCCAAGAATTAACAGAACCCAAAGGAGAAATTAAGGCATAGTAATGAACAAGGAAAAAATCTCCTCACTGCAGAGGCATATTGTTAGATGTATTCCTTCCATGGTTGTCAGTGGGATTTCAGCATTTTACTCATGCTGAAGATATTGAGACATGAGTTTCAAATTAAAGATATTTATCAAATAAAGCCATTTTTTTAGCAATGAGCGTAATTAAGGAATAGCTCTGGAAACTGCTGTGTTCTGAGTAACTGTCTCAGCATGGTAAAGAGTGAAGATGAATCCTAAATGTTTCTGAGGTAAAAGCAGCAGTAATCAGCAAGTGTGATGGGAAGAATGAAAAAACTACCATAGACTCGGGGGTAGGGAGATGGATTACATCTAAGCAAACCTGCAGACCTCTGTGTATTGGGCTGACCAATTTTTCACATACTGTTAGCAACAAAAACTTGTTCTCTTTCCATTCAGTAGATTTTTTCAGGGTAAAAGTCATACTTAGCAATGTCATATTTAGTAAAACAAGCTAAGAAATCCCATCAAGTTAGAAAATGCATGTGATTGCTTTTAGCAGATGTAATTAATCTAGACACATCTAGAATAGCAATGTTTTCTGATTATCAAGAAAATAGTTTTTTTAAATTCCCAAGTAGTCAGTCTTCTTTTGGTTTGCCTCAATATTCAAACAGTCCTCTAATGGTTTATTGAAACTTATGGAGAATCTCTTACTCAGTTGCTTTTTGGGGAGAGACTAGGTCAGATTTTACATTGGATAAGAAGTTGTGAGAAGACAGTGAAGATGAGGGCTGTGCTCCCACTTAGATGAGGCTGTCCTGCCAGGCAGCTTGGATGACAGGGAATTTTGGAGATTTCCTGAGACACTGTAGACAAAAGTAGTGGAACTGTGAACTCTCCTATAACAGAAAGTGTACATTTAGATAAATGATGAAAGGAAGTACAATTTGGCTTGATTGAAAACTATTGTGTTCAGCTTGCCAAGGGAAAAAACCTGATTTTGGGCAAAAAAATTAATTGTCATGTAGTAGGCTATGAGGTTTCTGGCTTTTTTTTTTTTTCTTTAAATTGTTTCAGAAGTGCTGTTTTTCTAGTGTCAACAGCTCAAAATGCAACATTTATTAAAAGTGCAAGAGTTCATAAGCAAAGGCATAATCTTAGCTGGACTTGAAAATTTCCTCTAGCTGTGACAGTCTATGGAGAAAAGCCAGAGCCAGAATGTAGACAGAGATAATTAAGTTTATTTCTAGCTCATGTAGCCAGTAAGATTTAAAAAGCTTTGGGCATGCCAATGCTTTCTCAGATCTTCAAAGGAAAGCAGAGAGAGGATGAAAGAGTAATTGGAATTTTGGCAAAAAAGCAGGTATTGACAACAATGAAGTTTATGATGGATTATTTTAAAAGGCAAAAGCAGTTACATTTCAAACCCTGTCAAAGTACAGGTAGTAGGTTGCTCCTGCTAGTATTATGCCAGGATAACAGAAAGTGGCTTTTGTCCTCACTTTTTCTGCAAAGACCGGTAACTTTTGAATTCTCAGCCTCTTTCTCTGTTGCTGAATAAAAGAGAGATGAGATCTTACTTCAAGAAATGGTCTGCCTACCTTTCAGAGTGGTTATGCCCCATGCATGCACCCCTAAAAGTTTGTTCTGTGATGGCTGGTGCTTTCTGAGATGTTTTTGGATATGGCTCAGAAGAAACCACCATGCCCAAAATCAGTATTGAGTTAGCTATACTTTTTCAGTGTTTTGTGTTCCCTGCCCAAGTCATCTTTTACTTACCTCCTCTTTGCTTGAAAGAGAAGAAAATCTGGAAGAAATACTTCTACGATCAAGTTTTGAAGAGCAATCTTCTAGAAAATAATGATTCCTCCCCCCAGTTATTGTCCTCAAATATGACCACAGATTTCAAATGTGAATATATATGTCAGGTCTTTACCATTTTACAAGCTCTAAAAAACCAGCTATTTAAGTCAGGTAGCTTCCACAACATACATAGATACAAAATAATAATAAACACAATAAACATCTTACTCTCATCAATAAAAATCAATCTACTTAGCTTTTGTTTAAACCTGGTCTAAAATGCAAATGGTGTTTATCTCCTTCAAGGGCCAGAGCAACTAGCTCTTTCTAGTCAGATGCACAGCTTTGAAAGACGTACACTACATGGCTAGTCTGTCAAAGGTACAGAGAATTTTAAGTAGTTTGGCATTATCATAACTGTATTAAGCTGTGTTTGGTTTTATCATGTCGTGTTCTTTGACATTCTGCTTGGTGTGTGTATGCTGCCTGTCAATCAGAGAGTCAGCATGTCAGGAGGGAACTTCACTGCAGGAATGGTGCTGCTTGGAGAATTCAGATGAGCTCAAGGAAAAGGAGTAAGGAATGTTTTCCAGCTGTGAGGAGAATTTTTGAGGTGAATCTCCATCTCATTAGGTGTATGGTTAAAATCATGAATGATCATGGCATGGCAGAGAAAAAGGCTCTGACATACTACAAAATTCTTTGCACTGGAAAAGTTTTCTTTTAAAAAAATCCTCTACAGTTTTTCACCAGTGAGAAGCTTGGTGAAATGAGTGAGCAGCTAAGCACAACAATACCTTTCTGAAATAAAAAAGGTAGTTCCTGAATCATTTAAAAGATGCATGTATAAGTATGAAATTTATACTGAACATGGGGAAAACCAAAACAGGATGAATTCAGCTAAACTTCCTTTTGTGGACAAATTGTGACAAATTTGTCCTGTGTCATGACTAGGCTTTTTATCTGCAAAAGCCTAATCATTCCAGAGCTTGCTTGCTATTGCATATTGCTGAACATTTTATCAAAACATATGTCTGTCTGCTTTCTTGCCTGTTTGAAATTCTCCCTGCCTTGTTGGATGCTACTGTCACTGTATATATATGAGCAAATCAAGTGGTGACAGGGAATGTTCCTGGAAGATGACCAGCTGCACAGGTGACATGTCGTGGTGGTCCACAGAGTGGTCTTGCCCTTGTCAGCCATCTCTTATCCCATACTGGGGCCTTGTTCAGGTGTTAGCAAAAAGAAGGGACCAGTTCTAACAAGAAATCTTGATTCAGCTATCCTGTTTGGAAGGTGAAAGGAATTTAATTTTATGGACACAGACTGGTTCATGGCATTCAGTTTCAGTGTCATAGAGTAGTACTGCCATATTAAATTTACTTTTCTGTAGATATCAATTTTTTGTATACCCACTGCTAAGCTTCTGCTCCTTCAATTTCTTCTCCTCAGCTTTGGAGATCAGTGTGACTCTTGTTCACGTTCAGAGGAGCAGAGAAGAAAAATACAGGATATAGGCCACATGTGATAGTTATCTATAGTGCAAGTGATGGCAGCACAGTTTCTCTCACAATCTGCAAGATAAGAAGCACTTAAAATGTACTCAGGATTGGACTGGACCTTTGGCTTAGTTCTTCCTCTAACTTCACAGTGATCACAGCAGTAGGGACATCTCTCTGGCCTGACTGTAAATGCTTGCTGTAAGTTACTTCTTCTCCAGGGCTCTGAAAAGGACAGATAGAAATGGGAATGTGACTGTAAAATCTATACAGAGTTATTTTCAAGGTTAATGCTAGACACAAGCCCAAATTCTGACACATTTTATCCAGTAATAGAAAAAAATATGATTTCTCTCTAAAATGACACAAAAGATGGGTGGTAAATTCCTTGATGGAAACATTGGTGGGAAAAAAGACTCTGGCAAGTTAAAAACGCTGTGGAAGACACTAGAATACCAGATTTTGACTTGGGAAAATTCTAAAAAACAAATATATATGCAGTGCTGTAATGTTTGCTCTTATCAAACTCCAAAAAAGGAAGAAGGAAAGATTTGTCTCCTAGTTCTTTCATTTCCCTTGTCTTATAGAGGTTAGGAACAGTGAAGTTTTGCTGGTGAAAAGTTTTGCTGCTGTCTCAGCACCTAAGGAATACTGCAAAGACTATCCCGGTTCCATGTGAAATCCAGATGCAAATAGGCAGGTTTGAACTCCTAGCTTGGAGCAGACTCAGCTCCTTTCTTGGAAAAACTGGTTGGGTGATATATCTGGGAGCTTTCAAGAAAAGGAAGAAATTCTATTCATAATGAGAGATGACTGGATACAGAAGAGTTACTTCAGGAAAGTGAAAGCAGAACTGAGCTCAAGAATGATTCATTTTAATCAGACTAGTGTTGCTTCAACAAAGCATACCAAGTCCTTTCTGGTTTTGTGATATTTAATTAAATTTGGAAGGTTAGAAAGAAAAGGTACGTTTTCCAATTAACCTTTACCTCATTAAAATTTCATTCTAAGTTTTAAATAATTCTTAAGAGTACATGCTGTTAAGCACTATCTGGTCATTTTATTTCCTGGTATAGTTGCTACTTATCAGAACTTAAACCATAGTATCTTTATTTTAAATCCTTACTTTGAGGATTCATACCTTTCTACATATATCACCAGTGATATGTGTCATATTGTATATTTTACATCTGTAGAACAATTATCTGATTGAGTGTGATTTTTGCCTGATGTAAGGAAGACTTTCCTTTGCATCTTAACAGAAGTTGCAACAGGGCATAATATGACTTATAAAGAGCTAACATTTCAGAAGAGAAGGTTTTTGAAGAACACAGCCACAAAGATAAAACATTGGCTTTTCTTCTACCTGGGAGAAATCTGGCCCGGAGCTCTGTATTTACCTCTGACTTCTTGGGTATGGTTTTCTCAAATATCTGCTGGGTTGAAGATGCTAAAATTGAAGAGAGAATGGGAGCATGTTTTAATGTAGTTTGAAACTTTTATAGTTTGTGGAGATTTTTCCAGTAAGTGAAGTTATTTTTTTTTGAGCTATTGGCAGAAGTAATAATGAGAAAGGCAGATGTGATTTCAGCAGAATGAGAGTTATGTGTCAGCAACATCATTATGAACTTTGAGCAACTGTTGTTTCCCATACTGCAGTAAATCTGACCAGAATTAGGTGTGCTATGGTAACAAAGAAAGAGAAGAACTCAGACCACCAAGATATTGAAAAGCTGTTCGTGGAGGACAGAGGATTATTGAATCTGCAGGTCTGGAGATGGTACATGTGAAATGCAAGATGATGCTTCAGGCCAATGTCACAAGATCTGTGTAGTTGGTCTTTCCAAAATGCTGGTGTGTTACCTTCTAAAATAATATTCTTCATTAAAATGTTTTGTTGTAGACAAAATTCTTTTGAAGACAGATTTGGAAGCTTACTATCTTCTTCTTATGTAGAACCAAGTCTTCGCTATAATATTATTCTGAGTATTATGCTGGAACAAGGAGCAACCATTCACAAATATTTGATTTGGAAAAAAGATTAAAAGGAAAGGATCTGATGGGTTTTGCACAAGGACAAGGTAGCCATCTTCATCCTAAGAGAGAGATTTTGGCAATCTTCATCCTTCATCCTAAAATCATCTTCCTGGATTGAGAGGTACAAAATTAACTTGTTTAAATTTACACATATTCTGAGCATAACTCCTGTTAATGCTGATGAGAAATGTACTGTACTTACTGGGGATGAAGTTATTTAATTCTCCAAAGCAGCTTATATTTCTTTTTCATGGCTGTGATAATTTCCTTCCTCTACCATAATTATATCCCACGCTATATAGATCTCAGCATTTTATCTTGGAGTTATCCTTCAGAATAAAATTCTCAATAATTTCTTTCCAGCAATATTTCTGTAATCACATCAGAAAATTTCCATTCATTTCAAACATGAGAAAGAAAGGAAAAATAGCTTGAATTATTTTTTAAACAATTCTATATTTTTTCTTCCCTGTTGACCTTTATCTATGTAAAAAATTTGAAAAATACAATTTTGTATTGATAGCTGACTCTGTTATGATCTCAGTTTGCTATAATACCAAACTTTAACATTTTTAATAGCATTTCTCAGACAGGAGTTTAATAAGATGTTTTAAACAAATCAGTAGTAAAACCAGGCAATTGCAAAAAATAAACCACATTTATGTTCACTTGAGCCCAAGATACTTAAAGTCAACCTACTACTGAGTTTCTTGTAAAGCAATAAAAATTTTAGCATTACACATGCCTGATTTTCTTCTTACTGTTTTTATGTCTAAGAACTTTTGCAATTTTAATCTGTTTAAAATTATACAAGAGTCCATAAAAACATTTATTTACTTTATGCTCCTTGTGACATGTAGGCAATATCTAGGCCTTTTTTCAGCACTTGTGAGTTTATGGAAATTCCTGTTACACCAGCCCTTGTGAGAGATGCCCAGCTGGGTTTGCAGAGGGCTGGTTGTGCTCCTTGGCACTGGGCGACCTGCTGGCACTGACTCATACTGTGAACTGCCTGGAGAGAAAATAAAAGAAAAAAAAAAAAACCCTTGCTTTCTTAAGTTAGTTTTCCTTTAGGTTACAGTGTGAAGAGAAACTTCACATTTATCTGGCCTTGGGTTTATTTCCTTGAGTAATTGTGCTGCAGGCTTTGTGAGGGTGCACAGTTGCCTGCTCTTCTGAATCCCCTGTGGGCTGAAAAAATGTCTTCACTGCAGCAAACCAAAGTATCCCAGAACACTGAAAGCACACCTTAGTACAAAAACTTTGCTTTTGAGGTCTTCTTCTCTAGAACTGTAAATGGGTTGAGAAGACAGCAGGTTTCTAAAGAGGAATTTTTCACAGGAACTGTCTGGGAGGGTCTTGGCTGTCCCATAGCTGCACTGGCACCAACGCAGTGCAGCATCTCATGCTCCAACTCCTCCCTGTTGAAATATTTCATGCCAGGTAAGGTTTAGCCATCTTGTTTTCCTTCCTTGCTATTCACTATGTAACACTGGCAACCTTCATGACTTCTACCTCACTTTAAAGTGTCTGCCATTTTAACCTGGAAATATACCTTATGGTATCCTGTGATATGGAAGAAATCAAATTTCTACTAAAGAACCTTGAAATTGTACAAAAAAAAAAAAAGAAAGGCAACAAAAATTTGCATATGATGCAAAGATGGCAGTTCCATAGGTTAATAATCCAGTGCACAAATTAACTGAGGCTGAATATGTAGTCTTAGGACCCAGAGGTTATCAAGCCACAAATGTTTAGAATTCACTATTTGTCTCTGAAAGATCATTGTTGGAAGGTATTTAAATAACAGGACTACTACAACAGTTTGCAACATAAGGGTTTACAAAGTCTGTTGTGCTCACAGAGAATGCTTTCTCCATGACTTCCTCAGCCTGAGCCAGCATCCTGGATGTTGCTGAAAAATACAGCAGGACAAAAAACAGCCCAGAGAGAGCCTTAGTTCCTAATACTTTTTTGTCAAATAAATCTAGGTAAAGGCTGAGTAGCAAAGCAATTACTCAGGACCATTTCTTGACTCTTAGGACTGACTGCAGCACCCCAGACGTCCTGTGGATATGTGAGCCCTACAGCAGATTTCAGCATGTTGGCACCAGGCAGAGGGTAGCTGGACTGCCAAATGCATCCCAAATGGAAAGGCAGCTCACTTGCCAGAGTAACATAGGCACTGCCAATAGGGAAGATATTTTATAGCTAGGGGTGGACCTAGCTGTTCTAGAAAAGGTTGTTCCTGTGGAGATGGGATTACTGAACTATCTACAAGTATTGTTACTACTTTCACTATGTAGTCATCAGGCCAAGAAGAAAAGCTGTGTAGAGATTTCTGCTTCATAAATCCTCCCTGCTTGTTTGTTTCTTTTCTACATAAATCTAGCAAGGACTCTTTTTTTGTTTTGTTTTGTTTTTGTTTTGTTTTGCTTTTCTTTAAATGCTGATACTTTTCAATCACATGGGGCCCTAATTTTGCCTCAAGTCACTGAAAGCTGCAATAATGTAAATGCAGATGTTTTTAGCAGTATTTCTATTCACTAGAGATTAAAATATGTCTGTAAACCCACATAATGTATTATTTTAAATCAGAATTATGCTAGAGGACTGCAATTTTGTCTAAGACTTCTAGAATTTTATATTTTCTTATATTTGGTAGTCGAATGGGATTCCTTGAGTGTTTGAAGTCAAATTGGTCTGGGATGATTTCTTAAGTAAACAGAGACTTTACCTTGGGATTGAAATTAGTTTTTTGGAAACTATAATACTAGAACTACAGTATTGACACTGACAATTAAGATAAGAGACATCCTTTGCACAGAAATTTAATGAAAAGAATTGCTAGCATGCATTTCAAAATTACAGTATGATCATTTCTTTTCATTCTTTATAACCATCACATGGCATATTTTTCCAGAGGTGCTACCTAATTATGTTGTAATTAAATGTGATTCATCAAATAGAACTGAAGACAAAACTGGCAATCAGTGAGTATTTTTCATTCACAGAATCTGTAAAATAGATATATCTTGTAATTAGTTTACAGATATTTACTTTTGAACAAGTAAATCAAAATTATAATAATTTTCTTCTCATCACCTGGTAGAATGTTTTAGCATAAATATGCAGCACATAACAATGGCTTTCATGGGTGGGACTACCAGAAATTATCAGTGCAGCCACAATCATTATAACTATTCAGAGGACTTCAAAATATAATCTCTCACTGAAGATAATGAATAAGACTGTGTTTTAAGTCTAGAGTCAGTAGAAGAAACTTACTTCTGTTGGTGCACATTAACTAGCTGAAACATCATAGAATAATGGAATCTTTAGGGTTGGAAGGGACTTTAAAGATCATCCAGTTCCAACCCCCCTTCTGTAGGCAGGGAACATTTCTCTAGGTCATGTTGCTCAGAGCTCAATCCAGCCTGGACTTGAAGGTTGCACTTGCAATCATAATTTTAATTTTTTTAAAAATATTGATTGAGTTCACTTTCCTATGTAAAATTAAGTTAATACTATTGGCAAACCACACAGTGCCTGGCTCAGTATATTGATTAAAAGGGCAGCTTCTTGGGAGCATCTGTGGGCTTCAGTTGTCTTTCTGCTAGAAGGATTTGGCCGTGCTTTGGCTATAATTATGCAGGTTTTGGGTAACTGAGAGAAATGGGTTGGTTTGTTCCCTGGGCTGCTCAATAGCAAAAATCTGAACAGACTTAATGTCTGTGTGCTGTATACACCAAGCTGTAGTTTTGGCCCAGTGCTCTGCTCACATACAGAAGGAAGAGGGTCTGTCTGTCACTACTGTTTTGGGGATGTCCCTAGCACGTGGGAATGTGCCATACACACACTAACACAGTGCTGGTGGGCTGGGAGTCTACTTGCTCTTCCTACAGGGACCAAATAAAGGCAGGATCTGGTGGCAAAATAACTCTTGGGATTAGGGCACTCGTGGAAATGGCTATCACATTTCTCCCCCCAAGACAGGACCAAAGACAGAGAGAACATCAGGGGTGGCCCCTGGGCCCTCCTGTCCTCATGCCTGACACCAAATGAAGGCAGGAGAGCCTTCTCAGTGAAAAGAAAAAACATAACTTAGATTCTTTTTTTGATTGCTAGGAGTATATTTAGCCTAATCAAGCTTAAAGTGGGTAATGATGAGCCATCCTATTTATTTATTGCTATCTCCTAGGAAATGAAGTTGTTTTCTTTCTAAATGCAGACCCAAGCCAATCCTATTTCCATCACTCACTATGCTTCCCTATGTTTATCCACCCACATAATCTATTTGAAGGTACAACCACCTGTAAGACTCTACTTATCTTTCCAGACTTTGCAAAAGCTGACTGGAGAAAAAAACATCTTAAGTAAGCACTGATTAGTGCTTACTTTTTCCTCTTCATTTATATAAATAAAGTTTGGCTGAAATCTAACTTTTGTAGTTTTACAACTATTTCTGCTCTTTCAATAGCAAAAAATCATTCATTTTTGTGACAAACTATTTCCAGGACAACCTGCTATGATATGACAGAAAACTACAGCTTAAAAAAGGATGAAAGAGAAGGAGCAGATGATATCTCACAAACAGTCCTGTTGTCATGAAAAGTATGTCTATTAATAGGTATAAAGATGAAGGAAAACAGGTACCATTTACAATTTTAAAAGGATGGTTGCTAAGATGAAGATTTTCCTAAGGACTTTGAGCTGCTTTTTGATAGTGATAAGCCACTATCAGTTCTGAGAAATGCCTGGCAGTACACACTGAAGCAGGAGAAACACCATAGGCAGACAGGGAACACTCTTGAAGTTTAATCACATGCAAATTGGAGATTAAGAGATTACCACTGACTTCAGTGCACGTGAGGAATATGGTGTAATGCCTTCATGTATCTTCAATTATAATTCCATATTAATCTTAGTGTGAATCTTTCAGAATGGGGAAGATAAACCAAAGAAGCCTCGACTTCTCTGCTGCTGAGATCCACAGAACCATTTACAAAGTTAGGGATTTTGTTACATACACATCTGTGTATGCTGGAGAAGCTTAAAATGCATTTCCAAGGATGACTTGCACAGTAGAGTGTAGAAGAGCTTGCAGGATTTTGGGGGCCATGAGTGAAGTGGGATGTACCATGCATCCAGCTGCCCAGGCTGTGATGGCCTGAAATTTGAATGCTCCTGCTCTGTCTGGGACTGGATGATCATGTCCTTGCCATGAACACACAATCCTTAGTGATGATCTTTGCCTTCCTGATATCTCTTCTGAAATCTGTTTAGGGACAGAATAAAACCATGCATTTGCAAGGAATTGACTTCCTTTATTTTATGATTAACAGATACAGAAGACAGCTGATGATTACTAGTACAAGAATAAACTGCAGGTATGCATGTGGATTGTCCTTTAAAATATTATCTCTGTCATGGATTCACAGGCATACAGACCTGTAACAAGAAAGGACCATGATGATAAATGATCTGTTGTACAATTTTGAAAAAAATGCTTAATTTCTTTTTGTCCTCTTTGCTCATCTGTGATATCATGGTAATCAGAGGTTAAATTCAACTTACTGTTTTTCAGGGAAACTGCTGGAGCTAGTCCAGAGTGTTGGACACCAGAGAAGGCCACAAAGATGACGAGAGGTCTTGAGCACCTCTACTTTGAGGAAAGGCTGTGGGAATTGGGATTGTTCAGCCTGGAGAAGAGATGGCTTCAGGGTGACCTTCTAGCAGCCTTCCACTTCCTAAGGAGGGCCAACAAGCAGTCTGGAGACGGCATGTAGTGATAGGACAAGGGGAGTGGGTTCCAACTCAGAAACGGTAGGTTTAAGTTAGATATTGGGTAGAAATTCTTTATTGTGAGTGTGATGAGGCACTGGAATAAGTTGCCCAGAAAAGTTGGGGATGGCCCATCCCTGGAAGCACTCCTGTTCAAGGCCAGTTTGAACGGGGCTTTGAGCAACCTGCTCTGATTGAAGATGTCCCTGCTCATTGCAGAGAGATTGGAACTAGCTGATTTTCAAAGTTCCTTCCAGCACAAAACATTTTATGATTCTCTGATTCAAATATAGTGAGATGGATTTCTTTCATATTCTCTTTTTCTGCATGTAAAATAATTAGTGGGACGTATGTACTTACTAGTTGCACTAAGACAATCTTTGGTGCCTAGCTCAAAGTCATCCTAATTTGAAATTTTGAGTACAATGACTTTGACAAGGGCTATAATATTATAGAGACAAACAAACAGCAGACAGCCTTGGTCTGGATACATACTTTTTGTGTAAGCTTGGCTAAATTATTTAACGCACTCCCCATCATGCCCCACCATGATTTCAATTTATAAAATGAGTTCAGATATTGTTTCTTTCTTGTATGAAGATGAAAAACACTTTTATGTCATAATAGAACATATGGGCTAGATTCTTAGCTCAGGGTAATAAGGGATGTGCCGTTGTTGATTTGTGCTAATTGAACATCTTTTTCCTGAAGTAGAAAATACTTTCTTCATAACTGCTAAATGGATTTTTCTATTTCAGTTTTTTCTTCCCTTTAAATCATGTAAGTTAATTTAAAAAAATTTTATAAATTATTTTCTGCTAGTTTCAGATATACAAAATTTCTGAATTCAGAAAAAAAACATGTTGTCATAAAATAAGAAGATGACTTAGGCCATCTGATCATCATTTAGTGGCCAAAAGGAAAAAGTGTTATTTATACAATAGCATTTCATGCATGCTTATCAGTAAATTGTTTTCAGAATATATGGCTAAAACTGGCAGCTGTGTGATCACAAATAGGAGAATTGTAATTATTGTGTCTTTTATACAAAAATGAATGCAATGAAGGGATTATGTACATATTCTTTTATAGCAAGAATAACCAATACATTAACAACCACAGGAATCTCTCAGCTGGGTGCAGGAAGCAGTGTTGTGTTTTCGTAAACAATTCACCTGTATGCTAACTGTCAGTCTGACACTGAGGGAAATGAAAAGCATTTTCCTCAAAAACTTTATTCCCTTGAATGAAATTCTGGGAAAAAGTGTTGTGTGAGACCTGCATTAGTAGGGAAGAAAGATAACCCTCTAAAATAAACTACTCACAGGCATTGTTTACAACCAAAAGCTACTCTAGGAGAAAATTTCTATTGAAAGCCCAAATGATATTGTGGTTATTACAATAGTCATTTCATTCAGTATAGAAAAGGATTGCTTAAAAGACATCTTGTAAAATGCTCTTCCTTGGCAAAGAAATGAGAGTGTAGAGTTAAATAGACCTGTATTTTCCTCCAATGTTGTAGATGGAAATGGTGAATATATGCAATTACCTTCATATTGCAAGCACAGGTTCAGCATGTGTGAGGAGCTAAAAAGCTCAAAAATGATAGAGCACTTACATCCATTTGGAAATGACAGGACCACTGAGAAGGAGACAGATAGGAT
This sequence comes from Sturnus vulgaris, assembly GCF_052056855.1. Taxonomy (NCBI): domain Eukaryota; kingdom Metazoa; phylum Chordata; class Aves; order Passeriformes; family Sturnidae; genus Sturnus; species Sturnus vulgaris. The sequence goes on from NC_142243.1 coordinate 128,722,494, forward strand.
GCAGTCCTCTGCTGATGTGATCTGACAGAGCTCCACTGAAAGAAGTGGAGCTATTATAATTCAGGCTAGCAGAGAAGCTGGTCAAAAAGTGCATTGCTTTGAGACTTGAACTTTTCTAAGATTACAGTAACTATAAGTGCTGTGGACACTTTATTTTTTCTTCAAGGATAGATATATATTTATTTCTTCTGCAACCCCCTTGGAACCTTATAAAAAAAGATTAGAAAAAAATCTTAACACTTCTAATCTGTCAGTTCCTTTTTAAGGCAAAACAGCTGTCAGCACTCAGACTTTGGTGAGCTTTCAGCCTCATTACAAAGACATATTCTGTGTTGAAAGGAGTCATTTACTGTGCATGTAAATACATGCTGAAGCTGGTCACTGCTGCTAGTGGGCTGGACTCTTCACAATTTCACTTTCATGACTCTGAAGTGCACTGCAGTCTGCCTAAAATACCCTGTAGCCCACAGACCTGGTAGGTGTGCTTTTAGCAACCTGCTGTACATTAATAGCTTTGGTGCTCCAGGAAGGTGTCTAACTGTATGCAATTTTAAAGTATTCCTGTATCTCAGTTGGAAGTACTTGATTTTCTTTTGATCTTGCCTCTTATCAACAAAAAGAATGCAGAAAATTATCTGTGGCCAAAAGGTTTCACTCAGAGCCTTATCAATGACAACTATCAGTGACAAGACATAATGGTCCTCTATGCCAATATCCTAATATTGTCTCAGTCAACCACATTCCAGTGAAGTGTAGGGCTGTGTTAGGGAAGATTTAAAAAAAAAAAATTAAGTGTGCTGCTTATATACTATGAATGTTTCTAAAATTCATAGAGTTTCAAAGAATCAAAATTACTGAAATCCTAAGTAACTCTGATTTTTTTACACTTCATCATGGATAATGAGCACTTGTGATTAGGTTGTGCCTCTGGATGTCACTGTTGTTTTGCAGTAATATAAACAATGTTATTTGTCAAAGCAACAAATGAAAATGGTATAATTGTCACCATCTTATGTTTGTTAGAAAGCACTGGCTATATAAGGTCTATGATTAATTCAGTGTAAGGGATGAACAATATGTAAATAGTGCTTTCTTCAGTTTAATATTTGGTGAAAAGGAAAAAAACCAAACCCTATGAACTTTTCTGATGTCCCAAAATTCATTTCTTTGGAAGCACTTAAAATGGAACTTGAGCCTTCATTGCCCTGATGGGGTCCTGTCAGGATGTGTCCAGGATAAATATTGGCTTATGCAAGTCAGAACAAATGGTGATATATGTGAGGAGGAGGTGAGTAAGTGTTGAGGACCATGCACTACTGCTGTAGTGCACTATGGCTGCTTGAGAGGAGTGGAACTTACTTTTCTCAAGTAAAGCTGTTATGCATTTGTTACAAAATTGGGAGAAAAAGGGAAAATCATAACTTTGTTTTATAGACTCTTGAAGAACAAACTGTTCTACTGTATGAAATTATATATAAAATTAATGGAGATTCAGTGATTAGGAAGGGTATTTTTTAGATTCATTAATGGCTGAAATTGCCTCAGTTATTTACAATAAAATGTGTGCAAAAAGTCTTCCTTGGAACAAGGCAGATTCATCAGAGGCTTGTAGGGCAACTGGGATGTGACAGGGAAATAAATAAAGGAGTGTACAATTTTTTAAATGTCTCTGATCTTTAGTTGTTGTTGTCAATTTAATGAATGAGAGCAGCTGCCTTTTGCTGGGAAGTATCAAATATTAAATAAATATAGAAATAGAGTATTTCCATGAAAAAAGGGACATATTTACTTTTTTAGAATCCTTGAATTTCACTTGAACTAAATCTGAATAGGAAATTTTGCCTCGAGGAAGTCTAGGACATAGTGGCATTCTCTGTTTTGAAACCAGTAGCCACTGACTTCAGTTCGGATAGAAATCCTTTACAAAGGGATCCCATAGGATCCCAGTCAGCCGGGTCACAATTACTTCCATGAGCAATTGCTGTGGTTGAACCCTATCTGGCAATGAAGTACACAGCACCAACTTTCTCACTTCCCTCTGTCTTAGTTCCCCTGGTGGGGAGAAAATATGGAAGAAAGGCATGGGTTGAGGTAAGAACAGATTAATGACTGAAACAAATGATATATGATACTGATATTATTATTAATAATAGCAATAATCATATTAATGAAGAGATACAGAAGACTAAACCAAGAAACACAAGGGATGCACATCACAGTTTTTTCACTACCCACTGACTGATGTCCAGCCCATCCTCAAACAGAGATTGGTGCCTCCCAGCCAATTCCCCACAGTCTGTATACTGAATGTGACATTCTATTGTATGGAATATCCCTTTGGCCATTCAGCTCAGCTGTCCTGGCTGTGCTTCCTTCCCAGCTTCTTGTGCCTCTACTCACTGGAAGAGCATAGGAAACTGAAAAATCCTTGACTTAGAAAGAGCACTGCTCAGGAACAACTGAAACATCAGTGTGTTATCACACTCTTGTCATCCTAAATCCAAAAGACTGCACCAGATACTAGGTAGAAAATTAACTCTAACCAGGACAGCAATGAATTAGAATAAATCCAAAGTACTTTTTGCTATCATACCTCAGTTAGACTAGAGCAAATGTATTAAATCACTCACATACTGTAAAGAAGATGCTATTTTTAGACTGTAAATTCCTTTTCCCAGTAGCAGAGTGCTAATGTCACATCATGCTATGAGGATGGATTTTAATTCTTTTATCTTTTTTTAAGCTTGCAGACAAATATCTTATGCATTTCTTTTATGGTTTTAAACTGCTACTATTACAAGGCTGATTAACAAGGCTTTATGAGCTAATTAATATGCTTTTATCTATATGAGGTTTTATCTTTATGTGACTGATTGCTACAGCAATTCTATAACATTACAGGAAACTATTTTCAAATTAGCAATGTCATCATGACCTTTTACCACACAAATAAGTCAAGGTTCTGGCCTGCCAGGTGCATAGAGGGTAGCTCAGACTGTTCAGTGCTGTCTGTAAATTACATGCTGATGAGTGAGTGTGATGATATCTGTTCCTTGATGTGAATGCACTTATGTGAAAACATAAGTGATGACGGAATTATTGAACACTGAAACGTAGGATGAAACAGTAAATTTTTAAAGTAATGATGGCAGTAGGACTATTAAGGAATGTGCTTGCAGGGGAAAGTGTTGGTGTGTCTGGGCCAGTCCCTAGTGATACCTGTGCCTGACCCAGAGACATCTCCAGTATATCCAGTTGCTCTGTCCAAGATCCTGTGCAAGTGTGTTTTGAGAGGTCACAGCCTCAGGCTGATGTGGATCTTCATTTTTGATTTTGGATTTACTCCAAATCCAGTATCCGTGCTGAATTACTGGGCAAAACACTGAAAGCTCCTTGTGCAAAGGAACAAGGCACAAATATTAATACTACTGTGTTGTATGGGATATGGGATATATGCTCCATGGGATACGGGTTAAGCTTGGTCCTTGGTAAGGGACTAACCCATAGTAGGAATTTCTTCCTCCAAAAAAACTTAAAATCTCAGCAGTAACAAAAAGAGAGAGGTTAGAGTACAGCCATGAAGAACAAGTAATGTTTTGTAATGACCATGACTTCAGCATTAGTTTGCATTCAAATATATTTGAGGACATTTACAGGGGACATTTCTTTATTTTGAAGTATTAATTTTGTAGTCTTTAAACCACCCAGCATCTCAAGTCTTTCATTTGAGATAACTGGACATTGTCAATACCAAGATGCCACTACAAATATTTAGACTTTAATAAAATATGTTATTTTGAGGAAAGTTCTATTTAGATTATCTGGAAAAAATTAACTTGTATTAATAACTCAGCTAATTTAAATCACAAAAATAAATTTAGTTGGGAAAAGAAATACTGCTATTATACTACTCATAACTTGTTTTTTACTCTACTTTCAGTTTCAAAGTTACAGATAAGAAAGTTAAAAAGATTCCTTAGATTTGCTTCAAAAAGAGTTTCGATTTGGGTCCCTCAAAAATACACAGACTGATTTCTTTTAAGGTTAGAACTGACCTGACTTCCCTCCGTTAATGTTAAAATATCAATTTCTTGATGATTATACAAAGGGGTTAAAAACTGTAGTGTATCTAAGGGAAAAAACTCACAAAAAGATGGGAAGGAATTTATGTGGTATTTGTGCAAATATCATACAAGCTTTCAAAGGATTTCCATTGTCATACAAGATTAGTTGAGCATAAGTTAATGAACTCTTATAGTGTTACCCAAAGCTTATTCAGATAGACTATAGCAACCTCTTTTTAAAGTGCTTTTTAATATCAACTACAAGCTCCTTGAAGACATGATATTTCTAGGCTTAGTATTTTTTCATCAAATATTAAAATAGGTCAACTATTTTGGTTTCAATTCCTTTTCTGTTCATGCCCCTGCTGTAGTGTGCATACCAAGTAGAGTGCATTATGTAGATTTACCAACTGTTGAGTTCTATGCTTTGTTTTATTATCTTGTTTGTTTTGCAGTCTGTACTGAGAGTGGAAGAGCTACAATTACACACCAAGGAATCCTGATATTTACTAATTCCATAAAGTTAAGGTCATCTTATGTAGCAATTAGAGAAGAAATTAATTTATCAGAATTCAATCTTGCAGATGCAGGTAATCCATAATGAAAAGACTGAGATGAGAACAAATGACTCAACAAGGTTCTTAGTTGCATGATTAAACTGCTAATATCTTACAGTATGGGTAGCAATATATCTCTGTAGATCAAATGTGTTTCCCAGGAAATACTTGCACTTTTCAATCAGTCTTTAGCTAAATTAAGGCTCAGAATTTTATTCTTAGAGGCAAGTAGTCAAAGACGATACCCAAAAGGCAAATATTCCTCCCTCACTTTCCAACTGAACAATTTTTCAAACCCCTTGTTTTATTTCTGAGAAGAAGCATTAAAGTTTGATTCCATCCATCAGTATTAAGTTATGTACAAAGTTTTGCAAATACTAGACAGGAATCAGACCAAACATGGTTGAGTATAAAAGAAGGGGACACTTAAGACTTCTTTTACTTAAAAACTGAATGTACAAAGCAGTGCACAGAAAAGAAATGTTTAAGGTAGATATTAAGAACAGAATAAAAATCTTTTGATTTTTCAAAAATAAAGCTGAACACATCTTTTAGATATAAAACCTGGCATGAAAAAAGGATTCTTAGAGCAGAGAGAGCAGAGAATTGCAGTGAAGACATGAAAGTGTGTGACTTTATGTTTGTAGTTCACCAGTAACATTGTTAAATGTCTTTTAATACCTTTTGTTATAGAGTAGTAAAATGCTACTGTCATTGATTTCATCAAAAGCAAGATCTGGCAACAGAGCTGCTGCTGCGTGGTGCACAAGGTTAAGGGATAGTTTGGCATGCTTGGTTTTTATTTCAAGCAATCTAATATTTAGCCACTTGGCAACTGAGGAGGCTGAGTCTTTTGTTTTGAAAAATGTTGTCGGGGTTGTACAGAGCAATGTCCTTGATACAGGAGCAGGATCCATGAAAGAGTATGTCAAGTATAGTTTGGAGTAGGCAGGCTAAAATTATCCATGAGTTTTTGATTTAATTTTGATGCCAGAGACAATCTTTGTTCTGATATTTATCACAAAGACTGTCAAGTCCTTGTCAAGTAAAAGTAAAATCATGTGTTTCAGTGTGCCCATTTGCCAATACTGGCATATCATTATGTTGGTTTACCTTTCTTTTGTTTATTTGGTTATGTTTCTGGCAAATTAAAATGCTTATCATTATGATTTCTAAGATGCCGTATTGATAATTATATACTTCAAGATGAGCTGCCAGCTATTCTGATGAAATTTCTGAGTACTGCTTTGAGTAAACTTAGATTTATTTATTTTAGTTGTTCACTGAGGAATAAATGTCATGATTATCCTCTTGTCATTCAAATAAATCTCAGATTTATTTCCATGTTAAGCACTGTGAGACAAAATAACACTAATTTTTTGAATGGTGACTATAACCAGCAAAATAAAAGAGCCATTCCTTAGGAAAAGACTTGATCCAACATCTCTTCAAGTTACTGCAATGTGTCTTTGACTTGCAGATTTTAGATCATTGTGTGAGTGTGCAGATTCAAGGACCCAACAGTTAGAACAACTTTGTGAATTTTTACTGTCTGCCTTATTACATCTTGCTTGCAATTTGTGGCCAAGATTACATATCAAGAGCATTTGTGGAAGGATTATAGTTTCTCATGTATGTGAAGTATTTTCCAACTTTCTGTTGACTCTAAAATAATTAAGGACTGTAACATGGAAAAGTGAATAACCTGAATACTAATAGCTGCAACTTCATTTTAAAATCAAATTTTAAATATTAGAAATTTGCAAAACTACTTATGCAAATGAAATTGCCCCATCTCTCTGGCTATGTTAATCCTACTCAATTATGTTACTGCTAAGACATATACATTTATCAAGTTTAGATAAATGTGTGCAATTCTTCAAAGGCTCTGTGTAATTGCTTCTAGATTTGCTATCAGCTGTACTTGTCTTTGTGATTGTATCTGTACTTGGTAGGTTTTCATGTTGTAATTGTATGTTAATTGTTTATGATTGTATCTATGAGGTTTTTATGCAGCAATTTTGAATAGCAATTGTCTGATTGTACCCTTGATGAAAATTTTAATGTTACTTTTACTGAGAATGTACTTACTAACAAGCAAGTCACATAAACCAATATATATTAGACTGAAATGATATAAATAAAATGGGAGGGCATTTCCACAAAGATAAAACATTGTGAATTATAAAGGTAAATATTTTGGTAATTTATAACTTATTCTGACAAGGAAGAAGTGATTGAGAGATTCTGGTAACTATTGTATGACTCAGAAGCTGTGAGGGTTTTCATAATCTTTTTGCTTGCTCCTCTGTGCGAATTCCCATATGCACTCTAGCTAATTATATCAACTTTTACAAGATACTCAGGGGCCATTGTAATTTTTTTTAATTTAAAAACACAGCATAAGAGCAGAGTCAGAGCCAGGCCAGTGGGCAGGCAGGCATTTTCCTGGGTGCCATCCAGTGGCAGGGACATTGGTGTGAGTGGACACAAGGCATCCTTCTACTCTTGTTAACTGGTCCCAGGAGACCTTTGCTATGAGCCTATTTCATTCAGGTCATTTTGGTAGTGAATATTCTGAATGATTTGTGTTGCCAAAACATCTCAAGGCTCTCAGTACAGCCCTGGAACCACGAGGTGATTCCAAGACCAGATAAATTTAAGCATGGTCTGGCTGCAAATGAGAACAAATTATAGGCATATTCCATAAATTCTAGTGTATGAAATATACTTTAGCCCACATATGGAAGACAAAAGCTAGTTTATTATCAGTACTAGTAGTTTTAGAATTAGGTTTTTTGTTTGCTTATTTAGGAACTATTTTTCCATGATTTCCATTTCCATGGCTGGTTCAACTAGAAAAAGAAGTAGATTTTGAAAAACTCTCTGAAATCACAACTCCAAAAGAAGTTTAATGATCTTGGATTATATTTTGCTTTATTTATCTCTTTCTCTCTCTCTCTCTCTCTCTCTCTCTCTCTATATATATATATATTTTTTTTTTTTTAGCTTGTTTACTTTGAGTAGTTACAGGCTGTCTTTTCTGTTTCATCATTCAAGGCTGGTGGTAGGGACTTCTCATATTGAATATTTTTACTATAGTATTTTTACATTTGATTTTTGATGTTTTTCACACATATCTTTATTTCAGATAGGGGAAGTTGAATAAACATGCTATACACAGCACATTTTCTTAATTGGTTGATGCCACTTCATTCAGATAATGTGGTGAAAGGTTCTTCTCCCCCTTAGAGACTATTCATTCAGTTCTGACATTGCTTTTATTTCTAGAAATGATTGGATTCACTTTTACAGATAGCATTTTTTTCAGTTCTTCCACGTTTTTCCTCCAAACAGCTTAACAGTAAATGATAAAGATGGAAGCCCCAGCCCAAGTCATATCTAGTAATTCAGTGGCTAGAATTCAGCAATAAACCTAAAAAGAATGAACTATAAGCTGTTTGTGCATTAGCACAAATCATTTAGCAAATGCTTTAGTAGTGAGCCATGAATAGGTGAGCAGGCAAGAGCAGATGCACTACTTAAATGGATTAGGTGGGCCAGTTAACTATGGTTAGGAGTCATTGCAATTAATTTAATTGAATCTCTTCTCTTGGCAGTGATCCCAAAAGGCAGACATTTAATTTCCCAGAATGCCTGTAGTAGACAAACAATTTCAGACTAATAATATACTTCTAATGGATTCCGTGTTTTCCTTAAATGTGAGCTATCCTTACTTTTTAAAGGTAGGAACAATTTGAAAGCACTGATTCAACTTTGTCCAACCTTTGGAGTTCTATAGGATTCCTGAAAGAGAGAACATGAAAACTAAGATGGCATATAAGGAAAAATGTGACACTTTGGCAGGGAAAACTTCAGTACTTAGTTGAAGTAATAAGCCAGGCTCTTCTACTATAAGTCCTGCTTGAATAGAAATGTCTCAAAAGACTTAATCAAAGATGTCAGTATTTATAGGTCTCCACAGTTTGGAATTTCCTCAAACCACTGGATCTTGTGAAGCTTAGCATCATGATGAATTAGAGCAGTTCCCACATTTCATGGATGCCCAGAGTCCAGTAAAAGGGAGGGAATTAAATATTTGTGGCTAAGAGAGACGTGACTGCACAGGTTAAACCTATGCTTTCTGAGTTGTTAATTTCTTTAGCACTGAAGAAGTTAAAAAAGCACCAGCACCTCAGATCTCTACACATCATACGTGGAATGGTTTCTGGAGTCTCCTGCAGACCTGATGAGATCACTAAGCAGAGTCTGTGTGGGCCTGTGTCCCTTCCCTGATGCTTTGTCACCACGACATTGGGCTGTGGGAGTTTTAACAAGTCAAATGGGACTCAAAAGAATGAACACAAGGAGGAAATCATCACTGAGTCATGGAGATAGGGGTGCTGTTGTGCTGCCTTCTAGCAAAAGAGAATTCTGAGTTTTGGTCTATTTTCAGAATCATATCTGTGTTTTACCTTCTATTAGCAGACCAGACCAGAGAACCTTCTACAGAAGCAATAGGTATCTGTATTTTCTGAGCAAAGAGGGATCAATTGCTTGCTACCCCTCCATGGTGGGTTGCCCAGCTTGTTGTGTAGCAAAATATCCTTCATTACAGGTTTTGAACTTTATGTGGCTGATGAAGGAATAAAATCAGTGTCTCCATTCATCTAACACATCTCTAATCATGTGACTGCTATGTAAAAATATGTGAGGCTTAAAAAAATTATTAACGATAACAATAGTTTTACTCCCTTTCAGATCACTAAACACACAACAAGTTTTGGCTGTAATAAGCAGATAAGGGATTGGTATTTTCCATCTGAATTATTTTTGAAGAATTTATCCCTTCTTTGCCTAATTGAAAGAGTCCTGAAATTGAACCAACCTGCCATGCACAGCATTTCTGAGAGAAAAGTATCTCATGTCTACTCGTTTGAAGATCTGGATTTGCAGAGAAGTTTGTATCGTGTCAAGTAAAATCCACTTTTTTTCAGGAGATCAGCGAAAGGTTTTCTCATGCTCTGTTATGTACAGGTGCCCAAGCCTCCTGCAGTGTTCTGCATTCATAGACCTCATGTGCTCTTTGGAAATAGGGCAATTTCAAACCTGAAGGGAGCAACTTCTCCTTTAAACTTCACAGCTGTCTGTGCTAAGAAGCCCACGTTCAAATCAAAAATAAGCATCTGCTTGAAGAGTATATATGTGACTGCTAAAGAAAAAAAGGAAAGGAAAATGTAGGTTAAAAGCTAAGCTAGTTTGAGACACAGTTTGTTTGTGTACATCTGAGAGACTGTACAGACAGATCTTCATCAAGTAATAAACCCTTCCAGGAAAACTCTGTCCTAAATATTAATGTTTGCTTTCAATTGTTTGAACTCCTTTACTGAGAATAACAAAAAATTTGTCCCTTTTAACTAGCAATAGTAAATGATATATCATAGATTCATAGAATCATCTATGTTCACTGACACTTGATTACTTTATACTAATTGCTTTAGTAAATACCAATTATATCCCTAAATGCTTTTCTGAATGTTAATATATCAGCTACATTCCTCATTTTCCTACATATTTTGTAGTTAGAAAATGAAGCAGCAAGATTTCTCTTTAATACCTATTAGTCATCATTACATTCTCTAGTAAAATGTTATTTCAGTGTAATATTTGCAAACACATTTCGACTAGACATTTAGTTCCCAACATTCATGTTAAATGTTAGCCCATCATATTACTCGAGGTAGAATCAATGTGGCACAAAATCATGAAGGAGAGAAACTATCAGACAAAGTTATGAACCGAATATGTTTTTATATATTTTTTCTGTATATAACTTTGGCTGACTAATTAATGGAAGTATAAAGGGTTTATAATGCCCTTAACTATAGATATGGCCTAATTAAGCTCTGGTGCCATTTAGTAATACATCACATTAGTGATTCATCAGAATAGAAGTGGTGTCACTAGTGTTAATATAGCTGTTTGGTTGCTGAAGATTTTCCTGCTGAAGAGTAATATTTTGCTGAAACCAAAAGCCTTGCAGGGATATGCCAAATTCAGGGAAGATTTAAGAAATATAAAAAACAATTGGGTTTTGAACTGGCACGTGGAAATTAAAAAGCAGTCTTCATTTAGTCTTGCAGGGAGCTTTGATTAATTTTATCTAAAAATAAAACAAACAAAACCCAATATTTATGTCAAAATATTGATATGAAATGACAATGATTAGGTCTAGACTTCTCATCTCCATCTTCTGTTTAATTTGAAGTACTAAAATTCCCAATGTCTCACTTAATTGTTTTGGAAAAAACTATACATCCACAAACAGATAAAATGAACAACCTTCAGCTTATGCAAGTATGTATTAAAAATACATATGTATGTGACAATAACATATTCTGCCCATGATGAGGCAGATGAGGCTAGCTGTAAGTGAATTTGTTTGCACTCCCACAGGAGTCTAGCTGCAGTGGAATTGAACCCTATGTGAATTAATTTATCCTACTTTCAGGCTGCTTGGCAGCTTTTGGTGCTTCTGTTCCTGTATTTATGGCTGGCCTGAGGATGTACATGCTGCATGACAGTGTGCAGCACAGGCATATATCCTTATTCAGTGTTTAAGCATGGGAGTAGTTGTTACTCTGGGTTGTCAGCTGGTTATTTCTTAGAGAAGCCGTCATGGGGATTGCATGCTGTGGAATTTACATTACTATTTAAAACACTGTGTGATTTTTCTAGATTAAAGGACCCTGTCAGGTAAAATACAGACCACATTTTGAATTTTATGTCTTCCCTCTATTCTTAATGTGTTTTGAATTAAAACTTTTGAATTTGTGTTCCATTTGAATTACTCTGTCTGCTGCCACACTTTGCTTTTGTGTTAATCTCTGGTCCTTTGCTGGTAAAAATGTGACTTATTTTGTTTTAAATTACTGTGTTTTAAATTTCTGAAGAAACAGTTAACATAAAAATTATGCTAATTGTTTGACAGGAAGAATGTAAATTCACCTCCAAATTTTCCCTTCAGAAAGCCCCATCGCATTTTCTGTTTTTCAAAGAAAATCTGACATTTCAACTCAACACAATTGTAAAGTCCTGCAGTGGGTTTTTTTGTTGTTGTTGTGTTTTTTTTTTGTTTGTTTGTTTTTGTTTTTTTAATGGCAAGGATACCTAAATTGCCAATCAGAACTGAGGCACCTATGGTAGTAGATGCAAGGACTTTGATAATTTGTTTCCAGCCCATGAAGAATGCATGGAACAAGTGAGGTACTAAGCATCAGATACATGCTAATGGGAGTGATTATTCAGACAGCCTAAGTACGCCCATAAGTGGTATCAAATTGTGAAGAGAGGAAAAAATAACCTTTCTTATGTACATGCACACCATCAGAACAGGATATGATAATAAGAGATTTAGGTGTATTTTAAGGTTTTGTTACATGAGGTGGGGGTCATAGAATTTGTATATTTAAGACATAGCACCATGCAAAGGAATCTGAAAGAGAGTTTTACATGCTGTTACCTCTCATTGCATAGTGAAACTTGGTTCTAGAGATGGTCCAGTCACATCAGCTTTACACTACAGCCAGGTGGATTAAGGGAACTAAAATTAATGGAACTAAAGAGAGAAAAACTGATATCCTTAAAGAAAAAAAAAGTGCAACAAAGTCTAAAATTAAAATGTACTGAAGCAGATTTGATATAGTACATAGCAAGCTTGAGCTAAATGGAATGCTGCCAAAACTGGGTATTACTTTCCCTAGGAAAAGGAGAGTCTGTTTTGAATTCTATGATCAACCTGGCAAAAATATTACTCGTCATTAAGCTAAAAAAAAAATAACAAGCTTACTTCAACACAACAGTGCAGAAAGTGGTGATTTTACTTTCCCATGAGAGAGATGGTCTGTTTGGTAAACTGGGCATTGAATAAGTACTTGCAAAACCTAAGGTCTGTGATGAATCCTGCTATTTCTTGTCTTTGTGGTCTTGAGCATGTTATTCCTCTGCTACTCTTCCTACTTGTTTTTATGTCTTAGTTACAGAGGTAGTAAACCCATGGGAAGAGTGCCTATCTCTTCTTTTCTGGAGAGCTAAGCAACACACATGGTTTGTTCTCTGTCAACTCCAATTTCAAAATCCCAGCCTGACTTGCCTCTCTGCAAACCTATTTATCTTTCCCAACTCTTTGTGATCCTGCCTGCTCCTCCCATCTGCTCTCCCCTGCTTCAAGAGCTGCAGGAATATTAGAGGACCATGTTTCTGATCTCAGGGAAAGCTAGCATTCTGCACTGCTCTGGCCTGTGTCATTGGCAAAGTACTTTGTTGTTTCAAGCACATATTTTGATGACTCTCTTCGATACATAATTTTTTCCAGAGCTGAATAAGGCAGATATTTTCTCAGTCATGTACATCAACAAGAATTCAGTGAAAGTCTGTAAAAAAACACTCAGGTCTGGCCAGTCTGCTTCTACTTTCCCCAAACTGAATATTTTATGTCTAAATTGTAAAGCTGCACTGATTTATGACAGCTCTGGAACAGGACAACCCTTTTCCAAAGAACTCTGTAATTAAATAATGTTTAATTAAGAGTGAGGCATTCAAATACTTTTAAATTCAATCAGACTCTAACATTTCTATTGCATCACAAAGCTACAGAGAGGCTAAGGACTTCTAACAAATTCTGTAGGATTTTTACTTGAAGGGAAGAGTAAATTTCCCTTTCTTACTAAACACCATCTGAATAAAGATGATTTGTAAAAAATATTTGATTTCCTAATAGAAAAAAAAATCAATCTATAAACTTATCTTCAAGGATTTTATTGCCTAAGCTTCTGTTTTTGAATTAATATTAAAAAGTGTTATTAAAAACCCCCAACAAATATTAGCTCTGCCTTTGAAAAAAATGTTTTTTAGAAGGAAATTTGGGAATGAATAACTTTTTAAAATGAGGCCTGTCATGTCTTTAGCATATCCCATATCTCCCCCAACATTTTATTTAAATAGAATATAAACTAGGGAGTTTTGTTTGTTTATTTGTTTGGGGAAAAGAGGTAATTTTCTGCTGGAATTAATGGTAGATTAATGGTAAGAGTCAGAGAAGAGATAAGGAAACTATTTACATGAGACCTCCTCATAAGTGCTGGTACTAGACAACTTATTCTAAGGGATTTATATTAATGGGATGTCATATGCAGCAAGGAATAAACACATACTTAATGTGGGTAAAAGCACTGAAATAAAATGGAGAGAGGATTAGATCAAGCTTGCAACTGCTTTTGTCTGACAATAGCTAATTTTGCAAAGTACTTGGGGAAAACAAGATTGGGTCATAAGGATTTAAGCCATCTACAGTTAAATGCTTGTAAATGAGCCTTCTCAGTTTCAGTAACTTTTAAAGGATTGATTTATATTTAATTGACGTATGCATACCTATGCATAAATTCACAGATACATGAATGATTAAAAACTGAAAATACAGCCAAGAGAAAATGATGGGCCTCTTTACTTAAATGATATAAACTAAATTCCTTTGAAAAAAAGATCAAAAATCTGATTTGTAAAAAAACTTTTAATAAACATCTTCTAAGATAATTTAAGTGGGTTTATTTTCCCTGAGAATATGTAGCCAAGTATTTCTCAGTGAAGCTGAGAGGCAAAAAAAGCTTTAGCTAATAATGTTGCTCACTGCAGAGAGCTCTTGAATTCTAGATGTGATTTTAAAACTAAGGTTTAGAAGCTGATTAAGGACCAGAATCCCTGACTGAGTTTCTGATTAACATTTTGAACATGGAGTGAAATATTCAGTCTCTGCATAATTACAAAATAGAGACATCAAAGAAGAAAAATGCCTTTGAGTGATCTATTCTATCTCTTTGTGAAAGCAAGATTATATTTTTAAGCTGGCAGTTACAAGGGTTTTTCCAAATGCAATTTTGAGGGTTCCCATTGATAGAATGTAAACTGTTTCTCTTGGAAAAATATTCTATGACCTAAAGCCTCTTTCTGGAAAATTTTGCTGTTGCATTGACATCCACAAATCTTTTTCCCTTTCATCTCAGGTGATCTCTCGTTATACTTACTGTTCATATTCGTATTAAAATATTAAGGGAAAAGTTGGACAAAAAAAAAGGCCTAAAAATGTACACAATTTTAAAATTTTTGAAATCCCATACCTGTATACAAGCAAATGCATTAAAATGTTTTTAAACATTTGACACATAGGATGGGACACCATACATTAGTTGTGTAATAATTTCCTTATATTTACTGAAAGTCTTCCTTCCTTCCTTCCTTCCTTCCTTCCTTCCTTCCTTCCTTCCTTCCTTCCTTCCTTCCTTCCTTCCTTCCTTCCTTCCTTCCTTCCTTCCTTCCTTCCTTCCTTCCTTCCTTCCTTCCTTCCTTCCTTCCTTCCTTCCTTCCTTCCTTCCTTCCTTCCTTCCTTCCTTCCTTCCTTCCTTCCTTCCTTCCTTCCTTCCTTCCTTCCTTCCTTCCTTCCTTCCTTCCTTCCTTCCTTCCTTCCTTCCTTCCTTCCTTCCTTCCTTCCTTCCTTCCTCCCTCCCTCCCTCCCTCCCTCCCTCCCTTCATCTGTTTATATAGGGTCAGAGCTACACATTCAAATCAGGAATCACATTTAAATTATCTAGACGGATGTGAAAACTGTGTCCAATTGTGAAATTTACTTCTGCTCTGAGATCTCTTAATATTCTGTTAACCAATTTTCTGATGCTTCTTTTAGCAGAGAGGTTTCATAAAGTCTGACACTTGGCTATATCTTGTTTTTCATTCACTGTAGGTGGTTGTGTAAATTTGTTGACAAAGACCAGGTAAAAGTGAGATCCTTTGAATACACCTTGAATATGTCAGTTGTTTTCCAGTATTTTTGCTGCTTTCCAGTAGTGGTCTCTGAGAACATGATGTGAAAACCAGCCCAAAATACAAGCGAGTAGGTGTGTTTAGTGTATACTTATTCAAAATCTGAATTGTTTAGAGTTTAGGAAAGCTGACATATGTTAAACATGCAGACTTTTTAATGCTTCTCAGAAAATATTGATTATATTTCATAGGACAATGACTGTGTTAATTAGACACAGGAGTATTGACAGCATTATAAAATTAACAGGCATATAGACATGTTCTACATGCAGTTTACTTGGTGTTGATACCAATGTAGCATTCCTCCCGGCAAAAGTGAGCTTGGAAGTTACATGTTTTACATAGACATAATCACAGAAGCTCCAGTTTCCCTCTACTGTACCTGGGAGTCACACAGCTGTTAATTCTAGGGAATTAATTAGGTAATAAGTAGGGAATTCTGCAGCATTAAGGATAAAATGCTCCTTCAAGAGGAAAGAGACAAACACTAGTAAGTTCTGTTTCAGTTCCAAGCACAAGTGCAGTCACATGAATCTGCTCTCCATATCAGTGACTAAAAAGACACTTCATTTTCTGATAATTAATGTCATTTCTGTAGGATCCAATATAAATTCATCATAAGAGCAGCTTCATCTTAAGCAGGTGATAGTCATCCAAATTAACTGGAGAATTTTTAGTGATATGAGATTTTCTAAAATTTAAATGAGAGATGTGAAATCTTTCAAATCAGGGGAAACAAATGCATATCATCATGGTATAGACTGCTGGACTAATCACTAGAGAAAACGTACATAAACTCCAGATGATTATCTGCTTCTTGCTTGTATGGGAAAGAATGATGATATTTTGGAAACAGAGGCAATTTTACCTAAATTACGGAGGATATTTTTTATAGTCTTTGTTTTCCTAATCATAATGACAGTAGGGTTCCCTTATTCTGATCATTAGGGAGTTAATGGAAACAACAAGCCAAATGATACTCAAACTCTCGTATTTCTTCATTCCTCACATAATAATCTGTTATGGATGTGAAACATAAGACCTATTGATGTGGCTGAGTTCATATAAATTTTCCTAACAGAATAATTCATTTCTTGAAGCACTTAGGTTTCATCCAGGAAAAGAATGCCATTCTTTACAAATATTGCAAGGTGACACAGGCAAAACATTTTTTATCCCAGTTTCAGCACCAAGCAATAAGTAGGCTGCTTCTGCTATAAGCAAATGTAGTTTCTAACCAACAATGACAAGCCATTTTCACAAGTAACATTGTTGTTAGTATTTGCTAGAACCTTGATAAATTAAACTTCAGCTTTGGTGTGAGTATCTATGATCTGTTACAGAATTTTGGAGATTGAACAAAAATATTTGTCTGAAAATGGGAGTTGAAATAGTTCATTCTTACATACTATGGAGCTGTATTTTCAGTAGGTATGCTTTGCATTGCTGCTTATTTTGATTTGATATGACAATGTGCAAAACAGTAAGGGATCAGAATTGCTACCTACCTTTCTAATATCTAAACGCGTATAAATACTTTGACATGAGGAGCAGAGATTTTAAAATGCTAAGCACTACAGCAAAATGGATTAGCCTCAAGTAAGGGGAGCTTCAAATTGCAAGTGCCAGGGGGTTAATGGAAAGCAGTGTGTCATATTTCCTGATTTACCCTTTCACTATCTTGTCCAAAACACCTGGGTAACGTGTTGCTCATAAATTATAATTCAATAAGCATACTTTGAGTTTCAATCCTTATTCTTTTCAAAAGTTTCAAATAAGCTGCACAGAAATTCTGGCTATGTGGTCTGCTTTGGTTAGTGCTTCAGCAATACCCCATGGGCAGCATGAACATAAGGTAGAATTGATCAGCCTTTTTGATAACTTCAGAGTAGTCAAAGATCTGGAGACACTTTAATATTTTCCTAGTGGATTCATGGAACCAAATGTATTAATTTAAAATTATTTTCAAGCGTTTATTTCGTGTAGTTTGCTGGGAGCACAGAAATATTTTGTGTGAGACTAAGTTTGAAAAATATGGTAGCTTTATTATTTCCATAAACAGAGTTTACACATATGTGACATAATACCTTAGTGATGTACTCTTAACTTGGATTTCACCCTCTCTCCTTAACACTCCCTCACTGCAGTCTTCAGCTCTGGTAGCAGACAAGCTGTGGAAGATGACTGGTTTGCAGAGGATTTACCATGCCTCTTGTTAGCTTTGCAGATGGCTGTGATGCTGTGCCACTCTGGCTGAAACACCTCAGCCACAGCAGCACATTTGTGCCTTGTAAAAACTGGGATATGATGAGCTGGAATCAAAGGGTTAAAATACATTTTTGCACCTTAAGAAATATTTAATAGCTTCCCCCAGCTCTTGGGCAGAGGCAAAGCTCTCTGCCAGTGACCAATGTGCCAAATCTCAAGGATTTCTAGGGGCCCCATAATTTATAACAGATAATCAGATTCTGCTTTGTGTCAGCTAATGATACTGCTTTCATGTCGGAAAAGGGACTCTTCTGGGGAGAAGAGGTTCCTGCTGGGCAAGAAAAGGTGGTGGAGGGAGCTGTCCAGTGTTTTCTGTTATCAGGGAATTTTTCCTGTGTGCATAATTTATTTTCTTATACCTTTTATTATTAATGTTGTAGCTGTTACCCTCTGTTTTCTTAACTCGTTGCTGTTTCCTGGAAATTGTTTTTATCTCTACTTGTGGTGTTTGGTGCCTCCATTTGGAGGGAGAAGAAGAAGTGGTGATGGTTTTAGTGGGAGCACTATATTGGAGAATACAATTCCCAAACCATCACATCTCCTCATCTTGTTCCCCTGGAATTTTTCTGTCTCTGCACTTATCCCACTTCCCTCACCCTTTGCTAGTGCCCCACTTTTCCACTCCATAGAGTGGTGTTTTCTTTTCAGCTATAACACCAAACAGGACTAGGAAATAGAGCAAGGGAATGTTTTGATCTATGTAAGTTCTCAAGATCAGATTCCCAGGAACATTCTTGCCAGAGAGACAGATGGTGTTGCTACCACCAAGTGTTTTGTAAATTGTTGAAGAATTACTCTGAGTGAGATTACTTGCATTTCCATCTTCAATACCGTGTTACTCATATCCTTTAATACAAGGTATTTATCTGGCTCTTTGGTGTTAGATATAGCATACAGAATTTATATATAATATTTCTAACTGCTTTTTCAACTGCTTGTATTTTGATTGATTTTTAAAATCAATCAATTCACTGTTTTACTTTCTGATGTTCTTTTCATTCTGCTCCTTTCTAAAATGAATATCAGGATATTTTTCTTTGATGTTGCACTTTCTACTCTTTCCCAATTTCCTCTGCAGGTCTTCCAAGAAAAAAAGAAATCAAACTATTTTTCTGACGATGAATTCACTAGATCTGCTCTGCCTTTTCAAAGAGCTTTGTAGTATTGAATGTACCTCTCAAAAGAAATGCCAAAAAAAGAGTTTTTCGAAGTGAACTTAATGCACACAAAGAATGCTGATAGTCTCTGCCTGAAAGAAATTAATGGGATTTTTGTCATTAATTTTCCATAAGGGCACCATTTTGGGCTGGTATACAAGAAGTTCTGATCCAATATCCATCAGTAGATGAAGTTGCATTAATTGTGCTCAAAATGAAACAGCAGTTCAAGGTTTCAGCTGCTGACAAAAATATCTAAATCCAAATATTTTGTTTTACCATGAAATTTTTGTTTCAAAATTTTTTAATTTTATTTTTATAAAAAGGCTATGTTGATTATTTTTCTGTTATGGGTTTTTATTCCCAATTATGAGATTATCATATCAGGAAACATCATGCTATGAATGCATTCCAATGTGACAGCATCCATATCACCATATTAGCTCTTGAGCAGTCTTATCTTATGTTCTGATTCTCCTGTTGTCATGTTTGCTCCCTCAGGTATCTAGAGTATTTTTGGTAGACCAATTATCTCTAGTAATTCTGTTTTACTTTGTTTTTAACTTCATGTTCTTTTATTTTTTCTTTAGTTTCATCTTTTTTTGTGCCTCTGGAACTGTTCATTACATAAAATTTAAAATGCAAACAGCATTTGCTTTGTGATGCACACCAGCTTTTATTTTTTATACCTTATTATATTTGTTTTGATGTTATGTAAGAAATCCCTGTTTATTTTTTTTTTAAAGCACTTTTAAAGACTTTTCTGTCTCACACTTCATAGGATTTCAAATAATTTTTAAATAAAAACAACAGATCTCATATTTCACTAATTTTTTTCACAGTTCTGGCCAGCCTGAGGTTACCTTTTAAAGAATGGTGAATAGATTGAGGCTATGATTGAGAAATTTTCATTCTTACCCTCTGGAGATATAGAGAACTCACCAGATCACTCTGATCTTTTTCAGAAGTACTGGAGAAAAATACTTTTTTTGTAATACAATTTCTGATCCTACAGAGACATACATAATTCAGTACATAGAGGAAAGAAGTGGTGACCACAGCTCTTTTTAGAGCTGCTGAGGAACAAGATACACATCCAGAAAACTTTTTGAACTTTAGTCTTAAAAGTTAAAGCATCTATTGCATATTATGTTCACAATTTTTAAAATTTCCTTTCTTTTTGACAAACTGTACTTCCACATTCTTAATGAATAGTCGGTCACTGGCTAGATGGAAACCCTTTGGTTTCTGAAGCCTCAAGGAATCTGTGAAAAATAATAGATACTGTGAATTAAGTAAAACACAAATAGAAATAGAATTATGGAATGGTTTCCATTGTGGTCAACAAAGAGAAAATTATGTGCAAACCACAGAAAATGTTATTATAATTATCTGTCATGATGATGTAAATAGTTTGTGCTGGTCACAGTATTCAGACTCACACAAATTTATCTCATTTCTCACATCCATTTCCCACCATGATGAGAACCTACAGTGTAGGCAGAAATTCAGAAAATGAGATGTACATTATAACCCCATGGAGATTAAATTTATCCAGAAAAGTAATCACAGACCAGAACATTATTTATAGGTAGCTTGCCTGAGACCTTAATACAAGAAAATTACACTATAGACAGAACAAAATTTGCTTTAAATTAGAGCCCAACGATAAGCATGATGTCCCAGTTTTAAATGGAGAAGATGGGAAACTC
Source organism: Sturnus vulgaris (assembly GCF_052056855.1). Lineage (NCBI taxonomy): Eukaryota > Metazoa > Chordata > Aves > Passeriformes > Sturnidae > Sturnus > Sturnus vulgaris. Next base: position 128,743,124 of record NC_142243.1, read on the forward strand.
TTATCATAGTAATTCTGAGGATTTGAATTAAAGACAAATGAAACCAGCACCTCAGGATTTTTACTGAGACTACTAAATTGCACTTACCAGTGAATTACCCAGGACTTGTAACAGTTTTGAGTAGCATTGGGACTGCAGCTATAGTAATGAAGGACATATGAAAGTGAAGTTCAAAATTAGGATTTTCCATGGTAGTTAACATATGTAGCATCTGTTGAGAGGAGTCACAGTATCAAGGTATTTTAAGTGCTTTTTTTCCATATGTCACCAAATATTGCTAAGATTAAATGAAAAAATCCCCCTTTATATACATTCAGCAGCTGATCACCAGCAACATCAGTGTCTGTCAAGACGTTTTTCCTTATAAACACAGGGGAGCCCTGCTAGAGCCATTGTTATGTTAAATACAACATACCTTGTCTAGCAATGCATGTAACTACACGTTTACCTCTCAAAATTTCCACCTCTATTGTACAGAATCAAGCCCTCAGTGCACATTTATTCAAAACTCCTCTGAAATCATGCAGCACTGGCACCTTGATTTGGTAAAAATTTATGTGTGTCAAGGCTCCAGAGCTTCAAGGCATAAGTGTATGGGTTTAAGGTTAAGTTTGCATTGCTCCTGCAGTTCACATGAAAAACCATCCTGGTGCCATTGGCAAGTGCAAGACATCAATCATCTGCTTCACATGGAGGCACAGGAGTAGGCATGTGCGTGTAAAGCTCAAACAGCAATTCTTCCCCTTTTGACAGCTCCAGTAAAAGTATACTACATCTAGTTTTAGCATATTTTTCTACAAGGCATGGGCCATTAAGGCAAGTCACAAAATAATGTTCAGAGGTCTAAAAATTGTGTGTAAAGAAATATTAGAAAAAATGAGATTGTTCATTTCAGAGAACATGTCAGGAAGGCAGAGTAACCAGTTTCCAAATGTTACCACAGAATACATGAAAGTGAAAAATAGTACTTTCCCTATGCAGGATGTGGGACATATATTAGTGAATTAGAAGAAAACAAAATATAGGCTATAAAATAAAAATTGTAACAGCTGCTAAATACAAAAACACATTGATTAGAAAGAATGTGGAATCTTCTGCCATTTAAGGTTTCAAAAGACAAGCTGGATAGATGTCCCTTTGGTGTTTATGTGGGGGAATAATTATGAAACAGGAATTTGTTTCCCAAAATGACACATAGGTTAGGAAGCAGAGCTCAAGTTGAAAAGCCATGTGATTTTGTGCCAGGCCAAATTTCAGCACATACAGCTTTTTCTGGTTGGGCTTTTGAGTGATCCTCAAACTTTCAAGTTATCCTGCTGTAGTGCTTGGGGAGAGAGGGAGCAGAGACCATGGTGACCCTAAGGGAGAGGAAGGGACTGGCCATGTAGCTCAGCAGTGGAGACAGGCTGAAGCTAAGGGAACAAAGCAGCAGCAGTGAGTTTTTGGCTACAAAAAATGAGGGGCTATTTGATTAGGTTTCATCCCATGGTCACATCTAATTTTATGATGCCTGGACATTTTTCCATTAAAAAAAGAAAAAGCTTCAGAGCTGTGTAAGTAAAACGCTAATATTGTACTTCTTTTCATTTGGAATTGTCAAGAAATACAATTTTATAGAACACTGCTATTTATTAAATTTTTCTTTTAAGTAAATATTTTAAAAGTAAAATACGGCTGTTAACCCTGTAAAAAATTACATATTAAATTTCTTAGGTTTTGTAGGGTGCCTTTTAATGCCATATTATTAGAAAATAAATTCTACCAAGAAGTAGGATTGCATAAATAAGGACTTTGGGCAAAAAAATGGCTTTGTTTCTTTTTTCTAAGCTGTTGATACTTATTGATATGTCCACAAATACTAATAGCAAGGACAAGATGCATTAAGTATGTTGTTGGAGTAGTTTCCCAAAGCAATTTTGCTGTAGTCTGGCCCAAAGCCAAATGGAAATTTATAAATTAGATTAAATGTTAAAACTAATGGCAGCATTTCAGACCTCTGTCTTAAATGGGAAATAAAGGTTCCACAGTAAATTGGAAAGTTCATCTGTAAGTGGTGACTACTTAAATATGCAGTATGCCTGCAGCAGCCCTTTAACATAGCTATAATTAAGACATATGAAGGAAAAATGTATATTCACCCTTTCAGCAATAATCAAATTAATATTCAGTTAAAATTTTCAATAAATAACATTGGTCAGTGTCAAGGAATAAGTGTCAGATTTCTTCAATAAGATGATATATGAAAAGATTGTGAGATCACATAATCTTCTCCAAATTGTTTTTCCCCACATTTTAAGTTACTTCTAATTTTTTGACATTTTTTTAAAGGATACCAGATATTTCTTTTTCTTCTGTTTCTGGTATGTTCTCCATCATTCTTGGGTGAAACCATTTGATCAAATTTATTATTTGCTTTGCAGCCATTTCTTTGATCATTAAAAGTTTCCACCAGAAAGTATTATTCCCTGTAATGCGGGCATTTTGCTGGAATAATGCACTTGATGAGTTACTCCCAGGAATGTCCTTGGGCAAAACTCTTCCTCCCTTCCTTATTTGTTCAGACTTGGCTCTGGACCCCATACTTCCCAAACAGAAGACTCCAGTCCTTGTTGGCCTCATAGCACATTCCCATTTCCTTCCCCATTCCCAGAACTAGGTGCCACTCTTTTGGCAGTGCTGAAAATCCTGTCAGGTTTCACTCCTGCAGCCCAGAGAATTAAGCTTAATACTTTGCAGATTCAGGTTCCAAATTTTATCTGCCAGCTATCATCTTCATCTTTATAGATATTTTTTGCTTTCTATTTTATTCTCCCTGTGTCTTTCTGATTCTTTCTTTATCAGAGCTGTCTTTTTTTGGCATCTGATTTCCTTTTATTGCATCTTATTAATATGATTTTCCCAGCAAGTCTGGGACAGTAAGGATCTTCAAACTGCATCTGATCTTAAAAAAGCAGGGAGTAAACAGAAGAGATGACAAATCTGATGGATTGAAACGACCTTAGTACCAGGATAGAGGAAATACAATGAACCACTGAAAAGTTTGGAAAAAAAATTGCTAAAGATATGACTGAGTGATGATGATATTTATCAGAAATTCTCCTTGGAACCAAGTCAGTTAGTACTGAAATGAATTTTGCACCAGTGGAAACTGGAATAGGCTGTTTTCAACCTACTGGAGAAAATTCATTGGGGGTTTGGTGGAAAACCGTATATATTATATTGCAATTCTTTCAGAATCCTGATAATACTTATACTTCTTTGCTTTATGTTATTCTAGCTGCATTTTTTTGGTTTTATTTTTTTTAGTCCTTTGCAGTTTTTAGCAGTGAAAGTAAAGAACTTTTTCTAAAGTGAAGTCACATTATTGTAGATGTTGACAATATTTGCATTTGGAAAATGTTATCTTGTGTCTCATTTACATGTGTGAAATGAGGTGTCTTGAAATGTCTGTGATATATGGACATACACTTGTATTGTCTGCAGACAGGAAATATTTCTTCTCTATTATAAAGGGGCTGATTTCAAAAACTATAAATACCCCATAAATATTTCTGTGATATTATCTCTCTGAGAGGCTGCTTTAAGTTCTGCCTCATATGGGGCAGAATCTTAGATTTCCTTTGTTCTCTTCTATTTGTATTGTGATCTGTCATTTATATTCTGTTGTGAATGAAGATGCCTGCTATATAACACCAGTCAGAGTGCAGGGTGTCAACAAAAAAAGTAAAATGCGAGTTTGCCATTCAAGAAGCAGTATCCCTGAATCAGAGACTTGCTCTTAATTCACAAAGGTAGTGAATTCTGAAGGCAAGTTTTGTGGCAAGTTATATGGAGAAACTGTAGGTAATTTGGACATGCTACAAAGGCAGACACATTGTTGCATGGATAGTGCATCAATAAAATAAGAGGATCACTAATTATTTAAATGATGGAAGATACTTTAATCCATAAAAAAATAAAAATAAAAATAAAAATAAAAATAAAAATAAAAATAAAAATAAAAATAAAAATAAAAATAAAAATAAAAATAAAAATAAAAATAAAAATAAAAATAAAAATAATTGAACCTTCAACTGCTGTGAAATGCCTTTTCTTTACAATGTCATTTGAAAGGGTTTCCTTTGTAGAATGTGAAGTTATAGTTCAGAGAGGTTTTAGTTTCATTAGGCTTCATGTTGCCATTGTATGTGTGCTTCTGGACCAATAATGAAAATTCAAGCATTTGAGAATTGAATAAATGAAAACTGTATTATCTCAAAGCATTTAACATAAGAAGTGCTGCACCCCATGCGATGAGGTCAGTCTCCACGAGAATGCTTTAAATTTCATAACAGTTCTAGTTATTTTTGTACGAAGTGTGAAGGTTTATTCTGACATACTGACATGTTTAGTAAGGGAGCAGTGACAAGAGATCACAAGTGAGGAATTCAGGGGCTTCTTATCTCAGCTGATGTTTGAATATAGCTCCACAGTGTTTTGCCACAAGTTAGAATATAAGGTGTAACAATTGGTCTGCCCATGAAAAACATATTCTTGATTATCTTGCAATTAATCTGGCCTAGATAAGGTGATAGAAATAATTTAGATAGAGTCTAGTGCAGATCAAGATGAAGAGGGGGTCAGAAAGAGGTTTAGAAACTCTTAGGTTTTTTTCTCAGGGAAAGAGACTTAGAGGGTGTTTTCCTGCCTTTGAGTGATATATTGTGTACCCCTAGCGCTTATAGACAAGTACTAATAGGCAGATGAAGAGTTTTGGAGGATATGTGAAGGGAACATAAATTGAATAGGGTATTGAATACATGCAGAGGATCCAATTACAGTTTTTGATTCCCTAAATATACTATTGCTGTTGCAAAAATACAGAGGAATTGGCAAGGTTAATTGGTTCAGAGATTGAACAAAAGGTTTCTGCTTGAAATACGAATCTTTGGATCAGCTGGCTGGATGGCCAGACTGTAAAGTCATAAATTTTAATTACTCTTGTTCCTATGGAGTTTGTAGAAGACCTAATCCCAATTTCTTTATGCACCAAAATATCTAATGACTTCTGTACAAGTGAGTGTGCAGAGAATGCACAATCAGACCTGGAATGATTATACAGCATTGGATCTTGCTACTGTTTTCTCTGCTGTGAACTGACTGTTGATTTAATTTAACCTGGAAAAATTATGTGACTGAATTGATTAGCTCTGCAATTTTCTGGGCTTATACACTGCACTGTTTTCTTTCTGCTTTTTCAGCTCGAATACTACAATACAGTTTTGTCAAGGTTTCTTTGGGATGACTTTTCTCGAGGACTAAGTTAATAAGTCATGCTAGCAAAAGAGGGGAAAAGAAGAGTAATTCTGGTTGTTTAACTATTGTTTACATGAATGTTATAAGTTTTCCCACCAAAATCAAAACATTTTAAGTTAATATGACTTCTTTCATACCTGTGTTATCTCTCTTCCTCCTTGGATTGTTTTATCTAGGAACGTTTCGGCACGTATGGAGAAATTCTGTGCATTTTTTAAAGACCAGAGCAGATATTGCAGCTAAAACACATAAGGGAGAGCTGGAGTTAGTGAGTTGTAAGGCTGATCACCATCACCTGCAAAAGGGGCATGATGACTTTTTGCTGGTCATTGGTCAGGTGCAGAGGGGTCTATGCCTACTGCTCCCTGAAATATCTGTGTTGAGTTGTCATCTACAATTCTCTGATTTTTGCTTTAGAATTTTTTTGCATATGCACATCTCTTTTTTACCACTTGATCCTTTGGTCTTATCATGGAGCTGTGAGGGCCAGTGGCTCTCATACCCCAGTGAAGAGAAGGGCACAGAGAAGCTCCACAGCTCTTCCTCACAACTTATCAGCCTCCTCAGAGATCAGAACCAAGGCTGCACAGCAGGGCCACACCAAAAGAGGTGCTGGATGGCAGAGAGATGAACACCCAGGGAAGGGGAAGACTGCCACACAAACCTCCAGGTCGTCGGCAGGTGACAGCTCTTATCTTCATTCCTGCCACCTGCCCTTGGAATTTCCATGTGATAGAACCTATTATTGAAACTGGGGACAGTTTAGGGAGCATTATCTAGAGATGGATTCTGGGTATCACACTTGGCACCCATGATCTGCAGGCCTCTATCCATATGCATTAGAAACACACTCACTGCACTCACTGCATGTGGGATTTTTTCTTTTGTGCATCTAATATTGTAAAAGTGGTGTTCATATATTAATGTACAGCAGCTTCCTCTCTGTATTTGTATGACATCTTTTGAATTTCTTATTTATCTTCTACATATCTTTTTCCTTTCTTTGTCTGGAGCATTCATATTTCAGGCAAAACTAAGCAGCAGTGCCTGTTCCTGAGGTTGCCAAGCAATCTCCTTGATACATACCTTTTTCAGTTACTTATAACTCAGCCAGACTCTAGCTGTTTGTGATGAATTTTTCCATGCCAATTTCTGCCTCCAGCTGAATCTTTGCATCAAAATGTTTCAAGCTTTTCTGAGTATGATGCTAGGGGAAAATAGGTTGTTTCATTCATATGATTCAGAAGCTTTGCTTTGAAATACTAAAATATCTTTTGTTTGGAGGAACGGGGAGAGATAAGGAAGAAGCAGAAAGACTGCAAAATATGAGATATGTGTCTTTTTCTTTCCAAAAAAGCTGCTGGACCAAAAGTTAATCACAGACACTCAGATTTTGGAAGATGGAATCCTGGGAAGGTATATTTGGCAATCAGGAAAATATCCAAGCAGTGTGTATATGAAGTTGGACCCAGAAATCAGTAGGAGCATAATGTGACAGGTTAGGGAGGGACCCAGAACAAATAGACCTGTCGTCCAAGGGAATATCTGGAGCCAGGCATCCAGGGGAAGCAGAGTGTTTAGGCAGGGATACTGAGATAGGAACAGCCTCTGGAGTCCTGGGATATTCAGCATGGGGCTGGGAACATGGCAGCTGAGATTTAACAAAACCATTTTTTGTAGGGTTTCACTGCATGATCACTGACTACTTTTCCATAACACCCCTAAGTCATTCATTGTGCAGAAGGTAACTCTCCATGCTATCCTACATTCTGTTAAGTAAAGGACAGTCTTGTTTGCAGGATGTTAATCTCTTTATTTATATAATTAATTTCATAAGCTGAAAATAGTAAAAAATGGCACGAGAATTGTGCAGTATCTTGCAATCCAAATTTTCTGCAGCAAAAAAGTTAATGTAACAAACAGTGAACACAAACTCTGCCTTCTAATGTCATCCAGAGCCTGAGGTGGCTTTGGAATTGGTGTTCAAAATGAAGGTGGTGCTGGAAATCAATCTAACGCAATTGTAAGATTCTAATTAAAATTCATTATAAACAGCAGCGAAAGAGAGGATTTTTTCCTCTTCACCATTTGCTTTTTCTTCCTTTGCCTCCTTAGGGATGTTTTCCTCTTTCTTGTTTTATTCTTTTGCCTCTTATTTAAATACAGAGACTGATTTAACTAGCTGAGATTTCATCTTTTGTAAAAATACTGTGACCCGTGACCAGCAGGGCAGCTAACAGCACTGACTTAAAGAACCTGACTCTGGCATCTGCCAGGTCTTGAAGGGGCTGATAAGACTATGATGTGTTTGTCTTTAATAGTGACTTTGAAAGTAGAAGTCTACAGCTCTGAGTAAAAATATTTTTCCTTTTTCTTTGTCTTCAATTTCCTATGCAATATTCTTGTCCTTCCTTCTAGAAATAACATCATTATTTTACTTTTGTTCCATAATAAATAATAATATTTCTATAAATTGATCAAGAAGGAAATTTTCTTTCTAAGTACTCTGCACAATAAAAATAAAGGAATAAGAAATACTATTAAAAAGAAAACCAAGTACTCTAAAGCCTCTGTATTCATTACTTGAGCATTATTCAACAATCTAATGTTGTCGTATCATGTGGTCATTTGAGATCTTTGACCATTTAGGCCCATTTAGTCCTTCAAAGAAACATAGGAAGAGAAGGCAGAGCAGTAAGTTAATTTATTGGTGCTCTAAAAATTGGGAGTTTTGTTCCTAGCTTTGCTAGTTGACCCTTTCAATTAATCAAGAGACATAAAAACCTCTTTTTCATTTTCTGCGTACTCTTTGGTTGCTGAATGTTCAATTCTATATCCCAAGAGTTGGTCTGCACAAGGGCTGACTGTCTCCAGTGTAATTGAAAGAGATGTAAAATGCAGTTTGAACATTTAAACATCCTATATAATATTAAATTGCTTTGAAAAATCATGACCTCTTTCACAATTTGCATTCTGTTCCTCTGTTCTACATTTTCTCATTTATAGGAATGAAGCTAATATTATTTCCTCTATCTCAAATTCATTCATCCTGGTAATGACTGGTAACGAAGACAATGATTATTCAGAGTCAATTGTAATTTTCTGCAGCAGGTGAGATGGATCAGTGGGCCCCATCTTTTTCTCACAGGGTATGTCCTTATTTCAATGACAGTCATCAGCATCACCTTCCTTGATAAACCTGGGCAGGTGAATGGCACATTAAACTGGTCTACAGCAGTTATTTTATTTTGTGGATTTGCAGATACCCAAACATTTTCCAGCAAGAGTACTGATATGTGGACTGAACCAAAGCCTTTTGAAAAGAGGAACTTTCTCGCCTCTGCTTACCCTTCATGGATGCATTAAAAATTGTTGACAGTCTTGCAGAGGTCTCTGGGCTGCAGGTTAAAAGGAACTTTATAGACACTGAACTTTCTGACTCAGCTCTCTGCATACATGAGGTTTTCACTGCAGATATCTGCATTGTACAAGTTCTGGAGATAAAAGGAGATTTTTATGTAGAGCTCTTCCTCCTGGACATTCAACCTACTTTAATATCTTTATTTTTAAGCCACATTTAGACTGCTTTTACATTCATTTAATGTATCATATGTTCATTTAATTTTCCCATTAGAAACAGAAGCATGCAAAGTAAATGTTGGGAATTCTACACAGTATAAAGGATCAACACGATAAATATAACTTTATATATATTTTTATATATATATATCTAGTGGAACACCATTCATTGAAATATGGTCCCCAATGACTGTCCTGCTACCTACACATATCATATCAAATCAAAGGATGGACTACAAGGAAGAGATCCTTATACTGTATTAGCTGAATGGCTGTCCAATTTGGCCATCAATTGCAACTTACTAGAAAACACAAATGTGCTTTAAATACTAGAAGGGAAATAAAGAGAAACAAAAAAGCTGTTGGTGCTATTAATTTGAGAAAGGATTCAAAAGGCTAGTTAAACAGCTCTATTTTGCAGTCTCATTTTAAATTATTCATTGTGCTGGACCTGCAGAAAGAATGACAAAGCACATGGGATATGGTTTAATTAGCCCAAAACTTTATTAACTTCTTTCATCTGGGAGTTATCTGGCAGTAATTTGTGCAGTATAGGTTATCATGCCATTTTCCCTCTTTATGACCTTTTTAGAGGGGTTTATCTTCAGCCTCATCCCTGCCCACACCCACTGGTACAGGCTCACTGCAGTTGCAAGCAACTTTAATGGCCTGTTAATCCACACATTTTACTTTTGTCAATTATCTCACGCATCACACTCTCTGTTGCAACCTTAAAAAATCAGTTTCAGACTCTTTATTATGCTCTGGGGAAAGGCACAGGACTCACACTAAAATCTGACAGTCTCCTTAGTGTTACACTAACCTATTCTGAAGCCCCAGCCCCACAAGGTACGGGTGTCAGATTGTAGAAATGGAATGGGCAGTCTCCTCTACCTCAGCTGGAATTGTTCACCAAAATGTTTCACTTGTATCCAGTCAATGTTCCACATATACCCTTAAAATAAGCCCCAGGTGTCTGAAGAGGGTGCAGAGAATAAAATTCCTCACTCTGCTTCGTTCTCTTTCCTAATGTTGTGGGGAGTAGACAGGTTCATATATGCCTTGTGCATCCTAGTTTCTCTGCTGTATACAGTGCAATTTTGCCTCAGTCCTAAACCAGACTGCAGAAGCAATACTTGAGATTGCTCAGAACTAGAAGTAGTCATAAGGAATGAGATGTCCAGAACTAGAATTACCCATATGGAATGAGATTCATATTTTCAGCGTCCTTCAACAAAATATAATCCCTGAATGCCTCAGCTAGTATAAATAAAAATTAATGGAACTGTCATGTAGTATTTCCTTTACCTTCCCTGCTTTGTATTTGGTACCTCAAAGTCAAAAGACCACTCCACTTCTGTACTTTGTCTCCAAACCTCCAGATGTCCAATCTTTGCCAAGGCAGTTAGGTTTTTCTTTTGTAAACAGTCCACAAATTCCACCTGGAATGTGATTGAGTGCAGTGAAAACATATTGTTATTCTGGCATACCTAAACTAACCAGGTACAACAGATGTTCTTTGAAGAATACTAGGATAATTCTTTTGACTTGACTAATTAACTGGAAATTTAAAATGGTTCTGTTTTCCATTTCCATTTCACTGTGCTCATATGCATTTCTGCTTGAACCTTTGCTTCACTTGAGATTTTCTTTACGAGCAAGTAATTTGAAGGATCTACTTAGCCTAAAATCTTTTAACAACTTCTCACCTGAAGTTCTGACACAGAATTGTGAAGATTTCTATACTGCACAGCAAAGCTCCTCTGAATAGTCAGTGCTGTCCTGAAGGAGAGTTGAGAAAATCCATATTCACTGGGGAGATGGAAATCACTCAAAGTGCAGACAACCTTAAAGCATTCGGCAGCCCAGAAGTCTTTTTATTTTTATTCTTAGGTAATAGGTCTCAGGTTTCCCTCTGACTCATTGATCTGAAACTCACAGACAAACCTGGTAAATATGAGGGAACTTGCCTCCCTGCCAGCTGTCAGGGAGCTAACCATAAGTTGTTTGGATTTCCTCCAAATAGATATTTGCTATGTATGTGTTATTCTGTGCATAGAATGGAACGCTTGAAGTGCTTGATACTTTATGTTTGAACTCCACGCTTTTTACTTGACTGTGATGGATTTACCATGAATACTAAGAGTGTTGTTTCTACTCAGTATTCAAGAAAAGAAAAAGTAAACTGAAGAAATGGCTTCTAACAATATTTTATGAATTGGTAGATTTTCACTTAGTATAATAGACTATTTTTGTTGGAAGGGACCCACAATGATCGTCTCATCCAATTGTGAGATAAATTCAGGGCTGATCATGCTGTTAAAGCATGTTGTTAAGGGCACTGTCCATTCCAGAATTTGACCACCTCCTTGGTAAAAAAAATACTGATCAAAGTTCAGACTATGTCTTCTTGACATAGCTTTGAACCATTTCCATAGGTCTTGTCACTGAATACCAGAAAGAAGAGCTCAGCATGTCCCTCTCTATGTCCCCTCCTCAAGAAGTTGTAGAGAACAATGAGGTCACCCCTCAGTCTCTCTTTCTCCAAAGTGGACAAACCCAAATTTCTTAGCAGCTCCTTATAGGACATTCCTTCCAGCCCTGTCAGCAGCTTTGCTGATGTCCTCTGGACATGTTCAAGGACCTTCACATCCTTCTTAAACCATGGGGCCCAGAAGTGCACAGAGGACTCGGGCTGAGGCTGCACCAACACTGAATACAGCAGGGTGATCTCCTCTTCTGACTGCCTGGGGATGCTGAGTTTGGTGCACCCCAGGATGGCATTTGCCCTCTGGACTGCCTGGATTCACACTGCTGACTCCTACTGAGGCTGCTGTAAGCCAGCACCCCCAGATCCTTCCTGCCACTCCTCTACCAATTTATATCTGTGCCTGGCATTACTCTGTCCTGGGTGCAGGACCCAGCATTTTGCCTTGTCTTTTTTCATCCCATTGTTCATTACTCAATGTTCCAACTGATCTAGACCCCTCTCTGTTGTCTCTGGTCCCTCAAGAGGGTCAACAGCACCTTCAAGTTTGGCATCATCATTACATGAAGGCAAAAATCTAAGGAGTAACTGGTAGGTAAAATTTGAAGAAATAAATCTTGTCACTGCAACGGAACACAAAAAAAGTATATGTCACTTTCGGGATTTTTTTCCAAACCAGGAGCATATTAGCAATCCAGAGTATTTGAAGGTGCTTGGATAATTGCAGGTAACCTTTTAATATTGGAGATTCCTTTGAACATCTTGGTTCTAACCGTACCAAAAAGCTGTATGTATGTATCAAATATGATATTACTGCTCAGCAGATTCTCTCAAAGGACTTTCAAAATAAGGCATTGTCTCTATATGATGCTTTATAGAAGTTAGCTTTTAACAAGTGAGTACTTTAATGAGATATTAAGAGAATTTAGGTATTTTTGTCAATTTATTTCTGTAATGAACAGAATCAATCATCAATGATGCATAGCTGAATTTTGCACTTTTTCTGGGCAATGGAGTCCCTCAAGGGATTGCCTGGATTTGTCCTCAAACATGTGTACAATTCCATGGAGTCTAAGGTAGTGTCTGGCTACCTCTTTCTGAATTACTGAACACAACTGAGATGAGGAAGTTACAAAACTGGTGAATACAAAGTGAGAGCAACATTTAAGGCTCACCTAGTGAGCCCTAAGCATTTGCCTTTAGGTATTTCAGTATAATCAGTGTTTATGTAGCCTTTTTGAATATCACCAGGCCCGACTTACAACTTGCATGGACAACAAATCTATTAAATCTGGTTTCAAAATGTATTTGTTCCAAGTTTCAAAAATACTATGGAATGTTGAAAATCTGTTGAAAAGATCACTTGGCTGCATAATAGAGATGAAGATATGTGATGTCTGTGGCATCTCTTTGTCTAGAGCAGCAGTGCCTGATGAAAGTCCTGCTTATGAAATCCTCAGTGTATAGTAACCAGAAAAACAGTAGGCACTTGAATGTATCAGGAAGAAGTATTCTGACGTAGAAAGACTGACAGACATACCCAAGGAAATATCTTATTTCAGTAATTTGAAGGAAAAAAGAGTAAAATAAAAAGGAAGGTTCAGCACTTAGTATTCATGAGCAGACTTGTGCAAATAAGAGATATTTTGGTTCAATGGCCTTTCAGATATGTATATAAATAAAATTTCTTGAGGTCTACTGAACATATTCGGTCCCTGTTTTCTTTTTACAATGTACTTACATATATCTGTTTGACAAAACTGAAATGAGATATTTTGTTTTTCAACTTCTAATCCTTCTATTTTCTGCCTGAGACTATTAATCAAATAAAATCAACAACAGCTTTATTGCTCCAAAAGTATTTCTTCAGCATTTTTTTTCTTCAGAGTACACTTTGAACAGCTCTGCTTATGAATATTTCGTGCATAGGCAAATAGTGAATATTTAAAACACTGCTTTTATAAGGGAAGTTTAAAAAAAATAACCAATAAAACCTACCGGTCCTGAAAAGATAAGCAATGTATATTCAATCCATGCACATGCTAAAGCGTGTTTCAGTTTTAAGCATTCTCTAGCATGTGTCAAAGTTCATAAACTAGGACAGAATCAACAACTTTCCAATGAATTAATGGTGCTTGGCTTTGGAAAGATGTAGACATAGACTAACTAGAAATCATGGAGAAGTAAAATATTTTGCAATAGTTGTTATAGGGACTGTAGGAATGCAGACCTAACAAGAAAAAGCTGTAAATTATTTTTTTTAGGATGAAATACCCAAGTTATTTAGTAACAATAAAGGATGTTGTTTATATTGGCTAGTAAAAATGTGTAAATTTCTAGCATCTGCAGAATCATAACATTTGTCTAACTTAAAAGAAAAGGTCAATACTACCTTCCATATCTATTGTTAAAAGCAGGCTTGATCTAACAGAAGTTAACTGGGCAATAGAAAAATCAGACTAGTATTATGCCTTAAGTTTGCCTTTATATTTTTCAGATCCTGTACTGGATTAGTGTCTTACTCTGAACGTCATACAGAGTGTTAGTAAGCTCACATAACATAGTTTGGTCAGATTAAACAATGCTCCTGGGCCTGGGAACCAAGATCACATCATTTACCTCAGGCCCCCGAAGGGAAAAACAAATGAATGGGGGAGAGAGACAAACTGGGGAAATGTGACTTCATTACCTGAAGCTATAATTGGACAATTAACCTCTGATATGCAAATAGCCTGAAATTATATCTGTCTGACAAAGCTCATGACTGTTGTCCATCTTGGGTGTAGACTCTGCCAGGCTATTGCACTGCCCAAGGTGTATCTGTTAAAGGCCTTTATTAAGTACCCACTTTATTCTCTAACTCTGTCTAGCCTCTGTTCTAGGTAGCCCCTCCAGGCATCAGTATAGCCACTCATGTAGTAGAGTATACAGAGCCTGTTGTCTGCAATAAATACATATTTGAAATTATTAACTGAAAAATTAAACAATGATGAAAGCCATTATGGCAAAAATATAAGGTATGTGATGCTAAGATAACTAATTCTAAAATTCAGCCTGAATGAATTGGTGATGCTAGAGACCTCCTCCAACCTTAGTGATCTATGACATATGGAGAGAAAGGACCTGCTTGTATGAAGTGAACAAATTCCTCTGAAAAGCTATTTTGTACAGAGTATGTTCATTACCACTGGTGACTCACAAACTGGTATACTGGTATGTATTTATTTTTCATTGATATGAAAAATAAACAGGTCCAAAAAAATTAAGTGTGCAACCACCTTCTCAAAACAGGGTCAATTTTGATGGGGGATGAGCTTGCTCAGGGTTCAGTCCAGCAAAATCTTAGATGGACCACATCAGGTTGTGTCATCTTGTCCCAGATAGGACATGAATCTCCCAAGGATGAAAAAGGGAAGTTATTCAGAATGAAATGAAACAAAACAGAACATGAAATTTCCTTCTTATTCTGAGCATGACTCAGCTGAAGTGATTTGGATTCTTTTCTGAAAGTCAATGTATATCAGTGAATACTCTGGGATGGCATATAAGCAAACCTCTCAGTGGGGAAGCTTCTGGGCACTAGGATATCTTAGGCTTGATAGCACAGACTGCAGAGCACTACGAGGAGCTCCCTCCAGCTGTTTCATGGAACAGGGGACACTTCCCCAAACTTTTGTTAACAGTATTATAGCTCATGGAAAGTGAGTCAAATACTTTGAATTTAGTGGCCTGTAATTCTGCATCTCCACAGTTACAGACATTTGCACAAAACAGGTCATCACTGTAGTTGTAGCTGTTACTTGGACAGTGAGATACCTTTCTGGATAATTCAATTGTATCTGTGGGAGGGTTTTTGTATAAACCAGTATTTACAAATTCTGTACTTAGTGGTCATATTTTATTTCATATATTTATACAAGACTTATTATAATGCCAGGTATACAGATGGACTAGAGCTCTTATTCTTTCCTCATTTGCTTAATTAATTGTATTTTTTGCTTAACTTTGTAATTTATACCAATCCTCTAGCCTTACACTCACAGTAAGAAGAATAACTAAAGAAAATTGAATGTGGAACAAGAACTTACAAATCTCTCAGTGGCTAAAAGTCCAACATTACAATGAGATATTCACATACCATAGCATAGATATTCATAAGTTTATGTGCAGCTATGAGAAAAAGGGTAGAATCCCAAAATCCCTTAAAAATGATTGGTGGAGGTAGAATTTATGGAAGGTGAGTCAGAGTTTGTAAGTGAGGTATTAGCAGTTATTCTTTACTCGGTGTTAAAAAGTCTTCAAAAGTGGGTTGTGGGGACACTTTCCCCGAAATGAATGATGCATTATCAGTTTGTCCATTGATATACACTGTCACTTTCTCCGTTAGTATTAATTTGTTCCTACACTTCTAATTGTATGGAGCTTTTATCTTCCCAGTTCTCTTCACTGGATTCTGTGCTCTGTATCATCATCAGTGGTACCAGGGTAGCTCAAAGAGTAAATGTATTTCTGACTTTAAATGTTATTCATTATTTTTGTAAGTGATTTTCTTTGCTTTTTATTTAATGGAGGTCTGAATCCTGTGTTTATCCCCCTTCTGATTAGTACAGAATAAATGGCAAAGATAAGTGACAGCATTTGACTTTGCCTGTTGAAACAGTGACACAGGGTAGGACACAGGAATGGATAAACAGCTGTTTGAAATTAGACACCGAGTGTATGGA
This sequence comes from Sturnus vulgaris, assembly GCF_052056855.1. Classification (NCBI taxonomy): domain Eukaryota; kingdom Metazoa; phylum Chordata; class Aves; order Passeriformes; family Sturnidae; genus Sturnus; species Sturnus vulgaris. The sequence goes on from NC_142243.1 coordinate 128,759,210, forward strand.
AATGGAGATGTGTCAGCCAGGGAATAGAGCATGGTCAGGTCTCGGACCTCTGCTACCTTTAATGGGACTAACTTGCTTGTGGGAAAAAAACCTGAGGAATATTAAGTGGCTCATAGAACAAATAAAAGCTTCTGGAGAACTGCTTTGAAAAAGGAATGCTTTCTGGCAAATGAAAATATATCTCAGTTGCATAATACTGCTACATCCAGCAGGCTCAAAGCAACACAATAAGGGCAGCAGTAGTATTGTACAAGGGACAGAAGATAAATGAAGTATTGATTTCAGAACCAGCAGAATGTCACAAAAGGGACATACAATATTTCTGTGGGGCCAGATCCTCACTTGCTGTAATTTGATATTGTGCCATTGAAGTCAAGCTGATTTATGTCAGCTGTAGTTCTGGGCAGGTATATTTATAACAGGGAAGCATAAATAAAAGTCATGCTCATAGCGCTTGGTAGGAGTTGATTTCCCAAAACTGAATGACGAATGCACAGGCTTTACAGTTTATCTGTTCTTTCAACTTACTGCAGTTCTCATGTTCAGATAATTTCTGATCTTTCTTTAGCCTTTCTGAATAGCTCTTTCCCCTGCTTCCTGGAGTCTTGTTTCATCCTGACGTTCTCCAACTTATGAAATTATTTTCCTGCAGAGGCATAAAGGTAATTGTTAATCTGTCCTCTGCAAGCTCTCCTGGTCCATGCCATTCTTTCCTTTAGCCCCACAAAATAGTTCATTGCACTGGGGTCTGAATTTTGGGGTTCCTTCCTACCTGGCAGGTAGGATGCCACCAAAAAGAGAGTGGCCAATGTTAAAACAGCATAGTGTGCTAATAGAACATCCCACACTACACTGCTACCCCATTGTGACACAGTACTATGGGGTGTTCATCAGAAACCCATATATTTGTACCTTTAAAAAAAAAAAAAAAGTTTATGCATGGTTTGGTTTGTGTTTGCAGTGTATGGCTTAGCTGAGACAACCAAGTCTGTCTGAGAGTCTGCTTTGGTCTGAGTGACCTATACAAGGACAGAGACAACACTCTCATTTTTATCTAAATGAGATAGATTAAGAGGGGATTGTAAAAATTCAAAGGAACACATCTCTTTGAAATATTTCTATTCAATGTTGACTGAGAGAATTTTGGACAATCACTCTGACATTTCTTATTCTAGCAGTCAAGGAAATGACACAAAATGTAAACAGTAGTTTACATGCAATTTCATTTTGACTACACTTAATACTAGATTTTTCTCTTGATTTACATTAATTAAAGAGCAAGTTACTAAGTTTTAAAGTGTATTCATGTCACTGTTCAAAATTTTTCGGCATGTTGCATAGAGTTCTCCAGGTCATATGTGTGTAGTAATCTTAGGTTATTGATGAAATAAATTTAAACAAATTTCCCAGCACATAGAGTTGCTTTAAAATTAATTACTGAAATTCCATTTTATTTTTTTTTACTATAACTATTTGTGTTTAGCCAATTTGTGTTTAGCTATGTACAAACTTGAATAACACATGCTTCTTGAATAATGTTAACATGTTTTACTCAGTCTCTTGATTGAAGGCTATTTACACAAGTCTTCAAATTACAGAAGATGAAAGGAAACAAAATCATGAGCCTTTTTATCTATGTATTTTTTAACTGTACTGTTAGTTGACTTTAATGTACAATATGGGGAACCAACAGGGGAAACTACCTAACCCAAATATAAAGATTCGATTACTGTGTAAAACAGACTCATAAATCTGAAAGCCTATATTGATTAGTTAGCAAATATTTTCCCATATAAGCTGCTAGTCTTTTCAGTTGTTTATAATCCATGTTGGTATAATTTAGCTATAGGGCCTATTAGGGCACAGAGAGAGGAAAAAAGAAAAAAACCCCTCACTCCACTATTTTAGGGTAAAAAAAATCTCATTTCTGTAGCTGAATCCAGAACAATATTTTATGATGAACAAGCAGTTACTTGAGTTTGGAAACAAACTCTTGGACCAAACATTTTATATCCTTTTATTTTCCTCCCTATTTCCCACATCAAATGGAAATTTGGCCAGCTAGATTTCCTGATTTTCTTCTGCTTAACCAGGTAACTGTTGTGGAGGGCTTCCTTTGTTATTTTTTTTAAAGTACAAACAACTTAAATCCTCAGAGATAATTTTCATTTTGCTTAAAATTAATCCTTAAAAAAGTGTGTGATGCAAGAAGATTGAACATGTAAAAGGCAGTATTTTCCAGTGTTTCTCTAATTCCTTGAACTATGGAAGAAGGTTCTGTACTCATTTGAGTATGATGTATGCTTTCCTGGGGAAAATGGAAAAGTGGAGAAATATATACAAGGCAAGGGGCAGCCTGTGAGCATGCAAATGAAATCTCACCTTATGGAAAAGGGCAGAAAAAATAACCTTGTTGTGGCCATTTACTCCAAATACTGCCTATTAATTTTCTGAAGAAGGAGAAATCTTTCTTTCAGAATGAACTGTTTTAACAGTAGAGTTTGGGAATTTCCACAGAACAGGGCTGACCATGAGCAACGAATAAATTGGCTCAGCCTTCCTGGCAGAATCTGTCTCTTGGCCATTGTCTACCATTGACCAAACAAAATCCATTAAAATGAATCCAGAAGTTTGTTGAAAAGTCAGTGGCAATTGATCTCCCTTAAACAATGGAAATAGTAAAAGCAAGCCAAAGAGTTCATTTTTTCAATGAAGAATGGTTACTTTTCCAACTAGTTATTTAAAGAAACCCAAACATGTATCTGTATGTGGAATAAATACAAGAATTTGGGGGTTTGAGTTTTAAAACTTTTTTTCTATTAGAAAAATAGGTCCATTTTTAGGAAGCATATCTCAGTACCATGAAACCCAGAAAATTTCAACTTACTGCTTTTAATCGTGTCAGTAATTTTCTCAGATGAAAAATATTCCAAGTAATATTTCTATTTATTGGTATCTTAAACCATTGTTACTAAACAGTACAGAATGGAGGTACTCCTAATATGTCCTGAAGGAAGCACTTACTGTGATAAAAAATTAAACAGCTGGGTATTTTTTGAACATTTATAACTTATATGGATTCAAAGATGTCCATAAAGTTTTACAAACGTGGAAGGATCTTTAGATGCTAACAAAGTAATTTAAACAGACACAACAGTGGAAGTGAACAAGTATAGAGGCAGAGCTGAAAGAGAAGATGCTTTAATACTAGTTGATGCATGTGACATGAATCCTCAAACCAAAAAGCTTTCATGGCCTATCTACAGCCAAAATATCATTTCCTGGGCAGCACTGGGAGGTCAGCACCTACATTTCACTGACCTGGGATATCAGCTGCTGTCATGGACTAGTTACAAATTTAGACAGGCATTTTTTTGCTCTCTTCTATTTCACTTGTGATTTGAAAGAATTCCTTATAAATATAGGTAAGGAAGTTCTCTTTTAAATGTCTCTTTAAATGTTTGCTGGCAGTGATGTCCTGGAAAACATTGTAAAAAAATGCATCTGCTTCTGTGTTGGGACTGTTGCTCACAGTGTTGACATCAAATGTCTTGCCTTTTTGGCATCTCTTGGTTTTTTTTCTATAAAACTTGCAACACTTGCAGAAGAAGATAGGCTTTTGTTGTGTGTTTGCCCAGCATTGATTCATTCCATGTCTAGTATTGGTGAAAAAAAAATTAAAAAACATACATCCCAATGCCACATATCAGTGGGTTTTAAGGAAGGCGGAGAAGAAGAAAAAAGAGAGAAGAGAAAAGAAGACAGAAGGGTGCAACAAAGATTAATTTGTGGGCTACTCGGAGTCAAGTTATCCAGAAGAGACAGAGGATGTGGAGGTAATAAAATAACGATAGTAATTGAAAGATAAAAAGGGATGACAATGTTGTGATCCAAGACTCTGTGTTTAATTTAGTTAAATTGCAGAAAATATATTTTGGCACCACCAAGTTAATAGGTACTGAGTTATCCCTGTGACCTTTGTATTACATATTCCCCTTTAAAATACCACATCTAAGAAGCAATGCACAGACAATTCTGGTGTGTGGCTTTCCTTACAAAGTGGCTCAGAACATGCAAATTCCTCAGCTTGTATTCCTGGGCCCTTGTCAGTGATGTGGGGATCATGGGATGATGAGAGTGGGCAGTGATTGAGCTCAAATAATGAGGTATTCAGCAAATGAAAAATTGGAAGCAAACTTCTAATTGTATGTATATGCATAATGCTGAATTATAAAAGTGTTTTCTTCTGTTCTAATGGAAGATCTATGAATATCCTTATGAAAAATACTTACTGCTGGGCTAGTAAGTGCCCGACTAACTATTATGTCACTGTAAAATAGCTTGAGAAGTTGAGAAATACATCAGTGAGTCACCAGAACAGAAACTGTGGCTGCAGGAAAAGGACTGAAAGAAGAGAAATGGTAGTATGCCAATTCTTGAATGTGGTCCTGCCTGCAGCTTGCATCTGACATGCTTAAGGCAGTGTTCCCTCAGAGCAATTGCAGAACTGGCTGCGATGCTTCTGCTTCTGTCAGAAATTTGTGTTTCATCAGTGACAATTGTATGAAAAGCTCATCTATTCTGCTCTATGATCTCGCTGTGCTGCTGTAGCCTTTGGGAAAGACTGTGGTACAGCGTGAATCCTGGCCAATACTTAGTGTAGAGGTTAGCCTAGATTAGGCTAGAACCCTTTCACTTTTGTCATTAGTCTGTCACTGGCTGTCAAAGAGTCCAGAAGAATGAGAAAGAAATTGCTTCAGTGTTTTTCCATTTACTATAGGAAAACTCATCTTTTCACGTGTCTATTTTAAATTCAGAAAGAATATGTATTTCTCTCTATAAGCACAGATTGGAGTAATATTATTTTTTTTCATTTAACTTGCATATTTCTCTCTAATTATTTTTTGTTGATCTGCCAGTACTCTGGGGATTCTCTTACTCTGAGTCTACAGCCTTCTGTCATCCTATATACACACAACTTCAATGCCTCATAAAAAAGCATCTGATTGAGATGAGAGCCTGGCAATCATTTACCTATATTTTTGCAACTTTACTCTCCACTGCTCACTCTTTGTTTGTCATATTGATTTTGTATTTTCAGTCACCCGTCGGCCTTGAGTAGGATGAATGATTGTGTATTGTTTACATTGCAGTAATGCCTCATGGCAATGACAATTCAGTCAGAGAGCTGGACCCCGCACAAATGTCCAGCTGGATGGATAAACCCTGAAAGAACAGTCTGCCAGAAAAACAACAGTCAAAACAGGTAAATAGGATGAACTCTCCTACACAAACAAATTGCAGGATGTAGTCCTATTGGTTTTATTGTAAGAAAGAATAAATCAGTGCTGATATAGTGAAGTGGTGAGAGGTTCAGAAGATAATAATTTTAATGAATTTTAGGAGAGAAAATAAGGTAGATTTTAACTCTATCTCTTTTAACTTTATTAAAAGAACACAGAACTACATGTGATTGTCTTTGATACAGTATCTTGTCCTTGTCAAAGTCTTTCTGCTGCCCCACTCAAGCCAACCTTGGCATTTTAACCCCTTTGTTTATGTGAGGTACCTTTCTTTTAGTAAGCAAACATCAAGCCACTGGAGAGGATTAATATTTTTTTCTCGACAGGAATGAAAATATCTCCATGGAAGTCCTACATTTGCGCTTTGGTGCCTTCTAAGTTGCATCATTTCTGTGTTCCATGACTTTGAAGATGACTCCAAAATTGAACGTGCACCTCACATCTGCCTATGTCAGCTGGATTTTAGAGCATAAGAAACACATTATGTCAGCTGCTCTGTGGCTTCTCTGCTTTCCTTTTCACTTCAATTTTGTCAGAAAGGAGGAGTCTTGTTAGTTTAGATCTTAGTTATGTGAGATGACACCTTTTCTCCTCTCTGAACTCTGCACAGTTGAGCTAGCCTGCCAAGGGAGCAATCTCTGGCTTGAACTGTCTCGAAACCATCTGATCATGCACATGATCTTCACCTATGCAAGTGGATTCCTCTTGATTAAATGTATTCCACATCATCAGTGTGCCTGAAAGCTAAGGGCTGTACTGAGATTCTGATGCTACAATTAGTGTTGCTGTGTGGATATGATTGTGCACATGCTCACCAATAGAGAAATGGGACTATATATGTGTTATACTGCCTCACTTCAGGGCAGCCAAAGGATGCAGTCTCAGCTGAGCACAAGGATGAACAAACTGTCGAGCTGGTTCATGACAATTTTTGTTGTTGCCCTCTGCAGCTTCCAGTAAACATGAATAGCAGCTAATGCAGGGAATCAGGCTACAGAATTAATTGAATCATAGAATCATTTAGGCTGGAAAAGACCTCTAAGGTCATCGAGTCCAACTGTTACCCCAGCACAGTCAATTCCAACATTAAACCATGTCCCTAAGTGCCATATCTGCACATCTTTTAAATACCTCTAGGAATGCTTACTCAACCAGTTCCCCGGGAAGCTTATTCCGATTCTTTGCCCTTACAGCAAAATTCTTTTCCTAATATTCAATCTAAACTTCTCCTATCAAGACTAGAGGCTTTTTCCTTTTGATTATCACTTGTTACTTGGAAAAAGAAACTGACACCCACTTTGTTACACCCCTATCAGGCAGCTGTAGAGAGCAATAAGCTCCCCCTTGAGCCTCCTTTTCTCCAGGCTAAACAACTCCAGCTCCCTCAGCCACTCCTCATAAAACTTGCACTCCAGACCCTTCCCCAGCTCCATTGCCCTTCTTTGGACTCACTCCAGGACCTCAACATCCTTCTTGTAGTGAGGGACCTAAGACTGAACACAGGATTTGAGGTGTGGCCTCACCAGTGCCACAGTCACTGCCCTGTTCCTGTGCACTGCACACTCAGAGCAGACAGCCAAAGGAAGCTCTGTCCCAAAAAATCTGGCCCTGCATGTGAGGGTCTTTGCCCTTGGCAGTTAGTGGCAGCCTGCATTTGGATGGTTTCTGAGGAGTCTTTCCCAATGACCAGAACTGCAATTTAGGAAATTTCCTCATAGTGGATCAACCACCTTTTTTAGGCCACTTTGTGGATGGAAAGCATTACCCTAAAATCTGCTCTGGAACTGCACTGAGCAAGGGAAACCTGCAGTGCTTAACTTTTTACGTTTTTTTCTTTCTTCCCATGTCACTAATCTTTATCAAGCTGCTATTCTGCTTGCAGGTGGATCACCTGAGATGTAGTTATGAAGCAGAGCCCTCTCTGAATTTTACATTGCAATTTTCCATCAGTTTTGTTAGATTCCAAACTTAAAGACTGCCAGCTGAGGGATCTCAATTTCCTATCTACCTCCAATGTGTCCTTTATAGTTAGTTTAACTGATAAAGCATCCAAGCTTGCCCTGAAGAACACAACTAACAGGAAGAAACATCCTAGAGGCTGCTGCTGATAGCAAACTCACTGCTTCTTGAATGTTTTGCTGCTAGTAGCTTAATATTGATACATGTCTACATTTTGGGAGGATGGGAGTTAGTAAGTGAACTTCTGACTATAAACACATCTACATACATAATTGACACTGTTAGTTTCTAGTCTAAGTGGTAAATCTTCTGCCATAAATTGCCACACTTCCTTATTCATTAAATCAGAGTGATATTTTTTCAGTGTGAGAACTTCTGCATCTCTCTCTCAGAAATTTACTTGACACCACATCTTAGTGGAAAGTAAGCCTTCATGTTCAGATCACTTTTCTGCAGCTTTCTTTCCAAAGACATGTTAATTTCCCCAGCTAGTTGAAGTTGAAATATTAATCTAGTTATTGAAAAATGATGGCTGTAGAAAAACATGTACATGGTTTGTGTATGTTCTGAAATCTAAAATGCCTAGAGCTGCCCTGATTTCAAGCTCATGAGTCATCTAAACTCAAGCTGTAGGAATTCCAGGGGGCATATTGTTAAATAATTCATGAGTGATGTAATTTTATTGTGTATCTCATTAGCAAAATGCTGCAGGAAAGAATTAGGGAAAAGAACCTAAAGCAATCTGGGTCCTATCTCCCTACTCCATTTTTTTTCCTCCTAGAACTGTCATATCTCAAGAATTAATTTATAAGTGATAGGATAAAAAGTGTGTATTAAATTATGGCATGAAATCCTCTGTCAAGTGATGAGAAAAATTAAGAGACTCCTTTCTGCTTCAAGTCCTGTACCCCAATATGTCTTGCACAGTCTTCTTTTGCAGATTGTAGTTATATATATCAACTTAATTTAAAATTATATATGTATGGGAAGGCTGGGAGAGATCTCTTTTGCAAGAAAATATATCCTGTGCCTTGCACCAAAAAAAAATTATATATATATATATATATATATATATATACGGAAAAAAAATTACCACAAAGTTATTAAAGCCTTTTTATTAGCTCTAGCACTGCATAATAGTTGAGTAAGCAATCAGGTTATGCAAATAATAATCTTCTTTTATCTGGAGGTATGCATCTGTAATTAAGAATGTCAGTCACCTTATCTTGTAAACAGTCTGTTCTCAGTATACAAATATGGAATCTGGTGCAGATGTGTCTGTTTATGGCAGAGCACCAATATATCATTTTTGCTGCATCTAAAGCCTGCAATTTCATGCTTAGCACTTGGCATTGTAACCATGGTTATCTCCAGTTAGATGCAGAATACAGAGGCTTCAGCAGATGGGTCTTTTACTTGGACCTCTGGTAATCAAAAACCAGAAAATCTCCAGAATATGTAAACATAACATATGGTAGATATATTAGTATTATTTTCCACCGGATACATGAGGTTTAGACTTTTTTGGAGTTTTTTCCACAACTTTTTTTGCAAGCCAAGAGGTCCCTTGTAAGAAGTCACTTGTAAGAGAAATGGAGCTCTTTTCCTGTGAGAGTTTTCCCTATGCAAAAAGCAGAAGGTAAAAGGCTGATATTTCTCTAAGTGTGAGGTTAAAGTGACACACTATCTGTAAGCATGTATATTTTCAAAGGCTTGGTTCCCTTTTTTAAAATTTTAACTTAGGAGAATCTATCATGTTGCTTCAAAATTTTTAGAAAATATTGGAAGTTGACAGCATTTATAATAGCCTAGAATTTTCTACGTTTTTAAGGGCCTCCATATGGCAGTGCTTGTTGAGCAAAAATAACTTACAGCAGAATAAATTAAGCAGATGACCTGAGCACCTTTACAGGTTGAAATAAATTACTCTGTTTCTGAGGAGTGTGTGTGATTGTGCTTTTTCTTTCTGAAGAATGAGTGCTCATATGCATAACTTTCTAAATGCATATAATTTTCTGTAAATCTGATGTGTTCTGTGAAAAAGGGTAATAATTTCAATCCTTATTCTCAAAGAATTTCCTTTCTAATTTCCAGAAAATTTGTACAGGCTTGAGTGGGCTGGATATTTTTATTAGGAGTCACCAGGTACCATGCTGTAGATATTACATGTTTTCCATGCAACAGCTAAAGAACATTTCTTGTCAGGAATAGAAAGGAGAAATAACATCCTTGTAAAGTAAAATTGGCTTACTCTCTTAAATGACAATATCTACTGAAAAGAAAAAAGCTGGGGTGAGCATTATCTCAGCCTCTCAAACAAAGCCTTTTATTCCATATCTGTTATTTTTACTCATTTGCTGTAGCCCTGACCTGGTAAATGGAGGTTACTCTGAAGACTGCACTTAATAACTGCCACTGTTATTCACCATACTCTATCCTGAATGAGCGAGACACGTTGGAGACATGTCACCAGAGTCAAGAGTCAATTCCAGAAGCATTTGAGACCCTTGGCATCCGTCTGCCACTGAATTTTGTGTAGCAGGATGGTGAGCATGTATACTTGTCAGCATTCAAAACAGCTGGCAGTGCAGCATGCATTTAATCTCTGCAGGTCTGAGGAGGCAGCATACAGCATGGGGAAGAGCCAAGGGAGAGCTGGAACAGACATGGAAAGGCATTAGAGTAGCTGGAGCTGACCCACTTGCAGTCATGCATGAAAAAATCCACAAGAACTTTACATGAGGCCACAGACAAAAAGTGGTTGTGGTGTCTGGAAGGGAAAACTGGTAATAAGTTAAAAAAATTCGGATTAAAGAAATCAAGCAGAGTAATTTTACTGCTTCAAGATTTTTCTCTGGGCTGAAAACTGAGGGACAGAGTTTGAATGTATTGCAGTGCCAGGAACAACAGCTGGAAATGCCAACTACAGGGGACAGAGACAGGTTCTCCTACATCTTAGTCAAGTGCAAAACCCCACAGGGAAATGGAAGATTCTTTTCAGGTTTGAATACATTCCTTTAAAATGTGGCATATCCAGCAGATCCAGCTCCACCATGTATTTGTATTTTGTGTTATGGTACCAAAGCTAAAGGCTGCTTTTGGATCAGTTCCTTTATGCTGAACAGATAAACTATCAAAAAGCTGGTGCCTTCTTCAAGAGCTTACAGACATTAGATATAACAATAGATCTCAAAAAATAAGGAAAGAACAAGGGGAAAGGGAATATTTCCGAATAGAGCACAAAGGAAACCTTCAGGATTTCACAAGGGTGACATTTTCATCATTCATGGAGTAATGGCTATAAAATGAAAGAGGAGAGTTATAGGGTAGATATTAGGAAGGAATTTGTCATGGTGGGGCGGCACTAGAACAATTTGCCTAAAAAAATTATGGATGTCCCATCCCTGGAAATGTTCAAGTACAGGTCATTGTTCAAGACCCAGTGTGCTGTTTAGTATCTGTTTATCTTTGAAATGTGCAAACCTTGCCCTGTTTCACTTCATCTGAAAAATTTAAAAGATGTAGGATCATCATTACAAAATTCAGTAGGTTTTGAAGTAAGCAAAAAATATTATACACTGTGATTGGAGTATGTCCTGGAGCCAACCAAACCCTCAAACTTTGGTTTAGATTAAGGTAACACTTGGTGAAATTTTATAGTGAACCAGCTCTGGACTATGCTTTTCTGTTCAAGTACTGAAATCTGTTACACCTGCCTCTTTCATACAGCCTGTCTGCAATGGTAAAGAGAGTGTTGACACTTTCAGATGAATTTTACTTTGAATTTTTGAATTTGTCTGAACTTAAATTTCAAAGAAAAACTCAGAGTGTGTGAGATCAAATAAATGAAAAACCAAAAGTCTGCATGAAACCCTGCAACATGAAATAACGGAGTCCTTGCACAGATTTGCTTACTATCTAAAAATAGCTCAATCTCATCTCTATTCAGAATCTCCTGTGATAGCAGGAGTGGTACAAAGACCAAGAGACACGTGAAAAGCTAAGTCAGAGGCTTGAAAGGAAGGCAAGGAAAAAGAGACACTGTAACTGCGATGTGAACTTTGTCCCCCCTTGAAATGGCATTTAAGTGCAGTGATTGTGGTACTTTCTGTAAATGGATTATCACGCACCCTGCTACAGCTGTGTGTGTGCCCTCTGTACGTGATTGAGGTGTATGTGCTATCCAGGCAACAGGCTCGAGATTTTTGCTTTTTTAAAAAAAAGAAGATCAAAAATTGTTATGTAAATGTAGTGGAGCAAAAACAACAAATCAACAAAAAAAGTGAAGGAGAACCGTTTACTAATTTTAATAATAATAGCAGTATTCCATAAACAGTTCAGTACTGAAGCTGTTGCTGTCTGAAATAGCTTCATTTCCCTGTGAATTTGAGGCATCTACTGTCAAATTATTTATCTTTTTTTTTTCTGCTGGGTAATCCTTCAGCTGTTATTTACATAGCAGCCTAAATTACATTTGCTGCCTTGTAAGGGAGAAGAAAGGTCACCTGCTGCAGCCTGAATCCACCATGTACTAGGAAAGAAAATAAGGGGACAGTGCAGAAGAAAAGAGACTTTTTTGATAGTTAAATCCTGATGCGTGAAATCCTTCCTTTTTTTTTAAAACTGATTTTTTCACCCCTTTTATTAGTTCTTTGAATACATTTTAGTTGTGTGTGCAGTCCCTCATTAATTTCTTTTTGCCATTTGCTCCAGGTTTGGCCAATACTTAGGTGCTTATTGAAATTTCAGCCTGAAATTTCAGGTGATTGTTGCCATGGTTGAACCTGGGCTGTGTGTAACAATTTTCAGGGTCAGGACCGTTTTTCAGACATTCTTCCTTTTCATTTTCTATTGCAACCAGTTGAACTGGTTTCTCAATACATTTTTAAACAAGCATCTAATATTTTCTGTCTAGCACTATTGACTAATTCCCACTTCTCTTTTGACTGGTCTCTTTAGTTTGCAAAGAACATCGTCATTTACTATAATTTTGCTGTGAGTATATCCTACTGGTTTAAAATGTTTGTAACTATTATTAAGTTTCTATTCTTCTGGACAGACTTTCTGGTGTTTTGTTTGTTTGGTTTTTTTTAAAAATTGTAAATAAAATGTCAGAAATCATACTCTAAGTGAGATATAAGCCAGATTTTTTTTTTACTTAATTTTTCTATCTGTTGTGTTTTTAATTTCTCCCACTTCTGTTACTCAGGGAATTTTTAGTGCTCTGCTACTCTTGCAAATCATCCATGGCTTTGCTAACTAGCCAGCAATGACAGCAAAATCTCTGCCAGACAACAAGAGAATGTATTTTTAGTTCTTGCACACAAAATTCTTACAGAAGAACTGCACTGTACATATATAACTACTGGTAACTGTAGGATGAGAAATTCTACATTCATTATTAGCTTGTACAGTCAAATGTGAAATATCTCAGGACTAAGATTTATTTTTTTTTAATTTTATTTGCAGTGCAACTAATAAAATGCCTGTTTTTTTAGGATTTCAAATAACCATTAAAATGTAGGAAATATTTATTGAAGATTATATGCCACTGTATAATTCCTTGACAAATATGCCAAGCAGATTTCCATCCTTAGCTACAGAGCAATCTCAGATTCATGTACAAAGTGAGGCTGTTTAATGTTTACCTTACGTTACAAGCCATGAGAAGTTGGAGTAACAAAGCAATGTAATGGACAAAACCTTCAGACAATTTTTTGTTTTACTCTCTATGTTGAAAATATAGAAGCCAAAGACATTTTCTGTGATAAAGCAGCAATCATAAATTTGGATTTATGATATTATGACCAGCTGGAAAATTTAGTTAATGTAGCCAGACTTCTAATTGCCATCTTAGACCTTGATCCTCATTATTATTATGGTAATCATTTTACTATAGCAATAAATCCATTAATATTTTTTCCCCAATCAATTATATTTCTATTAGACTAATATGTGTTTTCAAGGTACTGTTCTGATAACTGATTTTTTATTTATATTTAAAGAATTCCTGGCTGCCCTTAAGTACAAAAGGGAGCATCAAAGAAACGTAAAGGTACTCAATGAAATACTGTTCACTGTTACAGGATGGAGAGGTTCATCACCCAGACAGCCTCAGCTCCTGTCAGGGGCAGATCTGTCTTGGGCCAGGCAGGTGACAGGTGTGTGACACAGTGCTGGAGCCTGCAGATTTTGGGATGATGTGGGGGGCAGCACTCCAGCACTGAGCAATACATCACTGCAGGCCAGTGATGCTAAGTGCAATACTCAATACTCTCATACTAAAATAAGCCAGCAGCTCCGGGTCCCAAGAAGCCTTTTTTTTTTTTTTTTAATGAAAGACTGCACAATTTATAGGAGTTGATTTTTTTTGTGTGTGTGTGCATTCTGTGAAATGAAAGTTGTCTGGAAAATGAAAGTTGACTGAAAAAAATGGAAATTTCTTTTCCCATCATTCTGCTTTAAATAGTTCAGATTCTACCCAGATGTCACTTGTGCTCAGTTATTTTCTTGAAACCAAGCATTCGAGGGAGCTGGGCTGCTATTTGAGTATTGTGTTGTTACTTTCTTTAGAAAGCCTCACGTGTCAAAATCTGTACTGCCACCTGTAAATTTAAGCAGATTGAGGACAAGTGAGTGGTCAATCCTGCACAATCAGATGAAATAGTAAAAGTAGATATAGTACTTATTTCTATAAGAAAGCAGCAAAATCCTGACTTAACCAGTCAGCAATGGAGTGTAATTGCTTGGAGGATGAAAGCTGAATAGTCAGAGCTGAGCACAGTCAACTTGTTTACCTAATTTAGAATGCTTCAAACATTTTATTTTTGATTTTTTGTTTAATTTCTGAAAGCAGCAAAAAGACAAATGGATTCTGGAAGAGAGGAGAGCTGAATAGCTCTGTTGTATTTGTACAGAGAATCCAAAGCTTGAAATCCCTTCACAAGTGGGCCCTGTGCATTTTGCCAAATATATTAACTCACACAACAAGTTAATGATTATGTTACACAGAAAACAATGTGAAAATGAAACTCTTAAGCAATGTAATATATAGACAAAGCCTTCAGACAATTTTAACTACTGTTTGGTTAGATTAACTCTAATACCAGCACATGAACTATGAACCTCTAAACAGGCTCTAATGAAGGCAAGCAAATGTTAGGAGAAAAAAGTATTTTGCCTTGTAGGTGAGAGATTAAAACAATAGACAATGACCATCACATCCTCCAGACAGAACAGGCAAAATCTGTTTCAGGCTTGAGGACTGAGTTTCTTCCTGTGACCAGCCTCACCTGTGATTAATCCCAGGTGTCAAGGGATTTGGTGTGATGCTCCTTGTCGGTCCCTTCCAGCTCAAGTGATTCTAAATCTATGAGTGTGGTAGATGACTGAACCGTGTAACAAATGGGGAAATAGTGCTAAGGTTCACCAGTAACCTAACCCACAAAACTGATGTTTTTGGAAGGTCATGCAAAATACATGAAGCAAACTTCAAAACAGATCTCCAGTGTCTTGAACCTCAGTGTGGTCAGACAACACCATTTTATCTTTTCTCAAACTTAACTGATGAGTTGAAAATTCGATAGCTACTTATTCTTTTTTTTTCCTTCCATGTCTTTACCAAATTGCACTGCTAGTTATTAGTTAAGGGCATCTGCACTTGATGTAGATACTCTTTATAAAATAAGAGCAAATATTAAAATGAGATGTGGGGCAGCAGTGCCAACACACCATGAACAAAACAAGCTGTGCAAACTAAGATGATGAGCAATATATTTGCCTATTGCTGACAGCAGCAAGGGAAAACCTGGAAATACGTTAGTATATAAACAACATTCATAGCTTAGGGAAACAAATTAACTCAAAGATTAATATGTACTTTTTTTTTCTATATTGGACATTGAAAGTGAATGTTATATGCAAATCCTATTTATTTAAATCCTCAGAGGTCTTTCTAAATTATATAATCAATGCCACTAGGTAACACATTCTCACTAGTTCTGTTACAAAGCTCTTATACATTAGAGTGACATACTCTTGAATAATTTTCTAGTTGAATATATTTGTGTCTATGAGCATGTTTTGTATAATAGCAACAGTTTTCCAGCTCTGCAGTAGTTAATAAGTTCAGCTATTGATGTACAATTCATTGCAAAAAGATTGCACTGCTTAATTACTTTCTTTTGAGGATGTAGATACAAAAGGATAAAGGTCTTATCTTAGTGTATCTATTTCCCCACAGGGAAAGAGACTGTGCTGTTCTCCAGTACGTGTACATTCACAGGTATATTAGAGTTGTGCTCACACTGAGAAAGGCAGTAGCATAAATATTTCAGTAGAAAAATACATTTCTAACAGAAATAATGCTGGTACAACCTCTGTATGTGTGCCAGACTCCACTGACAACAGCTTTTTCCTGATTCCCATGATAACAACATCAATAATAGTGAAATCCTTTGGAACTAATGTGGTGTATGAGTGTAATTCTGAAGGACAATCACTTCACTGGCTGAGAATAATCTGCAACAAGGTGATTGGGGCATATGGCTGCATTAATAGCAGTGCAAGTAGATGCTGTGGATAAAAATGAATGTATCTTCCCTGGTCCTGATTATTATGTTATATTATTGTAATTTAGATATACACTAACATTCAGTATCAATGGACTTTTTAAAAAGTTATCAGAACTTCATCATGAATGTTTTCTGCTGAATCTATAATCTATTTTAGAAGGCATATTTGTGAGGACTTCCAAGCTTTTAGTTGTGCTCTATTTATTGTTCTGAAACTCCAGATAAATGGTCTAGAGAATATTTACTCTAGTTTAGTGAGGGGAAAAGAGCTAGAAAGACAGATACCTTGCAGCATGTTTTTACAATTTTAGATATTTTAATTCATTACTTCTTTTACTTTCAGAGAAAAAGAAATCCCAGTCTTTTCAGTCTTTCTTCAGAGAAGTTTTGGTGCTAATTACTGTGTGTGTATGTGAAATATGTTTTTGTGCTGATTACTATCGTTCCTGTCTAAGTCCAGTTTTATTTCACATTATGCCATCTATTTGGACAGTATAAGAGCAAGGTATTTCAGATATGGCAACTCTGAAGCACCTACTGTTACTATGACTTTGCCTGCAATGTTTTCTGTTCTACTCCATTTGCTCAAGAACTCATCTTTTTGAAATGTGATTTCCTATTAAATGGATATATCTAGTGGGCTAGAAACTGAGTCCATCATTTCCTAAACTGCTCTTGTTAATATAAAACAGTAAGTGCAAAAGTAATTCAAGTTTCCTTCCAATTGTTGAGTGTCTATATCTGTGGAAATCACTATTCTGAGAAGACTTCTTGAACTTGAAAGGATAGTAGATAGGCTGCTTATGACAATTGCATATCAATCTCTAAGGTACATTAGCCATAGGTTGTACTTACACTTAACAATTTCAGCTAATTACACTTGTGCAGGAAAAATGTTCCACTGTGGTCAAAGACCCTGCTGACACACACACATCTCCTGGCAAAGGTGTCTGGGATTGGCCTGAGACTGAAGGAATGCAACTTCTGCCTCATCTCAGGGATCCTTTGAATTTATGCTGAGAGATAGCAAATGCCTCACATATTCTATTGCTTGACTCTTCTGTATGTTGTTCCATGAATTACTTCCTCAGAGAGGAAGCAGAAAGCAGAAATCTGACTCCAATTTTCCATTATTATTTGCTGGTTATTGGGCCATACTGTTTAGAAATGTCATGGGAAATTTCTAATGGTTCTAATACAAGGCTCTGAAGTTTTCCCACAAGTCTCATTTTTAGTATGTTCAGCCAAAAAGTGTGACATGGGTGGACATAGGTTAAATGCTACAACCTTGACTAATTCAAAATTCAACAAAATGGATTGTTGCCCCTGGATTAAGGCAGAGAAATAGAAAACTTGCAATATAGGATCAAACCTGAGTTTGGTGGCAATATTAGTGAAAAGCTATCTATATATGGTAGATGCTTTAGTTGCTACAGAATTAGCCTAAGCAATGATTACATGTTCCTTACCTAAGGCAGATATTTTTAGCAGAAATGGAAATCCATTAAAGCAAATCTAACAGTTTCAAGTATATCACTGGAATTGAGGTCACATCTTGAAAGAAAGACAAATATTCAACAAGAAAAGGAATTAATAGTTCATTAATTTCTTCATTTGAAATTCCTGAATTCAGGGAGTTGCTCTCCAGGTGAGATACAATTAAAACATGCAAAAATCCTAAAAAAACCTAGTCTGTTTCATAGTTGCTTATGTCAGAGCTGGAACTGAGAGTTGACTGAAACTGCAAACATGTTGATATATAACAGGGAACGCAGCAATTCGACTTTACTAAGTGCAGTCACATTTAATGCATGTAAGACACATCCTAAAGAACTTCTTCCCATTCCAGTGTTACAACCTACCTGCACGGTGTCCTTGCTAAACACTGCCAGTTTGTCAAGTGTCAGAGAGTGAAGCTGTGGGAGATCAGACAATCTGAGCTTAGCCCAGCTGCAGCTCTGGCAGAGCAGCACACACATTGCAGCTGATGAGATGCACAGGATCTCACCTGAAGCAGAGATGACTTCACTTAGGTTTTATTTTGCAGTTTGTATATCATGAGAAGTCAGAGTGGCATGGTTCATAAAGGAACAAATAAAGGAGAACTAAGTTGAAAGTAGTAGGGGGTTGGAGTTTGGATATAAATTCCAGTGGAGTTAGAGAAGATTGAAGACCTGGGGATGTGGGCATTAGTGATGGTGGAAAGACAGCCCTCTTTTTCCAGTGACAGCTGTGTCATAGAAATGCTCTTTCCATGCAGCTCTCATTTCTGGGAACAGGAAGAGAGGGAGTTCCTGAAGAAGTCGGTAATGAGATTGGGAATCTTAAATCTAGTGCTGTGAAATAACAGCTAGACATCCTTAGTTTCCACAGGTGGTGGGAGAATGACATTGCAGCAAAACCATGGCAAGAGGGCAGAAGATTAGGAACAGCCCTTCAAAGAGAAGCAATTAAGGAAGGATTCATGAGAAGGTTTTTCAAATAATTTATGATCTGAGTGTCCCAGGTTACCAAAATCTGATTAAACTGCAAATCTCTCACTGGTGTATCTCCTCATGTATGCAGGACATTTCTGATGTTTTCCTTTGCTGTCAGTTCTGAGTTTATCACTGCAGACACATTTAAGGAAAATTAGAGAATATTAATTCTTTTATGTGTTTAGACCTGTAAAAACCTTTGCTTACAGCCATTAGCTTTTCAGTTTATCTCCTTTTGTATATTTTCCTTCCTTCCTGTATTAAAATTCCCCCCAGAAGCATTGCCCAATTTTTACTGCTTTGCTACGATCTTATAAATCTGATTGTTCTTTATTTTCTATGTTTCTGCTCTGGAAATAACATATTTTTCCTGATGTGAGGTGAGCATTAATGTTTCTTTTCTCTTCTCTTCTCTTTTTTTTTTCCTTTTTTTTTTTTTTCCTGGTTTTACTCCTTCTTTGGTAAATGGGTTGTAAAAAAACTATAGTTTTCATTTCAGATGCCAGGAGTTAGTCGACAAAGAAGACTTTCTGCATACCCTACTGCTCTGCCTGGAAGCTAAAAAAAAATAATCCTTTTGTATGCCACATGAAGCAGGTGAAAATCTTTTGCAATGAGAAGGATGTGAAAACTTTGTGAAAATGATGCTGTTTAATACTTTCCCATGGCATAGGTTAGCTCCTACATGTGTGTGCTGGTTGAATTGTACATTTTCTATTAAAGCAATATGCTTCAGAATGATTTTGTAGCTGATGATACCCTAGAAAATGTACAGTTTGTCACTGAATTTATTAGCAATGCATGCCACGGTCCTGGTTGGCTGCTGCATATCACAAAATACAGACAGACAGGTCATAGTCTGTTCAGAGAGTGCTTATTTCTAAGATGCAGACATTTAAAGGAACAGTAAAGGGCATATTATTATGCAGACTTTCAGACATATTAAGTCTATTTGGAGAAATATGATACAGATATACTGCTAGCAATCCACAAAGAGGCTATAGGCAAGCCATGTGCTAGATAATGTGGATTTTAAAACATGGAAATAACAACTAGTTCTATGAATGCTTAGAAACAATATGTGGAGTCTAGGAGGAAGGCTTGCTAAGTTGAATTTTTAAAAAATGAAGAAATTCTTGAGTGCAGTTTGGACTTTGAGAAGCAAAGTCATTACTATACCCTCCAGATATCTATTAGATTGGAAAATGGAATTTCTCGTTTAGGTCAGAAAGCATTGCATATGTTTAGTTCCTGACAAAACCTTTACCTATGGGCACCTCATTCTTAATTCTTGCTGGTTTTTGTCAGCATCAGAAAATATATTGTCAAAAGTGAATGGTATATACATATGAAAGGTATTTAATTTACCCCAGAATACTGCTGACTTCATCTGTGTTCTTTATCAATCAGAAGAGAAATCTAAATTCTTTATAAAACAGAAGAAAACTCAGGGTTATTAAAATACTTTTTTAAAATGTTATAATTATGTTGGTTGGTTTTGATTTTTTTAAATATTTTTCATTGTGAGGCCCTCATTCCCTAAAGGAATGACCTGAATCTGTGTCAGAGGAGGTTCAGTTCGGGTATTAGGAAAAGGTTCTTCCCCCAGAGGTTGTTTGGGCACTGGAAGAGGCTCCCCAGGGAAGTGGTCACAGCACCAGCTTGGCAGAGTTCAAGAAATATTTGGACAATGCTCTCAGGTACATGGTGTGACTCTTGAGGTGTCCTGTGCAGGACTAGTATTTGGACTTTGGTGATCTTTGAGGCTCTCTTCCAACTCAGAATATTCTCTTGTTTTGTGGTATTCAAAATTACAGATGGGGTAAATTAATTAAATAAATTCTCAATAATTCTAACTTTAAACAATATTATCAGTAAAAATATTGTTTCACATTAAAAAAAATAGATATATACTGATTAGACAGTTTCTCACTGACTGGGCCAATTTTTCTGAAATAAACCCCGAGTAGGAGGGTAATACCTACCATGAATAAAATGTGAATGAAGGTGAATGAAGATGAGAAGTGCTCTTAAATCACAAAAGCAAACAAAAAAGTGGGATTTAGAGCTGGGCAAGAAACAAATGAGCTAGGAAATCAAAAGACAACATAGCTTCATAAGGGCTCTTTGGATTTCACAGTGACTCAAAAGATGAATGCCTCATAAACTATAAGCAGAGAAATGTGAGAGTGAGAAAAGTTCCTTCTCTCCTTCATTCCACTACGTAAACTATTTGGATTACATAAAAAGTACTTCAACAATTTGTTACGTAATAAAAATGCCTAACCCCGCTACTTAAAGAGAAACCAATTGAACAAAAAAATCTACTTGATGAAAACAAACACTACCTAATTAAAAACAAATGGAATAAAAGCAAAGGAAATCTTGAACTGAGCATGAGAGTCACTGCCCCAGCCCTACTTCTTGGGGTGGGGGTTTGGATTATGCCTGCTTCCTGGAACAGAACCCATGGTGGACTTGATTTAAAAGTGTCAGCCCAGCTCTGGAATGGTTTCTGATACGTTAAAATAGCACAGCATATCATTACCAAGGCTTTTTTTTGCTGCCAGAACCACACTGGAAAAATATGTATTTTATAGATTCTGCTGCTTCATAAAAAGAAGCATCTGAGCGGGAATGTAATTAAATGTTTGGCATCTGAAACATCATGCACAAATTTAACCTGAGCAGGTAAATCAGCTCAGCATCAGTAACAGTGTAGAGG
This sequence comes from Sturnus vulgaris, assembly GCF_052056855.1. Lineage (NCBI taxonomy): Eukaryota > Metazoa > Chordata > Aves > Passeriformes > Sturnidae > Sturnus > Sturnus vulgaris. The sequence continues at coordinate 128,780,247 of NC_142243.1, forward strand.
GTATGCAGTACAAGAATATACACAAAAATTATAAAAAACAAGAAAGCACATCCTCTTGCAAGCACTGAATAATAATCAACAAAATGGACTTTGCAAGGACAGGTTACTGACGCAAAACTAAAGCAACCATAAAATATACACACCCCCCAGAAAACCAACAGAATGCAGATTAGAGATATTGCTTCTGCTATCCTATTCCCAAACTTCCTAGGAATTACTGCTTCATAAAACGGTTCCTCAGCCCTTTCCACATGATTTAATTTTGGTTATCTCACTGCAGCAGGATAATTGTATGCAGATCTGCAAGAATTTAACATTGTTATCTCCTTTGAAATCTTTAATACACTTAACTTGTTTTCCTTTAAAAAAACAAACAAAGCCCCTCCCAAAAACTGTGCATGTGGATCTTCATATTTGAAATGTGTTATTGCTTACTTTGGCGACAGAAATGAAGTTTTGCTGGAAGGCTTGACAGACTACCAAAATGAATCCCCCCATGGGTTTTAAAATCTTTTGGAGAGATGCAAAATTCAATTAAAATTTTGTCATACCATTTGTTTATGCAGTTTATATGACAGTATCAAAACCTTGGATCTGGTCTTCTTAGTATAAGCTTTAAGTTTACAGAAATGCTTATTGGATGTATTTTCTTCATAAATCTGTCTGATCTATTGACTTGGTTTGTGCATCACCCAAAGGAGGAACAGGAAGTCAGGACATGAACTCCACATTTCAAGTCCACTGACTATAGTTGCTTCTGTGTAGTTCCAATGAAACTAAAGTTGAGCTTTAGGTATTACCCTCATATATACCCAGATATCTATTCTTTCCACATAGCTAGCTCCCTATTCTTTCCACTACATTAAAAGGAAAGGTAACAAGGGACGTGTGATGATCTGCAACATCCTGTAAGATGGGATGCCCCATCTCATTCACTTCTTCCAGTCAAGAAGACACGGATGAGACACCAACTCCTTTGGCATCATGTATTTAAGAACCTTATTCAACTAACAGAGAAAGGTAGAGCCCTCATTCACTCACATGAGACCATACAGCTATTTGTGATTCTGTGTGCAGGTAAGTAGGATGTTGCACAGTAACAATGCACAAAAAATTACTAGAAGAGAAAAGCAGCTGGAAAGAAACTACAGTTTTCCCACTAAATTGTTATTAAAAATATAGAATGTGGAGCACATTTTTCCTAACATGGTGGATGATGTTGCATGGTAAAAAAATTATTTTGGCAGAGTTAATTGATTTGACTCCAAACATTCCATAATCTAAACTATTACCTCAATCTGAGTTTATCTGGAGGAGTTCTACATAGCAGGAATATCTTTTATATATGATAAAAAGACATTATAAAAGCTATCAGCAGCTTATGGTTAACACTAGAAGCACTCATGGGTTTTCTATTATTATGATGCATTTTCTCATTATGGGGTAGTGGTATATCATGTTATTTAAAGTCCATATTAAGGGCGAGAATATGAACTTCCAGAATAAGAGTCAGCTTAGATGCCATATGAAGGTAATCTTTTGGTCTGTGCTCAGGTGCCAAGTGAAGCCAGGTCCATCATGGGAGGCACATTCATTTTGCCTCAAATTGAAAATACTGCAGGTCTCAGGTGGTGTGAAGGCCCCTAACTAAAATTATGACATGAATATGTTTACAATCGTAGCCAGAGAAGGAACGATTTTTGGAATATACTTATTGCTTTTCAGATAGGTTTCAGTTAGTTTGGATAGCAGAAAATAACAATAATTATCTCTCCTCTGTGATCATAACTATTCAAATTAAATGGCTTATGATCTGAGCATAATCTAGCAAGCATCTAATCTTCACATTCTTGAGGGCAGTGCACATTTTGCAATATGACATTCTTGTACTGCACAATAACCATAGGGAGATATTTTTTTCCTTCCTGTGTAGTCCTAGAAATGAGGAAAGGAGGACACTAAAGTAAATTATTTTCTGGCTGGTTTCACTCAAAATCTTCCATGGAATCTGCTGATAGCTTGAAAAGAATTTAATAAAAAGTTGAAAAAGGAGAGATTGAATAGGATAAGTGATAAGAACCAAGGTGATGAGAAACTCTGAAAGATCAATCTAGTGAAGCACACTGAGGTTCAACAGAATCTTTTGAATTAGACTACTTTCAAACCACTTCAGCTGAATGTGAACCCTGGAGTGCAATTTGCAGTGGTACCAAATTGATAGAAATTGTTTTTCTATAAAGCACCTTGGTGTGTTAGCTTTGATTAATCAGAGGCAATTATCACAGCTAATGGAGCATAGCTACAAGCACAGAGAACACAGTCACAGCAAAGTTCACAGGCCTCTTGCACCTGAAGTTCCCCAGCAATGTTCTCCATAGGCAGGCCAATTTGTGCATGCTGTTGTAAATATCTTTTCTAAGCACTGCAGTTATCATGTGTTGGCTTCAATACCAGATGAGCTCGGTCATAAACACCTCTACACTTTGTAATTTTGAAATTACTTGGATATCAAGTATTGGAACAGTCTGCCCAGGGAAGTGGTTGAGTCACTATCCCTGGAGGCATTTTAAGTATATGTAAATGTGATGCTTAGTAGCATAATTTAGTTGTGAACTTGGCAGTGCTAGGTTAACAGTTGGATTTGATGATCTTAGGGGTCTTTTCCAACCTAAATAATTCTGTGATTCTGTGATTGTGTGATTTGCTTTCTGTAAACATTCAAGGAGCAAGATGTATAGGTTTCATAGTGCACTTGGACCAGTGCTACAGTCTTAATCTAACTCACAGTTCTGGGGTAAATCAGTGGCAAGCTGAATTAAAAATTTAATCTTTCAGATGGAACAATTACTGGTATTCCAGGGGCCAGACTTCAGTGAAATATTTAATCCTTTTGGACATACTGCTTTAAAATATTTCAGGCTAAATACTGCCTAGTATGGAGAAGTAGGTTGGATTCACAGTCTCATTGCAAATTTACTTGCAGTGGAATTTAGTTTTTGCTGTCCCATCCTGAGGGAAAGTAATCTCTTCAACCATCTCAGCTAACTCCACATTGGAACTGTGGTCCATGGAATCAAGGTCCTTCCCTCTCTGTGCTAATCTTAGAAATGCTTGCAATTATATTGAACACTTGATGATGTCTATAAATACAGCAAGTTATGGTTGTGGCAAGTCAGTGATTCAGCCATCTCTGCAATGGGAGCTGTGATATCTGAGAAAAAAATCAGTGATCAAATGGAAGCAGCAAATTCTTATAGCTCCTTGCTTGCTATGACTCTGAGTCAGACTCTACATTAGCTGTTTCAAGGCCAAAAGGGCAACCTAAATTTTTATTGCCTGTGTTCAAGAGAACTATTACATCACTTAAAATGCAGGCTGACAAAGTTCCCCTGAGCTGTGCTTGCAACCACTCTCTGCATGTGCAAAACCAGCCACTGAAATGCAGGACATAAGGAAATAACTGTTTTTTGGAAGTGCTATTGTCTGTTTTTCATCTTTACCCAGGTCACATCATAAAGATTTAATTTAATGGGCAGTAGCAGTGAATTTTTTTTGTAGAGTTTTACCATATAATACAACTAGACCCTCCAAAAACAACTGTTTCCTTATAAAAGCTCTCACAGCAGTTCACCTAGACAACCCATTTCTTTCTTTTCCTAAGTGCTGTTGGAAATAATCCAAATGTGTTGGAAATTATGCTTTCAATTTTGCAGTGAGGAAATGGGGACATGGAATATAGCTCAGAAGATACTTTCAGAACTGATCCCTCGTTTACATGGCTGTTACACTACAATCTAGAATCCTCAGAGAGGAGCCTATGTACCTTGTGCTCATTATGGGATGGCCTGAGCTCCTCCAAATGGTGACACAATTACAGCAGCTACTTAGAGGAAATCGTTATCCTGAGGGATGGACCTCAAACTCTGAGCATCGAGGCAAGTTGCTATCAACCACAGGGAGGAAGACCTGCTCAGTGCTGAGCACCTGCTAAAGAGCAACCAGTGTCACATGGTGATGCCACTCCTTGGCTTTGGCATAGTAGAAATAGGGAAAGGGAAGGGAGGGGAGGATATAAGTTCACTTCCTCTCACTCCCCCAGTGCTTCACCTCTAGAATTAGGAGCTGAACTTTCATTAGGGAGTGCAATGCTCTTGCCTCTGGTGGTGTCCTTCCTTCTGTCCAGCAGCAGACCATAACCCAATCTGCCCTGCCCTCTACAGAGAAGGTTTCATGAGAAAAGAAAAGCCTCATGCATTCCAGCTCTGCCGGGGCAGACAATGAGACAGGGATTTTCGGGCAAAATGAGTAAGAAAGTTTTTGGTTTGATTTGTTTCCATGTGATGATATTGCTCTAAGGCTAATCTCTATTGTATTATGAATTGTATGTATTTGTGACAGTGATGTCCACAGCGACTGTCACAGTAAACTGCAAAATGAAGCAGCATGAAGCAACTGCTGAGCAGAAAGATGTAGAAGTTTCATTGCTTATTGAAAGGTGCTGTCATCTCTGTAGAAAATTGATTCCTTCAACACCCAAATCTACAAAATTGCATTAGGAATACAGAAAAAAATATCCTCCTTGAAAAGCAAAAGCAGAAGAACATTGTTATTTTGTCAGGTTTGAAAGTTTCATTTTTCTTTTAAAAAGCAGTTGCAAATGAGTATATTTTTGAAATTGTAGAGACAGCAAAAATGAGAAAAGTTTGGCATCCAAAAAACCCTGGGGTCTAGCTCAGCCTGCCACATTAGCTATGGCTTAGCAATGTGCATTATGCAAATACAGCAAAGAGCCTTTTAAAACCTGATTAAAGACCTGACCTACAGATTAAGAAGGACCATCTTAATATTGTGCATGAAAAGAATGTCCTGTGTTGGGGACTAAGATAGTGAGGAATAGGAGAAAATACTCTGGGTTTAATTTTCTAAGGCTAATTCCAAAAATAAATAGATTTGTGGGAAAAAAATAAAACAAAATGGAATTTATAACTGATGACCTGTACAGTCTTTCCTTTAAGGACAATTGTCTCTTTTCTGCAGTTCTCTAAGTAGCAGATAAAGATAATATGCAAAATGTCAATGATGCTTGACAAACTTTAAATTTCTTTTTGCTATCTACCTTCTTCAAACTACAATTTTACCTGTAAGGAAGATTTAATATTTCTTTCTAGATAGGGAGATGAAGCATTTTGTATTTTTTTAAGTGTTACCTTTCATTACATATATCTTCTGCAAGAGAAAGAGGGAAGTACATTTATATATGATAAGAACATGCAGACAATATGAAAAACATAAGTGCTCAATATTAATAAAGTATTTTTACAGGTAGCTTTTTCCACTTTAGAGAACTTCTTGCTGCTGTTGTATTGCTCTATTTGTGATGTAGGATGAGAATTGGTTGGGATGGAATTCTGCTTGCAGCTCAGGCTGTTGAGATAGATGCCCTCATTTGATTTGATTGTATAAGCTTTCAGATCTGAAACTAGTCTGTTGATGTAAACAGTTGATCAAATTAAAATGCCTTCTTGGACAGTAAGGAAACAAAGAAAATAGCTTTATCTGTTTATTTTTTTTAAACATCCTTGTGCTGAAAGAAAAAAGACAAAACAGAAAAAAGAGAGGAAAGAGAGAAAAGTGAAGGCACTCTTGTGAAGGGAATTTTCTTATCATAAAAGTGTTGTCAGCTAATAGAAGAATTAAGACAGTTGAACCAGCTCTTTAAAAATACATGTGACACTGGTTACATAGTGAGAGTGGATAAGCAATTTACACAGTGTAATTTACTCTTTGAACATTAGTTTTAAATTGAGGCAATATCCATGATCAGACTGCAAATACGTTGGTTAGAGTTACTGCATTTGAGGATAGATCTTTTATAAGCTGATCACAAATAATCCTGATGCAGGTATATGTGTCTCCTAGCTTTGAAACAGGCTCTTTAATGTTTGTTTCACATCACAGCTTTTGAATATCTTGACAAAGTTTACCAAGCAAAGAGAAAAGAGCTGCAAGCCACAAGGATCTAAATTCTCTAGGTTAAATCTTTTTAGGAATGGTACTGCACACATAGGATTAACGATTTCTGCTAAGTCTATATCTCTTTTCCTGTTCTGATCCCCCTTAACTTTGTCCTCTGTGATACCATTAGCAAAACCCAAAAAGATATTGGTTTGATTTACTTCCAGAGTTTTAAGTATCTCTAGCAGTTTTTATACTCAGAAGACATGCAATTCACACAGTTCAAATTAAAGCCTAGAGCCTCATTCTGAATTTGCTGTGGAAATTCTGAGAAAATGAATCCAAGAAAAATCTTATAGTTCTGCAGGTTTCTCTGCTATGTTTTAAAGGCTTGCAAGGTTAAGAAAAATCTACAGAATGAGATTCCAATGGCAAGACATTGGAAACTGGCTAAGGCAATTTTGAGTATTGATAACAAAGTAACTCACAGAATGTCCCCTGTCAGGCACTGACAGCTGATGCATGTTTAGTACACAGTGAGTACTCCCAGTTCCATCAGACTGTCTCCATAATGTCATTGCTCATAATACTATATGCTGTCATTTTGGTCTGAAGCACAAACAATGGCTTTGTTCTGTGAAAAACAAATATCCCCTCTGCTTTGTTCTTCAAAACAACAGCAGACACAGGTCAAAATAAGTGAAAGCTGAAATATATTGTCTAGCATTTTATTTTTCTAAGCCACAAGATAAATAATGATTAGGCAATCTGTGTATGGTCACCCTCTTTTTCCTGCTGCTAATAATCACACTTGCGGCACTAAACAATTTATATAGCTGGTAATATATCAGCCCAGCAAACAAATATGAATCAGTGAACCAGCTGAAAATTCTGTCTGAAACGCCCTTCCTCCACAAAGTCAGCAGAGCATAACACATCAAAATAAAGGTCAGCACAACCCCACTGAACACTGCTCATCGTCTTGGATTGGGTTTGACTCTGAGGCTCATTTATCAGTGTAAGCCACTGAAATGATCTCTGTATTTCCAAATTGTTTCTAATTTGTTTCACTGCAGTCCTTAGAAAAGAAGACAATGATTCCTACTTTGTTCACGATTTTCTGTTTCCTCCAAATAGTGTCCAAATTTGCTTTTCAGCTTTCCAGAAGCAGAGAGAACTTCATTAGCATTACTACTGCTATTTGACTAATTGTTGTTATTATTATTATCATTACCACTGTTTCTGAATTTTTAAGTTACTTCCAGATACACGACAACAGAGGTGTGGAAAATAACAGGGTTTCCGCAAGACCGCTGCTCAAAAATATTAGTTTTCTCTTAACAAAACCGTTAGAAAAATGCCCAAATTGGGAGGGTTATAAAGTATTTTTTAATTTTTCTGGCAGACAACTTCGAAAAATGGGACTGAAAATCTGCAGTGTGTTCTTTTAGCTTAAGGGCCAAAAAACTGATAAAAAGGTAAGAGCCGGAAATGGCACGAGCCAAAGAGAAAGAAAAAGACAATAAATAGATTTGGTAGGAATCTGGCCTCCTTTTGCTAGTTCACAAAAAATGGAAGTTACCTTTAGCTAAAGATCTTTCTTGAGTGGATCACAGGGCACACAGTGTTCACTGTGGTCCAATTTGTTTGATTAAATATTCATAGAATAGCTAAGGGCAAGTTTTTCCTCAGGTTTAATCAATAGGAACATTGCCATTGTTTCCAGTAGGAGTGCTTATGGCATGGTTTGCCTAAATGAATGCAATGTATATTTCTCTGCAGCATGAATATTCACACTCTTCAAGGCCATTTGCAGCTCTGCTGCATCCATCTGATGATTCAATTGTCTCCACATTGTTATCCAGCCACATTTAAAGTTCTTTATGGTATCTGAGGCAACCAGACAAAGCTCGTTCATGTCACAGGACTTAATTGCAGCAGTGCCTCCTGGATTGGCAACAGCAGGCCAGGTTGTTTGTCCTAGGACAGTTCAAATGACACTGGATAACTAAATTAAGGCAAATGTTTCACCTCAGATTTTCTGGCCATAGACTTCCAGTCTTGCTGTGCTAAGGTTGCTTGCTGCATAAGTTGTAAAAATTGGTGAGGAGTTAATTTTTTTCACAAGGAAATGTGCAAGGCAGAGCAAGGCCGTAAGCACTTGGTAGTGATGGATCCATCTCCTTTTATCATCATTATTAGCTCTTTCAAAGTAAACAGATTCTAAAGTCCATGAGTCTCTCTCTTCTAGTGTTAAATTACAATGCATTTCAACCACCTTATGGAGCTAAACCAGAAGGGAGACACCTGCTCTCTTGACATTCATTCTCTAACCTTTCCTTTCTCTTGCAGGGCCCACTTACTGGTCGTTCAGTTATGAAAGCATTTTGGCAATTATGAAGGCTCTTCCTTTGATGTCTGTCAGTAGCAATAAGGACACGTCCTTTGCTGGTGTAACTTGACATATGCCCAATGAAATCACCCAGTACATTAGCTCATCACTTTTGCCCTTGAACTGAAAGAAAGAGAAAAAGAAAGAATCTTTGCTTTTAGTGGGTAGCTGAAGCAGGTAATGCCCTTGGAAAGAAAATATAAACCTCGGGTTTTGTGCTTCTTGGAATTCTGTGTTTTCATTAGCAGCTCAGCTTAAAGGAAAGAGCAGGCTGGTAAGCATCCCTTGCATAGTTTGGTCAACAGCAACTAAAATATGAAATCATTGATTATCACAGAGTTCCTGTGAGTCTTTCTTCCCACCTCAATTATAATGTGATTGGACATTTCAAGACAGGTTTGTTGTTAAGTCTGAAATTCATGGTTGAATAAAGATTCAACATAAAACTGGAACATGTTTTCAACCATTTATAAAAGCAAATCTCTGAGTCCCTACTCTGTGCTCTCAGATTCCGAATAAAGGTGAGGAGCTGGAAAGAATATAGAAGGGTAGAGTGATTGACTTAAAGGGATTTGTTCAAGGAGCTGAATGTTGATAACTTGGCCTGACAACTTAGCAGGATAATGTAACAGTTTTCAAGTACTTGAACAGCATAACCATGAAAATATGCTAGGAATTATCAAGGCTGACAAAAGAGATATCAAAATCACCAGACAGTAAGCAATAGGACTGCCTGCAGAGCCTTTTGTACACAAACACCTTATAGAGCTTAAACAGTTACAGATGATTGCAGAGGTTTTTTTTTTGTTTTGTTTTTGTTTAGTTTTTTTTTTTCAGAATCAGGCCTGAAGCAATGGAAAGAAAGTAGTCAAAAGAATTTCAGAAAATAATATTTTCCGAAAATAATATTTTCCAAATATAAGATCTAATTTTCTGAGCAGTAATCTTTACAGGGAAGGAGTATGAATCCCAGAATTGCAGGCTATATGAAAAGCAATCTTATGCTGACATTGGCATTGACTGCGTGATTAATGTAGGTAAATTTCTCCCTCCTCCACCTCAAATATCTATTATTTTAAATTCAACAAGAACTACCCGATAGGTAGTTGCAATGTAGTAGCAGTAGAAAGGTAGTAATGAAACCTACTTTGTAAAAAGAGAAACTGATCAAGAATATAAATATACCTCAGATTTTACATCAAGATGTCTTGAATTGCAAACCTAGTAGTGCTTGTAATTCAAGGCTTCTCATTATAATACAAAACAAACATTTTTCTTTTCTGTCTTCAGTGTGTGTTAAATGGTTAATTTATAGATCTCAAAATGAATCCTCGAATATTTGTATATATGTTTAGTTACTTTTGCTAAGCTTGACTTAAGTCCTGTAGTATCCAGTCTTGGGGTTACTTCAAGAATTTTCCCAAGGTTTGTCTGCATGAATATTAAAATTTAATGTTCTTGCTCATTTTAAATGTAGTTGCTTGGAATAGCCAGATAATCTGATAATTTTTAATTACAAACAATTTGTAGTTTCCTTTGCTAATGAACCTGTGACAGTTGTATTGTGGTCTGGATAATTTACTGCAATATGAACAGATGCTTCAGACTGTAACATTTGGCCATAGATTGTTTCCTTCTTGATATGAAAATATGACCAATTTGTACAGAGTGTTATTGATCAAAATATTATTTATTTGAATCAATTAGGGCATTTGAAAATTTGGAATTGAAAATCTTAGCTAATGCTGCCCTCCAATACGACTGTGATGATCTCAGTGTGGTGATCTCAGCAGGGTGATGCATGTTTTGATTTACTTAATTCAATAATTTTCACCTGATTTACATGTGTAGAAATGCACTTACCACGGTGGGGCTTGTGCTGGAATTACTGAAGAAAAATGGTGTGACTAGTTTTTCTCATAAAATGGAATAAATGGCCATGGCTCATAAAAGTCTTAAGTAGATACTTGAATATTCTCTGCAGTATTGTTATATGAAGACTGTGGAAGACATTCTGACCCTAACTGACATTAGGTTTTTCTTTGTTAATAGTTTCAGGCATGACACTAATCTTTACTTATTAGGAGAATCCATTTCATGACATCCTTTTTCGTCTGCATGGTATAATAGTTTTAATTTCTAAACGAAGAAATTTTGTGGCTTCAGATATTTGATATGGAACAGCTATAAGGAAATCTCCTTTGACTGAGACATAAGTCAGTCCTTTAAGACTACAAAGTTGAGTCTGATAAGTGACTAAGAATTCTTACATCAGCATCTGTGACCAGTGTTTTACATTATGGTTTGTTACCTGGGAAACTCCATTCCAGCTGCAGATATTTTTATTCATAGGATCATAGTACCATGGAACAGTTCAGAATAGAATGGACCTTTAAAAATCATGTAATCTAATCCCTCTGTTGTGGACAGGGACATCTTTCACTTGATCAGGTTGTTCAAAACTCCGTCCAAAGTGACCTGGAACACTTTCAGGGATAAGGCATCCACAAGTTATTGGGAAGCCTGATCCTGTGTCTCACCATCCTCATAATAAAATAATTCATCTTTTTATTTTATCTAAAGCTATCTTCTAGTTTATCTTCTTCTAGCTAGTGGGGCTGCAGATGTCAAAAGCAGGTAGAAACTTCCCCCATATCATAGACAGAGCCAGTTCCAGACATCTCTAAGATGGATCTGCCACTGGCCAAGGCCAAGCAAGCCAGTGACAGTGGTAGTACCTCTGGGATATGTATTTAAGAAGAAGGGAAAATCTTCTTCACAACAGCAGCTGGATGAGAGGGGTGAGAATACGTGAGAGAAGCACCTCTGCAGACACTAAGGCCAGTGAAGAAGGAGGAGTTGGAGAGCAGAGATTTCCCTGGATTCTCTGGTGAAGACCATGCAGAGGTGGACTATGCCCCTGTAGCTCGAGCAGACATCCACCTGCAGTTTGTGGACAATTTCACATCAAAGCAGGTGGATGTGCCCTGAAAGAACTTGTAGCCACAGAGAGAGTCTGTACTGCAATAGGCTCCTGACAGGATCTATGGACCCATGAAGAGAGAAGCCCACACTGGAGCACATTTTTCCCATGGGACCTGTGGCTCTGCAGGGAGCCCCCTCTGGAGCAGTCTGTTCCTGAAAGACTTCACCCCATGGAAAGGATCCACACTGAAGTAGCTTGAATCACAGAACTGGGAAGAGCCCCATTCCTGGAAACAGCCAAAGCTAGGTTGGACAGGGTTCTAAGCAGTCTTTTGCAGCTGGAGATATCTCTGTTCATTGTAAGGGGGTTGGACTACAAGACCTTTAAAAGGTCCCTTCCAACTCAACTATTTTATGATTCTATGATTCTATGATTCTATGAACTGCAGCTTATGGGAAGGACTCAAGTTGGAGAAATTAGTGGAGGGCTGTTTCCTGTAGGTGATCCTGTCCCATCCCTAGAAATGTTCACTGGAGCAGGGGGAGAGCTTGAGGAGAAAGGAGCAGCAGAGAAAACATGTGATGAGCTGACTGCAACCCCCATTCTCCATCCCTCTGCCTTGCTTGGAGGAAGTAGAAAAATATGGAGTGAAGTTGAGCCCAGGAAGAAGGGAGAGGTAAGGTGAAAGTGTTTTAAGATTTCTTATTATACTATCCTGGTTTGATTGGCAATAAATTAAATTAATTTTCCCAAGTTAAGGATTTTTTTGACCATGACAATAATTGCTGAACACTCTATCCTAAACTTAACTTAGTAGCCTTTTGTAATATTTTCTTCCCATATCTGGTTGAGAGGGGGAATGATAGAGTGGCTTGGTGGGGCACCTGTAGGATGGGCAAGGTCAAACCACCAGAGGCTCCTTTAAGTACTGAAAGGCAACAGTAAATTCACCCTGGAGCCCTCTCCAAGTCTCAGCCTTTCTGGTTAGAGTTGTTCCATCCCTCCGATCACTTTTTGTGGCTTTCCCCTGGACCTGCTCTAACAGGTCCATCTCTGTCATGTGTTGGTGGCCCCAGAGCTGGATGCAGCATTCCAGCTGGGATCTCATGAGAGATGAGGGGAAGAATCCCCTCCCTTGACCTGATGGCCACACTGCTTTTGATGCAACCAGGATTCAACTGGCTTTCTGCACTGCAAGTGCACATTGCCAGCTCCTATCCAATATTTCATTACAGTGTCTGGGAGACCAGGAGTGAGGATCTTCTGGGGCATCCCTGAAAGGGGCCCAGGAGGGAATTTGTTTCTTGGAGGTCCCTACTGAGGATTCCCACCTGTCATTGTACCCATGTGCTTCTCTGGGCTTGTTGAGATGGCTCATTCCCAGGTTGATGGCTCTTGTGGTGGCCCTGGAAGTGCTTGGGGCAGGGTATTGTTTGGGCTCCCCCCACCTTCCCCACTGTCTTTTTGTACTCCTTTGTGAGTTTACAGATGAACTTTTATTACCTAAAAATCTCATACCATAAATATCCCCATAAGAGTGTTTTTGTTTAGTCAATAGGAAGGATAACAGAAAGAAGAAGGAATGTAAGGACTGGGCATTTTCTGGACGAGCAGACACCTAAGGTCTAATTCTGCTGTCCTGTGTGAGCTTGGTATATTGAATCTGTCTTCAATAGCAGTGTTCTCAGTTTCTAAAAGGAATATGAGAAAACATACTGGAATTCCAGACTGCTTCTCATGCACATAAAAATCTGGATGATAATCTAATATCAGAACTATGGAGTCAAGATAAGTTCCAATAGTCAAAGTACTGATCAAGCCAAGATCAAGTTCCAACACCAAATTCTCTGAAGATTGTTACTGATATTGTGATAGCTGGCAGAATTTAATAGCTTTCTTTTGTACTTGTTAGGGTTTTTTTAGTATTTTTAACTAACAAGGCGTTTTAGCTGTGTCTCAAGAAACTACTCATAGCAAGAGAGCACCACAGTCAATAACCAATAAAAATATTGTCTTTTCCTTTAGCATGCCTTGCAATTATAAATGTTGTTTCTCTTTCTTACAAAGTACAAAGTTCTGCAAGCTTAAAGCATGCAACACAAAGAGTCAAGGGACCTGCAAGATACTATTAATTGAGGTATATAACCTCACTCTTCCTTTGTCCATTTATTTCCTTAAATAACAGGCTTGCCTTACAAGGAAATGAAAAAAGATGCTACAGCTAACCCCAACAACACATCTTGTTCTGTAGCTAAATTACTCTACATCAATCATGTAACATCCTACTGTGGAATTCAGTCTAGGTATAATTGTGGTTTTTTTGCTTGCTTTCAGTTAAACAGAATTCCATTGTTTGGTTAATACACTTGAGAAAAACATTGTGACCATTCTAAATAAAAAAGACCCCAAACAACCTTCCTCCATTCAAATCTGTTATGAAGCAACAGAGTCTCTGGAAATAAAATAAATACTCACAATGATTTACCCTTGAAGATGTATTTCTCAGTACATGCACAAATGCTTTTAAAATGTACTTTACCTAGAAATTGTACAGAAGTATTTAATTTGAAGTGGTTCTTTGTTCTTGCTAGCCCCAGAGAAGGGACTGCTGTTAGTTTCAGACATGTTTTTTCCTAATGAAAAACATTTAAATAATTATATAATTTTTAGTAATTTCAAATATTTTATTTTAATTTCAGTTTAATTAGAATCCTGGTATCTAGTTAGCAGTTTTAGGAAATTAAAATATTCTCTTTGCTTAATCAAAGGTAAGCTCCAGTCAAATTTTCTCAATCACTTTTTCAGCAGTGGACTTCTGAAGATACATTGTTAAAAAGAGAAGAAAAATGGAAAGTGAAAAAAAAAGAGAAAAAACGGGGAAAAAAGGGAATAAAAAAGAGAAAAATATTTTTTTCTTTGTAACTTACAACTTTTAATGCTGTGTTTAGAGTGCTGGCAAGAAGGACAGTGTTATAAGCTCTGGAGGATATATCTGAAGTCTAGGATATATTTGCACATTTGTTCATTAAAGATGAAACTGAGGAAACCAGCTCAGTTATGGGACTCCAAGCAGCATATCATGAGATGTACTAAATTTGAATGAGTAAACCAGTTGAAGAATCACTTTGAGGAGACTTCAATTATATAAATTCTCAATTGTAAAATCTCTGTTCCACCTAATCCTAGCAAATATGTATGATGAATGTTAGTTGCAACAGGATTGTTAAAGTTCCACGTTGAGGAGATACCATTTAACCCCAAAAAGTGACTACCAGCTGTAGTTAGCTTTTATCACAATCAGGAAAAGTTTTAACCTGTTTCTTGTATAAACATAGCATCTAGGTGTAGCAATGGGGCAAAGATCCTGCCTGCCTACCTCATTGTATTGGACCACTTCTCTGAAAATTAAACTGTCTTGAAATTAGATCTAAACTGAAAGAGGGGAGGTTTTGATTAGATGTGAGATGTGAGGGAGGAATTCTTTACTGTGAGAGTGGTAAAGCACTGGAAGAGGGTGCTAGGGCAGTTGTAGATGTCCCATCCCTGGAATTGTTCAAAGCCAAGTTGGATGGTGTAGTGGAAGGTGCCTGTGGCCACAGCAGTGGGTTTGGAATTAGATGATCTTTAAGATCCCTTCCAATTCACGCCATTCTATGATTCTATGATAATACAAGTTCAACTAGAACCAGATAGCCAAAGAAGATTTTTCTCATCTCTTAAAAGGGTGCTGCCTTTCTGGAAGGCATCTTTAGTTACTATATTTGTGGAGAATCATTTATGTCTTTCTCTGTTGTAGAGGAGGGAATAGAGGAGGTCAGGAATAGGTAAATCTATAATCCTGTAGCTTGGTATCAGCTCACATTAATTACAAGGCTGCTTTAATAAGCCATTCTACTGAGACATTTTATCACTTTGAAGCAAAATGAAACATTCCACACATTTTTTTTGAGCCAGCTAAGATAAAAGAAATATCTAAGTCTATCACTATCCAGCTCAAGACACTTCCATCTCAGCTAAACTCTGAATGTTATCACTGAGAAGCTTATTCTTCCTTGGGTTAAATTTTTCTAATTGATTTTACTGTATTTCACATCTATGCATTTTTCAGTTCTTTTCAAGCTTCCTCATTTTCTTTTCCTATTATCCCGTCATTCATCAGGTCTCTTTGTATTTCCACATATAGCCCAGAGTTGTAAAGGCACTTTTCTCCAGATCTTTGCAGCTCCATTAGCATATAGTCCAATGGAACAGACAGATCTTGTTACTACTATTTCATACTGTTCCTTGACATGAGACTAATTTCTTCTCTCATGGAACTTCCATCAACAATCCTGTTTCTTTATATTTAGATCAAATGTTGAGGATTTGTTATAAACAAGAATTAAAATCTCAAAGCGTTCATTACAAAGATCATTTTATGAAAGTTTTACTCAGACTTTAACATAGTATGTAACCTCAAATGACACAACAGGTCACATTCAGGGCTGATTTTATTTTGGGTACAATTCTGCTGAGCTAAATTGAGCTGAACTTGTTTATTCAGGAACTCAATCTAATCTGAAGTTGAAATGTGAACATGAAAATGCATCAGATAAAGCACTGCTGTCCTGTTAACGAAGTTTGATGGCAACACTTCATTTAATGTTTTAGATACACACCACAGACATTGCCAAAGGCAAATCTAATTAGCTGTGTGAAGAATTCCTATAGATCTGTTCTCACTAACAGAAATGTAATAAATGAGAGTAGATCTATGTCAATTTGCTATATTAACTTTTAAGCTGGCTTCAGAATGATTCATTCAGAAGTAAAAAAAAACCAACAGCTGTGGATGTTTGTAGAATAATAAATGTCTCATTTTCTGTACCAGGTCATTACTGAGATCTTTATTAACTATGCTGTATATTTGAACTGAGTTATCTTCTGTGTATTTTATGCATATTTAAGTCTGGAAAATACAGAAAAGAAAGGAGACTATATATAAGCTTTGTAGACACCACACGGTCATTTGGCCATATGTGATTACTCTATGCAATTAATTCAAACTAAATTCTAGCACATATTCATCACTTATCAGAAGTTTATTTGAATAACAAAGGGGATAAAATGCAAAACTGCATCATGAAACAGAATGGACATTCAGTCTGGCAAATACAAGTATTCATTAGGGCCATATTAGGTCATGGCTGCTTGAAGGTTGTTTAATAAGAATTTGAATGAATAGTAAAGTATTTTTGGAAGCTGATGTTTCAAATTAAGAAAACTGTTCTGAATAAACAAAACCACAAGTTCCACAGACCTTAGTGTAAAACTCAAGCTTCAGGCAATTTGAATTATTTTCTGGAGATAACAATTTTTTAAAATGAATGTGGATTTTCCAAATATTTTTTTAAAAAGCAGGCACACAACAGTATCAGATCTCCATGAAATATGTGTATGTGTATGTGTATTGATTTAAAAAATGAATGGGCTCCCGACACTGCTTGAAGCTTCTCTTGGGCAGATTCAGGTCTGGAGAAGGTCAAAACATGAAGCCTTCTGGCCAAAAATATCAATCCATTCTGTAAAAATGGCTAAAATGCCTAGTGATTAAGTGTATATTGCACAGATGTTTACAAAAAGAGAAAAATAAAACTTATGTTTTTGATGGACTTGAATGTAATTTTATATTGTGCCTGCCTGAAAAAAATGATACCTTACTGGTTGTAAATATTGGGAATTGTTTTGGAAACAGAGAAATTACCACTGTACTGTTTGATATTCATGAATGTTCCCCTAAAGAAATACTAGGTTTTTTATTTCATAGAATCACAGAATGGCTTGGGTTGGAAGAGACCTTTGACATCACCTAGTTCCAACTTCCCTGCCATGGCCAGAGGGGCCATGATCAGGTTGTTCAGGGCCACATCCAATCTGACCTTGAACACTTGCAGGGATGGGACATCCACTGTCTTCTCAGGACAACCTGTTCCATTGCCTCACCATTCCCTGAGCAGAGAATTTCTCCCTCTCCCTCATAGTTTATCTAATCTAATGAAAATCCCAGAATATGCTGAGCATTGCTCCTTGTCCTGGCACTATCTGACCATACAAAAAGTCCCTCTCCCTCCTTTCTATAAGCCCCCTTCAGGTACTGAAAAGCCTAGATGAAGCCTCCCTGATAAAGATAACAGGTACAAATATATTGTTAAAACTAGGTAATTTTGGTGTCTCTGTCTATATGTTTGGATTCATGTACACACCTGTCTATCTGACTGACTGAATCTATATATATATATGTATGTATGTATGTATGTATGTATGTATGTTTGTATCTATCTATCTATCTATCTATCTATCTATCTATCTATCTATCTGTTTTTTCATTACAGGTACTTCAGGAAGAGTTATGCCTAGTTATTTCCTTGCCCAAAATAAAGGAGAAGATTGGCTTTTTGTCTTCCCTTGTGCAGTTTTCAGTACCAGGAAAAGATTTGTTTCTGCGAACTGTGTCCACAATAGTCCAGGGTTGAAGTTACCTCTTTATAATTGGCTGGTGTAACTCTTCAGCTAAAATGGAATTTTTCTCCTCTATAATGCTCTGAGCTGACTCCTCCACTCTATCTACCAGACAGAGTATTCTTTCTTCCACCTCAGCTGGAATCACTAAACTTCTTTTGAACTTTAGTGTACAGAGATGCCTGTTGTTCATAGGGTTCCATTACCCTGCAAAACTGTAGGCATGTAGGTATTTACTGCTCCTTTTCTTTAAAGGTTCTTACATAAAATTACTAGTTTTACTGAAATATTTCTTCTTCCTTGAACTGCCTTGCATTCCAGGCATACTGCTTCCCCAGTATATTTGTTTTGTCTCAGTAGAATGTTTGATTTCCCTGAACTGTTTGTGTGCTTGTGTACATGAATTTTCTCATTTCTAATTTTCTGAAAAGCAAAGATATTTTGAAGCGTATGCATTTAGAAGCAGGGATTTATAATCATCTTATTATACATAGGCATTCATCCCTTTTTGTATGCTTAAACAACACAACAGTGAAATTGTGAAAGGAGGTATTTGTAACACAACTCTGCCTTCTGTTAGAGATAAAAAAGTAGTTTCCATATGAGACATAGCACACTATTGCAATTATTTGATTTATTAGCTGCTTTGTCTTAAACCTTTCTTCCATGATAACAAAAGTAAACGAGTTTATTTGAATAAATTAATCTGCTTTAATTACTTGAAATAAAATATTAGTGATTTGCACAAAAAAATACTGAAGGCTCTAGTTGGCAATTTAGTTCTGTCTAAGAAATAAATGTCGTGTATGAATTGTGGGAGAAACTATATTTGAGAATTTAGTTTTTTTAATCCCCTTATTTAATGAACACGCACAATACACACACACACACACACAGGATCCCCTTATACATCAATAAATTTAAATTAAATGTTTTCCTTATTGATATCCTGCTGGCTTTTAGTTTCTGTTAATACCAAATGAAATGTCAAAATACAGCTAAGTCTCTTTAGTTCTATCTAATGCCAAATAATTAAAGTTCAAAGATTATATTACAAAAATTTGGTTTTGTTTAAATCTTAACACTCAAAGACATTTCACAAAGTACCAAAAAGGCCTTCACATGCTGCCACATATTGTATTATTATCTAGCGTTTCTGTATAGAATGTGAGTGGGTGACCATTTTTTGTAATTTAGAAAGACTCTAATTTGTAAATTAAAATAATGTAGTTCATCTGGAATGATGTATCTAATATTTTTTTCCTTGAAGTCATAAATCACATATTATGAAGAATTGACTGAAATGGTATATTGAAAGGGATTAGTTATATTATAAAGGAAATTAAGAGCATATATTATTATTTTAGGCAGTTGTATTCTTTTTCGGATACATTTTTTCCTTTTTAAATACTAAAAAATCTTACTTATGAGCAAATTACAGTCCAAGCACTAAATAAACCTTGTGAAGCTTTTCTACTCTATGATGAATTAAAACGATTGAAAGAGATAAGCTCATTAGATACATTTTATGGTTCTAAAAAAAATTTCAAGTGAGGGTTTTTTTTAAATAGTGACTAGAAAGAAATAATTTGGAAAAAACTTGTACATCATTTTAAATAGTTGACAAAGCCAAGGAAAAAGTTCTGTCTTTGATACTATTAATATACTACTTTGATATTATTTAATATAAAATGTGGGGTAGCAAATCTTCCCTGATTTTTGAGAGAACGCCCCTTGTAAGGGAGGTCCTCAGGGTAACTCAGGGACCAAACTTTCACCAGGATGCTCAGGTTTCTCCACACTTCCTGCCTTGGAGAAAATGTCTACAGATTTGTTATGGGGAAATCCTTTCCATATAGGGATAAAAAAAGGAGTAGAAAGCCCTGGAATTTCTTGCCAGGGATTTCTGAATCTCCCACGGAGTGACTGGAGCAGTTCAGAGATGTCCATAAATTCCAGATGTTTCACTGTTGAGGATGTGCTAGTCCTATTGTGTGGAGAGAACGTGGGAATGGCACAGCTAACCCAATGCATATAGGATATAATGAACTTTTGAGCAGCAGGACATTGAGGGTTGTGGTCAAAGGCTTCCACAGTGCCTTGGTCTTTTCTCTTTTCCTCCAAAAGTATGTTTCCTTTCTCAATACTTTTGTGAATACAGTTTTCTTCAACACCTTGAAACTTTAGACAAAAGGAACTTCTTTTGTGATAGTTGCTGACTATTTCTCTCCCACTTAGAATGAGGAATAAAAAATTATAAAATAATCGTATGGAACAAAACAAAACCACTTAGAAATATCCTGTAAAGTACCCCTCATACCCACCGTGTATTTGAGTGATAGAAAACAATCTCAATCCAAAATTTTTATGTCCTTTTCAAAACTTTTGATTGTTAATTTTAATAGAAAAGTTATTTTAATAAGGATTATTTAAAAGTATTTTTCCACATAATCTTTAACATATAAACCAAGTTTGCACTAAAACTCCACGTATAATAATGTTTAACTAATGACCCAAAAGCACTTACATTTGATGACCCACCTTGTGCAGCTGTGAGGTATTGCAGCATCACAGAATCACTAGATAGGCATGGCTTAGCCAGCTCTAGTGTTGCCTTCTTCCCGACCTGGAAATGAAACTGGAGATAATTTTACTAAGGAGATAAAATAAAAGAGAATCTTTATTTGAAGGCCTTCAGGAGTAGTTATGGAAAATTGCCCACCAAAGCCCAACCCCCCCACCCCCCTCAAGGGTGAGTACATTTTTACAGGTTTTGGGAAATTAGCATAACTGATAGAAAGCACCGATTAGGAGGACAAGTGGTGATGCAATTCCCCCCCAGGTCAAGCCTCTTCTCTGGAACCCCTCTTCAGCACCAGTTGTACTCTATCCATGAGAATGTATCTCCAAGAGTTGTTCTCAGCCTTGGTTCCCAGGAAGAGCCAAGATGATAGCACTGGGGCCTTGTACCCCCCTGGGCTTGGAGCTCTGGAATTTGTTTTGGCTTTCTGCTTAAGGAAAGGCCATGGAAAAGTACTGGGACAACTAGCTACTAATACAATAGGTGACAGAGTTACAAATATATGTATGAAGAATATAGAAAATACATAAAAGAAAAAAAGACAAAACCCAAACTGGCATCGTTAGTCTAGAGAACTGTGGCATCAAGCAGCTGAGTAAAATGACAATGACTAGCTGCAAATCTGCCATTGGAAATGAAGGACAATGCTTTACCTTCGCTGGCAAACAAGGTCAAACATGAACCTGAGTACCAGGCTGACATAGTTTTGCTTGCCACCACATTAGTGGGATTTCTTGCTTAAAGTTTTGAAACCTTTGGTAGGGAAATAATTCACCTGTTCCATTGTTACTTTTAGTTATTTAAAAAAAAATATTATTATTATACCTAGTTTTTTTCATTTAGGAAAATAATATCTACCGAGTCTAATTATTTTTCAGTCTCTGCCTACAGCAAATTAAGCTATAAATAGGCTTATAAGGCTTTCAAGTCGGGATGAAACCTTTAAGATGCAACACTCTCCCATCCTTCACAGAAAGTGGATAGGAAGTTTAAGGAATCAAAATTTCAAAAAATTATGCTCAGAAGGCTAAGATTAGAAAGATTCTGCATATATATGATGTTTGGGGAATTGTTCTCCTGAGACCTGATGTGCTATTTCAAGTGCTGAATTAACTAAAAAATGTGATTATATATCACGCATTTATTTCAGTGATTGTATTGAGAACTAGTGAGGCTAGTTAAAATTCTACTGCACCTCACAGAGAAGAAATAACTTTGAGTATCCTCAGTACTCCCACTTCATGCAATAAATGGATTAAAAGCATTGAGAAGCTGTAAATTAGTCACACAGTAACTTGTTATTGCTAAAGTACATTATTAATTTCAGAAAAACAATTTTCAAAATAAAACACTGCAATCTCTTGTTTATCCTGTTTATGTATCAATAGAAAAAAAGTAGTAGATAATTCAGTGATACTGCTCAATTAATAAAGAAATTTCAATTCTCATGCCAAAGAACTATCCTTGTGCAAACAGATAAGTTAAAATGGAGAGTCATATATTTTGAACACTTTTTTTGAAGAAGATATGATATTCTTTTCAGTAACAAATCAGATGTTACCTGTATGAAAGCATTATAAATATGCAATAATCTGCCCACTTTGAAGCTCACCTCTTGCACCATTCTGACAAACCTTAAAATCGGCAGTCTTGCCAGTTTGGACTTAGCACAGCAGAAAAATAACCTTTTTGTGATCATTATGTTCTGAAATACCAGAACTGCATCCTTACTATTGGTTATAAAGTCAACCTATTTGATTTTCTACCAGGTTCATGATTTTTGGTCAGTTTTTGAAAGCTGGACAATATAGAGTTACTATGCCTGTTCTATAGCCTTGGAGTCCTTTGTCTTATTTATAGGCTGTTTAACAAAATCGATTGTGCTGAAGATGTATTATAGTAATCCTTTGATTTTGAAATGAAAATATCAGTGCCATCTTTTTGTACTGTAAAGGAGCCTACAGAATGCAGAGAGCACAATCAAGAGATATCACTTGGCCTTTGAGCAGGGTTGAGCCTTCTCAATTTCCTTCATATGAATTGCTACAGCTTTTATTTAGGGAATATTTATAAATCACTCAATGAATATCATTACTCTTTCAGATCTAGTGAGATCTGGAGCCTCTACTAGTCAGTAACAGAAGTCAGGGAAGAAAGGCAGTGGATGACAGAGTAGCATAAGGCTAGCCACCTCACCCTAAGTGACATTCCCAAGATTGTGAGGAATGTGTGGTGAAGAAAAGCTCAATGCAGCTCAGCTATTTCCTTCTCCTCAGGCTAGGTCCTTTCTTTATATTTCCAGGGTTAAGGCAGCAGTAATTACCTGAGAGATGAATCTTGCATTGATGCAAATATCTTTAAGGCTCTTTCCCCCTCCATTCTTCATATCAGTCCAAAATACTAAGAATGACCAAACCAATTCAACTCAACTGTGTTGGGATGGAAAGACTTATGTTTGCTGACTAATGGATCCATGCTGTTAGGAAGAGCTCCATCCTCCAATATCTAAGTATCAAAAATATATGGCTTCAGCAAGAAGTACACTTGATCTTGGTAAGGTTCAATGAACAAGTCCTAAATGCCTTCTCTTTCCAACACTTTCACTCTTTTTGTTCTTACTCATGCTGTTCTTGTCCTCTCCCTGATGTATAAGTGCACATTCCTAACAATATCCCAGCATTTTGACTGAACCAGTTTTAAAAATATCTGGACCTGAATACTGTCAGCAATTTCAAATAAGAAAAGCAGAGAGGAAAGTATGCATCTAGAAACACACTCCTGAATCACATAAGGTTTTCAGCAGATGGGAAAATGGACAGAAAAATGAAGCATGAAATTTGATGTTATTGAGTGGAAGGAAATATTTTGGTTTTATTGTCAGTTCCTCATGCTGCTTAGCAGAAGAGAAAGGGGTCTAAGAATAAACTGATGTATTAGAGCTGTAGAAAATGTGTAAGAAAGAATGACTTGCATCAAGCTTGTTATAGAAAAATAAATAAATAAATAAGGCCATTAAAAAAGATGGGTGCAGTCATCAGAAAACCTCTGACATTAACTTTTATGAAGCAGTTAAAATTCTCACTGCAGCTCCAGATTTGCATGTGAACTATGACCGATCATTCAGTCTGAAAACAATATGAGATAAATTTACAGTTTAGCTTGTTTTTTATATGGTTCAACACAAATGAATCAAACAATATGCAATAAATTTCATGGACTGTTAAGTTTTAGCTCTGGTGATGTAAATCACAGGTGGGATTGTATCACAGAGAGAGAGCTGTTGGGTTGAGGAAGCAGTAAAGTAGAGAACCAGACCTTGTTTTGACTAAACAGGACCAGTATAGTGAAAAACACAATAGAGACATAAAGAACTGTGGAAAAAAGAAAAGCCTATTACCTTAAAGAAACTTGCATAAATAACAGCCATGAAATCACTTGTTTAACCTAACTGGAGAGAGACTGCAGCGCTTCCTCATTGAGCGCCATTTAAACACTGAAAATGCTTAGAGAAAATTTCTGCAGTAGCACTCTACAAATTCAATTATTATGATTTCTTTCAAGCTAAACTAGTTCTGTCAGCTGAAAACAAAAGTATTTTATTCTCTGGTCTTAAAACAGTTATGGATGTTGATTTCATGGCAATATTTGTTCTGTATTTTACCGATCAGAAGATCAGGCTTATTATGAAGCAAAATAGCCTTAGATTTCCACTTTATGAAACTAAGCTCTTATGATGAGTCTCCTGTTTGGTTATCTTGACACAAGATTCTGAATGCACATTCCCCAGTAAATTTGGTGTTTCCAATCAGCTACTGATTCTGTGGATACCATTTGTGTGAACTCCATTATGAGTTTTTTTTCTAAACATAATCTTTTCTATATGTGTGTGCAAAAAGTATCCATTTTAATGTCTTAGTTTGTGTTAATTTAGTTTGCTTTCTTTCTAGATTTGTCTTCTAGAAAGTATGTGTTTGTGGAAGAGTCTACTCTCGACACATACATCTTTTTAGATGCTGAAAATAAACTAAATATCAATGTCAAAAACACCATATATAAAGCCTTTGCACGTAGCATCTTCTAAATATACACTTCAGACAAAGTGTGTAAGTGATTCAATAATTATTTTTTCTGGGGGGAGGTGAGGTGGTTGGTGATGGTGGTTTGGGTTTATTTTCTGTTTTAAGGTCACTAGACCTTTATAATTCACTGTTGAGTAGGAAAACTAAAGAAAATGTCCACCCAGGAGTTTTTCAATAGTTTGATTAGTGAAAATGTAAACTTCAGTATTTCTGGTTCCAGGTTGGCATAACCTAGTAAAGACTACTAAAACTTTGCACTTTACATGAGAAATTTTGACGTATAATAAAGAATATCTCTGTTCTAAAAGCTTGGTGTGGGGGATATGTAGTTTTTAAACTTCTTAGGCTGCACTATAAGATTGGTTGTACAGAACTGGAAGACTACTGCTTTATATGATTAAACTTTCAAGAGGGGGAGGACAAGTGATTCATTTACATCTTATTAGTGACACAAGACTTGTGGAGACCAGTCATGAACGACAGGTGGTAGACTTCAAAAGCAAGAAGCTCATTCACCCAGCCCTTGCAAAGAAATGATGGCTCTTAGAAGATGAAGATGGTTGTGAAATACCTTGAACCAAAGGTTAAAATTTGGTCTTTTCCTGGTTATCTCTAAGGAAAGTAACTTCCCTTCATCTGGAGGACTAATGGCCCCATAAGCACATCAAAAAGAAAGCCCAACAATGGAAAGAGGTGATTCAAACGATAACTAAGTTTCAGAAGGATATCAAGCTCACTTCTGATTACACTGGACCAGTAGTTGTTAAGAAAAAAGTTCAAACATTTCAGAAAGAGTGAATAAAATTAATTTTAGACAATAAAACCCTAGAAAAATCATAAGAACAATGAAAAAGGTGGGAGAAGGGCATAAAAAGAACTAAAAAGAGAGGAGATGAAAAATGTGTTTAAATATTTATATCCAAAGTCCTACAAAATCTCTTTCTTTTGTCACCCAGCAATTAATTCACTGACCACTATCTTTGTACAAAAACAAAACAGCAGCTGTGCCTCTCTGCCTATCATTAGAGACCTCTCTCTGATGTTCTCAGAAGCAACTCATTTAGCCTGCCTTGAGCAAATGTCTTATTAATAATCTCCTTTGTTTTTGTGGGCTGGTTCATTAAGTTCATGCATGCATAAAGTTGCTGTTGCTGCAGATAATGCGCAAAGCATTTATAAATTTAGGCTTTCCAAACTCTTAAAACATTTATTAATTCAGGAAAATGTTGCGTGTTTTAAAATATTACTTCAACCAAGGCATTTAATTAGTCTTTTGTTTTATTTCTTTCACAAAATGAGTATAGACTTTCCAAATTTTCTGTGTGAAATCAACTCTCTGCTGTGCAGACATCTTAACTAGCAAATGTGTCTCTCTGCCCTTTCCCCACTTATTTTTATTTGCACCATAATTCCTTGTGGATGGAAGCTAGGATACCAGGGTGCTGGGCATGGCTGTGCAAGTCCCTTCTTCCTTTGTCTGAACTTCATGCATAAAATAGCTGTAAGTATATATCCAAAAAATTTAAATGCTTTTTTATTTTCTGCACTGCAAAATTAAATCAAAATGTTTTGTTTGTTTCTGAAATGTTCTGTCTGACACAAAATAAAACACTAGCTTTCTAAGCTGTGGGGACATCCTGGGAAAGTGCTTTCAGTCCCTCCTACAGAGTCTGTCACACTTCAGATAAATTGTTAGATATTTGCTAGTGCATTAGCTGGAATCCATCAACAAGGCAAATGGCCTAACTGCCAGGCTGGAATAATTTTTGCAGTCTGGGATAATGACTATTTAAGTATTTTTATACAAAGAGGAAATATACAAGCAAAGACTGTGAAAGATCTGCATCAGAATATCTAAATAGCTAAAGATTAAGATATTAATGCAAAAAGTAAAGGCTATCAGTTTAAATATTGGTCCTGTATCAAACAGAGGCTTTGACCTTTTTTTCCATGTAAATTTCTATTCAAAAAACTATCCTATTTCTAGAAACTGGACTTACTATTTTTTCCATGGGCACCCTTCCAGTTTCTAGTTGAATGCATATGTATATACTCACAGTGAGGCTGGAATTTTGTACAAGTCCAAGTGAACAGTCCATTGCTGAAGCACTGAATACAAGCAGTTGCCACCACTTCTTTGTTTCTTTGTTTCTTCTTTAAGTGTAGGTTTCAAAATATTTTCCTTAATAGAATTACTTATTGTACTTATTCCACCTGGGTTGAAAAAAATAGTTTTCTGGTACAGAAAGGAAATTTTAATCCAGTCTTAGTGTTCAAAAATAAACAAAAGTGAAATCTCAGATGTAGTGGTAAGAGGTGTTCAGAAAAAGGTAATAGGTATGCTGTTATGAGACAAGACAAAAAATATTCGAAGTAAAAAGATTATGAGGGAGACCAAATTGAGAAAAAACCCTTCATATTACATCTGTAGCTATACTATATGACACTTACAAATTTAACTTAATTGTGTATGCATTTGAACAGAAAAAAATTTATCAACTCACACTCTTAGATACGCTCTGTTCATGTTAGCTGAACAAGAGATGGTTAATTTATTTCTGCCAGAAGAAATTTTTACTTCATTGTGTTCCTGGAAGATGATGTCTGAATTCTTCCTCAGTAACATATGAGAATCACAGTAAAAACAATTTATCTCTCTCACATTGTCCACAGAAAGAGCATCATAGCCCATTTTCTTCATTCTTTTGCTTATTAAATTATTAGAATGCTATTTTATTTGATTCATAATATAATATTTCATTATTCAATTTTTATAATATTCAATTTTCCAGTGTATTTGTAATGTAAGTCCCAAGAGACAGGACAAGATAGAAATCCCTATATTGGACTGGAAATAAGTAAATATAATATTTAAAATACATATAAATATACATAGCAGAGATTATCTTGAAACTTCACATTACTTTTCTGTCTTAGCAATTCATCCTCTTGTCCCTTCCAATGGGAATTTTACATAGAGTTTCAAAGTTTTCTGAGTTACGTAAAGATTTAAGTTGCAGTGCAACTGATTTTAAATGCAATTTCACCTCCTAAATCACTTAAGTGATTTTGATTAAAAAGCTACCATTTTCCTCCATGCATTTGTGAGTTGCATTTTACTACAAAAGAAAACAGAAAATTAATGAGGCTTACAGTTTAAAATATAAAAATAAAGTCCTTCAACACCTGAGAATTTGTATGATACTGCTGGATCTCATTATTTCAGCCATTCTTGCTATTTTCGCTTTTCAATCCTCATGTTCATTTAATGCAGTAGGAGTATGAGGAAAAAAAAAGAGTTGTGTTCTGATTTTCTAATTTACCAGTTCACCAGTGCAGACTTCATAGACTCACTGCCTTCAAAGAAGCTGAGTGGAATTCAATATATATTGTATCTTCTTTTAAAAGGAATATAAATAGCATGAAAACTGTATTTTGCTGGTTTCTGATGCTTGAATTTCAAAATCCTGCACACTAGGATAGATGGCATCAGTCCACACAAGTAATGTAGCTCCTTATGTACTGTTTCAGAAGAAATATATAGTATGGGAAGACTCCCTCTGCATTTAAATCTAGGTAAAGTGATTTTTACAAAGGGTGTGAGGGAATGAGAGACTCTTGGTGAGCAACTGCACAGAAGCACCTTGCAACAATCCTTGGGGATCTGCATAACCGTGTGGCCAGCTCAGCTGAGCTGGCTGTGTCTCTGTGCAGGTTTGTTTTTTGTTTTGTTTTTTTTTTTTTTTCTGGGACTCAGTGATCTTAAAGCCCTTTTCCAACCTAAATGATTTTGTGATTTTGTGATAACAGAGATATGTGCCATCTCCATTCTGTCTCAGGGGAGAAGAGTCAGTCTTGGTTGACCCCTGTCTTGCAACATTTTTCTTTTTCATTCTTTGTTTCTGGAAACTAGATGTGCTTATTCTGAGATAAGGTTGCGCTTCTGAGAAATTTAAAGATTTCTATAGAAACTTCTATAGAAATATTTTTGTCTTGCCCAGACGTCTTCATTGTTTCCTAGGGTTTTAATTCTAGGAAGTTCTTTTTCATCCTGCATCTTTAATTCATAAAAAAAAAAAAAAAATAAAATTAAAAACTCCCTAAAATAATGTTCTGTTTTTGAGATAGAATGGAGGATGTTTACCAGATTGAAAGGTTAAGTTTGAAGGAAAAAGCAATCAAAAGAAAATAAAAAAAAAGATAAATTTTTTCATTCTTTTCCAGAAATTTGGATGTCAGTGCTGGATCTCATTATTTCACCCATTTCGCTTTTTTGTATCTGAATCACAAAATGGTAATGAATGTTGCTAGTGGTGATCTTTTCAAGTGACTGCTGTCTTCTGGAAAAGATTTTGGTTTTCTGAAATAGTAAGGTGTAGATACCTATTTCAATTTGTGATCAGAATACCCCAAAGGAACCCACATCTGAGCACTGTACTATGAAACCCTTCAAGAAGAAAATTGTTAAATATACATTTGAAGGTCTTAATCATCTGCAGCAATTGGCAATAATCACAATGAATTGTAAAGTTTTATTTCTGTTTTACTTTTAATGAAAAGATAGGTGCAATAACAAGACTGATATAACTAGAATAAATATTTTCAGTGTGACAACAGTGTTAAAAAGTGTATTTCCAAAAAGAGGAATACTATATGAAACAATTTAATACTTGTTGGAACCCGGGTCACTGAAAATTTCAGACTTTCTGTGCTAACAAGCACTGACTCCCCAAAAATCACAAATACTTATCATTACTAATGGAGAAGAGTGAGGTCTAATACATTTTGCTATGTTTTACCTAATGGAACCTCCATTGCTTCAGTGATTTCAAATCACATTTCAAAAGCAATGTTATAGTATAACAAAAAGTTATCAAATGCTAGATTTTTATATTTCCACTGCTTTTTCTAATGAATAAGGAAAGAAACAATACCATTATTTTCAAAATACCATTTAAAAAAACTGGAAAAAGCACACATTCTTCTTTTTGTACCCCAGAAAAAATGAAATAAGCAGTGCTTAGTTTATTTGCTTAGAAACTTACTCTGACTTCAGAAAATTATTCCATTCATTTTAGTACATAATAATTGCAGTAGCAGTGCCTTTTTTCAATAGATCAGGATGATTTAGTACTGCTTATTGAAATCTTCCCTAAGACCTCAACACCCAGTCTCTTAAGCATCAGAAATATTTGTTTTAATACACTTCAGGAACAGCTTTTTTTGAACAATAGCATCAGTTTCAATGATGGTTGCTGTAGCAGAGGGTTAATAATAATATCGTGTTACTCTAAAGTTCACTACTTTGGCCTTCCTTCCACTAGTTTATCTACCCTAAGACCAAATTATTATCCTGTAATAAAATGAAAAGCCACTATTATTGCTTAATGTAAGTACACTTAAAATTATTATTAGTAGTGTACTTGGTAAGGTTAAATCATGAGGTCTTTGATGCTAACTTCAAAAATTACATCTCTGATTTAAGTAGAATAAATGAGATGGTTGCTTCTCTCTAATTAAAGGCAAAAGTGTATCATAGTACTCAGCAATTATCTGTCACTTAACACTGTATTATAGCAACATTTATGGCATTCATTTTATTATAATTGTAATTACCTTATATTTACTGAGGGCCCAATCTTCAGGAAATTAAACAGCCTGAAGAAATGAATCATGTTTTTTTGAAACTTAGGAGAGCCTATGTACCAAACCGAAGGTGAAGCTCAGTTTGCAGAGAATTAGGATGATACTGCTGGCAGCTAGAACCATCCTCTAGGGCCCTGTTTGCAGGACAGATCTACAGGAGCTTTCCAAAAAGTAAAGAGATTCCCTTCGGTTGATTCCTGGATTTTGGGCTGTTAGTATAGTGAAAAGACTGGCTTTCCACTTCTCATCTCTTTTTCAGGCAGTGGCAAACAGTAACTGAAGACTGGTAAAGAGAAAGGGAACTCCAGCTGGTTTTACTCTTGTGGGAGCAAAAGCAGCACAGCAAGAACAGGGCACCAGTTGAGCTGAAAGTTTAAGAGAAAGGAAAAGGGGTACCCTGAAGTGAACATTGATGCTATTCTGACTAAACAGAACAATTTCTAAAATTATCACCTTTTAAAAATTTTTTGTGAAGCAAGTGATGTTTCTTCTTCCTTCTTCTTTCCTGACTTTTCTGTATTCACGTTCTTTTTATTTTGCCTTTAAACATTAGCACAATCATGCTTTTCCTGCCTGAATACTTCCTGGAAAAGAGAGCCAAAACTTAAAAGCCTGAACAATTATAACATTAAAAAAAAAAAAAAGTAATGGGGTCTTTGATTGCACAATGTAGAGTTCTTGCTGTGTTAGTTTCTTTAATCAGTGGAGAGTAAAACTAAGTATGACTGTGCAAACTGTGAATATTCACAGTCTACAAAACAAGAGCTTTAGTTTTTTAGTTCTTCAAACAACCTGTGAAAATTTCTAAGTCCTTATTCCCCAAGACATTCAGATTAAAAAATAATTAGTATTAATTATTCTGTTCTTATTTGCAGTGGGAAGGCAATGTTTATGAAAGGTGAAATGACTGCTTCTGTTCATAGATTGAATACACACAGAAGCAGTGAATAAAAACGATTGAATGAGTGATCAATATATTTAGAGCAAATAAAAAACCATTTTTCTACTTTTCAAACAAAACAGTGGGTCAATTTGTCTATGTAATGTCATTATATTTTGTGAGCAGCTTACCTTCAAAACATTCAGTAGACTCACAAATGTGTCCCTACTTGTTATTGTTGTAATTTACTTGGCAGATCCTGCTGTTTCATTAAGATCTCTGCCTATGCCATTGAAATCAAAGGAAATTTTGATTTTATTGGGCACAGGATCAAGGTTTGGCCACTCAACATGTCCTTGAGCCAAAACAAAACTTACAAGGAGGTTAATGTTGAGAGTGGTTTTTTGACTGCATAATGATACCAACCAGCAAGGCAGGAAAAGTCTTTGGGCTGCACTGAAATGGAAAATGTACGTGTCTATTTTAAACTGCTAATACTTCATCTAACCTACTGTGCTGAACAGTCACAAAATGAACCTATGCAGTGACTGAATTGCTGTCCATAAAGCAAAAGCAAGCAATAGACTGTTATTCCATTCCTATAATATAGTCATTTCTATAATGTAGTTATTTCTATAATATAGTTATATCTATGTTATTGCAGCAGTAATGAAAATCAGTATCTTAACACTGAGATGCTGCATTTTGGGAATCATTTACAGGTATTTGTTTTAAACCAGCATTTTCTGTGAAACAGGGAAATGCAGTCTTTACAAAATGAAATTATACACCCAGGTGATCAAAATTTTACTCCTTGAGTATATTTGTCCACCAATACAGTAGAAAATGTGAAGTAAAGCCACAGTCTTCAAAAATATTATAGTAGGAGTAAATCTTTAAATTAAAACCCTTTAGAAGCATATTTACTGAATCCTCAGTACTTGTCTGTGGCTTGAGATGTCATAGCATTTTTTAGGATCTGTCTTTAAAGGCTAAATTTTCCTGGAGGGGTAAAATCCTAGTAAAAAATCTAGAGGACCATATTCCCCTAAATTCCAGGAAAAACATTAATATGCTAAAATGTTTTTAAAATATGATGATCTCCTAAACAATTTGAAGGTGTTCACGGAATAAATTTTCTTTTTAAACTGTATTTTCTTAATTCTATTATTGAGTAAATGTGGTTCTCATTTTAAAACATTTCCAGTAGAATATACTAATTTTAGTATTGACCTTGGAATATGCTGCTTTTTTTTCCCTCCTACCTCATGCAGTAACTGAGGATATGGAGAGACTCTCTTCATAGAATGGTGAATGTGATTCTCTTCACTGACACATTGCAAGGATTTCAAGAAAAAGACCGAATCTAGCTTTGGATTCAGGGCTGCATGTTAAATTTATTTTATTTATACTGTGGAAAAAACACTCCATTATGGTGAGTCAACCTATATATTTTCTGGTCAGCTGGAAGTTATACTAAACGTCTTTATAAGTTGCAAGGGTATGCACCCCACAGTTTTCACTTTACTTGTAAAATTTTTTTTATATGTTATACAGTAGCCTCTATGGAATTATTTTCTGATATTCTGATAATTATTAGAATTTATATATTTTAATTTTATTCTACAGTTTCAAAGTTGCTTCCATAATCTTGCTGAGATACTTCATCCATTAATAGTAAATTTTTCTTACTGAGAAAGATAATAAGAATAGATAGGAAGATATAAAATGTTAATAGTCTTTTCAAGACTTAATGATGCAAATCAGCCAGTGCATCTGTGCATATTAATTCCAAGCAATCCTACAGTTATGAAAACAAAAACCTGCTTTTCTAAAACAATGGTAAATGCAATTAATGGAACATTTTAAGGGAAACTGTGCTCTTACTTATTTTATTAAACATTTCATAACAATAATAAGGTATTCAATGGTGTAAACATCTGTTGTTTACGCTTTTTCTGTGATACCACAGGTGACTAATTATTTTCCAGGTGTCATGGAGAAAAAAATTGGTTAATCATCCAGTCAATTTAGCCTAATGTTCAGCTTCTGCTTCAAGTTTTGTGTGTGTAGGCATATGCACATGGATGTGAGTCTGCACATGTGCATGTAATTATATTATGAACCTTATTCAATTTCTTTTTAAAAGATGGAGAGGTCCAGGCTTTCACAAAGAAGTTGCACTGGTACAAATCCAGATCAAAGGCTTTGTGGCACAGAGAACTTAGAATCACAGAAACATTTAGGTTAGAAAAGACCTATAAGAATCCAAGCATTAACCTGGTAGAACCAAGTCCACTACTAAACCATTTCCCTAAGCATCACATCTATATGTCTTCTAAATTCTTCCATGGCTGGTGACTCAATCACTTCTCTGGCTAGCCTGTTCCAGTGCTTGATAACCCCTTTGGTGAAGAATTTTTTCCTCACAACCAATCTAAACCTCCCCTCACCCAGCTTGGAGCCATTTTCTCCTGTCCTAACTTGAAGATAAAGGGGATGAAGGAGCAGATTAAATAAAATGTGAGTTCTTTACTGACACAGATCAGAGAGACAAAAAAAGATTGAAATATGTTGAATCTTTTCTGTAATTCATAATGGCCTAAAATATGCTGAAATGAAGACTTAGGATAAGAATAAGGTTTTGGTGAACTGGATGATCTCGCCTAACAATGTTTATCTCAACCAAGACCATTGCTGCAACTTTCCTTTATAATTAATGTGTCACACCACTGTATGTGGGGAGGGCAGTTGCACACCAAAAGCCATCATTAACACTTCTCAGATATTTTTCTCAATATTTGATTTTTTGCACAGTTCAGTTACTCATTTGGATCTCCCACAGATACCTACCATTCTGCTGTTTAACAGAGCAGGAAGATTCATGGAGGGCTTAGAAAACTGAATTTTCTCAGGCTGATCTCTAAAGGAGAGTTATTCTTCTGAAATGAAATCTTCTTTTTCTTACCTGATGCCATGACCCAGAATTCATCCCTCCACCTATTATTTACATAGATATATTTACACAGATACAGATGCTTATTTTGAGAATAATTTTTGAACTTTTTTATGACACTCCCAGCCCCCCAAAAATCCCCTAACTATAACATAACACTTAAAAACCTGTATAGAAAAATTTAAGTTTTCTAGTGTTCCAGGTTAATGAAGGATGTGAAAAAGAATTCTTAAAAAAGAATTGAAAAAGTGGTCATAAACCAGGGAATAGGAGAGGGTGAAGTAGGGTCATATGGAATACAAAGATAACTGTATTGTGTAAATTATCTTGACACCAATCTTCATCCCTAAGAAATGAAAATTGCCCCTTTCTCCTCAGCTGCTCCCTGTTCTTTCTGTCTCTCATGCCCCCTCATTTTTGCAGCCCCACACCTGAGCCCCTCTTATGCAGATGCTGTGCATCCACACCCTGTTCATTTAATGGCTCTTCTCTGACTAGCACAGGTCTCCAATGTGATCACATGTGTGAACACAGCCACTTCAGGCACACAAATTGGGGAGATTTTTCTATGAAGGATAACAAGTGCAGAATCCCTCCCATTCAAACCTTTGGTGTTAATAACTGGAATCTGCTGCTTCTTTTGTTTCATAGTTCTTTTGTTTCATTTCACTGAAATGAAAACTTTTCTGTGTTCAGGAATTCAGTGTTACAAGTACCGCCAATTTTGCTTTCCCTATCCTTCCTGTGTTAT
Source organism: Sturnus vulgaris (assembly GCF_052056855.1). Taxonomy (NCBI): domain Eukaryota; kingdom Metazoa; phylum Chordata; class Aves; order Passeriformes; family Sturnidae; genus Sturnus; species Sturnus vulgaris. Next base: position 128,814,911 of record NC_142243.1, read on the forward strand.
TGCAATATAATTTTTGTTCTTGTTACAAGATAAAACACATTTTGCCATATATTTTTTTGTTTTCACAGTACGTTTTTTTGGTTTTTTTCAGTTACCTATTTGTTTTTACTTTTTTTTAGTCTTCTAGATAATTCTGAAAAAATATTTTTGGCATGTACTTTGCACAGGAAATTCACAGTAACCTGGATTCCTTACAGATAATCACAGTCGGGATTCTTTGCAGATAATTAATGAATAAAATTATATTGACAGGAATGTGTGTGTGTGGCAGGTAACCACAGCAGGAGGAGGAGAGGTGACATATCATCTAGGAACAGCTTGTCTCATCTTGGATGGTATTTCTGAAGACCCTCAAGAAGGTCATCTCCGTCACTGCTTCTTGATATTATGTTGGCTGGAGTTTTTTAGGTTTTTAGGATGCAGGTTTTTAGGCTCAGTTGGTGTACTGATCATTAAAAATAATAATTCAGGGGATCTGAATTGGATGAGGGGGTGCAGTGCCTCCTCAGCACGTTTGCTGATGATACAAAGCTGGCAGGGGGATTGATACCCCAGAATGCTGTGAGGTTTTTCAGGAGAACTTCAACACTGTGGAGAGATGGGTAGAAAAGGACTGTCTGAAAAAAAAAAAAAAGGAGGAAAATTCAGAGTTCTGTCCCTGGGAAGGAATAATCTTAGGCTCCAATACAGGCTGGGAGTGTGGAGAAGGACCTGGGGGTCCCAGTGGACAGCAAGCTGTCTGTGAGTCAGCAGCATGCCATGCCCTTGTGGCCAAGAAGGCCAGTGGTATCCTGGGGGGGGCATTAGGAATAGCATTGCCAGCAAGTTGGTGAAGGTGATCCTGCTCCTCTGCTCATCTCTGGTTAGGCCACATTTGGAGTTCTGGGTCCAGTTCTGGGCTCCCCTGTACAAGAGAGATGTAGAGCAAGTCCAGCAGAGGGCTATGAAGTTGACAAGACATCAGAAAGACACCAGAGCATCTCTCTTTGTGAGGAAAGGGTGAGAGAAATTGAACCTATTCAGCCTTGAGGAAAGATGATAGAGAGAGACCTCACCAATGTCTATCAGTATCTGAAGGGAGGATGCCAAGAATATGGAGACAGGCTCTTCTCAACAGTGCCAGCAATAGGACAAGAGATGTACAGGAAGACCCACCTGAATATGAGGAAGGACTTGTTTACTGTGCAGGTGGCTGAGCACTGGCACACGGTGCCCAGAGAAGTTGTGAAGTCTCCTTTATTGAAGATATTCAAGAATTGTCTAGATGTGATCCTATCCCATGTGCATGGGATGGCCCTGCTTGAACAGGGAGGTTGGACCAGATAACCCATGGTGGTCCTTTTTAACCTTATCATTCTGTGATTCTCTGATCTTCAGATCTAGCCACATTATTGTGGCTAAATCATAGTCCAGTATGAACTTAAGGAAGTTACTACACTCGGTCAACTTGACATATAGACAGAACTCAGTAGAAAACTTTGTAATAGAGTCTATTTCCACATAGCCCCTGGGAGAAGAAGAATTGCCATGTTAATCCTAGGCCTGAACCTGTGATAGTAGCCAGGCTCTTCCCACAGGCTTTATTAATGCTCTGAAGAGCAGACAGATGGATGAGACAGATGCAGGAGTTGATTAAACAAGGTGCCAGTGGCAGCCAGTCTTAGTGTAAACCTTAGCAGATGTTGGGTTTTAGTGAGATCCTGCTCTCACCACCATACTACATGGACAACATCTGTCCTGTTCTCTGTAAGGTCAAACCAGAGGGGAGAGTCAGCTTGATCCTAACTCATCTTTCTTGCACTGCCCAACGCAGAGACCAGTCACAGACTGTTTCCAAAACTGTAACACAGTTGGAAGGTTGGACCACTCTGGAAAGCATCTCACGGATGATTTGTGCACCTGATTTTGGTCTTGGGGCAGCACTGTGAGATTATACAGGATATTCACAGCATCCAGCTACTCATGATCAGCTGCCTACAGTGTAAGGAAGGAAAATCTTGGTGCCCTCGACAGTCAGAGGCAAGTAGTCACAGTCCTTAAAAGTACTTAGTCCTCTAGTGGTAATCATTTAACTGAGACACCATTACAACATTCCTTCAGCAATAAAATGAGCAGGTGACATCTGTCTGCCCAGAGTCATCAAAATTCTCAATACAGACTGTTGTTTGAACAGGACAAAGCAAAAATCTAGTATGCAATACCTTTAAATGAAAATACTCTTAACAAACCTGTGTATAGCAATTTTTTTTCATAGTCTGACATTGTCTTTGCATGTTGAAATTCAAGACATATTACTATATTACCCTTTTCCTTTTGCTCCCTCAGAAGTGCTTTAATGGCCTTTAAAGCCAGCATAATCAAGACATGATTCCATTGTCAACATTCCAGAATAAAACCTGCACTTTGGAATTTAGCTATTAGGTAACATAGTCACGTTTCTTTCAACTGTGCTGTGAACACAGAATAAATGGCTTGTGATGTTTAGCACTCTTGGTTAAAATCCCATTTTTACGGTTCAAGAAAAGTGCTATGACCCGTGCACTGCAACTACTGATTTATCTGCACGGCAGCTTGGGTACCAAACCAGTTTTAAAATACTTCTGAAAACATCAAATGTGTTATGACTTAAACACAAACAACAACAACAACAAAATAACATTGTTGAGTTTCTGGCAAGTGTAAAAATTCAGAGAATTTTTTAGAAAAACTGAATGCAAACAAAACAACGTATGTAGTCTTAAAGGCACCTTGCTTGACAGAGAATTTGTCAGCAGTAGGAAAGAATTATCATACCCTAATGTAAGAGGGCAAGTTTAGGCATTCAAATATATGAAAATGCCAATGACAATTAAATATTTAAATTACTTTTTCTGCCGAAAAATCTTCCCTAGTGAGTTCACACAATGGAAAAATCTAGGATCATATTTACACTCTTGGCTACCTCACTACAACCAATCCAACCAACAGCAGGCTGACTGGAAATGCTGGCATGCTGTCATACAACATGGACTCGTCCTCAGCTCCAGCCTGGTTATGGATGCCCATGCAACTCTCGTTTAAATTTTTTTTCAAAATTGCAGAGTATACAAAGCTAAGCTGTCACAACTGGAAGAGCTGCTGCTCTGAAAATGTCTTGTGTGTGCCTCAACAGAATGTTACTCCTCATCCTGGACTTCTAAAATTTCCAGCTGTATAAACTTTATTCATATAGGTTTGAACATTTTTTCAGGAATAAATATAAAATTAAGGCAGATGTAAGCTCTCTGCCACCAGTCCCAGCACAGGACTATAACCTTCTGTGGTGCAGTCAAATTCATGGACTTTCCTTTGCACCATCACACTCTGTGTCTTTCATTATGCAGCAGGAAATACATCGCTAAAGAAATATACTTCTTTACTGAAAGATAATTTGGGAAGGGAACACTATCTACTGTTAAGTTAGAAAAATTAATGTGGAAAAAATGTGGAAAAATTAATTTAGAGCTGTCTTGGATATATTTAACAGGAGAGAATTTTACAAAAACTTCAGCAAATTTACCTAAATTATAAAATCCACATTTCTAGAACCTAAATCCGAGTGTATGATTTAAAAGAACTTTTATTTAAAGCTGTGCTTTTAAAGAGAGACCAAACAAAAATTTTCTAACGCTAGGGTAGTTCCTCTCTCTTTTCCATACTACCCCTGATGGGCCAGGTGGTCCATCTTCCTCGACAACAATTCACTCTTCAAAAAGGATGGTGTGGTCAGCTGTGCTTAAACCCGTGGCAAGTCCCTGGCTGCACTATGAGAATCCTGAGGAGCTGCTCTGTCTCTGCTCCTGGACCCAGGAGGCTTCAAAGGAGAAGGTGCTTTGACCTTGCCCATATGCTGGCCAGCAGATCCGGCTGGTTGAGCTGGCATTCCTCCAGGAACAGACAGATTCTGCACTGCTCAGGTTCAAGGTCATGTCCAGGAAGCTAAAACAATCTTCCAGTGTTATAGACACATGACAGAAGCTCATTCCCAGTGAATATTGCAAAACTGTCCTTTAAAACAACACAGAGTTGATAAATCAAAAGTATCTGTCCTATTGCATTGTTTTGAGGAGGAATTTTGGTATCTAAAATACTGTTGAAGCAAGGTGAAAAACCTGAATGATAATATTGGAAGGCTTTATTTTACAGGTAGAAGTTGCTTGTTTAACCACCAGCTTTGTTAAAATATTAACGGTAGTCTATTACTAGAATTTGTACAATGCATTCTGTATAATCCTAGGACCATTGAATCAACTATTTTGGAAAGGACTTCCCGAGGTCATCTGCTTCAACTTCCTGATCAGAGAAATTCTAGGTAGGGAAATTTTCTCAGTGCCCTGTACAATGAAATATTTTGTGTCTCCAAGGATAGATATTTCACAGCTTTCTGAGCAACTAGTCCAGTGTTTTATTATACACATAGTGAATGCTTTGTTTCCTTCTGAAGTCAGTTTCCCATATTCCAAGCTGTGCCCATTGTTTCACATACTCTTACAGTACATTTCTTACCTCTGTTTTTGTTTCAGACCTATGATTTCCATAATTTAAAAACATTAATATATTCCCTGACTCTCCTGTTTTTGAGACTGGACTGAACAGACCTTTCTGCCTTTTAGTTCTGTTCCAGAAATTCCAGCCCTCTAACCATCTTAATGCCCCTCTTCTAGACTTTCTCCAGTTTATCCATGCGCCCTTGTGATGTGGAGCCTAAGAATGGACGCAATTCTTGATGGGGTTTCATGAGAGATAAGTAGAGAGGAATAAACAGTATCCTTGGCCTGATGTTTACAGTCTTGCACAACCACAGTTGGGCTTTGCTGCAGGATGACATTGCTGACTTACACTGAAAATATGAATTGAACCTGTGCTCACCAACCCTGATGGGGCAATTTGCTTATGGAATCTATGATCTGAAAATGAATGAATCAGATCTAAAGGAACAAAGAGATATATATCTAATCCCCTTCAGCATCTTCCTTTTTCTTCAAAGAACCTGGCAAACATTCCCTAGTTCTTCACTAGAAAGGTTGCACATCCAAAGGGAGAATGAATTCACTGCCAGATGATTTTTGGGCCCTTTAGTGTGACTTCTGAGCAGTCTCCTTGACAAAGAGTTGGAACAGAACCTATGAGGTGGTGAAATTGTGACTGAGATTTCCATCCTGATGAGTTTTGATGAACCTTCTCTCTCTTTCAGAAGCCCAGTGGTTCTCAAAGTACTAAAAGACATTTCTCCTAGGCTTAGCAAAGTCTTACCTTGAGTCAGCACCAGCCTTCTTCAGTTCATTCATCTTCTGTTCTTTTCCTAATTATTTTATCTACACTCGACATGTTTGGCAGGTGTCACCGTGGGCCCTGGGGGATGCCACGGCCTTCTATAGAAGTGTCCTGGGGATGGTATCCTCTGGGCACAGGCATGTTTTCCGTGCTTGTTCCTGGGCAGAGAGCGATTTCTGCTCTTTTGGGAGCTCTCTGCTTCAGCTGATGCAGGAGGAAGAGACAGGAGCCGTGTGTGGTGGTCCAATGGGAAGCTTTATTCTTCTTTCCTTGAAGGGATCCAGGGATAAACTGGCTTGAGAGGTCTGAGGAAACAGGGTTGATATAGGAAAGCCAGGGGTGGGGTAGAGCATTAAACCAATCATCTGAGGGCTCAGGGGCGGTACAAAGGGGGAAGGGCCAATGGGGTACAGGCAATTTACATGAAACAGGGAGGCATGCTGGGAGTAACCTTATTGTAACCATTTTGACAGGGAGTGCCTAAGGGCATTCCCTCCAGGGGAGAGAGGCAGACTCTTCCACTGAGTGGCTTTCAGCCTCCACATGCAGGTGTCTCAGGAGGAAGTCTACATGGGTCAGACCATTAGGCTCTTTTAAACTGTGGACTGAGGTAGGGTTGAGACACCTCCTTCTATTACTCATCCTTGCTTCCTTTCAGAACATAGAAAGGTCACCTGTACTTAAGGTTTTCAATGAAATCAGGTAGGAAAAATCCCCACAGTACATAACCTTACGTTTCTTTCTCAGTATTGATGATAAAAAGAAAGTCTTACTTTTTTTATTGGATTTGTTTAGCTCATGGATATAAAACAAATTTTTTGAAAAGAACTGGTGGAGTATTAGCAAATAAGTCTATAAAGGTAGATTTTTCTCCACTGAGGTTTGAAAAAATACTTTGATAATCACATATTTTCCTTTGCTATCACAACTCGTTGAAATTTCTTATAAGAAGAAAATTTTAGAGCCTCTTAAATCACCTCAGATGTCATGACATTGTCTTTTTTTCTTTTGAATTTTTCAGACTAAAACAGTTACTTTGACAACTGCATAGGTTGCCTGTACAGCATCCACACTGTAACTTGACCAAAAGATTTTACTGAAGGACCCCAGTGATACTCAAATGATTTTCAGATATCTACTTCTTTAGAGACAAACAAAAATCTTGCCGGGTAGGATTGGGTGTTTTTTTGTTTTTTTGTTTTTCTTTTTTTTTTCCCCTGAATTTCACAAATATCAAACAACAAACCCTGGAAGAAAATGCTGTTGGAAACTTTAATTATCCAGGTGCCTCTCTGGTCAGGTAATTGACACTCACTGTGGATGTTGAATGTCACCATGTATATAGTTATTTATGAATATTGTCACAGATTGTCTTTTTGTCCCACGTCGTGTCATCTGGTGAAGATTTTCAAACTATCAAGGTAGTATTTCTCTAGTTTTGACAGGAATTCAACTCCCTTCGTTTCCCTTGATTTAAATCTTAGTCTTCCATCTGTTAAGCATTGTGAAGACATTGCTTTCTCACACAGAGGAGTTTATAAAGTCAGTGACACTGTAATTTTAGGATATTTTCAGATTCTTGTGGTAATGGGAGCTATATATGTAAATAAGATAATGAATTGGCTATACTAAAAAAAAAAAAGCAAAATCCCCTACCGGGAAGACCACAATAGACCTTTAAAAATAAATGAAAGCTTATTTTGGAGCTTGCATGTATTATAACATGCACTTCAAATTGACCTAGTGCTCTTTTACACTAGGAAAAAGTAGATGTATTGTTATAGAAAATTAAGTGTACATTGGCAATGTCATGTGGAAGTCTTACTGAATCATACCCATGAGATTGTGCCTTTAGGGCTCCACAGAAGTAAAACTCCTCTTCAGTTTCCAAGAAGACAAGTATCCATCACTAGTTTCACTAAATAACACTAACATTTAAAGATATATGAGTCAGTCTAATTAATTACATAAAAAAGAACTGTAATTGAGAGATTAGTAAAGAGAATTTGGGCTTTACTTTTGTCTCTTCCTCTCTTGTGCAAATTGTGAGAACTGTCTTATTTTCCTCTGTGTCTGGCAATAACCCAGACTAACTAATAATAAGGTGCCATGAACATTTTTCCTTGGTGTTTTCCTTTTCTTGAATTTTTCATCCTAGCACGAAAACCAGTGACTTCTTCTTCCCTACCACCAACACTTTTCAGTACTGTTTAGGCTTTTCTTTCTACTTCAGGTCTTTCAGATATCACCCAAGTAGGATATAAAGATCAGTAGGCCAGTAAGGTACAGCCCAGATGATTCTCTTCATTAAATGCTGTTTACAAGTTGCTTCAAGGATATTTTCTCTAATCCTAAATGGAATATAATGGATATACATCTCTCTTAGGTCCTCCTGACAATTAAATCAAGGCAAGAAACAAATCTGATCTGTTTCCATCAGTTGCAAATGGGCCTGATGTACCATACCACTGGTTTTGCCTCCAGTTTTGGAAGTAAATTTCTTTAAGTCTTTTTCGTCAAAGATCGGATGACTTTAATATAATGGTTTACAAATTCTTCTCTAGAAAGAGACCTGAAATGCAAATTGTTGTCTGAGTCCACTGACCACACTACTACAACAAGCTTGTCTAAAATCAATTCCATACCAAAATATTTTGGAATAATCTATCTTAGAAGAGTTTCTTCCATGACATTTATGTAGAAGCTGCCAGACAGAGTCCAATCTGTCTTTGAGTTTTTCAGAAACCACAGGGTATCCATTAGTTTTTGATACCCAGAGAATTGACAGGTGTTAGTTATTTTGCTGTCTGCTCTGCAAGGGTACTTAGCATGAGATGAAACAGGTATTTATCTTTAAGGAATATAGCATTTCGTTACATATCTTTTTCTGCAGCCTAACTTCAAAACAGCTCTGACAGCCTTTGTGTGCTTAGCCAGTGGTAGAGGATAGTGTACACATTTCTTTTACAAGTGATCTATTTTACAGCTCCAAATACTGAAACTTTGGCAATTGCTTTCAAAAATTCACAAGACAAAAAGGTCGTCAGGCAAAGCAGGCATTACGCAAGAGCAGGGACATTTACACTAAGACACAGTTTGTCACTGAGTCTCAGACAACAAAAGGTACTGTGTTATATTATAAATGGGCTATGGGAGAAAACAGCCTAAGAGCAATGTGGTATTTACAGTCTTCTTATATTTTATGTTGGGCACTGTTTTTTCTTTTTCATTGCATTTAAACTTCTACATCAGTTTTGATTTTCTTGAAAGAGTGATTAAACTTTGGTGGGAGTTCACACTTGCTTTTCTGCAGAGAACAGATATTTCAGTCTGATCACTGATTTAGACTTCATTGTATTAATCATCATGTAAACTTCTGACCCATGTGCTAATTCTAGCAGCAAATCTTTATTGCCTTTTGCTCAGAAAAGTTGTTAATAACAAACGTACTTTCTTATCAGAAAGGTAATATGAAAAATCTTCTGGATTTTTTGTTCACTTCGTATTCATTTCCTTTCGCTTTCCAAAGCAAAAATGAAATTAACATCAGTTCTTTAAGTGAGAATTGACTTGTATTGTATTTTTTGTTCTTGTTGCTTAGCAGCAGCAATGCAGACACACGGGTGGATCTGCTCCCAGGACACTTCTGCTGGGATTTGGGCTCTTCAGGGCATTTTCCGCATTAACAAAATAACATTGAATCAGGTGTTCCTTTAAAAAAAAAAATCAAAACAAAAAAACCAAGATACTGAAGCTAAGTCTCTGTTGCTTATTTTAACTGTAAAGTGGTTAAAGGGAAGGTTGAGGTGATGCCTGCCACGCAAGAAAAATGCATGTCATATCCTTTGATGTCAGTGCATTTTTTCATTCAATAATTGCATATCATTTTCTTTTGTGCCTTGTTTTATGTAAACAAGACAAATTCTATAAACTGAAATAATTGGAGCATCTGACAAGATTAGGTATTAAAGATGTAATTTTTTTTTAGAATATCTACCATGAAGTGGTTGAAGTTGTAAGTGATTAATTTGCTATTTGCTATGAAAGTCTAAACCTCTGAAAGAGTGGGGAATTCAGACCTGCTGTCTGGTCTTTGCCTGTCTGCTACAAGGGTATGCCTGCAAAGATGGCATGAAATCAATGTCTTTTCTCTATGATTTCTGGACGTTGAGACATTTATATGCAGCGTCTGGCTGCTGGAGATCACAGATTTGCTCACACCCCTTTTGCTACAGCTCAGTTGCTTTAGAGGATTTAGCAGAGGAAGAAACTTCAGATTCTCAGTATATCTGCATTACATATACAATTCCATGCTCATTAGAAAAGAGGAATATGCAGGAAAAGATACTTAAGTAACTAAGTAAGTTTGTTGCAGTGGGAACAGTTATATGCAGAACCATGACCAGCAGTATATTAATGTTGTGTTTAATGTAAAACTATTTTGGTCCCTACAGGGACATAAATATTTAAACTATTTTAATGGGCCCTTAAGTTAAATAGGCCTTTTCTGTCCATTTAAAAATGAATTTTAAATATTATAAAGTTTTTATATTTTTCCAAACTTTTAAAAAACCCACTAGTTTTAAAGATTAAAAAAACAAGTGTTTGTGATAGGTTAAGATACTTTTGCAATCATATCAGTTGTGATCATTCAGCAGGACTTTGGCTAGATTCAGAAGATAGGAAGTAGATACAGAATGGGCTACTCAGTTCTGCAACTTTTAACAAGCTTATCTTTCTCAGACATTCTAAACCACTTCTCTTTTGCCCAATATTAAAGCATGAGTTTAAATTCCACTGACTGAACTAGTCTGAATATTTTTATGGACAAAAAAATCCCTTACTGCCACCCCTGTGCCTCCAAAATTATGTTACTAAACATCTGTCAAAACAAGCTAATTTTGTTTATTTTAATATTTAAATCATTAGGAAAATATTTCAGACTTGTAAATGAAAAAAAGGTAGTACACTGGAGAGTGATATTATGCTGTGGTTATTACCTTGTCTGGAAGAAAATCAATACAAATGGCATGAACCTGTAGGAAGCAGAATAAGAAATACATTAAGGTATGTTTATTTACCTGTCAGTCCTGTATATTCATATGGATTATTTGTTATACTAAGGAATTTATGGGGTAGCTCACTCAAATCCTCACTAATGGATGGTCTGGGGGCCAGGGGAAGCAAGCACTATTTACTGTTAGTGCCATTATAAATATTTTAGACAGCTGAATACTTGTTTCTTTTAGAGTAAATTTCCTAACTTTATTTCAGCTTCATTTTAACCCCTGCAAAATTCTTCCTTACCTAACTCTGGTAAACAAATATTATTTCTGTGAGCAAAACATTTGTTATTTGGAACCTTTCTACATAAAAGTCAAACCTGTTATCCATACCTGACTATTGTAAAGATGCTCTGTAAGTGAAAGTCAATTACATCCTAAGACAAAAAGCTGTGACTTATGTCAATTTTTTCTGCCCATTAATTACTTTTCTTCTTGATTTTTAGATCAATACATTATGTGTTGTTTCTGCGTTTCTGTTTCTAAGACAAATTAGAACCACAGTTGCTGTTAGCTGTTTTCCAAAATAGGAACTTTCCCAGCTGGTAACTTTCTTAGCTGAGCTTGCTTGGAATAATGTAAAAGTATTCAATTCTAATTAACCTTCTGCACAAAGATACCTTCCTTTACGTATCAAAAGATGGCATGCTGATTATCACAGTTTAGATCAAGGAAAAAGCCTTTTGTAGCCATTTATAATCAGAATGCGTAATGAAGTCTTCCTTCAGCTCCTGTTCAAATACAAAGTGAATGCTTCCCAGGGTCAAGGCTCCTGCCTTGCAAAAGTCAGTCCTGGATGTGAGCTGAGGAATCTGAGAAATTCACAAGTCTAGCCAATTAGTCTAGCAACAGTAATCACTGACATCAGTCATACAAAGTCTCTGCTTTCATGACTCATGCTTTTAACCTCCAATCTATCAGGTGCCATGCTGAGTCCTGCAATCACATCATTATTTTGTTTGTAGAGAGGAAATCAAGAAACAAAGTGAGGTAAGGAGTTTGCTTCAGAAAAAAACCAACTATTTTGAGCTAAAATTAAATGCACTATTCCTAGCTGACTTTCCTGTTAAACGTTAATTGGTTAAAAACTACTTGTAAGTAAATCATTGTTCTGGATACTCAAAGCCCTATTTTATAAGGTCAATCTCTTTGTTAGATGCCATATAAAGACTGCAGAATGGGCAATTTTTTTAAAGCACTGTATTATTGAGTTTCAATCTGTGCCATAAACATCTTGTTTCTCACCAGTCTCTAGGGGAGATTCACCTTGAGAGAAAAACTCTCCATACCTGCCCACCAAAATAAGGTTCATATGCAGAATTCACATATGGTTTTTACACTTTCCCACAAATGTGACTATTTCCTAGAAATTTGATTTTTTTTAATTTATTCTTCTCTAATTCATGGCATGAGAGTTTATTCACAGGCATACTCAAAACATATTCTTTTAAATAGAATATTTTAAAGAAGTGAGAGAATTCTTATTCCATTTTAATTGAATGGATAAAGATATTGTCTGGGACATCTTTAGGTATGGAACATATACTGAAGTATGGAAATGTATGGTTTCTATGAGGAGCTTATTTGTTTGTGGCTTTTTAAAGATGTCATAACAAAACATTCATGATGGCCAGAGTAATATCGGTTTAATTCAGAAAGACTGAATAATAGCAACAAATTTTTATTTGGTGACCACGCATGAAATCTCTTGTGGTTCAACAGTGACAGTTACTGATCTTGAAAATTCTTGCCTTACACACAGACCCAAGCAGAGTATTTTATTTTTAACAGATACACTTAATATTGTCCTACTGTTGGGAAATTATAGTAATAATTTCAATTTAAGAGCCCTTTGTCTGCTTCATTTTTTCAAATATTATGTCTCTGCAGATTTTATAAAATATGTTATAGTCTGTAACAAGATTTTATGGTCAAGGGTTGCTGAATCATTCAATATTTTCAGCTACACAGTGTCTACTTATCTCCTTTGACAACTCTTCATTGTGATAAAATATATGGGAATAAACATATACAGTGGATGCCTATCCTAATTTGTCAGCTTTAAACGAACCCTGTTCACTATCAGTTTTTTTGTAATTAAAGTGGGCACATTGTTATTAGAAGTAATGGCATAGTTGGTAATTTTTATTGATTAACAACATACATTAGAAAGAGATAAATGACCAATCTAATTGTTTGTGGATTATTATTTCCTGTGCAGTCATTACACTGGGTCACACTGAAATAAGAGATACATTTCTCAAAGAGAGAAAATATTGCTTTTTATTAGCTGAGCCAAGTGTTTGTGAATCCTGGTAGAAAAACAGAGGGATGTAGGTCTTCCTGGGTACCCAAATAAGGACTCAAGGGCAGGAGTCGAGTTGCAGTCCCAAGAATACTGAGACATATTAGGAGGACAAATTCCTCAGTAAAAGGATGAGTGAGAGAACCAAAGAATCATTTGGTTGAAAGGGACTCCTTATATCAGCTGGTCCAACCCTTGACTCAAAGCAGGGGAACTTCAGTGTTTGTCAGGTTTCTCAGATTGCTGCCTTTCCAACATCTCCAAGTATTAAGGTTCTGGCATCTCTTTGGACAATATGCTATAGTATTTGGCTGCCCTCATGGTAACTTATTTTTTAATATTTAATAGGAGTTTATTTTATGATACTTCTTCAAATGGCGTTTGAGTAGTTCTCCATATCCATATCCAATCTGTAGCTGAAGGCATCAGTAAATTTTTTTACCTTTTCTTACAAATAAGCAAACCCAGTTAGCTCAGTGTCTTCTCTTACATCCTGTGGTTCAGCACACTGACCAACCTGATAGCACTCCACAGGGCAATTTCCTGTTTGTCTGCTTTGTATTGTAATGGCTTCAAACTGGAAAGAGTGCTCCAAATGCAGAATGATAAATGCAGACAGAAGGGAATAATAATTTTCTTTATTTCTGTTCATGTTGTTATTAATGCTTGGTCTCTTTTTTACTTTACATGTACTCTTGCACATAATGGCATTATTTTGCTTCTTTTCAACAATAATGATGAACCAAGGCCCTCTATCTGTGCTGCTTTTGGCTGAAATAGAGTTAATATTCTTCACAGTAATTTTTATGGAGCTATGTTTTGCATTTGTGCTGGGAACTGTAGATAACACTGATTCATTTTAGTTATTGCTGGGCAGCACTTACAGACAGTTAGAGCCCTTTCTGCTCCTCACACCACTCACCAGTATGAGGATACCCTTTTGGAAATTTGGGGTCAGATGTCTCAGACAGCCAAGTCTCCTCCCAACCCCTTGTGCATACCCAGCCATCCTCAGTGAGGCTGGGACAGCTGACCTCAACACTACGAGGGGATATCCCATATCATATGGCATCATGTTTGGCATATAAAAATGGGGAAAGAATAAAGGGGAGATGTTTGAAGTGATGGAATGTGTCTTCCCTAGTCATGGCAATGTGTGGCAGAGCCCTGCTTTCCTAGGGATGGCTGAGCACCTGCCTGCCCATGTGAGGCAGTGAACAAATTCCTAGTTTTCCTGGACTTGCATGCAGTCTATACTTACTAAATTGTCCTTACCTCAACCCGTGAGTTTTCTCATTTTTTCTCTTCTCTCCCCCATCCCACTGTGAGGGGAGTGAGTGAGAGGCTGGGTGGTGTTTTGTTGCCAGGTGGGATTAAATTATGACACTATCCAACGTAATTCAGCCTCTAACTTTATTTCTAAACTAAAATTAGTCCTGGTGAGAGTGTTGTCTTAGTTTTATTGTAAGTACATCTGTACACCCCTAGATACCAACAGTATATTAGAGAATGGGTCACTCAGTTACTACAATGGAATTCAGTTTGCAAAAGTAGTTAATTTTCTAGTAGTAGTTCTCAAGAATCTCTATTTTCTTTGCTTCTGTAAAAGGGCTATATTTAGATTCCAGGTGTTCTGTGAGACATGATGAAAACTTTAGGATGCTGGAATCAAAATTCAAAATTTTTTTGTCAGATTCCATCTGAGCAAGAGCTTAAATCACCTGAGTGGTCACTATCCTTTTGAAGAAACTTCATTTCAGGTACTGTCTAATAGAATCTGTAGGACACAGAGTTTATGCAAAAGCAGATATTTGCTACCTTGAAGGAACTGAGTTATACCCAGTTGCTATATGCCTCCTAGAAATAATGAACTGTGACTCCACCAATGACCAAGAGGAGGAAGAAGTAATGCCAGCAATGAAAAAACCGGACATAATTCCTCAGAGAAACATGCAGCTTCTGAAAATTTATGGAAAAGAAGGGACTAGGATGCCCCTAGATAAAAGAAAAAAAGGAGTAGAAAAGAAATAGGGGTTGAAATACTACTCTGCGATATGAATAAGGGAAGGTTAAGTAAGAAAAGATAAATGTCTCTTTGCTTGTTTTAAAAAAGGGTTCACAAGGTGCCTGAATGTACTAGTCAGTAAGTTTGGCATGGACTAGTTTCTCTTTTTCTAATGTGAGACCTACCCAAATTTTGCACAAATAATTAAAAATTCATTTTGCCATTGAAGAGACAAAAGCAACCTGACCTTATTGTGTACTGGCTGGGATAGTTAAGAGATGCAACATAAAGTCATAGCTTTGTTCAGTTTGAAGTCTCAGCCTTCAGATTGTGCTAGGATGACTCTTCATTTTTTCTTTGAAATGTTCTACTGAAAACCTTAGAGATATTATTGTTCATTAAAAATTCTTCAATCTAATTTGGTTTTGCCAACAGTTTTAGTTCTGACAAGTCAATGTTTTCTAACTAAAAAAAAAAAAAAATTAGATAAAACACCCTTGCTCAATTTAACTCCAAAATTTATTTCTGAAATGATCTTACCTTTGATACCTGTTTTGCGGTGATTTCAGGGGAGGAAAGTTACGTGTACCATGGAATACCATCAGCAAGGATGAAAAAACTGAGCAAGAGATATAATGGATAGGCAAAGCAGTGTTTTATAGTTCACACAAGCTGTATGTCAGAGGAGTGGAGATATTCATACTCCTGAACTCTGCAATTGAATAGAGCAGGAGTTATGGATTGTGGCAATGGCAACAGACTTTAACATTGTTTTTTTTTCCTGGGGGCTTCTGGGTTCAAGAATATAAATTTCTGAGGGAACCAATCATGCTGGAGATTTTGCTGTGTCAGAAGTATCAGACATTTTTTATTCCTTCATATGACCACAACTGAAGCAAGAGAAGACCTTATTCTACTCTTAGGCTTGTACTCTCTAACATTAGCACTGCAAGACTACTTAATAATAATAATAATTTTAATTTAATGCATATATTAACATATTGCATGTTTTGTGAGAATATATATCTTTGGGTTAAGTGTCATAGAATTAACATCTATTTTAAGTTTTGATAGATGTGTTAAATAGAATAATTTAAAATATTGAAATATATCCATGTCATCTGCAAACTTACCTGCAAATTCTCTTTATTTTTTAACTGCAACGACATGAGAATTAACTTTTTTCAAGTTTTTTATGTTTAGGAAGTATTAATCTGTTTATTTGCTTATCTCTTGTGTTTCTTTAAAAAAATTTCTACATTTTTTTTTTAATTGAAACTAATACAGAAGAATTTAGTTTGTGTTACCTGTATGATCATTAAAGCCAGGATTTTTAAATGATTATAACAAAGATTGGTTGATTAAATCCATTTTTTTACAAAAAACAGGTAAGAAACATCTTGCAGTATATCTGATCACTTCTGGTCCTGTTTTCTTTTATTAGTTTCATTATGCTTCGTAGTTATTCTCTTTTCTACTGGAGAATTAAAATTAAAAGAAAAGGTAAGAGAAAATTCTGACATTCTGAATATACACAGCTACTTCTTTTTTTACCTAGTTTACTACATCAGGAGTGTGCAATATGTTACATTACATATCGGATCCAGCTCTCCTGTCTTCTCTGTTCATCTGTTTGGCTAAGCAAAATCAAGGAGGAAAAAATGGTATATTCTGAATCAGTATTTTACAGTCATCAAAGAATGAGTTGGACGGGACTTCTGTAGGTCAGGTACTTCTGCCTCCTATTTTAACGAGGATTGTTACTCACTTTAGAACAGTTTAGCAGTGGTTTTGTCTAGCCAAACCTCAAACTCAAAACAAGTTCCTTAATGTCTGTATAAAAGGTCCCAAGCTGGATTTTGTGACTGCTATCTCAATTATACCTCACAGCTAAACAGAGTAGACTTAAATTCCCTTCAGACTTCTATCCAAACTTTGGTCATACCCAATATCTAACATATATCTTGCAGTAAGCAAGAATTGCTAACTCAAGATCCTCTTGGCTCTGTCACTCAACATGACAACCACAATTAAAATCTAAAGTCAGATTTTCTTTTCTGAGAGTGCACACCATCTCATATCTAGATCATCAGTGGAAGTACAGAAAGCAGCCTATAGCATGTAAGTAATATTGCTTATGATCTTTTTCAATTGTAATAGTTACCATTTTAACTTCCAGTCCATAAAGCAGGAACCAAGCTATCTCCAGAGTCGTTAACATGCTGGCTTCTATTTCCTAAAACAATGCCTTTATTTCATGTGCTTTGCAGATGCAAAAAAAGTTTATGAACATCTTCTCAGCCTCCTGCAAGTTCACTAGTCCTTGGTAGGAAGGAATACAGTTTCCACTGTCTAATATCTCAGGATATTTTCATATTGAATGGATAATTAAGAGGTTTCCTGAGCTGAACAGCAGTGTGAAAAGCAGAGAGGTTTCCCAGACCAAGGCCACTGTTTTCACTCTTCATATACCCATAGAATAGTTTGGGTTGGAAGGGACCTTTAAAGATCGCTTAGTCCAACACCCTGGCAATGAGCAGGGACGTCTTCAACTAGATCAGGTTGTTCAAAACCCCAGGCAACCTGACCTTGAATGTTTCCAGGACCACCTCTCTGGTCAGCCTGTGCCAGTAGTTCAGCACCCTCATTGTAAAAAATGTGTTCTTTCTATTAAGTTTGAATCTACCCTCTTTTACTTTAAAACCATTACCTTTTGTCCTGTTGCTACAGACCCTACTAAAGAATCTGTCCCCATCATTCCCTTAAAGCCTCCTTTAGGTATTGAAATGTTGCTATGTCTCCACAGAGCCTTCTCCTCCAGGCTGAATAAACCCAGCTCTCTCAGCCTTTCCTCATAGGACAGGTGCTTCATCCCTCTGATATTTTTTTGGGTCTCTTTTAGATCTGCGCCAACAGATCAATGTCTTTCCTCTATTGAAGACTCCAGAGCTGGATGCAATACTCTAGGTGGAGTCTCACGAGAATGGAGTAGGGACAGAAAATCACTTCCCTCGACCTGCTGGACACATTTCCTTTGCTGCAGCTCAGGATGCAGTTGGCTTTTTGGGTTGTGAGACCAGAAAACAAGCTGTTACTGCAGGTTCCTGCTATTCATTTACAAAATTAGGAAGACACTCTAGATCAAGACCAGACCTTTTGCTGTATTAGCTTAATGTATCTATCAAAGACAAGTAATGTCTGTAAAAGAAGTAAATGTATGCCTTGGATGTAGGATAGATGTAAGTGCTGCAGGTAAAGCAAAATGAAGAATTTTATGGCAGCAATACTTTCATGGATCCAGTTTCTAGAAGAGTGCCTGTAATCAGTAGAAGCACTTGTCTAGAAATCCTTACATACTACCCCAAACATGTAACTCTTTTAACCTTTAGTATTTTTTTAAAATCTATATTTATAATGTAAAATCATATCTGTTCCTTATTTGATCATGTTTCCCCAGGCATGTGGTAAGAAACCAGTTCTTCTGGTGTTTTCTCTGAGACCAGATTGTTCTCTTTAAAACAAGGTAGGAGTGAATGCCAACTATGAACTTTAGTACAACAGCATATGCTGATCAGTGGAGCTCAGGATGTAATTACATATGTTGTTTTATCCTATATTGTGTCCCTCTATCTTCTCACATTTTATACTTCAGTTGGAACTCAAAATCAAACATATAGATCAATTGCTGGTATTCCTTGCCGACTTTATATTCCTTGGATCCCAAATCAGATCTATTACCTAATTATTATATTTTATTTCTCTGCATTAGCCTTAAATGATTGCAGTCAAATACTGTTTTTATTAAGAAGTATTTAATGCAATCTTCTCTTTTTTTTTTCTTTTTTCTACTTAACCCTATAACCTAATTCAAAGCATGAAAAAAGATTAGCATCAAATTTGATCTAAGATGAAGGGTGATAAACTATTCAGGAATCCCCTGATTCATAATCTAGTTATGTCCTCAATTAGGTAAGGCATGTCTGGTCTAGGAATGAAAATCAGTAGTACCTGTTCTCAGTGCAGGGTGTAAATGTTTTACACACTGTGGAGTCACAGAGCAACTGAGGTAGAATGGTGCCTCTGGGAACTATCTTGTCCAACCTCTGTTCAGAGCAGGGTCGGCTAGAGCAGCTTGGCCAGTATTTCCAAGTATTTCCAAGGATAGATAGTCTACTTTTGAACTGAGAAGCCTCTAGCAGTGTTTGGCCACCATCACTGTGAAAGCCCCCTTATTTTAAAGTGCAATTTCTCATAATTCTGTATGTGTCTGTTGCCACTTGCCCTGCTAATGGGTACTGCTGAGAAGAGGCTCTATCTCTCTTTTTGACTCCTTGGCATTTAGTAGTTTTTTATGGACATTAATGATACCTCCCCTGAATCTTCTGTATTTTTGTATACTGTGAAAATTGAGGGAGTGTGTTTTCGGATGGACAGAGGCACAAAAGAAATAGTGTTCCATACTGCAAATGTGATACTTAATTTACTAGTGTCTTGCATACAATGCATATTCACTTACGAAAACAACACCTTGGAAGTTCTGAAAGACAAATCAGAGGATATTTCTGGTTTAAAACTGAGATTCCCAGACTTGTTTAGGTGAACCTCATGGCTCTGCCTTTTCCACAATATTCTCCCTCATTTACTTTCTACCTCTATCACCAACTTCACCATCATGGCTACTCATGCTTTTCCTGTACCTACGCAGGCATGTGACACTGCTTGTTTCAGAAAATGGTACAAGACCTGCACTGACCCTGACTCTCCTTTGTTCAGCTTCTTAGTACCACACCACTAAGCATCATTCTTGTCTTTTTTCACCCTACATTTGTTTAATGAATGGCAGCCCTGAATACCCAGAACAGCAGCTGAGCAGTCCCTGTGTGTTTTAGTCAATAACATCCCACAAAAGACACCTTAGCTTGTGTATGTGTGCTATTATAATGACAATAATAACATGGTTTGGAAGTTTCAGTATCTGAAAAGATAAGGCTGTGTCAGTGAAAGTTGCTCCTAAGCTAATTGCCTCCCCTTTTCAGTAGCAGTTAATTAGCTTTGATAGAGCACTGTGTTTAGGAGACTCCAATAATTCTAATTCTAGAGCTAGCTGAGGAATCTGTGAATAATACAGACATAGTCTATATACATATATTCTCTCTATAACTCCCTTGAAAAAAACTCAACTTTTACTTGCAGAATAGACTTAGGTGCCTTGCCTGGTGTGGAAGAATGCTGGAAGTGGTCCTGAGGTGAGGATGATAAGTGCATGTTCTGTACCAGTTGTTTTGGGTCACTAGTCAGGTTCTGCTGTTACGTGCTCTGTAATATCTCTATGATGTCTTTGCTTTCTTTCCTCTGGGCCTGTTCTTACAACCAGTGATGCCTGTTTGCTAGTCTTACACACAAGTCTTATATTACATATAAAATATTAAGAAGATGCTTGTACAATATGTATTATATTGTGAGCAATTCTCAGAGATGGTATGTGTATATACAGAACTGTACATAACAGTAAATTCTTACTCAAGATAAATGGAAGAAATATTGTTTGCTTCAGGGGCTCTTTGTTTCTATAAACATTTTAAGCCTCAGAAATAAGTTTGATTTTTTTTTTTTGCAGTGTGATTGTAAACAAAACAACAAAAGAAATGCAGGGCATCAATACAGTAGGCATTGTTTTCCCAAGTTTATTGGGAAATGAGAGTCCTTGTCCCACAGGATTATTCTCTCTGATGCTGATCTGGCAGAACGAGCCATCTCTCTCAGCCCTGAATGGGAAATGTTGATACTTCAGCTTTCTGTCACAGTCAATTCAAGTGGAGCCCAACACAGATACACACATCTGTGTAAACTGTTCTTTGTTTTTCTTCCTAGGATAATTAAGTAAAAGCCTACTAGAGGAGGACAATTACTCAAAATTAATCACTTTCAAGCTGGTTAAATCCTGACAGATTAATTGCTTCTATCTATTCCTACATTCAGATTTGTTTTATCAGCAAAAATACCCAAGTAGCTCTCCTGTTCTGGGAAATCATTGCTCTTTTTATGGGAAAATGATAAATATTTTTTTATTATAATCAATTATACTTTTAATTAACCTTTAAAAATAAGGTGGCTTTTATTGCATTTTGTATGGGTGATATTTGGCTACACTTATCCTAAGCAAATCTTTAAGCCTTGGAAATGTTCAGGGCCAGGTTGGATGGGTCTTTGAGTACCCTGGTCTAGTGGGAGATGTCCCTGCTCAGGATCTCTAAGGTCACTTGCAACCCAACCCATTCTACAATTCTGTGATTATTCTGATGTCACAGCTTCTTTCTGAAACTTTGGGGTTTGTAATGACACTCTGGTAAAAACCATCTGATATTAATATTGTACGTACTTTATGACAGAAGATTGGCCTCAATTTGTAGAGGCAGTTCAGGAATTTAAATACATTATGATGTTCTATGATATAAGAAAGAATTTTTTTTCCATTGAAGGAGGTGAAAAATTGCAACAGCTTTCCTAGAGAAATGGTGGATACCACATTCCTGGAAACATTTGAGGTCGGATTTGCATTTGCAATCTGATTTAGTTTAAAATGCTTCTGCTCATTGCAGGAGAGTTTGAACTAAATGACCTTTATAGGCCTCCTCCCACCCAAACTTGTTTATGATTCTGCAATTCTTTGATTCTGTTTCAAATAAGTTTTTTTTTTTATAATCTCTGGTGATGAGATTTCACATTAGTTATTTGGAGAGTCAAGAAAGTAGTTTCTGTGCATTACTAATATGTGAAAGATCAGTTACTTATTTGCTTTAAGCCATGCAAAATTTTTCTCTGTGAAGAACACTTAAAGTTCATCAAGGTTTGAAGTCACCTGAAGTTTAGCCATCCAAATGTTGAGCTTATAAATTATTCTGGCTATCTCATTCTGTAATCACTGGAAAGAAAATGAGAGAGGCATTGTCAAAGGATGATTGATTCCACCTAGAAATCCATACTGCGATCACATTAATTAATTTTTCTTAATTGCTAAAGTTATGTGAGATGCATACAAGCGCTTGTTGCCGAAGGCTACAAAACAGAAAGGCTACTGTCTGCTGATCTTGTGAGGTTGGATAAGAAATCTGATATTCTGTCTCACTGCCATTATATGGTAGTTTATTCTGTCTTTTCTGACTTAATAAGGTAAGCCCTCTCCTCTGTAGGCAGATCTCTCCCTACTGACTCTAAACAGGCCAAGGACCTCTGAGTTTTTATGTCTTTTTTTAAAATAGCTTATCTTAAATGAATGCCATTCACAAAGTCTAGAACGTCTGATGGCTATTTAGATATTATTGTGGTTTTGGGTTCAGGGCAATTGCTTATTGCTAGAAAATACTTAAAAGCTAGAATAAATGTCTGAACCTGTATTTTTCAAAACATGACTAAAGTTTATGATTCCAATTTACGATTTTATAGATTTTAATGTTCAAAATTCTCACAGCTCTCTAATACATGGAATCATAATAACTATTAGAAAAGCTAATTCAAATGGATGCCAGACCCTCTGCATTTTACTGTTATTGTTTCAAATGTGTAGTATTGCAGTGTTTAAAACAGATTTGCTAAAAGAAAGGAACTAAAATCTTGACAATCTTGAATTTTATTTTCAGGTTCAAAGAGAAGTCACCAGGAAGAAAAAAAAAAACAAACTTAGTTCCTGTGTCAAGTGATAAGAGGGAAAAGTACAATGCTAAAGAATAAGGATACTTAAATACATATTAAAAATTCTCAGTTGAAAGTAAAAGGGTGCTGACCTAGAACAGATTGAGATTAATGACAAGTGGTTCTGCTATTGTATTGATCAGTGCCTCTGGCTATTTAGTAGATGATAAAACACACAACATTGATTAAAGCTACTGGCAAAATGTTTTAGATGTCAAAGCTTCAGCACTTTTCTTAAAGCTCAAAATAAAGCTTTTAATTATGTCTATATGATGGAATATATGCATGAACACATAGATAAAAATAAATAAATAGCTATGTCTATATAATAAAATGTATAAGAACCACTGGCAAAGGCATTGGTTTGGTAATAAAAAGCTATTTAGATTTAATACGTCTTTTACCACTATATCAGCAAGCTGTCATATAACTAGTAGATCATATAGTGAATAAAATTAGCAAAATATCATATACATGGAAAACCAAATATTTTAGCTCTTATTGTATAGAGACTTATCAAAAGAAAGGATATTGAAATGTCTGTTACCTGAGAGATCTGTTTTATACTTAGAATCTTCCTGTAGGGAAAAATATAGATCTGAAGTCATTAGTGACACAGTAGAAATTGCTGAAACATCAAAAAGATTTAAGAGAAAATGAATGAAATAGGAAGAAGACATAAAAAAATAAACATCTCCATCATCTAAAGAACTAATTATAGTAGCATTGGTTACTTTGGCAAATTGTCATTGGGACTGTAAGACATAATTGAACTTCCAGAAAGCACAGCAATTACCTCAGAAATGAATGTCAGCTTCGTAGAATCTACCGGGAAGAAAAAATAGTGCTGGCACAAACATAGAAAATTGTGCTGTGAATTTCCTAGGCTTTGTTTTAATCTGATTTCTGGAGTTCCAAAATTGTCTGTTTTATTGCTTCTTGGAGCAAATAGACTCGATGTGGTCTTGGTCAGAGCAATGACTATCACACACTGGGTTCATTCACAGACTGGAAGGTGTGCAAGTATGTGAAAGCCTCAGAGGGAGGGCGTATATTTCACATGCAGAAACTGTTCCCCAGTGTAAAATGAGGAACTACAACCTCCTTAATTGGGTCACTTATGTTCAGGCATCTTTTGCCATTCACAGATCCTGGAAGCAGGATATACAGCTTAAATGTTCAAAGCAATTATTTATTGTCTCATATACACAGCTGATAGAAATGCATGCTACTACACTTAGCATTAATTTGCACACTGGCCCTGATGAGACACTAGATGAGTCTTTGCTGGCCAGACCATCATTAGTCAGCTGTAAAAGTGCTGCATCTACTCCTTGCAGAGGGCTGATCCTCACACTTGTTAAACGCCCATCTACTGATTCTCTGTGTTTTTTTCTTAGGACTTTATTGCTCAAGAAAACTTGTCAGTTATTTTTGTGGTTTTGTGGGGATTTTTTTGGTTGATTTTGTTTGTTTCTTCCTTTAATTTTGAATTTGGTAACTATTATTATCTCAACAGTTTTACTTCTGTGTATGTTTTTGTTTTTCTTGTCTTGCTTGCCTTCAATCAGTGTACTTTGTCGCACATCAGCAGCAATTTTCTTTGACAGAAAGCTACCCAGCTGTGCTATGCAAAATTGGGGATTTGATGACAGAGAGATAAACCTTATGGCCAAGGGTTACAAGGTCTTATATATTTGTGCTTCCCTATCTGATAGGGAACTTGATCAAGGTCATGTGCAAAGCTCCAGCCATCTGGGTTGAAGATA
Organism: Sturnus vulgaris; assembly: GCF_052056855.1. Classification (NCBI taxonomy): domain Eukaryota; kingdom Metazoa; phylum Chordata; class Aves; order Passeriformes; family Sturnidae; genus Sturnus; species Sturnus vulgaris. The sequence goes on from NC_142243.1 coordinate 128,839,034, forward strand.
CATATATATTCCTGAAATGATCTCAGTGCTTTTTCAGATTCCTGATCCCTAACTCCTTTGTCTCACAGTCAGTCTGGCAAAATTCCAGGAAAACATCTACAACCCTGCTTTGGAGTAAGTGTAATCTAAATCATAGATGGATGAATAAAAATTTGATAAAAGACACTGTGTTTCTTTGTGTGATTCTTTTTTATTCATGCGGGGCATAGAAATGATAGCTATCAAAATGAAAATGTCAGCATCTACTCTTCTTATACCATTTTACTTTTTTTGTGTTTACCCATTGAATGAATCTTCAAAAGCATTACAAATTTTTTATCTTAATCAGTTCTGTCCACTGGAGTCAATAGAATTCAAGATTTTCTTTTTATAGAAGACAGTTGCGAGGTAACTTAGGTACTTATGTTATAATATTTATAACTGAACTATTGCCCCAAAGTCCTTACATATTCTGTGTGAGAGATTATTTCATATAGGAGATATTATTTCTGCCCTGAGGCAGTCATCTAAACTAAATCAGATGGATTATTCAGGTGAAGTCCCTGATGATTGGGAAAATGGAAACATCACAGCCAGTCAAAAAAGGGTGAAAATGAAGGCCCTAAAAACTACCAATCAGCCTCACCTCTGTGCTTGGTATGATCACCCACTACTCCTGGAAGGTCTTTCAATGTACATGGAAGATGGAGGTGATTACACAGCAATCATGTCATGCCTGACTAGTCTAGCAATGGAGTGACTGCGTTGGTGGGTAAGGGCAGAGCAAATGATGTCATCTACTTTGATTTCTCTAAAGCCTTTGATGTGGTCCCATACAACATTATTACTTGTAAATTAGTTGATGTATATTAGTTGATGGATAAGAAATTGACTGGATGACCACATCCAAAGAGTTATGGTCAATAACTCAACGTCCAAGTGGCAGCCAGCAAAGAGGAGTATCCCTCAGAGGTCCATACTGTGAACAATGCTGTTCAATATCTTTGTTGATGGCACAGATGGTGGGACTGAGTGCACCTGCAGCAAGTTTGTGGGTGACACGAAACTGAGTGGTGCAGTTGATACCCTTGAGAGAAGGGATGCCATCCAGAGGGCCTGGGCAGGCTTCAGTGGAATAACTTTCCAAAGTTCAACAAGACAATCCCTGATATCAGTATAGACTGAGGGATAAATTGATAGAATAGTCTTAAAGAGAGGAGCTTGGGGATACAGGTGAATGAAAAACTGGACTTGAGCCAGTAATGTGCTTTTGCAACCCAGAAAGACAACCACCTGCTGGGTTTCATGCAAATCAGCATGGCCAGTTTGTAAGAGGTGATTCTCCCCTTCTACTGCACTCTGTGAGACTCCACCTGGAGATCTGCATTCAGCTCTCGGGCTGGTAGTAGAAGAAAGGCATGGAATGGCCAGAGTGGATCCATGGGAGGGCCATGAAAATGGTCAGAGATCTGGAATACCACTTCTATGCAGAAGAAATAAATAAACATTTTTATGCTGAGAGAGTTCTAGGAAGACCTTATTGTGGTCTTTTAGTACTTTAAGTGGGCCTGTAAGAAAGACGAGAGCCTTTTTGCCAGGACCTGTAGTGACAGGACATAGAACAATGATTTTAAACTGAAAGAGGGTAGGTTTAGATTGAACACATGGAAGAAATATTTTAATGGTGAGAAGGGGTGAGATAATGGGACAGGTTACTGTCACGATCCGCTATTAATGCAGAGCGGGGGTCGTGATGGTTCTTTTGATCTCAAAGGTGCAAACAGGCAAAATGCAGGGGACAAAATCAGTTTATTCAACAACAGAAAATCAGTTTAGTCAACAACAGCAATGCATTTCATCAAATGCCAACAATTCAGTTACGGTAAAGGGGAGAGGTACAGGATAAGGAAAGGGGAAGGAAAGGAAGGGATGGGAGAATAGCTACCAACAGACGAGACGGGCGTCCTCGCGGGTCATCCGATAGACGAGTCCTCGTCCGTGGGGAGATCTCAGGGGTCTTCATCAGTGGAGAGATCTCAAAGGGTTCTTTCCGGAGGGTCGCAACAGAGAGGTCAGGCAACAGCAACTTCCCCATCTTTTGAAATGTTCAAGGCCAATTGGATGGGACTTTGAGCAATCTCATCTAGATCTAGTGGGAGATGTTTCTCTACATTACAATGGGAGCTGAACTATGTGATCTTTAAAGGTCATTTCCAATCCAAACATTTCTATGATTTTAAATACACTGCTTTCTATTTGCTTAATGTAATTGAACTAAGAACTTTGCGTGGAGACCTTCAATACAGATGTCTGAAGTCAGGTGAATTGGATCCTATCCATGGTGTTTTTAATGACTAAATGAATACATTTGATGTTGAAAAAAGATATTATAAAGGGAATAGGAGAAAGAATTATCTATGGATTTCCTTTCAATACTTGAAAGTGCTGTTCAGGGAAGTGGAGACTTGGCATGTTCAATTGTTTTCTTATTTCGGTTTTGTTTCAAGGGAGATTTTGGAAAAACTGTTCCTTTTAAATGTAAAAATGCTGCTGAAGCAATGTGTCAAGACCATAATGATTTTAGTGTAAAAAATTGAAATATGGCAGACTAAGTAGCACTTTGTTAGCATTTAAAATATTACAATAAATATTAAACAGACTTTTAGGATTTTATTTTTCCCCCTGTATGATAAAATACTGCATAATACTTTAAAATGGAATAGTGTAAATAGTGCTTTCTTCCACTTGAAGGAAATAGAAAGCGTTTTCACAAAATGAAGAAACTTTCACAGCAGAAAATTAGTAACACTAAACTGATTGGAAACCCTAGAAATTGTAGCTCAATATTTAAAGCCTGCAGTTGTAGGAATATATACTTAAGAAGGTATATTTGAGAGACTGTATAACATGTAGATGAGATTAGCAGATATTGTCAAATCTTATGTTTGTAAATCTCATCTTTGACTAAAACAATTTTTTTTTCAGAACAGTGATAATAAAAGAACACAGGAAAAAGTATCCTTCAATGATTTATTTTAAATTATGAAACCCCTAACAATGGAAAGTGAAATCACATAAATAATGGCCCTTATTTATGTCAGGATGTAGTTATAAGCACCTTGCTAAAATTAAGTAACACTGAAGTAGGTATATCCTCTAAGGCAATTCACAGGGTTTCCTACCATTACTAAAATACAATAAAATTTTTCACCTGTCTTGTCACCTGTCATACATTCTGTGCTTATATCTAAATAAAAAGTCTCAATTTTTAGCTCTTATCAGAAAGAGCTTTGGGTAATACGAGTGCCATTTGTAAGAACCTAGAGTTCAGTGTTGTAAACTATTTGAAGATCTCAGTTTTCTGAAAGAAAATTGAATGGGTTCCTCTGAATTTCAGTGTGTCATTTGAGACTACTTTCAGGGTTTATCCAATTGAGATAGCCAGGTGTTACTGGTGCTGCTGCTGACCAGTTTCCATAAAAATCTGACTTTGGTTACTGATTCTGCAACTGTTATGATGAGTCTGCCAAGAAGCTCTATCGTTTCCTCCAGTAAAGACGTGTCATATCTGTGCCATATCATGGAATCATAGAATCATGGAATGGTTTGGGTTGCACGTGGTCTTAAAGATCATCTAGTTCCAGCTCCCCTGCCACTCACATGGACACCTTCCAGTAGACCAGGTTGTGCAAAGCCCCATCAAATCTGGTGTTGAACTTCCAGGTGTGAGACATCCACAGCTTCTCTGCATAGCCTGCTCCAGTGTCTCACCACCCTCACAGTAAAGAATTTTTTCCTAATAACTGATATAAACCTACTCCCTTTCAACTTGCAGCCATTAACCTCTGTGCTGTTACACCATATCCATATGTCTGTGGGTAGGGCATAAAGTCAAATGCAAGGCCTATGCTTGACAGCAATGATTAGGAAATCCTGAAGCCAAGAGTCAGTTTAGAGCTCCACCCTCTCCATGCCAGGGTAACTGTTTGATGAAGTTCATGTTTTTCCTCTTCTGTAGGTCAGTCTCTTCATCTAACCTCCCCAGTTGAGAAACAGGAGTAAAATGCCAATTTCAGCCTTAAACTCATATTATTTATCTATTAAGCAAAAACAAAAAAAACCAAATTGAAAGCTTTCTTGGAATCTAAGTTAATTAGCAGTCCTGGTGGTTAAAAAAGTCATGTATGATAATACCAATTTGATACATAATTTGATTCAGTTATCCTGATGGATACACAAGCTACTGATATTCTATTCCACTAATACTTTACTATTTAACTAAAACTGGCAAGCAAGTACTGAAATAAATATTGTTTTTTCATTTTTATTTCCCCTGGAAGTGTTATTCTATACACTCTTGAAGTTCATTAAGTACGTCATGAGAATTTTCATATCTGGAGCATATAATGTAGATACTGCTCTCTTGTGTTCAGTTTTTATTTCAAAGTAATTATTCTAAACATAGCTCCAGACAGTGAGTTTTTCTTGATATTTTTTCAATAGGATTTTATTTAGAGAAAACAACAACAACAACAAAAAACAAATAAAATTATTGCCATATGAAACAAGAAAACGATAATATTTAAACATGCAAGTTACTAGGAGCCTTGATTGCTGAGCTAGAACTGAAAAAAAAAAGTGGTCCTTTAAAAATATGACATCAAAGTGTTGTTAACCAGTGAAGAAGCAAACTGTATTCCTGAGGATATGAGAACCTTTCAGTTGTTGTAAAGAAAAGTCCTCAGACATTTCAGAAGCTTACTGTAAGTTTAGTTGTGTATTTGTCAAAGTATTCAATACTGTTTAAGATAGCATACAAGATTTTGTGGAGTTAAACAACAAGTTGATGAAAATGTATTGTTCCCGGTTTTGTCTAGTTTTATATTTCTTGGGCTGAGAAATGAAGCAGAAAAATCGAATACTATAAAACTCATCCCTGACAAAATGCTTTCTTGTGTTTGTCTTATGTGGCCCTTAGTGCATCTGGAAATGTAGCAACTGTCTTATTCTTTCTGGACTTGAGTCCTCAGGGGGTGAGTGAAATTATCTTCTCTCCTGCTCATATTAGCATGCTTTATTTTTATTTTCTCTCTTGATTAGTTTAGTGTGAATCAACATTATGCATATTATCTGTGCTGTCAAGTTGTCTTGAAGCTCAGACTTGGCATTTAAGCTCAAAATTCCTGACTTTCCACACTGCCTATTTTGTAGTTTGACCTCTGTGTCTGGCATGGGGTTATCTGGAGTTCAGTGATCTGGGTCAATGCCTGAGACTTTGCAGTAGGCAGCAGGAGTGTGGACATGGGCAGCAGGAGCTCTGGGAACAGCTGTTCCCTGGAACAGGCAGAGCAGCAAAACAAGGTGAAACTAGGCATGATTGGGCTGAGTGGGAATTGCACACTCAAATGCCAAGAAGTGCTCCTTTTCCATAGCTGTAGAAGAGCAAGGGATTCAGTACATCCTAAAGGGAAAGATTTTGAAAATGGACAGTGTTTACTAATTAGAGACAATATCTTTTTCCAGAATTTGTACTCCTTGTCTCATACTATTCTCCAGTTAGATCAGTTAGGACAGTAATTTGACAACAGATTTAGAGTTTACGTTTTTGAACAAATACAGTAAAGAGGAGAATTCAGGTAGCAGATATTTCAGTTGTCTGCCAGAGAAAAGTTCTACTTTTATGATTCCAAGTACATTTTCCCCCAATATTGAATATTTTATTTCTCGCAGCACATCTATGTCAATGGCAATCTATTTACCTAATGTGATATTAGAGGTACTATACAGTAGAAAAATGAAAGAGTAAAATTTCCAGGTTTTAAATGGATCTAAATATAGTTTCTAATACATTTCTTATATTTTTACATAGATTTTATATAATAATTCAGTTATCTATGAACATTCTTTGTTAAACCGTGGGGTACTTACATATATATTTGTTTTGAAGACTCGTAAGAGAAAACTTACATAAAAAACACTGGGGCTGCCAGTGTATGATAACATATGATCATAGAAAGAGCCTCACAGCAATTTTTCTCAAGAATTTTTTTTGTAAGTTGGAATAGATATTTAGGACCATTGAATCCAAGTGTTAAACCAGCACTGCCAAGCCCTCCTCTAAACTCTGTCTCTAAGTGACACATTTACGTGTCTTTTAAATATTTCCAGGCATGGTGACTCAGATATTTTAAAAATATCTTGACTAGTATCCACATGTTGCTTCATTGCTTTATTAACCTCCAGATGACAACATAAGTTACTTATTTCAGGACTCAATTAAAAAGAGGCCATAGGAATGAGAATAATTGAAACTGGATCTATGATGAAATGCTGTATTTAAAAGGGGAGACAGTATAAGCTGGCACATCAATTTTGTATGTTCAAATCACTGCTAGCTGTTCAATTTATTGCTTTTATTCTTATACCTTATTTATATTCTTAAATCCTTGTTTGCTCTCCTTGAGTGTCCTTTCTTTCCTGTATGGGAGAAGTGTACTAAAATTAAACAAATATATGGCCCAAGTGTGATTATGTATGAGCAGTTTTTCTTCATTTCAGTGCTGGCTGTTTATGAAATATGCATGAGGCACAAAATTTGCATCTGCAGATGCACACACATTGCAGATCCTGCATCTGTTGGTTAAAATCAAAACAAAACAACAGTAACAGGAATTATCAAAAACAGCAAATGGAAAACTTCCCCTTCAGAATCTCTTCAGTTAAATCTTGGGGGAATATTCAAAGCAATGCGCTCTTTGTACTGCAGTTGGGTTTTGAGTTTTGTTTTTTTTTTTCCCTTTTCCTCGTCTTTCTGATCCAACCACTGGAAATGAAGCTTTTGTAGCAACCTGTGACAAACAGTTGTGTTCATTGTGTGTTGAAACATTACCTACTTGTCTCATCACTGTGACTTTAACTTCTTCAGTGGCTTTGAGACTTCAGTGGCTTTGGTTACTGACACAAGCAGAGTTGTTCAATCTGTGATATAAGTTATGATGCTTTGCTTTCTAATTTGATGAAGTTTGTAGAAAGAAAGAAACCCCAAGGATATTTATAATCAAAGCATGCAGATGCATCCCTCCAGGTTTGTCACAATCTGTGGCATTATTTGCTGGCATAATTCCATGATTACGTAGTACTGAATGTCAATTACATAAGAGAGGCACTTCTCACTGCAATATCTGAGTTACTCTGCATTAGAGGCTGACAGGTAAGAAGAAATGAAGGGTCTGATGCTCTGTGAAAATCTAGGACAAGCTGCATTGTAAAATATTATTGATAATTACAGTAGTGATAGAGGTTAATGAGAATATAAAAATTGTGTGGTTACTTTTCAGAGTTGAGTTTTTAAACCTATTTTAGCAATCTGAGGTTGAAAATGTATCTTGCACATTTAATTACATAATTTGTTTAAACAATTTTCAGGGTGCCTAGAGGTTTTCATAAGGACGTTTCCTACTTCTGCACAAATTGAATTTCCTTTCTGTTATTAAAGAAATTCTAATAAGATTAAGATTAGGTTAAGCAGATCCTGAAGATTTCAGACATTATTTGTCTGTCAAGATGAAAGAGAGAGAGAGTTTTTATAACAGAAGTCAGAAGGAACAGAAAGCATCAGCTTTTTTAAACTTTTGCTGTATCCCACAACTTTTTTTTTGCCCCTTTTGTTCACTGAAGTATGTTTTTCACCCAAGGGGTCTCATTCTGAACACATTCAAAATAGATGCCACTAGAGCCACAGATCACAATGATTGTGGCTTTGGTGTGATGGTATGTATTTAAGAGGATTTTAATATTTCTGAAATAACTAGAAGAAAATTGTTTCTATATTTAATATAGAATGTCAGTAATTGTGTCTTGGTCATTTTTCACTTGATAAACTTTGGGTAGTTAACTATGGGGAGATTTTGGAGGATGCAAGCAGTCCTCTGTGTATTGATAAAGTCTGTGGAATGATTAATAGTGCCTAATGCTACTGTGGAAATCTAAGTGTGATATAGCCAGGTTTTTTTGCACTATGATCAAAAATCTGGACAAAATATTATGACTAGTTGTATCTAATTTTATATGTGAAAGAACATGAGAAGTCAGACATTCCAGTTGTAACCACTGGTGTTTCTGTTCCTAAAACTCAGGGTCATATGGGTTAAGATTTGTAGTAGCCTGAGCTTTCAAGAAAAAAAAAAATCTTGCAGGAAACATATGCCCACTACCTACTGAAGCACGAGGTCACTTAGCAGCAGTTAAAGTCCCTGTGGAGGACTGGGAAGTAAAGAAAAAAGCCAAAAGCATTTTATTTCTCTTTTGCAATAATTCTCTATATAGGAATTTTTCATGTTAGAATTAAAAGGCCAAAAAGCTTCTTTTGGAACTTTTATTTGGTTTCAAAATAATAAAATCAAGTCAACAAGGTCTAGGAGGTCTACTAATAAGTTGAATAAGATTATGATGGAACTTGGTTCCATCCAAACTCTTGTCCTCACATCTTCAATAAATAAAATGATAAATCTTGATGGAGCTACAGTTGTATCAGTTTTTCTTTAAAATTTGTCAAGTATTTTCTTTCTTTGATATGCTGAAATAGTTTCACATAAGTATAAGGGACTATTTAAACAAGCAACTATTTTGGAAGCCCAGAAGATAAGGGGCTAATGTGTACATGTCACACAACAGCAATAACTGTGCAGCCATGGAACCAACCCAGGGCTGTTGGTAAGAGCATGCTGTGCAAACAGGCAAGACTGAACTGGAGATGGGGGAAATATGGAAGGAGGGCAGCACTTTTCTGGAGAAACCATTCTGTCTCTTGGAAATAAGCACAGCACTCTGCAGTCAATTGCAGAAATGAGGTCAAGAAGCAGGTAGAGACTAATGGCCAAAGGTCTGTCCAGTAGGGGCCACCAAGGCCACCAAAAACCCCCAAAGCCATTCAGCCCATTTCCAGAGTGGTCTCAAAGAATGAACTGCACATGAAAACTAATTAGCATAGAAAGTGAAAACCATAGCCCCAGGGTGGGGGAAACAGCTATAGAAAGGTACTCTCACAGAGCCCAGGTGGTGCACCCCCAGGACCCTGGGCAGCACAGCAGCTGGTCAGTGCTGGAGCCAAGACTGATGACCATCCTTTCTTCTTTCATTGTTGTTCTGTTGAAGTTTGAAAAATAACCCTTACATTTTAGTGATAACTTTTGTTAAAAACTTGTCTTTTTCTCTGATCATCTTTCTTCTCTAGGTTAAGGTCCCAGCCACTTGGATTCACCACTTTCCACTCCTTTGGCTAGATGCCAACCATTTCTGATCCTTCATTTCTAAAAATTTATCTCAGGTATGTTAATATTTCTCAAGAATATATTGATGAAGTTGTTTAGTAGGTTTTCTGTCACATCTTTCTTTTTGCCTGCAGCTAAAAGTAATTATTAAATAAATCAATTTCCTGGCCCAAATCCTTATTTTAAAATTATTTCCTTAAAAATATGTGTGCTCTATAAATTGCTGTAGAATGAATAAAGCACACTTTTAGTGCTGATAGTATGTTGGAGTTTTCAAATGTTACTGAAAATGGACTTTGATATTTGTTGGCTTGAGTTAAAATTCTATTAAAAACCCTTATAATTTTTGAAAATGAAAACATGTTATACTGAAGGAATGGCACACAATATTTAAAGAAATTAAAATTTTTAATTTTTTTTTTGTATATCCTATTTTTACTCAATAGTTTTTCAGTATTAGTACATATGAAATGGTACCAGCATATCATATTAAATTCTATCAGAATCATACATTTTGTCATCATACTAAAATACCACAATTTCTTCCATGTGGAAGAACTGGAAAGATTCTTTGGACAATCAATGGAAATGCTTTATCACTTACTGCATTAGAAGGTTCCACTTATAAATACATTAAGCACATCTTTCCAGAACAAATCACACACTGCTCCCTTTGCAATGACACAGTTGGAAGCCTGGTGTCTTGAATGTCAGAATGAGGATTAATTTGAAGAACATAATTCTAATTTTAGTATAGAATTTATTTTACTAAAATATGATAATCTATTGACTATGCCATATATTTTTCCTCATGATTTGGTTTTGTAAGCAATAAAATAGAAATTTCTTTGCAAGATATTCTGGAGAAAGACATAGAAAAAATATCAAAGATCAGAAAAAAATTGAAAGCACCCAATGTTTATTGCTTGACTCAGGAACAATGGAGTTAAGAAAACAATCATCATAGTTTGTTGTCCTTGTGCATAATCTTTGACAGTATAGATGTCTTACATTACTTCTCTGAAACTAATCCATCAGCTCAGGAGAGGTGCAATCTCTACCTACTTTCTAAATTTGCAAAAATTTGCAAAAATCATATAGATCCTTCAGACATATAGATTCTTCATGTGATGTATTAGTTAACCTCCTATGGCATGCTGTTTCTTATCCTTCTCATGTTTGATTTTGAAAAGGAGTCTAGATAAATTAATATTTTCAGGAAATGCTAAATTTCAAAGTTATAGTTGTTAGCATGGATAACATCTTCCTAATTTCATTTAACAGCGTGGAACGAATTGTCACAAGGATAGGCCATAGACAAAAAACACCAAGAAACAAGGTCCTTTAGTGTTGAATGACAACTAGAAGATAGGATTTAGTAAAGATTCTGTAAGAAAAGATCTCCTCCCTAGTGGGAACTCAATCTACCTACAAGCAAAGATCAAAATATTTGTACAGCCATGAAAAGGAGGACTGAAAGGACACTTCAATGCTGCTTTAATGACAGTTTAAAACATTTCAAAGGACTTCCTTTCTGCATGTAGACAAATTCCCAGTCCAACCCACACCTACATTAACACAATGGCAAAGCTGAAGAGTGCAAAGGGACAAAAGGTAAGGAAATGTGAAAGCAGAGTTTGCTGCACAGCATTGCTGAGCATTCTGTGAATGACACAGAAGGCTTGCACATATAGGTATTTGTCATATGTTAGATAACGTCACCAGAATGGCAGGGAGACATTTTTAGCTTTCTGAGGGATTTTTAGCCCTCCTCTTTCGCTCAGGCATCTTCTAACTCTTGTTTCTGCCTCCTACTTTCCAGACGTGTGCAACTGCTCTCCCTGGACTGCAAGAATAACTATCAACTTGGAACAGGCATAATTGCTTCAAGTTGATGTTACTTTCTTACCCTGCCTTTGCTACAGGTCACAGAAGATGAGATGGACTCACAACTGGACACAATCTCTCCACTTGCCCTAAGCCAGTGCAATCCCCCAGGCATTAAATTCTTGGACTTGATGTAAGACTCTATTAAGTATCCATTGACATTTGCATAATTCTGCAGTTCAAGAGTCTGACCATCTACAGCATTTATTAATTAGCATGAGCTAAAGTTTCAGCAGGAAGACACAATTTACATTCCAGAGAATGAAGACACTATTCATGGAATTAACTGGGCATGTTTTATGGGGAAATGTAGCATATTTCACTTCATTTTAATAAAGGCTATTCTTTCTGCTTACATATTTTGCCCTGTTTTTACCACCAGACCAAGTAGAATTCAGGGTCTATTTTTCAAGTCAGATAGCAATCACAAGCTCAAATCAGGTTCTTGGCCTCCATTTAGGAAATTAGTGTTTTTATAACAGGGAATAAATTATTTTCCTTTCTTGGTGGCACATGAGTGTTTCTGAAATGGGGAAGACTGTTATTGGAATTTGTCCTGTCTTGGTTCAGCCTACAGCCCATTCTTCATGCTTTTGTCATTTGATTATCTTGATCAAGGTTATTAAGAGCTTTATATTTTGCCTCTCCAATTTTCTGTCCTTGTGAATGCTGACATGGAAGAATAAAGAATAGAGAACTTCAAAGCAATTCCCACAACCTAAATTCAAACTCCTACCTACACCAGAGACAGAAAAAGAGTGACAGTGAGACTGAGCATTTCTGAATCTTTTTAGGCTTTCTTTCAGTGCTTCTCAGAAATGTGATATTTTCAGACTACAAGTGGGGGAAGTTAGATTGCTCTGGCTTTGCTCATTCAATATCCACTACTTTATGATGAAAGAGATTATTAAAAAAAGCTGTGATGTGTCAATGCACAGCAAAATTGCACTGAACCCAAGGATAAATGTGCACAAACCAGGCATCTCCTTTTTCCATTCCAGCATTTATATATTATTAATGTCTGCACTGAGAAAATGAGAAAGATATTAATAAAGTCTTTTTTAATGTCACTTAGCAGTATTTCGGCATCTATTTTCCTGCTACAGGCTTCCTGCTACAGGCCACTAACTGCAAGTTTTTATATATTCTCATTCAGAAAAGAACAATAACTAGATGTCCTTCTGATCTTATCATAACATATTATTGTTATGCTGTGCTGTGATCAAATATAATGATAAAAAATTAAATATAAAGCCTTGAGAGAAATAAAAAGAGAAGACATACTTATGTGTCTATCCTCAGGTTTTTGTCTTTTGGGCAGAGTGAGAACCTGAGAAAGAAATGTCTCCTTTTAATTTATTTCACTACAAAAATCACTTTCCATTTTGTTGAGTGCTGACTATCTAGTCCTCTATAAGAAAATTCTAACTATTTTACTTAGGAAACAATAGTGTTCCAGGCTAACTATGATGCTATGCTGAAATATTTCCCTCTTTTTCCAGATATGATTTTGTTCAAGCCACCAGGCTGTCTAAGCCTGCTGTACTACAATGCCCAACAACATGGATGATTATGAACTTAAGCTCTCAGCATGGTGTGGAAAATATAAATGTAAACATTGCAATTAGAAAATGGCACCTAAAGAATTTCTAGTCCCTTCAACAGCACCTATTGCTTCTGTTAGGACAGTGGCAGTAATTTTACAATGCCTTGTAGAACCCCAAATCCTGCATCAATTAGTGGACACTAAAGAATTAAAAATTAATTGCTTCTACATGTACTTAACAGAGTTAAAAACACCTGTATCTCTATTTATTTCTTCCAGGTCAAATGAAGTAGCTAGGTAGCTTGAATAAGAATTTCTTATACAGCAGAATGAATAATTTACTCTTTGATTTCTTACTAAACAAGAAAAAAAGCAAAAAAAAAGCAAAAAAAAGAGCACAATTAAAGTATCGTGACAAACAATTTTTCTCTGCCTGGTAAAACAATAAAACGTACCTGGGGGCTTGCTCTAGATAGTTCATTCTACTGAAACCAATTTTTTTTTGTTGAGCCTTTGTTAGTAATATAAAACAGAGAAATAAACTTTAAATTAGTGTTAAGTACCACACAGCTGCTCACTAACTACTGCCATACTTCCCTGGTGGCATGGGGAGCAGAATTGGAATTGTCTGGTTTGGATCAGCTGTGCTGGCTGTGCTCCCTTCCAGCTTTTTGTGCAGCTCCTCACTGGCAGATAATGAGACACTGAAAAGTTCTTGTCTTATAGTAAGCATTCTTTAGCAACAGAACATCAGTGTGTTATCAACATTATTTTCATGCTAAATCCAAAACATAGCACTGTACCAGCAACTAAGAAGAAAATGAACTCTATCCCATCTGAAACCAGAACAATCAGATGTTTTGGAATAAAAAAAATGAAATATCTTCATTTTCAAAGCAACTTCCTTAAACTGTTTAAACTGTCACAAGTTTCAGCATGTCTCACACACATCCAATTCAGCTTTAAAGGAATATTTTGAAATCCTAAGTTTATTTTTTTACTAAGCATTGCTCATAATCCTTTATGCAACACTATGAGGTCTTTAAAGCTTTGAATAAATAAGTTTAGGTGTGAATGACCTACAAGGTGGAGTATTAGCTGTCCAAAACAGAAGAGAGAGCATGAGAATCTGAAGTGAGCACCTTGCACTTAGAAGAAGGCAGTATTGTAAAGTTCCTCATTAAACAACATTTTCTCCAGATGAAGAGAGCAAGATGAAGTCTAGCGATATTTTAGCAGATAAACTTCCTTAGAAATATTATTTGATTTTTAGTTCTGTCTTTGATGGCCTTCTGTACAAATATCTGGTAATCATACCAGTATCTCTCATGGAAACCTTTCAGTAGACCTTCCACCTTTCACTTGGCCAATTATTCATCTGTCCTCCTCTCTAGACACGTTTTTCAGAACAGCTAACAAGTATGTTTCAACAGGAATGTCTTTGTCTCTTCTACTACTTTATTAGGCAAATTTCTCACAGCCTCAGTTTATTCTAGCTTCTAACTTTGCTGTCCTAGTATTCACCCAACTCCCTAATGCATTTCTCAACTGGTCTACTGCCCTTAGAGAGCCCCTGCAGACACTGAGATTATACATCTGATGCCACTGTGCGATTTTCAGACTAAGCTATAGACAGTTTGGACTTGTCCTATCAGGGATTAGCCATTTTATTTTGAATAAAAACAGGTAAGTGTATAATGTCACAGAAATTATTTAAAAAGTAGGAAAAAATTGATTTAAGCATAAAGAGCCTGGATTAAGAAAAAGATGAATGTATTAAAGATAATGATATGTTAAATATGGAATACTTAGATTTTATTAAGTGGGACTACATTTTGCAGTCTAAAAGAAGCATATAGAATCATAGAATGATTTGGTTTGGAAAGGACCTTCAAGATCATCTAGATCTAAGCCCATACTGCAACTACATTTATTTTGGCTATTTCAACTGCAAAGTTTTCTGTTAGGAAACATAACAGTACAGGTCAGCTGTCTGTGGCCAGATCTCTTTATTTGCTCTTTCTGTTTGAATAGTTAGATAATTTTTTTCATGCTATTTTAACTCCCTATTTTTTTTTTCTTTTTGTTGAAAATATGAACGGGGTGCATTCACCACTGCTGAAAATCTCCTGGTAGGCATTGTCACATATGACACTGTCCATTATACTTCATAAAGCTGGTAGAAAACTCCCCAGTGTCTGTTTAGATAATGTAATTGAATTAATCACTTATAGTAAGCTGTTCATGAGAGGGACATAAAGCAACAAATGTCAGACCTTTGCCAGAACGGAATAAGACATTATTGGTAAAGAGAGTTTGCATTATACCCAGTGGCAAATTTTGGAGTAGTTTTCATGTTTATATGAAGATATATTGTGGTGGCTGAACTGAGAAAAAATTAAAATGATAAATTTTTTAATGACAATATCAATTGTAAAGACATATAAGTGACTAGATAATTTCCAAAGATTCATATGTGCTTCTCGTTTTCTTTATTATTCTCTTTTCCCCCTCAGTACTTGTCATCCACAGGGTGGATAGCAATTTAAAGTCCACCAGGATAATTCCATCAAATGTCTTAAATGACATTGCATATGCAAAGCTATTCTGATAGTACAAAAATACTAGGAAAATCTCTCTCACAATGGCCAAGTATTTCAGCTGAACCCCTGTCACACAAATGTACAGAGAGAGGCCTCCAAAATAAGTAGTAGGAGAATAGCTTATTTCACTTTCCTTTTCAATACTGTCTTATGTAAATTGTCAGAGAACTGTGCATTCAAATAATTGAAATGTGTGACCAGCTACTTTTAGAGATATTTAAGTTATTTTACTAAGAAAACTTCATAGTCTTTGATACATAACCACAGAACAAAGAGTTGGTTAAATCATTTTGGTGGATGATTTGCATTAGGTCTCTAGATTTTAGACATTTTGTGAAGGAGTCAATTTCATGGAAATATCCCCCCAGGAAGCCCCTGATGGCCCTTGATTTTTCCTTCTTCAGTGTCAAATACTCTATGAATAAGCTTCTTCATAGTGGAAGGTGAGAAATACTTAATATGCTGTAAAACATTTGATATGTGTACAAGACCATTAATTTTGTTATCTCTAAGAGGTAGATTCTACTCTCAGTGTTCTTTCTTCCTTTTTTAATTCCTCTGTAATCACAGAGAGCATTTCTGAGCAACAACAGTAGTTTTTACTTTACTACTCAGTGCTTACTATGTAAGCACAGCAGATAAAATGAACATATTGCATGCAATATAAATATTGAAGTAATATCTTAGAAGTTGCACAGTCTGGCCTTTATTTCTTGTCATAAATTATTCTACAAAAAAGAAACTACGTGTGCAATAATGTTAATCCCCTCTGAAAAATGCTATTAAAGATTTTTTTTCAGGCTTTAACTTTTCTACATACTGCTAAAATACTGAAATTTAAATCTACCAGACTTCTTTCTCGTCAGATCCCATCCTTCCTAAATCCGTCACCATCATAATATGTATGGACCCTTCTTTCTCCCTGACCTGTGTATCTGTCTCATTTTTTTCCTCAATCAAATAAGTTTAAGGAGAGATTTCCCCTTTATCCCTATTTTGTCTGTTATTCTACAAGTTCCTGAGATTCTGTTCCTGTGTCTTTAAAGTCTATTTATCATAAAGGAACCTGTTTGTTTTGAGTGACTCAGTTATTAAGACCTTTCTTACCAATTCTGCAGATATAACATCTTTCACCCAAAAATTTCTAAGTGGATTTGTGGCTGGTCATGATGCCTTGGTATAAATTTGGTTTTTCACAGCATAACTTGGGCCTATGCACATGCTAGGATATATGACTAAAAGTCATATGAACTGACTGCAGAGTACAAAGAGGAAAGTAAAATATCGTCCATCCATCTCCATTTCACCTCTTCTTTGGAAGTTTGATTCTTAAACATGACTATTTTCCTCAGCTTCAACTTTCTCAGGAGGCATGCATCATACTCCTGCCCAAATATCATGTAAATTGCTTTTTGTTCTTATGAAACTCTACGTGACAGCAGAATGCTCTCCCTGGATCAGAATGATGGATTCCTTTCTTCTCGAGTAACATAACCAATCCTATGATAGTCCAACACTTTGAGAACTTCTAGCAAGGTCATCTGTTCCACCCATGAGAGTAAAATATCTTCTCTAATATCAGGAATTAATGTTGCTGCTTTTACACAAGTAACCTTGGAGTAATATGTTCCTCCATTTTTCAAATGCAAGAGCATGAGGAAGCTCTAAATATCTAATTTTCAGAGAGTAGGTAGTCCGTGTTTCACTCTAAACTGTTTCACTCTAAACTGTTTTACTTCGAGTACCTCAAACCACCAGTCACTTTTGAAAATGTAGATGGAAGTCTCTAGAAAATCACATCAGAAAATGCAAAGATAACTAATTATTAGCTCTCTGGAAAGAGTCTACTGCAACAAAAATATTCTCTACTACTCGATGATAATGAGCACACAAAGCTGGAAGTTCTGCTGTGACAGCCACACACTGCTAGGGATTATCTATCAGGATTTTATACTAATTTAATTCTTGCATTTTTCCTGACACTTCAAGGAGTTCTACTTTACTTGCAGTTGCTGAACAGCCAGATCCCCAAGAGATTTTAACAATCCTGCAAGAGTTTTTTGCTGAGTTTAACTGCACTATCACCATTTTCAGTACCAGTACTTACATAGCGGAGAACAATGGACATATAAAACAGCAGGGAAACTGACAAAACAACGTTGTTGATGACTTTGATAAGCCTAGCTGTCTCTACTGTCCTGATTCAGAGTCATTAAAAGAACAAATTCCTGCAGTGATGCAACTGTTTCTGATGAGAAAGAGCTGTATTATTTGAAGTTCAAAGAGATAGAGGGATAGATAGATAGATAGATAGATAGATAGATAGATAGATAGATAGATGATAGATAGATAAACAAATAAGTAAATAAAATAACAGGAAGTTAAAAAATATTTCAGTCCTGGTACTTGGAATTCCCTCTCCTCCTCAAATATATCTTCATTAATTTTCTGAAAGATGAGAGAGAATAGACAAATGGGCAAAGATGTATATAAATTATGTGTATATGTAGGACTATAACTATATAAACAGCCAAGGACTTCAGCAATAGATGATTCTGCAAAGCATCAGGAACTTTAAAATTTAGACTATAAAGAGACATATTCCCATCAGTCTTCTGCTGAAGTGGAGAAGGAATACATGTTTATCAATGCTGCCAGTAATTATCTAGAGAAAGAAAGTGATAACCTTTATCATGTCAGGCTGCTTAACTTAAAATATACAGTTTCTGAGGTGCTGTCAAGTACAGTTAACTAATAAGAGCTCTGCTGGAATGCAGTGACAGTTTGCTGACAATCTCCAAGCCTGTGCAAGATCAAGGCGACTTAGAACAATGTACCAATTATCTGTTGGATATATAACAGTCCCCTACAACAGCCACGCTTGCAGAAAGGGAAGTGAGAATGAGGAGAGACGTGGTACCGTGGTCTTTGGTGCTCTGTACTAGGAATGTATCTTAGAAAATGCTGTGGTTGCAGAATCACTGCTACCTCCATCCTTCCATGAGGTGCTGTGTATTTGACTGGCTGAATAGATTGTCTCTAGGTGTGCTAGCTCAGACCAGTCAGAGAGCTGACAGGAAATAGAGTGATGCTACTTGGTACAGAAGAACCTATCACCAAACAGAGTATGAATGCAGACTGGCATGGCATGAATCATTCTTTACACAGCAAATAAATAACAAGAGCAAAAAATGAGCCCAGCGTGTTTCCTAGCAGTCATCTGGCAGCATGAGAGGAAACTGTTGTAAATATTTACAGTTATAGTCTTTGGCAGTGAAATCATAGTAGGTATTGCTAGCAATGCTGAGTTTAACAGGTCAGCCAGTTCCTGTTATTAATCTGGAAGTACTGACAAAAATTATAAAAGGAAAAAAATTGTCTTGAAAAATTGGACGTTCAGTATTATCTAACACTCTAAAGATTTAATATTGGTTTGACTTTATTAATAATTTAATTTTTCACAGAAAAATATTATTTTTAGGGCTTTCTATGGATTGCTTTATAAAAAAATGCATTAGAAACCACGAGGGGAAATATATTTTCCCTTTTACAGCTCACCAGAAAAAAAATACTCTGTAATTTGGTCATACCTGTATAAACACGAATTTAATATTCCATTGTCTTGAACAACCCAAACTATAAATTGCCCAGGCCCAAATAATTTTTCATTATTCTATTTCTAGAATTATCTTAAATTATTCTAATTTTTTTTGCAAAATGCTGCAAATATCATAAGAAATTCTCTTTTACTGCCCAGGTATAATAACTTGGGAAGATTAAGAATTGTGAGAGTATTCACAGAGAGAGAATATTGTATTAATTGTGGTCAATATTAAGGAAACCAGTCCTTTTTGAAAAGTCAGTGAAAAAATCTCAAATCATTGAGAATTGATCAAATCCATTATTGGAAAGTTCCCTGAAGTAGATGTCTCTTTTAACACTGGGTATTGATCAGAAATGTATTGACTGAGGAAGAAGAAGGAAGGAAGGATAGGAAGGAAGTTGAACACACTGCAGTGTTGTATTACAAGTGCTAGCTTAAAACAAGCTGTGTATTTCTTCTTGGCAATAGCATAGCAAAGATAAAACAGCCTGCTTGGGAAAACGTGTCCATTAACTCTCTCACATCTGGGACAACAGAAGAGCAAGCATCTGAGGGAATAACACTAAATTTCTGTATTAACTCCATGGGAAAATTTGATGCAGACACAGAGATAGTGCATTTAAAAAGAATATAAAAGTTTGTTTGGTTTTTATATTTTTTTATGATATTTGAAAAATAATGGGCCAGAGATACCAAATAGACAAGGTTCAACTAAATTTAGTTGAAAAATCAGATTATGTCTAGATGTTAGATTTTCAACTTTGATGCTTTTTCATCTTCAATATAAGTTGTGATATTCCATGGAATTCTTTATCAGTCACAATTATCCTTGCCACTGGATCTCAGACTGAATCTGGTCACTGTAATAACTTTCTCCACAAAAAAACCCACAACCATATCCCCAAAATCCATGCCCAATAGAAACCCCAACAGAGAGGAACAAACTAAAAATGAGTGTTACTGTGATATGCAGAACTTGGAGGCCACAGCATTACATTCTTGCCTTTAGAAGTATCATTCATGGGTTAAGCTGACTGCACATTCCCCATTTAGCTGATAGCACCTGTGCTGAGCTCCATGAGATTGCATTTAGAGCACCACTGACAAAGCAAAGGCAATCCACAAATTTCACCAGAGACCTGGAACTTTTCGGATCTTCTCTGGACTGATGGTAATCAAAGTTTCTGCATGACACCTCATTCAGCTGGGCTACTCAATGTGAAGACTTCCAGAAAGGTAGGCTGTGCTGTCTTAGGAGATTTATCTTCCCATGATTTACTTTATTTTAGAGAGTCCAGTTTTTAATGCTTCTCATTTTATAGCTCTGGTTGCATTTCATGCCATAGGTTGCCTTTATTAATGAAGTGAGAGACCTGAGCTTTGGATATGACTCATTTCATATATAAAACACTCAGGGCACCCTAATTTTAGATGGATAAATTTGAAAAGGTTATTGCAAATGACTACATGTCTATTCTTCCTTGATACTCTTCTGTGATACACCATTTTTGCATTTCTTTCCATTTTATGTGGTAAAACTGGAATGAGGCCCAAGAAAACTAATGATAACTAATAAAATCAGGAGTGAAAATCAATGTGAATTTTGTGACATGGGTTGTAATTTTTAATAGGGAATAAAGTTCATGATCTTGACATGACTGAAAATAGTATTTGACAGTAAGAAGTGGATCCCTGAAGAGGAGTTAAACATCATGATACCTAACTTAGAGATGCTGTTTCAGAAAGGTAGAATATAAACTCCAGTCTTTGAGTAGAGACAAATCAAAGAAGAGAATTCAGGTAAGTGCTCACCTGATCCATGTCAGTGGGTGGCTGATAACCACTGGGAAATACTGAAGTGGGGAGACAGATATACATATGTTAAGGGATGTTTGGTGCCTAACCTTGTCACAGAAGACTGAAGGAGGAAGTGGTTGTGGCAATCTTACATTTTTGTGTGATGCTGACATGTCTTCACCTTGTGTAAGGGGATGGAGAACAGCAGTCGAGGGATCTCTACTCTGAGTAGTTTATTTCAAAACAGAAATCTAAACTGAAGTTTTCTATATTCCAAGCTGTACTAGGATATAAAAAGCAGCCACTCTCACAGACTTTTTTTCTTGTCTATGCTCAGTGTACTTGTCAGTTTAGATATTAGAAGTGAGTTTGACAGACAGGATCGATGTATGTATTTTGGGTGCTGAGTTTGTCAGACTTTCCAAGAGACATCACATAATTGAGGAGAGAGATCTGGATTGGGTTGGAAGGGACCACCAAAAGTCATCTAGTCCAACCCTACTCCAATGAGCAGGGACATCCTCAGTCACATTAGTTTGCCCAGAGTCCCATCCATCCTGACCTTGAGTGTGTCCAGGGATGAGGCATCCATTACCTCTCTGGTCAAAAAGCTGTTGTTTTACTTCTCTTACTGTAAAAAACTTCCTTAAATCTATCCTGAATTGACCCCCTTCAGTTTAAAACCACCAAGCCTTGTCTTATGTCAACACACCCTGCTAAAATATTTGTCCCTATCTTTCTTATAAGCCTCCTTTAGGTACCAAAAGGGTACACTAAGGTCTCCCCAGAGCTTTCTCTTTCCCAAGCTGAACAATTCCACTTCTTCCTTTCTTTCCACACAGGAGAGATACTCCAGCCCTCTGATCATCTTCTTGGCCCTCCTCTGGACCCACTCCAACATGTCCTTGCTGTGCTGAGGGCAGGACACAGTACCCAAGGTGGGGTCTCATGAGAGGGCAGTGGGGGGGAAGAACCACCTCCCTCAAACTAGTGGTCATACTGCTTTAATGCAGCCCAGGAATTTTACTAAAATTTATATTAACTTTTAACCTATAACAAAAAAATAAAGTCCTAGAAAAAATCCTCAGTCTTAGTAGTCATTTACACAGAAGACAGACATTTCAACCATATAAACATTGCAGACAAAGGCTCTAATAAAGCTTTTGCTCTGGTAACTTTTTTGTTGCCATTATTGCCACTTGTGAAATGTATTAGTGTCTTTTGCACGGACATGAATCTTCTGTGGAATGATGCAGTAACAAGATAAGATGTCTTCTATGCATCGAAATAAGATGGCAAAAATTTACAATAATTACTCTAAAAGAAAAAAAGAAGTTGAAACATATGGATAACAATCAAATCGACAAAAATAATTCCTCAGCCACCTATATGCAAATGAAAACTTAGTGTCAATGTATTATAAGGACATTCATGTATCTGACATCTTAAGTTCAAGTACTACAAAAAATTAATTCTATTTAGGTAACAGACATTCTTTTTTCCTATAGTCTTACCTCAAATATATAGAAGTAAAACTATAACCATTGATGATATTGTTAATACAGAAAAACCCCAAAATGATCTCTTGTTTGCACTAGAACTTTATTTAGCTCAGTATCATGACTCTCTGACAATGGTCCACAGTGGAGGTCTAGGAAAAAAAAATACAAGCACAAGTAATAGCTCCCCAGACTATCTATCTAATCTCAAACAAATTGCAGTTTGGGGACTTTCTGACTCAGTGGGGATCTTTTCATACTTAATAGCCTGCTACAGATGTTTTCCCATGACTTAAGCTAGGCACTACTTTTGTCTCTGGATTTTTTACATGTGCTTTTGAGCAAGGAGATCCGCAGATTAATTAAATGAAGAAAAGCTTTCTTCTCTTTCTTTTGAACCAGCACCTTAAGAAGTTTTTACCACACCTTAGTTCTTGTATTTAATCAACTACTGGCGTTCTTTATACCACTTGGGATTTTATAGATAAAGTCCAACAAGTGCAAATATAATACTTACTTCACATGAATAGACCCATTTGAGTTCCAGTCTGTAGATGGGTCTTATACTCCATGATAATGCAGAAATGTAGGAAGAAATTATGTGCAACAGAAATAAATCAGCTGGGAAAACTGGTTGGTCTATCTGGTCTAAATATATTAGGAGTCTTAAATAATACTTTTATAAATAGCTAATAATCTGACTTTACAATGACACAGCACAAGTGTGTCTGGTATTGCTTTCAGAATATTTTTTTCATTGTGAATTTTCAAATTCATTTGTTATAATAAAAATGTGCTAGAGCTATGGTGACGTGCCAAACTAGCACTGCAGGTACCTTTCCTGGCACATTGTGCAAAAAAAACCCCATACCAATATTTTGATTTGTCTTTTTTAATGGCTCTATGTGTTCATTGTGGTCACAGACTCTTAATTTGTGTTACTCTACTTTTCATGAACTTCTTTTGAAATTCATGATTAGAGTGATCATGACAGGTATTACAGTATCATGCTGAGTATTCCTATAGGGATGTTTCTACAGGTTTCAAAATTGCATTAAACATTTTTATGTTTTATGTTGCTTCACTCCTCACAAATAGTGGAAGCTAAGATTCTATTGAATCCTTGAAGATATTGGAAAGAGATGTGGTCTTAAGACCTAACCCAATAATTTTACAAGGGAATTGAATGTATTAATGTTAATGTTACTCTGGTAAACATTTCTGACATTGACCATATTATGCCTAGCAGATCAATATTTTTCAGCCACTTAATTATCTGGGTGACTGCATTTGCCAATTTAAACATAAATAAATGTCTTACCTGATCAAATACTTTATAGAGGTTGAGAGAATCACTTCGAAAAATAAAGTGTTCTAGTCTTGAGAATTTGGTATATTTCCTACAGAACTGATGACTTGACATTTTTTTATGCAAGTTGATTTAGTTTTTTAAGAATTTCTATTTTGGAAGTGACATTAAGGAGCAGTTAGCTGTACCATAAGAGAATCACTCAAAATGGTGTTAATTTTGGTCTGGGCTTATTTATAAATTCTCTTGAATTTAAACACACAGAAAAAATAAAAAAGCTGGATAAATATAAAAGCAGGGCTGTCTCTGCAGGTGATGTCATTCTAAAGAAAGTGGAATATGATAAATTAAAGTAATCAAATAGGCAAAAAAAAAATGCAAACAAGCAAACAAACAAAAAAAGAGCACTGGATTTGTTTTTTTCAATAATACAGAGAAAGTTTTGCAAAACACTTGCTATTTTTTCCAGATAATTAAAGTAAATTACATGCCTCCAGAAATGAAGGAAAATTTATTTAAGTATATTTAAAATCTTATTACAGGTCTAGATCTTTATTTTATAACTGATCCTATGAGAAAATAATCCTAGACTCAAGGCTTTCCTAAATTTTTGATGTTTAAACAGAGAAGGAGACCACTGAGACTCCCTGTAACTGCTGCTACTGTAATGTTATAAAAAGCAAAACTGTCCTGGCTTTCAGAAGTAACTGGTTTCCATCTTAACCTATTTAGGTTTACTACAGGAATACATTTCATGTTCAAATCTTACAGCAATGCCTAACCAAAGCACTACATTGTTAACAGAAGTGCAGAATGCAATAGGGAAATTTACAAGGTCCTTTCAGAGAATGAAAACCAACAAAATCTCATAAAAAGATTTCTTCCTTATAGAAAATTGGAAATAGTTGAGAAATTCCCCTGATGCTGTCTTATTTGCAAAATGGAATGATATTTTTCCTTCAAGTATTCTTTTCTTCTATTTGTGTGCTGAACTTGGTACAAGTACCAGGCACGAGGTGGACCTAGGAAATAATGACATATGAATGTGAATATTTCACTTGCAGAACTGTAATACCACAGCACCACTGCTGATACATAACCATCACACCATAGCTCATGTTCCATTAGAAATATTCACATTTTGATGCAATTGCACAATTTTTAAAGTAATGACATACAGGATTTTTTTTTTCCCCGTGTACTATATTTGAAGTTGCGGTCACACTGCTCTTGCTACTTTTGCAGTCTGTTTTAAAAAGGGAAAGATTGGAAATTGTTCAGAGAAGAGTTACTGGAACGATCTGTAGTCTGCTCTGGGAAACATTAACAGTTAAGAATAGTCAGCTAATTGATTTATCAAAATTATAGTTATATATTAAATTATAGTAAGAACTAATGTCTAGATGAACCACTGCACAAGGAGGGCACAAAGCATTGACTATTTTTCTAAAGGCATTGTCTCTTGTCTACAAAAAGACAAGATAAAATGCCTTTTGTATGATATTTAAAGCCAAGGTGGAAAATCTGCAGCTGAAAATATTTCCTTGGCTTACATCCTATAACACAGCAAACTGTTGAAGGATGTTGTTATGAAGAAAAAGTATCTTCATATGTACAATAAAACTTTAGTAATCTTCCTAACATGCTGAAAAATTCTATCTGGGAGGAAAGCAGAATAATTTTAACAGATCCTTTCCCCTTCTGAAATCAGAAAGCCCCGAATTTTATCTAATGATTGAAGGGTTTGACTGGTATGTTTTTTACCAAACTGCACTTCTGAAATCTCCCATTCTCGCCTTCCTTGCCCTCCCACCTTCAGGAAAGGCTAATCAATGAGACACCAAAATTGCTTAGTGAGACTGAATATAAAATTAGTTTGGATTTTTTTTCCTGCTGGGAATTTTCAGCGACCCAATTCTTTTCCCATTCTGCAATAAAATAAAACACAGAGAATTTTGAAATATCACATGACTTGAACACAAAACAGTGTTTATTTCACTCAACCAAGGCAAAATTAGAGCATCTCTTGCAATAATTTTTTTTTTAAGTTGAAACGAACTCAAAATATTAAAATTCACTTCAGTTCAAAGAAAGTATTTATGAAAAGATAAAATGTAAACTACAGTTAAAAATGCCTCATCTAGCTATTTCTCTGCAGGTAAGTGACATACCAATTCAAGATTAAATAAATTTTTGAAGGATATGGAAAAATTTGTTCCAGAAATGCCTATATATGATTCTTCTGACTTGCTTAACAAATTCTACACTGGCTGAAGATTTACTGGCAGGAAAATATGACAGTTGAGAATCAGTGATTCTTTTCAAAACACATTTGGTTTTGGATTTGTTTCATAGAATCCCAATGGGCATTAGCATAACATCATTTCTGACATTTTTTGTTAGTCATTTTCCTGCCTCGATAGGATAGATTTGTGAATTGAATAAGAACAGGAAAAATATAGTCTTTCTCTGTGAAGATCCAATTGTTACCCCTTATATCCCACTTTTTTAAAATAGCATGTACTTGTATTTTGAAATAACACATACAGAGTTGAATGTTTTGCCTTCCTTTGGTCTCTTCACTACAAATGGAATGTAGATCTGTGAGTACTCTTTACAGTTAGAATTGCAAAAAACCTTTTTTTTTCTTTTTTTTTTTTTTTTTGTAGTAATGTAAGGGTGGTATTCAAAAGGATCCTTAAAGAGCAGTACCTATAGATATTTCATACTCTGCTTTGTTTCATTTGATCAGATTTACCTGGCTTCAACAGCCGAAGCACCACTAAGGAAAAGAAAAACTGAATCAGCTTTAAGGTTTTTTTTAATGCAATGTATTCTACTTTTTTGAAATACAATGAATTCCACTGTTTCACTTTTTCACTATCAGCTGCCTCATTGATTTATAATCAGTTTTACTGCAAACTGTGATTCTTAACACTTGCCTGAGATGTTGCTCTCTCTTTCTATTCAAGTATCTCATGGTGCTGGATATTGCTAAGGACTATCAGTTTTCTCTGAGGGTAACCTTCAAATTCAAATGGATTGTTTGGTGGTGTCACCATTAGGATTTACAGAGCTTGAAAATACTCTGTTCATTAAAATATAGCACTAGCTACTGCTTCAGTTAAGCAAAGAAATTAATACATTTTGAACACTATGAACTGAGAGAATATTGAATGTTCAGAGATGCTATTGGAGGAGTAATGCTCTCTATATTTTTTTCACAGTAAGCCTTAGGCTTGCAGCACTGAAATAGAGTGCAGGTGAAAATATATTTATGATTGACATGGAAAGTGTCAGTTTAGGTCATTGTGCCTCAGACAATTGAAAGGACAGTCATGTTTCTCATGCAGAACAATCCACCTTTTTATTACAGGAGAGAAAAGAGATGTAACAAGCTGTCACATTCCCCAGTAAAAGTTACCCAGACACAACTTCTTTGTTCCTTTCTGAATGGAGTCATGGAGTCACTGCATAATTTCATGTTTGTGCCTGCTTTGAGAGTCTTGAATATTGAATAGCTTCTCTACTATAATTGGTTTGTGTATGAGTGTTAAAAAGCTTCACCTAAACTGTATTTATTGTAGGTGAAATGAAAATGGGAGAGTAGGCAATTGGGTAGACTTTATTGTTAGGTTCAATTCAGATTTATGGGTAAATAGACTAGAAGGAAACCTGTTAAAGTGCTATGGCTCTTATGTCTTTCTCAAAAGGTATATTAGCTGTCTGAACAGCTCATATTCCCTCTGCTAAATAACATATCCACAATATGAGTGTTGTGCTTCCAGATCAACCCATTTAATTTAAAATACTTTGTGAGTCAAGGTGGATGAAATTTATTAGAATGGATTCTGAAAATTTTCTCGTGTCTTATACAAAGTCTTTGAACATTCAAATGTTAAAAAAATCATACTAAATTGCACCCAAATACCATGTATGTGCATGTACAATTCAGCATCTTGTTCTTGGGCAAACTGAGGGTAGTGATGTGCATGTGCATTTTGCAAAATATAGTTTTGTGCTTTTTTTGGTTTTTAAACTTCAGCTTACCAGAAGTGAGTGTATGTTCCTTGACAGAAAGTCAGCAAGCTGTCAGACAGAGTACACTTTATGAGAGCAATATGGTTTCATTTTGCAGAAACATTCCTGAGAATTTTAAGGAGCTGTCAAAATGAATTCACTTTATTACTGGTTAATATTAAAGTCAGAAGTGAAGCCACATAAAATAGGTCCAGGAAATAATAAAAAAACCCAACATTACTCCTGTCTTTCATTTTGACAGCATTGTGGGAACACACAGTATTGCTTCTGTTTTGCTGTTGGAGTTTAGACTCTTATAGGAAATTTTCAAATTTTTGGGCAGACTGAACTTAATTCTTGAAATTTAACATATTCAAAAGTGAAATAAGTGTAACATCAGATAGTGATCCTAAGCAATGCATGACCATATAAGGTAATGCTGTGTGACATTTTAAATATATGGAATAAACCTATGTGATTAATCACTTAGATTTATATATAATATAAATACACATATACGTGATTGAAATAAATCTTGAAATATGTCTAGAAGATTAGTCACAATGATTTATTTAAAATCATATATTTGACAAGTATTAAATAAATAAATAAATAAATAAATAAATAGATTTTCTTATGTGAGCAACTGATATTGTTAAAAAGATCTATAGAGAATGTAAACCAACAAATGGGATGAAGTGGACTCCATTTAAATGCTATGAAGTCGTTATCAGACCTATGGGAAGTATGTTCAATAATGTTAATAGTACATAATATATTTGTCCTAATATACACAAGTCCTAGTACAAATTTAACAAAGCAAGTGCATAGGAGGAGAGTATCAGCAATTAATCTAAGGCTCACTTTCATATCTGATGTTAATTTATTTGTAATTTTTTATTTTCAAATGTAACATTCAATAAAGTGTTTTCGGCTTTGTTTTTATTAATACTCCTGTGTGTTTATAGATAGGAAAGTTAAATAGCTTCTGTCATTTCTAATAATAATTTTAAGAATAATCAATATCTATTTTCAGGGATTTTTCTTAGAAAATGTTTTTCTGATATATATATGGAGATAAGGAACAGTTTTTTGAAAGTAAACAGCAAATGCTAATGCAACTCTATTTTTTCAAAATTCACAGAGAACATGGAGAGCATAAAGCAACAGAACAGAACTATACAAAATGATAATGGAACTGTATTAGAAGTTTTTCTTGGTATGATAGTAGCCTATGTTCATGCCTGTAAAATTTGCTACTAAATAGAAGCAGTAACTTCAGCATCTGTCCATCATCTACCCTTTGGATATCATTATCTCTAAATCAAAATGTTTAAGTGTTTTCCAGCATTGCATTTTTTTTTTTTTTTTTACGTATAATTGGTATTAAAAGCCAAATGTTATGATGTGTTGTTTATACATATTTTACATAAGTGTAAAAGGAAGCAAATAGTTGATAGCAAGTCTTTATTTTAGCCTTAGCAAATACAAATATATTTTTTAAAATGCAGCAAGGGTTCCGTATGTTACTGATGCCTGTCTTACAGAAGTGTCCATGGACCCCACCCTTGGTGCTGATTCAATTCCCGCCCTCAGACCCAGCCAGGAGCATCCCGGGCGGGTGATCAGGACCACGGACAGCAGCAATTCCTTCATGGCAACGTCCAACTCCCATGCCTGGGAAACCAGGATCTGTGTGGTGTGCGACAGTCATACATCCTGTGGCAGAGACATATTTTCTTGTTGCTGGCATATACAGTCATCCCAAGACACTAACTTTTTATTTCCAGCAGGTGGAGAGGCTTTAAATGTCAAAGAACGTGCCTGGCTATTTTCCCATGCTTGCCAAAGAAATGAATCTGCTTTATCTCCAGGCAAAATGTAACATCAACAAATTACTTTTCAGCAATTAATTTTGTTTGAGTGAATAAAGGTTTCTGCCTTTGGCCAGTTTATGGTGTATAATGATCAGGTGGGTTAAGACCTTGAGGCATCTCCTGAGTCATTGTATTCAGCCTTGACTGATTGTTAAAAAATGAAAAATGTGGCTAGATTCAAACCTTCAAACCAGTGGAACACAGTCCTCAGGCTGAAACCCAGGGTGAAACTGATAATTTATTTTAATCCACTCACATGCTAGTCTTATTAACAGGAAGACAGATTTTCTGCATTGTTCTGTTACTCAGGGAATTGATCACTGGGAGATGTTTTTCCAAACTGGTGCTTTATTAGATGTCTTCAAGTGTATTAGTAAAAATGCTATTTAACATTGTGTTTCATTATTGTCATAGTTATAAATATATATTATGCTAAAGAACAGTGATCCAGAAATACACAATATGAAAGTCATTCCATATATATTAGAAATATATTATTGAATTTAAATAGAAATTATAAATGCTTTCTATAACGAAAAAGCTGGAAATAAATCAGACTGTATGGGAAAAAGGGTAAAATAATAATTCTATTTCAAATTTTATAGAGTAAAATAATCCAATAAATTTCTATTTACTATTGTAAATTTCTACACATCTTGCCCATATCTATATTCCAGAAGACTTTTTTCTAGACTAAATATCATATTGATCCACAGTGATCCCCACTGTTTTATATGATCAATCACCCACCCTGGAGAGAGGGGCAGAAATGAGTTTTAGTGTCTGAACCACTTAATGGTAGCAGGATGTGTTCTAATAACAAAAGATTTTCAGTCCCAGATGACAAGTACCTTGCTGCTCTTGTTTAGATGCTTTGTCATGCCAAAATGAACTTGCGAGCTCTGATTAAGCAGTACAAAACACTGACAGTTCACTGGACAAGATTGTGTCTATTTAAGCTTCATTAATTATAAGCAAAATTGAATAACCAAATGCAAAAAACGTTTTCTGATCTAGTGTCATGGAAAAAAAAGCAACCTGCAAGCATTTGGAAAAACAAATTAACATTAATAACTAAGATGATTTAAATTCCATCTTGAAAAATGGTAAAATGTTTGGATAGATACACAATAGTGTTAGGCACTGTGTCTGAGCAAACTGTTCATCTAATGAGTAAAGGGATGGATCAAGTTTTGTCTAAAAGTCATATTACATTAGAAGTGTTCTCATCTGTATTTGCAAAGCCTTTAGACTTTGAGCTGTGTGACAGCTGTACTGGCAGTGATGGTTTTGTCACCAGTACAAGGTTGCTGTGATGTTTTTGATGGTACCTCAATCACAGTATTGGATATTGGCTTAAGTTATAGATGAACAATAGGAGTTGCAAAGAGAAATAATCAGAAGCTTAAAAGGAGATTTTTCCCATCACAATTTAGTGTTTCTAATTATTTTTAAGGTATTATTTTAAAAAGATTCCTCAAACTTTTTAGCACTGGAAATGCAATGATTTATGAAGTGTGTAGATTTGTGTTGATGGATTTTGTATCCACTTCTAGATATATGAAAATAACTAAATGATCTCAACTGGGAAAAACTCTCCATTCTGGGCTGCAGTATGGGGTTTACTGGAAATCCTCAGATGCTTTCAACTGGCTCAAAGTCCACATCATCACAATTATATTTAAATATCTTTGTACTTCCAGAAAAAAAAAAAAAAAAGATTACAAGGGTATTTAATTACTAACACGATACATTAGAAGAAAACATATGTCTACAATATTCTACTGAGATCACCTCATTTATAAAGCATTTTCAGACCTTGAAAAATTTATTACTTGTGTCTGGATAAGGAGAGATGCACTGAACAGTATTTTGGGACTGTTTTTAAAACAACTACACCAGTTAATTAATTTAATCAGTTACATATTAATACCAGAATATACTACCCAGAAAAGCATACAAACATGATAAAAAGCTATAAAGAAGACCCTTATATTCACTAGTCTATCCATAAACCAAAAGGCTGAATTACCTGTGTGGAGATATATATCCCTTGTACACATGTAGAATTTAAAAGTTACCAACATGTTTTAAAATTATTTAAAAACTCTTGAGGATATAATAAAGAGAAACTATATAGAATATTCAATGTCTGCAAAACACCTACAGAAATGCACCACATGAAGTTTTTTTTTCCAGGCATGAAGCCTCTTTATGCTATATTTGTTCTCTTAATTTGCAAATGTTATGAAATAAAAAAAAAAGAAAAAAACAACCCAAGCTTTTTTGCATTCTACAAGTGACATTAGTTCTTTAAACTTTGTAAAGTGATTTTGAATGTAACTAATTTGTAAATATCCTGGATAAATGTTAAATAGTGTTACTATAAATTTGCAATGAGATAAGAAATCTAATAATATTATTTTACTGATTTACTAAAATGACAGCCAAAAAAAAAAGGGTTTATTCTACTGTGTAAATTCCTTAATGTTACATTGCTGCAAAACTTGTTTTTTCATAAATAATCATGCACAGCCCAGGAAAAATTACTTCCGTGCAAATGTGGAGCTCTGTAAAAATCTACAAATATTAGGGCCTTTTACAATATTTAAGGAAATAAAGTTGTGGTTGAGAAACTCTTAGAATATCAAATCCTCTGGTAGCAGGTGGAACAAAATTAGTCTGGAAAAATCCTTTTGCATTTTTTTCATAGAACGATCTTTACATCAACATCAAGAAAATTTTAAATTGAAACTTAATCTGGAGAATTGAGATCCAAGACTTCTTCCAAATACAAATGAATCAAAGCAGGACACCCATTGCATCTGAATGCTAGACCCTCAAATGGAGATAATCATAAGCAATTAATTAAACATTTAATTCAGATTTTAAATTTTCCAGTTGTTGTACCTTTGTTAATAAATCCTGTTCTAAGGCATGTACTGAAATTTTATACTATTTAATTTTCCACTTTTGTAGTCTAAATATATATCCGTAATATTCTATTATAATTATTTTTAAAAACCAAGCAAAAAGTGAAAAATCTTTTGAAAACTTATGTTGTTTTCTTTGTGAAGTAGTCAGTATTTGTCAGGATATCTCTGTACACCTAGTTTAAATGAGTCCCTCTTTGTTTTTATCAAATACTGAATCAATGGGTGTTTTGATGAGCAGTAAAACAATATTAACCAGAGAAAAAAGTTTTTACAAGCCATCCTAACCATAGTGCAATATTCTTCAACTCAAAATTAAATATTTATTCCTTAAATGAATGTAAATAAAATTCCTAACACTGGATAGAGTGTTTCATAACATGCTCATTGCAGAATCAACCTGGCTCTCTCTTTTCCTTATTAAAAAATGATTGGTTCAAAATAAAGTGAGTTTTGACTTTTCAAAAGGAACAAATTTTACTTTGCTTAAAATAGAAGCATAACTCAGAAATGCAAAGAAATGTTCTGGAAACACAAGGTATAGGCTTTCTTTTATGAAAAAATCCTGTTTATAAATAGGCCAAGACATGTTCTTTAGCTTAAAAATCTTCGTGAATCCTACTGTGCTTGAAGCATATATAATGGTAAATGGAGAAAGAATGGATTTTCATAAGAGCGGTGAAATTCACTCTGCTGACTTAGAAGAATAACACATCAATGTATATGAAATAGAACAGGTTTTACTGCAAAAGACAATATTTTTCATTGGAAATTTCATTGCTCTAAATCTCAAGTTTGATATTAAAAGTTTGCCTTTGAGTCCCATTTAGCAGAAACCAAGAACTCTCAACACTACTTGATGGCAGTCAAAACTTCACCAGCGTTCTCATCAGTATTTCATGCAAGAAGTTGCCAAAATGTGTTCATCTGAGGAAACAAAAGTGAGAAAATCAATGTATTTTATGAAAGTCACATCTTTTATCTTTTCCCTCCTCATTCTTTTTTTAAAGATTTTAAGGAAAACAAAGGATGGTGTTTCAACTCCATTTGTTGTGTACATAGATTGTGAACATGTAAATAAAGCACGAGAAACAACATTATGTTTCAATCAGTTCTAGGACAACTAACACTTTTTCTGGTACTTCTAGATTAATTGAATATTATGAAAACTAAAGGTTAATTTCTTTCCTAAATCATTCACATAAGACTGGTATAAAAATATGTATCACTGTGTAGGTAACTGTACAAATAGTGTACAATTAGTGTACACTGTGCAGTATTTATATGACTAGGATATCACAGGAATTACCCTGATGTCAAGAAACAGATGTCTTAGCCCTTTTTGGAGGTGACCTAAAGTTTCTATTACTCCATAAAGGCACGGATATTCTGCACCTCATCTGCCAGCCCCAGGTAAGTGTTTGAACATCCTAGGGTTTTTATACTGTTGTGTGTTGTCTGCATGGACAGAGGAACTGCATCCTAAGATAACCTGAAATTACCCATCTAATTTAATCATGTAAGTTCCATTATAGTAAAACAAAAACAAAACCAAAAAAAAAACCAAAAAACCCCCACAAAACCAAACTATAAAAGAAAGAGAGGCTCACCTACAAAAATTTCTTAAATAGGAAGTATAGTTGTCTTTTGAAAACTTCTCTTTTTCACCAGTAGCAAAAAAAGAGATGACTACTTTGGTTTTTTTCCCTAGGTGTCTAGAGAGATGAAGCTTACTGCAATAACTCATCTGAAATGTTCTGTTATGAAGTAAGTAATTTGAGTTCAGTTTGTAGCCAGAAGAATAAACCTAATTGTTTCTTTAAAAAAATCCTCCAAATCAGTAGTCCCTTCCTTTTCATCAGCAAGTATTAATGGAAAACTGGGCTTTGTATTATGGGGGAAATAATCAAATAAACAACTCCTTACCTAAAGTCTCACTCTAAAATTTCTCTTATGAAGCATTAGCTATTTTATTAATCCACATTTATTTTTTTCCTACAGAGCAGAAAAAAGATATAAAAAGATACTTTGTTGCAGATACAAAAGTTAGTCATTCCACTTTAGAAATGCATTCTTCAGCACCTTTCTGTGCTTTCCAGGCTGACTTTAACACTTCCTTATTTCATAATCAATGCCAACAATAGGTTTAGTATTTAATTTCAAATTTCCTTAATATTTTTCTTATATCAATTCTGGTTGATCTCAAAGTGCCTTTAATTTAGTATAAAGTTTATTAACTAATGAGAAACAAGGAATCTCTAGATTTTCAATATTTTTTGCAAATGTTTAACTTTTATGGTGTTCACTCTTTGGAGTTAGTGCAGAAAATCACTTACTTTCCAGTAAGAGAGCAATGGCTTTTATCTGCTGATAAAATAATTTATTTCGACACACCACAGTGTTAAATATTAACTAAAAGGGCAATTAAGACAAGTGAAATCTGTTGATATATCAAATGTTTATTCATGTCCTGAATTTGAAAAGTGATAAAACTATAAATTTAGAATGCATAGTTTTATCTGGATTTTAAAAATAGGCTAAGTCATAAGGACGTGGTCTCTTAGATGAATGCTGCATGCAATGAAGTGCACTGTGATATAATCTGGAATGAAACGACCTTAATTTTCTTGTCAGACATTTCGTGAATATTTTAACAGTTTGGTCTCAGCCTTCCTTAGCTGTAATAACTTTGTTTAATAGCATTCTTCCCTTCTTCATCCTGTTAGAGTTGTTAGCAAACATCCTGAGTATTTATGCATATTTTGGGTCTGTCAGAGACAGAGCGAATTTCTTCCACAGCAGCTCTCACAGTGCTGTACATTGGCAGCTGGAAAGATGTTGATGACACACCAGGTTTTGGCAACTGCTGAGCAGCTCTGGCACAGCATCAGTGCTGTCTGTCCAACATTCCCCCGTCACCAGTAGGCTGAGGGTGAACAAGATTTTGGGAGGGGACATGACTTTGCTTCCAAATGCATGACTCTTACTAGTAGACACCAGATCCCATGGAAAAAATGTGATGATTAGGAGAAGAAAAAGGGTGTTTTGTTGGCTGATGGGACAAGGGGGGTAGAAGAAGGGAAAGGGCAAAAAAGACATAAAGGTGCTGGAACAGACTGCTTGTTCATAAATATAGTTGCATGAATCATGATGATCTTATGCAGGAGTGAAGATGGGGATTACATTCCAAAGGGCAATGGATCTTAGTACGCTAAAAAGATGGTAGAGAGAAAATTTAAATTTGACATGCAATTACATATCATGTTACGGAATGTCATTCATTCAAGAAGTGTGAGAAAAATGACATGAAAACAAACTAAGGTCATGAGAAAAATTATTTTAATGAGTCTGGTATATAAACAAATGCAAGTATGTAAGAATATATAAAAAAGAAGGAAATTGCCCATTTGAGCAAAATGCTTAACTACTATGGGCATAATTTATGATGCTTCAAGGACCTCTTCACAGAATTATATTCATTTTTACATGGCTCCATATTTATTATTCTCATTGCATTAAGACTTCTGGAATCACTAGTGTCCAGGTGCACCTGTTATGTAGGAAAAGAAGTCTAATTGTTTTTAATCTTTTGAATGATAAATTGATTATGAAATTTGAAGCAGGTGTGTCTTCAATAAATGTAATTACAAAGATGCCTTGACAAAAAGTAATGAATTTTCAGTCAGGTATACTCTGCTTCTGTGTTAGTCAAAATCCATTCTGTTTCTGTCCAAGTTTACAGAAAGTAACTGCAAAGCTAAGTGATGTCATCTAAGAAACATTCTGAAACATTTTTGTCTCCATGTTTGAAGGGACAGAGGAAGGAATCTGTCTCTCCTGATGGAAACAGTTAGAGGAGGAATAAGATTGGGAGTGTGTTGCTAGTAGAGATAAAAAAACAAAACAAAACAAAAAAAGCAACCAAAAAACAAAACAAACCAACCAACCAAACAAAAAACCCAAAAACCAAACCAAAACAAAAAACCTACCAAAAAATCCCCCAAAACCAACAAAAAATTACTCCCCCAAAAACCCAAACAAAAACAGTGGAGAAAAGTTACCAAATATCTTTACCATACTTACACCAGGAAAGAAAAGAATCAATGTCAAAAGGACTATTTATAAACTAGAAAGAAGAAAAGCTGTAACAGAATGAGTTTGTTAAACAACAAACAAAGGAGGAAACAAAGATGAAGCACATGAGTATTTCAGAGTAGCACAGTCTGTTCTTTGTGCTATGAGCAGAAGTTAACCTTTATTCTGTGGTTATTTCTTTCTTAATTTTTGTAAAATCTATTGATGAGATTGTTGTTAGCAGTAAGTAAGAGACACTGAGAAAAAGAGGAAGAGGAATTCCAGAATGATGGGTTTCATAGTGAAGTATTCAGATCACAGAATCGTGGAATCACAAAATTGTTCAACCCTCTGCCAAGGCAGAGCCATATGGAGGAGGTGACACTGGAATGTGTCCAAGTAGGTTTTGAATGTCTCCAGAGACAGAGACTCCACAACCTCCCCGGGAACCCTGTTCAAGTGCTCTGCCACCCATAATGTAAAGTTATTCCTCATGTTGAGATGAAACTTCTTTTGATTTCATTTATGGCCATTGCTCCTCAATCTGTTGCTGCACTCCACTGTAAACAGTCTGGCACCCTCCTGTTGGCACCTGCCTTTGAGGTACTTATATGTATTGATGAGATCGTCTCTCTGGCCCAGCTCCTGCATTCTCTCCTCTTAAGAGAGATCCAGACCCCTAATCATCTTTGTGGTACTCCTCTGGACCTTCTCCAGCAGCTCCTTTTCTTCCTTTTCACATGGCATTCCAAAACTGTGCACCGTTTCAAAATTAGTTTTAGTGTTAAGTAATTGTTTCTAGTTTTGATTCTTACAGAAACTTTAAAATTCCACTCCTTCTAACAAATGGAACA
Organism: Sturnus vulgaris; assembly: GCF_052056855.1. Classification (NCBI taxonomy): domain Eukaryota; kingdom Metazoa; phylum Chordata; class Aves; order Passeriformes; family Sturnidae; genus Sturnus; species Sturnus vulgaris. The sequence goes on from NC_142243.1 coordinate 128,876,285, forward strand.
TGGAGGATTATTCAAACAAAAGAATCAAGTATAATGTAGAGGAATGCAGTGTATTTTGAGTAATAGCACCAGACAATCTATTGGTAGAGTATGAGAAGTGCAAAGCAAAAATTTGACAATGCTTCTAGAGCTAGACTATCACGTGGGAGTTGTATCTTCTCACAAAATATCGGAAATGGCATTTTAAATAATGCTTCTACAGGGATAAAGAATAGAAGTAATTTTTTCTTGAAACTGCATTTTGTATGACAATAGGGATAATTAGATAATTAGATCTGTGTGCTAAGTGAAATAAACGTGTATCTGGACATAGATTTGAAACAGCTCCCTTGTCCTGTCACAAAAAACATGGAATGTGCTAGGGAATACTAAGGGTAGAAAGGAGAGAAGGGGCTGCAGTATTTGTCACCTTCCCACAGACTTAACCACGAGCACAGACATACTAAATTTGCAAGTCCCAATAAGCTCTAAGTGGGATCTGAACTTCTAACTTCCAGGTTAACTTCTGAAGTGGCAGTTTTAGGTTCTGCAGTGTGACAGTTGATGCTAGGTATAAAAAAAATAGATGTAAAGATCCTTCTTTAAAACAGAGGAGTGGAAAGAATAAATTGAACTAAAAAACCTGTCCAGGGTGACTTGAAAATAAGAATAAATCCGTTTTAACTGCTTTTAAACTGTAAGATAATGTCAATGAATCTATGAAAATCAGTGAAAGAGTTAAGTGCAGCATTTTTGGGTTAGATAAATTTTAAATGTAAATCTATGGTTTGAAAGGAGAATTGTGTAGTTTCACTGTCCTGGAAACACCCTCAAGCATGAGCAGTTCCTAGGTGTATGATGATTTTGGCAGAATCAGTTGTATCTTCTTGAAGTCTGCTCCTTCTCTTCTGAATAATAAGAATACTCTTACTGTCCTCGACAGTTTGCTTCTCATTGTGGTATGAAAGCTACACATGCTCTTACCTGATGTGCATTTTCCAAAGCTCATGAAATTTATGGATTTTGCTCCTAGAATCACATTATCCTGCCTAAGAATCCTACTTGTCTTTGCAAAAGCGCAAAGGGTTGAATGTTTCTCTGGAATATGGTTTGACTGCCTGATTTTGATGATGTGGTGCTGGAGCAAGGCTACAACTGGTGCCAAATAGAAAACCAAGTCTGATGCAGAGTGGTGCAACCCTCTGAACTGCATGTGGACAGTCTTCTGGAGTGTCCCTTGAAGGGTTACTCTTCCATAATGCTGAGGGAGTTGCTACAGATCTCACCATGCAAGCCCTAAAACTCTTAATTTATCTAGATGTATGGCAAATCCAATTTCATTTCCTGTCTCAATACTGTACACTACATTCAGGTAGATCTGACCAGTCAGACTTGAAATTACAGCTTCACTTCTAGTGCTACAATTTTATTTTGATTATCAGGAAACAGTTTCCATTTTCTCATGATAAGATGCTTTTTGTAATACTGATGTTGAGGATAGAATATTTCAATTGAAGGTAATACAGACTGGATTGTATATTGTGAAGTTCATATTTTATACAATGGTGTTTACAAGGTTTGATTTGAAAGCTGAAATTGATTTGACTGGAGGAAATGTTGCTTAAAATTTTGCCTGTGTCTTTTTTGTGTTTTTCTGTGTCTTTTACCCGTTACCTGTAGTATCATTTTACTGAAGAGTTTCATGGCATAGACATCTAATCATTCTTTTTTTATATTCTGGTTTATATTCTTACATCAGTTACTGATCATTGTTCACAAAATGGTAGAGGGCAAGCCACAATTATTTAACTGTTCCTCAATCACTCCATTTGTAAAGTCAAGGTAATGATTTTCTGATTGATAATGCTAGGTCAGAGTGGAATTTGAAAAAAATAAATCTTGATACAGCAGTTTACTCCAGGTAAGAATCTGATCTTGACTAACTAAACATAATTTATAAATGGAAGGAATAAAAGTGAAGGTAATTCTTAAATTAATTTTTATCCTTTCTCAGATAACCTTTTATAGAAAATAATAGGAAAAACTTGATTTGCCATTCCAGCCTGTATTAATATCATTATATTAATTTTCCTTTTTTATGCAAATAATTCGAAAAGGACTATCATTTTAAGTAATTTTCCAGTGTAAATGAAAGAAAAGGGTCATGGTTCATAGATACATATTAATTTGGCTAACAGAAAGCAATTTACCTTTCCTTAATTAAACTCAACCACTGCAGCCTTTGTTTTAAATTGATAAAAGGATTATAAAGTTATCTTTTCAGGTTTGTATAGCAGTTAATGTTTGAATAAAAATGCATTTTGCCTGAACTCAAGTTCGATTAAGGAATTATGAAGAGAAATGCTCTTAAAAAAAGTTAAAGTAATTTTTATGTTTCTTCATTAAATGGTAGTATCCCCTTTCAGTCCTAAATTCTAAGGTTTGTGTGATTACAGGAAAACTAAATTGAAATACATAGGTAGAGCCTGTCACTCAAATTAAACAGGTCCATTAATTAAATATGAAACTATTTTTTATTGCTAAGTTAAAAAAAATCTCTATTCTAAGAGCCATACAAACTGGCTGAATGCTGAAGGTACATCTCACCAATTTCAGGGGAAAAATGTTTATCAAAGCACAACTGTCCATTTGAAGACCCCCCTCTCTGTCCACGTACAACTGAATGAGTTGAGCAAGCTATAATGAGAATGTGTTGGAGTCAATAATTCTTCAGAAACAAATCAAAGTGCAGGGATTGAATTAAAGCCTTTGGATGGATTGAAGTAGGTTAAGCCACTCACATAAAAAGTAGAAGTTTAAGTTTTAGTATAAGCAAGCAAGCAAGCAAGTAAGTTAATAAATAGAATAAGTTTTAAGTGCTTTTAGTGAGTAAAGGTCTTAGATGCCAGAGTAATAGTACGTGTTCTAGTGAAGGTTGAAAAACATAAATACTTAAATACTAGGGCTTCCATGGAGGCTCCAAGAACATAGTTTCAGACATAATAAAGCTATAGTAAGAATATTGCTTACATTTTTCAGTTAGAACAAGATAGCCCATATACATAGTTTATACATAACCTGGCATGCTAAGAAACTAAAATTCTAATAAGTTGAGAAGTAGTGGTCAGAGTTTGTGTCTTAGCTGGTTGGGAAGTTTCTATATAAGAATGTATATTGGGGATAGATGGTGCTTTTGCTTTTTGCGGTTGCTTTTGTCATTTGTTTTTTGCCATTTGCTTTTGCTTTGATTCTGCTTCTATTTAAGACTTTATACCAAAACTTGGCATGGACTTTAATGCCCGTGATTTTTGCTTTGAGACTGATGTGCTTCTGCAATAAACAACTTTATAGCAACTATTAGCTGCTTGGCTCATTAAAGAAAACAACCCAACAAGTTGGGTGCCTAAGAGCACCTGGAGGTTTAACCTCACAACAATGATACAAGTAAACTACAATTAGCTGAAAACTTTTTCTGGCCCTACATCTGGGATGTGTCCTTGAGAATAGTATTAAGACATTCACTGACTGAAAATAAACCCCTGTTATGTACCCCAAACAAAATACTGAACATATCACACACAGTGCGTAAATATGAGGCTGAACCAGCAAAAAAGACTTGGAAGGACCAGGTAATTCCAATTTTCACCTTTGGAAAGAAGTGGTTAAAGAAATTGAATTCCCAGTAGCCAGATTTTTGAAAACGAAATCTTGGATAATACCTAGCAAGAATAGGAAAAAAGAATTCTCAAACTTGGCAAAATAAGAGTGATTGTTTTTTACTACTTACCTATTAGTCTTGCCTTAAGTAGAAGGAAAAAGAAGGAAGAATAAATGTGAGCAGAAAGAATATTAAATAATAAAAACATTACTCCCTTAATAATTTTTTTGCAAAACAAAAAGAGTAGCTTTGATTCCTCTCTTCTTAAAAGATTTGATACATTATCACTAGTGAAATTTTTACCTACATTGTCAAACAAAGGAAATTAGTAAAAGCTGTGTAAAATTACATGGAAGTGAAAAAAAGGATAAAACCAGAATTAGTTGTGCTGCAATGGTGTCAAGGTGTTGTGGGGGCCAGTGGCTTCCTGGACTCAGGGGCCAGGAGCAGTAGGGCTCCCCCTGAGCAGCCCTAAATGGATTCTTTGGCTGTGGGCAGAGTGGTGGAGCCCCGGGGAGGCTGGCAGATACAAACAGATTTGGAAGGCTTTGATAAAATGAAAATCATTATCTGGCGGTCATTAGTAGAATATTTTCAAGACAGACCTTGGGTATGAATCTCAAGGAGCTTAATTTGCTTTGGCATTTAAAAAGCTGACTACAATTACACTTTTTAAACACATCATGGATAGAAACAGAAAAGACATATTTACCTGGTTTTTGGCATAGATTCTAATATGAAGGAGTGTATGTGGGTGGAAACCAAAATATTTTAAATTGGTAGATTCTGAAGCAGTCTTCAAATATTGCTCCAGCAGAAGTACCAAGAGAAGAAATCCAGATGTTAGGATGCCCTAACTGAACTTCTGAACTAACTCAGTGATTATGGAGGTTAGAAAACACATTTTCAGCCTGGGAAGGGTGGAAAAAATATTGAAGAAGAATTGAAATATTGTTTGTGGTGTTCTGAATATATGAAAAAACTAAAGTTAGAAAATGTTAGTAAACAGAAGGACATTAAACAAAAACTTTTAAATGTCATGGTTCTAGCACCTTACTCTGGGAGCGAAATTAGAGAATGATTCATAAGATTAGGAGATTGACTCATAAACCTGACTTTAGATGTCCTGTTCCTTTTGAACTAAGTGAAAAATAGAAGGTTTCTGGTTCTGGAGTGACAATATCAAGGTAAGATTTGGAATACCTATGACAGGTAGTGAGAAATATCAGAGAGAATTATATGTTTGAATGCTTGGAAATTCAGAGCTCCACTTGGGATGTGTCTATGTCTTTCTCATCAGTAGCATGGCAGAAAACTTCTCTGGGAAGTAGGAAGATGCCCTCCAAGCCCTTCTCAGCCTAGGAGTTTGAACTGACAGCTTTTCAATGTCATCAGATGTTTTGCCTTCTGTTCAGAACTGCTGTGCACTATAATTAAATTAGATTTGATACAAGCGAGTTAATTTGCCTGTTCTTAGGAAGTGAAGCTCTTTTGCTGACATTTCTTGTGTCTTTTTTATCTCAAGGTCTAGAGATAAGATTTAGGCTTCTTGACAACTACCACAGTAAATATAACAGAAACACTATTGGCCATACACAATGCTTTGCTCAAATCATCCAAGAAAGTCTCTTTAGAAGTAGGCTCCTGATTACATCTCAGATAAGATGTAGTACCTGAACACTTTGCTGTCTGTCTGTTTGTCTGTTGAGACACTCGAGTGTTCACTGCAGCTTTTCTGGTTTACCTAGAATTCATGCTCCATTCATTGATTTAGTCTTGAATCCTTTTATTTAAAGACCATAAGGAGAATGAGAAAAAGCATGGGTTTCTATTAAGTGAAAATCCATCTGTAAAAAACAAAGGCATACTTGTACTGTTTCATGTTGGAGGTTGTTTATTTTTACAAACTGCCATGGGATTAGCTAACAATGATATGATTCATCAACAGTGATATGATTTGCAGTCTCAATTTAAGATTTATGGATGTGGCAGCCACTGATTTAATAGAAGGAATAAAAATTTAAACCTATTTCTAGACTAGATTGCAGCATATATAGACTGTCTTTCATGTAATGATACAAGCTAAAAAAAAGATAACTTTGATTTTGGTTAAATAAAAGATACTTATTTTTTTCTTCTGCTTGAGAAAATCTTTGAAGACTTTACTGAAATTCATATGCTTACTCGCATTAAGGCTTTAGCCGTTCATTAGGGGGAAAAAACCAAAATACCAAAATATCCAAACCCCACTATTGTCCTGCTATTCTTATTCCTACACACTGCAATGTTACTGGTGACTTACTGTCAGCTAGGAAAATAATATTTATGCTACTTACTTACATAACTTTCCTTAGGAAATATGTGTATCTTATCTCTTTAAAGGCCAGAGCAAAGTTCTGAAACAGCTGATAATCTCATTACAGTAACTTACTCTTAAGAACTAGCTGTGATATGTAAGATTAGAAATATTACCATTACATCTTTAATAACTTTTCTTCTATTTATATAGGTCAGTTTTATACTCCATCTTTTTATACTATCTACAATAGTTGGAAACCATTCTACTATGTTCTACTATGGGTAAACTTGATTTACCTGAGAAAGGTCTTTTGATTCTCCTGTTACTGTAATAATTTAAGAAATGTTTTATCTTTCTTTAGTAAAAGGCTAAGTGACTTAATAAGGGTTCAGAAGAAAGATGGTCTTGAATAGAAAAAAATGTATATTATCACTGTCCCAAGATTTTATTTATACATGTGGACTAACTCAGTCCACACAATATTTCATGTTATTAAGAGAGATACATAGAAAATTTTGGAGGTGAAAGCCCAAGGAAGTGAGTGGTAAAAGCCTTGCACAATAGCACAAGTTAAATGGAGTTCAAAAACAGGTGTGAAAGAAAAAATATCATAAAAAGAGTCTTTTTACATTGTCATTACTGAAAAAAACCCTACAGTTTTAAGAACATCATACAGGCTTTCTGTACATGTAGTTGCCATAATCATGCCCTAAACTTGACAACTAGTCTTAAGTCTCAATACGGGCTCTCAAGTCTCTCAAAAGTGATAATACATTTCACTGAATCAACTTTTTTTTTTTTTTACTTTTCTCTGAGTTTTACCAGTGCAGAAAAATATCCTGAGATCTGTGCAAACCAATGAGATTAAAATTCCTAACAAAGTTTGTAGAGTTGTATCAGCATCTATGAGTAGTCCTTGCATGAAAAATCTGCAAATGATGAATAGATGGACATCACTATTAATAACCCAGAGCATGAAAGAACATTTAATAGCATTTATGAGGGATGCTGAAGCAAGAAAGTAGTGAGTACCAATTATAACAGAGAGCAGGTTACAGTGAGTTCTGAAATTAGAAATATAGGGAGGGAATGATAAACATGGTGGTTGAAGAGGGAGTTAACTAGAGAAAATTGAACAGAAAAAAAGAAATATGTTTTAGATACAGTATAAAATCTTTAAATAGTGCAAATTGTCACACACTGATGTTGATTTACCATATTATCTTCACTCATGGTGCTTTAGTGCCCACTAAAGTATGTATTAACTGATGCCATTTCTGCTTTTGGCGTTTGTTGACGATGATTATGATACACCATGCAGTCATATGCCGAAATTATAAAAGCAGAAAAAATCATTAAATAAAAAGAAAATTTTCAATAAGAGTTCCCTTTGCTTTAATTAAAACAAGCTTTCAAATTGCTACTGGACAGAAAGCAAGGGTGATCATCATAAAGTTTGTTCAGAAAAAAACAATTAGCCAAAGAGAAAGGTAGGGATTTTTGACTCGACATGAAAAAATTACTCTATCACATACTTTCTGCACAGGTTGTTTTCTCTTATACTAAAAATTATTAATATTTATCTACTACTCAAACTAGCATTAAAGATAGGAAAATTAAATTTTTGAGGTGATTTTCTTTGGAAAAAACCCCTCAAATAGCCAGTTTGATGATGTTATATTTCTTTTGAGCAGTACTGTTCTAATTCTGGTTCATTTTCAAAAATAAATGCACCCACAAGAATTGCCAGAGAAAATTTTTCCCAACATTTCCTCCAAGAACAAAAGGCAATACTTCTTTAGATCCATTCTTACAGTTCATTAGAACACAGAAATAATAACACTAAGTCTGTTTAAGCCAAAATTCTCTCTCAGAGAGTATTCATAAAAAAATATTAAATAGGGGAACACATGGATCTGCTGTCTCTTTGTGGTTCCTTCTGTTTCATCTCTTCCAACTTCCACAATTGTTATGTTATGGAGAGAATAAAGAATGGTGAAGTATTTTTATTTTCTTCTATTGTAAGACTATGATTTATTGGGCAGATTTTTGTAAGCCTGAATACATACAAAACATAAAGGCTGCCAGTAGAGCAAGCAGTTGAAATATGTCGTTGTGCTTCTCTATAAAAGCAGAGAAATGAGCTAAAATAATTCCATGTTTCAGTTCAAAAGAGAAGCTAAAAGAGACAGGTTGTTTTCTCACTCCTGTAAACAAATCTGTTCGGTTAATAGTCGAATTTATGAAAATCTGTCTGCTATGAGTGGCTGGGATTTGGTCACAGAAGGTGGTCAGGAAAATATAGCAGATAAAAATAGCAACATGCTACCTAAAAACAGGACAGAAACCTAAACACATATGAAACCCCCCACCAAGAAACTATGGAAATCTTAAGTTTATAAATTTCTGACGAGTAATAAAACTTGTCAGAGAAACAAAAGCATTCTGCTTATGAAATTATCTTTGTAGAAGAGAAAGACTTATATTCATTAGTTCTAGAAATTCAACCAGTTCTAAAATCGTGATTGAAGTACCCTGAAGAGAAAGACATGATTGTAGAACTCATTCATGTATATCAGGTTCCTTGCTGCTATAAATATTTTGGAAAAGACTTAAGAATGCATACTTCAAGATGTAGACATTTTCTGAAATAAATTTTTTTATGATTGTAAAGCTAATAGTGCCAATAACCAAAGAGTGACTCGAGCAGTTTTGCTGGGTAAGACATCTTTAACATACTTGTCATTGAAAAGTTATCTTCATGTCTTTCAGAAAAAACTGACAGAATTTTGCTAAGATATATGCAAAATATAGTCTTGAAAAACTCCTTTCCAAAGACCAGAAACATGGAGAAGAATGCGCCTATGCAGGTTATATTGAGTGTGACATTTTTCAAAATATGATCTCAAGCTACAAGATCAAATGGGAGACCCAAGAAAGATGGTTCATAAGGTTGTTATGGAGAAAGCAGTACTCAAATGGGTCAGCAGGAATGGAAAGGATATTTTTATTCTGCAAGACAGAAAAGATGTTATATATATCACTATGAATGTAACACAAGCTTTTTATTAAAGATACCTCTGAACACCTAAAAGAAAAATCCATCAAAGTAGGATGTACTGTGTCACTATATGAATCTCTTAGTGCTGTACAACATTTTCTTCTGCATGCTGGTGTTTGTTTTTTTAGCATTTTCAAAATACTTTGTCTTCTACAGTTCATAATACCTCAATGAGTTATTGGTTTGAACCAGATTTTCTTTCTTCTTTTCGAGGTTAGAACCTTGTAAATCATTCATGAACAGACAAGAGGCTGATCTTAAGAGCAATTTTACTGCATAGTGATATTATGATTATTAATATGCAGCTATTTTTAAAATAGTTAAGCAGCTTTGCCTTTGTTAGCTTCCAATTCAATGAAAAAAAAGAATAATTTAATGGCAGTATAAAATTTTGAAATAGTCTATTGATTTTAAAATTATGAACATTTATTTTGAAATATATAAATGCTCATAGAGTAAGCATTTGAGAATCATTCTGGAAGCAATAAGAATTTTAGCATTGTTGCCATTTCTATTAGGGATTAAAAATTAATTTTAATTAATTTTTGTGACTTTAATATAAAAATTTCAGTAGTTTGACAACACTACAAAGTGTATAATATTTTTCTTCTCATTAAAAAAAAATGCTGTGAAATATGCTGCATTCTTGCAAAATAAAATTTTTAAAAATTACTTTCAAGATGTTTTTGCAATATTCACAAAATATAACTAAAACACAATATGGCATATCAATTGATGGAGTTAGTACCTGCTGTATGAACTGTATGCTTATATGTTGTTAAAATTGTAAACCAGAAATTGTAAAACCTAAGCAACCTGAACCTTAATAGAAAAAATCCTATACCTTGCATGGTTTAGACAGTGTAATCAATGGAAACATCACTGTGATTAAAACACAGCAGTATGAATCATAAAGTGCATACTTTATGAAGCAATTTATGATTTATTACAAAGGTATCTTTTATGTAATATTTATATGAAAATTGGTAGGACCTAAGTTGAAGATGGTAACCATATCTCACTCTTAAAAATTTGAATAGAAGATGCTTAACACAGAAATGTTAAAGGCTCATATGGTCAGATTTGCTTGAGTTCATGAATAAATAAATAATTTAACTAATGATTCGAAATATAGAGGAGTTGTAGTTTCTCATAAGAAAAAAATAATAAGCAGAAGTATTTTTAAAAGTCCAGCAACCCACACCCCTAGAATAAGAAGATTCCATCTACTCATCTGGAAAAGAGGGAATCTGTTTCTCGAAATACATTCTTCTGAAAATCTAAGTCTACCACTGACCAATAAGACCACCTTGGAACATAATTGCATTTTTAGCAAGGCAAATCTTTTATTTTCTAGTTAATATTTCCTTGCGTTTCACCTTAACTTGTAAGTTAATTTAAGATTGTATGCTATCATCTCCATTATCTGGAATGGAGATGATATTTTTAAAAATTACTTCATTTTAATACACTGTTACCCTGAAAACCAGAATTAATAAAAATAGAAATTCAAAAATCAACATGTAGTTAACTTTGTTTGACTAATTTTGTGAGAGGCATATCAATAAATGATCAAAGGAGAAAAGTATGCAATAAGAAAATTTTCGCAGCCTCTAAAATAGATCACTTTGTCCATAATTTTGCAGTCACATAATTGGAAGAAGAGTAAATTATTGCAATCAAGATGATGAATATTTTTTTCTGATCACTAATTATGTGCAGTTGAACAAGAGCAAGAATTGATGCAGTATAACTCAGAGGAAATTGTGTCTGATTACAAGTTATTCATTTAGTTGGATATGTTTCCATATAAAAATATTTTTTCCCGTGGAAGGTTTTGAAACGTTACTGTAAACTCTGGAGGTTCATAGCCATAGGATGAAAAGAATCAGACATAAATAAGTACACTAGAAATTCTGTTTAGACAGATAGATAGAGAGATAGAGATAGACATATTAGATATTTATAAGGGCATGCACAACTTCTCCGGACAAATTGTTACAGTGTCTCACGGTTCTTCTCTTTTCTCCTCTTCTCTTCTCTTCTCTTCTCTTCTCTTCTCTTCTCTTCTCTTCTCTTCTCTTCTCTTCTCTTCTCTTCTCTTCTCTTCTCTTCTCTTCTCTTCTCTTCTCTTCTCTCTCTTCTCTTCTCTCTCTTCCTCTGCCTTTCCTCATAGCAGGCATGTTCCATCTCTCTGACTTTTTTTATAGCCCTTGTCTGGATAATCTCTAGCAGGTCCATGTATTTTTTGTACTGGGAACCCCAGAGCTGGATTCAGCCCTCTAGGTGGGGTCTCACCAGAGCAAAATAGAGAGGCAGAAGCCCCTCCCTTGCCCTCCATGATGCTTTTGGTGTAGCCCAGGACCTACTTGGGTTTCTGTGTTGCAAATACATACTTCCAGCTTATGTCCATTCTCTTATTCACCACCATCCCCAAACCCTTCTCTGCAGAGAAGCTCTCAATCCTTTCATTCCTCAGCTTGTCTTGATACTGAGGGTTGTCCTATCTTACTATGAAACAGGAAAAATAAAAAGTTATTTTTTTCTGGATAGTGTTGATTTTCACTAAAGCATCAACACCTTCTGATGGATGGATGGATCAGATGTCAATGGAGTTATCTGTTGGCAGAAATGTGATAATTCTAGTTCTGTTGTGAGACCTGCTATTAAAAATCACTAGTGTTAAATGTACATTATCAAATACATTTATATATAGAAAAATATCAGCGTAAAAAGAGCATTAAAAATGTGCAAGAATTCTGTTAAGCAGGAATTACTTCTTGGGAGTACTTAAAAGGTAAAAGCAGAGCATGACTTCAGTTTTATTTGTAAACACAATACAGAGTCTGAGAAAAGGATAAAACATGAGCTAGTTTTTAATATGAGTTATGGGATGGAACAGCTGGTACTGTGGCAAATAATAGCCAGCTCCCTTGACACAATTGTTCTGCTGCAGAACACAGCAGATGTATTTATTGTCTTTTGAAAAGTCTCTGTGTATGACATGAAGAAATATTCCCTACAGAAGAGAAGGTTCTATCTGATATAAAATATATGAAAAGAATATATTCCAATGAAGAAGTTGCACATTAAAAATGGAAGAAAGCATCTCGTGCATACCTCTTAAGCAGGAAAATTCCATAAATTATCTTAAATTAAATAAGATAGTGAGACAATCACTAGGAAATGACCAAAGGATCAGACCAGGTAACACAAAAAAGAATAATTATTAAGTCCTCATGAGATGCTATTAGTCTGGTAACTTTCATTCAAGCAAAAGGGGATTTTGGGATATTAATAAAATAAAAGCTCTTTAAATTATGAAGATAAACTTGACCCTAACAGAAGACTGGAAGTGAAAGGCACACTGCATGGCAATGATACAACCATGAGAAGAAATTGGTCACACAAATAAAGAAATTAAAGTTGACAATATGCAGTCTTCAGTGACCAAGAAATAAGATGCCATGTACTTTTTCTGTGAGGGAATTTAATCACCCCATGAAAACAAAATGTTATCTATGCTAATGACATATTAAGAACACTTCTGTAAGTATCAAAAAGAAAGAAAATAAAAGTCCAAAGGTTTTAGTAGCTATCATAAATCCATCACATGTACAGTTGCTGAATTACAATATATTTATCTGTAAATATTTCTCTATAGACTGTAGTGTTTAATCATATATGTTGCAGTAGGCATGTGTAGTATGGTGACTTTGATATACTGTGAGGCATCTCATAAAAATGCAAAAGTAGTTGTGGGTGTTTTTGCATATAGCCAGATAACTGGCATCTCTATTGCTAGTGTAGAATTTAAGGCTAAAGTTTTAAATTCAGGGATTTCAAACTGCTTTCAGATATAACAGGATTCCTCATTGCCAATTTGTTAATCTTTATCACAAGTCTTTTGCAACTAACATTTGTTAACCTAAGTATGCTGTTGCTAATGTCACAGTATGAGATGGTGAAAGGCTAGCTCGAAGTTAAGAAACGTTGGCGTTTTCAAAAATCACTTAGCAGTGACAGGACACAAACATAATTCTACTGTCGTGGTTCCAGGCCAGCTCGTGAGTGGAAAGACTCCATATTACACTGATTAAACTTCACAAAAATATGGGAGACTATGAAGTCATAAAATTTGAAAAACTATGGAAAAAATGTGCTTCTAATTTCAACTACTAAATTCAGAAAAAATATTGGTAATAAGAACAGTCGATGTAGACAGGATGTCTTTCTGACCATGAGAGAAAGGGATACATAAGGGGATCTGATGTTTAAAAAGAATAATAATTAGAGTATGTAACAGCTACTGAGCTTTGACAAGGGATTCTACACCCTTTAATCTGCAAATCAACATTTCAAATTCAATTAATAGTTGAAAATGTGACCTTTATTAAATATATAGCAAACTATTAACTATTAATTATTTATAATTCACATGCTATTATAATACAATTATAATATTAATGCATAATTATCCATTTACATAATTGAATTATAGCATGGATGTATGCTAAGAATGATAATAAAGAATGAGTTTGGCCAGTTCTCTGGCACTAGACTTTTTCCATTAATGCAGGGTAACTAAGGTCAACATCAGGTTTAAAAGACACTATAGAAGAGGAATCTAGTCTCTGGAAAACTGGCTAATTGCCTATTTTTTGCAGTGGTTATTGTACCTCATCATCTACGTGCTACACGTGCAACAAATGACTCTTGCTGACAGAATGGTGTGAATTAGAGGTGGAAATTTGTGTGATTTCTGTCTCCCTGTTGACTTCAGCAGTTTGTTGTTTCCCTCTTGCTCTGTCTCCATTCTTTAAACTCTGTGGTCTAAACTAAAACATGATCAGAAAAATACTAGTTAAAATTTAGTAGATTGTTTTCCCTTTTTCACTTCAAAATGTGTTATTGACTAGTGTGTTGATAATGTAATTACAATATGGGAAAAGCTAATAAATAAACCCTAATAAAAAATCCGTAATAAAATCAAGACATTTTATTTATACATAATCTGATTTCAATAGATGATAAGGATTAGCTGTAAAATCATGTATGTATTGTTGATTTTTGTTCTTTATTACTTGTGACATCATCTGATCTCTGCTCTGCAGAAGACCAAGAGAATCTAGGACCACAAAGAGAGAATTTTTTTCTCATTAGGAAGACTAGATGTGGAAAAAAAAAATTAAAATTTTGCTTAAGGCCATCCCATTTAAAAAAAGTTAGTATCAAGAAAATGTCTTATAACAGATTGGTTTTGATCCTTGCTTGTTTGTTTCTGTCTCCTTTCCCATTTAAAATAACATACTAAACTCACTTCAGTGTGAGCTAACCTGTTCATCGTGACATTGTAATCAATTAATCCCCTTAGCCTTCCTGCTCAGCTTCCTCTTGATTAATTTGTAAGCATAATTTAGGTCAAAAAGCACTAACTACAAGCTCATTCAGTAATGCACTCTCTATTTTAGACAATTTGTAAAAAATAAGCCCCCCTGTAAAACACCAAAGTCTGTGGACACACACATTTAGAGAGCTAGGGAATTACAGCTTGGAAATTCTTTTCAGGCCTGGATTTCTCCTGACTCTCAGGTCCATTCCCAGGCTGACAAGCTGACTGCAGCTTCAGTTAGGGAGGAAGTCTCCCAGGGTGATAATATGGTGAAAAAACAGTTTTTCAAAATAAATATTAACACCTGGTGTCTTTCCCGTGGTATACATCCTGAGGTACTGTCCCAAGGAAGTTTTTCCCAATTGTCCAATGAACTACTGTCCTGTCCTAGCTTTAAATACGGGTTGTCTGTACAGTAAAGTTGGCCTTTTTCCCCCCAAAGAGGTCCGTGTGTGTTGCTGTCCTTTCTCTCTCTTTGCAGCACAGTAAAGTCTCCATACATAATAGATTTATTGAGAGCAAATATTTGAATATGTAGATATGGTGCTTCCACTAGCAGAAGACCTACTGAGTATTAAAGTATATGCAAACAGTATGCCAGACAATAAATAGTTACATAGTATCCCTTTCATAAATATTTGATCAGAGAAGTGGAACCAACATTTTTCACAGTTCTGTACTGTTTTCAGGCCTTGCTGTATGCATATAGATATGCACATAGGACTATATTTAAGGGATATGGGGTTTGTTGACCTTCCCTGAACTCCAAAAGTTTGAGTTGAAGCTGCATTGATAGCAAACTGACACATTCCTCCAGTAATATGAGTCAGGGTATCCAAACAGCCCTGTATGCATGACAGGGCTTTACAAAATATGATTTGCTTTTTCAGACCTGCTCTTCATCTCTGCAAAATTATTTCAAAAGCATTTTTCCACAAAGGAGAATCTAAAAGTATATGTACTTATACTGAGGTACCAAAAATGCATACACTGCTTCGGGCTACGCTTGTTGTCAAAATTGTAAATCTTTCCATCCTCCATCACAAAGAATTTCTTTGTGGTCAAGCTGAAGTTGACATATCTTGTTCAGAGATATAAAGGTCAAAGGAAGAATTATTACCACTCAACAACTCATTCTAAGAACAAAGCAGAAAAGTAAATAAGAATAAGCTGAGTGAGGTTTAATTTTGACATGGATTTTTATAAAGTGGGTAACCAGAACACTAAGACATAAAGGCTTACCAGAGCATGTAGTCAGGGGAGTTAGACTTGCTCTTTGCTCTTGGTTGCTCTGGAATTTTTGTGCCTTAATCCTCTTCCTAATAATTGGCAAAATTGCTAGAAATCTAAGCCTACCTCAAAAAAAATTGAGACTTATTTTGACAAAAAGTTCTTTACCGTGGTCTTGAAATATCTTTTAGCATGGCATTCAGCATGTTCCTCCATTTCAAAGGTTATTTTTCACAAAAAAGATCAAGTGTTTATTTCAAGACTGAAAATTTAATATATTTCTTTTCCTTTTTACAATTTACTGCACATTCTTATAACATTTTTTGCCATTGCCAGACATTCTCTTTTCCAAAATCCTCTGATCTCACGGATAGACAAAGTCAATAATTCTGAAAAGCCTTCCTGCTTGGAGCTTCTACTAACATTTTTGTTGGGAAGTAGAAGCTATAATTATATAGCTTATAATTAATTTAATTATATTAATTATACTCTCATAATATTGACACCTTCATTTGTCAAAAATTTCCACAAATGTATTGATTTTCTTAAACTACAAAATAATATCCAGAGCTAACCAGCATGATATTTTCCATTTTCAATGATCTCTGCAGAGCCATCTGTTTTGTAATGACATGGTCTTTGGAATGATAAGCTGCTGACACTGGAACTAAAACTTGCAGAAGAGTGATTGTAATGTATACCAAAATTAGAGAAACAGCTTAGACTTACTTTTTGTAAAAACTGTTTTCTGATAGCTTTCTGTCAGTTATATATAATATACTCTCATCCTTTTATCTTCAGTATTAGTTCACCTGGGCCAATATGTGTTAAAACAATATTATCCTGAAGAGTCAGCTTACTTAATTCTAAAGTTCTGAGGCTACTTCAATCAGTTATAGCAGCATGGTTTAAGGAGATTGACTAATGTTTTACCGTTCTGAATTGTTCAGGCTTGCATTTAAATATACCCCTTTCTCCTTGGCTTGACTGCTTGAAATGGTCTTTGTAAGTTGTAGATGCATTGCAGTGTGTATATTGTGAAAAAGACAGCAACAGTCTAGGTTTCATCAGCTAACTTGGACCTCACCTTAACCTGCCTATTTAAATTTAAATTTATATTATTGAAAAAGTGCTCCTGGACTACGTCTTAAAATACAGCCTCATGTTCCTGATGAACAGAAGCAGACAGGCATAAAATGTGGACCATGACTCAAGTCATCTGGTATTGTTCAGGCACCTCACATCGGTTTGCGTTAAAGCACACACACAGTGGTGTTAAAGGGACATTCTTCTGAATTTTTGACTTGTAAATTCATAAGCAACAGGCCCATAAACATAAGCAACATAAGCACAAGCATTGACCTCCACCATACTGGCAGTATTCATAAACAAAGAGAACTACTGCTGCTGTCCATTATCCATTAAATACTCTTCACAGTTCTCAATTGCTTTTTCACAATTTCCAATTTTTATTCTCTTTTGATGGCCTTGACCAACACAAGAAAACACAGAGTTTTTTTCTGGCTTATATGACAGTCCATGGACACTCACACTAAAACTGGCAACGATCTGTGAAAAGCAGGTCGACCTTAAGGACTTAGGAGAAGAGGTTCTTAGTAGTCCTAAGAGACCTATGTCCAGTCACTTGTGATGAGTAGAAGATCTCTGAGAGGAATCATATAATAACAATTTTAATCTCAGGACTAATCCCAGCTGTGTTTCCTGGCCTCACTGCTGTAGCAGTTAGCATGAGTTACTTGAAGTTATGATAGCTTTTGGCATGAGCTGATGACCCTTGGCTTTTTGCTGTAACAAAAGTAGATGAAATATGGTAGAAACCTGTTGCAAAGAACAGAGTCATTTTGGGGCACTTAAGGAAATATATAGACAAAGAACATACTCAGTCTGCTGGACATCAACATGTCCAGAAGTTACCTGAACAGGAAGATTGGGAGCACTGGCAATGGCTGTAACAAATCATAATAAAACAGTGCAATTTGGGAAAGCAAGAATCCATGGCAAGATATTCTGTACTGAAATATATATCTAAAACTACTTAAGAGTAGTGGAGATAACCACAAAAAAGACATTGTTAAGGAACCCAGTGACACTCCTCAGGATCCAGGATGGTGTCTCTAACCTCCAGGACACACAGGTCCCCACAGCTCTGGCTCATACACTGCAGCATTGACACCACTGCACTGACCCACACGACCTTCTCCTGGCTGCACTGTCCCACAGGCTGGAAAAGTAACACAGTAAAGCCACACATCTGTGATGTGTTTTCCTATATAAACCCTTCTGGCCACATTATAATCTGGTCTTAACACTTCTTCACAGAAGGAAACCTTTCTCTTTTTGTTTGGAAGTATGGAAGTTTAGTTAGGTAGACAGTTCCTTGGAGCAGCCTAACCATGCTTAGAACCAGCAAACACATATATGTTCTTATGTTATCATCCTCTAACTGAAAGATTTCTTCTCCTTGAAAAGAGATAATTTCATTCTCTTTAAATCTTGATGAGAAAACCATATTTTCTGCTAGCATTTAGAAGGGCCCCTCTGTTTTGCTCTCATTGTATGACGGACACTCATCTCCCTCCTAGAAATATTCCTGGTAATGCTTTCCTGATGGTCTTCCAACTAGAATTAATCTCTCTGAATATTTGTATAAAAAAATATAGTCCTGTATTCCAGTATCCGTATAAATCTATTCATGTTTTTTTTTCTATTTGATATAGATCCCATGATACAGTCCTGGGTTTTTTTCATGATCACATCACAACAGATCACATCACATCGGCAGATTTTAGGTTCATCGATGAGCTTAAGGTTTATGAAACACCCTCATTGACCTTTACAGAGACATAGATTTTATTTTGCACTATTAAATGTCATTTAATCCCCATTTTTAATGTCGTCTAGTCCTTGCTGATAGTCTGACCCTTATATGTTTAGACAGTATTTTCAAACTCTGAGCCATTGACAAATTTTGTTAGTTGCCGATTTTTATCTTGGAGTCACTAATGAAAAGAATCTTAATGACAATCACCAAGACATGAAAATAATATCTCTCCAATTATACTTCCCTTTAGTCCATGTTTCATGGTCTTGGTTTTAGCTTGGGATATGAGGGTAACAGAAATGTGGTTAACATTCATGGTAAAACATGAAAATGGAACTGTGAAGTTTTGATATAGCTCTTCATATAGTCTTTTCTAGTAGTTTTACGTCTCAGTTGTAACTAACTGCATTTTTAATATATTTTTCTTTTATTTAAAATGAAATAAATTTCAATATGTGAAATCTTTTCAGGTAAGGAGAGATGAAATTCTGCTTTTGTTTTATAGCTTTTTGTAGTAGTAAGGGAAAACAAAAAGAAAAAAAACAGAGACAAAAGAAAGACATCTGAAATTGAAAGTAGTTATTAAAGTAGATCATTGTATTGTGAAAACAAAATTGTTTTTTGAGTGCAGCATTTTTTTTCTCTGCAAAATAGCAATAGTAATTCTCCGTTTGTTTTAAGTGTCAGTACAAATCCAGGGAGACAGTGCCATGTCAAACTGATGGAAAATTATTTCAGTGCAACTATGCTATGAGATATTACTGTGTCAAGAAAATGTTAAAAGGATGTCAGTAAAAAACCCCCAACAATACGGAAATCCAATAATATCCCAATCTAAAGGTTTCTGATGTAGGGATTTGGAGATTATATTACTCTGACAAGATAATAGAATGGTATCAATTCAAATTACACTTTTATTTAAAAGTAAAAAATTAAATCAACATCATATTAAGAAACATCATGTAAAAGCAATAACATTAAAGCTGTATTCATCATCCCTTAAACAACCTGCTGTCTATGAACTAAGTAGATAATTAAGAACAATTATTTCATTGGCTGTATACTAAGCAAAGTATTTGGAACCTGCTGAGAGTTAAGCTAGCCAAACCCAGTTTTGGTAATAATATCTCTCAGGAGCTCTCCTGACAAGATACTTGTGTTTTCCTAAATGGAATGTGGAATGAAGCCTGTTCTGTGAAATCCAACCCAGAAGGAAGTTATTATGGCATTATCAAAACTAGTCCCATATGATAATATGTCAGTCTGGGCTGCTTCTGGCCCATTTCCTTCAAATCACATCGAAAATACTATGTCAGCCTTCTAGAAAAAGAAAAAGAAAGAATACCAAACTTTTTTTATCTCTTTGGAATGCCTGGTTTCTCTCCATGCTCTACAGGGAGGTTTCTGCACTACAAGCTCTCCCTAAGTCATCACCAAGTCTGTTTGCTTTTGCTGTCAAACAACGAGTGCTCTGGCATGGTTTCTGCTGCTCATAGCAGTCCCTCTGACAGACCTTGCAAATTTGTTTGCTTGGACACAGCCAGATAGGAGAATTTATTTCTTCTTCATTGCTGATTGTGTTTCTGTTTCCTCTTCCCCCTTTCTTTTCAATGCCTTTTTGCAGGACACTTTACATTGGATTGTGCTGGAATGTGATGCTGTGACTTTCCCTTTAATCTTGCCCCTTTAAATATCTGGAGAAATATGCAATTAGTGTTTCTGTTTTCAAGCCAATTCAAGCCAAATATTATCTTCATTAATTTTTATAAGCAGTAAAGGAATAGGAGAAAACTGCTATGTCTAAAAAGCTACAGTAAATAAGAATGAAATTCACACTATTACTAAATCTTTGTATTAGTAACTTTGCAGTTTAATATCTTTGAATCCATCACAGAACTGAATTTTGTGAGCTTTGTTTCAGGTTTTTTGTTATTAATTTGTGCATGAAGAAAGAGCATAGGCCAAAGAGTTTCTAAGCAAGCAGAATTTCTTAGAAAATCAATGTTCTACTCGTTAATTCTTTTGTAAGAGTGAATTGAAAACAAGAGCAAAATAAAGCGTCTACCTTGCACTCATTTGATAAAAATAAAATACTGTTACAAAATTACACCTCTTCCTTGAAAGTCATAAATTTATTATAACATGTTAAAACCAAAAATAAAAACTTTTCTGAGCCTTCTTAGAAGTGAATAAATTATTTTAAAGATTAACATTCAGTTCTTTGCATAATAACAAATTCCAAAATATTGGCAACTTTCAAAATCATTATGACTGTTGGAAGATAGGTGAAACAACTACAAGACAAACAGTTGAGGATATCACACAGAACAGATTACTCCTACATGCTTAAACTTTACAATATAAAGAAAATATGTAGCTTAGAGGTTGTTGTGAGAAATTTCTGTTTAATATCTTCCTCTCCAAATTTAGAATTATTTTTTATTTGATAATTAAAAAAAATCAAAGTAGAGAAAAAGAAGATGGCATCACTAATAATTCTAAATCTAATAATTTTAATAATTTTAATAACAGATGTTGAAAGGTTACCTATAACTTATTTATAATCAAATATTTTAGTTTGGATCTGCTGTTATGAAGGAAAAACGCAAATTTTTTCTCAGCAATACAGCTCTTCAAAAGAAGCTGCAGAAGTTTTAGAAAAACAAGTGGTTATGAATCACTTGATCTTCCTTTTGAAGAACCGCCTATTACTTGAAATCTGTTTCTTCCAACTTAATGTGAATACCAAGGAGGAATCTGTGAAAAGCTTTCTGATGTCTTTTGTGTCAGATATTAGCCTCAAGAGTCAGAGAAGAATGGGGCATGCATGGCAAGTTAGGTATTTTCTCCACAGGCATATTATCCCAAATTAGTTTTGTGAGATGCCAGAGTTGGGCAAAGATATCTGAAAGTGATGTTGCATTAGCTCTTATTATAGAAATGGATCACAATTTCTTCTTCTAGCTGCTGGCACCATTCCCCTTAGATTTGAATTTTCTTGTATTTATTACATCAGTGTATTTCTTTTGCATTCAATAATTAACTTTGCTGTTAGAAAGTTTTTAGCATATGTTTGAAATAATTAATGTTAATTGCTGCATGAACTTTGAGTGATCCACCAGGAACAAGTTAGTTCCAAAAAGAACATTTTCCATCT
This sequence comes from Sturnus vulgaris, assembly GCF_052056855.1. Classification (NCBI taxonomy): domain Eukaryota; kingdom Metazoa; phylum Chordata; class Aves; order Passeriformes; family Sturnidae; genus Sturnus; species Sturnus vulgaris. Next base: position 128,897,903 of record NC_142243.1, read on the forward strand.
GAGTATGCAGTCATTAAAATACATTAATCTACTAATCCTTATACCTTTGTGCCATTTCCCTTTTCTTCTGCCAAGAAAATATCAACAACAAAGTAAATACCAGAATTGTGCCAGAATAGCTGTTGATCTTGATTTTATAGAGAAGAATTCAGGAGAATACATTTTAAAACTTGGGATTAGAACTTCCCCAAAGTTAATGGTAAATGTCAATATTTGTAAAAACCAGGAAAACCCAGTGCTTTTATATTTTTAAATATGTAATATTGTGTTAATAATTAGCCAAAAAATATGGGGGCTCATATTTAATTTTCCCCAGTGTGATACTGTGCATTTCAGTATATGTCCAAAACTTAATTTCCTAGTGCAAGCACCAGGAAAGGACTGGGGAGGGCTGCAATCATGAGTCAAGTGCCTTCAGGCTGAAAACAAACCAGTGTGTCTTGCCTACAAGTGCTGCTGTTAAGAGCCGTGTTCAGCCTTAGCCATCAGCTCTGCCAGTGGAATGTCAGAGCTCAGCCCCTGTGAGCCTCTCCCTCAGCAGCTCTGCCGGGCCATCCCTTGGAAGCACAGTGGGGAGTGACAAGCCATGGGGGATGCTTGGAAGAGAGCACACAGTGCATGTGCCTGCAGGGATGGAGCAGCCTCTGGACTCCTCTCTGCGTTTTGGAAGCTGGGGAGAAACTCTTGGCTGGAGCACACCACCGTCCTGAGTGCACTGCCTGCTCTGCTGCCAGGGATCAAGACACAAAGATAATGGTAAAATTCTGCCTTCTTCATCCTTCCAGCTGACTATGTGTCAGAATTCTTTCAAAAGTCTAGAAAGGATTTTGAATATTTTATTTCATCTTAACGGTTGCCTGCAGATTATATTACCAAGCAATATGTGTAAGGTGTTAATGTCCATAAGTCTAAAGCTCAGGGAAAAAAAATTGCCTGATAATTTGTACATATTTTGGATTTTAGCAGATCCTTTCTGAAATTTTGTAATAAACTCAGCAGTTAAATGCCCAGTGCAGTCACAATAAAATCAGCTGGGAGCAATAACAATAATATTTACTCACAGCTATTTTCAGACTTCAACTTTTCCCTGAATTATTAAAAGAAACCATGTTTCTCCAAATCTGCAACTGGAAATTTGCATTCCCCTTAGGTCAAGTCCTGGTGTGAACTTCATAAGCCTAGGCATTTCAGGATCTAGGGGCATGGTTTAGTGGTAGGTGTGACAGAGTTAGGTAATGTTTGGACTCAGTGATCTTAAAGGTCTTTTCCAATCTAAACAATTCTGCTATTTTATGATTCAACTCACACAAATGATTGCTGAGCAATTTCCAAATTGACCCACTGAATCTGACCATGACAACTTATGGAAGTGATTGGAATCACAGTCTGGAGGCTACACTCATAATTAAGTCCAAGCACTGCTACCAGATGCCTTTTTTAAAAGATAATTTACACAAAAATGTTAATTTCTGAAGGTACTTCGTCTTAAAACTATATTAGATTTTTCATGAAACCAACAAGGCAGCAAAGAAATATTTTTATTGTTTTGGGTTCACAGAACAATTATAGATAAATAATAAGGTCTATACACTAAGTCAGAAATTTAGAAGGACACAATGTTTATAAAACTCAAAAAGTCTTAAAAAATATACTTTAATTCATAAAGAATTGAAAGGTTTTTTTCTGCATCAATTTAAATCCATTAGGGCAGATTTTAATTAAACTATGACATCTCTGACTAAAAGTTAACTCAGACACAGGTAATTTGGGTAAAAATTCACAAGTCTGGCCCTATGGCTTATTTTGGGGGGGAAAAAAAGAAGTAGATTGCAATTACATAGCAAATAAACAAAAACGTGCTTTAGGCTTAGTATATAATGAAACCACCAAATTCCATGTGCCCTGAAAGAAATTCTGGTCCATAAAATATACCATAAGAGAAGCCAAAAGAAAGGGTGCATTTTCAAGTATTTTAAGTATTTTGACATGTCAATATCTGGTTTAAATTCATTAAGGATACCTAGGGAAAAGAATAATCTGAAACCTGAGAACATGATGCTTCAACTTCACAAGAAGACTGTTTTCAAAAAGATACAGGAAAAACATTGAGGGTTTTTCAAATTTCTATTTCTCAAGTAGAATATTATTTTAGCTTTGTAAGTCAATCTTAGAAGAAAAAAATAAATATAAAGCACATATGTGGTGTCTTAACCACAATTAACTTAAAGTTACTTGGTTGATTGCTATTGTCTGTGTTGCACCCACAGGAATGACTCACACAAAACCGATGCAAACAGTTGTGACAAACAAAAAAACTACTTGCTCGAGCAGCATGTTCTGACTGTGTTAAAACAAATGAAATAGGAGTGAATTTAACCCCCTACTCCAGCCACAATAGCTGAAATGCAAACATAGGCTCACCTGCCCCTGTGGTTTGAGGGATGATGTGAAAACCACATTGGTTAAGAACTAACTGTGTGTTTGCCCTGTGGTTACACAGGATTGCTGCAGGTTGTGTTGGCCTCATGTGTCCTGTCCAATCCCAAAACACTCATTCTTTTAATCCCCTTTGTCCTTTTGGCTACCTACCACGTGCACGTCTAATTAATCCCCAATAAATCAAATATTTCACGAGTATAATGCTGTATCTTTCTATAGTAAATTAAAAAAAAAATAAAAACCCCTCAAACAAACAAAACACGAGAACAACAACAAAAATCCAAAATATGCAAAAAAAACAAACAAAAAAGCCCCCAAAACCACAAATCCCGGAAACAAGCTTCCCCCAGCTAAAAGCCTAGAGTTTAATAATGGTGTACCTCTTTTCCATTACAATCCCAGTGAAATATCTGCCACCAATTCACTCTCAAGGACAATTTTGTCAAATTTTAAAAGGTTTTTATTGCTGATCTTCTTCAAGCTTTGGACATTGCCACGATGTACTGTTTTGCTTTCATTTATTTCAGATACTGTTAAGTATTGGTAAAAACTTTTTACAGCTTCTGTTCCAAATTTAATGAAAATCAAATTTGGAACTGGACTGGATATCTCCAGATGTCTCTTCTAGTCCCAGAATTATTTTCATCATGTAATCATTATTAAAAAAATTTAAAAGTACTTCTCTGCAGTTTTAAAAAATTATATAAAAGTTGCATTTAATTGAAATTGTGTTTGGAAAAATTTGATATGGAAAAATCTAAAATGCAAATATACTTTGATATTTTACTTAATTTTTTTGTGTTTAGTTTTATTATCTGTATTTGTCTCGATAAATCAGTTTTTCACTAGTCAAAGAATGGATGTTCCCCTCCAAATATATATTCTTCCAAACTGAACTCCAAATGAAATATGATATAATTGATTCCACTTTTGTGTTCTGGGTATTTTTTTCTCCTTTTGAACTTATCCTGGGCTATTAAACAGTCAAAAGAAAACTTAGGGGAATAATTTATTTTACTCTCTATAGTGCACATTGAACCTGGAGGCATTTTGGTGTCACATAAATTGTACACAGTACAATAGAATGGCAGTAGGTCACTATCCTCTCAAAAAGAAACTCCAAAGGAAATGAGGTGATTGTAACATCAAGTGGGCAATCAGTAAATCTTACAGTGATGGTACCAATATTAAAGTTAAAATGTTACAGTGAGGTCTTGTCTGCCCTTGAGGTGACAAAGAGGTTGTAACCACTGGGTGAAGCACTTTGAAATACTAGTAAATTACTTCATGATCACATCCAAATGTGCTTGTTCTCTTTAGCTTGTTTTTCTACAACTTCGTGCTTTAGCTCTCTTAGAAGACCCATTATTTATGGCTTGGCTTCCTCCTCAGACAATAGACTGATAAAAACATCTGAAACTGCTGGATTTGACAATTTGCCCCATAAAAAGCCCCACTAAAAGAACGATGACTTTTCTTTTTTTTCAAGAGGCATATTTTGCTTAATTAATAATAATTAATATATTTTTTAAAAATCTAGGCTCTCCTTAAATGTTTCAAAATTGTCATTGATTAGAAATCAATAGTTTTATTTAAATCAAAAATATTTATTGTTTTTTTAATATTGAGGAGAGACAGATTTGGACTTTTTCATTTCTGAAGAAGTTCATAAAGTTGCCGTGCTGAGACTTTGGAATCAGCAAGGAAGTTTATTCTCTGGAAGGACTGGAAAGGAACACATACGAAGGAAGAATAGGACATAAATTTTCAGAAGAACTAAATTTTTGTATAACCAAATAAGGCAAATGAAACCATTACTTGTACATGCTGGGATATGATTTCTTACAAAAGCAAAGGCCAAAGGCAGGTAGATATGTTCATTGCTCAGAAAATTACTGAGAAATTACATGAGTTATCTCAATCAACGTACTCCTTCACTGCTGTAGAATAAATAAATCCAAACAATCAACTATTCGTGAAGTACTGAGTGAATTATTGTGTGTGAATAACTAATGCTACATACAAAGAGAAAAGTTATTAGGGATATGGCTAATCATCTCAATAATTTATCTTCATTCTGTTTTGAGAGGTTTCTGGCAGGGATTCTCAAGAAAACAGAGCTTATGACTTCTCTTATTCAGTTTTCTTTTTAGAATCCTTCTGCAGATAGTATTTTGATATGAAAAAACACAATTTTTGGTGGATTGTGGCACAGTTAAGACTTTACAAAGCGTGTTTGATATTAGAAGGGAAGGTAGTAATGAGAAACTCAGATCTTTAAAATGAAGGTTATAGATGTACAACTGTAATAGAATAGAAAGATTGTAGGTATTTATGGAGTTGATATAGCAGTAGAAAAGGCTTAGCAAGACCAACATGCCAGAGTTTACAAAGATTCTTAGATGACCAACATAAAACAGGCCTAAGTTAATCAAGGCTGGTGTGATTCACTTTTTATTGAATAATTCATGAACAAGTCAGTTTTTACTCTGAAAGGTCTTGTCCTATATTTTCTTACAAAAGCATTGGGAAAATACAGTGATATTTCGCTGTCTTTCTTACCTATTGTCAGAACTCTCCCATTAAAAGTCATATGGCTGAAAAACAGAGTAGGAAATACGGATATTAATAATGTGATTCAGAAATATGTCAGAAAGAACAATTTACTTTTCATTAGAAACTATGAATTGTGTAATTTGAAAAACAAGGGTAGGCTAGGCAAATGTGTAATATTTTTTGCAGTCATCATAATGTTGTTAAAATTAATGGCAAACACATCTAGCCAATAAGAGCAGCAATTTTTATATTATATACAATTTAATGTGTGAGTGCCTTTTATTGCTGTTTTAATGATGACATGATTTAATATATTTGGGCACTTATTTGTAGTGCATTTGCTTGTCTATTCCATTTTTAGTATAATTTGATCATATTATGTAAAATATAGCCATTATGCCAAAGCATTGTCATGCATAGAATAATGCCAATTTTTATTAAAATGTTATTAATGCACATTTTTAAAAATTTATACTGTTCTTTACAGAAAGACCTCTGGAATATTAATATCTCTACCTAATCTCTACATTACATCTGTGTATATTAGTGTGTTTCAGATGTGACTCAGAGAAGTCACTCAACTTGATTTAAAAAATATCTTCTAACTCAAAAAAACTCCCACTTAAACTTTCATATTTGCTCTATATTAAGTGGTAGCAGCAATTCAGGGAAATGAAAACGACACTTTAAATTAGGTTGTTGGAAAAAAAAGAAAGCGAATTTTCCATTCCTTTCATGGTAGACATCAAATTCTCTGTGCCAAAAGGTTGGTACTCGCAGCAATCATCATTCTTGATATTGATAAATTTATCTCATATACGGAAATATTACACATAATTGACAAAATGGATAAGGCTTGTATGATAACTAGCAGTGAGAGAATAACTGATAAAGAGTAAAATAGTTAATAAAATCAAAATATTTCTGATCTCTTTTATTCCCTTTCCAACTATGGACAATGCCTTCAGCGAAAAATATTTAGTATGCTGATTATTTGGACGGGGTAGACTCACAGATAAGCTGCATCCACTGCTGGCAGTAAGACCACATCTTGTGGCGGCAGGATCTAAACTTTGGTCCAGGAGTGAGGATTTCCACAACTCCCCTACCCTAGGATGGAAAATGAAAGAGTTCTGGTCCAGCCTGGACCAGGTAGGAGGAGGAGAAACAGCCAGATTTGGGGCCACTCTATGGGGTGTACCTCTAAGGAGAGATCTAGCCTTGACAAACAGTTTTGTAGGGAACACAAAGTATTTCCTCTATCAAACTGCCTGGTATGTACTTTGCCTCAGGAACAATTCTTTTGCAATTTCGTGCCATGGAAGACTCTCAGTTAGGAAGTTGTGTAAATTTTTCACTCTTTTTTTCAGAAGGACAACTTAACTCTTGTAAGCGTTTTCTATTTTAAAGTCAGTGTTCTGTGTGTGAAAGATCCCGCTGATATTAATGTCAGTATAATAATAATAATTTATATTTTATGAAAATGTATAATCAAAAATTAAAATAAATAGAAAAATATATATTATTATATATCATAATATATTATGTTATATTTATTATATTATATTATAATGTATAATGTTCGTTTATAAATACATAAGATATATAATTATAAACATGATTATTTCAAAAGGAAGTATTAATACATAATATATAATAATACTGCTTTTTGAAATTCACTAGTGAATAGTCAGATTTCACAGTTCATATGAACATTTTGCTAACATTTGGGTGTGCAATGAAAGAATAAGGGAAAGACAACTAAAGATATGTTTTAAAATTTATAGAAATCTTCATGAAATGTGCCTTTTTTCCTCCTACTTAGCATTTAAAGCATATATTGGATCTTATTTGAATATTACCCATGTACATGTCCCCAGGACTGGTCTGTTTATTTATACTACTGACTATTAGAACTTTCAAAACAAGGCCTTATATTGCCAATATATTCAGCATACATTGGATGTTTTAAACACTTTCACTGAAATAACTAGATGAGGATTTCTAGGCAGATGGAAATTATTTAAAACAAAAAAACCCCCAAACCTAGCAAAATCCAAACCAAAAGGTTTGTCATCTATGCCTTGAAATTTGAAGTTGAGGACATACATTTTCTTCCAACAAATTTTCAGGCGAATAAGGTATTGTCATATTGAATAGAGTGTATTAATGTTTGCATTTGCATTTTAAATTCTCAACATTTAAAGTTATAACAATTCAGTTATAATTTCACCAGATATGTCTTATTACCTAATGAAGGACAGAAAATTGCTTTTTTTTTGCTGTGATAGAAAATTAAATATTTGAATACATGATATAAATAAAAATACTGGAAATTAAAATAATGAGCTTAAGACAAATGGCAATTTTATCTTACTTGTTTTTAAACATCTCTGTAAATGCAGAGATCACTCTGTAATTTTCTTGTGGCTCTGTGTACTTTTGACTAAGCCTGCATTTCAGATCCGATCTGGGGTTTGCCCAGTCTATGCAGACAGGAAAACTGATCTATTCAAAGTCAGTTTGTTTTGAAGCACAAGATATTTAGTACTATATTGCAGTTTATATTTTCTCCTGAAAAATATAGTGATTGTAAATGTTAAATGTTGTTTTTCTTGCAACATGTGGAAAGATTGATGACTTCCCTTTCACTTTTCTGCACCAAATGATATTAAATATATTTCAAACTGCTAAGCATTTTCCGGTTCCTTGCAATGTTATTGCCAGGCTGGCTGAGGTGTTATTTTTTCCCTTTTGCATTTTCTTCAAATCATGAGCTGTGAGTTAGATTTAAGGAAGCTGCAGTCAGTTACCATGAGCAGAGCCCACATTTTCTCTGTTTTTTTATTTCTTCACGACTTTCTGCCTCTTCTTTCCGCTCTTATAGAAATATGGTTTATGATTCTATACAATATTGCCTGGGAGATCCAATCAGCAACAGGCCAAGAGAAGTGTACACATACACTGATACCAAAGGAGTTTGCAATCCAGGTTAACTAACTCTTAATTACAATTTTAATGCAAAATTAGGCAGGGCAATGGTTTGGTAGATTTTGTAGTTGCTGTTCCTGTTGTTGTGTGTATTTGGTTTTGACTTAGGTTTAGGTTTGTTTGGTTTTTTTACTACTACTTTGTAGTCCTAAACCTGGAACTTGCAGAGTTAACCCTTATCAGAGAAGAACAGGTATAAACAAGTTCTTTATAGCATATTTTTTTCAGGTTGGTTAGAATAAAAAGATTAATTAACATAATGTTATCTGCAAGGGCAGATATATTTTCTGACATTATACAATAATCTGGTTTTGGAGAGACTTCTTCAGAAGTGTTGTCTCTACTGATTGAATCACAGAATCATTTAGGTTGGAAAAGACCTCTAAAATCATCGAATTTTTTGCCCAGGGTGTCATAGTGATTCTTCTGGAATTATTTTCAATGTTATTTAAGTGAAATTTTAGCTTCACTACCACTTTTCATCCTCTGCTCTAACCATAGTGAGTTTTCTTTGAGTATCCTCTCTTATACTTTTTACTCCTGGCTAAATAAACTTACCAGTCCCAAACAACAAAAGTGATCTGAAAATGTGTTGAATGAATACACTTAATGCTCCTGTTTATGAGTATAATTCTTTTGTCTTTTCTATTTTTCTCTGCAGTGGCTCTACTGTCTGGTGTGATTGTGCCCCACACAATGAGTCTGTTTGACTCTTGTCTCTCTTTCTGTTACCAGAAAATTAGTAAAAACGTTTTTTCAGTATGTATATTTCTGTTACACTGAATCCTGATGCCTGCTTATACTTCCTGGTTTACTTCTTTAGCCTATATCTCACTCAAGTTCCCATTATAGGTTGTTCTGTCCACACTGACAACCTCTCAGGAGTAATGAAATGAGAGGAAGAGAGGCTCATTAAAAAAGAAGAGGAGGATAGCCCAAGAGTCATAAAATGAAATGAGAAAATCTGATTTATCTAAGTCTTTCAAAGTAGCATAACTTTCAGCAACCCTAACAATTGAATAAGAAGCAGTTACTAGCATTTAGGTCTTTATGACTCTTCTAAATAGTTGTGGATACAAATATTTATCTTTCACTAACTAACAGAGGAACTATAACAGGCTTTCTAAAATATACTAGTTCTCTGGTAATATTTTTTCTGAAAGTTATGCTGCTGTAGATCTTACTTCTCTCTATATTTTTTCTAAGGCTCCCTGAGATTCAATGTCTGCATTTATTTCTGCTTGACAGGTTAGGATGAAATCATTCCCATATATTATTTGTTTTCTCCTGAGTGAGCTCCAGTGAATGCTTGGCTCAAACAATGCAATGACAGTAAGGCCTCAGTTAATTCTCCCTTCATGCCTTGTTGGCAGTCACCATAAGCTACTGTAAGTTCAGTTTAATGAAAAATCATTGCTGCATCAAGTTCCATTCCTGTCCTAAAAGAACTGAAACCCCTTTGGTTCAATGCAACAGAATAAGAAATGTTAATAATAAGAATATAATGCTGTCTGGGGGGAGAAAGGATCCACACTTACTGCTCTTTTTTTTGCCCAGGGTGTCATAGTGATTCTTCTGGAATTATTTTCCTTTGGCATAACCTTTCACTCTTGAAAATTCTAAATTGTTAATTTTCCTGAACTGCAGAGAATGGTTCACTAGAGGTTTAAGAATGATCAGACAATCCCCTTGGAAATTTTCAGGATCACTATTGTTTGACTGTAAGACTTACAATAAGGAAAAATTGTGTCTAAGACTGAAAAGCAGAGAGGAAATCACAGTTACACCAACATAAAGATCCACTATATGAAGCTTTCCCTACTTGCCAGAGTCCCACTTGGCCTAAGTGAGTCCTGGCTACTGTGAGTGGACATGCAGTAGCTCTTGCCATTTTTCAGTGAAAATAGAGACCAAGTACTGGATTTGAGTAGTCCGTGGCTTTTGCCATCTGATTGTGGCCCAAAGAGTCAGTAATTTGCATAAGCAGCATAAATAACAGTAGAAGATTAGTTAAGATGACATTTTTTATACATCTGGAAGGAGGTTTCATTTCATCAGTAAAGTGCTAGTGCTGCTAAAGGTTATAACTCTTGCTGATATGTTAACAACCTACTGTATACCTGTATAAAGACATAAATAAGAATGATATACATTTTAGAATATGTGGAAATTAGTCTACATAAATCTAAACCTATACACCACCTTTCTACACTCCATTATTTTGCCTCAGCCTCTCTTTGTGCCAGTGGAATTTGATGCAGAAATTATTTGCCACCATTAATCTATGTAAATAATTAAGGCTGAAGGGAGAGTGGCTGAGAGGAAGTAGGATTTCTTTGAATAATTATTCCCTTTTTCATTCTGACAAGATAAAGATTAGTGAAAAAAGAAGAAACTCGTCGTTTCATTCATGCTTTTCCAACTTTTCTCTAGAATTTTCTTCACTTGACCCATCTTTTGGGCCACGTATAAGGATCTTAACAGCAGTTCCTGACAGTGTTTTCCTCTGCCAATTAGCAGTACTTTCTCTGAAAACTGAAGCTCGAATCTCTTAGCATACCTTGAAAGTTCCACAAGTTCCACACACTAATACACTAATACAGCAATTCTAGGGTTATCCTAGATATTTCTTTGTCTTTAAAATGTTACCAAATAAATGTAATAATGACTCAAAACTTATGATTTTGCAATTAAATGCAAATTTTCTACAGAATATCTTTATAAAATTCAATGTGAAATTTAAAAGGAACAGAATTAGTAATAGTTCATGAAAAAAAACAGAGGAAAACAAAACAAAAAAATTTGACAAGTTCCAAGATTTTGAAATACATTCACATTCTGGTTTTCAAGAAAGCTTAGCTGAGTAAAGGCTGTGGATGTTAAAATTGCTGATTGCTGTTCTAACAAAGGATTCCAAGTAGTCACCATCCATCATGGAAACTCATATTTATGGACTTTACTGCAGTTTATGGATCTGGCTTTTAGTAAGCAGGTTTTAGACTAAATAAACAGTTACAGTATATTTTTAAACTTCACTGATCCCTGATATGATATGCTGTTTTAGCTCTGATGTTTCTGTTGTACCTCTTAAAAGATTATTTCAGTGTATGACATTCACAGGGAAATCACCCTCTAAGCAACCCTGTGAAAATATGTCTGCAACCTACTCTGTAAACCTGGTCATCTTTTCAAAGTGATCTGTTTGCATTTATATTCTTTAATCTATTCATTCAGGACTGAAGCATCCAAATTCTTAATAGAAAAATAAATTAAATAAACATTGAAACTGAGATCCACTAAAAAGAAAGTGTTTGCAGTGTCTTTTTATCCTGCTAGAATTTCAGATAAAGAGGCAAAGTTAGGAAAACAGAAAAAATGCCAGCTGTGTGGAGACTGCATTTACATTAGCAATTTATTGTGAGTCAGCAAAGAGTTTGGAAATGAAACTCAATTCTTTCCACTTTGCCCGTTTCATTTCAATCATAGAGTCCTCTTGAGGTATGGATTCCTTTTGGATGAAACTTCACCAAAGGAGCTGCATCAAGGTGGAGTCTGGCTGTAACTGGAAGTCTGTCTTTGAGAATTGTCCAGAGCTACTCCAGAATAACTGCTATGCATAAGGGGTCATGAAACATGAGCAATGTGGATTTCAGGCCGGGAGCAATGACTCTTCTGCTTTAGTGGCCTGTTTCTATCACACCACACAACTACCACAGACATATCTTCATGCTTTCAATGCCAACTTTTATCTAACAGAAAAGTGCTGCATACTATTGATCTTTGCCTTGACCTGTCATATAAGGCTGGATCAGTCTGGAACCTGTAATATCAAACTATTGGTGTTTGAATCTTAAGAGAGAAAAACAAGATACATGTAATCATGCGCTTACACTAAGACCTTGTTCCAACTCACCTAATTCTCTTGAAATAGCTTGAGGTCAGAGAGAACAGGAATATTGAATTTCTATTACTTCTGAATTCCAGCTGAAATAAGACAGCCTACAATTCAAACTTTTTCTGCAGTATACCTGAATATATGCTTTCAGTAAGGATATTGCAGTCTGAAGATTGCCTTATCCAGCCTTGAAAGAAACAGCAATTTACATAGGTGTTTGATGTGCAGCAGTCTGTGGGAAATAAGTTTCAGAAAGCTTGTGTGCAAGTCAGATGGTTTTTCATTTTTATTTCATATTTAAAAATTTGTGAACAAGGGAAGGGAAGAAAGTAGAAAAATTAAGTAAATATAGATTACAGATTGTTTCTTTTCAACTATATCTATAATAGCAGACAAGAAAGAAGTACGGTGAGATAATTTTTGGGGGTTTCTTTGTTTTTGTTTTGTTTTAGTTTTTATTTTCTTGAAGCACAAAATGGGGAAAAAAAAAGGAACAATCTTTTATTTGTGAAACAAATCTGATTGCAAATTACATATAAGAAATTATTTATTTTCACAGTAGCTATAAAATAAATAATTACAAACGCGGTTTCTCTATTGAGTATTTCCTCAGTTTTTTCCTTTTTGGCCTTGAAGCATATTTTGCCAATAAAAATAATTTACGTTTGAAAAAATGAAATCTGTTCTTCTGTAATAATGACTGCATAGAATCAGAGAGAAATAGATGTTCAGCTAAATATGCCAGAAGACACCTAGTCTTGAACAATATTTTTTTTACATCCTTGTCCATAAAGTTAGATCACATAGTTGTTATTCACAATCATTTAACATTATTATATCAAGAAAGACCAAGTCAGCCAAAACCACTGATGTCAGCAGCTGTTGTAACACTGAGTTATAACATCATTAGTCTGACAAGGGTTTGCTGATAGATTAGCATAATATAGGATCGTACTGAACCAGTCATACACATTAATAAAAACAGATCACCTACTATGATAAAATCATTCAAGAAGTCATAGAAGATTAAATATATCTAAAATGATAGGAAATAAAAGAAGAAAAATTAGGTAAATAGGTGCGTGTATGCATATGACAGAGAAACACGGAGAACAAATATCTGGCTGCTTAGCGACTTGTTCCTTCATCTGTGTAGAGACAGTTATTGTTGTGTGGCTATTTCAAAGAGTCAAGTAGCAGAATTCAATATAAAAGCCTTTGACAGTACAAAATAAAGCAAGCAGATTGAAGTATAGTATGCATAAATTTTTAGCTGGCACAGAAACTACAATGCTATCTCAAACTCCTGCTTCTCCTGAAGATGAGATACTTTGCACTGTGCAAGATAAAGGATGAAGCCAAAATCTATTGTAACATTCATGCTACTCTATTCTATGTCAAGAACAAAAGAGTGCTAGCTCTTTCATAGGTGCTTTTGACTGTCCTGAGTTCACTAATTTCTGCATTAGCGTTTTGAGACCACAGAAAGGGCATGCCTTTGCAAGACAGTGTGTTTAGGTATGTTTGTTTTAAATTTACTATGAAAGTGCATCTCTTTTATTGGAGAGAGTGAAGTTTTTAGCTGCAAAGTGAATCAAATGTTCTAATGCTTAATGGACGACATATTAAACAGAGAATTTAGACACAATATGAATAATTTCTTCTTGCTCTGGCACCCTTTAACCATACTACTTTTTACATTCCTCAATTATTTTTTGTAAACTCCTATACTAAAAATATAAACTATGTTTAAAGATGCTTACTCCCCCATAATCTAGTCACATAAATGCATCTATGACCACCCTGAAATGGGAATGTGCAATTGGGTAATTCATTAAGAATCTTTAATGTGTCACTCTGACCTGCTAATATCTGTCAGGCAAACCTGAACATTTCCTTTGGGCTGAGCAGACATTGAGGCAAATCTTTGAGGACTGTGACTGGGAGTTTTGAAATACAGAAATACCTCAAGGCTCAAGTGCAAAAGATGAGGGAAAAAAGACATAATTGTTTCAAGGACTGAGGCAGAATATTCAACCCTTGTTCTTTGAGCAATTAAGATTTCTAAAAGAACTAGAAGAGGCAAAAAATCCAACATTTAGATAACTTTCTTCCTTGCCTACTCTTTGAAAAATTATTACTAATGTAAAGACTGGACTGGAACTGTATCTTTTGTTTTGTAAGGACAAGCTCTATAAATAAGTACCCCTAACAAAGAAAATACCTAACTCATGTTTCTCCTTCAAATCATAAAGTCTTCTCGGGGCTCCAAAGTGTAATATATATTGAGAAGGGAAATATTTGTCTGTTGTTATCCAGATACTGGAATTTAACAGATACATAGATGATATGAGGCTCTCTTTCAGAATTTATCACTATCTGATCAGTTTGGACTTTACAAATATTAACAAACAAACCATATTTAATGTGTAAAATAGAGAAAACTGGGTTACTGAGGGTATTGATGTACACTAAAAGTCAGGGCCTTGCTGCAGAAGCAGCTTGATGTCAAATCGGCAAAACATTAAAATAATATACTCAGTGAGCATCATCAGATCAAAAAAGATCTGATCAAAAAAGATTTGATCCAGTTTTCTCAGAAAATCCAAAATTATATCATTGCCATCTAAAATCTAAATTGTTGTTACATGTACTTATATGCACATAAAAAATGTGGTTTAGCAACCTAGAATGTATTCTCCCTGAAAAGCAGTCTAAACAGAGAGCATCTAGGATAAAACAAGATAGAGAATACAGTAGAAAAGTATAATGTTGTGGAATTCTTACTGAATTCAGTTGGTTTCTTGGTGGGTTTTTTTGTTTGGTTGGGTTTTTTTCAGTGTACTATATTAATTTTTAGTACTTATCTGTACCTACAATTGCCTCCCTATTTTAAAGAGAAAATATAGATCCCACTTTTACAAGGTTTTTGGAATATTTTTTAATGTGTTTACTTAGCTCTGTTCTGTGTGACACATTAGAACTGCAATAATTTGAGCTTTTCCAGGTTCAAATCTGCTTAAATCCTTAAGAATTTTGAAACAAGAGGTGATCAAAAGTAACCTCACTAATTCTAAATCTCTGTGTAGGGGACAGAAACTCAGACAAGCATCGAGTCACTGACTACTGACACTGTCACTGACAAAGCCACAGGTGGATCAAGACATCCCGACACGACTCTGAATTCACTCTGCAAACATTGCCTGGATCTCACAATGGACGGAGATAGGAGAATCAGTAAGTACTTAGATTTCCTCAGAGTAAAGTAGGAATATTTTGGGTCCCAGTGTAGTTTTTTTATTGGTCCAAACTGGAGTTCCTTAGTTTTTAAGGAAATGACAAGTGAAAAATTCAGAAATTTGAGGGATCTACAGACTTTTATGTTATGTATCTAGCACAACATATAGCTTTAGATTTAATTTTGGCTATAGAAAATAGGGCTAGAAGATGTTTCAAAAGAACACTTATTTGATCTCTGGCTCAAAAAAATTGTCAATCTCACAGTTTATTGCTGATCAGCTGTCAAATATAATCAAAGATTTCCTGATTTATGAGAGATCTGTTCTTAAAAATGTCCAACGGTGAAAATTCTGCCATTTTCTTATGTGATATATTTCAGTATTTGAACATCATTAAACTGTTGTTTCCAATATCAAAGCTAAATCTCCCCTGCTGCAATTTATCTAATTAGTCTTTGCACTTTCCCAAAAAAACCACAGGGAAGCGGTTTACTACTTTTCTCTTTGCAGAAACTTTTTACATATTTGAAGGTTGTTAATAAATGTCCTTTCAGGCTTCTCTGGAGCATAGGAACCCTACTGTTTCAATATCTTTCATAGGTCATATTTTAGAGACCCTCCAATGAGCCGTATTTTCTGAAATAATATCTGGAGGACATGGTAAGCCTATTTTTTTAATTGGAAACTCAGAAGACAGTGGGATTAGTTCAGTCATCCACTCAAAGGTAATTACCTGATATTAGATGTACATTTTCTACTGTTTTGCAGATATAAGCAGGAGTAATCCCCAACAGACTCCATGTAAGATATTTTCTCCTTTTCACATGAAGTAACTTGTTACACCACAATGATAATGATTCCTTAACGTTCTCATCTGGCACTTATTTTATTCTGCTCTTGTTGTAGGAATAAAAAAATTGAGTGAAAGGTTACAGTTATCATGAGAAGCTATACTACTAAACACCTCAAGAAAAAGGGCAACACTTGATACAAGAAAGTTTATTTCACCTAATTGACATTTGACACATCTGTCTTGGCACTGGAACTAATGACATGAGTCAAAGATGTAAGTTTCATATTTGCAAATTGTGAAACTATAATTCTTTAAATAAGTTATCAATTTCTCTGTGTTCTTTTTTTTTTTTTTTTTTTTTTTTTTTTGTTTGTTTGCTTTGTTGTTTTATTTTGATTTATTTCAATGGGAAGAGTATTTGATAATGACTTCAGCACACACCTGCAAATATTAGTTTTCACCCAGCTCGTGCACTGAACCATGTAACTTGAATTTTGCTGGCTGATTAAACCAAGATTTATTCTGACATATGGCAGCCCTCCTCAAGCTGAAGGAGACCACTTGTGAACTTTGTGTATTTTGAGGGCTGGCAGAAGGTGGAGCCTTGAAAGTTTCACTCTCTTCCAGAAAGAAGGGCAGCAGCTGATGGAGCTCTCATTATGCTTGGAAGTGCTCTCAGCCTTGCTCAGAAGATGAGCCCATAACTACAACTGCTGACCAAATTACTCCCTGGTAGGTGACAACAGAAACAAAGTCAGGGCTTTCTTCAGTTTTACATCTCTGCCAGCCAGGAGACAGTCAGTAGAAGGATGTGCATTGAGTGTCCTGCTAGTTCCATTTCCCAAGGTCATGTATGAGCCTGGAATACTTCCAGTCTGGTGAATTTTTTTCTCTCCTTCGTCTCAGGGAGAAGAACATGTGTGAAGTGCTTCCTGAAAGCCTACTTGAGACCATTTCACTCTTAGGATGGAAAGACAGGAGCGTAGTAGCTAAAGGAGCACAGTCATTAGTTCAAGTTCCTGTAAGGATCAACAACCAGAGCAATGCAGCTCCACGTGGCAGGGCTGTAAAAAAGGGCTTTCATCAAATTTTGTTATTTCTTTTCTTTTCTTCCTGACATGAGGGACAGGGAAGAGCAAAGACTCTGTAACTATCTTCCTTTTGTCTCCTTTCTCCTTGACTTCTGTGTCTGGGCAGAGGGAGAGTATATATTTATGTTTGAGTGTCCAGGCTATAGAAGAAAAGAAACAAAGCCCTTTCTAGAGAACACACCAAGAAAACCCAATAAAGAACAACAAAACTAAATCCTTTACAAATCTCATTATCAATTTCCCCCAAGCTTATTATTGTACCTTCACCAGTTTGAAAAAGCAAAGGATAATTGTTTTGCTTGACAAAACTGTGATATTTCGACACTGGATGTGGTGATCTTGCTGCAGGCTGACAGGGAGTATAAAACAAATGAAGGTTGTGTAGAAAATGAATCATCATTGAAATTGGTGCTAGGCATATGAAGTATGTCTTATTTGCACACTTATTCTACTTCATGTCCTATAATTTAAAAAATGGCAGGTGATTTTCTAGCATTTGTTCAAATCTGGACAGAATATTTTATAAAAATAATTGGATGTCTGGAAGCAAGCTGGGGGTCAAAGTTCAGAGGCAGTAACTTAGAAAAGAATCTATATGTTCAGAAACTCAGAAACCTTTACCAAACACCAGGTATCCTTGAGGAATTATATATTTCATAGTAATGGTACTGGATTACTGAGAAAGAGGATTTCTCTCACACTGCTTGAGACTAAATTGCCTTTCATAATGCTCTATTTTGTATATAGACTGTCTTTGACCTTCAAGCATAAGATATATTTCATTTAGCTCTTATCATACATTCCATCTTCCTTAATTTTATTTTTGGTGTCTTCTAACATCATAAATATATTATACAAAGAAAATGAAAAAAAAACTTAATATATTCTGCATGATGGCCTTGCCATGAGAGGGTTTTATCAGGAAAGGTCATGTGCTTTTTTATATTTACATTAGTGATTAGCTATTGCAACAGTTTTTGTAAATCTAAAGTCTTGATGGAAATTTTGACACAACCTCCATTATCTTTTGAAGAACTTAACCTGTGTTGTGAAAAAAAATATGAATCACCTTGCATCTTCTAAGTTTTCCTCGATCATTCTGTGGGTTAGAGAAATCTCACCACAGTAACCTCATCCCTTTCTTAAAAGTAATCTGTTTCTAAATTAAAAGAAAAAAATAGTGTTTTCAGTCCATTTGGAAAACAGTGGTGACTGAAAAACCTTGAAGGAGTTGACAGCATCTTCAAATTTTATTTGGGTTGGATAATATCAGATAATTGATACTTGGTTTGTAGTTCAGGCAGTGGCAGGTAATAGTCATTGTAATTATCAGATGTTGATTTTCTGTTGTACAGATAATTTTCTTATTATTATTTACTATTCTAAGAACCTTTCATTTGAAAATAGAAGTTTTTATTTTGTTCACATGTCATGTAGTAAAATATTTGAGAAATATAAAAAAATTACTAAATGCAAGAGTGAATTGGAACGTGCATTTTTTGGTCAATATAATCATTAAGTTCTCTATGGTCAAAAACTAGGATGTTAATTTTGTAGGAAAACAACAACTTTCATGCTTCTCTTACATCATCCTTTCATATAATCATTGACCCCTGCCTGATGACAAGACAAATTGTAGAAACCAATATA
The DNA here is from genome assembly GCF_052056855.1 of Sturnus vulgaris. Classification (NCBI taxonomy): domain Eukaryota; kingdom Metazoa; phylum Chordata; class Aves; order Passeriformes; family Sturnidae; genus Sturnus; species Sturnus vulgaris. The sequence goes on from NC_142243.1 coordinate 128,916,557, forward strand.
GATTCCAGATGTTGCCTGCATTTCCCTACTTGTGATTAACACAAAAGTTTAGTGTAAAAAGGTACTGGAACTAAATAAAAACAATGCCTTATTTTATTTATCATGCCTGTATATGTTCCCTAGGATTCGTGAAGATTCTTTGAACAGAAAGATGTAGGAGAATATCACAGGGTCTCTACTTGTGCAAAAAGACAGAGGAAAAGGAAGGGCTCTCAAGAGAAAGTGGGAGAAGCATCCTGACAGAAATAGGGAAAGGGATGATAAAAGGAGATATGTGGGCAGTACTCAAGAGATGTCTCTGCACCCTGAGCCACTCAGGCTGTTGAGTAACCTTTTGCTCAGTCAAGATCACCAAACAATGAGTGCTACATGGTCAAAACCTGAGAGATTCTTCAAACAGATGTGGCCATACTAACTCTAAGATGACAATCTAAATGACTTCCTAACTGAAGATTGTAAATAATTTGAATAAAAGACCTAGACTCAGAAATTCCTCTAGTTCAACACATTTAGAGTTAAATTGCATTCCTTAACAATAGAACAAACCCATGTATACTATGGTTCAAAAATAAGAAGCTTTTAAGACATCACTTTTCATGATAGATAAAGGATATTGAAAGGTCATAATGGGATTACATTATAATCCACAGGTAAGAGCAGGATTCATGTCAAAGGATTTTAGCTATAGTTTTATTAAGCTTCCCTCTTACTTTTAGAGATTAACTAGCAGGACAATATCTGACACCTGATATAGCAACAGAAAGGATTTCTGTGGTTTTCATTTTATATATTTGACAGTAACGCTAATGGAAGAGCTGAGAGCCGAGCAGTTTCAAAAGGTTTACTCTCTGCAGTTTATGAGTTTGTTTAGAATATGCTTTCAAGAATAAAGTACATAGTAAGAGCATGTTTTAAAATTGCTTGATTTAAGTATATTTGGTACTCATGAGCAATTTAGAAGACTTATTGGCCTGAATGCAAAAGAGAAACAGCCATAGCTGATATGAAAAATAGCCTTGTAGATACAGTTGAGATAAAGAACTTCTAATGAGTGTGTCCTGATCATTTTTTCTTGGAAATTGGAACGAACAGTGGAGATTTTTAGCATTTATTTAGCTATTAAATAGTATGTGTGAACTGACTGCACATATGAAAGTCAGATAATCAAAATAATTCTCATCAGGGTGGAATATGTTTTGTGCAGTATTATAAGATACATGTACTGTAAAAACACCCTCATATTTGAATTCATAATGAATTATGGTATGATCCATATCACACAATCATCATTTTACATAAATGGCATGAAAACGAGATAACGAACCTCGCAATCTGAGAAGCCCTGCTTTGCCTCATTTCTAATATTTTTTTTTAATTTTCGAAGCCAAAGATGTGATACTGCTCTTGGTTCAAATAAGAGAGTGCTGTTGATTTAATTATTCTTTGTGTGCATGTGTATGACTTCCAAAGTATCTTATACTGTTAATATTGCTACGTCTTCCTTGTCTTGTATTTTTAAAATAGATGGTATAGAGAAGTAATTGTAATTCAAACTATATCTTCTCTTCTGTTTGATATTAAATCTTCCTACTGAAAGTTAAGATAGGTACTCATCTGAAGTACCAAATGGGTTTCCAGGTGTATCTAGAGCAAGTCTATCCCAAAGGTCTATACTGTCATTACAGTTTTTTTAAATTTCCTTTTATTTAACTACATGCTGATAGCATAGGAGTGAAACTACATGAATTTTTATTCCCATGCTTCTGGATTCTCAGTGGTGGTCCATGCAAGGGAATGTAATGTGACTTTCCTTTGTACCAATAGAGGTGAAAGGAATCTGTTGTTTCAATGGGGTTGCACACAAGGCAAAAAAAAAAAGCTTTTGTGCTTTAGCACAGACCTAATAAAGAATCATACAGCAGTAATATTTGGGATCATTTGTTAGATGCCTAAAATGAATGGACAGAGAATGCATGAAAGGACTACCTGTTTTTATTTAATTTGAACGATATTTTAAAGAAAACAAGAATATATCAATGCTGTTGTAACGGTATTGCAATTAGATCAGCAATTAGAATGTATAGCAATAAGAAAATTTGTATTTAGATATAAATGGAATCCTTAACTTTTACTTTTGCTCGTTGCAATAAATGATAATATTTTATATTCTCCAAGATAGTCACTTTGTGCTTCATAGATGGAAAGCCTTTAGTACCTGTCAATGAAAAAGATTTAAAATTTTAAGAGATGGGGGTTTTTATTTTTTAAGAGGAATTTGTAGATTAATTACATCTTTAAGGCCAGTAGAAATCACCACAACCATTTTAACTGATCCGTCACTAAGGAATTTCAAGCTAGTCAAAAGAGCAAAGTTTTTTCTAAGCTACAGAACATATTTAAAGACATTATGTAAATTTGATATCCAGACTCCAAGTGATATAAAATTGGCCTCACGACCATACAAATAATTTATTATAAATTACTGATAACATACATATGCCTTAAAGCTATTCTTGCTTTCAATCATATTTTTCTAAATTCTGCTCAGCTAAAATATTTGTTTTGCTATAGAATCTCTTCTCTAATGTAAAATTAACCTTGGTTATTCTTTTCCTCCCCCCCCCCCCCACCATCATGTATTCTTGGCATTGCATTTTTCCTACAGAATACTATGTAAATATTTCGTAGCAGCTCATCACACTTGGTGTTTGAAAGAAACATTCCGAAAGACAAATGCAAATCAAACAAAGGTACAATGGTTAGTAGTGCACAGAAAACAGGAAGCAACCAAATGAAAGAGGGTCAATTAAAAGAATAATTTCTTTCTTTTCTTTTTTTCTTTAGTGAGGAATGACTTTAAATAAATGCTAAATGCTTCATTTCACTGTAACAAGGACATCCAGGCAGCAAACCAAGAGCCAGAAGGCTGATGTTGAAATTTAATGCGGCACCACAGAACAAAATCCTTTATTTTCTTAGTTCTGGATCACGTCTATGGCATATTTAGAATTTAGAGTCACCTAAATGTTATACAAGTATGATAATGACAAAGTATACTAAAGAAGCTATGCAAACTCAATAGAAATGACTATTTTGTGTTTTTTGATAAACAGTCTGTGCCTCTCACTCCTAAATATCGAAAAAAGTATTTTGTATAAGACCTGTAAACTACAGTATTGGCAGTCTTAGAATTGCCTTATAGTTGTATGGATTTGGTGAAATATCTTGGGTTTTTCATATGTTAATATAAACAAATTGATTTATTGCCCTGTTCATACTTCACATTAAGCATCTGAATAGTCTCATTGACACCAGGGGGATTAAAGCTAAGCAAGTGCAACAGATCTACATGACTCGAGCTTTTACTGTGAGATTACAATTCATAATTACTTTAAACAGTTTTAACTCTCTTGGTTTCTATTTTACTTTAATAAATTAGCATTCCGACGGCTAGAACTTGATTTATACTACCCAAAATCAGCACACAGATGTTTCAGTGCTTCACATAGCTCTTCATACCTGCTTCATGGGGTTTTTGACTTCTCAGTAATTCTGAAATTAAAATGCTTACCCATACAAAATACAGAATTAACATGAATAGGAAGAAGTTACCGTTTGAATGATGAAGATTTGTAGTAATCATATGTCTATTATTTCTTCTATCCAAATATCTAATAAAAAAAAGTTAACTATTTGCCTCTGAAATCTATTATCTGCTTTTTTTGGACACACATAGTATTCTTACATGCATCTACTGCAAAGGGAGGGAGCTATTTGACAGCCTTCCTGACTTTTGTGAAACATAAAGCAGGTGGTGTACAGGTTGTCATGCTTTGTTCTGTTCTCAAGGGATTGCCACAAAGGGAAAGAAAAAAATTTGCTTTCCAGTTTTATGCAATTATTGCTACTGATACTGAGGCTGCATAAAATAGACTGACTTGATATTTCTTTACTAAAAATGAAGAGACAATAAATTCCACAAAATATATAATACAGTGTTACACTAACATGTATCAGTGAATGGTTGCTATGGATCTGTAACCTGGCATAAAATGTCATTTTTTGATGCTGATTTGCCAAGTCACTCATCTATCCCTGGGAATCTGCTAAAATGAAGAATGCCAGATGAAATGCCATTTACCTGGGACCCTACAGCTACTGTGTACCTTCCATGTTAGGGCAAATAAAATGTGGTAAGCCAATCACATGCCCATCTCATCAAGGTTCACCCAAGTGATCTGTGAGGCATGCAATTCTGCCTGTCAGCTTTCCTTACACATCCAGGAAAAATGAGCACAACAAGAACTGACTTCAAGCAATATTCACTTCTGATTTGTTACTTTTCATCCCAGATTTGAGCTATGCCCCATTACTTCCTATACACTGTCTCAGTGCTTGAACCTGAAAAAAAATAGTGAAAAGAACAAATTTTCTAGTATAGCACTGCAGACAGACAATAAAATAAATTTATTTTATTTTTTTACCCAAAGACCACTAGTTTTTATAATGTTTGGAAAAGATTATGAGTACCAATATGGATAAAAAGCATTGTCTTGTAATGAAAAACCAAAAAAATAAAATCAAACAGAACCAAACCCCCCTGATAAACAAACAAACAAAAAGTATCTTGAAGCTAACTGTGAAATTTGTATATCTCTGAAGTTCGGAAATCTCAGTAATTTAAAAGAAGTTTTAACAGCAGTATATTAAAAAGTTTCAGATTAAAGCATTGATCCAAACATCTGGGAAAATAATGGTGAATTATCAGGAGCTCACACTCCTGAGTCTGTAATAGGATGTACCATACAGATTTGATATAAAAGAAAGTGAATTTAGAAATGCAGTGTGTTACAGACATAGTGTAGCCTTCCTCAGGCTATACCTACCAGCAGGAATAATTTCTATTAATGGGAGAAATAATTTTGTGAGCACCCCATCCAGGTTGAATTCATGGTGGCAATGTTAACTGACTTTTCTTGTAAGGTTTCAGCTATAATATGAAAATCTTAAAAATAAAATCTTGAAAATAAAATCTTAATACTTCAAGTACACAGCACTACCAGGAGATTTAATATGGTACATTTGAGCCATTTCTGTATGAATTTAATAAACTTATTATAGCCTTTATGTTTCAATACTTCATATCTACAAGAAGGGAACTGAGCTTTTAGAATGGTGTTTTTTTTGCAGTCTGTGACCATGTACTATGTGTCCGTGGAGCTAATGTGTTCAAGGATCTAAAAGATCAATGTTTCATAAGTAAGGAAATTAGAATCCTTGTAGCTCAGTATCTAGAGGGTCAGTTCTTTACCAGCATAATAGCTGAACAAGAAACCATAAAAATTTTGAGGACTATTGTTTAAGAGTATCTGATAAACATTAGAAACCAAGGACGAGGTAGCAAATAGGAACATTAAGACTGCTTCCTAAATATTAAATCATTAAGCCTAAAACAAATTAAACCCTACATAGCTGCTTATTATTTCCAATTTCCTCCTTTATATTTGCAAGTTTGAGTTTACCAGATCTGAAGAGAAGATGCCAAGACAAATAGGGGATTTAAGCTGTTTTCTTGTACACTTAGCTGTACAGCCAGCCATGTACTATTCTGACATTTACATAAAGAATAGAAAAATTTTGAATAGAAAGTAACTATGGCAGGAAAGAGGTAAAGAAGCAGAAAAACTCCTACCAATGGCAGATGTTCAGAGTACTTTTCTGAAGTTTTGGCATCTAACTCAAGAGTATATATTAGATACTTTCAGCCTCCTTGGGACTCAGAGGTTGGAATACTGAAGAGAGAGCTTAACTGAGTTTCTTACTTAAATCAGCCAGATGATATTGCTTATTTTTATTTTTTATTTCTTTTTGCAGAATATCTTCATTGATTATGTTTACAGTACAGGAGGAGATAACCTGGATTCCAGACTGTTGCAGCCTGAGAGAAATTAAACATAGATTTTAGAGGTCCTACTCACCACACATCGGGATTATCTTGCTGAGGTGCTCTGTTTGTAGCAGATGATGCAATATTTATTTCATCCAGAATGAAAATGAATGGAAAACTGGCTAATTAGCGGGCTAGTAAATAAAATGCCCACCTGAGAGTGCACTGATCCACTTTCCACTCAGGTCTTCTTGGAATACAAATTTTTATTCCAATAATTGAATACTGTGAAGTACATAATAAGGAACAGTTCAAGTGCAGGGACTAATCTGTTGATTCAGGCCCTACCAACCTAAGACCTGAAGAAGATCTGCTGCCTGAGAGAGTTTCCTGTCATCACAACATTTATGGGCCAGGTATGGAAAGGTCAAGCTAGTTCTTAGCTATAGTTGGTTTTTACAGAAATACCACTAGAAGTCTTGATGATTTTAACTGAATTATGTGGTTTAGGAATCAGTACTATCTCTGAGGCTTCTGTTTACTTAACAAGCTTTTCCACATAGAGATCTAATTTTTTTACCCACTTAAAAGCAATTCATTTTCATAGAAAGCTCTCTTTATTTTAATAATTCTTCCAGAATTATGTGATTAAACTGAAAGAACTACGTGATTAAACAGATGTACAGATCTATCTGTAATCAGTCAATTAAGACTACTAAGTTTTAGTGTTCCCATATTTTACCTAAACACACCAAGAAAAAATGAAACTCATTTGACTGCCTGAGAGAGGAAACTGAATGGGGAGAATCTGGAATATTCTTTTAATTCCCAGCCTGATGCTGTGTCCAAATTAGTATAGATGGTTTGTGCCTTAAAATACAATATCTGTTGGAAACACATCTAAAGCTCAATGGGAGATCAGAGCACTAAGAGCAAGACTTTCTCATGGAGAAGGAAAACCTGGATTGATTACAAAGTTCATGTGTATCTAAGCTGCAGAATTAGGAGAGAAGTTAGATCACAGAACTTTACATAAGATTTACTTTTTAAACAAGACAAAATATTTACCTTGTGTATTTCCCCTTTATTTTTGTCTTCTAATGGTAAATAATTATTTCTTCCTGAAAGAAGTCTGGTGAGTCTGGTTATTCAGTTTTCATAGAGTCCCTACATAGCTTCAAGGGAACAAGCATGTTTTTTTTCTATGGTTTTATTCTAATGTTTCTATATATTCTTAAAAAATAATTTGGTCTTGAAAGCTAGTGGCTCAAATTTTCTGGTAACTCTTGACTTTGCTGTGTCTTGGTCAAATTCAGCAGTTGAAAATAGACCCTAGAGATAAGTAAAACTTCTGACATCAGCTCAGACTTTCTTAATTATTCACAGAGTAGTTAATGTTGATTGATATAAATATTCTTAACTGATTCAATTATGTGAGCAGGGAAATCTACATCCTATGCTTCTTTCCATAGTGACACATGACATCAAGTAACAGAAAACTTTCTAATGATCAATAAATCTCATTTAAACTTGCTGATTACATTTATATATTTTCCCATGAAAGAGGCTTAAAATAAATATCTTCACTCAAGCTTCTAAATTAATTCAAAATAATTCTGCACAAGAAGGTATTAGAAGTCCTGTTATTGTAATATTAGCGAATTCTTGGCCAGTGAATAAATCATCAAAGAATTGAAGGGGATGTAGATCACAGCAGTGGACATGTCATTTAACATTAATTTAAAAAGACTCTGCATGAGTTCACGCTTTTATCAGATGTAATTGCTGATGGGTAAATATAGATTTTACAATACATATAGTGTAAAAAATCTGAATATCCAGCGCTTTTAAAATGCTTTTATATATTTAAAACCTTAAACTTAATAATTTTGAATATATCTGAACATACTGATGACGATCTCACTCTTTCAGGTTGTTATATAAAAATTTTCTAATGCTGACCAGTTTCTCAGCATAAAATACATCTATACATTTCCATAATATTTCACCAGATTTTTTTCAGAAGTTACTGTGGTGAATCAACTATTAGAACAGATGAGGCAGCAGATGACCAACAACTGTCATAACTTATAGAGGCCTGGGAGTTACAAGTTTTCTCAGTCTATACATGAGGTCCTGTATAATCCACCATGACTGTAATATTGTTGAAAGAGATCCTGCTATTTTGCCACTCTCTTTCCTCCAAATCGGCAATTTACATAGAAATAAAATGGGACTTGTAAAGACATCCCCAGAAATAGCCTTTCATCTGTTTCTGCAACATATGAGCAGAAGAAACCATTCTATTGGAGGAGATGAGGCTGTCAGAAGTTTTAGGACTGGGGATGCAGACATAACCACTTAAGCACAAAGTCCTGCTGTTGGGTTAAAGCATCTCTAATTCCTTGTATATTTTTTAATACTGCTCACAAATTGAGTGTATCTATTGATTCAAGCGAGACATCATCTTCTGTCCTTTTTGAATATACAGTGGCAAAAATAAATGGAATAGGAATCGAATACTTTTTTGCTCTGAAGGTGTGCATCTGATGTAACTCTAGAAAATCATTCTTCTTTAACTGCTAAAAAATGCTACGAAATAAAATCTTTGTTAAGACATTTTGCCCTAGAAGTAAAAGAAAGTATATTGCTTTAATTGTGAATCTGTTAAGGGCAAATGCAAAATACTCTTCTTGTTGCTGAACTGATGCATATGGTGATCAGTATCAGCCAGTTTTCCAAATAGCTGTTTATCACAGGTACCTATGTTTCAGCAGGCCCTCACACCAAATATAACTAAAACATAATGCAATTCATGTACAGTAAAAGTAATTTTATATCTTTACTATACTCCCATTTTTTCCCTCTTCTACTTCTCCATGGAAGGAGAGCTAGAATGAATCAATCTTGGCACTATCTCCTTTATTTACAAAGAGATCAATGCTACTCATTTTCAATTTCTTTAAAATAGGGAATACTACTTATTTTGCAGATACAAAGCTCTGAAAATCAAGTCCAAGTTGTTTGTATCACACTGTAGTCACAGTAAATTGCAGGTCCACCATCCTAAATCGCAGTAATCTCTTTCATATTTAGAAGACACGTACTTTTCTGCAGCTGTATGTTATATAAGGAACTAGTAAATGCACTAAAATAACTAATTCCAAACAGATGTATTTATTTGCAGTGTTTTATTTTTGTTGATTATTTTGGACAATCCTACAATTAGCAGCTTTACGGAGCAATCATACTTTTCCTCAGAAACAATTTCAACTACACCCTTTTCATCTCTTAGAGCTTCCTTACCAGACAGCTACTCATTGCTGAGTTCGGGGAACCACAGTCCTCTCAACTCCCGTTGTTCAGTTCTTTGGTTTTATTCTCTTGGTCTCTTCTTATCATTGAAAAGTCAGAGCCAAAACCAGTCAAAAGAGACTAAACAAACTTTGTAGACATTAATAGCATTCTAGGATGACATTATGATGCATGTATCCCCAATTGTCTGTTCTGTTCCTGCTGGATATAAAGTTCTGTGCCTTAGAATGGTTCCAAGAGTGAAGGGGGGAGAAGAAGCACAGAGTTTGTTATCAGAGACTGCACTCGCTCCCCTGCACCCTTCTCACAGACTGTGCTGCCTGCAGCACGGACAGCGGGACAGAGCTCCCTTTGCTTTTGGTTAGTTTTTGACTAGCTGAGGCAGAGAAGTTCTCCAGACTATGGCTTTTCTTTTTCTTGGAAGTGCTCAGCCCTGCTCTGGACTGAAAACCCAGAAAAGCACTGGGAGCTCACACCTGTACCCCACCAGGCCAAGGACATGGAATTTTCCAGCAGGAGGGACTGAGAGAGACTGAGCGAACCGAGCTACACCCCACGACAGGAACTTTCTGAATTTTCCATCTCTTCAGAACAATGAGAGGTCCATTGTTTAATATTGTTCATTTTTTTCATGTTTGTGAGTACTTTCCTTGTTAAATAAACAGTTTTTTTCCCACTTTTCTTGAAGGAGGTTTTACCTCCCGAATCAATTGGAGGAGGGGCATTTGAATTTGCTTTCTAGAAAAGACCACTTCAGAGGTTTCCTCTCAAAATTTGCCCTAAACCAGGATATATAGTAAATGAATAATTTCTTAGTGGGAAAAATAAAAGGTGCTCCCTTAATTTACTACATCAACTTTTAGCAGAAATAAATTGATCCTAACAATAGGGAAGAACATAGGACCAAGCTGTAATCAGATGGGATGGAGAGAAAGGCCAAGAGTCAAGACAGGAGTTAGAAGTCTTGGAGATTGGAGCCAAAATTTCTTTAGAAAAAAAGGTTAAATGCAAAAAAAAAATTAAAAATTATAAAATTTTTCTACATTTATACATAAAAAATTCTTTTGCCATTGTATTACATTCTGACTTTAATAATTTTTCAAGAACTCAAACATTAGAATCTGCTGCACATTCTAATCATCAGTAGGTAAGAGGGCAAAGAAATATTGCTTCCTCTTCACCACTATCCATTCAGAACTACATTTCTGCCACTGTTTTTCCTGAAAGTTTCATTCTTAGATTGATGAGTATATTTTTATCTATTGTCATAGGTGTCCATGCAGATTTTTAAAGGGGTTCTTATTCTTTGGTAATTCCTCCAAATGAAGCAAACAAGGGTTTCAGAGAAAAGGCTGACACATTAGAACTTAAGAGAAATATGCAGAGTATAGTGTACCAAAATGTACAGCTTTATTTTGAGAACTTTAAATGAATAAGCCTGTTTAATTTCCTTTTCTCTCATTTTCCATTTGAGCATAAGCCTGACAGATAGTTTGCAGGAGCTCAGGTTTTTAAAACTTGTAGTAGTTTATTTTTCTTCCTAATGTTGAAGTATACCTGTCTCTTCTGGTTAAAACAAACAAACAAACAAAAAACAATAAAACAGCAAAAAAACAAAAAAAGCCCCCCCCCCAAAAAAAACCGAAAAAAACCAAACCAAAACCACAAAAAACCAAAAAAAACCAGAGCTTACAAAATAGACTAACCTTTCAAGACATCTTTGGAGGAAAAAAAATATTTAAGTTATATACTGAAAACAAAATGCTACTTTACCTATTTTTATAGGTGACCTGTTACATCCTATTTTCAAGTTCACTTGCTCACAGCTCAGCAAAACACCACCATCCCGAATTTGAATCCCTGATGCAGACACTGCATAGTCTCCTAACCTGGACAAGCAGTGTTGTGATCTCTGCTCCTTACAAGCAAAACAGGTGCAAAGAATTACTGTGAAAAATCATATTCTTGACTTGAATAAACATCCTTAAATGGAAGACCAATACCTATAGCAAAACAAACTCCTTCATTCTCTTTGTGTTTCATAAAGTCTTGCAGGGCAACGTCCCACCAACTGCAAAGAGGTGCACAGCACTAGCAACAATGTAATTGTGATTGAATAATCAAAATGTTTTTCTCTATGGTTTTCTATTCTCTTTGAAGTATTTGCACTTATATAAATATGTATGAGGTTGTGAAGGCCAACACTTTCAGCTTGGTAGCATGTCACTTTCTGGGTGACTATAATGCACCCCAGTTGGTCTGTGTGTCACATGGCAGTATATCCATAACATGAGAATGTGGTGTTTGAGATTGATTGCACTTTGCAGAGACTTATAGGAATGGAAGAAAGGAAGACTATACCAAAAGAAACAATGAAACAGGGCAGCTCCCAAGATAGCAATATTGTGTACATCATAGGGCAGAAATCTTCCTAACCATAAATAAAAACAGGACAATGTTGTCCCAATGACTGAGTCAACATATTCCAGTGAAAAATAACTTGGGCACGGTTGTCCTATCTCTAAGTCATGTAAAACGGAAGTCAACAGGCATCTGTAAGTGATGCAAAAACATCTTAGAAATGCATTTGTCATATGCTGTAATCTACACTATTCAGCATTCAATGTTACCTTAGTAACACTTCAGGATATCCATATTAAGAAAATACATTGAAGAATGTGGAAATTTTCACATCTATTTCTATTTTCATATATCTATGTTATGTTTTCTACAGTATTTTCAATTGGGAACTACCTGAAATACTTCAGTGACTATTCTGACCTTGCTTTTGACATTGATTTAGATGTTGGTGGACTACCTGCAATTATGGAGGAAATACAGTAAGAGAAGTAATTCAGCTCTTGAGGTGGGACTGAATTTTGTCCTCTTAAATGAATTTTAAATTAATGTCTTGTCACACACCAAGAAATAATTTCAAACAACAGGCCTTTCAGATATAGCTATTGAATTGCTGTCAAACCCTATTAAACCATCTACTCAAAGATCTATACTACAGATATTTTAGTGAATTTATTTCTTGAGGAAGAAAAGGAATTGAAAATTCCACTGAGGAAGTGTCTACTCTGATTATAGATTTTCTGTCAGGGCAAATAATTTCAATATGTAATTAAAACGTGTTTAAATTTTAGCATATTTTACTCCTCTTCTTGGACTTTAAAACCAGTATGTTATTGCAGTATGGGAGGCCAATGTAGTTATATAGTTCTCTCTTCAATATTTACATAAAGGAAAATTAATTCCTTTAAAACGTGCTAATATGGTGTAAGTAGCTTTAGTTACTGAAAGTATAGGTCCATGCTTTAAAACAATATTAATTAAAATTAATTAAAACAATATGGACCAGACTCATTGATAGGAATTATTTGTGGAAATTTAGCACCTTGCTTGTCCCCAGATTTTTGGTGCTCTTACTAATTTTCTAAACTACTGTTTTGGTTTTTTTTTAAATAAAAAAGTAAACATTAAAGCTTCTACATTTTCACCACAGAATCATAGAGTGGCTTAGGTTAAACATATAAAAAACCCCATTATAACGGTTGTGTTTTAGGAACTTAGGAATTCTCACTTAAGAATGTATTCATAACAATGAATGGATTTATGAAGAAAAATTAAAATTAAACAGCTAAAGTGTATCAAATTTTTGTAAGAAACTGAGATTCTTACAAAACATCAAGGACGTATTATGTAGGGAAATGTAGATGGAACAATTAGAGAATTAGAAAAGGTGAAAGGCATCTCAAGTCTCTACATTCTGATATTGTTTAATGCTTGAAGATCTCTATAGATAGTCACAGAAATATTGGGAGGTGTATATAGATACATATATGAATTAGAAAACTAAGACAGAATTAAATAGATTACTAAAATAACTATGGGGGTTTTTTTCTAACAACCTGTCTAACTGAGGCAAAGTTAGCTTACTACACAGTTAGCCCCTGTATGATTACTCTGGAAGTAGTTATAATCAGTTCAACATTATTGCTGTAAAAATAGTGTGGTATCAGAGAGGTGATTTTTGTCCTTTCTGGCTGCCAGCTGGTTATATGGTTTTCCATCCCTAATACAGGTTGCAGTCAATCTTTTCTTTTGTCTTCACATGGACTAAAAGCTTTCTAATTTTGTCAAAATAGCACTGACTGTAATTATTTCCCCATTATTCCTTTTAAGATTCTTTTTTTTTTTTTATGTTGAATGTGTTGCACTTTTTTTCTAAGAGGCAGAGGCCAGAAGTATCTGATAGCTTTGCCTAATAACACAGGCTGATCTGGAATACAAGGTATTTGTCTAAAAAAGAAAAATTTTGTCTATTCTGAACTCTTTCACCATATGTTGATATTCCATCTAGTTTGTCTCCTGTGAAGTAGATTCTATACTTTTAATACATGAAGTTTTATCCTTCCCCAGTGGTTTTCAGACTTGTTCTTGAAAAAAAAAAAAAGAAAAAGTTTTCTTATAAAAGTGCCTAGCTCAGGTCAGCAAAACCTAATGAACTCAGGAGAATACATCGTACTGAAAGTCAATGGGATTTAGACTGCATCTATATTTCAGACTGCAAGGACAGGGAGAAGAAAAGCTACTATAATGTATATTTGTGATTTTACTGTAAAGTATTAGTCAAGGTTAATAGGTAACAATTAAGCTTAACTCCATCTTTCTCCCCTGTTGGACTTCCAGACTTGGAAATTAACTGAGTCAGCCTCATTTCATTCAGCTGCTGAAGTTCAGATGTGATTAGTATGGTTAAAGCAATAAGCCCCTGTAGATTCCCTGTAAATGCACACTAAAATCAACAAATCCAGGGTGATCTATACTTAAAATAGTTGTTAGATTTTGCATATCAGGCGATAGATCTTTTATTAATATAAGTGTTTTTTTGATCCATCTTTCCTGGCATGGAACATAGATTGATCTGGTTTTGCTTATCCATAATTTTCTGTGTCTGATTCTAGAGAAGTAAAGTAAAATTTTTAAAATTGTTACAGACACATTGTGGAATGAACTTCATCAGCAAAAGAAAATATGCCATTAGCCATTATTAGTACATTTCCCTTATTATTCTACCATAATCATACTTTCAAACTAATGAGAGGGAAACCTAAACTGACATATTTTCTCTCTGTTTTTGGAGCAGTTGTTTTCAATGATCAAACCAAACTTCCACTGGAAAAGTTGATGGCTTTGTTTAAATAATGATCTCAGAAAGAAGGTACTTGATGCCCCCTCCTAACCAGTTACTTTTAGATATGCAGTAATGCTGAGAGAAAGGGGAAAAAAAAACAAACAACAACAACAACAAAAAAATCAAAGCAAAAAACAGCTCAATAATAAGAAGTAAAGAATTTATATTAAAGTGAGAAAAATTTCAAATAGCCAAGAAAACAGAAGCATTTATCAACCTAGGAAATGTTACTTGTAGCTGACCTTCTATGTCTCAACAAATTTAGGACAGGCACCAACTAGTCAGCTATGGAGTCAGTATAAAACTTAAGACAATATATCTTCTTTGTCTGTATAGGTCTCTAACAGGTATCTATATGACATAATTTTCCCATAAAGAACTAATTATTTCATCTCAGAGGTAATATTACTGTGAGGAAGTTACAAAGTATAAAAATTTTAAGACTGGGGGCTATATTGGACCTCATCTGGAACCTGACCTTATTTACAGAGATCAATTAATCAAAAACATGTAAGACTTCAGATAGATTTCTATACTTCTCCCTTCTGCAACTGCAGAAAATATCTAAACTGCATAAATGCACATCTAAATATGGATAGGGAAATATATACTCACTAGTTTATAAAAATTTACAAGTTCTGCTTCTGTAGTTTTAAGATTGAAGAGTCTATAAATTCTATAAATAGCATAAGGAATTTATATATCAGGAGATTCAACACTTAAGAATCTGTAAGAAGTTGCAAATTCCATAAACTGAAGGGACATAAGGGTAGAAAGGAAAAGAGTGAGAGAAAGAAGGAAGAAGGAGGAGAAGGAGGAAAGCATGGCTGAGGAGAGAGAGTGAAGGTGGCAGGGGAGGAAGGAGGGAACAAAATGGAACAGCTTTTGTTTTGCAGAGCTGAAATTACATATACTTCAAGAGATTATATCTGTACCACTTTTTCCCCTTTGATTTTCTTGTTTTTATGGGTAGAAGGAAGCTGAAGGAAGATGAGGATTTTCTCCCACAGCTTCCTCACTGCCACTAATATAATATTTTCTCTTAATATGAACAATGTCTTGACACTTTAAATAATCTTCTCGTCATATAATCCACTTGCTACTCTTCCTGAAAAGCAGTCTGGACTGGAACACACAGCAACATTAGTGGAGTTGAAAGAATGAAAAGAAGACATATTTTATTAATTATTATTATTTTTTAAAAAGCCTACTCATGAACAGTTCAAATGCCTTTAAAGAGAATAGAGACATGGTCAGCATTTATAGGATTTTGAAAGTTTCAAAGACAGAACCTAAAATATGTTGAGTTACACTTCACTAAAATATGGATATAATTTAAAGCATCTGCAGGATTGTCCTAGTCCTAGCTTTCCTTGCTCCAGAAGAGCGGACCCCCAATATCAGATAAGAAATATTAAAATATGATGTCCAGAGTAGGACTTGGATGGAACTGACACAGTGGTTGCTGGTAGTGTTGCCTGAACCTCACTTGAAGCCTCATTTAAATATGAAACTTCCAGTCTGGTTTTGAGTTCTGATTCTGCAACATTTTCAGCAAGCCACAACAGAGCAAATTTATCATCATACTCTTTTATTCTGTGATAAAGAACTTAGGTTTTCCTCATTTCTTCTGGACTTGTTAGCCTGGACATCAGAAATACAGGGATGTAAGACTTCAGTGCATAAGTGAAGCACTGTGTACCCCAATGCCATCAGGGTAGGAGGGGGAAGAACCTCTCTTGATTTCTGAAATGAGAGAAGGATCCCAGCAGGTTGTTGGAGGTTGAGATGAGATTAACAAGGAAAAAGTGGCAGAAGCATCCTCTTGTGACTGGCCTGAAGGCTGCTGTATCCTTTGCAATGACTAGCTCAGTAGAGGGTACTCCAAGGATCCAAAAGTATATGGGTGTCATGCCTGTTGAGGAACTGCAGATCCCAGTTGTTACCATTACAGAGTCCTAGTGGCAATGTTGCCTCTACCAAGGCTCCCTGGTTCCCATTTGTCAGCTGGAGAGGCAAGGAGTGAACATGTAGACTTGATCACTCTCTGGTAGTCCCATCTGATGAGGGTAAAATCTGGTGAAGGCTAACAGTGGACTCATGATGTGAAATAAACCATGTGGCCATTGAGTGTTGTCATATTGAACATGCTAGAAATTCAATGTGAAATAAGGTCTAAGTCAGTTAAGAGATATGCCCCAACTGATATTCCTTGTGCATTTTTTCAATTTTTTTTTCAATTCAGCTTGCCTTCATATGTACAGATATTCAATACACCTGGAACTAGCTGCCCAATTCCTGGAGCAACCTTACCATTTGTCATGGGCTGATCCTGACTACACTGGAACAACATAAAGGCCCTGATCACCTGTCATTGATGTCATTCTGTGGGCAAAGCAGTAAAAGAAATATTTGAGAAAAACCAAATAACAATCCAAATTCTTTTTAAAGCCGACTTAGCTATGTAAAACCCCATAGAGAGTGAAAGGACCTGCATAGGTGATCCAGTTTTTGGGTATGAAATGGCAATAGAGCTGTAGGTACATGCCATTGGATGGGATCAATAAGAGAAGAACTGTATTCCAATCCGAATGGTATCCTAAGTTTTGTGGGTTTCTGGAGAATGCATATTCCACATTACAGTCAGCTTATGAGACCTCTCTGCCTAGTAACCCAAAATAAGAACTAATATAAGTGAGAACCTAAGCAGAAAAAAGACACTGAACAAATAGTAGAGAGTTTGTGCAGTAGCCCTGTGGCAAGTCCACAGAGCACCAGCCTTGAGGAACCTTCTCTATCACAGCTGGGGAGGGTGGCCTCATCCAGAGCTTTTGGCAAGAAACACCCGGAGACTCAAGATCAGCCTCTAGGACCTTGGAACTGGACATTTTATGTATCCAAGGCCAACTTCTTCCTGAATGTAGAGGAGATACCTGCAGCATATAGGAGAGTTGAAGTTCCTTCAGGAGCAGTTGCTATGCAAGCACAGATCTTCTGGGCATTTTGATTGCCTTTGCTGTGCTGGATGTTCAAAGGAAGGGTCCCTTCTACACAGGTGACCAAAACTATAGACTGAGCAGGTAGCACTGATCACACTGCAGGCTTAAATGGAGAATTATCTATCCTGGAATTGTGGAAGAGGTCATGGACTGGCCAGAAGACAGCAGTTTTGGAGCATCACCTGAGGAGGTGAATCATACTTTAGAAGTCCTGCGATTTCATGAATTACCAGAAAATTAAAAGCAGTATGTTCTGTTTATTGATGCATCCTGTTGTTTTCTGCAAACCCATAAGAAGAGTAAAGCTGCTGTTTGGAGCCAAACTTAAGCAGTCACTCCTGAACTAAAATACAAATTCAGTCTGCAGAAGAAGAAGGAGAAGAAGAAGGTGGTTTTCTCTGGATTCAAAGGGGCTCATTGCTTGTAAGACTGGATGGGCATTGGTCTGTTTGTGGAAGTTTCTCAATGATTGCTTTTCCATCACTTGTTTTTTTGTTGTTTTTTTTTTCTCTCTTCGCCTTTTAAGCTGTCCTTGTCACTTATTAAAGTGCTTTTAGACAAGTTTTCTCACTTTTACTTCTTCATAT
Organism: Sturnus vulgaris; assembly: GCF_052056855.1. Classification (NCBI taxonomy): domain Eukaryota; kingdom Metazoa; phylum Chordata; class Aves; order Passeriformes; family Sturnidae; genus Sturnus; species Sturnus vulgaris. The sequence continues at coordinate 128,934,545 of NC_142243.1, forward strand.
TTTCTCTGCTAGTTGAACTGGGGACAGGGGGAGGGAGCAGCTGTGTGTGTGATGTTCAGGGTCGACTCACATCCCAAAGCACATAGGTCCTTCCCAAGGACAATCATTTTCATGTTTCTGCTCCATTTGGAAAGATGGAGCCATATTTTGTGTCTTTAGAGGTGTGGATGGATCCAGAGCTACAGCTGTTAGTGGTACCATTCTAGCCTTTTGTTTTGTTTCCCAGTTTTTGAGAAACGTTACAGCATATCTTGGTGTTTGCAGCTTGTGACTTAGAATATAATTTCTTTAGATGGATATCTCACTACCTGTGATTGTAGAAGAAGGAGTGCAGATGCTTCACACAAGTTTAGATTCCTTGATACAAATTAGATGTTATAACCTTGCAGCCTCTTCTGACCCTGGCCCAGCATTTTCTGTTTAAATGGATATGCAGACTTCACAGACAGGAAACACTACCAAATAGAAACAAATTTTTCAGTCTTATGAGGATTTCTCAATCAGGATCAAAGTATTAAAGAAGAAACAAAATCAAGAAAATATAATTGAGCTGCATAATTTATTACAAGGACGTGAATTACAGATTCATTTTAAGATATAGAAACATTCGATTCAAGAATAACATCTGCCATAGAAATGCAATTTATTTTAAGCAAAACATTTTTTCCTGCCATGGAAGTTTGTTGAAAACAGTCTCAGCATTACCAGAGCTTGCAATGCATAATTTTTACCAATGTATTCACAGTGTGTTAATCTTAGGAAGCTTAAAAGAAGAGGGGAAAAATAATAATCTATTTTGACAAATTGTAGTTAAATATTTCCCTATTTCTTTTTTGTAGTGTCTATTTTCCTCTTACATCTGCATTTTTAATTGTCAAAGACCAGTTGGAAAAAAATTCTGCAAAATTACTTCTCTTGGAAGGAGGAATAAAAGGATCATATAGAAAAGCATTGATATCAGGCATTGTGATAGTCAAGACTGATGTGACAAAACTTACTAATGAAAACAGCAATACACATAGATTGATACTTCTTTTAGATATGGTCTGCAAATACTTTTTCAGAATATGTGTTTAACTTTCCTTTGAGAAACACTGCAGGTTATAGATCTAGAATAGATTTTCAGATTTATTAATTGAGGTTTGTCCCATTATTGGATTTGAATTTGAAGTTGCTTGATCATTCAGAATTAAACATATTTCACAATGTTCTTTGGACAAATACAACACTATCTCTTTTATTGAAAGTTAACTGTGAAGTCTTCTCAGCTAAAATTAATTGAGTCCCTTCTCTTCCAGTAAAATTACTGAATTACTAAAAGCTCAAGAACAAAAATAAGTTTTTAATAAGTATCTGTTGACAAATAGGGTCAACAGAATTCTTCCCATCACCATGCCTAAGAGAATTGTTTTTGCAGCTTCTCACTATATATATCAAATTGTGATCATGTCACTGCATCTCTAAGGTAGACTGCCTGCTTCAAAGAGTTAACATATAGCCCTGGGTAATACCAAGCTGCAGCTGCCTGAAACTGGCCTGAGTTTAAATGAATATTATGATAAAAAATAAATGAACATTTAAAAATTATTTTTAAAAGACACTGCCAAAATCAAAAGCAATTAAGGAAAGAAAAAATTGTTTGAGATAGTAGAAACAGGAAAGAAATGCACTGTAAACAATCCAAAAAACCATTTAAAACATTTAGAAGAGGGTTCTTTTGATGCCTGACATGTGCTGTTGCAGCCACCAGCAGCTGAACTCTTCATGTCCTGAAGGCAAAGTTCTGGGCCTGTGACCAGCACATTTTTGCCATAGGAAGACAAAAAGGGGGAGGAAGGGGAAATGAAGCTCTGGGATGAAGTAAAGTCTGCCCGTAGCTGCCAGAAGAGTCAGCTGCTTCTCCCAGGCTCTGGCATAGATGAGGCAAGTGGGAAAAGCTGTTGCCCTTTTGGCACCTGCCCTTGGCAAGCTGCTGTGCTAAGGAACAGATGACTGCCTGAAGCTGGCCCTGCTGTTTGGCTGTTTGCACCCTTTGTGTGCACTCTACTGCAGAAAGTTCAAGGCAAGAGAATCAGACCAATTTACAGTGACACATCGATAGAATTTGCAAAAAGCTCTTTAGCAGTGACTGAACTCCCATTTTATTTACATCAGTGTAAGCTTTACAGATAATTTCAGTTGAAGAGCCAAGCCATCACGGTGCACTTTTGAGAACCCAACTTTAATACAGGGGTCTTAATTAATAAGGTAAAGACAATTCCTACAATCTGAGGACTTTGGCCAAAAAATAAACGAAGTTTCATGGAGAAGTTTTGGGAAAGCTTTGATTGAATGAGGTCATGAATTAAATGATGTTCATTCAATATCTTACTGTAGTGATGATTCTTATACAAATTCTTCTGTGTCGTGTTTGTAAGTGAAACCCAAACTGAATTACCTACTGAAAGCTGATTTTTACTGTATTTAGTTTATTTTTTGTTTTAATATATTATAGCAAAATGACCAGGAGTGTACTCACATGAGGAAAAACTAGAAAGATTTTTTGCAGGTGCTCATATAAATTAATTTCTTGCCAGTATTAATATTAAGTAATTATTAAAAACCAAAAAGCAAATAAAAAGTATATTTGAACAGAAGCAGTATTTTAACTTCATAAAGTAAGGAGAATCTAGGAGCAAAGGGCAGAAAAGGAAATTCTCTATTGTATTCCTTTTAAATTTTACTTTTACTTTGAAGGTCTCAATTTTGCCTTCAGAAATATGAGCAATAACATATGATTTGTCAAGACTTAGACATTCCATACACAGTCAAGATGTACAACCAACCCCTGAAATAGTAATTTGCACTGTAGCTATATAACCAAGAGCACCTGAAACTGGGAGAAAAAATTACAGTACAAATCTAGGCAGACAGCAGTGACATAGCCTAGAAAGAATATCCCAGTCCTGGATAATTACAACAGAGCATCTCTAGAACTGCTTGAAGCAGCCAGGGTAAGCTGTGCTACTCTTCTAGTTCAAAAGTGCAACTTGACACATGTTACACTGACTAACTTCGAGTTTTAGTGGATGCTGTGCTTATTATTCAACTACATTTCAGAGATTCCTTTATGCCTGTCCTGGGTTCCTTTGTCACCTGTATTTTTATTTTTTTTTAAACAGCAGTAATCCTCCAGGTATAAGCCTGACAAGTGTTCCTTTTGCCAGTGTTCCTGAATTCTGTACCTCATCACAGACAACTGGGTCATCATGCAACCTCTTTGGTGAAGGATTTCCAGAGTGAATGTTGCTGCAGAAAATTCCTGGTTCTTCTCCGAGGATCAGAGAACTTCTGAAAGTTTCCTCCTTACAGTTAATTTATTTTTGCTTCCTAGGATCTGGCATTTTGCTTTTCATTATTCCTCCAATTCCTTTGGTAAAAATTTCACATATTGCATTGGTGTCTATCTATTAAAAACTTGTACTCTTCTCAAGTGAAAAAGCAGATATCAGAAAAATTAAAACTTAAAGCTGTCCTTGCTTTGAATGCTGTCAGTCTTCAATTCACAGAGGCCACTGTAAATACTTTTATATCCCAGGAAATTGATCTGTACATTGACATCTATTTCTACTGCAATTCTAGTTCTTAATTTCAAAACCAATAGGAATCTTCTAGAGAGTTTTTCTGTCTTCCCTGTACTACTTGATTTGCTCACAATAATAATTTCATTATTTTCCAGTAAGTATTTCAGAATCAGGCCCCTGCTCTAAAGTACAAGGCTAGATATACCTGCTACAAGCCAAATCCCCCTTGCAAATTATTATTCCTTCATTTCTAAGGTCCCCAAACTCTATTCACTCTATATAATATACCCAGTGGCTAGAACAACACTTTAAATTAGCACATTAAGCACAAATGTGTTAACCACATAAAAGAATGCATTTCTGCATCAAGTTCAAGTTTAGTTTTTTCTTAAAATATAGAGGAAAATAAAATAATTTATTGATGGGCCATAAGTTAAGCAGCCTTGTTCAGGGATCTCATAAATAATGGGCTCATGCTCTGTTTAATCATCCCTCAGTAGTGTTCTTTCATTCTTTGTCATGTAGCAACAAACTAGAGTTTATAGAAAATAGATAATGTCAGCCAGGGGAGATCTGCAGAGCTGTGTGCAGTAGTCAAGAGTGTGTCTGCACTATTTTTGTTCTCCATATGCAGCCCCAGTCATGCACTGGGGATTAAGAATGAAGGGAAGCTGCCCTTGCTGCTCTCAGTCCTCTTCACACTGTTCCTGTACTTATCCCCTGCTACCTGTACTGTAAATACAGGATCATCACCTCTCTCAAATTATTTCATTTCTTCCGTGTTCTCAGGCATCCAGACCTTAAAAAAGAACTCTACAGCCTATAACACATAATTGTGTTACTCCTGCCTGCACCCACAGACGTCTTCTATCCTTTGTCATTTTCTCAGGCTATTTCTGCCCCATCCATTACCATATTTTACATACAATTTACAGCCCTCCCTTGCCCACTCTTCCCCAAGCTGTTCTCCTTTCCTGTTTGTGAGTGAAACAGGATCCACTGCTGTTGCTGTTGCTTCATGGACTCCTTTGGTGATCTAGATCTCATTCGTGGTCATGGTCAATCTAAGAAATCTCATCTCTACAACTGAATTAGAAAAGGACACTAAAAAGAGATATTTAGGTGCTAACAGATGACTGTAAATTTCCAGGTCACAGAGGAATATTTGACTACTGTTAGTGTGTAGTAAGATATTAAAAAAAAAATCAGTGTTTACTTTCACACACCTCTAAATATCCTGTGCTATGTAATATACAAAACTGTGCCATCCAGGCTCCAGTTCCACATGAATCTCCATAGTACAGAAAGCAAGCAGTCAGATTGGATTTAGGAGAGAGGACAAAGTTATAATGTTTTAGAATTGCTGGACAGAGCATGTAACAAGTGTACCCTCATTTTCTATATGTCATGAAAACATATTCCTGCAATGCAACAGAAGAAAAGTAGCTCTCACAAGCAGTTATTTTTATACTTTTCACAAGCTAGAAGCAATTTTATATTTTAATGCTATCAGATACTACATTCGTTTCAGAATCTATTAGTCAATGGAAATAATCACAAAGTTTTTTCATCTCCAGCATTCAATTTTTATTAATGAGTTAATTTGGAATAAAAAGAAAGTCATACGTTGATTGCTAATAAATCTCAGGTGTTTACACAATGCTACACCATATAGCTCTATTAGGCTGATTGATAGAATACAATCTTTAAAGCATAAGATGTGCCATAAAATCTGTAATTTATATTATAATGCTATAGTAGTTATGCTATAGTAGTTATTGTTAGACGTTGACAATGCAATGTAAAGAGGCCCCAGTTTTACCTGAAGTCTTTGCTCATGTAAAAGTTTGTGAAGAAATCCCCTCCTATGGTTGGGAATCTTTCATGCTTGATTTCTGTTGAAGATCTGGAAGTGATGAAGCAGGCAGTGCAGGTACTTACCAAAGGAGGATTTGCATTCTATAGCATTTAGTAAGAGAACAGCATCCCTAGTTTATTCTAACCCCTAAAATTAGCACGAGTTTCCATATTAGGCAACACTAAAATTGGTATTTAGAAGTTATGCTAATGCTTCAAATTCAGTGAGAAGTTTCAGTATTTTAAGGGAGCCAAATCTATCTGCCTGACATCCCTGTATAACAGGCTAATCCCACTCTTTGGTCCAGGAGGAGCTGCAGACAAGAGGAATGATGGGCTCGCCTCACCATTTGTGTGATAGCTTCATCTGAAGACAAGCTCTGGATCATCCATCCTCCAGAGATAAACTTTTGCAAGCTTCATGGAAGGGGATGTCTCAGAATAAGAGGGAAGGGACAGAGGACAACATTTGGCCCTAATGATATTCAGGCTGCTCTGTGTGAGGAAGATCTGCAGAAGAGTTGAATATATTTAGAATTTCCAGTATAAGCCCATCATGATATCTTCTGTAGGGAGCCTTAGTGATAGTCTCTGACAACTGCATTTGAAGTAAAACTTGTAAGAATTGTTCATCAGGTAGCTATTGGAAGAAATATTTGATGAAACTCTAGAACAAATGTAATGCAGTCATCCTATTGGTTATAGAGGAGCTCATGCTGGTACCTCTTCCCAAGGCACATTGGCTTGAGCACAGCATTGTCCTAATGCATTGTCCTGTTGGCTTGCTGATGAGACCACAAGGAAGGTCTTGCTGGAAAACAGGCAGAACAGGAGTATGTCTGCAGGTGCTTGAACATATAAAGCTACCCCTGCATTCCCTCGGTAGAAAACATCTCTCCTCCAGCTTCACTTTGCTCATTTTCATAATTTAAGACCATCTAAATGTAATTAAAAACTCCAAGTTAATTAGTAATAACAAACAATGAGAATTTTTCTTTTATTGTGTGTACTCAACAGAAGAGGCAGGCAGTGAAATATGATGCTAGACTAAAAGGAAATCAGAGTTCACTGCAGTAATATGTCACGGGTAGTAATTGTGCCATAAAATGAAAGTGTTTATTTTTAGTTTGATTCTTTTATTAAAATAAATCCTGTTGAGAGAATTTACCTACAAATGTTATTTTTATACATGTGCAGCAAATTTTTCTAATTATGCTTCTACTCCTGGGAAAACTAGCTACCACTGAAATGTAATGATATGTTTGTAAAAACAAAATTAATGTTATTTTTCTAAAAGATGCGTCATTGCTGACATTTTAATTATGTAATTCCTTCTTAGACTTCTAATTTCAGTGGTGTTTCTATATTTCAAAAGGAAACTATTATGATATTTCTGAAAACAACGATAATAAATATATTTGGTGATCACACAAAACAGGTCTACATATTCTGAGTAGAGCGGTAATACATGAACCACTGCATAAAATAGATACGGAAATATTATGAAAATTGCCTGTCTGGATAATACTGACAAAGTACAGATTGTGACTGTGGAAAAATTGTTCCCCACAGGGGAGAGCAGGAATAGCTTTTTAGTTTAGAAACTGAGTGAAGGTATCAGGTACTGTGCAGGTGGTTTTGCTAAACCCTTAAAATAGACAATGAGGTCTTCAGGCTCTGGGTGCCAGATTTTTTTCCATGTAAAGGGCAAACTATCTTTCCCAGCTGGAAAACATAAAAGGAAGCTCTTTGAGAGCAATATTCTCCATGGGCAATAATAGAGAACTTCTGAGCCTAGGCAGTAATTAACAAGCCCTACTGCCTGCTTCTGCAATAGGAGGTTTCATTGCCTACACATCACTGAACTGTCTGGATCTGCAAATTACACTCAACCTGGGACCTCCAAAATAACTTTAATGTGGTCTTGCAAAACACTGAAATAATTAAATTCTTTTTCCATGAAGTAATGGCAAGTATAAAACAATGCTCTTTTCCTAAAGAAAAATAGGAAAATTTCTGAGCTTTTGAAATCTACATGAAGTGAAAAAACATCCCCAAAACTAAACCATCAGAAAACAGAAGCTGGAAAAGAGAACCTTCATTTTTCCTTACTCATAGACTCATAAAACCCGAAATACTATTCTGAAGCATTAAATCACTGCTTTCAAAGCATTTTTTCTCACTTTTTATTTCCTGCATAGATGCATTCCCTCATTCTATTTAATAAACAACTTGGGTTTTATTCAAGAAAGCAGGATGTTACCACCTTTTTTACATTCTGTACGAGTCCTCTTCTTTCCTGTTGCCTTAGACTTATTTACTTACTGCAGAATACTGTATTCATGTTTTTAGAAACACACATAAACCTAAAAATTTATTTATTTATTTATTTACCTTGAAATTTTTGACTTATTAGATTTCTCAGTACAAGTAGGCAGCTGTTCAAGCTCTCCCAAAGGTATGCTCTTTCCTTCTAAACTTCACACCCTTTTCCAGCATCTTCTAAACAAAATCAGCTTAAGGAGAGAGCAGTCAGGGCAATGAGAAAGCAGAAGGAGACACAGACCAAGGCAGATAACAGAACAAGTCATGCAGCATGATGAGCAAAAACTTCTGCTGCAGGTGCTGGCAAAGTCCCCACGAGTCTAAAGCTCTGTCCAAACATTCATTACTTATATTAGGCAATTTCCAGGCCAGAGTTTTGTATAACATTTTTCACAGCTTTCTCAGTTCTGTATGAATAAGTATATTCATCATCTTCTCATCTTCATTTGCTGAGCCGCTTGTGTATACTTATCTGGAGTTGGATTTATGTTTCTGTGTAAATCACTACAAAGAAGCAGAAATTATATATGCAAATTTGTGATCCTCTGTTTGTAAATAACAGATTTGATCTTAGCGAACATGCAGTAAGCCATTACATCCCCTTCTACATGCAAACATGGATGGAGCAGAATATAGATTTTTGGAGAGCTAACACAAGCTAGCAGATCCTAGCAGGCTCGTAAATGACTAAGAAAGGCCTCAAAGTTTTTGTCAGCTCAAATTACATCTCTTCTTTTGTGATCTGAGTGATAAAGCTGCATTTTTCTAAATTTAAGGGTACTAAATTGAAATGACTGTCCTGCATTTCCTAGTACTTGGTCATCTACCAAAGGAAAAAAATATTGTCATTAATATTCCCTGCCTGTAAAACAGGCTGTGAGAGGGTTATGGAAAAGAGAAGGCAGATGAATCACATGCAGCTGGTGTCTGAGGATTTGAAAGTCTCTCTGAAACTATATGATAGCAGGGAAGTTGCTTGGGGAAGCTGTGGATGAAAACTCTTTTCTCAGAAAAGTATATTACTGAAATCAAATAAAATGTGATAATCCTGACTGGGTTACTTATTTTATACAAATATCACTAATCCTTTTTACATTTTAATGAAACAGTCGGCTCTATATTTGCTACAAATTTGTACTGTTCATGCCACAATGTATGGTGCATGCCAAAGATGAAGGCTACAGATGCTAGAGGAAAACTAAACTAAACTAAACTAAACATTTAAATAAAATAAATAAAACATTAAAATAAAATAAATGCTTTCTGTAAAAATAGAATAAGCAGAAATTTTTCTTTTGAACATTTTTTGTGCTGTCAAGACAGTGCATTTCAGATATTCCTGGAGTTAAGACAAATCATCTGAAACATTACTAGGTAATATTAGTCCTAATATTGTATGTATTGTCACTGGTGCTAATTTTTATTGTATAAGCCAATGTAACTGTTATGTTTTAATATTGATGAACACGTTGCACTAAATTCTGTAGCTAGAAAAGTTCTCTTTGGGGAGAAGGGAATGAGATTTGTTGTAAACATTCTGATTATGAAAGGGTTTTTCCAAATTGTATAATTTTTGGTGGAGCTATAACATGTTGAAAATTTGTCTCTGGTTTTAAATCTATTCACACCCCACAGATTCCATCAATATTTCTGCCTTCTGTATGTTTTTTTATTTGATTGGACGTTTTATTCCCTTACTCCATAGCTAAATTTAACATAATAATTTTCCAAGGCATATGATTTTTTTTCAGAATGAATCTAATTTTAACATTGTTTTAAATCCTAGTAACTGGAAAAAATATGCTAAATCCTTAACACAAGAAGCATAATGAAGATGAGTGAAAAAGTTGTCTTTCACTGGGCATAAGGCACGTTGTTTTAAATTTTAAAAATAATTCTTCAAGTAAGAGACTGTGAAACTGTGACTCTATTGCCTTTATTAAAGTGCAGCCTTTGTTTATTTATAATTATATTTAATTGCATTTAATCCAATATTATCCTACTGTGTTTTGAGCTCAGGATTGTTTCTAGGATACACTGAAATATCTGAGCTACCCTTGTGGAACAAGTGACAGTAATATTTAAAGATACATAGCAGACAAGAAATATGCAAGTTGTGAGGTAAGTTACTATATTGTCTGAATGAGAAAGAATGCTAGATGCAGTCTCCCAAGAAGAGAAACTTTCTAAACATGTAATTTGTTGTAGATATGAAAGGGGTTTCATTCTCCAATGTTCTTTATTAATTGTGACAATATTCTTTATTAATCACAATAAATATGCAAACAGAGTGAAGGTCTTACTGAACCTCTCCAGTGACTCTTGCATCTATTACTTACTTTTGAATAATTGGCAGATGTAGCTGCCCTTAAGATTTTAGATACATGACAGTATATTTTTCATGGGGAGCCTTGGAATAAAAAAAAAATCTCTTTTTCTTTACTTTTGCTATGTCATATTTATGTTTGAGATATTGTCCATATTTTCTTAGCAGATTAAAGTCTTCTTAAAAGTTGAATTTTTTTGAAGATAGATTTTATTATGCAATTAAATTTCCACAAATTTCATGTGTAATGCAAAGATATTTTCTTTTTTTCACATTTTTTCTTGTGTGTCTATGGTTCATCACTGCAGAATTTTCCAAAATGGAAGGAGAAGTTTGAGTTTTACTGTTTAAACTTTGTGACTTCCCTTGCTCTTACAGATTAAAGCAATTTTTAAGGGTATACTACACTGGAGAAGTACAGAACTAAGGACTGACATAGAAATAACTCGTCCTGTAGTTCTAAGTGTGTCCTTGAAACGGTTTTCCACAAAAACAAAACTGTTTTCTGTTCATACCAACTGAGTTGTTACCTTGTAGTAACACTGAGGGGAAAAAAATTGTATATGAAGTGAACTCCCATACAAAAGTGTTGAAATCCACTTGAAGGGACTGTAAATGTTTTAATTTTATTTTTTAAAAGAAAACTTATCCTTTTTTACCTGGCTTGCAACACTCTTCCCTCTTTTCGAACTCTTACCAGAATGAATGCTCTAAAAGAGGCAATAATGAGTGTTCACACCACTACTATGTCAGGAAAAAATGTTGTGATTTCCCAAATTTTATGTTTTATTATGCATTTTTATTAGAGCTTTTTAACCACTAATGCATTATTCAGTATTTCCCATCTACTATTTATTATTATCTTATTAAAATTTTCAGTCTTCATATTAGGGAGCAGAAACAATAAATAAAAAATGCATGTGGGAATCAGAATTCATGTCTGACTGATTAATGAATAATAAAGGAAGGAGGCATCATAAAAATCACCAAGGCCTGCTAAAGAACGTTCATTAAATTGTTTCCTCTCTTCTCTCAAAATTTCCCTTTCATCAAACTAAAATTTGGTTTAACTAATCTGATAACCAGAAGGGAAGAATACTGTAATATATACTTTTTGCATTGTAGAGAATAGAAATAATAAAATACTGCATTGCATAATTCATATAACTACATTAAAAAAAATTGGAATTATTCCTAGAATTATATCACTTATTTTTAGGAAGGTCTGTCCCTTCTTAGCCTATCTCAGACCTCTGCAGGGACAATATCACTCATTCCTATTATTTGTGCAGAATATCACTCAGATCTTCTTGTTTATTAATCATACTGTTTTATGAGAGCAAAAGGAAATGTAATTAGTTCAATAATTCATGCAGAACATGCCAATATATTCTGTAACTATGTAACAGAATAAAATAACTGAAAAAATATTACTAACCTATTCCTAGAGTTTAAACTGCTTACCAGCTAGTCAGTTAAATACTGTGTGTGTACACTGAAGAATATACAGAATAAAGTAATACTCTTTGGTAAAAGTTCTTTTATTATGAAATGAAAACATATTTTCTGTTTTAAAAAATAAAAGCAAGACCAACACTTGAAATTGGATGTTCAGCAAACATGCTGGAGATGTGCTCTGATAAGAGTGAACCTACCTTTTATTTACCACAAAGAATTAACCACAGTGAATTCCTGTGACTTTTTCTATCCAAGCATTGGTTGCAGTCAAAAGATAGGGCTTCCAGCAAGGTGGAAGAACCTTGTGAGCACAGATATCCATCTTCCAGAACACAGGCAAGAGCAGCCTCTGATTTAGGATTCCCACCCCAACCATAGTGTGGTATTGATATCACTGAACCTTTTCCACCAGCATTAGAGGAGGATTATGGCAGATTAAAATACTTCCATGTAGCTAAGCAGAATTTCGATGTGCTAATGCTCAGGAACAACACAGGAAGTAATTTGGAGACACTATGATGTTTCTGGTGAAGATGATGTGCAACTAGTCCTTGGTAATTTTAGCAATATCCTTTTAGATCTGCTCACAGTCACTTGATGACTACAGCTCTATGGGAACTCACTTTGTTGATATTTTCACTTGGGTGGTGGATTTGCAGATGGACTTAGGAGAGGATGTACATTTAAGAATCAATTAGCTCCCTATGCAAACAGTAAGTTGATCAATTAATTTGATGAATACTTTTTCCTCTCTGAGAGTACAATAATTTTCCTAGTTAAAATTTTTCAGTAAAATCCTACATACCATTTTCATACTGTTAAATCAAGTGGGATAAAAACATAAATCGTTTATTTGCATTCTTGATATCATAAAAAGGTATTCTACCATGCATATGTTTGATAGATTCTGGGCATGTTTTTAAGTTTTACTTGCACAGTTTTTTTCTTCATAAAAGGTTTCTTAAAAAATCATCCACTTAATTAAAATCACATGTCCTTCCTACTTACTGTGAATTAGAGAAATAATTAAATGCTTTTACTACATTTCTTCCTAATGTCTTACATAAAATATTTTTCATTAAAATGTTGAAAATTTTTACCTGGAATATTCGCATGTAGCATTACTCAGCTTATCAAACCAAATTTGAAATATTTCACTGCGTTACAAAATTCTCTTGACATAATATTTTGCATTTAACTATAACTATTTTTCTTGTAAATGTCCTATTGTCACCCATTTTAGAAAAAAAAAGGCACAATGATGGAAAGATGACAGAAAATATCAACTTTAACCCCCAAATATTACAGGTGGGAAAATGAATTATAATGAAAGAAAATGTGCAGCTACATTTTCTTTTCAAATTCTGAGCAAGGGGGTCATCTCCTGTATATAGCAATTAGGAAGTGCACCAAATGGACTAATCACTGTCAAGAACCCAGTCATTTAAAGTTTCATATTTCTCTTCTGATAATACCACTTATCTGAAGATCAGAGTTAAAACTCTAAACAAGAATTCTCTTGTCATCTGAGGCTGCTATACAATTTAGCATACCCTAAGAAGAACTGCACTTCAGACAGTTATAGACTGAGAGTGGAGGAACCAGGACAGGGCAGAGATTCATTTGGACCCCAGGGAAAAAACAAAAAACAAACAAGCAAACAAAAGTTCTAAAAGTAAAGAAGCTGAAAATCTTAATTTCATGTTTATTGAGAATGAAGTATAAATATAGTAGTCTACCTCTCCATTATCCAGTAATTCAAACCCACAGCTTTACTTTTCTAAGCTCTGCTGATACTTATTGGGGTTATGTATCTGATTTGACATCTACCTATGACAATTTTATACTTTTATTAGAGATTAAACATAAAAGCAAACAATTCAACATGCTTTCTGCATCTTTAGGATTTTGCTGTAATTATCTTCAGTGCTCTTCTTTCACGCTGCTATAGTAAAAAGGTGTTTGTGGAGGATGATCACAGAAACTGGGGAAACATGCCATTATCACAGACTTCCCAGAACCCTGTCTGAAGACTACTGTGATCTCTGAGCAAGTACTCATTATTTTGAAGATAGGATGCTAAAAGCATAGCAGTGGAGGAGTGAGAGAGAGCAAGAAGAAACTATTTTATGTTGGAAAGGCATTATATAGAATCACAGAAAAATTTGCTTTGGAAGGGACCTTAAAGGTTATCTAGTTCCATTAAAGCATGGAAATTGGTGTTTATTTTAAATTCAAGATAAAATTTTAAACAAAAGATGTTTTCTGTTCCTCTTAGCTGTTGAGGTTATGAACCATACAATAATTCTTAGCTACTACATAGCTCATTTCTTTTAATCTTAGCTAGCTAGATAATCCTGAGTTATTTTTATATATCGTTAAAATATGTAACATTCTGACATTAATTTATAACCAAGAAAGAAGACCAGGAAAAATGTAGCATGAGTAGCCAGAACCATGTGTTGGAGGAAACTCCAATGAAAAGATGGATGATCATGGCTTAAGACCATGGGAAAACCCTTTGCAGTAGGGGTGAGTAAAAAATCACCCCCAGAATTCTCCAGTTCCAGTATGTTGATCATTGCCAGAAAGTTCTCTGCTTTTCTTGTTGTCATTGATTCCTTTTTGCTGCAATAATTTTAATATTCCTAATTGCCCTTCCCTATTGGAGTCCTTCCCTAAACTCCACCCTAATTCCTCCCCTGCTCCAAGTTTATAAATACCCCTGCCATCCTTTTTGCCATTGTCCTTGTGCATGGCATTAGCCACCCTGTACCATCTTTCCTGGTCTGTTCAGTACAAACTGTTCGGCTTGCTGTTTGTTGTTTTCTATTATTAAAGCTTTTTAGCTCCCAAAAGATTGGGTCAGATTTTCTCTCTGTATAAATTCGCTGAGTTCAGTGAAGCCACCGACCCTAATAGCCCGGCTAGAATTGGCTGGAGGCTTCAACCATGTTAGAAAATATTCCTGAGGCAGAGGAAGGGGAAATGTTAATAGAGTTTTCCTTCCCATCTTCCCTTTTCTAGAGAGAGAAATCAGCTGCCTCAGATAGAGGAAATAAAAGAAAATAGGTGTCAGTATTTAATTTTTTTACTTCTCCTTTCCTTTTACTGTTGATTAAATTATGATAGCCTGGAGATGAGAAGGTTGCATGGAGAGCCCATAGTAACATTCCAGTATCTGAAGTGAGCCCACAGGAAAGCTGGAAAGGGATTCTTTGCCAGGAACTGTAGTGATAGGACAAGGAGTAATGGGTACAAACTGAAAGGGAGGAAAAATAGGTTGGATATTAGGCAGAAATGCTTTGCTGTGAGAGGGCTGATGTACCAGAACATCTTCCCCAGTGTGGTTGTGGATGCCAGTGTTCAAGGCCAGGTTGGATAAAGCCTTGAGCAACCTGGTGAAGTGGAAGTATCCCTGCCCATGATAGGGGAAGTTGAAATTACATGATCTTTTAGGTCCCTTCTAACCCTTAACATTCTATGATTCTATGATTCTCTAACTGAAGTGTAACTGATCACTGCTATTTTGTTACAGGTATTTATCATCTGAATTTAGAGTTTAGGATGCAATTCAACCTCCTAAAGGACCTTTCTGAAGGTGAGCAAGACTATCATGGTGTAGATGGATGTAGGCAGTCTGGAGGAAAGTATCTGAGAGATAGAATTAGGTTTTTCATTATGACTAATTTCTCTCTCCTATAGAACATATCTTTATCACAAAAGTTGCCTATGAGAGCACAATTTAAATACTGCTCAAAAGTGAAAGATAACTATATAAAATTATTGTGGATGTTAAATATATTAAATAAAGGGGAATTCAGTCAACCTCAGTCAGCCTACATTCAATCTCCAGGAAGACTGTGGAGCAAAATCTGTTACAAGAACTTGCTCTACATACCTCAGGGACAAGAAGGTGAAATGGAACAGCCAATGTGTTTACTAAGGACAAATCAAGTCTGACTCACATAACAGTGTGTCTGGCTCTGTGGGCAAAGGAAGACCAGTGGATGTTGCATGCCTTGGCCTTAGCAATTTGGTTGAGTCTCCTTATCATCAAATTAATGAGAAAATGGCTGGATAAGTGGAAGTTAAAGGTGTTTTGGAAAACAGACTTGACAGCTGGCCTTGGTCACTGTTGTTATCACTGGTACAAAGTCAGTCAGAAATCAGTACTGAGACCAATACTGTTTAAGTTTTCATTAAAGACGTAACTGATGGGACAGTGAGCATTCTCATGAAGTTTTCAGATGATACCAAACTGAGGAGGGGAGGGCAGTCAGCATGCTGGAGTACAGGGCTGCTACTTAGAGGGACCAGGACAGACTGAAGAAATAGACTGGACTTGAACAAAATCAAATGGAAAGGCTTGCAAGCCCTGCATCTGGGCTGTGATAATTAAAGATAGAGTCATCAGGTCTAGAAAAGTAATTTTTCACTCCAGTTTGGCACCTGTAAGACCTCACCTAGAGAACTGTGTCAAGACTGGACAACTCCAACACAAAAAAGAGGGAGTCCAAAGGAGACCTGTGAAAATCATTTGGGGTCTGGACAGAACATGTGAGAAGAGGCTTGGAGAGCTGATGTATCTGATCAGAGGATACAGAGAAGCTGGACCCAGAACATGAGGGTGGTTAAACAGCAGAACAGGTTGCCCAAGGATGCTGGAGACATCCCTGGAGGTGCTTGAGACTTGGCAGGACTTGAGTGTGGAACCCCAGAAGATAAGCAGCTAATGTGAATGTCTCAAACACTGATGTCTGGATGTCTGCGGAGCCAAGGACTGTTGGTACTCACAGATAAGATTTGTTGGTAATAACCAAGGAGTTTTTGTATTAATATGCCATGAAAAAAAAACCAAATTGTGATTGGAGAAGGGACCATGTGAAGGTAGGGAAGCATTTTCTGTGACAAATCTTTATTCTAGTCCCCAGAGGCAGAATATGGTACAAGACATGTAAGGGATGTCACATTGAGAGACTAGCGAGCAGCAATTAGTAAGAGAGTATAATGGATTTGTGCTGGTTTCAGCATTCACATACATAGTCATGTAAAGATAGTGTCCATCCTGACTATTTGAACTTCTATAAATTATACTGCAGTTTGCATGCTTGCAAAGAAAAATGACAGATCTTTTAAGTGAAAACCTCCCATCTATAAGTGGGACAGAATAGGTGCTAAGCATGTGTGCCTCCTCTGTAAATGCTGTGTCACATGCTGATTTTCCAAGACAGATGTATATAAATATGCTTACTAAGTTTATGCAAAATGGATATGAACCTCATGTTTTCCTTGTTAGAAATACAGCTATTAATATTGCTTATGAAAAATGTAGCAAGGACAGAATAATAAAAATGTTATCAAAGCTGCTGGGAAACACTTGTGCAAGGCAAAGGTACAGATAACAAATGCTGTCAGTGTTGGCAGATGGAGCTTTATTATATGCAGCAATAGGTTTGTCTTGCCTATTTCATCATGTGGCATTTCAGTAATTTGCTACTAGGAAAAGGTTTTATTACACATCTCTTCTCCCATAGGTGTTCATAGTACCCAAAGCAGTCAGTATTCAGTCTACTGACTCTTGTTTCAGCTGGTATTTTGGAATGCAGACTTTTAGACATCCCCAAATGGAAAGGAAGGGATAACAATAGACATTATTTCCATACCTTTCGTTTTTCCTTGCTTGATCACAGCACATTGCAGTGATCATTAATATGAATATAAAAAGTACTTTCAGCCTGAGAGGTTTGCCATTGATACAACCCAGCTCATCGTTGAGAGCTGCACAGCCAAAGACACTTTCAACAATTGTGATGCAAATATTCCAGATAAGCAGCAAAAAGGAAGAAATAATAGCAAAGAAGAATATAGCACTGATACTGAAGAGATCTTTATATTAATTTAGTTATCATTTCTCCTGCTAGTGTAATGAAATCCCAGTAGCTATAATATGAATTCTGAATATGTATCTAAAAAAATCCTTCTTAATTTTCTCGTATAGTTCAGTCATGGTATGGGCAAAATGTGAAAAGACAGGGACCTAGACTAAACAGCACAGTACTGAAAATAACTGAAATAGACTACAGTGATATTGACTCATTTTTTTTTCTCTGCACAAAATCATTGTTATAGTGAAGCTCACCATTCTCTAAGTGCTGCCTTTGAAAGGAACTCATTCATCCTTCTGAAGCTGAACTGCTTTCTGGTTGTACAGCCAGAGCTTTGACTGTTCAGATAAAGTGTGTCATAACTCGTATGCTAATTATGTTCTCAGGTGTTTATTTGATATCTATTTAATTATTTAATGTGAAAAACCCACTTGAAACAGGCAGATAAATACATAGATAGTCCATAAAATTGCTTTTAAGAGTTAACTCTAAGTGCCAATACATTTTATAAAAAAAGCGATATATCTGCATGTGAGATGAGTTTAATGCTGAATAACTGTTTTACATCAGACATAAGCCAATATTTTCACTATTATAAACACTTAGAAATAAATAGAACATATATAAAAATATAAGACTGATTAATCTTATGTAGATCGATTGTAAGGTGCACACTTATACATGATATAAATGCATTGAAAAGGTAGTCAAGAACTGAGGTTTGACTTGTTCTTTGTCAGGGTTATATTACAGAAGCTGGACTTTCAAACTACTTTAACTGCATTTTCAGCACCTATTTTCAGCACCCATTTCAGGGATTGAATTTTTCCTCTATTTTACTTGTTTATCTCTAGTAACCTTAGCAATAGAATTTGTCTGGTAAATTTGGTGGCCTTCTATGTTGGGGTTACAGCATTTGTGGGTAAGGGAAGAGCAGCGGATGTCATCTTCCTGGATTTGTGCAAAACATTCACACTGTCCTGTGTGGCATCCTTGTCTCTAAAATGGAGAGATATGGATTGGATGGATGGATGGATGGATGGATGGATGGATGGATGGATGGATGGATAAGGAATTAACTGTATGGCTGCAGTCAACAGCTCAATGTCCGAGTGGAGACCAGTGACAAGTGACATTCCTCAGGGTCAGTGACATTATTTAATACCTTTGTTAGCAACATGGACAGTGGATTGAGTGCATCCTCAGCAAGTTTGATAACACCAAGCTGTTTAGTGCAGATGACACACTGGAGGGAAGACATGCCATCCAGAGGGACACTGACAGACTGGAATGGCAAGCCCATAGAAACTTCATGAAGTTCCACATGACCAGGTGCAAGTTCTGCACCTGGGTCACAACAACCCCAAGCACAAATACAGGCTGAGTAGCGAATGAATTGAGAGCAGTGCTTAGGAGAATGGATTGAGCATGTTGGTTGAGGAAAAGCTCAACAAAACCCAGCAATGCATCCTTACAGCCCACAAAGACAGCTGTATCCGGGGCTGCATCAAAAGTCGTGTGACAGGCAGATGAAGGGAGGTGAATCTTTCCCTCTACTCTGCCAGCTCTGCAGCCCCCAACACAAGAAAGACATGGACACGTTGGAACAAGTCCATGGGAAGGCCACAATAATCAGAAGACTGGAGCATCTTACCATGGAGGCAGTAGAGGTTCAGTTCAGCCTGGATAAAAGCAGGCTCCTGTGAAATCTTATGGCTCCCCCCAGCACCTAAAGAGGTTTACAAGAGAGTTGGAGAGGGACTTTTTACAAGTGTGTGTAGTAGTACAAAAAGGGGCTTTAAACTGGAAGAGCCCCTTAGCTTTAGATTAGATATTAGAAAGATATTCTTTATGGTGAGTGTGGGATTAGAACTAGGCAATCTTTTATGTTACAACACAAATAGTTCTATGATTGTATTATTCTATGACAAGAATGGTTGAATTTTGCTTTTTGAAGAATAAAGACTTGATCTGGGCTATTCCCAAATAGGAATGGGAGGAAAAGCGAGTAGGTAGAATGAGAAATAGAAAAGCATCTGGGACAAAACCCTGGAGAGTGAAATTTACAAGTGTTTCTGATTGCAGGGGAATGAGAATGCCAGAGGCAGCAATACCTGCTGCCACTGGGAACAACAGTCCCTAAATCTGTGCCTTGCTTGGACAGCCTCACTATGCTTATTTTTTTTTTTTTTTTCAGATACACAGTACACGAAAAAGCTCACTATAGAAGAGGCTGTTCTGTCTCCATTCTGGTGAGACCCCACCTGTAGCACTGAAACCAGTTCTGGGCTCCCCAGCAGAGGACAGACATTGACCTGTTGGAAAGAGTCCAGAGACGGGACAGCAAGATGATTAAAGGGATGAAACACCTATTCTGTGAGGAAAGGTTTGTTCTGCCTGGAAAAGAGAAGGTTGCAGGGTGACCTTATTGCAGCCTTCCAATAGCTGAAGGGTGCCTACAAGAAAAATTAAGAGAGAATTTTTACAAGAGCAGGTAGTGACAGGACAAGGGGGAATAGCTTTAAACAGAAAGAAGATAGGGTTAGATTAGATATTAGGAAAATATTCTTTATTGTGAGGGCGGTGAGGCACTGAAACAGGTTGCCCAGAGAAATTTTGGTTGTCCCATCCTTGGAGCAAGGCCAGGTTGGATGAAGCTGTCACCAACCTGGTTTAGTGCAAGGTGTCCCTTCCAGAAGGATTGCCAGAACTGGATGATCTTTAAGGTCCCTTCCAGTCCAAACCATTCTATGATTACACTCGTTGGAGTCTGTGTATATAACCATTTACAATTATGATGTTTATCTGGTTGAGCATAAAAAACATTTCTCTCACACTGGGATAACCAGCCGGTAAAGTAATAAAATTATTTTTATTGTTTATATTTTTTTGTCCTGAGCTACTGAACAAGACATTCTGTGGCAACCACAGAAAGAAAAATGTATATTTAGCTGAGTCTCAAACTTAGTGCCTGTGTGCAGGTTATGATGCAGGTTATGATTCTTATTTAGGGTTCTCAGTTAATTCACAGGATTTCTTTTATTGCTTTTTCCCCTTCCTTAATTTCATCCACAACAAAGAAACCTTAAAACTGGTATATGAAATTAATCTACTATTGGCACATCACACTGCACAAGTGACGCTTGTACAGGGGGATTGACAATTAGCCAAACTTTTGCCTGTGATTTGTTCTTGAGGAATCCTGGTGCACTTTTAGGCTCTTCAGATGTGTATTAATTCATTAAGTAGGAATAATAATTATCAGTGTACACCCAAAACTACTCTGTGCATAAATTAATGTATCAGAGATATAGCTATAGATGATACAGATATAGATTATATAGATTATATAGATATAGATATCTAGATAGATATAGATATAGATAGATATAGATAGCTATAGATGATAGATATAGATAGATAGATTTAGATAAAAAATTGATTTCTGTATCAGAAACAGTGTGGGCAGCAGAACTAGGGAAATGATTTTTCCCCTGCACTTGGCATTGATGAGTTCATATCTAGAATCCTGAGTCCACTTCTGGGACCTTCCAGTCAGCAAGGACATTGAGGTGCTGGAGCATGTCCAGAGAAGGGCAATGGATCTGGGGAAGGATCTGGAGCACAAGTCTTATGAGGAGCAGCTGAGGGAGCTGGGGTTGCTTAGCCTGGAGAAGAGGAGGCTCAGGGGTGATGTTATTGCTCTCTATAACTACCTGAAAGGAGGCTGTAGCCTGGTGGGTGTTGACCTCTCCTCCCAGGCCACTAGCAATAGGATGGAGGACACAGCCTTGAGCTGCACCAGGGGAGGTTCAGGCTGGACATTAGGAAGAATTTATTCACAAAAAGGGCAATTGGGCTTTGGAAAGGGCTTCCCAGAGAGGTAGTGAAATCATCATTCCTGGAGGATGTTTAAGGAAAGACTGGATGTAACACTTGCCATGGTTTAATTGACATAGTGGTCTTCTGTCGAAGGTTGGACTTGATGATCTCAGAAGTCTTTTTGACCTAACTGATTCTATGATTTTGAAAGACATATTCCCAGTTGCCATATTCCTGTAAAGCCAAGATATTCATTAAGTTATTATCAAATTTTGCATATTTCAGATGAGTCCTATCTTGAAAGTATTGACTAATAATAATTTAAGCAACAAAATTTACTTTCAGCTCTATAACTGTTCAAATTTTTATTATAAAGAGATGCCAGCAAATTTGTTTTCTAGATTTTTTTCAGCTTTTCAACTTGTCATCACTGAAATGTTTCACCAAGTTGGTTTTGAGAGATTAAGGACCCCAGGCATCCTCAAGGTCTGTTTTCCAGCTACAGTAAACAAGAAGTACCATACATAAATCTGTTAAGTTAATCTTAAAAACATTTCCATACCCTCTGGTCATCTTAAGTGTTTCTCTTTGTATCTCTTCTGCTTTCATATAATCTTTCTTGAACATATGCAACTGATTAAACAGCCACTTTCAAATCAGAGCTAATGTCTTTCATGTACAATGGCACTTTTCTATCTCTGCAGGAAAAACTTATTTTTGTACATTACTTGCCTGTTTTAGAGTTATAAAACATTGTCACTCACAATGTCTAGCAAGGTGACTCTCCATTCCAAACTGATCAGGCACAGTTCGTAGAAAATTATTTGGGGTTTGATGCCCCAAAGTATGAACTTGCACTTTTTAAAACTGAATTTCATACCCCTTCTATTGCTCTAAGTTCAATCCTAAACATCATTCTTCTACTTCTTTGCAGTATTCAGAACTCTTTCTTTCATGCTAGTGATATTCATGAATATACTCCTAATATATTGGATAAAGAAGATGATCAAAATTTTGACTTAAGATACTGATCCAAACCCCAGTCTTTAATCTATTCAAATGCATTATTCCCTGCTAATGAATCAATTTTTAGAGATCTCCCTTGCCAAAACCCCCTTCATATGGCCTTGTAGCTTTATCTAACTCTGTCTTCCCCAGCTTAATAGATGCATCTCTTTCACTGGTATATCAAATGCTTGACTGAAGTTCAAAGAAATGAAATTTTTGAATTTCCTCTGTTTAGAAAACTCTCAGTGAAAAAAAAATCTATTAGGTTAGTTTCAATATTTGCTAAACTGCTACTATATAAATTATGTTATGTTATTTATGATGTTATAGGATATGCTATTATATCATGTGTCATTTTTCTTTTAGGACAGTTACAGATATTCCTCCTTAATGATATGCAGGAATGATTAATATTCTATCCCCATCTTATATGTATACAATACTCTGCTATATTTCAGTCTGATTGCACTCTTCTTCTCCAAAAAGAATTATTAAAAATACTCATTATAGGATCCACCATTTCAAAATTGCTTTTTTTGGAAGGAGTCTAACAGGAATATAGAATTCTAGAATGATAGATAGATAGATAGATAGATAGATAGATAGATAGATAGATAGATAGGATTCTATCCAGCTCCTCAGTCCACAGAGGGTGATGTTTTTCCCCTCAGTTGCAGTTTTTCCCAATTTTATATCCTTGTTTTTGTGTCACAGTATATAAGTCTGAAAAAAACAACTTTCTTAATTGAAGGCCAGTGTTAAGATCACTCTTAATCTTATTCTTTCCTCAAACCAACTGGTTTTTTCCTTCTTTACTCTTTTTATATACCACTAACTGAAAAATCTCCAATGATATTTTTAATTGTCTGCTGCTACTCTAACTCAATTAAACTTCAGGAATTCTCTGTTCATCTCTGCACTTACTGACTTTTAAAGCATGGGGGTTTTCTTGTAATCAGCAAAGATTTTCATAGTTCTTGAAATCAGTTTCTATCACAACTCTCCTATTTCTTAAACAGCAATAAGGTATATATACATTGATTTTCCTTTACAAGTCATCTTAAAACTGTATACATTAAAAACTATATACATTAGTGAAAAAAAAAAATGGTCCACACTGTAGTGGTCTGCCTGGACAGAAATCTTTGGCATCTAGGCAAATTTGGCATTTTATACAAAAGCATTATCACTATTAGTATAAAGAATTCCAAATATTGACTTAGGTACACTAATTTTTAAACCATCATTGATGCCTCTGACATAAACAATCAAAATATTTAAGAGACTGTTTTTGCTAGGCAAAGTTTGTTGATTGTTGGCAGATATTTTCTCTCTACATTTGGTTTAGAAGAATGCCCACAGACATTTCCTTACATGTTTTTATTCCATAAGAGTGAGCTGTCCTTCAGTTCTTTTTCACAATACACATACAGAGTTCAGATTATTTTGGAGGAGAAAAAACTCATGGGGTTTCTCTTGCAAATGAAGAAAATGGCTTGGTTCAGGGCTGCCTGTGGGTCTCTGCTTTAGGCTGCAGTTTATAAAGCAGTGGTCAGGAAATCAGCAGGTGGATGGAGAAGTAAGGTGACAATTGCACTTTGGAAACAATTTCTAACACAAATGGGAAAGTAATGAAAGATAGTAGGATCAAATATTTTTCTATCAGAATGCGACTGTTTAGCTTCCTTCTTTCAGCCCTGTAGTAGCATTGCTGAGTAACTGACTGAATTACTAGTCTACCATATGTACCTAGAAGAAATTAGCTACAAAGCTCCCTGAAGAATGGAACATTATTTGCTGTCTGAGAAGTGGCTCTGGTTACCTAAATCTTTGTCCTGTCATACTTACAGCAAGGCTTGTTTTTAAATTTACTATAGATAATTTTTTTTGTAATGTGTTCACTTCTATTGGCTCCAGTTTCTAATTTTGCATCTAAGGTTTCTCAATTTTCTCAATATAAACGTTAATTTTAAGATTATCATTATCTTCATTTACATCATGTTGCTAATGTGGAGTTATGGTTTAAAAAAAGCACACTAGTTATACATGAGGAAACTGAGCCAGCAAGCCACTCAAAACACAGACATCATCTTCTGGTAAGGAAAGGTCTAATTAAAGCTGATAGTACATTAGTTAGGAGTGATCACTTCCCTTTTCTTTTTGTTTGTTTGTTTTTTGTTTTTTTTTCATTTTTAAAAGGATAAGAAAGCTGCTGTTTGGCATTTATTCAAAACGCACACGGTTCATTTGCAATGATCCTTAAAAGTATAAGTCAAGCCTTAGTCTAAGATGAATAAGAAAGAATGTACAAGAGAATAAAAATGCCAAAGTGGCTTCATGGAAACCTAACTCCCTTATAAGCAGAACAATGAACTACGAGATACAATGTATTAACTATAATTAAACAGATAACACTCTCTTCATCTACTTTACTATAAAATAAAAGGTGATGAAGGGAAAGTGGAACTCTGATGTCTGTTTTCGTGTCTGCTGGACTCAATTCAGAAGATGTGTTTCCCAGCTCACCTTCTGCTTTGCTGCTCACGACTGCTTTCCACATGGACATTATTATTCATCTTGGATCTGCATGCTGGAAAGCAGTCTGGATTTATTCCTTGTCACCCATCAATAACAGGTATTTGGAGTCTGGCGGACAGTTCTGAGAAAGTTAATTTCTTGCTTGCTTATCCTGTAAGCATATGTAGCAAACCTCCTAGCCAGGAGCACTGCAATCTCTTCCAAAGCAATTGTGTTCAGGTAATGGGTAGTTAGGGAGATAATGCCAATTTCGTAACTCTATTTCGAAGGATCCTGAGGCAATTAAGAAAGTTTATGCAGTATAGCTCTTATTCACCTCCATCACAACCAGTCACAAGAGGAAGTTTAGAATGACTTGGCTCTGTATGTTATGTATTTTACTATCCTTCTTTGAATAATAATGTGATTCTAAGTTAAGATAATTGTGAAATAAATTGTAAAATATTCTTATCTGCCTAAACGAAACCCCATGGAATTATATGGAACTTTTCTTTTTCATGTTGCAAATGTCTTTCTCTAAATGATGAATTAATATTAGGAATAGGAATATTATGACTGCCATTCTTAATTAAGCCCTAATTTTATGTCTAAGTTTTGACCAAGATAAAGTGCTTCTAAGAGAAGTGCAAGAACCATCAATATGAATAAGCCTGGAGTGATCTGCTCCCTGAACGAGACCTCTAACCTAAAGATCTGCAACTTTTTTTTAAATTTTTTTTTTTCATATTCTTTGTTACTTTTCTCCTGGATAATAGGAGTGAAAAATATGAGGTATGGATATCTATGCATGGATTTTCATATTCCTCTCCTGACAGTAGTCTTCTGTCTTCCTGCACTACACAGAGGAGGAAGAAGAAGCCTGGTAATTATCTTTTGTAAATACAAGCTGGTTCTATTTTCTAGAGGAATAAGAAAACTTTTGCAAGTATCTTAATGTAAAGGAGCCTACTGTATATGCCACTTAAACAGATAGCCTAAATCCTACAGAGAGCACAGTGCAAGAAATGAATACAAAATTTTCTTTAGCTACTGTGTAGAAAACATTTATTTTCAGGAAGCAGGACAAAGAGAAGTAAGACCTTTGGAGTACTGATGTGCCCTTGTGGAAGATCTCAGATCCTGGAGGATTCATGTATAGCATGACATGCTGAACTTATGAAAGCTAAAACAGTTTTGTCTGAAGAAATACAGAAATTACCTTAAAGGACAGGGAACAAGTTACTGCATCTATAAAATCTACTTTGATAGGACAACAGAATTAGTGCAGGTATTCTGAGTTTATTGTTTATCCATCACCCAACCGACTTCTTGCTGTGCTGTTTCCCAGAGATATGTATGTCATCAACATCTCTTCATCAGTGTAGAAGTAAGCACAGTAAGTACAAAATGTGCTACACCTGCTGTGTACACACAGGAGAACACTGATGAGCATCAGACTTCTTCTGATGCTGGAAGAAAACACCAGCCCGGCCTGACAGAAAATTCAAGTGGTACTAACTTATCCTTCTTGCTACAGGACAGAGGTAGGTACTGTGGAGACTGTAAGACAAGTAGGCAAAGTAGTGTTATTTTTAAACTATGGGTGGTATTATTGATATGTTTGGTTTTGCCCAAATTTTATAGAAGAGAAGAAGTTAAGAAAATATGAAGAAGCTAGAACACCAATTTGCTCAGCCTTGGCTGAGGTCCATTTAAACATAAATGTTGCATTGAAAGGGGAAATTGGGATTTTTTTATTTTAAAATGTGAAAACATGAAAAAAAAACTTGCTATGATGACTTAACTGATTAGATCAAAAACATAATAACTTCATCTATAAAACTGAGTTTTAGTAATATGATTTAGTCATTAGTAGAATTATGTTTTAAAATACCACTTTAAAAACAGAATTGAAACAGACTCTTCAAAAGTTTCAACCATATACAACTCTTCAAGGTTTCAACCATATATGAAAAATTGACTTTTAAGGAAATATATTTTTTACATG
This sequence comes from Sturnus vulgaris, assembly GCF_052056855.1. NCBI lineage: Eukaryota > Metazoa > Chordata > Aves > Passeriformes > Sturnidae > Sturnus > Sturnus vulgaris. Next base: position 128,961,317 of record NC_142243.1, read on the forward strand.
CTTCCTGGAAAATGATGCTTTCTGAAAAACAGGGGAAAAGCATTGAATCAGAAAAGTTTTCCAGAGAGGCTAGTTGTATGAAAGTGGGGACAAAAAAAATCTCTCTTAGGTTCTACTGTACCAGATTGTATATTTTTTATTTATTTTACTGTTTTTCCATTTACATGTGCTGCAAGCAAAACATGATCAGCATACTCGTAATTTTACTTCTTGAAGTTTTCTATGTCCCAATATATTTCCAATCTCATTCTTCCCCAAAACACTCTGTATTAGTTTCCTCGGACCACACACAGCCGGGCACACCCAACCCTATGTATTGACACAGATACTTGGAGATAAGTGGTGCTCCTTGGGGGTAGGTATTGGTACCAATGCTGTTTAACCTCTTTATTGGTGACACAGACAGTGAGACTGAGTGCACCCTCAGCAAACTTTCCAGTGACATCAAACTGCATGGTGCAGTCAGCAGCTCCCCACTGGAGGGGCAGGATGCCATCCAAATGGTCCTTGAGAAGCTTGAATTTATAGCACCCTTCCAATACCTAAAGGGGGCCTAAAAGAAAGCTGGAGAGGGATTCCTTAGAAGGTCCTGTAGAACAAGGCAGAGTGTATTTAATCTGAAAGAGAATAGGTTTATATTAGATATTAAAGCCTCTGTGGGTGGCTATAACAGGACCAGGCCAGCCGGGGTATCCGTGGTGTAATATAGAGAGATGGGAATGATGGAGTTGCTGAAAACCAAAGAACTTTTAATGTATAAAATAACAAATGTAGAAAAACTGCATGGTACAAGGGGCAACCTCCAAAGACCTCAAAACCTGGAAATCACACTGACATATAGATGGGGTGGAGGGCATGGGATTCGATTGATAACAAGGATAAGGAATAGAACCATATATGTTGGCAAGCAGCCAACCACATATCCAAACCAAGAACAACATCTTATTTGTAACAAACTAGTTAACATATTAGTTCCCATGAGAAAACTCTTCTTTCTATTCTCTCACCACGACATAAAGGATGTCCTTCCTCCTAGCTAGGTGTCCCCCAGGTTTTGAAGCTGAAGCTCTTTGCATCTGCAGGTGAAGCCAGCTCCCTGTCCTTCACCACTAGGCCAGTTTCTGCAAGATATTAGGAAACACTTTTTTTTTTGCATGGAGGGCGCTGAAGCATTGGAACAGATTGCTCAAAGAATCTGTGGATACTCCATCTCTCAAAGTTTCAAGGCTCAGTTGGAGAGGGCTTTGAGCCCAAGGTAGAAAGTGTCTCTGACCATGGCAGTAGTGTTGGAACTCAATGATCTATAAAGTCTCTACCAACACAAACCATCATATATAATATACTGTATACAATGGTAATATGCCATAATCAGTGGTATATATTTACAAGAGCTCCTATTTTATTCTTTGCTCTTCAGGTTTCCTGAATTTTAAAATTGTCAATGAAAGAAGAAATTAGTGAGCAGTGTTCAGTGAAATAATGTGAATAATGATTGCATGAAAATGTGAATAATTCATTGAAATCAGTGAAAATATCTCTAATTAGAAATACTAATGTACTAAGAAATATAGTACAAAACACTATAAAGTTACTAGGTTCACAAATTTTATTGTAAAAAAATCGTATCCAGGTCTCCATAAACCATCCACATGATGCTGTCTAATTGTAGTCATTTTCCTTGGAAAATTCACCCATTTGTGTATACTAGACATTCTTGCCAATATCTAAAATATCTACCTGTACTAGTCTGTATTTTTACTGACCTCTGCTGCATCTACAGCAAGACCAAGTTTAAGATAAATTCTGCAGTCATGTTTGAAACTTGTCAGGTTGACAACGTTCATGCTTTTTAATTTATAAATATCCTACACAGTGCAGAAAATAAAAATATGGTTGCAGTATCCATGGAAGAATAAATGATTGCTCTTTCCATTGCAGATGCTCTCCCCAGAAAAGATCTAAATTAAACCATAGTCAATATTCTGTACTCTTTATGTCTTTGGTGGTCTTCCTGGGTAGTTCTGCTGCTTATAAATATCTTCCAGACTTGTCTCACTCTGCCGCTCAAGCTCTTACACAAAAACAAGTTTCTGCAGCAGAGATAATATAATTTATATATGACTTCTTATTCTCTGAATTGAACAGATAGGCTTTTTCCTCTCTTTAGTCATTAAAAGAATACATTTTAAGGGGCTAATCCAATACATAATCTCAAAAAGCAACTGGAATGAGGAGCTAAACATTGTCTTTTTTGTTACCCCCAGGCTAAATTCACTATCTTAGAACTCTGGAGTAGGGTGTTTCATATACTCTCTGTTGGTTAATGCTACTTTCACTTGTGTCTTCAATAGGGTTTTAATATGAAATATTTGAAATTTTAAAAATTGAAACATTTTAAATATCCTCTTAATAACTATATATATAAATATAGTTATATCTTCCAACTGCAACAGTAAAATGATTTGTCAGAATAATAGCACCTGAGGGAGTAAAGGGCAGCCATCAGAACATCAGTCCATTATGTTTTCCAGTGACTCCTAGAATAACAGACTCAGCCTGTATAATAGGTGTGAAGAAAATAAAACCAAACCAACAAGGAAACTGGTTTGTCTCAACTTCTTTTCATTAGCAAATGATGGTACTATTTCTTTCTCTGTTCCCTTCTTCTAAAATGGAAGTTTTTTGCCATGCATGGCACAAAAATATAAATCATTAAATGATACTATCGAGGGATATTGCTTTACTAAGACTATAGTGAAAAAGAAAACTCTTAGAAAGATGGAAGGATGAATCAGTGTTAGTAATATCCCTAGTCAGTGTAGACAGGGATTAACTTTCTTTTGGCCTCTTCATAAATCAACCCATTAATCCATGTATATCTGCATACACAACACATTTTCTTTGCTCTCCAGAAAGGGAAATGAGATTTTCCTTGTTTGGAGAATAAGAGAACTTTGAAGATTTGTGAAATAACTGTTCACAATGTGTAGTTTGTATGAAGGCACCTAAATCATTACAGAATCACAGAATCAGTTAAATGGAAAATGCCTCTGAGATCGTTGAGTCCAACCTATGACCAAACACCACCTTGTCAAATAGACTTATGGCACACCGTGCCATGTCCAGTCTTTCCTTAAAGATCTTCAGGGGTGGTGACTCCCCCACCTCCCTAGACAGCACATTCCAATATGTAATACTTTCCCTATGAAGAAAATCTTCCTAATTCAAATAAATTAATTACTGACAAATAGAATTGCTAGACAGTGAGATTGAGCTTTGTGTAACTAATTATCCATGCTGGTTTATACCCAGCTAAATAAAACAGGAATAATCAATGTGTCTGGGACCAAGAGACAGCCTGTGTCCAGACTGCACTGCATTTGTCCTTCTGAGCTGCATACGACATTCCTGGAGCTGTAGTATATAATTATCATTTTCTGTGTGATGTTTTTATTCTAAGAATTTTAGAATGAAGGCAGCAAAAATTATTGACATTTGTTTATTTTGTTCAATAGGAATGATTCAAGGACCCTAATACTCTCATCTGGTGCATGGGCATTGTCTCAAGAGTGTTTTTTAGCAAAAACCATAGAATGAAACATGGCAGCAGTTATGAAGTAGGACAGAGGCAGGTGAGTAATTGAACTAACCATTGCATGATTTTTTTCTTCTGCCCTTCCACAAGACAATATCTTACATCTGTTGGAGTTAAGAGCATCAACCACACTTCTCTAGGAAGTCTCTATCCTTTACCCATGTCCAAACAGTCTTTTAAACTTCTTAATTAATTACTAATACTAATGAATTAATTTATTAATAACCTAAAAATGCATACGATCATTAGTTTGTGATAATTAAAAGCTAGCTCTGTGGAGACCTGTGTCAGAATGTCACAATTTTTGCTGGAGTTTTCTATGCTATATATTTTGGCAGTGTTGAGCATTGCCAGGAGGTTGAGGGAAGTGATCCTGCCCCTCTACTCAGCCCTAGTGAGGCCACATCAGGTGTGCTGTGTCCAGTTTTGGGCTCCTCAGATAAGAGAGACATGAGGTTACTCGAGTGGGTGTAGCAGAGAACTTTGAGCATGATATGGGGACTGGATCATATCTCCAATGAAGAAAGGCTGAGAGAGTTGAGCCTGTTCAGTCTCAAAAGGAGACTGAGAGGTAAACTCATCAATGTCTCTCAGTATCTGAAACGAGGGTGACAAGAGGATGGATCCAGGCTCTTCTCAGTGGTGCTGAGCAATAGGACAAGAGGCATGGGCAGGAACTGAGGCATGGGGAGTTGTACCTGAACATGAGGAAGAACTCCTTTGCTGTGCAGTGACCACACACTGGAATAGATTGCCCAGAGGGGTTGTGGAGTCTCTCTCACTGGAGATATTCGAGAACTGTCTGGACACCATCCTATGCCATCTGCTATAGGATGACCCTACTTGAGCAGGGAGGTTGGACCAGATGACCCACTGTGGTCTTCTTCAATCTTACCCATTCTGTGATTCTGGCCCGGTCAATTTCTGGAAAAGATTTTTTTGGAATTTAGCAATATTTTTCCAGTTTGAAAATGTTCTGATGGTAAGAAGTTTCAGAAGAAACATTATCTTAATAACATTAAGATTAAAAATTCACTGGCCTTCTTCCGAATGAAAGGAAACTAATTATATGAGCTAATTAAACATCATTAAGGATACATATTATTTGAGGAGTAAAAGATGGTTTGTTGTTTAATAATTATAGTAGAAAACCAAACTATGATATCCTTTAAGCCACGGTTTAAATAAAGCTGAGCATATATTAGGTACATACATAAATGCATGCAGTAATTTAAGCAATATGTACTTTGTAATTATCCTCTATCTATTATTGAAACTATGGGGAAGCTAGAGTTCATCTGAAAAAAACTCAGATATTTTTAATATAAGGTAATGGATGTAGGAATATGTAAATATGAACTTGAACACAGTTATAAAATAGAATAGATGCAGCAAAGGCAAATTAAATGTGCAATTCAAAATATTTCTTTCCTAATGTGGACCTGTAAATGAAGAAATGTCTTAATTGGGATAATAGCATTATCTTTGGTACAGTTTTAAGATCCTCACTCAAACTGCTTGATGCACAACTATGTATTTGTGTAGTTCAATGTGTTTGGATTTCTTCTAAATTCAACTTTATTTCTCAGTGTCTGGGCCAATGTCAGATGCAGAATTATTATTATCTGTTTTACATTAAGTATAGTTTCCACAGTAATTCCATCACAGCAGAGCTTAATCTCTTAATTTGAAAATATTTTAATTCAATTTCCAACTCTGGAAAAACAGAAAAAAACTAAAACCCTAAAGGCTTGCAGTATGAAAAATAATCCCAAATCAAAGAAATGTCACTATAAGCAAAATTTTTGTGTGGTTAAAAATTATAATAAATAGGATATTTATATATGAGTTAGCAAGGAGATGCTTTACCTTGAGATTCTTATTTTTCTCTTGAAAATGAAATGTTTGGGAAATTGAAATGGATAGGGAATTCTATGTAAATTATGCTGTGTACCCATGATAACTTATTTTTTTTTTTTGTGTAGTAATAAATAAGGTCTCTGCTTGCAAATTTTTTAATATAGAAAGTAGCTCATTAAGGTAATTAAAATTTAATATTTAATAATAGTAAGAATGGATAAGAAATAATAGAACAGAATGACCAGTGTTTTTATGGTGGCAAAAGAATCTTTGGAAACTGAAGGTAAAAACTATTTGAGAATGGATTAGTAAACAAACTCTCTGTTTTGAAAGCAGTAGACTAAATAAACTATCCAGTGAATTTTACTGATCAAGATATACATGAAGTGAGCAAACAGCTCTTTAGGTCACCTTATGGTATTGAGAGATCCATCAATCTTACAAAACATGCATAAGATTTTGAAAATAATGGTAGGAAAAAACCCTAGGAGTTGATACTAGAACTTCTAGAAATTTGAAAACTGAAATCTTAATAATTCATAGATTAATTCAATGACACTTTGTTGGTATTGGTTACTGCCATATCAAAATTGCAAGGAGAGAAAATATGGTCTGGTTTTGGCAGAATATATTGACAAATATATAAATATAAAGTGATGGTGCAAATAGCCACTAAAAATAATGAACTTTATTACTAATAAACTCACAAGTACTTATTACTAATTACTGATAACATAGAATTTCAAAATTATATCAATAACCAACTTTATTTGTTTTTTAATGTATTTCTATTTAACACAAGCTATTTAGTGAACTTTTAAAAAATGCAATATTCATTATAATACATTTGTACTTAAGGCAAAAGGCAGGCACAAATCTGTCATGGACAGCAAAATTTGGAAGTATCTGGGATAATTTGTGACTATCTTATTTTGTTGTCCCAGGTGGCTCTAACATTTCATTTATGTCTGCATTCACCTGCCACCTGGTAAACTGGTTGTGTGCAGAAAGCCTTTGAGGGAAGGTGCCCAGCAAGAGTGCTTGTGCACACCCAGGCAGAGTGATTATATTTACTCTGTGTTTTTAGGATGATTAGAATCTTCCAGACCAACAGCACCTTCAGCAAAGATTTACCTCTGCAACATGGAAATAGCTGTTTGCTGTGGCAATCAATATTTTTAGACTGTATCTACTAGCCAGAAGGTGAGGGAAATGAGAACAGAGATAATTGCAGGGCAAAGCATGAAGGAACAGCTTTGGAGGGACACCTGTAGCTCCTGGTACAATGACTGAATCAAGATAAATATCATGTACAAGATGCATGGTGATCCATCTCCATACACTTAAAGGGAAACAATAGAAGACCATTAAGGTTTTATTATGAAACACGGCTACAAAGTAGCTGTTAAATGTGTGTAAAAGAGTTATAAACTCCTCTCCAAAATTAAAACTAAATAATAACACCAGGAAATTAAACTGTTTCTTTTATTTTTTTTTTATAATAATATATTTTACTATTTCTAAGACTTTTGGGCCAAATACATGTCTACCATAAGTTGTTTGAATTCATGAAAGTCAACGTAGTCACTGCTGCTAAAATTCATGTGAATTTGTCCCGTGATTTTCTTTGGCCATTTCCTCTCTTAAGCATCTCAGAACTGAAGACACGAATCCATTTCATTTTATGTCTGTACTCTGAAGGTTAGGGAAACTTTCCCTAAATATAAAATCTGGAGTGGGATGTGTGCGTGTGTGTGCAGCTGGAGAGATGGAGGTGGATTTTTCTCTTAAACCTGAACCCTAAGCCTGAACTGGTTTGATAAGGAGAGAAGATATGAAAATATGTGAATACAAAATATGTTTTTAGCTTGGGCCATGTCACTTCTAAATCTAGTTCATATACAAGTTTTATCTTATATATCAAATACTGTATTCCTTCCCTTATATCTAGTCTAGTTTACGGCTCTTTTGACAGTACCTAGAATGAGAATATGCCAATGTATTTTTTCACATATTGCATTTCAAACAGCATGCAGTTCAATAAAAAACCTCAGCTGTAACCTAAATTCTTGCTTTTCTTTTTAAGTTCTAATGAAGATATGCAGGTGTTTGAGAACTTTCTTAATTGAAAGTCAAGCTTATAGTTTGGGGTTTTTTTTTTTCATTTGCATAAAACAAAATAAATAAACATGAAAAAAATTAGTGTCAGAGTTGATTAGCAATATGAAGTTATAGACTTTTTGTGAAGCACTTTTGAGCTATAAATGCTAATGCTTTTAGGCTCTTCTGTGGTAAATAGAGGGGAAAAGAGAGGTTTTTCTCAGAGCACTGAAACGAAGGTTTCCAAGAATCACCTTCCCTCTCAAAAATCCCCACAAACCCTGCAATTCTTCCAACAACTGTAAAGGATGTTTTGCAAAATAGCTGTACTTGACTACAGCAATTGTCAAACTGCCCCCTGAGTTATTTCAATTTTTTACTGAAACCATTGGCAGTGAAAGACATACAATAACTTTCTGGATAATTGGACCACATAGTGGATTCCTTCCTTTTTGCTTCTTTAAAAGAGGATGTTGTACCTAGAGGAAATTTCCTGGTATTGATGGGTAGTAACTGAGCATCTTTGGCGGTGCATTTCCCCCTTCACCTCCTTTCCCAAGCCCCAATGTGATCTGAGAAATGCTCCTTAGACCTCAGCATTGAAATCAGCACCTGGGTTTAGCTCTTCCTGAGCTTATCAGAAACACTGTCTGTTCCCAGAGACTGCTCAGGACCTCCTGGTTTCCCCGTGAACAGCCTTGGAAAAAGCTTTTCTTGCCTGAATGGCATAACATTCCTGTTCTCACACTTTCAAAGAAAGTGCCGACCCAAACTCTGGCCAGGATGAAACATTGTTATGACTAAAGCCCACTGCCTTGTGACTCTATAAACATTAGTCCAAAATGAGACCCTTTGAGCTCTCCTGGACTGCAAAGGGCTCTGACCAGCAGCCTCCCTCTCAGGGGATACCTCTCCCAGCTTGCAAACTCACGTTTGTTATACTTGGAGGATTGCTGAACAATGACAAATCCTGGGCTGATTCCCTCACTACTTGAGGCTCAATCCTTCACCTGTCAAGAGATGCAAAAGCATCCGAAGTGAGTATTTCAATGACCTCTGAGTGGAATTTTTTCCAGGTACCTTGCTTGCACTGACTCTTTATGACTATGTGCATGCACATGTGCAAATGCTATAGCAAATCTGGGAGAAATGCTGCTTTCTTACATGTTTCAGTACCTTGGATATTGAAGCGAGTTAGATGTTTAAGTAAATTTGTGACTTACAACTTAACCTTACTTAAATGCTGCTAGGTATTGTTCTTTTGCTAAATATAACTTCTAAGTTATAAGTTAGCTTAAATGTTTCTAAGTGTTATTCCTCTGTTAACTTGTTAAATTTATGTTATAAATTAAGTTTAATATATAAGTTAGGTATAAGAGAAGTGTTGACCTTATGTTAAATTATTAGGTTTAATGTATAAGTTAGGTCAAAGTACTGGTCAGATCGAGTGCTGTTAAACTTTTAGGCCATGTGGCTTTTTATCCTTGCCCTCACTGTCTTTTATCACATGTACCTAAACACACACACATACACACACTCATCCCCACCCTAGATAGTATCAGTTCATTTCTGTTTTGATTGCCTAGATTTTGTTTGGATTTGTTGTTTCTTGTTTTTGCTTCATGTGCCTTGACTGTTCTGTAGGCAGTAGAGTGAATTTTGCCAGTGAACTTTGTCATGCTCTTGCTTAATATCAAATCTGGTTTTTTTGCTCATACCCTTGTCAGTGACCTTTTAAGTGATCCCAGACAGTCATTCATAACAGCATCTTGCAATGTAAAGTTTGAAAGACAATGTTTTCCTATTAGTAGAAGTAGATATTACCTGAGCTGTCCACTTCTGACAGTAAATAGTAATGAGAGCAGTAAAAAAAATGAAGCATTTGAAATAGAAATAAGTGACAAAAGGTGATGTGGTCCTGTTACTAAGTGGAGAGAGAACCCAGGTAACAGAAGATGCAGTGAAGGCAGAGTTACCAAATGCCTTCTTTGGATTGGCCTTCACGGGCAAGACCAGTCCACAGGAATCTCTGGCTCAAGAGGCAAAGGAACATTGGAAGAAAACTTCCCCTTGATCAAAGAGGACTGGCTTAGAGAACACCTAGGTAAACTTGACATCCACAAATCCATAGATCCTGATGGAATGCATCCATGAGTGCTGAGATAGCTGGCAGACATCACAGGCAGGCCACTTAAAAACATCTTTGAAAGGTCAGGGAGACTGGGAGAGGTGTCTGAGAGCTGGAAGAAAACAAATGTCTCCCCAGTCTTCAAAAAGTACAAGAAGGAAGAACCCAGGGAACTACAGGACAGTCAGACTCACCTCAATCACCAATGAAAGATGATGGAGTACCTCATTCTGGAGGCTATCTCTATCCACATGGATGACAAGAAGATGATCAGAGTAGTCATCATGGATTCACTAAAGGCAAATTCTGCTAGATCATCTTGATTATTTTCTACAACAAAACAGCTACCAGGATAAATGAAAAGAGATTGGTGGATATTGTGGATATTGTGTACCTTGATTTAAGGCTTTTTACAGTCTCTCACAGCATCTTCAGAGACAAACTTAGGAAATGTGGACTGAATGAGAGGACAGGGAGGTAGATTGAGAAACGACAGAATGACACATCCCAGAGGGCTGTAATCAGTAGCACAGGTTCTAGTTGGAAGTCCCCCAAGGTTCAATACTTGTCCCAGTATTGTTTAGCTTATTGATATATCTAATGTTCACATTTGGAAGATAATCAGATCAAGAACATTGGTGATGAAGTAATGTAGCAAGATATTTTCCTGAACATAGGGATATACTTTAGATAAATATCTAGGTTGTTTTCAAAGAAAAACCCACAATAGAAAATGCTGTATCTGATGTTATTTAATGTCACTCAGTTACTTTTGTAGCTGTGAATTTTGAAAATCTGAAATGAAGTTGGTGCTATAGGACATATCAAAGTGCAGTGCATGGAATAGCAGTGTTCTATACTGCTACTTCAACTAAGCTTTCTGTTGAATTGTGGTTTTGAAACTCAAAACTCAAATTTTTTTTTTTTAAATTTTAATTTATTATTTTCAATATTATCTTTTTTTCTGATGTGGCACATTAAAATTAAACATGTTTTGTAAATGAGTAGCTATGATTTATTTCTTAGTTTTATTTCTTAGAATTTGTGAGACAAGACTGTGCTTGCTTTCTATGAAGCTACTTCACAGAAAGCCTTGGCTGGTGAAAGAAAGGAATAGATTTTATTAGATTGTTTGATAGCACACCTATCACTCTTTCTGACCAAAAGTCATTTTCATTTGCAATGAGCAATTTCAGTTACACTGTACAGTTACAGTTGAGTTCCTCCACTAGTCCAGTGTGCAGCAGCAGTCAATGCTCTTTAAAGATATATGTTGTAGTGAAAGAGACAGATTTAGTAAGACAAGACATTTTCCCTCAGTGGGCTTTGTGATACATAAAAGTCTTGTCAGTCTGACATTTGCTACTTTGCTTTATGATTTTTCCCCATTTTCCTCTTCTGTACCTCTGCTATCATTATCATCCTAGTTGAATGGTTCTTAACTGCAAAGTAAGGTCAGAAGGGAGAGCTAGACGTTGCCACACTGCTCTGCTTCCTCCGAGATGGCAGAAAAAAAGTCAGCAGGGGAAAGAGCGTTTTTATTGTGTTTTGGTTATTATACTACAGTTAAGACATATTAGCCATCTTCTGTATAATCCTACTTCCAGCCACTGATTGCTCAATATATATTTCTAAATGTCAAACACAGTAATTTATTACCTTGCTATAAATCCTCTTACAGTCCAAGAAAAAAGCCTCCCATTTATAGCATCAAATGTTCAGTTATAAGTAACCGGAGGAGTGTTCAGCACTCTCAAACTCTCTGAACCCAAAGGAAGCTATTTAACCTGTCAGTGTGATCAAGCAAAAAGCCCATCCCTACCATTAAGGTTCCAAGATTATCTCTTAGAATTTGAACCGTTGGCTAGATATATTTGTCACTTTTCCTAGAATCATAGAATGGTTTGGGTTGAAAGGGACCTTAAAAATAATGTAGTTCAAAAACCTCCCTTTCACTGCAGGGACACCTTCCATTAGACCAGGCTATTCATTATCCAACCTGGACTTCTTCTGGGAATACACTTCCAGGGATGGGACATCCACAGCTTCTCTGGGAAATCTGTTCACTGTTCCACCACTCTCACACTAAAGAATTTCTTCATATTATCTAAATCTATCCTCTCAGTTTAAAACCGTTCCCCCCTGCATGCCCTTGTAAAAAAACTGCATTAGGTCCTGGAGAGCTGCTATAATGTCACTCTAGGGCTTTCTCTTCTCCAGACTGAACAACTCCAGCTGTCTCAGCCTGTCTTCAGGGGCTGAGCCAGCCCTCTGACTGTTTCTGTGGCTTTCCTCATGGTTTAGTTTCTGGTTTGGATCCATGTCCTTCCTGTGCTGGGGCCCCCAGAGCTGGACACAGTATTCAAGGAGGGGTCTCATGAGAGCAAACTAGAGGGACAGAAGCACATCCCTCCACCTGCTGGACATGCTGCTTTTAATGAAGCCCAAGATGGTTTGATTTTCTGGGCTGAAAGTGTACATTTTGAGGTCATAAGTTTCTTGTCATATAAGAAGCTGTCATCACCAAGCTCTTTCAGTGGGATTTTTTTCAATGCAAGGACTGGAAGACACAGTATATAATGTATACCTTTACATATTTCATTATATTACTATTTCTCATTAAATATTAAGGCAATGGGAGACAAGAACATGTAGCTATATTATTAAGTATGCACTGAAAAAACTCATTGAATGTAACGTCACCTTACACACAGCTTAAGAAACATTATCTGTGTGTAACACTGTTTGTCTCACAGGTCTGCATTTACAAAGTATGCAAGACTAAATGTCTTTCCTAAGGCTGGTCAGAACTACAGACACTCAAAATAATTTTTCATCATTTATCATCATTATTGCAATCTATCTTCCTTCAAGGTTCCAGAGTAGAAAGTTTGTTTGACCATACAAAAAAAAGAGAAATTTGGAATATTTTTTTTCTTGTTATGCACTAAAATCTCTCTTTTGCCTTTTATTACTTCAAATTATTAGTTCCCACAATCCTGGTAATTTTTAATTCCATTACAAACATGCTGCAAATAATTGCTTTCACCATTCAAAGCTTTGGAGAAAAAAACCAATCTGTGCTATCTTGACTTTTGTAAGCCCATTTAAATTCTGAGTATTTGGGGTGCTTGGACCAAGACATTCCTGGTTCATGTTGGTAAAGCTCTATCCGATTTCTCTCCTTAAAGAGTCCTAAATAGAACCAGAAACTATGATAAGATCATTCCTAGTTCACACTGTGATTTTATCTATGTGCACAGGTCATCTTTCAGTCTTGACTGAGTTCACTCATTTTCTCAGTCCACTGTCATTACTGTGTCCTGGAATTACTCACTTCTGAGTGACCCTCTGCACCATCTCTTTTCTCAATTTAAAGTAGAAAGGCAGTTATGAGGACTATGAATGGAGTCTAACTTCTCTCCTGTAACTGCTCTGGATAACACATACATAATATCCCTTCTATGATCAATTTTATAGTGAAATCTATTATTTAGAAATATCTAGGGGTAATTATTAAAAATTAAATCTCTACAGCAGTTTCTAAGATTTCAACATCATTTAATTTTACACTGAAATGATAAAATGAAATTCCAGGACAAGCGTCTTGTGCAGTAGGAATTTCTATACCTAGTTCTACTGGTCCAGAAGGAAAATCCTGATGAAAATTTGAAGGAAATTAAAAAAAAAAAAAAACACAAAAAAAAAAATCTACTTCTGAGGAAAATATTTTTTCCCAAGAAAATGCTGAATAGCTTTATTCAGAACAGTCCAATAAATATTGAAACATGCTTCCCTCAGTCTGCTGCTTTGTTTTTTCCCCAGTTAAACCATTGTGATGGTCTTTATTTTGGTACATTCCATAAAACATTATTTATTAATTAAAAAAACAGATATTTTTACATATCGGAGAGCTGTTACTTGTTCAGAATTACTATTTCCCCCCTTCCTTATGGATTTCCCCAGCTGAAATATGTATACATATGCATGATTTTCAGATTTATAAATTGAGGTATCTAAAACTTGTAGAGATTTTGAAACAGAAGCACAAATTTAATGGAAACAATTTTTGCAATCTTCTTGCCTGTACTGATAGTAGATCAATACCTAATTCAATACATGATTTCATTCCTTCTGCAGAAAAATTATACTTGTCAGTTCTAGTAAGTGAAGAAGGAAAAATGAAAGATCATGACTAGAGAAATGTAATGCTTCTTAAGTTAAATTGTATACTGAATTGATATTTGTGCCAATAACGGAAGATTTAAATTGAAAAGTGACAGGTTGACAATGTGTCTTTAAATTGACTAATTCTCTTTTAGTATCAGATCAATGAAATGTGTATTAGAGACACATGCCTACTGTGCAAAGAAGCCCTACATCAACTGTGCATGGATGGGATAGTTTGTTGCATGTCAAGTCAAAGGCACTGGGTCTTGGAGAGTAAATTAATCTCATAAATATTGCATAATTGCAAGTATGCTATAATCCATTTTAAAGGTGTCACAAACAAAATCACTATGTTCACCATCACAATGATTTTTTCTCGTTCTTATTCTAAACACTGTGTCACATTTCTAATTGCATTTTCAGCAATTTATTTCCTTTGTCTGTCCTGCAAAATTCATTCAATGTCAGTATGCCATCAGTAAACACCTTGAACTTAAATTATTGCATTTATTCACACTTTTACTCCCTAGAAATTGCTGAAGTAGTATATTCAAAAACATAAATGTCTTTTTCAATAGTTTGAGCTTTTTGTTCTCATTAGAAATTGTAAGAAGGAAACGCATTGTTCCTTATTTAGGTAATCCACGATGAATAAAATCTCCACAAATTATTGATTGCATATCTTTTCACAGAAAGCTGTATATAACAAGACAGATGGTGTTTCCCTTGATTAAGAAGGTTTAATAAACACTATTTGTATCATATTAACATAACACAAGCAGGTAGCCTATGTTACATACAAAATTCATAGAAACCTCATATTCTCTATTCATGTGCAAGTATTTCTGCCCAGTGAAGTTTCTGTGCATTTGAGGAAGAAATACATGTTCTTTAATGTTAATAACACCTGTCAAGATGGAGACTAATATTGTAGAAAGATTTCTTCAACAGCAATATTTTATTTTTGACAAGAAGAATATTATTTCAAAATTCTGTCATGAAAAGAAAAATCAAAAGACCACAAATCAAAAGAAGTGTTGTATAAGAAAATAATGCATTGGTAGCTGTAGGTATTTTCCTAAAAAGAAAAATAAAGTTGCTCTGATTATTATTGTAGTTTTCTGTTTTGATTGAATCAGACATAGCACATATTAATTAACCAAATAGAAAATCTCAAAATTGAAGCTTAGAAGAGAAAATAAACTCTTTCTCATGGTGGATTTCAGTAGTTTGAAATGCTTTACAAAAAAAGGACCACACTCAAAATGTCTTCTTAATATAAAAGACATCAATTACACATATTTGGAATGGTTTGCTAGACTGTTTACCTCTGAGCTGAAAATCTGTACAGAGCATCAGGGAGCTAAAACACCAGTAAGATTTAAACAGACCCATTTTAATATGGGTGTTTTTATGGGAAAATTATTCAGTTTTTACAGATTCTCCTGGAAGACTCCTCTGTTGGAAATTGTCCAGTAAGTGTTCTCCAAGCTTCCTTTTGGATGGGAAATGTTCACTTATATTTCACTACTGTTACTCAGGGATCAGTTCCTGGGTCTATGTTTTTGGTAATTTTTCTGAGGCAGCTAATAGTGCTGTAAAAAATATTATTCGTTATATTAAGAAGTAAATCATTGAGACAACAGGTCCCACCAACACTGCCAGTTACCTGAAAGTGGGAAAATGATATATTTTTCTTTTCCTTACATGAAGAATGTCTTTGTTGACTTAACCAAAGTCGTGTCCATACGGATATATTTTTAATATTTCACAGTCCTCTGTTCCAACTTTAGTGCGTTGCTATCCCTTAAGAAGGGTTATGACATCTTCTGGGATAAGCATGCTTTATATTGAGAAATTATGACTTAGGAAAGCCCTCTAAGGGCTGGGTTATGCAGAGTAGTCACATCTGCTAGAGGGGCAGCATGGCAGCAAGGATGTTTTCCTGTGAAGGCTGC
The DNA here is from genome assembly GCF_052056855.1 of Sturnus vulgaris. NCBI lineage: Eukaryota > Metazoa > Chordata > Aves > Passeriformes > Sturnidae > Sturnus > Sturnus vulgaris. The sequence continues at coordinate 128,977,128 of NC_142243.1, forward strand.
ACTCACAAAAGTGCCCAGGCTGCCAGAAGAGGTGTCAGGCACCCCGGGTCCCATTGCACATCCCTGCCTCTTCCTGTGCTCTGCCTGCACTGTGTCTGTCTGCTCATCCAGGTAATTCACCGAGGCAGCACAGGAACAATCTGCCCCCTTGGAATGTTTTTGCTGATTTAATGACCTGAAAAGCCCACCAGATGATCAGCCAAGCGGCAGAACTCAGGGAAAAAAGGGAGAAAAAAGAGGAGGAGCTATCCCTTCTCTCAGAAGGCAGGTAGTATATTGGTTCAGACATTTTGAAAAATAAAATTGTCTTAAGTCAATACAAGCTGATGTTGTTTTCAAGGAAATGTTTCAGCTCTCCCTTCTATCACTGTCTCCATCCTTCTTCCTAAGCAAGGATTGAAGAACTGCACAGTAAGTTTTCTAGGAAAAATAACCTTTTTGTGAATTGTGGATTCTAGAACAACTGATTTGATTTTACCACAATTGTTTTGCTAAAACAAAATCATATAATAAAAAAAAATTGTGCTAACGTATCTGGGAAGAACTTTTAGCAGCAGGTCTATTTTGTGACATGCTAGTCTAAACTACAGTTTAATAATAAGGCTGAAAGGACCATTTAAACAAGATATTCTTAAATACAAGAAGAATTATATGCATAATATTACAATATTTTGTCCAATTAAATTTGAGAAAGAAGTTGCAGTAACACTGGGGGCAAAGAAAGTAGTTCTGAAAATCATTAAAGAATCAGGATGCATGATGAATATTCTGTGACCAAGTGGTCTCAATATCTTTTGGTTAAAAGGAATATGAGATAATGGTGATAGTCTGCATGCAACACACATAAATGCAGATCTGACATTTCTTAACTTTTGAGTGTTTGACTTATAATCTTGATGTATTCTTAAAGAACAGACTTTCACATGTGCATACAGAGTATTCTCAATTTTTAAATTTTTTTTTCAACTTTATCACTTAGTTCCACATCTGTATTTAAAATAATTCCTTATTTATGCTTTCCAAACACATTTTTTATCACATTTAAATAAAGATGTTACAGAGATTAAGCATGCACTACAAATAATTAGTAAATATGATTATGATAATTGTAATGATAATGATGATAGTGATAATAATAATAATCATCATCATCTTTCAAGTGTTTCTAATTTGAGAAGGAATATCAAAGTCACTTCTTTGTTAGCTTTCATCACTTCAGTATCCTAACTGATAAACAAACCAGTTTTTGTAAAAATTCAAACTGTATCCCCACATCTTTTAATAATAAAAGGGAATATTTCTGCCCAATCAGCTCCAAATAGTTGCCATGGTACAATAGATATAGGTTTTCTTCATGCTTACATTGTCATTAAAGATTCCTCACATATGTTTTATGATTTACAACAATTCAATAACACTCATGTCTTTCAGGTTTTTTACAGTATGGAAGAAAATACAGAATATTTTTAAAAGATTAATTCCTAGACCATGTAGATAAAACTCCAGACTCTTTATTTATATCTAGATTTGCAAAATAAAGTGTAACTTTTCTGTTCAACACTTTTAATGTTTGTCATTGAACAAAAGATTAAGTACAAGTTAATAAAAAGAAACATTTCATTAGTAACAAAAAGAACATGAGTTGGCTTTTTTTTCAGCATTTAGAAACACAAGTATTCCTCAAAATCCAATAAACACAAGTTTCAATAACCTTAGGTTGCCTGTACATATATTATGGTTTTGTTTATATTGCAGGTTTATTTTCTACAGAATATTAAGAGGAAAATAGCACTACATTGTCCTTTTAAAATGAAATACTACGGGGAAGGGGAATGAATATATCAATAACTGAAAGTATCAAATTGAAAAACTTTCTTTAAGGGCAGATGAAAGAGATAAAACTGAAATGAGGTCATAAATTGTTGTAATAGTCAGAGAGGAAAAAGAGCAGAAGAAATTCATATACCAAAATATAACAGGAGACTGGTGACACCAGGTTTGTATATGTACTTTGTATATGTATTTTGTCGCTTTTAAAACTAGAACATGGACTCTGGAAAAAGTTTGTTTTGTTGAATTAAAATGCAACTTAATTTAATGAACATATTTTCAATGAGAAATATTTTCAAATCAAGATAACCAATCCCAAATTAGAAACTATGTTGTTTTCTTCAGGGTCAAGACTGATAAAGACTGGAAGTAATGGTTCATCACCATCCTAAGGGCTGATATGGACGGTAAGAGACTTGTGTTCTGAATTCCCACCTGATAATATCATCCAAGAGAAGGAGGTGAGCTGGAAGAAATATGAAGTGACCTGAAAGAAAAATTTCTTGTTTCTTTGTAATATTGCCCAAAGACCAATCCACAGGCCATCAGCTAATCAAATCCTTACCCCCTTCAAGAAAAATCTTCAACATAAATCTACTGGATATGGTGTAGCCGTTGAAAAAAGTAGATATGCTAAGCAATATTACTTTTGAAGAAAATGTAAATCATATCTGAGGACTTACTACATTCAGAATAAGATTGGATCAAGCTGTTTAAAACTTCATTCTTGCCCATGAAAACCAAATACAGTAGCTCTTCCTCTGTGTCACGGGCACCACGTTGGATTGAGTATTATCTATTATTAAACGTTTAGGAGATAATACATAGACCAGACCTTGGTTATTATACGTGATATCCTCACTTTTCTTGAGAGTGTTATGGCAGAGAAAAGTAGCAGACATACAAATCATCAGCAAGCCTGAAAGAAAAATCAAAGAGGAAAAGAGACAAACTGTCCCTTCAGATATTTGTGTCCTCGGGTAATGCCATTTCCTTGTCCCTAAAAATCCTTTACCCTGCTTTATGCTTCTTTGAGATGAACTGTATCATGAAGCAACACATTCGTTGTACATCTAATAATAAAGACTTGGTTTATGTCTACCAAAAAATCTCTCAGGATCTCTGGTTTAGTGACAGTCTTAAAATACTCAGAGTACAGGGCAGAATTAGGCTTTTCCCAAAGGGCAGTTGTGGACAGAGAATTCTTTTAAAAGGTCTCCAGAAGAGCTGATAGCTGCTCCATTTCATGTATTAGCCTAGGCTAGAACACTTACTCAGGAATTGATTTATATGGTTTTAATTATTTTGACTTATTGAAGAAATTCAAACTTGTACCATCCAGCAGCCCACAAAATGTTCATATCTTGGGGTTGCCTTGAGGTGGAAACACTCACCCTGAGGACTCAAGAGACAGAAAGCAGGATTCATGAGCTGGAGTTAGGAGGACTGTTCTTGTATTAAACTTTCAGTGGTCACGGGTGAAATGGGTATACTAAAGTTAAATTAAAGATTCAGTGGTTCACAGAAAGGTGTTTAAATATTCATTAGGCAGAAGACAGATGGAGAGAACTTCTGGCAGCTAAGTATGACTGTCACCTGGTGTGAAGCCACATTTGTAAGGAGGAAAACATAACTTTTTCTTCAAATGTGAATGTCCTAGAACGTTATTACTTCTTCAGATGTTGATTCCTGGGAACAGTAGCACTATATAAAGAACAAAAACACATCAAGAAATATTCTCTGTAAAGAATTCTCTAAGGCAGAAACAGGCTTAGGTGGCAAGTTCCAGGAAATTATCAAAATGAAGGACTGGAACTTGAATACTGTTATGAAGAGTCTTACCTGACTTATCCTAAAGCTTCTTTGTGGGCTGAGATTCTGACTTGACATCGAGCATGATTCAACTCCATGGACCCACCTGGCAATTCTTGGTCTGCAGCAGAACCCTGACCATCATCACCCTCATTGCTCTTGCTCTGCTTTTCTTGTTGGACATGGTGGAATGCTGTCCTTCCAGCCCTGCACTTCCCTGGCACCTCCTAACTCCTGCAGCACTCCAGCAGAAAGCTCAGGGCCCAGAGAGCATTGTGTAGTCTTTGCATGTAATGTAATAAGTTTATTGTAAAAAAAAAGACATAAAAAAGAAAATTACACTAAAATAATGTCAATAACAGATTTTGTGTATAAAATCACATCTTTTAAATATTGAATTGACCACAGGTTATTTGACATATGCAGAAAATCTTTCTTGGATTCCTCTTGTGGGTGCAGTGGAACCAGTTCAGCTCTCAGAGGAAGATCAGAGACAGAACTTTACATGACTGAAAACTGTGCTGTTTGCTTGTCTCCTTGGTTTGTCTGAAAATAATAACTTTTTCACAGAAGGCTTAATTATGTTGGCTTGTCATCTATAAGAAGACAGTTGAAAATAAAAATTGGATTTTGACCGGTAGAATGACTTAGGCTGTGTACAGACACAAAGAGATATCTTTAAAAATGGATTCAATTTATCAATGTATGTGACTTCTTTAATTCATAAAGAAAATAAAAACTGTTTCTTTTTGCCCCCTGCCCCCAAAAGTGAAAAAAATATAAACTTAACCCTACGATGAATTAAAATGGGAAAAACAATTACATACCTAATTAAAATAATTACCCCGTTTATAAACATTTTTGTGTTTATAAACATTTTTTATAAGCATTTTTGTGTTACTGTGCTAGGCATACATTCAAGTATCTATCAGTGACTCTGAAAACACATGATCAAAACTATCCTAAGGTCAGTCACAAAAAGCAAATGGAGAACAAAATTTAGAAAAGAACTAAATTCTAACTTCAGAGTCTCTTAGAAAACTGTCCCTTGCCCTACTTGTTATTCGTGTTTTTCTAATGTTATGTTGAAGTAAAGATAGAAGAGACTACAGTCAAAGATTTTTTCCTTTGGTTTTCACATACCCCTAAATTTAAATTGCTTGTTATAGTTAAAACTGGGATGAAAATCATATACATTCTGACATCTCGTGCTCCTGTAGAGTTTTGGTCTTCATTCAATTTAATGGTCTATTCCAGGATTCCATCATTTCACTCACTGCCATGAGTTGAAACAAATCTAAATGACTGGTTTGAGATTAGATTCATTTGATACATTTAATGATCACAATTTTGACGTGATTGATGTCAGAGTCAAGAATGAGACCTTCAGCACAGCAGGTACTCAATGACCATTACCTTCTCTCAAGTTCCCCACCCTACAGCTGAAGGATTCTTTTTCTTCTTTGGGGTTGATTACTGATGTTATTATCATGAAGATAATGCTTGCTACAGGAATACTGCTCATTCTTGACACAACTATATATATTTTTACAGGCATAGAAAGCTTTTTTTCTCAAACTGAAAACAAATATAACATTCCAATAAAGTGAAGGTTAAGACAGGAACAGACATTTCATGCAATCATAGAATCACAGAATTGCTTTTATTGGAACAGACTTTTAAAGATCATTTAGTTTCAAAATCCCTTGCCATGGGCACAGACTAATTCCACTAGACCATGTTGCTCAAAACCCCGTTCAGCCTGGTCTTTATCATTTCCAGGGATAGGGCATCCATAACTTCTCTGGGCAACATTTGCTAGTTTTAGAAGTCTCTTCAAATTCAGATGCTTGAAGAAGATACTGAACAGCCACAATGTATTCCTAGCATTTCCACATATTAAAAAAAACCGAAGTACTGAGAAAGAATTAAAACTTAAAAATAGTGACAACTATTCACAGCTGTAAGTTCTTAGTTTAAATCCAGTTTAAAATATGCAGTGATAATTTTGACAGTTATAAAAGTCTGCCATGTACCTGTTAGAATCTGGATAGTAAAGTCAAATTGAGCTAGTGCTTGTCTGGTAAAAAATATTTTCCCAACAGATCTCATGGTATATCCTATTGCTGAAAGTTCATTATTGGCAGTGTGAGCAGAGGTGTAAGACTGACGGTAGAACAATAATATTTGCAATCATAATCATGATGAAAGCACCTTGCAAAACATTTCCTCATGTTAATTTGTTTTTTGAAGAAAATTCGAGGATAGCCTAGAGGGAGAGACTTGTCTTTGATTCAGACCATGAAAGGCATTAACACAGGTTCAAAGAACAATGCAATTGTAAGAAAATAATAAAATAAGAAGAATATAGTGCATTCATAAAAAAATGCACACAGATTTAAGAGATACTGCAATTCACAAGAAAACCCCAAACCAAAACTAGAAACAGTATTTATTTCAGCAGTAGTAAAAATGAGATACTTTAATAAAAGACAACCAGGCAGTGAATAGATCATTGAAGATAATTGTTTTCACCTGAAGCTGAGACAGAACTCTTTTCTTTAAAAAAATACTAGTAAGATGTGTTCCAATATCTAACAAACCCAATACTATGAGACAGTTTTTCAAAAAGATTTGTTAAAAAACATGCAGAAGCAAAATGACTGAGATTTATACATAATAAATTCCAAAGCACTAGATTAAACCAGTTTCAACTTAAAATTTACTTTTTATGTGTCAATTTTTCTCTGCTCTGACAATATGGTGGCAGTCTGAGAGCACCTGTTGGCAGATATTTAGATGCTTACATTTCCTGAAAGAAACTTAAATGCCTGCTTAAGTAAACAGACAGTTATTTATTTCTCAGATCTGTCATTTAACAGAAATAACAGAAATAACCTTTTATGACTATGCAGTTCATTTAATGGGAAAAATAATAAAATATGAATGTGCTTCTCTTGTATCTATTCTTTGATGTAAAGTTAGACACCCACAATGTAGACTGCAGTGAAATGCAAATTATTTAAGATTAACTTATACTCTGGTTGTTATGGAAACTACATAAAAATGTACCATTCTATACACTATAAAGTATTAACACTCCACTAGTAACTAGCAACTAGAGTTGTGATTTTTTATTAGAAAAATATTAAACAACAAAAGTAATTCAAGAACTCACTTGTATGTGAATGCTTTTTTTTTAAGATTGGCAGTTCCCATGTTAATACCAATATCACAAAATTATAATTAATTATTAATCATCTTCATGGAAGTAGCAAGTATGATTACTATTTTATATCAGAATAAGTTGTGAATAGTTTCTCTATCTATTGTCTAAACCTTTCATCTTACACCTCTACATTTTCTATACAATTCATAGCGAAAATCAAATCATTGGTAAATAGTACCCATGACAAACTTCTTTGCCATGGATGGAACTCAGATACTTCTAAATCACACCTTTGGATATGACAGGTCAGATCAGATAGGCACCTCTCTCAGTAGGCTGTGATGCTGCTATCCATCTTTCTTTTTTGAATAAAATCATAACCAAAACTTTTCAAATAGATGAAGGATGCAAGACTTCTGACAGTCTTTCTGAGAAATGTGCCCTTTACAGTGAGATGTAGTGGAGACTGAACTTTAAACTTTCTCACTGTGTAACTGAATACTTGCATTCCTGACATTCAGAGAATGTGAGCAGAAAAAGAGATTATTTCCCACCTCTCCTGGAGAAGGAGTCTTCATCCTAGTTTTTTTCTCAGAACTGCTTGCACATTAAAGAGAGAACATGTTTGACAGAGTAAATGCAAGTGAATTTATACAAAGGCGTATTTTTTGTATGTATAGCAGCCTGGATCATGCAGCAAACTTCAATGGGGCAGCTAGAAATAGGTGTGAGGAGGTTACAAGAGAAGCTGTCCTTTACAGCAGGACAGTCTGAACACATTCAACAACATGCTCCATGGTCTGTCTATATTGATGGAAACCTAAGTGCCTGCACATCTTTAAAGCATTTAATATTTCTGGAATTTTGAACATGCTGAAAGGAAAATCAGACTTCAGTTTGTGCTGTACATGTCTACCAAGTCAGCTCATTCTCCATTTCCTACCTTCATGTCAGGTAGAATATCCACTGACAGTTTAAAGTATGAAACAGTTGAGACAGTGACATAAAATATCAACAATAAAACAAGACAAATCATCACTTACACTATTGCACCTCTTGTTACCTGAAGACTGAGTCTACAGAATGTGTTTAAATTGGCACTTATGATGCAGTAATATCAGAAAAGTGACCAGTCTGTCTCTAACAAAACTCTTTGCTCATGGACATTGTGAAGCTGGGACTTGACATTTGAAAGTAAATAGGAATGGAAAATTTTTACTGATGATTGCCTAGCACTGTAACCTACTTCTCATTGAAACAGTAATAGTTTGTCAGAAATCAAATACGTGTTTTTTAATTGAGAAACTCATGCTGAATTACTGACAATTGTGATAGCTTGACTATCTAAGTTATGATGTTGTATAGATGACCCACAGAGTGAAGTAATAACACTACTGTATATTTTTTGTTCTTGTGTCACTTATAATTAATCTAATTTTGCAAATCTGTATGTCATACATATATGGAAAGACTCAAATGAATGGAAATTCCTCATAATATTCTAGGTGGGAAAATACATGAATAATAACAATTTTGCAAAATTATGAAGAAATAATATGAGATTACATGAAAAAAAGAATGAAGGCCAATGGAATTATTATCATATTGTCTTATGTAAGTAGCGTCATAGTTTAATAAAGAGCTAAATTTAAGTAATTCACATTTAAAAAGTCGGCAAACTTGAAGATTCTTGTAAAGAAATACAAGGTTTTTATCAATAACAAAAAATAGGCTACCTAAATACACTCAACAAGAATTAATCAATGACCCAAAGAAGCACATTTCTTATGAGAAGTTAGTTATAGCCAGCTAGAAATAAACAGAGACAGCCCAATATGGGGGGGGAAAAAGTTCAAGAGTAAGTAAAAGTAAGAATGTTTGCATAAGATCATGAATAAACCATGTAGTGCATCCTCAGAGCATCACCAATGTCAGGAGTAAACTCTCACTTAAAGAAGATAATTACAATTTTACCATTACATGTGAAAGCCTTCAAAGGCTGCACAAGGATTCTCTGGGAACATATAGCTTTGTGAGTAGCAGTAGGTTTGTTACATAGACATGAAATGCTGTGGATAAGGATGTACTAGACACAACAGACAATAACAGAATCACGGCATAGACTGAGCTAGAGGGACCCAGAAGGATCCTGGAATTCAGCTCTTAAGTGGATGGCCTGTGCAGGGATGGAACCTGCAACCTTGGCATTATTGAAAACATGCTCTGACTAACAGAGATAATCCTGAGGCCAGCATCTTCCTTTACTTTGGCTTTGGAAGAAGGGATAATTTAGATAGGGCAAAAGGAAGATTCTAAAACATTTTAGAACAACAATATGATCATGTCTCTGCAACAGCAAAGAAGATTCTCTTGACTTAGAACTGTTTCAGCTTTCATTTCTTCTATACTTACATGCAGGTCTCTAATGATATGCTAAAACGAGTATCCTGGATTAGTGCCTTATTATGAATATTTGTAAGATGGCCACTTCAGTATATTAAAGGAAAGGGCAGTGAAACTTCTAAGGCTATGTCAATAACATCCCTTGTAGTTTCATTTGTATCAAAATGAGGATAGAGCAAAGGATCAGAAAATAAAGCCAAATTTATTTTGCCTACTTCAGGATGATCACAGTTGTGGCTGGGATGTTGTCTGCATAGACCTTTGAAATCTGTGGGATTCTAGTAAAAAATAAATATTGAAAGGTACAGCTGCGCTATTTTGCTTTGAAGTTTGGAAATGTGAGTTTTAAACTAATTCTAGGAAAAGGATTCATAATAAGAAACTGCTATGTTGCTCTTGGACTAGTCATAAAATTAAAATATAATATTGATTATATAACTAATGTTAGTAGACTGTTAAAAGTGAACAAATGTGAACATTATATTAAAGAAAATTTTGATAGTCTCTTTCCATTTACAACAAAACCCCAACAAGGAACAGTGATAAATTAATGTTCTGATGGTGATTCTAAATACTTTCCTTAGTTTTTTTGGCACATTCTGGACAATAATTGTAATTCCAGTAATCGGAAAGGATAAAGGCTACTAGGGACATTTTGTGGTAAAAACTGGTGTCTGCATCTGTAATTTTAAATAATTAACTCATGCAATTAACTTTTTTTATAAACTGTATTTTCATTTTTTATACTCTTCTGCCTCCGTTGTGTCGGCACAACCATACAGAAGCACAGGGAAAGAGAAACAGAACAGGCAATTGGACATATTTTACTATTGATATGAAAAATATTTTGTGTTAAAATGATGGTATGCTAAAAGAACAATCTTATTTTCTTGTAACTTCATATCCATTGGTTTGCAGCTCTTTTGTTTTTACATTACATTTACTTTTGACAATGTTATTATATTTTTCATAGCATGTCAGAATGTTTATATGTGAGATGACTTAAACCAATCTTCAATTATTATATCTTCATAGTGACTGGCTGAATATACATTTAGGAATATATTTGCCATAGTATAATATTATGCAAATTATGGATAGATCTACCAGCAGGAAAAAACTTGTTCAGTTTCAGGCTAATTGAATAATTTTGACTTTTTACACATTGAACTCACAAGGCAAAAAATATGTAAGCAGTTATTATCACTGCAGGATCAGTTAGTTTAGTGAAATTACCCCAGAGATGAGTGAGACACAGGAAGTTTAAATTGTGAGTCTTCAGTGAAGAAATATAATAGTTCTAAAGGGACAAAATCCTTCTCAGGTACCCTTCAAGATCCTTCCCAGTCACCATCTCTGTGCAGAGAAAATGAGAAGATAATTCTCGTCTCCACGGCACACCTTAAGGACTTAAATGTAGCAACCATGGTGAAAACAATTCTGGCCAGACAGAACTAAATTGGATCTAGAGGATGCATGGAAGAATAGGTCATCAAAAATGCTCAGATACTGAATATCCAATATCATCCTGCTTAGTCCTGAGGGGCAGGTTAAGTGTGTTTATAAAGCAACATGTTTTAAGCCTCTAAGGATTTACATTCAAAGTTGCTCTCAGCAGAAAAACAGTTGACCTAGACTGGACTAAAGAACATAAGCCAGCACTGTGCCCAGTGGCCAAGAAGCCCAGTGGCATCCTGGCTTGTATCAAGAAGAGTGTGGCCAGCAGGACCAGGCAGGGTTTGTCCCTCTGTACTCGGCACTGGTGAGGCCACACCTCAAGTTCTGTGTCCCATTTTGGGCCCCTGAATTCAGGAATGGCACTGGGGTGCTGGAGCGTGTCCAGAGAAGGGCAATGGAGATGGGGAAGGGTCTAGGGAATAAGTCCTGTGAGGAGTGACTGAAGGAGCTGGGGTTTTTACAGTGTAGAGAAGGCACAGAGGAGACCTTAAAATTCTTTCCAATATTTTAGTAATTCAATGAAAATCTTACCCTTTACTTGTGCTTAGTGTTTTGGAATTCCAACAGATATTCATATAAATTTGTCCAACTTCAGGTACAAATTTTTTTTTTTTTTTTTTTGGTAGACTGAGTTATATGTTCATCGAGTCAGTAGTACAACCACAAACTAAATAAAAAACTGTCTAGCTCTTCAGAAAACAATCTAAGAAGATTTTAATAGCCTTTGCAGCATGAAATGGAATATTAACAAATGTCAGCACTGGGAATTAAAGTAAGCCCTAGCTAATTTTAAGTCTCCTCATGAAGAATGTAACTTAGCCTAAAGAAGTTAATCATATTTCTATGCAAAAAGTTAGTGCCAATACTACCATTTAGATTTTATAAATCAAAAATTAACATCTTCAAGCACAAGAGAAAATTAATTCATGATCATTAATTCATAAATGAAATTGTATGCAGAGGGCCTTAGATATTTTATATACTGCATATATATAAATCCCCAGCGTCTTTTCTGAGCATTCTTGAATTCTCTTTTGCTTCTGTAATTTCTTTTTTGCTTCACTGGGGACTAAGAATGTGTAAAGGATGCAAGAGTAGAGCTTTGGGTTTTTAAGCATACGAAAGTACATACATACATGATTTTGATCAGATCTGACTAAAGTGCTATAATTCAAACTAATGAAATTTTGTATGCACCCCTGAACAAATTTTAAAGGTACAAAACCCAGAGGGACATAGTTTCTAATAGAAGTGCTGACAGGGCCTTATGAACGAGCATAATTATTTCAAATATATTAAGCAAATACCTTTAATCAACAGCTGAATGGTAGCATGCTGTGATAATTATTTCTGGTTGATGATGAGAAGACTGATTACAATTTCCTCATTAACTTGCTTTTTCCCTATTTCCATAAGTTTTTCTCTCTACATACTTTCTTACTTCAACAATTGATATCTTATTACTGTTGCAGTATTTTTTAGCCACAAAATCTGTTAAGGCTCATATGTCTATCACCTCTATTGATGAGTCATAACATTTTTTTCCAAACAGGACATATTCACACATTTCAAAGAGAAAAGAAGTTTAATGTCAAGCCATGGTGTGTTACTCTGTATTTGTTATGGTTATGGTAGCTCTCCAAAAGAAAATAAATTGAACTAATCCTCTGCCCACTCTTTTTAAGGAATGCTTAGAAGCAGGACAAATAAATTAAACAATATTTCACTCTAGAAGAGTATGTAGTGCATTTAAACACAAGATTTTCATCTGTGAGCTTAGGGGGTTTTTGATTAGCAAGTAGGTTTTGGCTCTTTGAACCATCTTTATGAAGTTTTTAACAAGGTTGAAAGAAAAGGAAATTTTAAAAAATACTTATTTTTTTTTTCCTACTTCAAATTCATGTTGATGTCCCTTAGAAAGAGAAGAGATGGAATAGGGAGGAGACAATTGCCTCAAATCTCATAATTATAATTTAGTATTTTTACTTACACCTTTAGTGTAATCTCTGTTAGGAGGAAGGAACTGCATAAATTATTTGCATGAATATGTTTGAATTGTAATTATTACATATTCTTTTTACATGGCAGAAAAACCTATTAGAGAAAAAAAAAGCTGTAATCTGAGCAGAAGTATTTAGGATATCCTGTAGTATGTTACTAATGTCATTGTGGTTACTTAAGCCCCAGTTTCTATCTCAGAAGTTGCTCTTACTACTTGAATAAGGTAGAAAATTATTTTGCTTATTGCAAAGGGAATTTTGCATATTATACAGGGAATTCTTCAACGTCCTTCTGAAGGTCTGCAACCTATGTTCCTCTTTCAATGTTAAAACTGGATAGCCAGAAGAATTAACTCAAAAACCAGAACAACCTTGGAGGCAATATGTACAAAAATCAAGGAGAAAAGCCCTGTGTTTGGCTCCTTTAGAATGAGTAGCACACATGCTGCATACCTAATTTATTTAGGGACAAGCTTACTTTAAGCCAGAATACAGATTGTGCTTCGGTTTGCAAAGTCTGAGTTCTACCATGGTCTCTTACATATGCTTAGCTCTAGGCATCTTTCCCAAAGTTCGAGCAATCTTTTATTTCAAAAATAAAAATACTTTGAATTGAAGTTTCTTGCAAACAAGTTTATAACAATTCAATTGGCCAAAACTATTCATACATCAACATGGAACTCAGAATCAATCCTATGATAAACAACCAGATTTCCTTTGTATTATTTTGTTAACATAATTTTGATTGCCTTTTGACAAAATCTTTAACTTCTATGGATTTTTTTTGCTATTTAACATCACATAAATATTTCACCTAGCTTTTTTATTAGTTTTGCACCTATTTTTAATCCTTAAACCTCTTTTGTGTATCCTGCCTATGCTTGCATTATTATTACTAATAATTTCATACATTAATGGACTATGCAGCATTTTCTAAAAGGATTAGAATTATACCAGTTGGAAAATATGCACCAGTAAACTGTCTTATGTCCTAAGAACCTAAGCCATATCCTATTAAAGTCACTTGGATTCTTCCAAGCAACTCACTTGATTTTGAATTTGGCTTTAATAAAGAATCTACTGACACAATCTCCTGCATTTAGAGGGTTTGTTTATTTTTAAAGGAAAAGAAGGAAGTAAACAGTGATAATCCCAAGATCAACCGGGAACTGAGGAATCTGATATATGGGAAATGTATATTTAAATCCTTCACATTCATCCCTGGGTTGCCATTTGGAAAATGAGTTTTAGGCTATTTTTAGTTAATCCACTTTTTATATTTTGTCATGGGCCATGAGTATATTTTGAAATCTTCCCTTCTTATAGTGGAATAACGTATCTCAAAAATCAATATTTCTAATTCTTTTTTTTTTCCTGGTTGTATCTGTATAGGGACTTAGAGGAAAGGCACAAACCCAAATAAAGTATTTTGGGAAAAGTATACCAAATAAAATGTGGAAACAGGACTCTAACAAACAGGTTGGAATTTTATTTCTAAATAAAATTTAGACATTTTATTAAATTTTGACAATTGAGAGTATCAACATAAAATGGACTGGAAAAAGTGAGTTTAAATATAACCAAGATGGGAAATAACAAATTTGAATATCTGGCCAAAAAGAAGAGGCTGTGAAGAAGCATGCAGTCCTGTATGCTGGACCAAGACAATGGGATCCATCAAATAAGGAAGGGAAACTTAGTGAATGAAGTTCCAATAATTTGATGGACTTCCCTTCACTGTCTTCTCAGGAGAAATACATGTCTTGCTATTATGGCTTTAATTTTCCTCTTCTTAACCAAGCACTTTTAGAAGTTTTTGAGAGTCAAGTCTTTTCTAGAATATAAAAAAAAAAAAATTCCCAAGGGTGACTGAATATATTACAGAATGACCCACAGAAATAAAAGACAGGAAGACCGCTCAATAATTTTTGAGCAAAATGTTTTAAAACAAAGATTACAGAAGCTGGTTGAATAAAAAGAAGTAAGGTACTTTTAAAACCTTTCTATAATACACATCTATTTTTCTATACATAAATATTTTCCAACTTATAATGAAAATCATCATTCATTTGAGTGTTCCTCTGAGATAGAAACCTGTGAAGTTATTTCTTTTTCAACATTGGAACAGTCACTAAGGAAAAAGCTTTCCTTAGAGGTATTGTAATTCCCACTCCTTGCCCCACCTTCTCCCGGCCAATTTTTTTTTTAAAGATTGTCTAAAAATTCCTTAACTGTCCTTTAGTGCATAGTAAACTATTCACTTGTATTCATGACATAAAAGGAATGGTGCCTGAATTTTTGGACAGGCTTTGGAGCTTTGTAGAGTTCTTGAAGTTATCATTAAATAGAAGTGATTTTTTTCTTAAAATCTTAATTAAAAATAAACTATTAATATTTGAAAAGTAAATTTGGTTGTAATGAATGTAAGAAAACAAATGCCTAGAAACATAATTCCAGAAAACCTTTGAATATATAGGATGCATTACTTCTTCAACAGCTGAAGTATCTGTAGCTGCTGTAGAGCAAGAAAGTGGATATACCAGAATTAATCTATGTTATATACTGGAATAATTGGAAAAACAAAAATGTTAACAGAATATTCTGCAATCTCCAGATATATTTGTCTAGAAATATAACAAATAAGAAATGAACATAGAAATATGAAGATCTTTTGATACAATACAGTGCATTATGGCCAGCATGGCTGGCAATATGACTCTGAAAGCTCTTAAATTACCTGTAAGTGAGCATGGAAAGACAATGTGTAATACATTGCCATTCTTTTGGCTAAATGGAGGCAATCTATGAAAACACAGCTGGGTCAAAATACTACAAATAAGCCGGTACTTAACCTTTCTGTGATGCTGTTAACAGAGTTGGCTGTTAATTAGTTATTTGTCTTGACATAAAGATATTTAGAGGGTAGACCTGCTCTTCTCTGCTTTTTAATTTCAGACTATAGTCTGACCTTGACCTAGGACTGTAATTCCGGCTCTGAGTAATTCTGGCACACCTTAGTAGGGATAGTCCTTCCACATTTATTTTGTCTACTTTTTTTCCTATTGAAAGAGTCCCACTGTTACCAATTACCCACAGTTAAGACAGGGGGTCAAGACCTTCCTGACTAGCTGACAAAAACTTGTAAACTACTCTGACCTGTTTGTTTATTTCCCTTTAGGCCAACACTGCTCTCACATTCTTTAGCTGTAGTGACCGCAAATAGGACTATCACACATCTTATGTTTTGAAAAGGCAAAATGGCATTTGAAGTGTGATGTTTCTTTGCAGGTCTACCCTTGATGATGTGTTGCCAGGTATTTATTCATAAATCAAGCTGTGATAGGAAAAGGAAAGGATCAGTTCCCAGCACAAGTGACACAGGAGCAGCAAAGAGCCTGCAGTAATTGAAATCATCATACATTAATGGCATAAGAAAAATAGTCCTACACAAACATATTTTGTCTTGCTTCTGACCTAGGCAATCTTTAGTTTGTATGGATTATATTCTGAATTAAATGTGGGAAAATCTTATTTTTTTCAGGTCACTGTGCACTAAAAGAAATTATCTGGATTTTTTTTTTTCCATGTTGGTCTCTATGACTACTGTTTTAACTCAGAGCATGATAATGCATACAGTACCAAAGAGACAGAATTCTAGATACCAACATTCAGAGAAATATCTTTAGACTAGAATCAGACCATGCTACTGAAATTTTTGCTGACTTGAAAACTTCACTGATTTTGTAGTACAGGAAGTGGGCACTGACATCTCCAACCCAGATTTTCTTACAACTGGTATATAGAAATTTTATGACTGATAATAGTAACTCTTGTTAGAATTATCACGGACAATTAATATTATCAAGGTGACAGATCTTTTTCTATGAAACTACACTCCTCCAATTCTGAAAGATTAGATACATGGGTAATTCTAAATAGTATTTCTATGTATCCTTTATTTTCTGAAAGGAAAAAGAAGCAAGGGGAAAATACTTTTCCGGAAAAAAAGAGTTTCCTTAGATTTACTCTGGTCAATCATTTTTATTACACTCAAAATGTTCATAAGGACAAAAAGGGAATATATTTAATTGATGACAATAATCTGTTGCTGGAGTTATTAATATACTAACAGTCCAAACAAAATACAAGATACGGTTTTTATATGTCAGGTTATAGTAATGTGAACACTTACCATTCAAATTATCTAATATTACTGATACCTTGTTAATAACAATAGAAATTGCTATATATGAACTTCTGACTGCTTCTAATTCCAGATGATATCTGTTTTACTGTAATTTTTCAAATTCTTAAAACTAGTGTAACCTGATTCACAAAGATGCTCTCCTGAAGTGACCAGTGTGATCTGTGTTTTCTGCTTAAGTCTGTTTTCTTTTAAACTAAGTTTCCTTTCTAGGATCATGAATCACACTAAGCAGAATAACGACTTCTTAAAACTGGCTATTAAGTGATAGTCGGTGTTCTAGCAGAAAGTTACATTAAGTTAAACTAAAGTAAAAACAAATATAGGCAATTATATCTGCCCATTAGACAGTTGCTCTTACAACTCAAACCAGATCAATCAATATATGTCTGGCCAAGTCCCGAAACTTTACTGTATCAACACAATCTCTCTGGGTGTTTACTAATTATGGCAAAATACAATTTTCCTTGTCCAATTTCAATATGGCTAAAAGTGTCCTTGAATGTTTTCCACTGAGGCGTTCTTGTCTGAAGATCACATTGTGCATAATTTTCTTTCCTATGCTGCATATCATGAACAGCATTCATTACGTTGACTGGAGTTTAGTCTTCTGCAGTTGCCACAGAGATTTTTCTCACAGTTATCCTTCTAAAATTCTCTCCAGTCATTTGATAACTCCGTTAAAGTCTCAGTTTTTAGAACACTAATTTGATGATGGGTCAAGTAACATTCTAGTGGTAATTCCTACTGGATTAACAAGAACAGATGTTGCAAAGTTTCAACCTGATTTCTGGTGATCTATCCTGCAAACACTCCAGTGGCTTTAAGTCGGTACTGAGAAATCTTTTATTCTGCAAGCAAAGTTAAAATATAATTTCTCAGTGAACTTGTCAATAAGAACAGCATAGTGTTATGTCATATACTAGAATAAAATTTTCAATAAACTCACATTTTTCTTGGAAAAGATTTATGTCTCTCATTCAAGTCTTCTGGGGAATAGATAAATGTCTGTTAATTTAATTCCTGGAAGCATAACTTGTTATTGCTTCTGCAGTCAAAACAATAATAAATAGAATGATGTCTACAACATGTAACCCTGTCAGATGCAGGTCAGGCAGAGGTGAACAGCTTGCAGTAAGTGCACAGAGGTAATCCTGCAGGTCATAAAATCAGGTACAGCTTTAAGTAACTGTTCCCAGAATTGATTTTTGTATACAGCAGCATCTGAACTTCTGGCATTAGTCTATACATTTCCTTTCCTCTGAATTGTGCAGCACATGGTGAATGAATTTTCATGATTTTCACAATATACAGCACCAACACTTGATGTTTCGAGTTTAAATAAAAACCATCCATAATACTTGGGAAATTGTATACTGATCATCTTTCAGTCAGTTACCTGAATACAGTGAAAAGTTAAACTTTTTTATTTCCTCCATGGCAGCCATGATCTAGAATCCTCTATGTTGGTGTTGGAGTTCACTGCAATGATTTATGAATAAATATCCTTGAAGTTCTTAAAAACAAAGGAAAAAGTAAAATACTGATATTTATGTTAAGTAATTGCACAATGATTAGAGGGAACTTCCAGAAATCTGAACATAACATGAGAATAACATTTTCTGCAAGCCACCTCTGTGACACCTGCTTTTTCTGGCATGGACAAAAAGGGAAAAACAGAAATAAAAAAGGAAGTTCTTATTCTCAGTGGCTCTTCATTGTTGTTGGTTGGCATTCATGTTTTCCTCCTCTTCTACAGTGCTTTTGAGAACCCCACATAAAAAAAATATTCAGTAGAACACCAAACGCAGGAACCCTAAACAGAAACGTGGAGAGATACAAGTACACTATCAGCTGACTGAAAAAGAAAAATTTAAAATAAAATTAGATTAAAATAGTTTTCAGATTTGATATATATATTGATGATATTAGGTACAGGATAGAATAATATTTCTAATCCAAATAGAGTAAAATAATGACAATAAATTTTTGGTTGTTTCAAAGTGGAGTTTTTTTGGGTTTTCTTGTGTTTTGTTGTTTGTTTATTTGGGTTTTTTTGTTTGTTTGTTTTTGTTTTTGGTGGGTTTTTTTGTTGTTTTACCAAAGAAAAACCCCCAAACAGCTCAAAGGCAGACGAAACCCAAAAATCAATTACTTACTTTCATTTACGGAAAATAACATTAACATTAGTATTTATGAGCACCTACCATCTTTGCTTTTTACCTATGCTTTATAGACTATGTTTAAAAAGTACAGCAGAAGAGTATAATATAAAAGTACCCCCAGCTTTGAAGGTTCTAATGCTGTGGGTCAAACTCTGAAAATGTACAGTAGTAGCTTGTTTTAAAGAAAACTCTACCTTAAATATTACAACAAGTGTCAGTAAAACTTGTGTCTGAGTAATAGTTCTCTAACAGCATACCAAATTGATGTTGCTGTGCATAAATATTATTTCTGAAGTACTATAAAGAATTGTACAAATGTAATAAAAGTGAGCAGAAGTACCACAGAGAATGACAAAGCATAGATTTTTAAAAGCAAACATAAAATTAGCAGAAAAAAAAGGGCAGCAGTTGAATCTTAACCAAGAGACAGAGAAATAGATCACTTGCATTTCTTTATAAAATAACAGAGATTCAGATAGGATCATGAGAATATCATAAAAATCCCAGAAAGAAAGATGGATACCATAGCAACTTACATAATCTCCCACTAAACCTGGAAGTTAAATTAATTGTTTCAAACTGAGCTTTTGATTAAGATTTATCTTTATTGAACATTAAGAATAGGAAATTCACCTAAGAGATCATATTCTTCAGGCAAGAAATTAATGACTTCAAGACGGCAAGAAATTTCAAGAGCTCATTGCCCTACTGAGCAACAAATTCTATGCAAAGCACCTGAAAAATATTTGGTTTTAGTTAAGATGAATAGTGAATAATTTTTAATTTTCCAGAGTCTAGTTATTTATTCTAGTCTGGAGCAAAGACATTCCCAATTTAACAGCTTTCCTCTACAGTACTGTGCAGACCCTGTGCAGTTGCTACAGACCCTGCTGACAATATGATTATATATGTTCAACACTGGCAATTAAAAGTGTGGTTTCCACTGGCACCCCAGGGAATAGTATGTGAATTCATGGTGATACTCCCAGAGTCAAAGGAATTCTCTTGTTAAAGGTGATTTAAATTGTTTTCATTGTCTGTCAAACAACGGCAGCCCCCCAGCCAATTCAAAAGCCAATTCAATTAGTTCCCTTCCATTTATGGGCTTCCAAAAATCACAGTGTAGTTAAAAACCCTATCCATCAGACAGATCAGTTGTAGCTGAGCTATTTAATATCTATGGGCCATAAAGCCATTTTTTTTCTGAGTAGAGCTACTGTGTAATAAATGTGTAAGTTATTTTAAGCAAAAAAGCTATAGAAAGGCAGTTTCCCAAGATAGATGAATAGATAGTCCTGGGTTTCAGGAATCTCAAACTAATAATTTTCCTCAAAGAAAAATCTTATTTATAACATTATTCTTAATAACCAAGTAAAAAACTTTTTATTTTCCCGTGGGTTGCGTGGATTTTCTCGTTGGTTTTGGAGGTTTTGTTCTTTCTCTGTTTTTTGTTTTTTTTTTTTTTTTTTTGAGAACAGCAAGAACCCGATCTACTTTTAAATAGCACATTGATATGTGCAGATGTATATGTATATCTGTGAATAGATAGTTCTATATACACTTAGAAATAACTCGTAAATAATATGGGAACAGGACAAATAAAAACATGCTTGAAACATCTGTGCTCAGCCAACTGTCACATATACAGTTAGGTATATGGACATATTTGACAAGACATATTCATTTTATTATGAATGGGGTAGTAATTAGTAAAAGGCGTTTCCTTTCTTAAAAATGTCATCTTTCCAGTGGTGACTTCAAATAGGGAAGCAATCTAAAAGGTGTAAATATAATAAGGCATGATGAGCCATGTAATGTGCCACTCATTTTTGTTGCTCAAGGGAGACCATGCACGAAATCCTCATGACCTTGTCTGATCTGTTGCTCAATTTATATGATTTGCTCTAATTTGTTCTGCTATTCATACATCTTGAAGCCTTTTTTGCACCTTTTTTCCTGTATCTTATCCTTCACCTCCTGTCTTTCAAAGGCTGGTGGGAATTAACTGCTAACTATTGCTTAATAATGTGTGTGGATTGGTACTGTTAACAATCATTACTTTCTTTACTTTGGGCATTAAAAGCTGTGACCAGGCAAGACAGTCAGGGATTATATTAAATTAATGGAAATGATGGGACAAAATACATTTCTAATTTCCCATTGGGCCCCATTGAAAGATAATTGTTACAAGTTTACTAAAATCTTAGTTGCTAGTTTGTGGAGCTTTTTAAAGGACCAAATAATAATAATAATAATAATAATAATAATAATAATAATAATAATAATAATAATAGGCCTTGCTTTGCCAGCAAAGCCAAAGGTGAGCATTCCAAAAAAGCTTTATTTCCAGATTTTTTTAAATAACATTAGACCAAACTTTGAGGACACTTCCATTACTCAGACTGGAAAGTTTATACTGGTTAAGACATTACTCTCTGAGAGGTTTTATGAGAAGTGATGAAATGCAACTCAGCTTAAAATGAAAATGGAACTGCATTGATAAGAAAATCCTCATGTATAGATTTGCATAAATTACATATTTGCCTGAACTATTAGGAGACCTTAACAATGAAGAATAGATTATGTGGTGCTGTAAACACTGAATTCTGGGTGAGAAGCTTTTTTAAAAGCAGTTTGTTGTCCAGTGGGATAACAGAATTTAATCAGGGATCATGACAGCTAGGTGTAAAGGGCTGCACACAATCATGTCATGAAGTGATCATAACAGCTCCTGGAAGCTTATTTTGTGAAGTCTTAAATCTGGAAAATTTATGAAGGTGAGTTACCTTTAAAACTTGAGCAGTTTTATAGAATTCAGTGACACAGTCCATATTAGTAAAACTCAGATTTATTGTAAATATACACAAAATGAAGCTAAAGTTTGTACAAGAAATAGTGGACAGGATTAAAAAAGAAAAAAAAAAAAACAACAACAAAAACTTAGACGGAGAAATTGTAATAAGCCAAATATAAACAATCAATAATTTCAGTTGAAAATCCATGAAAAATATGGATCAGAGGATGGTGAAAAATAATTTGAAATTAAATGCTCCGTAGTAATGCAAAAAGTGACACATTCAGAAATAGATTACACCTAACATTAAATATAGGGGAGGAACCATTTGCAGAATATACTTTGTTTCAGGCTTGCAAAGGTTGAAAGGCAAAGTGGTAACCGGTTAAATTGTTAAATATTTTTGACCTATACCTCACAATTTAGAGTAATGGATAAATTTGATTAAGCTAAATATTAACAAGACCAATAGCCAAGCAATATATTTAAACTGCCAAAGAGTTATGCAATTTAAATTTGCCACAAAATTCAAGCTGACAAAGTTATACGTTCATTATGAAAGCTTATTATAGATTTTCGTTCACAATATATATATGTTAATAAAAAAGAACATGATTCTGTATAAAGAAGGGGTATAAAGAAAATATCCTTAAAATAGTTTTACTTTTCTGATCTTTCAATAGCAAGTTATTACACAAGATATAACAATATGTGTTACTAGGGATCAGAATAAGAACACTTACATATGACATCACTGTCTGGTATACCGAGTTGTGGTTCTGATTGAGAAGAATGAGCCATTTTTTTGAAATATCTCTCGATCTCAGTTAATCATTCACACTGGCTGGCTATACAATGTTTCATAATTTACAGACTGTGCAGAGAAAAAGACGCTTGTTTCATTTCTCGAGGTACATAATGGATGAGAACCGAAATGATTCAGGTGAATGGACACTAGAGGGATGCTATTCTGTTGTAATATATTACCACTACCCTGCTAGTAATAGAACAGGAACAATGTCCCATTGTCCAAAGCTGGAATTTAAGCTTTAGTAAAATTCATCAAGTATATCAAGTGCTTCCAATAAAAGCAGACATGAGGTACTTATTTTCTATCGACCAACATAAATCAGACTGGAAGTGCAGCTTTGTGCCTGTGAATGAAGTTTTGGTTCACAGCATACCACCACAGCTTGATTTTTAAAAGGCACTATTTAATCTATATTAAAAATATTAAACACAACAACAAAAAATTCAAAGCTTTCTGAACCGTCTAACTGAAAACATCCTTGGCTGTAAAAACATTTTCAGAATATGGATGGATTTTCTCTATGTTACTTTAATATTTCATCCTTTCTGAATTAAGTTTGGCACAAGTTGTGAAAGATAGGTTGTGGGGATTTTTTTTATCACAATTTTGAATATTAATATTTTGTTTTTCTATTGTTGCAGAGTTCAGTATTTATATCCTTATGTAGAACTATTCCATGCTAATATAAGGTAAGTCAGTAAAAGCAAAGAATTGTAGAGCCATGTGGTTGGTCTCACCCAGACTGAATACTGAATTCTTTGAACATCTTCTGCATTTTCACTGTGATTTCTGGATTAAGAACCTACTACACTAAATTACAAATGTCAAATTCTGTCCTGCAGATATCAAATTTAAGACTGTTATTCTGAATATTTAAATAATAAGAGAAGTTGGACAGAATGTTTTTTCATTAAAAGTACCTCATGCTTGCAATGTATTTTTGATTTGGAGATCCCTTTCCTGTTCAGCTTCCCACCTGAGGATCCTCTGTTCTGTTGTCAGCTATGCTAGTTTAATTCTGCCCTTCTGGTACTTCTTTTTTAATTTTATGTTGTTCCATGCATATCTATATGTGTTCAAATAAACTCATCCTTGAAAACTAACATCTGACAACCCGAGCTTCCAATTACATTTAGTATTTACTTTGCTGGTGACAAAAATCCTACCTGTGACATCTATAATGAGTTAAAAATACTGCTTTATGCCATGTAGACAACCATTTCCTGACTTGCCTTTATCATACCAACTCTGAGTTGGATCTTCCAGGTGCTCCTGTAATATAGGTAACAGTCTGCCCTAGATAACAATATGAACACAGATCCCACAGTTCTCAGAAACAGGCTGAAGCCTAAGAATTTATGACTCCATAATATTTCCTCACTGGATAAATGACGTAAGCAGTTTACACTGAAAGTGTCACTCACTCTGTCAGTTAAGGGGAAATAAAAGTGGAATGTACTCATGGGAGGTGACAAATCCAAATAGCAGAAGGAACTAGAAGTCAGAGAAAGGCAAATGCCTTGATTGCATCAGAATTGGTTCAAATAATTTAAGGAAATAGTACGAGAAAACTGAATAAGCAAAAGCAACATTGTGAAGAGCTGTATCTTTATCTCTCTACATAGTTTAGGAATAGCCTTGAATATGTCAGTAAAGGTATTTTTTGGGAGTTTTTTGTAATTTTTTATCAGGGAAATTACAGTCTTTTACACTCTGTTAAGTACTAATTACAGGGCTAAATCTGTATTTGAACTCAGTTACTAAGAAAGGACATTGACTAGAGAAAATATAAAATCTTCAGAAGGCTACACAGTGGAGAGAAAGGAGATTGAAATTATTTTGGAGGTAAGCAAAAAAATAGGTGATACAGTATTATAATAAAAAATGCCTTCACAGTGAATAAGAAAGAGGGGACAAGAATCAGCATAAGAAAGCATAGATTAAAGGCGTTAAGGGGATTCTAAAGAATTCAGGGCACAACCTGACTCAGAAAAAAAAAGTTTAAAAGAGAAAAAGACACAAAAGAAAAAGTGGAAAAGAGCTAGGATTGAGAAGCTACAATGTAGTTCTGTCAAAATTGCTGCATCCTTCTCACCCGCTGAACTTAATGGTGATACTGTGTTGATTATGAGGAAAGAATGTGCATAAATGAATGTTTGGACAAACTGACCAAACCATAGCATCAGAAGGACAAGGTTCTACAAACTATTAGCTGCAAATATCATGTTTGTTATCATCCACAAGAGGTTTGTCTCTGTTTCTAGGATGAAAAGCAAGATAAAAGAGCTGTGGCTTAATTAGGGCATGAATTTATTAGCTTAGCTCTTGTGGGAACTCTTGCAATAAATTGTACAGTGCATATCAAAGCACATTCCTTAATTGTTTTCACATACTAAAGTTATATCCCTTTTATCCTATCCATATTCCTTTTACTTATACCCAACTCTGTGGGAGGATGGTTTATAAGGATAGTGCAAAAGGCGATTTTCCACAATGAATTACAGCTGTACTGATTGTGAGGAGTGGGAACAACTTTGCCTGTCCAATGAGGATGGGGGTTATAAAAGAGTGGGTTAGCTGGTCTAGAGTAAATTAGAGCTGGAGTCTGCTGGCTGTGCTGTGCAAGGGACATGTGGCTGTGCAAGGGACAGACAGGGTAAGGCACAGGTTGGGGTTAGCCTGTCATGCAGAAGGAGACTTGCAGAGGGAAGGAGTCAGTGCTGTGTGGAGTTGCCTGAGGAGAGAAAAGGAGTTAGAGCTGCCTAAGAGAAGGTGTGAAAAGTTTTTAAGATAATAAGGGACTGGTGATGGTGTCTCGACAGCTGCAACACAACTGCCTGCCATTTTTATAGAAGCAATAAAAGGCAAAGGAAGCGGGATTCACTCTTGTTACTCCAAACAGCATAATTAAATTCATTTCTCAGTTTTGGAGTATTCCTTGATCTCTGTCCATTTTCACACATTAGAACGTCTGCAGAGCTGAAAAATGCATTGGACTCTTGCTTCAAATAAGCCTTCAGATAAGATCTAGTGCCTGGAACCTCCTCCTATTTCAAATTAACTTTTCAGATACCATAACAATTTCCTTCCAAATTCAATCATCCTCATCCCTGAATAACCCATGTATTGAACATGATATTTTTGGTGGATGTCCATTAATCCTCCTGCTGCTAATAACTGAAATGTTATCTAGTCTTGTCAACCCTGGAGATAACTCACCATATCCCTTCTGAAAAATGTAGCCTCTGGGAGCAACTGGCACCAAGAAAAATGTCCCTGACCTGTCTTTTTATTTTTTTTAGTTTCGTTTATACTTATTGATTCTTTTAAAAATATCAGTAGCACTTCAATGAAATCAGTTTCAGGGTTTACAAGAGTCTGCCTTAGTAAATAGACTAGTGTGCTCCTGCAGAATCTGAGGACAGCTGGAGACACAGAGGAAGTGTCCATGTGTCCCCTGAAGGGCAGAGCATTGCTCCTCCACATCCAGACACCAGCCAGCATGACTTGGTGTCTCTCTCTCTTTGCAGGGGTGTGTCATTGCTTCAGCTCAGCACTTACAAGCTGAAAGTGGAGGGCTGTCATCTTTGGACCCCATGAACACTGCTGTGTACACATGCTCAGACATCTCATTTCACTCAGAGGGTTATGAAAAAAACAGTTAAGAAGTATTTAGCCTCCATACAAGAAATAAAAGATCGCTGTGTTAAAAGTTACTAAATATTAGGTCACCGTTTAAAAAGTTATAGGTAAAGATACCAATTATAATTTCCTGATGTACTATTGGCATAATGAAATCTTGAATGAACAAAACATGCTACATTCTGTTGACATTAAGTGAAATATTTTTTTTAAGAGTTAGCTACAGAATTTAACTACCAACCTCGTTTTCACATTTCGTTTATTATTCCTTTACAGACTTAAAATGGCTGATGATCTGACTTAATCTTGTTCACAGAGCACATCTTTTATGGTTCAAGTCAGTCATAAATAGGAAAATGGTGACTTTTGTTTACTGTGATGATTAAAACAAACAGAACTTAGACAGACTTTAAAAAGGAGAATTGTCAGCTCTCTTTCTCCTAAGTTTTCTATGTACCTGTGCTGTAGAAGTTTTTATGATAAATGTGTTAGAGAAAGAAAGCCTGAGCGACCAACATTTCACTTTTAGCTGATTTAATTCCTTTTGGTATTAAAGTGGACTCTGGCAAAGTTATATGTTTGTGGGGGCTTTTTAATAGATGGTCCTTATATTAGACCTCATAAATTGTTCCTTAGTATCTACCACTTTATTGCTTTTTAAATGAGATTTAGTTTGCTATTAACGTACAATCTTTCTCCTTTCTACTTTTGTTCAGATATACAAGGCCCAATTGTCAGCTTGGTGTTCATATTAAAATGAGTTGTGTGCTCTTCACCTCTCTAGGAAGCTTCAAGAAAATGCAGGTGTTGATGAAAAATGATTTTACTTTTTTAGAAATTAGCAGCTTCCATGAAATTAAACCAATGTCCTAGTCATTGCTTCCATTTAAGTGACTCCTCTCTGCTGATATGTAGAGATTTCACATCTAGATTAATCTTCTGCTGGTACAAAGAGACCAATACTCTACAGAATATCTATTTTAATAATGTCTATATTTTTCACTATCTAACATTTCCCTTGTTAATTTTTAACCTGGTTAAGTTAACTAGATGCATGTTCTCAGGATCCCAAGTCAATATTGCAGAACAGACTTTCATAATTCCCTTTTATGTTTTTTCAGGAATTGATGTAAAATAACTAATAAGAAATTGTGTAATTTTATATGGAAGAGCACAGTGCGTCTTCCACAGTGTCTGATGATACTGTCACCAGTACAAATCTCTATGTAAAAGTTTGTTGTTTTCTTGGATAACTTTTGTTTTCTATTTTTTTTCTGTATTCCTCTTCTGTCTGATCTGTGCAGCAGTATTGTCTTCCTTGGGTGGTTCCTCTGAGTAACATGCCTTAGGCATGAAGGGCAAGGTTACTTTTTTTTCAGTGTTTGTTGTTGATTTGTTTGTTTTTTTTCCCTAACAGTGATTCAGGTTGTTTAAGGGTTTCTTTGGTTGATTGGTTTAATTTTTTGTCTTTTAGACTTTATTTTGTTTTTTATTCTCCTTTACTTTGACACGTGGTAAATTATTAGTCTGTTTTCCCCAAATATGCCATATTTTCTCTGCTTGAAGTGTTCATACACTTATCCATCTGGATTACTTTTAAAATATTTTTTCAGTACTATATAAGTAAGTTGAAAAATAGTTCTTTATCTTGTCTCAGTCTCTATCACAGATACATTCTACAGACAGTCAAGTGGCTCAGATCTCTGTTGTCCAAACAGACTTCTATATTTCTATCTCTAATTCTATAGATGTGACCTGTGAGCTTGCCTTGAGTGTTTGAAAAGTGTTTACCCGAAGACAGAAATGTGGTCCTATGCCTGGTGTGTGACCTCTCACCTACAGCCAAGGAAAGCATGGGGAAAGCATGTTTTAAAGAAAAGACTATTGTGCTGAGTTTTTTCCTGTGTGCACTCAGGCAACAGAGAAGAGTCATTCACGATACACTGGGGCCAAAGAATCAATCTAGAAACCCATGAGACCTGCAAAGAATTTTGAAAGGTTGTAAGACAGGAGTACTGCACACACTTATGTCTCACAGCTAACTCTTCAGCCAGCATCCAAAGCACATCAACTTCAGGAGCTCTCAGAAAATAAGTGAAATTTAGGATATGGGAAAGCTTCTTTGAACCTGTGCTTTTTGGTTGGTATGAGGCAGTGATTTCATGTATGTAGCCATAAAGTTTAAGCTGTTACTACAGAGACCCAGAAAATATTGAAGTCTTGGTTATCCTGTATGTTGGTGAAGATACTGAAATAGTTCTAGAAAATGTCTGCTTTTCATGTCTTATTAAATTATTTTTTTAAAGAAACAAATAAAGATTTATTGTTTAGGAAAATCTTAGCCCTACATAGGTGGTATTCTTTGACTCACAGCTTGTTTGCATGTGTATATCCTTGTGATGTTAACTCACCAAAGAAATGGTAAAACCGCTGATTTTAAATTGCACAGTATGGACACAGCAGTGTTTCACAGAACTAATGAGTCCAGGATAATGCAGTTTGAAACTAGAGCATAGAAAGTATTGTAACACATCTTTTCTACAGCTATCCTACACATTTTGTGAGCTGCATGGCATGTGGCAGACTGCTTATTGCATATAGAAACCTCCTACAGATCTAAATGTTTTACAGAATGAGGAAGATTTTGTGCATAACTATCCCTGCAAAATGTCTGTCTATCGAGGGGCTGTATCATCTCCATATTTTTCTACAGTGATAAAATTAATACAAATTCTTAAAATTTAAAACTTTAATTTTTTTGGTCAACACTGAATTTTTTTTTTCTGTTACTTCAAAGCTTCCTAATTATATCAATAATCAATAGCCAAGGATAAGAAATGGATTGTAAATGACTCAGAAAAACATTCTGGGTGTGAGGTGTGAACTTATGCTAGATTGTAGTTATTTTTGGAAATGACAATTATTGTTGGTTCATAAAAGAGCCATTTGCCCATGAAACATCAGTTTGTGGAAATTTTAAATAAACCTGAGAAGCATGCATGGTGATGGTTTCACTGCATGGTGATTTCATGCAAGTTGTGAAAGCTGCCTCATTCAAATATATTTATATATTTTGATATATATTCACAAAATATTCGAGGTACTTCATCCTTTTTAGTCCAAAATTGGATGTTGAAAGAAAATGTCTCATGTCATAATGCTTTTAGGGAGGAGTGTGCATGTAATTCTGCCCATATCAAAAACTCTTCAGTTAAAATCCTTTCCCATATATTTTTCTTAAATAAAAAATGAAAGGGCTTCTCAGAAAATACAATAGAAAAACTGGTGGGGAGGGGGGGGGATGTGGATTGATCAGGCTAAGACTAATTGGCTGAAGCTGAGCCTCTAGAGATTAGTCATCATTAGGCAAAGGAGAACAGTTAAACTACCTTGAAATAAACAGGGTCACATCTACTTTCAGGAATAAATTAGTCTGTAGATTTGTTGACACAGCAAACTCTTCCTTCCTGGCACAATGTGTACAAGGGGAAATTAGACAATAAATAATATTTGACTTTGATCTGATTTGCACAAAGTGCAATATTGTACTTTCCCTTCCTTCATTTATCATATCTGATTTCATCCCAAACCTTCAGCCTTTATTTAGTTCCCCCTACACGCTGTTTAAACAGACTAAATTAGTAAAGAATGCAGAGACTACTTGATGAGTTAAAATTAATTATTTATTCTCATGCCAGAAAAGAAATTTAAACCTTCCAGTTAATGTATAGTTAGAAAAACATGTGTGCCATCAAATAAGTGTAAGTGGGTTGAACAAATATCAAGATGGGCTCAAAGAAATTTAAAAATAAACTATCATCACAGGCAATTGAATGTGGGAGGTATAGTGCATCTGCAATGAAATGGAGAATAAGGAATAAACAGGTTTATGTGAGAAAGACATGTAATAAATATTGAAAAGTATATCATAGTTCAGATAAATACTATTTGTCCCACTTACAAAAAGTTCAAAAGCTCATGAAGAAAGACCAATATCTAAAAAAACTACGTAGTTGACCACCTAGGTAGAACTTGTCTTGAATAATATTTTTATTCATTGCTTTGAAATTCACAAATTAATATGAAGGAAGAGATCCTGGAAGTAGCACTAGAAGATGTACCTTTGCTGAAGGAGAAAGAATGTGACAGAAAACTGCATCACAAGCTGATTAATAAATTAAAATCTATTTAAATTAGCCCAAACTAATGTCAGGGTAGGTTTGTCTTCTGCTGTTGGGTGCTATACAGAGTTATGAATACAATCCCGTTTCTGAAGCCTATACCTACAACCCATGCCAAGAAAAGCAGAACTGCCACGAAAACATTTCTGTATCCTTCAGACCATTCCTGAGCAGTGATGGAAAGCAAATGCCTTGTGTTTAGGAATGGATTTAGTTATAGGAATAATATTTCTTTCTTATAAGCTTACATTAAAATAGGAAGAATGAAAAATTTGGTCCAGTCACACACATAAAAGACTCTAGTTTAAGAATATCTACTCCATTTTTCCTATCCTTCTCATGATACTCCAAATCCTGATTTAATTACAAAAGCAATCTGTCTTATTGGGGAAGATGGGAACAGTGATATATTTTGTCACTTGTTATAGTCCTGATTTCACTTTGGATCATTATATATTGTTTATTATTAAAAGTCTCAACATCTAGAAAGTCAGAAGCTCAGAGTTGCTGGATAGCTCTCATCTCACAGAATTATCTGAAGGAACTCCTCTTCTATCAGCATGGCCTGGATAAATATTCTGAAAGCTGATAAAATGCCTTGAAGGATTTTGTGAGAGCTGTAATTCTATTATCTGGTGAACCCAAACAAACCCAAAGAATCATGTGAATGGGTGCCAATACCTGAAAGTTATACTTCTGGTTAAAGTGAAATTAAGAAAGTGGATTTGACAAAATCCAAGATACATCACTTCACTTCTATAAAGGTAACTTGAATAAACAGTGTTACGTGGATTTCTGCTTGCCATAACAATAGCCAGCAGTTAGAAAATATAAAAATGGATCATAAAGATATGTTTTTAATACAGTGAGAAAAGTGGTGGTTTTAAAATTCAGTTTGTGTCTCTTTGTATGAAGAAGGCCAAGTGTTACATCTGACCAGGCTTCTCTGCTCCATATGGAGTTTATAAAAATAGATGAATATATGTGACAGATAGATTATATGTCTATCAGAAAAGAGTAAGAGCTTTTGTTTTGAAACTTAATAATATACTCCTGAGTCATCAGAAGTCAGTTTGGTAAATATCTCAGTAGCAGAGGACAGAAAAGATCGTCATCAGCCTTTCTTTAAAATAATCTGTGAATTTTTAAGGGTCATTTAATCACCACAGTACTTTTAAATTAAATTTAATTTTTTTATGAATTAATTTCTAAAACTCATCTTAATTTCATAGGATCTTTGGTGGCAAATGCAAAGGAGATGAGATATAAATGTAATTTGCTGAGATTCCTGCACATCTCTACTTCCCTTCTTTTCAAAAGAATTTGTAACAGTGTTATTGCTGTTACTGTTTCAAAGTTCCTTGGAATTTATAGAAACTTGTCTATGAGACATTCCTGAGCATTGTCTGTGTTCCACTCTTGTGTAACTTACATTATGGAAGTCTCTGTAAATAGGAACATGTTAGGTAGGACAAGCTGTTAATTTCTTTCACCATCTATACCTCTTTTGAATATTTCTGGCTCAGTGATGAAGCTATTAGAAGTTTTGACACATGGCTGCAGAAGACTTTTTGCTTTCAGTGTGTAATTTGCTGCCCTTTGTATAAAGCAGTGACCCCATTTTCACGAACAGCCTCACTTTTACACTTGACTACTGCCCGTTTTTCCAGCACTTTAAGTAGTGGTCTAGTAGTGTACGTTGTAGATAGCTGTCACTGAATTGTCTCTGTTGTCTCCATCACATCCACTTTATTAAGTAACTACTTTCTCTCCTGGTACATGGAATCTTACTTAGTGAATCCAAGGAAGGTTTTTGAATGGTGTGGGAACTGAGAGTGTCAAGCTTTTAGATTTTGTGATGAGGAAGTGCCAAAGTACAAGAACTACAAGGCAAGTCAGTGCACTTTGTATAGGTCTTGTGAGGATGGGACACTGGAATGAAAACAGGGTCTTTTTCTGACTGGAAGACACAGTGAAAAGCATAACTCTGACTGTGCTGCTTTACCCTTTGAAGAGATTGTTGAGTTCAAGGACATTTATTATGCATGGTCAGATCTATCTTTGTTTGAACTTCCTAAGAGCTTGGACATGAAATTTTTCCTACAAGGCACACTAAATGAAAGAGCAAGTATGAGAAAGTCAGCCTATCAAGAGAAAGGTTTCAGAAAAATTCTGTAAAGTTTTTACTTTATTGCAGTGAGGCATCATCAAAAGATTGAAGGAAATTAATGATGAACATGAAAATAATGGACATTTATCATGCTGTGGATCATTGTCCCAAAGGAAATGAAAGAGATTCAGCCTCTTGGGAAATTCTATGTCAGGCTGAACAAAACACTTGAAAATCTATTAGTTGAAGCTTAGTTGAGGCAACTTTCAGATGAATGAATTGAAAGACTCTACAATAATGAGTCCTTTAACTCATTTACTTCAAATAATTTTGCTAGAGAAAGCAGAAGAGAGATGTGCTGGAATGGCAAAGTAGAAGGAAATTATGATAGAAGAGGAAAGTTTGAGTTAAAGCAATTTAAATTCATATACATAGAAAAAATGTAGATAACTAGGAAGGAAAAATGTTTCTATAATCTATAAAATGGATGGAAAAAAGTAACATAAGAAAAAGTAAAGAAAAAATATAAGAAAATGAAACTATGTATAAAAGGATTTCAAATTATCAGAGTTAAAATATGGCAGAATGGAATAAAGAAATAAAGACCATATAGATATAACAATATGAAAAAAGTGATAAAAAATTTAAAGATAGAGTTAGGAAAAATTAATTAGCATTTGAAAATAAGGTATGGACAAATACAGGGAGAAAATTGAAGTTTTTTATTAGTGTTGCTGGATACAACAAATAAATGATTTTGCACAAATAAGACACTGCAACCTATATTGAAAACTGATGGGTAGTACTGTCTGATGTTCACATGCTGAGATTGTCTCAGAAGACAATTTATTGCGTGCAAACAATAACTAGTAAACTAAATTAGGTTTTTCCTACCACCAAATTAAAGGTTTATTTTTAGTGTTTAGTGTTGTATCTTCTAGCCAAGATCAGGACACCTTAATTAGATTCTTTTGCTAATAAACATGGTTCTGGAAATTAGCCCCTATTTCAGCCTATCCTATTCTCATAGAAGTTTATTACAGAATTTTTTTCAGTCAATCAATCTTTTTAGTTGATCTTTATATAAACAAATATTTATTTCCAACTTCCTCAAAATTACAGAGCTATCCTAAGTAATTGAGTTTTTTATTGTGATCTGCTCCCACCCATTGAGAAAAGAAATGAGACACATGCATTTTCCAACACCTGTAGGATGGGATTACTCTAAAGAAAGTATACAAACAAGTGATTAGACAATTTTTCACAAATGTAAAATTCAAAGTTAACTGTCAACAAATATAAAGATGAATGATTCAGCACATGTAAGAGGAGGATAATGATGACATAAATATCTAGTTGAGGGCTTATATATACTTGAGGGAGCTTTCTGCTTCTCCAGATCTCAATGAGAGATACTGCACAAGTATTGTGTGAGGTACAGTTTTTTTGGAGATGCTCTGAGAACACCGGTCAAGACTAAAACAAGAGAAATTGTTTTAGGTCTAGCAGTACTGATTTCCAGGGCACATTAGATACCTCCTGCTTCTTTCAGGGCCAGCTTAGTTTTTTTCACCAGCAGAGGGACAGGTGAATAACAGGTCTTGCTCACACTTAGGTCCTGTAAATTGCTGGCTTAGCATTTTGTGAATTATTGCTTAGGTCACTACTATTTCCCTGCATTGCACACTGCAAGTATTTAACTTCATGTCATTGATAAATATCATGAAGTATGCTCTCCGTTTTGATAGTCTGGAAAAAGGCTTGTGTAAAGTTATTTCCAACCTGAAGGACCTCACCCTGCTCAAACCAAAAGCAATGTTGAGATCTGAGTCAGAGTGACAGCAAACATTCAAGATCTGTAACCCGTAGGTGAAAACCTGCTTCTCTGTTTTCACCTCCCTGTTCCACAATGGAAAAGTGCTGACTTGGTCCTACACCTCTGCACAGAGCCATGGCCTGAACAGAAGAATTTTTCCAGAGTGAAATCATCTGGCTAATGATGGGAAGTTACATAAGTCTATCTTCAATGGTCTTCATTCATTATTTCTTGTGAAGGACCTGTGTACTGATTAGCTAGATCTTGTTAAGCCTAGAATTTCTGAATGGTTGTTGGATTCATATGGATGCTTCTTTATCATTCATGTCTGCAGGCTGGTGTTGCATGAATAATAGGAAATAAAATAGCTGAAATAAATGAAGCTTGTGTGTACAAGAACAACATTCAGTCAGTTTGGTCCAAGCAATACTGCATTGCAGTTTTGAGTGGATTTCTTCAAGAGATAGATTTCACTGAGAAGCAGGGATTTCCAGAGATCTGCACATCTACTTTGAGCAAGATTTAGTGCAACAATACTATCTCTGACAGGTTTTTATTAAGTATATTCCTTGACTCTGAAGGCAGATGGATCATGACATATCTAAGTATCCAGTAGCTCCTCCTAATACATATCTGAAGGCTGAAAATGGTAAAGCAAGTTAGCTACTGCTCCTGTGTGCAGGTTTTCACCCTCTCTTAGCATTTTTCTGTTTTTTTCTCCTAAGAGACTATGAAAGTAAAATGGAAAGAGGAAAATTTCAAAAAAATCAAAAAAATGTAACTATTATATGAATGGGATGGAAGTAGAATGGTCACAAGGAACAATCAAAAATAATTTACACTTTGCATATTAAGAACACAGACAACTCTTCCAAATTACAGTACTTATGGATGTCAGAAAAAGCTATTAGATTAAACACTATTAGAAAAACAATTTAGATTTACTCAATAATGACATGAGATTTCTTAGGTGCCAGCTAGGAAGCATATAAATTCTCTTATCTCAATACTTTAAATTTTTGGAATACCTAAATTATGTCATCTTGAAACTACTGAAATCATTGGGTAGCATTGAATATGTTGTTTTTATTTAAAATCTAATATTATTGTAAGGAAAGAATAAGAATTGTTTGACATTGAAACAGTCCATGAAATTCATTCCAACTTTCTTTATTTTTATGGCATTTTAAATTCTGAGAAGTGAGCAGGCATATTTTCCTACATAACTACATGAATACATTTGACACTATGCTAAGGCTAAGTTTTTTGCAAGTTAGAGGACTATTTTTTTCGTTTTTTTTTTTTTTTCCTAACCCATGATTTCAAAGTAATTGGGTCTAGAAATGAAATGAAGAATGGTCTGTGGCTTCATTTCTTGTGGCATAAATGAATTGCACTAATTTGGTTCAGAGAATGTCAGTCTCTAGCACTCCAGTCTAAGACTTCACCTTCATTGTTCTGTTTTACTGTTGGAATTGAGAATATTGGTAGCCCTTAAGTAACTAAGATTCAGAGTTTTGAAAGCTTTGTCTATCAACAAATTCTTGAGTTGTACTTACTGAAGACTTCTGTGTAAAATTTGAAGTTCACTGAGTTGTCACAGTCATTTATTTACAGAAATATGTGTTTTTAGGAAAATAAAAATTGAAAAAAACCCCAAACATTAACTGTGTTATGTCTTGTCATGCATTTTGCACACAAGCAGATTCACTCATTATGTGAACAATTCGCATAATGAACCACTGATAATACAATTGACAAAAAAAAAAAAATAAAGAAGATGTAAAGATGTAATAATTTGGTCAGTATTGCCAGTTTAATCTCAGTAATGCACATCCTGAGAACAGCTCAGAGAATGGTCCTAAAAGAAAAATGAATGCTGGTTTTGTCTGGCACCTGAATCCAGAAAAGTAACCTCTCACACTTCATCCTTCTGCTTTAAATCAACCATGAGTGGCTGTAGTATGGTCAGAACAGGCTTCCACTTTCAGCATGCCCTGGTTGTGTGGAGGGGCCCTTGGAAAGGGAACTGCTCTGGCTCCTGTATGGAAAGACTGGCTTGGTCTGCAGTAGCTGTGCACATTCCTACAGGCCAGCTTGGTCTGGCTGGTTTGGTTTAGTCGAGCAGTGCTTTCCCTCAAATCACACTAATGCTTTGTGTGACATGGCTGTGGTCATGGTCCTGCAGGACAAGTGACAGCAGAGATGGACCTTAATTCTTCATGCCACAGGAGAAGACAGATTTATAGTAAAGAACTTTCCATAACAAATTCAGTCTTTCTCATTTCCAAGGTATTCTCATTTTCTCTTCTTTACCCTCCATGTGTACCACCAACGGGTCTGGTGACGTCTCCACAGCAGAGAGAAAAAGGAGCTTTTTAACCACCAGGTTCTTATGCCTGCTTGAAGTCTATATGTTTAACATCAACTAAAAAGTGAAAAGAAGTTGCCAAAATCCTCAGCTGTTACATCATGGCAAACAATATTCCTAAATATATCCAGCAGATGAGTCAAGAATCTAGACTACTTTCCTTTCAGACTGTTAGATCTTCATCAAGAAAAGATTTTCTAAATATATGATGGTTATTAAATGCTCCATATTGTCTAATTTAAGTATGTATGTACTATTAGGATTTACTCCCTACAGTTTACTGAGTGAAACTATGAAAAAATCTGCATTTTGGACCAAAGAAACTTGAAGTTCCTTAGCCCTAGGCCAGTTGGTTATGCAAAATGAATGTGAGCTCTTTCCCTTAACCATACATGCGTTCTTCCATAAACAGAAATTTAGCAGGAAATAAAGCTTTACAGTACTTTAAGTAACACTTTGATTGAATTTAATTAGAGTTTTTGGCATTTTAGAGTTTTAAAATATCATTTAAATGAAAAAAGTATATAGTTGCAGATTATTTATTCAATTTGTCTTCTTTAGAAGTGTAACAACTCAAGTCTTTAGGGAAAACATAATATATGATAGGCAGTCTGTAAGAAGGAAGATAAAATGGTTGAAAAACTTCAGAAAATGTCATTAGCTAAATCCAAAGTGAACACTCCTTCAGGTATTAGACTGAAATAAACTAATTTTGATATTGCTTTTTTCTTCAAATGAGAAATAACTCTTAGACTTTATCCTCTCCTTATTCCCCATTTTTAAAATTCTTACAGACTCATTTACTGCGATAATTTCAGAGCTCCTATTCTCTTATGTGGAAGTTACAGATTTATATCCATCCGATGTGATAGGTACCAGAGTTTTTGGAAAAGGTGTGCAAGATCTGCCCTGGGGGAGCCCACACTGCTGAGATGTCTCCTACTGGTTGCTGTGTCTGGGATTGCTGCTCTTGAACTCATGCTCAAACCCTGGTGCCACTGTGTCAGAAGGCACCTGCACTGGATGTTCTGATGCAATGGGTAGCTGCTGATGCCACCAGGCTGGGAATGAATGCAGACTCAGGTTTTTTAAAACATCTCTCTGACTATCTGGATGTTCCTTTGGCTGCTCTGTCTGTCCTCTTCCCTGACTCAAATCCTCCAGGAAAACACCCCGCATTTTGGAAATAGCAAAATCAATACTCTATTTTCAGCAGTGAACAGGTACCAGGCTTCAGGTACAATTCAGTGACTAACACTCCATGGTGTGCACTTGGATGAATAATCTCAGGGAAGAAATAATCTTCAACAGTACTTTGTTCTTGAAAATGCCCTTTGAGTATATGCTTATCTGAGATCTAGATAGTTCTGAAGTTATTTTCTTTTAAATATGAAATTAGAATTAAATATATATGTAGGCATATAATTATGAGAATTTAGACTTCAGCTCTCTGTTCACACTTCATGAAATCTACTGAAATGTAATCTTTTCATTATGGGAGACTATTTGTTTAGGAGGATTTAATACTCAGCACATTTAAGGAAATGAGGAGTTTCATCTGCTCAACCTTTTAAAAATTAAAAGATTGATTCCATAAGAACAGCATTGCATGTACTCAGTCTGTACAATAGTACTTTTGTATAACTAATGGTACAAGCTCTTGCTTAATTTCAGTGGGACCTCATACCTACATTTACCTTTTTGAAGTTTTGTATATTGAGGTTTTACTGACTACCACAGTTACAAAAAGCAATTGCATCCCATAGCTGCAATTTACTTCTGGTAATAGACCTTCACTTTGGAATTCCTCAGATTCACACTGCTAAGTCAATGGTTATTGAACATTCATGCACATTTCAGCAAGGACCTCTTGCTAGGATGAAGGAGAGTACAAAAGGTTTAAGATTTCCCCTGGTAGGTCTTTGATGCAGCTTTGATTTGGCAAGTTCATCATACCTTATTGCAAAGATGACACCTGTAAACCCCCAGCGCTTATTAACCATAAACTTCATCTGTTTTGTAGCTGGTCTCTGCATGACTACTGGTTAGACATTTTCTTTACAGCTATGTGATTCCAGATACTACTTTCTTCTACTAAGTCAGCAGAAGAAAATCTTTAATTATGCTTTGGGAACAGTCAACAGAGTCAGCAAAACAAAACTCATTATGTATTATAAAAAATCCAGCAGTGAATAGCTCATGCATATTCTTCACAGAGTTACAGAAAATAGATTCTATATTAGCAGAAAAAAGATACTAGTTCGCTGTCACTTTTGTAAGTTCTTGAATTATTTTTGTTTTATTTATTACATTAAATTGCAATTTCATAGATTCTCATTTTATATTGTTTTGGCAAAGTTTTTTTTGTAATAAGCATTCTAGGAATCTATAAGAATCTTCTAAAACACTGAGAATTCATTAACTCTTACTCCATTAAGATGTGAGTTTCATAAATATATCTTGGATATGGTTGGTTTGCAGTCTGGCAAAATGAAGTTCATGTTTTCGTAATAAGTCTTTGTTTTTTTAATCCTGGTTCCGCAGAGGGAAGAGGATGAAAGAACAGGAGAACAATGTATGAGTAATCCTGTTTAACCAGTCTGCTGCCCTCTACTTTTGCCCGACTTCCAATAATCTCCATAAACTTTGCGCAAATATTTCGTAAAACCTCATGATAAGTCAAGTCTGTAGATCTTCACCATTTTCACAGACTCTTGAATAATTTGTGAATTTTAGAAATATTTGTGGTTTTAT
This sequence comes from Sturnus vulgaris, assembly GCF_052056855.1. Taxonomy (NCBI): domain Eukaryota; kingdom Metazoa; phylum Chordata; class Aves; order Passeriformes; family Sturnidae; genus Sturnus; species Sturnus vulgaris. The sequence continues at coordinate 129,016,648 of NC_142243.1, forward strand.
CTGATTTTCTTTTGCTTCAGCGAATGACTACTTAAAGTCTGTTTTTCCTCTGTGTATATCTGATTTACTTATTTCTCAATTCTGTCCATGTGACCTAAATGAAGGATGAACTAACCACCTTCCTTCAGTCTTCTCTTCCACATAGAGTCATTTAAAAAAATATATTAGGTAGGGCTTCCTTACAGCATGCAGAAAGAGATTAGTTTGCTGATTGCCCTTCATATTGTCTCATAATAACTGCTTGCAGTCTCAAATTCTAGCAGAGATGAAAACAGTGAGAGAACAGGAAAGAAAAATTAACAAAAATATACTTAGGTAGATTTAATTTATGTTAAAGGCTTATATTAAATTGAATATTTGATCATTTGCATATTGCAACGGCAAAACAAAAATCGCTAATATTAACACTGCTCAGAACTACATTAAACCTAAAAAATCAGGTATCTTTTGAAGATAAATACCACAACAACTCCCACCCCCAGAAAACAATCAATACCACGGTTGGCTTTTCTAAAAAATACCCCAAAAAACTTGCTCCCTCTCCCCACTGCACAAGCCTTAAATATTACAGGGCATTTTAATATTAAGTATTTTGCAGTGGTTTTTGTTTGTCTGGTTTTCTTTGTTTGGTTGGTTCTGGGATTGATTTTGCTTTTCCTTTTTTTTTTTTGGTTGAAGCAAGTGTCTTTTTTTCTTTTCTCTAATTAGGCTCCAGCTTCAGCTGTAATTGTGCTATTTCTCTTTCTGAGCATGAATTGAAACATTTTTTCCTTTTCATTAGGAAGTTGATAAATATTTTGGCAAATTGTTATAATGTTTTGAGCTCCAGATTAGAAATTTTCTCATAATCTCCAATTCTTTTCTGAATTCATTGCTAGACAGCTTTGACAGCTTTTTTTTTCTTTTTTTTTTTTTTAAGTGTATAAACCTTTTTTAATTCAATCGGTCCCTGAAGAACATTATTACTATAGGGAATTAGGAATATTTCATAGATATGTACTTGACCGTGTATGTCTGATCAAATCCTTTCAGCTTCATGTTTAAACAGAGTCAAGTCTAAATATCTGATATTCAACAATTGGAAAGTCCCATAGAATTCAATTGATTTTAGCAATGTTGTTTCTGGTCCTCATAGATAATGAAAGTAGCATCAAGTACTGTGTGCATTCTCTTTCATATTCTTTGAAATATACTAATTTTTTTTTGCCTTTCAATTAAAAAATTTAGAGAAGTGAAGTGCACTTGCTATCTTAAATACTAGATTTAATAAGTTCCCTAACACTAAAATTCATCTTGAATTTGTAATATATAATTGACTTCAATGAACAATATTGCTCTTGACAGTCAGCAGCCAGTGTTATGATACTGCCACTGGGATAAACATCTGAAAACCATAAATATCAAACTTGCAAAGATATCCACTTTTAATTACAGGCTTTGCCAAAAATACAAATATGTTTAAATGCAGTGTAAATAAGGATTTTTCAACACTGCTGTGAATAAGAACCTCTCTCAACCGACACTTCAGCCTTAGAAGAAATATGTGACAAAGGTGAAAGAAACATTATAGATGAACATTAAAAAAAGATTTTTTTATATGGGCAAGTGGGCATTAACACTACATCCTCTTGCTGTAAACTTTCTATTTACAATGCTTTTTAAAATCAGACACAGCCAATGCTCTTCTGATCTGTTTTTACATGCTTAAAATCCATTTGGAATAGACAGCATTGCTATTATGATTCTCACAGCAAAAAAGAAAAAAAAGGCAATGTTCTGTTGTAATATTAATTAGAAAGTGATACTGTAGCATACTGTTGAGCAATTTATCTTCTTTTTTTCATTTGAAGACACATAACATTGCAGTCAAATCACAAGACTAGTCTTCATTCTGTACAACTCACTCTTTTATAGTGACCAAACAGTAGAGTCTTTGGAGAAAAGGTAAAAAGGAAGAACAAGGGAAAATTACAGGAAGGAGATAATAGGTATCTATTTCCAATGGACAAGTTTAAGAAAAATTCTAACTTGACTGTTAGAATACTCAGAGATCATCTAGTTTTCTACTTTGATGACATGCAAAATATATTATCATCACCCAAAGCTAGGGATGTGCTAAAGTGCTTGCTTAGGTAATGCTTGCATTGTTTCTTTCCTCAGACAATGGCTGCTTGAATTTGTGCTACTATGGCCCTTTGGACTACTTTTTAACAATACAAGTAATTTTGCTCCTTTTCCTTCCCTTACATTTTTTGGCTTAACATTAGTAGAAAATGCATGATGTTCACTTGCTTGACAACCATTTGGTTTCAGCTTTTTCTCTCTTTGTTCAATATATGAGCATGTGCACTGCCAATTGAGCACCATTCAAATTTTCCTTGCAGACAAAGAAGTAGAATTAAACATGGGCTGCCCAAGAAAATCATACTGCCAAACTTCCTAACTGTGAATTCTCTACATCAGAAGTTTTAAAACATTTAAGATTCTTTGACAGGGTACGGTTGGAGTATCCAGAAAATATTTATATTAGAAAAAATATTACTAGAATACACAGCAGTACACCCCATTTGATTTTTTCTGATTATTTAAATTAAAAAAAAAAAACAAACTAGTAAAAATTAAGTCTAATCAGAAAGACATGTAATGAAAAAATAGCAGACATTCTCTAGATTCTTCAAAGCTTCTTTATTTTAGTGTAAATGAGCTCATGTGAGCATGAATATTAAACATAAATATTTTCTGCAAAATTTGTTTATAGATATGAGTACATTTGAAACTCTTCACTAGTAAAAACAGATTTTTAGCTATTTCCTTACGAAGAAGTTTTATCAGTCAGCAATTTTGTTATTATAGAAACAGATTACTTTTACAAAGAGTAGCACACTTAAGACTTGCATAAAAGATCATAAAACGTGCATGGCAATAGGATATTAACATTCTGGCAGAGAACATGCAACAAGTGCTGTTTGGTTGGAGCAGTATATTATTACTTTATTTGCATTCCTCTTCATTCAAGTTATATTTCCTTTAAATGAACAAATGGTCATGTTTCAATTAGAACGTTTCCAGGAGTGCTTTCATGTTAAGCAAAAACGTTCAGGGGAGAGAGAAGTAGGAGAGACAATTAAGCCTGGGAATTACAATACTTGCATCCTTCACAGTCTGAAGAATAGGTTCTCCCTATTTTTTATTGTTACTGTTTTATTGTACAAGCCTTTTTTCTTAGACTTTTTTTTTTTTATGAAAAGTTTGGAGAGGTTTGTGTGTTTTTTCATGTGAGGTTTTTTCTTTGTGGGGTTTTTTGTGGTTTTGTTTTGATTTTTTGTTTTGTTTTGTTTTTTATTTGTTTTTTTTTTTTGTTGTTGGTTGGCTTATTTTAGTTTTGAATTTGTTTTCTTTCCTTTTTCCTAAGAAACAATAAAACAATTAAGTTCTTTTCTGTATGACAATTGTGTTTTAGCTCTCCATTCATTTAAAATTTACACTGGAATGCTCACATTAAGGTTTTACTTTCCTGTAGTTTCCTCAAATCAGTTTGTACCAAGGAGTGTTTTGTTAATTTTTCCACTAAGTATTGAAACATGGAGTTCCTAAGCCATATGGTGTCAGCTCCCAGAAGGAATTACTGGCAGAAGCTATTAAGCAGAAAAATCTCAGAAATGGGGTCACCAATAGTGCTGTGGAAGAATTTGAGTATGCAAATATATAGGTCTGGTTATCAGTAGTGAGAATTATTCATTCTAGTTACTATTTAAGAGAACAGTTGCTTTAGCATTTTTATTGCACTGTTCTACAATGCATTAAAGCCTTTCAGAAAAAAATCTGCAGGAAAAAAGAAACCCCCCTACAAAACCTCAACTAAAAATTAAAAATGTGCTTAATTTTTGTGAGATGAACATGATTCTTCTCTAAACGATAACATTACCAAACATACAGTTAGCACACTGGGAGAATAACAGGTAGACATGAATTAAGGGGCACTTGTTATAGGATTTAAGATGGTGTTCTCAGAATGAGCATAAATAAGAGCTAAATCTATAATAATTCAGTAATGGAATTTGATTTCTTCTCTTTAACCCATGCTCTATAGGTGAACCTTCTAAGGTACAATGATTCATGAAAGAACATATTCATATATAGTTTATACTAAGCACACAAATCTTCAATTTATAAATAAATTTTATCAAATCACAGCCATTTATTCTAACTGTAGAAAGTTACTAGAATATTCTGAGATGAAAATTACACTGATTAGTAGTAAAATATTCCATGATCATGCATGATTTTATGAGAGAGAAGGGAAGACGTTCTTCTGCAATGATCCAAGAGCCAGAGATGTATTATCAAATATGAAGAAGTTACTGGGTTGCTCCAAACCATAGTAAAGTTCAAAGAAGTTTTCCTACCTGTTTTCTATGGTCTCTGAGAATTTTAAATTAAGGGAGCAATAGGATATGTTCAGAAATCTGCTTTGAATAGTAGCTGTAGTACTTTCCCCATTCTTTTTTGGCATTTCCACTTTTTTTTTTTTTTTGCTGTGCAAAAGAGATAGAAAATCCCCAGGGTTATCTGATTCACATGAAGGCTGAATCTACCACCTATAGAGAAAGGAAGAGACAACACATGATAAATATTTTGGAACACAGCACAGGAGGCTCTGGGATCCACCTCTCTCTGGCTGCTGACGTTAGAAACATGTCTCCAAATGGACAGGAAGGTCTAGATCCACTACCCTACTTTCAGGTAGTGTAAACTCGGAGATGCGAAAGCAATTTATTCTCAGGGAGCAGGTTTTGTTCTTTCACAGAAGAGTGCGTTGTGTGGTAACCTGTGGAAATTATTTAATTCAGTTTACCTTTGAGTTCAACTCTACTCTCACTAATTTCCTACCAAAAAAACCCTGGCTGATTTTAAGTTTTCTTTGATGGTCTCATGAAGCAGACAAGATTACTTGCTATTTGGGCCCTCATTGGCTGGCCAGCTCATTCAGACTTTATTATTAATTAATTATATGTCCTCTTTCTCAGTCCACTCATCTGACTCACTCTCAATATCTGGCAACCTTCTGCTAACTTGTAGGCACTTAATTATCTTTTCCACTTTGAACCATTATTATATTAAATATAGTTGAATGTGTCTCAGGGATTGAGAAGATGCCAGTGGGAGCTGAGAGCCTAAATTTAATCTGTATACCTCCTAAATCAATATTATGCTTGAAATTGCACAGATCATGAAAATGTGAAAAATCATGGCCGTTACATATATATATATACGAAAATCAAATAGAATTTTTCTGGTTTATATTAACATTACTGCATTGTCTATCTAACTTATTTAACTGAAACTAAAATTTGGTGCACCACATTGCCTTCTTTTAAATTTCTTTGTTCAGACGTACATGACACGTAACGTAGAAGCTTCCTCAAATAAGGAAGGTGAAAAGCTACTATCCATGAGTCTTCCCCACCTAGCATTAACCTCATTTCAGAGCAGAGACACCTTTTATTGAACGAAGGGGATTCTGTACTATTTTTCACTCTGGGTGATTATTTTTCTCAATCATTTTATGGCATAATGATATTTGGAAATTTTGCTCTCCTATTATTTTGAGACTTTTGCCTATCACCCAGGGTTTATTTTTAATTGAGCTCCATAGGCTAGAATAAGTGTTTAGGATTTCACATTCTTTGTTCTATGATAAGATTTCCAGTAATATATTCAATAGATTCAAATAGTAATTGTAGAACAAATATAGACATCTTTCTGTCAGAAGACATGTGTAGTTACTATATCTTCTGTTGCTTATGCAGAAACCCTTCATAAAGATGTCCTATTGCCATTAGAAACACATTTTCAGTTTTGCTTTAGTCTTTCTTCCATTTAGCAGTCTTTACACATGTTCATAGCTGTGATGTTTTTCTGCTTTGATTTTCTTAAGAATTGTGGTGTTTTTTCTCTTTTCGACTTTAGCTGCTCAAATAATCAGAAATTGAATTTTATGGTTCCAGACATCTTCTATGGTCTGTAAACTTGACTGTTCAATGAAATTAATAAGAAATTAGTAGGATATAGAGTAAGGTTGAAATTCCTTTAAGTCAGATTTCCTACAGATTTCCACAGTCATAATTAAACCTCTCTATACTTAGTTCACATCTGAAAAGCTCACTTTTAGTGCTAGTTGTTTTAGATATAACATAAATACAAATACAAAAAAAAAAAAAAAAAAAAAAAAAAGGCCATCGTCTGAGAATGCCATCAGCTCATCCAAAACCTGAGAGGACAAAAAGCCCTTACATTCTTTCATGAACTCAAAATATAAATCTTCATTCAAATATTACCTGATAAATTTTTCTCCAACTAGTTCTTTGTGGATCCCTTCATCAATCAAAAGCCGCATTTGCTTTTCAGTTATCTTCACTAAACAGCAACAGAATCATAATTTACTATTTGATTTGTAAAGTAAGGATATGGGTGCTAATTCTTTTAATTAGAACTAAATGCAGGAAAGTTATATATACCCATTGAACTATGCTGGTGCACACAAACATGAATCTTCTATAGTTTTCAGGAATCATTCATCTTTTAATTTTTCTAATACATGGATTGACATTATTTAATTAAAATAATAATCAATTACTTCTTGCTGCTCACAATAAGAAATAGAACATTCCAGCAGAACTGCTCCATCTGCAGTATCGAGGAAAAATCCATTGAAATTCAACTTCATGCATAATTTTCCATCTATTTTTTTTTCCTTGATCAAAAGTTATTTACATAAAATTGAAAGCAGCTATGACTGCATTCTTTTCCCCATTTGTGTCCCTTGAAAAGTACTTAGCTAGCATGCAGGAAATCATGGAATTATTTCTTTTTCTGGAAGGTAACTGCCAAGTAAGAGTACGACAGCTGCACTAGTACATCTTTCCACAGTTGTCAATTAAGAGGAAACAGATCATCAAAACTTGAATGCTTCATTTTATAATGATCTTCTACATTGTGTTATTTTAGAAAAGCAAGTGCCTCTTGACAAAGCTAAAAAATGGAAAGTGGGCTGGGAGGGGGAGTTTCTAGTGCTGGCAGCTGACATTGTGCAAAAAGTTTTTTCCAAAAGAAATAAAAAATTGTGAGTGTCATTTTCAGTTTTCTAGTTCTTGATGTCAATTCAAATAATGAGCACTATAACAGCACAGATTTGAAAAGTCTCTCTGATGCTGTTTCCTAGACAAATAATGAAGTTTATCTTTGTTTTTCATAAGAGATACCTTGCAGAAGTTTCACAGACCTTTGTAGGATGAAAATAAGGACCATTTTTGCTGTTCAGGACAGTCAGTTTCTGCGTTGACACTTTAAAACAAAACGAGGTAAAGGAAACAAAATTGGTCATAAATGATACTGAGATACAACTAATACTATAACCACTGTTGTGGTCCATCAGTGTATTTCTTATTCTGGGCAAGTGAACTCTAAAATTTTATCTGGGGGAATCCTCACAGGGAAGAAGGATGAATTTGTGCTGCCTTACTTAGAGACAGATAACCCTTCATTGTGTCATTTATTATGACACTGTGTTTATCTTGCATAAAATATTGATATTTTGTACATAGCCATAAGACTGTTGATAAAACTACTGTAACAGAAGGTCTTCAGAGGGGAAATCCAAAGGGAAATCATAATAGGAGAACATAAAGTTCATTGTACAAACATGAAATTACTGAAAATTGATTTGACACTATTCCTTCTGTTCCTCTAATTTTCTACATTTTATGCCCATGTCTTATCTGCCTGCTATATCTTATCAGTTATCTTTCAAGAATTCAAAATGTGCTTGCACAATATTCGTCAGTGGGGCCTAGAACATCTCTAAATACATGCAATAAAACCTGAGATTATTGATAATATAACATGTACTCCTAAATTATTTCAACATAATTTCAGATATTATTTTTCTCTTATTTCAGTTTCGTCTCTTAGCAAATTTTTCCTGTTTCTTCTTTTTGTTAACATTATTATGTACATAAAGAATGAAAAAAAAATCAGAGGGACACTCTTAACAAGTTATATAACTATTTCCAAAAGCACAGAAAATAGCACAAATTTAATATCTAAATTATATTTTAAACCTCTTTGGTTCCAGCAATGCTCAGCAGGTAATACATAACCAGAGACCCTGTGAGTAGCTTATTTTAAAACTTTCTTACAGCAAATTCAGGTTCCAGTGAAGGAAAAATACTCAACAGAAATTACCTCAGAATTAACGATAAAGAAGTTCTGGAACAAAGTCATGATTTCTACCAGTACAGAAACACTTTGCAATTCACAAGGGATAGTTGAGAATTGCACCACCAAATGTGGCACAGAGTAGGAGGAGATAGGATGCTTCTCATATCCTTAACCATGTCTTGAGACTGACATGATAATGAATTATATAATTATGCATAATTCTATACAGGTAATTCTATACAAGTCTAATAATTGTAGTTCTTTTTTCTTCCCTGTCCTTTTCAGGTTTTTTATATAAACTTTATGCATTTTATTTATTTGCAAAATATCTAAATAATGCAAGTACAGAGTTTTGAAAATATAATCACTGACTTCAACCAAGTTCACCACATAGTTAAGGTAAAGAATACATAAAAATATGGATTTTTAGAGTACTTTTCAGGTTTGTCTATGCTAATTTTTTCACTTTAATGGGTCAGCACCCATATTGTGGCAGCATTTCACATGGTCATTAGCCTCTAGTATATCATCAGACTAAATTTATTTTCACAAGTTTTCCTTTACAATTAAGTTTTCTTCAGTTTTACCATTGAAGAGGACTAGGTTTTATTGATTTAACTAAAATGATGAAAAAAAAACAAGCCCAGAGATTTCTAGTTTAAATTATATCCTTCATAGTTTTCTCTTCTATATTCAACTTGAATATGTTTCCCATAGTTTATATAATACAGTGGATCACTTTCATTAGATCACATATATTTTAAACATTTTTATTAAAAATATAAAGAAATTTTTTATCTCCAGTAATGTAAAGGCATGGATGACTGTATCTTTTATTTGGAGTTTATGGGTTCTTTCAATTTTAAACTGAATACTTGTGTGAAGTGATTTATTCTTAATCCTTGAGCATTACTGCTTCAGTCTAGTTAGAAGGTCAGGAACTGCTCTACATCAGGAGATTTTATTAACCTTAGACTTTTATTATTGACTATTCTGCCCTAATATTTTGATGTGATAACATCTGAACACAGTCTTTTCTTTTTCATTTTTTTCCTAATCTCTCTGTTAGGAGTCATTAATCAATTTGCAAAGATATTTTGGCAAGGTCCTTTATTATTTAAACAATTCTTTGAACAGTCTTTCCAGGCTCTATGTTTTGGATTGAGTTTGGCTTGAGGGTTTTTTTTTCTTGTTTTTTTTTCTAGTATATTTAAATATTTTAAACTCACATGCTTACCTTTGTATTTGCACACCATGCTAAGTGGGAAAAAAGGCATATAAATGTCTGAGAATATAGAATCTAAAATATTTATTCCAGATTTTTTTTTTTTTTACATGAATGCCTAATAGTTTGGATCACAGATTTGAAGGAGCACATTCATTGCAGGACATGTCAACCAGTTGATCGTAGATATTCTAGAAAAAGTAATTGATTTTCTTTTATATGCATACACAGCCTCCTCAGATTTTGAAGGCTGTTTTCAAGTAACAGAACAGTTGCCCAATTTCACTTCAGTTTGAAAATATATCTGAAATTATCATTTGGGATGCCAAGTATGATTTCTAGAGAAAGCTAAGTAGTGTTCATGTCACAAATAAATCAACAATGAACATAACTCTAAGAAAACAATACAATTTATTTTTGGTAATCTTGTGTGGTTGATGTCTCTCATCACTTCACATGTATTTGTTTCAGGGACCATGAGACTATCCTAGGAATTTGTAGAGTAAGGAATGAGATGCAACATCTTCCATCTACTTCTAGCTCTGTGCTAGGTATTTTCCTCAGGATGAATAATTTTTCCAAGCAATTCCTAAAGAACATAGAATGCTTCTGTTACTTAAAAAAAAAATCATATCTAATACCATGACATTCTATTTTATGGTTGTAAATCCATTTTTTCCCCAAGAAATTATGCAAAGAGGAAAAATGAGAAATAATTATTTGAAGGATGATTTTACATGGAAAAGGCATTTGACAACAGTAATTCTGACTTCCACTCTGACCTTCAGTGTTGCTTGCATTTCAGTTTGAGACCCATCTGCAACTCACTCTTGTCAACATGCATTAATATCCTGACAGTGAACTAGTTTGTGCCTCTGAATTTTTAAACATATACGTGCAAGGCTTACAATGGTGTATCTTTTCATCTTTGGTAGTTTGCTTTGAAAACCTGGGCTGCTGATCAGTTAGGTGACATTTTTCCTAGGTATGGATAAATCATCTGCCACCAGTTTCCTATACACAGCTTCAAGTGGTTAACACTGAAGATCACATTTTAGAGACATGTACAGTAGTAACTAATTTTATAGAATCACAAGCATATGCAAACATATTTGCATTACTGTCCTGAGCACTCTATATTTTCTCAATTAATAGTTAATATTTCTTTGTGGATATTCACCCACATCGTATGCACTTACATTTCTATTCCAACAATTTCGTATTTTAAGTAATGTGGTGAATTTTTTGGCTTTTTGTTTGTATGGAATGTAAGAGAAATGAAGCTGGATGGACCTTTCAAGGTCATTTAGTCCAACCTCATATCCCAGCAGAAGATCACAGTACTTTATATGTGCCCTTAATCTCTCTTTCCAGGATTCACACTCATTGTTTTTGCAGTATCTATTATGGACAACAAAATAAGACGTTATCTCATTTCCTTTATTTTTGCAGCATGTTTTTTATCTGTTTGAAGACTACTATAGAATGATCATCCTTCTCACCTCTGAATAACTTCTGTTCTTTTATCCACTCCTCATCAGTGACATTGCCAGAGCCCTAGGCATTTTAATTGTTTCATTCAAACTTCACTGAAGATCAGAGCCTCAAACTGAACACAAACCTGCAAGTGAGATTTTTTCTACATAAGAGCAGTGTGTCTTAAAAATATCCTGCTATTTAAAAATCGCTAATTTTCCTCTGCAAAAGTCATCTTAGATAATCGTTGAACCTTTTCTGTGAAAATACTGTGTACCTTTGTTTTCTTAAACCATGTTAATAAACCTAAGTATCCTTGCCAACATGTAAGTGCTTGCACTTCTTGTTAAATAACAATTCATTTTATGTAACAAATGTCACTTGTTTTCAGCTATGTCTTTACAGCTATTTGGGTTAATTGTTCTTATAGCACAGGACAAATAAAAGGTAATTGAAGCTAAAATGTTCTGGCTTCTAAAGTCTTGTTTTTTAAAAACAGACCCTTGTCCTGTCACCTGCCTCGGTGGCTTTTCATAAAAAATTGTTGACAATACTGATTTTATTTCATTGAGTATCTTAGGCACACAAAAATGAATTTCATCAACCCAGGATTATTCAACGAATACTTAAGTTTCCTCACTGCTTTAAAAGGTCTTTTTTTTAAGTGCTGTAAGCAATCTTATCAATTTCCCTATTACAAAAAGTACCGATCTAGTTAGAGAAGCTCACTTTTTTAAAGATAAAAGTGAACAATGTATTACAAACATTGTATTTCCTTATGGAAATATTTAAAAGAAAATGCTTGTAATTCTGCTGATCAGAAAAATTTGTGAAAATTTCTCCTCTGTCATTGCTCCCTAATCTTTCCCACAAGGCTCATTTAACCCTTTTCTATGCACATTAAATCTACCTTTTCAGAAATATGTTAATTTCAGCCTGTTATTCTCCTTCCTTCCATTTCTGATGATTAGCCATTTTCAGTGGATGTGGCCATTCATCAGCCAGCCCTCCTTTAAAATCTGCATTCTCATCCAGTTACTCCTGAGTGTTTAGAACAAAATCTAGACTGGGCTCTCTTTAGGTCATTGTTCTACTATTTCACAGTCCTGCTTTTGACATGCTCCTTTTCTAGCAGCAATGGGTTTAACTAACCTAGAGGTTGGTTTTTATCATGTTGGTGGCTACACAGACCTAGCTGTGAAACTTCCATCATATTCATTAGCTATTTAGTTTTCATACTAAATATCTAATTTGAAATTGAAACTAATTTCTCATGAATTTGAGAATGAAACATACACATTTTCTGACCTTTGCTAATCTCCATATATCTTAAAAGGAATCTACTCTGTGACTTGTTAGCATTTACAAATCTTCTTTCTTAATATATATGGGGTAAAATTATGTGTCTCCTTTTCCCCCTCTGCCTATTATCTCTGAATAATGAAAGGCTTTTACATTTAGGATCAATTATATTGCAACTGGGGGAAAATATCTCAATATTTGGTTTATATATGTCAATATCAATTAGCAAACTAGATTTCATCATGGGAAAGTGTAAAGGACTGTTAAATTGGGAATTTTCAAACTTTAAGAACCATTTTGCTAATTGACAATAAATCGTTACAAATATAAATTGCCAATGTTGTGTATTGACTTGCTCATTATCAGCTATTATCATTAAATACTCAAACAATTAATCTTTGCACAGCTATGGGTGTGCAATACCACATTGACTGATACCCTGTGCCTGATGCTGACAGTGTTTGATCTTTGCAGACTGAGATCAGAGTTATGAAGTCTGATACCTTTTCCCCATGGAGAGCTCGATATTTTCTAGCTTGTTCGAAAAATGGTGCTCACGTTTGCTCCCAACATAGCTTATCCTGTTTTGGAGAGAATACTTGTTTTGGTTTTACCAGCCATGCTTCTTGCTCACTCTGGAGGGTTATCCTTATAACTTTTTACAACCTATCCAGAACCAAAATATCTTTTCATTATAAAAGACAAGACAAGCGAATGTGGTCTTGAAATAAACTCTTATGCCTCTCCTAAATTCTTGGGTTATATCCTGATTTTATGGTTTTCACTTTTTCCTTTAGCCCACATGTACAGGTGTCCCAAAAGTTTTCCACATGCTTTTCCCTAGTTACATATTATTATGTGTTTATGCTTTACTCTGTTACAAACAAGTTGTGTTTGTTGCTGGTTATGATTATTATCAGTGCTACAGTGTTACAAAATGTTTGTATGCTGTCCACAGTTACAGTATTCAGGTAAGAATATATCTTGGTTCAAGGAAAGTAAATAGTCGCTACAGCTTGGTTAATCCACTTTGCCTCTATGGATGTAACTGCTTTGGCTTCAGCCTCAGTATTTCAATAATCATACTAATTTTCTGACACAATAGCTTGACTATAATTTCTATTACAAGTATATAATTGTCTTTGCGGTTACATGTCTATCAAAACATGCATATTCTGAAAATAAATTTTCTTTTATAACAATGCATATACCATTAAAAAGAAACCACTAAATAATCTTACAAAAATACCTCTAACCTTGAGCAGAAATGCATGCTAACACTCTCTGCACTTGTTTTTAAAGATACTTTCAATGCAAGCACGAAGTTTTAGCTTTAAATTCACCCTTAGGATATTATCTTTGCAGGCAAACCAGGACACTTATACCATGGTTATTGCAAAGACATTGGATCATTTAAGTCCATTGCATAAGAGAGCAAGTCCTCAGGGTGTCTGTGTATTGTGTTTCCAGCTGACAGAAAACCTGACCTACAATGATGTGTTGATCTGGAAGCACAATAGCAAAGAGAAAACCTCCCCAAGGAACCAAGAATGCAGTTTTGTTTGATAGAGGAGAAAAAACTTAGACTGACAATGCAGGCATTGCACTTTCTTATTACAGTATGTGATAAGCCTGTCCATGACAAGATACAGAATTTCCTTGAACTTTTTCCTGTACTTGTCTCTCACATTAGCTTTTAGAAAACTGGTGAGGGAGAAAAATGTTAAACCAGTGGAAAAACTTTCTGTGATGGAGACAGATTTGAAATGTAATAGCAGACTGTCCTGCGGACATTGCTAATGTGCTCATTGCTTTTCATAACTAGGATGTCTGTGACTATTGCAAATGCATGGCGTGTGAGTGTCCTTCAGCTGCCCATTACAAAGCATTTGAGCTTATTGCTTAATTATCTCTTTTTCTAGAGTGCAAGGGCAAAGGCAATTACATGTTCAAAATTCTCTGACAGTTTTCTATGTATTTTTGGGGATACTCAAATTCAATAATACCTTGTAACATGGTTTGCTGTAGCATTCATCTCTATATCCTTTGGTAAACATCTGAAATGCTCCTCAATCCAGCTAGATGTATTCCATCAATGAAATAACACTTATTTCTGGTGTCCACAGAGCTGAATTAATCATGCTGATTGAAGGCATGTGCTGTGTGAAGCATCTATTACATTCATGATATTGCTTAGAATAAAACAAGTATATTAAATTAAAAAAAAGGAAAACAAAACAAAACAAAACAAACAAAAAAAACCCCAAACAAACAAAAAAACACCCCACATAGTCCCAGTACAAGGTTTAAGCCTATACTAACATTCCAAATCTTTCTTTAGTGATAAGGAAATTGTAAGCAATTTCGATGTTTGAATAAAGTTAACATTAGGTTTGAAATAATTAGGAATACTTGCTTTGATAGCCTACACAGCTTTCCAGAAATATATTTTTCTACTTGTTTTGCCTTTCATGATGATAATTTCATTTCAGATGATACTGAATAAATAATAACTATGCTGTAAATCATGCAATGTATTAAGGTAATAGGAAATGAATCATAAATACATTGCAAAATTCTTATCCAGATATAATTGCATGGGAAGTAGATGACTCTTTCTTAACTACTGTATTAGTGACTTCTGTCAGCAAAATGACTACAAAGCTCATTAATGCTATGAAATCATGTCATATAATAAGAAAACACCTCTATTGAGACGGTAACACTACAGTGAATTTATGCTGCTTCCTGCATAAGTATTCTGCACATGTAGTTAATATTATTACAGCAGCAGCAGTCCTTTCTTTGCTGGTCTGTTTTTCAGAAGCATAACTACTCCAGTGGTGTGTCACAAAGAATAGGCAGCATCACTCCCAGTCCACAGGGATGACAATAATTAAAAGTTTCTGAATCCATGGTCTGTTGTTATCTATGTGAATGTACATATCTTTCAGCTGACACTTTGAGATATTTATTTTTTGGTAAACCAGAGCTTGCACACAGCCTGGCTTCAGTGTGTATGAAACTGTACTGCATAATGCTTGAATCTGAATGCAGGGTGAGTGTTGTACCTAGTGTTCAGTGTATAAAGTGGTGAAAAGTTCTTTCCATCCATTCAGCCTGGCTTGCTTGCTTTACTTTTCATCTGTGCTGATGTGACTCTGTGCTTGTCCCTGCTGGTTAGTAGCCATGCACTCGTAAGAAATGTCTGGAAGGCATTGTGCCTGATGTTAAGAATGCTGCTACTGAATGAAAATAGAGTTCTTTAACTACTCATATCCTGTCAAGTGGCTTTGACAATTAATATCATATGAAAAGTGGAACTCTCACCTGCTGGTCATTAACCCATCTTGAATATATGGCAAGTAGGGTCAAAACCTGGATGGGACTGGATTCCTAAAGAATATATGCGTGGATACTCATTGGATACAACACACATCATTCTGATTTTGTCACCTTTGGATTGTTAAATTATGGTATGAACAATGCTATAAATTGAATACCACAAAGGGTGGTATTGAAAGAATGATTAACATCAGCAAGTGCCTCCAGAAAATCAAGCCTACTGTGAGTACATATTTCGAGTGATCTGTATATATTCAGAAAATCTCGTTTCCTACGCACTGTAGCTTCTCCATGGAGGTGCAGGCTAACTGTGCATTACCTTTTTGATAAATACAATACAATTTGGATGCATCATATTGAGTCCTAATTTAATGTAAAACCAGTTCATGTGCACTTATTTCACTGAAGATGTCCAAGAAAAAAGTAAATAGCCACATAGGTGCTAGATTACTACCAGAAACCACATAAATCAGTAGTTGATTATGTGTTAAAAGTAACAAGTGTCAAGTAACAGTGTTCGAGTTTGAAACCTGCAGTGGCAAAATGATCTACAGCAACATAGTGCAATCTGGAATTGTGATATAGCACATAAACACGTCTTGAATTTCTAAATCCAAGGCATTTTACATAGCAGAATATTCCACCATAGTGTAGGCAATGGTTTGAATGACTTGCCAATACACGAGTATCTAAATAAAATGCCAGACAGAAAAAGTAATTATTAAAAATCATGACTTTGAACATGGCTTACTCTGTTGTTTGAAACTCTGGTATGCAGTTTTCACTGATTAATTAGTCAGGATTGGAGCCATATTCCTTTCATTTTCTCATTAGTCAATCTCGATCCAGCTTTAAATCTCCTCAGGGTTCACCGCTACTAATGATTCATTCCATTTAGCACAATGGCTTATTTTCTGTAAACCAGGCTTTTCTTCTCTGGGCAATTAATCTTCTACCCGTATGGGCAGCAATGAAATAGTAATAGCAAAGTTCTATTTTCAGCACAGCTTGTTGAATAAACTTCAGTAGAGGCATATGTCAGTAAAAGGAGCAGTTATTTTGAAAACAGTTATTAAAATCTAGATTTCATCGAGTTTTTCATTTCCAAAGGTAGTTGCTTTGTTTTAAAAGCAGAAAAACTGCAACATGGTAAAAATCTATAATTTAGTACTCTTAGGAAGAAATAATTATTAATAATTATAATTATTTTATAATATATTTCTTCTGTATAAATTATATGATTAATACTTAGACTATAGAAATAACAAAACAGTTTCTTCAAAATATAATTTAGACATTAAATATTTTTTAGAATGGGACCTGATAAGAATTTAGAATCTTCTTTCTTCTTAATTAAAGCTTAATTTTCAACTTTTAAACTTTTCACAAATTTGAGCTTTTGCTCAAAACTCTAGGTACTGCTTTGTGACAATGGAGGAAATTTTTACATAGTAATGTAGCTGTAGAGTAATGTCAAAGTCTTGTCTCTGTATTCCTGATGAATAGGTATTAATGGAATTACATGTACTGTGGGATAACTTTTCCTAGTGTAGCACATTGCTTTTCCATATGTTAGTTTACAACAGTGGGAGTGTAAGAAAACCAGACAGATGTTAGCAGTGACTGCATGGGGAAACATCACAGCACCATCATCTCATTACCACCTTTAGTTAGCATCAAAGTGGTTGTTCTTGAATAAAAGAGAAGGTGGAGCCAAAGAAACTCCAGTAGGACAGCTACTCAGTTCCCTGAAATTATAAATTTCAAATATTTGGCTCAAGTCTTTATAACTCAAGTTCCTTATAAATATACCCCTTCCCTCTTCCTGCAGAAGTCAGGGCAAGACCAAATTCCTCAAATGAATATCAATAAAGGAACACACCATCTTTCAGGTTAAGGAGAGTGATTCACAGAACTATTTGAAGGGATTTACTTCTCTTAAAAGAAAACTTATTTTCCATATTTTGAGAGAATATTGATATTCTTCACACACCATTCAGAGACACTTTTTGTATATTGGTTCTTCAAACCTGTTAAGATTGGAAATTATTTTTTTCCTGACATTTTAGTTTGAAACTACTGCTGTCCTCTCAGGAAGCATTTTTATTATTCCTCCAAAGCCTCAAATTTCTATTACAATATAAGTAAGCTTCATAAGAATATCCAAGGAAACTATTTGAATTGCCAGAAAGACAATTAACTTCTCTGCTCTATTCTACCACAGTTTTCACCTTAGTCTTATGAGATGCACTCTTCTATAAAGAGGGCTTTTTTAAAAGGTTTTGGTTTCCTGTGGTTTTTTTTCCCTTTTTTTCCTTCCAGATAATGACCTAATATTTTATGGGGCAAACTCTTAACAGAAAACTCAAAAACTCCAGTTTCCTGAGATCCAACATAATAGCAATATAAATTTTGTGGTTTTTTCACGTATCATTTCTGTAACTTCACAGTAAGTGAAAAAGGCAATAAAATTCTGCTTTGAATTTGATAAGAATAATCCATTTATTGTAGTTCTGGAGACCTGAAGAGACAGAGAAACTCAATTTTAATATTTTTCTAGATTTATACTTGGCTAATTTGGGCAACACTTGGTAAATTTTCATGTATTTTAAAACCCACATGTTCCAGGAGAGGATGATTAATACAAGAAAGTGGATAAAAATCCAAGAAAACATCCACATTCGCCTCAAGCTTCTCTCCAAATTGCTTTTGGCACGAATCACTATCAGGTGGAGTTACAGTAAACTGTTGTTTTGTCCTTAGAAAAAGGAGGAATTGAACAGATAGACATGAGAACACCAGGAGAACAAAGACACAGCTCTGCCCTGTCTTTAAATGAAGACAGAATTAGTCAAGAGGACACATGGGAAGGGAAGCCTTTGCTATGGCTAAGAGACTGATGCAAAGCTCTTTGAATTCACTGGGGAAAAAAGCAATTATGATATTTACTAAGCACTGCATTCAGCTCTTGGTGAATATCTGTCTAAATGAATCACAGCAGCATTTAACATCTTCAAGCTTAAATCCCAAATGAACACTTTGTAAGTGGTAAGTAAA
This sequence comes from Sturnus vulgaris, assembly GCF_052056855.1. NCBI lineage: Eukaryota > Metazoa > Chordata > Aves > Passeriformes > Sturnidae > Sturnus > Sturnus vulgaris. The sequence continues at coordinate 129,035,273 of NC_142243.1, forward strand.
GACTGGGGTGGATTGCTTAATATCCCAGCATTTTCAACACTAAAATCACACTACTTGAATTGGAATTCAAACTCTCTATTTTCTAGAGGTCTAGCTCCAGAGTAGCAGAATTAATGTTTCCAAATTCTTCAATATTTCACTTCATCATAAGGATAAATCTGTAATAACGATGTTGTTTCCCAATCAATCTTACTGGAGTATAAGGGAGTGCACACCAGGACAAGAAGGCATAAAAAACTCAATTCACTGCATCACCGAGTCTATATATAAAAGTAGTGGTAATGTCACTGTCACTCTCATATCAAACTATTTTTTGTTTTGTGTCATTTTAAATTTGGTTTATAAATGTGTGCATTTTATTAATGTATATCTCATATGCTGATCAACAAAATAATAGGAATTTAAGTATTTTGCTCAGTTTCCTAATATACATAATTGCCTGTCAAAGTAAACCAGGAGATTTAATTGTGGATTTCTACCTCTACAATAATCTGGAAAGTATCTCTATATCTTACACATACTCAACCTCTTTTGAAGATTTCAAAACATTGAAGGAATATTTAGAAGATGACCATTTTACTTTTAATTAAAATAGATCAGAAAAATGTTAAGTAAAAATTGGGACCAAATTATATTATTTCTGTCTACCATTAGTATTAGTCATTGTGACAAGGAACCTAAATTCCATGTGTATGCTATATAAATGCAAGAATTGTTGAAAAAGAGAAGGTAAAATGAATGAAATAAAAAAAAATACTACTTAGTGGTTTTATATTTGTTGTAGAGGTGCAAAGGAAGATTCCCATCTCAGGCATATATGATATCTACAGAATAAGTGCAATTATTATTATTTTTGTCTGTGCTTATCACCCAATAAAGACACAAAAATAGAAAGATATAAAGAATTCAGCTTTACTGCAAACCTACTTTCACTCTCTTTAAAAACAGGTCATCTTCAGAGCCCTCTTGGCTCAGCTAAACAATTAAAAAAGAAAAAAATCAAAGATCTACCATTAAGATCTCTGTGAAATATTCTGTGAGAGCCCATTGTCTATAAAATCTTCTTATTCACTTGACTGAGAAATACAATCTCGTTGTACTCTGAATCACTGCATCTCTCATCTGAGCAACTACCCTGATGTTATGAAATTATAGAAGTGACAATTAAATTAGGTCTTCATAAACAATTACAGTATACTGTATCTCATTTCTGATTTTTTTTACTAGATTCATTATACAAGATAAAAATTCAAGGCTTCGAATTGTCAGTTTTAAATTTCTCACACTGCCTCAACTAACCATGAAGACTTTAAACAGCAGCTATTCGGTATTATTCAAACCTTATATGAGCTATGTGGATTCATGGCAACATTTTTGCTGTCTTAATAAAATGCTCACAAAATCTAAAGGTGCTGAAAAGGCTTTTTTTTTTTTTTTTTTTTTTTTTTAAGTAACTATACAACAGTACTATTCAGTTCTCATGGAAGAACAACAGATTTTTAAATTTGCTCAAGAAGACTCCTACACAATTCTTCTGATTCTTTAGAACTATAGGATATTCATGTTACAGTTTAACAAGTCTCTTTTGTTCTTCCAAAAAAGGTGGAGATTCTCCAGAGTATGACTCAAATTTAGATAGAAGTGTGGAAAAAATTACCTTTATTCAGTTTTAAAATCTACTTTGAAGTTTATTTTTGCCATATCTGGATTTTTGTGCATTTTTCTCAGAGCTGATGATCTTTCCAACAGCTGTGGGTATCCTTGGACATATACCAGTTAGAATTTACACACCATATGCCAACATAGTAAGACAAAGTAGTGTAAATATATGCCAAGCCATCTGCATTAAACTGCCAATAAAATACATATTTTAGCATGTAAAGCAAATTGTTATTATTGCTATACTTTTATTATGTTCTTTGCATAAGGCGTCTTTCACAAAAACATCTCTTTAGAAAAGTAGTCAATTACATGTAATTATCTTTAAAATACTAACTTGTTTAAGAGAAAAGTTACATTATTGCATTATGCAAAACGTTCTTTCAAGGGTTTCATTATAAATATGAACATTTAATTATTTAGCTTTAAAAATATCAGCATAAGAATATAACTTATCTTTTATCATGAGATGCCACCACAGAAAGAGGAGACTGTCTAATCTTTATGTCTGCATTGTACATTAACTATTATTTGACATGAAAAATGCAACAGCATCATGTGCTTTAACATCCACAGAATGGTCTATTTTTTGAGTGAAAGTCTTCTGACTTCTAAACACCATTGTTGATATTTCTGATTCTATAAGTCAAAGTTCTCCAGGCTTTTTTCATCACACATTCCATTAGTAAAAATTTTCTGAGCACCCCAAGTATTCACATATCTATGTCTATATATTTTTATATTTATGTTTATATATTTATTAATACATTATAGACATTTACTACTGAAGTTTTAATATTTTCTTCTCACACTCTACTAGATTTTCTTGTACACTTCCATCACACATGTCCTTTTGGAGACTGCTGCTCTAAACAATTGAGTTTTATACATATATGTGTATATATATATATGTACATGTACATATATATTTGTATATATACATATATGCACATGTATATGTAAATGGTTACAATACAAGAATTTTTTTACAGAAAGATCATTAAGTACTCGAATAGCTATATTTTGTCATAACTATGGGTATATAGTTCCACAAAATGCTGATAAACCAATCAACCACTGAGCACAACTTACAGACAAATATGAGGAATACCACTGAGATGGAAATAAGGAAGCAGTATAACTGGAGCAAGTTCATACAGCTTTTCATTTACATAAGGAAAAAGAACTGTTGTTGCTTCAGCTAGAGAAAGTAATTTGTCAGCCAAACTGTTTTCAAGTCAGCATGCATTATTTTAATATTAAGTGTAAACAGGCTTTGCAGCATTAACATTAAAATTTATCCACAGCTGAATTTGTCAGGAAAGTCAATAATTCCAGTATCCTCATCTGGTGTGTAGGACAAAAGCCTGTTAACACTCATCTTCCAATACATGGAAAGGAAAAGCTTTTCTTGCTACAGCTGAGAAATGAAGACCTAACACTGGGTAAAGATTATATCCAGCTATAAAATATAACTATTACTTCACAGTTCACAGACATGGTTGTCAGGATCTGGTACCACAAAGCTCTTCAAGTCAGCAAAAGGCAGAAGAAATATAAAGTGAAGACTAATTACAGTAAAGAGCAAAAACTTTCAACAAAGCATAGGACCAAGCTCCTTCAGAGGCATGTTTGTTTCCCAGAAAAGGCCAAAAAAGGTATGTGCTTAACAATCTCCTCCAGAAAAGAGACTTCCTCACCTCCTTTATTTGAGGCCTCCCAGGAATTGACTACCCCATCCCTCAGCACCCTTTGCAGGCAACAGCCCAGTAGATGGTTCTCCCATCACTGCCACAGGGATCACACTGATGCTGGCTGTGTTTTGTCACAATTTGGGGGATAGGGTGAAAAAGGGAATAAAAAGAGAGGGACCTGCATTAGACCTTCTGTGCACAATCAACTTTTTTGAACTACTAAAAGGGATCAACATGAAAACAAAAAATCAGCAAAAGACAGGTAAAATATTCTATTCTCTTTGTTCAGCAGCAAAGTAACAGAAATGTACTCATGGGTGAAAAGGCAAAGGTAAGCCTTATCTTTGCCTGCAGTCCTGTGTCCTGCTTTTTTTTTTTTCTTTTGTTAGACTGTTCCAGGAAAAGGGAACTCGTTAAAAGTGTAACTCAGATATTGCATTTATAAGAGGTCCTTTAAAGTACATGGGAATAAATCCTTATCTTACCCATTCATAGAAGGAAAAGAAAAATGGTCTCTCTTTTCCTTATAAAATACCTTTTATGTTCCAGTTAAGTATAAAAGGACTGAGTATAATGGCAAGAATTTAATTCTCTTTCATGGTATGCTATGCTCCCAAATTTAGTATTTTAATGAAAAGAAAAAAGAAAAGAAAAGAAAAGAGAAAAGAAAAGAAAAGAAAAGAAAAGAAAAGAAAAGAAAAAAGAAAAAAAAGAAAAGAAAAGAAAAAAGAAAAGACTATACAATTGTTTTTTTCACACTTGGCTTTAGGGACTATTTTATGATGAAGTAATAATCAGGGGATTACATTATAAAAAATGTATAAACAGAAGACAGCAAAATAAGTGAAAGAAAATACCTACAAAAAAAAGTCATCACTCAACAGAATATTTATATTTACTTCAATAAAAGTATCAAACGCTACTTTTCTCTATTTTTTCAGTCTGCTGAAAATAACATTTATAAAATTTGTTTGAAAAGAAATTATTGAACATGTAGAGGTAAACTGCAATAAACTACAAGACTAAATGAGCACTTGGGAATGTGGGTTTTTTTTAGGAAATTATATTCCAAGCTAGTTTGAGTTCTAGAAAAGAATGTATTAGTACTTAAAAAAAAAAAATCAGTCCTTTACCAGTAGAAATGTGATTACTCTTGGAATTACATTATTGAAATAGTTTGTAATTTCTTTTTGTGAGAGATCAGGTACACAGGAAAAGAAAAAGTGTTTTCCATAATCATAAATTTTCTTAATTTATTTATGTTTTATTGCTAATAACCTTGATTCACCTTGGCATACTCTCTATCTGCCTTTAATAAACTTTCTTAGGTCAGCATCAGAACTGGATATATTTGAATGTGATTGTTGCAAATATCATAGTCTCTCAGCAAGGCATAAATATGCAGAACTTTTCTATGTATTTTTTATGTTACTACAATTTTGAGTTTTATTAAAATAACCTCAGGCTTTTTCTAGGTTTCAGTGGTTCAGGGGAGTTCTATGTAGGAAATAATTCAGAAAAAAATAGGTTTTTTAAAAAATTAGTTGTCTAGAAATTAAGAATTCCCGCAGTAATCTGGAAATAGATGGGGAAAAGACCCCACTACAAGCCCATTCTTTCAGTGTGTATTCCTTATGTATGTACAAATAAATGAGTTAGATTTTTAATAAGGTGTTGAATTTCTCTGCCTCCCTGATTAAAACTCTTAAGTGTATTGGAACTGGATTTTTGCAGACACTGTATTGGATCCACGAAATTAGATTTCTGCATGTCACAGTGCAGATTATCAGCATTGTGACAGATTCCTAAAGGTGTCACTTTTTTCAAGTATTGTAGTATACACAAATATATTTATTTCCAATATTTTAAAGAGATGGCTGTCATATTATATGTAAAGACAAACAGAAGAGGAAGAAGAGGACCCCTTTTAAATATATTATATTCTATATCTGATACCCACTCAATAAAACTGTCTTCTCAATCTACATATTCCTCTCATGCAATTTCCAGAAAAATCATGTCTTGGCTGGGTTCTGTTTTCACAAATGTGCTGCAATGAAAACAAACCAACAAACCCAAACCAAACCCCCCAGAACTACATAGCTTTCCAGTATACATTGTATTTTACTTTTTATAATTTACATAACACTAACTTAAGTGTTGGGTAAAAGAACATATATTATGCTGTTTTTTCACAGTTAAGCAAGAAGTTTTGCAAGCACATAATTCAAAGAAGTGATGTTCGTAACTCAGTGTCTTGTTTTTTAACGTGTACTGTATCTCTGTATGTGTCTGTCTTCTGTGGTGAGATTTTTGTCAGTAATATGAATTGTAGAAACATTTAATTTACTTGTTCCCAAGTTGATTATTTAAGTAGTGGGAGACAGAGAAGGCAGGCTAATGACTGGTTTTGCCCTGACAGCTGTGTGCCAGTCCTCAGGCTGTTCAGAGGTGAAGGAAAAAAACTCGTGAAGATCAAACACATTTCTTTAGTGTGGAAGATTGTTCTTAAATTTAAGTTAGAGAGAAATTTATAGTTAATGTAGCCCAAATCCAAAGTGAGATTTTTCTGAGAGGAACCTGAACCTTTTTTAGTGAGAGATAATCAGTAATAGAGCCCCCTTTCCTCCCCAAAGATATCAGAGAATCAATAAGTTGGAAAAGATCTCTGAGATCCTAGAGCCCAGCCTTTGAAAGACAGAAATTGGTGCTACACACTGGATAAAGCAAGATGTGGGGGAAGGAACTGTACTTTATGTGGTAAATTTGAGTGGACATAGAATGTGAAAAAAAGGAAAAGACCTCTGTTAGCATTGAGTCTAGTGTCAGGCTACGAATTTATTTTCAAACCTTTAGTTTACTTATGTCTTGATTTTCCATTCTTTGTTGTTCTTTTCAACAAGTTTCCCTGTTGTTGTTTATTTAATTTCCTAATAAAACATCATTTAAATGTTTTTATATAATTTTCTTTCTGCAAATGATAGCTGTTAGAAAAGGAAGATTGGAAAAATAATTAAATGTTCGGAAACCCTTGGCCTTTGTTGTGTTTCTTTGTGAAATAAATATCACTAGATTTAGAGGCTGATGTTTCCACAATTATTTCTGTCTCTCTGTGATTTGTAAAGGCACAGATTTATTATCTAAGCTGAGAGAGACGACTGTTGTTAAAGATCTAAGTTGTCTCCCTGCTCACATTCGAAATTGGAAACTCTTTCCGCAGCAAGGCACAATTGTTTAACATCTAAATTGCCTTTTTGGTCACATTTGGAAACTGTTTCTGTCTGTGCTGACTCTATTGCCTTCTTGGTAAATAATGTTTTGGCTCCCTTGAAATTGCTTCACTTCTCTCCATTCTCAGTGGAGTTCTTTGGAGTTGAACTAGACCCTCCCTTACCCTCCTCTCTGCTGCCTCCCTCCCCCGTTTTAATTAAAATGCCGAACTAAGAAGTAACTCTCTTTTTACTTCCAACTCAACTCCTGCCTTTGACTGTTTATGTAGCTTGCTTGAAAAAGTTAATGAAAATTCTAATAGCAGAAGCAGAACAAGGCATATGATGAAGATAAACTGAGAAAAAGTGACATTCTGACTCTCTCTTTCACCCTGGGCAGGAGAAAGGTGAAAATCATGACGTCCACAGTTGCAGAGATCACCCAGCTGCCTACAAAGCAGGGAGTGCAAGAGCGTGGAAGTGCAAATCAATAATATCTGTCATTGCACTTTATCTGCCCTAACAGAGGAAGGTTTCTGTGTATCTTATTAACTGTAAACAACAAGCCAATATTTATGGGGCATTGGGCATGCTGGTTGTGCTAAGAATCCCTCAGAATTTCCATAATATTCCTTCTTTTATTACTTGCTTACAGCTTAGATGTGAAACTTTACTGTGAGCTGTAAATTAACATAAATGCTGAATTGTTCACAAGTTTTTCTTCTTTTTATTTTTACATAAATTATGGATGAACTATTATTCAACTTATACAGCCTTATCTCTAAATGCCTTAGGTTCAGAAAGATGCCAAATTCATAAGATTACACATTTCTGGGTGAGAACTTTTCTCCCTCTCTCAGAAAATAAAACATAGCAGTGTATCTTTAAGATATTTCTCTAAAATATACCTACTTTAAACATGGCAAGACATAGTTCTGGTTTTTTGTTTGTTTATTTGTTTGGGTGGGTTTGTTTGTTTGTTTGTTTTTGATTTTGTTGTTTTTATTATGAGAATGTGAGGCCTGCTTTACAGAGTCAGACTAAAAATTCAGTGTTACAATGACATTATTAACACACAGCAGGTGTCCAGGATGCTGTATGGTGGGTGGGGCCTTCTGTTTAACTGGTATCAGTGGACCTATTCTTCATATTTCATATTTTTTCAGCTTTGACTCATTTTCTTTCTAGTCCTCTATGAATAAAAGTCTTGCAATTATAATTTCTTTATAAATTATTTTTAGTTTTGTGTTGTGGTTTTCTTTCCTTTTTTTTCTTTTATTTTTTTTTTCTATTTCTGTTCATTGACTACTGCTGTTAGAATTTATTAGAGACCTTTATAAGGCCTCCATCATATACCACCTGTAGACATCAATATTTTCCCCGGGGAAAACAGGAAGCTGATGCTTCTTTATTGACTTTGTCCAGCAATACATGGCTTGCATCATGATAAATATTAAAAGCTTTTATGATACTGAATTAAATTTAAAATAAAATTCCAAAAAGATAGAATAAACCATTACAAAAAGTGGTGCTAGCTACTTTTTTAAAGTATTCATTCGCTAAACTTTAGAAGATCTTTAATGCAGGATTTTCTCTTGTTAATGTCAAAGGTAGTTCTCTGGAATATACTCTAGTAACAGAGGACTCAGATTACAAACAAAGTGTGGAACAGCATCTAATGTCTAAGTGTGCAATACTGCAGCTGAACCACTTATATTTTTCTTTTTTTTTTTTTAAGTTTAAACACAACTTGACAACAAAATTACTTTGAAATATGACACTAGTGCACTGAAATTTAGCTATTTGCCTCCAGACTAGCTTCTACACTACATAGTGTGAGCTAAATTGAAGCAAGCTTGCTGTTACCTTTGCTATTTGTTCTGACACTAATCAATGAAATCATAGTGGAGCATTTCACGCCCAGCACTTGCATAAGAAATTATTTTCAGGACTCTGAAAGATTTCAGATGCTAACTTCAGCTGTGCAGTACAAGTGAGTGAAGTGAGATCCTTCCTAATAGACATAGTGTTTTGTTATATTTTATTTGTCCAGAGTACTGTTATCAATGCCAACAGATGCACATATATATTTGAAATACACATAGCATTTATTTTACTGATGTTAAGAGCAAAAAGATAAACTAGATTTCAAGGAACGCAGTAGTTTAAAAACTGGGACATAACTCTACAAATGCTTGGTATCTGAAGAAAAATTTATTGCTGAGCAATTTAAATTTGTTCTGTGCTGTCACTTAGTAGAGAAAAAGTCATGTTCTCGTTTGCTACTTTATTATATGTCTATCTTAAAATAAGTAAAGTGTTTTTTAATCTAAGTTTTAAAACTATTTTAAAATTAACAGCTCACTGACGGTATAGGTTGTAGATGACACAGACCAGGATAGTAGCATGATGGCTGATCAAGCCAATGCAATATTTTTAACTAATAATGAAGTTTATATTTTTATTATTATCATGTTTTGTAAATAGCACTAATTCTTAAAAGAAAAAAGAAGTAGTGCAGATATGTTAATTGAATCCGTCATCGCAACGTGTAGCAATGTGTGCAACATTTTGAAACGTAGCTAATCAGCCCACCAGGTTCTTGTTTTTCCACAGCCATAGGCGGGACTGACTCTCCCCAGCATCTTGCTCCTTTGACCAGTGAAATACAGAAAAGTACATCCACTGAAGAGAAACCTGATGCAGGGTTCTGCTGTGCTCCATGCAAACCTGGTAAGCAGACAGGGAGAGACTTAACTGAACAACAGTACTGTGGTACTAGCATCTGTCTTAGGTGATTGAATACAGAACTCGTGAGTATCCACTTCTTCAGCAAATAGGTGATTATCTGTAAAATTACATGCACTGTTTACCTTTGGAGACAAAAGCTAAATCAAAGGCAACTGCTTGGAAAAAAGCCAAAATCTGCAAATCAGGTGGTAACTTTAAATTACAAGTACTTTAGAAACAGACATTGCTAATTTCTGTTGCACTTTTCACCTACTTTGTCTCTTGAATGCTGAAGATTTGTGAGCTAATTCCAAAGTTTTAAGCTACATGGAATAGCAGGAACTTTTAACTGTTTTAATTTAAACAAGGGAAGGTAATTTAGGTCATTTTCCCAATGCAATAGCCACTTCATCTTTCATGCTACTAAAATATATGGACTTTTTTTTTCCTCTCCTGCTAATATTTCCAGTCTTTGTACAAAAATGGATTCTCGTTGTGCTCATTTTTCCCTGAAGGGAAATTTGTTTTCACGCTCACTTCCCTTGGCCTGGTGGTCACATTTCTTTTGATGCAATGAGATTCTGATATTTTGAGATATTATGACAGCAGAGGTATTTCTGTTCCAGTCATCAGTTTAAATATTCAAGACATATAATTTCAGTGGACCTATGGACACTGAGAAGATTCTATTTTGGTTTAGTAGACTGAAGTTGAAATTGTGTGGTTGGTTTTGGTTTTTCACAGAATCATAGAATGTTAAGGAGTTGGAATGGAATGGAAACAAATCCTCTTATACTGAGAAGAGCACAGTAAATCTTCATTTTGAAAGTGTGTACACATATATTTTCTGACTTATGTCCTGGAGAATATATGGTCCAGTGAGACTTGAAGAGGTCTAATAAACATCAAGATGTTTGCTATGGTATCTTTATCAAGCAGACAGGATAAATAAATAGAACTATAATTTATTCATTAATTAATAAGATAGGACATCCCTTTTCCCTCACAAACACACTGGTTTAGAGTACTTTATTGCCAAAGTCCAACTCAAAGTCATTGTTACAGAAAATGCTGTTGTGTCTGGACCAGATAAATGAAGAAAACATACTGGAAAAGGGTACTGGATAGTGATGAAAAATTTCTTGTACAACCATCCCTGCTTTTCTTTTGCTTCCCACCAGGGCTATACACAATCTAAATAAACTGATGAGAGTATTCATGGTTTTGCTGTTATCTTGCAAACACAGACAAGTGATGTATTGAAAACCTTCCTCAGTATATATATGAAAAGTAATCACTTGAGTGTTTTTCATGGAAACTGGAATTGTACTACAAACACCTAGTAAGGATTTTATAGTTCAGATTTCTTTGCTAATAGAAACGTACAACGACGGATGAGAACATGATGTAATATTTGAGTAGACTCTCAGAGGTTAAAAGGAACACTGGGGTCAACAAAATTCCTTTGCTGGCCATTCATGTAGTTGTGAAAAAGAAGTATGGGCTTCACTTATTTTCTGAGAGCTAGGAACTCTTCTGAAACTCAATTCTGTGGCAATATCTTTGTTTTGTCTGGCTTGACCTCGAGAGAAAAAACCCCAAACAAAATAGACAAATACCCCAAAAAACCAAAAAACAAACCAAGTAAATAAAATACTAAGAAAGAAAAAGCCGCTTTCCAAAGAACTTGATGTGAACCATAAACTGCAGCACAGTGTCATGTAGTGTAAAATAAAAGATGATTCCAAACTTCAGTGTTTCAAAAAGCATTTGTACTCAGAACCAACACCTTTGAAGCAAGGACTAGGACCTGTGCCATTTGAGAAGATTAACTGGAAAGAACACCCCATCTCATATTTGAGTTTAAAGTTAAACCCTAGAAAAGGACATTTTTACTGATAGAAAGGAAGGGGTTGGTTATAAAATGGACTATTGAATTACTTTCCTAACACTTTGTAAATTCACACTGGTTGTATAACATGCGCTCTTAAGCACTTAAGAACCATGAAGATAAAATCATGGTCCTTGCTTGCCAAATCTAACATAAATCAGGAAAAGCCCTGCAGACTTTCTTCAAAGCTTCAGGAGAAAAGCAATATGTAATGGAATTTTCCAGTCTTTACACTGAGTCAGCAGGGGCTTAATCTCATTGGCCTGAGGTACTGAACAAACTATTCCCCATGGACATTTGATGCATGGGAGAACTTCAGAACATATGTGAGGATGCAAGGAAGGTTCTTGGCCTTTTGGTCAAGCAATTGCATTTTTGCTGTTTTAGTGTCTCGACAGGGGCTGATATCAAACCAATGCTTAGTAATTAAAACTGACTCAACATGAATAAGAAGAGCAGAACTCTGTGAGCTTAGTCATTTGGAAAATAAAGAATGTTCTCTGCAAAAGCTGTAGGCACATATACTACATAATTATCCTCTTCCTGCCATTACAGGATTGTTTCAAAGAGTACATTTTCCAGGGCTGTGCTTAATCTGTTCTAAAACCATGAGCATGGTTCTTCTACAGCCTACAACAGCAGCTTTCTGTGTCAGAAATAAGTGTACTTACATTGCCTTCTATCACTTCAACAAATTTCTGCCCTTGAGCCTTAGAAAGAAAACTGTAAAAAACCACAAAAGGCTGCAAGGAATGCAAGCCGCCGAAGGTTACCACTGCATTCTAAAAGAGCTGTCCCCTTGATTACCACCTGGTGCTCCTCTTCCTTTTGTTCTATTTTAATTCATTAAACACTTTTTTTTCCCCTTTTTTTCCTCTGAATTTTCTCTCAATTTTCTGTCTCGGGTGATGATTAGAATCAAATACAGTCTGACTAGTGACATGCAGAGTGATCACCAATTAGATGTCAAGATAGAATATTTTCAGAACGTCTTAATCAGCTCATATTTAAAAATGATATTTGAATATAAATTGCAAGTTTCTGTTGTCTTTTTTTCTTTCCTTTCATGTATGGAGAAAGGAATTTGTAACACTTCACAAGCTGAGTGAGTTTTACAACTTTTTAGAAGTAATTGAAGTTGTCTGCCATTTAAAAAAAACTAGGAAAAGAAACTTCAAGCAAAAAAAATATTTTTATTCTTTGTACTGATGTAACTAGCAAAAATAAAAGAGGAATATTCACTCTGAAGATGAATTAAAATTGCCCTTTTGGTTGAAAATAAAGGACATCCATTTTAGCTGATATTTTTACAGAGGAGAGGACGTAAATTATTTAAAAAATTATTTAATTTTACAACTTTCTAATAAACTTCTCATTGTGATCTAGAAAAAGAAAAATTAAGTAGAGATCAGTTTATATTTGCTGTGGAATTTGAGGTATCTGGTGATGTTTTCTGACATAAAAGTAAAAATATAGGCTCCATAAGAGCTTAAAATGTCTCCTTTTTTGTTATAATTTGACAAAGAAAAAAGGGGGAACATTCAATTTCTTTGGTTTGGTTTTAGAGAAACAGAGAAATGGAAGAAAATATTTTCCTAATTTGAGAGGTCACAAATTTCTGGTATGAGGAAAATAAACACGACATTCCATTGTGGACAAGACAATAAAATTATTTTAATTGATTATACAATCCATTATAGAAGCTGATATTGCATTATATTTTGGATTGATTTATTCCATATATTCAGTAGAATTTAGACCTCACTACTAAGGAGGAACTTCAGTTTGCACTTGATATCCAATGTTGCACCATCTGTTCTGCCAAATGCAGGGAACAGTCATATCCAGTATAATTTGAGAAGTGACTCTTTATTCTTTCTTATTCTAAATAAAATCATGGACCATGGAAATACCTGAATTAAAATTACCAGCCTGAAATGCAAACAGATTGGTCAGTGACCAAACTGTTTTATAGGACAAGTAATGCTATTTTCTGTATAGAAGAATACATAATACCTGATTTACTCTTTCTTAAATTGATCAAAAGCCCCAGAATATAGGGCAAGAGAGAATGTATTTAAGAACATAAAGAAAGGGATTTTGATAATTTCTCAAAACTTATGATACAGATGTTTTGGCTTTGTCAATGTAAAATAGTTTACAATGAAATAAAGTACTTGACAAATGGAATGAAACCTCAAAATTAAGATGGCTTTTCAGACATCAGTATTTGAACAACCTTTACATGCTATTTGCTTCTTGTTTATAAGCCAACCTGTGTGCACAATTAAAAGACTTAAAAGCCACCCGATAAAACATTTTAAAAAAGAGTTAAAGTGTGTGGGGGGGAAATGCATTTGTTTATTCTCAATTCTTTGTGGTGTGATTTTTCCTTTCAAGAAGCAGTCAGTCTTTGAAAAATGCTGCAAGTTTTTTAAACAATTTTTAGGCTTTTATCTAAGTGGGGGAAAAATTTTGTTTGGAAAGAAAGACTTAAAATGTGTGTGCTCATAGTGATAGGCAGGATGCATGTTCCTTTCTAACTTTTGGAAGGATGGAAAATATAGGATAATATAACAAAATTAAACTGTCATTTAAATTGAAGCATTACTATTATCTCCTTAGGGATGACTTGTATGGAAATATGGATTTTCTGCTTTTAACTCTTAAATAAAATATTATGTTAAAATTGGTTTGCATTTAGAATTATATCTTCAATTTATTTCAACCAGAATAGATGGCCTGGAATGATGTTAATGTGAACCTGGCTTTAAATTGCAGCACTGTTTGGAATTTCAGCAGTAGACTGATTATTACAAAGAGAATGCCAGAAAGCAATAGGCAGTGAAGCCTTAAATGGGAAGTCAGGAATGTAAAATTTAATTTCCCAAATATTATAGAAGATATGATACATATTATATTGTTTTCACTAAATCCATTACTCCATTACTATCTTTAATCAATAAAATATTAAACAATATATTAGAGAAGAGCTTTTTTCCCTAGTGTTTCAATCATAAATTAAAATAAACAATTGTTTGTACAGAAAATCTTTGAGGGACAGTTTTCTGTATATCCTAGAATAGTAATATCACTAGTATAGCAAAAAAATAGAAATTGCTGTGATGGTCATTAAGCAAGGTAAAAATTAAGCAAGGTGACTTCTAACTACAGGTAAACTGCAGTTATAGACTTCACATCTTTTATGATAGGGACTACAAGATATATGGTAAATACACTTTATGCAAACTCCTTTTTTCCTTCTTGAAAGTTTTCATTATATAACAACACAGAATTTATGAAATTTCTGAGGAACTGTTTTTTATTTTAGCACTCTTATTTGTATTAGGCTGTAGTGGATGCCCAGTAGAATGAATAATACAATGACTGCAGTAGCAAAACCTCAAATCTCAGTTTGTCTTCAACTGAGGAAAAATGTTAATTTCCTCTCAACCCTCAATTGTAGTAACTCCTATTAAGGCCCATACTTTTGGCCTGCAGATGATTTGACAGCAAGGGCATATAAACTTTGCCTAAGCACAGGCGTCAGGTGCCATCTGAGATTACCCTGAGGCACTGAACAGGGAGGTCTGTAGTGACAGAGATCTCTCAGAGATCCTGTGTCACATACCCAGCATCACATGGACACAGAGCAAGTGATGGCAGATGTGTTCAGGCAGCTGAAATGAGACACTAACAGGGATACTGATATGCAGCAATAAAAATAAAGGACTCTATATTAATGCAAGGAAGGTGAAACAACTAGAAAATAAAATTTATTATGCTGTTGTTTTTCACCAAGCAAGTGCTAGCTTTCCACACAGCAAAAGACCCCTCCTCTTCCTTCAAACTCAGGGACAAAGGAGAGAGAGGCTAAAATAAAGCATTGGCCACCTCTGTGTTTCTCTCACAAGTTGCAATGCTTGTGATCTCTGATAAAAGAGAAATCCAAGGGCAATCAAGAGAGATTTCAGGGCCCGGGATGACTGGTAGAAGGATCAGGAGCACAGCAGTCAATTCCTTGATCCTCCTGTGTTGTGGTCGGGGTTTTTGTTGAGGTGAAGCAGGTGAAGAAGCAGGATGGGCCTTTGCAGGGTTTTACAGAGATGTTTATTTCAGCCACGCATGAGCCCAGTCCAGCGTTTAGAGACAAAGAGCCCAGGCAGTCATTTAGGGCTTTGGGTCAGGTCTCTGGGATGAGCAGGGTGGGGGAAGAAGTATCAGAAACCGATTACAAGGGGACATGGGGGTGTTACAAGAGTGGGATTGGGGCACGGGGGCTAACAAGGGAACAGGGTGGGGGTGACCGAAAGGCAGACGGACAGGGAGAGGGCACGGGTTTGGAACAAGACAGGGATTGTTCTGACTTGATAGAACAGGATTTGCTTTCAAAAGGAGGTAACTGAGAGAGAGGCCCCTCGCATCTCTCTAACTGAGAGTGCCCTTCAAGGTCTCCACACTCCAGGTAACAAGGAATAATATTGATAGGAGTAGGAAGATCCATCAGGTCAATGTGTGTCTCTGAGATTGGTGTAATTGGAAAAATTGGGGGGGTTTAATCGTGATGATCTACTCAACACTCTGTCTACTAACACCTGATGAGCTGCAGCTATCTTAAAAGGGGAAAAGAATTCTAGCACGGGGTCTAGTGGGGCTCATTCACAAAATTTTAAATTAGTTTGCAAGGGGGTAAGGAACAGGCTTATCAGTAATGAGCAATGAGATGGTGTGCCAAAACTTAAGAGGCACTAATGGGATCCCTCCACAATATGCTTCAAGAGGTTTTGGCTACAACATATCAAATGTGAAATATTTCTACACCAATGCATGCAGCATATGGAACAAACCCACACTGAGCTCGAAGTTTTGGCCCAGTCCCAAGTATTTGACATCCTTGGCATGAGTGGGATGATTCCTGTGGCTGGAGTGCCCTTTTGGGTGGCTACAGGCTCTTCAGGAGGGATATGCTGGGCAGAAAAGGGGAGTTGGAATTCTGTGTTTATAGAAGGGTTAGAATGTATGGAGCTCACAGTAGTCAGTGGCATAGTTGAGAGCCTCTGGATGAGGATCAAGGAGCAAACAAGTAATATGGATGTCATAATGGGATTGTAGTAAAAGACCACCTAGCCTCCTAGCTGCAGCTGGTGAACTATTCTTTGAGGAACTAAGGTGCACTTCCAAGTCAACAACCCTTGTCCTTAATGGGGGACTTCAACTTGCCAGAAATTAACTGGGGACATCACATAGCTGGTACAACCTGGGCCAGAAGATTCCTAAAAAGCCTTGATGACAGCCTTCTGCAACAGGTTCCCAGGGTCCTAACTCAGAATGATTTCCTCCTTAAACTATTCCTTGTCAACAGAGAAAGTGGAGATTTGTGCCATCTTGGCCACAGTGACCATGAAGAGATCGAGTTTAAAATCCCTGTTGACAGGGAGAAATGTGCCAGCAGAACCTCAGCTCTGAACGTGAGGAGAGCTGACTTCAGGCTGCCCAGGGAATTAGTGAGTAAGGTACCCTCACAGAAAGGTTTTTCCAGGTGCTGGGGTACATCAGTGTTGGTCATTTTAAATATCACAGCCTAGGCATACAGAATAGGCAATTCCCACATGTCCAAAGTTAAGCAGGAGAAGTAGAAGTGTTTGGACAATACTCTCAGACACACTGTGTGACCCTTGGGGTGACATGTGCAGGGCCAAGAGTTGAACTCGATGGTCCTTGTGGGTCCCTTCTAACTCAGCATATTTTTTGATTCTGTGAAATTATATCAAATTTAAATCCAATTATCCTAGCATTTTAGCTTTTATAAAATTTGGATATGTGGAAGTAAACACAAGATATGTCAGAAAAATACTGAAATGCATCAAGCTATTTTCCAGAGATTCAAACAAAGTGGGCCTTCTAAAACTTTATTGAAAAAAGCTTGCAAACTCCTGCCATTTACTTGGGAGGGTCAGTATGAAAAGTAACCTTGAAAGCTGCCACCTTTTATATTTATGATTGTAGAAAGAGGAGTTTCACTAGAAGGTAAGCCTCAGTGAATGAAAACGAAAACAAGTTATACTATGTCAGTATATTCTACCCTTCTGTTCTGGATTTTTAAAAAAATTATATCTATATTTTAATTACATCCTTAAATAAGAGTATGGAAGAGGAGTTGTGGATTTTACTCCTGGTTTATTGATAACATTTTGAGTGATTACTCCTATAAATACCCTCTGAGCTTACTATTTGACTAAGCATCTTTTCCCTTCCTCAAAATGAATTGATTTATGTATAAGTCTGATGAACATAGGCAATTAGATTCTAACAACTCTAATGACACTATTATCTGTAATATCAGAACATACGTTTTTAAACTAGCATGCAGGAAATGGGAGAAATTCATTATAATTGCTACCTTCCTGCATGTTCTTTATTTCTCCTCAGATACCCACTATTTAGCATGTAGATCTGTAAGAAGACATAGTTTCTCAGTTTGGTACTTAGAGAACTTCTTGTTCTGTAGTTAAACATGTGCATTCCGTGCAGCATTTTGTGATTAGAAAGGAATGGAATTATTTGCTATACATCTCATGTCCAAATGGAATTGATTGATGAGATCCTGACTTGATTTGGGATTGCTTCCCACATCCCTCCTGATCTGAAATGAAATGAGACACCAGTAGCTGTATGTGTGGCTAGCCACAAAGCCATTGTGCTACACTGGCAGAAAAGTCATCATCCCACTGCTTGTGGACAGTTAACCCTTCACTCTATTTAAGTACTATACTATATTATATATAAAATATGTAAATAATAATAATAAAAATAATGGGAAGAAAAACATAAAATTCTCTTCTAAACTGTGTATTCTATCTAAATGGGATGAGTTAACTTTCCCCATAGCAGCCATCATAGTGCTGTACCCTGTATCTGTAGCTAGAAGGGTGTTGAAAATACACAAGTGTTTTGACTACTGCTGAGCACTGTTCCCCCAGCATCACAATCCTCTCTCCAGCACCCCTCACCCCCAAGGCAGGAAGCTGGAAGTGGCAGAAGGTTGGGAGGGAACACAGCCAGGAAATATGGCCTAAGTGGTATTGGATATCATAGGGCATGATGATGATGATGATAATAATAATAATAATAATAAATAATAATAATAGAAGTAATGAAAGCTGAGAGAAAGAGAGTGAGGGGACCATCTGTCATGAAGGTATTTGTCTTCTAGAGCAACTATTAGTTGTTCTAGCGCTGAGGCTCTGCTTCCCAGGCAGTGGCCGAATGATGGGCAGTAGAGAATAAAACTTTTCTTTTGCTTTCCTCTTTTTGTACACGTGATCTTTGCTTTTCCTATTGAACTGCCTTTAACTTGACCTATGAGCTCTTTTTTATCTTATTTTCTTCCCCCCTGTCCTGTTGAGGAAGGGAGTGATGGAGCTGCTGGGTCAGTGCCAGGCATCTATGTCCCTGTTCTTCAGAGGTTCATTATCCTCACTGAAGCATTTCTTACTGAAATTTTTTATCTTCCTACAATAACATAGTTCTATCTCTCTGGGCCCTAAGGATCAGCTATTTCTGTTTGGATTTACATTTGTACATCTTCAAGTATTTAAAATAGAAGAAAACCAGAAAATAACAGAAGATAACGATTACCAGTGAAGAACAATGACACACAGCTTTTCTGGCACTCTTCTTTCTTAGTCTGACTCAGTCTACCTGTTTTAATTCTGGTTTGCCACAAATTTGTCATGCTCCATTTCTGTCTGGAAGGAAGGGAGATAATTCCTGGTTTAGATGTCTTAACAGGAATTACAAATATAACAAGATAAAAAATGTGACCACAGAATTGATTTGCAAATGGTTCATCACTAATACAATCTTCCTGAATTTCCATAAATTTCACTCGATGGAATTATGCATGAGAATAATGTGTACTCATGGAGTCATTTACTCATGAATTTGTTTGGAGGACCAAACTTGTGGGAAGACAACATAGAAACAAAATGAGGAATAGAAATATCATAGTGCACATAATTGCTTTTACTCCCAATTCACTGGCTTAATGTTGGTTTCATAAAAGCAATGATGAACTCATTTACTATTATTGTGAATGAGTATTTCTGGAGGATTGTCATTCAGCATTAATTAACTCTGATCATTATTTTAAAGTGTTCGTTGTTTTTCTTGCTGTTACAGTTAGCTATTTCTTGCTTTTTCATCATTTCTGGTAGTATACTTCTAAAATATTTCTTTGCCTAATTTTAATATCTTCATCCTAATTGTGTATATTGATTTCTAACTGCTACTGTTCAAGAGAAAAGAATAAATTTCCTTTTTATTAAATAAAAATATTTTAATCTGCCTTTTACATCATGGTCACCAGAATTTATCATATGTGCATTTTTTTTTCTTATAAACATCAATAAACTATAATGCACAAGATGTCCTATTCATGATCAACATCAGAACAAGTTCAATAACTTTCCACATTAATCTGTTAATCATCATCATTAAACCCCTGCCCATGGTGAGAGTAGCTTTTGTAGCAAGGGGTTGACATTCAGGACCTTTGTCACTGATCCTGGTCTTTAAATACGAGAATAGTCTGTCTCCTTACAGTTACAGACTTGAAGTTGCTGGAAGAGAAAACCAAGTCATATTCTTTTAAATGAATGCTTTCCTATGGATGTCAATTGATGAACTCCACCAGGTTTAACAGCTAGTAGCACTAAGTGTCTATGGACTAATGTACAAAAAATATTCTCTGTTCTTGATTTTAATAAAAAATCTCAAGGATGAATAATTTGCAACTACATTTTTAAGATATTCCATCTTGGATCAACAGATATTTACATGGGAATTAAACAGGGTGTTAGATCACCTAATATCTCAGATATCTGAAAATATTAATTATATTTGATATTCAAACTCAAATTCTGAGCAGGCTTTTTTGGTAACATGTGATTAAAGAAATCCTAGAAAACTAGTACGTCAGAGGTATATATTTTTTCCATTTTTTTTTTATAATGAGAAGTCTTTAAATATAAAATGGTGGGAAAGAATACAGTAGTCTTCTAGATGGACTCCAAGTTTAACTGAGAGAAAAGTCTCACCTCTTACCACTTATCAACAGGGGAAATTGTATGAACAAAAACAAGAATAGTGTAAAGGAGACTGAGAAACATGCTGTGCACTGCTGAATGATGAAGTGGTGGTTACTTTCAAGAAATGGGTCACATGACTAAATATTCTGCACGACTCCTGGAAAAAAGGTCAGTGCTTTACAGTAGACTTTTGACTTGATTTAATTTCTTAATTTATGTTTGTTCACTTCTAAAGATAAGCTTTTTGATTAATCAGCTAGGGGTTCGTATTTGATAGAGGACAAGTGCAACTCTTCCACTTAGATTATTTTTGATTTTAAATATTGGAATCAACATTCAAAACTGTACTGCCTGAGCTTATTGCTTGCAGTCTGTTTTTAATCTCAATGATTTAATATGTTGCAGATTTTTGGGTATCTTTTTAATATATATGAAGTTTTCTGTAACTGATATTTCACTAGAGAAAGAGGAATTTTTGGACCTGTATAATTGTAGAAAAATAAATAAGTGTGTAAGCCAACAGATTCCACATATTCTTGGCAAACAAATCCTAATATATATTGGGCAAACTGTATCATCAGCTTCCCATAAATTAGTGTGAGGTTTCTCTGAGATCACATCTTTCATTTGTCAGCAGAAAAAAGAGTTCAGGTGTGTTTCTACACATTGAATAGTGTATGCTTTATGATAAATAAAATTTATTATAAAATAAATTCTATTCTTTAGAATTTATACTGCCTCTTTTTTTCCTCTTTATGAAAGACATAAATGTGACCATATTCTCTAAACCATTAGAAAATGCCTGAAGTCATGCTTACCTGGTGAAGCTGGATTTTATTGTATCTAGCATTTACTAAGTATATTGACAAATTATGGATAACAAAAATTAAGAAAAGACTCTGAGCCTTTAATATAATACTAAAGCTAAAATATTTACACCAAAACAAAACAAAGAACCCAACTAATCAAATAAGAATGTGAGTGATAGTTTAAACTTGCAGCTCCAATCTGCCTGCAGTCAAGATGAAGATATAACCTGCTGGTATAATTACATCATGTTAGAATGTACACTTATTTTTATGAAACACCTTTGAAAATTCTTGTCCTTCCAAATTATATGATCCTACAGTGATATAATGAGTTTAAATAAGTGCTTTGGAAGAAGAAATGTCAGATTATGCATGATGAATGAAATCTTCAAATGAAATCGAGGTGCTCAGTAAATATGCTAACTGCAATCCTCCATTTAAATAATATAGCTTCACTTCAGTTTACTAACATTTATGTTCTATATCTCATTCTTAACGTTCTATTTAATAACAGAGATCCCTGAGAAAAACAGTTCTCTTTTACTGCCCAAGGTAGTTCTTTAATTTTTCTTTTAGATAACATATGATGGCAGATTATAGCAATTTGAAAGCTCTTCTTACCTTTGCAATGTTTACTGAATTTTAGATTGGGTAAAAGCACACTGCTTTACCCCATCAGGATTTTTGAATAAGTAGATATGGAACTAAGTTTTCAGGTTTTTTCCTTTATATTCTGACATGTGTGTGCTTATAATAACCAATAGAGTAACATTTCATGTAAATGTTTCAACAAACTGCGGCTATAATAGTTTCCATAGAAACAGGATTGAAAACTAAAAATAACATCAAAGTTTAAAGTGTTCTGGGAAAGAAATTGGTAATACTACAGACAGGACATTGCATTAAAAAAAGACAGAACCCTTTTCCTATTTTGTGCCAGATAGCAATAACCAATATAATGGCCTGTTTTGTAATATCATCTATATATCAAGCTTCATCTTTATATTTGTGCCATCTTCATCTATTTGTAATTTAAATACATAAACAGAAAACTTGTTTAGTATTTTGTAAAACCAGAAATATGTAGTTGAGTTCTAAGCAAAAGCACTACTAATATATCAGTCAAGGAGGAGGAATAGTATTCTCTGAAAGCAAAGTACCTGATTTGTCCCAGTTGGAGGTAAGATTGCTCTGCAAAGAAAAGAGATTTTTGACCTGTGAAAAGAATAACATTAATTTTCTTCTCATATTATAGGCAGAGGTACTTCTCCTTGAGAATATGAAAACATTTGGATTATATCTTTACATAATGTATTCCCATACTTGTTTTAAATTTAAAGATTTGAGGGAGTCTCACATTTTCTAAGGAAAAAATAGAATCTTTCATAACCTGAGTACAAAAAAGGTCTAGTTATAAAACATTGGTAAATGCTTTGTGGGATTTAATTTTTGGCTTTTAATTAGAGAACATTGTGTTTGAAATGCACAAGGTACATTAGGAAACTTTCAGTCCTCCTAGTTTATTGAAACTGGATATCTGATCTTGCAAATTTGTAGTATTTAACTTTATTCCTATGGCTAATTTATTAATTTGGTGAGTTATATTAATTAGACATGTATTTAACCTTTTTGAAACACCATAAAACCCTTCTCATTTTAACATGACATTTTTTCAGAGTTAAAATTTTGGAATTGTTTAGATTCTTGGACTATTAACAAACGTACTGTGGGATTGTATTGTACCTTTGACCAACAGAGAGCTGCATCTTCTCTGTGACTGCCCCAGCTTCACAGGGGTTCCCTATTGTGCCCTTGCACAATAGAGATGGGACTCTGCAAGGAGAACTGCACAAAAAAGAGTTCATCTGTGCTGGAGGTGTCCTGAAGTTATGTCATCCTACATCCTGTATCAAACTGCTTCCATCAAGAAAAAGTTATGTGAGATTTCCTTCTGAAGGGAACAGACCTAAAATGCAATACTGGACCCACTCTGTGGGCAGTTTGCTGTCTCCCTGGGGCCTGGGTTAAACACAAGACAAAAATTCCCACCTTAGTAAAGCCCTCAGATTATCCTGCATTATATTGATTTTCAGGTGGTCAGCAATGAAGGAGTAACGAGAAGTCAGAAGACAAGAGTGAGTGAATTCAGGGGCTTGGGACAATAGGTTAAGAATTGGGAGCACAAGGAGTGTCCTTCCAGTTACAGGGAAGAAACAGAAGGAGACAGCTAATCAATACCTTGTTCCAAAACTGGTGTTACTGGCTGAATGTGTAATGTGGCACTCAGGGATGTGGTTCAGTGTTCAATTTGGCAGTGCTGGGTTAATGGCTGGGCTTGATGATCTTAGAGGTCATTTCTAACCGAAATGATTGTATGATTTTACAGCTCTATGATTTTTAGCAGATGGTAAATTTAGAAAACATTCTTTAAGTGCACAAGCCTTACTGATTTCACATCTGATATCTGATACAAGAGCACAGCCTTATCATAAGCAGAAGAATACAGCATGAGGATTTCAATCTACGTTTTTCACGAGACAGTGAGGCAACTCTGATGGTCACGGAACAAAGTTGAATTGGCTTTTATTCTGGTTTGCATCTCTTGTTCCTCAAGTAAAATGTTTTTGCTTTGAGTTAAATGCATACTTGTGGTGAAATGTTTCTGTGAAAAAGGGCAGTTGTGGGAGATCTACTTTTGCCTTTAAAAACAGTTTTACGTGAAAGCCTTCAGATAATCCTACTGTTTTACTGTTTGAGTTCTTATGATCTTTCAATATTTTATTCTGTAATGTGAATTTCTGGCTTCACAGCTGTAGATTTTTCTTTCCAACACACTGAAAATTTTACATAAGAAACTAAGAGTTTTATGTTAGGGTGGGAGTCTAAATAATCTACCAAAAGACTCAATAGGTCATTTGTATTAAAGAGTGTTTGCCTAGCTCCATTTACATATGCAAATTTAAGATGTGAATAAAACTCAATTAAAATCACCTTGTCTTTAAGTCAGTTTTACATGGTGTTTATTCTAAAGACTGTTTCCCGTATTTCAGCAGAACCAGGGAAAGAGCTTTCATCCAGTCCAAACAGATATTTTACAACTTTATTTGAACATCTAAAAAATACAAAGAAAAATCCTGGTTCATGGAGCACATAATATTCTGGTGTCAGCTAAATGTGTGATGTTTACAGCTTTCATTCCATCAGATATTTTTAACAAATATGACTGTTCTTCAGAAGAAATTTCTAAAAGCCTTTTTTTATTGTAGAATGGTGATGTCAGATGCTATCAAGGCTTAATGACCATCCTACCTTACAGGCAGGATTAGTGTGGTTAAATACATTCAGCTGCCTTAATTTTAGGATTAGTCTTGGTTACTTTTTGTTTGGGAATATCTGTGGTCCCAATTGTAACTGCTGGCTTGCTGTATTATTATACAGTCTTTTTTCCAAAGGAAATAGTAAACATTTTTGGAGAGTTTATGTCTCACAATACATCCTAACTACAAGAACGAGTTTCACAATTTTTTTCAACTTGAAAAATGTACCAATCCTTCCCTCTTCTCAAAAGACAGCTGACAGCTGTTTTTGTCTTGTCCCCATGAAATATAAACAAAATGTTTATTTTCATGTTTCCTGTATTGAAAAAGACAAATATTTGTCTTTATTTTGTAAATTGCATTTAGGTTTCAAATTATATTCATATTCAGCAATACTGGGGTTTCTTTTTCCCAGTATCATTTGCTCCTTCACTACATGGATTTTGTTCCACAGTACATTTGAAATTTAATTCTTATCTCTTTTTGCACAAGCACCTATGTTCATTGTTTGTTCTTCAGGCCTGTTGTAGATTAATGCTGTGGAAAAATTGAAGAGAGGTTTATTTGCTATTGTAAAACATGAATTTCTTGATTATATTGGCACTTTAATCTTCAGAAGGACTGGAACAGCTATGTCAGTTATTCTAGTCATTATCTGAATACTAATCTTGATGTTTTTAAGGGCATCACCAGCACGACTCATCATCCACCCACCTACACACACATACACATAGATTCTAAATTCCTACATGGACTGGATGATCTTAAAGGTCTTTTCCAACCTAAATATTTCTATGATTTTATATAATTGTAAATTTCAACAACTTCAGGGCTGTGCAAGAGCTATTTTATAGGAACAAAAGAACTCTCCTATTATAATGACTACTTAATTCTAGTCTCCATGGAAATATTTTGAAGGAAAAACTCTAAATAACTGCCACTGGCTACTTAAAGGTAATGGAAAATGTCATGCGTGAAATTATAAAACGGACAGAAGCAGTTATAAAACTGACAAAATGACTAAAATGAGTTATTTGAAATAACATGCAAAAGATGTTTTAGAGAGCAAAAAAGTAAGAAAAAAGGGAAAAAATTATCTATAAACATTTTGAAGCACAAAAGATAGACAATAAAGCAAGGGGGGAGTAATTTGTGCTATATAACTTGTTGCTTCTCAAAACTTTCAACACAATTTCAGAAAAAATGCACCTTTTTCTCTACTTTTTCATTGCATTCAGTAAATATTCAGTAATTTAATTATTTATTCTATATTATTATTGAAAAAGACCTTGATATCCCTTCTAACAGGAATAATCTATAATCATCTATAGAAGGAATAATTCCATTTTATGTGACTGTGGGATTGCAACCAAGGTCATCGCAACTGTAGATACTAGAGAATGTGTTTTTCTGGTGTACTCTGACACTGACACTCAAAATCATTAATTTTCAAATCAGATAATATGTTAGAGCATATGTTTCCACAAGCAATGTTTGGTGAAAATATTGCTGAATGCCATAGCTCAAAATCAAGCTATTTCTGTTCACAAGAGTTTCAGTAATTTTGAGGCTATATTACTGTTCCCTTCTGTAGTTAACACAAACAATTACTTTGTTGATAGAGTCCTTAATGATTTTTATTTAGGCAACCGTGGAAGTGGCTTGTGTAAACCTCTTTAGAGACGGCAAAGCTACAGAAGAGATGTTAAAACGAACAAAATTGCTGCTTTCCCCTTTTAGTTCTAAAAAATAACTTTTTTTATTTTTTGCAGGGATGCAATCATTTGTAACTTCAGCAGCTCTTTTTCTGAAAAGCCCAGGGTGAAGGTAATTCCACATTTTTTCTGTTTTTCTTTTTTTTTTTTTTTTTTTTTTTTCCCAAACTAACATCAATATAGGGAAAATAAGAGATTAAAGTTCTGAAAGCATTACTGAGTTTGTTCCTTACTGATTTTGTTCACTTTGCCAATTGCTTACCTCCAGATTGGCAGATCACATCTACATTGTTATAAATTTGATGATTCACAATTACAGCCAAATAATACTTCGAAGAAGGACAGAAAAAGGCCAGATGCTACTGTTTCATATGCTATATATGCTATGCAGATCCATCTGTATCAGATAAATACAGAGTGTTTTTATAAGGCTAATAGGAAATATTTACAATATTAAAATTTTATCTTGTTTTTCTACAAGAAAGGCAATAGGACAGGTCCTGAATGGTTCTGAGCATTTCCATAATTGCCTGTATTTTTGCAGTTTAAGAAGTAGAGCTTTTCACTCAGTTACAATGCCAATAGCAGTAATATTAGTACATTTTTTTTCAGTGACAAAAGACATCTTCCTTTTAAAAGTTTGCTGAAAGAAAACTGGAGGCACAGAGGGTATCAATAAATTCTTTCTGCCACAGTCTGAAGATAATAAGATCTTTGGTGCATTAAGTTATTATACTTTTGAATATACATTCTGTTTTCCTTCTGTTTTCTCAATCAAGACATGCTTAGCAAAATTCTCAGGGGATAACTCTGAAGTAAAATGTCACAAAGTATAAAAACAAGTGAAAATGCTCTTAGTGAAATGAAAGTTGCAGTCACCATGTAACTGGATTTCTGAGTTTGTGGAACAATAAGAACTTTTATGTTGACATTTATAACAAAAAATGCAGTGAAGGATTTACAATAAACCAGGCTGATTGAAAATGGGTTATTATGATTTTAAAATGAATTGTAACTACTTTAATTAATTTTATGCCAATCATTTTATACTGTAATTGTCAAATCAGAACAGAAAATGGTTAAAAAATATTCTAACTCATTTGATATCATATTTTTTGATTGGTGTAAAACTTGTTAAAATTAAATATTGTGTGGCTGGATATGTCAGAATATGATGAAGAAAATGGTATAAAATTCCAAACCCTTAAAAATCCTACCATGTTTGCCAATTAGCTACAATTGAAATTCAGCATACTTTTCACAAATTTGAATTGCTAATTATATTTCAATTGTACTCCATTCTAATTCAATTATTAATGCAAACAAAAAATGATTACTTAAGAATTGCATATTCCAGAGATTAGCTGGTCAAATAAATCCACTAATATACTCATATTAATAAGTGACACAATAAACTGATATTTAATTTGGTATAGATTTTCTTCAATCTCTTTTTCCTTTATCTAAAGTAATATTACCTTTAAGACTGTTGCAGTTAGATGAGAGTGTTAGTGTTGTGCATTTGATGTGATTTGTCCTATTCTTAACAGAAAAAAGGATATCAGAGATTATCCATTTATTTTATCCTTGGCAAAAAAGAACTTTCTTTTCAGCTTCATTTTCATAGCCATTTTCTAAGAGGTGCATTTCCTGAATTCCTTATCTAAACTGAGAAATAGCTAAACTGCTGATTTTAAACTGTGAGGTATACAAGATTTTAAAGAAAGACTGCATTTTAGGTAGCTTAAATCTTTTGGAATAACAATATTTCACATCAAAATAAAGCCATTTTTGAGTATGACAATGAAGCATTGTGGGAAGTGGCTTCACGATAAAACAAATAGTATCTGCAATTTCCAATAATTAAGATTTCTGCTCAGGTTTGATGAAAGTAATCAAAGAAAGAAAGGAAGAAAGAAAGAAAGAAAGAAAGAAAGAAAGAAAGAAAGAAAGAAAGAAAGAAAGAAAGAAAGAAAGAAAGATGTCCATATTTTTACCAATCTTACTTATTGCCACCAGAAAAGAGTATCAGGTTTGTTCCCATTAATTATTTTTCTGTTGCCATTTTTCAAGTGTGTGTGAAATTTTCCTGACTTGGAAATCAGCATTAGCCTGGTGTTCTTTAATAACTGCATAGAAGCATAGTTTATCACAGAAAAGTCTGTAATGACTAAAGTCATTACATTAACACTTTGCTAATAACTTTAGATATATCACTTCTATTTAATAATTCAAACAAAATGTGCTAAATAGTGATATTGTAGAGGCTGTATTTTCAGCTTTATCTGCAACACTCTGGTATGGGCAACCAGTAGCTTCCAGGAAGTACAATGAATGTTAATTAAGTTTTCAGCTTGTGCTGAGACTTTCAATATGTTCTGTGTTTTGGGGAGGTATCAGACTAGTGCATTTATCCTCAATTAGCAGAAATGTCAGCTGGTGGATAAAATGAGTATAATCTGATGCTAATCAAAATTTAATAATCCCTTCTTATTATAAAGGATTTTCAGTAGGGAACTGAAATTCACCAATAAGGTTGCTCAGTAAGAAAGTACTTTTGATTAGAGAGAGTGATTTATGTATTATGCAAAATAAACTTAAGGGTCAGCAGATTAACATACCATTCAAATGCCTCGCTATGCACTTTCAATTCTACAGAAGCTTCAAAATCTCACTGGAAATTTAAAGGTACAGAAATTACACAAAAAACCACAAAGCAAAACTCTTCACATTTTAAGGATATTTTTTGTATATTTACTTGGGATTTTCATTTGTTTTATCAAGCATTAGTGTAATAGAGCATCCTGGGAGTCCTCTGCGAGCTCACTCCAGTTTATCAGTGTCTTTTCTATCTTGAGGGTCCAAAACTGGATGCAGTATTTTAGATAAGCCCTTAATGAATGCAGAGTAAATGAGATAGTCACTTCACCCAGGGTATTGCTGGTCTCTACTGCTGTTCAGAGGATGCTGCTGCCTCATGGTCAACCTGCTGCCTACCAGAACATCACCACCTTTTCCTCAGAGTCCCTTCCCACACAGCATAAAATGAAAGAATTAAGTCAAGCCAAGCAATTGCTTTTACCTTTAGTTAGGTTTATGCACCAGGTAACCCTGTTTCATAAATGGCTAAGTGATACTAATGTTTCAGTCTAAAGAATAGTGTAGAAATTTAAAAAAGGTGCACACTGAGCAGCTCTCCTTTCTTGTGTAAAGTGTCTTTTTTTCCATAATATGAAAATTAGAAGTTTACCAAAGTAGTGATTTTGCACAATAAAATTTCTATTCATATAATTCAATCCTACTTATTAATTCCAATGACATTTGGAAAAAAAATCCAAAGCTAACATAAAGCAAAGAGAAAACCAATTAAAAAAAAATTCAATATTAGGAAAATTTAAGTAGCAACTCATACAGTGGAATTTTGAACTCAGAAAGAATATTTTGCACAGAAGAATAAAGTCTAGTGCAACCTTCTTCCTTTAATGTATGAGCAAAACATTTAGTGTTTTGTCTCTTGAGAATTATTTTTGCTTGTTTTTTCAAACCTGAGAACACCTTCTGTATTAAATGGATAATGACAATGACGAAATATTTACAAATCACACACAAATGTTTAGGATCCCTTCTGAAATCACTGTAGAACTGTTCTATTTAAAAATTCCTGAAGAAAAATCTTTGAAGTTTCTACTGCAAAGCAATGGCTTGCTGCTGTACTTTTAGTCAAGAATCAACAACAGAAAATTAGCTGTTTAGACATTCGTATGGCATTTTAAATGTAAAATCTTTTATAGTTAAAATGTTGAGCAAGAATGGAAGATATACTCCTTACTGGGTGATGTTAATGTTATGCATTCATCACAGAGGGGATTTTCATTTTTCTAATAAATAAAAGATTGCTTACTAGGTAGTTCCATGGAGATAACTGCCAGTTACTTAGGGAAACAGCCTCTCTTGAGATAGTTCTTAAATGAACTAAAAGACATTCTTTTATGGTGTTTTTTTTTTTTTTTTTCATCCTTAAGCACAAAAGAGAAGGAGTTTGGGAAAAAAAAAACCAACACATTAAATTACACCATATCTTTTAGAAGGGTTTGAAAGGAGTGGCTATAGGAACTGAAGAGCACCTAGAAGTGAAGAAAAAAGCTGAATACTTGATTGCCAACCTATGAAAAGGAACAGAAAGTAAACTGAATAGAGAAAACTGCTGAAAAAGATTTACCACACTTTTTAAAATGTGTTTTTTGTAAACTTTTCTAGAGTTTGTCAGTTTTAAATAGCATGAATTAATATTTGTATTTGAAGGCTTTTCTTTGTGTATTCTTTGCCCGTTTCTATAGCCCTCTGAAGTATTTTTCTGGCCATATAGAAATACAGATGACATATCTCTTTCTAACTGTACTTCTTTTTACATGACTCATTTCTCACTAAAACTCTTCTGTCCAACATATCACAATACCTCATCATGATGATTAATTCAAATATGTTCCAAAAATATCCTTTGATGCAAGAAGTATTAAAGCATCAATCAGTCAGCCTATAATTGTGATTTATTAACCTTCCAGTAAATTTAGTGATTTTCAATTCTCATTTTCTTTTTCTGTCATAAACTAACTGCTTCAGATCTGGTCTCTGAAAGAAAAATATGTCTAATTTTCTTTTTTATTCAGTGGGCACATATGTTTAATGGCTTCTACTATAAGTGGGATATCTAAAAATATGACTCATTAATTTCCTTGGAAGAAACACAAATATAAATTCCCAAATCTTTGTACTTTTCTAAAAAATATATTTTTAAATGAGCTTTTTCATCAAAAGAATGTGGGCAGGTCCTTTTGTTTTACTTCACTAAGAATGTTGTGTAAATTCACAGAAGATTCCGTTTTGATTTTTCTGTTTGAAATTAACTTGAAAGTGCTGGTTATACTGGAAAGAAACCTGCTAGTTTAGGCTGATTGAGGCATGTATGAGTTCCACAACATAATATTTCAAAACAATGTTTGGCTAAGGCCAAAGGAAATATCTTTTTTCCTAAGCCAAAGGAAATATCTGAGACCCAATGGGAGTAGAGATTAATTTGCTGCAATGAATCTGCTGTCTTTATAGAACTACCCAAAAGAGATACAGCCCAAGCCTCCAAGAGATGTATATGCTTCTGCAGGAGGAGCCAGAGCCTGGACTATTTATTTACCTCCTGGAACCTCAAAAGGCACTGGGCACCTCTGCTTGCTCAAGTAAATTTAGTCTTTATGCATGGCAGGATTTTACTCTGATAAGTGCAGGTGGTTCTAAGGATCAGCAGATATATTCAGTTCTCACCTCCTTTAAGAAACAGGAGAACAAAAACTAATATCTTAAAGACTCAGATATCACTGTAAAAGTGTTTTTCTGTTATTTATGACCCAAGAGTGCATCTAATTTCTTTTTTTGCCCCCTTTATCGATCTCCCATTTTGCCAAGTTTTTAGTTAATTTTATGTCATAGATTTCAGGCTCGTGTTAGAGATGAAACTGATAGCAACTGTTGTATAAGTTGCCAAAAGACATATCTTTGATTAAACTTGTCTCATTTATTATGTAAACCATGCTAAAAAGAAAACTATTATCTAACTACAGTACAGTACTAATCTTTCAGAGATTAAAGGTCTGATCTAATTCACAAAGAAATCAGTTTAAAGGTGCCCACAGAGTTGAATAAGACTTGAGCAAACCCAGGAGATGATAGGAATAAAATTAATAACATCGTGAAATAGCAAAAAATTTCCTTTGTTCTAATTGTATTTTAATTGTGACAGACTTTATTGTAATGCTAACGAAGTGAATAGCAAAATATGGAAATTTGCATTTCAGCTGATAAAAATTTGCCTGGTTAACAGAGAAGGAAAATATTTTTAATTAGCATTTATGAAATATCAACTTCTTTTCTAAAATGAGTGTTTATGTATGTATATATACACATACACAAAAATATATTAATAAGACGCTAACAACATATCTATATAAAGAAATAAGTTTAGGACTTCTCTTTTGCCTACAGTACTAAAAGCTAATTACTATACACAAAATTCATTAGTCAGATGGGTTATATGTACCCCAGTAAAATTCCATGAGAAAGTGACAGAGAGAGATAAGAGACACCCTGGTCAAATACTCTTGACTGTAAGTGCAGATAAATTGTGTTTCAACTCACAACCAACAAGGTAGTTAGAGATAAACTGTTAAACATTTAATTTTTTAAACAAAAGTAAAAAATATTGTGTGATGTATTGTAGGGTTACAGCTCAGAAGTTCCTCACTTGCAAAATTTATACAACAACAGTTTATATGTTATTTATACCTATTGTCTATATCCTAGACCTAACTCATCCCACCTCATCTGAGGCATGTAACTGAAGTATCTAGGACAAAGATATAAATGCTCTGATACCCTTTAAAATGTGGCTTAGCAAATCTTAAATATTTCAAATTACACCTTAAGTTGATTATGTAAATTACATTGATAATATCTCAGAATATTCAAAATAAAGACTAGAAAATATAATTTGTATTATTCATCTTACTGAGCATTAGTAGTATGTAGTATTTATGTAGTTTCAATGAAGTTGAAAGCTGATGAAAGATTTATACACGTTGGATCCTCTCACTTGAATTAGATTTTGAATGATTTTTTAATCAGTTTGATGCTGAGAAAAGACCTAAAAAGAGTAAGACTGAAATGAACAAGACGACTTTTTGATGATTTCTAGGAAAACTGTGTCTTCCTGAAGTATTTCACTCTTTTCAAACCACTTTCATTTTAAGTGTACCTAAAGATACCTAACAAGTTGTAACATTGTAGAGATCTTGTTTTATCATAGAAACAAGATTTAACCTCCTTTTAGCTATGGCTGTATTTGTCTTTTCACATTTCACACAAGAACCATGTTCATCAGAGGAGAAAGGTGATATACCTGTTGAAGAAAGAGAAAGGCTTTCAAATGAAATTAAGTCTTGGTTACTATATGCATTATTCTTATGTTTTGCCTCTTTCTTACACCTTAACAAATTCACTGTGAATGGAGTAAGTAGAGAAGTGCAAAGCATCTTAATCCTCCTCCTAATAGGAAATTTAATTAAATTTTAAACATATTTGAAAAAAAGTTATTTAAAAAGAATTAACCCTAATTAAGATTTGAAAAGGTATTTATTAAAAAGTGATTCTTAGTTCTCTTCAAGCACAACATTCACACCCTGAATTGTGATGTAACTATACTCTCTGTTACCGTGGTTGCCTACGAAGGCAGGTTATGTAAGTGTGGGGAAGGTGCGGAATTTTCATTCTTGCATATGTAGGTGTTAAAGCTTCCTTAGAATCAGATTTCCATAATTATACATATAATGGTTATAGAACTGTCTCTTACTAGATCGAGTGGGTGGGCAAAAAGCAACCTTTCAGGCATACAAAGGCTTATTAAGATTAGACAGGGTTTGGTGAATACATGAAGCACTGTCAAATGGCAAGTGAGATTCCTCATCAGTATTTTCAGTAGAGATTTTCCTGCTTTCTCTAGTCACACTGCAAGGGCAGAGGGCTCAGACAGACTGCAACCCTGGGCCATGAAGCTACTTTAAGTAACTGTGGAAGAAAGGACTGTGAAGTTGTCAAAATGAATGAAGCATATAAGGTGAAGGACATGGGTATAAATAACACAAGTTATCAAAACAAAGTCAGTTTCTCTGAATAATAATGTAGGGGTTTTCTTGCTTAGTATCAAGTAAAACTACGTAATAGAAATAACCCAACCCACCATATTTACATATTTTCATTTATAAAAGTTGATTAGAAACACATATTTTTAATTTTGAAGTTCTAGTCCTTCAGGATCAGGTTTGATATGACTGTAAGAGCTCATGACTGCAACCCACAAGACTCTTTCTTAGTTTCTTTGTTTTGTTTTTTTTTTCTTGACAATATAGAATAGATATCGACTTCTTGCTAAATATAGCACATAATAACAATAGTTGCAAGGTAGAAGACCCCAAACAGCCAAATGTTTTTGTGAATCCTGGTAATCTTTACATTTTAGTGCAGTACTGTGCCAGACTGCTCAGTTCCTCAAACTGGTGCTGGAGAAGAGAAGGCTTCAGGATGACATAAATGCAGCCTTCTCGTCCCTGGGAGTCTACAAGAAAAATGGAGAGGGATTTTTACAAGCGTATGTAGTGACAGGACAAGGGGGAAATGGCTTTGAAGGGAAAGAGAGTAGGTTTAGATTAAATATTAGGAAGAAAATCTTTACTGTGAAAATGGTGAGGCACTTGTAATACATCGCTGAGAGACATTCTGGATGCTTTATCCCATGTTTAAGGTTATGTTGAGTGGGGCTTTGAGCAACTTGGTTAGTGAAAATTGTCCCTGCCCAAGTCATAGAACTGGGTAATATGTAAGATTCCTCCAACTCAAGCCATTCTGTGATTCTGTGACTGATGAACATAATTTTGATCATACATTTGCAATATCTTATTTAAAAAAATGTTAATTAGAGGAAAAGAACCACGTGTTTATTTTTATGATTTTGAAATACAGAGCAATAAATACATTTCTTTAATGCTTAGCAGTGTTGAAGGGAAAATGTAAATCTGTAACAAACTAACATATGGTCAGTATTTGCAATCATATATTCAAACTACACATATATAATTTCCGTCTGTTTTTAGAAATAACAAGTTCTGAAGTGCTTGTGTTGATTTGAAGTTATGCACACACCTAGAAGCAAAAAGGTTGCTTTACTGGTCTTGTAAGCATTGCTATGGATAAATTAATTTAGAAAAGGTGATGTGAAGCAGTTAGTCATTGCACCAATGTTATTGACAAAAGGTGAGTACATTAAAAAGCCATTCGAGTTATATATAACTGTATATATAACGATATATAACTACTCAGTTTAGTTAATGCATTTTTTTCCAAGATTTTTTCAAATAATTGATTAAAAGCCTTTTTCTTTCTGCCTGTATAATGGCTGATGCTGAGTTTTAGCAGCCATGGTCATTTGACTTCTTCTACTTCTCATAATTTACAACAGGTGGTTTGCTATGCTGATCACTGGGACTTAGTTCTCTTCTCCTTGAGTACCCAGTTCATATATTTTAAAAAGACATGTGATATTCAGGAAGGATCATTTAGATCTGCTAAAAATTTTGACTCCTGATTCTCAGTAAATTAAGTCAGAGCAGAGTGTAGCTGACAAGACTTAAAAGTAAAATGTGTTCTTAAGAGGTCATCTTAAAAAATGTTCAGGTAAGACTCCTCTCTGTACACTGGTTTTCTTCCAGCTGAAAGTGTCACACAAATTAAGTAGGCAGTCAAGCTTTTAATAGTTGAAGTGTTTTAAAACATACAAAAATATACTTGGAATTGAAAAATAGATCTGCATTGTTATCTTGTTTATTAATTTACAGTTTTGAGCTCCTGAATAAAAGACCTTTCTCATCAAATAACTTAATTATCACATCTCACAAAAATATAGAAATAAAGAAAAATATTGAACTGTACTTACGTATTTGATACTGCTTTTTCCCACAACATTTCTTCAAAATTGAGAATTTTATTTTTTCCTCGATTATTTCAGTTCATATAGAAAAGCATTAAGAAAACAAAGGACATATGATCTTTTTTTATTTTCGGGTTTTTTTTTGTCTCCAAAGAATTCGACATATGTTTGCAATTTCATTATTTCTCAAAATAGTACTAGATGCTCTCTAGGATATATTTTGTATAGAAAAATGGCTACTGACCAGAAAAAATGTAAGACTGAGAGTGTGTGTATAACAGAATAGAAGACAGCTTTTAAAAGGTACTGCTTTTCAGACAGTACTTAATGGTAGACTGAAATATAATTTAGTTTTGATTTCAGGATTATGTCAGATTTTTAGGAATCCTGTCAGTTGAAAAACAAGGAGTGGAAATGCCTCTGAACTGATTGTGATTCTTAAAAGATTCTTCTTCTTTTTTTAAAACTGACACAAAATTGCACTGACTTTTCAGACTTGCTCTTTGTCAGGTTTTGGTAGTCTACCATTAGATTATTTACTGTCAATGTCCTCTGCTCTGTGAATAGTAGTGCATGTATATATTTTTCTAATGTCTTTCTTTCCTATTTTCAAGTCAAGAATAAAATCCACAGGCTCATAAATATGGTAGTTGAGTGTTCAGTTTGGTTTAGCCATGCTAACTTTTTTTCTGCTCCGTTTTAACAAATCAACACTGTTTCATTCCTGTGCTTTGTTCCTTAAGACACTGTTAAAATCTCCAGGATCACACAGCAAGAATGACATCAGCCCTGAAGATGAATGGAACTTCCTGCAGAATAAGGTGCAAATGCACAACTTCTGACAGTAAGTGTTCATGCCCTTTTTTATGACTCAATGAATGCAACATTACAATTAAAGAATCAAAAATGTGTACACTTCTATGAAAAGGTAAAGCTAAAATAATTTTCCAAGTGATACAGTTATTTTTCAATAATCAAGAAGAAATTTATTAGGTGTAAAACCTAACTCTATTTTATAATAAATTTATTTTATATTACCTTTTCTAATTTATATAATTTTTATTTTATTCTACTGTTATTTTATATCACCTATATTTTACATACAGGAAGTTTTATGTAAAGTTGCAAAATATGTGTCTGATTCTATTTTTCTGCTCTTTTTTCCCATTTATTGAATGCAGTATCTAGAGATATGCAGTGGTCTTTGTCTTTCACTTATCCATCTATATTGCAGTTTGTCTTTTATTGTGTTTATATATCCTGCTCAAAAATGGGAACTCAATCCCATACCCAAAAGAGACAATTCCAAGGAAAAGGAAAAGTAGAAAAAGTCAAACTTAAACCTTGTATTTTACTTTATCAGGTGAGATCTTTTTAGCAGAGAATATATAAATTGCTCAGTCCATTGTAAGAATAGTTGCAGAATGGAATTTCTATCATCTGAAATAATGGACACTGAAGAAATTAGTATTTTAACCAGGCTTTGAGAGAAGAAATGGAGAGGTAGGTAACAAAAACAGAGAAAAAAAATATTAGTAGCTGAAAAATTGTTCTTATCAAGTTTTCCATATATTTTAAGGTATATGCCACTACTACCTGTGATCAGTAAGCTAAAAAAGGGATGATAAATCTAAATTAAAGTAGCAGATGGTTCATGATCAGTAAAAAGTCATTCATTACAGAAACCTGTCCAGGTTTATTTCATTGCCACTACCTTGTCAAAATTCTGACAGAAATTCAACAAAATTTTCGGCAGTTCAGTGAATCAATGATTGCAATGTTACAAAACCAGCCATAAATTGTAAATTTGAAAATACACTGGTGAAAAATGGCAAACATTATGGAACTAATTTACTATCCCCAGTAATAACGTGGAATGTTGATACAATTAATAAGGTGTAAAAGAGGTGTAGCTCAATGTACAGGAAGTCATGATGAATAAAAGAGCAAATAAGAAATTGCTGGGCAGCAATCACCAGTCATCATTGCCAATAACAAACCTAGTATGAAATGTAAAAGAATGACAGTTTTAACACCATGTTTTTAGGTTAACTTCTAGTGACTATTAACTCTCATTTGAAAATGCAAGCAGTTGTCACCTTCAGAGTAAGTTTGCGGAATTTTATCACCCATTCCAAGCTGAAGTGGGACTTCATGTTATTTCAAATTGTTCCTTTATAATTTTTTGGGTTTTTTTTCCAGTAGCAAGGATAATTTGATCTCTAGTCTGCCACCATAAAAAAAATTAAATAAGTAAATAAACAATGTAATTAACACAGAGCAAGGAAAATGTAACTCATAAACTTCTCTCATCTCAAAGTTTAACACCAAATATTCATTCATTTTATGCATGGGATTAGAGCATTTCAGGAGAGATGAAGCCATACACTCATTCAATAGTGACAAAAAAAAAAAGCATGATGTTTTGCAGCAGATTATATATTAGATTATTAGATATCTTCACCAGATTAAGTCATCTTTCCTACTTTGGACAGCATGCAGTAGTTTCTTTGGCCTGCAATTCCACAGAGGTCTAAATATCCCCTTTCTGTGAAGCCAATAGTTTCTAGGAAACAAATTTGAGAAATTCTCTCTTATATATTAAGTGACTAGGTTGGGATCCAAATTAAGCAAACAGCACTTTATGCACATAGTGGTTGTGAATTTCCACTTTTTTTTTTTTTTTTTTTTTTTTCCCTAAGCATTCTCATGCAATGATCAATAGTCATAGAATTTATGACAATCATTTCCCATTGGCTCAGCCTTGGCTGGCAGCAGCTCCGTCCTGGAGCTTTCTGCCTTTGTCTCTGCCAAAGTTCTGGGGAAAGTTTCTGGCAGCTTCTCAGAGAAGCCACCCATGTAACCCCCTGGCTACCAAAACCTGGCCACACAAACCAAATACACTATTAAATAAGGGTGATTAGTATTTATTAAAATATAAAAGTTAATAACAGTAGTAATAGAGAATTTTTATTGTGCAGGGTTGATGGGACACTTCATCTATGACCTACATAACCTCAAAATATTCAAAAAGCAGAATAGAAAAGATGACTTTACTGCCTATGCAGCAATCTAAGATGTATTGCTTATATAAGTTCTTTATAAGAAAATACTGTTGTGTTCAACATTAGTCCTACATAAAAACACAGAAGAAGGAAAGCACTACACCAAATAGGAGAAAAGAACCTAAAGTTTCAGAAATCTAATAACCCTTTTACCTGCCTTTGCAATCTTGAATTCAGCCTCTAGTTGTCAGGATTCTTCCCGTTAGGGTGTATCTAGAGAGAGATGCTTAGGGAAATTAATTCAAATCAATTACTGAGTTAAAGACTATTAGCTCCATATTCAAAGATTAAAAGACATTCAAAATCAGAACTTAAGTTGAATTAAAGAGCTTCTAACTCACCTGGAAATTAAATTAGTTAAGTTGAATAAAGAATGTGTTCCATGGGAAGAAGAGTCACAGTAAATGTTTCATGTAATATAATTAATCAATTTAAAATTTTGTTTAATTTGCAGGGACTTTCTTCATTGTCTTTTAAGACAGTGAGGAATGATCTACATTGATCATTTATTAGAATATTTTATGAAATTTGAAGTACTCTATCTAAAAAGGGGTTTCATAACTGAAAGCAATACTTCAAAACATTTTTTTTTAAATTTTTGTTTGTTTTTGCTCTCCTGAATCTGTATTTTAATCTGTATTTTAGCACATAAATTACACTTACACATTTTATGTGGAGGAAAAAATGTCACCTATCTCCAAGAAAATCAAGTGTATTTCAAACCTGCAAAATAATAAAGATTATTCTCAGGAAGTGTCTTCTGACAGCTTAAATTGATATTAGACATACATAAGATTTAAACTGACATTTGGTTTGCATAAGCAATTTCTGTTCATCAACTTCATCAGTATGAAATTGCTACCTGTTGATAAAGATGACACCATTTATTTATTTCCAGGACTATTTTTGATAGTATGATGTTAATATAATATTGAAGTCTTCAATATTTATTTTTATATATCAAGTGAAGCTGTAGCCTTTATTATCTTTCATTGAACTATAACAGAAATTTAATAATTAAATTATATTAATAATTATCTTATAAGGTGTAATTTTGTTACTAAGTTTATTCTGAAACAAGTCAACAAATTACTGAGATACACTGAAGTTTGATTCTATATTTAAAATAACTTTAATTAACATCAATGTTCTCTTTATTTGTTTTGGCTTTACATTAGAATCTATTTTTTGCCCAAATTGTGAAAAAAATTTAAATAAAAATGGAGAGGTTCTGTCCCTCAAATTAGGCTACTGTCATAGATTAAAAATTATCACTTTTTGTTTCTCTGTTAGGAAAGAAAGTGATTTCATTATTTCATACTGTAAGGATTAAAACAAGTAAGAAAATAACTACCTATATATTGTCCAAATGACCTGAAGATTATAGGAAATTACAATTTCCCTCTTCTGACATAAACCCATTTTTATTTCAGTAGCTGCAGTTTGGAAATTACTTTCATTTTAAAAAAATCATATTATTGCCTGGCGTTTTCTGTGAGTATTAAAAAATCCAGTAACATAATAAAACAGCTGTTCAGAACGTGGTCTAGATTGCAATAAATAATACTACTTTTAATACTTATAGCACATTCAAGAGAACTTGTTAAATCTCCTGCTTTTAAAGAAAATTTTAGCATTTTTATAAACTAAAATGATGGAACTTTCATAGAATTATATAATACTGTGAGTTGGAAGGAACCCACAAGGATCGTTGAATACTACTCCTGGCCCTAAAAGGGACACACCACAAGTCACACCCTGTGCCTGAGAGCATTGACCAAACAATTATTGAATTCTGCCAGGCTTGGTGCTGTGACCACTTCCCTGGGGAGCCTCTTCAGTGCCCAACCATCCTCTGGGTGAAGAGCCTTTTCCTAATATCCAACCTAAACCTCCTACAACACAATTTCCTGCCATTCACTATGATAGAATATATTTCCCTTTTCTGAGAATAATAAAGAAGCTTTTGTGGGAAAGGGAATAATGTTGAGGGATTGATATTGATTTTCCCCATTGCTTTTGAACAGCCATACTCACTGAGCTCCTTGATTCACGCAAATAAATTTATCCCTAAATAAGTTTTGCCAACATTGATCACTAATTCCCCAGAGTTTCTTAATTAATCAATTAGAATTTTGGGTGCCTGTGTTTTGGTGAGATAATGCTGTTTCTTGGCATTCTGCAATAATTTCTTTGTTTTGCTTGTGCATTTATTTCTTTTTAAGTAAAGATGAATATTTTCAGACATAAATAAGAAATATTCTCCAGAATAATAGTCATCTTATTCCCACTGTTTTTTTAATCCTGAAAAGACTTGAAAAAAAAAGTCTTTTACTTCATCATTTATGACATTTATTTACTTCATTCATTTATGACTTCACGACTGTTCCCTGAGTTAAATCTACTAGCTATTTGTCCATTTTTTCCCAATAACAAAGAACCTTTCCACATATCTACATATCTACATAGATAGATAGATAGATAGATAGATAAGTTTTGTTATCTGTATCATTAAACATGCCACTATTTGACAATTCCACGTCTTCAAATTATATCATAACAACAATGTTAATAATTTTGAAAAATAAGGAATAAGGCAAAATTGAATTTTCCATTAAATGTGATTTTTCTACTAGCAGTGGTTGGAACACAGGAAGGTATTACGGGATGTTAGTGATAATTTCAGGATTTTTGATTTCACTTTTAGAATTTTCAGTCATGTGAAGAATTTTTCCATATTTGGAAAATAAATGCCTTGCATAAGTTAATAATTTTCTAAAACAGAAAACGAGACCAGGTTGTCTCTCAAATTTGATGCCTCTCAGTTTGATTTTTTTCCCAACTACTTTCCAACTACTACTTCCAAAAATTTAGGAAGTTCCATCCTTTTTCTACCAGTTAATTCATATCAGTGGGACAAGGCATG
The DNA here is from genome assembly GCF_052056855.1 of Sturnus vulgaris. Taxonomy (NCBI): domain Eukaryota; kingdom Metazoa; phylum Chordata; class Aves; order Passeriformes; family Sturnidae; genus Sturnus; species Sturnus vulgaris. The sequence goes on from NC_142243.1 coordinate 129,076,903, forward strand.
TATTTAAAAAGAGTCACTTTCCACCTGTTTGTGGAAAGATTTGAGTGTTGTGTCTGACTGCTACATAACGAGCCATTTATAGGGATACACCTTATTATTTACCACCATTGCTTGTGCAGGTACTTTTCTTCGTTTACTACTTTAAATAATCTGAAGAAAAGTAATGGCAATTACAAAACACAAAAAATTATTACATTTTTTTCATTGCTCTACGATTATATTAATCTATTTTGCCAGCTGCATATTCAGAATGCAAATTTTCATAAATTTCCCAAATGCCATCAGATACTGTACCTAATCATCCATTTGGTAGAAAATAGCTAAATAAAGAAAATATTCCATTTCACATATTGTAATATAATTAACAACAGGAATATCTGGCCTATCCAATAACCAATTTATGCATGTGAGAAAAGGAAATAAAAATTGGAACGATTTGATTCTGATTTCATCAAACATGACAGAATTTTTTTCAAACAAAAGCTCTTCTCACTGTTGTAAAATCTTCTGCACTTGGAATATGTCAGACAAGTACAGTAAAAAATAAATCCAAACCCATCCAAGAACAATCCAAGTTTCTATCATATAGACTTTCACAGTGATAAATGTCTGCAGGCAATCATGAAACAAAATTAGTAGTCTCCCATATTGGTTAAGTTTTACATATTTCTCATTTTACTAAGCTAAAGTTACTTCTGGTTTTCTTCTGTTTTAAAGCATGGACTTCGACTTTATTTAAAAATTTGGTTTTTGAAAGCATAGTTAACACGCAGTTCAATAGTAATGGTATCCAGTTGGGTTGATTATAAATGGTTCCTGCAAGTTTTGCAATCTTCTCTCATGTAGGTTTAATTTTTCTCTTATATATGAAATGCCTAGAGCTAAATCATTTTAGAAAATCAAACTTACCCGTAGGCTCAGCAATCCAAAGGGTCTAAATGCCTATGGTGCCTGTAGAGTCAAACAATTTTTAAAACATTTGCAAAGAATTCTGGTAGGAAGAACATCCTGGGTGGTCTTAACAAGAAGACAGCCCGGGAAAGTGATTATTCCCCTCTATTCCACTCTCATGGTGCTGAGGCTGAAGTACTGTGTGCAGTTCTGGGCTCCTCAATAGGCAAAGGACCAGGCTGGCCTGGAGACCATTGAGTAGGAGAGGTTGGAAACCTGGTTGAAGGAGGAGAATATAATCTAATCACTGTCTTCAACTCCCTGTTTTATGGTTATAGGAATGGACCATTCGCAGAGGTGCAGGGTTAAGAGATCATTACAAGCTACAACAAAGACAATTTCCATGAGAGTGAAGGAGATGAGTTTTCCAGAGAAGAGTGTTTATGTATAGAGTCAGAGACCCAAAGAGGCTGTAGGAATTCCTGTCCATGGAGATGTACAGAAATTGACTGCAAATGTCCTGGACAACATGCCCAAACCTTACATGTCTTTGAGCAAGAACATGAATTAAATTATCTCCAGAGCTGACTTGCAGCCTAAAACCTTCAATAGGTCTATGAATTCAAGAAGGGCAGAAGGGCATGTAGGTTTTACAGAAGTTGTTGTATAGATGAATTTCTGGAAGAACACCCAATATTTAAAACATATTCTGCATAACCACTCCATGGTTTTGGTTGTAGAACACAGGGTATTTTATTCACAAACCTCAATCTTGCAGTTAGAAGCCACAAGCTTCAGTTCTGAATCCTAGTCTCCTGAATGTTAGGGAGAAACTGTACTGCTATATCACCAAAAATTATGTATGTTATATTGAATCAGAGTTATGTGCTTTCAATTAAATTTTATTAATTCAGTGAATACCTATGCTATTTCAACAACATAAATCCTGGACCATTACTAGAATTTCTTTATGATGGCTCATTTCTTTCTTAACACAATTCTTAATTCTCTGTCCCGATAAATATTTTTTAAAACCAAAATTGAATTTTTAGTGATTAGTGTGAAAATGTCTCTCAAGACTTTTTGTTTCTATAAAATTTTAATTAAATGGGAAAGAATTGCAGAAAACACATAGATCCTTCTAAAAGAAAGATGAAGGGGAAAATATATGAAAAAAAAAATCCATAGCTTTACAGTAACACAGATTATCTTCTGTCTTTATCTGACTGCAAACCAGGAACCGTTGTTTCACTCTTTTATTTATTAATTTATGATTTTAATACAGAAATGTCTATTTTAATTACTGTAATTATTTCAAAGTGCATTTTTTAAATATTGGGAAGGTACATTATCTTGTAGATTTTCCTAGCTTTCCTCACAATTTCAATTAAGGACTAAGACTACATGTAATATTTTTGGCAACTATTATTTACTCTTTTGTTATTTCATTTGCTTATGAAGTATCATGCTTACATATGGTGCTACAAAAGTAATTACCAGATATAAGGTGTCATAGAGAAAAGTTGACACAGTGGCTGTTATTTTAATTCCAAATGGTCTTGATTTACATGCCTAGTTCATAACTTCTCTTCTAATGGTTAATAATAGGTTACATTTTACATATAATTATTATAAAAGGGAATCCCAACCACTTTACATTAGACACAGACAACAATCCTTGCTTTGACAGGATCTTGAGGTTTGGTATGTGCATGCAATATTAAAAAAAAAATAAAAAATTTTAAAATTAAAAAGAGAAGGATGAAGTGATATGTAATACATCTGTCTTAAAAGTTTAAATTACATTTCAGCTTATTTCAAATAATGGCAAGGTGTGCCATAGAAGTTAATGGTGACTGCTGGGGAAAGTCAGGAAGCATCTGGGTAGGAGCAGCAATTCAGCTGGGGTGAACTTACCAATTCTTACAATTATAATAGTTTAATAGGAGATAATTTGAAAATAAGAGTGGAATAAAGTTTATTGCACTCTTGGGAAATGGAAAGTTCTTCTGGCCAAAACCCATAAGGTCACTTGAAGTTATTTGAAAACTAAGTATACTGATGTCTACTGCAAACATTGTTGCAAAAATCTCTTTTACAGAGATTCTGTAATTTTTATATTAATCTTTTTAGTACTTGAAAACATAGATTTTATGATGTACTCTATCTTCAAAACCAGTCTGCTTTAATAGAATCAGACAGTTATAAATGATTTAGATGATGATTTGACCGTCTTCTTTACTTTGTAACTTTCTGGAACATGTTTTGCATTTAAAAATCATTCTCTTATGGCTGTCAACATTTGAGCCTTGATCCTACATGACCTACTTGTATACTTATTATCACTACTGAGAGTAGTCCATGGAGTAATCTTGTTTAAGTATTCAGCATTGTACAATAAAATATTGTGAACAAGTCTTATGACTTGATTCTAAGTATGTGGAAACAGAGCTCTCAAAGGAGGATGACAAATAAATAATTTGGGAAATATAACCCTTACCTTCAGAGGTTTGTGTTACTGGGTCCCAGGAAGGAACACTGGATCATGAACTCTTAGTCCTCTACTGTAACAGAATGATAGAAAGAAATAAAAAATACAGTAAGAAACCATTTTAGAAATGGGTCAACCCCATTTTAAAACTAGTGTTTTTCTCAATCTTCACTTCATAAAGTTGTTCTGGGAATTTACCAGTCTTCATGTAACTAGAAAGCTTGTTCTGTTTTCCATCTTCAGAGTATGCAAAGCTGATTACATACATTTTTGTCTTGCCCTAATTATCCTGTGAGGTTAAGGAGTTCATCTTGGTCCCTAGAGCATGCAAACAGGGAAGGTTTTTTGCTATACCTTGCTTTTATTTATTTTGTCAGCTTTATAGTGACTATGACTGGAAATGTAAGTGTGAAAAGATTGTCAAAATCATTACTGGTGACTAAAACAGCATTGAAACACACCAGTTATTCAGCTGTTGCTGAGCAGTGCCGTGAGTATTTTATTTATTATTACATGAAAATGTAAGTAAAGGAAAGAAATGACAAAATCCAGGAAGCTCAGTAACAGAACAATGCAGAAGTAACAATATGAAAGCTGAGGACAAAATGACATCACTGTTTGAAGAATGGGTTCTGCCTTTGTGCCATCATGCTCAAGGAATCCTTTTTAATAATACCCTGAATGTAGGTTCACTGGTATGATATATACCACAATTTGAAAATACCAAATTTAAAAACTTGAATTCAAATGAAAATCAGTATGATTTTTTACTTTGTTACATATAGGTGGTTTTGAAAATCTCACATTCTCTTAATCATCAAAACAAACCGTCCTTAAATTTCTTCTAGACTCTCCCTTCCCCTAAGTCTGTACAAATTCACAGATCTTCCATCTTGTAACTTGTATTTTTCCTGTATTTTCCTTTTTTCTTCATTTTTTACACTATCTCATTATGGGTATCCCTCCTTTCCTTTTTCCACTTCTTTTTTTTTTCCTTTTTGTGATTAAACAAACAGTATGTGTTTCTTAGGAAACACTTTCACTGTTAAATCATTTCTAAAAGTCACTTCAGTTGCAATATACAGCAACAGTACCAATATTAGTTTTAGAATTCCCCACTCCATTTCTCCTCTAAACTTCTCAGTGTGTCCTCCTTACATCTTTGTTTATCTCTAAGATTTTAGATTCTTTGCACTACAGATTTCCACTCCTTCTGAGCAGTTCTTGATACTTAACAGTTAAAGAGTATTATTAGTTTGAGGTTTGGCTTGCATTTTCATGCAAGACACACCATCTAGACAAGAATACATGTATTAGCATGAGGACAGGGATTAGAGCTCTCATTTGTGATCGACTAATGGCACTGAAGAGTGATTTGTAAACCTGATTATGCCTAGTGATTGATAATGCTTCATTTATTTCAAACAGCACAGTGCCAAGACTAAAAGAATCAGCCAACAAAAACATCACTTCATCATTTAGATAACTCCCATACACTTTTTTTTTTCACTTTCAACTGAATTAAAATATTTTAAAAATAAAGTTTTTAAACAAAGAACATCATGGTTCTGATTCAAGGCTCCTCTTAGCTGAAAATTATTCATGCCCAATAGAAATGACATTTTAGTTTTAGACTGCCAAAGTGAACTTTATTAGTATGTCATTAATCATTGTCTTGGAGGTGACGCTTGGGGAAAATGATTTAGTGGAGATTAGGGCACTCAAATGTAACACTGAAAATATCAAATTTATTTCCAGTATCAATCAGTCAATGAAACACATATTAACAAAAAAATGACATTTATGTACATTTAAATTTGTTCATAACAAAGTGCAGTGCTTTCTATTCAGAAACATTTTCTGTTTTATATTGTTCACTTTTTATATTGAGTTTACAGTTTATATTTAAAAATACTGTTATCAATGTAATCAATTTAAAATGTATAATAAAACATATTTGAAAGAAAATTGAAATTGAAAAGTTTTGCCAAAGAGAACCATTTGTTGGAAAAATGAGCATATAAAAAAACCAAATAATCCTCCTTTCCATATAGACTTAAGACATAGATAATACTTAACTCCAAAAGCTGAAATTCTGTTCACTTTTTTTAGACTTTGCAGATTTAAAAACAATTTCATAATAATAATAATAATACCCAACCAAAGAATGAACAATTTTTATTTTGAGAAAAAAAAAAAAAAAAAAATTTAGAACATCTCCCACGGAAGAGCTGGCATCAAAATAATGGCATATTAATTCTTATCTTACAAAGAGCAATAGGTTATGAATAACTCATTTAAGTAATGTGACTTGCACTAAACAATAAAATTGCTCTATTTCCTTCACTCTTGATTTAACATTTGTCTGTATCTCTCCTTTAGCAGGCTCAGGGTGCCATAACCTTATGGCTTATAACTCAACATTCTTTCCTTTATTTTCTCTGGGAATTCATCGTTAAAATAGCAGGAAATCACTCTTTCCCAAAGAAAGTGTTATATTGTTTTTACTACAGGATAAGAAAGTCAGGCGTTATACTCTTTAGGTTTTAAAGCATGAAATACTGTCCTGATGCAAAAATAAAAAAGAAAATCTGTTACTAAGAAAAGAAAAATTAAGTCACTACAAATTAAAACCAAGTATATATATGGTATTCCCATCTACAGATTTATAAAAACCCCCACACCTCTGTAAGCATTCATTAATTTTATTTTAAGTATTATTTTTTACATTAATGAAAGTTGTTGTTATCAGATTCTTAGTGGAAAACCTAAAAATATCTCAGTATGTTGTGCTGTCTTCTGAAAATGGGTTACCTTCTCTATTCCCCCCTCTCGCACTAAGGTAGTGGGTAGAAGCATAAATTCTTGGCAATGTCAGAGAAACATATCTATAAATAACTGTGTGTAATAAATATTACAGAGGTGCCCAGTATTCCATAGTTACTATGACACAAACCTTATTTAAAGATTGTGCGTTTTATGTATGTATGCAATTCATTTAAGTGTAGTGAAAATGCACTTACACATAGAGAATTTTAAATATAATGCTCTTTCAGAGAGAAATTGAATGTTTATTTCCAAAATGACTGGCTACTATGGAATCTATAAAATATACATGATTCAGATCTCTTAGCATGCAGGGCCAGTTCAAGAAAGTGAGAATGAATTGGTATCTATGACATCAATTTAGAAGGTACAGACAAAAAATAATACTGCCCATCTAGTTACTCTAGTCAATAAAGATGAGCTCCCTGGGGCTCCCTGGAGCCTAGATATATTTGCTTTGCTATACTTAACAGAAAGGATTGTCACCACACATCTGCAAATCCACAAAAGGAGCAGTTTGAATAACTAAAGCTACAAATCAAAAATTTATTTGAGAAATAAATATTTTTTCTTCCTAAAGATAGATCCTTATTATCCACACAACTCCTTCTCCTCATGTTGGCAGCAGTGGTGCTATAGGAAATAAACATTTGTGCCTCAATGAGGGCTCTGGGAGTATGAAATGTCTAGATGAAAGACAATGAGAGAAAGTACTGGAAACTATAAAGAAAATGAGTTATTTCAGAACTAAGTCATTGGGAGTAGAAGTTACAACTTGAAGTCTGATCTCTCCAAAGCAAATACTTCCTAAATATAACTGTCATTCCCTGCTTTGAAACCAAGTGGTTCCTGTGCAAAGGCACCTCACCACTGACAGCAGTGTTTCAGGATCATTTGAGGCAGGATGCTCTTTGGGGAGCAGCAGCAGAGCTCAATTTAGTTGCTTGTCTTTTCAAGCAGACATAGGCTTCCCTTACTGCTGAACTATTTAGTCCTTCACAGCTATAGAAAAAGGCACAACTGCTCGCAGATGTAATGCCCTTTCCTTTATATGGCATTGGAGTCTTTCCACCAGCTCCAAAGAGCCCATCTTGAACAACCATTTGGTTATATTACAACTACAAAGTTTGTAAAGCAGAATGCTCTTAAATAAAGGTGTTTTATGAGCATACAGTAGAGCTCAGAATAATACAAACACTTAAGAAAGTACAGCAAACAGTAGATTTCTCTAAAAGTATGAGAAGAGTGGTAACAACAAGCCTCTTTGGGCCTATGATTCAGTCTTTAGAATGGTGCAAAATGATTATAGAACCAGCACAAACAAAACAAAGCAAACAAAACCACAAACTACATTTAAGCCAACACAAGAATACACTTATGCAGAAAAGAACCTGTGCTACTAGAGTTGGAATTGACTTCCTAATCAAATGAAAAGAATCAAGAGTATCTCAAAGTACTATAAGTATTAATATTTAACAGAACCTATTTTGCTTGAAATAAAGGTCAGGAATTCACTCAGAGTACCGTAATTGCAAATGTGAAATCTAGCATGGATGGAGTCAGACTGTAGCTGGTTACTACAGGTTGCTACAGCAACTGAAAAGGTTGAAAATGCAGGTCAATGAAGTCAAAAGTCAGGATGCTGCTGCTAGAACTATTTTCTTTATTAATTTTATATTAATCTACTGGACTGGGATATTCCTGATGTTCCAAACACAATCAAACTAAAGGCGTTTCAACTGTCTGTGTAATTTCACTATGGGACTATTAAGTGTTTAATACATCAAAATGTATTTTGTTATACTGCAAGCTGAAGTAACTTGCTTTCTAAGTATTTATTAATGTTTAGTGAAGCAGTAATAAAAAGGTTGCATGGACTGTAACTTCAAAATTAGCTTTTGAGGGAATATTGGAGTTGAATCCTGATATGCAAAACAGGGTATTTTGCCTTCGTGTTCTTCTATTTGAAAAACTGTGTGGGTCATTAAACAAATGACCACGTTCCTAGAAAACCTGAGAAAAGATAAAATAGTATATTACTATTTTATTACTATTATATTTACATTTTTCTCTGACCCCTCTTTAAGTCATATTAATGCCTTTTACACTACTCTTCTCAAAAGAAAGATGCCCTGAATTTTTTAGATATGCTTGAACCAGCTTCTCAGGGATTATTCAACTTGCATGACAGCAATGATTTAATCATGTAATTGTTCATCCACGTGGGAAGGTAATCACATGTTCAACTCACTTCCTACTCGGTATGAAAGCTTTTCCTCTATTTTTTTTAGAAAGTGAGTTAATCTACATCATATTTTTGTTGTCAAAATGATGTGCATTAAAGTTACTGCTGTGACTTTCAACACTTAATACGATCTTTGTGTAACTTAAAAAGACCTTTTAATTTCGTGGTGAAACTCCTTGGGATAAAAATTTCAATAAAGTGTGTCTTTACAGGGGAATTTTTGGATATCCTCATAATGCAGATTCTGTTCTCCTTCCAGTTTTTGTGCTCAATAACTCTAAACTGAAACTCAAACCTTTACATTTACATCAGCAGAATCACATAGTCTTTTAAGGAGTGGAATAATATTCAGGATTTTGCCCACAAATCTTCCTCTTTATTCTATATATTGAGGAGTACAAGAAAGAAATTGAAAAAGAAATATGAATGTCCAAAAATAACATTTTGTCCAGTGTGAACCACTTGACTTTGGTGGCATTAATTTTCTCTTAATCACCATTTCACTTGTCCTCCTGCTATCTTTTGAGAGGGCTGAAGAAAAAAAAAATCATCATATATAGAATGACATAGGATCATATAATTGCAAACCAGGGAAAAATTGACCAAGGGCTTTACAGAAAGTAATTTATTTACTAGAGTTTACATTTTTCATTTTTCAAACATGTTAACATCCACCAATTTTTGTAACTAGGGAATTTTTTTCCTCTGGAGTAAGCAAACTAATAGACTATATTAAGCAATAGCATAAAAAGAACACCTGTGCAGTAATGAGATAACAGAAGATTTCCCAAATGAATATAGAAAAGGAACACATTGTCTAACTAACCTCTTTACCTTTTTGAAATAGTTAAGAAATGACAATTTCAGCTGAGTGCATTTAATGGGACTTTGTTAGTCCTTTGGAAAATTATTGGGATATGTTTTATTTTCCTTTGGCAGTCATAGTAAAAGAGATCAAAGGATGAAAAACTTAATATTACTTTGAAAAATATCATATAAAGATGTTTTTGATATCAATGGGAAGCTGCATGCTCATGTCCAACCATCAGATCAGGGAGTGGTACATAGATGGAAAGGATATACTAAACACATGATATAAAATCACTGCTTAAACCCTCTAGTTATATATAAATTTATTAACAGTTAACAACTTGTTGAATATTCTGATGATTTAGAACTTTGAACAAGTGGTTAATGAAGACTGCAGACATGAAAAGGAGTTCAGGCAGACAAGACAACTGCATAATCAGCTTCACACACTGTAAATGAAGTCTAACATTGGAGGACTTAAGGTATCACCCATACAACTTCAAAATCTAGTAAGAATAAATTGAAGAAAAGTAGGAGGTTTTCAGATTCTTTCATAAATTAAAATGGATGGCAAAAACAAAGCCTAAAAAGTACAGGATACTATGCAGAAGTTGATAAAGAACATTCTAGAATATTAAATAGGGAAAATCTTGCCATTTTTCAATCAAAAACATTTAGAAAAAGTCAAGTACAAGTGCTTTAGCATAAATTTCATGGACTTTTTTCATTATATTGATTCTTCAGAATGCAATATGGCTCTAAATTTCAGGAATCTAGGATTAAATAAGACCTTTAAGAAGATAAATAATTTCTAAATTTCAGCAACAAATACTTTTATTTTTTTAAACAGCAATATGAAACTGAAACAGGCAGGCCTCTAAGCTACTGTGCTTCCTTCTTTTTGGTTGGAAGCCATGCAAGACTGGAAGATTCTAAATGCTGGTATCAAATTATCATATTTTGCTACTTGTATTCCCATGTCAGGAACAAAAGTATGAGGCCTCTCTTGCCAAAGACCCCTTGGTTTTAGTATAAATTTGGGATTTTATTAACAGTTGAATTCTTGTTCATTTTTTGAACATTTCTAAGGAGAAGTCAGCTCTTAAATTCTGGGTTTGAAAATATAAATTGTCCCACTATAGTAACTCATACATCAAATGTGACCCTTTGACATCATGGATCTACTTATTAATTATTTTCCTGTTTTCTTTGGTTGTCTTCTAGAAAACTGAATTGCAGGATTTGACTCATAAGGGATTGTTTATCCTCTGTATTTGCTGAATGTATAAAATATATTTCCACAGCATACTGACTGATGAATTAAAAGCTTAATAACAAAATTTTAAAATTAATTAAACCATTATATGTTACATGCATCTACATTGTCACACTATTTACTATACTGATTTTTCTGAATGCAAGCGAGAGCTTTGTTATTTTTGCTTACAAAATGCATTTTTAACTTAATTTAAAAATTACATTAAAAATTACATTAAAAATTAATATTTGCACACTCCTGAAGATTGTGCACTAAATAATTCCTCAAATTAATTATGCATAATACATTTAAGATTTCCACAAGGAAGACCTTATTGAGATTAAATAAGAATGTTTTTAGTTTGTTGAATGTAGGGCGTCAGTACCAAGAGCATCAGAGCCTACTCATTTAACGACCCCGAAATGTCAGTACATTGGAAATGGAATAGGCAAATGTTGCAACACTGAGTCCTTCTTAATCTAGCAGCAAACGAAGATGGTTCATGACTTTTAATGGAGTTATGCCATACTGAGAGTAAATGAAATAATTTCAAGACGGGCAACGTACTCCTGCTTTCTTGATAGTCTCCTTTGTCTGCATATAAAAAAGATTATTTATAATAGAAATCTGGAATAGTTTTGAGCTGACACACAGAATAGAAAAACTAAGTTCTTTGTGAGGGAAAACATGAAGCACTGCAGCTGCTGCAGTTTGAGACTAGAAAGGAATTAGTTTCATAGAAAGAAACCTTAAGAGGGCACAGTCTATCAAGTTGTATTTTAATTAAAGCAAAAAAAAATGAAGGTGCAGAAACATTAGTTTTGTTTTTCTATTTGAAAAAAAAAAAATCCAAAACTATTTTATATTAACTAGGCTATTTAAGTTCACTTTCAGTCTCAGAAGGTTCAAGTGAAATCTGTAAAATCTAACAGTCATGGCAATTAAAGATAATCCTTCTGGCTCCCTGAAATGTTTTCATCAAAAGTGCTCTACCACTACTCAGAGTACCTGAGATTCTAAGCAAGGGTTTCACAAGAGAAATTAATGAACATGATTTTTGTCATGCTTTAGGAAAACTGCATATATCCTACTTCTGTGAAATAGAAACCTGCAGACTGGATTGAGACAGTACTTTACAATTGTTAATGAGCTGACTTGGAAGCACCATGGACTTTTAAAAAACTGATTACTTTCAAAATTACTTTCAGTGCAAGAAACAATCTTCCACAACTCTGTGATCTTTTAGGTCAAGTAGAGTCATTCTTGCAAATAATCTGTGTGTGTGTGTGTGTGTGTATGCATACATATGTACACACATATATATGTATGCATATAAATGTGAATGTATATCTGTGCACTCATTCACATACATACGTGTATATCTATTATAATTATATAAACATCTCCCCTGTAACTATTCCTTGCCTTGCCTGATCCTCTTTAAAGCTCTTGGAAGAAGTTCATGGTAGATTGCTATGGCCTTGTTTGTGAAAGATTGAAAATGTAAAATCTCAATATTGGTCAGCAGAAGTGAGAAAAAGAATAGCACTGAGGCCTTGATCTAGCTAATAAAGAGCAAACACTGGCTTTAAGCCAGTTATAAAAGAATTCTGCATGTTATCATATATGCTAGAGCTGAACATGATGAGGCAATGCTATACTGACTTTTGTTTGTGATAAAATGGATACAGCAATGTGAGGTGGGCAAAATACAAACCTCAGGGAGAACTGCGTTTTTTCCTCTCAAGTGAAAATTATCAGGATAAATTAAAACTTTACATAGAAAACAACAAGTACCTAAGAAAAAAAATGGGTTTTAGTTTCCAATTTTGAGTTTTTCATTAAAAAGGTGTTACTGGACAAACCAAAAGAAGAGTTGAAAAATAATCCCTTCCAGAATTGGAACAGATTAAGTCCTTCAATGGAACTAATATGTCTTCTGGCTGAAAAGGATAGGACTCTGCCTCAGCTCATCATCACAAAAAAAAAAGGATATTGAATCTTTCTGTTATCAAACATGTAAGAGGTCTTAGCAAAATATACAATCTTAAAATCAATTAACATTCTTTGGTTACCTGTTGATTTCTTGTCTTGTAAAGAGCAAAATGGATTTTTCATTGAAAAATTGAAACAAACAAAATTATAACTTTGTACCAAAGTATCTCCGTTGAGATGAAATTAATATATTGCAGTACAATAAAAAGTTTTTCTATATCTACATACATATATACATATAAAGACAATGGATATTTTTGTATTGGATAATTTAAAATGATTTTGCCGAAGTAACATAAATTTAAAATGTTATATAGTATATATTATATATACTTTAGTTTAAAATAATCCTTTTGTAGTTACAGTTTTGAATTTTCTTTATTTTCTGAACATTTTGTTTTTTAAAAACTGAGGCAGAGGTTATCTCAGGAATATTTACAAAAAAGTAATTATTTACTGTTTTTTCTAGCTTCATGAAGGGTTGAGTGTATAAATTTCTTTCCCTTGTACAGAGATAATTATTATATGGTATGATGGAAAATTTTTTATTCCCAGCAAACAGTTTTGATCAAAAATATCCTATCATGAATGCACAGCACAGCTTCAATTTTACTGTGGACAAAAATAATTGCACATTATTCTTGCAAACTACAAGGATTTGAAAGAGTTATTGTACCAGCTGAACTTGGTGTCTTATTGTCCATCAGCTATGGCAGATGCTCCATTCTAATGTGAATATTATCGTCCTTCTGAAAATATTTTTTGTAATTATCAGAAACATTTAGAACATGAATGGAAGATGCTGCGTTTTTTGAATTGTGGAGCCCAAAACTAGACACAGTGCTCCGAGTGCTGCCTGACTAGTACTGGATGGAGTGGGGCATTCAGGTCCCTCTCTCTTCTAGTGATGGCCCTGTGAATGCAAGCCAAGATGCAATTTGCCTTTGTGGCTGCAGTGGAATTATGTTCAGCTTGTTGTTGCTACCAGGGCTTACAGGTCACTTCTGCCACAGCGGTTCTCCAGTCACACAGGTGGTAACCCATGCTGGCTACCCACTCTGCCAGTCTATCCATGTCTCTCTTTAAGATGGCTCTCCCTTTCTGACATGTGCTCATCACCAGGTGGTGACTTTGGTGTCGATTGGTGAGGATACTTCCACCAAGAATCACAGAATGTGTAAAGGTTGGAAGGAATCACTGCAGGTCACCAAGTCCAGCCACCCTGTTCAGGCAGGCTGCCTAAAGCATGTTATTCAACGTTTTGTCCAGATGTTTTTTAATATTTCCAGAGAAGAAGACTACATAACTTCTCTAGGAAACCAGTTCAAGGACTCAGTCACATGCACAATAAAGTTATTTTTTTCGTATTCAGGTGGCACTTTTTGTACCTAAGTTTCTGTCTTTTGCCTCTTATCCATTGCTCAGTTCCACCGAGAAGGGTTGAGATAACAATTTACTGAAAGCCAACAGCAGTGGAATAAAAACCACACAGTTACAGCAGCAATTTTAATAATAAAAGTATACAAAAGAGTAGGAGCTACTTCTCATCTGTGTTTGCCACTTTCAGAGCCATGTCTCAGAGGAACAGGAAGGGACATGTGACAGCAGCAGAGGGACAGAGTCCTCAGCATTGACCACGGCAGTCTGCAGCACTACCACCAGGCATCTGCCCAGAGGGAGAGAGGGAACAAACTGGTGCCCTTCCAGGGTGTGCTCACCTTTTCTTTCCCTGAAAACACGGTCCTCAGTGATGAAGTCTAGAATGGCAACCTGGCCATGCCCATCCTGTTCTAAGCTTTGCTCCCTCTCTGCAGCCCGGACAACAAGCCCAGGAAATTCTAAACAAATATTAAAAAAAAAATTCTGAACAAATATAGAATTTTCACAAGCATCTGGACAAATTTTCCAGAAGAAAAAAAAAAAAGCCACTATTACCTCAACATTTTTTATATTCTTTTAATTTACACAAATATAATCAGACTGTGTGACTTTGCTACTGAAGAAATAGAAGAAAAAGAGACAGACATTCTTAATTCTAGTAGTGACAAAAAAGCTGTTTCAAGGTCAACAACATATGTTCATAAATGTATCTAGGTACTTTCTTTGATCTTGCTATGAAGTGCAGATTCTTGCCACTACTGTGAAGAACAGTTTCTTTCATCGTTTTGGATATCTCAATGTAGTTCTCCTACTTGTGTCTACTACCCTGCTAAGCCATAATCAGTCTTATTCAGGATTTTGTCAGCTATTAAAGTTTCAAGGGCAGATGCAAGATGCTCGGAGCACTAAGGAAAATACAAGCAACATAATCTATTCACTAGGTTTTACCCCAATGTTCATCAGTTAGCAATAAATTTTAAAACATCAGCTAAAATTTTTACAATTCCTTACAAAGTCAATACAATATTTGTAATCAATAACTGTAGATTTCCTGGAAGCTCATTCTAGTTGTTTTTTTTCCTATTCACATACATATCAATCCAGTACACTGCTGGTTCTGAAGGATCGTTTACTAGTTTCAGAGCAGTGACTTCTTGCTTTAATAATCCCCTGGAATCAAAATAGGTTTTTCTCAGGGTCCTCATGTGTGACCCTTTTAAACATTTATACACTGTAATCCAGTCCTTTTTCATCCTTGAAAAGAAGAAGTGAGAGCATATTCAGCATTTGAAGTCTTTTCTAATAGAACTCCTAATCCCCAGATAAATCTTGTGACACACACATTCCCGCCAATGGTTTCTGTCCAAGGCTGCAAACAATATGCCAGAGCTGAGCCTCTGTAAGCTGTGTAATTGAACCATTACATGTCTTAAAACCTAACTATCCCATCTGCTTATGTTGAAGTCCTGAAGTCCTTGCTAGACTGCTTTGAGGAATCTTTATATAAGCACTACCAAGGATACCATTACTGTAATCTTGTATGACAATAGTTTAAGGAGTAACAAAGAACAGGTTGTTATTGTACCTTGAATATCATATATATTAAATTTGGATTTGGAGCATGGAATTACAGAGCAATGAATAAAGAGAAGAGTGTAGGACATGGCAGAAAATGTAGGAAAATTATCTTAATTATATCCCAGAGTGAAGAGGAAGAAATCTTTGTCATCAACACTCATTAACCTTCTTTAAAGTACTTAGGATGCTGATGACTCAATACAACCTTCCCCCAGTTGGCAGCCATCAATCCTGGCACCCAGTGGAAACATGGAAAGGCACAGAATACATGTATAATAGTTTAATGGTGATATCATCTGGAGTCTTTATTTAGTTGTATAATTTCCTTCTTTTTCTCTAGTAATTAAATCTGGTCTGAAAATAATTCTTTGATTAGACTATTTTGATTAGATTGTAATAAATTATTGTATTTCTATATAAGGTATGTTCCCATAGCCTACATAAAATGGCCATTTTAAGACCAACAAATGATGGGGATTTAGGCAAGTTGAGATGTACTCTGGATACAAAATGAACAAAGAGCCACAGGGATTCAGATTAGAAATCTCTGATAAACCTATGTACCTGGAAATCTTTCAAAGAGGAATAGAACATTTCTCAATAGCCTAAATTATGTAACAGCTTTTCTTCATGCTTCCTCCACTGTATATATGGTGTGAATTCTGACTGGCATTATTGATTAGATAATTAACATTATATTTAAAACAATGCTAAAAACCCAAGCACAAACAACAAAAGCCTGTTCTAAGGTCACAGAGGTCATATTTTTTACACATCTTAGACTAGGGTTTTTTATATTAATCATTATAATTCAATTTAATAATGTGACAAGTTCAAGAGTTGCTGAGGTGTTCAGGAAGTTTAATAAGTGTATTTATTCCTTTTGCATTCTCTGCATTCCTAGTCTACTCTTTCACACACTGTTTGCAGTTTCAATTGAAAGACTGAAACAGTAGAAGACAGATTGAAAGTAAATAAAATGTATTCTCTTTAATTGCTCCACCATGTTATAATTTCATGGCAACATGTACCATGAGTCTGAAAAGCACAAACTATTGTCTGTTGGAGTTATGCACGTAGGATAAAGAACTACATTCACTCTGAAAAAAAAGCTAAATTGTTGAGGAATGCTGTAGCCAAAGTGTTCATCCTGATACAGACAGCAATATAGAGAACTGATTCTCTCTTTCCAAAACTGAGTTGCACTCAGCTGCTCAAAATGCATTAATTTTTTTGTTCCTAAATCAAGCCAACATGCCCAAAGTCAAATATATATTTACTGAAGTTCTCAAGTGAAACCATTTAAAGACAATTACCGCCTTAAAAATGTTAGATAATGGAATGGTGCACACTGAAGAACACAAACACATATTGCAAATCTGCTCATACAGCTGGTTTTACCACAGCAGTTCAGCCAGTTGGAGGGGAAAAGCTCATCTGGATTAAGTAAGGCCCTATTCAGGCAATCCCTGAGATTTGTATCTTCTTAGCAGGGGCAAACTGAAAACTACTGCAGTTCACAACCTAAATTGCTGAGCACAGTGTTTCAGTTTAGTCTAATAAAGGCTTTGATGCTCTGTAACTGTATGTAGACACAACTACTCACCCCATTCTCACAGGGTAAGTACAGTAGAAAGTAGGGCATTTTATGACCTTACAAAATAATTTTACCAAAATGAACACAAGTAGAGTAAAATTGTAATATTTAATGAATTTAGCATTATTTGCATATAGAAAAATATAAATTATTTTGCAATGTAAAATAACAAGGACCCAAAAAATAAACTACTACAGGAAAGAATAGTTTTCTATAATTATTTTAAAAGAGAAAAGTTGATTATAAATTTTAGTGATTTGTGTTAATACAGGACAGTCTTCCTAATACATGATTTATAACTCTTCAGATGAGGAACATTAGAAATATCTAGACCTCTCTTTCCTTTTAAGAAACATGTATTTACTTCAAAAAGCTTAGTGGAAATACCTAGGTGATTCAGTTTGCACTGCTAGGTGATTCAGGGCACTGCTATTACTCATTAATCTTTAAAGGAAAGTTTGAGCCTGAACAGAACATTTAGGTAGCAGAGTTGTACACTGCAGTTCCACTTCATTTCAAAAACCATCAATTATAAATATCTTTTATTCGTAGTCCTAGTCTTTGAACAAAGTATGTCTGCAAAACTTGGCAATACTATTCATTAGTAATGACACTTCTTCATGTTAAAATAATTGGCTAATATAGTATTTAGTAATCTAAGAATTCCATGAAGTCAACAAAAAAACCTCAAGGCCTACATTGAAATTTCTTAAGTTGTCACAAATTTCTTGTGTTATTGACAAACATTTATGAAAAGCTGTGGATGGGGAAACAAGAGGCAACATATTCCAATATTCCATATTCTAATATTCTATTAGAGCCCTGACTAGATGTTGAAAGAAGGGTTTCCTGCTAAGGATCTACAGATTTGTATTAATTAGTTTCTTGCCCAAGGAAGACAAATTCTTCATCTCCATGACTGTTGAAGTTTACCAAATGGGAAAGGAAGAAATTAAATGAGGAATTTACCTCAGAGTATTCCTAAAACGAAAAAAAAACCAAAAACCCTAAAAAAAAAAACCCCAAAACAACAACAACAAAAAACCAAAACAAAACCAAACAAACAAAAACCCCCAAAACCCCAAAGAAACAAACAAAAAAACCCCACAAACCTTTAAAAAAAATTACTTTATGACAGCTTGTGAATACCCTCTGATGCCCAGTCTCCAGTTCTACTTCATAATACTCCTACTTATGAAGGAATTATAGCAAACTTCCCTCCCCAGGGATCAGATAACTTTCCCTAGGTGAAAATTAAAAAACAATATCTGTAAGCTATGTCTGCTATTTCTTTTGAAAAAATAATCAACTGGGTTTTTTGGTCTTTTTGGGGCAATCCACAATCATATGGAGTTCAACATGTGCCAGTACCAGGTTCTGCACCTGGAATGGGGCAACCCTGATTGTGTGTATAGACTGGGGAGTGAGATGCTGGAGAGCAGTGCCATGGAAAGGGACCTGGGGGTCCTGGTCAATGGCAAGTTGAATCTGAGTCAGCAGAGCCCTGGCAGCCAGGAGGGCCAACCCTGTCCTGGGGGGCATCAGGCACAGCATCACCAGCTGGGCAAGGGAGGGGATTGTCCTGCTCTGCTCTGAGCTGGGGCAGCCTCACCTCAAGTCCTAGGGCCATTTTTGGGCACCACAATATAAAAAGATCAACTATTAGAGAGTGTCCATAGGAGAGTATGGACTAAGATGATGAAGTGTCTGGAGGGGAAGCTGAATGAGGGGTGGCTGAGGTCACTTGGTCTGTTCAGGCTGGAGGAGATTCAGGGGGAACTCCTTGTGATCTTCAACATTGTCACAAAGGAAAGCAGAGGGAGAAGTACCAATCTCTTCACTCCTGTGACCAGTGACAGGACTCCAGGAAATAACACAAAGATCAGTCAGAGGAAGTTTAGGTTGGATATCAGGAAAAGGATTTCCACTAGTGCTGTGTATAGGGGAGTGCTGCCTGGGAAGTCTTCATCGCTCTGCTTCATAACACACCAGAGGGTGGCTGAGCACTGGAACAGGCTCCCATGGAAATGGCCACAGCACCAAACCTGTGTGAATTCAAGGAGCATTTAGATAATGCTCACAGGAACAAATTGGGCTCCTTGGAGTGTCCTGTGCAGGACTAAGAGTTGGACTTCATGATCCTGATGAGTCTTTTCCAACTCAATATATTCTATGATTCTATGATTAACCACATGCCAGTATAACTGGTTTAAGAGAGACTTAACAATCAGAGGATTTGATTTTCTGAAAATATTTTTCCCAGCATGAATCCCATACAGATTCAGGTTATTTTCTTTCAGAAAAGGTTACCAGGTTTTCTAAATACTATATACACTTATTAGGCTGGCTGAACCTTAATCTTTGTCTATAAAGAATAAGGACTTCTGAATATTTTTCTATTCTTCTGCTTTTGTGCTCCCTATACTCTCAGTCTCTGAATACAGACATGCCTTTTGATGTAGTTTCAAAAAAAAAAGGAAATTCAGGATATCGAACTATGCAGCACAATATTTTGAGGCTCAATATAGAAACCAAAATCCACTACAAGGTCATTATATAAGCTATAATAGTCTTTATCTGAGTAAGAAATATTTGTCTCTCGTTTCTTTTAACGTTGATAGTACCTCAGACTGTGTTGTTTGCCTTGAATAGAATTCAAACATAGATTTCCTGGATACTCAATTTCTTTATAAAACTAAAAGTTGTATGCCTATTTTATGTGGAGAGAATCTCAAAAACAAAAGAACCATATTAAATTTTTTCTCTCTTGCAGAGAGAATATTATGTCTTGATAAAGAAATTGTCATTTTTTATGATGAAGCTAACCAAGAAGGAAAATGTAAAATCAATTTTAAGTGGAACGAAGATTTTAAAAATTTAATCCAGAGATCCATTCTAGAGTAGTTACAGTCAACAAAGACATTTTTGTACTTCTACCCTTTAGCTGGTATGTTGATTAAATGAAGTAAGGGATATATTCTGAGCTTTTGATGTCTTCTATATTCTACACAGTTACTAATTTGGGCTTTCCTTAACCTTACAGTCCACAAAACCAGCAATGCAATAACAATTCTTTCACATATTTCAAAGGCTCACTTCTCCTTAAGTGCCTGCCAAGGTACCCATTCTATATCTAATTCCATTGCTCTCAGTCAATATTTAGAGTGAAAAAGGAAAATAATGTCATTCTCTAAATGCATGGATAGACACTTGTACGCACAGTGTATGTAAAATTCTCTAGGAAGTTAGCTTTGCTTCCATGCACAGTGAACCCACGACTGACAAGTGGTGTGAACTTTCTTGCCAGAAAAGTTACTCCATGAACTTGCCCTGAAACCATGAGATGTTATGGCAAATAAGATCTTAAGTCATTCATTTGTTGAACTCAATGCTCCAGCAATGTGGCTGTACCTCGTGTGTTGGCCAACTACATATGCAGATGTTCACTGCATTGTTTTGGACTGCTCCAAAGTCCAAACTTTCAAGCTGATAAAACTGCCTAGCACTCACATGACTTAGGAATATAAGTTGATAATTGCTTTTGAACTGGAAGTTCTCTCTGTACTTGTAGTCTTGCTTCTGATTCACTATGAACAAGATAAATTACTAATTAAATAAAATCAAAGTGGCTGAAAAAAAGAAGCTTTTCAAGGAAAAGCCATGCAATAATATTATAAGTTAATGTTTTTTGTTGTTAATTTCCTTCTTAACTTGCAAGATTCATGAGATAGAAGGGACATGGCACTTTTCTGCTAAAATAGGTGATAGAATAATATCATCAAAGTAAGGGATTGCAGTAAACTTGGCATACAGAAAAAGAAGGAAAAAACATGGTGATTTTGCAACATGTCAGCTTGGACAGTCAGACCTTAACAGGCAGACAGATTTTAGCTCCTATGTTCATTTTATTATTATTATTATTATTATTATTATTATTATTATTATTATTATTATTATTATTATTATTATTACTATTTTAATAGGATGCATCTCTAAGGGGATCACCACTGAATTCTAGGAGAAGGAACAGAATCTTTGCAATCCTTCCTGAAACTGCCACATTCATTTATGGGGTTTTTTTTCATAGTTTTCTGAATTTCTCAGGTTTCCCTCTCTGCCCTTCTACACAAGGGAACTGGAACACTGAAAACAGAGTTTTGGATATCTCTCTGAAATTCACACTCTAGGCCCAATTCTTCATTTCTCTGTTTCCATTTTTCTTTCCCCTATGTATGGAGTATGGCAGTATGAAAAATATTGTTCACAAATACATTGGAGGTGTGTGTGTGATAGAGAGTGGGGTTTAGCTTCATGTTCAGGCCTTTGAAAATTTTAACTCATATTCAATTTCTTACATCCACTCCTCAGTAAATTTGGCACTTAAATACCATGGTCACACTGATTCTCTACTGCAAGTGTTGCTATTATTAGCTCTGTATTGATGAGAGAGGAGGGCATTTTTGGACTCCTATTTCTAAACATAAAGCTTTGATAGCAGCAGTTTTCTCCTGACTTTTGAACTCTGAGATGCAGGGAGCCAAAGAGAATCAGCAGTGCTGGAGCAAGCTGAATAACATGTGCTTTTCTCTTCTGTAGTTCAATGACATGATGCAAGAAGACAAGACATCAAGGCTATAATCATCACTGCTTTTTGACAGCCTGAAAAATGCTTGAAATTACTGTAAACAGAGCACATCTTCAACTGGCATGTGACAGAGTCTTTCTATTAAAGTTTACATAATACTGCTCATTTATACAAGCTGATAATAAGACTAAAACATGTATTACATTTTTTCTTTCCTGTCAAGAATAGGAATTTACAAAGAACCTGAAAAATGTGACCTCTGTGTGAGTAAGGAAAGCAAAAGCATAACTTTAGTCTTATTTTATATCTTAACTTTCACTTGAGTGGATATGAGGCTTTAAATTTACAGCTGCATATCTACATTTCTAGGCCATGAACTTACTCACACATGACATACAGTGTGATTCTTGAGGCTCTCCTCTACATGACCAGGAGTTGGGCTTTGACTTATTTGTGGTTCCCTTCCAACTCAAGATATTCTATAATTCTATGATTTACACTCAAATGATTGACTTTGCCTGCACAAAAACACATTGAGTACAAACAGAGCACAATTACCATTAGATGTTGTGGGGCTTTTTAGGGATAAATAAAGCCAGATTTTATGAACTATTGAGTACTGTGTTCAGTTCTGGGACCCCCAGTGTGAGGAAGATATGGACCCATTTGGGTGGGACCAGAGGAGGCCATGAAGGTGATCAGAGACTGGAACATCTCATCTTTGAGGACAAGCTGAGAGTTGGGGGTGATTAGCTTAGAGAAGAGAAGGCTTCCAAGAGACCTCGTAGTGGTCTTCCAGTACTTAAAGGTGGCTTACAGGAAAGGACTTTGTTTTGAGATTTGACAAATTGTATTGTAATTATGACTGCTAGCACTAATACTCAATTGTACTGAAAAGTTTCTATTTTCAAGCCTTTAAAATAATTATATAGCTAATTATATGGATTCAAGCCTAAGGTTTTTGTTTAATTAATGGTTTCCTAGTTAATGACACATTATAAAGTATTGTATAAACTTTTGGGAAGGTTTGTCAGGTTGAAGGGTTTGAGAAGGCATTTTTTGTGAATTCGTGTTTATCAAGTCAAGGGCTTTTTCATATTTATCTCATGCTCTGCCAGTTGAGAGGTATTCAAAAGAAATTGAGAGGAAACACTTGTGGAATAGGTGACCCAAGCTGACCAAAAGGATATTCCACACCATAGAACATCATGCCCAGTAAACTGGGGGGTCACCTGGAGGAATGGCTGATCTGAGTTTGGGGAAGGGCATCTAGCATTGGGCAGGAGGTAGTGAGCAATTACAGTGTGCATTACTTGCTTTTCCCTTTTTATGATCATTCTTATTATCATTTACCAATATTATTGTATTTTATTTTATTTTACTTTCCACTAATAAACTGGTCTTTTCTCAACACAAAAGTTTTACTGAGATTCTTCTCCCCATTCCACCATGGCAGGTAGGAAGATGGGGGTACTGAGCAAGTGGCTGAGGGGTAGTTAATTTTTATCTGGGTTTAAAACCACAACAGTATATTTTCTGGCAGCCTGTGGTTTAGATGTTCTCAGGAAGGTTGGTTTGTAAAAAAAGTGAAAACCAATATTTCTTTTCAGAATTTTATGCTGTCCATCTGCTCCTGTGTTCTGCTGCTTCTTTTACTTCTTTCCCTTTATATAATACCCAGTTTGTAAGGTCCTCTACATCCCTTGCATTTTCTGGAACATGTTTTCATATGAATTTGTTCTGGCATTATTAAACTTAAACTATTTGTAAAATTCAATAAATAATTAAAAAAACAGGTATACTCACAAGCATCCTGCAGATACTTTTTAAAAATTACTCTTCCTTTGATTATTTGTTTTTATTGCATAGCAGAAAAAGGCCTTTTTATTTTTTGCAGCAGTCTAGTATACTACTTTTGATGAACAAAAGCAGTAATCTAAAGTTTCTATCACTTAAACCTATCAGTTGTTAACAGTTATCAGTTGTTAATAGTTGTTTCATCATGAGACAATTTTTTAACAAATCTTTAATCTTAATGGACTTAAGTTTATAATTTAGTTATGCTATTGTGTCTTAATAGAGGAAATCTTCTAAGCCAAGGTAATGAATCTGTGAATGTAGTTCCCTAAAATTTATCAACTTCCTTATTTTCAATTTTTATAAAGAAATTAAAGTTTAAGGACTGAAAATATAATTTTGTGTTATGGAATCATTGCCTCACTGAAACACTGATGCGATGAAATAGAAAGACAAAAGATTCTGTTATTTTGATCTTTAATTTACTTTCATATATTTAACTCTTAAAAGGTGCCACAGAACTGGCCAAATATGTTCCTGCAAAGCAAAGTTTTTTTCTTAGCTATGTAACTAGAAAATTCCCCTATTAGGCAAGTGGGCTGCCAGATACTATAGTTAAGATTTCCATATTTAATTCACTGAACCAATAAATATAATGATAAACCTAAGTTAACATTTTTGAGACTGAGATCTCTCTGTATATGCTCAAAAATGTGTAACTTGGAGCTGGTAAGATGTTACACTCAGGAAAGTAATCTCAGGGGTAGTATTTAACTTTCTCTATAGAAGGAACAACTTTGTGTGTCACTATCTGATGTTACTTTTAATCTGAGAAGCACTGTTCCTGATTTTTCTGGTGCATATATATATCTAATACTCTACCTAAGACCAAGAACAATTTTTGCTGAAAAGTCTAAAAGGAATCACAATACATTTCTTCACATTATTTAGGTTGTTTGTATTACACTTATTAACTTTGAAAAATCAAGTATCTGATCCTTTCTGTTAGTCAGATTTTCAATCCTGGTTTCTGAAGCCTGTTTACTAATTCATTGACTGTGGAGTCTTTTCTCGTAGATGCCAAAACAATTCTGAAAAATTGCCAGCGTCTTTAATTGGCTCATTTTTGGGTAACTGTATGCATACATTGGTACATATAGCACTGTCTTACCCCTAGATATTTATATTATTTTGGAAGCAATTAAAGAATTTTTGCAGTTTACTCCTAAGCAATGGCATCAGTTCTTTGTCAAAAATCTTGTATGTTGCAATTTATTCATGTACTTTCTTGCTCAAAGAGCAATTTATTTAAAGTATTTTTTAACTGTCTTGAAAAAGTTTTAGTATGAAGCTTAGGCTACAGGAAATATGAAGACAAAACCCCCTAACAGCTTGTATTGTTCTAGCAGCTGCTTGTAATGATGGTTATAGTAAAGAAGATGAAAATCATATTCTTCAGAGGGATCATTTCAATTTTAGTGTTTAAAATGTAAAACTTCAGTCAATCCTCCATTTCTTCATTTAGCTATAGAGTCTAATATTAATCTTGAGTTGAAACAATGTTAAAAAAATAAGTCTTGAATATGATATAATCAAATTATCATTCACTAATCAACAGAAAATGAAAATCTAAAGAAATTGAAAATGTTCTGGAGTATATATACTGCACAGTGCTAGTGTTCATTTTAGTCTTTTGTTGTGAATGAAATGGAGTATGTTGAAGGACCAGAAAAACTGAATACGTTTCATCAAATAACAGAAGAAAACAAGAGAAACAAACAATAAAAGGGCAATTTTCAGATTCACATATAAAAAGATTAAATTAAGGTCTTCAATTTTGCACTTACTTCAGCCTGTGCATTCATAGGAAAACTATTAGCTTGGGGTTTTTTGTTTCTAAGAGAAGGCTTTCACTATAAGACAGTGAACATGAGTAAGAAATAAATCAAACTGTTTTTCTCATAATGGAAATAACTCTTCTGCTTGACTTTCAGTAATATGTATTTTTCAGGTGATCATAGCCTTTAGAACATTTAATATATCTCAGGACTGTTTTCTTATGGGTGAAAAAATAGACACTTTAAAAAATCCCAGCAAATGGACAAATAAAAGCATGATAAAGAAAACAGATATACTAATCATTGATACGAGATAAGAGTTTGTACTCTGTTAAGAGTCATAAATATAAATAAAGTAGCTATGCTGCAAGATCAACAAACACTCTTTTGAAATATTTTCTTAGAAGTCTGCCAAGGGAAATGAGATACTTCATTTCCAGATGAAATTGCAGTTGGCAGGAGGTTGTATTTTCCAAATAAAGTGCTGGGCTTCTGTGATGAAATACTGGCTCTTTAGAAGATGGTTGCTTGATAAGAAGAGACAAGATATGGTAGAGTTTTTTATTTATTTTCTTTAATCTCTTAATATATGTTCATGGACAATGAAAAGAGCAACATACAAATAAAAAAGAAACTCCTAACTTGATGACAACAACAATTTTAAGAGTACTATTTTGCAAAGAGATAATGTGGGGGAAAAAGCACTAAATAAAAGAAAATTTTCATGCCTTTGATAAAATCTTGTCTTTACTAGCAATTGAAAGGAAAAGAACTGATAAATGTGGAGTACTGAAGACAGTAAAAAATTGGCCAAAGTATTTTAGACAGATGGTTATCTGTAAATCACATTGATTTCCCTGAGAAACGGAATGATCAGTTTTCCTAAAAATTTGTCCCACATGGCTAAGAATCTAAATACAGACGTGACTTTAAACTGAGTTTGCAGATATTTGTCTAAGTCCTTTTTTATTTTGTTTTCTGCATTCAACAAATTTCAGATGAATGGACAGATACTCTAAGTGACATTTTGAAGAGGCAATCAATGAATCACATCAATTTAAAATAGCTATCTAGGTCTAGTTTCCTCATAGGTGTTTCAGGAATAGTATCCTATCTACCTTGAAAACTGAAACTAAATTGATGAACAAACTTCTGAGCTTGGAGCTATCTTCTTTTAAATATGATTTGTCAGGCTCTGCTCCAGAATTCAAGATAAATTTTCAATGTAGATGCAGAGTGCAGTAACATTTCTGACATATATTTTTTTGCATCTGCTTGATTTCAAACTGACATTGAATTTACACAGGTGAAGAGAGCACTATGTATCTGAGGGTAACTATTGCTGATGACAAATATAGTAAAAAAAAGATAAGATGGTATGCTACACAAGAAGAAAGTATAAATAGGAACTGCATCTGCTGTGTAGCTGGTGGGAAGTAATGGAAGGGAATTTATTTCTCAAAGCACAATAGGCACTCTTGAGTATCCCTGGTGACTTTAGAGCTTTAGAGTACAAATATAGGCTTTTGGGCTAATTTAGCTTTAAAAATAATTTTTCTTGAATTTCGATATTTTGGTGAGTATTTATACCTATTTTCAATGAAAACAAGTTTTAGAGGTATTTCTTCATAAGTAAGCTTCTGGTCAGAGTAACACTGATAGGTACTCAAATAGGTATTCCAGTAGTGAGTGGATGTTCACATTTATAAATAGAAGAAATAGTTATCATCATTAATGGAAAAAATAGTTTTGCTCCTCTATTAAACAAAGTTTAATTCGCTAAGTAGACAACTTCATTGTGGATAGTTGATATCTCATGCAAACATGGGAAGTTTGTATTCTGGGAAATTTGAGCATTAGTTCCAGACGTCAAAGAAAAGACAGTTCTCCTTAGTATAAGCAATTGAAAAAAAAAAAAAAGGGGGGGGGGGGGGGGGGTTGGGTTTAGGCATGTTGTTATATTTCTAGAATAAAGTTGATTTCCAAAAACTTCTTTGGTGAATATGCTGAAGGCACACTATCCTTTTCCGACAGCATTCTGTATAACAAAGTATTTTTTCCTGCTATGGCTGAAGTCGATGAAAAGGAATTGCAACTCTCTCAATCTTTGAAAGATAACAGTTACTAGAAGGTAAAGAATGCTTGTGAAATTTACAGAATCTATTCTAGGAAATCTACTAAGAGCTTAATTTGGGAGGTAACCATGCTTTATTTTCAGCGGTAGAGGATGGCACAATTTTAAACTCACAATTCTTGGAAATTTCTGTTCTGCTTATCCTCATGCTATCTCACCCGTATCTTTTTATGTAATAGGCAAAGTTATGTAAGCTTAGAGAAGCAAGGAAAGGGCATTTTTTAACTGGAGGAGTAGTAGCAAATAGCATGGTAGTTTATTACTTGAAAGTAAGATTAAACACTGAAGTGTAGGAAGAAGTGAGTAAGGTATTTGTAGTGAGAGAAAAAGTGCAAACCTTGAAGGCAATGAAGATCAGTATATAACTTTCCTTCATTTTAGTTCTAGAAATTATGTCTTTTACACAGCAATGAAATCTGCGAAAATAAAAGGGCCTCAGGGAAATTTTGAGCCTAATTTAAATGGAGTTATTTTTCAGGCCATTTATTCTCATTCATATTTTTTGAAAACATTTAATGAGTCATTCTAATTATATTTCAAATATGGAATAATAACTTCCCCTGTAAGCTTCTTTATTCTTCATATATTTGATCATTGCAAAAGAAATATATATTTACGTGTTTCTCACTTCCAGTTTATTATAATATAGCATATTTCAGTTTGCACATTTTATCAAAAGAACCAGCATTAACAAATTTTCACTTATATGATCAGATTCCTTTCATGATTCATAAAAACATTTTATAGTCAATTTTTCTCAGTTCCAATACTGATTTCTTTCTAATATTTTGCTAACAGTGTTAATTAAAACACTGCATTTCTTTTCTCTGATTATGTACCATCTCTTATCCAGAAAAGACTCTTCATAATGTTGTTTTGTGCTGGTTTTGGCTGGGGTAGAATTAATTTTCTTCACTAGCAAGTATGGAGCTGTGTTTTGGATCTGGGCTGAACACAGGGCTGAGAATATACAGATGTTTTTGTCATAGCTGAGCAGGGCTTGCACAGAGCCAAGGCCTTTTCTGCTGCTCATACTGCCATGCTGGCAAGGAATTTCGGGGTACCTGGGAGGTCGGCAGGAGACACAGCCAGGACAAGTGACCCAAACTGACCAAAGAGATTTTCCAGACCACAGAGTATCATGCTCAGTGTATAAAGTGGAGGGAAGAAGGAGGAAGAGATAAATGTTTGCAGTGATGGTATTTGTCTTACTGGGTGATTGTTCCATAGGATGGGGCCCTGCTCTCCTGGAAATGGCAAAACTTCTGCCTGCCCGTGGGAAGCAGTGAATTAATTCCTTGTTTTGCTTTGCATGTGTGCATGGCTTTTGTTTTTCCTATTAAATTGTCTTTATGTCAACCCAAGAATTTTCTAGCTTTTACCATTCCAGCCCTGTCACTGATCATGCTGGTGGGGGCATGAGTGAGAAGCTGTGTGGGGCCTTGGCTGCTGGTTGGAGTTAGACCAGACTGACAAAGTAAATTATATTTATGGAAGGAAAATAGATTTTGTAATACTGCTTTTTTTACAGGAAAAAGAAAAAAGCCTTTCAAATGGGAGTGATTTTAACTTATACTTACTTTTATTACATGAAACTGTCATAGTGTTAATGAAAATCAGGGTATATTGTTCAGTGGCATAAGAGTAATTTCACATTTCTTTAAAGTGTATTCCAGGCCCAAGTCTCTTGTATATACAGAGGTGTTATCAGCTGTTCTGGCTAGTTCCTTTTTTTTGTACGTGTGAGTCATTCACATTGTAGAAGTCTCCAAATAATAAAATGTGTTCTTCAGCTACTCCATGTGTGAAAGGAAGAAGATCATTCATGTTTCTTTCAATAGGTAATTTAAAATTATTTTAGTTTAAATAAATTGGAATTTCAGGATTACAAAATATATGTCTATGCTGTATTTTTTTTTTAATCTGACAGTAATTTATATGATTTACAGAAGATAAATAATTGCTGCCAAAACTTTTAAAATCAGTTGTATTCTCAAGAAATACCAAGAGAAAGCATTAACAGAAAACAGTGAAATAAATATCAAGAACTACTAGGAATTAATTCAGACTAATACTCAGATCAAGAGAGGCATAGATGTAATTCTGACTTGAGGACAAAAAAAGCAGAAAAAACTCTTGCTGTATCTGTTGAAAGTACATAAGACATCACGATTTTCCGATGTCTTTCTGCCATCTCTCAAAAGAAGTGTGAAACTGTGGTATTTAAATAAAATAAGAAGAGTTTCCTTCTTTCTTCTTTACATCTTTTGACATTTTGCTTTTCCAAACAATATGAAATCTACTCAGAGATTTCTTTTTTTTTTTCAGCTCCACTAATTATTTAGCCATCATCAGCTATTGTTCATAAATTGTTTAAAGCAGCAGGGAGTCACTAAAACAGATGCTTTGGTTTCTTTCTAAAATTGCAGGTGTCTATACAGTTCAGCAGTCATTACTGTGTAAGGTCACTTAGTGATGGGATATAAAGAAGTGTGGGCTGGGAAAGTATAGGTTGAAGAGAATAATGTCTAAAACATTTTTCAAAAGCCTTATGCTTCAAGGTGCTGAGCGCCTCCCAAAAGACTAACAACTTCTATTTAAATGAACCTGATTTAATTCTGAATACTTCTGAGGATAAACTCAGAGGGGTCCAGAAAAAATGCCTTGTTTCAGAGTTGGTTATTTTGCATAATTGAAATGGTGGTTTCCTTTTTTTTCTCATGTAACTTACAAATTTTTGTTCCAAACTGTTTTATTTTGAGGGGCAATACAATTCTATTGAGGAGCCATTTTTCATCCCAGTGGAACTAGTCATCCTACCTTAATAATTAACATGACTGTAGAGCACCTAATTTTTCAAAAATATTTGGCAATGTTCATATATTAGGACCTACCTTAATCTGAACATTGCAGTATTTTCTAAAATGCTGAGCCCAGAAGCTAAGTGCTAAGCACCCAGCCTGTAAGAAGTAACTACTAGCACACATGGATCAAAGCAAAACTGATTTCAGTATCTGGCCTCTATAGGATTTTCAAGATACATTTTGACAAGCAAAGTCTGAAGATATTAGTAATTCCTTTCAGAATCTAAGTTTTCTGTTGTCATAAAAGAAATATAACAATAAAACCCAATTTAAAAAATCCAGATTTGTCAGTCATTTTGTCCCATTATAAATCTGGAACATTTTGGTAATATTATTTCTACAGTTGTTTTGTTTCCTGTATGGCACAAAACTACAGTGTGGGATTCAGTAGAAGCAATTTCCCTGTAGAAGTCTCACTTCAGAAAGACAAGACATGCATGCGTGCCTGGGACTGTAATTTTTCCAGCTGAGTGACAGAAAGAGCTACTGCCTACTACTGTTGCAAGATCTTCTTGAATCTTCAGTATAAAAATAATCTCTCTGGGCAATTGTCTTAGATGTGCTTTCATTTCCTTAGTCTTGTACTGCCATACTATTACTAGTATTTATTCTACTACCAAAACCTTTCAATAAGTATAGATGAGTATTTTAGAGAATTAATTTTCAATTTATTTTTCCTGGGAAATTCTAGAGATGTAAATTGTATTCAGGAAGACCATAATCATTAAATAAACAAAGCAAATCAACTCTCAGTAGGCTTTCTTTCACTCAATAATTAAGGTATACCAATATTGGGAATTTGCTGTCTCACATCAGAAGTTGGAAACAACTCTGTAGATAACTTCCATTAATTTAAATACTTTATAAATAGAACACTTTTAGAAAATGAAAAAGTCTTAAAAATAGTTCTGTTAACCAGAATAAACTCCAAGTGTACACTGATTTGATTATTTCCTTACTTATGTGTTTTTACATAGAAGAAAGCAATACCATATGCACAGGAGGAAAAGATACTCAAAGAGATTGAAATTACAGGCTAAAAAAAAATTAAACTTTTTTTAAAGAGTGTTTGTTTTAAAATATATTTTAAAATGCTCAATGACTTCATTTTGAGTGCAGTTTTTTTAACTATTGCATATTTAAGGATTTTTTTTATCTTTCTAGGTCAGGACAGACAGGTTTTCTCTGACCTTAAAGTTTGCATATAGCCTTTTACTAGATAACATCAGTTGTTGGTGAGATGCCTTTAGGGATCATACAGGAAAGGAGATGTTGAAGACAATAATAATAACAATAATAATAAAAGGTTCGATTACTAGCAAACAAACCATCTGACAGAAAAAAACTGTATTTTTTTCTCCATTTTAGCCTGTGTTGAAGCAGCTTACTAGAGAGAGAATTTTAGTTTTCAGCTTGAACGATGACTTTGATATAAATATAAAATGACTAGAAGCAACATCCCCTAGTGATTCTCAGCATTGGTTGACATATATTTTTCTTGACTTCTCTTATCTTTTAAGAATGTCTAATGGAAAAGTGTTTTTCTATAAATTATTTTTTTCTCAACTAAATGTCCATCTGACTGATGAAATAATTAATTCCAAACATATGGGTAATTGACAATGACCTTGATGATTAGAGGTTTTCAAAGCACATCAGAGAAATTTCAGAGAGAATTTAAATAATTAAATTGTAGGCATGTGTTGGTCACTGAAATTTGAGTGCAGTTTGAATTATATATTTTTACACACAGATAATCTATTTCTTCGTATATACATATATATCTCCTTCCCCTTAGTGTTCATTCATTTTCACTCACCCATGCTGGTCTCTTGCTATCCTTTCCTTATTTATATTCCAAAGGACTGAGAGCTCTTGTACTCTGTGGAAAGTATCCTTAAAGATCTGTCAGCTATATTCTTCCCCCTTATTTCTGAGGGCAGTTTCCCAGGGTGTCCTATTGACTAACTCCTTGAAGATCTGGAATTTTGCTTTGTGAAAGGTCAGGTTGCTGAGTTTACTCTTCACTTGACCAATATCCCTCAGATTTGTGAACTCCAGTGCATGACCACTTCAGCTTCATCCTTTGTACTTTTCCTCAGACCATAGGAAGGACAAAATTGGCAAGTTAAGAGAAACAAAGCAACTCTTATTCTCACTCTTCCATAAAGGCTATCTCTGTACCATAAGGCTTTGCTTTTAGAGAGACCATGGGGATGCTTCAGCTAGGACCAAGGCTTTCAATGCGACTTTTGGAGTCTCACCACTGTCATCACTGCAAAGGACAAAAGAATTGAAGAGAACTGGAGACTATAGATTTCTAAAAAAGGTTGTCAAATGGGAGAGGCAATCAAGAACAAAATTAGGTTCTTATGATATATTTTATGATTCACATTTCACTTGCTAATTCATTTACCAGAAAAAAAAATGTGTATTCTTAATATGATTATATAAAGATCGTGGAAGACAAATTACATGACTAATGTTTTGCATCACAAACTATGCATGGAGTTTTGAAGGTGTTGAATATTCAGAAAATAAAATCATGCTGTCAGCTCAAATAAGGAGGAAACATATGCTTTAGGCAAAAACAACACAGGGGACATAGTGATGCTGTAAAGGCTATAGGAATAATACATTAGTTACACTGATGAAGTAAAACCAGCAACGGCTTAGTCACAGTCATTTTAATATAAGCCCTTTCTTTACTCTTTTCTGTCTGAAGAGAATTGTCTTTAATTCATTTGAAATTCATTTGAAAACACTAAAATTTACAGTAAAGGAATATTTATGTCATAGTAAAGTTAATTTAACAAGTGATTTTTAAGAGATATACTAAATAGTGTGTAAATTTATTTTATACACATACAGCATCTTTATTGCATCCTTGAATCCATGATTTTTGCAGTCAAGAAGGGAGATTAGCCTCTTCTTACCATGGAAGGGTAAGACTTAAAGGGACCATGGTGGGTTGTCTTGTTTAAACTCCCTGCTCAGGCAGGCTCATCCTAGAGCACATGGCACAGGATTTTGTTCAAGTGGTTCTTGAGTATTTCCAACGAAGAAGAGCTCACAGGTTCTCTGGGCAGTCTGTTCCAGTGCACAGTCACCCACACGTAAAGGAGATCTTCCAGATATTCAGGTACAGCTTCCTGTGCATTGGTTTCTACCCATAGACTCTCATCCTTTTGTTTGTCACTGCTGAGAACAGCCTGGCTCCAGCCTCTGGAAGCCCTCCCTTCAGATACTGGTAGAAATTGATGCCCTTTAAGTTTTCTCTTCTTAAGGCTCAACAGGCCCAGCTCTCTCAGCCTTGCCTCATAAGTGAGGTGCTCCCATCTCCTCATCATCTCCATAGCCCTCTGCTGGACCCACTCCAGGAGCTCTGTGTCTCTCTGGAACTGAGGACCCCAGAACTGCACACAGCTCTCCAGATTTGGCCACACTAGGGCTGAGTAGAGGGGCAGGATCACCTGCCTTTATCGTCTGCTCTTGCTAATGCTCCCCAGGATACCATTGGCCTTCTTGGCCACAAGGACGTGCTACGGGCACATGGACAGCTTGTTGTTCACCAGGACTCCCAGGTACTTCTTTGATGATCTGCTTTCTAGCAGGTCACCTCCAGCCTGGGGGTGCAGTACTGGTGCCTGGGGTTGTACCTCCCCAGGTTTAGGACCCTGAACTTACACCTCTCCTGATCACTACAGCCTTTCAAAAATGGTCATGGCTGGCAGAGCTATGGTGTTCACTAGCTCTTGCTCTTGTGGATGCATCTGTGTAAACAGATCATCCAGTTCCTCCTGTTTGTTTCCCATACTGCATGTCCCTAAACTTCTTCAAATCTAGATTAAAGCTCTCTCTCAATAATCCCTTGTAACTAATTCATGACCTCTATATTTTTCAGCTCCTTTATTACTGTACATATAGGTCAAGAAGAGATTCATTACGTCAAGAATTACAGACAATGAACAAGAAAGATATAAAGCCTTTACAGAATGTATTTTAACAAAAACTTCTGCGTTCCAAAATTTAATCATTTCATATGTACTAGGAGAGACTATGCTAAAATATTTAAAGATTGCAGTACCCCAAATTATACATTCATTGCTTTCAATACTGTTTTTTTAACATATTAGTTTTTCAGCATAGATCTACTCACTAAGCAAATGAAAAATGTTTTTTGCATCAGGCATTGGTCTCTGTTGGAATCAAGAAGTTATTATTGCATGGTATAAACACAAATAAACATCTGTTTCTTTTGTCCTCATACAAGTAATTAACACAAAATCAGGAAGCACATTTCTCACAGGAGGAATTCTTGCAACCTTAGTACAAACGAGATTTGCATTCTGACATTGCAGTGAGTTTCTTTCTCAAATTTCAGATAGAAAAACCTTTTATCAAAACCAGAACAAAATGTACAAGTAATAAATTACCACAGATTATATATTGGCATGTCTTATCATAAATTACCAAAATATCATTGCACATTGAAAGAGACTCTTCTAAGTGCTACCACCCATCACTTTACAAATTCTCATAATACTTTTATAATTTCAGAATTTAACAGATATCAGAGTATCACTAGGGTCAATCTTTCCCCATTGTTCCTAGTTTTAGTGTTTGTCCCTGGAAAAGAGATTGCTTCAGAGATGCTCAGCCTTTCTTGTCAAATGCTTGGCTTTGTCATCCAGATGTAGAGCCTGTGCTTAATATGGTGCAATGCCCATTGTAAGATTAGAGAGAGAACAACAGATATATTTTACTACATCTGTAGGTCTTCAAAGTTCCTTTTTAATTACATTTCACATCCATTATTTACAATAGTCAGATATAGATAGAAATAAAGCACAAAAGACTGAGCATAAGGAAAAAAATGGGGAAAATGCACATAATGTAAGTAAAAGGCTTCTTTTCTTTTTTAACTACCAAGTATTGTCAAGTATAAACAATGAACAGGTTGCCAGGTCCTAATGACCCTGAGAAGCCTCACCTGGACCTGCATTCTGGGTTCAGTTTCATTTCCACAGGTTTTGCTTGAGCCATATTGAAAATAGACCTCTGTCCAGCTTGTTCCCTCACATTCTTGCCTTGTTGATTGGATTTTCTGCATTGACATCAGGTCTGTTTTTGTCACCTTACTTATGATCATTGGGTTGTTGGCAGGATTTGCTCTCGTCACCAGCCCTGCTGTGCTAAACTTCCTTGAGCACACTGTGCCTTGCAGGAGGGGGCACTGCCCTTCCCTGTGCTGCTGTGACTCAGCTCCCTGTTCCTGATACACAGGGAAGATGTTGCTCCCTGACAGTAAACTGTTGTACCTTTCCTGGGAAGCTGCAAGAATTAGCAAGGTTTGATTTTAACCATTATTGGCATTCTTTAAAAACTTCTCTACCTCTGATTATCCTATGTGGTGTGATTGCAAGGTCTTTGAAGTGTTGATCTTTGCTATTGTATTTTCTTTTGAAAACTGGCAAGATTGGTATTAGGACGTTAGTATGAATTACAGAGAGGTGGTGGAGAAGAGAGAGGGTTGGGAAGAAAAACTTGAGGAGGAATGGATTAGTTAGTAGGTCGTTAAGTGCCTATAAAAATTAAATAGGTGGGAACAAAGAAGATGGGGTGGAATTATTTGAAATTACTAAAGGTGATAAAAGCAAGAATATTAACCTGAAACTCAAACAGGAAATAATAATTTACATATTAATACAAAAAGTTGTGATAGGGAGGTCAATTAGAAAAAGGAATAATTTGCTGAAGAATATGGTTCTGCTAATATTGCCTAAGGTGTCAGTGAGACTCATAACACTTTCCTGCATTAACAAAGGCAATCTTTTTACAGAAGAGTGAAATTAAGATAGAGCTGATTTGCAAATTATTCTTCTGTTGTAGTATAACCATGTATATTTTTGTCCAGAAAAGGAAAGCTTCTTTGTTTTTTGTGGGTTTTTTTAAATGGATTTATTTTAAATTCTATTTCCTGATTAATATTATTCTGTGACACTCTTTACAGCACCTATATTTTGTGCTTGATGGTCCCTCTTGGATATTTATTCTATATATTTTATGATAGGAATTGTGGATGATGTTCCTGCATGTTTTTCACTTAAGAAAATTTGAAATATATCCAGTTCAAGTCAGTACACAGAAATCTGATTTTCTTTTCTTTCTTCTATCTTTTTGGAAATTAAATATGAACCTCCAACACTTTTATAAATATATAATCATTTACTTATTAGATCACAAATAAATACACTTGAATACACTAAGTTTTACCTTCTTAACAATGCCATGATGGTTTGTTTTGTGAATCTGCTGAACAGATCAAGTAGTAAAATTTCTAATGATGTTTTGTGAATATACTGCTTCATATTGAAATGTTCTCTCTGTTTTGAAAGTGCAACTGTGTGCCAATTTTACAAAGGTTAACTTGGAAATGAAATGATGTGTTAATTATGAGCTTGCATCTGAATTATGGTGCTCTTTTTTATTCACTAAATGTATATTTTCCTAAAATATTTCTTAATAATTAAGGTGCTTGATTCTTTCAAGAAATCATTACGGCAGTCTTTCTGTGGAAGAGACCAGACAATAGTATAACATGGTAAGCAATGCTTTCACTTAGAAAAGTAGAATGCATAGAGAAGTTTTTTCAAACACAAGAAGGTAGGTGTGAATTAACCCATCACATGGTCCCTGGTGAGTAGGTTATAATGAAGCCATAAAATGAAGTAAAGATGAATCCTAGAATTTCTGTTAATAGCTTGTTTGAAAGGAAAAAATATCAGAAAGTACTAAAGGGTCAAAGTTTCATTACAGCACTTGTTATCACCAGAAACACTGCATCTGGGTGTGTAATGCTTCATGAAGTCACATAAACCTGCTTATTTGGAATTTATATGTTATGGTGCATGGGAAAGTGCTGCTAAAATACTCCAGGAATAGATCCTATACACTTAATACATTCAGTCCATAGGAAAACCTTAGTAGAAAAAATTCAGTGGAATTTACCAGTTGCATCTGATGAAATGCTCCTAATGCCATGAAAAACTCAAATAAAACTGACTTTGCTTATCTACATTTTCTTAACTAAATTAAAGTTACCTTGCATGTAGGTATTTAATAGCTTCGGTGATTCATAGATATATAATAATATGGTCATGATAGTTCAGATGGAATCTGAACCTTAATAGGAACAAAGGATAAAAAAATAAAACAGTGCTTTTAGGCAAAAGACGTGTTCAACAAGCAAAACATACTACTGCTAATAATAAAATATATTAATTTTTTTTAAGAGACACAAGTTATACAACCTGGTCTTTTTCAGGGAGCTGGAACTCTCTTCCCAAGACAGAAGTTATGGCACCAATCCTGCCAGAATTAAAGTGCTGACAACACTCTCAAGCACATGATGTAATTCTTAAGACTGTC
Organism: Sturnus vulgaris; assembly: GCF_052056855.1. NCBI lineage: Eukaryota > Metazoa > Chordata > Aves > Passeriformes > Sturnidae > Sturnus > Sturnus vulgaris. The sequence continues at coordinate 129,114,623 of NC_142243.1, forward strand.
TTGTGCAGGTCCAGGAGTTGGCCTTTGATGTTCCTTGTAGGCCCGTTCCAATTCAGGATATTCTGTGATGTATATCAGACCAGAACATTACTTTTTTTTTTTTTTTTACTTATATTCCCTAAGAAGAGATGTGTCAGAAAGCAGCTATCAGAATATTAATAAAAGAATTGGGTCACATGACTTGTCTGCATGTGTATGAATGTATTAAAAATGTAACCTAATTCAAGAACTGTAAGATAATTACTATATCTACTTCATGGACTTTACTGGAGATCTTGGACAGAAAAATATATGGACTGGATGTTGTCCTGATTTTGACTGGGACAGAGCTTATTTTCTTCTCTGTAGCTGATACAGTGCTGTGCTTTATATTCAGTATAAGAATAAAGTTGATAACACACTGATGTTTTGGCTGTTGCTAAGTGGTGCTTACCCTAAGTCCATGACTTTCCAGGTTTTCATGCTGTGCCCGTGAGCAGGTGCACATGATGATGGGAGGGAGCACAATTAACTGGCTAAAGGGGTGTTCCAAGAATGTCATCCTTGGTATATAAACTGGGGGGAGGGCATCAGTCAGCAAGTGATTACCAGTTGTAATGTGCATTGCTTATTTCTCTTGGGTTTTATTTCCCACTCCTCTTTTAAATTTTTTTTTATTATTAATAATAATAATTTTGTTTCAACTATTCAGCTGCTGTTATCTTAACTCACTAATTCTATTTGTGTCCTTTCCTGATTCTCCTCCCCAGCTCATTGGTAGGGGAAGGGAGTGAGCAGCTGCATAGGAGTTAGCTAACAGCTGGGGTTAAACCATGGCAGATGTTTGCAAGTGGTGTCATAAAGAATCAGTTCTGGAAACATTTTGAAAATGTCAATGATGATCGAACTATGAAAGTACAATGAAGGGTATTTCTGACATTTTGAATTTTGACTAATCTATACATAGCAAGATGAGATAACCTATCTTTGAAGCTGCAGTAATAGGCATGAAGTAGATTGTAAAAGTGTAAAGTTCAAGGTTTATATATTTGAGATTGTTAATGAGAATTCAGAATGGAGCTGCAATCTAATCCCTTGTAAGTAAGGAAAAATATAATTGATCACAAAAGCAATACAGCCATGAATGAGGAGAATATGACCACAGAGTACAAAAGACAAATAAATGCCAGTAAATGGTGAAACACTGCTTTGGAAGAGAGTTGTTTTGCTTCTCTTTCTAAAGAAGTCAAATAACAATATTTTTGACTGAAACTTCTCTCGTTGCTGCACTGCAAGGCAGAGAAGGACTTCATCAAAATGACAAAATAAGACTAGAAAGGTAGTAGAAAATATAAAACACAAGATGTCTTGACTGGGAATACAAGAGCATAGTACTCATAAATTCAACTTCACATCCTGAGAAGGAAAACATTATTTGTTGTAAATTTAGTTTTGCAATGTGCTGAACAATGAACTTGATTACGAGAGTGATATGTATCCTAAAATGGGTCTACATAGGCCTATTAGCTAAGCTCTGAATTTACATAGTTTTGTGTCCTTCGACATAATTTTTATCTGTTACTTTGATAACTATATGAGAGAGTAAGATTAACTCAAAAGCATTGTTAAAATGTAAAAACTCATTTACCTTTAAAAATTATTTTTTACTAACCTCATTATTCTTGAGTGTGGTGAAATCAGATTTGTGTCATAAATATAGAATTCATGAAGAGAAAAGATCTATTAAAGAGCAAATCATCCGGATTCTGAAATACTATAAATTATCATTTGAGACAGATGTGTTTGAATATCTCATTTCAATTTGTTTAAACTGCACTGCCAGTATATGAATGATTAAACCCATCAGCAAATAAAATAATGAGGGAATTTTCTTCAGTAAGATCAAAATCACTAGGTATGAAATGAAGACTATTACTTCCTTAAATACAAATTTTATACCTCTCTAGTAGGTATGTATAAAATTTCTATTACAATAAAACTTATATTTCAATGTAGTGCAGTATGTGTCGAAATTTATACAAACTTAGATCATAAAATCCTTTCAAGTCATGTTATTTTTGGTAGTGTTCTGGTGTTCTGTGAGGCAGAAATAAGCAAGAATCAGTTTGTCATCACTATTAAATAAATCTCTTCCTGAATACAAAGAAGAAAAAGCTTTGTACTGTTTTATATAACAGCAAACAACTTTTGGAAGTCTGCCAATTTCCAAATTGATTATAATTGATAATTTTAAACTCTAAAAAGCAGGGTCTTGTTTAAGTTTACGTTTGTGTCAGTGCATAAAGCCAGAACGAGATTTCAGTTTTGCTAGGTTGCTTAGAAAATAGCAATATTTAAATGTTATTGTACTTCACCAGCAGTTTTTCAGTTCACGTAGATCCATATGGACCAAATCCTGACATCATTACTCCAGAAAAATATTCACTAAAGTCATAAAGTGGGAGAATTTTGTGGTAGATTGTGTCACAATGAGAGAACCTATGGGAAGTTATAGCAGACACTGGAAGGCAGAACAATTAACTCCTTGAACCCAAAGGATGGAGATGAGATTAAATTTTGATATTCAATGCCATGCCAGGTTATGAAGTAAGGTCATTAACTATTAATCCTCAGAAATTATTACTGACCTTAATACTAATATGTGTGGTGTCATTATTCTGTTAATGAGCATAACTGTACCAATCTCCTTGGCTACTTGATGTGTGCAAGGATAATAACATTGCAAAATAGGATATAAAGTAATTTATTAAAATTAAATAATGTCTTTGTAATTTTCATGATGAACCTATTTTAAAGTCTGCATTCAATTTTAAGAATAAATATAAAACTGAAAATGTTGAATATGCATTTCTAGTAGTGCTATTCTGCTAAACAAATGGACAATAACAACATTAACTAGATAAAAGTCAGATGCCATATATCACAGAAACCTTTGAAGAAGGGTTGCTCTTTCTACCCATTTAATCCTCTGAAATTCAGAAAATATAAGATTTGATGTGATTTTCCTAGAAAAAAAGTATATATAGGTAACTCACCTTTCCAAAGTCTGATATGATTATAAATATTTCATAAGTAAATATACTTCAAGGTATTTAATCAATATATTGCAAAGAAGAATGATTTCATGCAGACAGCTGTAGAAGACTTTCAATAGTGACAACTTTTCATTTATCATGTTTCCTCTTACAGACTTCTCTTCTGTCTGCAGGAGGTTGAAATTCAAAGTTTATTTAGTTGCTTTAAGGTCTCAGACTAAAACAGTAACATATTCTTAGGCTGTTTATATACAAATATGCAACAATTATGAAGAAGCAAAATTATTCCAGAGCTCTGCTGTAGCTATGACAACCACCTTCCACTGTACTTCATTTAGATAAATAAATCTGACAGCTAATAAGAATGAGTTTTAATATATTTTATTCATGATGGAATTTCTTGAATGTTATTTTCCTGGGAAAATATATTAAAAAATTGTATTACTTCTCCATTAAGAGAAAGGATTTCTCCCAGAAATACTGTGTTCTCTAACTTAATGTTCAATTTTAGCTCCTACATATGAAGTTTAAAATACATTGTGTCTTTATTCTTTATTTTACTCGGCTGGGGAAAATGGACTTTGGCAAGAACCTTAGTTCTAGTGAAACAATGTATTTCAAAGTAGCTCACCCACTTGTCTTTGATATCTCAGTCTCCTCTATCTTCTGATATAACTTTTACATGCATATTTTACATATAATCAGGGCCCAGGGAGGCACTAACCAGAGCAATTTATAAATTTGGAAATTTAAAAATATGCTGTGAAATCAGGTCCCTGTTAGTGCTGTTCAGTGCCAGTTTACGCCTATTTATTTCAACATTGCCATCATTCCACTTACACATCTCGACATACCTTTTCCTTTTGATGATACTGATTCTTCCCTGATGCCACAGAGAAATTAATCCCTGAAGGATACTTACCCAGCAGAAAAACCCTCTTACAAAAAAAAAAAAAAAAAAAAAAAAGATAGCATGTGCCAGTTTCAGACAAGACCAAAGTTTAGATTCTTAACCCTAACCTGGGTCAATGGAAATGATTCCTCATTAGTATTCTCAGAATAAGAACATAGTTCAATATTTTAATCTCCTGAAAGTCTCTGAAATTGCAATTTTTTTCACCCCATTGAAATCAGAAGGCAACCTTCCCATTGACTATAATATACATTAAAACTGTCATTTGGTACATTTTTACTAGTTTTTTAGAAATATTGGCTTATTATCTCAAAAGCTATGACACAGGTAGAAAAATAATGTTCATATAATACAGAAGTACAAAACAACCACTTATTCTCAGACAGAAAAATAATTAGATATTTTTAATAGGTCCTCAAAGATGCATTCAAGAGCAATGAATGCCTATTATTGTTTTAAGATGTATCATTTCAAAGTATACTAAAATTTTTAATAGAACTTTGAAAATCTTAATGAGAAAGTCAGAAAAAAAAATTCAAAAGTATTACTTCGAAGTTAAAAAAAGTTCTGAAACTCTCTGTGCCTCACACCAGTAACTCAATTAGGTTTTGAAATAGAATATATTATTTACAGTGCCTTAATTGTTCAGACTTTCGTATCAAGTGTCCATGTGTGCAAATTTTAAAACACAAAGTTTAGAAATAAAACCTCTCTTTTTTTTCCCTTCCATCTCCAAGAAAGGCAGTATTATCTCAATATACTTCATTAAAATAAAATATATGACTTTTTCAATCACGTTCAGTTGCTTTGAAGCAGGATTGAGTGTCATCCATTCTTCATCTGATGTTTTTTAAAAGTATGAAACAACGTAAAAGATTAAGAAATCATTCCAGTTTGTATTAAAACTTCAATGTCATGGCTGGCTCCTGGATACCCACCCAGCTGCTCCCTCAATCACTCATCTCAGATGGAGAAAATAAGATGAAAATGTTTAGAGATACAGGCAGTTTAATAAAGAAAAAGGCCGGATGTGCAATCATATGAGATTAAGCAAAACGATTTGTTTTCTACTTCCCATCAGCAGTCATGGTCCAGCAATCTCTCGGTCAGTAGGGCCCCAGTGTGCTTAGTGATCTCTTGCTAAGACAAAAGCCTCAATAACAAATGCCCCTCTGTCTCCTTTCTCTGAGCCTTTATCTCTGAGCACAACACTCCATGGTATGCAATATCTCTGGAGTCAGCTGTCCTGCTCTGAACCCTCCCAGCCTTTTGCCCACTCCCAGATTGTTGACTTTTGAGGTTATGGGAATGTTGGAGAGACAGTGCTGATGCTGTGGGAGCAGCACTCAGCAGTGGCCAAAACGCTGTTGGTGTTACCAACGCCATTCCAGCTACCAATACAAGGCACAGCACTTATGAGAGCTGGTATGGGGAAAGCTACCTTCATCCCAGCCAGACTCTGAGCAATTTCCACCCCTATTACAGTTTCTCTAAGGCTTTTTCACTGTAATCTTAGAAAGACATAACTGCAACGTTCTTACCAACTTGCTTTTTATGTTGTAAATTAAATAAATATTAAATAACCCAAGCTTTGTGAAAGCACCCTTCGTGGTAAATCATTTATTGTATGCCCGTGCTCGTTTTGGGTGAGATAGAGATGGTTTTATTCACAGTCGACATTATGGGGCTGTGTTTTGATTTTGTGCTGAAAAAAGTGTTGGTAATACAGGGACATCTTCACTACCACTGATCTTACACAGTGTCAAGGCTTATTAAATATATACTTTTTTAAAAAGATACAAATTTTAGGTAACAGGCAGCTGAAACATTCTTATATAATTTCCTGTTGATTTTGTTTGTGTTTTTTTTTTTCTGGAAAAGAGTATATATATGTGATAGTTGCATTTATGGTCTTTAGCATTCAGCTAGAATAAATCTAGTAAAAATTTTTTTCACATTCTTTAGACCACCAGAAAATCATTTTTAATATGGTGGTATATTTATCCTTTAAATTACCTGGACTTGTACTAGGAAAAAACATTTGTTCCAATCTCCTAATTGCTGAAATCATGTTTTGTGTGAAACTACAAAACACTGAAAAGAAAGCCCAAGTTTCCATAGCAATTGTTCTGTGCCACAAAAGGCTAAATTGGTCAGATTTTTTTTTAGGCAAATGGAATGTATTATACAGTCATTAACAGTTTTCTTCATTTAGGGAACTCTGAGAGAAACTTTTTCTTTTTCATAATGCATCTCTTCTTCCAAGAAATACTGATTTTTTTCATTTGAATATTTCAGTCCTCAGCAATTCAGAATTTTATCTCCATTTTCTTCTAGATACAGAGTTCTTATTTTGAAAATTATGTTCTTATTTAGATTTTTTTCTCTGAAATATAATATCTTCCCTGTACACATGCATATAAAACCAAGAATGCAGACATATAAATGTGTTTTCAAAATGTGTAAATATGATTTGAAAATAAACATGAACATTTCATTATAAGCATGTTTCACTAGGCTCCTAATTTTTAACACTGGGTTTGAATTTATTTGTTTAAATATAGATATTTTTAACTCCTCTAAAACCTGCTTGAATGATCCAGTTATACAACAGCTGAAATGACTAACATATTTGAGCAGAGTTCTCAATTGCAGAACTGCTGTAAAGAGAATTTTGTGAGAGCATTTTAAACTTTTGTTTTGAATCCTTTTTCTCCACATTGTAACTAATATTTCAAGTTTTTTCAGGAGGATGTGTTTAGAAAAAGATATAAAATACTGTTTGCAGTTATTTTCAATGAACATGATATTCAGAGCAGTGGACTGATGATGCTACTCTTTAATTTTTGGTTGCAATTAAAATAACAAAGGATGATATGCTATTCATTATTATTTGCAAACATCTCTAAATATGAGGTCTGCCTTACTCTTACATTGATATGGTTGTCTACCATTTGTCTAACTTCTAGATAGAACATACAACAAATATGTACCTATGAAATCTCTTGGAAATGTGTGCATAGTGCTGAGGTAAGACGGCTACTGCCATCCCTGAAACCCCTTTGCCAGGTCTGCCTAATCAACGGAAGCAATAATTAATGTCCATGCTATGTACTTATCAGATATCGAGCAGAGAGATATGCTTAATTTATTATTCTTTCACACCTAATTAAAGTCACAACTTAGTATATGCAACAGGACATTTCCTGCCAGAGGAGTCAATTTTAATACAGGAAGGGGAGTAGTCAGTGACATAATCTGAGATGTGATTTATCTGCAAATCCTGAACGCATTCTAAAGGAGACTGTCATAAATGCTCATTTACAATAATCTGTCTTTGTCACCAATCTCTCCATGCTCAAAAGAATTGGTTTTTGTGACCAAAATAAGTATGTTTCAAACTAATGCATGAAAGTACAATCTGATATCATACTACCTGGAAAGAGATTAATCTTTGTTGTGAATAGTAAACCTCAGTTATTAAGTCAGTAATTTGTAGAGATTTTTTTAAAGAAGTGCATACATACTATGGTGAGTTTTCAAGAAAAGTTTTCTGAGGAAATTCTCTGTCATCCAATTATGTCTTTGTGATATTTTCTTTAATTTTTTATGAGAATTTTGGTCAAATGCATCCCAATAACATTAATAATATGAAACTTAATTGCACACCAAATTCCCCAAAATACCTGACTAGGCAAAATTTCTAAGCAAATGCTGAAGATATTTAATGGAGATGACGTTATTTCTGGACCAAAGAATGGAGATGTCATTTTTATGAAAGGGTTTGCCATACCTCATAAATGTATTCCTTTTACAGAATCCACTAAAATACATTATATGTAGAAGGGAGCAGTAATGAATGTGAAATATATAATTACAATTTGAGCCTTATGGAATCGAAATAAGGCAGTATGCAAAAGCCATCTGGTACTGAGACTACATATACTTGCTATTACTGTCTTGAAAATGCTCACTGTAAAGAAAAAATTGCCAGTTTAACACCAGGGACACATCTGGATGGATGTAAGTCTAGTGAGAACTGATGCCATTGGACAGCTGGGGGATTATTCATAAAGAACAGCTTGTCAGAAGGCAATGGAAATAAATTAAAAGGAAAGGCCACTTTGTTCTGCTCTTTGTTGAAGACTGACTGAATTCAAGACGTGTATGAACTCAAAATCTGGCCTATAGACCCTGAAAGAGAGGGTTGTCAAAAAAGATGGGCTGTCCTCGGTATAATATCAAAATTATGAGAAAGCAGAGACCAGGACCTCAGCTTCTTTTTATCCCCCCGCAAAGTCCATCCCTGGATTTTCTCACAAGAAAGAACTGCTGGAGTTTCTGCTGAGGCATGAGGAAAAAGGTGGCATTACCAGAGGGGTCTCAAGGAATATCCAAATTTTATTGGTTCATATTTTCAAATTTATTAAGACATGGAAGATTTTCAAATGCCACAGTAAAATGTCTTCAAGACAGATTTTGAATATCTGAAGTTCAGAAGCATTCTCAGGAGCATGCTGATATTATCTTACGTCGGGAATTTTCATGAATATTCTTCTAAGATTTCTAGCCCACAGTCTAGCAATAATATTAACTGTTGCCTGGGAAATAGTACAGAAGAGATATGGGCAAATATGAATGCATGCAAGAAATAAAAAACAGTTTACAAATGGTGGTCAAAAGGCCAATGTAGAGACAAATAAATGTCTTTAGACCTGTGCAAAACTTGTCAGAATTTTTTTTTCTAAGGAGCAGCTGTTTCTTAGAAAATATGATGTATGAATTCCAAACAAAGGATCAGCTTTCAAAGCTTACTGAAGTCCCATTAGGATACGGATCATTCCAAGAACTAAGTAAGATTACTGTTAGGAGAAAGGCCAGCCCCTAAGGGACTATCTGTACAACACTGTGTTAACACAGTAAAGCCTCTGCAGTTGAGTCACTATTCACAGAACCAAGTATTTCTATAAGGTCTGTGAAATGAATATGAAGTTTAAGATCTGGCATATACATGCAGTTCAAGCAATTAATGCATTTTTTTATAACTCTAGTGATTGATTATTTGTGTTGTTCTATTGTGGCATGTTTGAAAATGAATGGAGGTCCAACATCTTTTCCTCAATAAAAATCTCTACAGATATATGTGAGCAATAGCTGAGCACATATTTACTTTCACAGTCAGTGCCTTGCTAGAGTATAACTTAAATTGTAAATTGCTCTAAGATATCTTCAATATGAAAGATGCTTTATAAATCCAAATTGCAATCTGCTTCTGCTAAAATGAACATAAATATTAAGTCTGTGTATGGTAATTCATGTACTATAAAATTATATTGATCTTGTTTATATTTGGGTTAACTTACTTCTGGCATCAATCTGAAAAGAAATGTCCCTGAAGTTGTTTCATAAAACTGCCATACAGTGTCAAAAATAACTAGCTCAGACCTTGGCTGGATGCTTCATCTTCTTTTCAACAAAAGTGATACAGGGAAGGAAATTCTGAGGACGTAGCAGAATGAGACCTGTTCTCTGAAACAGGATTCGTGATAGCATTGCAAACTAGCAAACACAGATTTGGAGTTTTCAGAGTAGAAGATGATTATAGCTTTCACATACTTTCTTAAATTCACTTGACATTAAAAGGAAGAATCAATTTGTACAGAAGCTTTTAGAACTTACTGATTTAAACACAGTTTATTAATGATTACAAGGAACTTGGTTGCCGCTGATGATAGTTTTAGGAAGTAATGTGCTTAGGAAAGACGTATTAGAGCTGGGGTCAACTCTGCATTGCTTATATATTTCATTCTGACTATTTAGGCAGTAGGAATTGCTTTTTGTATTTAACATGTTACCAAGTAACCTGATTTGATTTTAAAATTGCTTTTTCTAAACAGATTCAGGGGCAGGGGGAGTAACAAAGAATAGCTGTTGACAATTTTCATAAAATCAAACGAGTCATTTGGGGTTTTTTGCCTATTGCTAGCGTGTTTTAATGCTGGAAAAGGTTAATGTTTTTTGCTACATTACAATAATGTATCAATTACAAATACAACAGCTGTTGTAGTCTAATAGATCCTCACTGTTAAAGATCTTAAGCGAAACTTAATAAGTGTGGGACGCTCCTGCTTATTTTATATATATATATATATATATATACTTTTCAGAGGTTCCTAAAATCTTTCAGGACAATGCTAAATTTAAGTGTTGAAGACTAAGTGAAATGCAGCACTTACAAACACAAAAGAAAAGAAGAAAGGACAACATAGAAATATCTTGGCTTAGTCTCATAAAAAAATTTTGCCTCTAGTAATCCTGGAGACACATAAATATTGCCTTAATTAATTATATTCTGGTTGCACAATTGCCCTGCATTATCAACCACAATGTTTATATGCATGTTCACAGTCTAGCTTAATTCTGAAGAAACCAAATTGACTTTTAGGAGGAGGGGAGAGAGCTACGAAGACAATACCATCTAAGAGAATTTTCCTCCTCTGTTCAGCTCTTATGAACAGAATGAACTCAATTTATTGGTTTATTGGTTTAGGAATGGCACTCCCCACTTTAGTGTTCCCACTAAATTGAAAACCATGAACCTCTCCCCTCCTCTCCACCTCTGATGGAAGGCAAAAGACAGAGATTATGAGTTGAGATAAAAAAAAAAATACTCAGACCTACTCAATACTCAACCTTGGCATTCCCACTTTGCTCCAGGCTTCACTTCCTCATGGCTATGGTGAAAAATTTGACTCTATCATTGCTGAACCCAGGACGTTGTCTTAACCTGCCTTACCATCCATAGAACTCACACCTTTTAGGCCACAATGTCTTGCATAAACTTCTTCTGCCTTCCTGCCCTATACTGTAACCAGTGTCACAGGTTCAGCTTTCCCAACATCTAAGCTGGTGCCAGCGCCAGCAGAGAAACTGCTTAGGGGACCAAGGAAAACCAGTGTCAAAATATCTATGCTAAGAGCATAGATACATCAACAGCTTTCTTGCTTGTAAAATTTAAGAGCATAATGTCTAATCTGTAAATTCTAGAATAGAGATGTGCTGGATGTTCAAATTTAATGCCACGTCTTTGGAGAGCAGTGAGTACAAATGCCCATTTTTGAAGCCTTTTATTGCAGCTAGGGCATAAAATTTTGCATCAAATTATAGGGCACTCAACACATCTTACTGTCTCTCTTCTGTCAGTTTAGATGGACACTCTTAGAAGTCATAGCGGGTTAGCAGTGGCAATCAAGTCTTACATGGGAACCTGAGGATGTCATGATGGAACACAAATCATTCAGGAGAAATTACATCTCGGTGTTCATTCCTGCTAAAGGACAGTTTTGATTTGTTTGAAAACAGACCAAGGTCAAAGCAGAAGTCATCTCTCCTGAAGTACTTTTTTGGGGAACTCAAATATTAATTCAGACCCTTTTATCAAATCAGGAAAAATACAGTTAACATAACAATTAAGTACTGGTAAGAACACCTTTGTAAACCTTAGGGTTATGACAGCTTTGTGAAGAAAGAGATAGAAGAAAAGGAAGCATAAAAGTCTCTGCTTATGCAGTATTGAGCACATCGATGCTCTTAGGCTCTGTCAGAGAAGTGAAGGACCTGTGGTCATTTCAGCTCTCCTTTCCTGTAAATTTATTTTCCTATTCTTTTCATTGCTTAAAAGAGGGAGGAAAGGGAGACAACAGGCTGTAGAAGTGGAGAAGACTTACTTTCCTCTTTTATCTGAATATTTTTTCACATGCCACCACGGCAGAATGGACATTTGGACTGCTTGAGGAACGCATGGAGTGGGGATAGAAACAAAACAAAGTCAGCACATATTGCTCTACTACAGACTCAAGGATTAGAAAATTAACTACCATTGAAGGAAGTAGCTGATTGAGACATGCCAAACATCATTTCATGAGAGCATGTGACAAGACAGACAAGCATGAAAGCAGGAAAAGTTCTGAAAGTTATTTAGTTTGGTTTTCCATTCTTGTTTTGATTTTGATCATTTTACTTTGAGCGTTTTGGGCTTTCTGGGGGCTGGGTGTTAATTTTCTGGGTTTTTTGTTCATTTGTGGTTTTTTGTTAATTTTTTTTTGGTTTTATGTTTTGGTTTTGATTTTGTTTTTTTGTTGTTTTGTTTTGTTTTGTTTATTTTTTGTTTTGGTTTTTGGATTTGGTGTTGGTTTTTTTTGGTTTTTTTTTGGGTGGGGTTTTTTTGTTATTTTTTAAATTTGTTTTTATTTTGGTTTTCACAGAGATGTTAATATATATCAATATTTATACAGTTTGAAAGCACCGCACTGAGATTTCCTATGTCCTAATTAAACAGACTTAAGGCACAGACAAGTTTGGGTATGGAAACTAGTTTAGAGGAAGCCAGACTCTCCAAAGCTACTGCAAGATGACAATACTTCTGCCATCTTGAATATGAGAAGATAGACATAAACCTTCTACAAGATCTCACTGATAGATGCACCAAGTAAGAATTGCAATGAACCATTAATGATTTTTGGCAGTTTTTAGATGAATTTTAGTGATACATTAATGATAGTTTATCTACTGTTTCTACTTCAGCCTGGTCATGTTATTTCGATCTTGGCCATGTGTCCAAGCTAACAGCCAAGCATATCTAAACTAGTTTGGTAAGATATTGGGGAAGAATTAATTATTAAACAATGACAGTGGCATTGTAAGACACATTGCTTTTCTAGAATGTAGGTAAAACAATAGGTATATCCACTCCTCACTGCTGTCCTAAGCTGTCACAAGTTGGTGAAAAAATTGCAGTGAATTACATCAGAAAATACTATCAGTATGTAGCCTGATCACACAGTCATCTATGGCACAATAATATTAAGTCTATCGTTTGTGTTCTATTTCTAAAACATTAGTCTCTTGATGATGGCTATTTATAAAGTAACTTAGAATCTGGTGACTCATTTATCCCCATCCTCTCTAGTTTTTCTATATATAGTGGACATACCAATAAAAATATTCATGCCACTTTTATCATATTAGCTTATTGACTATTCATGTACACTTTTGGCTATCTCCTTTTTGAACTTGGCTCAAATAATTAGCTTTAATATGTTATGGTGCTATTATTATTAATTGTTGTTTAAAAGGTAGCCATTTCACTTAAGCAGTCCTCTTTATGGACTATAGTAACTGAAAACACCCAACTACAGATAAAAATTCCAGATTTTATTTCATTTGATTAAAATAAAACTCAGCAGGACACTGAACTTACAAAGAAAACAGGTCTACTGCTATAATACTAATTATGGTTGTAACAGGTTAATTTTATCTTCTCCTAATCAGATATTTGCTCAAGATTTGTCTCATTTGTCATGCACCAGGACAAAGACAGTGTTAATTCAATACTAGAAACCATTCAATACTAGAAACTATTGGGGGAATATTTTAATATTCCAAATATACTATTTGTCTTCCAAATATACTATTTGTCTTCTGATGTGTAACATACACTAAGTAATTATGAGTCCAAAAATTGCTGGTGATGGAAGCTGGCACACTTTCATGTCCTTTGATGGAGATGACTTGTTAAAGACACAAGTATCTTGTCCACAGTTAGCACTGAGCTGATGTAAACATATTTATATTTATATGGTAATACATTTAGGCACATTAAAAATTAAGAGCAGTTGGCTAGAAACATTACATCAATCATACCATGGTCAAATCCTCCTCTGATTTACACCCATCACTCTTATGCAGAGGATTCACTGTGTGCAATCATGGTGCTATTTCATCCTCTCCTAACAAGTGAATAAAATGATCAAGCTCGTAACTATTCTCCAGAATGATGAATTTGTAAACACTAAATGTTCTATCACTCTTATTACAGTTTTGTAGACTAGTCACAAGACTGGCCTCTAAAACCAGCATGAGTCTATTTTGATTTCTCTGTTTTCTTACTTGTCTTATTTCAAAGTATTTTGGTAAAAGTAAGATTTAGGATTTAAGGGAATCAGTGATAACTGTTAACAGCAAACAGCAGTGACCAGCTCTGTACACACTTCATCCTGAGCTTTAAGACATTGGCAATTTCTTTCCCTCCAATGGTGCAGGGGGACCAGGGAATGCTGGTTACAGTCAGTTCAATAAACATTGTCTCTACTGCTCCTTCCTCCTCAGGGGAAGGATTCCTCTCACTTTAGCCCTGCTCCAGTGTAATATCCCGCCCACAGGAGACAGTCCTTCATGAACTTCTCCAGTGTGAATCCTTCTCACGGGCTGCAGTTCACTGTGGACTCTTTCAGCATGGGTCCCCTATGGGGTCACAAGTTCTGTCAGCAGACTGGATCCAGTGTAGGCTTGTCTCTCCGTGGGCCCACAGTTCCTGCCAGGAACCTGTTCCAGGATGAACTTCCCATGGGATCACAGCCTCCTTTGGGCATCCACATGCTCTGGCTTGGGGATCTCCATGGGCTGCAGGTGGATCTCTGCTCCACTGTGGAGCTCTATGGGCTGCAGGGGCACAGCTGCCCCACCATGGTCAGCTCCAGTGCCTGGAGCAACTCCTGCCCCTCCTGCACTGGCCTCGGTGTCTGCAGAGCTTTTCTCTCACATACTCTCATCCTCTCTCCTGCCTACAGTTGCTCTTGTGCAGCAATTTTTTCTCCTACTTAAACACGTTATCCCAGAGCTGCTACCACTGTCACTGAGAGCTCAGCCTTGGCCAGTGGTGAGTCCATCCAGGAGCTGGCTGGCATCCTCTCTATTGCACGTAGGGGAAGCTTCTGGACCCTGTTTAGAGAAGCAATACCTGTAGCCTTCTCCCACTACCTGAGCCTTGCCTCCCAAACACAATGCATTAACTAATTGCCCTTTCATTCCAGTGAGGTTGAGGAGGGCTACTCTACAACTTTCAAACATTATCAGTGAAAAGAATGTAGGCTGTGGCATAAGAACATATAAAAGTAGCCCCAACATGATATCAAGAACAGGGAAGGAGAAATTCCCACCCAGAGCATGATTATCTGGCAGTGAAGGCCTCAGTGTGCTAGGGAAACCTGGGAATTGTCCCTCCCCCTACCATTCTGCTAACTAAAGACTGGAACTGTCAGCTATAGGGCTCTGGGAATAGGGAGGATCTAACAATACATCCAAGGCTTAGGAACTTGGAAGCCCTTTTGTAACATTTTAAACTATTTGATTAATGAATAATTGAGATCTTAATTGAGTAATTTAGATTATTCTACTGCTAAGATATTAACTGGAGTAAGAAATTTTAGGTCCATCTATTTGGTGTGTTTCCTTTTGCCCACTGTCATCCTCAAAGAGTTACTTTTCCAAAGGCTGAAAATCCTAGAGAAATTTAGTATAGGTTGAATAGGGAATAGTGTTGAAGAAACGTAAAAAGAGATTTCCTTACACACTTGTAGATTTGAGTTCTTCAAGTAATGCAGTGTGCAGAGAGAAATGTGGGTTAGATCATCTGATGGATACTTAGAAAGAAGTCTTTCTTTAGGAACAGTGTTTCCATACCACTGAGAACTGTTTTTTTTATTCTGCCAATGTGCAATGGCTTACACAAGCCTCAAAGAAGCCTCTCCATTCTTTGAATCCTATCCCTGTAGGTAGTCATGTAATATAGATATAGAAGGATGCTCAGGAATAATTTCACAAAACAGTCCCATAAATATATTGAAGACCCTTAGTACAGAAATCTGAAATGCTTCAGTGAACACAGAAGACAGCAGAAACACAAAGCAGTCTGAGCAGATGTCTGGTTTATTAAAATGGGCGCCCTATGTAATTGTGTTTGTTGAGCTGCCTGGGTGCTCAGATCTTATTCTACCATAAAGATTGTATTGATCTAAAAAAAAGTTATTTTGGCATTTTTAAAAACCTTAGTCTTGTTTATAGTGAAATCAGAATACATACTTCAAAGAAAGAGATATATTTTTCTTTTCAGTATAGATATGACAACATAATCCCCTGAGTGGCTTTAAGCCACTGCTTTGTCTGGGTTTTGCATGAGAGCAGCATAGGAAGAACAGTTACTTTCTGTCAAAATGCTGTGGGAAGCAAGTTCTTACCAGTGTTTGTCATGTCTATGTCTACTAAACTAAAATTTTCATGTCTCTTCTACAAAAAGTCAAGAAGTTATTGTGAATATAACTGAAATCTTGGCATTTCAAGTCACGAAAAGATATCTTTCCTGATCTAAGTATTAAAAAATAACTTCCATAAAGAAAAAGCCCCTACTAATAAAATTAAAATTATAATGCATAGTCTTCTTGCTTTCTAGTCTTTATTTTACTCTCACTCTTCCACAACTCCTTTTGAGGTGGATAGTTTCTGGCCAAGTTGTTTTTTAAGGCTCATTTTTAGTTTAAAATGATTGGGTACTGAAAAAAGTTATAAGCTTATGGAATTCTTTTAGGAAAATATATCGTTCAGAATCCATAGGCTGCTTTCTTCATTGTTCTGAAGTTCCATATTACATGTGAATTTACTATATATGGTGCTTTTTGATTATGTTATATACTTCTTCACTGTTCTCCCTCTTACCCCTAAAACTGATTCTGTCTTGGTTCTGGTTTTATTTGTTTTAACTGACAATTGGTGTGATGTGCATTGCCATGGGGTCTCCAGTGTCAAAATTCTGCCCTACTTCTTATCATCCCATGCATGCACTGCTCTCTGCTTCACAATGCACTCCACTGCTTCACTGCCATCACTTCACAAGACCCCTGCTGTTTCCCTGGTGTTGCATTGTACTGCATTGCTTTACACTGTATTACTGCACTAGAGACGTAAATCTGTCTTTCTGCCTCGAGAAACTGCTCATTACAGACATCCAGATCAAACGATACCAGTGCACGGCAAAATGAACACTAGAAAAACACAATAAACTTTGTCACACAGTCAAACACAAGCCTTACTCTTAGACAATCACAGAATCACAGATATGGGATATGACCCCAAGCCCTACTCCTCAAGGTTGCTCTCAGTCAATTCTCCACCCAGCCTGTATTTGTGCTTTAGTTTGTCCTGATCCATGTGCAGAACCTTGCATTCAGCCTTATTGAATCTCCTGGGGGTTGCATGAGCCCACCTCCCAAGCCTGACCAAGTCCCTCTGAATGGCATCCTTTCCTTTCAGTGTGTCATCTGCTCCACACAGCTTGTCATCACTGGCAAACTTGCTGAGGGTGCACTCGATCCCACTGCCCATGTCACCAGTCTCAATTTTAATCCTTCTAGGGAGGAACACCTTTCATTCCAGCACATCAGTCATCATGTCCCTGTGATACCAATAGGACCATAGCCCTGCAAATGCACATCTCCAACTCCTCCTGCTTATTCTCCATTACACATATGTTATTATAGAGACATATAAGTTGGTGCTTCCATGAAACCAACTTACTGGCTAGAGTGGCTGGAGTTCCTTTGTGCTGCTCTACCAATTTTCTTCTTCATTTTCTAGGCATCACTTTCTGGCACTGGCATCAAACTGGCAAGAGTGAGATGGATTGGGGTTCTCCTCTCCAGCTACTTGCAGGTAAAATGGGCAAAAGAAAGCTGCTGGCAGGCAATGAAAAGTTCTAACAAAGCTAGGTAATCCCAGGCCTTGAAAACTCGTACCCAGCCTATGGTATGTTAGCAGCAAAGGCACTACTGATCTGCAGTTAAAGCCTTCTCTGAAAATCTGGCTTCTCCTTGCATTTTTACCATTTGATACTTTAACCTTCCTGGGCATGCTATGGAGCAAGGAGCTGAAACTGAGCTCTGAAGTGAAGAAACCTACATTGTCTAAATGATGAATACCAGCCACCTAGTCCCATCTAAGATTCCCTCCAGCTTTTAAGCTGCCTTTACCTATTTGAAGGACTTTTGTAGGTATTTGTATCATATATTGCAAACTCTGTATGCATGTCTTGGACAATCAGTGCATTTGAAATAACACTATGTGTTTTAGCAAACAAATAAAACAATGTGTTAGATATTATACTTATCTGGTGTTAGAGAATCCCTGGAACCTTCCCTTGCATAAAAGGACACTGAAGGTCTCTGTAGTGAGACCTAGAGGTGCACTGACTGATCTCAGGGAGCCTAAACAACTTCCTCTTGTATATCTGCTTAAATTTAGGTGTCTTTCTAGTATTTGAGGTGAGCTGCCTCATAAGAGAAATCAGGAAACACATTTGACTTTCTTTGCTTAGCAAAGTGGTCTGATACAGGCAAACTCATTCCATCTGCTACATTCACCCACCCTTATTGCTGCTTCTAATTAATGTATTTTTAGTACTGCTTTTCTCCTTATTAGGAAAAAAAATTGTGAAAGATGTAGGTATTGCATTAAAGCTTTTATGAAAGCTTTTTTTTCCCCCCTCAGTTCCATGTATCAATGGCAATTCTGTCATTCTCATGCAAGCACATCTATGACCCTATGGTTTCAGTTAGTTTATACTCTAATAAAGATACCTTTATTTATAGCTGCTACTGGTGCTATGCAGCTCTTGTTTTCTGCTTTGCCTCTCTCTGATCTGTAAGACTCATGCAACCTCCTGAGAACTGAGAAAGAAAGCAGCAACATGCAATGACTGACGTACACTTTGATTAAAATTTCAGTAAGTTAATTAGGCAAGAGATATCATCAAGTAAATTAATGTTAAGGACTAAGTACTAATATGCCTATCAGTCCAACTAACTTGCAACAACAGTACCTGAGTTAGATTTATACTTTCTCTATATTTGGTTACATTTTAACTGTTGCTTCTTTATATATGATTCTTTTACAGCATGATTACTTTGGAAGAGCAATTCCTCTTAAACAAATTCACAGAAAAAAATCAATCTACATAGTCTTTTATCCTTTTATCTATTAGTAGTATGTGATCACATGAAATCACAGATGATTACGTATGAAGATCTATGACAGAGCTCATTTGAAGTTCTGTAGTGATAGCCATTGATTTCAAAGGATTTGGATATATCTCTATCTGTATATATGAACTAACTGACTTATATGAAAAGCTGGTTGTCTTCAAAATATTGAGTAGCTCAGCTGTTCAACCTTAGGAATTCTTATTTCTCTTCCAAGCCTGGCCATTTTTTCTGCCATCTTTCCTGCTAGCAAGGAACTTCTGCTGACCAAAATCCTTGTTTCATTTATGTCTATGGAAGATACTTTACAGTAATCAAGTGTGCCAGAATTAATTCCATAAGGACACTTAACTTTGCTACTGTTGCTCAATTCATCCACCAAGTCATCTGTCCACAAAACAAAGTGATAAACACATTCAAGTCAGGAAATATAGTATCTAACCTAATGTGTAGGTGGACAACGTCTAGCTTTCAAATTCAGTCACTCTCTATCTGGATAAAATATTTGATATCAACTCTGTCTTGCACATGGACTTTCTTGCTTTCATGATTTGTCTTCCTCTTTGGTCTTCCACACTCTAACCTGGAAACAGAGTTTGGTTAAAAATGTAAACGGCAAAGGTAATACCCAATGAGAAATTTACTGCCACACTACATGAAGAACGGTTTTAATCAACCTTGGAAAGTTACACTGGGTCTATACATAGGAACCTCCTCAAAATTATTATAGACTACAAAAAAATAGAGATTAAAATCTACTTTTTTATTTGGTCCTTATGAACTCAGAACTATGTTTGTAACAGTTTACATTATAAATAATTATTTAACATTTATCATCACTATAAAGGAATCACAGATTTGGATGCTTCTGAAGGCCAGCTTTATTTAATAATTCTGAAGGAGAGTTGGTTTATTGTACAACTCAATTAAAAAGTGATGGTGAATAATTTCCTTCCTTACATATGTTGTCCTGAATGTTGGCTTGTTACTCAGTGGCAACACCTAATCCAAACACTGAGGTGAGATATTCTTTTCATTCGTTTGTACAAACAATGCAGTTAGGTAGTAACCTGTGGAGAGACTCACAGCTGGTCTGTGAGCCGGAGAGGTTTAATGAATAAGGGTTATTTCTGAAAAGTACTCTATCAAGGCCGTTGGCCTAGCAGCCAAGATGACAAGAACAAGAAGATAAGCAAGAAGAAACCTGCAGCTGGGAAAAGTATGTTTAGAAAAGTTTTGGGAAAAATAGGCACATAGATGTTTTATGCCAATGAACGTTATGTTGATCTGTTGTAAACAATGAATAAAAAGTTAACTTTGTAGAGTGTATAAAAGACAGTTGACTGTTGTAATAAATGGAATATTAGCCTTCTGAAATGTAGTGCGTCTATTTGTATGTTGCGCCCACCTCTACAGCGACAGTAACCCACAAAAAGCTGGGCCCCAGATCATCAAAGCCTTACATTATTTATACATGACAACAAATAAAGACATCAGCAGTCATTTATTGCAGCTTACATATCTGTTTCATTAATTAGTACTCAGAATTCAGTTTGTCAGGTACATCTGTCACTGGTCAATGAGTCGGTGATTATGATCTCCCAATGCCGGAATTACATTTCCCTTGGTTTCTGGTCAGTTCTGCTGACTTCACTCCTGGTGTCTTTTGTCCAGACAAGCCTATTTTTTCTTGGGGTTGTCCTCCCTTTTCCTTAAAACAAAAGATTAGTCAAACATACAACATTCACAATGCAGTTACTTAATAATAAATGTCTGGTTAAATATACTGATTAATAACTTTAAAAAACATTGCACGTTTGGTTCAAACTTTGAGGGGCTAAATACCATATAGATTGCAGATCACATATGAATTTGTCTCAAAACTGCATTTAAAGTTTTGAATGTATCATTTCACTCACAGTGAG
The DNA here is from genome assembly GCF_052056855.1 of Sturnus vulgaris. Taxonomy (NCBI): domain Eukaryota; kingdom Metazoa; phylum Chordata; class Aves; order Passeriformes; family Sturnidae; genus Sturnus; species Sturnus vulgaris. The sequence goes on from NC_142243.1 coordinate 129,135,363, forward strand.
GTGTGACTAAATACACAACTTTAGTCACATAAGCTCAAGTTCTCTCCTCCTCTTTGGAAGTACAAACTTTTATTTCCCTAGCAGACAATATTCACACATTACATTCTCCTGCTCTTTAAAAAGGATATTTGTGAAGACCTTATTGGTAAAACTGAGCTATGAATTTGCAACACTACAAAAAATACCTCTCTGTCTCTTCTTTTTACTTGCATATGGAGGTTTATAGTTCATTGCAGTTCATAATGTTTGCTTACTAAAGATACTGATGAGGGACTTATGTCTAATAAAATATGACAGAAAGGAGATATAATTTCCTGAGTTTTCAAAAACAGTGAATGAAGAAAAATATTTTCATTTTACTTTAATGGACATTTGCAAGGATGCATTCTGATCACTACTTTCATGTATTACTGGCCTCTCCTAAAGCAGTATCAATTGAAGCCAAGGTAGAGCTTTAACCATAGAAAGAACCCGACAAGTCATCTGGAATTGACAAGAGAAAACAATGGAATTTTGAGAACTGCACTTCCATGCCTGTTTTTCTTTATCTTTTACCCTTTGCAACTTCGTTCATTACTCTCTGTAACTTTTCTGCGAGTGTGAACATCAGCATCTTCAAAGTGACCATTGTGTGAGTCTCTTGCAAGTAATTGCCCTTATATTCTTTCCTGCTGCATTCCTCCTACCCCAATTGTTTTCTTCATTTTAAGTTCAAAACAATTTCGACTTGTCAACCAATTTTAGCCAAGTGGTGGGAAGCTGAAAAGAAGGTCTGGCCAGTTGAGGCTGGGTGATCTCCGTGTATGGAGTTCTGACCTTTATGGTCAGAGTCTGGTTTATTACAAGGGCACTGTGCAGAAATGAAACAGTCAGCTATGTTGGACAACAGAAATTCAGGAATGCAGAAGAGTTAAACCACTTCATCATTCATCTTCTACACATTTTCAAGTATATAAATAGTTTTATAGAGCTCAGATAATGAGAGACTTTCTGCTTTACAAAATGTAGTGAGATTTCAACATCCCACTTTGTGAGGGAGAGCTGAGACCTTTCAAAGTTTTGTGGCATTTTATCACCAAAAGAAGCACTAAAACTGTGGAACTGAATAAAGGAAAATTATTTCCTCTTAATGTGTTTCACATTGCTATGCAAAATTCCTGAGCGATTAAAATTTTCAATATGATTTATTTTTTTAAATTATTATTTTCTCTGCACCCAATTAAAAATCATAATTAGCAGAAATATTGAATTATTTTGCAATGTAACTCATCTGTAAGGAGTTTTATTATCAGAAGTATGAAATATGTCAGATGCTTAAAAGAGATATTTCAGACAGCTTTAATAAAATGCAAATAGATTTTGAACACTTCACAATACTGGTGGTACCTTTTCATGGTAATACAGCAGTTATCTTCTGCTACCTTTCTTAGAAAAAAGATAATATTGCTGAAAATAAACTGCTGAACCACATGTTAAAGAAAACTATAGTTTTCTGGATGGCTTCAAGCTACCGAGACTGATGACTTTTAAAAAATTTTATCAACACCCAAGATCTTTGACATTTACACGTTGTCTTGTTGGAAATTGGTATTGAAAGAATTATAAACCTGACAACTAACACATAGAGAATTTTTCCAGGTTTCTCACGAATCAAAAATATATCTTTCAACAATTTGTCCTAGGGAAAATCTTTTTATGCAATCTCATTTTTTAAAAGGAAATTATTTGGAAATTGATGCCTCCATCTGTCTCATTATTTTTCTCTGGATGTGTGTGATAAGTAATTTCATTAGGTGAACCTTTGTAGCTAAAGGAGCTAATTTAAATTCTGAAACATTGGAGATTTAGTGGTAGAAGAATCTGATCTGGTGTGTTAGGTGCAAGTCTTTAAGAAGTTGACAGCAGACAATCTTAAATCTTCCAATTGAATGATAATTGAAGCTTAATAAAAACAAAAATAAGGCTTACAACATTTCTAAATAGGTGTAATTACTCATATTAACAAAACTAAAATTATGTCTATAACTTTACTTCTAGTAGCAGAACAGTTGCTATGGACAAAAATAAATAAGTGAATTATTATTATTACAAGAAAAACGTCACGCTATGAAGACAGAAGGTTGTTACCAGTCCCTACGGAATAGTGCGCAAAAAATTATCTACTTTTTCTTTGGGCAGGAAATAAAGCAGTATCTTTCCACATGTTCAGTGTATTTCATACATGCACAATAATATGTATTGAGTAAATAAAACACAATATGTGAGTGCAGATTTTCCATAATCATCCACTCACACAATAAATATTATAATTAAAAACATAAAGCATTTGATTTAAGAAAATCAAGTAATGCAGTTCAAGCACTGCTCTAACAGCATGTACACTGGACCTAATTCATTGCTTTTTATTTTCTTTAGCAAGTAATAATTCAATTTTTTTTTCCATATGCTTCCCTACCATTAGGCAATCTAATCAACTATGCTTCAGAGTGTGATGTTAAAAGGGAAAATAACTGAAGATTACAGGGCTGATACAATGAAGTAGAAGACAGTATAGCTGATTTCCCCTAAAGCTTAGTTGTCAGTGTAATGTTCTTTCCACACATATTAAGTGTACATGTAGAGTTGGAAAAGAAAGGCTGTAGGCTCTACTTAATTTCTACCACTGCTTGAGACCAGAGGATATTCTTGTAGCATTTTGCAGGGATAGAGGGAACTTCCATGAACTAAAATGGTTTAGCAGTGCCTTCAGTAAATGCTTCCATTGCTGCTTGCTTGAACAAATACTTATTAAAATGTTCTTAAGTCCTATACAATGTGACCAGAAAACATTAGGGGTTGAGAAAACCGTAATAAATATTTATATCTAAATATCAGCAGCCAGTCCATACTTGGTGGCAGTACCTTGCATGAACAACACACCAGCAGGTCAGCCCTGACAGAGAAGGATCACATGTAAAGCTCTTTGTACAATCAATTTTGTTGCCAATACCCTTCTGTGGGGTCTATAATATTTAAAAATTCCCAAGTGAATTACCTCACAGAATTAAAAGTATGTTGTAGTTCAGTTCCAGCACTAGTACAGTATTGGTATTCTTGCATTTGTATTTATCCACAGCCTCATTTCCACATGGGAAGATGTGCATGGGCTATATTTATTATCAGCTATACCTGTGCAACTAAAATCGACTTCAGGTAATGAAGTCATGACATCTGCCTCCATTTGTCACAATAACCATTTAATTACAGAACTGCAGCAATTTGCTCTGGCTGAAGATTTGTGTGGGTTTTTTCAAAGGAGCATATGTGATCATTGTTAAAGGCCGAGGAGATTCTCTGGAGTTAAATTCGTAAGCAAACAAAATAAAAGGACAACTACTTCTATAATACATGATAACACAAACTAAAATAAGACATATTTTGTGAATTATAAACTATATTAATATTATGAGAAGATTAATGTACTTAATCAGATTAATGTACTTAATCAGATGAGTTGTATCTTAATGTTATAAAAAGATATGACATATATACACATGAAGATGTATGTATCTGCAGAACATAACATCTACATGTCTTCAGTTCTTAATTTAATTTTTTTTAATGGAAATTATAAATATATATGCACTTTTTTATTTGGCAGCCTTTTAATTTCCTTTCTGCATATCAAATCATTGCATTAATCAAAACTATTATTTAAATTGATCTAAAGAAAATAAACAAAAGCATTGACATAGCATTATCTTTGAAAACAAGGAATTTTTTGAGGCGAGTTGAGTATTTTCATTTACATTTTTCTTATATTGTTCTGCAACAGAAAGTTGATATAGTAATGGACTCATACTGTTCCATAGTAAGCAAGTTAGGCTGGCACAAATGAATTTCAAGAATTTGAATTTTAAGATCATAATCAAGCTTGGGTCCAAGACACTCTGCGTGACTGTCCACTGCATAATTATATATTATTAAAACTATTGAATATTTTTATATTCTTATTTTGTCGTAGACCCTGAAGCTACACAGTGAAAATACTGCAACGTGCTCTCTCCAGAAAATGAATTAATATATATGTGTATATTTCTATCAGACACAACTGCCCTTATTATATATTCCCACTGTTATCTGTTCTGGTGAAGAAAGGTTGTCATGAAAGTCCAGCTCCAAGAGCACCATGAAACCGTAATTTTGGGATGCAAACAAACCATGAGGTTTGTGCAAATTCTCCCTGACTTTTGCAAATATTCATAATCATGAACAGTCCTAGATTTTAAACAATGAAAACACTTCCATCCTCTTCCTGGTATTGAACCAAATTGTATGCATTTTGTGTCCTGTATTACCTCGATACCTTCTTATATCTTTTTTTGTCTGGAATATAAATTAGATTTTAGTAGATTTAGTATGCACATATTGTACTTTTAATCCACTCTTTTACGTTCTTCCTTTGAAATGCTCATGGTTTTTATATAATACAGTATTACCTCTCTGTCATTCCTTTTATGTTCAAATTAATGAGATTTTTTTGTACATGCATCCAAATTGTTTGATATTCTCTGATAGAGATGCTTTTAAAATTTTTCGTGTCAATACAGAAGTAGAAGTCTTCTAATAATATTTTCAACTGTGGCAATCTTCAATATTGCATAGAACCAGTACTGTAATAAAAAAAGGAAATATTTGCTAGTCCTCTAGCTTTTGTAGATCTATTTCAATGAAGAATTAATTTCTCTTGATCTAATAGACTAATTTAGTACTTCAAAGCATTGTACTTAATATATAAGACTCATTTAACACGCACTAGTCTCTTCTTAACAATGATTTATGATAGGGCATATAAAATTGGATCAAACAGTTTTCTTGTTCTTTAATTTCATCTTTATTCATAGAAAATGCTGCTTAACTGCTTAAAGGTTTACACTTACTATCCATTTTTACACTTATAAATCTGTAAAAGGAAAGTTTAATTCTTGTATCTTGTTAACCTTCTTCATTTAAAATATGGAATGGGAATTCAGATATTTGCAAATGAACCTACTACCTACATATGGTTTCATTAAATGCTAAATATAATAGTTCACTTTTTATCAAAACTGAGTATATTTATTAGAATAACAATAATAACAACTTCATTTTAAGAATACACAAATTTATCCTCAAGGTAGCCTAAGAAACTTCAAGATAAAAGAGAAAGAATGCACAGGAGAGGAAGAAGAACTTAAAGATAAATTTTAGAGGCTTTCTTGTACTTGACCCTGAATGAGATCAGGAAGATAGGTAGCAAAGGTTGATCATTAAGCAAAATTTAGCAGTGATCCTGTCATACCAAGTTATTCTTCCCTGTCCTTAAGACAAGCTAAGACATGAAATCAAGTTAAAAGGAGGGTATAGGAAAAATATGAGATATAGTCTTGTGATGCAATGGATATAACAAAGGCCCTGACATTTAGCATGGTCAGACATTTACATTTTACAGGGTATGTCAGATAGCCTATATTTTTAAAGAAGAATGTAAGTAATATATAATATAATTATGTATATATAAATAAAATATAATAAACTATAATAATGTTAGCTGCAGAAATGATAAATATTCTTTGTGAAATGCAATTCGTTCCTGGAAAAACTTCTGAAGCTTATTTGTTTTATATCACATTCTTTTTTTCAGTAAAACCTCTTCACTAGGATGCAGCCAATCCACTGTAATCCACAGTTAAGTCTGATTCTGTATATACATTCTCTCATTTTAGGGATGGAGATACTATAACAAATTTTGTTTCTTTTTCCTCATGTTTATTATTGCATCACTATGACATAATGAATAATTAAAAAGGTCATATTTACATAATTAATAATTAAAAGTCTTATTTAATATGCTACCAAGAGACAGATTCTTTGCTAGGGAAGTGGATATTCCTGTTCTATCTTACAAAATAGTCTAATTGCATGGATCTCTGTGAGTCATTCTAAAGTAGCATTTTAAGGCATTAGTTATGACCCTGAATGTGGCAGATAAATTCTGGTATGGTTTCATGTCAAATATACATTTACCTTCTGCTGGGTATGTATGTATTTCCAAACATTCCAGTGTGTGTATAGTCACTAAAAACCTGTCAGGATATTAGATGTTACACCCATTCTGATGGTGAAAAGTTTTTTGAGGATTTAATAATTTTTAAAGTTTTAAGGAAAAAGTGAGCAATAACTTAAATAATGTAAATAATAAAATAAACCCAAAGTAATTATGGACAAGAGAGGGAGAAAAGGGTATTTTGAGAATAACTATGTTGATATTTGAATAATATGCTAAAATATGCTTTTAAAATTTTTGAGATTTTGGTGCTTTTTTCCCACCTTTGAACTTTATGAAGTGGGAAAACATTCCACATTCTAAGGGCTTTCATATGTGAAATTTGTGTATTTTTTCATTTTGCTTATCATACAAAGGAAGTTTTTGTCTTTAATTAAGGTCCTTGTATTTCAATGACTATATGGCTCAATGACATCATGGAACATCTCAGCTTTTTCTTTTGTTTGTTTCCTTCCTTATTTTTTTGTTTATTTCCTGATGAGAATAAATTAATATCACAACACAGAGAACATTACATAATGAGTGAACATCAGATAACAAGTGATTCACACTCGTTTTTGCTTCATAGAAACAGTTTAAACTCAAACACTGCTCCCACAACTGGTACTTATTTTCAATTCATTGTAAATCACAAATTGAAAAAAAAATCCCATGGTTTTTCCTGTATGAATCAGAAGTCTCAATGCCTCCTTTCCCACAAGAAAAAAATGCTTTCAAGTAATTTTAAAAAATGAGGAAATTATAAGAGTTTTAAGCTTCTAAATAAAGTAATGTAAGTAATTTTTTGCATAATTCTTTGCATAAATCAGAGTCCTCGTACTGCTGATGGATGACCAGATGTCTATGTTTCAAAAATTTACATTGTGTGGTAAGCTAAGAGGCCTTTTTGGGTATATCTGCATATTTATGATTTTGAAAATTCTTGTATCTTTTTTTATAATTGATGGTGTATTATTTTAAATGGCTGTTAGAAGATGTCTATAGCCAAAAAATATTCAAATATGTCTTTTTATACCATAAATGTTTTCCAAATGGTTTTATTATGGTATGTAATATGATATCTCCTATATTATTTTGAGAACCAAGGAAGCATATTTCCTTGAAGTAATACTATGATTGTAAAAAAAGTTCTACTTGGGTTGAGAACAAGAACTATGTCATTACCCAAAGAAGATATATAACATTTGTCTCATAAATTTTATAGTTTATTGTGCAGTATTTTAAATTCTACTAAAAGTAAGATATAATACCTCCCATAAGATTTCCCAGTGGACAGCTGAGACTATTTTTCTTGGTTTCTGAACTTCAAATCAAGTCCATTGTCAAGAGTCTCATTATTTTTTGATCAATCTACTGATAGAAGTGGTGCTCTAATATGATCAATGTGACTGCATTTAACTCCCTCTAAGCAGAGATTTTTATAAATAAAAGTCCATTCTGTTCTGGATCATTCCTCACTTGTGAAGGTTGGTTCTTTCACAGTGCAGGTAATATTCTGTCTACATGAATTTTTATTTTTTATCTGTTTTTGCTTTTTTTTTAACACTTTACATCATATAGAATTATGTTTAAATATTGTAAAGTTATAGCAATGAAAAGGCATATGGTAATCTATTGGAAGCTACCCTGAATAACATTGCTGGAAGAACTAAAGGAACTCTTTTCATTTTAGGTTTGTGAAATTTTTTTATTTTTTTAAAAGTTTTCTGAAGCATTATTAATTCCAAAATGAAAAATTATGTAAAACTTTTTCTGACAAAAATACTACTTTGTGTATTTCTGTTATCTCAACCTCAAATTACAACCTATAATTTTATATGAATTAGTTACAATAAATTTTTCATTTTCCCTCATGATATTTCTGCAGTATGATTACATGATTGTACCATGATTTGCACTGGAATTTCTGGCTAGTAGTCACTCTAGTAATCAACCCCATAATTAGTTGTATTTTTATATCCTAACATGAGAAGGGTAAATCTGATGGTGTAAAAACCAGAATTATCTGCCTGATCTTCAATGGGATTATAATGCACGTTAACTCTTGTACTATCTATATACTAACATGTCTGATTCTATGCAGTAATATGTACTAATTCTATAGGAAAGCATATGCATTTCACAGAAATGAGTGTCCACAGAGCCCATTGTTCTGTGCACAGCGATGAACGTTCAAGCACACGTAGGGAATCTATGAAGATGCCTGAGCCATTGCTGCCATTAATTGCTCTGTCTGTATGAAAAACCAGCTTAGATAGAGCGTGCACAGCTCAAAAGTGCATTTTGAGAACCAATAAAGCAGGTACTTAACCACTCTCTCTGCATAAGCAGCTGTGGGAGGGACCCATTTACCTGGGGTGAGGTGCTGGCAATGTGGATCTCTCTCCACATCAAGCCACCATCACTTCTCTTGACAGTAAGTGCAGAGAAAAAAAATACTTGTAGAACACAGCCACTGCCTAGCTGATCTATTTTAGGGAGCTTTGTACTTGTTTTATATGCTGAATAAGACTCTAGAAATGGCTACTTGGTCCTCACAATCACAAAGGACATTTTGCTAATTAATTTGAGTATCTGCACTTATTTAGAGAAAAATCCATTTCCATGTTCTGTATTCCACTTTGGATCCAAACTAGTTATTTTTGATTTTTGTTCACTAAGATAAAAAATACTATTCTCTGTGGAGCACATATATAGAGATGGAACTTGGTTGTTATAGTAATACTAATTCTTTCGGATTTATCTTTAGGTCTAAAAATATATATAAAGAAAAAACCTTCAAAAGCTTCAACTATATTTAGAATGTTTTACTTGTACAAACATAAATAACACGGTTGCTTTTTCATATAGCTTTCCTCACTTTTCAAGTTTTGAGATTTCTGAAATAATAACATTATAATTTTTAAAACAGGAATAAACATTTGAAGAATCTCCTTTAAGAGTCTTTATGGACTTATCTAAGCAGGAGTGGTTATGGCCATTTTCTAATTCTTTTTTTTTTTAAATATAATTTTAAATAGTTTTGATTTAATTTTCCATGCATCAGCTTGACTTCTCATGTGAAAAGAAAATTCTTTAGCTGTTCATTGCTGTTAACAAAATATACAGCTTACAATCAAATATATGCTATATCTGATCATACTAATTGGTATATTATAATTTTAAAGTGAGTAATAGGTATTTCTGTCTAAACAAAAAACCAAAAAACTAATTTCCATTTTTCTTCTTTTCAGAACACATCCTGATTCATGAACGTGGTGTTGTTGCCAGTGAATTCCAACAGCAGATCACCATAGTAATGATTCTCTCCTTCTTCATTTTTGTAATAAAAAACCAATATTGTTCGTATTTTACTGCCAGCTAGGCAATGTTATTATTTTTTGGTGGTATAAATATTTTGTATTTATGGTGAAACTTCCACAGTCATTGCACATGATATTGTGTATATGTGGGCAGAAAGCCAAAAGGAGTAATTTTTAGAGTTCTTAAAGTAGTGACATGGCTGACACAAATAATCTCTAGATCAAGAAGGTAATAATGGTCCTGAGTGATCAATCAGTAACATCTGTCCTCTAGCCCATAGGACTGTAAAAAAACCAAAAATATCTTATTGGGATGAATGAACAGAATGGCTGCATATGGTCTCAGCTGAAGTTTTGTGCCCAGTCCTTATCATCCCGTCTCAAAAAAAGGCATGGAATAACTGAAGAGAGTTTAAAAGATTTTTTTAAAATGAACAATCAGCATTTAGGAAGCATGATGTATGAGGAAAGATTAGAAGAAGGTGTTTAGCCCAGAAATAACAAAAGGGTGGAGAAAATAAATATATTATTCACTATTTAAAATGCAATAAACTGTTTTTCATGGAAATGGGGTTAATGCACTTAAACTATAGATAGATGTAAAGTCTTTAGTATGCGTATAACAAAATGTTTCAGATAAAAAAGTTCAAAAATCAGAATCTTTAGCACAAAGGATATTAAAAGATTAAAAATTTCTTGGGAGTGTATCTGTTCTGTGTCAAACTTGTTTGAAAAAGATTGCTATGTTGGTTATTCAACACAGAGGAACATGACTTTCATTGACTTTCCATTTCTAAATTCCTCTCATGTCCTAAAATGTTAAAATTATTGTGGAACTACTTATAAAGTTCTGTCTGATTGTTCATTGTAAGCTAAGCTATGGAAGATAAAACAGGCACACTTTAAAATGTAGTATTTGTTTATTTGAGATAGTATGTTCCCATTTTCAAATGGGAAATGATGCCTGATGATAAACGGGTTTTGTTGTTTTGTTTTGTGAGAGTTACTCTTTGTGGTATCATTTTTCCTTCAAAATATGTTTTCTGCATTCGTTTGTTGAAATGATTCAGTAAATAACTTCTACTATCAGTTCTTTGTCTCTGTTGCCTGAGAACAAATTATGAACATAGACCACTGTTTCCCTGTCCTGCCTATTACTGCCCATGTGTTTATTTCTACAGAACTTAACAGTACAGTGGATATGCATCTGCAGTCTAAAGGCTGCATCTCTTTAAGTCTTATTAGGAAACTCACATTCTTCTCCACGGATCAATGCTTAATTCAAACCTCACTGTTGAGCAGAATGATCATCATATATTATGGTTCAAATCAAGGTCACCTTTGAATAATGCATATTGAAACTGAGTTATAATCTTCTAGGAATGTTTTCATGTCTTAAAAAATGGTAATGCATTTTATTTCTGGAGAGGGAAAGAAAAAACTGAAAAACATGAGAGAAATATAATTTTTTTTACAAACAAACCCTATTTTCCCCGTAAAGGTTTATGCATTTAATACTCTTGCCAGAGTATAAAAGTTAACCTCTATTTAGCCCAACTGGAAATACTCGGGATGAATCTCAGGTTTCTTGGTGCATGACTTAGAAAGAATGAAAGCATGCCATTACACTGTTGCCTCAAGAGTAAGACATCTTCTATCTCCCCCTTAGTGGGTGCTAGTGAGAATTTCATCCAAGGAGCAGCAGCTCTATGTTACCCTATAATTTCTATATAACTTCTCATTTTCCTCTAATATTACCCCCAGCCTTTCATTAAGCAAAGTTTATTTTTTTACCTCAAAAATCTTCTGTGATTGTTACTAAATAAATCAGTGATGACATGACATCTTTGAATTGAAATATATTCTGAGGCCTTAATCCCTCTGGATAGAAAGATTGGACAGAGACAGTCTCCAGCATGACCTTGAACTACATCAAGAATATTTACACCCTGAATTTTATTTCCCCTCTCACACATTTTTCAAGGCATTGATGCTTTATTGGTGAAAAATATTACCTCACAGTATATTTACTTTCCTATTCTTTAGGAAGTTTAAAGTCAACTAATCATCACAGAAGTTTGTTCACATTTTTTAAAAACTCTCTGAATTAGAAATGTGGCTTTAAAAAGTTGATTAGTCATTTGGGAAATAAGCATCTTTTTGACTGAAGACTTGAGTGAACAGTTTTATACTTCAGCTGCTAAAACTATGCCAAATATATTGGTCAAGGATTTTATAACAATGAAGATTAAAATCTCATTACCACCATGTTTTTAAGTTGTCTAGTCCTAAATTCATAATAAAGAAAAGAAAAAGAGCAGATTTTAAAATTGTATTTACACATATGGATATTTATGTTTACTCAGATATATTTAATTCAACAAAGAAATAGATGTTGCTTTAATAGAACAACCACTCACCAGCATTTGATTTTCTTATAATGCACAAAAATAAATTGCAATAAGCAAATTCAATTCTGGCACCACATTCCACCATTATTTGATAACTTAGTGGCCATAACATTTTAAATATTATAGTCCCAATAAATTGACATACTATCTGCCAGAAAAAGAATAGTTGGCTGATTCTATGTTTAGTACTTATTCCTTTACAAACAGCTCTCTCTGACCTATTATTTAATCCCAGTTGAAGACATTATAGATGTACAATCTGTAGGATGGAACTGAAGTCGATCATATTTCTAAAGCTACTTGGGAAAAATTTTGTGAAAGGAGAAAGCAAAAAGTTCCATAAAAGACCTTGCACCACGGGGTAGAAAGGAGTAGATTTTCTGTTGCTAATGGAAGATAATTCAATTTAGAACTGTAGAATAAGAAAGCCTGGTTTGTTGTAGTTTTTGGGGTTTTTTTAAATGCATTGTACCAGCAAGACATTACTTTCCTAGCAGACTAACTGATTTCACTTTTAGCTAATGGCTGGATATTAATCAAGACTCCTTTGTGTTTTCTATTTTTTTAGTGCTTTCTTAAAATCTGTGTTCAGTTTTTATCTTTGAAGTACAGTTTGTCAGGTTAGTGTTAGTTTTCCAAATAATTTGATTTTGATGACAACAAAAATAACAAAAGTACATTGTTTATATCATAGTATATAAGTGGAATATATTGGAATATATTTCAACTAAATCATATTGTGTAATTATCAGGAATTTGATGTTGTTAAATTGACACCTTTTGAAGAGCTGTTCTTAAAACATTTAGTGAATAGATCTATGAATTTAATTAGTGACAGGAAATTTTATGGCAGGTATTAATATTAGGAAGAAAATAAAATATTTGTAGTGATAGCTGGTAGGGAGGATTTTCAGATTGTTGATCATTAGAAGAAATCTCAGCATGAAGCTGAATATTAGTCTTGATTCCTGATTGATAAATCCCACTGTTTTTCTGTAAACATCCTACCATCCATATAAAAATTTCTAAATATTACCAAGATGCTTGTGCTGCTGGATTATTGAAAACAAAATAATCTGCTTCTTAATATTCCAGTAAGATTAGTAACATATTGGAGTTGTGACACAATAAGGATTGGCTCAATTATATATATACATATGATTCCTAGTTGTTTTATTATTCCTTCAGAAGTGATCCAATATGACTCCTACATCTAGAAAAGCATTTATTTCCATCTGACTAGCTATGATGAGCAGATTGGGTATAATACTGAACTATCTCAATTCATTAGTAACATGTTCCTTTTCCAGCTTGTGTTGGCTACATGAGGCCTTGAGGAATAATAAGAGTCTTGTCCTAAGGCCTGTGTGAAGTCTGATCCTGAGAGTCAGCTATTTGAACAGTTCCTGTGTGACAACTTCATTGTCCTGATTGTGAACTCTGCCTGAAGCACATACATCCAGATCATGAGAAATAGCTGAGCAGTAGACACTAACAAGACTCACTCAACTGCTAGGATATAGCACTAATAGCTATTTTTTTAAATTCATACTCTGTCACATTAGCCTTGTAAAAGTCATCTGGCCAGGCACATAGACATACAGCATAGAAAAACAAAGGTGTCATCCTCAGAAACTGATACTCAATGAATCCCTTGACTACAGTGACAACTCTGAGTCATTGACGTTATTCAAATATCATCGTCTTGTCAAAAAGGATGAAGCATCAATCCATGTTCATAATGAAATAAGATTACCCACTGTACTTATTATATCACTGGTGGCTTCCTTTATATAGTAGCAAAAGGTAGCCAAAAAAAGGACATTTTGATCTCAGATATTCATTCAGTCTCTATTCACCTAAACATTTAAATGCCTATGTGAAATATGGCCATCCTAAAAGAGAGAAATGGAGCACCTCTCCTGCAAGGAAAGACTAAGACAAATTGGGATTGTTCAGCCTGGAAAAGAGAAGCCTTTATGGTGGCCATCCATAATCTGAAGGGAATCTACAGGAAAGATGGAGAATATTTACAAAGGCATGTAGTGCGAAGATAAGGGGGAATGGCCACAAACAGAAAGAGCATAGGTTTAGGTCCAGCATTGGGAAGATAATCTTTACTGTGAGAGTGGTGAGGCACTGAAACAGACTGCCCAGTTCAGAGATGGATGCCCCATCTCTGGAAGTGTTCAAGGCCAGGTTGGACTGGGCTCTGAGGAAGCTGGTCTGGTGAAAGGTCTTCCTGCTCATGGCAGAGGAGTTGGAGCTGGAGGATCTTTAAGGTCCCTTCTAACCCAAGCCACTCTGTGATTCTAAAATTCTAAAATTTTATGATGACTTAAATAATAAAAATAAAGCAAAGAAACACACTAATGCCAGTGAAATGTGTAACTATAGATTAAAAAAATTATAAGTATTTGCTTCTTGTTTTGCAAATTAGCAATACATGGATTTTGCTCTCTACTAATCATAAATAATCAGAATTTGAAATTGATATTACCATGTGAGAAAAACTTAGGTTCACAGAAAAAAAAATCAGAAATTCAACATAAAAGAATGAAATAATTATATTTATTTATAAAAATGTTTTAATTTTAGCATTCGTATCTTTTGAATGCTTGACTTTTCTAACTAAATATCCTTTCTGCATTGTGAAGCAATGATGTCTCAGTTTTGATTGATGATATCTTTTTTGCATGACAATGAATAAAAAGTTCTGTAGAGTGTTATTCCTCCTCAAGAAAATGAAGCTTTTGCAAATAAATATTAATGAATTTTTATTCTAAGTGTTGTTTGTTTCATTTCATTATCATAATGAAGAACAATATTGTAAGATTATTTTTTTAAGGTGACCTTGCAACATCATTTACAAAACTATCACAGCAAAATAGTTTTCTCTGTCAAATAGAATATTAGGTCCTCAAAATAATTAGGATGAGAAATTATTGGAAACAGATTGTATGCTTTAAGTATTTTACCCATAGAAAAATAGTTAAATGTGAAATAAAACTTATACGTTCTTCTAAGTCTGGGAAATCACATAAAATTACTAAGGCAGGCTTCTCTGCTGGTCTTTATATTTTCTCCTCAGAAGACCTTCTCTTCCCACTGTTCTCTCACATGACACCAAACCCTTACATTTACCAAGGTGTACCTCCAAATCAGTAAAGTCAACCAACCAGTGCTATTACTGGTTTTCAGAATCAGAGTGGCCTCAAAAACCTTATGGAACATCTTAGCACTTCAGGTTTTTCTTTCAAGATATTTCCATGCAGTTTGTCTTCGGTTGGCAGACATTTGTTTGGTCAGTGCTCTTCTACTGGACACCCCAAGTGTCAAGCCATGTGCTGCCACATGATTCAGTCAAATTAACAAAGATATGTTTGTCTAACCCAGGTCTATTTTCATCCTCTGTTTGTAAATACACACACACATGCACACATATACTTAGGCAAACATAAACACCAACATCACCCTCCAGCAATGGTGAAACAGCATATCCATGAGATTGGCATTTGGCACAGCAGTATTAACTCTTGCCAACTATTGTTAATTCTGAGTTTTCAGAAGAGAGAGAGAGATAAAGCAAACATTTTTTCACATCTTTATTTCTGAAAACACATACAAGTTTAAGTGAAAAAAATTTGGAAAATTCTCAATATATTTTTTCTTCTGTTTATAAGCTTTAAGACTCAATTATTAGAATTACAGTATGAATGCTGAAGAAGAGTAATTGACTGCTGAGATAACTTGTTCTCTATTCATTATTCTTAATAAACACAAATGGCACCTAGATTGTATTCGCCCAATTATGTTCCCCAAGAGAAACTCACTAAAACTCAATTTATATTGCACGAAAACTATCTACATAATTCATTAAATGACCATAGCACAGTCAGTAAGATATAGCCCCAAATGGAATTCTTATATTGCACTCCTCAAAATCAAGTAAGGGGGTATAATTTTTGAAAATATCCATAAGTGATGAGGCCTGCAGTGGCCTTAAAATTTAAATTCAATCTTTGTGAAAGGAATGCTCCAATGAGTTGATAATCACTTCTTTCAGTCTTCTGTCATATTTTTTAGGTCTTAGCATATCTCTGACCATATAAGGTGCTTTATCTGGCAGCTGAAGCACATAACAATTTACAGAAGAATTTACTGCATTGGTTGCTAAGCCATTCTCTGTCTCAGTTGGTCACTAAAGCAAGCAAGTGCTAAATATCTCAACACTTGTGACTATCCGGGTTTCAGCAACCTGGACTTTCAATATGCTAAGACAGATGGCAAAACTTTAATGAGGACACATACTTGAAGTCTTTTCTCTGTTAGAAGAACTCTCAGTTTTTATCTATGCAAACTTTACAGTTAACCTAAAAGTCCTACAGTTTTTTCCTTAAGAATAGACCAAAATGCAGACAAATGGAAGTTTAAAATATATATGGCAAGACTCAAGTCCTGAGCACAAAGAATGAAAATCAGCTATCCAGATATTGATGATCTCATTGTAAGGAACCTCATTCAACTGATCTCTCACATTAACTGTATGTAAAATAGCATGTGGGTCCTCAATTCCAGATCCATAATTAAGACTATTTCTTTCTGCATTGAAGATGGGAAAGGCATCTTGAGATGAATGAAAATCTTTGCAAGGACTTCAAGTATGAATGAAGTCAGTACTGACTATCTTTGAATTGCTTTCCATGCCAAACAGAAGTGATGAAGGGGAAAAACTATCACTGGTCCCAGTAAATAATGTATTTTGGGTTTCACACTAGAAAGCACAGACCACTAACCTGCTTACTTCTAAAGAAGTTGGAATATGCAAACAATCAATGTGACATGAGTTTCGTTTTTTCTTCCTTCTGAATTCCTTAATGTCGTAATGAATTTACAGCACAAAATTTGGGTGACAAATTTTCAAAAAAGCAGAGTGACTTTACAGACAAGCATAACCTTTAAATTTGATCTACCTTACTTTAAGTCTGCCAGAATACTTTCCTGTGTTACCAAATTGACTAGATTTGCTGCAAATTTTATGAAAATAGAAAAAGACATAATGTTATCTGAATTTTTAAAGGACAATATTTTACAGATTCACAGAATGATTGAACTTGGAAGGGACCTCTGGAGGTCATTTGCTCCAACACCCTCTGCTTACAGCTTGTCACCTAGAGTTGGTTGCCTGAGACTGTGTCCAGATTGGGCTTGAATATCTCCATGAAGAGAGATTCTACAACTATCCTCAACAACTTGTACCAGTGTTACCCTTAAAGTAATAAAAAAGAGTTTCTTGATTTTCAGATGGAATCTCTCGTTTGTCAGTTTGGGCCTCTTTTTCTGTCACAAGCCACTACTGAAAGGACCCTGGATCTGTCCTCTTTGCACTCTCCCTCCAGGCATCTGTACACATTGCTGAGATGCTTCCTGATCTTTCTTTCCATATAACTCTCTCATACTTCCCCAATGGAGGAGAGCTGCTTCATTCTCTTAGTAATCATTGTGGGCTTCTGTTGGAATTTCTGAAGTTTGTTCATGTCTCATTGTACTGAGGAGCCCAGAACTGGACCCAGCACTCCAGGTGTGGCTTCACCAGTGCTGAATAAAGGGCAATGGTCACCTCCCTTGATCTGATGTTCAATACTTTGTCGAATGTAGCCCAGGATACCATTTGATGCTTTTATCACAAAGTTGCTCTGCTGGCTCATATTCAACTTCATGTCCAGCAGAACCCCCAGGTCCTTTTCTGGCAAACTCTTTTGCAGCTGTATAACCCCAACATATATTGATGCATAGAATTGTTCTTCCCCAGGTGCAAAACTAGACATTTCTTGGTGAACTTCATGTCACCTCTGTCAGCCCATTCCTACAACCTGTTGAGGTCCCTTTGGTTGACAACACAACCCTCTGCTTTATCAGCTCTTCCTCCAATCAGGAATCATCTTCAAACTTACTGAAGGAATTTGAAAACTCTTCAGATGCTCAGTGTGGTTTGACAATTTCATACATTAATGTGATTTTTAATAAAATAATTGTTCTTTACCCGAGAAAATAATCTTTTTGGTTTTTAATCTCTGAGGCAATTTTGTAGAGTATGACTCTATGAAATTCCATGTCAATCTTAAAACAAAATATTTCAAACAGTAAAGTAATGAAATAAATTAAATATATTATTTATTTATCATACTAAGCAGAATAGTTTTTATTTCAAGGATGGCCCCTTATTTTAGCTTCAATGTTATCTAGATTTTGTACAAATTTTCATGCCTTCTAGTACTGTAGAAATACTGTTGGACACTAAGAAACTTAACTTACAGAATGAGAATTTTTCACCTTCTAAATCCTTCCTGAAGTATCCTTCATTATTTTCATGCCTGTCATTTCTTGCACGAGTTGTCCTGGCCTCACTAGGCTGAAGGTTTGCTGCTTATCTCAAAGCATGTTTTTAAAGCCTTCAAAGCCTGTTTGCCAGGAAACTCTGGAATGCTCCATAAGTTCAAATATATGAACAAAATATTTTATAATTACACACTAAAATGGTTGATTACAGCACATAAAGACTTAGAATATTTTCCCATACTCTAACATGAGAAATTGACATAGCTGGTGTATTTCTCCCATTCGTTAAGTGCTCATTCAATTCACCAAGTCTGCAAATTCAGTCACACCTAGTCTGCCTCAAGCAAGTAGGGGTAAAACCTTGCCTGGAAAAATGAAAGTGCATAATAAATTACAAAATTTGTGGATTTCATAACAGTAAATTCTGAGCTGTGAGAAAAATTAATTTGTAATTATCAACTTGCTCAAATTAAGGATAGGTTTTATTTCTACTTACCCTTTCAGAGACCTATGTGAATGTTCATAGTTTTAAAACATTGTGTTTATAGTCTTAAATCATTGCATTAAAATGTGCCAAGAGAATTCTTCATCTGTAAGACTGCTTCTTGAATTGTGTTTTGAAGTCATGATTGGTACTGGAAATAATTGTTTTAATTTTAAAAAGTTAAAAAAATTTATGAAATATAAGAGAATTAAAAAATATATTCCTTCTATTTACCTTCTTCTTCACCTCCTTCATGAGGATTACAACCTGTCAGAATCGAACAGTGTGATATTGGGAGTCATATCTCTTATTAAGAAATTGCGCATCCTATATTCATATTTCTTATTAATCAAGCCAGGCACTGAGGATGTTTTTTTGCTTAAAAGTGTGCAAACACTGCATCAGTGTTTGCCAGCAGCTATATTGTTTCATCTAACATATTTTTTTTTCTTGGTCTGTCTTCTTTTGGAACTATATTTTCTCATCTATATTTAAAAAAAAAAAAAAGAATTATTTTTAGAAATGGTCAATGGAAATTCAGTAAGTGATGGTAGTGGTCAATAACCACATCTATTTCACTATATCTTTCTTTTAGTCTAAATCTGTGGAAGAACAAATTCTAAGGTTTTGTCTTTTTTTTAATGGAAAGTAAAATGAAGAAAAAAGTTGTGGAGGTTTTGGGTTTTTCTTTAACAAGCTTTTGTTTTCTGCATCACTATAGACTAGATGCAAAACACCTGGTAACATGAATTTTTTAAAAGTGAATGGATTAAATTCCTTCAATCTTTTTTACATAAATAATTATTTTAGAGTATTCTGGTGACTTTTTTTTTTTCCAAAATATTATTACTCTCCAGGAAAAATTGTATTTGGAAATTGAACATGCCATTTGAGTAGTGGTCACACAAATGGAATATCCAGTGGTACTATACTAGCTTTTGTCCTAATGTAGAAATTGCTATTAAACCAATGCAGGGGACAAGTGATCCTTGCAGAAATATGGTTTGCAATTTACTTGAACATCCAAAAACTTGAATATTACAAGAAAAGGATTTAGATTAATTTACTTCGACAAGGGAAGTTCCCTCAAATAAAATTTTCTTAGACCAGAGTTAATGGGTATAATATGTGTCTTCATAAGTCTTTTGCAAACTTGTCTTCTGGTGCTGGTTTGTTTTTCACTCTGTCTTAATATCTTTGCTCAGGAGTTGGAGTTTGGTTCGGTTTGAGGGATTTTTGTTTGTTTGTTTTCGTTTGGGTTTGTTTTGTTTTTCATTTCTTGCATTATATAACCTTTAAAAATATGTGGAAGAATGCTCTGCATGTAGGAAACAAACAAAACAAAAAAAATGCCCTACGAGTCCACATCATTTATGAGTTAAAAGAAATAGAGGCAGGAACATGGAGGACTCACTAAATAATCTAACCTTGGCGTGGAAGCATTTCAGGGAGGCTGAATTATAAATTCAGGAGCTGATTATTGTTCAGCAGAATGTGTATGTAAGAAGAGTAGAAGAAAGAATTACATAGAAGCAGAAAAAAAGCTGCAGTAAATAAAAAGTTTCTAGGGAAACTATGATATTTCACCCCAGAAGAAAATCAAAATATAACACTTCTTGGGATAAATTCTTCTGGGGATTAAAAAACTCGAGCATAAAATGTTGTGAGGAAAAAATATTCTGTTGTGTGATTCCACTACATTAAGAGGAAGATTTGGCAAGTACATACCAGGTAAGTACACCAAACAGCTTCCAAAAACTCCTTGTTCTATCAGCTATTTCTCCTCTTAGCAATAACTGTGCTAGCTAACCACTTTTATCAACCATAGTAATTTTATTACTGACTTATGATCACAAAACTGTTTTAGTTGGCAAGGACCTCTGAAAGACAGGGGCTATTTCTCCAAAGCCAGATCAGGTTGTTCAAGTTTAACTCAACCCAATTTGAAGATTTCAAAACCTCTCTGAGCAGCTTGTTGCATTTTTTGACCAGTCTCATACAGAATTTTATGCAATTGATGTACATGGATGTGATGATATTCAGAGCGCCTATGCAGGACTTTCTGAGATCAGATCACTCAGCAGTTGCAAAGACGTACTACAAATTTAAAGAAATTACAATGGACAGCCTCTATGCTATTGTAAATAAACAGGATTAGCAGAGATCCACGTGTTTTTCTTCCTCCCAATAAAATGTGTAGGAAAGCCTAGTGGAGCATTTAGGCTTTCAGAGAAATGTATAAATCAAAGGAACAGTGATGAGAAATGTACAGCTTACTGAAAGGAATTGAAAAGGTCAGACATTAGGTATGATCACAGTTTAAAAAAACAAAGCATTAATCACAAAGGCCAAATGCATTTTAACAAATTTTGTACTGAAGTTGGTTGGGTTTTTTTTTTCTGTTATTGGTCTTTGAATGGCCTTAAATTATTACTGAGAAAGTGTTGGCTCCTTCCAATTCTTAAATCCCAGTGCATCAGTTCTGTGACCAGCCTTGCTGCACACTGCTGAAAGCCAGAAGGGAAACATCTTTTATAGTCTTCCAGAAATATTTTATAGCCTGCAACAATACAGGGAAACTTATTACATTGTTTCCATTATCTAAGGGTCATATCTGGAAAAATTAGAGACAGTTTCACTTGAAAGAAAAAGAGTCCCAATCTGATGCTGGAAGTGTCTCCTCTCTAAAAAGTGATAATTTATGCTATTTCCGTATGCCATGGTGTGTTTCCTTTAATGATAATATGTGAAAACGTAGGTTATTCATGTCCACAAAATTCTGCCAACATTGAACAGAGAAAGACATTGACATTTTGCAGTTTTCTGTTGCATAAGCCTACAACAGGTTATTTCCAAGATTTGATTTCCAGAGGAAAATATGTGAAAATATGTATGGTTTTCATGCTTTCCAGTATGACCTGGCTCAGGCACACCAATCCTTTTCCAGAGTATTCCTTTCCTGTGTATGTACGGAGCATTAGTGCTCAGCAAATAGAAGATTTTTACAGACTCAGCTGTAATTCTCCTACCTGCTAATAAAAAATGGAAAGAAAATACCTTAAAATAATTCTTATTTGAAGCAACATTGGAAAATGTTGGGTTGAAACCAATGTTTAGCAATGGCAATTATGTAGACCACTGCTTCTTTTGCATGATATTTTTCCACTGCTAATTGCTGAATGTATTAAAATCTGTTTATATTATGACTGAGGAGCCATGTATGGAAAGAACAGGAGAATTATATGGCAAAATTAGGCTCCAGATTAAGAGTTGAGCCAAGCATAAAGTCTTATAAGTCAGGTTTCTCCCATTACATTATATCCTCATACTAAGAAAAGAGAAATTATTGGTCAGTTGCACATCCAGATGACTATGTATATGACAAAGTGATGGTGAGAGGGAGTAAAGCCAGAGCACAATGCTGGAAGTGTATGAGTCAGAGGCCTGGCTGGAGTTGTGTCTGAGCTGGAGCTGGTTGTCTGAGTATGATGCTCACTGTCTGAGCTTTGACAGATAATTACATTGCCCTGGGAAATGCTAATGGAAGGGGAATGATAGGACTCAGAGTCTGACTTCTTGCAGACCAGCTGTTCCTCTACAGAGAAATCAAAATACATTTCACACTCTGCTGTATCTTGCATCTCTAGTAGTCTTGCCATCAAAGATTTTTCATGCTGTTCACCAGGCTGTTTGCAGACTAGGGAAAAAAGGATAAAAAGAAATAACATTTTCCTTGTAACCAAGGAGAAGGGATAGATGATGTGTGTTCTGGGGGAGGTAAGTCTGTCCCTGTACCCCTGTACCTGTCATGAGACCCCATCTGGAGCACTGTATCCAGCTCTGGGTTCCCCAGCAAAGGAAGAACATTGGCCCGTGGGAGAGAGTCCAGAGACGGGCCATGAAGTTAATTAGAGGGATGGAACATCTTTTCTTTGAGGAAAGACAGAGAGAAATGGGAATGTTCAGCCTGAAAAAGAGAAGACTTGAGGGTTCCGGTACCTGAAGTGAGTCTACAAGAAAGATGGAGAGGAACTGTTCACTTGGAGTGACAGGGCAAGGGGGAATGGCTTCAAGGTTAAATAGGCTAGGTTTAAATTAGATATTGGGAAGAAATTATTTACTGTGATGGTGCTGAGGCACTGGAACATGTTTCCCAAAGGAGTGGATGCCTCATTCCTGTAAGTGTTCAAGGTCAGTTTGGATGGAGCTTTGAGCAACCTGATCTAGTGAAAGGTGTCCTGACCCATAGCCGGAAGGTTGAAACTAGATGATATTCAAGGTCCCTTCTTACCCCAGGCACTCTATGATTTTATGATCTTCTTGTATGTATGTTTACACCTCTGACTAGTACCTCCTTTCTTTCAGTTCTCTCTCTCTCTCTTGTTTGGATTCACTGTTTTCTTGGTATGTTCTATCTGATGCATGGAGGGTTGTTAAAGCATAGTCCATCGGCATGGGAGATTGATCCAGAGAGAAGTGTTTGTTCACTGAAAACAAATAATATTAACTGCATATAACAATTTCTTCCCTGGGCATCGGACTGATGATATTATGGTTACAGACAGTTCCTGAGACCCATGGAGACGGTAGTTTTCTTGAAAAGTTGCAAAAATGGAAGTGAAAATATGTGCAGTAATGTAACCAGAACGACAGATATTCCAAGAGGGATATTAAGTACCTGTAAACAAGTTTGAAAAATCTAGGCAGAAATGTTGAAGTATATTTATCAACATTATTAAACAGCTTCTATTAGGGACACAAGAAAAAATACCACCAAATGAAAGCAATAAATTAGAGGGTTTTTTTAAAAAGACGACTCAAAAATCATATTGATATATGAAAAATATAATTTTATTAAGTAAAAGCTAGTGCAAAATTAATAATGATGTTGTATTACTTTTAGTTTGTGAGGACAATTTTCCACTTTGGAAGGAAGGAATATTTCTCTAACAAGCTTATTCTGCAAATTGTAAAGTTTTCATTTTCCCTTCATATCTGGAGAGCTCATCTGTATTAAACTGAATTTCATTCTATCATTATGAAGTGCTTTGTTTTTCCAGTATGGTATGTATCATGCATAAAAGGTGGGGAGGTAAGTGGCCGTCAGCTATAATTTTTTTTTTTTTTGAGAGCATGGAAAGTGCCCAGAAATATATATATCCTCTTATTTTTTAGCTACAGTGAAGTAATCACAAATTTCCTTCTAAAAATGAACTTAAACCTAACAATCATCTCTGATTTAACAAATAATATTTCAGCAGTTCAAGACTTGCTGATACAAGGAGTCTTTAGAGTGTAACTACCTACCTTACCTCTAGACAACTGTCTTTTTTTTAAATATCAGCTTCATCTCAGAAGTAATTTAACTTCTGTTTCAATTTTCCACTGTCTTTCATTCATGTCCTTATTAATATGTTCTCAATTTTTTACTACTTACAACAATAACTAAGCAGTCACTAATTTTAGATGCTTTTTAAACTATAGATATATCTGAGGTATACCTAGGAACCTGATTTTATTAGGTGTAAATTCATGTTGTATTTAAATGTAAACTCAATTTACATGAACTGAAAGTCTGTTAATTATTTAGGACAAAAACTGAAAGGACAAACCCCAAAATTTGAAGCTAAGTGCTTTTCTTAGTTGTAATGATTACCTCCACTCCTACATTGCTTTTTCCATGGTGAACAAAAAGATTCATCTACAAAGCACTGGTGTACATTTTCAGAAATACATGCCTCTGATAGATTCAGATGTGACCCTGGATGTCAAGAGGCAATATGTGCTGTCAAGGTTCCCACTCACCAGCCTCTCTGTATATTCACCAAAGCATGGCAGGGTCCCCTTTCCCTGGAAGAGGTGCAAGAGATCACAGGCAAAGCTACTACAGTTTGCAGACAGCTAATTTAAATTCACCTCACTCACCTGTGTAGGCTTAGAGGTGAACAAAATAGATGGCTTGGGATTTGCCCTGCATTCATTTATAATTTATGTGTTTTGCTATTAGGAAATTGCTAGGTCCTTTCAGAAAGAGTACAGGAGTGATTCCTGATCACACCCCTCCTGCAGAGACTACTGTGCTGTTTGTAACATCAGGAAGTGAGACAGGAGAATAGGATAGCTGAAGACAAAAGTCTCTTCCAGGTTCCCATCATTCAGACTCACTAAAAACAGAAACAGACTCTCCTTATTTTCTGTCGTCATGTAAGTTTCCTTTACTAGGAAAAGAAACACCACAATTATAGCCTTGGCATTAGAGTTCTTCAAAGGAAACAAACATCCTTGCTTTATTCTATACAGTGAAGTTTAAAGCAATAGCTTAGTAATGAGTTTAAGATGCCTCATCAGTAGTTTTGATTGTTTACTCCAGTAGTAACAGAAGTTTATTCTCAAGAAGCTTAAACAATATACTTTGTGAGATTCTTTCTATTCAAAGATACTTTGGACATTTGCAGAAAACGAAAAAGGCCTATATCTATATTTGCTCTTTGATGTAGAGCCAGTATATTTGGAGAAAATATGTTTGAAAATGAGAAAAATGTTTGATGTCATTCTAGGATAGGAATTATCTGAAGAAGTTACAAAGAACTGTTTGGAAAAAAGCTTATTCGCTCTATTTTATTTTGTTTTCATTGCCTTAGCCTTTTCACCCATACAGAAAGTTGTTTATAATTTTTTTTAATTTTTCATGTACTTTAATAAAAAAATTCCTTGATCACCACTTTAAAGAAAAAATGTTTCCATATAATTTTTGTAATGCCCAGAACTGCACCCAGCACTCCAGGTGTGTCCTCACAGAGGAATTGAGTAGAGGAAGTCACTGGCCACCTCTGCTGCAAGGGAATATTGTCAGCTCATGTTTAATTTTGTGTCAAATAAGATCCCCAGGTCTTTTTCTGAAAACTTTATTTAAAGATGGTTGACCACTCAGGCTTTACTGGAGCATGGGCTTGTTCCTGCCTAGGTGCCTGACTTGAGATTTCTTGATGAGATTCTTGTCATCCCATTTCTCCAGCCTACTGACGTCTAAGTGGCAGCACAGTCATCTTGGGTATTAGCTGCTCCTGCCAGTTTAGTGTCATCTGCAAACTTAGTAAAGGTACACTCTGTCCTTCATCTTTATATGCTCTGTCATTAATGAAGATGTTAAGTAGCACTGATCTCACTATTGACCCCTGGGTGCACCACTAGTGACCAGCCTCCAGCTGGACTCAGTGTCACTGATCAAAACCCTCTGAGTCCAGCAGTTCAGCCAATTTTCAGTCCACCATACTGTCCACTCATCTAGTTCGTATAAAATCAGTTTATCTATGAAGATATTGTTAGAGACAGTGTGAAAAGCCTCACTAAAGAAAAGATAAAAATCTCACTCTTTGGCTTTCATCCACTGACCTTGTCATTTCACTGCAGAAGGCTGTCAGGGTAGAAAGGCATGATTTGCCATTCATAGATCAATGCTGACTATTCTCAGTCACTTTCTTGCTATGAATATAATTATAAATATTTTCCGGGATTAGTTACTTCCCCAGGGATAGGGATAAGGCTAAAAGCAGTGTAATTCCCTGGTTCTACCTTCTTTGAGCTAGGGGCGATATTTTGCTTCCTTCATTTCCCATGAACCTTCTCCAGTTACCATGTCTTTTCAAATTCTTAATCAGAGCAATTTTCGAAGGTGATCAATGTGGCATTGTAATGAGATCAGACTGCTCCCTCAGCATTCAAAGGGTTATCAGGTCCCATCCCCACAACTCCTGTGGAGGTTGTAGTGAGGTGGATGTTTGTCTCTGTTCCCAAGTAACAATAGGAAAAGAGAAAATAGCCCCAAGTTGAATCAGAGGAAATTTAGATAAGATATAAGGAAAAATTTCTTTGCTGACTGGTTTGCCAAACATTGGAACAGGCTGCCCTAGGAAGTGGTGGAATCATCACTCCTGGAGGTACTGAAAAGATGCGACACTTAGGCATAAAATAGACTTGGCAGTACAGGGTTGACAGTTAGACTTCATGATCTTAAAGATCTTCTTCAAGTTAAATTATTCTATGACTTATATATTACCAGTTTGTTTAAATGCTCCTTATTTTGGTCCTCCTGGTCTGAGGGTAAATATTTTTACTGAATTAAGTGTATAGACGGTTCATATCTCTGAGACTGTTCCCTGAGACTGTTCTCCTTAAGACAAAGTGTTGTTATCTATTCTTAGAATCACAGAAACTTTAAGTAGAAACAGCACATTTGAAGTGATGGTCTAAAAATGCTCATCTCTATTGTTTAAGTCTTAATAGCATAAGAAAGAATACTTCTCGGGTCTTATTTCATCATACTCCATAAGCCAGTGTATCCATCTATCTTACCAGTTGTTCCCTTATCAGAAGATCCTTCTTTTCAGAATCCCTGATGATGAAGTATGCTTTTTTTTAAGAGTGTTTTTCACCTCATCAGACCCTTGCTTTCTTTTCCCTACTTTTTCTATTAAATTAAGTCAAAATATTCACATGAAAATGACAAAAGGTAAGATTATATTGCTGAATTTATTTTGGAGAAGTTCACATATATAGTTTTGCAGTCAAGGCTCAAATAAATAAACAAGTCTATGTTGTCCAGAATAAACTTGACATATAACCACTTGGGACATTTAGAATGTATCAAGTTTTGTTCTTACATTTGATGTTGCATCATTTATCATGGCTACTATTTTCAAGTCTAGATAAAGCTGTACGTAAATTGCGTGACTTTCAGGAAAAAAATGCAATAGTAGTATCTATTAAATAATAGTGAAAGACAAGTTTAGTCTTTACAAAATCTATCTGTTTGCTGAAATCCATGTTGTCTGCAGGACTGGATCACCCGGCTATGAAACAGCCAGGCAGAGAGTTGGGCTAGATAAACTAAGTAGTTAGATATCCATCATCCCTCTGCTTCAACAGACATTTGAGTTAGGGTTAAACTTATTTTGTAAACTCCAAATATTTTTCTCTCTACAGAACATGACTAATGTGTCACCTCAGCCAGCATCTTGAAGGAAAATTTAAAATCTGTGTCATATCAACAAATATTTTTCCACAAGAATATAAACCCCATGTGTACATTTGTAAGCCAAATATTTTTTTTTTAAAAGCTTAAAACCAAAGTATAGATATTTTGTTTTTCTTGGGAGAAACATTTATCTCTATACTAAAGGATATTATCCTTAAGAAAACTTTATTTAGAAGGGTTTTGTCTTTATTTTTCTTCCTAACTAACTATCCACCAATACATAAATCTTGCAATTTTCAGATAGGTTGCAGATCATAGGCATTTTATTAATCCCACAACCCTGAAATTTAGATTGGCTCTTTCAGAGCTTCTTTTACCAAGGACAGAAAAATAGCAGCCTAGTAGAAAACACTGCTGTTCATTTTTAAATTCTCAAATGCTTGCTCTGCTGAAATAATGTAAAGCATTGTATCTTTTTCTTTTTTTTTTTCCCTAAAGAAAGGAAAGCAGTTCCTTACAGAGGAAGTGCTGAAGCAAAGAAAATTTGCATGAATGTTTGAAGCAGTCTTAGCCTTTGCTGTCACTTGGGAAAATAATCCAAACTATAGATGTTTAAAGAAGGTCAGCTTGGTGGTATAAATGACAAAATGCAACACGAAAAATGGTCTGTATTCATCATGTTCTTTATAATCTGTGACATTATTCAAAAGAAAATGGTTTTGCTTGTTTGAGAGAAAATGAAAGGTTATTCTCACTCCAGCTTTTATCATGACTCCAGCCCTGAACTGCTATGTGGCCTTTCATAAATAACTTAATTTCTTCATTTGAAAAATAACACTGCTTGGGATTTCCAGTATGCAAAATATTTTGAATACATTACTAGAATATTCTGTGGTTTGTTTTTTTGGTTTTTTTTTTGTTGTTTTTAATGCCATTTTTAATCTATCCTATAAAATGTTTTCTCTTTAATTTTTTTCCACCGCCCAGTGAGAAGTGTTCATGTTGCTGTATAAAATCACATTCAGATTTTTCTCAAGAATATCTGTCCCCATGTAGACCTACTGTTTCATTTCAAATGATGGTAGATGGTGTGTGTGTGTGTGTCTGTATGTAATATCCACAAGCTCCTTTCCTAACAATTTCTCTTTTGTCTTCAGCATGTAAATTTTCCTTTTTAATAGAGCAAACAATATAATGAACAAGGTGACCTGATCCTTTTCTCTAGGACAGTAAACTGAAATTACTGGTAAATAAAGTATCCTGACATTAGAAGTTTGTTACTTTTGCAAAGATCTGTTTGTGTTTCCAGGGTATAGATTGCATATCAAATTAGCAGATGGCTTCCTATATATGATGGCATAGATGGATATCTGGATTGTAGGATTTTCATATATCTGATCTTAGGCATCACTCATTTCATAAAAAGGAAAAATTCTAGAGAATGAAGGACTTGACTGATCTGAAAAATACTGTACCCTCTTTCACTGTCTTTCTATTGGCTTTGAGATGCAAACAATGATTGAAGGGAGGACTACAGTTCTTGAAAAATGTAAAGCATTTTCTGTTTGCAGTGAGTTCTTGAGGGTGTGCAGGCAAAACGGAGATTTCATGCTTTACTCCTATTCTTTTATTTTTAAATTACTCTGTTCCTTGAGGATCAGAAGAACATACTTTACGTGTTCTCTAAAATCCCCAAAACCTGGCAATTTGTTTATACAAGGATGAGACACCCCAGTATTTTGCTAGATTATAATTTTATGGTAAATATTGATAACTTTAAAATAATCACCTATATATAAATCTATGATGTATATTCACTTAATTCTTGAGTAGTAAGGGCACTAAAAATGTGTTCACAAATCATAGGTAGCTTCCTTCATCTACTGCCACTGTTAATGAGGAAATAGAATCTCAGGCATAATTCTCTTTTGTGTTTTCTGAAGCATTTGGCATTCATACCTGTAATCACAAAAAATAATCCCTCTATGCAATTGCAGTTTGGAATTTCACTCATGTGACTGGACAGGGCAGTCAAATTTACTGTATGAGGATGCTTTAGAAATAGTTCATTATCCATGCTGATGTTGTTATCCTTGAATTCTCCCCTGCCCCATCTGTACTTATCTTTCATTCCAGAGGATCTGAAAGAAGCTCTGTGTAGTGGCATGGCTATGTAGAATTGTCTGTGTTCAGAGTTTTCCAAACCACCTGCAACTTCTGTGAAATAGGGAGGAATGATTCCCAGAAAAGCTGTTGGTAGAAAGCACTGTATAGAAGAGAAGCACTTTCACTTGGTAAAAGATTGAAAAGATTGGATTGACAAATAGTAATTTTTTTTTCACTAGGTGAAACTCTATTTGGAAAGTGACTAATTTTTTTCCAAACTTTGACTTTTATTTTATTTTAAGGTGGAAAAATACAGCATAAGCAGAAAATGTGAAGTATTTCAGTCTAATCTTTTGAGACAGGTGATTTAGACCGAAGACCCAAGTTGAAAAAAAAGGTTAACTGTTAAATATTTCTCCTTAAAGGTGTTACTGCCAAAGAATACACTAAATTAGTTTTAGCATTTAAGAAGTATGGTAATTACACTATTAGCTTATTCTCTATAAATAACATCAATTTACAAGAAATTGATTTATTTTCTTTTAATATAGAATTTCATTGCAATTTTTCAGCTGACCTTTCCCATATTTCTGAAAAAGAATTGTTTCCAAGCAGACTTTTTAAAAGTAAATGAATGCTTTTAGCTCTGTGTGTTTAGCTGAATCACACAGATATTGCTGAGCTGATGACAACTCCTATGTACCTGAAGAAGCTGAAATCTAGCACTTAATGATGTCTTCCCTAATCTTTTGGCAAGTGAAGCAATAGGTAAAAGTTTTCCTAGGTTGCTGTAGTAGGAAATTGAAATAGTATGTATCTATTTTCCTAGCACTGTGTTTGTGCTAATAGAATTTAAAACGATCAGTAATACTTACTTTTTCCCAGTGTTTATCAACCAGCTCAAGACAATTGTGTGGAGATGAAAAATCACCATGGAAGTTTCCAATGGAGGACCAATCTCTCTGTGACATTTACAAAGAGAAATAAATGCTGTGCTTTTTTTTGAATGATAAAGGTGAAGAAGAAAAAAATTTCTTTTTTCAGTTTCCTGTATTTATCTTGTCAGAAATTATTTCTGTGAAGCATCCTCATCTAACAGCAATTGGGAATAAGAAATCTATTACTGCCAACACAGAAAATTCAATAAAATGGGCTGAATTTACTGGACTTAAAGTAATATCCTTCTTTTTCTCACATATCACTGCCAGTGAAACCAAGTACCAATAATCTCAGGATTTATACTAAAATCCTAAAGTTGTGTATCCTGAATCTATCTCAGTTAATGATGTGTCAGCTTTATCCTGAGTATGGTTAGTACGGATTAGTAGCCATACTGAGTATGGAGTAGTAGCCATATCTTTGTGCTTGGATATGGAGACAAGTTGTTCAAGCACAGTGGACATCAAACCCATCAAAGAGACAAGGATACCCCAGCAGTAATGCAGCTCAGAAGTTTGGCTCATTCGTGTTAAAGTGGGAGTGTGACTGTGGAAAACTTGATCTAATGTGCATTGCAAACCAATGTTAGAAGTTATCCTTTCCTCACTTGATCTGTGGTATAAAGTATAATATACTTTCAATACTGCAGCTGGTTATTTTGCATCTCCCCAGGATGAAGAGTTGACTTTACAGCAAAGAGAAAAATATGAACATAGAGAAGGAGATTTTTGAATTTCTGCTCTTACACATGATTCGGATAGAACACAGATAATAATAGTCTCATTCTACCCTATTTTTCTTATTTGTTTCTGAATTCATATTTACTCCACTGTAGCCCGCCACTGCAGTCACAGACCCCAGTTTTTTCACTAACTCAACAGTGAAAGGTTTGAGGGCTTGTCAGATCTTTTTTGCATTTACATTTTCTGTCCTTGAACTTATTGCTACTGATTTGAGATCATGGAACAAATTGTCCATTAGTTAGGTAACTTTAACCTAAATTCGGCTTTGTGAAATAATCTGATTTTACTCTATAAAAATTACTTTATATTTTATAAGGTTTTAAACAAAACTTCAGGGTCAACAAGAGAAGAAAGTGGTCAAACACACTAAAAACACAAAAGTGGAACTACAGCTAAAAGATAAAAGAAGTTCAACAAGTCTCTCCCACATTTTGTTTTTGTTCCATACAGTGATAGAGAATTATTCACAAATGGAATCAACCTTATTAATGACATTTGGTGATGCAGATGCCTATGTACTTCTGTGCATCCCCATCTAGGCAACAATGGTTTCATTCTCTGCTGGAAAGAGTCAATGTGGGCCATGGAAAAGTTGTTGCTTTACTTTTTTCTCCCTGAAAGTTTGTAGGCATCTGTGTTACCAAATGCAATGTTTATTTATGATCTACTGGTTTAAATTGGTTATAAAGCAGAGCTCAGAGTGCTGTAAGGTGAAATATTACCTTCTGGTTTTGAGGGGGTTTCTGTCAAAAAGTGTTTATTAAATTAGAGTATATTATATTTAATACCCTGCAGTTCAGTACTATAACTGTTATACCTCATATAGAACCCAAAAACGAAATTGTGGGTGGGGAAATAGGGATTTTTTTTCAGAATATAGGTATTCTCTTGCATACTTTTCATCAGAAGCTCTGAATAATGCTGTCAGGCAAGATTTTTTATTTCTTGATATTTGACTGACCTGGCTCCATATATTAATCTGAAACATTACATCCTGAATTTGCCATGAGATTTGGGTACTCCAAAGATTTCATGTGCAGATTGTTTTCTCATGGTTGCAATTTTCATTTGATATTTAACAATGGAGAAGCCCTATATGGAAGCAATATGCTTTATTAAAAAAAAAAAAAAAGTGTTCTTTTATGTTTGTAAAACTGGATGTATTACTGCACTCTAGAACTATAAAACTGGAAAAGGCAGACATAAAAACCAAAAAATCTTGATTTCAAACTATGCAAGCAATAATTTATTATTTTGGGGGTAAGAGGGGTCGCTTCTCGTTTATTTGAAAGAGATTAATTTAATCCCTTAGATCACGACAGTCTTATGGACTGAGATCTTGTCATTCTGCAGAATTTTTTCAGAACATGAAGTTCTGGTTGCTAACTACTGCAGCAAGGTCCCAAATAATTGAACTTTCAAGTAACTTACGGAACCTTTCTTTTGGCTGCATGTAATATATATGTAGAGTGTTAACTTGAAATTAATACCTGGATGAAGAAAGAGGGACTTTGGAGATCTGATTCTGATACTCCTATTTATATTTTGCCCTTAAACACACTCCACTATAAACTACAGCATCAACTCCCTAATCAGAGAAATTGTTGAACAGTGGCACAGTAAACAAAATGGAAGTAGTAAATCAAATTGGGTAGAAGGTCAATTGAGCTACAGTTGTAAATGTACACTGTACACATTCTACAAGATGTAGTGCCTAAGCTTTTTGCAGCAGTCTGAATTCAGTCTTATTCACATGACATAGAGACTACAAATTTACCAATGCATATTTTTAATCTTTCCTAGAGACCATGCATGATGTTTTAATGGTACAGAGAGTAACCTTGCCATTTGTGTGGATTGTGCTGTGTTTTTTTTTTTTTTTTTTCAAATTGCCATTCTGCTATATTTTGACATTTTGGGGATGATAGCCACCACAAAGGTTGTCAAAAAAAAAAGGGGAAAAAAAAGGAAACCTTGAGACATTCTTACTGTCTTACTGAAGTTTTACTGCAGTTCTACAAAATGTTATTGGAATGAGAAGTACAAGCTAGGTTCTCCACAACAGTAAATTTATAAATATATTAGTGATTCTGCTTCAGGCAAGTTTCCATATTTGAAGCTGGAAATCAGAGCTTCTCTTGTTTCATAGTCATAACTAGTAGCAGTTTGTTTTTACATTCAATTTTTGTTATACTGAACAATTTCT
The DNA here is from genome assembly GCF_052056855.1 of Sturnus vulgaris. NCBI lineage: Eukaryota > Metazoa > Chordata > Aves > Passeriformes > Sturnidae > Sturnus > Sturnus vulgaris. The sequence goes on from NC_142243.1 coordinate 129,168,952, forward strand.
ATGAATGTTTATTAAAGAGTTGAATTTTTTAATACGTTTTCAATAATGCTCAATAAATATCGGATGCTTAGCCTAAGGGGTTTTGTCATTATCTATACAAATTTTTTCTTTCCGGTATTTTCAAACATGCATTTTTTGTAATATTGTGAACGTTTCAATTTTGCACTGCATATTTAACAACCTTAGAGAACCATTCCCACATGTTTCTCATGCATGGGCAGTACTGCTTTCCAATTATTTCACTGACTGGAAAAAGGCTAAACACATGCATTACCTTTGGAATTAACAATGTCTGTATTATTCACTTTTGAAAAGGAAGGTTAGCCAAAATTTTGTGCCATTCTTCAATAAATTGCATAGTAGAAGATTACACACGACTGAGCAAAACAACTAGAGCTACATAACAGTACTAACAAAGTTTCAGATAATATAATTTTAACTATGAAAATGCGGAGATCCATTAGTATTTAATGAAAATTTAAAGAAGAAATTGTCATACAAGTTAGATATTTAAAGTTTAATGTCAGTTTTTTTCAATCCAAGTGAAGAAAAGTCACCAAATTAAATCAGTATTTTATCTAAATCTGTCGCCTTGTTTTTCAGATAAAATTTTGATGTTTCCTAAATTGTGTACATTTCTTCAGTGTTTTGTAAGCTCTATTTGATCAGGAAAAATAGTTGGAAATGTTCTTTGGGTGTCTATGAGCTGCAGCATGATTTTGTATTTAGAAAAATTTCTGCCTAGTTTGCAGTACGAGCATGTTTGGGCAAGATCACATCACAATAGGAAGGATGCTGTAATGAGTTAGTTTTGTTTATCTTCTAGAAGTCTTATTTATACATAACTAGAAGTTATTAATGCAAGAAAAACTGATGGGTCCAAGACTTTATTATTCTTTAGAAGGGATATTGCCTCATTCTGCCATATATGAATTTTCTCTTCTACAAAGTATTCTGTTATTTCCTCCAACTTCACCAGAGAATAGCTATTTCTTATTGTATTTTTATTTCTAAGAGAATGTATTGATTTGGTGCATGGTGATGAAACACAGAACTGCAGAACTCCCTTGTTTTTCTGGAGGACCATCCATCTATATTAATTTAAATGTCTGTTGAATTTCTCAGAAAAACTACTAAGGTCAATAAATGAACTTTACCTTCCTTCTCTCCCTGGCATCATTGCTCATGTAACGACCTCTATTTTCAAAGGGTCTCTGGATACACATGTTCAAAGACAGTTTCCATTTTCTTTCATCCAGTGTTTTTCTTTATTAATAAAGTGCATCCACCCATTCTTTCTGGTCCCTTCATTAGCTTGAATGTACCTCTGAAATTCTAGACATGCAGACGTATCATAAAAGATTTCTGAAGTTTCCTTTGTGAAACAAACAGTGATGTGAGATGTGAGGATTCAAAGCTGCCAAAGCAAAGACAAACCTTTCTGGTGTCAGTTTTCTCCTTAAATTTCTCTAACTGTATCTGGATAAAAACATTCAAATATTTTTTTATTATTTCAGTATTCATGTCTTCAAAATAATTCTTTTAAAATATACATAATCTTTTTGCTTTCTTTTTCGTCTTTCTTGCATCATATCTGTACTACAGAGATTTCTCGGTCTAAATCTTACATTGAAATAACATAGTTACACCACTTCTCCTAAAGAAAGTACAAAGATGAGGTCACTTCTTTAAAAAGTAGCATTCCTGTGGTCTGGCATTGCCATATTTTAGGTGGCACAAAAGCTGGCAGCAAAAATCTTGTTTAAAAAAGATTTTGTTTTATATTCATTGAAATAGAATTTATTTTCATTGTATTACAACTTAAAGATAATAATAAGTGTGATGAATTTTTATCTCTTACTAAAGGTTCATTTAAAAAATATACATAAAAGAATATTTTTAAAAATCAAATAAAATAAAATCTTTATTTAAAAAAATATTTGCTTTGGAGTAGTGGTTCTAAGGTAAGAACTCATTTCCAGTGTTAAACTTTATCCTCATGTTTTCTGGAAATTTCAAAGCCTGCTTTATATTGTATTTCCACAGCATATGATTCCCTATTTTGCCTTTTTCCCCTTTGATTCCATTTTTCTTTCTCCCTCCTACTCCTGGAAAAATGTTTTCCAGATGAACTGTCCAACAGATCTGTTTCCATCCAGGATATGCTTTCCTCTCTCTCATACGGTCAGTCACTCCCTCTTTTAAATTCAGACTTCTGAACATCAATGCTCTTGTCAATCTGACAAGTCATTGGCACAAAAATATCACATGATGATCTGTTTTATTATATTTCCAGTCATTACCTCTTAAAAGGGGACTGATGGTAGGTGTTCAGAAGAACTCAATTTTTTTTTTCTCCTGATTTTTCTAGGAATCCAACCTAGATAAAAATTATTCTTCTGTGATCTCTTCTTAATGTCTCACTTTGAGGAAGAATAGTTTTTAATTTTTTTATTAACTGTTTTAAGTGATCAATATGATCTGTATCTTTCTGCTTATATAAGTTTTCTATTCTGCAATATTCTAACAAAAATAGCAATCGACTTGCTTCTCACTATCTCTTTGTGTTAAGCAGCTTGTTCCTCTCTAGGATATCTAATTATACATTCAAGTTAAGTCTTTTTCTAATGAAATTAATAGTAGTTGCAATCTAATTTCATAGTATTATTTTGGATCAAGATGAACTTCAGAAAACTATGTCCCTTTTTATGTGTTTTGATTCCTCTAAAACTGAGCATGAAAAATACATTCATTCCTTTTCAAAAACCCCACGAGATTTTTTAAAAGCTAACAAAAATCTAGACTCACAATAAATTCTCAAAGCTATTACAATCTGGAATATTTCATCACATTTGGGACTAGTTAAGATAACTATTTTTTCCTCTTATTTTCCCCAAAATTATAATTTGATGGATTTGCCTGAATATCTATTTGAGTCTAAACAAAAATTCAGATGAAAAAGAAAACTCACCCATCTCAAAATTGCACCAATTGTTTTAGAGGAATGTTTGTGATGCAAAATGCTGAAGTCTCATAGTTTGATTCCATTCTGGCTGTGTGAAGATATACAGAAGGAACAGACTTGCTTTACAAACCAGACATTGTCCAATGGGGCCACTCAAACTCTTTTTTTTAAACCTGAAAAGCCAATATACCAATGAACCGATGAACCAACCAACCAACCAAAATCAAGCCCCAATCCCAAGGACGAGACAATTTCATATTTATTTATTAGTATTCTAAGGTTGTCTGTTCCTGGGAGTTTTGTTAGCTGCTAGTATCATGTGTATTTTTTTTCATTGAATGTTTATATTGGTCGTTCCAAGCAGCAAACATAAATGCATGATGAAATTACTGATTTTCTTGATTTGGACTCCTATAGTATTATACTAAAATACTAAAAATGCTTAAATATTTTTTCAATTATGTCATACTCACGCAAACCATAGTTAGATCAGATTTAAGTGAATATGACCTATGTAGAAATCACTGCTAAACCAAGGAATATGGAAAGAGGATATGAATATTTGGGTAATCTAAAGCTAAATGTAGGTCATAAATCCCAATATTGCTATAATAATAAAAAATTTATCATCTTTAAGCTATTTGATAAATAGATCTCTCTGCTTGACAAAGCTATTATTATACCCAAGGCAGACCAGCACTTATTCTCAGTGTGGGTTGCAAGTGAAATGTCTAAAATGTAAGGGAAGAAATGTATGTATTCAAAGTCAGTAAATAAATATGTACTTTTGCTGTTTCTTTCTTCCTAGTTCTGTAGGATCGTTTAAATCTTATGTATGAAGTTGAATGTGTCAAATTATGGAGAAGCTAATAGAAACTTGGTGTAATAAAAAAATGGAAGCTATTTGAATGTATGAATCAAACAGGTATTAGAAAATTGCTGTACAAGCAATTATGTGTTATGAATTAAAAAATAACATGAAAGAGCAGAGGATTTATAAAATAATAATAAAATTACTAAATATATCATTATTTTTTGCCCTGGTGAGAAAGTTTGAGTGGACTGGGCATTGTTATTCTGTGGAATACATAACTAGAGTGGGGTAAAAAGTTAATAGTTTAGAGTAGTGAGATATATATTAGGTAGGCTTGATACTAATTCTGCCAGAATTTTCTAGCAGTAAGAGTGTGCAGCAAATAAGCTTGCTGTCTTTCAGTTTTCTGAGTAAGGGATTTGGAAGTAAAGGATTGCCTGCCTTCCTTTTTTTTTCTTTCTATTTAGACAGCAGTTTCCTAACAGAATCAACTATTTTTTAGAAAGGCTTTGATTAGGAGATGATTAGCAGTAGTGTTCTCATAACTAATTAGTACAACTAATTATACTACTAATAAATTGAATACCACTTAAGCAGCAAATTATTAATGTTAGGTTCTTCTATAGGCAGAGAGTTTCAAAACTTTGCAAAAATAAAGAGGATTGAACAAGCTTTTATTATTTGATAAAAAGTTTCATGGTATTGAAATTGCTGAAGGAACATCACTGAAGGAAGGGCAAAAGTAGTCCAGACTGGGTGATTTTCTGCCTGCAGTGCCAGGGTTTCCCTAGCTCCTGAACCAGACACCTGGGAGCCAGGAATCTCATGAGACCCAGCCATCAGTTTCCAGGGTTCCAAGATTGCTATCAATTAACACACTAAGAATGAAACACAACAGTACAATATAACTAGTTTGAGATCTGGAAAAAAATCTTGCACATCCTTTGAAATAACTCAGTTTTAACCAGCTGATTGCAATGATGATGAAAACAAAAGTAATAAAGGACAAAAAGCAAGCAAGTTTAAGACTGTATTTGTGATCATCTCTAAAACTAAAATGTTTGGGGAATTTTGTGTTTCATAGGCTTAAGTCCTTGTCTGAGACTCCACACAGAGCAACCGAAAAGTTAAACTGTATATTTTAGATTGCTGTCAAAACACTGACAGGCTTGAAGCCATGATGTCTATGGGAAGCCTATTCCAGTTCTTACTCATTCTCTCAGTGCAAAGCATTTAAATTCTTATTCCTGCTCATCCTATATTTTTAAACAAAGACTTAAATTCAAATATACAGCAGCTTCAAATTCAGGCATATAGCAATAAAGTGAAGAGATTTTTTCTATTCCCTTGTTCAGATTATATAAAACAAACTTGTTTTAGGGTGACTTTAGGATGCTGAATTGTATCCCATTCATCTGTTTTGCCCAGAAATAAGTTTTGTACCTTTAAAACTAGATCTGAGAGTGAAGGCAGGGAGAAGGAGAAGTGGTGGAATGTCTGAGGTTGTGTTCCAAACATCGAGATAAGAGCTTCAGCTTTCCTTCCCACAGGTTGTGTTGTCTGCAGCATGGACAGACAGCAGGAGAAAGCTTTTTATGCTTTTGAATACTTTGCTTGTTAAATAAACAGCTTTTTTTCACTTTCCTCCAAGGAATTATTTTCCCAAACCAGTTGGGGGGAGGGGCCACTTGAATCCGCTTTCTAGAGGGATTGCTTTGGAAGTCTTCTCCCAAATTTGCCCTAAACCAGGACAAAAATGAAAAAATCCAGCTTGAATACCATTTTATGCAAAGTGAGAGTTTTGAAATGAGAAACACCACTATACAGGAAATTGCATAAATTAACCGAGAATGTTCCTCCTTTTTGACTTTATATGTATGATGTTCTGTGTAAATAATAGTGTTATATTTTTCTAATTGAGATATTTTCAAAACACTAAAAATTATTTAGACTAAATTTTTTGTTAGCTCAAATAAATTTCTATATATTTGATCTGAGTAACATTGCAAGTCATCAGCCTGTAAAAAACAAATGCTAATTTACTTTGATCCCTCCACAGAACCATATGCTGAAATATCACAAAACTGTGTGACAAGAATTTCTGCCTTAGCTTACTGTTATTGCAGAATAATCAGTATTTCAATGCTCAAGTTTTGTTCCCTACTTTGTTTTCCAGATTATATATCCCTTTTCATAAGATGAGATTTCCTGAAGAATGAGGTTATTGTGAGTTATATCTTAGTAAGTTTGTATTTTTGTTATATATTCTCATGACTATCAGTTGAATATATTACAGTAAAATTTGGTAAATATTTTTATATGGAGCTCCCTTATCATTTGGGACTCATACTCTGAAAATCATTATTCAGACTTGAAACCTTTATGCATTTATGCCACTGTGGAACTACAATAACATCAAGATATCATCAATGTTTATTACAATCTAATTCAGCAATATGTTACTGGACAGAACTCAAAGCACTTTGAGGAAAATTCTCAGAAATATAAGTAATCCAGGATTTACAAGAAGAATAATATCTGAGAAATCCTTAGACACTACAAAAAAGAAAGCAAGTTATTCCGAGTAAAATAAATTCTTTAGTATTAATTTTGCATCTTCTTAAAAATTCCAGTGCTGTTTTAAACATTTTCTTTAACAAATATATGTCATAACATCTAAATAATAACCCACAATATGCTTGGGATGGAGTTTTATAAGCTGTAAGCTGTCAACTATTCTGACAATACAAGCAATGACTGAACTTTCCTTTTGTTAATGTGAGAGTCTGAAATCATTGCTACCAGTCTGCACTTGTGATAAGAAATCCCAGTTTTGCAGAACTATTGACAGTTTCCCCAGACATGTCTCATTAGTTCCAGGGTTTTGATGCTTACTGACCTGTTGCTGGAATGGTATCATTGGAGTCCAAATAAAGATGAGCAGTAATATAACTGTGGTCTTATTTGAAAACCATATTCATCTTTAAATCCAATATAATTAGGTTTGTTTAAAGATTGTCTTTCCTTAGATGATTTGTGCCTAAGGGCCTTCAAGTAGCTGGCAAGGTTGATTAGCTACAAATGAGAGAATACTTCATAAATCAAACATTAAATTCTATTTTATAATTGCTATGAGATTTTGGACCAGTTATACAGTTTATTATCAGAGAATGCACAGAAAATAATTGCTGGCTCATCTCTGTGAAAATTGAATTTCTGAAATAGTACTGTTAAGATTAAAAATACTATATTCAAGTAACAACTCTTACCAATGTTCCTCACAGCTATTTAGTTTGTTAAATATTTTAACTGAAAAACAATTTGCCATGTAGTACTGTCTATTTTACTGTTAGTATGATGAGCCTTACTACCAAAATTCTAATTAAGTTCAGTCTATCAGCCACTTTCGAGATTAGTTGTACTCCATGTGGCCTCCTAACCAAGATTAGGATGATTACTGCAGGATTTAAGCATAATACTCTGCCCCTTCAAGCAAGAGCTTACTCAAGAAAGTAAGAAAGAGCATGTGTTTAAATTTTGCTGATGAGCTAGGCTGAGTCTCAGAACAAGTTTTCCATTACGAATAGAATTACCAAAAGTATGTCTGAATTTCTCTGATATTTCAGTCACAGCAGACTCACCCATTTAACAACTGGTAACACTAAAATGGGTGAGAAACAGGACCTACATTTCCTTGGCCCTGCAATGAGGAAACAGGAAGGCAACAGTGCATTCTCCTGACATACAAGTGAGCGTTTTCTTCATTACTGTCAGAAATTCTCAATCTGGACTCTGTTGCCCTTGAGAAACATTTACAGCTTCAGGACCTTGCTTAAGACACTACTTGGCAACATCACAGGATGGCACTGTAAATAATATTCCAAAACATAACTTTTAATTTGATGTTGCCAAACCAGGCTCTCTATTCCTATTCCAATCTTCATCATCCCTCATAAATCATCTTTGCAGCCAGGCTCAATTCTCAAGGAGAGATTGACTGAAGGAATAATTCCTTCCAACATAAACATCAAAATGAACTATCCTGTCATGAAGTTTAACATATATAGGACATAAAAAGTCAGAAACTGGGGTGAAACTTTGGGTTTGAGCTCATCAATACAGTGTAAGAAATCTGTCACATCCCGGAAATCACAAATAGGTAAAACCCCAATTGCTTAAACTCTATCATTTAAGGGAAATAAAATTCCAAATTCCTCTGTCCAAATCTCAGAACACAGCTGATTGTAAAGCCTTTGTTTCATAATTATTCAGCATACTTTTTGGTTGATATTTTTTACATCCATGGGCCACATTTCCTGGGCACAGCTGATCCTTTATTGCATGGGAATTAGAGCCAACAGATTATATCGGAGCAGTGCATGTTGTTACAGGCTAGAGAGACAAAAAATACCGTGTTTCTTTCTCACTTACGGAAGAAACAGTTGGGAAGACTTGATTATGATGAAAAAAACACAAAAAATCCAGGAGATGCTAAAGGAAATATCCTGAATGTTTGCATTTCTAGTGCTTGAGGAAATGCAGGACACAGCTGCTGAATAGGTATCATTTGCAGTGGTAATCTTGTGTCCCAGCCCATGCAGCCCTTTCAGCTTTTAAAGAGACATCTGACCCACAATTTTCGTTCTGCTTCTCTGTGGTATTTGCTATTCTTTTCACAGCTGATATTGCATCTATGTAAGAAATGACCAATTATTTCATGCAATTATTATTACTGTAAGAATCTGCACAGAGCACAAAGAGACAGAAAAAGCAATGTAGCTGCAAACTGACCTTGTGCTACCACAGTTAAGGATTCATTGCATTGTTCCTTTTCGCTAGCATAGATTTCATCAGAGCTCTTGCTTTTTATCAGTTTGTTTAACATTAGTTTTGTGTGTCACTTGTTAAAAGAACCATACGAGGTACAGTAAATTAAAATAAGGAAAAATATGCTAATTAAGATGATATTTTAAATGAAAATGATTTCATTTTATTAGTGACAGTTTAATCAGATTAGCTTTTATCATTTAAAATATATGTGTGCACCTTCACACATCTGCATGAAAAACTAGTAGATTTTCCATGAAATTTTGTAGAAAAACGTTTGTATTTTTTATTCTATTTGAAGAGAAACCTGACACTATTATTTAAAAAAACTTGCAGGACTGCTTCTCATTGATCTGATAACTATTTCTCAGATTTTTAAAATTTAATTATTATTTTTGAGCTGAACTCAAATATTTTGTGGACGCACACCAATGAGAACACAAAAAAAGTAAATTGTAATACTTGATCACATGTTTTTGCTCATGGATTTCTTTCAAATCATGCTGTGTCAGCAGGTTTCTCGTGACTGTCCAAACACTATCAGGGAGTGGAAGCTCAGGATAGCTTATGGCCACATCTATCATCTTTACTAGCCAAGTATCACTGACAAAAGAATGTCACAGAAACTGATTTAAAAGTTGAGGATAAAAATCCCTAATGTAAACAACAGTTCTACACAGCAGAGAATCCACATTTTTTAAAATGCTTACCCCTGCATCTTCAGATAGTTGCATCTAGCATTGCTTGAAGCTGTATTACTTATTTATTGCCTAAAATTGAGTGATTCTTATGCCAAAATGTTCAATTAAAAAAAAAAAAAAAAAACCCAAAACAAATTTAAAAAAAAACCCAGACAGATATTAAAATGATAAAAATAAAATTACCTCCTTAATAGCAAAAAAAGGGCTATTTATTTTACCCCCAGACATTTTGATTAATAGGTGGATGATTGTTTTGGCTGCTCCTTATTTTACATCTCTGGAGACCATGATAAGAGCAATACAGAGGGAAAGAGATCCTAAGGAGTTTCTGGGTAGGCTGCAGAGACAGGGTTCTGTTTTGGTGTAGGATTAAAGATTAAAGATATGCATAATTCATCATTAGATCCTGCCAGATGCATATTCTACATAGGTAGGTGTAGATTTTTCAGCTGTTTATGGATGTCTGAGTCTCTGCTGTGATTGCAGCCAAAGCTGTGATAAGACTTGAAAAGTGTTATGATGGTTATTTAAATCTCACTTATTCCAGGTGGATCTGGGAATACTGAAATCTAAGTTGTTGGTGCAGTTTCTTCTAGATATTTTGAGAGATCTCACATTCTAATAAAGGTTAATTCTGAATCCCGAAACTTAGATGTTATTTACAAAACAGACTTCCTAGTTACAGGCAGCCTTTTTTAAGGAAATTTCAGAAAACAAAACCACACCATTGCAAAACCTGTCCTTGAGCAGTTGAAAATAATATTTGTGAGAATTTCAGATGAAATATGATTCCACTACGAGGAAAATTAACAGCATCTGTGTTTGTCTGCATTTATAAAGAAGATGTGGTATCAGCAGGTAGGACAGCTCCAACAGTCAAACCTTGAGACTTTGAAGTCAAATTCATACACTGCTGTACATCAAAATCATACCCTGATGATAAATTCACTTTAATAAACAAAGTACAAAAATAAATACAAAAAACCAACACAGACTATTGTCTCCAAATTTCACATTCTACTTTTAGGAAAGAAGAACAGTAGTATTTGAAAGTAATGAAAAGAAGATATGGACCTCGGAAATCACAAAATCGTACAATGCTTTGTGTTAGAAAAGACTTTAAGGATCATCCCTTTCCAGCCTCCATAACACCTTCCACTAGACCAGGTTGCTCAAAGCCACATCCTGGGCTTGAACAAGTCCAGCTCTGTGGCATCCACAACTTCTCTGGGCACCTGTTCCAGTGCCTCACCACCCTCACAGTAAAGAATTCCTTCCTTAGATTATCTCATGTAAACCTACCTCTTTCAGTTACCCTTTGCCCCATCAATACAGGCCCTTGTAAAAAGTGCCATTCACCCTAGACCCTGTTGTTTACCCAGCTAACTCAATAGAGGGAACTGATGTTGACAGTTGTACTACACATATGGTTGAAAATGCACATGAGAAATACAACTTTCCTTAGTTAACAAGTAACGACATTACCTTTAAAAGTGACTTGTGAATTGGGGACATGAAAAAATCTATAATTTTTGCAGTTTTGTTGCACATTCACACAGACACATATATATCTGCTTTTCAAGATACTCAGAGGAGCTATGGTGAAGCTACAATTTAGGTGTATCTATGACTTTGGTTTGGACAATCATGTTACCCTGTGAGGCTGAATAAATCATTGGGAACATAATATAACTGCTACTCACTGGGAACTTCAAGATTAATCTTTTTCTGTTTTAGGCAGCCATACCATAGAGGCGCATCTAAATATATTAAACACCACTTAATAATAATTTAGGTTTCTTAGCTTTCTAATGAAAGCCCACTTCAGAATTGTTCTCCTCTGATGCTCAAACCTCTCCTAATATCCAGCTTTACCTTCACTATGAACAGTTGAATTAAAACGTGCATACTTAAGTAAAGAAAAAAGACTGAACTTTGCAGATAGCAATGCAATTTCCTCGGGAAGCAGCTGGCCCCTGGGCTGGTAAATACTCTCCCCACAGAGGTATGGAGTTCATTGTGAATTAATATACCTGACATGGAGCAGGGAAAATTAGTTCCATATTGCTCTGCTTATAGTGCTATATGTCTTCAAAATGTCTGGCTATCTCTACCCTGTCCTGAAGATATTTAAGCCTATTACGAAAGCTTGGAATACTTTTCATAAAGCTGCTGGTGTTAAGTAAAAAGTTTTTGACAGACAGCCATATTGTCTGTCTAAATAACATTTGCACTACTAAAAAAACAAAAACAAAAGAACCAAATAAAAAACCCAAAGTAATTCTACTCAAAAAGAGATATAATAAAAAATATGTGGCAAAAGATATGCAAAAATAGAATAAAAAATATTTGAAAAGTATCTCTGAATCAGTTCAGGCAACATATGCCTTCTAGAACTTGAAAGATTAAATTCAAAAACAAGGCAATATAGCAAGTTTTGTTTTATTTTGATGGTGCAAACCCACCAACAGAAAAAGATAAATTGACAAAACCCAAGGAAAACACTACATATGTTACCTTATTTCTTGCAATTTTAAATTTGTACTGCATTGACAGAGCAACTAATGAATTCCGTAATATCAATTTGGGTTCAAATTTGTATGTATTTGGTTGTTAATGATTAAATTGTAAATAATTCATAAAACATGAAAATAATCAAGCAATTCTGATTTATAGGCCTTCTCGAGGGAAAACAAATTCTTCACATGGCTGAGTTCTGTTATGCCTCTGACTATTTATTTATAACTTGCTGCTAGAATTCTACGTACAATGCAACATAAACTAAGTCCTGTTGAAGAAGAAGTGTCCCCTTGACGAAGCAGATTATAAACCTATGTTGACTTCTGTATGAATATTAAATCTTTTTATGAGGAAAGAAGAACTTTTTCCATTTTACTCTAGTTTTGAATGGCAGTAAATTCTAAATTGCATTGATTGATAACTGTTAGACAAAGAACATTAAAAATCAAATAAATGTCACTAATATATTTCCTCTAAAGCTAACTTAAAGTGTCAGTTAAATACTTTTTCAATGGTTATAGCCTAAAATCAAATATATCTCTGTTTGCAATGCACACTTTATTTTGTCACATTTGTCTGACTGTGGATAAAATTGCGTTTTGTGTAGGAGGGAGATTAGATCTGTATTCATTGGGAATATTTCTTAAGTTTGCTGTACAGACTAATGTTCTATCTCCACTATATCTTTGTAGTGTCTCTTTTGGATATAAATTCATAGAACTACTGAATATGTATCATAGACCTACATACACTTAGAAGCAAATTTATACATGAGTAATGAGGAGAAAAGATAGATTTTTAGGTTTTGTTGTCAGTTTTATCTCTAGCCTGACTCCCTTCTTTGCAGTCTTCTCAGATCTCTCTAATGAATACACAATAAAGCCAGGTCACTGAAAAGTCATCTTCCAGATCACCCATGGGTTTGAATGGAAGAAAGTGGTGTGGATCATAAAAAGGTGATATAAAGTATGAGTCATGAAGATATGATAACAGAGACTGTATTCCAAGCTCTGCTCTAAGTTACTTAAATCAGTGCAGCTGAAGTCTCAGTATTGACTCATTTCTAGAGTCTGTTCCACCACAGTATCAGAACTAAAATTTTGTTTTAAGGTCTCTTCAGTTGGATTTACTCACATGTATTTTCGAGATATAACTTGCATACCTAACACTGTCGTATAGAGAAAGAAACCAAGTAAAAGTTTAGATGTGTGAACTTAAAGTTCCTCAATATATTTAAACGTATTTACATATCAGACTAGGTACTGATTAAGGTAGCAGCATAGATGAGACTAAAACTGGACAGATGAATGTAACACATATCACTAATAAAGTGCATAGAAACCAACTTTCACATTAATTGTGAAGCCTGTCCTTTTATTTTTATTTATGAATCTTCCTAAATTTTAAACTAAGTCTATTTACCTAGGAACCTATTTTCAATATTCTGAATAATTCCTCAGTGGAAAGGGAAAACATTTTGAAAGATTTTAAAATAGCAAGCAGATGTGTCTTCATTTAAATTACTTCAATTTAAAACTCTAAACTATTTTACTATTTTTCTTATGTTAATGCCAATTATCATAAAGTGCTTCTCCCAATACTCATCATAATCGCAGATCACTCCATTTCCATAAATTCTATTTTTAAGGGCCACTGTAGTTTCCATGGTATTAACTTTTTCTGTATTTTAATTTTTAAACTTCAATTAAGTTTATTTCCATTTCTGTTACCATCTCTTTAAACAGTATATTAATTTTGCTATCATTGTACATAGAAGGAAGAATTTTTCTATATTTTCCTCTTTCATTGCAAAGATATAGGGACTTGTCTTCAGGCCTCAGAGAATGCTATAAATTTTTTGTATCTTCTATGGTACCTTAATAAATACTCATTCTTGATTTTTTTTTTTTAATTTATTGTCCAACTTTTGTTTTCATTTTGAGACAAAAAAAAATCAGTTTATGTTGACCCTTATGTAAAAACCAGATAAAGGAAATATATCTCTTATAAGGTATTTAATAGTGTAGTAGGGTTTGGAATTCTCTTGCAGTTCTGTTCATTATTTTGCATTATGTTCAAACTGGCTACTCAATGAAATTATGAAACAATTACGACCAGCAGAGATTTCAGCAGCCCACAGATACTTCAGTTTTCTGACATTTCCTTTTTCAGAGTTTTAAAAAGTCATTTAGCTGCTCAAGAAAATCTCCTGTATCCTTACAGTTCCTTGTAGCTATGACCAGGGAGATTTCTTCTCACTTACCTGTCAGCACAAATTTGAAGGCAGTGACAATAATAGTGAGACCAGTCCCACTACACTGGCAACCTCTAGTCTTGCACAGGGCTGTCCATGCTCAATCAGCCCTGAGCTTTCTCCAGGATGATGCCCTGCTTTGACAAATGTGGAAGGAGAGCACAGGGGAAAAGAGGGAACAGAAACCTTATGGCACAGCAGGAAATAAAAAAGATTGGCTTGTCTAGACAAGGAATATAAAAAGGCAAATAATGCATATGATTACTGTCATCTCACACAGAGCAGGAAAGACAGACTGAAGAGGAATTGCAAATAAAAGCCAATATCAGGTACAAACTGGCCACTAATGAGTTCAGAGGTTAAAAAAAAGTTATAATATTACTCCTAAATCTTACATTTTTACTGTCAGATTTCATTATCAATAAAATTTTCAGTGCAATAACCTCAGGACAAACCTGAAGTTTTTTTTTAGATTGAAGATAATTTTCAGATGGAATTTGTATGTTGTGGTGCTGGAGATAGAAAAACACTGAACTGGCACTACATGTCTCCTCTGTTTCTATATTCTCAAATAATCTCAACTGAACTTTCCAAATGATATAGGATGAACAGAATTTTTTGTTTCATTTCACAGAGTCTTTTAAAAGGTAGATAGTGTAATTTGAAAGACTGGCTCTCAGTATGGCTGGTACCAGGAAGATCTGAGTGTCATGAAAAGGTTTGCAGTGATCACAGACCTACAGAACTGAAAACATCTTCAAGTAACTATGGAAAAGAGATTGTTGTCTTCTTTGCTTTTGTGAACTATTCCATGCACTTGAGGTCTGATGTAACTTTGTTTTTCCTTCATTCTTGAGGTTAAACAGCACATTAAGCTTTCCTGCATAATTTTTCTCTGTGGTTCATTTGACTCAGCATTTTGCTCAACTCTCATTTAAAGTATAACTGCCAAATGAAAACACAATTTTTCATTCGGAGTCTTAGTAGCACTTTGGAAGAGAACTTCAAATTATTTTTATGCCTGTGAAATTTTAACCCTGTGTAAGAACGAAGAGTTCACTTTTAATTTTCCTCTGACATCTACTTTATAACTCATTTATTACTTGTCCAGCAAACATCTTGAGAAAGGATAACTTAAATGTTTATATAATGCCGAGCACAAACTGCCCCTACACCCAGTTGTAGGCTCTAAAACAACTGTAAAAAGTTGTAAAAACTTTACATGTAAAAAGTTTGTGAATGGCTGTTATTTCTATTACTGCTAATGGACAGCATGATTCCAAGTTATTTAGAAATTTGAAAACTTCCTTTCTCCCCCAAATTCACTAGAAATTCCCAAGGTCTTACCTCTCTGGTAAGACCTGCCATCATTTTAAAGATAGGCACAGAGTACAGAGAGAAATTATTCCAGCACACTGGATAAAGACTTCTGCACGCCTGATGCCATTCTCACTGAGGTAATTTAGGTTTCACAAATTGTCATAGCATTGTGTATCAGTTTACTTTACTTTCTCATCTTAGCGCTGCTGTTTTCCATGGAAGAAATGGATAGGCAGAGTAAAAGCTCTTAAACAACATGACAGACTAGAAACTGAATCCATAAAGTTGTAAAAGACCTCCAACATCATCAAGTCCAACCTTTGAGTGAACACCACCATGTCAACTAGACTCGAGCACAAATTGCCATGTCCTGTTGTTTCTTGAGCACTTCCAAGGATGGTGACTCCACCACCTGCCTAAGCAGCCTGTTCCAGCTACCATTTCAATGAAGAAATTCTGCCCAAACCTCTCCATGCCCAACTTTAAACTTTGTCCTCTTATCCTGTCACTGGTTGCCAGGGAGAAAAAGCAAAACTTTTCCTTGCTACACCCTCCTTTCACGTAGCTGTAGAGAGCAAAAAGATCTCCCCAGAGCCTCCTTTTCTCCAGGCTAAGCAGCCCCAGTTTCTTCAGCCACTCCTTATATGGCTTACTCTCTCTAAAAACCTATTAATTCAGTTTCCCCTATATTTTGAGGTCACTGCATCATCTGAAATAAAGGGAGGGGCAGAGGTGGTGGCAGGGAAATAATTATGAACCAAAAATTTTAAAAGAGCCATGTCTTCCATTTTCCTTGAGTTATTGATATGTGCTTTTGATTTTAAAAAGAAAGAATATTTTACTTAGTAAAAACCTCTAGTTATTAATAGAGGAAAAATAAGAGCTTAATCTAGACAAAAATGGCTTTAAAGTTGTCATTAGTTCTTTAATTTAAATGGTTGTAGGTTCTTCATAGCAATGTGACTTAAGGACCTATCACAATTCTTATCTTCTACTGTCCTATTTTTATAAGTTTTTGTCACATTATTACTGTTATTTGAAAGTAGAAGTTTGCATTTAATTGCTTAATTGTTACTCAGTTGTAGAGCATTTGTAAGGATTAATGACAGACTGACAGAGGCTGATTATCCTCAATATAGTCAAAGCTATATTGGACAGAACCAAAGTGGAATATGAAGTTACAGAAGAGCATTAATTTCCTCATTTCCCAGATATAAATGTCACTGCATTTATATGTATGTTTGTGTGTATATGTGTACACATGTGTACATACAAATAGGCATAAAATGGTTTTCTTCTAGTAGCAGTGCAGTCATCCCAATGGTGATGACAGTGTATATTTTTTTGCCACCCGTGCCCTGTACAAGTAAAAACTCTGTATTCTCACAAAAGAAAAGGTCTACAGTAACAGCAGTTAAAATACCAGCTCATTAATGCTGTCTATTGCTATGCATAGTGAAGTAGCACCAACATAGTGCAAGAAAAGAATATTGAAAATAAATTTTTAAAAATTAGTGGATGTGGCTTGAAGTGTTTATAAAGCAAAATTCATCATAGATAAGGGAATTTTCAAATGATAAAAGCAGCAGAATGGAATTGAGCTCCACGTCTCTGCAGTCACTCTGCTGTCATCTGAGCACCCTGATTAGTACCAAGACAGCCCTCAAGTCACAGGTTTCTCTACTTTACTCTGTTACATAAATCAAGATCAAAGAAGTTCAGGACCTTAAGACTTCAAAAATCTATTTCTTAATAATTTCAAACAGCAACATCCTGTCTATTCCATATGTTCATCAGGCATTGGAAAAAATCTTTCAGTGGGAAAATTTCTGCTTGGGGGGACCAGAGAAAGATTTAGAATTGTAAAACTAAGGTTTGACAAGACAGAGATGGATGTGTGCAAAGTTGCTTATTTAAAAAGATACTAAAGACAGTAATTTTTCTGTATCATAGTGATTAAATCATACAGATTTTTTGCACGTTAAACATAATGTTTATAAGTGAACTAATGTATGTATATATACAAATATATATGGTAGGTATTGTACTTAAATATATACAAATATGCAGTATATGTTATACGATATGCCATGTATTGTACTGTAGTAGTGATATTAATTATTATTACATGCAAATGAAATTGCAAAAAGCAATAAATTTATATCGAAGTTTTTTGTTCAGACTCAGATCTATTTCAGTCATAAAATCTCCCTAATACAGTTATTTTTAAGTTTTTCAGACTCTCCACTGTGAATTACTTCACTTCTGGAACTGTATTTCACCAATTTAAATATAATGATATGACTAATGATTTCATGAGGACTTTTAGGCAGAAAATAATGACACCAGCCATCCACTTTAGCCAACTAAATGAGGTATTGTAATGCTTTCAAGGCGCAGCACCTGGAGTGCTCTGCTCCCTTTATCTCTGTTCTTAAGCTTTCTGGATTAAAGGGTTTTGTCCTAACTTGTTTCATTTAAAAACAGGTTTTAAAGCTCCTAATGCAAAATTTATTACTGAAATATTGGGGTCCAACCTTCTTCCACTATTAGAACTTAAAACAGATTTGCTAACACTGAACATAATTGCAATGAGAGTTTGAAGGAAAAAGATCTCTCAGTTCAGACCTGGCACAGATTGACTCTCACAAAGGTGTATTTCTGTTAACTTTCCCAGAGACATTCCATATTAATAGATGTAGAAGTGTTCCAGCACATAGGAGATAACTCCTATCAAACTCAAAGGCTTAACCTCTTGGTTAAAGTGATGTTAATGAAGGAACCAAACTGAGCATCTCCTTTTCTACTCTCCTTTCATACCTGTGCTGGGTTAATGTAAGAATAACAGTAGCTTGTTATTCTTTCATGTAGAACAGTGTATGCCCCCAATACTACTTTTGCTTGAACATAGCTGTACCTTTTTGACTGAAATTTTAGTTTGAAAGGGTGCTTGAGGTATTACAGGCCCTTTGTATTAGCAAAGGACAGATGAAAGGGGACTGTCACTCTAGGTGAAGTCTTGTTTGCTTTCATAACACTTATGCTGTCCACCCCCTGATGACATCAGGATATTACTGTGATGGTAGGCAGTACACACGGGCAACTACACATGTGGCACAGGGGTCTCTGGCCTGAAAGGGGCTTCAGCTGTGAAGGGAAGGGGTTCAAGGGGCTGAGGGTGCCCTTTGCTGGTTCCCTCCAGCACTCCAGAGCCTTCTCTTCAGAGCTGCACCACCAGCCTGGCCCCTGCCCCATGGCTGTGGGGACGCACCTGTGGTGGTGCAGGGTGCCCTGTGTCCTCCTGTCTTCTTCAGGGCAGTGTCTCCAGCCTGTGCTTGCTCTCTCCTCCCCCTCAGTGTGAGCTGCCTTACTGTCCTCTCTGAGCGGGAATGATGCCCAGCTTGGTGAAAGGGCACGTTTTGCAAGGCGTTAGTCATTCCCACAAAACTATGTCCGTGTAAGAATGTTCAGGAGTTAGACCAACACTTCTGCTCACAGTGCTCAGACTTGTGATTAGCTCATGTTTGGCTGATTGCCTGGTTGCTTATGCAAGGAAGGTCTGGAAAGATGGGAGCAACATTTATTGTAATTTTAAAAGAACTTCTGCTTTCCACCAGCTCCAACAGAAATGTACCATCTTACAGTGCTACATTTCATTCATACAATACTAGCTTCTCTGTGTTTTTTTCCACAGTGACTTAATGTTTCAGTATCCTCAGATAAAAGTGTTCAATAGCAGTGTTGGCATGCAGATGATGCTCCAGCCTTCTTGCAGATGATGTGTTGAACATGAACAATGGAAGCACATACCTTGTGAAGCGTGGACTCCAGCACATGTAGAAATAGCAGCAGTATGTTTTCCCAGAGAATGCAGAACTGAAGAATGCCATTCTCTGTCTTCAGCCATTCTTAAATACAGCTCCAATGTGCTCTCTTATACCTCAGTCCAGCAAATACTGGATTGCCCTACTTCTAGATTTTTGCTATAGTCAACAATTGAATGCTTATTCTGACAGAAACTAAAGTAAACTAACCTCAAGGTACAACTACAATTAAACATACTAGTTTATGGAAAATGGACCAAACAAAATATAGAAATCTTTTGCTGAATCAAGATTTAGGATATTAATCTTAAATTTTCTGTTAGTTTTACAGATTAAAATGGTATTTCCACCATCTCTTCCATTCCTGTACAGGAGATGGACACTGGTAAAGATATCTCAATATATGTCCAGCAGCTAATAAAATAGCTTGTTAGCACAACAGGTTAGACTGAGAATTCTTTAAAAGGAATAACTTCAGGAATCACTAGCCTTCTGGAATTATCAGTCATCCTCCATTTTATCCTATATATCACAGCTTCAATGAACTTAATGTTCATCTAAGCTTAGTTTATCACATCTCCTTCTGTTATAGTCTGAAGTGTAGCTGCTGTAATTTTAATTTTTTTAGTGAGTTCCCTAATTTACTGCAGGATTCTCATTGCTTCAGTATGTCATGTATTGTTGATTTTTGTCTGCTCTTTCGTATGCAATTCATCTTCCTGTAGCTCCATTCATGATCTATGAGGCAAATGATTTCACCTGTCAGCTTGCAGTGCCTCACAGATCTGCTGAAAATGAACACATGGAAGGCTGAGGTGAAGCAACAGTCTGTGATTTGCTTGTTTCTGGGCTGCATCTAAGCTGTGCACAATTCTTCATTTATATTGAAAGTTGTTGTTTCATCCTCTGGCCCAATAAAGCAAAATGTCTGAATGGAGTGTTAGTTTGCTGCTGTGATGCATGCAGTGTTGAAAAACAGCAAAAGAAAAGCAAATATCTTTCCTATATATAAAGCTTGCAGGAATATTGTTGTGCTAAATATAGCTGAAACATAGAGCTCTGATGTGACAGTCTTAATATGATCACCACGTTTTAAGGGCTACATCTGAGAGCTGTTTGTGTTTAGCTGGAGGGGTTGGTATTTCAGATACTGCCAGTGACATGACTGTATGTGGGTATGTGTATATAGAACTAGGTGAAAATGTTTCTTTATATTCTACAAGCCTATTTTAAAGTTATTTTATGAGTGAGTCCAGAGCTATAGGGGAACAGATTCTACTATCAGAATATACAAAACATGGTTTACAGGGCATTGTTGTGCATTTATATTCTTTTTTGACCATTTACCAAGCTTTTCTGTAGTAGGTAGATATTCACCACAAAATTCCCTTAATCTTCTCTAAGAGCTATTTTATTATTTTATTTTATAAAAATAGTTATATGCTCTTTGAAATAAGACTAAAAACTTTGTTATTCTAAACCCCCTCAGACTGTCCTACTCTACTTCCACGTTCTGGACAGAATGACTTGTGACTCTTGGCTGATAAACATTTTGCTAATGGCACAAAAGCCAACACAGTGTTCTTCTGGGCTCCTTACCTTATTTGAGTTCTTATTGTGAAAAAAAATTTTAATGCTGGCTGTCCTGACCATGATTCTGGCTTCTTTTTTTTTTTTTTTTTTTTTTTTTTTTGCTGATGGTGGTGGTGAGTTTTTTGTTTGTTTTTGTTTTGTTTTTTTCCCATTCCACTTCTGAAAATTAATTTTGCTGAAGATAGAAACTTTTCTACATCAAGAGTGGCTTTTATGGCTAGGTAAAGCAATAAAAATTGCATTACAGAAATGTTGATTTGCCACAGTTATAATTTTAATACAGTCAGGGAGACTTTTGTGGTTTTACATAATTGAGGCAGTATATATGTGCAGTATATGTCTAACATCGTGGCATAGATTTGACAGATGCAGTAAGTTGTAATTCTGATACCATCTAATGCCTGGTGTTTAAAGAGACAATCAGCCACTCACCAGAAAGTCTCTGTCACATAATATCTGCTATATAGGTCTATATATATACCTGCCTGTGCTTATGGCACTTATCTGCTTTCTTCAGGGAGACAAATCTTGTCCTTAAAATACAGAGTTATCAATGCCTTGAGTGGTACAGAAATACAAATGCTATTCTCAAAACTTTACTGTGATTGACGCTTATTACACCTACCTACTGCCAAGCAAAATACAGAAGTCATTATTTTCTTCAGTACTTTTCTAATATTATTATAATACTTGAGCATAAATTGAATACAAAAGTGAAATTATTTTTAATATGATGTTAAGATACAGTAATGGATTTAGTAATGATGAAATAAGAATATTCTTCATAAATTTTTATTTTTAATTTGCCTCTTTGTGTGATCATTCCATCTAAAAGTCACCCATAATAAAGTTCTCAGCAGTCTTAACCAAGTATTGAACCCCCTGCCAAACTCAAAGTTAAGTCCTTCTCATCCCATTGCTCCACTCCCCTAAAAGTTTGTTGGAGATTCAGTTCCTTATTCTTGGAAACAAAAATTGTGAGAACCCTGTGGTTATCTGTTTCTTCTGGTAGCAGCAAGTTAGCCAGTCACCTGGCTACAGGTACAACAGGAGAAAAATTGGTATTTACCAGTTCTGTCTCTATGTAAGAATGTTCCATGCACTATGCTGGGGTGCATTACAGGGAGTTTAGAGGCAAGGTACCCCAAATCTCAGGACACCAAGTTTCATTCACTGTTTTAGCTATTTATGAACAGTCACCTTTGAGCAGGATGATTTGTTGCAGTCAAAACATTTTTTCAGAAACAGTTCAGAGACATTTACAATATTTTCAGTGTAAAGGTTTTGATCAAGAACAAACACTCAGCAGAGAAAGGTTTGCATCAAAAGGTTGCCCTTTTCAACATGAAGCAAAAATTTTGACACACTTCCAGTTAGAAGTGGCATTTAAAAGGCTTTGTTTTCATGCCAATGCAGAATAAAACAAATCTGGAACTTGAAAACTATTAGTAAATCAATGCACTATTTTCTAGAAAGCTCTAATTCTTGCTTTTAACTAGAATATTTTTAATATTTAAAGATATCTACATGTAGTAATACAAAAGTTGAACATTAATATATTTTCTTATACGATTTGTAATTTCATTATTAATTTCAAACTTTTCTTAGAATCGATCAAGTAATTCCATAATTTTTTTAAATTTTTTTAAACGTTTATTGCTTAGATTGATATAACACTGAGAATACGTATTATATACAAATATTTTAGTATATTGATTGACAACTCAACCATACAATTGGACAGATACATAACCTAAATAATCACTGCTCAAATAAAAAAATCACAGGAGTAATGGTTTGCAACATTCTTTTCTAGTGTTTTAGTCTTTTAGGGGTCTTTTTGTAGTTCTATACTGGCTGAAATCCATTTACTGAACCGGATATTACTAAGTCTTTGAAAAATACATCAGAACAGTCCAAGCTGAATGTAGCATTTAGTCATCATTGATTTCTGTGCAGGGAACATCAAAATGTGTGTACTGAAAAGATCAGAGATTCCAAATCTTACTTAGAGTATACAGGTGTACAATTAGTGCTAATAAAATGAAAAAGACATTTCAAATGGTTTCCATAGTAGTTGTAAAAATGCATTTGAAAAGAAAGGAAATGTCATACAGTCACATTTCTATACAGTTTTTTCTTCTATTTGTCATAATTTAATGCATCTTATTATCAAAAAGTTATTACACTTATTATAAAAATTGCAATCATGAACCTTGATTTGGACTTGCAACAGAGGAATATGTTATTCAATTAAATGAAACCCTAAGTAGTGTTTTTATTTATATTTATTTTTAATGAATTATTTTACTATTTTTTTCATCTTGTAAGGGTATCAAGAATCCTCAGTACCTATTGTGGACCCAGTTTCATGGATGTTGCTTACAAAAAACAAAACTACAAAATATGGAATGGTAGTTTGGGAAAATAAAATATAGAAAGCAGACACAAGCTCTGTAATAAACACATACTTTTATTGATCTCATCGCATACTTGGTATTTAATCTTGCTAAAAGGATCACTCATATAAACTTTATGAGTCTATATTAAATGGTTCCATATTTTTCTGTATATATAATTTTGGTTCCAAAAGTGTCATTGTAAAGATTCATCAAAGAAATCATGGATGTAGAGACACTTCAACCACATGTATGTGAGGAGGATGACCTCAGGTATCAAGATCTGGGCAATTCAAAGATGAAGAGCAGGTGCCATGAATCCGCTAAAATCCAAGAGCATCAACCACCTTTGTTGTTTGATATCAAGTGAAACAATCTGAATTACAGTTTTATTGTTGTGTTTATACATTCTGCATTTAAAATCTACATAAAATCACAAATAAACTGCAGATGATTCATGCCAACGTGCCTGAGATAGATATTTCTCTGCATGTCATTTCTGAATTTTAATTTTTTTACACAAGTTGCTTAAGAAAAAAATCATAATTATCAGTCTTAGCTATTTAATCCCCGTCAACACCTAGATATTCATAACAGGATCATAATATAGTAAAAAAGCTTTCCTGATCTTTGGAGTTTTGTCATTCTTAGACAGCCTGGTTAATGGATGTTTAAGTTTAATGTAAAGGAGGTCTTTAAGCAATTAGTAGAAGAGATTCAATATCTTAATAATTGATTTTATTCTTATTTTAGAAGAATAAGAAGATAGGTTTCAGCAATTTTTCCGGGTAGTTTGTTTATAAGTGTATTTTCAAGATAGGAAACCATTTGTCTATAAAGGTTTTGGATGAAAATAGGTTCACTAAGAAACAAGAATTGGAATACAATTTATAACATTTTTCAAAGAGTTTGTAAGAATTCCCGTATTTATATTTTTTATTTTTATTATGAATGCATGAAGAGATGGAATGACACAAACAATACAGTTAATATAATATAGAGCTAGTTCGGTTTTTCAGTCTAAAATTTCTGTAGCATTGGACTGAACTTTGAACCCTCATAGTAATTTTATAAAAGGTAAACAGTTGAACTCAGTATTTATATACTCTTATTCAGCAAATTCCCAGCATTCTTGTTTATTATTTAAAAAAAAGTGACAACTAAGGTCTCTCTAATATATCTCTTTTAAGTGGTCTTTATTCTGGAAAGATTCAGAAAATTTAAAACTGAAAAATTTGATGAATACCAAAGGGACATGAGTATGCAAGATGTGTGTTGCAGAATATGTCCTTCCCCTCTTGTCTTCCACTCACTTTTCATTTTCTTCCAAATGCTTTGTTTCACGAATAAAGAAAGCAAGACAGTGAGGGAAAAGGGGACGGCTAGCCTTGAAGTTTAGACACTGTTCTTCAAGGATAGCTGCAATGCAGGACATCTGTTTTGTAAGAATATCTGGTTAAAAGGCCAAGACAAGGAACAGGAAAAGCAAAGAAAAAAAGACACACATACAGACTCATGAAGGGAGCAGCAGTTAACGAAATCTGCCAAGGTCACAGGTTCGATCCTTGTATGAGCCATTCATTTAAGTGTCAGACTTGGTCATTCTTCTGGGTCCCTTCCAGCTCAGACTATTCTGTGATCCTGTGAAAACCAGAGTTGTTAGATGGGCTGGTAAAGGCACAAGGCCTCTGGTGACTTTGGGCAGATCAATCACAACTTTGTAATAGGTTAAAAAGGAAATTAGAGTATCCTGGTGTGAAAGAGAAAACTTACTATAGGGTATTTGAGGTGGATCATTGACAGTGTGAAAAATTTTTCATTAAATGCTTGGAGGGATTATGGGAATTTCCTAACTTTGTTATAAGAGAAGTTTGCTTAAGAGAAGGATCAAATATCCCCAAAAAATGGATATAGGCGATTGTAGAAGGCAGTCTTATATAAACAAACAGCACTTGCATGAATTCTATCTGGGATCATGGTATGGTCTCTGCTCATTTCTTGGTAAATTCCTGTTTCTGTCCTTACAGAGATCTATGAGAGTGCTTTTTTTTTTTTTTTTTTTTTTTGTGTGTGTGTGTGTTTGAGATGCTAGCAAACTCGACTCAGACAAAATGAGGAGCAGTCTGACTGGCAGCTCTGGGCCAGCCCGGAAAAGGGTAAAGGCTTTGAGTCATTTATATGAGTGTTGTTTGTATGGATTTGGTGCATCTAAAGGCACCGCAGTCCTGGCTAATTTACCTGCTGCTGCTGGCCAGTCGTGTCAACTTGCATGTGTATGTTAGGGAAATATGTTCACCTTTACTACTGGCTGAATCTTTTACAGAGAACCACAGCAATTTCAGATTTCCCTGGGGTCATTCCCTGAGTTTCATTACGTTCAGGGGTTTCTTAAGGGCATAATTTAAGTTGTCCTTAGAATCGTTCAAATTTTGCTTGAGTTCTTTTTTGCCTTTTTTTTTTCTCTTTTTTTGTTAAGTATTGCAACTCTGATTACACTGAGGATTATTTTTCCAACATAGCAAAGTATTTCTACAAGTACTGCACTGCCATACATATTAAGTAGGAAAAATGTGGGTTTGGGCTTGCTGTTTCTCTTTTTGTTCAGTGCTTTTTTTGTCAAATCTTTAAATATGATCTGTGTTTCCCTTATTGCAGCTTGTTATTTTCTTGTTATTTTGAGACTGTGGTGTTTCTTTAAAGTAAAATCTAGTTCTTTCTTTTTTCCATTACTTTATTACTAATCTAATGACTAAAGAGAGCATAAGGAGACATACTTCAAATTTTTTTGCATAAATGTTTTTTTGTACAAGTGACATAACAGAATTCCTTCTCAGAACATAATGAATTGGGCGTTTTTTAAAATTGACAATATGTCAAAGGTTTTGTATAAGTTTATTTATTTATTTATTTATATGTTCAGAATTTTGCATACTTGAGAAACACCAGAAATATTTGTTTGTGGTGATCTATTTTCCTGTTGCCATTTTTCATGGGAACGGAGGGATTATATTCTCCTGGCAATCACTCACGGATGAAAAGGAGGTGATGGTGTGTGCGATGTAGGTGATACCTTCCCAGGAGTCATCTCATCAGAAACTGTGTTTCTTATTTTTATGTTCTGTGACTTACCTGTTTTCTTACTATTTAACATTGCCCAGAGAATGGTAATTTACCCTTTAACTTTGCCTGGTTATTTTGGAATTTGCAATTTGTTTTCACACTGGATATAGATTGATGAATGCCTGTCAAAATTGATATTTTTGAAAACCTCATCTTTGAATCTTGTATTGTTGGGTGAGTTCAAATGATTTTACATCATCAATCTGTGAGGCTTTATCTGTAAATGTGAGTCTGCTTTGCTGCCATTTAACTCTGGTTTTGTAGAGAAAGAGAGAAACATTACATACGTTCCTATATAATACCAGAAATTTCTGAATTATTGATGTGATCTGAAGCATGTGCTTGACAGATTTCACCTTTTGACATTTGACAGAGTTCACCTTTCTGCTGAATCTTTCCAATTTTGTCCAGCATTTCATGGGAACAGTGATTTTGGCTGCAAAATTCATTATTGTGTCGTTATGATTTCTGTCCTGGACAATGTAGGAGATCCATAATACAAACAAACTCAACCCACATAAATCCATTTTTTGTGTGTCAATTTGAAGCATTTTCATGCCGTTGTAAAGAAATTGAAACAAATGCTGGATTTTTTCATATTAAAAATACATTTATTATTGTTACAGATCCATTACAATGTTATAGATCCATTGAATATTTCAATATTGCATAAATAGTGTTTTCTGTTAGGCAATTCCTAGAATGACCTGCTGGTAGAAGTAAGCTACAGAAATACAGGTATCAGATCTGTTCATCTTACTTATTCACTTAAAAATCAAAAGCTTTAAGGACACAGCATCACGATTTATACCTAAGACAAGTTATATTCTGCCTTGACATGAATGAAGACTGCATTTCATTAACATCCTGAAGTCAGTTACAATCTATAATCACTATTGTTTCAATTCTAAATTACAGTCCTTACTCATGAAATCCAACTTGAATACCATTGTTTTTTGATGTAGAGAACTGTAACTTTGGCAAGTAGATAATCTAAGAGAAGTCCTGTTTGAGTGGTTATAGGCAATGTTTTTGAAAACATACAAAAGATTTTGGAGCTTTAGGCTGTTAATTTTCATCAGGATTAGACTCCTAAATCATATAAATATATTACCTAAAATAGCTTTACCATTCAAGACAAGCATCCTGGCAAGTACTTTTGGTTTATTTATTTTTACAATTTCTTTGAATTCATTTAAATAAACAATCCAGTGGGGGAGGGGAGGGGTGAGGGGCTGTGGGTGAAGCTTAGATCCTAGAAAAATTAGTCAGGGATTTCTTAGCAGTCTCAAAGCAATAGTATGTGTTGAGTCTGTTGAGACTAACGAAACAATTTTTTTGCTACAGCATAATAATCCAACCTCCAACGATCTTCCCTGGAAGCAGAGGTTGGACTGGCATACTCTAATGTGTTGTTTTATATAGAAATCTGATTAATGTCTAGAATTGTACTAACCTATAAATTTTGCTAATAGCTAGTGAGAGTTCCTCCAATAAATTAACCTTTTGATCTCTCCTTTCGGCAGTAAATCTCTTTATAAGTAGGATTATAAAAGTTAATTTAATAATATCACAAGAGTTTACATTTAATACTGTCAAAATGCATGAGCAAGCCAGCTTAAAAACATGGAGCTCCTTGACTACACCACAACATTTTGGACTAACTTGCTATAGCAGAAATGTTTTCTACATATTTTTAAACTATACCAGTTCTATTGAATCTACTCAATTCCTTTTGGGTCATCCAATCTATAGACCTCTGTTGACATATTTAAAGCTATTTACTTGAACTGAATGATAGAAAAATATCAAAACCTGTTGTTCTGTAGCATTCAACTTTGCAGGAGAAAGCACAGAGTGTTTTCCACAGTGTAGTAGGATATTCATAAGAGTGAGAGGGGCATCCCTTAACCCTGCTCTGAAAGTGTTATGAAAAAAAGTGTCAACTTGTGTGTAAAAGACAGAAGATAAGAGTATGTGACAAAACAGTTCTCCAGGTAATGCATAACTTTGTAGCAAGAGAAATGCAACTAAAATTAAAAAAAAAAAATTCAAATCTATGTTCATTTAGGTCTGTTTAATTTGCCAAAAAGTCCCACAATGTGACTATTGAAAAACATAACCAAACAATGAAACAAGAAAAAAAAAATTCTAGTGAGATAGCAGTAATGCAGAGCAGATCTCATTTTGCATTTAAGCAGAGGTGTCAAGATTAAGCTGTGTCTTTTTTCTTCCATGGAATACAACAGGAATACAACATTGTACTGGATGCCTACTGCAGGACTCATCCAAGCTATTTTATTCTATTCCTTTTCTCTATTGCAACCAATTATTTTAAGAGTAAGGCAAGTTAGGGAGTGGGATAGGACAGAATAAAGAAACAAAACAAACAGAAAAAATCTCCAAATTATCCAACCTCTTCCCCAAAATCCCATATCACCTTCAGTACCCAGCTGACTCCAGAAAATTATTTTGTAGGTGTTATTCAGTTCACACTGAATACACTGATCCCGAGATTCATGCCTTTCATAACTCCCTGTGCTCTGGAATAACTCTGCCTCATATTTTTCCATAATCACAGTTGCCAAGAACAGACAGTATTCCCTAGGAATGTACTTGGGTCAATACGCTTGGATGAAAACAGAAGGCAATCCAGCAAAACCATGAATATCAGAAAATTTTCTACTATTATCTTTCATTCTATTTGTTCTTGAATTCAGCTAAGAATGTTCTGATTTCAAAGAAGATTTTCTTTTTGCACTCTTTTAACACTGGAAAAACACATTAAACCATTAAAAATAATTTAGAATACATTTCCAGTCCAATCTTGAAACACAGCTTCACAATAAACTTGAAATACTGGTCCTTAGTTCCAGTTCAAACTAACAAGTGGGCACTGATGTCCTGAGTTATGATGTCCTGAGTTATGAACTTTGGTTTTTTACAGGGTAATTCCTTGGGAGCTGCAGGAGTTCCTCACTAGAAATTAGGTTGAAATTCCCAAAGACAGGAAAGAAAGTAATTTGTCTTACATACAGAAAAGAGACAGGGTCACTGGAGTAAAATGAAGATAGTTTAGCCGGGGCAGCCCAAATAATGTGCTAGGATACTGCCAAGCCCCTCACAGAGCACAATGGCAGATGAGAATTCAAATTAAGATTCTGGAGGAGGAAGCACATTATCTGGGCCCCTCCCAGGGCTGACCCAGGGGACTCTCCAGCCCTACTATTCAGGTGGGAAATGTCCTTGGTTGGACATGGGAACATGGAGCTGCAACAATCTCTTCTTACTTGGTTCCTTAGTGGATCCCACATTATATATCTCCTCCAAGAGATATCTTCATTCATGTATTCCACACAAAAGGTCTCATTTGTTTCAATATGTTATTTTGTGAAATATGGGTGAAAGAACTTTTATTCTGGGGAAAGAAAAAATGTCCGTCAAACACATTTTTGTTCTTCTGTATCAGAAAATCGTTAGGTGTCCTGATCTCACTCACCATTTTTATAATTTTAAATCTATAGCTCTGTGCTTAAAGGCAGTTTCTGGAAATCTCACCTCTTGTTTGTAGAGTTTCAATTTTTTTTCCAATAAGACACAAATCAGTTTATAGAATTTAATTTGTCAACTATGTGTGAAATCATGTTAATTTAAAAAATGAGGACATTGTTTCACTGTAGACCGAAGTCCAACATTGCAGATAAGCACTGCAGGTAAAACAATCTATCACTACTTAATTACTTATGACAACGGCTTTGCCCCTAGATAGCTGCACACAACCTATTTTAGTCATACCTATTATTGCTATAGCTAGTGGAGGAAAAGCATATTTCTTTAGCAGTTCCAGTGTTTTCAAATGGCTCTCAGATGATGCTGTCAAATTAACATAGATCATCACGAGGTTATTTCTCCATCACCAAGGCTAAATGTCTCTAACAAATTCTTGTGTGAAGAAAAGTGCACTTTGTTCAGGTTTTTTTAGATATTGTATATAAATGCACTTTTCCATTAGAAGCCCATATTTTAAAGTACACATAATTTTATAGAGAAATCTCTCCTGGAGAATTTTTTTCAAGGCTCTTGTTGGTTTTTTTTTTGTCTAGAATATGGGATTTTGCTTTGTTATATTTGATCTGCATCAGCCTGGAATGCATCCTGTTTCTCACAGATTTTTTTATTTATGGAATAGACCACTGCTTTTTTTACCAATGAAGTTTTAAATCTGCTTCTGCTTATGCGGGACACTGATGTGCATATTTAACTAAGTGGCCATTCAAACTTCAAATGTCCTTTTATGCGAATTGTTTCTAATTTTGAGGAGGTTTGAATGTCTCTAAGCATTGTGAAGTGTTTCCTTTTTAGCTGTATATGTCACCTCTGGGCTGCCATGCAGGGAGGGGATGACAGTGTGTGACTGAAGGTGAATGTAATACTATGTCTGTGTTAACTGCTCAGAGTGATGTTTTCACACTCTGCCTAATGATCAAAGAAGACTACAAGGAGTTGGAAGTCAATATGAACTTATTTTAGGCTGCAAATTAATAACTG
The DNA here is from genome assembly GCF_052056855.1 of Sturnus vulgaris. Lineage (NCBI taxonomy): Eukaryota > Metazoa > Chordata > Aves > Passeriformes > Sturnidae > Sturnus > Sturnus vulgaris. Next base: position 129,199,837 of record NC_142243.1, read on the forward strand.
AGGGTAATCTGTTCAGTTATTTCACTATAAAGTCTTTTCCAAGGATTCAAAGAAAATACATAATTAGAGACAACTATAACCTTCAAGAAATGATGAATTTAACCTAAAAATAGTATGAAAACTATGAACACAAAGTTGGGAAGGTAAGACAGATGTGGTGAAAATAACACCAAGTTTGGAAAAGGGTTGAAATTTAGGAGAAAGAAGCAACCTGGATCCCCAGACTAAAGGCTTGTGAGGTATGTTCACTGTCAAAAGAAAATCAGGAGGGCATGAAGTGTTTGCATTTCAGACCAGTGAGTGATCTCATCTTAAAAGGTCCCAGTTATATCTCACAATCCAATCTACCTTTCTAATAAAAAGAGTTCACTTTTCTTCTGACAATACAGGCAAATACTCTGTGCCTGCTGTTGCTGCACACACTACCCTTCCCTTGTGGCTGTTTGTCTGCAGTGCCTTTCTCCTTGGTGAAGGGACTGTGCCATCTGCAATTCTGCATGGCCACAATCTCTTATGCAATTGCCTTGCAAAGCAGTGGCAAAGATGATTTTGCATAACACTTAAAGTTTAATTAGCTAATGCCGCTAGGAGATAGAGAACGTGTATTCCTGCAGCTCTGAGATGATGATCATCATGGAGACAACTGCTTTCAAAACTCTTAAAAATGAGAGTTTATAAAAGGACAAAATAACATATCTTATTCTTCTCACCCTGTCTACGGTATGCACTGTGTAAGCAAATAGCACATCTGGCAGCTGACATACATTTTTTTCTCTCTTTAATTATATGTATTTCCATGAACAGGAAATGTCTGATTGCAGTATATACATCTAATGATGTGAATTTTAAACCAAGTATTTAACACTTTGTCATCAAAAAAGCTTGCATGACTGATTTGTGATGGGTGACACCCCCAAAATACAAGGTCTATTGAAATTTGATCTTGCATATCTAAATCTGTTGTCTATTCAGAGATAGATTTGCCAATCTTGCAGACATTGACTGCCTGTTTCATACTCTTTCACCTGCATTAAGAATCTAGTAAAGAAAGGCGGATTTTTTTTTCCAAGTCTTTTGGGCAACAAAAATAAAATATTTATTTTTGAAATCTACTTCTATTTTGCTTTTTAGGCCACATATTCAAACCTAATTATCTCACTTATTTAGTCGTACTTGAATGATTGATATGTAATAGATAATATTGGCTTCATAAAACCTAATTGGCCACATAATATAAAAGTGAATAAACCCCTGCATTTATTCACTTATTCTGAATTTTGGAAAAAAACCCAACAAACATTTAATAATTGACTGGCTAATATGTTTAGACAGTTTCTGGTACACAAGATGAATGATTTAGAAACAGCTTATTTATCCACTCTGTATTGTGCCACATAGGTATATTTTTACATAATGGAAAAGTTAAATACATGGATATAAAGAAAGTTGAGTGACAACAAAACTAAATCAGATGATATGCAGAAGGACTAAATATAGAGTACTTTCAACAAAGCTAGCAAGGGACAGGGAAGTAGATTTTTCTGTTGAGGGATTAGTCACTTCCACTTCAACTGCCGTGACTTTTAAGACTTCTTCATGTCTCCAAAAATAATTTTATAATTATAATGAAACTATCACTTTAGAAATAGAGGCAACCTTTTTTGAAATGCAAAAGTCTAAACTGAAAAGTCCTTAATCTGTGTTAGTCACTTCAAGAAGTCACTGAACTCTGACTAGGAGCTGAACGCTGGGATACTTGTGCAAATTCATGCTGATGTCAGTGTTACTGATGTTAACTATTACAAGTTTCTAGTAGCAGGGAATGTTTTATTAGAAGAGAATTGACCTTTGCTTGAAAAATTAAGACCATCATATTTCTCTCCAGATTTTCAACACATCAACCACTAAGCAATATAATTATTAATATTATTTATAATTTTGACACAATGTTTATGTCTCATAAACTCCATACTCATTTCTAAAAATGTAATTTTCTTTTCAATCCCAGTTCTGACTGATATTCCAGTATCACAACAAATACCAATGTCAGTGGAAGATCTTATTTCTGAACCCACTTCAGAATCAGGGTCATTAAAGACATTAAATCCACCAGTTGAATTATTAATATGGTATCTTAATATAACCAAATTAGGGCATTGGATTCAAGGGCTGGTGATGATATTGTTGTCTCTCTTTTTTTTTTTTTTTTTAAATCAAGCAAATTGACTTCAGTGTTGAAGTTGCCCAGGAAACCAAGTCCTTATTTTAAGATATGGCCAGGAACCAAGTACCTCTACCCTTTTGTAATTTTCAAGATAATTCCCCATAATTTTATTCTCCATTTTGTTCAGCTGTTTTTTATTATTCTTGGCAGTCTTTCCCAAGATATCATTCATTGTCTGCAGGTGACCCACATTTGATTAGTATCTTATTAATCCTGCATGCTCTAATAGCTCATTAAAATCCTTATCTCCCTGCAGCACATGAGCACCAGCATTTTTGAGAAAAGCTTGTGTTACAGTGAGGAGGAGACTTGAAATAATCTATCTTGCTTTCTCTTTGACAAATTAAAGATGTCCAAGGAAGGAAAAGGTAAGGGCAATTGAGAGGGGAAAGAAGAAAAGAAAAGACAAAGGACTGTACATTATATAGTTCCATATACAAAGTCCGTGTGAATAGCAAATCTACATATCTGCCAGTTTTAGGATGAATAATTTCAGGAGTGCTTCAGTAACCTACATTGTGGACTCAAATTCAGGAAGTAGACTGGAAACATAAAATTCTATGTTTTAGTGAAAAGAATTTGAAGTTCCAAAAGAAATTAAACCAAAGTTCTGTTTAGTTCAATTTTCTTTGTATGACCTAATGTTGTACCCTTTTTTTTAGACAAGCATAAAAGCAAGGCCAAGTGAAGTTTAAGACTTCCCTTGGTATACCCTCTGTTCACTAGCCAAGTTTTGTGACCTGAAAATTGCACTCAGCGAACCATACTTTGTAGTGATCAATACATCCTCATAATTGAATAAGTTTAAATCTACTTTGAATCAATTTATACTCCTGGTATCAAAAAGATCTTTTGGCAAAGAGCCTCACAGTTTTATTAAGAATTGTATCCAAATGAGTTCTATATTTCTTTAATTCTGCTACTGAATTATTTCATTGAATGACAATAGAATAGAATGGAATAGAATAGAATAGAATAGAATAGAATAGAATAGAATAGAATAGAATAGAATAGAATATTTCACTTGGAAGAAACCTCTAATGATGATTTAGTCCGACCAATTCAGGGTTCACTAAAGTTAAAGCATGTTATCAAAGGCATAATCCAAATGCCTTTTAAAGACTGCCAGGCCTGGGACATTATTCACCTCTCTAGGAAGCCTAGTTCCAGTGTTTGACCTCCTCAGCCAATCTCAGTAAAAAAATGCTTCCTAATCTCAAGATCAAGTCTCCCTTAGTGAAGTTTTGAACCATTTCCACACTTCTCTGGTTAACAGAGAAGAGAGCAGCACCTCTTTCTCCACATTCCCTCCTCTGGAAGCAATAATGTCATCCCCCAGCCTTCTTTTCTCTAAACCAGACAAATCCACAGTCCTCAGCTGCTCCTCATAGGACATTCCTTCCAGCCCTGTCACCTGCTTTGCTGACCTTCTCTGGACATGTTCAAGGACCTTCACATCCTTCTTAAATTATGGGGTCCAAAACTGCACAGAGCACTCAAGGTGAGGCTGCACCAACACTGAATACAGCAGGAGGATCTCCTCTTCTGACTGCCTGGGGATGCTGAGTTTGATGCATGCCAGGATGGGATTAGCCTGCTGTCAGACTAAACTCCCATATCCCTTTCTGTATGGCTGCTCTCCAGCCACTCAACTCCCAATTTATAGTTGTGCTGGGCATTACTCTGTCCTAGGTGCAGGACCCAGCATTTTGACTTTTTAAATTTCATACCATTAATGATTGCCCAATACTTCAACCAATCTAGATCCCACAGACTCATTTTCCTCATCAGGTCAGAGGGATCCCATCAGGCCACAACGTTTTATCTCTTGAAGGCTCTTCTGTGGTTTAGAAATCCAAAGTTTTGGCACAGACACCAGTCTTGTTGTCAGATATTTATATAATTGTCTCACCTGCTTTTATCAAGGCCTTTCCCCTCAAATGAGGATTGAAGACAACATTACCTATGCTCCCAAATTTTTTAGTACTATTCTCAGGGCTCTGAAGTCCCTTTTGATTGATGTCAGACTTTCAGCTGTAATATCATTTGTATATATGTGAAAGAGTTTGCCTTGTGGAAAAAAAAATTCCCCATACGATTTACGTATATCACAAGTTTTTTCGCAGTTCTCTGTTCTACTTTCCAAGTATAAAAAAATCTTTAACCTTTCATGCATGTGATTATTCAGTTGAGGGAATTCAACAGTGAATTTTCTGTGTCTCACAGTAAAGAATTTCTTCCTAATGTCTAATCTAAAGCTATTCTCTTCTGGTTAAAGCCGGTGTCCCTTGTACTGCCACTGCACATCCTTGTAAAAAGTCTGTCCCCATCTTCCTTTTTCATGTTTAGGAACTGAAAGACAAAGAAGAGTTCTTTCTTCCTGAAACCTTGTCTTCTCCAGGTGGAACAGCTCCCAGTTCTCTCAGCCTGTTTCTATAAGTGATCCAGTTCTCAGGACTCTTTCCAAAAGATATTTCTTGTGTTAGGAGCCTGATTTTGGTAGCAGGTGAGCTGCAGGGGTGGCTTCTTTGGGAAGCTGACAGAAGCTTCCTCATGTCCAACAAAGCTGATGCCAGCTGGCTCCAAGATGGACCCACCACTGGCCAAGGCTGAGTCAATCAGGAATCATAGTAATGACTCTGTGATAACGTATTTAAAAAGGAAAATAAAAATCTTTTTGTGCAGATGTAATTGTGGCCAGGGAAGAGCAGAGTGAAAATAAGTGTGAGACAAAACTCTGCAGACAACAAGGCCAGTAGAGCAGGAGAGAGGGGAGGTGCTCCAGGTGCCAGTGCAAGGATTTCCCTGTAGCCCGTGGTGCAGATCCTGGTGAAGCAGCTGTGCTCCTGCAGCCCATGGAGGACCATGAGCATGCAGAAATCCACCCACAGCCCATGGAGGACACTCACAGGTGTCATGCAAATTCCCTGTGAACCCATGGGAAACCCATGATGGAGCAGGCTCCTGCCAGAGACTTGCAGACCCATGGAGAGGGGAGCTCATGTAGCAGTGGGTTTCCTGGTAGAATTTGTGGAGGGGCTCACGTTGGAGCAGGTTGTGCCTGAAGGACTGCACCCTGGAAGAATGAGACCCATACTGCAGCAGTTTATGGAGAACTGTTGCCTGTGGGATAGACTCATGCTAAAGAAGGTTGTGATTTGTCTTCCATGGGAGAGACCCCACATGGGAGCAGGGGAAGGACTCCTCTCCCTGAGCAGTGACTACAACGTGTGGTGAAGTGAACATAGCTCACATTCCCCATTTCCCTGGGCTACTGGGGGGAGAACGTACAGATGGAAAGGAGGGAGATATGGGAGGAAAAAGTGGTTTTAAGATTTGAGTTTATTTCTCATTATCCTGCTCAGATTTTGTTTGTAATAGTATCAGTTCAGATCCCTGAGTCAAGTCTGTTTTGCCTGTACTGATATTTGGTGAGTGATATCTCTCTGTCCTTATCTCAACTTGAGAACCTTTAATTATATTTTCTCTCTTCTGTCCATTTGCAGAAGGGAGTGATAGAGTGGCTCTGGTAGGTGCTTGGCATCCAGCCAGTGTCAACCCACCACAGGGTTCCAAAGCTGGACACAGTTCTCCAAGTGAGGTCTCACAAGAGTAAGAGAGAGAAAATCATGTCCCTTGCTGCTGGCCATGCTTCTGATACAGCTCAAGATGTGATTGGTCTTCTGGGTTTCAAGCACATGTTGCCAAGCCATGTGGAATTTTCATCCACAAACACCTTGAAGTCTTTTTCCCCAGGGCTAGTCTTGAACCATTCTCTGCCCACACTGTGTTTGTCCTTGTGACTGCCCCAGGCCATGTACAAGACCTTGCAGTTGGCCTTGTTGAACTTTATGAGGGTCACACACACCCACCTCTCAGGTCTGTCAGGATCCCTCTGGATGGGACCCCTTCCCTTCAGTTCACCACAGACCTTGGTGTCATTGGAAAACTTGCTGAGAGTGCACTCAGGGACACTGTCCTTGTTGCCAACAAAGATGTTAAAAAATGCCAGTCCCAAAAATGACCCCTAAGTAATACCCCTCACCACTGGTCTCTGCTTGGCCATCAAGCCATTGAGTGCAAACATCCAGCCAAGTTTTTTATCCACTGGTTGGCCCATCCATCAAATCCATGTCTCTCCAGTTTAGAGACAAGGATGTCATGTGGAACAATGTCAAATGCTTTGCACAAGCCCAGGTAGATTATGTCAATTGCGCTTCCCTTCCCACTGCAGTAACCCCAAGCATGGTGAAGCCATGTTCACTGTCACCAATCAACTAATTATTTTCCATGTGCCTTAGCACAGTTTCCAGGAGAAGCTACTCTATGACCTTGCCAGGCACTGAGAATTGTAGTTACCTAGGTCCTCCTTATTTTCCTTTTAAAATAATATTTCTAGCAGAAATATTGTTTAAACATAAATAAAATATAAAATATATAATGTTTTGCTAAAATTTGATTCTATGTGAACACTAGCATCTTTGATGAAAATATTAAAAAATATTTTCTCCCATTTAATTTCATTACCAATACTTGCATAGTGAATTATAATCTAATCCTTGGATGTCTAACTCATTGCTTTCAAACAACTCAAAATTGTAAAAGATCAGAAAAATAATTTAAGGTCAATCTGTGCTCATTCTAGTTTCTAGTTTGTGCCCAGAGCATATCGCTGGGAGTCTGATCTCTGCACACTGTTCCAAAATCTTGTAGGAGTTAATGAAATCTGATTGCTACATATTATTTTAATGTTTTAGTGGGTGTGATATGCAACTCATATAATTGATATCTGTATCAAATAAACCCTGTCACAGACATTCAGAATGATTTATTTTTGACAAGTGTCCTACTTGAATGTTCTCAACTTGTCTTCTGTACTGAAGAATATTTTGATCTCTGAAGCAGTGTGTTTTGATTGTATTAGTCTGACTGTAGTCATACCCTAGAGACTTATCATTCCACTGTTCTTTCCTGATCTGAAGTGTTTAACAATCTGATTGCAGACTGGTGTTGATTCTCTTTTTATAGAGAGAGAAATCCAGTTGCATAATGGATAAATAAAATTTTAAGTATTTGTGATGATTTTTCTGAATACAATATTTGAAATTTCATGGAGATACTTTTCTTAGAATAATCTACTAGAACTTAATCATCCGGTGGAAACTTTGTCACATTTGTATCATATTAAATACATAAGTAGATAAAAATCTCTCTGCCTTGGAACAGTCAGCAGTCTTAACCAGCAGTCTTAACCTATCTGTCTGGCAGAGCAGCATTACATTTAATATTATTGGTAATTCTGATTTGCTAGGACACATAATTTGTCAGAAGATATTTGCATCTTCAAACTTGCCAGTATATTATTCGGTGATTCCAGTGTTAAATATTGCCTGAGTCTTTTATTTAGACCCCTAAATTTTGATGGCTGGGTGTCTTAGTTTAGGACAAATTTGGGAGGAAACCTCTGAATGAGGTCCCTCTAGGAAAAAAAAAAAAAAGAGAAAAGATTCCAAGCAGTCCCTCCTCCAGTCGGCTCGGGGCAAAAAAGAGAAAAAAAAATTGGAGAGAAGTGGAAAAAAAAATGTATTCATCAAGCAACAGACCTCCCAGCACAACAATGAACAATATCAAACAGCAAAACCTGTCGCCGTTCCGAGGAGATGACAGATTTGGAAGATTTCTTTCCGTGGCTGCCCGGCTCACTCAGGCTGCTCTCGGTCCCTCCTGTGCTGGGGAATGTCACAGCCCAGGCCAGGCCCGCTGGGACACAGGTGTGAGCTCCCGGTGCTCTGCTGGGCTTTCAGTCCAGAGCAGGTTCAAACAGTTCCAGGAAAACAGAAAAAGGGAAAAAACAATCCAAGGGGCTTCTTTGCCTCAGCTAGCCCGAAAACTAACCAAGAGCAAAGGAGAGTTCTCTCTCTCTCGCTGTCCATTGCAGACAACACAGTCTGTGTGCAGGAACGCGGGGGAGCCCGTGCAGTCTCTGATAACAAACTCTGCACTTCTTCTTTTCCCCCTGCCCTTCACTCCTGGAACCAGTCTTAAAGTTGCAGAATTTAATATTCAACACCAACAGAACAGACAATTTGGGGATACAGGCATCATGCAGTCACCCCAAGACACTGGGTAACATGTCAGCCTTGTTTGTTACGTATCTGAACTCCCACTGTAGCTTACAGACTGGGTATTGTCCCTAACTAGAGTCTGCAGATGATGGAAGCTGGAGGCTGACATAGATCAGTAGAAAGCAAAACTTAAAGCTTAATCTGGAATGACTTGAACCTGCTACCTGAACATAAACACCTAGAGGTGTGTTAGACATGCTGGGACCATTTATAATCTGAGGCATAGGTTTATACACAGATGTGTGGCCTACCTGCCAGCTCCATGAAGATGTTCATTGGTATTGCACACATATTGAGACAATCAAATTGTGCTTCAGCTGGCTGCTCCAAAGCAGTCTCTAGAATCAACGAACTATTTTGACCAGGACCCCTATTCAGTTGCTTAAACAGCGGTTGTAGTGAAATATTAAGGATCAAATACGCTACACCTACACCTATGGGTTCAATTTATGCTTCTGTATTCTGAAGCAAATCCTTCCATATTAATTTGGAGAGGAATAGCTGATTCTTCATTAGATTTTGTTTTCTGACTAGAGGTACATCGATTTCCACCTCCTGGCACATAGAGTTGTGAGTAAAAAGCTGGAGAAATGGTTTGTAGTGCCATCATATGGGTCCTACTGGATATAAGAATCTCAGGGTTAGTTGCTGAAATTGACATTCAGGCTGAGAACTGAGTAAGATGGAAACACCATGAATGGCTCTGTGCCTTGTCTTTCCTTAGAGGAACAGAAGTTGAACTAGCTTAAGCCTGAAGATAATTTCCTGGACAGTAGTGTCACAAGAAATATTTGTGGTATAGCAGACATTTTAGAGTAAAAAAAGCACTAATTGGAAAAAAAAAAAAAAACCAAACTGAAATTTCAATGGAAAATGGTTGTTCATTTTTCTAACCTTTAGGAGAACTGGACTAAGTATGCAAGTATTAACTTTCACTTTTGACTGTTCTTACTGCAGAATTATTAGTTCTGTTTTAGACCACTCCAGCTTACACTCAGTGATGAAACATGAATATTATTTGGTAGATTTTCAGCATGAATCAATCCCAGAGAGCAAACAGCACAAGTCTGAGCCATTTTTGCCTCTCTCCAGTTCACATAGAAGAGTTTGTGCATCCAAATGCTCCACCTGTTTTCCTGACACTCCACAGAACACACTGCAGACACTATACTTTCAAATTAAAAAAAATTAAACATGGAGTTAACATTGCTTCAAGTAATTTGAGCAGAGCTAAACCACTTAAATGTTATGTGGGGGTCACAAAGAAGGCCCCAGTAAAATTTCTATGCTTTGAATTCAATCACTTCTCTAAAAGGGTAACCAGACCTAAACAGGAGGGCTGTAAGTCAGCTCACACAATTTGGTCTAGGGCCAAGACCACCCCAGACCTCTTTCCAGTTTAGCATGCAAGTTTTAATACTAAATTTATTTTTATGTTTTGTTTGCTTTTTTATACAATTTTTAATCAAGATTTTAGTCACAATAGTCTTTTTCAGTATCCAATTTACTTTAAACAAATTCTCAGAGAAACTAGCAAAAAGGAATCCCTTGTTACTGAGTTCTCTTTTCCACATTCAGGGAACATTGAATTTCCAGTTGCATAAACAAGACAACTTCTTAAGGTTTTTCATACAAAGTAGGGATATCTTTATTGCAGTGAAAAATTTGGAGTCACTATATTCACATTTGTTCATAACTTTTCCTTACCTTGATTTCCTCTTCAATACTGGTATATCTACTATCATCCCACCTGCTGGAGTCAAATTTTCATATTTAAAAGTCAAGGGATAGTTAAATAATTTATTTTAGGAAGGAATAATACATGACAACCTGTATTCAAAACTGAAGGTGTTACATGTACTATGAAAATAAAAAAAAAAATAGTAGCAGTTTATTTATGTTTCTTACTCATTTTATTAAAAAATGTTTAAGCTAACACAAAGGAAACATAAAACAGTCTTGATAGCAAATACTTTAAACCTAGAGTGGCTATTCATATATTAGTACATATATCTGCTAATATTATTACTCAGAGCATAGAATTTATCTCACCATCTGGATATCCAAAATTTGTTTTAAGCTTGTAATTTATTATTTATTTATTGACAAGTGAGAAAAAGGCAATTCCAAAGGATGAATCTTTGCATTCCAGGCCGATATATATATAGATATAGATATAGATAGATAGATAGATATAGATATAGATATAGATATAGATATAGATATAGATATAGATATAGATATAGATATAGATATAGATATAGATATAGATAGATATAGATAGATAGATAGATAGATAGATAGATAGATATGTGTGTACATATGTTATGAATGTATATATCTTTTGGAAATGCTTAGAGGTTGTCTCCTTTAATTTGACATAAAAAATAAATGAAATAAACTCTGCTGTTTGGACAGCTAAAATGAAGACTGCTGAGATTAACCACGGCCTTTAAAATATGTATACTTTCTTTCTTACTGTTATTTTTTCTGTTTTCTACTTAAACAAAGGAACTTCCCTCATACTCCGGCAAACTGGGAATATTCACTACTATTCACTGCAGTTCATAATGAGTGCCAAAAATTGCAATAATTCAACAGTGAAATAACTCACCTTGTTTGTACTGAAAAATCAATCTGTGAAAAAAAATACACCCATGTATTTCAGTCTAGATGTGGAAATCATCAAAAGAATAAAAACTTGAGACTGATAGCCAAACTCAAAGTTGCTAATTAAACATAGTCAGCTATGTTCAGAGGAGACAGACATCTGAGTTGAAAACACAATTCTTCTTGGAAATATAACTAATTTTAAAAGACAGATTTTGTAAAAGCTACAGTATCTGCCTTGGTTCTGGATAGGAATGCCCATCTACTAGCATAGAACTGTAGTATTTCCAAGCAATGAGCAGCAGGGTCGGCTGCAGCAGCTGCTGGAGCTCGGAGTTTGTGTTTCCCACCATCCAGAGCAGTGGGCACAGCCTGGCACTGCCATGGACGCCAACGCCAGCTCCTCCATCCCACTAGGGCAGCTGAACCCAGAGAGAGGAAAACAACCTGAGTAAAAAGTCTCTGTAGATGACACTCATTTTAGTTATTTTTTCTACTGAGCTACTGAGTCTATTGTTTTAGCTTCCAACAGAGTTCTTAAAATCAAAATAATTCATCTAGTTTAAAGTAATTATTTTTAGCTGTTGAAGTAATTCTGTTCTGCTGCATCTTTTATGACTAGATTGCAGTCTGTTCTCTGCAGCGTATGCAGAAAGAGTAAAATATGTATTGGTTTGGGGGTTTTGGTTGGATTGTTCTCTTTAATTTTGGGTTTATTTTGCTGGCTTCTTTTTACTGGAGGTATATAAAGATTCTTGTTTCACCACAAAACAAATGAAAAAGGGAAATAGACATTCAACTACTACATGTTAAAACTGTAGTCTACTAGAACAGTAGACTACAATCTACATTTTTCATGTCACTGTCTTGTTTTTATTATCTCTACCATGTTTATTGGAACAAAGAAGTCCTTATTGACAAAAAAAAATTTCATGTGACAATTCAGTCTCTAATATGCTTAAAATGAGTTTCAGTGGCTGGAGGAAAGACACATCTAAATTTGATCCTTTTTTTCTTTCTTTTTATTTTTTTAATTGTTTCAGTTTGGCTTTTTGTTTTCTTTTTCTTTGCATTTACCTTTGGAAGTATTTCTCATATGTTTCATTTTACATCAAGTTAAGAGACTGAGCCTCAGATTATGTGCAAAATCAAATAACTAGGTATCTTTTCTGTAACAGCTGCACCATTTGCTTTTGACAATAACAATTTGCTTTAGAAACTATCCCTGAATTGTCCCTATTATAATAGTATTGAAAGACTATAAAAGAAATCTGACTTCCTACTAACACTTTTTATCTAACTTTCCAATGCAATTCATGAAGTTAACTTGCAGCTCTAAAAACCATTTGAAATTGAGGAAATGTCAGATTTTGGAGGATTTTAAGATAGGTGAGCTATAAAATCTCTTTCCCATTTTCACTACCTTGCATTCAATTCAATTCTTCTTGAACTTGTATTCTGAGATTCTGGAGGAGAAGGGAAGAGAAAGGATAGGAAAGGATGCAGCTTTCATAAATGCAAAGTCTGATTTACTAATATGAAATACTAGTGAAGAGTTTTTTTCTGTTTTGTTTTTTATAATTTAAGTATTACAAATCACTAAGTGAAATCGCATCATGTTTTGTACATTTTAAAACCCCATCTAGTGAAATCATGTGATTTCACTGTGTATGAAGAATTTAATATTTTTTTAAATGTTATAATAAAATTGACCTTAGTCCAGTGGCTGCATATTAGAATATTTTCACGTCTTGACATCAGTTTGGAGATTTTCTGTAAATCCATTTGCAATTTCATTAAATTCAGAAGTAAAGTATAACAGTTGCATGGTAACAATTTTTAAGACAGGGGTTGTTTCATGCCAAAGTGAGATAAAAAATATCATTTTCTTTTCTAATGGTGATGTGAATGTAATTATATTCAGGAACATCCTTTCAATGATTAAGCTATAAATATTACTAATCTTCAGAAAGGTGAATATTTAAAACCATTATTCCAAATTATTCTTGCCCAATGTGATGAGAAAAAGTATCAGTAAGTTTTCCGTAATTGATCATGATCAGAAGTTGCAACACTTTCTTATCAATTCATTATTGATTGCACCTCTAGAATTCGATATTTCAAACAATCAAAAAGAGATTTTTCATGGTTTATTTTCTCAATGATCTTGATAACAATGTTTTTTGCCACTGATTAACTATTTTGAAATGTCATTCTTATCCAGAATGTGACCTTGAGGTTGTGAGAATCTAGAATGTGAGGAGAGAGGAGCACAGCTCAGAGCAGAGTAGAAGAAAAAGTCATTATATTCTAGTGCATCCTTTAAAATTCACTGCAGTATTACAGCACCCTGTTAGTGTAGTTCTCTTTGGAACGTTACCAAAACTAAGTTTCAATTCAAAATATGCTGTTTAATTTTGATCGTGTTCCAAGCTAAATTACATTAGTAGAGTATTGTAAATAAAGTGGTTTTAATGGAGGAATGAAAATATGACAGCTTTTGCTCTGGCCCTCTCTCCATTACAACATTGGCTCTTCTGTAGTGTTGAAAAGCTGGAATGAAACTGAGCTCTTCAGGATGCCAGCTTCATGATCTCTTCTACTTAAAGTTCAAAAAGAACATTCTGGCAAGTGAACAAGTGTTAGTATGTCAAGGAAATGTTAAAAACAACAATGATAAGAGAGTGGGGAAGAGCAGCATGACAACGTGACACTGCCAGTCTTCATTAGGCTGAATCCTCAGTAGATTTCAAGGACTGAACTATGAGATGCATGAATTTGGCAATATGCCTTGAATTTCCCATTGCATGTATTTGCAAAATCAGTCCTTTAGCACAGTGTATATATGTTGGAACAGTCTGGTAGACTGAATTGGACTTCTGCATCAATAATTCTTAAACTGTCTTCAAAATACCAACCTCACTGAGAGGAAGTGCATCTGCTTATGTGACAAATAGATCTATACAATCTAACTAGGGGATACTTCTCCTGTCTGAAAAACAAATCAAATTACCCATATCATCTTAGGTAAATACTAATAAACTTTCTGCAATACATAATTACACACTTGTGTCTCTATATGACATATTTTATATAAATGTAGATAATCATAAATTAAAAATATTTCTTTTGTTTAATTTTCTTTTATTTTAATAGCAATGTATTTAGAGTCTTTCCAACTAGAAATATCTGCAATGCAGCTGGGATATTTCCACAGCTAAGATGGTTCATGAAAGATAGTCTTCAGCCAGATAGCTTGAACATTGTGGCTGGGAAAGAAGTCCAATCAACATGGATCCAAAGATCAAAGTGATGCACTGATATATTATCAACATATAATTAACCAACCATCAATGAACTATCAATTTAGGATAAATATCAGCCATGCAGGAGATATACCACATTATCAGACAGTTGCAAAATGTTATACACCTAAATAAATGCCACTAGGTTCCAATATTGAAAGGATTGCTACAAAGGAGATGGAGAGTCCCTTTACAAAGAGTCACATGAAACAGATGAGGGCTGATGGGTAAAAGTTACTCCTGGAAAGATTTCTATTGAACACAAAATAAATTTTTAGCAAGAGAACCCTCAGCCATTCGAATCATCTCCTCAGAGAAGTGATCAATTCCACATCACTGGACAATTTTTAAGATCCAGCTGGACAGGTGCTGGGCCATCTTGTCTAGAACAAGAACTGCTAGAACTGCTTTTGTCAAGAAAGGTTGGATCAGATGGTCCCTGAGGTCCTTTTGTGACAGACTGAAATTATTAAGGGCTTAAACATCAGATCAGCAGAGGACTTTTGTTCACTGTAGCAAATGGTGCGAAGAAGCAGCTGCTCATCTGGGACCATTAAAGCCCACCCCTCCCCAAATATGCCTGCTAACTGGAATTTTGTCTGCGATGGAACTTAAGATAAAGATGATGCCCTTGTCCAATTATCCCAGATCTAAAGAGAAGGAAAAAAGGTTGGGGAGAGGAATGTAACTACAAGTGTGAGAGACTGGACTGCTAATGTCTCAATCACACTGCAAGTTGAAGACCACCACCTCAGGCTACAAGCTGGTGTTGTACAAGATAAGGGAAGAGGCTGATAAGAGACAGATCCTGCAAGGCAGGATAATGTTTTTTATCATGCCAAAGTCCTTTCACAAATGAGTCACTGTGAAAACTCACCTCTAGAGAAATAACAGGATATTGACATGAGAGGCAGCTGTATGAAGCATTTTGGGATGTGTCAGGGACACTCCCAAAGTAGTCCATCAGCATTATATCAGTATGCAATTCCCTGCCTCAGGAGAGGTACCTAAGTGTTTTATCTCAACCTGAGCCAATGAAATGCATGATACCTTGCAACAACCAAGGCTGGTTTCAAGATGCACAGGTCGTGACATGTTTCTACTTTTACCCTTTCCTTCGTTTTCCTTATACATTTTCTTCAGTATTATTTTTGTGCTTTTATATTGATATATTACTTTAGATTACCCTTTCTCACACATTTATGCCACCTCCTTGGAATTCTGTTTAGTCTTGTTTTCAAGAAAATAATTTCTAACAAGGACACCATGCTTTGTATCAGCACTTTTGAGACATAAAAAATATAGGTCTAAAAGCCCCTGGAGAGTCTTCAAGAGGCAGGTCCAAGGGGGGGTTACCAGGGCAACTGCTCTCCTATTGGATGTACCTGCTAGATATACTCATTAATTCATTTTATAAAAATTATAGAAATTCAAACCTGAGTTTGCGCATAGCTATATTCATGCACCTGAAAGCTTTCATTTAAAAACTGCTCTTTATACTACCACTTTAACATTTTTTGGAATGTCTTTCAGTTCTAGGCAACAGGTTACCCTCACGTTCTGGGGCAGCTTGTAACACCTTTTCAACCTTGTATTCTATGTTTGCTATACCCCCTTTTATTATTAATTCCAAACAGGTGCTTCCCCACAATCATAGTCCATGACAGGGGTTGCATGCCCCCATCTTCTGGGCATGTGGGAATCCCTCCTTGCACACACCTGCTTTAGGAGACCTGAGTGCCCTGGCTGCCCTTCTAGGGATGGGTAAGAGCCCCAGGAGATGAGCTCACGTCTCTAGGGTGAAGGTGCTGGAGTATCCCCATGGTGGGTGTGGGTGAGATGTGGCAGCCGCTGGGGATGCCTGGAATGTGTCCATGCTGACAAGCCCATGGGGAGCCCACAGTGTTGAGAGGCCACATCTGGCAGGGTCACATTTCCTGTTCCTGTCTTCTCCCACCTGTTATGAATGCATGTGTTTTGTTTGGCTTTGCTGATTCATCAGTATCAAAAATCTCTGTACCTCCTTTGACAATTTTTAATACAGTCATTTTCCTCTTTAGCATTATCAGTCTGAGATGAAAAGCCCCCTTAGGTAGCTTGGTCTCACTCACTCACACACATGGTCACACACATTCCTGTCCTGCTGTCTGCATTTCCAGGTGTGTCATGCAGACCATGGTGAAACCACCCCACTGTGAAGCTCAGCATGAAACCTATCCAAGAATCAGAATAAATGCTGGGTGGGCTGAGCATCTTTTATTAATCAGTGTGTCAGAAATATTTCATACCAGCGGTTTTAATCTGCAGGGCACTTGATTCCATTTACGTGAAATAATTTGGCTTGCAATTGCATCTGAACCTTCAAGCACTACTGTTACACAGAAAACTAATAGTCATATCAAAGCAAAGTTCATGCAGGGAATTTACTGTGTCTGTAATGGATAATGCATATGGAAGCCATAAATGAGATCAGGTCAAGATTTTCCTTTCTAAAGAAAATTTGAATTGTTACTTTTTGTATGTTTTATAACTTAACTCTAGTCTGTAGCACACTACTGACTCCAAGAATAGTGTAGCCAGTGGGGCGAGGGAACTGATTGTCCTGCTGTACTTGGCAATGGTGAGGCCATACTTCCCTGTTCAGTTTTGAGACCCTTGCTTCAAGAAAGACATTGAGGTGCTGGAGTGTGTCCAGAGAAGGGCAACAGACCTGGTGAAGTATCTGAAGAAAATTTTATGAGAGGTGGCTAAGGAAGCTGGAGTTGTTTAGTCTGGACAAAAGGAGACTCAGGGGAGATCTCATTGCTCTCTATGACCACCTGAGAGGAGGCTGTAGTGAGGTGGGCATCAGGGCCTTCTGCCATGTCTCAAGTGAAAAGATGAGAGAAAATGGCCCTAAGGTGCACAAAAAGATGTTCAGACTAGATAGTAGAAATTTTTTTTCATTGTCAAGCATTGGAATAAGTTGCCCAGTATGACATGGTGAAGTATCTGTCTCTGGAAATGGTCAAGTGGCATCTGTATTTGGCACCTGGGGGTATGGTTGAGGTGATATGGTGATTATCGTGGTGCTAGGTTGACAGTTGGACAAGATAATAATGAAGTTCTCTTCCAACCTTAATCATTCTGTGGGTCTCTTAAATCATCACCAAGCTCACATTGTTTGCACACATAAATAATGATATACATATCTTAAATAATGATATACATATCTACCACTTTATTGAAATTCACGTGCCCAACTTTATTAAGCTGACATATATGTGTGTACCCCTCAAAACAAATAAATGTACAAAGAGAGTATTAAAGTAACATACAGAAAACGAAGAAGAAAATATGAAATATGGAGTATAGAACCGAGGATCTACTCACATTTGTACTGTTCAGTAATAAGAAATGGATCACATAAGAATATCCATCTGAACCTAAACCTAGTTGAACATGGTAGAAAGCACCTAACACAGAATGTTCCTACATTTGTTTAAAACCCTTACCAGTAAGAAAATTGGATTGCTTTTCCATTCTGATTGAAAAAATGAAAGTGTAGCAGTATGAATTGTTAAGGAAGCCTGGTGTGCTCAGGTAGCATGGAAACTTTTGTCTCCTCTCTATCTGTAAACAGAAAATTGGACAAATTAAGCCTCAATATAGGTCAATTTGTCTTATTTCATATTGTACATTGTTATAACAAAATCTAGTTTTGTACTCAGCCAGTTATTGGTAGACTACATAAAATCATAGAGTTGAAAAAGTTAGGTTGAAAAACCCTCTAAGAAAAATTATAAGTTAGTCTAGCTCTGCCAAGTCTTAAGCTTATATAACAGTATTCTGCAACTGTAGGAGCAGGTAATGTTAACTGAATAAATCATTGGGAAAAACCAACAAACTCATGCAGATGAAAAGTATTGCACATACCTACCTGATATGTTAGTTCTGTTTATTACCCGGAATTCACCTTTGCTTCATGGCCCATTTTTAAAGTAGATGAAAGATGTACTTTATTAATAGCTTATATTTAATGCTGGTAAAATACAGCCCTTAACCACTGTAGAGTCATTGGAATTGATAAGGTCATCCCATCATTAAATGTAGCAGCAAAACCAGGCCACAGGTAGCGAGTCTGTTGTAATGAATCTTAGCTATTATCATATTTTCACACATAAGGGTCTTTTAGAAGTGTTATTGCTTAGATGCCTGTCCTATTCACTTATTTTTTCATTGGGTGCCAAGGATATAGGACTTTATTTGCATATTTAAACAAGGTAAAATAAAAAGAACGCTGCTTCACTGTGTGATCATTTAAAAAACAAGTGGACTCAGAGTGTTTGCCTTTTTAAAATGTCTTTCCCTGTTACAAATACATATTCTTCATATAGAAACTACACTTTACAATTATTGCATAAATAAATAAATATTACTTCTACTCAAGTAAAATTTCATATTGGTTTTAGTAAATTTCACTTAGTAACTGCTATGTCAGGAAGATGCTTGGCTCAAATAGTAGTAGTAGTAGTAGGCAACAAGTAGAATTCTAAATATTTAAACTTTTTGGGATGACTTGAAGCCTGTTCAAGCCACTACAATCTGTACATTGATCTGACATATTTCAAGTCATCAGTTCTTCAGCTGCCTGTCTATAAAAAAAGGAGAAATTTATGGTTTTTGTATTTCCCAGGGGTGATGTGAGGAGGCTTGTGAAACGCACAATTAGTAAAGTGAATTCAAGACAAAAGTGATTCAGAACATTACATGAACCAGTACATGTACCATATAACCTACACAGCCAAAGGAGAGAAAGAACTCTGACACTGATTGGATACACAGTGTTGCAGAATTTAGATACTGCTACTGCTTCTTGTATGTAGCAAACCTGTATGTGTTCTGAAGCTTGGATATTCAAACTGCTATTGCTGCCCATGCTGTTAATATTATGGCATACAGAATACCTGTTAAGAAAACTGACTGCAAGCAATCTCAATGTAGTCAGCTGCAATAATTTACAGTATTAGAGAAATGTAAAGCATCTGGGTACAAAGGAAGCACATACATAACATTTAATTTCTTTCCAAATGAATAGTTATCTTTTTTTGATAAAAGTTGCGGACTAATGAAATAATTTTCACTGGACAGAGAATAAATAACTTGCTCACAAACAGTGCCGCATCAAGTGGTCTGCCTGCTGTCTTCTTCCATAAGTTCATTATCAGACTTGAGAAAAATCTCAAGATAGCAAGGTCTCAAGCAGTGTGTGGAAATGGCCAATTTACCATATGGTAAGTTAATAACTTTATGAAAACTGATTTTTTTACTTGGTCAAAGGTCATCTACCAATTGTAAGATAAAGAGGTTTAAACCTGAATAAATTTTTATACGGAGATTCTCATCATTTTCTATTTCATCTTCAAATTTTTTCAGCCTTCCAAACATGGAAACAGAATCGTGCAGAGGTTTTTCTATTCTTTCACAGCTACAAAGAGCTTTATGTCTTTTGTATACTGTACTCTTCCATCAGGATAAGATTTCCAGCTACAGCTCCTGATTCAACCACTGCAACTATTCAATGAGATTTTTTTTTGGATCTTATGAAGTGTGATGACAAAGTATTCTCAGACGAAGCCTAAAATATTACTTGGGAAAAATTATTTCTGAATCGAATCTGATCTAATGATCTAAGATATAGCTTTTTTCTTTGTCCCCAAATGAGTTCTATAATACTTTCACCAGCATTAACAACAGCCTTAGATAGTTATTAGAAACTTAGAGTAAAAAAAAGGAGAATTCTAAGATAGAGGGGGAAAAAAGGTGGCAAGGGAACATATTTGATTGAATTTTATAATAGGAGACCTTTTTTTTTTTAATGATCTTATAATGATGTTCATAGACAGTAATCTTATTTAGCACAACTGATAAAACCAGATACTGGTTTTATCACAATCATTAGCTAATGTCTCCATAACTTCAGCAGACTGACAATACAGTGTTGATCCAAACAGCTAGCCCACCAGATTTCACAATTCCTGATAAGGAAACAGATAAGGAAATATTCATTCAGGTTCTGCAGAAAAGGTATGCATCACTATGTAAGCCCCAAGTTTAACTAGCCAGTATTTTAGGTTTTGGATTAATCAATTATTATGGTACAACATTTTTACTACTTGTAAAACATTTGCAGATTCTTGCAGAAACAGGCACTGGTGAACTGCTACACATGATAACCTGGAGGCATATCTCAGATCAAAATATATTAACTAAAAAAGTCTATCTTTAAGACAGGCTAAGTAAAATTGTGTTTTACATATGAAATAGACCTGTTTTATAATTAACAAAAAAGAACATTATTAAATCAAGCCACATAGCTAATCAGTATCAGAGTGAAGAACAGTATAATTTGAATTTTCTCTTGTGTGTGCTAGTTACCCTGGCTGCTTTGCAAGGGATATGATCTTAGCACTAGGTCCTAGGTTCCTATAGAAATCCATTCATACTCTTTTAGCTCTGGAACATTTCCCTCTGTTGGTCAAAATGTCAGTTGACACACACACATCTAACTCTGGAAAAAGTAAAGATAAAACATTTATCTTAAAAATCAAATACTGGTGAACAGTTCTCAAATGTTTTAAATTACTTGCAAGTGGGTTTACGTATAGGAATATGCAGGAAATTAGAAGCTACTATGATGAGTGTTCAAAAAAATTCCACTATTTTTCCAGACTGATATTCATCAACAGCACACTTTGTGAATGGATAACTGTTGCTCATTATCAGTTGCTGTTACTGGATATTCACATAATTATTGCTTAACAATCTTATTCTACATTACCTATGAGTGCAGCATAATAGTATATTGTAATACAGAAGAGCACTGTGGAGCTGATGTCGTGTATGATGATCCCTTTAATCTTTGACATTCTTAGCCAAGCTGAAGGTAGTTCAGTTTGAGAGGTCTTTCATGAAGGAATCTAAAATCCATTTGAGTGACTCCTTTCTTTCCCATCTTTCCTCTCTCATCACTGGTGAGTTTACACTCATCTCCCTTCTCAGAGGGAAAATTATCTCATCTTTTCCTCATATTGTTTTGGGAACAGAGACTTGTTCTTTATCTGCAAACCAATGTCTTACTTCTCCTGTGAATTCCTTGGGCTTCTTCAGGCATCTTTTGTGCTTGTTTTGCATTTTTTGGTTGATATTTACACACTCTTTTTCTACTTATACATGTATTTCTATGCTCTAGTTGTGCAATTGTGCTACAAGTGACTGTTTGTACCTTTAATGTTTAATATATTATATTACATTAAATATATTTATACATTTAAGATGTGGAAAAAGATTATTAATTAAGAAAAAAAAATCTACTGGCTTTCTCATGCTAACAGGCAGTAACTGTTAGCCTCAAAAATCAGGTCTGAAATCCTTAGAACCAATGAAGCAAGAGAAAAGAGAATGGGATTATTCTCTAGGACTGTAGTAGTGCAGCCTTATAACTACTAATGAAGAAGAACAATCTAATCCAGACCCATCAATCTAACATGAACAGAAACTGGAGAGCTTTGCTGAGAAGAAAGTCTGGACAAATCAACATGAAAATGAGAGAAGCACTATATAATATTATACAGTCTTGTGAAGGCCTAAAAACTTCTGAACTCTCCCACAATTTTTGCCAATGCTTTTGTGATACCTTGGTGACCTTAAGATCACCTCATCTTAATAAGGTGTACTAGATATTGCTTATAACCTCAATACAGGTTTTTGTTTTATACCTCATAAGTATTTTTGTTGCAATAGGTTTGTAAGTAAAGATTTAATAGAACAACTACAGGGAAGGGATGGATTTACCTCAACACCACTTATGCATTCACATATATTTGCATATTTCATACATTCACTCTATATGTGAAGATATGAAAGTCCTATCCCACTGCCTGAATTATTACTATTTCAAAAATAGGTCCAAAAGTAGGGAGCCAACATTGTTGCTCAATAACAAAGGTCAGTAGGGTAACAGACAAAGATGAGCTTGTTGGAGAGAAGACATTTTACCTGTGGTAAAATTTCTTAAGAAGACAAATGCATAATCAGGAAGACTAGAGTGTAAGTGAAAATTCACCACTGTATCAGGAATTATAGGAATATGACATGTATCAATATCTCAGGGAACATTCACTTGGCTGTGATGCCAGAGAAGGGTAAGTTGGTGTAAAATGGAAGAAAGTATTTAAAAAACAAAGCTGCCTGCTGTTGTTTTTCATTGCCCATGTGGCACTGGTAAAGACTAGGATTATGGCAGGATTACACAGCAGGATAGGCAGAGGAACACTGGTGCTTTCTCATAATTAATTGAAAGAGGCATTGTATATTCTGGGCACAGGGAGAAGAATATTTTTCTGGCAGGCTGCCCCTCTCTCTAACCCACAACTGCCTAAGGTTTCGCCTGTCTCTACTCTTTACAGAAAAGGCTGCTGGTTCCAGCAGTGGGTGCACAGTCTTGACTGCCAGGTAGGAACAATCAGAACATCAATCATAGCCAATTAATCTCTTTTGGACGTTTCTAAGCCTGGAGACTATTTTAACAGAAGAGGAGGCTTGTTTACAGTCTCCAGGCTTTTCTTGTTCTGGGAAACAAGCTGTGTGCCACAGCCTTTAACAATCACTACTATATATTTATGAAATAAAAAACAGTATCTAACTAAATGTTAATCAGAAAGTTCTGGATTCCATCCTAGCTTTCAGATTATATGATGGATGATGACTGCCTTTATTAAAAGCCATCCCTCCTTTCTCTAAATCACTTTACTCTGTTTGTCGGCATACAGTTGCAGCTGTACAGGCAATGCAACAATTTTGCACCTGATGTTGGACATTCATCTTTTTACATAGACTCCTGTCATTTGTTCTGCCAAAATCTTTAGCAGAATAAATTTTCCAAGAGTTATAAAACATTGAGCAAAAGAGAAGGAGGCTGAGGAAGAAAACAGTTGGATTGAAACATATTAAGGAAGCTTTAGCTAGCAGTCTTTTGATTGATTGGGAGACTATCACTTTCTGATCCTTCTTTCTCAGTAAATTTGATGCCTGCCTTACTCTGGGAACAGGATAACAGGATACATGTGTTCGAGCTTTCTTTGTTTTATTTTTGGTTTTTTGGGTTTTTTTCCTTTGTTTTGCCAATCCAGAAATATAAATCTGTATTTTCAGAAGGAAAACCTCTTGAACTAAATTTTGAATCACATTTTGAACAACTGCTTCAGAAATGAAAATACAGTGTCACTAGAGGACAATTAATTTCAGCTTGGATTTAGGGCTTTACTTTGTCCCTGACAGAATGTCCAATCAGCACTTTCCTTTTAACAGGAGATGCAATCCTGTTAAGGACCATATTCAAGACAGAGATATATATTTCAGCAAGAGATTACTTGCATTACTCATGGCAAACTACTGAAACAAAGATTTTTAAGCATATAATTTAGTTTTCATTATTTAAACTATTGATTCACTTTTAGCATATCATCTATCTTGGACAATAAAACCCTGGTGATCAGTTTTGTAATTTTTCATGATAATCTTTCTCTTGCCTAGTGTTTGTGCTCCTTTTTCTTATTGTGTTGGACATGAACTGAGAGAATACTATGTTGTTATTTATTTTTAATAAAGCATTATAGTGTTTTGCAAGACGATGGAAAAATATATTATCAAGGTTATGACATAATTATCTAAGGGCACAGCAAAATTTTAAAGTCAATCTCTGGACTCTTTTTAGACTGTTCTTTCAGGACCTGAGAAAACAAAGTATCAGTCTTAAATTAAAGTTGCTTTCCATTTATTACACTGTTCTGTTATAAATTCTCACTTTGTTGGCTTGGTTATCAAAAATTTCAGCATCAGCTTAATGTTGCCCTTTACATGCTCTAACTCCAGTATCACATTTTGCAAAAAAATATGGCACTAAAAATCTCCTAGCAAAAGGAACAATACTTATATATTCATATATGCATATGCTTATCTATGTATGTGCTATTGCATTGCGTGTGAATGTTGGGATTTATCAGACCTGAATGCTTCCTTCAAAATGCAAGTATTTTTTTCACTAACATTAGCCTGAATATGGTATGAAGGGAGGAGATTAAATAAGAAGGTAGACTATTGCATTCTACTTCCTTTTTACCTCTTTCATTTTTTCATTTTCCATGAGAAATGTGGAAACTGTATTGATTCCGGTGCTAAATTAAAAAAAATAAATAAATAGTTTTTTAGGACTGTGCAATGAAAATAAAGGCATCTCAAAAGCTGAATGTATAATCTGGTGCAAAGTATAAACATATCCCCTCATAATTTATTCCGAAATTAAAGTCAACATATATGTAAATCAGGATGATCAGACTGGGTTACTATTTTGAAAGATTTAGAAGATAATATCATGTAGTCATCCTTCTGTATACTCTGATTTACCATGTAAACTTACATTATCTACCATGAAAGTCTATCCCAAGCAGTCACAGCCTCAGGTTTAACGAAAGAGTTGACAATAAAGTAAAAAGCAAAACATTCCATCTTTTGCCTTTAAATTGATCTATGTATTTACAAATTATTTATCTTCAGAATGAATTACGGCATTTTATGAAGCTTCTGGAAGATATGTATTTTTCTATTTCTTTAATTATGCTACTCCACCTAATAAATAATGGGTTTCTCCCTCACCATTTTGCAGTTCTACCCAGTGTCTAACTTTCAAAATCAGGCAAATTCAAAAATTCTACACGGCTCCTAGAACAATGTCTAATTATGGGGTTTTTTTTAGTACATTAAACCAAGTGTATCTGAGGTTTCAAAAATAAATTGAATTCATACTATATTCTCTGAAATATTTGACATAGTTCCAAAATTAATGCGACTGGAATATTTTCATCACATTATGGGCAGGAGCATTTTCAATAAATTTCATTTATTGTTATGTATGTCACAAATTATAATCAAATACAAGTCTCCAATTTTTGAAACAATGTTTGAAAGCAACTCAGAAAAAAATGCATGTTTTTTTTACCTGTAGTCCTGAATGTGAATAACATTTGGGGGAAAAATAAAATTCTTTATTACATAGACAATAAGTTACTCAATCATCATGAAAAAATTGGTATATTAGTTTAATAGTTGATTTTATTAGTCTTTTATTACCACTTTCTCATCTTTAATATATTTGAAAAAAATTCTCATTTGTGTGATGAAATATTGATATTTTCTTTTAATATTTCACGTATTCACATCTCATACATCTATCTTAGGAAAGAGATATGTTTTGTCCAGCTCTTTTTCCCTTAATATGTAATTGCATACATAAACAAGAGGTCATACTAGTAGAATCAAGAGATTCTACAAATTAATTCAAACCAGATACTTTTAAGGAAAATTGGATACTTAGGATTTTTAGTTGGATAACTAATGTAAGTCAAAGTACCACTCCAACAATTTCTTTAAAAAGTACATAACCTCTGTATCTGTTTCAAAATATTTTTTCAATAACAGAAAATTAACTTAATTGCTAGGCAAATTCTTCCATTAATTTATTTTTGTTATCTCAGTTTACTAACTTCAGCTTTAAATACCATATTTTCATGATTTTTCTTTACAAATTGTCAGAAAAAAAATACTATAAAGAAATTACTGTCCATGATCAAGTTACTGTTTCTCTATCCTTGACAACTAAACTGTCAGAACTGTACACTGTTCCTTTAGGATTAAACTACTGGTGTTAATAATAATTGATTGAAAGAAGTTACCAACACTGACTACTTTGCATGGTTATCTGCCCTGGAGCCTTTTGCTGTATCAAGGCCAGTTCTGCCTGCTACTGGAGTTAAAGTGTCTCTTCTTTCTACATGCTGAGCACAAATGCAGCAGTAGGTAGTAAAAATAGCAATTCTATATCCAGGTAATAAATAGTCGTGGATAACTATAGTTTGCAGCCCAGGAGTTTTGCAGAGGTGGAGGACACTGTTCCCTCTTGCTTTTGCAGTGATTCCTCTTCAAGCAGTACAAGCTGATCCACCCCTATCACTCTTGTTTCTACTCTGGCACTATGTCAGCAAGCTAAATATATCAGTATAACTTTCTCTATGGTCATGTCACGAACTACATCCAAGCATAGATCTGGCTTAAGAGCATCCTCATTGGAACCTCGTACCATGCTATGGGTCCTGCAAAAATGACAGAAGGCTTCAGAAATGAACATTACAGTGTTGATCATAAAGCCTCTGTGCTGTTTTTACTGCTGGTTTACATTCTGAAAGGCGTCAGTTCCCGAGCGCATCACTGCACTGCCACTCCATGTAAACGCTTCCACTGTGAGAATGTTGGAGAACTCTGGCAAAAGGGCAGCAAGCACATTAGAGTGGGAGGTGCTGTGGCAGTCTGTGAGGTGTGTGTGCTCCACGGTGAGCTGTTCCCACTGAACACTGTCTGGTGGATGCCAGCAGCACTGGCTGCATTTCCCGTGCTGCTCGGTGTGACAGAGCCCGCTGATCCATCACAGCCTGTCAGCGCTCTCACAGCCTGCCCGGCGAGGGGCTCTGTGATAATGTGGAAGATAGGCTATTCCTTTCCCATCAATTGATCCTTGCACTTCTAGGTGATTTGTCTTTGATGCTTCTTGCAGCATCTTGCAAAGCTGCAGGCTAAAAAGCCAACAAATTTTTCTTCCTTAACTTAGAGGATGCCTGGAGTGAAACACTGAGACAAATATAATAACAAATCATGTGTACTTGGACACTAAGCAAAGGAAACAAAGCTTAATATAATTCTGCTGAGATTTCTCTTTTAAGTAATAAAGGATTTTAGGAGAAATTTTTATTAAATGTAAATAAAATAATAATTTTGCCGACGTCAAAATCATGAGCAAAATGAATGACAATATTTGAAAGAGAAATGTTAGAAATTAGAATTCACCCAAAGAACTAATTTGAAAGCAGATTTTCTGTTTGCCTTGTGAATTTTATTCTTTGCATGTCTGTACTGGAAACTGATACTTTTTGTTCCAAGTAAAAATTAAAAAATAGTTTGACTTGCTCTTGCTTCTCAAAAACCTGTTCATTCTCAGGCATCAGCAAGCCTCAATTAAATGGAAGGTGATTAATTCATATAGTAGTTTTCTTCTTCCTTTAAAATTCTTACACCTGTGGGCACACAAAATTTTTAATATGAAGAACACAGGTTTAAAATAAAATCTGAACTGGGTGAACTTTAAGAGTGGGAAATATGAATAACTAGCTTAGTTGTCTGTTTTGCTCAGAACTTTTTGACGACTTCCTGTAGCCCTTAAAATGCCTCATACAGTCAAGGAATGCTAAATATGGTACCACCATTTTTTTCCCATGTATTTTGAAACTGATGGATCTTACTTCCTCTATTTTTACTACATCAGCTCCACCATCTCAGCTGCTGCCCGTCCTAAGCAACTGAAATGATCTCTTTGCCATGTTTTTTCTGTCAGTGCAGGTTGTACAAAACCACTAATACAAGATGCCAGCCTCTTCCACTGATGTCAGATACCACTTCTGAAAGTTAATTTTGTCTTCTTAAATGCTGCTAGGTTCACTTTTGGAGTGGCATATGTAGGCAGAGGTCAGAGATTTCATTAGGAAACCCAGAACAGAGCAAGGAATATTGATAGACTTCTTCATTGTTTCCTAAGAAAAATCTTTGTTGCTTTAAGTACTGTGCAATTTTCATTGGGAGTTCAATAGCCATTAGTTCTATAAGATGTTTTAATAAGCTATAAAAGGGTAAGATTTTAATTGCTAATTAGCAATAAACATTGATTTTTTTTTTTTTTTTTTTTTTTTTTTGCCTCACTGCTCTTCTCAGGACAAGCCACACAGGCTCTTTAGCCAGTACTGTCAGCATTTAATTTCAGCTGTTATCTCCTTCCCTGCTCTCACACTTTTTTTCCACCATCCAACTCTTGTTACAGCCTCCAGTTATAAACTGGAAAATCTCCAACATTGGAATTCATATAGAGAGAAAAAGCTACAGTGGGGCCAGGAAGAATGGGAAAGAGAAGTTAAAATAAAAGACTAATGAAGGATAAGCATCAACAATCAAAATCAGGCCTCAGTTAGTAATGACTTTTCTATAAAAGAAGCCTATATTCTCTGAACTGTGCTCTACAGATATATTTTAAAAAACCAACGAAACAAACAAAACCAACAAATACAAAGACCTCAAAATACAAAACAAATGCACATAAGAAAAAGCTCAACACCAAAATCTATCTAGGATAGTTTTTAGAGTAACAGTATCTTCAGATTACTTGTCAGATTACTTATTGTCCCTGAATTTATTTAGGCGCAAGTTTTTCTTACTGACATCAAAATACCTCGGACTTGTAATTTGACTGTTAAGTTACATTTTAATTAAATAGAAAAAAAAAGTTGCTTTTCTGTAACTTTTGGAATCACATTATTTTCAAGTAAGTTTCCTTATGGAAACAAACATATTTTCTTCTGCAGTAGCTTCACTTCTTAATTTTTAGTAAATCAAAAAGTTATGTAATTGTTGTACTACTGTCTATTGCAACTTCAACAGGCTACTTTAAAGCTACAGATGTGCCACAAAGAGTAGAATTATAAGAGAACCAGCTTTATGACATGTTAAGAAGAAACAAATAGAATTAATTTTAAAATTTAAAAGTACATTTTTTAAGTTAATATATATATAAAAGTGTATTTTTAATATTTTATTTTCAGAAACGAACCCATGGTTTAGTTCAAATCTGGAAATTAAAAATGTTTCAAACTATCAAAATTTTTCAGCAAAATGCAAGTATTGACTTTCAGCCCACTTTATCAGCTTCTCCTGGATTCTGTTTAAGGAGCCTTTTCTCACTCACTCCCTGTTCTTGAGCAAATTATTCCATTTTCCAAATTCCTGTTTTATAAAGTGAAAAAAAAAAAAATTCTTACTGTCCTTAACTCCCAAAGGGCTTTCTGTGGGTTAATTAGATACTGTTTAACTTTGAAAATTTAAAGTGTTATATTAGTGCCAAGTGTTATTATTATGAAGCCTATTAAAACCACAATGCACGATCAATTAGCTCAGGTCAAAGGACTTGTAGCTGCAAAGGATCTAATTAAAAGTTGATAAATAGCATTATTGAAAGCAGGTGATCTATAATACTACCTCACACTTAAAGTGCACAGAGACCTATTAGTCACCACCATGTCCTATATTCCTCATGTCACAGACTGAACAGCCAGAGGTTTGAAAAAAGCCAATATTTTCTGTATTAGTTTAAGAGTTTATCAAGCAGACTGAAAATCCCTCCTTTACAATATCTACATTCCTTTATTAAAAGTGCAATATGAATGTGGCTAGACAAATGGAAGAAATGCCTCTCAAATACAATAACATAAGATATAAATTACATTTTGACAACTTAGAAGGCCATGCAGCTTCCTGCTAAGTCTGAAACCTAAAAGTTTTAGGTTGCAAATCTAGTGACAGAGGTTTTTAGTGATAATAGAAGCTCATCTTACATTGTAGCATTTGGGTTAATAATGTCAGAAAATTTTCTTTGTTTAAACCAGGACTTTCTTTTGGTTCAGAGATAATTACATGGAGTATTTAGCTACAGTTTTGAAGTTGAGAAAATATGTCAATATCTTTTAGCATTTCTTGTCACACTGATTTTCTGGATACAAATTGAAAGGAGGAAAGATTCTATCCGTAAAGATATATTTATACTCTTCCTCTTTTGAATTGCATCTATATTGTGTTTTGTACTAAAAAAACCCAAGCAAGCCAAACTCAAAGCATCAGATTACAGCATAATTTGAGATTATACTCTTAATTTACTAAGACATTTTACCAGTGGTATATGAGTGAGTGTTTTCAGTGCTAGGTCTTCAGACATCTAAAATTCTGGTTGTTGGAGCACTGGTCCTCTTTGGACTGTGGAGTGGACTACAGCACAGCACTGTTCAACATAAGGAAGATAGCCATGGTAAACCCTGTAGACCATGCTCTCCTGATCATTTTACCTACAGGTTAATGTATTATTCCCATGAAGTGCCCTTTGTGAGAATGAAATAAGGCACCTTTCTGTAACTAAATAAAAACTTTGAGTTGTAGATAAATTGCACAGAATGTCAAGATAATTTGCTCTGGTCAGTGGAACTACGAAAACTCACATAGCCATTGTGATGCTCATGATAGATATTGATTACACACAGCTTCACTGGAGGTCACCTATTATTTAAAAAATTAGTATTTTTTTTGCCAAAAATATCCACTATTATGTAATACCTGTGGTAATGTCATGATCTATATTTCTTATGTCATTTAACATAATGCAATGAACCATATTTCGTCTAAATTATTATTATTATGGAATGAAGAAAGCACTCTTCAAAAGCAAAAGTGTGCTCACAGAAAGACTCAAATAATACAGTTTTACAGCTGAAATGTCCCTGGTCAAACCACCTAACATTTTATGCTACCAGTGCAGATTTTTGTCTGTTTTAGTCAGTTTTAAAAAGCTCAGATAAGTGTTCTGTAAATAATCTATTTGAAATAATTATTTTAAGGAATTTTTCCTCCTTCTCTGTGCCAGTATTTACCAATAACAATCAGGTTGTACATTCTTGCTTCTCATAAATTTACAAAATAAAATTATATTATTTGCTTGTCAAGTATGATCATCTCAGAAACTTCCATGAGAAGAGTTATCTTGCTCTTCAGTAGCAAACTTGTTTCTTCTAATGGAATAGTATTAATAACCATAACACTGCAGAAGCAAATAGCTTGTTTTCTTTTTCAAGAAAGACAAAGTTTTTTTTAGGCCAAATATGTGGGTTTCCATGTAGTGAGTTCCTTTGTTAATAGTGGGTGCTAAAAAAAAATAAATTTAGAAATGAGAGAAATCTCAAGCAGAACCAGGAAATCTTTCCTGGCTTCCAGCAGCACCAAATTAACAGCCTAAGATGACTTGATTCATCATCATCCAACTGAAAATTCTGAAAGTATTAGTCAAATGTTCAGGGAAAACCAACAACCAAAAAAATCAACAATTTAATATTTCTACAAAGGTGGTTTTTTATCCCCTTCTGATAACATTTAAAACATTTTCAAGACCTTTGAAGTTAGATCTCATTTTCAGGGTTTTTTCAATGTTTTTCACCAACTACTAATTGAAGAAACAACATAAAATTGAAGCCAGCTGATAATGTTTCCTCAAAGCATCAGATATTTATGTATCAGTATCAATTAAATTTAGTGGCAGTTTCCATAACATATTGGTTCTCGGGGTTATGGTTTTTTTTGTTCCCCCCATATCTCACTATCACTATTTTTGATCGGTATTTTGATCACTGTTTTTACACAACTGAACAAAAGCAACCATGATTGAGTTAAAAAATGGTATAAAATCTCCACAGAAACCTGGATAAGTCATCAGAGAGACACACACACACAATGATCGTGGGTATTCATTCAAATAATGTGCTCAATGACATTCAACTTAAATAGCAACCCAAGGAAATGAGGATATTAAAAAATACTCAAAAAGTCAGATTGTGATGTGCTCAGTACCTGTAGCTGGAATCAGTGTTCCATTCTAAATTAAATTAAAGGTAAACAAAGATATTCTTTAATGTTTTCTTTTCAGATTAGTTAATTTAGATTAGCAAAATCACATACAGCCACATTTATAAAAATTAAAAACGCTGAGTTATTGACCAATTTTGAAACCTATACCTTGCTTTTAAAAAGATATATAAAAGATAACTGAACTCTCTTGACTATTTACTTAAATGTGATTGAAGGTCTCTTTCATAAAATCTGATCTAAATACTGACAATAATGGATTCCAAGACTCTTTTCAGTTACACTATGAATCACACCTGCAGTTTGAAAGCATTTTGCTTTCCTTTTATTAAAAACAATTTTAACAGCTGCTGGAAAAAAGAAACATAAATTCAGACATATCTACCCTGTAAATTAGATATGGAAATGAAAAATTAGTAATAGCAGTGGGAATATTGTTTGATTATAAGGTAAAATAACATTTTTTTCTATTAGCCCTAATCATGACATCTCATAACATTACATCATTTTTCTACCGCTGTGTTGTTTATCCCTTAAAAAAAGAGCAAAATAGCATTTAAAATATTATAGACCTTTGTTTGAATTTTCTACTTTTTCCTTATTTATATTTCAATTTCCTTCTAAATTTCATCTTATGAAACAATTTTCTTTGAAAAATAGAGCTACAGGCCAGTACATCCATAGTGCAACAGTCCATCTGCTCTATTTACAAACATGCAGAAGTAACAAAATACAACTTACATAGCTACACAGGGATCAGAGCAAAAGTTAAGACTTTCCATCCAAGTGAAGGACTCCAAAAATCCCTGCTCAGCTACTGCAGAATTGAGGTGGCACCTTAGCACCAGGGTTCTTCAGCTTTGTTAGGGTCTTGCTTCATGTCTCAGTCTCTCTGCTGAAAAGAATGTGACTACTCAGCTCGAGAACCTCAAAACAGTGCATGTTTCCAGCCTTATCTGATTCATATAAATAGGTATTTACAGAAGGCATTTAAGCTTCCATTTTCTTTCCAAATTTGTCAGAAGGAAATGGAAGGTGGCAAGCCAGGTTGTAGTTAAGCACTCATGCCGGACAGGAAAATCAAGTTCTTGTTTGTCCATGAGACATCAGGCTCCCTTACAACCCCAGCTGCCACAAGAGAATCTTATAAAGTGCCATAGGCTGGTTTCACTGAAAAGGGGGGAGGAGGAAGAGAAACTACCTTCCTCTTTAGCTGCTTTTGTCAAAGCTATGTTCCTGTGAAGAAAAGAGTTCACAGAGCTGCCCCCCAGCAAGTCGAACCCCAGTTTATGCTGATGCATGGGGTTATTCCTCCACAAGTGCAGGATCCCATATTTGTATTTGCTGAATTTCAGAATTTTATGCTCTTCCCATTTCTCCAGCCTGTCAGGATCCTTCTGAATGGCAGCACAACACTCTGGACTGAACCACTTTCAAGACTGTTCTGTCATTTAAAAGATTTCCAAGCTCCAGATTAGCAGTTTTGACTAAAGCCTAGACTCCTTCCTATAAACTTATGGTCTTGTCTGGAAATGAAATCCAGGCGAATTCATAGTTTTCTTCTAGCCAAATCAGACCTTTGTATTGGAATTAATTAATTGAGTCTCATTACATCACTCTGCAGCAGACTAGATTTCTTATCAACTAATGTTGATTTGAAAGCTTAGCTAATTAACTGTAAGTCAAGAATTTTTGTGTCCTTTAGATGAATATGATTTTTTAAAGGAAAATGACATGTGTTTATATATGCACACATTTTTTTTTTAATTTAGGAGAAAACCAATTAAGACTGCTATATAATGAGCAATCATGCCACCAATAAATCAAATTTCTTCATAATTTGTGTTATGCAGTACTATAAATTATACATGCAAGATCAATAATTGGCAATAAAATATCAAGCTATAAATCTTCAACCTCCATGGCCATACTACTCATACTTCAGTTAAAATAGAACTTAATTTTAAGTATTCTGCCTATAATTTGCAACATAAGGTAAAAAATAGTTAGGGGTCTTGTAATTAGAACCATCTAAAACACTGCCATAAAAACTGGAAAGCTTTTGGAGTGGAATGCAGGTAAGCATTTAAAGCAATTTCAGGAATCCAAGGATATCTCACCTGCTTTACATCACTGCTGAAGAAGGGTACAGAATCACTGAAAAATCTGTTAATCTGCCAGACCTAT
Organism: Sturnus vulgaris; assembly: GCF_052056855.1. Lineage (NCBI taxonomy): Eukaryota > Metazoa > Chordata > Aves > Passeriformes > Sturnidae > Sturnus > Sturnus vulgaris. The sequence continues at coordinate 129,233,877 of NC_142243.1, forward strand.
CTAAAATGAATGATTATAGTGAGGCATTTAAAATGCTAATAGATGTCTTTGATGAGGCAGCTGCATATTGTATATCACTTCTGAAAACTTGTAAAAGTTCTCCAGTGGAGCACAGATTCACAAGCAAGGAACTGTTAAGAGAGAAAAATGCAGAATGAAATAATTGATATTCAGCCTGAATTTTTGTTCGGTGGAAAATCTATTTATCTAACTAAAATCTAGCTGTTGTTCTACATTTTCTTGTTCTACATATTGCATGCATGGCCCTTCTCTAAAATCTGGAGGGATATCTGAAGAAATAATGGACAGACCAAATCCACAGATCTTGCATTTGAATGATAGTGTTCTGGAGTGTAAAATATAAGGGGGAAAGCCCAGAGTTTAATGTAAATGTTTACAGTTGATAGAAATAACAGTTTGAAGAAAATTCCTTAGTTCTGTATGAACCTTCTCAATTAGGTATAGTTTCTTCATTGAAGTTCTTGAAAATACCATATTTCTCTTAAATGTAATTAAACTTATGTTTCATAATTTTTGTTTACACTGTAGTATCTGTAGTTCCTTCAAATAGGACGACATATCAGAATTTGTTGCTATTCCTTAGAGCTTGTAGTTTAAAAGGCTTTTAAAATTTTGGCTAAATCACTGTGAACTTGAATCAACAGCCCAGCTGCAAAGGGCCTTGAGAGCATGCAACATGGTGGTCCTGGAGGACACCAAGTTCAACATGAGCCAGCAATGTTCTCTTACAGATAGAAAACGGTGTCCTGGGCTGCATTAGACAAAGTATTGACAGCAAGTGGAGGGAAGAGACCCTTCTCCTGTATTCTGAGCTGGTGAGGTCACACCTGGAGTATTGTGTCACATTCTGTAATCCTCATTGCAAGAGAGACTTAGACAGGTGGAGACAGTCCAGTGAAGGGCCATAAGGATGGTGAATGGACTGGAGCTCCTGTGCTGTGAAGAAAAACTGTGAGAGAGCTAGGACTGCTCAGGCTGGAGAAGTGAAATAGCATGATGGATATCATCACTATATATAAATACCTGAAGGACAGTGTAAAGAGCAGTGAGGCTCTTTTCACTGTTGCTCAGTGGCAGACCCAGAGGCAATGGGACACTAAAACAAGGAGCTTCCCTCTGAACATCAGGAAATACTTTCATTATGAGGGTGGTCAAACACCAAAACAAGTTTTCCAGAGAGGTTCTGAATTCTCTATACTTGGAAATATTCAGAAGCTATCTGGACACAGTCCTGGGAAAATAGCTCCAAGTGGCAAAGCTTGAGCAGAGAGATTGGGTCAGGTGACCTCCAGAGGTCGTTTCACAGAATCATCAAGGCTGGAAGAGAGACCCTCAATATGATCTATACCAACTGAAAACCTAGAACCACTGTAATCACCCTTAAACCATATCCCCAAGTGCCACATCCAGACATATCTTGAACACTTCTAGAAACGGTGATCTGCCATCTCCCTGAGTAACTTATTCCAGTGTCTAAACACTCTTTCAGTGGAAAAAAAAAATAAATTCTAATATCTAACCTGAACCTCCCATTTTGCAAATTAAGGTAATTTCCTCTCATCCTTTCACTTGAGACGTGGTAGAGGACACCGACCCCCACTTCACTACAACCTCCTTTCATGTAGTTTTAGGGAGCGACCTTTCCAATCTCAACTCTGTGATTCTGTGAAAAGGAAATGTGAAGTCTTGCACCTGTAATGAAATAGCCCTACACACTAGTACAGGCTGAGGGTCAATAACCTGGGAAGCAGCTCTGCAGAAAACAACCTCAGGTCCTGTTGAATGATAAGCTGAACATGAGCTAATAGTGTGATTTTGCAACAACAGAATAATAAGGTGATTTTGCACCAGTACTCTTGGCTGCATTAGTAACAATGGAGCCAACAGGCAAGGGAAGTGAGCTTTCACTTTTTTGGCAGCCAGGAGAGCACATAGGAACTGTCATGCCCCTTTGTGGGCTCATTTTGAGATACTGACATGCCAGATGGATGGCAACTAAGCTGGTCATGGCTGGAGCACATGACCAAGGAAGAGAAGCTGGGGAAATAGGCTTGTTCAGCCAAAAAGGAAGGGTCAGTGGAGACCTTATTGCTATTGATTGGAAGATGGAGCCAAGCTCTTCTTGAATGCAAATAATGGTGATAAAACAAGAGGCAATGAACACATTCTGGGACAAGATGAAATCACCATCATTAGTAGTGACAAAGCAATTTCATCAGCCCTCCTGTGAGCAGTGGGTTTGGACTAGGTGACCTTCAGCAGTCCCTTGTAATTGGAGTTGTCCTATGAACCCCCAGTGAGATTTATTTTCTATTATCAAGACATTTTTTCTGAAGTAACTAAAAATACGCCCAAATTGGGTAAGAATGGAAAAAGCAAGCAACATAGGAAATAACATACAAGTCCTCACATCCATATTTTCTACCAGTGGCAGAAGAGAAGTGTTTTTGTTTTTGTTTTTGTCTGAAGATGGTAAGTGAAGATTGCAAGATATGGTTTATATAGAAAATTATATGGAAAATATAACACCATAAGTGAAAAAGACAATGTTTGAAATTATTCTACAATGTGTTAAGTGATATACACTTCCTTTTTGAATGAAAACTATACTTATTTTTATCCAGTTTTAGGTTATATAATCTTAGATGTAAAAGGAAAAAAAAAATTGGTTTTAAAAAGAGAAATAAAGAAATAAAGACAAATACTTTGGGAAATTCAAGTCTTTCCTACATTGGTCCTTTCTCCTGGAATGTTATCAATGCCTAGAAAACGTTGATATACAATACACATAAAATGTTTCATTATAAAAAAAAAAAGTCATGATAAAGACAAAGCAGTAATACCATTTTTTGGATACCCTTTTACATCCTTTTTACACCTGTTTAACATTAATGCCTAGTAAAAATTGTATTTACAACTAGGAGAATAATTCAGATACATATATTTAATTATTCTAGAGTCTTAACTCAAAGATGGAAAAGACAGCTAAACATTTCTGAAAAAAACACCTTATTAGACAAATACAGGAAAATCAAAACTGGAAGTTTCTGATTTCAATTTCATTTAACATGAGATATAAGTGTAGCTATTTCATACAGTAGATAGGTTTTTCTTTCTCCAGAGAAAGAAGAAAATCACATATTTTTTTCCTTTTTCTTTTCTCTTGGTCACCTTAAGAAAACAATTATTCCTACTCAATAGCTGAATAGCATCTGAGGAAAATAAGCAAGAAGAAGCTAGACTCATTGATAAGCAGGAATGATCTATGGCCACAGAAATTCACTGCCAGCTGGGATACAGACAGATTTTGTTATTTTACGTGTGACTATTTTACTAGGAAGTAAAACTGGATGTTGAATTCTCCTGTCCTGTACATTGAGAGCAAGATACTAAGCATGTTTTCTTACAGATTATAGTATTGGAATAAATATAAATCTGATTAACAAATGAAATATTGTTTTAATAATTATAGCTACTGGGGATGTGTCTAGTGCTTTTCCAAGCAGATTAAAAGGAACTTTAGCCTAAGTGTCATTCAGGAGAAAAGAAATTAGAACAGTGTGTTTGATAAAAAATGCAATCCAGAATACCTCAGGAAAAAAATGCTGGCATATATTTTAATTCTCTGAAAGAAAGAACCAATGAAAACAGCACTACCACCATAGTAACTCCAATCCTAGTTCCTGACTATGGAAACAATGCAATAAGGACACGAGATGTGGAAGAATTACTGGCCTAGCCCTTCACAATAAATTAGTTTGATATTACCTCATTTTATTTGCAGTACATCCTCCTACAGAAAGATGAAATAGTACTTAATGCAGGATAAGAAATCATTTCCATTGAGGTCAAAGAAATAGCTACATAAATAAGAATAGTTTTGGGTTTTGATTGACGATTCACATCTTCAAGAATAGTTTGGAAAAACCTGCATTATAATAGTTCAGTATCCTTCTGAAAAGCATTGCAAGGTGGTTTATATGACATAAATTGTTTAACTGCAGGATATTATTGGCAGTTAACAATAACCAGATAAAAAGGTAATAAACAAGTGTAAAACTGCTTTCAATAGGCATTGAATGTGCAGTGAATGGATAATAATGAAGGATCATTTGTTAGGCTGAAGGTCAGACATGCCATGGAGACTACATATAATGAATGGAAGTTTGATGTATGCACGAGTGATATTTGATTACAATATCAGTGTAACCCTTTTAACCATTATGCATGAGGAAATAGAAAACATAACAAGGATAGCATCTAGTTTCACCATTATTACCCAAACAGAATAGCTATGCTTTAAATAGTATTAGCATAAAGTTAACAATGTGAAAACATGGCAATTACCTCAAAACATATCTTCCCCAAGGGAACCTTTAACTCTGATGAAACCAATGACAAAACTCCTGCTACCTTCCAGAAAGCTGAGTTTTCATCTCCTAGTATTTGTTATCTTCCTGACATTTGTCAAAATATACCTGCATAATACCAGTCTTTGTTCCCATTTTAGAAAGCACATGCAAGGGAGAAAGAAGGTTATGTTGGTCCTATATGTTTTTTGCATGCCATGCAAAAAAAGTTACTTTCAGATTGTAGACTTACAGATTGGGAAAAAAATTCGATATGTTCTTAATATACTTCTTTTAATCATCACTAAGAAACAACGTGCACTAGGCACTACAGAAGAAAAAAGTTGAAATAAATGTATGACCATCCTTGAGTATCCAACTCATATTAAATATTTAGAGCTGTTATAAATTGTTCAGACTGTGACCTTGATAATATAAACAGTTCCCTAGCAGTTTGCTATCAGGCTTGCATTTTAGTAATGATGTTTATAGAACATTTTATTAAAGATATTTAAACTTCTAATAGTCAAGTGTAGAGAATGCATCTGCAAAAGAACCCATAACACTAAACAGAGCATTACAAATGCATACTGGAAATCCATTAATAAAGGGAACTAGGTATCTGCTTAAATTAAACATTTATCTTTCACTCTTGGGGGCAAAGGTTTATATCCTACACTAATGAGAAGAGCTAAACTATTGGCCTCATCAGTTGTTTGAATAAGCTGTTGGAAAATTAATTTCATTACCTCACTAGCTGTTTGCAAAATACACCTACAACAACATAAGCCATGATCCTCTGCTATTGATGAAATTCAATCTAAATAATACAGGACTCAGTGGCAAGAGCCTGTGCAAAATTTTACATAAACCCATGGAGATGGCTTTATCATTACACATGTAAATCTGACTTCTTAGTAGAAATTGAAGAAAGATGATCTTTACGTGGAGTTTAAACATGAAACTCTGTTCCTGCAAAATGATGTGGAGTACAAAGTCCTACCCTACTTTAGAATTTCCTAGCAGCATTTGGATTGTACAGTGAAAAGATACTGTTTTGAGGTATGTATTCTGTAATATACTAGAATATCTGGATTTCCCAAAGCAATAGAAAATACTTAAAGATAATACACTGCAATATAAAGATTGCAACACCTGAGACTTTCTCTCTCCAGGCAATAAACCCTTAGTAGAAGTTTACGAAGAGTTCTGGCTGATTATTAATCTGTGGCCTATTTCCTGCCTAATCACTTAATGCTATGATAACACACAGTAAGGAACTTGATGCTCTTGGACACTGTCATGTAACCCAAGTGTTTCAGTCAGGCCCTTCTGTCACAACCTCCTAGAAATAGAAATCCTGAAGTGCTAGCCATTGTTACCTATGTAACAGCATTTCAAGACAGATGCAGATGTTGAACTGTTCAGAGATATCAGATTCTTTCTCATTTCAGCCTTCTTAGTCAAAATAAAATACTGCTTACATGCATTTTTTATTCAGGGAACTAGCATTCTAACACAAAGATTAGTCATATTTACTGAGTTTTGGCTATCATGAATATTTATATATGAATATTAGTTCTCTCTGCTATATTATCTTGGTTAACAGCTAATGCTGATTCTCCATTATAACAAAGAGACATTATTTTCCCTCTTGTCACACTCAATAAATCTGTCCACTCCCCAGCAAATATGTCTTGGCAGCAGTCCAATCATGGGAGTCACTAACAAGATGGTGCACCTGAGGTCAACCAAATCCCTCTTTAATACAATAATCACATCTCAGCTTGGCAGTCCATCACCTATCATTCTTCCCAAATGAACAAACAAAATTCCAGGAGAAAATACTCCTGGGCACCCGTTTGCACTGCAATGGTGGCAACAGCTGGTCCAACAGATGCTTCTCGTGTGATTCAGCACCTGTGCTTTTTCATTGCATTTCTGCAGTGAGCCATGTCCGTAGAATTTTTTTCACTTTTTCAAAATGAAATAGCCATAACTAAAATAAATGTTCAGAGAGATTTAGCAGAACCCTATTTCTCTTACTTAAAGGAAACCATCCAATTGTAGAAAAGAGCCTGAAAGAGCCCCAGAAGTCTTTATTAGTATAATCTCTGCACTTTGTAGTTTATGTGGGAGGTAGATTTGAGACATCTCACTCTTCCTAGTATCCTGTAGGTTAGAAAGACATATGGCAAAAAAAGCGTTAGGCTAAGTTAATGCAGATGAGATAGGTGTATATATATGTATTTTTAAAATAAAACTCTGAAGAACTTTTGATTTGGGGACCATTTATTATTAGGATGAATAATTTATTGCTTCCTAAATAGAGCAATGGGGTTTTGATGTTTTATATACATGCTAAAAATGTAGGACAGTGACCCAGTTTTATAGTAGAGATATATTAGGCCTCTCTATTTAGATACTTATAAAATCGTGTGCATATAAAAATCCTTCACCTTCAAATAGACTTATAAACCACATGCAAACCCATTTGGAAAATTAATGATTTCAAAATATACATTTTAGATGTTGGACTTGATGTTCCTTACAGGTCCCTTCCAATTCAGGATAGTCTATGATTCTATGACTGTATTCCATGCACTCAAATCTATCAGAAAAAATAACAAAAACAGGTAGACCATGCTCTTGCTTTCATCAGAACTCTCTTCCATGAGAGAATGACAGAAGATAAAAAGAGCATTGTATAACATCATTCATCTGCATTGGAGCCACCTATTTTCCTACTACCCTCTCCTTTCCAGATAAACTCCTATCTCTGATACACCCTTCACAATTTATGCATTTCACCACTGCTATGAAAAGCACTTGTCAGGGGATTTCTTGTTGTTAGGGTGGAGATCAGACTGGACAAAATAAAAATCACAAAAAGTATGTTCTCTGAAGTTCTTAACTTCCTAGAACAGTGCTTTTGCTTTTTTCTTTTTTCCCCTATTTTTTTTTATTTCTATTAAACTCTCACATCTCTTGAAAATGCAGGCAGTACAAAGATTGGTGGGGCACTCTTGTAACACAACCTGTATTAGTAAAAAATGGAGGCTTTTTCTATGCACATAAATAATGTCTAAACTCCATTGCACTCTAAAGTGATAAATCAGTATCACAGTAAGCAGTGACCTGGTAGTCAAAAGGATCTAGGGCTCATTTGACATTTTCAGTGTTTATAGCAAACAGGAGTATTGCTGAGTGAAAATATAAATTGGACCTATGGCATAAAATGTTACTTCCCTTTACTTTCTATCTAATCACTGGGATAAGTTCAAAACTATTTAAATTAATGAATAGAACTAGAGGAAATATATAAACCCTGAGCCTTTTCAAATATGTCTAGATTTATTTTTTTGTTTTTAATAATAACATTTTTAGTAGACACATTACTTGCTTTTCAAAAATAGTAAAATTGTTAAAGTACCCATTTTGCAGGTAGAAGTTTTAAATACTACCAATACTACCCTGGTAATACTCATTAAAATCTATCTCAGATACTTCTGAGGAAGAGAAAAATGTGTTTTGAAAATGAAAAGGAAAAAAAATGGATTCTTTCAGGACAGAACTACCTTGACATAAAGTGAAATTAAATGTCTTTCTGAAGTTCTTATGTTAACTTCTACCTTACTACAAGAATTTAGTACATCACAGATGAAAAATGTAATTGAGGTGTCTGGAAAACTGCAGAGCACTGTTAAAAATGATGAGGCCCTAAACCCTATTAAGATTGTCCATTATTCCTTTAAAGACTTCTGCTTTGAAAATATATGAACTCAATCTGAAGCCCAGCCTCAGATATTTCCTTCCTATGTGTTCATTGACAGAGACACAGTGATTGTAAACGCTATCTAGACATTTGATGACCTCTCTGTCCTAGAAAAAAGTGACTTGTCAGTTCTCACATTTCTTGTGATATTGTTAAAATAGGTAACAAAACAATTGGAACATTTAGTCACAAAAAGATGTGTGTCAAAAGAGACTTGGGCAGCTCAGTGATGTGACTTTACAAAAAGCAACAATATCAGAGTTAAGGAAGGAAAAAAATTACAAAGCACTTAATGTCATAAAGTGCTTCCCATACATTTACATAGGAGATTGTAATTTCAAAAATCAGCTTTTGCCTATGTTTTTCACATTCTGTTGCAAAAGGCATTTTCTTATATTTAGAACTAGCAGGGGCTGGTCTCTACCAGCCACTTCAAATGGTAAAAAAATATGATGTGTCACACTGACTTAGTCAACTATTTAATTAACTAATGAAGTTGCAGTATCAATAACTTCTAGTTGACAATAATGGGAAAATCTAAATCAGTAAATGTCTATCTTTCTACATTTGTTCATCAGACATAGCTAATGTACAATAAATTTATGAAAGAAAACCTCATTCCTAATGTAATTTTTTAAAATAAAATGATAAAATTTATTATAAAGTCCCAAACACCAAAAATAACACTGTCCCAAAACCCATCACGAAACCCGTTACAACTTTATTTGTAAATAAAATCTAAAAATCTAAAAATTCATCTAAATCTAAAAAAATCTAAAAATTCATTAAATCTAAAAATTCATTAGCTACTATGAGGATTTTCAAAATTGCTTAAGGAGGTGCTAAGTGCTTAATATATTTTATTTATAATACCCCTTAGTACCTATCTGAACCTTTAAACAAATATTTTTGTTAAGCTTTACTCTGATACTCAGATCATAAAGAGACTTAAACATCTAAATCAGTGGAATTCTTATGTGACTTATATACTTTGAAAATGTTAAAATCTCATTAATTGCTGGTGATACTAGAAAGTCAATTTCAGTAAGTTTAAAATATACTGAATTTGAAGGTTTACTGAAAATGAGTCATATAATTGTGAGCAAAGCTAGACCAGGAGAACTGCTAGGGACTCCTGGAATATTAATATTATTGGGTTTTTTTTATTTCAAGAATTCAGTCTACTATTAAAAGCAGGTTACCAGTGTAAATACTAAAGTAAAACTTCTTTGCCATTATATCCTGAACATGAAATACAAATGTGAATCTGGGAAAATGTATTAAATTCTTTGCCCTAATATCCCTACCCATAAGATATACCAACTAATTTTGCATTTCTTATGATGGGTATGATAGTTGTGCTTAATTTTCAATCACCAAGACACAAGTTATCTCATTCACATTCATATGATAAAGAAGAATAAGAGTATTAATGGTTCCTCAGAATGCATTAAAGCTTACTGCAACACAGAAGGCCAGAAAAATCCCTGTGAACCCTTTAAAACCTCAAATCTGATTGCAATTGTGGTCAGAGATGCTTTGTGGAGACCAGTTATAGCAGGAAAAAGCCAAAAACAGTATATTGGTAGAGGAGATAATTCAACATGTGGTTGTTACCACTTTGGAAATAGAGTGTATTCCTGAATATCTTCTGTCAGGACTATTTTGAAGACTTTCACTGGCATAGTTATACTGGTCACAGATGGATCATTCAATGATCTCTGTAGAGCACAGCTTGTGCTGGGAGGGGCTGTTGGCATCTATTAAGATATGTATTCAGACCAGTTAAGTCATGTCTTTCATTTGGCCGTGCCTGTTTCACTGCATTGATATAAAATGTAGTTTTCCTTATTTAATTGTGCTACACTGTGAGCTCTCAGAACTGCTTTAAGAAAAGTGATCCTAATTAGCATAAATTTTCTTTTCTTACTTGTTCCTCTTATGCTGAAATAAAAATTTTCCAAAATTAAAATATGGAGGAGGAACATTACTGATTTATTGCTCAATTTTACACCATGTATATTATATGATTATAAAGCAATTTTAAAAAATAATCCCTCATGGAAAAATAGAACTGATGATTGCAGCATAGGTTGACATTAGTTGGAGAATATAACTTGGGATTCACTGGTTCAGTGATAAGAAAAGACACTCAAGAAATAACATGTTAAAAATCATATTCTGAACATCATCCATGTGACTTGTGCCTAGTTGTAGAGAATCATTGTAGAGAATCATATCTATCTATCCAGCACCACAATGGTCTGACACTGCAGCTATCAAATGTCATAATTGGACCTATAAAGTTTAATAAAGCAAAAATACTTCCCAAATGAGAAACTTAAAAAATAAAATTCATCATTTAAGGAGTTCATGAAATAGTGATGGTAATGTTCAGAAGTTTAGATAACGTGATCTGCGAGAACTTAAAAAAAAATCCTTAAAAAGTAAAATGGGTAGAAATGAAAATAAAAGATGAGAATTATTGCAGTTAACAAACCCATTACAAACAGTAAGAATTTAGCTCCTTTTTCATGTTAGACAGAATAGGAAGCAATGGCCACAAGTTATAATAACAGAGAGTCATGTCTAAAATTCAGATTAAGAAATAAAATTTTCAAATTCAAAAGTGGAGCCAGAATGGTGAATATCTGTTTCCTGGTGGTGCTGCTCTTACATAGCTTTACAGAAAAATAATACAGTAAGCAAAGTTCACAACGGTACTTCAAAACTGAAATGCTGTACACCATAATAGCTAATTCTTGGGAACCTGCTCAAGCCAGACAGCTGTGCTATGCATTCAAATTCTTTCTTTTATGGGCAGGTGTGCTGGTTTCAGCTGGGGTACGCTGAATTTTCTTCACAGTGGCTGGTATGGAGCTGTGTTTTTGATCTGTGCTGAACAGAGGGCTGTTAATATAGAGGTGTTTTTGTTGTTGCTGAGAAGGGCTTACAGAGAGGCAAGGCTTTTTCTGCTTTTCCTACTGCTGTGCTGGTGAGGAGACTGAGAGTGCTTGGGAGGTCAGGAGACACAGCCAGGATCAGTGGCTCAAACTGACAAAAGGGATATTCCAGACCATACCACATCATGCTCAGCATATAAAAATGAGGGGAAGAAGCTGGAAGGAGGATGTTTGGAGTGATGAAATTTGTCTTCTGAGGTAACAATGGATGAGGCTCTGCTCTCCTGGCGATGGCTGAACATCTGCCAGCCTATGAATAGCAATATAAGTCCTTGTTTTGTTTTGTTTGTGTGTGGCTTATCTTTCCCTATTAAACTTTATCTCAACCCACGAGTTTTTTAGCTCTTATAGGTCTCACTTTTACTTCTCTAGCTTTTACTCCTTGATCCCAGTAAAAACCATAGCAGTGGGTGAGGCTGAGCAGCTTCACAATAGGATCCACAACTAGCAGCTGGCTGAGCAGGAGGTGACTGTTCATGAACTGGAAATACTGTTCCACCTACCTTCTCATTCACAAGGACTCAGATATTTCCAGAATAAAACTCCATTACATAGTATAACAATGCCCTTATTTTATAATGCAACAGTACTGCAGATAACTTTTTTAGAGAAAATGTCATAGAGCTATCCTGTCTGACTCACATGCAGTTTTTTATTATTTCTATTATCTGTTCACAACCAAGGTAAACATCAGTTTAGTGAAAAAATTATTGCACTTGGTATACATAGAATTAGGGCTGAACACTGATTTCTACTGAAGCTGCGGAAAAAAGAAATTGTAAAGAAAGATGCTCAGTGCTCCCTGTCATTATTCTTTTCTGTTCCTGTACCTCTGAGTCACAGATTTAGTCTTCTCTAGGTTTTAAATAGGCAGAGTGTTCTATTAAGAAAGTCTTGTCTTTTGAAAAGGATAGCATTCAGGGTATGGGTCTGAGCCAGAAGATTAACAACAGCAAAACACCCAATTCTGATCACTCCAGTGTCATTCTGCAAGGATTCTGGAAATTTACTTCAGTCTGTGCACTTCCACAGAAATGTCCAAAATCCTCTCTACTACTAAGAAATAAAGTATTTCACCAGTGCCTTCAGTTGTTAATGAAGTTACCCACTTGCTTAATACGATTTCAAAGCAATGGTGCTTCCTTGAATTCAAAGAATACTTTCTTGCACTAAGATCTTCAGGCTCCAGAACCATAAGATCCAGTAAATAAATCCAGCTGATTAAAATATCTCACTTTTTGCTCAGGAGAAAGATGAACAATTTTGACCTGTATGTTTCCAAACATTCTAAGCTTTTTCAGTTTAGAATTTCAAACGGAACAAATTTTCCATTCTATAGCTGCTGCAAGCTACTGTTCCATTAGAAACTGAAACAACAATCCATCTCACCTAGCTATGTTCACAGTGTTTCTACTAAGAAAGCCAGGTGAAAAGTGTATAGGCTTGGAAAACCAATAGGGAGCAAAGATCAGGAGATAGAAGATAGGGCAAGGAATCTGAAACACAAGATGATAAGAAAAGATTTTAAAATAGTAAAATTCCGGAAAGTGGGTTTGAAGAGAGAAATATAAAAGAAGATGAAAAATTGTGAGTCAAAAGTTAGTGGTGAACATTAAAGTTGAATTCTGGGCTTTGCACAAAAAAGAATAAACAAGGACATAAAATGGAAATGGACAATTTTAATATATAAGGAATAAATCACTCATATATACACATCAGAGGAACATGTGTTGGATTTATGGTTGAAATCAAGATCAAACATTTTAAAAAGCATGACAGGAATAATGTGATGACATTTTATGATCTATATTATTCAGGAAATCAAATTAAGTTGTTATAATGATCTCATCTTTTCCAAATACCTGAAATTAATTTCATATTAGATTGCTTCCAATAGAAAACAATAAATGACTTCTTCCTTTCCTGAATACAAGCTGCTGGCATGTGCATTATACCTCTGATCCTGGAAGCTGAGAGAGGACAATGGAAGATGTTTATTTTTCTGTATTCTTCCCAAAACTCTTTCCTTAATCACCCTCACTAGGAAACTGTTGTAACATTTATATGGACAGAGCTTCTGCTACATTGGGGTTTATTTTTTTATGTTATTTTTTGCTATTTCTTCGTTTGTCATGAGACTAGGTTACAAAACCTGGTTGTAGGGCACAGGTCATCTAACTTACTCCAATGTCTACCATTCCTCTCCTTGCTTGCTTTCCATTTTCTAGTTGCCCAGGAGTAGTACAGGGATGTCAGTACTGATCTTATGGGGATGATGGTTTACTTAAGAAAAAAAAAAAGAGCAGTTGAATAATAAAACCGGAAATATGGAATTGAGTAGGGTTTCTATGGGCGACACACTATTCCCTGGGGCATAACAGATTTTGGATAGCTTTGATCGTGTAGTAAGTTGGCTTTTTTGGTTAGTTTTCAGAATAAGGTGGTAGAGATCACCTTATTCCAGATAAGCAGGAAGGACTTTTGTCATAATGGTCATTAACAAAATATAAGAAATATTACAGAAAACTAAATACAACAAATTTTCAAATGAGATTTAGTTCCTTTGAAAAACATAGCGAAAATTTGTATCTATACTATGAGAAGGACATTGAAAGAGAGAAGGGGCATTGGTAATGGATTAGAAGGCACAAGAAAATGAGGCTTATTTTTCTTATAAAATGAACCACGATTTTTATAGCCTTAAATGCCTGGTTTAGTCATCCAAGCCTTGCATGCCTGAAAAGAACATTAAGAACAGTGAGTCAATGAAAACTCAATTGAGGCCTTCCTTAATATTGAAAGGCATATCTTGGTTTTGGTGTAAAGTTTTTATCAGGAATATCTTTTTCCTCATAAAATGAAGAAAAATACGCACTTGTGCTGTTAAGGCAGGTAAAAAAATCTAAATAGAACATGCATGCAAAATATATGTACAACATGTCTGGAAAGAATCTAAATTCCTACACAGTGGATTCCTATGTTTTAGGATCCTAATCTGTCAAGGAGAATCTAGCTTCCATTCCAATCAGATGCTCTCCTGAGATGCAAGAGCCATAGGTTATACGATTTCTAGGGCAAGCAGAACATAAGAATCTCATTTCTTGGACAAAGAATTTCAATAGTGAAGCCAATAGACAATTTATTTTTATCCTCCAGGAGCAGCTTTCTGAAATAAATCTAGATCAGTCTGTGTGTGTTAAGCATATTGTTATTGTGCCACTTGAACTAGCAAAGGGAACATCAGGTCTGGGATATCAGCAAATTTTCTCACAGGACCATGACCAGTGTAGAGTACCAGCAACTTTGAACTCACTGTGCTTCTGTTCCTTCTGATCCAGCCATACAACCCTTGGGTACTAACAAGCTCGGATAACCCTGACTGCTCATTACTCTTGATGTAATTATTGCTTTTTTATTTCCAGTACCATGATAACAATAGCATATTTGTTACTAAAATGACAATGTCTTGCCTAAGCAACAATGTGATTTATTTTTGTTTTTCATGGCTTGCATTGCCAAACTGATACATAATTAAAACATGCAGCTTGCTGTAAAGCAGAGTATTGTCATTTTACATGAAAAACTATCAGTTGTTACCACTACCAGACAATGAAATTTTATCAAAATCTTGGGTTAATCAAGAATTGACATAAAACAATCAACAAAAATAAACAAAAATAATCCCAAAAAAAGCATCCAACCCATTAAAAAAAAAAAAAAGAAAAAACAAACAAACCCCAAAACAAACAAAAAATTTAAAATTAGTCAACTGGAAAATAGAGTAAAGTTCAAGTTATCTTACCTCAGGCATAACAATACAATTAAGTTAAAAGATGATACATTGATGGCAAGTAAATAAACTTGCTGAAATGCCACTCTACAATAGTGCTGCAATATCCCAGTGTCACTAAAGTTTCATCCCAACAAACACACATGTCTATGTGCAAAATTATCATTTAACTGAGCTATGTGCAAATCTGCACTGTTCATTTTGTGAAACTTTGGCATCATTCAACACCTATCAGACAGCTGAAAATTGTTGGACAAGTCACAGCTTTTTACTTTATCTTTAGTTTCCCTTTCTGTTTTAGAGTTTATCCTCTGTTACTCCTTCATTGCTCCTGAAGTTGTTTGTCCTGAACCTTTTTAAAAAGCCAATCATAGAACTGCAATCTACATTAGTGTGTTTATCTAGAGGTATGCCACATTTTGCAGAAGGTAATTAAACAATTTTTAAAAAGCAGTATTAAGAGAATGTCCTGAAGAAAACTATGGAGTCCATGAGTGCTGTATTGCCAAGCACAACTTCATGACGCTGCTTTTGAGTCTAGAGAACTGGAATTTTGATGGAATTATACACTCCACTTCCAGATGCAAATTAGAAAATGAGGAACCCTGGCATTCACCTTGCTAATCACTGCTCATTTTCTCAATAAAAAAGGTAGATCTTTATGTAAAGGATTCTGAAGTAAAGGTAATTGTCTCTAAAGCAGGAACCACTAGAGTATGATTAAAGTAAAAGACAGATAAAAGAAAAACAGAGGAGCAAAGTACCATAATGAATAGGCAGTCAAAACCAAGTGTTTTACTAGAGTATGGAACACTCTCTATAAATAAAAGGAGTAAGCTAAACAAACCTGTAAGAGCAAAATGTGAGTCTGTGACCACCGAGACAAGAATTTGATCTAGAGTTGGAAACTGACCAATAAAGCAGGGAGATACAGTAAAATTTTAAGCCACAGAATTTTATTGATAAGAATGTTTATGCAAATAATGAGATTCATTGTATTTACAGCTACACCATGCCTATTTTTTAATAAGTTTACCAAAACCAGCATCAATATCTAAACAAATTATTTTTTCTCACATTAACAAATGAAACCTATACTTTGTGATAAAGATCCATGACTTTATTTAATAAGATCCATAATTCCTCAAATAATTAACCTTCAAAAACCTGTGACTGGTATGAGTCTTAGTAGAATGTATACTTGTGGCTAAACTATACCTTTCAAATGAGCTAATATTGGTAAAACTGGTAGATGCTTAAATATGCCATTGTTCTCGAGACCTGTGGAAATCTTCTCTGTTCATTGTACTTCATTAGTTCTTTTTTTCCAGGATTATTAGAGAATCAGTAAGATGGCAGGTGAATTTAGAGATTAATCCATTAGACTGTACATGCTTCCCTTTCAAAGTTTGTTAATTTTCTTTCCTCCTTGTCAGTTTTAATTTGTCACTAAAACCAGAATGAAATAATTGTGTCAGTGTCTGAGTTCTGTTTCATAGTCAAGGTTTTAGTGCAGGTGTAAAATTGACTTTTTGATTCTACTGACACTGATTAAGTGATTATGGAGTAACACATGTTGAGTCAAGGTTCCTGACATGTCAAATTAAATCAAAATTAGTTCAATGACAGTCTAGTGCTTATGCACAGTGGTTACATATATTGTAAAATAGCTA
Source organism: Sturnus vulgaris (assembly GCF_052056855.1). NCBI lineage: Eukaryota > Metazoa > Chordata > Aves > Passeriformes > Sturnidae > Sturnus > Sturnus vulgaris. The sequence continues at coordinate 129,250,448 of NC_142243.1, forward strand.
CAAAGTTACTGCATGCAAAATATTACAATGAAAAGTTATCATTGTCTTTGGAAACCAATAACAAGGAATTATAACAGTGAAATTATTTAGACTCGGACTCTAAAATATCTTTTCCTTCTGGTAAGTCACTACCTCATTTAAAATAGGACTTTACAAAGCACCTGTCTGTCACATCAATATTCTATGCAATGATTAGGCACCAACACTATCAAAGTCATTCTAACCTTTCAGAACTCTCTTTGGCTAGTTTCCCACATTAGTCATAAAACGAGTATAAAGTCTCCTTCCATTCAGCCTTTTACAGCTATTAAAAAAATTGGAACATGTAATTCACAGTCTGAGATCTTTACAGAGGAGAGAGAGTGCAGACAGGGACATTCTCCAGGCTTTTGTAAAGGGTCATCAGATTGAATTCCAAGGCTACTCCATATGCACAAGTAAAATAACATCTTCATTTCTGAAAACAGCTATGTAAACAAAAGGATCATGCATTTATAGGAGACTCAGAAAATAAATAGCAGGGTTGTGATACCGAATTCTATTGTTGCAAGTCTTACTGCTGCAGACAGGGACAGATTTTGAAATTTATTTAAACATGAAGACAAGATAAGATTAAATCTTAAAGGACCTTCTATTGAGATATCTAACCTTGACAGAAAACAGTGGGTATTAATTTTTATTTGTTTTAGACAATTTAATAATGTTATCAGGAATTTGTATGCATGGAATAAAAACATTGATATTAAAAATTTTAAAAACAAAAGCAAAAACATTAATAAGCTTCCTTTTACAGATATGGGTGAGACATAAAATTAAGAGCTGTTGAAATAAGATTTTAATTTCTAACATATAAGTGATTTTAAGATTAATTAAAGATCCATCAAAATTATGAGAAAATTTCCAGTATCTTCAATAGAATAAAAACTGAATAAACAAATGAAAATGCAATGTTTCACCTGAAAGAGACAACAGGAATATTCATGATTAAAATTTTTTACCTTCCTTATGAGCTGTACAAATCAAGTTAAATGTAGTGCTCTTGTTAGCTTAGGCTCTCTGGGCCCACTTTAATTCAGGCATCTGTATATGCTGTGTGACAATGCTGTTTAGTGATAAAATACTGCCACATAGCATCACATTTCAGCATCTGACACACCACATGCTGGCTAAAATGTTCTGCACTTATTTGTCAGTCAGTGCTTTACCACTGAATTCACCAGAAGGCAACACAAGTAAAGAAAAATAGGTGTCTAACTTCACCCACAGATTTTCTTATTGCTTTGATAATAGAAAATTCAATTGCTGAATACAGCAAAAAGAAATAGGACTTTATATAGAACTAGGTCAATATCAAATCCATTCCAAAAAAAGTAGGCAGACCAAGGCACAAAAACCTGAAGTGACTGGTTCCAAATTACTCAGGCAACTCAGAAAAAATAAGCAAATAGAGGAACTCATACTTGTAAAGTGTCAGGTCAGCAGCTTCAAAAGCCGAGCCTTTGCCATTCTGAAGGCAAAAAAAACTTCGCCAGTTGTTTGAGAAGTTAAAATGTATGGTGGTTCAAGCATTCTGAAGCACAGACTAAAGAATGCTCCTTCCAACTCTTATGAACTCTGTTCCCTTTCCATTACACAACCAAGAATTCTAGATGTATCTAAGGTACATAAGAAATTACACTAAGTTGAAATTCATGTGTTGGTATCAATCAAAAAAAAAAAAGTACAGATAGAACAGAAGATAGAAAGTACAAATACAACAGAAGTAAAATTTTGAAAAGAAAACATATTTTCAAGGGAAAATATATTCATCTCATTAAGTTTTCTTTCAGGAAGATTTTCACAGGCACACAACAAATACTATAATATAATAAAAAGCATATTCTTCAATGATATTTTGGACCAAACATATTTTCCTCTGTAGTTTGTATTATCTGTCAGTGTCCATTAGGAATGAATTTTTTTCCACCTGCTTTACTGTAGTCTTTATGGATGAATCACTATGTTACATTTCCCTTCTATGGATAGTAATAATATATAGATTAAATGACTACAATGAACTATAATAAAGTTCAGAATGACAAAAGACCACTAAAAAACCCTCAGCAGTAATCATGGGTTCCTCATAGTCTATTTCATTATTAAGACCCATCAAATTAATTTTTGTAACCTACATATATTTCATAAATCACATTGTATGATTTTGTGGTTTGAGGTAAGATTTCCTCCTTCGTGTACATGATCTCTCCATTGCATTCCAGTGGAATAAAACCCAAAAGCTCCAGGAATTCCCTAATTAATTTTTTTTAAGGCAGTGAATACTTACTACACCAGGATTGCCAGAAAGTGTTGACTTCAGTTTTCTTTCTTTTGACCTTTCTCTGTCTTTGCATTTTTGTGTGGCTTGTGTGTAGCAAATCTTCCCTATATGCACCAGCTGAGAATTTTCCTCTGTTGTAGTGAGCAGCTGAATTAAGGAATTCAAATTTGCTTTGTTCAACTCAAGCTGTGTAAGAATGCCCTAAAATGATATTTTGAGATGAGATTACATTTTAATCTTCATCTTGATGAAGTCAAGGCATTCATACAGAACTTATAGGGGAACACTGCCTTACAGAGCTATTAAAAAATCACAGTTTCTTTCTATTTTATGCAGTTTACAAAGCATAATTTAAATTTAGTAAAGTAGTCCAGTTCATTTCTTTGAGGTAGGATTTCTTATCTGTAATCATCAGTGTTCCTAAGACAGGACATCTTCAAATACACAGTTTTTAGAGCCAATTAAAAGCTGCTTCACAAATAGCTTTTTTAGAAAGAAAATGGCTCCACTTTCATTCCAAAAGAGACTTTCTAGCTGGGCTGTATTAAAAATGCAGGGTTTAGCTTCCTTCTCTTATATATTTAAAGAGGTTCTGTGGTGCCTTCATCTTTGGCAGAAGCTGAGATTTTCTGAGGTTAATCAGGGAGAGACAGGTGTCAGTACAAACCTCAAGTTACGTGGTTCAGAGCTTTTCTTGTTTCTCTGCCTCCTAGAATGCCTGTCTATATGCTTTCATAATCACTGAAGGTCAGGATGGAGCTCTGTGCAATTTGGTAAAATGAATTTTACTGTTTTATTTCCATCAGTAGTAGATTCCTTCTTTCTTAGACTTATGCCTGAGAATAACATCAAGAAAAAAAAAGTCAGCAGTACCAGACAAACTGTTATATTCTCACTAATCCAGCTTAGTAGCATGAATATAAACTCAATTATATTGCCCAATCACATACTAACACTGGACATCTCTGACCGGGTTCCTGTTAAGAAGGAATACAATCTCACAGGGCTGCAAAGTCTGTGTTCTGGTCCAAAGCAGCACACTGAGTTCCTGATATCTGTGTAGTGTCAGAGCACAGATGTCAGTCCTCTCCCACTTGGTAGAACCTTCATTTATATTCTCTAGAAAACACTGGGTTCATGTGTGAGAACACAGCATTACTATGAGGGACATTACCACTATCTTATAGTTAAACATTCTTCCAAAGTAATCATATACAATATTTTAAATTAATTTTAATTAAGATCTCAATCCACACATTTTATCTCAGTTGGGTTTTATGGTATGCTGTGCATATAAAGGTTATTATTCATTAAGGAATTTTCTTTTCATGTTCTGTGGCAAGCTGGTAAATAGAAATTAATGCTATACTGGATCACACTTAAAATTTCTCCAATGTTATCAGTCCTTTTATTAATCTTCCTTTAATTATAGATACAACTAATGTGTATATACAATAGATTATTATATATTTTTATGCATATATGATAATATCTAATTGGCTATTATAGATATAACTGAGATACATAGAACTTAGTCCAGAAAGAAGCAGACAAACTAAAAAATTATTTTATTGCTACCAGTCTCCAGATTTTGCTTTTCTGAGCAAATAGCCCTTCTCTAGAAGGTCTTTTAAAGTAAGTCTGCAAGAATAAGGAGGAATAGAACAAGTTACAGGGAGAGTTTCATTTTTATTTTATTTTGGTTTTTATCCAAATAAATGCTCTTGGAGTGCAGCCCAGTTGGAGCTCTGCAGCAGGGTTTTTAAAACTCTGACAATGCTGACTTCAACCAGGGTCTCTGCTTCTCATTTTTGCAGAGCTTGGGAGCTGATCTTCAGTTTGAACTGAAAATCCTGGAACCTTCGGCCCTCAGTTCAGCACCTCTGTGTAATAGGGCTGGTGTGTTCAGCTGAGCCTCCTGTCAGACAGCGCCTGAGAGGTTTCATAAGAAATATTTTGAACTGCCATTTACTTACAAATAGCCATTTCATCCTAAATGTATCCTAGTGCTTTTACTCAGAAAAGATAAAACAAAATTAAAGCATATTAAAACCTTCTGTGACTTCCTTCAAGTAGAAGTAAAATGACCTTTCTTCACTAGCTAAAGGGGGATTAAGATACAGCTACCCAACACCACTTTACATTTGAATTAAAGCATTCATGCAAAGCTTTAATGCTCTCTAGCAAGTGTGATGGTTAATTTCTTTTACTTCTCTGGAATATTTAGTGCCTTTTTGATGTTAATTCCCCCTTGTTTCCCCTCTACAAACCTCTTAAAAGTTTTCATTATTTACCAAATTACTTAAATATGTAGTTAATTTATTGCACATCAACGCATCCATTAACACTTCACTTGCCCTTTAAGTTAAACATATACTTTCTGAATTGTAGCAGAAAAGTGAGTCTCTTCACTCATAAAGGGTGTTTTAAGGATGTCATAGTTCTTCAAGGTGCTGATCACTCTGCTCGTCTTATGATCAAAAGACAAATAGTGAATTCTCAAAATTTATGACAAGTTTTCAGCCCCTTGCAGGAACAAATCTACCCTCCACCAGTCAGCAAAATCAAGGTCTGATTTACATGTGTCTACCTGCCTTTGCAGTTTGAGTAATTTTGTGCTCACAAATCATTGACCTGAATTCATGTGCCTAAAGTGATTGTGAGCACAAATATTAGCTCTTATCTAATCACCCAAAGAGTATTTGCACCTGTTATGAATTATGCATGCAGAAATTCAGCTCAGTTATTTGTATATGCAAAGTTGAATACACAAAAAGCCCATTTCTTAAAATCTAGGACAAGATGTTAAACCCACTATATTTTTTACAACAAGTACCAGCTTAACAGAATATTGAATATTTTATGTCTGAGTAAGTGCATATGCTTAAAAGTGGTAAAATGTGAATTAATACAAGATTGGTCACATAATAACAAAATAATGTTTCTTGCCTGAATTCTGAACATTTTGAATGCATTTAGTAAACTTATTCAAAGAAGACAACATGCTCTCATTAGAGAGCATAATTTTTTGTATTTGTTTATGTAAATTACTGTATTTAAAAATAGGAGTTTTTAAATGCCATTTCTATCAAGGTATAAGGAAAAGAGTCAGAAATCTTTAAGAAAGTAAAATGGTGAAAAGAAATATAAAAATTCCTGAACTAAGACAGCAAATATTTCCAAAAGAAATAATATTTATGGAGATGAGCTGAGGCTTTCTGTCTTGTTTCCATTGGTCTGCCTGCTACTGCAAACAAACAGTTATAACTGTATGAAACTAGGAAATATTTTTTTCCATAGTTTCTTTGGTAAGGATGACTGCTATTGAGGTAAGCCAGAAAAATGCCTATTAGCAGGTAAGACAAGGGAAAAGAATCCACTAAGAGCTCATGTTCTGACAGTTGAAAAGGAGAGATCAAGTGGGAAAAGGAGTCTAACAAGCAGAGGAGGTGGAGAGACTTACCAGATATCCTACACAGCCCATCCAAAAGAAAGGTATTCTAAGAGCAAAAAAAATAGTATGCAAACAGGGATTCCACATTTCTTGAGCTGCACAGTTTAATCTTTGGTGTTGTGTCTTTGCATCCTGGCCAGCTCCCTGCTATAACTTTACAGCAAGAGCCTGCTAGTGTAAATCATGTGATGGGATTTTAGTAGTGAGAATCAATCTGGCCATTCAGTCTGTGTTAAAAGACTAAGTGGAAAACAGTCTCAGGATAACAACTACCTTCTTTATATTCAGTATGGAAATAGGGTTTTGACTTCAGACATGAGAGGCATAGCTGAACAAACATGACCCAGATTCACACTTGTCTGTGCTATGAATTTTGTTTTCCTTGTTCCACAGTGAGCAATCTAAGCTGTTTTAAAGACCTACTTACAGTGACTCAAAAATATAGCTGAAAATATTCTAATAATATTTTCTTTCATTCCTTGTAGATAAATTACCACCAGAAAAAAACTAGTAATTATCTTAAATTTTAAACCAGCATTGCCTTTAAAACTAAAATACGAAAAAGGATTTATTTTCTTCATATCTTCCCAAATAGTTGTCTGTTTACTGTAAGGACATCTATAAGGTTCAAGTCTAAACAGGAGAAGAAGAATTTAGTCTGTGCTATTTTAAGTTCAGAGAAATCTTTAGGCAGAGCAAAACATCTCAGTAATCACCACAGATGAAACAGAAGTGCTTCAAAGAAGTAAATTTGCAATTTTGAGTCTCTTTTTCATTTAAGAAAATGTCCTGAAAGTCCTTGAATTTTGACAGTCTTGCATCAGCTAGCTGCCTGCAGCATTCCCCTGGGGCTGCTCTTCAGATGTTCTCAGGTTGGGATCTATAGTAACACTGCTTCATATCATAAGTGCAAACAGCTTTTCTTGCATATTTATCTCGTTGCTATCTTGGAAACTGTATGCACAGCACAATAGCTTTTCAAATATTGATGGAATATACAGTTGTTATCTCCCTTTCAGCTCTCCCTCAAAATGCAGTACAAACATTTTCAGCCTTTGCTTAATATGCTATATACCTGCTTCTTACTTTTCATTGCACCTACTCCAATTTAAAATAACAGTTAAATCAAAAATAGGTGAACAATAAATAAATTCTTAAACCATCAAAAAGATACCAACCAAATTTTCGAAAACAAGTGACTCCATATTTTTAAATATATTATTATGACCTAATGCAGATTTGCCAGGATGGACTCAGTTGGAAATTCACCTCCCAGATCACTCAGCTTGTATCACATGTCTACAAATTTCATGATCATGCTGCCTTTTCCCCCACATCCATTTGATTTAGAGGCAGTGTTTAACATAGGATCCTGAAAGATAAAATTTTCTTTCCATGTCAATCAAGAGTTCAGTTAAGACCCCCAAACATGTGTATCTACTGTAAGTTGGCATAGTATAATAGCTTGCTGTCACTGCTGGTGTTTATTTGCTGCATGGGTATGAGTTGCAAAAATACTTTGTCTACCACCTCTATGAAGAAGTGAACATCTCAGGATAGCTTAAATGGCATGTGCTGCCTCTGTTTGGACACCTGAATCTCACTTAACAAGCTCAATCTCTCTTTATAATCAATAAGTATCTGGTCAATTCAATAAAGAGTATGGAAAACACTTCACCCTCAGCAGATGTGTGTTTATTGTTCAGCTGATTTTCTCTGGAGACTCCATTGATTATATCAAATATTATGCAAATTTAAACAGTGGCTTACTTGAAGATACTGACAACAAAGTACAGAATTTAAGAGTTCTGTTTCTTAAGATAACATCCAATACCTCAATTTCCATAAGCAAGGACATGCACTCTTGCTGTGAGGTGGATTTCTGTGTCCTCATGTATAAAGTATGTAGGTACCTAAAATGGATTCATGCCTATTGATGAGGATAATCTGCAAATCCATGCATACTTGTTAAAAAGATTTTACCAATGCGTTTAACTTTAACATACATTTCAAGGTTTGTTTTTTTGCTTACTTCAGACTGCCAAAGGCTTGGACACATTTCAGGACTAAGCCTGATTTATTAAATATTAAAATAAATCTATAAAATTTTGAGGGACTGGTCTCCGTGTCAAAAGAGGATAGTTCTCATTATTGGGCAACAGATTATTAAACCAGTGCTTTCACAAGTCATTCTGTGTCAAGCCACTGTCTTGGAAAGAACTATAAATTAGAACCTTCTTAAAATGTGTAGGCATTTCCCTGATTATTCTTAAATGAGATGAATCTCTCTCCATGAGTAGCTGTTCTTATGGAAGCAGCCCAGATGACTAGATCAGTGAAGTTTTAGTTATCTGAGGCTGAGTCACTGGTGTGTTGCCCTGTCTGGCAGTCAATGGGGCTGCTGCCACTGCTGCTCCACAGCAAGCAGGACAGGGAAGAGCAGGAAGAGTGAGAAAACCCTTGGGCCAAAACAAAAGCAGGGAAATCATGCATCAATTCCTGTCACAAGCAAGTCAGACTCAAGTCTGGGGAATTTAATTCAATTTAAAACATTTAATTACAGATTTAGGTATTGGAAACTAAGAAGACAAACATTTAGCCCTTAAAGAAGACATCTTTCCTCCCCCTTTCCCCAGCTCACCTTTGCTGCAGGCCTCTCCTCACCTTGTTGCCATAGATTATTCTCTTTCTCTTTGATGAGGTGACACGTGAGGCAGGAGGTTGGGGTAAGGGTATAGAGTTGTCTCCTGATGTTCCTTGTTCCTTGCTTTGCTTCTGCTCCTTCCTTAATGCTTGTTTCCTCCTCTCTGGTGCAAGTCCTCCATGGTTAACAGCCCCTCTGTAGGAATGGCCAGCTCTGCCATGAAGAACCTCATATGTTCTCACATGATCCTTTTCTGTCAGTGTTTTACCATTCTTTATTAAATATCTTGATCCACATGCACCTCCCAAGAGGCAGAGGGGTTCATCTGTGCCCTGCCATGGGTGGGCTGGCACCATCTGGAGCTGGCTGTGTCTGGCATGGAACAGCTCCAGTCTCCTTCCAAAGGCTGCCCAACAACTCGCCCTACCTTCACCCTGCCCTTTACCTCAGTGCAGAGAGATGGGTCCCCTCTAAAACACCTTACCCTGTCTGTAGAGGTGAGTCTGCAGTAAGTCACCCTCCAGATGGTAAAAGGGCCAGCAGCAATTTGTTCCCTGGTGCCTTTGATGCTCTGAGGTGATGAGTGGTGCCAGGCTGCTCATCATCCACTTGGGGAGCAGCCAGTTCAGACCATGGGCTTAATCGCTGGCAGCAAAAAGTGTCTGGTAAATCTCAGGACAAAACACAGTGTGAGCTACTAACATAATAGCTACAAGCATTTTTTTTCCTAGTGTTCAACTTCTCCTCTGGCCTTGGTTATATATCTGTCCTCAATTTTAAAACAAATACCTCGTTTAGCAAGACTCCTGTGAAGTGGTTGCAGAGCTTTTACTGAGAAGCCCTGACTGAGAGCTCCCACTGTGTAACCTTGTCTACCGTGGTGGCAATAATTTCAAAGGATTTCAACAAACTAGTCATGCATGATCTTGATCCTTTCCTGAGCCACACTGACAACCCATACTCAGACTGTTTTTTTCTAATGAGTCTCTCTCACTTTGATCTCAGAGTTTTAAAAATTTTCCAAGCTGATGTTAAACTGCATTCTTTATAATTCCTGTATGCCTTTCCTTGTATGTCTTCTAGACAGTTTAGCACCAGTTAATTAATCTGGAATTGTTATTGTATTCTACATATAGGCCATGCTTAAATGCTTCCCTTAGTGTCACTTTACCATAGGCCCTGGGATTTTGGGATTTTTGAGATTTTCCTCATCTGCAGGTAGGCGTATACTCTGGAGCTACAGTGGTGCGTTGACTGCAAGCAGATACCTGGAAAATTAAAAGCAAGTTGAACAGATGTTAAGAGATGTGAATTTTCGGTAAAACAGAAAGTTACAGTATTTAACTTCCTTCAGTGCTTGCTGCATTCATTAGAGGGGTGACAAGGAGGTTCCCCACACAGACCTGCTATTATCTAAGAGTTAATACAACAGATCAGCATTGTGGATGCTTTCTTATATTTCTCTGGTTGTTTGGCAGAAATACAGGAGAGGCACTTGGCAATTATCAGTAATCAATGCAATTTCAGCCTTTAGAAATTCCGTAGGTTGGATATATGGATCCAACTACCAACTATCTCTGCAATTTCTTCTGACGTATACCAGATGAAGAAAAGAAATGCTGTGTACAAAATGTATACAAATGGTGTGAATTCCTTGAGTAAGTTGAAAATTCATAAACATATCAATATAATTTTAGATTTTTTGAGGAAAAATATTACAGTTCTATCGGTTCATAAGACATAAGGGAACTGGAAACACTATTTCAAATATAATGGCAAAAATCTAGATACATTTAAAATTAAAGAGTTTATTTTTTTTTAATAAGTCTTCTGCAACTCTAAGGCAGGTTTTCTGTTTGATTGTTTATTTATTTTATGATAATACCCATTAAATTAATGAAATGTAACGAAATTTGGGGGAAAATTCTTACAATTAGAGGAAAATACAGCATGTTTCAAGCTGTAAAGCAGTGTAAATGCAGAATTATGCAGTAGTAACTATTTATTCATTTGATTCTTTGAATTGTAGAATTTATTAGGTTGTTTACTTACTATGCACATGTAACTACAGTTTAAATTTATAAGGCTACTTTGCTCAATCATGCATGTACTAAAACGTATAGGTATTTTCTATTCTCATGCACATATGTAATTGTGATTATTCAGTTTATCAAGCAAGAAGTGAATCAACAGTGTCACTGGGTTTGTTTAGGCTGACATATTCTTCCATTGTTACTTTCGAAGTCGAATGGTTTCTGAGCTAAGAGGGCAAGAACTTAGACATTCTGGGCAGTGAAGCAAAAATTGCTTTTTGTCGTTAAAACCAAACCATCCTGAAAAATAACGGTTTGCTTTTAGTGGATTTTTTCTTTTATACAGGTGTTCACATGCATCAAGCTACCTTTAATTTGAGTGATTTAGGATTTTGCAGAAGCAGAGCAAATATATACAGCTGTTAACAAAGTGTAGAGCATCAATGCATTTACTGATTCTCTCCTAGATTTTATACAAAGGAAAGGAATTGTCAATTTCACTTTGATAATAACTAAACTTGTTATACTTTTGCTTTCTCTGTACTGCCATCATAACTGCATCATTTATTCTGCAATTTCAAAGTTGTGACTTGTATTTTGTAGTCTGCACTGTTAGGATTTCAGTACAGCTGTAAATATTTTCTGAATTTGAGCAGTCATACTCTTTTCTGTTCAAAAAATTGTATTGCAGTTCTCCCTCAGAAGTGTTAAAATATTTATAAAATGACAGAAAACCGTTCATCAAAAAGACCTTAATCTTGCTGTTCACTTGCTTTCAGAATATTAAGGTCAACTATCACTACTGATTCTTGTTCTGGAACCCTGAACCACAGCAAGAGAAAAAAAAAAGTATGTTATATTTTGGTAACAAGATTCACTACTTCTTTTCTGTAACTGCAGACATGGAATTTATTTGTGCAAATATGACAGAAGCATAGAAATTAAAGATGCCTAACAGCTCTGTTCCATTGCCACTTTTGATCTTCATGGTATGTTTTGATGGCTAATAACTTGCTGTGTTACCAGAACTTGGCTGGCCCAGCCTTGACAAAGGGTTCAGAATCACAGCAGCCAGCAAGAGTGTGTGTGAGTGGGATGCCCAAATCATCTGAGTGGGCGATTCCAAAACTGATCATGTTAAATAGGAATACAACCATCAGTCCAATTAAACAATGTCTGGGAAATTAGGAGACCTGTGGGGGGAAAAAGGTAATCTAAGCAAATTTACAAGTGGAAAACAGTGACAGGTATAGACAAGACCAAGGCAGCAGTGGTGCTGGTGTCACTCTTTCAGAAGTGCCCTGTGACACAAGAGGCTCTGCCTGTGCCTCAGTAACAGCCTCCATGTCACCCAAGCCACCAAGGGTGACTTGCACCCTTAGGGGTTTAGGGTGTCTCCCCTCTGAGGATATGGGAGCAGCCAGCACAGTCACATCTCCCCGAGGAGGAGGTACTGGCAGGATGTCCCACAGGCACAGGGACCTCATCACCCATAGCTTCTGAAGAAGTGCATGTGCACATATGACTGTGTTGGGATCAAAAGACTAATTAAGATTTATCAGGATTATATAAGGTATTTAGAAAGCACTTTGACACATACTAACACTTAGAATATTGTGGTTTAGATGTCCTATTGCTAATATTGATCCTGAATATATAGTTTGCTGATTCTCAATTAATTACACCTCATTAATAAATCAGTAAAACCACTTGAACACTGATTTGACCTGAACAGATTTTCCATTGTACAGGGGCTTGATTTACTAATGAATGCCTAAACTGCGATTAAGCAGCTTGGAAACATGAAAGCTTATCTAACTGCACCCACCACTTTGCCTGCCAGTCTGACAGCTCCTATCTGATTTTAATTGAACTCACATGAAGTGAAAAGTATTTTGTTGGCAGTTCTGCTCCTCTCAGTTGAGCAGTCTGGGATAGGCTAAAGGGCTGAAAAGACCACATTTTTTCAGCTCTTTTTGAGGGAGTGGATTTAGGGTTTCTTTTTTTTTTTTTTTTTTTTTTTTTTTGCTAGCATTTCACTGTTTATTTCCTTTTAATTTTGTAGAGCTTTTGGGGTTTTCTTGTTTCTCTTTTTGTTTTTTAGAGTCACAGTGGGTCCTTCAGAAGAACTCCTTAGCTCATGCTTTTCTTTGCCTCTGCATTGTACTCTTTCATTGATTTCCTGATTGTGGAGAACATGATAAATTATGTTTGGTACAGAGACGTGATCTTCCAGAGACGTGATCTTCTACAAGTTAAGGATGTTTTGCCTTTCAGTTTGTGGCCTATCATGGAGTAAAAATACTTCTGATTGGTTTTGTCATATATCCAGCATGTCTGATCATGTTTATTGGTTTGAAAGTTCAAGCATGTTAATCACCCTTGGCTGTTTCCACAGAAGACTCAGAAGTAACTAAAAATAGTAGTGAAATCATTCCACTCTATTTTGAGGTCTACAAAAACTGGTGCATGCCTTAACTCGACAAGTCTTTTTTAGCCAGAGGCTGATCATGATCAAGAATTGTAATTTATGGTATGATTGTAAGCCAGACCAAAAGTTATTCAGTGAATTGTGAAAGAGGTGTTAAGAGATTTTTCTTTTCTGAGTGCTTTAGGTGAGTCTTTTGATAAATTCCTTAAATAAAATGTAAGGTTGAGTTTTCAACTGGCTGAAAATACATTCAGTAGGCTAAATAGCTTGGCAAACCTCAGTAAGTGAATGCATTTAATTTTCACTAAATGGGTAGTTGGAATATTTATTTTGTCCTCTACCTACAACATGACCAAGCTGATCAGAAGATATATTCTGGAAGTTCAGGCCTGGAATTTAATACCAGGTCTGGTATTTAGAACTACCTCATTCTTTCTGCAGAGTTTGCAACCCTATTAGTTGTAGATTTTATAAATATATTTACTGGTATACTGTCCTGTGAACATTATTCTATAAACTATTATATTTTCCCATTCTTCTTCAATTTCTATTCCTGTCTTTCCTCCCTATATTATTTAATATTTGCAAAAACATTCAGCCCTTTCATGTTAAAGAAATAAGTAACATCTTTCTTTGTGTGTAATATTTTCTATAATCTTAAATTTAATTCTTGTCACAGAATCCCAGAATCCCAAAATTCCAGATCACAGAATAATTAGGGTTGGAAAGGACCTCTGGAAATCATCTAGTCCAATCCTCTGCATAGGCACTTAGAGAAGGTTATACAGGAATGTGTCTGGGTGGTTTCTTATTCCTATTTCAATGTTTATATACCACAGTTTCTGTCAACCCACATGGATTGGTTCAAGTGCATGTTATGGATATGTTTTCAAAATTGTTTATTTCATAATCTTCAGTGCATTGACTATTTGGGATGAAAAATTTCTTTTGATATATTATTAAATTGAAGTTACAGAAGAATTTACTGCCTCAGAGATGGTTAATATGCTATCCTTATTTCAAATGGCAAGCTGCCCAATAATGTGGAGTGATATACAATTTAATTATTATATTGAAGTAACTTTAATCTATTAATTTTTACAGTGATGACATTAAAATGCATCAATGCATGCCTAAACTATAGGAAATTTCCGACATCAGGGTATCAGTTTTTTAAATCTTTGGTGTATGTATCCATTTAGCTATCCAAGGAGGATCTGATACAAGTGCCTAAGGGAACTGATGAAGATTCCATCTTTAGAGTAGACTACTTCTGGGGGAATTTTTTGAGCCCTGTGATTATTCTGACAAAAATTCCAGGCAAGTGACTGAAAGTATCAGATGCTTCAACAGGAAAAACTGTATCATTACGTGAGACTTCTGGTATAGTAATTGTAATGTGTTTTACTGGAGCCTGATTGATTTACTTTCTTAATTTTGACTCTTAACACAAGGGACACCAAGGGACACTGATTACTATTATACTCTTTCCTCTACTCTAGCTGTGCATATTAATGTTTTTCATTCTTATTAATCCCATTAATCTCAGAATTAGTATCTCATAGCAATTACTTACATATGCTAATTATGTGTTCTGTAAATTAGCTTCCAGGTTTAAAATTGCTACATAATTAAATTGATTGGGCTACCTTTAAAAAAAAATCCATCTTTTTATTGGTAGATATATATTTTTCTTATCTCTGAATATTCCTAATCCTTAAAATACTTCCTTACACTAAAGTTCCTTTATATGTCTAATCCTTCAAGATCTGATTCAGAACTCACAGTAAGAAATAATACTCCTGGGAAATTTGATATTAAGAAAAAATTCTTTAGTATGGAGTTGGTGAGACACTGGAACAGGTTGCCCAGGGAAGTTGTGGATACCCCAAATACTAATGTTCATTCTACCCATATTGCTTAATTTCAGTGTAAAAAATATTTCTACAATCACCCCGTAGGCCATTGTTTCTAACAATGTACAGGAAATCTTCTATTGATCGTATGGAACATTGATGCTTTGTGTATTGAATACACTTGAAATAATCTCTGACCTTACTAGGTTCTCAGGGAATAAAGTGGTAAGATTGTTATTCATTATCTGAAGGTCCTTTTCATCATCTGATGGCTTAGTGTTTGGTTAGTGGTGTGGTCTTGAAAGTGTTCAGTGTGGACTTAGATCTGTGCTCTGTTAATTCAGTGTATGTTTTATTACTGACTTCAATGTAAGTACATTAAAGCCTACATGCAGTCTGCTTTTGAAAATCTCACCTAATAACAAATACTATTTATATTAATTCTTATTTTATTTTAGGTTTATAAGCCTCTTTATTCTGTGATTCACTAATGTCATTTTATAGTCTCTTGTGCTGTGGGTTTAAGTTTTTCCACTTTTATTAAGCTACTTGTTCTTTTCATTTGAACTTAAATGGAACATTTAATTTAGCTACTATTTAGATTACTGCAATGTCATTCATTTTGGCATATTTTGAAAGACATTCATGAGCAAGAGAAATTAAAATTGAGACCTTTCATTAATTGTTTTAAGAAAACTTGGAAGTTAAAAATTTTTATTACCAGCTTCTTTTATTTTAAAAAAAATATCTTCTTAAAAGTATTTTATAAATGGGTTCATATATTTCTGTATACATGCATCATTATAATAAGTCACTAGAATGTTTAAACTAGAATTCTTTCAGAGTAATATAGAAACATATCTCTTTAAATATACCTACAAGGCCCCAAAACTGAATTTGCTGCTTCTGACATCACAATGTTCTGAAAAATTCCCATATTTAAAACACATTTAAATTTAGAAAACCTTAGCTACTGCATTGTTTTTTTATTGTTATGGGGCTACAGGCACAATTCTAGTTTTAACAATTTGGCAGCTATATGACTGAATGTGTCATTTTGACCAAATATCTAACAATCAGAGTGCATGTCTTCAATGAGTTTTTTCTAACTTTCTCTAATACCCTTTTCAGTCCTCTCTTGGCTTATGTATATAACACTGAAGCATTTTCACCAAGTTTTCTGTCCACTATCCATTTGAATTTTTGAGTTTATTTTACATTAAAAAATAATTGTTGACATTGCTCTACCACCTGCGACATCTTTTTGGTATTGTTTTTAGGTAACAGCTCACTTGCAATTATAAATAAATAAAATAAAAAGCTTTCTTAGCTAGAGAAGGAACATGGAAAAATCCTTTCCTTTTGTTCCACTCATCTCTGGAGAACCATAAAAAAGATTTTTAGAGCTTGCTATTAGGACCTGCTAGAAAAGCAAGACTCAAGCAGAATTTATACTAGTATATTCCAAGGTAAAAGGAATTCCTTGTCAAGTCCTGGTAATAAGTGGGGAAGATGGAAGATTGGGTGGTTAATATTAATGGAGAATATTCAAATAACCTTGGTACTGAATAAGAAAAGAAAATGTGTTTGAACTCTTCATTGATTAGTTGCATATAATTTTTGTTATTTTATTGTTGGTTTTACTTTAACTCATTCAGATTTTTCCATGCTGAAATAACCCTTAGTTTTACTTATTGCTCAACTATTTTTGTTGTTTCAAATACACAGAAGTGTTCCACAAATATATTTTGTTATATGGCTAAGTATAAGAGAGAAGTATGCTGATTGTGCCTGTAAGCCTTTATACCAAGGCTCCCATAAAGGTCACAGAAACTCATGCATGGGAATCCAGGCTCCTCAGCAGAAAGGTCATGCTGCCACTAAGAGAAGAGGAATGGTGGGATCAGCATAGGAGCCACTCCTGTTAAAGGAAGGTGGAACTATCAGACAGTATCAGAATGTCTAATTTTCAGATTATAAGAACTCATACAAAATATGGTACCTTTTTCTTTCTTCCCAGTTATTGTAGGGAGCATTCCATCTTACAAATATACTAGGTTTAGTCAGTGGTCAGGAAAAAAAGTTACTTTTATAGCAAAGGAGCAGCATAAATTTCAAAAAGGACAATTAGGTATTTTAAGTGAACTTGCCTCTCAACTGACTAACACATTACTGTGATTTCCCTGCCTGAGGGGACAGCTGTTCCCTTTCACCATGTCCTGTCCCAAGTCAGAGGAAAGCTGAAGAGGCAGCCTATGGCAATCTGAGTTGAGTCACTTCTCTTTCCTCAACCACAGCTACAGGCATTTTGCTTTTAATGATTTCTGTATTATTTGCAAAATGGATGAAAACCAAAATCCTTGAGCAAGATGTGTCACAGTTTAAAATGTTGGAGTGGGAAAAATATTGTATTTGCATGAGCCAAATGTCTCCAAAGAAATGTTAAAACAATATCTTGTGAGATTTTAGATCAAGTTTCCAGTACAGGTCCCTGATTAGTTCACCTCATGCTTGCATTGCCAGCAGTTCTGGAGAAGACAGAAAAATACAGGAATGGAGGGGAACGTTGGGGAGAGCAAGCTGAGTTCAAGGCATATGAACTGAGGTCACTCTAACTGTTGTGAAATAATGTCTGGAAGAACAGACTGATGGAGAAACAAAACAGAATTTGTCTTACAGAATTTGAGTACAGAAGAGTTCTACAAAACTTATGATTCAGTAGAGAGGGGCTGAGATACTGGACCAGGATTAATCCCAATTCTGTTCCTTCATCCGTCAGCCAATCCTCCAGTTTCTCAGAGAGTCACAGGAAAGCCTCTCAAGTTCTCTTATATCTTAATTTCTACCCACTTGTTCACTTTTCTTTAGAGTCTGAAGTAGGTAAATATGAATTACAATTTTTTTCCATTTCTAGGTGCAACATCATAAATACAGAGGTCAGTTTAGCAATCTCTTGGATTTAGATGCTAAACCATTTTTCCTGGCATTGTGATCTTCATGATCCCTCAAGTCAGAGAGAGTTAATGAAGAGCTGTGTATAATTCTCTTATGTAATTCTATATGAAATTGGTTGTGCTCAGAAAATCCCATCTTTGCTTTGTATTGACTGAGGTAAAAAAGTACTTTATTCAGTATATTTGGCTTTTGGGGACTGTTGATATAAACATTTGAATTAAATTTAATAAGAAAAATGTGAGAAGTTAACACTAAGAGACTTTAGCTCTATTTGTTGTCTGTTTATTCCTTTTCATAGTCTAACTGTACATTTGAGGAATTCTTGATTATGGTTTCTCAAATGAAGGCAATGTTTACCTTTTGTTTGTTTGTTATGTGTAACAGGAAGGACAGTACGGATAACACAGACTCTCTAGATAGGCAGCCACAAAAAAAACCAGAAAAACATTTCTTAAGTGCTTTAAATTGACATGTTTCTATCTACCTTATCCCTGTAAAACATAAAGCTAACATATTTTCTGTTCATCTATATGTAATGTTTTCTGACATCACTCTCAGGCAATAGAAAACACAGAATGACAGAATGACAGAACAGGTCAGGTTGGAAGGTACCACAGTGGGTCATCTGCTCCAACCTCCCTGCTCAATCAGGGTCGTCCCAGAGTACATGGCATAGGATCACATCCAGAAGGTTCTTGAATACCTCAAGTGAAGGAGACTCCACAATTTCTCTGGGAAATCTGTTCCAATATGTGGCCACCTGAAGAGTAAAGATGTTCTTTCTCATATTCAGGTGGAACTTCCTGTGTCCCAGTTTCTGCCCATTGCCTCTTTGCCCTATTGCTGGCACTGCTGAGAAGAGCCTCTTGACACCCTCCCTTCAGACGCTGAGAGATATTGATGACACCCTTTCAGTCATCTTTTCTCGAGGCTGAATAAGACAAGTGCCCTTGGCTTTTCCTCATAAGACAAATGCTCCAGTCCCTTCATCTCCACCAGACCTGCTCCAGGAGCTCTATGTCTCTCTTATACTGAGGAGCCCAGAACAGGACACAGCACTCCAGATGTGGCCTCACCAGATCTGAGTAAAGGGGCAGGATCACCTCCCTCGACCTGCTGGCAATTCTGATTCTAAAGCACCCCAGGATACCATCAGCCTTCTTGGCCACAAGGACACACTGCTGGCTCATGGACAGCTTGTTGTCCACCAGGACCCTCAGATCCTTCTCCACAGAGCTGCTTTCCAGCAGGTCACTCCAGCCTGTACTGGTCCATGGTGTTGTTTCTCCCCAGGTGCAGGACTTGCCTTTGTTGAATTTCAGAAGTTTTTTCTGCCCATCTCTCCAACCTGTCAAGGTCCTTCTGAAGGGCCACATGGCCCCCTTTGGTATTGGCCACTTCTCCTAGCTTGTTTTTCCAATAATCCAATGAGTTCAACTAATGGCTTCTTCATCTAAACTTTATTCTACCTGCAGTTCTAATCTCATGGTCAAAATTCAAATTTAAATATACTTTACTTATTTGGAGGGGTGTGCTCTGGCTTTGTGATAATCCATTATTGATAGGATTCTTTAATACCTTTTCCATTTTCATCAGCCCATCTTAAATAATTTTTCATAGCAGTCTCATTTAATTTGAGGATGGACTGCACTTCAGGAAGATCCCTATCTAGTGAGAGCAGAGGATGGTGGTATGTGATGGGACTGGTAACAGAGCCTATCTGTTAATTGTTATGTTATTCTTGTTTTATTTTATAATGATGATTTTCTGAACATATTGACTGTTTGACTGGCAGATTCTGAAATAAGATTTTTGTTTTCAGATACTAGGTTTACATTTTCCAGATCCATTGTTGAGTTTAGAATCTTATTATTCTTATCTCCCTTTTGGCAGTGTTAAGACGCAAAACATTCCTAGGCCTTGCTGGTATAACTGTTGGGCAAACACCAGTGAGCTCAGAAGTAGAAGCTGTTTACAGATTTGGGATGATGCCATATGCCTACTCTGATATCTGAACCTGTATGTTTGCTCTCTCTGTTCACTGCATATCTTCACCAGTATTAACCATTCCTTGCTGTATGATAAGAATGCATCAACAATTTAGTTTGATTTTTTTTCAGATAATAAAACAGGTCTAAGCATTTTCTCTTTTAGCTGCTTGCTCATACAATTGTACTTGAGATGGGCAGCTATAGGTTTATATCCCTTTCAGCTCTCTTTTTAGTAAGGGAAACCATGTGGACTCCTTCTACTGTGTATTGAGAAAGCTGAAACAAATTTTTCTTCTAAAATACAAAAATAGTTATCTTGATTCAATGAGAGGCTTCATCCAGATAAGTGTTATTGTGGCCAGTAGCCTGTATTCAAGCAATGATCCATAACATAAAGCTAGTAGTAGATGTTTCTCTGGAGGAAATAAATTTTGTTCCAAGTGTGCTCTTTATCTTTTATGTCAAAGTGACCTTTCCTAATACTGAAATAAATGTTACAAATTATTAAATAATTTATTGAGAATTTTTTTCTATTCCCACTTTTTATTCCAATGAATTGGAACAGCTTCCTTTTGTTTATTAAGATGTACTTGTAGGAAGTTTTATTCAAATAATATTTCAGACATTTGGCCAAGAAACAAAAGCTATGCATCCTAGTCCATAAAGTATCATGTGTGGGGTATGGATTCAGTAGACTCTGGTTTGCATGTGTTGTGATTTGCATTCAGATATCTCTTCCATTTAAGTCATGAGGAATTAAGAACTTGGGGATATCATCTCTGTCTGTGATGTTTCAAGTTATGATGGATGCAGGATAAATATAAAGGTAAAAACTAATTGGAAAAAAAAATAACATCCAGAAAAATCACCCTCAGGGAAAAGAAAATAAAGAAAATAAAAAGGGAAAAAAACCCCACAAGATTTAAATTTTCTAAAGAATTCTTTTTCTGTCTGTAAAACCATTTTATGAAACATTGACTCCAAGATATCAAATAAATTTATAGCTTATTTTCTTGTCTTGACATTTTTTGTTGTTGGCTACTGTAAAGTAAAAAATCATGTCTTGTAACTCTCCTATGAAAATTTACACAAAAACAACATTTATCCAACACAAGGCTCAGAATCTAAGGCATTTTTTATCAATGCAAGATAAAACATTTCGAAACCTAGTTCACTACTACTGTGTGTATAGCAGGAAAATAAGCTACTCAGAAAATGATGTTGGCTGCATTGTAAGTTTTTGTCATAAATTTTTTTCTGAGACTGTTTTGTGTCTCTTAACATGTTGCATCTCTGTATTTCTAGGTTTGTCAATTCTTTATGCTGACTGAAAGACATCTTTCTCACAGGATCTGGACATGACTGTAGGTCAAAACTCCCTGTTGCCTAGAATATGGCAGAATTTGGCATGAAAAAACATGAAGTGCAGCAGAAATTTATCTTCCGTTTTGAATACTGTCATGATGCCTACTTCAGAAAGCATTTATTTTGTCTAGGGGTCTTTTTTGTATCATATCTTCTGCTGTAAATAAAATCACGTGTATTCTGCTAGGCAATTAAAAGAAAGAAAGCCTGATTAAAGATGGAAGGAAAATCCTTCATCCTGAAGGAGTGAAGATGAATGAAGTAAAAAATATTACAGAAGTACGAGAGGTTACTTTAATAGAAGGATGCCAGAATCTGTATCAAAGGCACGTGTTCAGGTCTTTCAGTCATGTATGAGTACTTCTCTCCTTCCCCTACTTTTGAAGATGTCAGGATTTTTAAAACAGACAACCCAGAAACATGACATAAGATAAAGAAAGCAAGTGCTCCCATGTTACTTTATTTCTGTCTCTGCTAAAGTGTCTGCTCTCTGGATATGCACACCACACAGGTAAAATATGCAATGAAATTAGAATGATTGCTATTTGGATGCAGAAAATACAAAACATAAAACGGATGAAGAAACAAATCTAATCACTGTGCGTGTGGAATGATCATATGAAATGCATTTGCATAAATGTCATCCTGGTTATATTGAGCTAATATTTATATAGTGTAATAAAGAAAAAAAACGTGTATTTGTGCATTATGAGCTCGGAATATGAATATGCCATGCTCTCTCCCTAAATGTCTTCTTTCTTACTTGTGTCAACACCAGAACACAAGACACTCACTTGTTTTGTTGCTGAAATAATTTCCTCCTTGCTCATGATGAGCATCACAAAGAAGTCAAATAAACCACTCAGGTTACATATAGAAAACATTCAGGACCACATAATTAGAGTTGAAGCCATAAGGACAGGAAGACAGCTAATTATCATAGTAGTCTCAGATTAAACTAATGTGAAGCCCCGACTGTCCAAGCTTGGGAAATCAAAGTGGGTAAGGAAGGCTACACTGAAAACTCAGAACAGAGCTTACATCCCAGTTGTTTGCATTTATGTTAATACATCGAAGTTGATGCCATGAAGGAGTGCATGTGCACTGTCTCCTGGACACAGGATCTGGCCTGTAATTGATACAAAGCAGCATACCTGTGTTGCCTGCAATAAACGCATATTACCTTAGGTTAGCAGCAGCCTTTCTCTGTGTGATTAGCGCAACAACACTGACTTGGTAGATTGAAATATGGAGTGAACTAAACAATGAAAAAGAGTAGGCTATGACTGATCCAAAAACCACCCAAGAATTAATTAAATTACTAAAATAAAACAGCAGGTAAGCTTTCTGTCTAAAGCATCTATGATTCTGGATTAGGATATGACAATGAAGTATTTATAACCTCAGCATCCTAAATTTACTACAGTTTTAATTCAAAGAGTCCTTTGCTCTCTTAGGATTAATTAAGGATTTAAAAACTTTGAGGACCTGGAACATTGAAACTTTTCTTTGAATATCTGGGAAGCAAATTTACTCATGCCCAACCTAAATTTGAGCCTGATAATGTATAATATAGACATGGCTGCTTTATATGTTCTTTCCTGCTTCTAAAAATAGTAATGGTGAAATACAAACCACTAAACTCTGACTTAGTTTTTGCTGCTTTGAAAATGCACAAATGTTTCATGTGTTCAGCAACCTCTTTATTATTTCAGGCAGTTTGCAGGCATTCCTTCACTGCTTGTACAATTTACAACCAACAGCCAATACTGGTGAAATCTTAAAAATGATCAGAACTCACTCATGTTCACTGGTCATGGCCAAACTGTTGGCATGGGACTTATTGTGTCCTTCTCTACTTTAGATAACACATCAAATTATTTTTATTTCAGGCCATAAGCAATTAGCTGATAAAAAGTCTCGGTGAATCTGATGTCAAAAAAACAAAAAACAACAGGTTTTGTGAGGACACTGACAAACTCAGGACAGCTCATTTTCTGAAGCAGCACTCTCCCGGGTTTGTAGAACCTAGAGCTTCTTCAAGATATAAAACTTTGTTCCAAAACAAAATATGTTCAGGACTGCATGTAGCAAGGGCTAAATGATGTGGGGAAAGAAGTCACCAAAAAGAGAAGAAATATATTGAGTCAGCTGTTGGCAGCTACCTGGCATGGGGCAGGATAAGGGTTCAGAGGGGGAAAGGGAAGAGGGAAAGGGATTGGGCAGGATCACAAGAAATTGAGAAGGTCAGATATCTGCTCACAGGTAGCAGCAAAATTTTTCCAAGGCTTGAGTCTAAAAACTGACACCATGATTTTAGACCTCATATTCTCATGGTTTTTTTCTTTTTAATCAGAAACATGTATTTCACATAACAGATTGCATTTCAAAATAACTCTCAAGGGAATATAGAACTGATGAGAATTCATTATTTAGCTGACTGACAAGCAGCAAGTTATTTTTAAAATGACTAGCATAAGGACAGGTGAATGAGTCTCATATAAACTAATCTATATGAATTATTTAAAATGAGATCAGATTAAATGTTAATCATCCACTGTGCTATTGAAACACTTCATAGTTACTGGTTTTATTCACTGATAAATAGGTACAGTGAATTGAAAAGAAGTATTTTGCATTTTTCCATGAGAAATGTATATCTAGATGCCCATACCTTTCCTCTCCTTATGGTTTAGATTTTGAAATAAAGGATGCTCTATAAAAAGGCTACTATAAATTAAAGAATAAACCAAAAGAAGAATGCTTCTCTAATAAGCTATGAAGACACTAGTGACTTGACCTTGGGGTTATTTTTCCTTAATTATCTTGCTAAATGGCAGAGTGGAATTGTTTTATTTAGAGATTATCATAATTATCAAATCATTACTCTCTGTTCTACTATAAAGAAAACTCTTCTATGCTTTACAGGGATGTACTAGTCAAAGAAGACCTATAGCTGCACAACTTTGCTAAAAAAACTTTATGGGATATGTTAGTGTGAAAGCAAAAGCAGTGTGCAGGCATAATATGAATGCATTCATACATATATGTCTGTGTGTGCAAGAAAAGCTACACACAGACTTTTTTAAAGATGTCAATAAAATATTCTTATGCCAGTCTTCAAAAAAACTATGCCACAGAAAATTTCTCACATTTAGCTTCAGTTCGACATTCTTCTTTGTATCTGTTATAGAGAACTGTTTTCATAGATCAATTATAACAGAGAAGTCAAAGTTTTAGATGCTGAAGATTTCTCAGCAGTAGATGTTCTATGGACAAATGTTTCAGAACTGTGTCATCACACTTATTGGATGTCACAAGGAAGAGAAACTTCAAAAATTTCAGTTCAGAACTGGCATTTAACAAACCTGGCTTAGTTTTCAGAGTTCTCAGTCTGAAAGGCGTGAGGAATGGTAATTTACATCTCTCAGTCCTACTGGTCCTGTAATTTACCACTCACTGTATTTCTTTTACACCGTTTCTGACATTCCTTCTGTCCAAGAGAAGTGTAAACATAATTTTAAAGACTAGCTGCTAGGGCAATTTCCTGCTGCAAAAGGTGGATCCTAAAATAATTTTCACAGCAGTGGGATCCTGATTGTTCTCTATGAATTATTCACTGTTCAAACAGCATGTGGGCAGATACCCTGTTTACTCTTTGGTCTCAGTCTCTCCAGCTATTATCATTAATCACTGTTTCTGCTTCTTGCATAATATGCTTTCATATTGTTATTTCTTATATTATACTCTTTCATCATTTTTAAAGAGAAAAAAAAAGTGAAAATAACTATATAAAAATTCAGTCTTTTGAGGTTTTTTTTAATTCTTCCCTACTGTATTTTATGAGAGTTTCTGCCTCTGTAGAATGCTCTTTTTCTTCTAAGTATGTACAGACATTGTTTCCTTATTTCCTTTGCTTTCATTAGTTGGCATACACTAATCCTTATATTATTGCATGAGTTACTTTATAAGTATGAACATCTTGGTAGCTACCTCTTACCTACTTCTTTCTATCTCCATTCTATTTTCTGTACAATTTCATTCTGCAGACCAATTCTTTTGCTCAAATTTCTTCAAGCCCTGTGTTGGAGTTTTTAAAAAAATCTTATATTTCAGTGATGAAGAAAAGCTTGGCTTTATCTTTGATTTACAAATCTTTTGGTAAATAGTTAGCTCCCTCAGCACTTGGGTGCATCCCATGAAGGCTCATGGACTTAAGTACGACAAGCTTGCTTAAATATTATTTGAACTGATTCTCTTGCAACAGTATGTATTCCTTGCTCCAGATTTTTCTCCATGGACTCTGCATCCATGGAATCCTTCTGAAGGCTGGTCTTACTAGTAAAGACAGAAGTAATGAAGGCCTTCAGTATCTCGCCTTTCTCAATGACCTCTATCAGCAGGGCTCCTGCACCATTCACTCACAGAACCACATCTGCCCTAATCTTCCTTTTGCCACTGATACGCTCACATGTTTATATTGCAGCACTCCAAGCTGGGATGCAAGCCATCCCACCATGTCTCTGTGATCCCAAAAAGATCATAGCCCCAGAAATGCCCACAGATCTCTAGTTCTTCGTGTTTATTTCCCACACTGTGTGCCCCTGTGTGGAAGGATGGCTGGGGATGAAATTAGAGGAAACTGAGAAGTTATATTCACATCCTATCAGAGTTATAACAGTATAGAAATTATAGGTCAAAGTGCACCTGTTATTCCCTGGATGAAGAATGGTTGGCATGTGCAAAACCTATTCCATCATGATTCCTAATACACACAATCTGCAATCTAAATCACCTGATAAGAGAGATGGAGTGGAGGGCAGAGGAGAATGCAAACATCATGGCCAGGCTCTGTTGAAATGTCTGCAGGCAGAGGAGCTCGATGGCAGTTTGCAGCCAATAGCACCAATCATCTAAGGGACATAGGATGTCCTGCTCCTGACCTGAAATTGCTCTTCTCAGATAAACTTGTCTCATTATAGCCTAATTATAATATTTAATCGCATCCATTCCAAAGTTTCCTGCTTCCAAGGCACGACAACCCCTCACTGAGCATGAACTTTATATTTTATTGACTATCTTTAAGAATGAAGCAGGACACTTACACCAATCAGTTATAAGCGTATGACAAGAATCACTCAAACCCCACCCCAACATAAACAAATGCAAGTAAGCTGAGACTGGTGAAAAGTTAGGGAAGACTCCATCATAACTGCTGGGATCAGTTAATGAGCTGAACCTGTCTTGTCCCCATAGACATGCCTGTTGGGTAAGAACCTTACTCTGTGTGTGCCTGAATACTTTTACTGGGGATTAGAGCTTGTCTGTGTATTGCTCTGAGTATGTTTTTGCAATCAGATACTATCACTGTCAATTTGAAGCTTAACCTGTCATAATTTTATATTAATAAGAAGTGTTATTTCATAAACTGTTAGCATGAGTACTTCAGGGGCTTTGGAAGTTGCCATCAGTGGGGAATGTACTCAAACAAAGGGGAAGAACTATTAGGAGGTCATAAAGTGGGAATACCCACTGAGGGGTCACCCTTGTTCTGTTGGTGTATTTCACTGTATTAGTCAGTGGAACTGCCCTCTAATCCAGTGAAGTTCAGTGAAGGGTGCCCATAAAGGGATGCAGGCAGACTAGCTGGGCATGAGAGTTTTGGCTTTCCTAAGGTGCTGATAGACAAATCAAACACTAAAGCTCAAAGAAATCTCCCCAATCACTCTAAGGGTGGAGGAAATCTCCCCTTTTCCTGTGACAACTTTTGTGCAGGCACTTCAGAGAGAACTCCCAGCATGCTTGTTTCCCTGAAATTATCTGGATGTTTTTTTCAAAATGAGCCTACTGGCACTTTCTAACACACCAGTGCTTGAGGTGAATCTGCTTAAGCCCTGTTCTTTTGATTTTGTGCTCCTTTTTGTTCACATAACACTCTTCATGAATCCTGTCTACCTCTTCCTCACAGGACTGCTGGTAACAGTCTCCCCCCCCGTCATTCTTATATCTGTGAAGGACTTATGTGATATTACAAATGCTAGGACAACTTTGGTAATTCTCTCTGGGAAGGTGTTTAGATGCAAGTTGAGCCAGACTACAAGTACTGGAACCTTTAATATATACACCCTCATAACCAGGCTTCTTGGAAGCTTTAGATTCCCCTTCATCTCAACAACCTTTCCCTGGCTGGTCATGCCAGATGCTTTTCCAGAGTTTTTCCAGAGTTTGATCTAGCATTCACTTGAAATTAGTATAACTTTTGTTATGAAATCTAGCAAACATTCTTGTTTCCATGCAGGCATTTGCATAGAAATTGATAACAATAGACAACAGATTCTGACAATTAAATAATAAATTCCTCATTTTGTTTTACGTGCTACTTTTATGTCTACAAGGAAAACACTTTCGTCTACCTTATTATGTGCAAATATTCACATTTCATCTTCAGTTGTCATGTTCATACACCTTTTTCTTTTAAATTCTGTGTTTATTTTCAGTTTGCTACAAAAAAGAAGACTTTATTAGAAAGCAATTGCCAGACAGATGGTTCTCTCCAAATCACAGAGCAATAGGTCATTGTAAGTTGTCCAAATTCAATAATCTTGATCTGCTACATTTCACATTCCATTTTAACCATAAGAAACTTGAAACAGACAAATCAATTTATTGAGGAGGTAAAAGCAAATATTTTTTAATGATACTCTATTTACAGTTAGTTCTTTATTTAATTTTGAGTTCAAGTTAATGGGAAAAATGATTTCATAGAAGATCCTGACTCAGTTTTCTCTCTGTGAAGCTTGTTTTAAATACAGGTCACACTTAGAATCATAGTTGGAAAGCACCTTAGAGATCATCTAGCTCCAAATCTCTGCCATGTGCATGAACACTTTCTACTAGAGCAGCTTGCTCAAAATCCCATCCAATATGACCTCTAACACTTCCAGAGATGAGACATCCACATCTTCTCTGGCCAACCTGTTCCAGTTTCTCACAACCTTCTGAATAAAGGTGGTGGGAGAAAATATCATCCTTATACTTAAACCTACCCTCTTTCAGTTTGAAACCATTCTTTCTTGTCTTATCACTACATGTCCATCTAAAAATTCCCTCTCCAGTTTTCTTTAAATTCTCCCCAGAGCCTTCTCTTTTCCAGGCTGACCCTCCCCGACTCTGTCATCCTGTCTTAATAAGAGACATATCATAGGTTTTACATTACTCTTATGTAGACTGCAAGAAACTCACATAAGCAACACATTTATATTCCAGCTATAAGCCAGCTGCAAAGGATAGAATTTTAATCTCTTCTTTGCCAGTGGAGGCTTCTTTTTCAAATAGAAAATTTCAAATGTGACAAAATAGACCTGCCTTAGTTTTCTTAAGGAATTTAGGATTTCACTGTGCATGGAAATTAAATCAAACAGAATGCTCTTGGAAATTAAGTTAAACCTCTCTGTATACCTCCCTCTGCTAAAAATAGAGAATAATTAAGATACAATATTCTTATATAACTATTTCAAACTGAAAGCACTCATGGTTGGAAGCGATAGCGTTAACCTAACTACCTTACACACTGTATCATCATTCCTTCTACTGCTTCACATTAATGTTTCATATCATCTCTATGCAGACTAGCCCCAAGCTGGCCAGTTTTCTGTTTGTATGAAGAAACAAACAGCAAATATGCTATAAACCTTATTATGTTTAATTCAGTGGTATGGAAAATTTGTCTAAAAAAGAAATCATTAGTAATATGATTTTTCAGATGTATTTTAGGACATCAGTTGCAGAACTTTGGCAAATGGAAGTTAATTTCATATAATGTTAGCACACCAGAGGGACAAAATGCCATTTAGTAAGTCAAGAAAGAAGTAGCTTTTTCTGTACGCCAATTTAGCTTTTTGCAGTTTAATAATCTTTATGGGCTGTTGAAAGTCAGTTCTTTAAATGCACTGGTTTATTTCTTGTAGGCAGATCTAATAAAAATATCTTCATACTATTTTTCAATATATTTATTTCCTGTAAATTTAAATTTAAATAGAAGATATTTAAAGTGCATGAATTTTTCTCTCAGAAACCACAGGAATAATTTAGAAGATATAGAATTAAGAAATTGAATGTTTTATTAAAGGTGTAAATTAAAAAAAAAAATTCTTGTTGCTAGAAACATATGTGTTATTTATTTTGAAAAAACCTGAGTAGTGTTAGAGTATATATAATATTAAGAAAGAGTATATATTAATATTAATATTAAGAAACTGATGCACTCTTACAGAATTTCACAGATTTATAGAACCTTTCCAATGTCCATAAATTACAAACTTCAAACAGATTAATTGGAATACAGATACAGAAATGTAATAATTATTAAAATGAATGACAACAATAAAATTTTCTGTTATTCTATGTTAAAAATTTTAGATTCTTTTTCATGTAGAAGGTAATTATACAGAAAATTTTATTAGTTATTTATGTTTCCACACTGCTAGAATAAGTTGAACCCTGGTACCATTTTAGATGCTTTTTATTATGCCATACCCAGCCTTTAAAGATGTAATTTACCACATTTTGTAGCCAGTATTTCAAAGCAAGTAAATGAACAGCATTCCTAAACCACAATACCTATAGTACATTCTGTGGGATGCATATATTTTGCAGTACTGCATGTTCTCCTATACCTTTAACTAAATCTCTGCTCTGGAAGGGCAACTGAAACTGTACTTGTAGAAGACAAAGTTTCTACAAGTCAAGATTTCAATCTTCAGTCATTTCTCAAATGGAGAAACAAGGAACACGACTACTTTGAATAACATACCTTTTTCTAAGTAATCTGTTTATTTGTCCACACATAGCAATTTCTTTCTTAATAATCCCTTTCTCAATAGCCATGACTTTATTTTATCCATGTTCCAATCCAGACTATCTAATTATAGTATTCCTAAAAAGAGACTAATAAATTTTTGAGTAATGATTTTTTTTTTTTTTTGCATTCCAAAATTCTAAAGAATGATCAGTATCACAACTGCAGTTTACATGTTTCACAAAATTTTGCTCATCTTGATAACATATCTTTTTCATTTCCTTTTGCAGTCCAAGTTTTCAGTGAAGTTGCATCTGAAACCCTGAACCTCGATTTGGCCTTTTTTCACCATGGCCTTCTCCTCTTCATTGCTTGTTAGCTTCAGGTTGTCCATAGGCATGAGAACAGCACTGCAGTCATCCTATGCCCATTGCCAGATCAGCACCAAAATTGGACTGCAAATTCTACAGTCTCTGTTTCTTGAAGTTGTGCAAATTTTGGTGATTAAAAGCCTGAGTGTTTATGTAATAAAAGGCTTTTCTCTTTACCACATTTCAAAATTACTGCAGTAAATAACTGGTTATGGAGAAAACTAAGGAAAATTATCAACCCAATTTGTTTTTCTGTGTCTATTTTACCTTTTTTTTAAAGACCAACAATTTTTGTAATTTTGTGGTTATTTTTTCTTTCAATCTTTGTTAGTTGTAGATACCAGTATTTTCTCCAGGATGATAAAGTTGCAACTGGTCAACATTTCTTAGTGAAATTTGTCTTTATATTTAAATTTTCTGTTTCCCCTTTTTTTCCCTCTTATTGATATGCCAAAAACCTCAGTTAACTTGTTTCCCTTCTTATACTAGTGGTTAGTTTTCGGTTGGGTTTTTTTTTCCAGTTGGAATGCCTGATTCCACAACCTTGAACACAATTAAGATGTTCTTCCATTTATGTCAGCCAAAATATTTCTGAAAGCTCAGTTGACTCGATTTATACCACTGTCAACTCCATTAGCGTTCTTCTTTTCTATGTTATTATCATAACACTCTGCAAATGCAGAGCCTAAAGAGTCTCACCATCAAAGGGTTGATAGTCTAAAATAATTCAGGTGGTAGATTACTACCTGAAGCTACTCAATCTCAAATGCAAGTGCAGCTATTAAATGTGAAAAAGACAAT
Organism: Sturnus vulgaris; assembly: GCF_052056855.1. Taxonomy (NCBI): domain Eukaryota; kingdom Metazoa; phylum Chordata; class Aves; order Passeriformes; family Sturnidae; genus Sturnus; species Sturnus vulgaris. The sequence goes on from NC_142243.1 coordinate 129,281,463, forward strand.
ATAACAAAATGTAAGATGGTATTAGCCGAAAAGATGCAGAATGGGACCATTTAAGTGCTGATGAAGCATGCATGAAACTCAGGCCTTGAAACCTTGTTAGTGAATACAGATGGCCCTCACCACAGGACAACTTTGTGGAGATAATAACTCTTTGATACTAGGACATATCAGCTATTCAGTTTTTTAAAGTTAAGTAACTTTAGTTAACTTAAAGTCAAGCAGCCTATGTTTGGTCTCATAAAGAAAAAATTTCATTTGAAGCAATAGAATTAGAAAAATACAGAAATGTGAAAATTAAAAAAGGGGTTTTATGGGACATTACGAAAATCTGGGAATAAGTTACATGGAAAGAGAACGATATTATTTTTCAAACAGCACACCATTATTTTTTAATCTTTTTCTATAAAGAATTCCCATTAATTCCCATATCTTCCTTTGAGATTAGTCAGAACAATACAGACACATTCTTCAGTCATCAATTTTTACAGGGTTTAGTAAAATGGGGTTTTGGGTTTTAGTCACTACAATATAATTAATACAACAAAAAGCCAGAAATAAATTACATGTGTGATTTTTATCTTTATTACAGCAGTTATATGCCATGATGGGCTCCTGGAGTAGTTCATCTATGCATTCTTTTTTATGCAAAGTTTATAGCAAAGCTCTAGTGCAAGCCTGAGTCACACAGGATGTTGTTTCTTGATAAAACAGTTCCATAATCCAGCTAGAATTAACCATAACATCTTTTTTCTGAAGCTTTATTTACTGATCAAAAGGTCCTCCAATTCTGCAGGATAATCATTTATCTAGATGACCTCTATTAACTTCCTTCAGAAAAATCTGGATGAAGAGGATAAAAGCAGTCATCAGATTTATAATAGCTGAAAGCTCTTTTGTTTACAAAGGACTGTAAATATAAGAAATGTCTTTTCGTTAAAAATAATCTCAGAAGTAAATATGGTGTTGCATTTACTAAAGAAGACATCTAAACTTAAGTCTGAAAGAAGTAATTTCAGTGAAAATTACCCTTGATAGAAATGTATGTTCCTTTTCCTTTAAAGTTCAAAATTTGCATTTAGTTGCTAGTGACCAAATAACAGATTCATATAGATCTATTTATTGCCTTATCTGTCTTGTAATAAAAAACAAATAAAAACATAATAAGATTCTATTTTACATTAACTGTCTTTTTTCACTTCCAAAGCACTAACCACCTCAGCCACTCTAATCTCAATAAAGGAGAGTTATTTATCAAGGCTTATCAAGTTTGTGCTTCGTTACCTTTTTCTGGGTTTCAGCTGGAACTCGTCAGTCATTATGAGCAGTCTGTTAAATCTTATGCCTGCAGCAACTTTTAGCCATGATTTTTGAATAAAAAGAGAGTGAGATATGGCTGCATTATAAAGGGAACTTAACTCCTGAAATATGAGAGCACAGTATGTGTCAGTGTGCCCCTTATAAACTGACTCAGTCTGCTTTAGAGAAATCTCAACAAAATGGTTGACAGCAAAGTGTATTTTGTGTGTATATGAGCTCACATGCTTTCACTCTATATTTTTGTTCACTGTTTTCCCCATGGAGGCAAAATATTTCAGATATGTCAAGGCATAATTATTTGTTTCAGCATCTGTGTTTGGTGTTAGCTGATTGTCACTGTACATCTAGAAACAAGTTGGATAATCCTCAAATTTTACCTAGCCTACTCTAAGTATGGAGGCTCTCCTGTCCTGCTTTTAATCTTAGTACTTGTTTCAGCAAGCTATTATCTGTTATAAAACAAAATTATGCTATAAATCAATGATATAAAAGCAAATTACGCTTGGCCACTCACAGTATGATCAGATTCTGTGCCAATTTTGTTTGCATTTTTTTCATGGGATTTGAAGAAAATATTTCCTTAGGCTGAGAAGTAAAAATGCAATAGTGGCATATGAGAACATAATAGGCATGATGTTTTGATGTGGAATTGTAATAGAACAGGCAACTTTCATTAAGGCTGGCCAGAGATAAGGATCAAAATCTAACTGCTGCTGCCATAGGCGGGGGGGGGAAGAAAAAGAGAGAGAGAGAGAAAAATTAGAACAGAAAGACCAGAGAAAGAATTGTGAAGAACCATGAAGGATATGGTTGTTTATTATTGTACATTCATGGGAAAGAGGTCAACTATCATTTTCCCAGAGGACCTACTTGTCCTTTTCTCTTATTCCAGCTGAAATTAATAAATCATTTTAAAAATGAAGGATCAGGTGATTTTAAATCCTCATCTTGTCTATGGGAGTCTAGCATTGTAGATTTCTCACATACCCATCTGACTATCTTCAGGAGTAGTATCACATTCCCATTAAATGTTCAGTACATTTATTTCCAAGACAACAAAAAGTACTAGGGTCAGCATGAGTTGTTGTATCTTAGGGCAAACAAAATTTTGCCAAGTGATTATTGTGGATTTGGGCTCATTCTTATCTCCAGTTTGCAGCTCCTTCCTTTACCTGTCTCTTAATTGCCTCTGACATGCTATGGTGACAATTAATCCAGTATCTCTGGCATGCAAGAGCTCTCCAAACTGCTACTTCCCCTCTAAAACTGGTACTCTCCTCTTTAATAAGGGGAAACATTGAACCAGTTTTCTGTAGTGCTATATGAAGTTCAATCTTAGATTCTAACTTAGAGCATCATTTGCAAAGTCTGTTTTTAAAAAGGAAATCAATTAAATCAGCCTAGGGGAGTACACAGAAATTAGATCAAAATATAAATACTATGACTACTTAGAGCTGCTTAAAATACAAGTAATGCACAAAACCATATAAAATGATAGGAATGAGACCAGGAGTTATACTGAAATTACATTCTGAGCTTTAGTTTGACTTCTAGTCTTGTTACATGATCCAGTTAGTTCAATAAAGACGTCTCTTCATCAGGAAATGTTTAGTAATGCCTATATGAAAGCCCAGATTCGTGTGTTCATTCAGCAGCACCATTTCTTGTTTTGACAAATCACATTAATTTTACAAACACCATATGAAACGTATGTGTTTGGAATCAGAATCTTTCTAAGCCCTTTACCAATGCATCAACTTTTACAGCTGAACCATAGGAGAAAATCTTACAGGTTCAGGAAGAATATTTCTGGTGTCCCCAGACCCACATTATTGCACTCGGAGCAATAGCCTTTACTGTAAGGAGTGCACAGGAAGCAGGAGGCTGGAGCTGGCCATGGGAGGCAGCAGCACTGACATCAAGACATCTCTGCCCATTAAGAAATACTTCAGAGTATAATACTGCTCTTCAGAGAACACAGACATCTGAGAATGTAGCAAGTTAATCGTCAACTACTTGTCCCCCCTCTCTCAGACTGAGATCTTTCTGTGAGACGCTCCAAGCAGCAGTGAAGAATATCTAGGATTCTTTTTTTTAGATTGTCCTTGAAAGACAAGACAGGAAGATTAGGGGAGATATTAATAATCTTGCTTGTGGGTGTTTATGTGGGCTGTTTAACTGGTTTACTGTAAAATGTTTAGATAATAAAGTGTAATGAAATCCAATATGGGAATTCATCGAAAAAATGAAGTCGTATATGATGAATCCTATTTTAATGATAAATGAACAATTTTAATTGTCCATTGTTTTTAATCTTTCTGTATTATCTCTAGTACCTATCCAGATGGAAACAATTGGCCAAATAAATATTATCATTGCTATGAAGAACAATTTAGTCCTATTTACACACCATGAACACAAATATATAATGACCCTTTTAACATAAATGTGTCATTCAGCTTGGACTGGAAAATTAAAGTTAGTCTACAAAAGTTGCTTCCATTTACATGTTTTTGAAAAAAATAATCTAAGCCATGAAACCTAAGAAGGTTTTTTTGTTTGTTTGTTTGTTTTTTTCCTGTGGATCTTCTCCTTCTCTAAGTACTGTCATAATTTTGGAAGAAATTAATTTTGGGAGAAATTAATTTTAGAAGAAATAAATGGGAAAATGTAAGGTGGGAAAGTCATGCAATAAAAATCTGGATTCTTCTATAAAATACTTGCAGATTTCTTGCAATATGATGTAGCAAATTAGATGCACTTATATTTTCCCAACAAGTGTGTAGTGGATCCTGAGAAAAATGGTAGGTGTGCTCAAATCTGCTCCACAGAGAAGGAGTAATCAGGAAGTTCTCTGCTGTATTGATACCAAAATAAACAAAAAAACATGTCAATTGTCAAAATTTCTATTTTCGGGGTTTATTCCTTGAGAATTACATCCAGGGCTTTTCTAAGAAATTGCTTTTCTATGTCTCCCTCCTCTTGCTGTGTTAAACTGTTGCAAGAAGCTGGGAAGAACAATGAATGCCTGGAAAAAAAATCATACTGATGATTTCTAGTTTAGTTGTGTGTGGCACTGACGTCATTCAAAGATCAGCAGAGCTGAGCTGACCCTTTGCCTGGGTGGAGAGAGCTGTCACATTTCTTGCCCTGTTTGTGCCACTCCAAAGCTATTGATGACTCATTCAACCTTTGATACATGCAAGAACTGCAAATATATGTCATCTTGGCTGGCATAATAGGAAAGATTTTATGTTAGGTAGACCAATACATAAATATCAACTGCTGAAGTGGTTTCAAGACAGTTTCATTTCAAGTCTTTTTTATTTCATTTGAAAATCATAGAAAATAAACCATTCATTATCAACTTCCAATCTGGTTCTATGACAAGAGTGGATGGAATGAGGCACAATAGATTATGTAGAATTAGAAGATCCATTTTTTTCCCATTTTTGGCATCAGAATTTTTAATGAGAGAATATCCGGTCTTGATATTTACATTAAATAACAGGTATTGACATCTTAGAGTCTGTAAAAAAAGGCAGACAGAGTTTTTCAGGGGCTGAAGATTGTACCTGCCATACCATAATAAGCTTGAAAGAGCCCAGCCTACTTACTGATTCCTAAATAATGACATATAAATTGACTGCTCTGAGTAAGGACAGTTGAGAAGTAAATTGATGGGGTTTAATTTCTTTTCCATCTAGCACAGAAAACATGCTTTATAAAACTAGCGTCTAGAGAAAAATATTTTTTAAAATCTAGCTAGAAATAAACCAGGATTTTACAATCTTATTTTCTATTTTAGTATTGAGAGGAAAAAAATGAGAATAATTAACACTTGCAAAAGCACAGTTCTGGAAAGCAGAGGATCCCTGGTACCATGTTCCATTCAGACTGAGAAACAGACTGAGTAAGGAATTTTTATCCTTGAAAAGTTATTAGATTCTGCAGATATAACTGTGTGAAACTGGATGACCTATTATCTACAAGAGGTGAAATCAAATCTATTAGTTCCTCTTTACCTCTGAGTTTTTGGGGACAGATATTCTTTGGGGGCTCATTTTAAAGTAGATAATACTGATGATCTGATTTTGAAGTTATATTTACTAGGTAAATCTATTTTCCCGGAGTTCGTCAAACTATATTTTATTCTGGATTGTTGACATACAGAGTAAGTCAATCCTAGAGAAAAGAAGCTCTGATTTTCGATGCCCTCAAGACATAAAAATATGTCACATGAGGCAATAGCGAAGCATCAGTGATTTGTACTACATTCTGAAGTGACACTAGTTCACAGGGATAGCAGTTCTTGATTTTATATTTGAGAATGAACAAAAAAAGATCAAACTATGCAGCTGCATATTTTGTCCTTTAATAAAAACTTTATTTTACATACATTGCTCTTCTATTTATAGTAAGGAGGGGGAAAAAAAGAGTTTTTGAGAATTGGTGCAATACAGTTCCAGATTTGGAAGTGAATTTTGCAATTTGAGATAATCTCTAGTGTTCATTGTCAAAATGATTTATGAGATAAGTTGAAAAACACACCTTTTTTTTTCTCTAGGCAGTGTTTCTCCAAAGAAAGATGCTGCCCTGTAATAACCCAAATGGATCAGCTTCCCCATCAATTACATATTGATCTATTTATTGAATTTTAATTATTTACTATTTAAATACTACCAGGGCATTTAGTGATATATCTATCAAGAGTTAACTTAAATTTTTTATTCATAATACTAAATGTTTCATAGCATGTTTAGCAGCCCTAAAGTGATGTTCTTTGATTACCCAGTCAGTCATTAAACTCCTTTCACATTTGAAATGCATGACAAATACCAAAATATCTGGTTACAGCAGATATGCAAGTTAATGTATTTCTTCCTGTGATCATATATTATTGTCAGAGGAAAAAAAAAATTATTCTATTTCAAGATTATTTGCTTCAAGCAGAATTGCTTTAGTCATAGGATCAATACTTCTATAGCGTGTAGCTGCTCAGAAATGGATCTCCAGTTTGAAAGCTAAAAAATCAATTAATTGAAGAATTAATGAATACTTCCTATGCACTTGTTAAATGATGGCTATAGTATAAGCAGTAGAAACCCTGCCATAAGATGTCTCCAGTAATTTTCCATTTAGGATGTCCTGTATATAGTAAAAATGTATATTACCAGGTCCTTGAATGCATATAGAAGCCGTGTCATGGTGCTGTCTATTATCAATTGAGCAATATTATTAAGTCCTTAAGAAAATAACATTTTTAGGAGTACCTTTTGATATAACTGAGCAATCTTACTAAAGTCATCAAGGAAAGGAAGATCAAATTAAGAAATTTATTTATGCAAAATTTGTACATTCAAGCTTATTTTACCTATCTCACATAACATATCACACAAAACAAAATATTCATTACTCTGGACCAAATTCCGGTTCAAAAATTATGACGTGCATCCAACAGAACTCAGTGTCAAATGCTTACTAGGAATGTGGAATCAACAGAGGAGGAAAAAATGTCTAAAAGTCTGGGGATTTTAGTTTTTTTCATATTTGTTTGTTTTGGGAATAATGAACAGAGCCAAGATAAAGCTGTAGTCAGATAAAACTACCAAAGAAAAAGAGAAGCATTATTCTTTATTTTATATGACTTAATATGAAACTCTACATTTCATAGAAAGACCACACAAGTTTAAAAAAAAACAGCACTGAATAAAAAATGAAAAATGGAATTTAAATCACGAATATTCTCTTTTTCAACCTTCACTACACTGGGAAAAGAATGGTACCTATTTTGCTTTCTAAAGGATCTAAAACCAGCCTATCAACATTGTTGCATATTGAAAATAACTATTTATAAATCTACACTTGCTTAATCTAAGGCTCTCAAGTGGCAGCAGTGAGGATGATGCTCTTGCTTAAGTCAACTAAATGAACACTTAATTTTATTCTATATAAATATTAATCCATAGTTCATTTACCTCTGCATTGTTTTTTTCCTATAGCTAGAGCTCAGATTGTAACTGGCAGTGGAACTAGAACTTTACTGTATTTAACATTTTTCCAATCAAAGGATTTAAAACTGAAATAATGATTAATTTATCAACTATTTAAACTAATGTCTTGGATATACCAAACATGTCTTCAAGACTTCAATGTGTGCACCTCTATATTTTCACTATATCATAAACTATCAAGCATCATATTATATTGTATGATGTTTATTCTTTATTCATAATATAACTTCAGGTTTTAGGAACAGTTTTCCTCCCTGTTTTAACTGAGTGCCATTTGGGGTAATTCCATGTTTACATAGCAAATACTGTAATGTAGTCCCTCAGTATCCAACCTAAGTGTAGTGAGAACAGAGGGTTCTCAGTCTCATCTCCAGATTTCTAGCCAGCTGGGTTTATAGACAGCTGTATAATGCTAGACACCATGTCAGCAATAACAAAACAAAAAGGTAAGGGCCCTGAGAAAAATCTGATTTTCATGAATAGAATTACTTTATTTTTGTAATTGTTTAAAGGTATTGCGAATGTAGATGAAATAGAAATACTTGTTGCTCATTGTTTTGTGGGGTTTTTTACCAGCTTGTTCACTTTTAACCAGCCAGAAGGGTCAAATGCAAAAGACATTTCACCGTTGCTTGTGTGCACTTCTTCATAACATATGAATATTATGTGCCCCTTCAACATTTTCTTTAAACTATAAATGGATTCATTAAGGTATAACAAAGCCTGAAGCTATTCAAGAGTTTAGTTATAATATTTCAGACTGAAAGAAGATATTTACTTTTAATAATAACCTTTTGGTAAAGATTTTTCTGGAAGGCTGAAAAGTCAGAACTGGAAAATAAGTAGTCCAATGATTCTTTACTATCATTCTACAATATTTCTTTTTACCAGTGGTTATTCAGTTTAAAGCACAAGGTAAAACACCAGTAACACCACACCACACATTGAGCAATTATTCACCTGTGATGTCTCTTTAATACCAAGTGATCACCAGAGCTTCAAAACTTGATCTGAAATTTATTTTTCGGTAAAAGTTTAGATTGCATGTGTTGTATTGGTAGTATAGGAAACCTGAAAAAAACACTTGTGGAAAATGTTTAAATTCTTTTTATAATATTCAAAAAGTACTTGAAACATGGAAAATACTTCTGCAAAATTAAAATGTATTCACTAATTATTTTGTTACATGAAAAAGGAAAGAAAAAATACTGCAGATGGTGCTAAGTCCAATATGGCTCTATTCTTCCCTAAGTGAGTGTGTCAGCTGTTAAGGTCACATTATTTTCCCCTTACTGCACTACAAGGCCAGTAGCATGCACTCTTCCCATGCTTTTCTCTAAGTGGCTAAGGCCCTTCCTTGTTCAGAAAATGGGATTAAACACAGGCTTTCCTACTGTGGATAAATATCTTGGTCAGCGGGTTGCTTATGTTGAAAGCAAATGAACCAAGTAGTCAAGCCAGGAATTGCTCTCCATTTCTGAGTATCTGTGACTTCCAGACATGCTGAAGACAATTTACACATCCCCACCAGACTGTCTCTCGGGAGAACTCAGACACCTCTGTTATATGTCAGTGTTTAAAGGTGCTTTCACCTATGTCCAGATGTTTAATTTTTAATATCTAGGGTATGACCAGGTATCAAATGGATTTCAGCATAATTAATATCTCTCAGGTACCAACAGGGTTTCATTTTGCTGAACATATAAAGAATTTAGCTTAATGTTACTTTAGCATGGGCTTTCTTTCATCTTTAATCATAATAAGATGAAGGTTCATCTAAAAGCACTTATTTTACTTGCCACATATAGCCATATCAAGCTGTAGCATTAAGGGGGGATTATATATGAAAGCATTAAAAAAGGAAAAGGTTCTGAATAATTTATAAAGGGGAGCTACAAATAAGAGGCTAAAGTACCAGAATAATAAAATAAGCACATGGAGACTAAATTGCTCAAGAGCTGGTAATGAAACATGCAGCCTTTCACCTATGATGTCTACCATTTTTCTCACCAGGTTAATATATTTTCGTAATCTCTCTGAAATGTACTATCCAAATTCATTATCAGTTATTTCAGTAAAAGGCTATTAAAAATCTCTTTTACTTACTAAAAAAAAAACCAAAAACAAACCACAGTTTCCTATTCAGAAAGCATAAATTGTCAGAATACTTGCTAACATCCTTGTTTCATGTCTTCAGTTCACTTTAGAAATGAAAGCCTAAGATTCTCCTATAAACAGAAAATGTCTGTAATCCACCAGGGTACAATGAAGCGAATGATTATTTCTGAAACACCTACCTTGCTTGTCAGCCCCTAAGCACTTCAACAAAGCACTCTGAGTCATTCTTATAAAGAGGTGCTGTGACAGAAGAAATGAGCCACAGGTTGGAGATCCTCGGGCAAACGCAGCCCAGTGCATATGGTACATCATTACCAGTCTGATTTTAATGAAGTTTTAGAGCCGTAAATTTCACATCACAGTTGGTGCTCATATGCATTTTACTGTTATTGCCTTTCATTTGCCAAGTAAAGATAATTGATGATCTTTACTTAGAGAATTTGTAGATTTTGGAGCTGTCTATTTTTAAGCGAGGTTTCTACTATTTTTTCTTTGTGTATGCGTGCATGCTTCCCTTTATGCTGATTTTATTGGGTCTAATGATTTTTTTAACGTTTTTAAAATAGAATCAGAAGAAAAAAGTTCTTTATGGAACTAAGCAAAATTCCATTAACATCTTCACAGACATGAATGAACTTCTGCATGACAAAAGGTTACACTAATCTTGAGAAAGAATGGAAGAATAGGGTCCTTACTGAGTATGCCTTCTACTAAACTATGCAGAGTCTAATCTGTCAGGCTATCGCTTGGCAAAAAGATTGCATTGAAAGAAATGGAGGAACTCTTCATATTTCATGCTCTTTATACAGAAAATAATTGAAAATGTTGACAAAGAAATTTACAAGAGAGAAAAAGTTTGAACGGAAATAAATAGAAAACAAATAGGGAAACCAGTTAAAGAAAAGGAATAAATAAAAAGATCGAGCTTCAACCATTCACAATCAAGCTCTTCTAGAGAAAGATATATTAATATGACCACTTGTACTGCACCATATCACATCCATCTTTTGATTGCTCTGTTTTTATGAGTGATTTTCCACACCCAATTCAGAAGCTTCCTGGTTTCTTAGCATTTCTCAGACTTGGGATCACAGTCGTTGCTGGCCTAGAGTTCTTTGCTAAAGTAAGTTTTTATATTGTTACCATTATGCTTACAACAATAGTATTTGTGAGAATATAAATAATAGCTACAAAATTCTGAATTATATAATCATTTTGCCAGCTTTGAAACTTCTGTATCCGAGGTCAGCCAATTCCAGGTTCTATGCTCCATGAAGTAAACACGTAAACTATGAGAAACACACATTTTAAAATCCCCTTTAAATACTAAAAAGCCTGAGCACAGAGTGTAGCACTCACTGCATCTTTTATCCAGCTGTGTATGTTGGATATTCTGAATCAGACTTCAAATCTTTTTTTTTTTTTTTAATATTAGCAATAGATTAAAGATTATAAAAGATAAAGATTATTAAAGATTAAAGAATAGAAAAACGTTTTATTCTTAAAGGCTCTCAACATTTAGCTGGCTATATTTTAAGATCAGACATAGAAGGCTCGATTCCAGATGACAAGGTTCTGAAGGGATATAAAGAAAATATCAGCAGAGTCAGCTCAGTCACCCATCTAAACCTTGAGATTTTATCTGTAGTAGTGACCTTCCCTTGGCTGCTACTGGTTTTCCACTTCTCTTTGGCCTTGTTCCTCAGGTATCACAGCAGTAGCATGTCATAATACGAGTGTCACAGCCACGTTCCACTTCCCCTGTCTCCCAAAGTATTCACCAAGTACTTGTCTGGTTCTCCTACATAGCTTTGAAGCTCTTCCTCCATCCTATTCTGGTGTTATGAAATAAAGCTTTTTGAAGATTTTAATCTTCCTGTTCTTATGGGATACTGCCTGGGCAAATATTTCCTGAAGGTCTTGGAAAACCTCTAGCTTGAGGTTCTAGATGAGGTTCCTCATCTGACCAACTGTTTCAAAGTTGAACCACACATACCATATTCACTTAACTTTTGCAATAAAGTATACAGTTTGTCTACAGAAAAAAACATTTCTTACTTATATTGCCATTACAAAAATCAAGGTAATATTTTTATTTATATATAATTTTTATTAGAAGTGAAAGTTCAGAATACCTTTGGAAATAGGGTGCTTTAGTACATGGTCCAAAACATACATAGCCATTAATTTTGTATTAACTGTGGAACTCAGTGCAAGATTGAGATAATATAAAATAGAAACATTTTTTAAATTTGTTTCTTTTCTTCTCATCTCTTTAGCAAACCATCTAAAATGATACATTTATTTAGGCTGAATTCTGCTCTGAAAAGAAGGTTTAATCAAGCATTGAATTGATTAATGTTGCTCTAGGAAGGATAACTATATTGGTTCAAATTTGGAATAGCCAAAATTGTTGATCAACTGAAGCATTAAAAAATAAAAAAGCATGGCCCTTTCAAAAGATGGGGAAAGGGGGAATTATCATAATTATAGGAGTTTTTATTGTTTCTTCTGATGATCACACAGGAAAGAGATACTGAAACTGAAGACACTTGCCCAGACCAGTCCAATGTTCACATTTTTACATTAAGTCTGAGATGATTTATGCTGTAGCACAGAAATATAATGGAGGAGTTGGACTGAAATATCATAAAAGAGTCGGAATATATCTATGTTAGCCTCAGACCATACTGAATTAAAAGAAAGCAGCTTACATTAGGATGATGAGCCACCCTTGTTAGAGAAATGTGTGATAAAGGCCTTCACGGAAAGATTTTTGCAAAGATTGTGTCTGAAAGAGATGCATAATTCATTGAAATGATTCAGTGAATCAAAATTCTACACCTTGGTGAGGTTAAGGACTATGGCTGCTAATATGAACATTCCCAGGAGAGAAGATGTTGAGAGTAATGTATCACAATGGCCAGAGACACCAGTTAGTTTCCTACCAGACATCAGTAATGTTAATACAACTGTATACTGAACAAAAAGTAGTAATAATTCTTATTATTAGCAGTAATAGACTAGAGGGAAGAGACTGTCAGCCACCTTTCATGCAAGGTAGCAGCTGTTAGCACTTTAGCTTGTAAAAATGGTATGTATCTCGTTCATTATTTAGAAATTAATGTGTATTTAACAAAGCAAGGCTGGAAGGGAGTGGAAATAGTACAGCATGAAGAGAAAAAGAAAGAACGAATAGAGTCTAATTGTTTTCTTCATGGAGAAGAAAATGTGCTTTATCCATCTATATCATGGATAAAGAAGACAGGTGCGCATTGAAAGTGCACAAGAGAGCACAAGTTGGAGCAAGGAATATTCCAATTAGATTAAATTAACAAATTCCCTATTATAAAATTCACCAAAGTGTGGAACAGGTTGCTCAGAGAGTATATGGTTTCTCCATCTTGGCATGCACTTGGGTTACAATGTCCATGCAGCAGTGAGGCAAAAGTGACAGGAAAACTGCACGACAGAAAAAGGTACGGGAGTCCTGGTCATCAAATGACTGCACATGAGCCAGCATGTGCTCAGGTGGCCAAGAAGGCCAATGACTTGCATCAAAAATAGTGTGGTCAGCAGAAATGGAATAGTAATTTTCATCCTGTACACAGCACAGGTGAGGTCTCATGCTGAGTTCAAAGAAGGGAAGCAAAGCTGGTGAAGGGTCTGGAGCACAAGACTGAGGGAGCTGGGGTTGTTTAGCCTGGAGAAAAGGAGGCTCTGTATACACCTACCTGAAATGAGATTGTAGCCAAGTGGGGGTTGATCTCTTTTCTCTCAGGTAACAAGTGACAGGACTAACTGCTAACAGCTAACAGCCTAAAGTTGCATTGGGGAGGGAGGTTTAGATTCAATATTAAGAAGAATTTCTTCACTAAAAGGGTGGTCAAGCATTGGTCAGGCTGCCCAGGGAAGTATTTGAGTCACCATCTATAAAGATGTGGGGATATGGCACTTAGGGACATGGTTTATGGACTTGATAGTGTTAGGATAACAGTTGAACTCAATGATCTTAAAGGTCTTTTCAAACCAAAAATTTCCATGATTCTGGATTCAGAGAGTTTCCAGACAGGGTCCTGAGCCACCTGAAATAACTCTTATGTCAGTCAGTAATTCTACCATTTTCATCAGCATGTTGAGCCAGCTGATCTGCAGGGGAGACTCAATCTACAGATATCTTATTTATGCAAACACTGAGGGTTCCGTGTTAAGAACTGAAACAGTCTGTCCAAGAACATTTGTGTGTCAGTTAGCTAAATACATTGTGCAGAGAGGCAGTAATCAAACTCCAAATTTGGATGAGGCAATTCAGTGGTGTAAACACATGGTAACAGAACAGGACCACTATACTTGTACTCTGGGTGAAATTTTTAACCCTGATTCCCAGAGAGAAGACTCATGCAGTGACCCACTTCCCAATTATCCCTGTGTCTCTGGCTGTGACTTACTACACGGATGACTCATGGACCTGCAGAGAAAATATTTACGGAACAGTCTGCCAACAGAGGATGAGGTAGGCAGAAAGGAAAGAATCATGTTAAATAGAGATCAGCATAATTGAATTCCATTTGCTTAGTGATCCTGCACCTCTCTGCTTTATGCTGATATTTTTCTTTAAATATATTAACCAAAGAAAAGCTGAAAGAAAACTTTTCAATGTTTAAAATTATCTTTCAATAGAATAAACATAGGAGGACAATGCTTCAAATTAGCTCAAACAGAAAGGAAAGTAAATCCCAGGCAGTCACCCAAGGTTGTGCCTATGGCTGCCAGCTAATGGGTAGGTTGCCAGAGGCTATCTGAAAGTACAGGGCAAAATGTGCTGACAATTCCCCGCAACATTTTTGTGTGGAATGTGTTTCATAGACTAGTTCTTCAGCCATAGCCCTCTGGTGTGGTGTCAGCATATAAGATGTGAGTTCACCAACTGCAGCCAGCAGTTTATATCCTTACTTTAAAGGTAAGTTCCTCTCAAAACCTGAAATTAAGCTGGCAGAAAACCATGGGGGAGTCAGAATTTCTGTTGCTGTGTGGTTACAGATAGTATCCTTTTATTCTTCAAATAACTACATTGCATTAAACAATCTAATTACAAGAGAAAATTCTGGGGAATTTTTTTCATTTTCCACCTGTGGCAGTGGTTTCAGTAAAAAAAATCATTTTTCAGTATGGAAACTCATAGGTAAAGTAGTGGCACTGACAGAATTACTAGGGATGTGGGAAGATCTCTCTTTACTTCCTACTCTGGGGCAGCAGATTAGCCCTATATTAGTAGGGGTGAAGAGTTTCACATAAAATTTACCTTAGATAGTCCTGAAAGTGTTTGTGTACTCATATGGCAAAGTACAGTACTGAAACAAAATATTTGCTTGCATCCTGGAAATGGTATTAATGACATTAATTTGATTCTGTTTCCAGGTTAATTTACCTGTGTCTCTCAACAGAGATAATTATCTAGGGCATGACACTAGCGTTTTTGTATTGCTTCCAATTTCTGAGCTAAATGTTGCTGAGCTGTTTCAGGAATCTTACAGTTTGCATCTGGGACCTTATGTCTAAGAAAACCAATACAGCCTATTCTTTATTTGACAGGTTTGGTCCTTTGTAGGGCTTAGTTTCTTAACTATCTCACACTGTAAAAAAACTGCCATAATGCCTTTTTTTTTTTATGGATTCACTTTTTCTTTTAATCTTTCTGCATGGATAATGAAACTTGGAGGTAATCCAAATGGGAAGTTGCCATCCCTAGACCCAGATTGTAGGGTGATAGTAGAGGGTAAAAAATGTACAAATATCTGAATTTTCTATTTTTATAGTACCTGCTTCTCTATACTGATGATTCTTAAATATTAGACTAATATATCAGGAACTGATACCAAACTGTACCTTAATTAATACAGCCACAGAAGTTACCAAAACATGCATTCAAAAATTGCCTACAAAACTGGAGATTTTCAGTTTAGTGGAAGATTTTGGGATTTATTTAATGTCCAAGACTTCTTTGATGGCAGTGAATCATAGCTCTCATTCCATGATTAGGAGTGCAAATTTGAAATTAGCTTTTCTACCTCGCTAGGGGAGCTTGAAATTCTAGTAAATCAGGATTGATGTGGTGAAGGGGGCAATTCTGACACTGGCATGCATTAACAGTTACTTACCAGTATAAACTCTGAAAGAGTGCAATACAATTTTCAAGCCACATATAATTTCCAGACAAACATCACTAGGACAAGCTCATGGCTGAGACCACCAGAATTCTTTTCTACACATAAATACAATACATTAAACAATGGTCCTTGATAATTAATAATAAAAACTCTTCAATGATGGTTTTTCATTATCTCCTACTTGCAGTACAGAGTATCTTCTCCTGCTCAGTTGAAAATTTGGTCCCTGGTTTGTGTCAGCTTTTCCCATGATCCTTCTACAGACTTCCTATATATATATTATAACCCTGTTAAATGTTTGTTGGATCCTCAATGAAGATTTTAGGAAAGTCACCTGAAACTGGGATGAACAAAGCACCAGTGGAAAATTCCATCTAGATGTAGCAATTCATCTCCATGTAGAGATACACAGTTCAATGCTGCACAATTTAATATTAAGATTCACAGTTATATTAAAGTGCACAGTTCAATATTAATCTAAGAGTCTGCAATATTAGACTTTGGAATTTATTTTTTGAAAGCTCCCTCAAACTGAGGAAAAAAAATATTACAGCTGCCAGTTCCTGCTACATTTAGCCCTTTTTCTTTTCTCAAAGAATAGAACAGTAAGAGAACCACAGATACAGCAATTAACCTCCAAGATTTTATATCACACTCGTATTGAAAACAGTATAGAAAATGAGTCAGGAAACATATCTTTGAAAGCATTGTTTCTAAAAATCGCACAATTACTGTCAAACATATTCCAGTAAGCAGTAAATGAACCTTGCTTGCACCATAAATCATTAATGTTTAATCACCAGCCAATGCCTCACTAAGCTCACTGGCATGGAAATTCTAAGATACTCAAAGGATAGTTCTAGCAAATCTGGCATGCATGGTTGACTTGTGTGCTTAATTACTGTTTATGCATTGGCAGTATCCAAGCAGTTGTATGTAATAAATAGAACACTGTCACACTGTCCAGATGGTTTTAGATCCAGGGCCTAGGGAGTATGTTTGAAGATTACAGGCCTGATTTACTAACAATTCACACCAGCTCAATTGCTGAAAATCATGCTAATAGCATACGTTTCAGCAATTTATTCAACTCAAAAATAAATATACTATTAATGACTATTTTAAAAACCGCTTTATATTCTATTTAGCCACTCTTCATAAGAAATACGATATTTTTATTTAGGTTTGAGATATTCAACAGCTTTATTTATTCAATGCCCAGTATGTTTGAGAGAAATGGTTTCTTTTACACAGAACAAAGGAATGCCCAGCAGAGATAATCCAAGCTATCTTTGAAAATTATAGTTTAGGTATTAGAATGTTTATAGGCGCTTTAGAGTGGTGATCTGCCTGAATAAATTTACACTGTCAAGAATTAGAGGCAAAATTACATGTCATCAAACTAAAAATGGAATCATTAATTGTTTCAGTCCTTACTTACGTATAAATAAGAAGCCAAATTATGCTATCACTTTCAAGATGTCAAAAAGAAAAGAAAAAACCCCAAACCAACAAATAGTAAATAAGTTTAAGAAGAGCTACTGTCTTTCCCATCCCAAAACAGGATTTGACCCACATTAATGGAATTTGTTTAACTAGATTTCATTTGAGAAACAAGAGAGAGGAGAGAGGAGATAAATTAGGAGGAAAGAAAGTGGATTTAGAGAGAAAATGTATTTTTATGTAATAAATAAATGTTTAAAGTCCTCCCATAAGCAAACAATAGGGGCAACTTGAAATCAAATTTTCATGTCTCTGAGAATGTATGAAGTCATCTCCTACTTTTCAGAAGAATGTCCTATTTTATAGATTATGTAAGACAGTCACTCAGGATGGAAATGAGAGCAGAGGTGGACTTTATCCCCTCCATGTAAACTGGAAATGATGTGTGGTTTTCTTTAAAGGACATGAAAAAAAAAAAAGTGTATGTTAGCAGCAAGTACCTGAACACAGTAAGAGAGATGAAACCAAAGAGACTGATTAAAAGGGTAAGAGTTATATTTTTCCTCTGGTTAAGAGGGTAAAACCCACTATGTCAATCTGATAAATTGTTTTGTTAAATGCATTATATTTTAAAATTTGGTTTTGATTTAAAAGAAAGCACTCTAGAAACCAAATAATAGACCGTATTTGGTAATCATCAGTCATATTTCATTGTGTTTCAAACTATCCATGATGAAGCTGCTGTTCTGCAGCTTCCATTTCACCATTAAAACGGAGCAACAAAAACAACCCAAATAAACTACCTGAAGTATTTCAGTATTATATCCAAAAAAGGATTTATCATTTACAGCAAGCTACATCTACTTCACAGTTCAGTTTCAGGTTAAAAGAGGTGTCTGAAATAAATAGGTGAATAACTGCATCTACATAGGCTGCAAAAGGGCTCTAGCAAAGTAATTCAGCTGGTGAGAGGAATAGGTTTATCAGCCACAGTCAAAATATATCCCAAATAAATAATTGTCCCACTAACCCATTGTGCTGATTTTAACACCAGTAGGGAAATTAAACTCCAAGTAAGTAATTCTCCTTCCCCTGCCCCTTTCAGTGAGGAAGAAACAATAAATAACAGATTATGAGTTGAAACAGCGATTTACTAAAAAGCACAATTAACAACAGTAACAGGGTGAGGAAAGATCCTGAGATCTATATTCCTCCCCCAGCTCAAACCACTGGAAAACAGACAAAGTAGCTCCTGTTCATCCAGACAGGGGTTGCGTAGCAGCTGGCCAGGCTCAGCTCCCGCTGTCTCCTCTGCTGCCTCCATCCCTGCCCTGCGCTGTGCAGGAAGCGCGGAGCGGGCAGGCTCTCCCGATCCCTGCCGGGCTCCAGCCCCGCATTTCCTGCTCCTGCCGGGCTCCAGCCCCGCTCTGCCCGTGCCGGGCTCCAGCCCCGCTCTGCCCCTGCCGGGCTCCAGCCCCGCTCTGCCCGTGCCGGGCTCCAGCCCCGCTCTGCCCGTGCCGGGCTCCGCGGCTCGGCCGCCGCCTTGGAGCTGTCCGCTTCAGCACCACAAGGGCGTTCTCGGTCAGGGGAAATTGAAGCGAGGAACCAGTGGGCAGCAGAAGGGACTAAGAGGACAGTTCATTTCCCTTCGGCAAGTAAGGAAGGATAGTGCACTTTGCCTTCTGCTCCTCAGCTTTTCCTGCCAAAACTATGCCCCCAGCAACAGCACGGGTGGTAGGGAATGAACAATGTGGTCACACACAGACTGAAAACTTTACCACCTTTCCCTGTAACCAAGATACCTAGGAGCCATCTTTTATTTTTATTTATATTACTGCTCTACCAGTCGTATTCTGCTACTGACTGGGGAACTGGATTTCAAAATGAAGTAATACCTACATCATTTTAGAATCTTCATATAGAAACTGTATTTATAACTCTCCTTACGCATTAGGCTTACTGGGTTTTTTCAAGTTATCATGGAAAAGGAAATAATATATATATATTACTGGTGTTCAGTACTTCATCCTGATTAGAAATAATAAGGTAGTTAAATGCAAGAGTTTCCTAGATGGTCATAGAAGCTTATATCTCTTTTTCTGGATCATATAGGACGTACCTACCTAAGTATGTATCACTCTTAATATCTATGGTGTGACAGTGCAGAGGTGAATCCGCAGGTGTTTCAGTCATTTAGTCATTCTGCATTGTTCTAAATTGTTAGTTTACATCATTTAAGGTCAGAGCAAGAGCTAGAAGAAGTCTAACTGGATGCCTTCGATCATTATTATTTGTTTAAATAATGACACTTTCTTTAAAAGTGTTTTTGAGATAGTGTCTGTAGTCAGGGGATTTGTCATGGGTATTATCAAGACTTTATTTTCGATGGATGTGGAAATTAACTCTAAGGGTTCAAAATTCAGAAGAGATCTTTCACGTTTTTAGTACACTAAAATGAAAATGGAATTTTGTACACTAAAAATGGAAAACAAAAATCAAATTTAAGAGTAGCCTCTCTGTAATATCAGTAATTGAGATACTTCCTAAATCTGATGTGCACAGCATTTGCCAGGCTATTCACACATTAAAAATTCACCTATTCACCTTTTTTTTTTTTTTTTTTTTTTTTTTACTCTGAGGCTGTTTAAGAAAATTTTGGATCAGAATCTGGGCCAGCATGTTGGTGCCCTTACAATATGTGCTACATTCTTCACTTATATACTGAGATGTATTGCTTTAAAAAACAAAGTCTTATCTCTCACAAAAAAAAGCATAATATGATAATTTTCCTCTTGTCTTTATTCCCAAATTGTCAGAATTTTAATGATGATGACTTCTCTTATTTGATGCAGAAAGACTAGAGATTCTCCATGTTGGTCACGCAGACCATTACTTATTTTAAATGAAACCAGTTTGATTATCTGACTGTAACTGTCACTACAGATTTTGAACTCCCTTTTTTGAGAGATATAGATGCAATTCAGTTTGCTACACTTTACACAATCTCTTGCATTCAGTATTCAGCCATGAAGGTGTTAGTCTGGTAATGTGATTTGTAATCCCCATTTTTGAATATGTTACCTTGAAAGACCTCCTTTTTCTTCATGTTGTTTAAAGTTCAGATATTGTTTGTCTTATTGTGATTTTCACTGTTTAGTGATTCAATTGAGAGACAGAATTTTACCTAATCTTTCTGTTTTATGGTGAGTCTAATTATGTGGATTACTAATTTGATAACATGTTTATTAAAATTTTTAATTAGCTGTCTACCGAAAGATTTCTTCCATGCAACCTGCTATGAAAAATCTGAGGACAGACAAGTAAGTATGATCATTTTCTGGGATTTGAAACTTTAACACAGGTTGGCATAATATATGTTGGCATAATATGATTGTTCTTCTAGACAATGTAGTATTTACTTTTTCCAGGTCGATGTTCATCTTAATGTATAAGAAAGGAGAAGGCTCTACTTTCATTTACAAAATAGTAGAGCAACTACCCCAAAAACTGACTCATCCAGTTTTACAATATAAAAATAAAATTTACCTGTTCACATATTTTAATAGCAGTAGCTTCAGTTCTCCACAGGTTTATCAAGTCAGTAATTTTTCATGAGTGCTGCAGTAATTCCAATGACATTCTTGTGCTTATCCTCTTAATGTACCTTTGTACTTTTATTTGCATAACTATTGCATCCTGATGATCAATCAAGATAATAATATATAAACATTTTGCTATTTGCTTTTTCCAGGAAAACACACTTTAACTTGATTAATTCACTTCCATCTGGGGTAAAAAAAAATCTCTGCTGGTACATTTTAAAATTCTGAAGTTAACACTTTTGAAGATTCTTGCTTTAGTGAGGCTATTCCACGACATTGTGGTGTCAGGATCATAGGTTTCCCTTTATGAGTCCTACACAAATTTATACTGGCACAATCATCAGAAAGAAGAACTTTACAATTCTCTCACTTCTCATTTGCTCTGAATAATGGAAGACCAGCTGACAGATCTGGTAAAAGAAAGAGAGGGGGAAAGAACATGGGAGGCATGGGAAGCAGGCAGGGTAACAGGGAAGAAAGCAAAAAGAATTGCAAGGTACAGACTCTACATGAAGAATGGAATTGAACAGTGAGAAATTGATGATCCCCTGACAAAAGGAGATCAGAAACAGCATAAATATGAATAAATAGTCAGTGATGTGGTTACATAGAAACATCATGGACTTGAAAAAAGGGACCAAATTAAAAGAGAATAGGCAACATAAATTCCAAATGTCAAGTTTTGCTAGGTGAGATCTACATGCATGATGGAACTGAAATAAAGCACATCCTAGTTAACATCAGCTCATGTATTGCAGTCCTGAAAGCAGAGTAACAGAGGTCCAAGACTACTCTGACTTTTTTCCTTTCTGTATTGGAAAAAGCTTGGTCTTCATTGCCCCAGCAGTTCTTTACTATCCTTTGTTTAATTTGCAAGTGGGACTAAAGACATCAGACAAAAATCCTGCTTTTTAAGAAATCACAATTTATTAAAAGCATGCTTATTAAATGCATCACATAAAAGGAAAGACCAGTGAGATAGGTAGCAGAATAAAAAGGATACAATTCTTAAAAGTTAATTGTCTGCAGCAGTTCAAATAGATTTCACTTTAGCTGAAAAGGGATTTTCTCTCTTGGCTGGATTTTCAAAGTGCAGCCATGTGTACAGATTCTTAAACTACAGTACTATTCCTTTTCTCAGGCACAAGGCACTGAAAAGAAGTACTTAAAGATGCTATGAAATGTATTTACTTAAAGGATCTGTCTAGAAGTTGTCATCTCTTTACATTCTTATCTTACCTTTTGATAAGCTGTATCACAAGTCCAATATATTCTCGTTTCCTTGTGACACTGTGCTTTTATATCCAAGTGAGACTGGTGAGATAGCTGTATAAAGGTCGTCAGGAGGACATAATGGGAAAATATCTTTCTGTCTCTTCTTCTGGATATATAGAACAGTTTTATTTAGTTGAAAAATAAAGATTTAAAATTGTAATACGAGAAAAAGCATCATCTTTTTATGGTTAATGGTGGTATAGTAACATACTCAAGAACACAAGTAGATCATATGCTATTTTTCAACTGGCAGCATTATTAAGTAATGACCTACAAATATTGACATTTGTAAGATATAAAAGGACATTCTTGAACCACAAACTGAAGCTGTGCATTTATCTCCTTTCACTCTTTTCTTCAACTGAAGTTATACAGTGATATCATCCAAACGGCTATCTATTGCAAAGGCTATAAATGCTGCAATAACAAAGTTAATAGGATAATTCCAAGTTGTCATTCTGAAATACTGATTAAAGCAATTGTTAAATTGAAATGGTTATGCCTGTTTATAGGGCATAAATTTGAAGACAATTCTACATAAACACATTAAGAACTGTATTTCAGTACCATAATAGCCTTCCAAAGATCTGAAAACTGGTAACTAGTAACTGATAGATAAATTTAACATTACTCAGACTCACAGAAACCAATTAAAGTGAAATAAGAATATAAAATCTCATCTCCCCTAAGTCTCTGAAATTTTAGCATATGTACTGCATTTGAACAACTGGAACTTATTCATAAACTTTGTGCAGAAACATATTTTAACAATCCTGGTGTAAGAGGGACATAATAAGTAAATGAGTGAGATGGGGAAACGACCTGGATTGTCAAACTAGTGAAATAAATAACTGGTATGAAATCAAAATTAGCATGAATATAAAAGAGCTATTAGGGCTTTGAATTCATGACTCTCAAGAGAAGGTGTGACATACCAGATATTTTACTTTCCAATGCTTAAAATTTATGCAGTTAAATCATTGAGACAGGCTATACTGAACATAGGAATTGCAGCACTGGTTGTGTATGTTCAAATCTCTTTTATTACAAGGCCTATACTCTAACAAGTGCAATTTTTTTCATTGTAGAACATGATGTTTTCTCCTCTCAAATCACTCTGTCAGGTAAATAGAAATTCACTGATGGACAGATGGTGTTTCATAGTCTGCTTCTTCAGATGTTGAATACTGATGCTACTAGATTGCTTCTCCTTTCCTACCATGGCCTGTAAATGCAGAGAATAATTCTCATATCATAGGCTGTGGCTATCTCAATTACATTAGCATGGAAACAAAACCTTTAGGACTTCATCTCTTTCTGAAAAATAAACATCAAGCTGTGATAGTCTGAGTCACAATTTGGTTACGGTTATGTTATTTGGATTGTTTATGTTATTTTGGCAAACTTTACAGTGCCTTATTTAGAGCTCAACATGTATGTCATTTAACCTTGAGTTAAATTGCTGCTATGCATTGGGCCTGCATCACTCATGGCTTTCAAATCTGATTATAGCAGAATATTTTAATTTTAAACTCTATGGGAATATAATGAGAAAATGGTGCAGAAGGAGCATAAGCATGGCTGCCTACATTGGCAACAGGCAAACATACTGTGCATAAGCTTCAATTAAAAAGGTGTCCTCCAGGATTGCATTAACTCTTGTGCCCATGAAACTGTACTTTGCTAGTTTGAAGAATAGAAAAAAAGGCTCAAATCTGATTATTCATTATAAAGGAAAAGTCCCCAAAACTATTTATACCCACAAACACCACATTTAAATATGACCCGAAAATATTGTAAGCAGAAATTTTGTATTTTTCCACAAATCATCAGTAAATTATAAGAATAATTCAGGCAATGCTGAAACTATGTGTCATGCTTAATCTCTATAAAATAATTTACCAATTTATAATAATTTATAATCTATTTCATGTTTTTAAACTTAATGTAAAAAACATTTTATTTTTAAATAGTGTTTTTATTTTCAGCAAAAATGCTACACAAATTTCCATTAAATGCACTTAGCAATCACATCCATAATTTCAATTTAAAAAATATATGGAGTTTGTTATTCACCTACTGCCCATAAAAATATAGTTTAGACACAATTTAGTTATGTTCCTTCAATTCTGTACTTACTGCATCCTGTTCTAGTTTTTTTGCATTCTGTGGCTGCTGGTAAATGCCATAAAGTGGATTGCATCTTCCAGTTCTGAATTTTTCATCAAGTAATGGTACAGGGGGGTATTGTTGTTGTTGCACTAAGCCATAGAAAACTTTCTTGCTAGCTACTTGATGATGATAAATAGTACTCGTGCTTTGAGAGAGCTCATCAGACTTGCTGACAGATATTTCAATAGTTTTCACTTCTGGTAATCCTTGACTTTTATGTTATAAATATTTAGCAGTTGTTCCACCCTGAATTTCTTGGTTACTCGTCTATCTGCTGTTCTTTCCCAGAGTTTATTTTGACCTCTTAAGACTGCTCTGAGCCATTTTAAAATACTAGCTATATTTGTGCTAATACCTTTAAAATTCTTAGAACTGCTCGTGTCTGTTTCCATGTCCTTAGTAAAGGAAATAGATCCTGACAATAGACAGGTTTTCATGAACATTTTTATACTCCCACATATTTTCTCTTTTGTTATTTTTGTTAGATTTTTAATGACCCTTTTGTCTCTTAACAGATAGCTTTAAAAAGGAAGTTACATCTTCTGCAAAAGCAGAATTATGTGTTTTATGAAGGATGGGTGATGTCTACTAAAACATGTTCACTTTCTCTCTTTCATTAATATTCTTCTCACCCAACTCTGTAGATGATGAGTTTCAACATCAGGAAACTGACCCTTTTGGAGCAGAAAAACATTTATTATAGTCTGGAATATGCTACATTTCTCCTTTAACATAAACTAATATCCCAGCAAACCATCATTTTTAGAATGGCAATCAATGAGACCTGCCATCTGAATTGATATTATTATATATTGTTGTTTTATTTTTTAGAAATTTAAATACAGTTCAAAAAATAATAGAGGCTTAAAATTGAACTATCAGGGTTAAAATATAAAATACATTACTCTGTACGTAATATGGACTGAAAATTAAAGAGGTGCTCATTCTTTCCTGTCTTCTAAATGGATGATCTGTAACATATCTTTCATTAGCAGCTTCTCTAAATTATCAACTAGAACTCTCATCTATGATGATATGGACTGAGATGTGTAAGAGTCTTGAACATACACTTTTTAAAAAGCTGGCTTACATATTTTTTCTACATATAAAACCTCAGATATTTGGAGATTTGTAAAAAAATTATTCTCTATATTTATGCATGCAAAACAATATGAGTTTGAAACTGCAAATGATTTTACAAGATAGAATTGTCATCCTGGCAGAGGTATGTTAAAGATATCACCACAATTACATTTTGGATTGCCCTTTTTAAGAATGATACCTTTTAATTTGTTGCTTGTTTAAAATTGCTTGTACTGTTCTACAGAAATAGCAAGACTAAATTATTTTGTAACTGTTCTAATTCTTCAACCCCAACATTATCAAACTGGAAGATAATATGTGTAGAAAGGGTTGGTGCTTTGGCTATCCCTCTGGTTGAGAAAAATGGCTAAACATTTTCATAAACTAGCTACTAATTCGGACTAGTGGTCAAAACAATGAGTAGAAAACCAGTTAATGCAATTAAATGGCATCCACCTTGTGTATTCTTTTGTTCTACATAAAAAGAAGTCAAAATTAGTTAACACTAGCCTACCATGTGGTTTAATCTGTAGAAATTTCATTGTAAATATATATATTTAAAACTTTAGGTACATCTTTAGACTAAATTGATTTTCAAACATCTTCATATTTTCCAAGAAATGTAATGCTAATATAATGCAAAATTCGATAAATCTTGTGATTCTAATGGACTTAATTTCACTTCGATTTTACTCTTTTTCACTGAAATATGTTTGATTAATATGCTTTTAGTCTCAAGAAATAAAAGGGATTGGACATAGAATAGCATAATTATTAAAAAACCCAAACCCTTGATAATACCAATACCAATATCAATATCAATATCAATATCATTTAAGATTTGGATTTTAAAAAGTGGTTTAGAACCTACTCTTTTACAAATTGAGTAAAGAAAACATTACTAAATTAATCCCAAATGAATTGAACAGAGAGCAACATGGGTAGTAGACTTCCACTGATCAGTAAGTGAAAAACCAAAACGTATTTATTCATTCACAGACTACCTGAAACTCCAAATAATACAGCCAGGTTTTTGTATCATTCTTCTCTATTTAGGAAAGCAGGAGCAGAATGATTTTTTTTTTCCCATGTAACCTCATGTTTACTCGGGTATCTGCAGGTTACTTTGGACTGCCATAACCAACCTGACAAGCAGATGTAGTGTATATATGGGAAGAATGATATTGAGCTCTAAGAAGCTCAAGATGGGAGAATAGTCTTTGAGATTTCATTACTTTTTTCTGCTCTAATATCTTCTACTCCATAGACCAAAACACTCCTGCAGAAAACATTAGACCAGAAGAAAAAAAGACAGCACTTACTACAAAAACGCAGCAGAAAATTGAGGGAGTGAAAGGTAACTGCAGGAGAGTTTAAAGCAGAAAAACAACCAGATCTCAGCATTGCAGTGCCAAATAGATCAGACCTGTTGCTGCTGCATCATACATTTCATGCCAAAACTGAAAAGGCATTGACTAAACGGAGGCGTATAAGAGCACTCCAAATAAACAGACTCTTAATTCTGAACCAGTTATACAATTACAAATACTGCTCTCTAACTGGGAGTTTTAATTCAAATAATACAGTCAAAGTGTCTCCAGTGACACTTGGCTCATAATTAAGATATGTTGTGCATAGGCTTTGAGGTTGAAATGAAAAATAGTAAAAATATATTTTCAAACAGGCATATCATCATAAATATAAAAAAAACAAAACCTCTAAAAATGAGAAAGAATGAAAAACTGATATTTAGAGAAACCTAAAATGAAAAACCATCAGATTCTCTATTATCTGCCTTCCTATACATTTAGAATCTCAACACATTTAATGTTACCAGCTTTAAGAGCTCTTCAGTGTTTGATGCAAAATTTTCTCCATTTCTGAAAGAAACAAAAAATTATGCAGTGCTTTTGTAATGATCCACTACAGAAATGCAATTGTTCAAGGATAAAAGTGTGCATCATTAGTAAGCTATTTCTGCCCATCCTTGTTCTACAGTGTACTCTATCAACATTGTTTTGTCGTTAAAACTGTTTCATTTGAAAGCAGAATCCTAGTGTTTAAGAGTATGCCTAAATGTCTTTAAGAACAAAAAGGGATCTAGAAGAAGTGACAAACATTTATCTGAGATAAATAAAAGAAATCAAAATTAATAGTTGCTGCCTAACCCAGGTGTATGAGATACCTTATAGTGTCTTCTGAAAAATCAAAGTTGAATTATTATTTAATATAATATTTTCATATCTCCGTAAAGATGAAAAATGTTAATTTGTGGAAGGATATCTCAGTCTTGGAAGTAATTGGACAGTATGAGCTGAAGAAACAGCAATATGCATATTGAAATGCATAAGGAGTGTGAAAGTCTTAGGAAACTCTTTCTAGAATGTGATAAAATTTTAGTAAATGGGGTTAAATAACTAGAGATTTTACTAAAATATCTATTAGCTGAAACAGCAACACGTCATAAATTCAAAACAAAATTTTAATGTAGATATTTACTTGTATTTATGAAGGTTTTTCTCATTTGGAAATTTATAATGTCATCCTGGCACATAAAAATTGAAAAATCGAGGTGTAAAATTTAGGTGATTGCTTGCCAGAGGTGAATCAGAATATAAATCATACAATAACAAAAACCTTATCACTAGTCTTCAATTTCTCCTTGGAGAAAGAAAAAAATTACCTGCAACATTTTACTGTTCTGATCAGTGTTCAGCCCCATCAGAGCAGAAGAGGAAAACAGAACAGGATGACAATCTGCCTATGCATTTCAATAAAATATTGAAGCAGTTCAAGACTGCATCACATGGTATGTAACATAACAGTCTAATAGGACATGCATTAGTAGAGAAGGTACAGCCACAAGGTTCCTATTTCCAGTCCAACATTTTACAGTTTTGGGGAAATCATATATAGAATTCTCATCCAGGACTCTCTCTGGTTATAAGTACTGTAAGAAATGCAATATTCCAGCCTTATCCCAAATTCAAAGAACATCATGAAAGAAGAAGAAAACCCAATGTCCATGCCCCATTTTATTTGTTTTATTTTTTCTTATTTATTTCTAAATGTGTGTGCAGACCACTATGCCAGACTTGAAATTTAAACAATAATATGAAAGAAAATAATGCGTTCCAGAATTCCAAAGATTGAGATGTTAGATAAACACAAAATTTTCACACTCTTCTAAAAATTGAATACATCTCCTTTTACAATGATAAAGAAATTCTCAAGTCATTTGTGTGTTCAGAAGCCCTTTCTCAGCAACTTATCTCTGCCTGTAGCATTTGACAGAATGATTCCTCAGAATATGAACTGATAATATTGTTCCCCAGAACTACAGTTTTTAAGAAATACCTCCTCACTGATATTCAATTCTAATAACTTTCTAACATTTAGTCTGAAGTCTTAGTTTTCTTCTTTCGCAAATACTTCACTTATGCTCAGCAGAGTCTCATGCAAGCATAGCAGAACTGTTTTTTGATTTTTCAAAGTTGGAAAATTTAAATAAAACATCACTCTTGAAGATTCAGTGCAAAGTCTCAGTAAGAATAACAAACCAAAAATATGAAAAATGTAAAGAATTTGAAGTATGGTTCAAGGTGATAATTTTTCAATATGGCTATTTTCAATTTTTTATAGCATTACATAAACTCACTTTTTTCCCCACTTTCTAATTTTTTATATTATGGGTAAAACTATATTTTTACTTTATAAATTCTGGAATGCAGTTTTTGGGTTCTTTTATTTATTTTTTAAAAAATATTTTATAATATATGTTTACAAACCATTGCGAGATAAACATTTTCATAATTGCTTCACTTTTTATAAACCAACATCTTCTGTCCAAAATTAAAAACATTATCTTCCAAGCAGATTAAATATTTAAGACTATAGTTTTATGCACTTAATTTTAACATAAAGGGTTGACAAAATGTGTCACAAAGGTTGTCTTTCTCTTTTCTTGCATTTTGGGTTTTTCTGTAGGCTTGGTGACAGTTTTCTTTCTCCAAATAAGATTAAAAGGCCGGTTTTCAAAGGTTGTGCTACTAGACTTCGAGATAATATGATATTCTTACTCAACAAGTATGGGCCTCTGTACCTGACATATTAAACAAATATAACAAGAAACTAGAAGCTCAAGTAAGAAGGATTTCACTGATTAACAACTCGATATGTATTGTCATTTTGTCCTAGGTTTTTTTGCATTTTTCTTTGTGACTACTTATTTATTAGTTTCAGTGCAGTAGTGTTTGAAGGGATGAAAATGAATTATGGTAGAAATAATACTGCATGAATTAAACTCCAGAAATTCTCTTCCATTTTATGCAGATGGAACTCCTAGACTGGCATGATTTTTATACAGTAACTGCACTTCGTCAGCAGTAGATTTGCCATATCTGTTGATAATAGCTTTCAGTCAGTATGGAGTTATTGTTCTAGAAGTATGTATTACCCATTAGGAACCTTTGAATTGTTAAACTGCTTTTTATCTCATAGCTTAATTTCAAAATTCTTTGAACACATATTTTTATCAGCATAGAAAGTATTTCTTACACAAAATAAAATGTTCTTATAAATATCTATTAATTTCCTTGGAGGATCATGTTTTCTTACAGACTTCTGTTCCTTTCATTTTCCACTTGCACGATTTAATATATGCTTCTTTCCATACTATTAAATGTTATCAGTGAAGTTGGAATCATAAGGATATTTTTCTATGTGACAGCAGCAGGTGTCTTTTCTTCAGGACTTAAATTCATTTATTGCCTTGCTTAATATTTACAAGGTAGTAGCAGCTCTGAGTAATCATTACAAATCAATTGATAACATTGCACAGGAGGTTTTTGAAGGGTGGAAGCGAACTCTGTCAAAGAAGAGTGATAAATCAATAGAGACCTATGGTTGTTTCATGAATTTTTTTAGAATGTTCTCACTTGAAATAGCTAGAATATCAATTTTTAACTACAATGACAAATTAATATAATGTAAATTTATGGGCTCTTCAGTTTCAGATAACAAAGAAAAATAGTGTTGTTGGACATCTACAGAGACAGTATCACAAGTTTAAACACATTTACTGTAGCTATACTGAGTGTATTTTATAATCACCATCAGAGTGAAACAGAAATTACTTACATCGTCTGTGATGCAAGAGCTGCACCATGGATCATCAGGTGGGCAAGAAAGACAGGTTTATTCCACCCAGGTGGAAAAAAACGTTGCAAAAGATAATTAATTTTCTATGTTAGTAGAGAAAAATTTTAGAACTACACATTTTAGCCAGTCCAGTTAATTAAAGGTTGTGGTTATTGAGAGGAACAGTAATAGATAAACTGAGGAATAATGTCTAAGTCCTGACCTCCCAGCAAAATCCTGGTTTTCCCATTTCTCAGACTAACACATGTCCCTTAATAATATAAGAACATTCTTTTCTGAGCCAGTCAGCATAGACTCCTTCTGTAATTAATAAAAATCTGACTGAAGAGTCACTAAAGCCTTATGCACTATTGATAAAATATTTGAACAAACTTCAAAATAAGTCTGACAAGTTACGCCCATTTTCACTTTGGATCTTAAGAATTTAATTCAGCATACATACCTCAAAAGTTAGATGAATCCATCTATTTTATTGTCTGGGCTTTGCTTCAAACTCTAGCAGTATTCTCTTAGGAAGCACAAATCCTAAGCCACAGATATTAAAAGAAAAAACAAACCAAACCAAACCAAAAAAAAACCAACCCACAGACTTTTGAGACATTGTGAACTTACCACAGCTTCTAATCTTAAATCAACCTCAAATTGAACAGCAAAATTATGTACTCTTCTGTATTACCTCTCCTGGTTTAAGTATTAACAACTGTCTTCAGAGGGGGAGCTACATCCAGGAAGGGCTGAAGAAAATTTTGGTGCCTGAGAACTTGGGACCAAGTCTGGCCATTAAGAAAATCTTTGGGAAAACACAGTAAAATTTGCCTTCACAATTTTTATAAAATATATTAACATTCAGTGATTAAACGAAATAGTCAAAATTTGTTTGATTAGCATTATATTACTAAGCATTAAGTGCAAATACCTCCATATTTACAGTAAATATGAATTGGCATTCATAAGTGCACAATCTATAACTAGCTTCCATTTGTTTCCTGTTAATAGCCATCAAGTGAAGTCACACGAAGTCATTACTGCCATTTAACTGAGAGGGAAGTTTCAAATGTTGTCTGAGATTTGATATAAAGAATTAAAATATAGGTCATTGTTGAATCTGAGGAACTTCAAAATTAAAGTATTGTAATATTTTTGCATTTATATCCATTGACAATCTTACTATTGTTTGGTGAGCCCAGCTCTCGGGAGAGGTATCCAGGACCTGGAGCACCCTGGGGAGAAGCAGCCTGGCTGCACTGCCTCAGCAGAGAGAAAGCCTCCCTGGGACCCCACTGCAGCTGCAGGCCAGCCCAGGGCTTTGGCAGCTGCTTTTTTGTGGGGTTTTTTTGTGGGTTTTTTTGTGTTTTTTGTGTTTTGTTCTGGGGTGGGCTAGGTGACACCGTGCCTTTGTTGGTTAAGCCATTCCCTCTTTTGTACAATCCTTTTACTCTTGTGGTTTATGTGTTTATTGCAAAGTCTTCAGTAAATTGTGACTCAATTTATAACCTCTCAGTATTTTTACCTCCGCTGTAAAGAATGGGGAAGTTTAAGGGGATTTGGTCTCCCTGCTGAGTTTTTAAAAACCAGCACAACACATTACCATGAAAATTTCACTTTCCCCTATTACAGACCATTAGAATTGCAATTAACACAAAAAAAATTGCTTAACTTTGCCAATTATGTGATTAATTTAGCCACAGGTAAACTTTCTGCTCTGCAGAAAAGGGATGGTTTATATATTTAAATGTTGAGTAGTATCTCTCTTTAATTTGTTCAATTAGGAAGCCTAGATTCTTCAGATATTTTGCAGAAAATATGGATAACTGTTCTATTGTCTCAGGAAGAGCTCATTGTTTTCAGGAGATTTCTCTTTTTTTTCCTCTGAATTTCAAAAGCTTTGTTGAAAGCCATTAATGGGCCAATTATATCATGTTTCAGGAGGGCAAAAAATATCATATTAAGGAAAGAAATATTTTGTAAAATTAAGTACAGACCTTTCACTGATACATTAAAAAATATTTCCCATTTTTAGTTATGGACTTTTTGAAAGAAGCATTTTATGAAATCTTGGTGTCATGCTGTCCTTTATGATAGGCCTGGAAAGAGACTGTGAAGCATCCCAGGAATCCTCAAAGCCCTGAATGCTTTTTTCTACTCAGGTTCTGAAACAGCAGATATTTTTGTTTCATGCTGAACCAAAAATCAAGGGATGAGCAGGTGAGTGACCTCAAAAAGGAAAACATAGCACAACACATATAGTTAAATTTTTTGTCTAACTGAAAATTGCACTTTCATAGTAAATGTTGGTATCCTGTACCTTCTTTATTTTAGATTACAATCAAGCAGTAAGTTTATTTTGTTATAATATATAATTTCAATTTTTATAATTTTTAAACTGACTCAGGTGGTTTCTACCATGGTTTCTGAGTAGTTACAGTACTCTGAATATTTCTGGTAAATTTAGTATTTTTCTTAAACAGATCTGCCACCTCTGATATTACTAGCCCTATCTTATAGGTGGAGAAACTTGAAATACTCAGAGAAGTGGCTTGCCCTGAATGAGTCAGCATTTCCCAGCAGACTGGGGAAAACAGGAAAATCTCCTGGGGTGTTGTTAGGAGCTGTACCAGTGTTCTGCTTGTACATTGCCTTTCTACTGCAGCAGATCAGAGCAATGTGGCTTACCAAAACTAAGTAGCTAAATAAGTTAAATCCATTCCGATATTCTGAGGTAATCTCCTTGACAGAAATCTTGACAATATCCCCAAGTTAAAATAAAAATGTTAGCTTTAGTTCTTGGATTTTGATTCACATATTAGTAACCCTCAGGTTTCATATTTAAAAGAAGGAAAGAATAACTTCCACATAACCTAGAATCTGGTTTTGGGGGAAATAAAGCTTGTTTTGCTTCCAGTCCTTTGCAAGGGCCTTATTTCCTTGGTCTTGTTCCATTTGATTAGATTGTTTGCTTTTGATTTGTACACAATACGTAAAGCTCTTATCTCAAGCTTTAGGCTTTAGCCTTGCCATAGAGTTAACAAGTAATCATGTATTATAAAACCACCAATTTAATTTTTACTCCTACAACAAAAGTTAATCAAATAACAAAATGAATATAACTTTTTCCATCCCTCAAAGACAATTTCTTCCCACATATTTACCAAAGACATAGAGAGAAAAAAAAAATAATTTACAACAGTTTGGTCTTCTGAGTTAAGGAGTAGGTTCAGAACAAATCAGAGGACTTCACACATACTGTTAAATTTTATTAAATTAAGAGAGATCTGTTCAAACACTTATTATGATGACATTATCAATTTTGAAAGACACTCA
Organism: Sturnus vulgaris; assembly: GCF_052056855.1. Taxonomy (NCBI): domain Eukaryota; kingdom Metazoa; phylum Chordata; class Aves; order Passeriformes; family Sturnidae; genus Sturnus; species Sturnus vulgaris. The sequence continues at coordinate 129,315,135 of NC_142243.1, forward strand.
GAGTCTAATATTAAAAATTACTCTATGTGGGTCCAGATATGAGCAGTCAGAAATGCTATGGACTAAACTAAATAAGTGTCTTCCAGGCCTTATAACAGGATGAAATAGATAAGAGGAACAAAAGATTAGAAGGATAGATATAAGGAGGCAAGAAAAGACCTAGAGACTTCACCAGTGGAGCACTCCAGTGTACACACAGAGCTTTGTAGGAAGGGAGGATGAAGTAAGAATAAATTTACAGGTAAAAATGCCAGAGTAAATACAACTACTCATCGAATTCTTGGGATGTTGTCAGGTAGTTCCTGTAGCCGAACTAACAACTACCAAACGTCTCCCTTTAAGTAGTTTTGTGAAATGCAGGTTGAAGTAAACTGCAAACTTCCCTGGTACTTATTGGCACCTGGGTCAACACCAGTTTTATTTCAAATGCAACGTCTCGAGGCAATTCTTGCCAAAACTCCCTGGCACCATCTGGTATCTGAACACTCTATCACAAGGGGGACTAGATGACACTTTTAGAATGTTAAATAAATTCAAAACAAACACCAGGATGTGGCTCTATGTAAAAGGTATCTGAGATATGAAATGCTTTATGAAAGGATGTTGAACATTACATAAACTCAAGGCAAGGCCTAACTTTATCATGTGTGAGGGCTAATAAACAGACAAAAAGTATATTTAAGTCTGGTAGTTCTTGAGGTAAAAGTGCTTGGAGGTTAGAAGGGAGCCACCAGAGAAATATATATTCTTGTTCCAGTCTTATGTTCTGACACTCTCATCTTTACACTTGCTTTTGACAGTTTTCAGAAATAATACAACTCTAGATAAGCTTTTGATCAGTTGCAGCATGGTCATTCTAATGTTTTTATACTTAAAGTCAAATGTAGGAATGAGTGGTAACAAGAAAATTTCAGAATAACACACTGTAACTGAAAAGAAGAAAAAAACAATTCTGTCAGATGAGTGAAATGGGAAAATCATGACATCAATGACTTGTGAAGTTGTATTTTCAACCTGAAAATACTGGAATAAACATTTAATACTTTGATGTTCTAGGTTCATTTTTTATCAAAATTAATTCAGAATTCTGTACTCAACTTGTTATTGTCTTCATCATTTTTTGCCCATAAAACCATATAGGCTGGTATAAAAATTTGTGATTTGAGGAATTTTCTTCAGAACAATATTGTTTTTAAATTTGTCAATATTGCCATCCAACTCATATTCAAAAAAGTAGCAAAGGCTCCTATGGAAAGTCAGAAAGAAATGTATTTCAATCTACACTTTGTCTGAAGTGTTTTTATCATACTGATGAAATCAGTAATTAATTGATGTAGTCTTGAGAAAAAATTCTATTACTATTATTATTATTATTATTATTATTATTATTATTATTATTATTATTATTATTGTGTATATATATATATATATATCTTCATGTCCTAAATGTAAAGATTTCAGCCAGAATGAGCTGTCTTTGTACTTTACTGTTTTAGCAGAAGTTGATTTTAAGAATGATGATCTGCACTTCCCAGTTTGATTGCAAACAGTGAACTCAACTGAAATTTCCTAGTCTTTTCTGTAGAATGATTTCTTAATGATATCTGATCCTGCTGTCTTTAAAAGATGAACACCCTGATCAAGTGTTCTAAAATGACTAAATTCAAGAATTTCTTACTTTTTCATTCACTATTAAATGCTCCCTGTATACAAGGAAATATGTTTCTGGTGGGGAAGCCTGAGCGTGTCTGTCACAGAATACCCAGCGAGATGAAATTAATTAAAGCAGAAAAGTATTCTACCATTGGAGTCTTGATGAATGTAGGCAAGAGATTTCTGAGAAAAACTTTCCCTAAACTAAGAGTTTTGAATTTAATGTAATGCCTCAATTTTTTTTTTTTTTAATTTACAGGACAGGAGCTTTTTCTAGCATTCCAACATCTCCCTATGCTCCCCTCACTACCTGCAATAAATACATCACAAATCCTACAGTAGGAACTGCAGCATATAAAGATGAGCTTCCAGTCACACTCCTAATTCCCTTCCCAGAGTTCAAATTGGAAACCACACACACAAAAAAATCATAAGGAATGTGAGGAAGGAATGTATCTGGAGAGATTATTCCAGCTTTATACACAGAGGAGGATCTCACCAAATATAATGAAATCTGTCAGAACTTTATAAAAATACGACTGTTAATCCCTGCATTTGTAAAACAAGGTAATTAACAAGTGTACAAAAACCAGCTGACATACCTGGATAGAACAATTGTTTTCTTTGTTCTTTGTGAGTGAGTTGGGGGAGATTTCTTCTAAGCCTCTTTGCTTCATTAGGCATGTTGAAATTCATTTTCAGCTTTTTTTCTCTCACATTTCCTGATTATATACCAACACCTGTTTAACATGGACGTTTTATGTCAAATTAATTTCAGTGTTTATTTTGCATTTGCAATTGCCGTTTGTATAAAATGCATCCTTGCACTAAAGGTTCAACTTTGCTCCATAATTTTTATGCAGTTACTCCCTCTGACTCGATTTTTTAATCAAATGACTTAAAGAGATATTGGAAAGTTTGCCAGAAAAAAATAGTGTTTGGGAGGTCAAGATATACTCAATTTTTAAATTTCATTTAAATTCCTTATTTTCCTACATTCTGTATTTTATTCATGGAACTGAATAAATAAAAAAGAATAGTATTGCACTGACTTGTAGCTGCATTGAAGAAGTTGCTGTTAGAGGTCACTGAGTACCCACTTCTACAACGAGCAAGGTGAAACTGTAGCCAGTACCTGAGATGATTTTGTTTGGGGAATCAATGCCATAAACATTCCCACACAGTTTGTTTTCAAGGCCAAATGAAGAACTACAGGGATTCATAAGCATTTTTATTGTTAGCAGTTCGAGATATTTTTGCTTGAATCTTTCAAGATGATGATACCCAATAATACAATATGATAAAATATCTTCATATTGTATCATATTTCTCTGAAGGGTGAGGGCTTGGTGAAGCTTTTGAGCTATGACTGAGAATGCAAATATTTTTATCTTTCTTCAGTGCTAGTCTGTCTGTCAGTAGAACATTCACCTCCTGGCCAAAACTGAAGCTCAAACCCAGAATTATTTTGTGTTCCCCACACAACCTACTGAACCTCTTCCTCCATTTGTGCCATGGAGAGGAATTGCCATCGGTGTTTTGGCTGTGTCTGACTCTGTGTGGTGGGCAGAGGTGAAGCTGGCAAACCTGTGTTGACATGGGGCACTGAGCAGCGAGCTGCTGGCAGAGAGGATTGTGAGAGGATGTGCCACAGAGCTGGGGAAGGCAGAAGACAGAGACCTTCCAAAACCTAGCAGACCAGGAGAGTGTCTATAGCTACTGTAAAATCACCTGATGTCTTTATCTAATCCTCTGAGGCTTCAAACACTCCCAGGACACACAGGTGACGTTCAGAAATAAAGAGGAAATTCCATAATAATTCAGTAGATGTGTAATGTAATTCCCCGAGGGACAATGTCCTGAGTTGGGGTGTATGAATCATGTAACTTAAACTCTTTGATTTGCCTGAGTCTTTCACAGTTTTAATCCACTTGCTATTTTCATGGCTTCACATACTACAGTGGTAGGAACTTTATAAATGCAAAGTATTCATGATGAAATAAAATGAGCCTCTGACTCTGAAAGTAGAAGAAAAATGATAGGCGTTCCTTAGAAAAAACTGTATTTGATCATTCTCTCCTACTCAATAATTCAAAACAGTTTCACCTTCTCCCTTCAAATCAAGTGTTTATCACAAATCGTTTTGCCTGGTTGCATAACTGCTGTGTGCTCTGTTATGGTCAGAATTCAACATGCAGTAAAATACAAAAGTGAGGGATTAAATCTTTATATGGTATCCATCATGTGAATGAACTTTATTTCTGCTGTTTCTGCTGTATTTGCTTAAAAACTACCTTTTAAAATCTTATTTTCTCTCACACTTTTAACTGTCAGAATCCATTTACATTTAGAAGTCAAAGTGGGAATGTGTCAAGATCTGTCAGGAATAGAGCAATCAAGTCTCTTTCAGAAAAGCATGAACACTGCCATTCCTCTACAGGAATTTGGCAGGGACTGGCTAGCTGGAAAGTAAGAAGTATGGAATTTTTCCCAACAGAATGAGTGGGTGTAAAAGAGAAAAAAGTTCTTCAAGTATTATTCCATAAGTTATTCCTGTCCAAAAGAATTTCCATTTAAATTACGTCTTTTATGGTAGGTCTTTCCTTTCTAGATGTATCATTGACTTTATGGAAACACTGTCAAATTCACGTTGTTAAGAACACCATGTAAATTTGGTTCTCTTTCTTAATGTTCTATAATTATCATCATCATCATCATCATCTCATCTGCAGTTTTCTTTCAAAAATTCAGAACTCATTCCTCTCAAACGTTATTTGCAGTCTTTTCTAAGCCACAATATTTGAAAAATATTGTTTTTCTAAATCACTTTATGCTAAGAACAGTTTCATGCAGAAATAATATGTAATAAATAGTGATTTTTAATGACAGCTATTTAAAGATACTTTGTTCTAGGAAAATACTTAAGAAAGCTGTATTAAATCTTGTCTTGCCTTCAGCAATGTGAGCACTTGTGTTTTAACTTCCAGCTCAAAAAAAGACCCCACTTCTAAAGAATCCTCTCCAAGTTCATTTTTTAATGTTCCAGCAACTTGTTCTGTTTTAATCTATTCTCTTTCACTTCTCTAGTGTTTGAGTATTGATGAACCAGACAATCTATCACAGTAGTTACAAAGAACCTCAATCTGACTCCAACAGCTAAAGACAAAAACCTTAACTGTTTTTGATCACCATCTGTGTGATTTTATAGACATTAACACACCATTAATGTTACCATTAACTTGCATTAACAAACAGGAGGTACCGTTATAGGAAGATTATGAGGTGGTGTAATAAATCTTCCCCACTCAAGTTAGATTTACTCTATTGTGATTCAGATCTTTAGCAGAAGAATGAAACGAGCTGTTAAAGAAATAACACTGCATGAACTAAATCCTAAAATTCTATTCGAGCACATAACTATGCATGTAGGAATCTTAATATATAAAATTTTGCAATATATTGATGTAGCTTTAATGAGACATACCAGTCCCACATCTAAAAAAAAACTAATGGAAAATAAAGAAAATATTTTGCACACAATAGAAACCTCATGAATGGTTCATCTCCTTCTCTCCTAATAATTTCCTCTCTTGAATACAAAAATGATGACAATGACAAGATGTAAGAATTAGTTTTGCGTTAGAAACTAATAATTTGTGAAAGTGAACTCAGTTATAGAGGACAGTAAATAATTTTCATAGATTTAAAAGTTCAGTATAGCACTAGAAAACAAAATTTTAATTAAGCTGCACAGATACTGCATTGATTTACAGAAGACCAAATATAAGTTCAATTATCACAGAAAGATGTTTCTATACTATTTATCAAAATGCAGTATAGAGAAATATTCAAGATCACATTTTGTAGAAAGATTTTATCGTCATGTGACCACACCTGTATTGTGTCCAGCTCTGGAGTCCCCAGCTCAGGAAAGACATGGATCTGCTGGAGCAGGTCCAGAGGTGAGCCATGGAGATTATTAGAGGGATGGAGCACCTCTCATATGAGGAAAGACTCAAGAGTTGGGATTGAAGATTCGGAAGAAGAGAAGGCTCCAGTGAGACTTTACTGTGGCCTCTCAGTATGTGAAGGGTGCCTACAAGAAAGCTGGAAAGTGACTTTTTAAAAGGGCCTGTAGTGACAGGACAAGGGTGAATGTGCTCAAACTGAAAGAGAGTATGTTTGGATTAGATATTAGGAAAAATTCTTTACTGTGAAGGTGGTGAGGTGCGGGAACCGAGAAATTGTGGATGTCTCCTCCCTGGAAGTGTCCAAGGCCGGGTTGGATGGGGCTTTGAGCAGCTTGGTCTAGTGGAAGGTATCTGTGTCCATGGCAGGGGGTTTGGAAGTAGATGACCTTTAACATCATTTCCAACCCAAACCACTCTATGATTCTATGATCAAAACAAAGATGAAGTTTATATTTATGGATCAGGTTTATGGATCAGTCACTATCTCATATAAACATAAAGTAAAGGGGAATAAAAAATTGGTATAAGGAAGCAAGTGTCTGTATGGAATAAAAATAAACAAAAGAAATCTTTATTCCTGAGATTTAAGACCTGATCAAGTTGGAAAATTTCATAAAAGTAAATGTATGGAAAAACAATTAAAATTATTTTTTTACATGGTCTAGTGTTTTTATGAAATTGTATTTTTCAAAACATTCCATTTCAGATGTTTGAGTCATTTATCAATGATTTAGGACATCACAACAAAATTCCGGCAACAAACTTCCAGCTATCTGAAACCATCCCACAAGAAGCAGATGTTTAATGACACTTTCAAACATCCAGATTTATTTTCACACTACAAGCTGCCTGAAAAAAGCATCTGTAAAGACCTGATAAACACATTTAGAGAAACTATCCAATTTTGACATTCTATCTTAAAAAGTTTTACAATCAAAGAGCACAAGCTGTTTCCTCTTTTCCAAAAAGAAGAAAAAATGTGTATTAAAACTCTTAATAAAATTTAAAGAATAAAGGAATCAAAAAAACCTCATCTTTCGTTAAAACTTTTAGAAACTCAAATGTACATAAATAATCTTGAACTCATTTGTTTTCCTCAGCAGTGCTCAGTTTCTCAGAGACTATTCACTATAGCTGGGAATTTAAGCATTGATCTATACATATCTAAGCTGTCTTTGATCGTGCTTTCTTGTCACAAGCATATTCTGTACACAGAGTCTAGGCAGTTGCCTCATGAATAACATCATTCAAAAGTTTTATATACACCAGTCTAATGCATTTAACTGACTTACCAGATCTTATCATCAGGAAAATATACCCATTCAGTCAGTAGCTGTACTCTATATATGTTATTGTGCATTTATAAAAATGACTAACATTATTAAAAGCCGTGCTCAGATGAAGTCTGAAATTTTTGGTTTTGACCACTGAGCTTAGAGCTCTGAGTTTCAGCAATAATCCCAAAGATTAAATTCCCAGCTTTGACAGACCTTTGGTTGAATGAGGAGTCAGATGTGACACCTTCCTCTCTTCCCTTCTGTAGAAGCTGTCATTATGTTGTCTCAGCTGAGCGAGTTCTCATAAAAGGAAACCTGTAACATTAATGCATGCAGGCAGGGCTCCCAAAGGGAGACAGCACCCCTACCACGGATCAAAAGTGAGAAAAAACTTTTCTGTAGTTCTATACACAATTGATGAACTACATGGGTCTGGGAGAAAAAAAAAAAAAAAAAAAAAAAAAAAAAACAAAAAGGGTCCTAGTAAGATTTCAGTAAGAATTGCAAGCCTGGTTGAAGAATCTATTCCCTTTATAAACCCTTGCAGATGTACAAGGTTTACCAGGGTGTTCTTTCCCATTAATAAGACCAGCATTCCAAGGACATCTGTCTTTAAAAATGCTGACTATATTGCACGTGCAGTTTTACCTTTTCTTGCCAAAATGGTGTCATGGTGGGGTTTCTCAGGCAGCCAATAGCTCATAATTTTTATTTGCTCTGCTTTCAAGGAAGGGAAATACACAGTAGAATGCTGCTTTTTTTGTCATATCCTCTTTCTGGAGGGAAGACATGGGATTTGTCCTAGCTTCTCTCAAACTCCCTTTGTCTCCAGCTTACTCTAACACAATTTCCCATAAAGAGACACTAGTACACTGTCAGTGCAGAAAATGCTTTAAGGCATAATATTGATAATTTCTGTATGTATTTAGTGTCTTCAAGTTCTGTGCATAGTTTATTTATCTATGCACAATCTCAACTAGAGGCTATATTTTCTATATTCCTTGAAAGTCCCTAGACTGTGTTCATGACAAAGCAAGGAACATTAGGGTATTTTTTATTACTGTATTATTTCCTGTTTCAGAGGATCCATTTGCAGATGAAGAGTGAATAGCAGAAATACTTTCAATATTTTAAAATTAGAAAACATCATGTTCCTGTCCATGAGAAAAATCACAATATTATCTGTAGATCTCATATGTAGATATTGAAGAGCTTTATTTACAAACACAAAAGCTACTAGTCCCAAGTAGGTCGCTTGATTATCCTCAAGGATGCAAACATTTTCCTGGGCTATATATCCACTGTTTTCTCTTAGTGTGTATTACCACGTGTGATTCCACTCCACTTAGGAAAAGCCCAAATAGAGAAGTATTTCCATTGTGACAAAACTGTGCTAGTCTAAGCAGAAGACACTGAAGATGTCTTGCATACATTTGTTGCAACCAAAGTGTATGTCTCTTTCAGAAGAGATCATGTCTCATTTGAGTGAGGAAATTTGGTATGTGGAAACAGAGAAGCACCTGAACACCAGCTCCAAGCTGTGCTCTTCATCCTGTTCTAATGCTCTAATAATCTTCCAGCCCCTCTACCATTTGTTACAATGCATTGAGAGGTTACAGAAATGTGTTGTACGCTTCTTTGTGCAATGAAGATTTAAACAGTGCTAATTACAGTAGACATTCTTGAAGAGTTTCACAATAACAAAAAGAAGATACTGAATTTGTTCGTACATACAGGACATGTGCTGCAAACACACACTGTAAAATTCTGTTTCTCTGTAAAGATGTATTCATCTATGCATAAATCGCTGAAATTACTTGTGAAGTCGACAGATGCATGAGCCAGAACCCAAGCCTTGCTGAAAAGACAGTTAAAGAGTGTTCCTTTCTCCATGCACGCTTCTTTTGAATCAGCCAACTGATTCAGAGGGGATTCTATGAGACTGAAGATAGCTTTTTCCTCTCATTTATGCAGGCTCAGACTCTGGGAATTAGAGATACTCCCGAGACATACTTTATGATTGTTCCTTGTCTTTGGAAAAGGGGAGACAATAGAGAGCTTTAGTCTTTGAACAGATTACAAAAGCAAATCTAAATATTTTAAGGGATTCAGCTGCCATGGTAAGGAGTTACCAATTCATAAATCAAATAAAATGAAATTCCTTTTACTCTTCCATTTGCAAATTGAATGACATAGCTACACAGCACAGACATTACTGAGGTAACTTGTGTTCCTTACTCCCATCCTGTAGCCAACTGTCCTGTCTCCTGACCAAGTCTATTAAGCACTATGCATGCTCTGAGAGGGTACAAAATCTCAGCAGACACAGATGAACCTCACAACCCAAAACTTTCTACTTTAACTTTCCAAAAATGCCAACAGGCAGTCTCTGGGAAATTATCAAGAGGAATATTACTGCCGTAAGGCACACTTCATTTTTATTATCAGGTTAATATCCTGCACATCCCTGCTTATCTTAAAACTTTCAACTAGTTTCTGTGATTAAAAACTTTTTCTTGCATTTCTGCAATTTTGAATTCAAAAATTCCCTTCCATACTCTCTTAACTAGAAATGCCTATGGCCTGACCTAAAATATTTCTCTTCTCCTACTTCAAGCAATATCAAATGCAACACCAATTTTTTTTTACTCTTTTTATTTCCTCAAGTGCTTCTTTCATATTTGCATTCATGACTTCCTTGTGGCTTTAATTCTCTATCCTTTTTCCTCCAATTCTTACAGATTTCACCTATATCTCCTGCAGCTTCTCCCTAACCTCTATTACCTGGCTTATTTCCTCTCTCGAAAATTTTCAAAGAGATGTGAATAAAATATACTTTACTTATCTTCTAAACCACTCTGCAGGTTATTTGCTGGCTTATTATCCAAATTCAAACCTCTTCCTCAACCTTCTCCAAATTTCATTAGAATTTCATGAGTCAATATCTACCATTATGGTTTAGGATCTTTTTTTTTTAAACAATGTGAACTTAAAATTTGATCTGGCTACACAATGAGAAGTCTGCCATTTACAAGATGATTACTTGTCACCACTAAAACTTTCCAGTTGATACCATGACTTCAGCTTTCCCAGCAAAATGTCATGTATAAATCACATTTAGTGATCCTTACCAGCATGAACATTTGTGGATTAAAAAAAAAAAAAAGAAATTTAATCATTTTGACAAAACCAGGTACACTACATATCTTCCTATGTCACTGAAGATGAGGAACCTCCAGGAGGAGAAAGATGGGGATGTAGAGATAAATATCCATGAGGGTAGGGCGGGTTACCCTGTCCAGGCTGCAGTCAGAGTGGAATGCCTGGTAGCCTAATTGTTTAACTTCCAGTCTCACACTCAAAGAAACAAAACTGAATTAGAAAGGGACAAATTAGTTAAATGTATCATGATAAAGCCTTTGCTCATTTTTTATCCATCTACTCCATTACTATTTTCTCCTGAAACTTCAAACTCTTTTTAAAGCAGGGATCTTTTCTTACATATTGAGGAAGCTACGGGAGTGTTTTCAGCTTTAAAAGGCTAATGACAATCCACATTGTAAGAATTCCTCACAGAGCTTGAAGCAGTAGGGAGCCAAAAGGGATCTCCACTGAGTTGGAAACCTTTCCTGCAAATTTTTAATAATATAAGTAATGTTTACTCACAAAAGCATTAACTTCAAATCAATACTCTACTTGAAAAAAGATCACTTAAATGAAACCTTGCAATATAGAGACTCCTGTTATTTTTAAGAACTGTGGTTTCCTACAGACTTCAATTATTTGAATGGTATGTTATGCTTCTCTGTATGTATTATGTGGATGTACATTATAAAAAGAAAATGGACATGTAAAAATAGATGTGCTGCTTATATTAAAAGTTAAACTGCTTTTCATATTGATTTAGGATTTTTATTATTTAAATATTTTAATATCAGATATCAATCACATAATGTGCTTTTTACATGCAGATGATTGCTTTTAGACAGAGGGTGATAATATTATTTTGTTGTGAAAAATGAACATCCCATTTACTGGGTAGAGATTTATTTATTTATTTATTTTCACAAATTATATGTATGAGTGGTTATATTCTAATTATTATTCTAGAAGCCATCAACAATTAGAATTTCCAGCAGATTGCTTATATTATCAATAATATTAGCTTTGGCAGATTGGTTCATTTTTTCATTGCTTCCTCCTTCTCTCCTCCCTCTCATTCTCAATCATAAAAACAGTCACCAAAACCCATTGGTTTCTCCTGGGTTTATATTATTCTTTCTGAGCTGTAATGCAACTCTCTATCAGCATCACTATAACCAAGAGTATATACTTCCTTTTTGAACGGTTCAGTAAGATAGGCTGTAGATGAGAGGAATATATGAATAGAAATGCACTTCATTCCAACTTGCAGTCATGTTGTGGAATACAGAAGGGAAAAACTACTAGGCAAGTTTGAAAAAATTTAGAAGAAAGTATTACTGGGCTACTTACTCACTTTTACCTTCTCTTGATATAGGTAATATCACCTAACTACCATTTTCTTGATACTGATTCAAAGCTAATCCTGGCAGTGCTAAATTATTCCTACCAAGTGCACTGCAGGTAACTTTCTAGGTGTTGGCTAAGAGCTAGTATTCCTGTAAATACCTATAATTCTATCTCGAGAAATTGATAATTATTTCTCTTAAAAACCTCTAAAAATATGGCTATCAATAATTGTTTTCTCCAAAGTAGGCATGGTACTTTCAGTTGCATTTCTCATGCATACCTTTCAGAAATGAAGAAAAAGTTCTCCTAATGATAAAATTCAAAGTTTTCTGATAGCCATTCCTCTATATTTGAAGAAGGCTGCAACTGAGAAACAATGTTCCATGTTGAGATTTGCAAAATCCACAGAAGAAGGAATTTTTTTTAAACTACTAGTGAAAAAATGGTACCTCTTCTAGAAAACAACCTGTGGTGTTATTCCCTTTCTAATGGTGTTCTGTTTAGTGTTCTAAAAGAAATGAAAATTATCTAAAATTTTCCAATTAAGTTGCAAGGCATTTTCCAATTAGATTAGGAAAATATAGCCTTCAAAATTTACTAGCAGGCAGCATTCACTTGAATACTTGATTGTCTTATTTTGTTATTAACTTCTTTGGTGTGATCAGGCATTTTATTTAACATATTTTTGTAGTTTGCTTTAAGTGATATAGTTCAAAAATTTTTCATTTGATATGTGAAACTGGGGAAATAGTTTAAACAGTGGGAACAAAGAAACAGATATTAAATTTAATGGATTGGTGTGGAAAAGTGAAGTTTTAAGGCAAATGTGAGCTTGATCCTAGAAAACATTCTAAGATTTTTTTTTTAACAGTTATGCTATAGCTTGCATAAGAAATTTTGTTGTCTGGCATGGAAGTGCTGCGTATGTCAAGCATACTCAAATAAAATCAGCAATGAAATGCTTCTTTCTTTGACTGTTGCTACAATAGCAAATTTACCCATTACAGAGTGAGGACAAACCTGTCTCTCTTTCAGAGAAAGGTGCATTTTCACAGAAAAACAGAAGCTTTCTTCTTTTCTAAATTGGTAATGCTCTTGAACAGCATGGGCTTGACTGTCAGAAGAGTAGAGAACTTATAAGAAAATTCTGTGATCATTTGGAGTTTCTGAAGATCAGACTACATAGTGTTCTTATATAAACAGTGTTTTCATGGGCAATTTGTGATTTGCTTTCTATTAAAAAAAAAATTAACTGGAACACACACTGAAAATTTGCAGACTTAATTTTTTTGAGGGAGATGGTGCTTGGGCAATAGTTGGCAAGCAGAATATAGATTGAATTGAGTATCAGTGGTCTTTGCAGCAATTACCCATCTAAAGGAGCTATCAGATTTGAAGAATCTTGATTTTTTCCAAGATTTATTCATGCTCAAACTGCTGCTTCAATCTCAAAGAAAATAATAGGATTTATTTGGATGGCTTTGTACATCTTGTCTCCATTTGCCTTCAAAATACTCAATTCACATCCAACAAAATAACTAAGTTATTGGCAGTTGCCAATAATAAGATTTTTAAAAACTTAAAATTTAGAAACATACACTTCGAAGACATTTAGATTTAGAATTTTAAATGGTTCTAGGTATATAATTTCTGTTAAGAGCAATTGCATTTTTCTGTTTCACGATGACTGTATTTCAGGCTGGATTGAGCCTTTGGGTGTTATCCTGCAATGGAAGTAATTTGTGATGTAAATCAGAAGGAGGATCATTCCCCAGAACAGTTTTTCAGGCTTTTTCCTGGTTTGCTAGAGGGAAAAGAGTGTGCTGCCTGAGTCATTCAGAAGATGCAAGGTACTCAGAGAGCTGCAGCAGTGCAGAGATTTAGCTGTTGAGAGAGCCAAACACAAAACCCCAACAATCTTAGTGCAGCTGCACTAAGAAAGGTGGAAAAAGGGAAATTTGTCTAGATAGTCTCACATGGTGATTTACCTCAAAGGAGAGCAATGGGATGCTGTCCTAGAATAAAAACTTGACAAGTAGGGGATGGAGAAAATAAATTGTGATTGTGAAAAAGAACTTGTGTAAGGATAAAAATAAGACAAGATAAAGTAATAAATGCTATTCAGAATGCCAATATATTTTTATCAAAATGACTGGCCTCAAGTCACCTGATGCAATTATAGAGTAAGTCTTCTTTTGTCTAGAAATTCTCTGCATTTATGAAGGGCAGATGGGATGGCAGAGGTTAGAGTCAGACATGCTCTATTACAAATTGTCTTTTCATTAAAAAAGAATTTAAAATGTGTATAATTTTATTTTGAAGGAATTTTTTTTACCTGTATTTTGCCTAGAGCCTGACACTGAATGCTGAACACTCTTATGTAGTTTCCAACCCTCTCCAGGACAACACATGAATAAAACAATATACACAAAAATCCTCTAGCCTCCAGCCATACTGCTATGGACTGCATCAGATCTCGTTAACTAGCCAAAATTAGTTCTTGTTCATAACTAGAATGCAGGGTCAAAAAAGAAACAGAATATGTGATGCAGGTGTTCCTATATGCACATATGGATATATGAGCATTTCCTGCATGCAAAAAAATTGTTTATGATCAGTTGAATGCCAACCACAATTTATTTTCTTCAGGAAAATCCAGGATTAAAATTGTGTATGCAACCTTATTTCAATTCTTAGTGAACAACCATTATGATAAAGCCCAGCTGTACAGTCATATACTTATTTCTTCATCTATCCTTGCCTTATGCAAAACACACAAATGGTACTCAGAATGCAAAACAATGCCCTGTAGTAAAGAAGGACATTGTATGTAGCTCATGTCTCATTCACATCTCTGAAAACTGAAGCAGCTGAAGGCAAGAAGGCCAAGGATTGTTATTTAGGGAGATGAACACTTGAGTGGTAAACTAAGTTCTGACTCACACAAAAGTACATTATGGTTGCTGAATTACTTAAACATATCTTTAAAATATTAATACATGTTTGTTCATTTTACATGCCCAGTTTGAACACATGGGATCTGATTCACAGAAGACAAAGCTTCTCTCTCCTATTGCTTCTACCAAAGACAGGTTTCTCAGTTTAGATTAATTTTTTAAAATGTCTCCAAGTCCATTTCTCAAATTGCCAGAAATTCGTGATGTTCTTTTTTCCTCTCACTCTTCAACCTTCTGTACCACATACTCTATTCTTCTTGAGTCACTAGTTGTTCAGGCAAGGGCACATATTCCAGTGCTGTGTCTGATTAACCCTGCAAATGTGCTCCCAGCTTTCAGTGCCATCATGTGCAACCATAAGTACCAGCCATCAGCCATTATTTAATTCTGGCTGATACAACACAATCAAAACAAACAAACAAGCAAACAAATAAACAATACCCACATGTTAAAAAAATAAACAAACTAAAACCAAAACTGCAACCGTCTCAAAAGTATGTTTTGAATTTTCTTTCAATGGAAAGATTGAAAGATTGTTATATAGAGAATGAATGAACTAGAAGAGATGGCACAAACCAGTGAATTTGGTCATAAGCTGCCTCATCCTGCACTATTCCCAGACTTACTTATTGCCAAACTCACAAATAAAGACATGCTTATTATAAGTTTTACTCTTAAAAGAACACGTTAAAAGAGCAAAAGGCAACCAGTTTTATATTAGGAAAGATGTTTAGGGTACATGAGATTCTCTGTGATTTTTAACGCAGATGTCACTTTGAATTTATGTTTATAAAATAGCATATGAAAACTGTAGCTTAAGGACACAAAGCTTGTTGTTTGCTCTGTTCTCAGATCAGGATTGTTTCAAACAGCACAGTATACACGCACTGAAAGATTGAACTTTACACAGAACAAAGCATTCAGTAGTTAAAAACTCCTCCCTCTCGAAAGCTCTCTCCTCTGACAAGAGTAGGTAAAAAGGGCTCCTTGAAAGTGCTTCCTATTTTTCATTCTATTTCCCTACATAGTGGGTGTATCATTCAGGTACTTTATCTGCTCTTCTTTAAGCAGAGCTGCCTTGCTATTATTCCTTCTGTCATTTATTACTGAACTTTTTAACCCTCATTCTGCTCAGACTCTTGGAAATTTCAGATGAAAAGGTGGTAAAAGAGAATTATCTTCACTGTACAGATAAATACAGTGTCTTGAAAGAACTGTAAGAGAGGTAGAAGGAGAACAAGTACAGATTTTTGTTTAAATTAACAATACATCTGTAGAAAAAAAGCAAGAAAAAACAGATTAATAAAATTCCTTTCTAAAGGAAGATCTCATATTTATCACATGAACTGGAGTGTACTTTAAAAATGTGAAGTAATTCAACTTGATATTGTCTAAGGTATAGCAGTTTAATCAAAATAAAGCCAACACATAAATGGATTTAAATTATGATAGTTAAATCTCTAGTAATTCGGAAGTTTGAAAAATGCAGTTTTCTTTCTTTAACACTTTAAAAATGTAATAGTTGGCTAACTTCAAGTAATTCTTTCATTTAGCAATTATTGCTGGTCAACTATTTTCCCTTTACTGTGTTCGTGGTAGACAAAAACAACATGTACAAACAAACAAAAACACTCACCACAACCTTATAAACCTATAATTATACTGAATGTTCTCAAAGGGATTACATACAAAATAGCCATTAAATCAGGCTCAAGCAGCTGTACCTTCAGAAAAGGATCACTAATTATTTTATCATTATTTTTATTATTACTGTTGCTATTTTTGCATCTGGATTTGTTTTAGCTGACTTCTGCCAGTGCAATAGGAGATACCAAGAGCTTTTTGCACCTGTTTGCCAACTTGAGCTCAGGCTTTCATCTTGCTGAGTCATAGTGATGGATCTTTGCAAAGCCAGTACCTTAGTGCTGGACTCCAACTATTTGCTTACTACCTGCAAAGAGAAGCTTCTTCATTTTAGGAAAGTGTAAGTGCATGGAAAGTGATATAAAAAAAAAAAACAAAAAACCAAACAGCAACTGTGTGTTTCTCCAATACCAGCTCCAGTAGAAAGGGGAGAAAAT
Source organism: Sturnus vulgaris (assembly GCF_052056855.1). Lineage (NCBI taxonomy): Eukaryota > Metazoa > Chordata > Aves > Passeriformes > Sturnidae > Sturnus > Sturnus vulgaris. The sequence goes on from NC_142243.1 coordinate 129,331,565, forward strand.
TGTCTAAGCAATGCATATATAGCAGCACTATGCTGAGAGCACAGAAGTTTAATGCAATCAAGAAAAAGAGATTATAGGCAATTAGGTAATCTCAGAATATATTTATTTCTGCTCTTTTGGGGAGGTGGAAGGGGGGAAGGGAGTGGTACTGCAAAGCTACAGGAAAGGGATATGAAATATTGGAATTGCATGGCATGAGTAAGACTAGCAAGCCCAGCACAAGCCACAGAGCACTGGCTGTGTAGTACAATATTTCAGGAACCTTAGGAAGCAACTTTATGCTGGTAGCTAAGCAGAAGTGCAGAAGTGCTGGTTCATACACTTTCTTCCCAGAATTCTTTGCTACTTTTGAGGATAATTCATAATCATGTTGCAGTGGAACTCAGTTGCTGTTCTGCAGAAGAAAAAGTGTAAAAAATGCCAGCAGACAACTTATTTACATGCATTGGATTTCTCTCAAAATTATTGAAGTGATCCTACTTTTCCTTCTTTTTGAAATGCATTCTTTTACTGTTTGCTTTATTGAGCACTGTTCATAACTAAGAAATGTGATGAACTTTCCCTCATTTTAGTCTAGCATTGAGTGTTCAACCACTCTTGGAGGAAACTTCCAGTGCGAGTGTCCAGAAAGTAGAAAGTTGACACCAATGAATAAATGCTTCCTCGAGTTCTGTGAAAACAACATTATTCTAAGCTCTTTCTTGCTTGTTACCTATTCCAAACATGTACTCCTGCCAAACCTCTTGCACCTCTTATCCTCTGGTGCTTACTTCATCTGAATGGATTGTAATGAGAAAAGTGACAGAATCATACTTTGGTGATTCCATAGGTAAAGCTAAGGTTAAGTTCTTATGAACCAGTTAATTTTCACAATATTTACAATGCTAGCTATAGGTGGAAGTCACTTATTTACATTTTCTGATCTCCTCAGCACTGTTCAAGACCTTGTCTGGAAGCTGCCCTTAAGCCCTGTACCTTTCAGTATTTATATACAAATTTGCCAAGTGTATCATAATGACTTTTTAATTCACTTATAGAATAACTAGTCAATATGTACACATTGAGAAGAAAAACATACATATTTGCAAGCTTACCTTATTCCTAGTTCTTGGAATCTACTGAACAAATAATATATAAAATATATTGTCCAAAATGTACATGTTCTGATCCTCTATACGTGTCAACAACTAATTTACAAGTCACATCTACTGTACAACTTTGGATTATTAAAACACCGTCCTTCAATTTTTGTTGTTGTTATTTCAGGAAGACATATGTGCTCAAAAGTACATAAACAGGAATGGAAACTGAAAAGCAACAACAAAATAGGACTGTTATTTAGGCCTTGATTCTGAAAATATGTTTTGATGTTAAATATCATTTTTAAAAGCCTTAGTATTTCAACTATATTTATACATGTAGTACCTAGAGCTATGCAAAATTGAAGTGCACCATCTAAGGAAACACACCTCCCATACCTGAAATCTCAAGATATGATAGTTTGTGATGCTATCATGACAATATGATTGAGTCTGTTGTCATATGTACGTGAAACTTTGTACAGTTACGTTACACTAAAAGTTCCAATTTCTTGTAAATTGTATTATCCTTAAGGACTTCCTTTAGTCTGTTTGTTTGTTTGTTTGTTTGTTTGTTTGTTTGTTTCAAACCTTCTCAGATGTACAGCTCTACTTCTGGGAGCCAAACATAGCAGGGGGAGAAAATTATGAAATGCCAAAACAAGCCCAGTGCCAAAATAAAATGCGAGCAAGAAACCATAATTGGTTATATATATTTTTAAACTGTGGCCAGTGTTCTTTTTATACTTCATAAAAGAAGTTGAGAGCAAAGAAGAAAGGGAGCATTTCTTTTCATTTTCTGGAAACACTGGGGAAGAGATACAGGAAAGAAAGAAAGAAAGAAAGAGTCAGGGCAAGGGAAAATCTTTTTATGAGGATGCGAAGAAGGCAGGCTGGTGCCCTCACCAGTCTTTTATATAGCAGGGCATCCTCTGACTGGTCAGAGCAATTTTTGTAGAGTAATAACCTGACTGTATCTCTTGCTTCCTGACCTGGATGAAAAGAGACGGGTTCTTAAAAAAAAAAAAAAAAAATAATAAAAAGAAAGTGCGTTAAGAAGAAGGGGGAGGGAGTAGGGGAGTATTGGAAAATACTGGCTTGACTGCTCCATCACAGTGCCTGGTTTACCGATGTGCACTTCTATTCCTCTGTTAATTTATCTCTTGTCGCTCTTCCTTCTACTACTGAAACAGTAAATAAGTAAGTTTGTGGGTGATTGTTAGCTGTGAACATTTTGGGGGCCAGTGAAGTGAGGACACAGCCGAGGCTCCAGGTTGTGGCCTGGCAATGCTGAGCAGGTTTGGCTTCAGCTGGAGCCGGAGCAAAGCTGCTCTCAGCCTCAGCCGCTGCTCCCTGCGACTGCTGCGTTTGTTAATAAGGAGACAAGCGACGAGAGCTAAAAAGGGAAAAGCAAGCGTCTTGAGGGAACTCTCAGCAACAGTAGCGCACAGTCTCCTCCAGCTTATTTTTTGTATGTTAAAGGAAAAGGGAGAGAGAGCTGCCATCCGGCCAGCCACGGAGCTGCTCCAGGGCCGCACCTGAGTGCGGAGAGGCTGGACCCGAAACACTTCCACCACTGCGGGCAGCTGCGGGCTGTGGTGCGGTGGGAGGCTGCACAGCCGGGGTCACCCTGCCCGTGTGCTGAGCCCGCTGCCCTGCCCACGCTGCCTGCGGGCTGCTCTCGGGAGCGGACCCAGCGGTGAATGGCCCCCTCCGAAAACACTTAATTCCCACCTCGGCCAGTAACTTTGTGATGGGAAGCATCAGCCCTGCCGCTGGAAGGACGGGAGCAGGGAGAAGCCGTGCAGCTGGGCAGAGGCCCGGAAACAGAAGCAGTAAGGGATGGGACCCGTGGTACCTGTCCTCTCGGCCGCTGCACATGTGAACCGCTCTCAGACATGAGAGCAGCGCTGCTCAGACATGACTGGGCGCACGGTGGCTGCAGCCCCGGCGCTCGGCACGGAAGCACCCCGAGCTGCGCGCACACCGGAGCAGGAGTGGCACAGGGGAACCCCCCGCCCCCCCGTTGCACCGGCAGCAGAGGTGCCCTGGAGCTGGCGTGACAACAGGGGATGCCCCTGCCCGCCTTGTCTGCCTGCCGGGGTACTCCGCGTACCCACGCTGAGCCGAAGCTGAGGGAGGGGCACCCCCGCACACACGGGGGAATCGGGGCTGGCATCCCGCGCAGACGGCGAGCCGGGCGGCGGGCTATCCCTGCCGTGCGGGCACACGCGGTGCCCCCGCGAGCAGTCCCCCATCCCCCGCCGGATCGGCGGGAGCGGCAACCCGGGCGCGCACGCCTCGGAGCCCGGTGCTGCACCGGGGCCGCCGCCGGGGGCACCTCACCCCTCACCCCGGCAAACCCCACTCCCGGGGCCGGCGGCGCCGCGGCCGGAGGGCAACAGGCGGGCGGGCAGGCGGGCGGGCGGTGTCAGGCCATAACTTCGCGCGGCGCCGGCGAGCAAGTTGCGCTGCCGCGCAGGACGCGCCCGCCTCCGCACCCCGCCCGCGCGGCCGGCTGCGTGCCCGCGCTCGGCGGCAGCCAGCGAGCGGAGCGGAGCGGAGCGGAGCGTGTTGTGTCTGAGCGCGGGGGCGAGCGGCACCTGCCGAGGGCAGCGGCGGCGCGGAGCGCTGGGCGGCGGCGAGGCCGGGCGGCTGCGGCGGGCGCGGAGCGGAGCGGAGCGGGCTGGGCTCGGGCTGGGCTCGGGCTGGGTCCGCGCCCGGCGCCGCCGCTGCGCCCTCCCGGCTGCCAGTCCGCCCGGCTCCGGATCACGTGGCGGTTGCCGGAGGCAGAGACTAGAGAGGAGAGAAAAAAAAAGCGCCTCATTCCTTCTTCCACCGCCATACTGTATTTTATAGTAACTCTCATTTTTATTCCTCCCTTTTACTCCCGCTCGGTGAGTACCTTTCCGCTGACATTCTTGTCCTCCTTTTTTGTCCTGTTTTTTTTTTTCTTCCTTTTGTTTTTTTTTTTGTTTTCTTTTTTTTTTCTTCTTTTTTTTTTCTTCCTCTTTGATTATTGTTTAAATGGATTTGATCTTTTGCTGATGACAAGTTTTTTTCCTAGCATGCGATGGTTACTAAACTGTGAGCAAAAGGTGCTGCTGGGGCCGGGAGTCACTGGGAATGAAAAATGATAATATTAATAACACAGACTTGCCAGTCCAGCAACAACTGATATACATTTAGTAGCTATATATCTATATATGCAACTGGTTTTGTTGTGGCACAGAAAAGCGATGTGAAATATGATGCTTATTTTTTAAAGATAAGAGAAAAGGCATGTTTCTAACTCTTTTTGCAGAGGATTTTTTCTGGTGTTGTTTTATTTTTATTTTTGGGTGTTTTTTTAAGGGCTTTTTTTTTTTTTTTTTTTTTTTTTTTCCGTAAAGAGATGGGAATTGCAAATGCATTTTACAGCAGTGTTTACACAGAGTTTGTAATCTTGCAATACTGGTGGAAGCCACAGAGCAAGATGTTAATTTTATTATTTTTGTTGCTATTCCTTTTTTTTTTTTTTTTTTTCCTTTTTTTTTTTTTTAACTGTACAACCAGCAGGGGTTTTTGTTTTTCTTCTTCTTCAGTTTTTGATGCCTGTTTATAATGTCAAACTTTTCTTGCAGCATGTTGCAGTCATCATTTTTAAATACTTTTTTTCCTCCCTAAAGATAACAAAGCAAAACAGAAAGCCAAAGAGATGATCCTTACTTTTGCACATTTTGCACCTTCACTTTTTATTCTTTTGCCAGCAGTGTTTTATGATGGTTATTGTTATCATGATGATAATGATAGATATATACATATATACAAATAAATACATTTTCAAATGATGGCAGTGGAAGGTTTTCCTGGAGAATGAAGTGCGGTTTGGTTTCCTTGTCAACGGAAGATGAAGTGAACAACTGAACATCTCCCCAGTGCAGGTACTTCATCTCCTTGTAGGCGTTTCCACACTGTGTAAATTACATTGTGAGATTATGATTTTTTTTTTTAAGAAATCTCCTTCCACCCCTTTCCAAAGGTGTCTGTGCAATACATGAGCACTGGACTAAATATCTCTGCCTTGTGATTGCTTGGATGTGTGCAAAATGTTGCACTAATTGAGCCTAGGTTGGCTAAAGCTGAAGAGAGGTGTTTTATGTGCTGTGCTGTAGAGAGGGGAAGCAGCTGAGGAAAAAAAAAAAAAAAAAACAAAAACCCAGACACCCCTCCTCTCCTCCTTGTGTTTAAAAAAACCCAAATAAACAAAACAACCAAAAGTAAAACCCAAACCGAAACTGGATGGGACCTTGAGGTTCTCATTACGAGTACAGGTGCTCACAGGAGTTTAGACAAAAACAATAGCTCTGGCCCTGTATTGTGGTGACTCGTGTGTTTGTGTGTGTCTGTTTAAATTTATCCATTAGAAAATAGCTGTGAAACAGCAAAGGAGGCTCCCTCGGAGAGCTGGCTCGCTGCCACATGAGGCATATTTTGTAGCCCTAAGGGTAGAAGCCCTTATAGCCAACTTCTGCTCCTCATATTAAAAAGGCGTAAACAAGGCAGCAGGTTGCCTCTTATGACTCTAATTCATTGGGATGGAGACTAATCAGAAGCTGATATTTGCTTGAAGGTGTTTCGTTTTGTTTTGATGATTAATAGTGCCAGTAGCTGACAGGGAATGGGAAACTGTTACTTTCAGTGATGGTTTCTGAGAGTTCAGGATTGGAGGAGAAACTGTTACTTTTCACTGAGAGCACTTAAATGCTTAACAGAGGCTGCCCCTGATGTACAGACAGGATATTGGCTCTGTAAAACATAATTTGGAAAGATTTTTCCAGATGACAGGGTGGGTTGGTTTGGGGTTTGGTTCTTTATGGTTGTTTTTTGTTTTTTTCCTTCCAGAAAGAAATATGGTGTAATATTATGCTAAAGTTCAAGTGCTGAATGTTCTTTGATGTTCTCTGTTGTTTGCTTTATTGTGATGGGATTACTTACTGTATTTTATAACAAGAACATTTAAGGATCTATAACTGACTAAAGATACGCTATGTATTCAGATGTGGAAACTAAAGTAAGCTACAGGGGATATATTACTTTTGTCAATGTCATCTAAGCAAATATAATTCACAGAATTAGAAATGGATTTGGAAATTTGAGGCTTCTAATGCTTATGTTTAAATTCTTACAATGTATCAGCTTCCTTTAAAATAGAAAGTGTAAGAACTTTATACATCGTGCAATTAGTCATGTTGAAAAGTAAATAAATTCATTTATCTTTGTAGAAACATAAATGTTATGTATTTACACTGACTTTTACCAGCTTTACTGTAATAAAAATATTTTACACATATTTATGCATGACTTCTGCTCTGACATGTTAAAATACTTTTGGCAGCATAACAGGGTCAATAATTCATGTGTCTAAGAACTAGCTGAGATATTTCTATGATAGATCATGATGACTTCTAAAATAGTTACGATCTGTTGGGTCATTACTCCATATTTTAAGAAGACTCAGCCTGCTTATTTTTTCATTATTTAATTAAAAAGCAAGCTATTAAAAACAAGAGAGATTGAAACTTTATTCTCCACCCCTCTATTTATTTCCATCCCTCCTTATATTTAAATGAAGTGTTTTCTTTAAATTATGTGCAACTTCTAGTAAGCAAAATATTTTGATAATGCTAAAGCACTGAAATAAAGTAACTAGACTAGCAGTTTCCAGAATGATCCTTTTATCCTTTCTTTTAATATTGCAGGTGTGTTGTGTGAGTAATTTTGTACAGATAGTTGCTGAGTAAAGAGCCAATCCTGCTCACCTAGTCTTTTCTTGGAGTCTGAGAAAGTGCATTCTTAAAACTTTCTATTTAGTGCCCTGATTTCATCCACAAAGCACCTGTTGTCTGAGTAGTATGGTAATTAATATACATACATCTCATTTTCAGCAGTCTGAGGTTGTAGGAGTTCGTATATATCAAACAGCCTTGGGACCTTAAAATAGGAGTAAAGGAGTCAATTTTGAAAGAGGATCCTTCTACCTCTGTGCAGTATGTGGGCAGAATAGGATTTGGGTTGTGGAATTGGTTTCTGCTTGGTGCTTCTATAGTTATGCTATGACTAATGTTGAAAGCATGTTTTAGAAAGCCATAGTTAGTGTCAAAGACAATTGTCCTTTTCTGCTTTTGAGATTAATAAAAATTTTGCCTACAAATTGTAGCTTTTTTTCTACAAGTGATGATATCATTATATTCCTTATATAGTATGGGATATAGTCATACTGCCCTAGCTCCTGAAACTCCTGAAATGAGTGTCCAGATGGAAATGACATCTTTTTTCTTTACATCTGTTTTGGTATTCAGGACAGCATAGAGATTTAAGATACTTTTATAAAGGGTGTAAACTGAAATCTTTGGAAAGCAGTTTTTCTTTTCTTCCTCCATGACTAACTATTATTAAAAGCATTTACTTGCAAATGAAAAAGAACAGGTGATCAGAAATGAGAAACTCTGTAGCATTGAGTGTGCTGACTCATGAATACATGATTTTAGCTGCTGTAGTGGCCTGAACTGGCAAAAGATTACCTTCTTATGTTTTTCAACATGGGAGATAGAACTAGAGTGGTCTATGGAGTCATGAAGTCTGTTTGCTGTGATATTAGGCTGATATTTTGTTCAGATTCAAAAAGCTCTGGTTTAAATTTAATTGGGGTATCACTCTCACTGCACCTCTTGAAGGTGGGGCAGACTCACTTTTCATGATTTTAGAAGTAAAATTTCTGTCTTAAATTTTTTTTCAGACAGTTTTTTTTTGTTTGTTTGTTTGTTTCTTTTGTGCCTCTGCTGATCTGAAATAGAAAGCCTCCTTCTCCATGTCTTTGCTCTTCAGAGTATAGTATATTTATTTTTAGAGAGCAATTGCAGCTCCTTTTCCCTCATAATTTCTAGGCTTAACTGGCAGAGGTTCCCAAAAGTGTGGCTGCTGTTGAGAGGGGATGTTGAGACAGGCTCTACCCAAAATCATGCTGCAGCAGCAGCAGAGAAGCTGCATTCAAATCCTCTTCTACCCAAACTGGTCTGTTCTGCTTTCAGCTGAAAACATGGCAGTCTGATTTCTGGCTCTCACATCAGCCCAGACACTTCCACCTGAAGTCACACACACAGACCTGCCTTTTGCCTTCTTGTGAAATGGAGTTTGTGCCACATGGACTTTCCCTTCCCTTCCCTCTGCCTAACCAACCTGAATTTCTTTGGTTATAGTGCAACAGGAAAGAACTCTTGGGAATTTCTTCTGCAACACTGGTTTTTAAACTCTCAAGAGTTTTCTACATATTGTCTTAGTATTTTGTATTCATACCAGAGAAGGAAATGTGAACAAGTTTGAGGTGATGCCATATCACAGATTATCTTTTATCAGGAATGAATTTGAAAGTTGGCTACAGTGTTCTTTAAAATTTTTACCTTATTAGAGTCTTTGCAGGTTGCTTATATCTTAGCTCTCTAGTCTTCTAAAGCATTGTTCTATGGCAGTTTTCTTCTCTTTTATAGTGTAATTTTTCCTATTCTCGTCCTTCTGTGCATTTTGGGTTTTAAAAGATAAAAAGATAAAAAAGCTTAATAGTGTTTAAAGTACAGAATTGTAAAGACTGATAGGTCTGCCCTCAGATGAATGTTTTAACTGCCCTTGGTGTCTTAGAGGATGTGGTGCTCTGTCAAATTCTGAAGCCAAATCCTGTATGTTTTAAGTACTTACAGAATATCTGAACAGAAGGCTGAAGTTGAGTATTTACTGATGAAAAATTATGTAATCTGTGACACTACATAGTTATCCAGTTTGTAGCTCCCTTAAACCCAGATCCAGACTGACAGAAGGAAACAAAATGCTGCTTTGGTATATGGTATGAAGTTTAAATGCAACATTTTGACCTTTATTAAAGTACCAATCTTTATTTTTTTATCTTTAAAAAAACTACAGGAGTAAAATGGCTTGAAGATTATTGTTTTGCACATAGGCACATTAGAAGAATTTGTCTTTTTTTGCCCTCTTTTTCTATTTCAAAATGACACTCTAATCTCTATAATGTACTTAATCTTTCAAAAGCATTTATACTGCATCTTTGGCAGTATTTTCTGAGAAAGTTTATTTTTGCACAATGAAGTGTGATTTTTCATCTCAATGAATCATCTGCCATCAAGTTAAAAAAATAATCAAATAGACCTTCAAATTACTAATTAAATTTCAGGTTGCTTAGTTTGAATAAAATTAACACATTTGTATTGTTGTGGTATTCTGGAATAAAAATATAGATATGTAGATGAATAGACAGAATCACAGAGATATTTTTAAAGATGCTTTTATGCGATAGAGAATTAACAAAAGTCTTACATCGATTATCCTTGGGGGCTTAACCAATCCTTTTTTTTCATAGCTAAGAGTTTAACTTTCTTGGTTTTGGATTTATTAACAGACCTGTATTATCTACTGTCTCTTGACAAAAGCTACAGAGTTAATAAGTTTCCTCTCTGGTACATTGTTGTGTCTCCTGGCTCCTTGTGTCTTGGCTGGCCTGCCAGGATGTTGGGGCTCAACTACTCTGCAATTGCATTTCTGTTTCAGGAGCAGAGAATTTTGGTTCTTTTTCTGATGCATTTTCTTCACCGTTATGGTGGTAAGGAGAATAATTTCTATTCTGACTTGACTGGCAGAGGTTTGAGGAAGCTGAGGTGGATTTCTTATGAGTGATGACCAACAGTGGGTATGAACGTGGTGGAATATCAGTGACACTCCCCAGACTCTTTATTTTTATTTTGCACACTCACAAGTCTTTCTCCTAAAATACTCAAAGGTCTGGTTAAACTTGGTTTGCACCAGTGGTCCTTCCCAGGTGGCCTTATCCTGATGTCAGTGATTATTGCCTCTACTGATGTGTAGTCTCTGAGTAACCAAGTGGAGTTCTGGAAACAGCTCATGCTTTCTACAGTTAATTTTATGGTCCTCTGAGAACAGCTTGCAGTCCTTTGGACAGGCAATAGCTTATAAAAGGCAGTACAGGCCATTATTATTGTTATTTAAAGAACAAGAGACCATAAAGAACACAGTGATAACTCTTGGACCTTGGTGATTATTGAATAACCTGGTGAAAGTCAGATCCCCGTCTTCCCACTGTGCCCCATACCAACAACCTTTATTTCAGCCTGTTCAGTCACATTGGTTGCCTTCTTCAAGGTCCTCCCTTAAGTCAGTCATGTGCTTTGTGGTGTTCATGGTCAACAAAAATGGGATGTCTGGCACAAAACAAGTATTAATGAGATCCTTAATCTGACTGAAAGTAGGCTAAATTTGTTCTGTAGGGAGGCATTACATTGGCACAGTTCATTCATTAAAAGGGTATCTGATTCTGCTCAGAGATTTGCATAGAAGGTGAACAGGACCTATTGTCAAAGAGATATGACACATCTTGTTGAATCAGGATAACTTTACAATTTGTAGGAGGCACTGCATGTGTATACCTCGCACGCAGTATTTTTAGACTGACTGAAGAATTGGAGTTTCTGTCTCAAATAATTATATTTTCATGATGTTGACGTGTTGCTTATTTTCCTTTCTGTTTTGTGTTGTAATGGAATGCAAAAGCACTAAAATGCTTGCACTATCCTAAATATGTTCTCCTTTAGAACAATGCAAATGAAATTAACAAAGATACCCTTGTGAATTTTTACACACCAGCTCTGCACTCTAGGCTTACTAAATGCTAACAGCTCTTCTTGTGGGTACAGGGAGTTAGAGTAACAACTAACTGACTTTTTGCAATAAAACAGTGTGCTTTTAGTAATGGCAGCAACATGCTTCTGAGCTTGATCTGTAATGCAAGTTACAGCTTATAAAAGAAAAATCATTCTATCTAGTTACAATATTTTATCAAATGATCCTTCACACAATAAATATTAGAAGTAAGATAAGATTTAAAAATGTACTGTGCAAACTGTCATGCCGTGTCCATGAAATAGGCCTCATGAAAGTATAATGTAAACACAACTTCCTCTTTGGGTACCTTTAAAAGGGATTAATGCTACTGTTTTCTAGGTAGGATATGCACGCACACACACAATCAGTGCTACCCTTGTCTCATCTTGTATTTGCTACTGATTTCACAGGATAAAACCCAACACTTGAGGTATTGCACAGTAGGCCAATTTTCTAAAATGCTTTCTACTGCATAAATTCACATCCACTTTGTTTTCTTTTTCCCAAACTGAAGAAGGATGACATCAAGTTTTCTTCCTGCCTATACAATTTCCAGGTAAATGGGAGTTCTTTAAATGATACAGTTACAAGATTGGCTCTGGTAAGGTTACCATCTTCTGCTTGGGCATTTATAAGTTGTAGACAATTAATGTACATTATTAATAATTAAATGACAAACTGCATTTATGCCACTTTTGCTTTAGGGAAATAGTTTATCAGGACATTGATGCCATTTTATTGTTTATTATTTTATGAGAAAAGCATGCTGGATTACCATTTGTCAGCATAGAAAGGTGGAGAATTAGGCCCTGGTGCTATTAAAATCAGTGATACATATGCTGGTCAAAATTTCGTGTCTTTTTTTTTCCTGTAGATTTTTGATAAAGTGATTCACATAAAAGACTCTATTCATCTCACTTAACCTTGCTGTTTAAAAAATAGGTTTTTAGAACTAAACTAGTCATCATTTTAGCCATCTAAAAGTTAGTCATTGAAGTCTAACACCGTTGCTCAAGGCTTTGTAGTCAATGGAGATAAATATTCTTTTCCTGCAGAGAATTACAGATTACATCCCAACAGAGGCATCTATGGACAGCTGAGATGAACAACCTTCCTAAAACGCCTCTCTCTTTGTGCTGATGAGAGGGAACCTAGATGGCCCATTTAAAACAGATTCCTAACTTTTTGATGGATGAAGTTAAAGGAGATGAATTGCATGCTCCCCAACCCTCCACTTCTTCAAATCCCAATTTTGCAATGAAATATTTGGTTAAAAAATTATTTTTTGGCCACTAGAATCTTCATGGCTTTACGTTTTTGCTTGAATTTATATTCAACTTCTCCAGCAATTCTTTTCACAGAAATACAAATGTGTTTCTAAATATTTTGAATCAATTCCAGCTATGACAAAATTCCTAGGGAGGTCTAGGCCAAGATCTCACATATTTTTTGTACTGCTTCACTCAGTTTTCTGTCTTTTTATAATGTGATCCAGCAATAATTGACCCTTCAATGAATTCTTCTCACAGAGTCCTATTCTAAAACCCAGGGACCTAAGCTCGTGGTTACAATCATGGACCTCATTTGAAAGCTTTTGAAAATTATCCAAGCAGAAGAATTATGTGGGTGGCAATGGAATCAGCTAATGGTACTGTATATATGAATTATTGTAAGATAAACCATTGTATTAAAACCGTAAAAGGCTTTTTAGTTTGTGAGCTGAGGTCATCCAGGCAATGTAGGGCAAATATTTTGCTATTGATAGCATGCTGCTGCTATCTTCATGTACGTACTTGTTTTTTAATACTCCAGTAAAATCTGTACTTCTGAATACCAGACAGATTTTAGTTTTCCCTGTCTCGGGTAATTTTTCAGAGAAGAGTGAAATTTTAAAAGACTGTTAATGTCTGTAAAATCACCTGTTTTATACTTTTATACATTTTGTGTCAGTGCCTTGTTTCAGATCTGTCCCAAGTCATTGTGTGTAGCAGGATGCCAAACAATGGTCGATTCGTGACACTACGCAGTATGTTGTGATATAATCTTCTTTCTCCACTGATTATGAATTCTGCTATTTCATTCCTATGGCTGGGTTTTCTGTAAGACTTTCTACAGGTACTGAAATATATGAAAACAGTGTGCATATTTCCACCATGGGTTTTGTCTTATTCTTGGCCTGGCACTAGCTGGGTGCCTGTGCAGACATCATTAAACTGCTCACACGGGCCATATTTTTCACTGACAGCATAGTATGAAACCAGACTAAAGCAGAATCCAAATTAGAAATGAACCATTTGGTATTATAGGAGTAAGCACAAAACTCAGCGTAGTGAGAGTTAATTGCCCAAATACCACAGTATTACTACCATGATAAAGTAAGCTGCAGATGTAAGCTCTAACAGTTGTAATATAATGGCTTGTACAGACTCAAACATCTTACAGACTTGTCAGACTTGAGAAGGGACGTTAAAAAGTTGGAGTTCTCAGCACTTTGAAATAACTGCTTCAAATAAGTGCAGTATTATTCTCTAGGGACTGTAAACTGTTTGCTGCAGCTATTGTGTCACGTTACACACTTCACCACCTCTTGGTCCTTTTTCTTCACATTCTATTTATATTTTGGACCTAGGTTTTTGTACTGTCCCTCAAAAATGCATTGTCTGAATAGTGTTCACATAAAAGAGATTTAAAAGGATAAAACCCTTTGCTGACTTCATGAAGATTTTGCCTCTTTTCCTGCTTTCATTTATGCACCATAACATTTCCTTTTTCACTCTTGCATCTCCGCTCAGAGTCAGGAGCACAGTGTTGTCACAGGAATATAAAGGTCTCATGACCATAGCTTGTCAGAACACAGATAGGCCCAACTGAATTTATCAGTGAGAATAGAGCATATAAACCAAACACAAATTCAGTGTTTCTGGTCATTCTGCCTGCTGCTCTGGGTGAGTAAGTAGGTAGTGTAGCATCTTAGGTGAGGATCACACATTTGGAGACAGGCTTGTGAAAGACAAGATTACAAGAAAAATAATTGCAGTTCAGTTTAAGGAAATAAACTATTTCAGGGATGCCACATTTAATTTTTAATTTGATGTACAAGTTTATGTCATATACAGAATGGCATTTCATCTCAGAAATTTAAAAATGGGTTCAGAAATACGTGATACTTGGTCACAAGTATTAATGAATGTTATAAATACTCATCATAATCAGAATAGAACTGGCTGCTTTAAACTCTCTTTTAAGATCAAAGTCAACCCAGCTATAGAGACCTGTGTCACACCGATCTGCATTGACAAAGGAAAGCATATTTTCAAATGTTGGGTGTGTTCATTTGAATTTCTGGATCTTTTTTATCTTTTATTTGTAATTCTTTAAAATTTCAGACTTGTTGGACCTTCCCTCCTGCTCTGGACCTTTCTCCTGGAGTCACCACAGCTCAGAAGGATGAATGAAAACAAAGCAGTAGGAGAGGGATGGAAGATGGGAGAGGAGTAGAAAGAGGAGATGGGGCAGAAATAAAAATGGAGAAAAAATCCCCAGTGATTCAGCTAAGGCTCCAGACAATGAGGATATTTTCAGTCCCCACTCTTCCTTACCTTCCCCTCTAGCTCAGGCTTCTCTCCCTCTCTACTTTAGATTTCATCACCACTACAGATATTTCACTAATTTCATTTTTTTAAAATCAAAGAATGAAACCACAACAATTAAAGTATTGCAAACAAGAAAACATACCCATCTTCCCAATAAATATAACATGACACAATTCAAGTAAGTGGTTCTTGAAGTAGGATTATTTTCCTCCAGTAGTCTTACATCTTTGACTATGAAAGAATGAAATGGTTTCCTAGTTCAGGAGCAAGACAAAGATTACATTTCTTGTTGCTTTTATACCCCACTTGAACCCTTTAAATCAGTTTGCACATGACTCTGTGTTTCAGTTTTATTCATCTGGATCCAAAACCAGACTTTTGACTGGCCTTTATTTACTTAATTTTTTCCTCTTCTTCCTTCAAAGCTTTACTTCCAGGGGTCCTTCTTACTCCTTATCCTCTTACAGAGAGTATAAATTAAGAACTATTCCTATTCTTTAATTTAGTTTCAATTTTGAAGTGTGTTATTCAGCTTTGTAGTCCAAATGGTCCCACCAGAGTAAAGAATGCTATCTGATTATTTTCCTGTGCAGTGTGACTGTAAGAAAAGATTCAGGGACCCCATGGCCCAGGGCTGCTCTGGCTCTTGGCTTGGTCCCAGTGCTGTGTCTTTCTTCCCAGCTGGAAGGTAGGCCACTGTGAAGGTGGAGGGCTAAAAGGACACTTTGGCTAAGCCTCTTTTCAGTCTTTACAGGTACTGGCTTCCTCTCGGCTGTTCCCACCAGGAACGCCTTACATCTCGCAAGGTGGCTTTGGAAGTGTTAATAGAAATAGTAACTGCTCTTCCTAAGAGGGAATTTCCTAAATCTAGGGCTTAAATAGGTCATGTGGCCCGCCTATACCAATTTGCCTGATACCAAAATGGCAAAGGTTAGCTACTGAGTCGATACAAAATAAGTCCCAGTTGTAAATTTGAAGACTTAATTCTTGAAATAGAAAATGCTAAGAATTCCCAAGTGCTTTTTAGATACTATAATCAATTACAGAAATTGAGTCGAGAAAGGTGTTAAATTTCAAAATATTCAGGGTGGAATAGTATTTATTACAGATGCTGGAGGACAGGTTCAGAGCAGAACAATTAGGTCCAGAAGGCTGAAATAAATTTTATATCCTAAAAAGAATTTTACAAAAAATCTAGATGCCATAGGTCAAATGCAAATATGCTATTTAATAAAAGAATAAATAAAAATTACATAAACCTGCTAGTAAGCGATTACTTCTTTTAGGGATTTTATGTTTAAGCATTTGTTAAATTTTATAAACATTCAGGAGAATTTTCAAATTTTCTTAAAAGATGCACTACAAATTGATGCAACTGACTGTTGTCTCATTACTTGACAGGAAACATTAAATTTTGTTCCTATTGAAGACTGCCTGATGAATTGTTTTTGTATGTTTAGAATTTGATTATTTTTACTCAATTTACTTGAGTCACACATTTGAATAGCAAGTGTCTCATGTCAGAGGGGTGGTCAGAGCCTCTGAACTTGGTATTTCCAGTCTCTGGGCAGACTATAAAAAGTGGGAGCCCTTTGGAACAGCTTGGTGCAATATCCAGGTCCCCCAGAGAACTGTACTGAGAGCTGTGACTGTCACACAGGACAAACAGGAGTTCCTCCATGCACCAGGACATGCTTGGCAGAGACCATGTCCATCTCCCTGCTAGAAACAGGGAAGTACTTTCAACACTTTTGTTTTCTGGGACTTTTTTAAAGAGAGAATTTATAGAAGACTTTCCTGGGCCTTCAGAAAGTTGTAGTGTGAGGTGCAGCTTATTTGTTTAAAGGCAGTTTAAAGGCACTGGTGTGAGCAGTGTGCATGCCTCTTGAAGATGCAGCCATGTCTTCTTTAGGTGTTATTTAAGACCAGTTAAGGGAAGCCTACCTTAACTTTAGGTAACTTCACTGACAGTACAAAAGAAGTTATGCAATTTGAAGCTTGTTCTAGATAGCTGTTGGAATGTGATGCAATGTATCCCATGCTTCAGAATTTAGAGTCATTTGCAGAAGGCAGAAACCTGACTTTCTTGCTCGTTTGAGTAGATATGCTCAAAACACTGGTGCTGGTGAGCTCAGTAAAACTGCCCACAAGCAAGATCAAGGAGCTGTGTGAACAGATCTGAAGCAAATGTTTTACAAAACACGGGTGAACTGATGATGCCTTTCTCATTGACTCCAATCTTTTGCCTATTCTCAGTCCTACCATTTTATCATCTCTGCCACAATTATTAGATATTTTAACTTTGTAGTTTTCCTTGCAACACTTATCTTCTTCAGCAACGAAATAATTTCATATTGCAATTACCATTTCACTTCAAAATGTAACTACTGTATAATCCATAATGATCAATTTCTTTTATGGCCAGCTCTTTACTCTTGTATTTTGCATCATTTCAGTGCATCAGTAAAGTATCTTTATAGAAGTCCAGTCACAGAGTTGGCACCTTTGATTCTAGGAATTTCCTAATGAAAACTTCAAAAACTTGGATTCTTTCCTGAAAGGGTAATGCTACTTACATATGTTTATAAACCGTCTCTTTTAAATTAAATTTTTGTGACCTCTGGAATGTGGTATATAATGTATTTATTGGTATTGGTTGCTTCATGTAATATGTATGTTTTGAAATAAATTGCTTTATTCTCCTGACATTTTACTTCACTGCTGAAATTCAAAGAAAGATTTCCTAATTATGATACTTGCCTCCCAACTGCTGCTCACACAGAGCAACAAGCAGTTCTATAAACTTTTGAAAACCGAGAAAATAATGAAAATTTTGAAAGTTGAGAGAATTTTGGTCCTCTCTAGTAAATACAGAGTTAAAGGCCTGAGTTCAGCACCATTGTGAAAGTTTTATTGTATGTAGAATATAGATTGCTGCACATGATGGCTTAGACAGCCATCTATCTGTCTATAGCAATTAATGTGTATGTTGGCAATCTATTTGGCCTGGAAAACAGAATTGAGGTGAAAACAGAGCTGAATGAAGGTTGCCATCATCATCAAGAAGATATTTCACATACAAAAGGTACTTTAAGTAAATAGACTAAGGACAAGGCATACCAGGTACTCTTTGAACATATAATGTGTAGCTTTCTGTGTGTGGCTTGTAACAACTTAGACAAACTGGGAGTCAGGTACTGCTCTCACTGGAAGTGAGAGTAACACTTCGAATATTAATCCACTTGGGTTGTGACATGAGAGAGTTTTTTATCTGAAGACATAATTTCTTAAAGATGAGGTGTCATGCACAGTATTTTCTCATGAAAGTATCTTTCTTTTTTCCTGTGTATTTTGAGCACATACCATGATATGTGGAAGCTATTCCTATGTAGCTATATCCATGGATATTCCCAGTCTTTTAATTAAGCCTATAACAACTTTGTTATTGAATTCATTGGAAGCAAGATCAGCCTTCTGTTTCCAATACAGTAGGGATACAGTAGGATTTGTTTCTTAAATGTGGAACAGGTATTAGTGCAACAGAGTAGACACTCTGGTACCTGTTGAATCAGGAGTTTTGATGACATTAGAAAAATTGGATTTAATATAAAACTTCAATGCTGTTTTTCCTATGAAATGAGTTGGTATATAGTTTTTCTGGTACACTAAATCGAAAAAGAGCTGATAAAATGGTTCAAAAGCAAAATAGCTCATTCTGTTTCTGCTGGCAGTAAAGAATAAGAAAAGGTTATTTTCAGAAGAACCTAGTTGGTGCTAGAATACATAGAATGCAAGAATAATAATGCAAGAATAAATTAGACTGAAGTGTTTATAGTTAATTTTATAGTTAATTTTATATTTTATCAATATTAATAAGTTGATGCAGGAATTGATGCCTTGTGCAATTAGACAGATATCAGTTCACATTGTCATACCAATCTATCATATCATATCAACTAACAGCAACTTTATATTCTGTAGAAAAACAAAACCTTGATATATACTGTAGAAAATATGCTTAAAGCAGGAACAGATTTTTTAAAATGAAAATAAGAAATTGCAATATACTTGCAAGAAGGTGAAGTAGGAATACATTATTAGATCAATATTTCAGCTCATATCAAACTCCTGAAATAATTTCAAATTATAGGAACTTATAAGTTCCTAAATTCTGGCATTTCCTAACCTTGTATTCCTTGACTTTGCCAACTTGCCTTTTTCCAATATAGTGTTTTTTGAAAGTGTATGTGTACAGTCTATATCTACTCTATTGAGGGAGATTACATGTCTAGACAAATATATTTGAAGTTTCATTATGAAATATGCAATAATGGTAGCATAAAAATACAACTATTTATGAAAATTGCTTTTGGAGCATTGCCTTGTAACTTCTTATTGAAGCTATAAATTTGAACCATATTTTCTAT
The DNA here is from genome assembly GCF_052056855.1 of Sturnus vulgaris. Classification (NCBI taxonomy): domain Eukaryota; kingdom Metazoa; phylum Chordata; class Aves; order Passeriformes; family Sturnidae; genus Sturnus; species Sturnus vulgaris. The sequence goes on from NC_142243.1 coordinate 129,350,387, forward strand.
TTGCACCAGTGCACGAGGAAGTATCAGAATAAGATTTTAAATCAGAAGCATGCTTTAATGAAGAAAACACACTACTCAAGTTTGGTTGTATCTGTATCCTAGCAGAAGCTCTGGAAGGAAGTCCTCTGGATTTTGTGACATTCAGCTTCCCACATATGTTCATATATTTAATTTAAAGCAGTAACTTTTCTATAAGGAGTTATTATATTAATAATATATATATATATATATATATATATATATTTAATCCAAGATTTTTAAAATCTTACAAATGCATATGATTTAAGTGATAATAGGAAAGGAAAATTTTATTGGTTTGTGTAGCCAAAGTGTGGAGGACTCCAGCAACAGAAGTAAGATTAACAGCTTATTAAAACCATAGAAGATGAGCTCCAACCTCAAATCCACATGATTTATATGCAGATTTGAACCCACCATTAGTGTTAAAGATTCTGCAGTAGATTATGTATTCATTAATAACAATTATTTTTTTTCAAAACAATACACACAATGTAAATATTTAAATTCTTTTCAATGTGAAATCATCTCAAGTATTTGCATGCATTACCCCATGAACTCATTCAGTCAGATCCTATCATCAGCAGAATATTGAAAATATAATCAGTAAAAAGATCCTTATGCATTTTAAAAACATTCTTTCTAGTAACATTTTTTGTCTCATTCTCATAATGTGGTATATAAGACTTCTGTTATAGTTGAGGTATATCATTGTTTTTGTATTATTTGTGTAAGACCCCAGGAAGTTCTTTATCTTGGCAGGATTTTTTTATGTATCTACTTCAACACATTTGAACAAATCTCAACCTAAAAAGAAGGAGAAAAAAAAAGGGAAAAAAAGGTCTTTGTTAATAGAATAATAAGACCATGTTTCAAAGCAGGTGGAGTAGAAAGAGACATCAAAGCCAAGTTAACAAATAGTGAACTGATCATAGTGAATTATTTGGGAAACTCCATTTTGTAGGTAAAAATTTTTAAAAACACACGACTAATTTTGATTTTTAAATTAGCTGACTTTCATAGAAGTATTTGTGTTCCAAGAGTTAAAGAGCATCTATAAGCAACTGCCGAAGTCATTCCTTCATATACTACATTATATATATTTATATATATGAAATCCTATACATTACATGACCTTATCTTTTATGATATATGGTGTCAGATAAGATATAAATTTTTGCTTAAGACAGGAAAAGTTTTTTGTTTTTTTTTAACAAACCCCAAGTTTCAGATTACAATTAAATCATTAAAAAGAAGATAGTTGTTTTCACAAGCCAGTGTAAAAAAATCATTTTCTTTCTGTGAAACCAAACCTTAGTTGATGTAAATTAATGGAAAAATATTGCTTGAGCAAGTGTGACTTAAGTACATGGTTTCATTGGCATATTTAGTCTCAACCTAGCAGATACAAAACTTGCAAAGTCTATGGTGTTGTAGGGGGTGACATGGCTTTTGGCTTTGGTTAAGATCCCCCTTGGTTGTGCAGGTAAGGACCTGTCGACCTCCAAAATGCACATTTTTCAAGGTCTCTTATTGTAAGTTTATACTTTATATGATCACATAATTAAGTCAAATCCTACAATTCACTTGTTTGTCTCAGAATAAGAGATATTTTGTGGACAAAAAATTACTGTGAAGTTGAAATGCAAGTGTTCATCTTGGTGGAAAATAGCTTTCTTACTTTATTCTGCAATATTATATTGACAAATGCTGTAGTACCAGATAAGATAAAGTATGAGTTCTTCAGAATCAGTATTGATGTTTTCTGTAGTCAGATTCCCAACCAATTACTAAAGTCAAACTTAACTAGCTAGTAATATATTTGGAGAGTCTTGATTCAACTCGCTGCTATAGGACATCTACAATTACCATTTTTTGGAATCCATAATTACATGACAAGCATAGCCAAGAATTTATCATGTTCAGGGGGTTCAGTTAAGAAAATCAACTTATTGCAACATAAATTAAGCCAGAATTCTGTAAATATCTTTTCCATAAACACTTAGAAGAATCTTGCCATCATCTAAATTTTTACTCATTTACCCACTTGTGCTTTGCTAAGTCCCAGCACGAGGCATTTTCCCCATCTTACTATTAAAACTGCTTATAAATTAGAGTATTATGTATTGTGGTGATATTGTACAGCTAGTGTGGTAGAAAGGGTCCTAATTCAAACCAGTAGTTTTCAAAAACATTACACAAAATTTTTAATTTTAATATTTGGGGATACATTTTTTAAAATTTTAGACAATATTCTTAATGAAATTTTTTAAATTTCAATTTTCATATTTATTTAGAAAAATTAATTATGAGGGGGCTTTTTTGGTGTTTTTTTGGGGTTTTTTGTTTGTTTGTTTGTTTGTTTGGTGAGGGCTTTTTGGGTTTTTTTGTTTGTTTTTTTTGAGGACATATCGACAGTGTTGACATGTGCAATCTCTCCGCCTCCTCCAGCTTCAATGTCTCTAGTATCTTGTAGAATTTATATGACTTTCAGAAGTCTCTGGGTATGCTTAATTACATCAAACTCCAGTGCTGGGCTGGTGTGGTCTCAAAGACTGAAACTCCTCTTTCCTGTGCAGTCATCTGTAAAATCTTCTGTTTATACAAGTGCTCCCCAAAACCCTTTCAGATGATCAATCTTTTGGGCTGTGGGCACAGTTTCTTCAGTGGGAAGTTGCAGCATAAAGAAAGAATATCCTGTTGCCTTGAACTGGAATGAAGAGCATTTATTAGAAAAGGGGAGACTGGCCCAGTGACACCTGTATCTCTTACTAAACATACATTAATTAATTGATGTGGTGGGAACTTTCCCATTAGGGGCTTTCCCATGATCATTAGAGAATGTGATACTGATTACACCTTGGCTATAAGCACTACCATTACTTACTTTCATATTTGTTTCAAAGCATAAAATTTAAAAAAACACCCCAAACATTGAAGTGCAGATAAAGGTTATCGTATTTCCTTCAGAGAAAGCTGAGAATATGAAAATAATTTTCCTGTTGTTGTAAATTGCCCATTTACCATGACATATTTCTTCTACATACATGCAATACAGATGACCTTCTTAGAGTTAAATGAAAAAATCTAGTTAATTTTACTGATGGACTTCAACCTTTGACTGCTGATGAGAGTATAGTCACATCTTATGGAACACATTGAAGAGTCTTCCCTCCTGCAAATATGTGGAGGAATGCTGTGAGATAGAAAAACCCCTTGTAGAAGCTGCATAGATACTGGGCAGTGAAAGGAGAATAGTATCTAGTTGCAGGGTGTGTATTCCCAACAGAAACAGTTGATGCCTAGACCTCTAAAATTCCCTTTTACTCTGCTTTTTTTCTCTCTTTAAGATTTCAGTTTCATATGCAAACCTCCTTCTGTCCCTCTAAGTAGCTGCTAACATATCTGAAAAGTTTTCTCTGATCCTTTATAATTATATAATTGTTCAGGTTGGAAAAGACCTTTAAGATCTTCAAGTCCAGCTCATAACCCAACACGACTATGTTCACTACTAAACCATATCACCAAGTGCCTCATCTGCATGTTTTTTGAACACTTAAATAAAATACAAATTATTCCATTAGCAAATAATAAAAAGCAAGAAGTCTACCCAAAGCTAATTTTGATTTGCCATTAAGGTAAAATTTAAAAAAAATCTGTGGCCTGGACATTTCTGGACATGGTGACCAATATTTACAGCTGATATGGATCGGTATCTCCACTAAATCAATGGAGAATTGTTTACCTAGTTGTACTCTCATAACTTTTTCACAGCAAACGTGATGGGATTTACTCCCTTTCAGTGGTAAATTGTGTAAAATAGGATGGTTAGTTCTATACTGGAAAGGTAATTTCAGTCTTATTTCAGAATAACTAATGGAGCTTTGAAAATGTTAAAGTAATGCATGTGTGTGGTGTATGCAGACAGTGGGAGAAAATGCTATGCACATGAAACCCAAGCATAGAAATCATGAACTTGAAACTATCTTTTCAGTGAAAGCTATTTAGCTCTAGAGCCTCTCTTTTGCATTTTGAGAGGATTTAAAAGAATGCATTATTCATAGCGAAACAACAGTTGGAAAGTCAGTTATTTCTGATGGAAGGTGGTGGACACGAGCTTGCATATTTTTTAGACTTTCATGTCACTACTGCACAAAAATCTGTCTTGTGCCTTGAATACTGTATTGATTATAATCAATCAGACATTTAAATAGACTAAGGTATGCCCTACTTAGCAAAAACTGCATTGACAAAGAGAGTGTATTAATGAATCCTAGAAATTTTGGCATTAATTACACGTGCTGAGGTCTTAAATATGAAGAATAAATATGGTATCATTCAATAATCCAAAGAGATAAAGTGGAGCATGTTATTTTGTTAAGTGTGGAGAAGGGTTAAATAACAGAAGGGTATAAGTGATACAGTCATCAGATGTTCAGCTGTCAAAACACCATTTTTCTGACTGTTTTGCTTTGGATCAAGAACTGCAATTCATTCTGGGATGTGTGCTTTGGAGACCTCCTGTCAGACAGGGGTTAAAGGATCATGCCATGTGAGACACAATTTTAACTCTAGGATCAGATCTTTTGAGAAAAAAATATGGGGTCGTTCTCTGTTGATAAAGAGAAAAATATCCATAGGTTAAAAAATCATTATTGTAACACTCCTTTTTCTTTATCGTGTTTCAGAACCAATATTATTTTTTCCATCGGTATGTGTAATGAGCCATAACTAATATATGGTACTGAAGTTATTATCTCTGGAAATCAGCTTTTCAGTATTAAAAAAAATGGAGCAGGTGGAGAATTAACATATAATTCTAGATTTTACCCTTTGTATATGTATATTTAAGGTCCCTGAGCCTCAGTTATCACCTCGTGGATGGAGTATAAGGTGATAAAGGAGGCAGATACTGTTTTGCTTTTGACCTTGTGGTGTGGGTAAACTCCAGAGTGTTTCTGCCTCTTTGTTCTAGTTATTCTATTTATTTGGCTAGTTGGAAGTAGAGACACTCTTGTTGATGTAAGGCATCATAATGAAACTGCAATTATGAAAGAGGAGCTGTGCAGAAGGAAATGGGAATAAGACGGTTTCCTTATACCTTGTTAGGGAGTGCTACACTGCTGGCAGCTCATTTGAAACTGATAAATATGGATCTTTGAGATGATTCTGTAATATCTCTGAAAACAATAATACAAAGGACAAAATTGAATTTGAATAACTACAGTGCAGAAGCTTTGTGAACGTGAATAAGTAAATATAATGGAAAAATATTTTCACACCAAGTTTTATTCAGCTTCATTTGAATTCATTTCTGAAGCCTGAGGAAGCTGCCCATAGTGAAGGACCTAAGACCTGGGAGAGCTGAATCAGAGGGATCTGTCAACTTGCTTCTCACTCTCTTGATTCCTCAGATTAGCAGCTGTTCTGATTTGTGCTAGACTCCTAAAAAGAATTTTTTAGGCAGGACTTCTCAAAATACAGGGCATTCTGATTGTAATTTTTCAGGGTCCTGGCAAGTGCCATTAGGTTGAGGATTAAGATAGCTGCTTGTAGTTGCTGTTAATTCTCCCAGATTGGCACGATCCTTAAATGTCTTAAAACGCAGCTTTTCCTGAACTTTCTTCAATGCTAAGAAAAAGGCATGTTTGTTGCCAGAATGTGGCTGTTAGTCAGTCTCTGAAAATCTCTGAGCTTTTCATATCAAAATGTTACACTAAAAGGATCTGCCTCTGTGTGGTGATTCAAAAATAAATGGTGTAGAGTCAGGCTACAGAATAATAATGTCAGTATGGGATTAATAAAACCTGTGGGTGACAGTAGTGTGGTATAAACCTTCTCTGTTTTCTTTTAAATTTTTGTGAAGAGGTGCACAAGAGGTCCTTGTTGTGTGCTTCCAATGACTACTCCTTAGTTGCTTCACTAGTGAAGAGACACCTAGCAGAGGATCCAAGATTTGGATTCACTGACTTTATCATAAAATTTCCTGTAAACAATGCCTTTAAAGATGATTTGCTGGAGTTTATAATCAATCTAAAGCTTGAATACAAACCCCATTCTGTGTTTACTGAATACTCTTAGTTTTCACTGGGGACAGAGCTGGATTTGCAACTCAGTCTACATCTATCGACTCTCATGGTTGTTCTAATGCTTTTGAACTGTGCCCTTTTTTTTTTTTTCCCATGACTGAAAAGAGAATAACCCTCCAGTAAAGCCTTCCATCATCAAAATTCTTGTTTGCGGTTCAGAGAGTGTTACCCATCATTCTAAGATTTAGAAGGAAATCTTTTAATATCTGTGCTTTCAACCACTGCCACAAAGTTTTCTACAGACATGTTGTAAAGGTAACCTCCAACATTAGTAAACCTACAATCTATTCTGGATGCTGTGCTCAGCCAAAGGTCACTGAAACTGGTAGGAAGAGAAAATAAAGAGCTGGAACTTGTGGAATAACTGTTCTCTCCACTCTGTGTTTCATTTTTGGCAATGCACTTGTAGACAGCAGTATTGCCTACATTTACATTGGTAAACACGTGTTCTGAAAGAGAGGGAAAAGAAGGTTTTTCTTCTTTTATATAACACATACTGGTTGAGACTTGGGGAAGCTGAGTGGTTTAAATAAATAAGTAGTGGTCTCTGTAAGGATGATATTCTCTTATGTAGAGCTAAGAGCTTTGAATAGAATGTGACAAAAGAGAGACTTGCAAACGAATCAAAGGTAGGTTCTGCTCATCCTGAGCCTGTGTCTGAAGTTGCCTCAGATCAGCCAAAAGGGAGACTGCTCTCCCTGTGTAAGGATGGTTGGATTGGTCGAGTTAGGAAAAAACACAGTGACAAGCAACCAAAATTTTCCTACATCCATATTTAACCAAAAATACTAAACAATAACCTTCTTTTTTGTCACTGGAAATATTTTGTTATGAGATGATGTTTCATCATTGATCTTCACTCTCTGCTGATGGAACAGCTCTCTTGGGAAGCAAATATAATCAATATCTATCTTATCTGTTTGACAAGCCAAAAAAAAAAAAAAATCAAGACACAGACTTCAGCTTTTGTTTCAATGATTTAAAGCACATTTTCTAACTTTTTATTTGAAAAATCTGTTTTTAAACCTAGTCTAGAAAAATGTTGTTTTTATAAGCTTCAGGAACATGTTTCATTTGGAATGAATGAATTATTCCTTGCCAGCAGCCAGCTGTAAATACATAAAATGTTCAAGCTTTTTGAGGCTTGGCTCAAATGCCAGCACAAAATCAATGACAAAAATCAATGTCTTATATGTGCAATACTTTACTTAATCATTTTAAAAAATTATTTCAAGAGCCAGATCCTGAACAAATTTCCAGAAATAGCTTAGCTGCTATAGGGTTCTATTGATTTACTCCCATGCTAGATCTGGCCCACTGTGGAAACTAAATTTAATATAATTGTATCTTTTTAATGTATTTATTTATTAGTGCTGAACATCATTGCATTTTACACCACCACAAAAGTGGACTATGTTTGTGGCAAATTCTTTACATACACCGAATCTGTAGTTGTGTCAGGCATCAAACAAATTTGCACTTGACATTTATAAACTCAGGATTGAGTTTTCTATCTAATTTTGTGTAATTTATAGATGAAGTTCATTGCTTAACTTACACTGATGATTATAACTAGTAATTTGCATGAATGATTAGGATATCCTTTGTGAATTATGGATTCTCAATGAAATTTACAGCAAATATGAGCTTTCAGAACTTTTTAATGTTGATTTGATATAGATTCTTTAGATTTATCAAAGTAGCATAAACTACTTAGTATCATGGTTTGTAAAAACTGTTTTGTAAGGCTATATTAGGAAACTACAGAACTACTAGTAAGCATCACTATGTCTCTTTGTCATTGAAATAGAGACAATAAATACGGTAGACTGTTTAGAAACAGTTTATTAAACTTAATTTGGTGTGTCCTGTGGTTACCCATCCATACTATTGCAGAACTGGGTTTATTAGGTGGTGCAAGTGCTGTGCATTGCAGTGCTGGGTGGAATGAACCACAGAGTAAATTTTGTGGTATAGGTGAAGAGTAGGACTTTCAGAAATGAAAACTGTGATGCTATTGACTTGACTTTCTGCTGATTGTGCTCATCATCTCTAAAAAATCAGGAAATAAGTCAAGTGGAAGTTAAAATATGTTACTTTATAAAACCAATCGTGTTTGTATTATTTTGTATTGCACTTTCTCAGTTCCTGACATGATGCATTTGAAAATCTTAATACTTTATCAAGGTAATTCCTCTAATTTAATATCAATCAGCCCAATCCTCATGAATTTGGTTAAGCAATAATTTTCAGCCAGCTAAAAACGTGCAGATTGCATGGTGTATGCCTTTTGTCATTTTTGGAGGACTGCACATTTTAAAGGTAAGTAACCTTACTTTTGTTATCTCTTTAATTGTTATACTGTTTCCTCTGGTTAATAACTAATACTTCCTTTAGTTAGCTTTCTATCTGTGACACTTCATTTTTTATACATTGCTATAGCCTGTATTTAATAACTAGATCTATTATTGTAAAGAATATATTAATTAGATCATACAGTAATAATTTAATACCATTGGGTGAGAAAGCTGAAGCAGGGTAATTTATCCTGTGTAAAAAGGAGTCATGAATCATGGTCGGCTGCTGTTTGTGCACAAGTAGTTAATGTGGATTTCCATACTTAAAATGTGAAGTTGTCTTATGGTGTTTTTTGTCATATTTTTGAGAAAAAATGTTGTTAGTAATATAAGGAAAATTGTGTCTATTGTTCCACTGGCAAAGCTCATTGATTACGTAATGAGACTAATTCCAGGATCAGACATCACATGTTAAGGCATAGTCTTTTTGAGCTCTCTTCTGATGTACTTTCCTAATTCTGTAATTTAATTGAGGTAATGAATAATACAATCAATTTTCGGGTTTGTGAAATATTATAGGCAGCCCCTTTAAAATTCAACATTATATTACTAGATTATATTTTATCTTTTATATATTTGTCTATGTTTATTACTCCTTTCTGTCCTTTTGAGATCTCACACTTTTGTAAAAGATTGGAAATACAGAATGTTATCAATGTTAGTTGTTTCGCTTTATAACAGTAACAATACCAGCCAATATCTCATTCAGGAATTTAAGTCAACATTAATTAAATTCTGCCATCAAAAAGATGAGTATTTCTCAGCAAGGAAAAATTACTTTGTGATTAATAAGTACTGAAACTCTGTTATTCAGCATTTTAGCATTCATGGTAATGTCTAATTCTGTTATGCTTTTGAACAGCATTACCATGTTATGAAATAAATAAATAAATAAATAAAATATATAATGGACAGGCATTTATTGTTATTTATGTTCAAACCTAGGAGTATAGTTATAAGGATTTTTGTTCCATAATGGAACTTCATTTATTAATGTTACACTTGGATTCATTGTAGAGGAAATAATTTCTTTATGGTTATCTAATGAAGATTATACAGTGACTAGAAAATACCCTTAAAAATGGCAAACATACAGGGACCACTTTGAAAACTGAGGAATAAATGTAATACCAGTAATAAGAAAACATTTGCTTCATACCTGGCATTCATCCACAACAGTTGTGTGTGACATTTGTATAAAAGGGCGTATGGTTATCTTCACACTCCTTGGAGTGTTTCTCTGCGCCAGGGGGCTGTTCAAAAATTCCTTTTGCTGCTAGTAGCCAAGGAGTTATTACTGCTTTTGGAAACTGCCAGGAAAGCTGGGTCCTGTCCTATTTCCCCTGGCCATTCTTTGTACTACTTGTGAGAAAGGGAAGTGTCCCCCACTGCAGCAGCTCAGCATCACTGAGGGATCACTCCACGCTGTGCCCATCACTCCTGCATCCTGCTTTCTGCTGCTGCATGCTGTGAAGCAGCTGCAGTGCTCCAAAGCCTGCCTGTTGGATGTAGGGGAACATTTATTCACAGCTGTAAAATAAGCCTTGTAGAGACAAGTGTTAGACATGACAGAGAGAGAGTAAATCCTCATTCTGGGTTAGTTAAAGGAAAGCTTTTTGTTGACATCTGAGAGCCCATGGTGTTTTCTTGGCTACATTGCAATGATCATCCTGCCTGAAGCTGCTTCTTTTCTAGACAGACTTATACCAAAATCAGTACATATAGCAAGAGATCCACTGCCCAAATTCATTTTGCTTACTCCAAACTAAAGTAAACAAGAATGGCCATAACATTCTTACAATGTAGAATTTTGGGAATGGCATCATGTCTCAAGATGAATTGCTGCAGCTGTCTCAAAATATGTGGCTTTGTAAAGAAGGGACATTTTTCACATTAGCTGTACTGAACTAATTGCCATTCTCTTTATAGCTATAAAGATTTGCATTGTCTTGCTCACATCTGTGTTTTCTGAAGCACAGCATTCTTATGGTCTTCCAAGAACTGGTGCAGTAATGTAGCATTGTATTTCAGTAGTTGAGAAAGATGAGTCTCAAGCCTTACTGGAGTGAAATTCCCTTTACTTTTACATAAAGATTTGACTGATGCTTGGAATAACCTGTATTTGATGAAACTGCTCTTTAAGAGGAAGTGGGACGTATTGCACAGTAGATTTTTTGGCCATAAAGTCAGCTTGCAAGGTAAGGTGACAGATTAAATGGCACAACCAAATCCATTATTACTATTACTTTTCTGATTCAGAATAAAACTCCAGTAAAGACAACAAATGCTTTAATTGAATAGCAGATTGGAGTAGTTCTGCCATAATCCGGTTTTTAAGAGGTAAGAGAAAGTGATTTTCCTCCTCCCCAGGAGGTAAGAAGGCCATGTCTGCTAAGGCTGGGTGCAAAAGAGTGAATGTCATCTCTGAGAAGGTAGGCAGGAGTCAAGCAAATTTGCCAAATATGCTCAAATTAGAGCTGTCATTTGTCTTTGACTGAACAGATGGAAATAGAGAATGAAGACCATAGCCTTCAAATGTCATTGGGAAAAAAAAAAATCAGCTAGAAACAGAAAGCTCATCTACAAAAAGAAGCAGCATGATAGCCCTAGGCCTCATGTTTGTTTAAAATTGAAGGACTGATCAGACAATTTTTTCAGGTAGATCTTGTACAAATATATGTTACAGATGAATGCTATTTTTCACAGTGCAAGTATTTTATGACTAAGAAAAAGTTGCCAAGTTTGGTGGTATTTTTGGTGACTAAGATGTGGTCTGGGAAAATAATCCATGGCAGCAGTAGACTATTCCTGTACATTGTATTTCATTTTAATGGAACTAAAATGATGAATTAAAATAACTGACACCATAATTTCTTTCATTGTTTTGGATTTTTTTTTTACACATTTCTTTCCTGTGAGACTGCACACAAGGTTTGAATTGAGTTCACAATACAGGTTTTGTACATACTCTGAAACATTTAGACCCATGTTTTCATCTTAATATTTTCATTGCAATCAAATCAGGATAATATCCAGACATGCAGATTGTCCAAAATAATACATATTTTTAAATATCAAAATTGCTGTGGAAGCTAATATGCACATCAAGTATAAGGCTGGAAAACACAGGGGGTATAGTAAAAAGAATAATAAAGAGGACAAGGAATTTGCAAATGAACATCACAGTTATGTCAAATCGGAAAGTATTGCACTGCAGGGACTTTTCATCTGAAGCTCTCATCGAAATGGTCCTGAGATTTTTTTGGCATAATAACATCACTATTGATATTGGTAAATATTGTGTGTGTGCTTGTGAAATTTACTCATATAGGCAGAACAACATCAATAATACAGAGAAAGGGTGGGGCATCATATAGGACATATTGAATAATGCATGTGGTAATTGAAAGGCAGTTAAATAGTAGGTGAGGGTCACTTATTAACATCAGTTTTCTGCTTTAAGACCTCTTCCATTCCCGTATATTTTTGCTTTTATTAATATCAGATAGTCTATATTTTGTTTTGCCAATGGTCAATTTTTAACTATATTTCACATCACATCCATTAGACAAACTGTTTTTTAACACAACTGTAAAATGGTAAAATTATTTTTTTTATTAAAAAATAGAACCACCTTAAACATGAGAAAAGTATTACTCACTGAATTTTAAGCCCCCACATGCAAAAATTTATAATGAAAACTGAAAAATATTTCAGCTTTTATAACACCAGCAGCCAACCTAAAAGGAGTTGAATCATCTAAAACAGATGCTGCCTTGTGATGGAAGATAGATTGGTCTGTGAGCCTGAATAAACTTTGTCTCTAATTAGTATGCAAATCTCACCTGCTCCAGGGCTCTTCCTCTTTCAAAAACTATGATCTATGTAGTTTTTTCTGTGTTTTCTGGTGAATAATCTCACCCAGAAGGTTTCTTTTGCATTCCAATTTTCTTCATACCTGTAATTTTTAAAGTATGCCGGTCTCTTTTAGGTCAATATTTTCTTCAAAGCATCAAGATATCAAGATGAGAAATGTTAGCATTTCAGTAATTAAACAACAACAAAAAAAAAAGGCTGAAACAAATGCAGACATATAATAATAAAAATATTTTCCTTAATCCTAGAGGATAAAATTCTCCTTTGCAATGCGTGCTTATATATATATCCAAAATCCTTACAAAAACTACAAAGAGGACTATAGATGCTGAATATAAATTTCATTCATCTGGTAAACATTTGACTTGATTAACAGAATATTTAATACCAGAATGTTAAATAAAATATAGGAATATCTTTAAAATTTGATCTTAGACTATTAAAAATAGTGATGGTTTTCAACAGAAGTGGGATCCCACTTAGTCAATGTCAGCCGTTATGAAGTATAGACTCCTAAATATCTGTAAACTTCTGAGACTCAAACTCAATTCCTCTTTGCTTGCCTTCCTTTTTTCCTGATGCAATTCCCTGTGTCAGCATGGAACTTAAACAGCTGGATTTGGTTCAGGATGTGGGTCTTTTGAGGCATATATTCATGTCCTCCACCTTCAGACAATTCCTTTCAGGACTCCGCCTTCTAAACAAGTCCTTTTTCTGATTTCTAGATAGGAAATTTAGTTTTCTATGTTCTAATGGTCAAAATCTTCATAATCTGACACCCTTCCACTATGCAAATAAGTCCCTGGGGCTGAATGCATGTGCATGTGCACTCATCTGCACACAGACACATGGTCAGGACCTGTGATGGCAATTCCTGCATGTTTACAGGGCTCTCCAAATGCAATGAAAAGCAAGACTGTACATTGCACAGTACATATTTAATGGTGTAAGAGCTCTTCTATGGAATGCATGAGGTGTTTTTAGCTATTCATATTCCATATGTGTAATTCCTCTTTGGTGTCCTTGAAATCATGAAAAAGGAATTGAATACACCTGTACTTTATTTTCTGGCTGTGTGCAGGGGCCATCCTTGGACAAGTCACATAGATATAGACCCAGAAAAGTTTTCAAAGGCTCCAATTAATTCCAAAGGCATCTTTAAAGATTTGGGCTTTAATCTTCCCAGGCTTTGATTTCCTTAGGTCTAAGATGAAAATGTTACTATGCACACATCTCTGCAGCCCTTTGGAGACTCTTGGATGAAAAGTCCTGTAAAACTGTAAACCATGTTTTTATTATTTTCTTATTGGCCACTAAAGGGAATTTTGCATGGAATATATAAGCGTTTTGAACCATAGGGGTTTGCAGAGTTTATCAGAATCATGAAATTTGCCCTAAATATTTATGTAACTATTATGAAGTAAAAGCATCAAACATAAATATTGCATTAAAGTATTTAAACTTTTTCCCTACAATTTTCTTATTATTTAATCTGATTGGATGGGCAGCACTACTGAGGCTCTTCTGAGAAGTCTCATTCTCCCAGGAATGCTGCTTCTCAGTAAAAGGTAACTATAGGAAAATGTTTTAGCCTTAGGGAGTCACCTGATTCTAGTTCAGCACTCAGAGGTGGGACCTGCAATCTTGTTTGCTAACAGAAGTATATTACAGGTGCCAAACTGTAAAATTGTTTGAGACAAAGGAGAGTAATAGGTCAAAGAGAAGCTGCAAGCCCAAATAATCAAGAAAGTGAAAGTTCTGCATCACGATTTCCAGAATGATCACTATGATTTTGATTTGGGGCATGAGAATGCAGAGAAATTAGTGGAAGCTTTGTTTTTAAGAAATGTATAAGTGTGAAGAACTCAGTCTGTGCTCTTCTGTGGCAGCCAGGTAGATGGCAAGTCCTTGGCAGCTGTAATCCTCTGGCCTGGGGGAGCATGCAGAGCAGTGTGTGCTACCCTGGGGCTCCTTCTGCTTCTGGTTACACAAGTCCCTGCTGTTGAAGAGATTTATTTCTCCCATCTCACTATCTTGCTTGCAGGTTAACTCTATGTAGCCTTTTTATAGGGCCATTTTCCTGCTGTGCTCAGCAGAAGACAAAGCCAAATTTGAATCAGAAAGTTCTAGATCATCAGGTCTTATTTTAAATACTTAAGTCTCTATCTTCATTTCAAAGCCTTTCTCAGCTATGTTCAATAGCTATTCAGGGAAAATAAGACTTTCTCAAGTTTTTATTTCAGTTAAGCTAAGATAAATTTCTTATCCAACAAATGCTAAAACTAGCATAAATCCCACCGAGCTCAGAAGCAGTGCACAAACCAGGCTGAGTATTGGGATTGGAAAAAGTCCAGTATGTATGCTGCAAGCAAACATATTCACATGTACTGATACACTTCAACTGAGCTGTCTAAAAATGCTTTGCAAGCTCTTATTTTATCACTGGAGGTGAAACTCAAATATTTCATATGAGACAGTGTTAATCTTAGTGGATACATTGAAATTTATGTTAGAATTATGGACTAAATGTGATGACTAGAAGGAGAAATAGCTCTTTAGGTAAAATAGAAAAGATGCCTCTGCTATGCTCAAAGAGGTGGAAACTCCTAGTGTCCCACCAGTTTCAGCTCTGGGTGTCAAAAAAACTAAAGCCTCCAGACTGGCAAGGTACTATTTTAAAAAGATTCATCTTAATATAGGGTTTTATTACTTTAAAAAATTAATTTATGGAAAAAAAAAAAAGGAAGATAATCTCTCTAAATCTCAACCTTTTTGTGGCAATTTGAACAGTTTGGTCATCTGGCAATTGTCAATCAGGTCAATCTGGCACCAACTTTTCATAATTTTGTTTCCCGGTTTAGTCCTGTGTTCTTGTTTGTCAAATTACTTGCATTATGGTAGTCTTTCATACAAAAAAAGGCTTATAAAATCGGGTTACAGCAATGCAGATTTAAGGAAATCTAAAAGAAAACCAGCAAGAACATTTCTCTGAAGGTCTAGGAATAATTTGCACTAATGCCGCAAAATTTTCAATGTGTAACTCAGGACTTAAATAGGCTGAAGTAAATATACTTCTCAAGTTAATGATGAGAAAGCAATATTCAAGAGAATGCAATAATTACCTTTTCAGTTTGTTATTAAAAATATATCTAAGGTTGTATTTGTATTATAATAATTATAACATTGTTATAATTCTGACTCAGCAGATTAGGGAGAATTTTACCTTCAAAACCTTGCTTACAGAAGTGAGATTCTTTGTACTTTGCTTCTTCCATTCCAGACTTCTTTTATTCCTATTCCTCTACAAAGGGTCAAGCTCAGAAGGCATGCTGAAGCAACCACAAATCGCGGCAGATTTCTGTTTCTTTCCCTTTCTGTCTCACACAGGTCATTGAGAGAGAGCTCTTTTGAGGCAGCTTTCTCAGGCAGATATGAGATGAGAGCAGGTGTTAGCAGACCAGAGAGTGATGTGTATACTTTTAAAATTATTGTTCTTTTCTTTTAAATACATTTTTTATCGTGAAACAAGCTTCTTTGACTTCAGGTGACAATATCTTCTGTCTAGTGAGCTGAACCCTCATCTTTAAAGGTGAGCAGTGGGTAAGTTTAACCCCACTTCATACCTTAATTAATTTTCCGTAGATAGGGAAGAAAGAGTGAAATCCCCTTTTAAAACAGAAATTTCTGAATTTGCCAGTCATTTTTGTGGAGGAATAAAATGTAAAGAAGAATTAAAATGCTTATAGGGAGTGTTTATTAGAGTTACGTATATTCAGGAAGTAATCAAAGCTAAGGATATTACTTGATGCAAAAGGAATGAGACCAAGTAGCAGGCTTTGGTACCTAAAGAGACTTTTCAATTCACTTAATAAAAATCAGGATAAAATGGTTGTTGCTAAAGAGGGTTTATACAACTCCTTTGAAAATGGCATTGGAAAATTGTTGCTTTGACAAAGTTTCAAAGCACAACATCTTTTCTGCTGCAACATACACCTGTACCCCATTTGTTCCTATCAAAGCCAGGAGACCTGAACATCACATGAATCTTATTTCTGTCAGCTAAAGGTACTATGTGAAGATACAAAAGCAATTTCATCCAAAGGATACCACAATTTCTGCTCTAAAGAGCACATTTGCCAAAAGCCTTGAAAGCCCTATAATTTTCCAATTTTGTTTGGGAAATGTTGACTTGAATATTAACATTTAAACTTTCTCAAAAAAATTCTCTAAGAAAAAATCTACTTATATTTTCATAAGCAATGTCCTGATCTAATTTGCCTTAAATCTTTTCCCTGTGTATTCCTTGTTTTAGACGAACAACCAAAAAACCTGGCACATATTCATTCTTTTTCATTCTAGCCAAGTTCATCTCTATGACACAAAATTGTTGAACAAAGAAGCATCATTTTCAAATATTCACAAGGGAAGGAAATGTTTATTTCCTTGTGTGGGCTCCTCTTTTGGTTTTGTTTTTGGATTTTTTTGATGTTCTGGTTTGCTGTACAGTTATAATCTCTCCTGCTTTGTAGGGTGTGTGTAATAAATGGGGTTTGAAATTCCTTAAATACTTTAGCTCCGCTTCAGCTATTAATCTCAGCAGCCATTTATTGGTTTGTATTCTGCAAAGCAATGGAGATTATCCTTTAATTAATTCCATTGAGGGGTTCAGCTGCCATCATCAACCACAATATGGTTTCATAAATTAATCTTGTTGGGTAAGTATAATGCAATCTATTATAACATTTATATTAAAATGCAAGTAATAATACTAGAAATCCTGCACAAGGAAAGGAGATATATATATATATGTATGTATCTCCCAAATGAATTAATTAGTATTATATTAGTATAATAACATTAGCAATTAGCATAATACATTTTCCTATTTTCAGACCATTTTACATATATTTCAGAATCCATCAGAAAATAAAAACATAGTGTCTTCTTAACTCCTACATAGGTAGCTGTCTTAAAAATTATGAAATTACATTTTACGTCTAGATATATTAAAAATATATCATGGATCTTTAGAACTCTGGTTGAGATCTAGCTTTCTCACCAATTTGTATTATTGTAGCTTAATCAGTTATAATAATGCATATTTGTATATGTGAACTTTTTGATATCATGAGTACATGAGGGAAAGCATGAAATACTGCCTAAAGTATTTCATAAGGAAGATGAAAATGCTTGACATGGGCACCTTTTCTGTAACAGGACTGATTATGTTAGAAGATCGCTTAAGTGGGGTGATTTCTCTAGCATGACACAAAGCTGAGCTTAGCTGTTGTTTTGGCTCAAAACTAATTTGTGTGTTGATAGTGTTGGTGTCAGCACAACATGTCTGGCTTCCAGGACAATGCTGGAAAATTTATTTTCTTTGATCCTGTTAAGATTTCAGGCATAACTACTTTTAATGGAGGTAGCAGAAACAAGTAGGGAGGTAAGATGGGTCTTTTATGCTCACACAGGCTAAAGTCAGGAGATGGGCAGATCTCAAATTTCAGACCAGTTCAAGCTGGCAAAATAAGGTATCATTATCAATGCTGCTCTTTTCCTAAGATCTGCTTTCAGTA
This sequence comes from Sturnus vulgaris, assembly GCF_052056855.1. Lineage (NCBI taxonomy): Eukaryota > Metazoa > Chordata > Aves > Passeriformes > Sturnidae > Sturnus > Sturnus vulgaris. The sequence goes on from NC_142243.1 coordinate 129,368,303, forward strand.
AGATTTCTTGCAGATCGGCATTTTTATGCTAAGAAATTAACCAGTGTGTGTTCTCTCTAAAAGTCATCTAGCACTATTATTTAAGTTAATTAATTAATTAGAATCCTCTAGACAATCTGCAGAAATAGCTTTATTAAACCCCTGAGCACTGTAAGATACTGCAAAGCCTCTTTGTGGAGTCAATGTAAATCTTAATATTTCATTGATCTGGGCAAAGAAATGCAGAGTTTAAAATGGAGAAATCTTCTATACTAATTTTAACTTTTTGGTTTTGTAAATCAGAGATGATGAGCTATTTTTCATCTTAATAGGTAGACATTTCTGTGATTAACTAATTAGTAATTTGTGGTATGATTCCAATATATAAGTTTACTTTTGGCATTTTAGGTCCAGTGTATCAATCAAATAGTTCAAGGACAGAAGCAGAGACCTGTGTTTGCTGAAATTTTATTAAATGTGCTGCTTTGAGAATTTGTATTGGATAACAATAGAAATTGCAACTGCTCAGTGTCCCATAGAAGCTCACATAACACTGTATGGCCTAGAAGCTTAAATCATTACTCAGGGCTGCAATAAAAGCAGACTCACACCAGCTACCCTGACTCTCCTTTGACATCTGTTTGTCACTGATGTGGTTATGTTGTAAAGAGTGTTGCACTATGGCAGAAAAATCCTGTTCTAGTGAAAGCAGCCCTGGGAAGGCACGTGTGTGCCTAAGCAGGCAGCAGCAGAGACAGGGAGCTGCCAGGACAGGCTGTTAAAATGCAAACCAGCCAGCAAGAGCTGCCACTCAAGTCAGCTCAGGGGCTGAGACTGCAGCAGTCACCACCCAGGCTGAATGTGCTGGCTCAGCAGGAGATCCAGGGCATGAGGAGGCTCCCAAGGGCACATCCATGGTTCCACACCTTCACAGAATCAATCAAGTTGTAAAAGACCTCTGAGATCGTTGATTCCAACCTATGGCTGAACACCACAATATCAACTAGACCATGGCACCCAGTGCCACAGCCAGGCTTTCCTTAAACACATCCAGGGATGGTGACTCCACCACCTCCCTGGGCAGTCAATTCCAATGTCTAATCACCCTTTCTGTGAAAAGCGTGTTCCAAATGTTCAACCTAAGCCTCCTCTGATGCAGCTTAAGACTATATCCTCTTGTGCTGTCACTAGCTGCCTTCCTCTGTTGGCTGGCATAATTAAGCCCAAGAACAAAGCATGTAGAGTGGAAACGTATCTATCAGGACCTATTTAATTCCTCTAGATGAAAAGACCATCTTAATTTCTTTAATAGACAAAATACAGTTTGTAATCTGTGGATTTAAACACGGAACTTATTTTTGTGGTTTGTTGTTTTGTTTTGGTTTTTTGGGTTTTTTGTTTGTTTTGTTTGGGTTTTTTTTAATTGTTTTTTTCCAGTGTCAATGTTTCCTCTTAGACCTCTCAGTTCATGAAAACCAGCTAGGCTCTTCAAAATGTATTATAGAAAAATGGTAATAACTACTTTAGAAATCGAAAATTGCTCTCAAAGCATTGACTTTGTGATCATATTTCCATAATTTCTGTTTTACTCTATGCAATAGCAGTTATAATTTTTTGACTCAGGCTGCTCATATATTTTCAGTTAACATAATATGGTGATATGTTGAACTGAAAAAACATTGGATCTACTGATAAATGTGATTTGTATTGAACCCTTAATGGTAATATGTGGAACAGGTCAGAAGTGTTGCCAGATTATAGTAATGACTCACAATAGCTGTGGAGTCATAATAACATATATGTGTAAGTAGTTTATCATCTGCACTATTAATATTAATTCATCTGATAACTGGAGGAGAAGCAAACCCAGTTCATTGAGTATGAGAAATTGAAAACACAGTTCAAAGCCTCCACAGTCAAATTGTCCAGGAAGAGACATGATACACCCAATTTATTAATGCTGGGTTTGTTATATTCCTTAATTATTTAATAGAAAAAACTTTAAAAGTTTAATTATAGTGTATAGTTAGACTTTAGTGAACCTGTGTATTAGGGATTCTAGCCAATAAGAAATAATAATTTCTTGTCTTATTTTACCTGGAGAAATTTTTACATCTGAACAAAAGAATAGTCTTTTATTAAAAAAAGCTATGGCCTTAGAGGTTCAAAAATCCATCCTTACATGTGATGGACTCTGTAGTAGCTTGTTATCATTCTCTTGTTATAGTATTGAGTGACTAATCAAATGAAAAATGTGATTGCTACCTGTAAGTCCCATATAAAATTCTATAATATGGAATTATATATATATATATATATATATTTATTTATTTATATATATATATATATATATATATATATATAAAACAACATTTTATTTAAATCTTTCAAACAAGGTACAAGTCAGCTTAATTTTTAATTTAGGAACTTAAAACTAAAAGAAGCTTTTTCTTTGAGAACTTTTCAGTGACAATTATGATAACTAGGAACATCATTACTGTCTGTATTTCCTTTTAGGTATATAACTTCACATGCAGTGAGGGTAGGGAACATTCCATTTTGCCTGTGAGCCTGTTTGCCTGCCTTGTTTTTTTCACATCTGTCTTGGACCAGTTCTTTAATACAGCTAGCAGAAGTTGTCACTCATGTGACCATTCTCCCAGGGTTAAGTGTGGGAGCACTGGGAAGGACCCAGAAGTATCACTCACCTTGTGGTACCCAGTCTTTCACATCACATTGTGGCACTGGCTCATGGAAGCCCTGGGGACAGCTGGGTCCATGTGTATTCCATGAATGCGGGCAGCAGCACTGAGAATCTGGGTTGAGAAACTATTTTTCAACACCACAGGAGTGGAAAAGGTGATTTGTGTCCTCCTACAGAAGACAATAGCGTTGCATTGTATCTTTCTGAATATGCAGTTTATGAAAAGAGAAACCTAGAAAATGAGGGAAGTGGAGTTCGGGTGCACACCGAGGTACAATGCCTTACCCTTCATCCCTAAGGTGGATGCCAGGCAGCAGAGGATAGTGACTTTGGTATGAAGTGAGGATACATGTGTCATAAGGATGTGTGGCATGAGGCACTACGAGCAGAGTTAAGGGTGATCATCAGCTCTATTCACCGTGTTTAAAAAAATTTTATTTGGCTGATGCTTTAAAATGTGTACAATTTTCAACCAGTCAGTGTAACATCACATCCAAGAGCAAGGATTTATAAGATTATATTTATCACTTAAGATTGCAGTTAAGGCATGACTGTAATTAGTTAAAGGCAGAGATGTTACGTGATTTTAAATGCTTCTTCCCTTTCTTAAATCATACTCCAGCAATCTGTTTGAACAAGCAGTCTATGACAGAACAAAAAGGAAAAGAACAAAATATCTTGAGTGTTTAGACAGAGTCTCTACTACCAGGCTGAAGTGTGTGATTCTTCTTTTTCTGCTTCTTCATGGCATCCTTTGACCATTCTCTCTACATATCCCCTTCATCTTCTCTCATCTTCATCCAATTAAACCGGGCTGCAAATAAAAAGTCTACTCTTTGTCCTCTCATTCCTTTTGCTTTGTCTTGCACCACAGACAACGGATCCAGCATTATGTCATTTTCCTTTCAAATTTTGTATTTCCACTGCAGTGCCCACCAACACCTCAAAACAAACCCAATAACAACAAACCACAACACTCCCCTCCCTGCCCCCCAGTTCTCAGTAAAAGGGCATGCTGTGGAATAGTTATAGACGGCAGAGACAGTTAAGAAATGTTGTAGTATAGTTCAGAATTATGGCTTGATATTTATGCCTGTGGAAAACATAGGTAACTATGTGTGTCAATAGTAATATTACTTGTAAAAATCTGATATCAGATTGAGATGACTACAGGCAGAGATCCTCAGCAGTATGGAGTACTTTTTGAAGCACACCAAATTGTAGGACAAACATGGATTTCAGAGTATAAAAGTAGCTATCTTTAAGACCAGAAGAATACTCAGACTTATTTTTTTATATTTTACTATCCAAGAGTTGTTTTTAAAATAAAACTTGAATCGGGATGAAGTTAGTTCTTGTAAGTGGTCCCCGTTCTTTCAGAAGGCAATGAGTGGTAAGTTTTGATGTCAATCCTTTTACTATTTCCATTTGTAGTTTGACATAGGACAAAAAGCTCTCTCAGTAGGGCAGGTATAGCCCTGCAGTCACAAGATGAGGGTGGGAGAACAGCCTGACAGCTCTGGAAGCATGATATGCTTAAAATCTAGAATATCTTACCTTTGTAATGCAGTGGGAATATTCTTTGTGTTGGATCAGGTGATGAAGTCCTGGTGCAGGGCAAAATTCAGGAGAGATGTTTATTCACTGCATTTTTCCTGGTCTAAAAGCCACTATAAAATGCAATCAATAAAAGGACTGATTAATTATGCCTGACAGGAGCACCATAAGGAAGGCCTGAGTACAGCACAGTTGTACACAGGACTGATTGCCAGCATTTCATCTGGGGACGAATGAGGAAACGGGGACTAATGAGACCTCGACTAATTCCTCCTCCTGCCACCTCCATTGCACTGCCCAGCCTCGGTGGAAATAGAATGCTAATTAGACAACTGAGGAGCTGATTGTGATCAAGGATTTTGGAGCCTTTTATCAGACATTTACTGCAACATACACTACATTTCTCAGCATCATGGAAGATCAAGAGATTTGAGAACATGATGGATAGATGAGGTAATCAAAAATCAAGGTATATCCACATGGACAAATTGTACAGTAAACATAAAATTAAAGCATCCAGATTTCCTAGATAATGGGGTTAACTATGCAATTTTTTTTTTTTGTTTTCAAAAAGGTTTATGTTTTCAAACAGGGTAATTATTGAAGTTCTGTTGAAATCAATGCAATTATGTTGATTTACACAAGCAAAAAATCAGACCTAGATAGAAAAACAGGAAAAGAAAAGCACTTTCTCCCCTCTCCCACCACATTTAATCATCTTCGAAATGTGAAAGGGTCCTCATGCAAAATGAAAGCAGATTTAGAAATAGGGAGACTATCTGAAAAAATAGACAACTCTATGGATTTGTAATAATGATTTCTCCTGACCATTGCACGGTCTTGGATGAAACAGATGAAAATTTCTACCTACACAGAAGAGATTCAGTAGCTCTCTAGACTCCATTTTTAACAAATAGCAAGAAATCTGAAACAAGTAAAGCCAAGAGGTCTGTAAAATACGTTTCTGATGGCATGATGTTCTGTTTGATGAACTGCACCATTTATCTTTATTTCTTTGTAGGTGATACTCTCTGTGAATACTTCTGGTTTGGGCCATGATAAGAGTAAAAGCAGATGCAGGAAGTCTGTATGATATAAATAATGATTCTGCTTGACAAAATACTTTTGACATTTTAAGAGGGGTACTGTTGAGCAATTTGCTCTGGTTTGTTGCTCTCCCATGAAAGAGCTAACTTAGTCTGGTTAAAAGGCAGCTTTCTCATTGGCTCTGAAAAAAATTAGTACTTCGTATGCAGTCCATATCCACAGCTTCCCTGGGAGCTGGCATTATCAACCAAACATTAGTCCACTCCTTTTCAGGCATGGAAAAGTGCTGGTGGAATATTTACTATCACCTATGTCTCCTCCCACAGGAGCACATTCATAGTACTGGTGATTACATTTTTGCTTGCTGTTGGGTTTATCTGTTCTATTTTTGGAAGTCACTGCAGGAAAAAACAAGCAAACAAAACCTATGCCAGCAGATCCCTGGAAGGTATCCTGCTATAGGCTGGGATAGAGTTAATTTTCCTCTTAGTAGCCAGTACAGTGCTGTATTTTGGATTTAGGATGAGAATAATGTTGATAATACACTGATATTTTGGTTGTTGCTGAGTAGTTCTTGCATTAAGTCGAGGACTTTCCAGTATCCAATGCTCTGTCAGTGAAGAGAAGTATCCAAAGTTGGAAGGGGGCACAACCAAGACAGCTGACCTAAGATGGCCAAAGGGATATTTCACACCATAAAACATCAGGCTCAGCATATAAACCATGAGTTGGATGGAAGATTATTCTCTGCTTGGAGACAGACTAGGCATTGGTCTGCAGCTGGTGAGCAATTGCATTGTGCAACACTTGGAGTTTTTTGGCTTTTATCTCACTCCCTCTCCTTTAATATTATTATTATTATTATTATTATTATTATTATTATTATTATTATTATTATTATTATTATTATTATTATTATTTTACTTTGTCCAATGTTTAAGCTATTTTTATTGTAGCCCATGAGTTTTACTTCTTTATTGGAGATTCTCCTCCCCATCCACCAGGAATGAGGGAAATGAGCAAGCAGCTGCATGGTCCTTAGTCGCCAGCTGGGATTAAATCATGTCAGAAGAAAAAAAAAAGGAAGTTTAGGTATCAACTATTTCAGCTAAGCTGCTAAAGGGAAACTTGTCAGCTTCATTACCCTTCTCTGGACACCCTCCAGCACCTCAATGTCCTTTTGTAGTGATGGGTCTGGAACTGGACAAAACACTCAAGGTGCAGCCTCACCAGTGCCCAGTACAGAGGGACAATCGCTGCCCTGCTCCTGCTGGCCACACTATTGCTGATCCAGGCCAGGATGCCATTGGCTTTCTTGGCCACCTGAGCACACACTGGCTCATGTTCAGCACCCCCAGGTCCTTTTCTTCTGGGCAGCTTTCTAGAAAAAAAAATATTTATGGTGCTAATTTACAAAAATGGAAATTTTTTCATGTCTAAAGCCATCTTTTTGTAGTAAGCATATATATTTGAATAGAACTTTGCTTCATTTTCTTCAACCTGAAAAATTTCCTTAAAATTAAATTTGACTAAAGTCTACTGGCATTTTATTTTCCTTTAAGTGTTTTCAACCAATGTTTTATTTAAACTCTGACATATGCTAAAAATACTTAGGTTTCCAATTTATTTACAAAATATCTGTGGTTACAAGTGTCTCCCAACACATCTGCTGTTTGGGAAACAGCACACAGGGGATAGATTTGGCCTAATCTGCAGTCAGCTCTTGACTGTTGGATGAGTGTCTCGGAAGAGTAAGCTGTGTAGGGTGCCTGTGATACAGATTCATGTCACTTAGTATCTAACAGTGCCATCAAATTAAGTAAGTTTCATTTAAGGTTTCATTCAGCTATTAGGATTTCAGTTAAAGGATACTTGATTTTAATCAAGTGATTGATCATATATTGTGAAGAAATGCCATCTTTTTTTTTCTTTTTTTTTCCCATTTTTAAAAATATTTTGTTTAGCATGGTAGATAAAAAATCCAGAATGCTAAAAAAGACTGTATTTGGCAATGTGAGTGGATGTAATAAAATACACTATAAATCACAAATTTCAGTGGACTGCATGGGAGACTATGACATTCCAAGTAAAAATGCACAAGGAAAATGATAGGTAATGCAGAACATCTTTAAGTGAGCTCATTTGCCTTTGCTCTTGAGAATTTTCAGTACTGTCTTTGGTTCAGCTGAATGGGGTTTTATTATTTTAATTAGCTTAATGTCTTTGGCAGAGAACTACTTTTGGAACAATACGGGAATAGGATGGGGATAAAATATAAGAAAATAGCACCTCAGCATCAGTGAATTAGCCCATCTGTAGAAATAATTGCTGATGTTAGGTATGCTTGACAGAAAGCATGCAGCAGCACTGCTATGTTCATTATCAGCCTAGATCTATATTCAATGCATCTCTAGCATGATAAATAATTCCTTTTGAAAGAGAAAAGGCTGGATTTTTTTTATTTTTTTTTTTAGAAAATCACTTATAAGCAATGGAAATATCAAGTAGGATAATTGCAAGAAAGATTTAAAATGAGCATAAAATGACTGTGGCAAGTTACTTTCATTTCCTTCATAATGCCTTACTTTAAAATAAAGAATATCTTTATTCTTTGTAATGTACTTAAAGAACTTTTTCTCTAATGTATTAGACATATTACCTCTAATTATTAGTCTCATCTGGATAGAACTTCTTTGCTATGTCTTCCTGAAAATCTCATGTAGACCCAGCCATTTTACACTTCAAATAAATCTAGTCTAGTGCAGGAGTCAAGAGTTTATCATGTGATGGAGCAGACTATAAATCAGTCTCCCCTGTGTATCACCTGCAGTAACGCCTCCTCTTTGGCCTTTATGCAGACTTAGGAAGGAAACGCTGTCATTTCTCCTGGGAAAGGGAGCAGAGCCCATGGCAGGGCAGAGGGGCTTTGCTTAGTTTGGGACTCGTGGCTGGTGCTGGGCTGATGTTGCTCTTAGCCTAAAGCTTTCTGCTTGGATGCAGATGGAAGCAAATGACTAATGTGATCTTCCATAAGGCTTGTACTGTTCGTCTTGGTGGGAAGGAGGAAGAAAAATAGAAGATAAATTGTGCTGTTATGAAACAATTTTTAAACACACACTGACCTGCAGCCTTGTGTTTTTCACCCTCAAGTTACTGGATAATTCAATTCCAGGCATCATGATTTTTCGGTCAGTGGAGGAAAATTTCCTAAAAACGTGTTCTGGAAAATGATTGCTCTCATTTATCCTCCTTTTTGTTTTCTAGCATTTAATTTGATTTGAAACATTCATTTAAAGAACAATAAACAAGAGAGTCTTTACATATTGAAAAACCTCATAAATTTGAGGTGAAAATCATTCTAGGAAAAAGAAGATATACAGTGAGTTATTAAACTTATTTGCATTATGATTCAGCCTGTGAAACCTTCACATTTACACAAACGACATTGGTGAGAGTGTAAAGAAAAAGCATTTTATACTGCGCCATGTTATGCACCTGAGAAAAAATCCCCTACAAATATTTTGAAGTTTACTGAGAGGTTGTATAATTAACTTTTTTTGCTTTTGGTCTTCCTTCATACTCTTTATGTTTCTGTGAATCATTGACTTTGTGGCAATAGTGGGGAAGGTAGCTACATTGCATTTGAAATAAAAAAAAAAGTTTGATAAAATGTAGATGGTGTTCTCAATACAAGTCCATTGTAATGCTGTTCCAGCCAAATGTTGCTTTTTTTTCAGTAGAATCATGTATAAAATATGAAATTACTGCTGTACGTTTTTCAACCATCGATGAACTCTCAATTATTACATTAGGTATTTTACCCCTCTGATTTTAAAATCCTTAAGCACTGTAAACTTTTCATGGTGGGATATTTCTTATATAAGAACCAGGGCACTGTCTCAAAGATCATCTTTCTATTTCTATGTTGTTCATTTACATTTCTGGGAGTCCAATTTATTTTTACTTCTGTTTATCTCCACTTATTTGAGATCAGTAATTCTTCTACACTGAGAGTATAAAAGGATTTAAGTATGATAAATAACAGAAGAATCAGACCAAGTTAAAGCCTTTATTTTAATATTTGTACAAATAAAGTTACTATTCTCTTCCTCGTCACTGTCATTCTCCATAACCTGTGGAGTTCCTCAGTACTTTCTAAAGCTTCACATATTAAATGTGGCTTGATTTCTGGTTATACCAATTCCTCCTTGCCTTTCTCTCTTCCGTGATAGATTCAACTTGGGCCAACCTGTAAGATGTTTATTATACTCAGGAAAATGCAGCAGCATTGCCTCCTCATACTAGGATTTATGTGCAAGAACTGAAAAACACATTTGGAGGGCTATTTAAAATAGATATAAATATATCTGCCTTGATTAAAGACAAGTAATTTAATTTAAAAGAAACTGTTAAATAAACAGCATGTTGTATTAGATGGCAGAGTTCTGACGCCAATGAGTGAGGCTGCCAGCAGCTTTCAATCATGTCTCTGTTTTCAATTGCTGATAACACTGCCAAATATAAACCATTGTGGCTCTAATATTCTATGCTGAATATATCCCTCAGATATTTGCTTAAAATTTTGATTAAAATAAACTCTTCCTCAAGAAAGCTTAAGAATACAAATTCAATTCTCCTCACCATTCCCCCAGCCCCTGCCTCCCCCCTCCACCCCCTGCATTGCATCCTCCAGCCATGGAGGAGTGGGGAAGAGGAGAAAGGAAATGGCTGGACAAAACGGGAGCAAAAGGAACTATGATAAAGAAAAATATTGAGGGGAAGAAAATATATAGAAATGACATAAATATTCCCAGTGAAGATACAAGAGATTGAATACCAGCAGGGAAGGAATAGAGGCAGTCATGTTAGGGGGATGAATACAGGCTTGCATGGGATAAGAGAGAGAAGTAAAGGTATGGGCAGGAAAAGACAGACAGGAGTCAGCAGAGGGAACAGGAGTTTAGGAGCTACAGTGGAATTACACAGAAAGCCAGGCTAAAGGAAAGACTGAGAGGGAGCGAGGTGAGGAATGTTTAAAACCCACAGAATTAATTTTTTTCCTTAGGATATCAAAATTAATTACATCATTCATGTGTATCTACTTTCTCTTATTTATAAAATGACAAAGAAATTTAAGTATGCCTTCATTCCCTAAAGGATAGGACCAGCTGGAGACTAAGTGTTACTGGTGTTGTCACTGGTTTAGCATGAATATCCTTGCTGAGTACAAAAAAGGATCATCTTCTTTCAGCAGTGCTGTATGGTAATTGTTTTCTGTAAAGCCTTATTATTGCACTGCCTCTGAACTGTTCCAAAAGAACCCTAAGGCTACAACTAAAGGACCCAGAAATTATGTAACACCTGAAAATTAAGGTTACTGAGGCAACCTGAATTGTCACTGCAGGCATGTATTTATTTTGATCCAGTCTTTCACTCTACCACAACCACCCACCACCACATGATATTTTCTATCCCTCATCTCCATTCATCCATGGATCTTTATAGGGCAAAAGGTCTCCTCTGCCCTTGTCACATTCTTTGTTGGGACTAGAAACTCAAGTCTACTTTGTGGTGCGGGGATTAAAGACTTCCAACTGGTTTTCAGTAACTGGTTTTCACAGTGGGCCTTTTTCTTGCTTGCATCTGAAGATCTCTGTGTGAAAATACAATTATATGCCTACCTTGTTGCTTAATGAGTTTTGATAAATGTCATTGATCAAGTGCAGCACTATGATTTGTGTTCTGCCTCAGATTTATATTTTTTTTAATAACACTCCATAAGGCAGCAGCAGATAAATTTAGTGATAAAAATTTCTGTATCTCTATTACTGTGCTACTAAGATACTACAAAGAAGGATTATATTCAGCTATATATACAGTGTAAATGGAACACTACCCAGATTATGAGCATTCCAGTGACTTCATCAAAGACATTAAAACTACCAAAGCACTTAAAGCACATTATACTAAGATGTTTTGAGCTCTGTTGTTAGAGACCTGGGCCATCTACAACAATGGAAGATGATTGTTGATTATTTAACTGCACCTGCTGGTCCATTTCTGCTGGTAAGGAGAGAAGGAAGAACCATGTAGTGGGAAGCATAATGTGTGTGATGCTATGGAAATGCTCCCCCAGACAGTTGTGTTTCTGCACAGGAAATCTTTGTGAAGACTGTGCCAAGATCTTGTGTGCTAGGTTGCTTGTAGCTGAATCCATCTCAAGCCCTTTTCTAGAAGGGATCAACATAGAGGCACAGGAATATGTCCCTGAGTGCTCCAATGCACTTTGGTGGAAAACTTATTCTGCAAAAATGTCTTCTCCTAGTAAGTTAATTGCCATTGCCGTTTTAGCAGGCATTGTAATGCTGCCTGTTCCCACCTGTGGCAAGTATTTAATTGAAAATCATTTGCTATATGATGATAAAACCATCATTGTACAATGAAACCCTTTGTAGAAATCAGTGTCCTTGCCAAAAGTCAAATAAATCAACATTTTTAGCAAAATCAGCATATATATTACAGTCATTCACATTAACAAAATTAAGGTTATATGAGTTTATAGTAAAGTAACCCTTCTGAGAGCCTGTTATATAGTAAAATTGTTGTGGCTGTGAGAGTGAAAGAATACAGAAGTGACAACACTTCTTCCTACAAGCATCTTTAAATAGTTGCATTCTGTCTTCTTGATATCATCTTGTGTCATTCCTAGTTTAATATGCATGCAAAAATAGCATATTTTTCCTACCTCACAAGCACAACTGTCTAAAACTCTAAAAATGAAAGTGACATTGATGTTATTTTTGAAGAGGTAAATTAAGATGAAGGACAAATATATGTGAATTTAATATATCTCATATGCCTAAGCATATGCTAAAATAACATGAAGTCATGTTAAATACCTTCAGAACTAATTCCCATTTATGATATTAGTAACTGAGATTTTTAACCTTTTATGGAAGGACAGAATTTTTTAATAGCAGTAGCTTCCAAAATCTTTCTATTGCAATGTTTAATTCATTTGAATTAGCTTTCTTATCATGTGAGAGGCATATTGTATAAAGAATAAGGATATGGAATGCCTGCAGAAGTACCTGGAGAGAGACAAGAGAGTTCATTGAACTCTTTAATAGCTCAGAGATACTATACATTTATTATTTATACTTTATTTGTTTAAATCTTTGGTATCAATAAGATTGCAAGTGCAGGTGAGTTGCAGATGTCTTTCCCCCTCAGAGCTGATCACACAGGACAAGTGCCAGGTGTTGACTCTCCTCAAAAAGGGTACTACAGATCTCTCCACAGCGAAATCTGTACTGACCCTCTCCAAACAGGGGCTGCATTTGGAGTCTTTTTGCACCCACTGAACAGTAAGACAGATTTATTTCAATTCATCCTCTCCCTGTGAGGATGAAGCTCAGGTCACACCTGCTCAAAGACATCAGACTCCTGGCCATACTGATGCATTTAATCTCGTTTGGCCCATTATAAAGGCAAATCACAAGACCTTAATACTGAAGGTGTAGAACTAGGGAAAACCCTGAAGCTTATCCTGAGGTGGTTAATGCACAACGACAGATCTAAATGGTATTTATACTGAAAGAGTCCACAGACCTTTGGCCCCAAAACCTTCCTATTGCTTGGGAGCCTTAACAGATGTATTTTTCTTGTTCACACAGAAGAAACCATCTCACACGGGAAGAGAAAGAAAAATCTGTTTTACAAAGTGAGAACAAAATATTACATAAAGAATTTGCAAAGCTGCTGGTGAGGTGAAGAGCGGCTCATTGTAGTGATAAAGAAATGACAAAATGAATAGGAAAAACTTGTCAATATTAAATAAGGTCCCCCCATGTTATTTCTCTGGAAGAAGAGGACTATCAGTTCCAAAAGCTTCATGAATTATAGAACTTAATAAATATTCTAGGGCATATTTTTGGATGGAAGTATCATGCCGTCTTTCATGAAGTGATTTGTAATTCATGAAGGAATTGTGTGATGATGCCAGATGCTGTTTTCCTGTGGTTCTTAGACAGACACATAGGTAGAATATCTGAAAACAACTCACCCACTCAAGCTCAACAACAAATTGTCTGTGCTGCCTTAAGACTCCTTCTCTGCTGTCTGTGAGGGCCAAGAAGAAAAATCACAATGGATCATGTAGGAGGGGGAAAGAATGAGCTCGGAAATGGGCAGGAATAATCAGGAGGAACAGAATGCTAATTAACTAACATAATTGTTTGTCATCACTTGGACAATTATATGTCTCAAAACTATATTTCTCAAAGAAATTGAATAATGTTTATCCAATAATTTATATTCAACCGGAAAGAATTGTGCATAAATTGAGTGAATTATTTTGGACGAGTGAAACCTGATTGTTTTGAAATAAATATTCAAGAGATACAGCCACCACTCTAGGAAAAATCAGCCAGAGTGGGGTTTTTCTAAAGATTTAGCAACAAACTTAGTGATAAAAAATTATGTTATATCTCTGATTTCCCTAAATATCTCTCAAAAAATAACATGAAAATTCCTTCATGTAAAGAACTCTTTGTGTTTCTTGGAAGTCACCATCCATTTTCCAAGGGAGGCAGTATGGAAATCACAAATTGGAGTTAGATGTGAAAGGAAAAGAAGAGACTCAAGGCCATAATTCTAACATCCTCTCTTACAGAGCTGAGAGAGAATGAAATATCTTTTTTTTTTTTTTTTTTTGCAAGCCAGGAAGAAACATTTGATATTTTGGGCATTGAACTCTTCAAATTTATATATACTCACTAACAGAGATGTTCTGTGCATAGGATAGTCATAACCGAGTAACTAATTTTGTTTTCAGAAAATGTCAATACTTTTCACTTTCTGTAGTTGACACTTGTGCTTAAGAATTAGATAATAAATTTTAATGATATTTTACTGGTTTACTGGTTTTATTTGGTAGGGAAAGTGGTAAGGAGGGTGACAAAGCAGAATTATTTCAATATAGTAAATCTGACATTACAAAAGAGTTTGATTTCATTATACAGGGCATTTCTGACTTTGAAATTTAATGAATTCTTATCTGTCTCATGCATTCTGTCCAATCTTAAACTGGTAACTGCAGAACACAATTTTCCTTCCCTTGGTGACATCGAAATAAGCATATGTAATCATTCAGACACTCAGTGATTATGTACCCAAAACCGAATTTTCTAAACCCTACTATGGTTTCCTGTAATGGAGCTGTGGTCTCTCTGAGCCTTGTCAACTTTCTGAGACATAGACCAGAGTTCTGGCAAAGTCAACTGTGACTGAATTATAATGAGTGCCCCCAGATTAGTTTTTGACCTGTTCCATGGCCACAATTTAAACTATTTTAAAAAGACCCCACATTTTTATGGAAGACCTTTGGGTGTTTCTTGTTTGCAGTGTGCTCTGGCTAGGTTTTTTCCTGGTGTTAATGCCAAATTTCGTCTCACATTTGAACTACAGAATTAACTGGGAAACGTCACTAATACTTGAAATATTTCTCTTTGTAGCAGAGATTTATCCCAATGGGATTTTTATAAGTAGTTGAAGTCAGTTAAATGCTTGGTATAAAAATAACAAAAAATCTTTAAAAACAGTGTGAAGGTGTTTGGAACTCACCTTCCACAGATAGCAGTTGATGCCAATTAGTGGCAATTTCTTCCTCCAAGCTTCTGGAAGCAAGAAAATTAGCATCACTAAGCTGAACACCTCACCTAGATTTCTGCACATTTTGAGCTTCCTGTCAGCAGTCTGGATTTTTAATTTAAAAGACTTAATAAATGCTGAAATTTTTTTAAAAAGACCCAAGGATGACCCTTGTTCTGTGCTAAAAGTTCCTGGAGCTACCTGCTATGGGAGTGATTTCAAATGTCCAGCCCTACAGAGAGATTAAGTACTCTCTTTTTCTCTTCCAGCATCTCATTTTTTCAGCACATGAATATGCATGCAGATAGAGGCAAAATTAACTGTGTCATTAAAACAATTAATTGAGACTACATGCCAAAAAAAGA
This sequence comes from Sturnus vulgaris, assembly GCF_052056855.1. Taxonomy (NCBI): domain Eukaryota; kingdom Metazoa; phylum Chordata; class Aves; order Passeriformes; family Sturnidae; genus Sturnus; species Sturnus vulgaris. Next base: position 129,383,606 of record NC_142243.1, read on the forward strand.
AAGTAACTCCATAGTGGTTACAGGGAAAAATAGGTCACTTTGGCCAGCAGGTTCAGTTTTCATTTCTTACCTAATTAAAAAATACTTTGCTGAGAATAACTGTTACTTGCAGATTAGCAATCCAGTATCATATGTCTTTCAATTAATTATTTATAAAGGATATTTCTATTCTAGGTCATACAACATAGAATAAATCTCAGCTTCAGTGATGTGTTAATGAGCAATGCCAGAACATGTATTGATTCATTACTTTCATTTAATGACTTGGAAATATTTAATACTCCTAAAGTGTTAGGAATGCACCACCATCCCCCTGTACTCAACATATTTCTAATGTGTTTTAAGGAAAGGAGCTCAAAACTAGGGTTCAATATTTTTATAAGGTTTAATCAGAAGTTGAGTGACTTTTCAAGGTTAAATATGACTGACGAGATTATACAAAAGAAAATGTTCTTTTTTATTTTATATTAACTTAGAAAGGAATTGCTTACACTGTATGTGCTATAACAAGGACATTATAGTAATAAAACTGGCAAGTATACAGTGGTGCTATTGTATAGTTACTTTTACACTTGTTGAATGTCTTGATGGAGTACCTTCTAACTGGATAACTGGAAAATGCTGACATTAGAAATAAAACCACTTGATATTTACAGTAGCTTTATTTTTACTCCCACTGTGTATAATTTTAATGAAGGTGCTTAGTTATTGACATGTAATAATATTTTTCCCATATACCCTTAGATATGCATAATCTTAAAATTATTCTTTAATAATTTATATTTTATTGTCATAAAGCACCAATACCTAATAGAATTATCTATTGACTTCTTAGAGCAATGAGCAATGACAGAATTTTATGTTTCTAATAAAGGTGAAGGAACAGTTTTAATGTGTGTTTTTCATCACTTTCTGAATTTCATTCTTGAAGCAAATGGGAAAAAAGCCTTATTTTATAAGACTGGATTGGTGGTACGAAGTTTCAAGTAATTATTTTTTAGAAGACCAGCAAAAAAAAAAAAAAAAAAAAAAAAAAAAAAAAGCGCAAAACTACATAAATTAAAGTACATGGAATTTCGTGGACATATTTAATAGACCAAAAATAAATTTTCAGCAATTTTATAACTTTTTGTCTTGACTTCAGAAAAAAGTTTATCTTCTAATGGGTGTATTTTGATCATTGTTCTAGTTACTATTAGTTTTTTTTTTCTTTTAGTGTTTCTTGTGCTGAAATTTGCAATATCAGTTTTGACCTTGCTAGAACTTTTTTACAAACTTTCTTGGTTTTTTGTGTTCTGTAGGACCTGAAGAGTTGCATGGATTTTATTCTTAATCAAAACAAGTAATGAATCAGGCTAATCTCTGCTCTAAATTTGTGAAACCAAGAAGTGTAGAAGGTGAGAAAATAAGTCAAGAGCCAGCTGGAATCACTTACTCCTGTCAGCCAGTTTTCCCTCAAAAGTGGGGCTGCCAAAGAAATCTAGCCCTAAAATAAATGTTTATTACCACATTAATTTCACCAGAAATATTTTAAAAGGCATGCACCACAAACAAGAATTATTTCACCAGTCATAGATGCTCACCTAAATCTCCAAACAAACAGTTTGAATTAACTCTGAACAAAAGGTGTGTAACAGGAAGAAAAGGTCCAATCTCCAGCTGCAAAAGTCACTGCAGGCCAAGTACCAACACCAGGACTGCAATTTGCACAGGAAAATTTGGTTTAAAATGGTAAAACCTTTGTAATCAGTTAGGCAGTATTTATTCCTTTAGTACTGACATCTTTGTTAAAAGTTAATCAAGATGTTGCTCCTAGCTCTAGTAAATCTACTTTCCTGAAACTTTTTCCATTGGTTTGCATTTTTCTAGTAAATAAGATTAAATGTTTTTCATTGACACTTATTCATTTGACACTGAAGGATAAATAGAGGGAAAACATACAAGAAAATTTTGGGAGTATCGTGATATGTACCTTTAAAGACAAAAAAACAATTGTAACAAGCAAACGAACAAAATCCCCAAATAAACCATGGTGGGAGGAAATGGAACCAATTTGCACCCATTTGGTCTCTGTTTCTAGAGACCAAGAAAAGAGCTCACTAAATCACTTAATCCAAACTCTTTCTCAGAGCTTGGCTGAGGCTGCTCAGGGCTGTTCCAGGCTGGGGCTTGGAAACCTCATGGGATGGAGGCAGCCCAGCCTCCCTGGGAGCTGCAGCCCTGCCCAGCCCTGCTGTGCTGTGAGAAAGCCTTACCAGCAGCTGCCCTGGGTCTGCTGTGAGAGAGGAGCACCTGCAAGAGAGGAATGACAAACTTTCTTACAGATCTAAGGTGCTGGAGGCCATTGGTATCAGCCCTGAGTGCCATCTCAGTTTGGCTCCTCACGCAGCCCAGGGACAGATCCTGACAGTGGTGCCCAGTGAAAATGCAGGAGCCAAAGGAAACAATTTTGTCTCAGAAGAAAAGGTAGACTTAAGCATTATACTACCACCTATAGTAGTGACAAATAGGTGTTTTCAAGGGCAATGTCTCCTGGTTTTCTGTAATAGAAACAATATAATTAATATGTTAAAGAATTTTGTTCCAAACATTAAGACTAGACCTGCAAGACTTAATATGCTAAATTGAAAAGCTAATCAAGGTGAAATTTATGATCTGGTGGCCATCTCATCACTGACTCATAAAGCACTTTCCATTGTAGCTGAAATAGATGGACCAAAATTCCATAGAATATTTGATTGATTTACAAAAATATCTAAAGTGATCAACTTTAGGAAGCAAAGAGAAAACTTACAAGGTTTGTTATTAATCAAAAGGAGAATTAAATTTTAATTCATTCTGGGAGTAAGCAAACTCTTTAGGTTTTGCCCTTTTAGCTTTATTTTAGCCATGCTACTTAAATTCCTGTGCAATTATAAACCACATTTTGTCAATAACAGATAGATTCAGGTCATTAAGTTTTAATTAATAGCACAGACTTATTTGCAATGGTTGAATACCATCAAAGTGACTTATATCTACTAAACATGTATCAGACTCTCTAATTATTATTTTTGTGTAAAGAAATTTAGCACAGTTAGGCAATACAACTTCACCATTATGACATCTTTACAATATTATTTTAAAAATATGAGTGGTCACTAATTAACAAGAATTTGTTTATTGATAATTTTCAGAGAAATAGTCATGATAAATAACAATACCATTTCAAAATAACACAGCAATGAAAAACATTTACTTCAACTTTAATAAAAACAAGTATGCAATAAAAGATAGAAGTTAAAATGCTTACCTGAAAGACAACGTTTAGTTCTTGTGAATTTGCATAGAGTTACACTGAATCATACTATATTCACAGAGCTATGAATCTGTGAGAAAGTTTGATTCTAAACCTACAAAAAATTTTTATATTTTACACGAGTTTTATAAAACTGTATTCAGGTACGGGACTTAGAACACATTTTACAGATCAATAGAATTGGTTTTGTGTTTAATTTTCAAGAGCACCCTAGTAGCTTTTTAGAAGTTAGACACATTAATAAATGTCTTCAGAATTCAGCTGAAAAATTACACAAATACTGCCTATATTTTTATATTAGCTCAGGTTTTCAATCTTTTTAACTTAATATTTCCGTGCATGAGATTAAAATGTTAGCTAAGAAAAAATCCATTTTACTTCCATCCTGTTACTTTATTCTTTTACATTGTGTTGGTAATGGCTGTAGTATAAAATGCTTGCTCTCACTTAGAACACTAGTAGAAACTGCTTACTGCCCTGTGTAGAGAGGTAGTATTATCATTTTACAGCTAGCTAAAAGACCAGTAAAAGTCACTCTTTTGTCACTCTTGTTTCTCTAGTGTGATCTTGTGTTGAGAATTAAGTAGTCTGTTAAATTTATTGGAAATCTGTTTATAAGGAAACAAGACTTTATCAAATACTTGACTTAGTCTGGTTGCAATTAATATTTTTTAGTTTTATGTAGGATAAGTTCAGTATTTCAATAAACTGATTATTTAATAGTTAATTTCTGGAGTTTAATGTAGAGAAAGGAAAACATCTATCATGGATATGAATATTTTTTGTTGAAATAATTTAATAAAATTCAGACCCAGAGAGGGAGTGTACTTGTCCTTTTATAAATATGTTCCCAGCATAACAGCATACTATAGTCTCCATTATAATCTGAGCTCTCATTAGAGTTATGGTTGAAAAATTCAATGAAGAGGAATTCAGAAATTGAAACTACTTGAGATTTCTTGGATATCGAAATGCACTCTGCAGGGAAAAAAATCCTACCTTTTCTGGAAATAGTTTCTTGCCATGTAACTGATGCTATAAAATATAAAAGGAGTAATACCTGAAATCACTTTCTAAGGTTTAGGATACTTAAGGTTCTGTTCTTATATTTTAGATACAACAATCGTGTCATTTTTTTTTATTATTGGTTGTTTATGGTTCCAATTCCTCAGGCTCCAGGCTCTGCTGCCATAACTTTCAGAAATATTTGCTAAGAGAGTTAGCATAAGATATGAGACATTATTATCTAAAAATAAGTCATAGCTTTGGCTTATTCTTGGAGGAAATGAATGGTAGTAAAACAAAGGAAAGGACATGAAATAGATCCTAATGGCCATTGTTTTCCAAATCCCTAGGGCTGGGTCTAAGTATGAAATATAAGAACAGCTCAGGGCCCCTGTGGGACTTGGCTCTGTACAGGCACCCTCTGGTGCACCCATGTGTCAAAAGAAAAATGCACATTGGGCTACATGCACTGAGCCATTGCACAGCCTGTCAGCTCTGGGAGCTGAACATTTGCAATTCAGCCAAGTGCTGAAGGTGCACAGCTTACCAAGCAGACATGGACTAAGTGATTGAGGTGAGGTCTGCTGCACAAAACTGTAATGTGCTGAGTAAATGTTCCCTAGGCAGTGTTTGGGAAGAGTTAAGTAGGGTTGAATACAGTCAAAGAGGTCATTTAGAGCAGCAAACTCCAGCCAGTATGGGACACTGGATGTTAATGATGGAGAGCTGCAGGTTTCACAGCTTCCCCTGGTTAGGTGTCTCATACAAAGGCATGAGAGAAATCATCCAAGAGAAACTCTCCTCGTTTCATGGGTCTTCCCACTGGGACAGATGCCAAGATAGAAGAATGTGTCTTACAATTTATTTCTCTCCTAGGCCTCATTCAGAGTTTTTGGTAGGCACTCTCTGAATTCAGTAACTGCAGCTGAAAAAGTACAGATATTGCATCTTATTAAATAACTTTCGACAAAAAGTAATGAAATATAATTACAGAATAGAATAAAATAGAATTAAATGAAATAACATGGCATAGCATAGTTCAAGTTGGAAGGACATTGAAAGACCTTCTGATCCAAAATTTCACAGGAAAGGTGGCCTAAATATTGGCCCAGTACTGGCAGGGGATTCATACTTACCTCATCCTACCTAAGGACACTGGCCATATGTGCTTGGGAAAAATAATTATTATGCCCATATTGCTATTTCTGGTTTGTTTGTTTGTTTGTTTGGGTTTTTTTGTTTTTTTTTTTTTCTTGTTCTTGAAAAATTTCATTCCTCTGTCACAAGTTGCTTTTGGTGTTGTTTCTGAGAGCCAGGGGAAGTGTGCTTTTTGGCTACATGTATGTGGGTTATGTGAAAGCTGGAGGCATTTGTGGTGATTTTCATGTTGAAACCAGATCCAATTACATTTCTTGTGTAACTGAGAAGCAGCACTCAAACAGATTCCTATATTCAGTTGCACTCATATTTAGATTACTGGTGTTCAACGACTTAATTCTTGAAAGTATTTAGACAAAAGTGAGACCAGTAGGTAAATGCTTAAAACTATCTGATTATATTACATTTGTAATTCCCACCTGTGTTCAATCCATTTCAGTTGCCCATTATGTCCTTGTATGTATCTGATTTCATTTGTGGGTGCTTGGATAACTGTGGTTTGACTGTTCATCTCTCTTGTTACTCTTAAGTGTTTTACCTCAATTTAAGAAATTGTTCTGATGTGGAGGTCAAGAAACTTTGAAGAGCCAGGCTGCACAGAAGGAGAGCTGCTGTCAAAAACCTACCATAGCTGGAGGTTCAGTTTCATTTTGAATTGTGAAATTCTAGTTTTCTTTATAATCATGCTAGGAGTTTGTTGTCGATATTATCTCGTGGTAGCCTGGATTCTGTGACTCGAAAGTATTTGTGCTGAAAAGCCCTCTCCCTAAGCATAAGAGACTCAGACCTGCAGATACTACACTGCCTATGCAACAAAAAAAAAAGAAAAATGCCTGATGGTCTTTCAAATAATATGATAATATGTTCCAGATACAGAAGGCAAGATTAACATTTAGAAAGAAATTCAACAGTATCTTAAATTAATAGAAATAAAATCTCCAGACTTTAATATTTAATGCATAACAACATTCTCCACTGGTAATACAGCAGTGATAATGAACTGCAATAACAAATATATATTTTTTTCCCCCTACTGATAAACCTTTACAAGAAAGGTTACAATCTCTCTCTGCCTCTTATTCACTTTTGCTTTTGTAGCATGTCATGTAGTATGTATAAACTCTATTTGGAGAGATAATTTGTCACAATTTTTTTCACAATGTAAAAGGCTCCTTATTCACACAAAGTCAAGCATTAAGGCAGAAAATGCCTGTTTGAATGAGATTTTTTTTTTAATTTTCTGTATAATGTCATATTCTCTTCAGTGCAGGAGGAAGTAAATGGTGTTAGAAGCAGTAAAACTCATTTCTTATTATTGCTGTAATACTGTCCTTGGCATTTTGTGAAAAAGTCCTGCATTTAAAATAAAAGAAAAAATAAGAAAGTGAATATACTGTTCAAATTAGGAAACAAATGCTTAAGAGATACTTATGGACTAGTAAAGAGGACTCTAGTTTCCTGTGTTTTTCTCTCCTCTAAATGCAGTTTTGAAGTATAACACTCTACATAGCCACTGGGAATTTCAGTCCCATAGAATTCTCTACCTTGTTTCAGGCAGTAGAAATAAGTGTTGGTGATATTACAGCAAAAATGTTAAAATCACAAACTCTCCTATTAAACATACAAACCATTATAAACCATATCAATGTGTAAGACAACAAGAAAAATAGAAAATAATTTAAAAAACCCCCACACTTACAGTACCCTAAATACAACACTGCACAGCAAAATATGCCCAAAACTGACAATCACTCATCTTCCAGGGAAGTACACTTACATTATTATTATTTGCTACTACTTGTAACTCTTCAAAAGGACTGGATATTGTCCCATGTGGTCAGCTGTGCTAATGTCACGGGTTTATCTCAAATGATTCAGAGGACTTAGGTAGAAAAAAACAAAAAAAGCCAAGACAGTGTAAGAATGCAGAAGGGTGTAGCATCTCCCTCTGTCCCCAGGAATAATTGCAGAGGTGAAAACACCAAAGGGAAACAAATGTGTAAGTCTGATGGACATCAGAAGGTTAGTGCTTTTTTGCAATCACATTTTGAGTCTGAGGGCAAGAATCTTATTTCACCACTGGTCTAGCTGAGAAAATTATTAGCAGCTATATATTTCATATGTTTTATGCCAGCCTTCAGCACTTAACCAGACTATTAGAGAAATTTTTCAGGGAAGAAACCTTCAGGAAAACAGCATATGGAGAGCAATTGAAGAAGTAGAAATTTAGCCTAAATAAAGATGAGTTTCATTGCATAGATTAAAACACTCAAGTCCTAATGTCTGCACATAGGATTTAATGTATTTCCCTGAACATAGGCATCATGGTTCCAGCCTTGGAGCTGTGAGGGAGCTGCACCTTTTTGGAACTGGAGTGGTATACCAGAGGGGTGCTCCAGGATGTCTCTGATAGTACTTTATGCTTCACAAAATTAGTCTTCTAGAAGTTGTCAACTAAAAAAAAATTGTCTAAACCATGGTTATACCTAATAATGGTCAGTTGTTGACAAAATGTATGTCTGCTGTACTTTGATGTGAATATCTGTGTAGGCTGTGCTGTCTGTGTTTAATGGATACTTAGACACATAGGACATAAACAAGAACCTATATGTAGGCACCTAATTTAAGTGTTTTCATTCTTGAGCTGAATCCTACCCTTTATCTATGGGGATTTATATAAAGTATTGCTTGTATCAGAATGTCAAATTCAAGATTTCAATGATACAGAAAAAAAAGGAACCTAAGATAGTCCTGAATAAAGAAATGTCCACATCTAAAAGAGATATTCATCAACTTAATAGAGGCCTAGTGACTTGATTTTAATTCTTTTAATTGAATGTATAACAGATGTCTGTGGACTTCATTTAGATTAAAAAAATCAAACAGCAAATAACTATTCAAGTTCATCATAGCATTTCAAATATAAGTGTGAGCTCAAATCTAATGTTAAGTGACTTCTGATTTTTATGCAAGGAAAGTATGTGTGCAACAATTCTTATTTACAATGATAGATTTTTACGAATGACCCATTTAAACAAAAACTTTTTGCAAGTTAAAAAAATTGGGAGAATTTTAATGATACTTGCAAAAAGTTTTGTCAGGAAATTTCTGATGTTTAGAAAATTAACGAGAGATCCCAAACCATTGATTAGGAAGTTTAATTTCACATGAAATGCAGAAGAATTAAGTGAATGTTTCAGAGCTTCTAATTTCCATTTTCCATTCCAGATATCTTGAAAACAGTCACAGTTCTGGGCCATCTCACCTAGACACTCAGGTTAAATGTTGAAGTGACTGAGTCTTACTTAGGTCTCAGCTATGCCACATATTTTTGCTCTAGTCAATATGAAGGATAAAGTATGATCCAGCATGAATACAGCTGTCCAAGAAAAAAAAGTAACTGAATTACACCAAAAAGTTTTACTTTTTTTTTTTTTTATTGAAAGGGAAAATAAAATTGATAAAAAATGCAGTCAATAACAGCAATTTGCCATTGTTACATAATCTTGCATTAATAAAATATTTTCATTGTGGATATACTTTTCCTTCTTCCCTACAGAAGTTGTTATACTTCGTGAAACTACTTTAATTTTCTCTGGATGAAAGGGAGACGGACTGGCATTAGCCACAAGGCAAATGGGGTATCAGCTTTGAGCATCACCAATCAATATTTATGCCTGAGGCTGCCATAAAATGCAGGGGTGAAAATAGACAGGTTTGGGTTTTCCACTGTGTAACAGGAGAGTGCCTGTTCTGAGATGCTTCCTCAGCTCATGCTGTTTCCCAGTTTCCGGTTTTTGGTGCTGGAAATCTAGAACTGAAAGCAGGATTCCACTGAAATGGGACTGGATGTTCGAGGTGACAAAGTGGTAAAAAATTTCTGGACTCTTCCTGTTTCCACTGCTCTGGCAAACCTCTAACTCATACCCAAAGGGCAACATTTGCAGCAGCAGAGCTGCTTTGTTCCCCCGACTGAATCATTGCTCATTAGCCTTATCTTTAGTAACAATTATCATTTCTCATGCTGTGCAGGCCCAGTGAATCTTAGGTAATGTGGCTTCAGGCTGGGTATAGGACTTGTGCACACACCCAGTGGTAGATTTATTAAGTACAAGAGGATGGATCTCAAGGGCAGCTCACAGAAACCTGAGCAAGTCTCTTTTAGAGATTCCTCTTTAATGTTATCATTTGAATGGATCATTTTGCATATTGAGTCATAAACTTCCAAAAGATTATTTTCATTCAAGAAATAAGAACTAGATAATATTTTACCATAGAGAAATACCATCAGGTTATTTGAAGCACTGGGAATTGTTTTTTCTGTTATTCTGAAATTAAAATAGTTCTGAAACTATCACCTTATTAAGGTGTAGATGCTAACTTATTAATAACCATTTTCAAGAACTGGTCAAAGTGGGCAAGAAGGTTCCTTTAGAGCAGGAAAAATCCCCAAGGAAAATTTTAGCCAACTCTGGCTTTTTACTCTTAGAATGTCCTCAGGAGAGTAACAGAACTGTGTGAATTGCAGGCAGCCCACCAGCCCTCAGGAGCAGTGGAGTGCAGCAAATGAATTCATTCTGCTCCTCGTCTTGACATTGCTTTTAGTATGACAGCCAGGCAAAACACATTAACCATTATTTTAATATAGAAATGAGTAAAGAAAACTATTAGATATGCACAGGGGTCCTAACTGCGATACTCAGGTAGCATGAGACTCGTGTTGATAAAAGCCAGAGGTCATAATATTCCTCTGCCTCCATTTCTCTATTTTTTACGGTGAAGGATATAACTTTTATTTATTCCTCCTCAAAACTGTTACAATGATGACTTGACTAGTAATCACAGATGAATATGAAGAGCTAAAGGATTATGTAAATACTAACTTTTTTCTTGCTATTGTGCTGTCTAATATATTGTTCTGTCATCCTCCCTGCCATTAAGCTGCCATCAAATGCAGTTTGTACAATAAATGTATTAGGGCCTTAATCCATGCTGTTATAACTTCAGAAGCCATAATAGTGTGCCTTACTGGCTTGATATATATACCTGGGTAGCTAAATTCAAACTCTTTGTCTAATTAAAGTGAAGAAGGCCATGGTTTCCCTTAAGCTTTCTGGTTGTTTGTCAGCACAGAGCTTCCGTGGGGTTAACTCAAAGAGTAAAATTTTTCTTAACACTGACTTGGGACCTCCCAAGTAAGAGCATTTTCTCTGTTAAACCTCTAGACCTCCCTTTATACTCGAGATTAAGCAGAATCTCCTTTCCACTGAGACTAATAATTCCTTTTTATCTAGAGGTAAATGAAACTCAAACACGATAAATACCACAGGCAAAACAATGCAATGCTGGCTTATTTGTATGTTTATAGCCTCATACAAATGGATAGGTCTGCTCAGTTTTTAATTATGCCTGTTATTAAACCTCCTTTTAGAAGCAAAAACAGTTTTTGAAGAAAGAAACCAATGCTTAGCATTTCATAGCAAAAATAACCTTCATCAGCCATCTGACCTTTCTCAGCTTGCCTTGAGGTTTCTTCAAAGAAGTCAGTGGACAAAACATGGGAAACACGGAAATCTGTCAGTGGGAAAAACATGGAGGTGGGAGATCCCAATTTTATTCCTAATTCAAGACTTAAGAAACCTAGAAAGAATTCTGAATTCATCTGACCATTTCCTGTGCAAGCAAAGAGAAAACAGTGGAAAAAATGTGAAAATCATCATAATAAATCTGCAAGACTTTTGCAGCTTTTATTTTTAAGTTTCTTTTCTTTGTGGGAGGACAGGGCTTTGAATTTGCCTCCTCCCTGTGAAAGATAAAAACTGCATATTATAGCAGCCAGGGAAGCCCCAAAAGGGCTTGGCTTATGCTATGTTCTTGTGCTACACTAGCTGAAATCTCTCCTCTGATTCAGAAACAACCTTCAGTTATCTTCATACCTTGCAGATAACTATTGAAAGGAAGGGAGATCATGGGAGTGGTGACCAGAGACAATAATCTTATAAACAAGGTGTGTAGAAAGAGACAGGCCTTCACACTAATATGAGGACTGTTATTAGATTAGATGCATAGTACTGCATTAAGGAGTATCAATAATTTAACCTACAGACCATACTCCAGGCAAACTTTCTTAGAGTTCTCTACGTACATATTAGTCAGCAGAAATTATGAGCCTCAGATTATTCACTTTATCAGATTTAAATATGAAGTTTAGGACTTCATATTTAAAGTAGAAAAGCAGTTATATAGATTCTTTACAAATTCATTGGAATTTCATTCTTACATACTTATTTCAAAACTGTCTATCCAGACAAAAAATGTTAAGTTTTATTTCTACACATATTTATAAAACAGAAGTTGGGGATTTTTGGTATGTAAGGTGATACTATTGCTACTTAAGTTGTGTATCTGTTGAAATGCAGGTAATAACTAATCAGCAAATATTTGCTAAGAAATACTATTTGTCCTTTCTTTGACCTAAAGGAATTCTCTCAGTGAAGGCTTTAACTTAAGGATCTTTTAACTGAAAAAAAAATACATTAGAGCAGACTATAGTTAAGTATACTTTTGGCAGCTAAGATAGTGCACATGATGGTTAGGAGAATCTGCAACACAAATCCCTGCAGATTTACCCACAGAACTGCTGAAACAATGGAAATTCTGTCATTATGTAGCAATTTGGGCTCTTCTCCAAATGAGAGAATTCCTTTCAAAGTGTGCATACTGCAATTGTATTAAGTTGATTATATTTTAAGTAAGTTAGGTGCTCGGTTAAAGCTGCTTGCTCAAAGTTAGCAGTGTCACATGAAAAGTGAGAGATTAGCAAGAGAAGAAGGGGACCAGGAATATCCAAGGTAAAATGAGCAGCACAGTGGTAAAACAGAGCAGGAAAGGAAACTGCTGTGCCAGACAGTGGCCCACAGGGAGTTCTCCAGAATCAGCTTTAATTAATGTTCCAGTCCACAACCCTCGTACAAAAGCTGAGATCTGATAGAGATTGATAATAGTATAATGCTATCCTTTATCATTTTAACTCAAAGGAATACATCATGAATGAAATGAATGACATAGAAGACTGGAGTAATAGAACTGGCCCAAAGTATCACAGTGTAAAAAGGCAAGGCCAGGAATGTATGGTTATTTAATGTAACCTCTAATCATAAAGTAAGTAAGAGATTACTGAGCAAGGGAAGGACCTTGGGGCAATCCCAGACATAATATCAGATATTAATATTTTGGAGCTATGGAAAAGACGAGCATATAGCCAGAATTTATCAGATATGTTTTCAACAGAGAGAGGGTATAACTACACAGACCAGCAAAGCCTCTTTTTAAAGACAATAGCTTTCCTTAGGAAATGTGATTTCAGATGGGAATAAAGGCAGAAAGAGCTGCAAAATTCATGATAGGGAGACAGAATATATGATACCCAGTGAGTGTGAAAGGCATTGTTTCATTCAGCCAAACAAACTGGAGGCTGTGAAGGGAGGGAAGTACTCTGTAAAGTTATATGTAAACTCTATATGTATATATAGAGTTATATGTAAACTCTAAGGAAAAAAAAAAAAAAGAAAAGGAAACAAAACCATATATACTATCTGGACAGTACAACAAATACATTTAAACTGGCACAGAATAATTTCTGATGGGAATTTGGTTACTGGCGCATTAAAACTTTGGGTTTCAGAAAATACTCACAGAAGAAATGGAAGAAAAAAACAAATCTACCTGCTCCCACAGTGTTACAGCTGACACCTGCAAGGCATGGCATTTTTTTTCTCTTGTGACCAGCAGGAAATTGGGTGTACTCTGGGGGACAGATATTTTCATCTCAGCGTGAGAACACATGGGTGGGGACTTGATCAACAAGGTGACAAAATTAATTATAATTATCACTTGGGGTAGTTTCTTGTATGTTTTCATAGGGATTGAGAAGAAATTTCTGTGAGGATCAATCAGGTTAAGACTTAAACTTCTTATTTGTTTTCCTCCTAGTATTAAACAAGGGATATTTTCATTAAGTTTTGCAAGCTGGAAATACTGCACTGTAGTAAAAGTGAAATATGGTCATGGGCCTATTAGCCAAATATGGCAAGAAGATCCTGGCATGGCCAGACTAGTGTCTGGAAATGTCTGGAAATCTGAGGCAGTCTCTACAAAATAAAACAGTCCATTAAGGCTTCAGTGACTATCACAGAAAAATAAGTCTCTAAAGCTGTTCCATTCTGCATATATTTAGCTGGAAAATTTACTTCTCAGTGACAGTTTACTTTCTCAGACATAAAAGTCAATGTCAAAATATGCCATTTGAAATTTTTGAGAGTCCATTATAACTGCCTTTTAAGTTTCCTTGATTAGCACAGAAAATATGAAACAGCTATTAAACTGCTGTTCCCCTAATAAACATTAATTATAAGACAGCAGGTGATTAATCACTGATAATGAGCTATAGATGACTTTTAATGGTCAGCTAATAGTGTCATGGGTCTTTAATGCTGAAAATAATTAAAATTAATATCAGATTGTATGGTGAATACACATGCCTAAATGTGCTTACAGTTCAAAAAGCAGGCACCCAAATATGGAAGGAATATCTTTCGCTGTGATCATGACACTTTCTAGCTCAGTGTTCTAGGAATGTGCAGGAGGGAAAATATTAATTATTGGTTTAAGGATTGTTTTAGATAGAGCTTGGATTTGGATTATAATTTATGGCTGTTGTTTTTCCCACTACAGGTGAAATCCTAACCAGCATTTTGCAATTATTCTCCTTTGTTATTCCTGGCAAAAGAAATCTTGAATTATAGCATGGGGAGTGAATTCATAATGAGAAAGAAATCTTTTCCATCACTTTTCCACTTCTGGAACAATCTATAGATTCTTACTAAGGCACACCCATGAAAACAGAGATGTGACTTGCAATCTCTCCCTGGTTGCAAGGAAAACGTAATCCTGGCTTTTCATTCCTAGATGGCTACAAGTGATGTTGTCCTGTAAGGTTCAGTCTTTATGGGGGGAAGAGCAGTCGTTTAATGGAGAGTTACAGTCCTGAAAGGAGACCCCAAACCATCCACATTTTGCACCTTAAGATTGTTCAGACTGAAACAATGTGCTTGTTTTCACTTCCTAACCCATTAAGTCATGTCAGTATCCTGGCATTCTCTTACCTTCCTGCAGGAACCAAACTCTGCCATTGTCCTTCTGGAAAGTTCTCTCTAGCCCGAGAGGTGCTCAGCACAGATTGCTTTGCTTCTTTAGGGCTACATTTTCTCCCAGGACAGGTCTAAGCTTTGTATTCTAACAAAGGTTTTGTCCATACTGACTAGTTCCCTCAATATGTTGTATCCCATACTGCGTGCATTGCTGGGAAAGGGTAAATTTACCACGTCAGAAAGTGTGTGAGTGATCATATAGCACAGGCAAATGTAGGATGATGCTTGAGCCCATGTCTGCCTCTCTTCACTTTCTGTTGTAGGTAAATTCTTTGGTACCCAACTTATGTCGTTGCAGATTCTGGAATCAGGATTTATATATTAGGATTTACCAGGATACTGTCAAAACTTTTTTTTTTTTTTTTTAAAGAAGCCTCCTGCCTATTTATGGTCAAATTAAGAATTTTAATGTTTTTTTGGGTTTTGTGTTTTTTATGGTTTTTTTTTATTGTTTGGGTTGGGTTTTTGGGGGGTTTTTTGGGGGTTTTTTGGTTTTTTTTGTTTTTTTTTTGTTTGTTTGTTTGTTTGTTTGTTTTGGTTGGGTTTTGTTTGGTTTGTTTTTGCTTTTGTTTTTGTTTTTTTGGTTGTTTGGTTTGTTTGGTTTTTTTTATGTAAAAGCCACCAATGAGTATTGGGTTTAACATATCAAAAACAAAAGAATCAGTTCACGAAAGTGGGAATAGATGAGAATTCCATGTCAAAATAGTCTTGGTTTTGCAATAATTTTCATACTTTATACTGTCCTTTTTTATTTTTTCGGAACCTGTCAATATGCCATGCTGTCTTGCCATGTATTAAATCCTGATCAGTCAAACATTTACACTGGTGAACAGCTTTACAAATGTCACCAGACAAAATTAAGCAAATTTGTCTGCCCACACGAGAAGTTGCTTTTATTTGCAAGCTTTTCTGAGAGCTCACATGAGATTGTAAGGTATTGGCACCTGATACAGCAATCATGAAACTTTGAGTTTTATTCTAAATTTACACCAGGGTTATTCCATTCACATCACTGATGGAGCTAATTTCACTTTGCATTTTGAATTAGCACAATATTCTTAGTAATTGTAAATGAACAACTTGAAAAGGCCATAGAAATTAATTGGGTAAGGGGAAGGGAAAAAGAAAAAGAAAATCTTGGAGTAGAGATACAGGGAAGAAGAAGCAGGAGTGAAGAAAGAAAAATATAAAGAAAATTAAGAAGCATAAGAAATAGATAGGAAAGAACAGAACATAAAAACAGGAAAGAACAGATATAAAAAGGATAACAACAGTAGAAACCACCTTTCATGTTGTAGATTGAATTCATCTGCTTTTTTTTTGTTTTGTTTTTCTTTTATGGATTTTTTTAATGGATTTTGGATTTTCAATGGATATTTATATTTCACAAGATGAAAATAAAAAGTAAGAGGTAAATGAAATATTTTTTTAATTCATATCAACATTCAGCTGACAGTGTTCACAGTTTCAGCTAATGTCTTTAAAGTTGAATTATGAAATTATAATCTTGCATTTCAATATTCCTTGGCAATGTTGGAGGGTAATACTCAAGCAATAAAAAAAAGAGGAATTTTTGTTAGTCACAGTTGTGCATAAATGATAGAAAATCAACCATAATCTTTCTTTAGCAAAAGTACTATTTTTAAGGCCAAATGTTTGACAATATGACATCTATTGCTATTATTGCTATTAATAATTTATGTAATTTTTTTAAATTAAAAATAATTCACTACAAGGACATATGGGAAATTTGAAATTTTCAGAAAAATTGATGAGCATTCATATGAACTTACTGCTTGATTTTTGATAAGACATAAACCCAACTTTCTAACAGCTTCTAGTCATTAAAGAGCAGAAGATAGTTTTTGGAAGAGTTGCACTGTAAAGCACTCATGGGGCTGGCCAAATTCCAGTGTGGAAAATTACATTTTGCTTACTGACAATTGTCTCTTCTATTTCAAACACCAAGGCCTGGTTTTTACCTATTGTCCTTGTTATTGGACTTGTGGCTCACCTGGAACATGTTGCTAAATCCATCACATGCTTATCTACCTTGCTGAATTGTCACACTGATCATTTATTAACTCTGTTAAAGAACTGTCCTGGTTTTAATCAATGCAATGGCAATTTGACTTCTGTAAAAATAGAATAAAGTATTACACATAGGATCCAGACCAGAATTTAAAAAGCTAATAGTTCAGGAAAATCACACTCTGAGTTTCTTATGTTAATTAGTCCTCCATCTCAATGCACACTTCTTCTATGCTATGAAACATATTTAAACAAAATCAGAGGACACTCTTCCATTGAACAGGTGAGTACTTACATAGTTTTAGGCACGTGCAAAACCTAATCAGTTCTGAGCTGCAGATATATGAAGTGCATTTTTTATTTATACGGGGGAAGGAAGCTCAAATTACTTGATTGGTCTTCTGCCAACACTGAAGCTGGAGAAGATTTAAAATAATGTTGAATCCTTTCACAAATACCTTAATTGCAAAGGCAAGTGATTAGAGCATCCTTAACTCTTTAAAAAGACTGTAATGTTGAAACAGAACCTAAGTCTTATTAAGTGATAAGGTGAATGTTAGTGGAAAAGATAACCTGTATGTGCGAGATGATACTGTAATCAGAATCTCAGAGCTCCAGAAGCAGCAGCTACAGTGGCCAATGAAAGCACTGTGGGATCCTGTAGGAGAAAAGGCAAAGTGCAGCAAGATCATTGCCACTTCAGTAATAGGGCTGCAATTAGAACAAGAATGTTTTTTCATTGTTTTGCCCTGTAATTACATATAACAGCCTTGATAAGATTAAGTGCTGTGATAAATTCTGCATTTTTGCTTAGCTGAAAATAGGAACTGTATGTGTTTTTAGATAACCAGATAATTTAAAATCTCATCATCAAGCTCATGTGTCAGGACTTACTCAAAGATTGAAATCAGTCAGATTCTGTTTCATGTTCAGGCATATCATTTTTGCAGTGGAAATAATGCTTCCATAGCAACACATTAAATACATCAAGTCCATGCCTTGGGAGCTACTGACATTAGTTTAACATGAATTCTCAACTATTTGTGTGAAAAAGGGTTGCTTAATATCTCTTTCTCTCTCTCTCTCTCTCTCTGTGTGTGTGTGTGTGTGTAAATATGCAAAATCTGGTATTTCTTATTGATGTTTAAGCGAAACTTACTCTCTATACCAGTGAAGCTAAAGACAATCCCCACCCCCCCGTCTCACGTATTGTACAAAATCTATTAATAGATGGACATTTAATAGCTGTACAAGTGTATCTTAATGAGCCTTAGGATTGTATAGCTTTCCTTGTAATTGCTGACAACTATGTTGCTTTACGTTTAAGATCACGCATGCTTATCAGAGATGCCATTGACTTGTACTTGTTCTGTTTATTGATTACTTAATTAGTTTCCAAGATAGCTAATCAGGGACAAATTCAAGTGTTTAAGCATCTCTTGCTGTGTCTCACTTTGAGCACAAAATGGTGGAGCATCTGTGTTACTTGGAGAAATAAATTAAGCCCACTGAATTGAATTAGTTTAAGTCATGATATAGGGCACAAAGTTGGTGTAATAATATGGAAATAATTTAGGGGAAGCTGGTATTCTGTCTCATCCTCCAAAAACTTATGGGAAAGAAGGTTTTATCAGCCTCCCAAATGATCATGCAAAGATCATTTTTCCTTTTTCTTCCACACAGTTGTTTACTGAATGTAGCCTTTAACAGTCAGGATAAGAAGGTTTTTGCTCACAACAACAACCTCTAGGGATTTCTCTCTTACAGAAATAAAATCAAGCAAATGTCGACATTCTTAGTAGAGAACATTGTACATCACAACTGAAACTGTGTCTATAATTGACTGTGGAGGGTGGTATCTGTCTCAAAAATTGTTTTATCTTGACAAACCCCAAATTATTTGTCTGTAATTTGCTCTTTTAAAATGGTGTTGAGTGTATATCTTGAATAAAATTTCAGAAAATATTGAGAACAAAACCAGTTTCAAACGAAAAATTTAGTATTTTTTTACTTAAAAACTTGATATTAAATGTACAGATTTTCTGAGAGACTGTGTTCCTTAATTAATTGTTCAGCATACTTGACGAGGATTCATGTTATTTGGGCTGATTGAATCTGCTTTATAAAGCAAAGGGCTTGGTGTAAAAAACTTTTTTTTCTGAGGTTTTAAGGAAGTATTTGATGTTAATATGAGAAAGAACTTCTACATAACTTTTTACACAGAAGTCATCATAAGATCAAAGAATAATAGAATGGTTTTGGTTGGAAGAAGACCTTGAAGATCATCCAGTTCCAACCTCACTGACAAGGACAGGGAGACTTCCCACTAGACCAGGTTGCTCAGAGCCCCAACCAATCTGGTCTTGAATTCATGTCTTCCTGTGGCCTCTGACAATTTTAGCAGGTGTTCAATGCACTTTTTACAATTCTATTTGAAAGATGATCAGAAAACCACAGCACATTAGTGGGGATCTGTCTGAGATTAACACGTGTTTTTTTAGCCCTTTTCCCAAAATAGACTGAAGAGTCCAGTACTCAAGACATGTCTTTATTCTCTGAGAAACTGCTCTGCTGTGGTACCCACAGCTGTTCAAAATGAGAACAGAGCAACTGTGCTCAAGGCTCCTATTGTATCTTGTAGGCAAGAGAGATTATAAGATTTGCTTGGCAATCAATCTCACATTTAAACTCAAAGGACACGAAACCAAGACAGAACTTTAATAGAAGTCAGTGAAGAGAAAAAGTGAGTGAAAACAGAAGAAAAAATTTATTAAAATCTTTACGAAAAATAATTTGGCACAAGTGAGACTTAACAAATCTATTTAGCAAGGTTAATAATACGGGTTATTTTATTATTTGAAATCAAATTTAATATAAAAAATTTGTTAGACTGAATTCAGCAGCTCTTAGAATAAAAATGTTTGGCTATTTTTATTTACCTACAGCGATGAAAATGAAGTCAAGGTGCTTTCGTTGAATACTTCTAGTGGCTTGATTTCTTCATCTACTCCTTCTTTAAAAGGAACAGGCATAATAATTTCATAAATGTTGAACGTAAATTCAAATAAACATAACTGAATGTGGGATGTGGAGCAAAAGAAATTCAGTAAAATAAAAAGAAATTCAGTAAATACCATTAGACTTTTTTTTTTAACCTGGTTTCTTTTACTTTCGAAAGAATATTATACTATACTAGAAGAAGAGGAAGATATTCTGAAAATCATATATTTGAAGAAACTGGAAATGAAGCATCTCGTAAAGAAAACCAAAATATGTGTTGATTTTTTCAACACAGTAATCTGCTAAAAAATTTTGTTGATAAAACACAGAGAACACGGAAACATGATGGTATTGAAGTCTGGCAAACAAAAAGAAATAATGTGGAAATTTAAGAATAGCTAGTAATAGAATCGGAAAATTGGAAGAGTGAAAGATTTGTTCATATTTATGTGACTTGTGCAGCAAGGTCTTGCAGTAATCTGAGGGCATATAATACAATAGTCACTGCAGAGCCATTATATTCCTCTTCCAAACCATCAATATAGACCAAAAGAGTAAAAATTACTTGTGGCAATCATTTATTCTCCCAAGTATACAGTGCATATGAAGCATCATTTACTGTCAACACCAAGAGATTTCACCACACAGCAAGAGACTACGTATTATCACAAAGTTGTGCAAAAGTCATTGGATCTAAAGGATGAATTAATTTAATGAGTCTACTTGTAATAAACTCAGGTTCCAGCTCTGAATAAAGCAAACCTAGAGTCAAGGGGAGTTTCAAAAAATTCAAACTAGTAACTGGGATGTAGATGAACATTTCATCATTTTGTTTCTATGGCTTAACAGCTATTTTCCAGAAAGACATCTATCATAATGTCATGAACATAAATGTTGTTTTCTATATGTGCGGAATGAGAAAAATGAAAATTCTTCATGGATTCTAAATGGTTTTAGTGATCAGCATTTAATGCAATCCCACACTTGCCAGGTGGGAGGCAAGACACTGAAGTGTCAACTACATGAAAAGAAAAATCTCATTCCCTTCTTCAGTCTGCTTAAGAGGAGATGCAGGGTCAGCAGAATTATCTCTTGTGTACAGGTGGTCCTGAGGCTGTTCCAGTCCAACCTGAGGGGTGCCCAGCAGCTGCTGCTCAGAGGATTCCACAGCACACTGCTGATGCTGCTTAAACAGCATTAACTTTAGCCCAGTTACCATGCATTGAGCTGTGCTAAAAATATGATGCTGCAGAGAAAAAAAAAAAAGATTTTTGGCTGTTAAAGCCCTGTCCTCCTTTATGCTGAGAAAGCTCTGCCGAATACCCACGGAGATGCTTCTGAGGTCTATTAAGAAGAAACAGCATGGAGCTTGCAGTCGCATCAAAGATACTGTATCAGATCATGCTACATAACAAATTACCACAGTCTTAAATGGTGAGGAAAAAAACAGTGTGAATAAGGGAGGCTGATATAATTAATTTTTCCACTTTAATAGTTATCATTTGGAGAATTTTAGTTTCTCACTAGGCAAGTAGCTTAAAGAAATATTTCTATAGGGTTTTGTATTTTAGTGTTGATTCATAGACAGTTGTTAGATAAATCAAGTCCCATCATTGATAATGATACTCAAAATATGTATGCCACACCTGATATTTTTTACTTGTCAGAAAACTATTTTTCTATGTGTATTACTCACTGATTTTTGAAATGCTTGTTGGTTTCTGTGGAGTCCAACTAGCATCCAGGTTTCTTGAGAGTATGTTGGGATTTTGGGAGTTTGGTTTAGGGTTTTTTTGCTTTGGTTTGATTTGATTTGGTTTGGGTTGAATGGTTTGGGGTTTTTGGGGGGTTATATTGTTTTGTGAAAGTAGGAATATAGGAACAATCAATTTAAAGTTAAAAATTGTTCCTTTCTTAGTCTCTCCTTATGAAAATGCACACCTGTCATGCTGCAGGCACTTCTGTCTGGGATTCTTTCAAAGAAATCCTCCCATCCATACCGCCTGCATGACAGGGGGCATGCTCCAGTCAAGCCAGACTCTTCTGAGAGACAAGGCAAGAGCAATGGGCACAAGTCAAGAAACGTGGGATTCCATCTGAACACAAGAAAATAACTTTTTTACCGTGAAGATGTTTGAATACTGCCACAGTTTGTCCAGAAAAGTTACAGAGTTTGCTTGGAGATATTCGAAAGCCATCTGGACATGAACCTGGGCAAATTATCTAGCTGACCCTGTGTGAGCAGGAGGGGTGTATTAGGTGATATCAAGAGGTCCCTTCCAACCACAAAAATTCTGTGTTTGGAACTCTTAACTCCACGTTGTGATAAACCAGTTACAAGCTGTGCAGCTTCTAGGTACTGAAATAGTTCAGTGAATACTTGCTTGGAATTACCACACCACAACCATCATACAGCAGCTATTTCATCTTCCTTCCATTCTACTCACATCTGAAAATTTGCTCTCTTGTGAAGCCACATCCTTCTGTGGATTTTATGAGCAGCTGAGATACACAGCAGTATTCGTGTTGAAATAAAGACATGAGTGCAAGGTAATGGCAAACAATATTAATTCTTTACAGTTTTTGAAAGGTACCTACAGTGTATGTGCCAGGGGCCCCAAGAGGCCAGTTGATCCATGAGGCAGGATGAGCTGGGAGTTGAGAGAAGGTATGGCATGGGCAGGGCAATGCATGATGAACCTGGGCAGAGTGGAGAAAGACAGGATCCTTAGACAGTCCCAGACAAGATGAAGTGACATGTCAAGTCCAAGGTGAGCCCAAGAAAACACTTAGGAAGGGAGAAAAGACGACTTACAATGTAGGTGCAAGGTCTATCCAGGACACCCACAAAGCAGGACGTCAGGAGGCAAGTCAGAGCTCAGGGACACCTACAACTTAACTCAAGCTCTTCATTTGCAGGTGTGAGCTTGAACAAAACCCTTGTACCCATGGGCAGAGGGGGTAGATGTTAGCAGTAGATGCTTCTTTCATTTACTGTTTGTATAGTACCAAGGATCTGAAACAATTTTCATTAAACCAATCATTTTTGTAATTGTGTTTGATGCCTATAGTCAAAAGTATTTATCAAACATTAATACAACATGTTTATCCTTTTCATTAGTTTTCTTCCCTCCTTTAAAATATGAAGTGATTTTTACTTTTTCTCTTGGTAGCTGGAAGGTCTATTGCATGTATAGAGTTTTAAAGAGAAATCCATGTATTACTTTTTAGTTCTTTCTACTACTACTATTATTATTATTATTGCTATTATTATTATCATTTATTATTATTTTGAAACACAAAAGAAAGGCGGTGGGAATGAACAGCTTGTCTGTTTAAAGAATCTTCGAATCTTCTTTGAACTTCTCAGACTCCCACGCCAAAAAAAAAAAAAAAAAAAAAAAAAAAAAAAAAAAAAAAAAAAGCCTTAGAAATAAGAGGTAGTATATGAAAATAAGCAAAAATCAGATAATGAAGCACATCATAATTTTCTATGCAGCCAGCAAGAGTGTACTAGGAGTGTGAGTCTAAATCCTGTTCAGTTAAAAAAGACCTTTCACTGATTTTGTAGTCCCAAACAGAACAGTGCACAGAGCCAATTAACACACCAAGGCAAGGTATTTCTATTTTTTATTTTACTTTGCATGAAATAGGGAGCTCAGTAGTAACCCACAGAAGACTGACTCCATGATCACCAAGACGTTACACCACTTATACATTATAACAAAAACATCAGCTTTCTTTGCTTACAGATTGCATGACTTTTTAATTAATTAGGATTCAACCCCCATTTGCTGGTTGTGCCTCCTGCTCCACATTCTAATTAGTGTGAATGTGCAGTTCTTCCCTACATTTGAGTCTGGGGTCTGTTTTGAGTAGGTGGTCAATGAATCCAACTTCCTACTGCTGGAATTGCCTTTCCCCCAGTTTCTGCTGAGTTCTGCTGACCTCACTCCTGGTGGCTCTGGTCCAGACAATTCATCTTGGGATTGTCTTCACTTTTCCTTGAAACAAAAGATTAGCCAACCATGCAACATTAATGATGCAATTTTTTAATCATAACTGTCTAGCTAGAGCTACTAATGAACAGCAAAAAAACAAATTGCAAAGTTTGTTGAAAATATTGAGGAGTTCAAATCTTGAGGGGCTTAATATCATCTTTACAAGACATAGGTCATGACCTGGTAAAGCACAATGTAAACAAATAGGGAAGATTGTGTTGTAAAAAGAGACATGTGGATATACAGAGTCCAATTAATCCTTAGATGTAAGCTAAAACTAGTGGGTTTTAGCCTCTTCAGCCGGGTTTTTATTAGAAATAAATAATTTTTTTCCACTGAACCAGCTTTTCAAGGGCTCTTATTCTAGTTGTCATGCAGTTTAAATACACAATGAACATTCATTACAGCAACATTAATCTGGCAGACATTACACTTCAAATAATGGCTGCCTGCCTTAGTTCCTGGTTTCTCCTTTTTTAAGCATTAATTACATATGTCAACAACAATCAGTTTAGAGTAAGATAATTGCAGGTATGGAAAAAAGGTTACTCTTTGCAAATAAGTACTTGAAAGAGAATGTCTTCATAGTATTGAGGTTTTATTTATTTCAAGAGCTTCAAGAATTTGCTGGACACCCTTGAGTTTAACCACATATACAGAAAGGACTGTCCATTATAATTTTTTGTCTATATGCTTATCACAATAATTAACAGATTTGTTTGAGGATTTTTTCATAGCAAACAAGATATACAGAGTTTTTTTGGTAATTTGGAACAAAGTTACAGATACAGATACTTGGATATTTACAGAGACAAAGATATAGATATTTATTCCACTCCGATATGTTAAATGAACTACTCAGTAGTTTGCCTTTTTGCAGATACATCTAATACTTTTTGTCAGGCTGTCTCAATTACAATAATTTTGATAATTTTGCTCAGGTATTTCACCACATAAATGAAATCATCATTCCATTAGCTGTGGATCCTGTGTATTTTCCAGGGTCCAGAAGCATGTCCTCATCCACAAATTCTGAGAGGCCTATTTTTTTACATACTTCTTGTTTTAATTTCCCCTACTTAAAAACTCAAATCAAGTGTGTCTTTGTCATCCAGGACAGATTTATATAAATATTGTTAAAAACGAGAAGTGTTATTTTGATGCAGCATTTCATTATTTTATGGGCAGAAGGTCTTCCCAAATATCTTTTACTTT
Organism: Sturnus vulgaris; assembly: GCF_052056855.1. Taxonomy (NCBI): domain Eukaryota; kingdom Metazoa; phylum Chordata; class Aves; order Passeriformes; family Sturnidae; genus Sturnus; species Sturnus vulgaris. The sequence goes on from NC_142243.1 coordinate 129,408,523, forward strand.
TGCAAATTAGAAATCTTCTCAAGCTATTCCTAAGGGACATAATGGAAAACTGATCAGTATTTTGAAGCGATAATGAAGTTTTAGAGGCTGGAAGACTGCTTTCCTGTCACCACTTCATCTCCTTCACAATGGACTTTTCCAGTTTCTTCAGTTTGTCTTCTCAGATCATATTTTATAATCTTCTGATAATTTCACACAGCTGTGCTTAGTATTGACCTCTTAGAACCTTCTAGTTTCTCTTTGGTCTTAGGTTTTTCCAAGACCTATCTCCTGGATGAAGCTTCACCAACATCTAAGAGAATGTTTCTTATAAAACATTTCTTTAAACCTGTCAGAGTGCCATTGATTCATCTTGAAATATCATGTTACTATTTTTGGCCCAATATGCAGTTTGTAGGCTGGTATAACTCTAGGTAATTTTATTGCTGCACTGCTGCATACTTACATTTCTCCAAATATTTAACCACCTGCTCCTCAGAGCAGAATTGTTCTTTTTCAGCTCAACCATGTACAACATGGTAAGTTTCTGAAACGGAGAGCAGGAATAGTTATAGAGCAAACATAATGTTCTTTAAATAGAGGAAAACAAGTAACTGCTAATGGTTAATTTAAATTAATAAAAAATAAGAAGAAAGAAGATAAAGTCTGTGGGACATTTTACTTCAGAGTATCAGAAGAGTCTCAAAGCATAATTTTTTTTTTACCAAAGTAAATTATTATTTTTTAAACATTTGGGATTATACTTATGATACTGCATTACATTTTTTTTCTTGCATACTTCGAGTTCAGGCTCAATTCCAGGAAAAAACATAAGGAAACTACTTGAACTTTTGAACTGTAACATATTCAAAGTAAAAGATGATAAGATTATGAGACCTCTTTCAGCAGCTAAGTGAATACATTATACATCACCAATACATGTTTTCTATTACATAGAAATTCCAAAGCCTTTTTTTTTTTTTTTTAACTAGAACATTTTATATTAACTAAAGAGAGAGGAACATATATTGCTATAAATACTTTTCTGTCTGCATGTTTCTCCAACCTATCCATGGTGCATTTGGGGTATCTGGAAAAGGCTGTTCGAAAAGTTTCTCATATGATAACTTGTACTGAAATATCTGAAGCTGGCAATGAACTGAAGAACAAAGTAAGCTAAAATGGACAGCAAACATTGAGCTCAAATATATAGCAACCTCATTGTATAAGCTGCTTAAAGCATACAAATATAAGGCAGCTCATCATTAAGATCTTATCCGATTTAAAATTATGAAAGGATTTTTTAAAAGAGAATGAGTTGTTATCTAGTCATGTAATCTTCCAATGCAGTGTATTAATAAAACATCTAGTACTTTCAGGAAAGCTTGATAATTAGTTGTTGGCACTTAGCTGCTAATGACAGCTGTAGAGGATATATTCTTAATTTATATTTTATGCAGGTACTAATGGTTAAAGTTAGAAGAATAATTAGCATAGTAGGACATGATGATTCATGCTGTTATTGATATTGTTGCAATCAACTTTATGTTTCCATGCCAAAATGGTCATATTGATTATTATTTTGCCTAATGGTATGCAACTCTTACATCAGATTTCTGTCTAGACAGTAACAACTTTTATAAATTATTTACTAAGAGTCTCCATGACCCAGGATTTTTCTTGAGGCTTAGTTTTTCTTGCTTATTTTCACTTTAAAGACTGACAGCTACTGAAAATGCAGCGTGATTTTCTGATTTGGAGACCTTGAATAATCTTCTCCTGGAGGCTCTATTTTTCTGAATGTTATTTTCAATATGCAGAGTATATTAAGGAGTGGAAGAATTTTAGCATATTGTGTTTATTAGTCATAAAGAGGGGGCAGGATAGTGGAGGTTATAAAATACATTTCACATAAGCAGAAATATAGCTGCAACAAAATCAATTAAACCAGACATCTTGACTAGAAAGAATACATTTTTTTTCTAGTATATTAACTCCATCAGACCTGAGGAATTAAGAGTTAGATAATCTTTCATGTGAGAAATACCTGTGCAGGGAACACTAGAACTTGTCAAATTCTAAATAGGTTTTACTTTCATTAAGAAACTGTCTATCCATGTAGTTAAATATTGCAATTGTGATCCACCAAAGTCATCTCTCTGGAAATGGGAGGTCGAGATAATAACATGCTCCATACTTCTGGGATGATCTAATTCAAATGTGATGCAGAAGGGTTATGTTTTGAAGCACATGGAGAAAAGGAGACAGAAATGCACATCCTGACATCTAAAGCAACTGATTGGCGTATAAAATAAAGGAATGTCAAGACTGTGGGCATTTTTTCAAAGAATCTTCATTCTTTAATAACATAGGTATCTATCCATATGATGATATTTGAACACAAAAATGGTATTATGTGGGCATCTGGTTTGGGCTGTTGGACCCATATTTGTACTGAGCTCATAGCCTTGAATTTCATAGGATGGAAACCCACATACAAAGCAAGGAAGGAAACTCAATGACAGGAGCTTACAGTATGCTTACATCCCATCCAGAAAAAATAAGCAATCAGAAATTAATAAAGTTTATGAACCACATCTGCCCTGACTGCTAGATGTAGCTGTTGATTAAGGAACTGGTAAATTTAGCAATAATTCACTACAGTTAGTAAATGAATTATGGTGTGTGGAATACTGGAGGTTTTCTTCAACTACTTAAAAAAAAAATTAAAAAAGACGAGACAGTCTATTATCCATTATCCATTATCCATTATCCATTATCCATTATCCATTATCCATTATCCATTATCCATTATCCATTATCCATTATTAGAAGCAGAGAAATAAATATTTGAGAGTTTCTTTATTCATTCCAGGTAAACTGTGCCCAGGTAAGGTTTCTTACCAGAATGAAAATAACAAGAAATTAATTTTATATGCACATTTGATCCAAAGAAAACATCTTTCAATCTCATAACGTATGATACTGTATGAGATATTGCTAGCACAGTGTTTGTAAGCATTTGTTACAATTGGAAATGCCACCAGTGTGCTCAGGAGTTATGAGAATCCATGTGTGTGACTTCCCTTGCAGATGCTTCTTGGGAATGTCTACTTGAATTGGTGGCTTCATGCACATGCAAACACATGCATTAGAGGGAACAACAAGCATATTTGCTATCTATTGTTCATTTTTCATTCTTCAGTTTTAAAAAGTTTTATCATCCAGTGAAGGCACCAACATTGCTGTATGCCTAAGGAGACCAATAACACAACATAATGACCCATAAAAAGCTGAATTGAGTGACATTTGCCCACCTCATAGGATGAATTATTTTCTTTTATTTACTGAATACTTGCTATAACCACAAAACATATTTTTAATGGTTTATTGACAAAAAAAAAATCACAATTGTGGGGAGTTGTTTTCTTTTGCGATATGAGGATTTTGTGTTTGTTTTTAATATTTAAATTTAATGTTTAAATGCTTAAATTGACGTTTCTAGGTCAAAAAGTTTTCCTCACATTGAAAACATACATCCACTGTTAATGCAAAAGAAATAATAACAATAATCAAAGTTCAAAGAGGGACCAAGTCAGTTGTAGAGTTGTAGAGAAATATCTTATTATGACATTGTGTCTAGCTACAGAAAGAGAAGTCCTCATGGTGAAACATGAATGCTGTACCACAGGAGAAGGTCTGAAGTCACAAGTCACAGTACAGAGATATTTGTAGGCATACACCAGCTTTACGCTGCAATCAGGCCTAAAACAAAGAGAAAATGCTAAACATTTGAAGTCCAGATTACAGACAAGTGGAGACATTTCAAAAATAAGTGAGCTCATTCTTTTTTATTTCAAACATACCTCTATGAAATTAGCTTTCAAAGAACTTGGAGACTTGCCGAGATGATATTTGGTTTAGTTGCTACAGCCTTCTTCCTAGTATTTAAAAAAATAACTAGTGATGGACTGAACTTCCCAGAATTACTTTGAAGTAGCAGGATGGTGGGGAATCCTGCATGTCTTGTTTTATGAAACAAAAAAATAAGCTATAACCTTTCTGCTAGGAATAAGTAACAAAGAAGACTATGCTGAGAATAGCTAAAGGATCCCCTATAAATTTAATCAATAAATGTGTTTCAACCTTTACTTGGAAACCTGGAAAAACTAAATATCTCTACTGAGTAGTCATGAAAGCTGATGTTTTCTCCTTTTGTGAGCTCTCAGTCTGGAACAAAAAACCTTATTGATGGAAAAGGAAAAGAAAATGGATTTTGGAAATAATAGCCAGGATACTAACAAATAAAAGAGATTTATTAACAGCCTTGCAGTTTCTTGAGCAGCAGGTTTTTTCTTTGTGTTCCCATTTGTCAGAAAGGCCAAAATAATAAAAGACCTTTCATGTGAATTGACTGGAAAAAATTAGGTTTTGATTTAGAATTTTTGTTAATTCAGTCTCAGTTCAAATGAAATTGACCCACACCATGCCTTAAAAAAAAAACCCAAAAAAAGTATTAAACATTGCTTTGTAAGGCAGGTCACTTAAAGTTATTGAAACACGGATTTCCAACATCAGATGAATTTTCCTCATCCTTTACAGATGCAGTGTCATCTCAGCTGTTCTGCTGTGGCATTGACGCCTTCAGATGCCTCTGTGCAGGGGATCTGAGGACCCTTGGCAGGATCTGTTTCAGAGACACAAGATTACGGACATCTCTTTAGGCTGAAAAAAATTCAGGTTCTTCAGCTTCTTATAGCATCTCAAAACACCCTTTCAGCTCTCCACTGGTGTTGTTCCAGTTTGATTGCTTTAGTTTGTACTGGAGAACTGCAGCTTGGGCAAAGTACTCCTGTTGCAGCTTCATAAGCACAGAATAAAGGGCAATAATCATCTCCATTCACCTTCCCCAAACATCAGCCTAAAGGAGGACCTAATCTGTGCTGGTATAAATTTATTGCTGTCTTCGGACACTTGGCCTCTGGTGTGCAACTTAAGCCATTACCAGACCCCTAGAAGTCTTCCACATGTAGCAAAAGTACTCATTATCCAAATATTAAATCACTGGGTTTTTTTTAAACTAATAGATTTTTGCCTTTAGAATGCTTCAGGCTCTCACTTCCTCTGTGACCTGTTCAAGACTAAGCAGTCAAATTCTTTCCACAAGATCTTTGAAAATCTAAGCAGGTTTTATACTGCCCCACATTCTCAAAGAAGTGAATGTTTTATGTCTTCTCCTTACTTGAAATCTATAATCATGAATTGTTTTTTCAGAAAAGCTAGCAATTAATATATATTATATATAGATATAGATATATATATAGATATATATAGATACCATTTACTCATTTTGCCCCTGACAAACACTATTTTGACCATCCTTCCAGGAAAGACAAATGCTTTAAGATAAAATAGTCCGTACAACTTTTAACATGAAGAACCTTTCTGAAGATTATCTGTCTAGGCAGCTATTATACCTGGATACATATCATTTATGTCATTCCCTTTTATCTATATGATACTAGTCTGGGATAAGGGTGAGAGGGTTTTGATAACTTTTCAGTACATTGCAAGTAAAAGAAGTATGACAGAAGAATACATGTGATAAATTAAATTTGACATGTTTTTTATCTATATAAAATGGATTCTGAACAGCTGGTAATTGCAAATATTTTAGCAGTCATTTTTGATGCGGAATATTGCTTCTGTGCTCAACATTAATGAGATGTGAATTGTACTTCATCAAATTGACAGTTCTCAGGTTTTTTGATGAGCACGTGATATATTACTCAGAACAGTGCACAATGGATTCATCTACCTGTGAAGAGTTTTTCTTAGTTTCATCACCTGCTGGTGATCTACTTTGGCCATTCATTACAGAGCTGTGCAAACAAATGTATAGGTACATATAAATATAATAGATACAAAACTTTGGGTAAAGAGAAGTAGAAAAAATATTCAAAATAATAATTAAAAACTGAGCATTTTTTTTAAAGGAACAGGAAATAAATTTCACATTTTAAAAAGGATGGGTAGTCCTAGTATTTATTAAAGAATTCAGGAACACTTAATTGAATGACTAAGATTTCCTTTTCTGTAAGAATTTTTGCTGTTGTATTTCTTTTTATTTTCTTTTCTTCAGTCTGTATTGTTGTTATTGAAAAAAACAACTGTGATGATACATGGAAGTAGCTGTTGTTTCATTAGAAGTTTTAGAGGGAAGTCAGAGGGATTATTCAATTATTTAATGTTATTCACCCACATAAGCAATATTATTGCCTTTGATTTCACCATGAAAGGAGTATTGTTCATATTCAAGTCTAGGCAGATGATTACAAAGACATCCCCAATTGCCCCAGTCACATGTATATGTGATTTTGAATAGATCTTTATAAGGTCAGTGGGGGAGCTTTCCTGTAGTTCTTGGAGGTTTTTAATGTTTTTTTAATTGTGAGCAGTGGTTGAATGCACACACTCTAGCATGTAAATCTTGCCATCCTTTCTGTATCAGGGGGCTAAGACTGAATTTCTTCTTCTGGTGGTGAATCTGAAAAACAGCAAGGAAAATCCCAATAAAAAAAAATTGAGACAATAGAGTAGGGAGTTATAAATTGATTAATCAACACTGCTGGTGAAGATTGAAAAGGTAAATATTTGATGGAATTGCTCCTAATTTCCAAAAGTAAAAGCATAATCACATGTAGGTGTGCACATTATATCAAGTGACATTGGGAGTTTTGTATGGTGGGTCATGGTCACAGCATAGGAAACTGGTAAAATAACTAACTGCTAGGTTTGACACTCTGTAGTGCCAAACTCCAATGGAATGAAATAGAGGTATTTTGAAGAATCTACTTCAGTTTCTTCATTTCTCTGAACTCTATTACACTGTAATTATTGGAACTGTAAATGAGAAAAAAGGATTATGTTAGAGGGATTCATTTGATGAAAACAAAAATTAGGATGTACTATAAAAATGTAGGGAACTCAGATAGGAAAAACTGAAGTCCTTTAACACTGGATTAAAAGAATTTGGATAAAACTCTATAGCAAAACCCCAAATATTCTATTCTATTTTATTTAATTTCTTTTTTCCCTTTTTTTGCTCTTTTTTTGGTCTATGTTCTTTGTTGCACACCTATTTTAAAAGATATGTATATGTTACTTGATCACAGGTCCTAAGCTCAATCCAAGTATCTTCTGCCTTCCTTTGTGTTCAGAATGTAACCATATGTGAGAGTAGGCTGTCCCCAAGGATTCCACAGTGAAGACCAGAAGTTAGCTTTATCAGTTAGCATGTGATTTTACTACAATTATACAAATATGAAAAAGAGAAAACACTATGTTGACTTCTATGATGACATTATTTCTGATTTAGATAAAGAATTGATAATGCTGTAATGTCATCAGTTCCAGAAACTCAAGTTTATAGTGTAGATATTCAAAACAGTGTAAGTGTACAGCAGAATTACCTTGGGCAATTCAGCCTGAGAGAAATCTGATCCTGCTCTCTGCATATACATTAAGGAGTTAAAAAGATCATTAAAAGCAGTGCTGGCACATATAAAAATATATTCATTTCAGAGAGATATTGGAAGGATTTTCCTGGAAATTATTGCCATCAGGTTTTGGATTAGTTTCCTCAAACGAGTTATGAGGAGTCTGAACATGTTCGGATCACTGGCTGCTGGTGACAGCAGAGCGTACAGTATTCTATCATCCAGAAAATCCTTTTGGTTTAAATATTCTTCATGAAAGGATGTTTGCATAGAAAAAAAAAAAGAAGCCATGTATTACAGAATATGGAGAAAATAATTTATTTGTCATTGATGGGCTTAATGTTATTGACTTAAGTTATTGACTTATTAAGTTAAGATTTAGTGTTATTGATTTAAATTCTAGGTATAAATATTCCAATGTATAGATGTTCTAGGTATAGAAGTTTTCCAAATTTGCTGTATTCAGTGGTACAGTTCATCAAGCGCAGTTCTGGTAATTCTATAGTATCTTGTTTTAACAATAACGTTTGGAAAAGAAAAAAAAAAATATCCTGGGAAATACCCAATTATATCTCCATGTGAAAAATAATAATAAACAATTTTTTTTCTCACTCGTACAATTTATTCTTTTTTTCTTTCTGGAAAAATCCAATGCTATATAATATATACTGGGAGGTCTTCCTTGTTATTTTAGGCAATTGCCTTTTTTTACAGGAATACCATAATAGGAATCTCTAAGATAAACAGGAGGAAAAAAGTTCTGAAGTTTGAAAGATTATGGGAGAGAATTGAATACTTCTGAAAACGGAATAGTATCTCAGTGGCCATCATGTCTGTGAATCAAACCACAACAATATAATAACATGATAGCTAGGTGAATGTAAGCTCTCAGGATCTCATTTCTAATTTAGGACCCATTAAATGTAAAGCATGTCTGCTTTAAGATTGCTAGATACCAGTTTACATTGCTGCAAATCTGAAATCTTGATACGTTTGCAAATATTCACTGTCATCTAAAATAGGGGAAACCTCTAGTTTGGTTTAATTCTCTCAGTTTACTTTTAGTGCAATTTCATTCCACCTTTTACACCTCTACAAAGGTGTTGAGGACAAAAAAAAGGAACTGGAGACTTTTCCTTATTTTTGATGACACCACTGAAAATTATTTTTTAATACCACAACATTGAATTTAATTCCTAGGGCTGAGAGCTTCCTGCCAATGAACAGAGACACAATTCCAAAGCTCATTGCATTTTAAAAATACATTTTGATTAATGGGCACAGTTCCACCCCATGAAGACCTGACTTAAATCAATGGCCATAGGTTTTAGAAAACTCTACAGGAGTTGATGAGTGCAGGTAATTATTTTCTACGTCTAACATCTCTTCAAGCAATCTGCTTGTTGAACCCAGATTCATTTTTTAAGCAAATAGCAGTGCTATGAAGATTTTACAGGTTTCTGCTATAACTACAGGAGAGACAAAAATTATAAATGCAATTTTAATTTCTGTATCAACAAAGCTATTTTAACAAGGTTTAAGGAGCATAAATATTTGATTTTGCTCCTCAAATGAATGCAATTGAATAAGCAGTAGCAATAACTATTCTGTTTCTGAACACTGATTTCGAGGACCTCAACAGATTACAGGCAGAGTTGCAGACTGAAAGGTGAAATATATGTCTTAATGAATCACAAGAATCTGCTGTAGTGTTCCTTCAATTATAATAAAATTCCTGAACCTGTGTTTTTTAAAATAAAATATAAAATTAACCTTCCAAAGTAATGATTTTTTAATGGGTATAAAATGAATGTTTAGATTGGTCACTTGATGTGAGTTTGTAACATATATTTTGCTTATGGCTCAGCCACAAACTTTAACCATAAACTTCAGACATTAATCCATTCAAAATGAAAACAAAATATTCCAGTAATTTTCAGATCTCTACACTGCAAATTTTAAGAGAAATATTCTATCATAAAACATCATAAAATAAAGTCCCATAACAGTGCTGCACTCTTTGGGAAGTTTTTCACTTTAGGAGGTAGGCAGACTCCAGATGAGGCACATTTGTACTTCTTTGGAACTGTGCTGTAGGAAAACACCTTGCAGTCGCACAAATAACTAAATATTGATTTTAGTACTACTTCCATTTAGTGCTTTATGAAGCAAAGATAAAAAACAGGGAAAAGAAAGTATCAAAATTTCAACTCTGAAAAATTAATGCTGTTATGCTGCTAAAATCTTAAAAAATTAAATCATTTAGCTAAAAATTTTTCTCTCAGTTCAGAATGATTGTCATCCCAACCCTGAATAGTGCTGTGACCCTGATATTTTTGTTGAAGCTCGTAAGAACTGTAAAACTCAGCATTTTTCCCTAGAGGAAAATTATATACAAAACATATATATTACATAATATTCCTCTGAAAAATATTAAACAATCCCTGTGTCCTCTCTCTTGCTCTATTTCTTATAGTTTTAAACAGAAGTGTTACAGCAATACACACAGAGAAAGAAAATTTCAGAACCTAGAATTGTGAATCCTGTTAGGAAGGCACATACACAATCTCAAATTTTGTAAATGTAGCAATGAAAGATGATTTACAGAATATTTAAAAGTCATTTGATATGCCTATACTGTATTCCTGCAAAGTTTTTCTTCTGGATACATTATTCAGTGAAACTAATGATGATATGCTATATAATACCAAAACCTAGTCAGTAATTCTGTATGACTAAACAGATGAAAATAAAAATATACATGATTCCGGATATACTAACACTCACCTTTCAATAGGGTCATAGAAATAACCAGATAGTAGTGTTTGGGTTACTATTTATGGCCATATTGGTATTTCACAGATATATTCTCTTAATGTAATATAAAAATGGTTTTCTTTGTATTCTAATTTATATTTAGATTGAACCAGACATCCTCAAATAGAATTTAATCCAGTCTTTCTTTTCCTTCTGTGTTCTACTTTATGTAGGCATCATTATGTCATAGCCCATTCTTTAAAAATGAAACTTCACTATGTCATTTTGCCTGCATCTATTAACTTCACTGCAGTCCTGCCTGTTTTATTTGCAAAAATTTAGCTCCTCCTCAGGGTTTGCAACCAGATGGACTACTAATACATGGAACTGCCAGCCAAGAGAGCTCATTTTTGACAGGTACAAATAAGGGTTGGAAAAGGAATTTTCAGATACGGAAACGAAACAATCTTTTTAACATTGCTGTTTTTCCCTCACATTGCCGTAAAGCTAGGAGTCCATTCTTTTTTATTTTGTTTGGTACACTCAGGAATAAAATATCATAAGAATGAGGTTTATATTTTAAATAGTCGACTTAAAATAATTTTCCTTACTTATTTAGTTATTTCTCTGACTACTTACAGACTTTTTTTCACCAATATGATCTGAAATTTATGAAATATTATTTTACCTGCTTTTGCATTCTTAGCATACTAATTGCATCTGCATCATATTCTGCTCATTACCATCTTTTAGGCACCCTAATTACTCATTTTTAAGACTACTGGCCTATTTTTGAATGTGAGCGAGCAATTATTTTTCTAGAATGATCAGTTGGGGGGTGGATTGCTGTTTTTTGTTTTTTCTCTAACTTCTTCCAGAAAGAAATATTTTAAAGGTTTCAGACAAAAATTACTGTTTTAACTAGGAAACCTTTGTTTTTCAGAGGATGGGAATAATATCCTTATAGCTTTTAGACTTTTGCCTGTAACTGAAAAAGCTATGCTGGTTATGTGCAGTACTCGTTTTTTCTCTTTTCTAAGAAGTTTAAGAAGGCATAACTCTGTTTTTAAGTAGCTTAAGGGATGGAAGTCAAATTAGAGGAGCTGTGGAGAAGAGTAAACTTTTTTCTTAGCACATAAAATCTTACCTATTTTGAGCACAATCACAGTAGAATGTACGTATTTCAAGGCTTAGTAGTTTGACACTCAAATCAACACTATTGCTGTTCTCTAAGAAGCATCCCATTCTTTTTGTACCTAGACAGCTGAATAGGACAAGAATCAATATCTAGAAGGAGTATATGATTGCACATTCTCTGCATGGTGTGGTCTCAGGAGTAAAATGTGCTTGCTGATATACTGTTATTGGTTGGCCATATGTTCTGATTCTGTTTATGTAGAAATAAACATCCTGGATGTGCATTGACATTTGAAAGTTGCATTCCCACTTACATGTAACATATGCATTTCAGTCAAGTTATATATTCAGAGCATTTAGCATATTCTCAAGATGGAAAAGGAAGATCCAGATTGTAATTTGGTTCCCAGCATTGTTTTTGCCTCCTTCTCTATGCATAATTATTTTATAATGATAAAAAAGACTGACATTGAATCCTAAAGTAATGAAAGTCAGTGTAAAATTACTATCAGAATTGATATGCTTTGCATTATATTGCAGAGAATCAAATGTAGCAGAGATATGGAAACAGGCAAGACTTGTCTTAGAATTAAATGAGTTCATTTAATGGAGATAAGACAAGACGACTTGTCAGGAACCTTTGTCATCGTGGGTCAAAACAGAATCATATAGGGGGTCAGGACAATATTAATATAACTTAATGAACAGTCAGGGCTGATGGCTCAGAATGCCAAAGAAATGACAACATACCAAAAATAGGCATGAAATCACAATTTTGTGGAGTGGAGATAAATCCCTGTAGTAGGAAGGTCTGTCAAAAATATTTTGACTAGTGTACTAGAGATTTGAGAGGGAAGTTCATGGTCAAGATAATGCCAAAGCTTTGTACTGTAAAAATAAATAAGGAGTCTGAGTTAAGACAGCAAATAAAAACTATTCCAGATTAAATTGTTCTTTAAAAAATCACATAATGCTTGGCCTGAAGAGGTGTAATAAGTCCTTTACCCCCCCGATCAGATCAAGACCTCTCAAGACCCGATGCAAAGCATTCAATAATTTTTTAATGGGTCTATCTGTGTAATGTACTTTTGTTAAAATTATCACAAGTAGCTAGTGTTAAAGACAAAAAAACCCAAGTTTATGTTGACTCGGCTTAAAGTGTTAATCTCTGATACAAGTGAAGTTAGAATTTTTTGCTGTTTTCCATAGAAATATGGTAGGCAAATAATTGACTTACAGGTATTACTCTAAGGGACAGTTTCCGTCAACTTTATGATTTGACATAGGTAAAAATAATATATAGTAGATCAAAAGAAGAAAATAAAAGATACTGAGAGAAGGAGCCTAAAGGTTGTTCACGGAGTCATTGTTATTGGCAAACTTTTCTGAGACAGCAGTAGTTGTTGAATATAAATACTTTGTGTTAAGTGTTCCACTCACAGAATTTTTATGAGTCTAGAAAATGAAGTAGAGAATATAAGCAAATAAGGAATAGTAGGTAACTGGGGAGAACTCTTGGCTTAAAAGAAAATTAGGGTGTTATGGCTGAACAGAAGCAGGAATATTTGTCATAAAGTTAGGATCTGAGGAGGTCTGTGCACAGGTGAGGTGGGATGTGAAAACAAATGAGGTGAAGAATAAGATACTGACAGTAGGAAGAGACTGTGCACATAGAAATAGAATAAATGAAAACTAAGCAAGCCAACAGAGAAATTTCTTTTAACAATATGAGAAGACTTTTGAGTATTTTCGTTAAAACTTTCAGAGAACTAGTTGCTTATTGGCACAGTTTTAAATTTTTATAGATTTGTTTTCCATATTAAACAATAAATATATAAGTAACGTGATGATTTCAGCTCATACTGATCCATAATATAAAAAACAACCATGATTGAAAGAGTCAGATGGAGCAAAAAATTAAAAAATGGGAAAATTTACCACTGCGAATAGTAGGAAAAAAAATCTAAACATATAATGTCAAAAAAACATATTGTATGATTTATATTTATGGGTTAGAAAACAGTGAAGTAAATAAAACAGAATACTGCTAAAACTGTTGTGGATGTTCCATTTTCAGGTGTCCAAGTGGATACCCATTCACAACTTCTTAATAATAGGAAACACTATATATATACATGTAATTACTATAAATTTTAAACATCCTTTCTGATTACTTATTTGAGATTGAAGTCTCTGTATTTTCCAAACGCATTTTGACAGTCTTAGCTTGTATTTCTTAGCAGGAAGATTACCACAGATATTCAAGGAAATGGAGGCTGAAATACTGAAATCTGTGTATTTGTTCAGTTTAAGACAAGAGGAAAATTTCCAACCTAAAAGCTTAAAAGACTGATGAGTATCAACTGGGAGGAAATGGAGGGAGAATCTTTACAAAAAGCACTTCTTAATCCTGCATCACTTTGCCTGACAATACATATTTCAGAGCATAGCAGTTGAACTAGTGGGGTCATTTAAGAATGCAACTTATCAGTCAAGAGATACTCTTTTCCTTTCTGCACAATTTTCCTAAAGATAGCTTCAGTTATATCATCTGCTGAAGTGTTGTGCTTTTTCTACTCTCTTGTTATTGGCAATAATGGAAGAAAAATGAGAACAGAAGATCACTGCCGAGTCTTCCTTGCTGTGCCAGTTTTAGGCTGAAATCTGAGCCTGGATAAAACTACCTATATGTTCAAAATATATCTAGTGGGATGCTGAATCAGTTTTTTTGGTTTCCAAAGCAGATATTCTTTTTAAGTTCATCAGATGAATGTGTTACACCCTGAATTATCTCAATATACCACAAAGTCAATTCTACATCCAACATGTTCTGAGTGAGAAAACACCCAGTGATGCCCCAAGGAACAGTAATGTGCTCAGAGAGCAGCTGAGACACACAGGTTGTATACAACAGATGGTACTGAGCATGTGTTTTAGGCAGAACTGCATGACATTTACTCTAAAAGTGCTACTTTTTCTTAATATATTTCCTTGGTGTTTTCACTACATTGTCAAGTTTTATTCAAAAGCTGGGGAATGTTCACTTCAGACAGGATGAATGTGGAGGAGCCCTCTTTGGCAGGAGCCATTTTTTCCTCTCCAGTTGTGCATTAACACACTGCAGAGACATTTCTGAGTGGTAGTTTAGAAATTAGAACTTCTTATTTCTCAGTAGTAGGACATTAGTTGAGAACAAGAAAAAGTTGGAGGAAAAATAGCCTACCAAATTCTGTGCAGGAAATAGCTTTGCTAGTTGCCCATTAAAAACACTTCTAAATGAGACATCCTAGCTCAGGCACCTATGAAAGATTTCCCACTGCACAGAATAAGTAAATTATTGCTTTCTAAAATCATCAATTCATTTAAGGAACTTATCAGGTGGTGAAGACAAAGGACATTCAACATCCAAGCCAGCTCTTTCCTGTTTGTGAGGTATCTCTGCAGTGTCAGGTACAAGTGAGCTATTTAGCAACCTTGTCATACCTGCACTTATAGTCCCCTGATTTTACAGAGGCTATGTGAACATAGTCTCTCCTGCTTTATGTTAATGCACAGTCTGCTTTGTATACATAGATTCTAGATTTGATTTTTGGGGAAGATTGCCTTTTAAGGTAGAAATTGTGATGAATGTTAGGAAAACTTGAGAACTGTCAAGAGAAGAGCATGGTCACAGCAATCCTTGACCTTCCAATAAGTCATCTTGCACAATATTTTC
The DNA here is from genome assembly GCF_052056855.1 of Sturnus vulgaris. Lineage (NCBI taxonomy): Eukaryota > Metazoa > Chordata > Aves > Passeriformes > Sturnidae > Sturnus > Sturnus vulgaris. The sequence continues at coordinate 129,423,610 of NC_142243.1, forward strand.
ACTGTTGTACGTGTGCTTCTTGCCAACGTTTGACAAAAACACTTATGTCTGAAACAGCTCCCTAGTGTGGAGATATATCAAGCTTCATTAAAAATGAAGCCAGCTGTGCTGTTTATAGGTGTATTAGATTTTTAATTTTTTTTCATTTTTTATCTGATAGATGGCAGAACATGGTCTTTTATAAAATAGACATTTCTGAGAGTCGTCGTTGTCAGGGACTTGAAAGTAAAGGGTTTGCAGTTTGTAGAGCTTTTTTCTTCAAGCTTCAAATTCTTCCATTATGTTGTTTCACACTTGTAGGCAGAACCAAAAAATACTTCCTCCTCTAGAGAATTGGAAAAGGCAAAGGAGAAACCTAAAATCCAGTGGCAAAACTAAACTATACCCCTAAATCCTTTCTGGAATTAAAATACCTTGCAAGTAAGGACATTGTCACTGAACACGGATGAATACACTGTGAGTACAGACAACAGCTTTTCCTTCTAACTTTGTGCCATGAGTTAGAAAATGCTCCAGCCACTTCTCTCCCATGTGCTCCATAACTTTTGATCAGCACCACAAGCAGGAGTGGTCTGAGCAGGACAGTGCCCAGGGTGCATCCAGCCCCATCTCTGCAGGCTTCTCAGGCTGCCACTCTTGCTTTTCCAAGAAAGGAAAACAAGGCATCTCACTAAGGCCTGCAATTTTTTTCCTCAGAAGGAAGTTTCAGTTTTCAGACAAACTGTTCAGTCAAAAGAGTCTGTAAGAATCCAAAAGTTTTATATACCTTTAAGGGGCAGCTTCTTTCTCTGAGGGGAACTTTTTCCCCATACTAAAGTAATTCAGGATTAAACAAAGTACTGTCCCAGATGAATCTGATAAGTAACCAGCAGTAAGTCCAAATATCTTATTGCAACCTAGTACTGCCTTTTCCTTTTTCTTTTACTTCCTCTGAGAACTAGGTAATTTTATACAGGGTTTGGGTTGAAAAAGAGATTTCTTTTATCCTTCCAGTGAGTGTGGAAAAATGGTACAAAAATTAGGTTTTTAAAGCTGATTTTATGGTTTAACTTTTTGCAGAATGGAGGTGGGAGGACTTGGTGCTACAGCTGAAGTACTGATGACCATGCCCATTAGAGAATTTTTTTTTCTGTACAACCCCTCTTAGCTGAGGTCAGTTCCTTATTCCCATTAGTCGGCTCATTTGTTTTCCCTTCTCACCCAGAGGCTTGTTGCTTGGGGCTTTTTTTAAAGATTAATGTAATTATAACAAGAATGTTCTGTGTTTAAATAGCTCTTCCATTAATTTGATGTGGCCAATATTTCTTAGATTTCCTTTCTCTAAGAAAACCCAAAAAACAAACAAAACAAAACAAAACAAAGAAAAGACAAACAAAAAAAAAAAAAAAAAAAAAGAGGGCCTCTCATGGTTATATTAGTATATCACTATATACTAGACTCCATCATTTCTACATACAATTAAAAAAAAAATCCCAGGTTGTTTAACCTTGCTTAAATCATGACAGCAAATGAGGTTAATTTAAATGAACTGCATACTGCTATAAATTAGTAAATAAGACAGTCAATTAACCAAATTAAATCTTATTGGAAATTGGCTGCTGCCATCTGGAAATTTTTTATTAGACTTTATAGCTGGCATGACCTTTAGAGTACAACTGGCAGGATTTTTTATTTCTCTAGGAAATGCTTGACTTAGAAGAATGAAGTATTTGTAAAATATTTTTAGTATTCCTGTACTTGATGCATAATTGTAGTGGAATGTAAAATATTCCTGTCAGTGAAGAGGCAGTTGAATAAGTATGGAGTTTCTCACTGCAAAATCTGAGTTACTTGTCTGTGTGCTGGAACCTATTTTTCTGTGGCTGTTTTTTTCCCTCTTGTATTAATGATACAGCCTTCTAATATACTGTGGAATCTATTACAGTAAGACTGGCCTTTAGCAGTCAATCTCTAAGGTGCTTAATTTTTTTTAAATTTGCCACCCTTTAAAATGTCCAGGAAAACCAAAGTCACGAATACTGATGTTTTAAGGTATCGCTTCTGTGGTACTAAAGCAATTCTCCCTATGGGCAGCTTCAAAGAGCATTATCTAGTTGTGTTGAATATGTGTACATGTTTTCCCTGCAGGAAAACAGCAGGGTGATGCAGTCCTGGGGGATAACTTGCTTAGTGCTAGCTTGGGGGTCACTATACCCTGTTTTTTAATGCATAATTTCAGGGCAGGTAAAGAGTCTATTACTGCATGGCACTGTCCTTACCTTCAGTTGGTGGGAGTTTTGTGGCTTGCTGACTTCATGCAGGCTCCTGAACCTGCTGCCTGTGTCAGTCTGTAGACATGAACTTATATTGAGGTCACATCTCCTTTTCCTGGTAGCCCTGTTTCTACAGGGACTTTAGTGGCAAGTGATGGACTGCCCAGGTAGGTTGCCCAGAAACTTTGGGCAGTCTCCATCCTTGGAGATATGCATAAACCATCTGGACACGAACCTGGCAACCAACTGTAGTTGTCCTTGAATGTGCAGAGGGTGCTGTGGACACGACAATTTTAAGAGGTCATTTCCAGCCTCAGAAATTCTGTAATTCTGTCCTTGAATAACCCATACTCATGGCCACATACTTGTAGTCTCTAAGTGCCTTCTCTCTCATACAAAAGGTCACATTCTTCAACTCAATCAGGTGACAGATCTTTGCAAAGGAATAGTGATAGGAAATATTTGCCAAACTCCCAAGCTGTTGACCTAAGACCTGGCCTTTTGCCTGGCTCTTGGAAGCCCCTGGGATAAAATTATTTGCTTCAAGTCATAAACTGCCTTTGCCTCTGTCAAGAAATGTGCTACATGATGCTTGACTAATGTGCAGTAAAGCTGTCACTGTACTACACCCATATGCATGAGCAGACGGGCTGAGGTGCCCAGATGCCACAGAACTGGTCATATGGCTCCGAATTTCCCTTAACTGGAGGAAGAGTTTTGTTTTTTTCAAGCTGAAGAGAACAGCAGAAATATACGAACACACAAATAGGGTGTTTTTTGGTTTCTGGTTTGTTGGTTTCGTTTGTTCCCCCCCCTCCCCTCAGAGATCTGCTAGAACCAGTTTGGGAAGAGAAGAGATTTGGGGAGAAAGGGCACTGTTGTGACACAGGTAACAAATCTTTCTATGCATACATATGTTTCATATACAGCTTCTATCAAAACTCAGAATAGTTTCACCACGTTTAATGATTTAGCCTTACATGATCAACAAATGTGCTTTTTTTTACTGTATTTACAGTGGTCTCTTATGCTGTGCTCACTTCCCTAAAATAATTGCCATGCATTGCTTAGTGTAAAATCTCCAGCTTTCCGTATTTAGAGAACTTGCTTGTACAAATCATGGTCAGTTTAACAATTATTTTGAATGCATCAACTTACTGGGGAACTAAAAACATGGATTGAGCACAATTTTGACAGTCACTGAGATCCAGAGTATAAGAGTGTCTAAGCTGTCTTTCCTAACTGGGTCCTTCCAGTTTGGCAGCAGCTGACAACAGCTAGAATTCATGCCAGAGACCATGGAAATGTATCTGCTACCAGAGGTATGTCCTGAGGGATTTTTACATAATGCTGAGAGAAATGAAGAGCTCCACTGTAGAAAAAATTTATGCCCTCCTGGAGGGCAACAGGGAGCTGAATGATCAGGGAGAGAAAATCTGTTGGAAGGCTTTCATGTGATCTCTTCTACGAGGGGCAAAGGTATGCTAGAGCAGCTTCGATCCTTAGGTATCTATTTTTTCCTCAGTTCCACATGTTGTCAGTATATTGAAACACAAACTTGGTCTGGAGGCACTTAGAGTGCTGAAGTGTCTTAACTTCTTAGAAGTGTACTTCTTATGTACTGTACTTCCTATGGTGGAAAGACTCAGACTTCTGCTAAAACTTCAGAGGTCAGATTTGTCTTAGTGCTTTTTAATTGTGAGGCTCATTATCACTTCAAGAGTGAAATAATGTGGAAAAAAAGCTGGATACAGTGGGGGAAAAGTTTGTTTGAAACGAGGTAGGGATCCATTTCCTTGCATGCATTAGATAATATGAAAGCATAAATATTGAGTGCCTGATAGATTCATTCAGGTAGACCCTTGGGAATACTGTTTTTGAGGGATAACTGAAGTCATGCCCTGCCTCAATCACAAGGCAGAGTGGGATGATGAGATTTTATGGTTAATACGTGCTCTGCTATTTCCAAAGTTATATTACTTTCCACACCAGTTTTCCAATATAGGATCTCACAATATAATTTTGTGTTTATTTTTAAAAGGTAGGGTGATGGGGTTTTTTTCTAGCTGTTATCACAAATGAATTTTTATTTCATTATCTTCCAGATAATAATTTTTATTTGTGATAAATATCAGAGAAGAGTTTTCAAATTGTGCTAGGTCACTGATTAATTAATAATTTATACCACTTTCTTGCCAGTGTCTACTGTATTAACATGAAAACTAAGTATCAAACTTCCGCTCTTGCACACTCTATACTGGACTAAAATATTAGCTACTCTCTTGCAAAGGCATACTTCAATACATAAATAACACTACATTAAGAGTAGTGTGAAAGTACACTTACTGTGATGATAATGAAATACAATGTATATCAGAAAGGTGCACCCAAAGTTTATAAATTCTTATTGCAATTACGTCTGCCAGGGGCTTCTAATTTCTCTTGGTCTCAAATTTTAACATCTGCTTGTTTCTAATCATAACAGTACTTTTGCTTGCTTCAGAATTTTGCCTTATCACCTGATCTGATAGATCTGTGGAAGTGAATATATTTGTACATCGACCTCCATGCCTGTGGGAGTGTTAGAAAGCAGTACATAGATTATCTGTCTCTTCAGCTCCAGTGGTTCTTTACTGGTGCTATGATGCTGTACCAGAGCTGAAGAATATTAAACTACCTGACAGTCATTAAGTCCAAAAAGCTGGATATTAGCATGAATATGTGTATTAAATATTTTATTTTAGTTGATCCTATATGAGCTTTGTCCTCATTCTTGTTATTAAATTCACCTAATATTAAGTTTAATGTATTTATTTAAAAAAATATGCATCATAGAAGATTTTATAGCAAGGGCTAGGGTTTGAGGCTAAATGAAACCTTATTTTGTACTGAGCATATACTTGTTATTGTCCCTTGCCATTGTAATGGAGCTTAGCTGATTGGGATTCTCTGTGCTGTCTGGGCACCTTAAAGTAACTTCTTCAATAAAAAGTTATTCTTCAGTGAAAAATTGTATGAAGTCATTGAGAGTTTTAACCTTGTAAAGTATAACATTCCAACTTTATGAGTATTTATTTGAACACATTCAGTAGTACATTACTGTAATGGACAAATTTTTGTTGTCTTCATCTTTGCTATCTTTTTCTATAGATATTAATCATAATGTTGCAGTTTCTGTGGTGCAAATAGCTCAGTGTGAAAACAAAAATAAAATAATTTACTGGCTTGGGTTCTTTCTTTGTCAGCACTGTGGAAACCAAAGTCTGTTGGAATAGGTATAGAAAGACTTTTGATGTGAGATGGGAGCTCTTTGGTATTTCAAAGGAAAACCTGTGGCTACTTTCTACAGGAGGCAGTTCCTGACTCATCTTTTTCTAAAGAACTGTCATCCACTTTTTTAGTGTTATGCTATAGCAAATAGGATGAAAATCTTCCAGAGGGATAAAAATTGCCATCTTCTGTGGTGTGATGGGGAAAATTCATCAGAGGTCCAAACTATATTTCCATTAGGAAGCACTCAGTGATCTTTTTACTCTCTAAAATTAAACTTTGCTTGTTTTGACTTCTGAAAAATCAAGAAGAAAAACAACCTGTCAATGTTGAATGTATCTGTCTGGGAAAAGATCTGAAAATGAGAAGTTGAGGTCATCTATGAAGGTGCTTGGGAAGCTAAACCAACCTTACTGGCAATTATACTCTACAGAAGACTAAAAAAATTGTGACAGTTAATTTTCTCCTGTGTTCACGTGGAACTTTATTCAAGGAAAAGTGGTTGAGTAATTTAGCTTCTTTGTATTACATGATGTTTCAGAACAGCTTACTCAATATACAGAATTCCTTCTTATAAAGTAAGAATAATTTCTTTCAAATTTAGCAATTAGATACATTAGAAGGTAAGTTATTGAAGGTATATGGAAAAAAATCTTAAGGCCATTTTAGATACTACTGAGAACAAATATAATTTTTAAAGCTACTTAATTATCACTTAATAGTTTTTGAGAGACTAATCTAACCTTTTTTGTAGGTATCAGAATTGCAAATACCTAGTCTGAGATAATTGTGGGTTAAAATTAGTGCTATGAGTGGCACTTTAAGTATAGGGTGAAATAATCTGTTGTTTAGAGTGTCCTTTAGCATTTAAATTTTTCAAAACCTTTGAATTTTATGCCTGTATTATCTCAGTGCAGCTTTTTCTGTGAGCTCTTTTCTGACTGAAGTTGTATGAAGTGGAACAGGCATGTTTTGATAAGTAACCCTTGTACCATATCTGTATCTCAGTGCGGTACATAGCTAGTTTTGCTTTCTTCCCATATTGTAATTTGTTTGTCATAAACTTCATGAAATATCAAGGGAGACTATTACAGTTGACAGACACAAGTGCTGCACCACTGACTTAAATGGATTTGTGCCTGCCTACATCCATCATAAGTTTGGTTGTCTTCCAAAATATTTTTTCTGTTGCAAATGGCAATTTCAGCCTGTTCCACTGGTAATGTTGCTAGAATTAATGGTGGTATTATGCAGTGAAATGTAACTGGTCAAATTATGCCAATTGTTTCTTTCATTAGATGACCTTATTTTTGTTTATATTTCAGTGCTTCTGTTTTATAAAAAATTCAGGAGGGTTTGAAATTAATTTGAATACAGAAAAACCCAAAGTTTTCTGTTTTAATAGTGTTACCCAATTGTATTTCTATGTTGACATGCTTCAAACAACATTTTCTAGACAGTCATTTTGACAATATTGCTTTTCCTGTGCTGCATCAGATGTTAAATTGCTACATTTCAAGGCCCTTCATAATGTCACTCCTCCCTGTTAATTTCCCATTTGGCATCAAATGCCTCACTCTTACTCCCAGGTGACTCCTGGTGTGAGCATCCCACTATGTATTTCAGCAAGCCTTCCTTTGTTGTGCACCGTCCCTCGTGCTTGAGAAGAGATTTTTGGAGGTGCTTGTTGGGCTCCTTTATGAATGGCTTCAATTCCCTCCTTCCCTCCCCTTTGCCCGGATGCCTGCAGGGATGGTGCTGACTGTTGGGCTGGTGATGTGTTGTGACTGCAGCCAATATGGTCCCACAGTTCCCGTGCTCTCCCCTGTCTGCATCCATCTGTTCTCCTCCCTCCTCTTGTGTTCAGGATGTGCTCGTGTGCCTGGCACTGTTGTGTGGGATGGCAGGAGAGCTGGAGGGACTTGGCATTAGATGATGGGGACACAGGGAGCTGGGAGCTCAGCATGGGGCGCCTCGCTGGGTCTTGGGGCACAGCACAGGTCTAACCCTGGATCCTGGGGCACAGCACAGCTCTAACCCTGGATCCTGGGGTGCAGCACAGCTCTATCCCTGGATGCTGGGGTGCAGCACAGCTCTATCCCCGGGTCCTGGGGTGCAGCACAGCTCTAACTCTGGATCTTGGGGTGCAGCACAGTTTTAGCCCTGGCTGCAGGAGCAGACACTCCTCACCAGCTGTCCTTCCCAAATAAGTGTGTGGACATCCTGCCCCATGGTCATGGTCCCATCCTGAACTTCAGGTAACTCTCACACAGCTCTCAAAACCTAACTTTTATGTGATAGTCATCTAAAATTTAAGTGGTGGAGAGAACAGGAGGGAATATATTTTTATTAACCATTAAATTGCTCCTAAATTTCTGATAAATAACATAGAGACACACAAAGTGAAATGGGCATGCAACTTCACTATATATTAAACAGAAATCAGATGTTTTAAAATCCATGCTAGCAATGTCAGTTAAAAATTGAAAAGACCAACACAATGTGTTGGTGCTGAAAAATAGCATCTAAGTAGATGATTAAAGATAATTTCACTAAATCAGCAACATAACAAAATTGTTGATATTTTAAAAAGTTGTGCACAAATATAAACAGAGCAAATATTAAATAGATGATAATATAGCAAGGTTCTATATCACCTGAGATATTTTAATATGTACTGTTCTGGGCAGGATGTCTGCTCTGTAAGCATTTACCAGTCATATTTCTTGCCTCATAATTTCAGACTACAAAGTACTCCTGTATATCCTTGGAAGTTAGGTGTTCTGGTGTTTTTACCTGTGAATAGGAGCCTGAAGCAGCTATTTAATAGTACAATGTGGATTTATTTTAAAGATTTGAGGACTAGATATTTTAAAGCCACAGAATTTATATGACTCTCATTAATCACATAAGCAGTTAATTTTGGATCGACAGAATTTAGAGAATTTCAGTTTCAGACTGATGGATTCAAGGCTTTCTAAAGATTCAGTTGGATCATATTTTGGAAGGAAGATTTTTATTTGAAAATTGAGTTTGACCTTGAGAGCAATTTCACCTAATAACACAAAATCCTTTCTATAGAATTTTCTTGATTTATAGGGGACAACAAATAATTTCTAGTTTTGTAGACAGATAGCTTTGGGGTTTTCAGGAGAAAGTAAATTATGATTAATTCTTAGATTAAACAAAACTTACAAACAAAACTAGCCAAAACTCCACAAAAAAGTCCCTTCCCCAAATTTAATACTTCAGTGTAATTAAATATCCTTGGTCTTCTCTGCTGAAGATAAGAATATGTTTTCCCTTTTGCAAAATTCTGTGCTCCTCTGATGCTGGTGTGATGACTATCTCTCAAGTAAGAATGAAGTTGCAGTCAAGTTGTTTCAAATGAGAGCTAAGCAAGAAAATAGAAAAAATGTTCTCTAGTAAGATTACAAAATATCTAGACAACTGAAGTGTTACATAAATTCAATATATAACCCTTCCTAGCAATAATTATAGGAGGAACCTATTTTAAAATCATCAGTCTGAAACCTGAATGTTACTGCTACTGGTGTTATCAATTAGTAGCTTGTGGCATATGGTGGTAGCATCATTAGAGATAATAATAGTTAAGGCTCTTATACAATACTTGCAGTGCTAACCTCCAACTCAACTGGGCCAAGAAAATGTACCTAACAGAGCTGAGAATTCTACCTAGGAAAATAAAGCCCAGTGATGTGTAGGGTTATGGGCCTTTGCCTTAATCTGATGGCAATATTGCCAATACTGATGTACCCGAGTCCACAGTTGTTTTTTAAAATAAAGTTTTAAAAAATTGATAGTAGTTGGTACTGTAAAACTTCCAGCTCCTAAAATAAAAGCGAGTTTTTAATGACTTCTCCAATCCCTTTTTTCAGAGGGATATGGAGGTTTGTCTTATTAGTTCCAGGGCTTTTGGGGAAAAGTAATGTATTAGGAGGAAGATTAGAACACTAGTAACAAGAGGGAGAACTGAATATGCCTGACTACAGACATAAGTACTTTACAGGAATTCTTATTAAATATGAACTGTTACTGGAGCTAAAGGCATATCTCACTAAAGTCAGTAGTTTAAAATGGAGAAGTCTCTCTAAAACTGAGGTGGTAAAAGAAGCAATGTCAGTAGAGCAAATACTGTGACTTGTAAAAGCACTCTTCTCAGATGGTTCCTGCTTGCCCATCTCTCAGTCCTTGTCTCAGAACAAGTATAAGCAAGAGGTGGTTTTTTCAAAGGATAATACATCCTGGTGCTCAGCTGATTTCACTATCACATTGGGAATACTTACACATGTCATCTTATCTCTTCTGCACTTCAATTAACAAGCATAAACAGTCCATAATAGTAGCCTTTAACACCTATTTTGCTACTTAGTCTCTCTCACTTTTTAAACTGTTTTCCCCTAGTAAGCATACAAATAACCTGCATAAAATAGTCTACCAAGTCTCGGCTTCTCAGTAGTGCCTAGAAATATCAGTAACAACTCCAGCTATTATTGCATATTATGTGGTGATTTCAACGTGATTTTTGGGATGTTGGACACATGTAAATGTGGAAACGTGAAACTAAGAGAAAGGTTTAAAAAATCTGCTAATGTATTTGGTTTTCTTTTAAACAAAAGGAATTTTTGAGATAAGTAGCTGTATATAATCTTCAGAAAACGAATCAGTACTTGTCTGAGGTCAGACAGCCCTATGAACTTTCCTCCTCCTTTCTGTTACTTACCAATACTCTCCAGAAGTGGTTTATAATGAAGCACACATTTCCATTTAAATTTTTATTTTTTCCTTACAAGCAAATGTTACATCTTACAAGATTTACTTGGTTTTTAGGGCTGCCAAGACTCACTTGAGTTTTTTCATTGAGTTCTGTCAAATTTCAGATGGTCTTGCATATTTAATAATGAGAAGTTACATTTTATGACAACTTAGTCATGCTGAGGACATAAGCATATACTATTAATATGATTTTCAATACAATACTTATTTGCATAATATAGATGGTATATACTCTAAGACTGAAAAACATCATCTATAATGTCTGAATGAAAAAGGGGGCTGCACATTTCTGAATGTCTATATTCAGTTGTGCTCTGTTATAACGCTTTTTCTGAGGAAACGCCTGCCTAGATAAACAGGATTTTAACGAAACTTGAGAAACTTCTCAAGGTGATTATGGCAGGGAAAAAAATACCCACTTTCAAATGGCCACTGTGGCTTTCTGAATGCATTTTTGTGTGTGAAAACGTTTCCACTCACACTCCTTGTGAATGGAAAAGTTCCCCTTAAAAAACAAGGGGACATGGTCAGTTTTGGAAGGGACACATCTGAGTGGAAGTGTTGGGGAGAACTGATCCCCTGCTGCAGTCCAGGGTGGCTCTGACCACATATAGATCAGGGCAGCTCTGAAACATTACAGTCTCTTAGGACTGGCAGCTCCATTGAAGCTCCACATCTGAACAGGTCTTCAGCTGATGCAGGATTTGCCATAGTGTCATGGCTAAAGATTTGCTTCTAGAACTCCTGAAGTGCCAAACCCCCATATTGCTAATATTTGTTCTCTGTTGAGATTTTTAATTCTCATGAATATTTTTGTTAACACCTCTGTCTCTTTCTGCTTTTGTTGGACTCATGATGGTATCTTAAATGCTGCTTTACTGATGCAAACAGCTTAAACTTGTTTAAAATTTATGCACTTCTTATGCATAAAGAACCCTTTATAGAGTATATTAACAGATAGTTGATTTGCCTTATCAAAACCGGTATGCATTTTTTTTTTGCTTGGACCTCATACTTAGGAACCTTTTAGTTTTGGATTTTCTAACAGTATGCATTCTGCTGTTTCTGTATTGATTTCACTTGGATAACTATTTGTTGCGGAAGATAACTACGTATTCAGAATACAATCAGGAGTGTGAATGGTAAAGCAATTCATAAGTAATCATAAAAAAAGCTTTCATTTAGGGAAAAAATGCTGTAGTCTTGGTGGGGTTTTGTTATTAAGGGTTTAGGAAGGTTCCAAAACTGTAGTTAAACATCAGTATCAGTTTGCTAATAGCTTGCAATACTTTTCTATAGAACAATAATATTTTAAAAGTAGAACTTGACTCTAATCCAATTCTCTTCTAAGTGAAGAGTAGATTAAAGGAGAGATGAAAAAGGTTTGATACACTTGAAGGAAAAATGACTGTTCAGTATGTGTAATACTTGGTGTGACTTCCCACACAACAACTTTGCCAACATTATAACTGAGAAGAAAGTGCTTTAGTGTTTAAAAGTTGAGGTGTGGACAGTCCTGGTATGGATTTGGGGAGTCAAGGAGGGAACAGAGGAAGTTCACTTGCCACAAGGTTTTTTTGCAGAATACGATATAATAAACCAATGACTGACAGAGGGAAGGAATTTTTCCTTCTCCTTTCTCCTTCCTTACTCCAAGTTCCAAATCACAAACATGGTTCTGTATTAGTATCTGAAAACACAAAATTCCTGGACACACAGCAAAAACTATCTTAATCCCACAATGATTTGGAAGGTCTAACGTTGCTGTACCACAGTAGCTTGAAGAAAGAATCTGTGCTTTTGGGCACTATATTAATCCTTGAATAATTATCTTTGCTTACCCTAAATACACTGCCTGCTATTTCACACAGGTTGACAAAGTTTAAACCTTTGGTGCCGAAGAATTTACTATAATTCTGCCTAATTTAAAAGACTTTAACTCAATCTGAAAAAAAAAAAAAGCCAAAAACAAGCAACAACTGACTGAATGTGCACAGAGGTAACTCAGGAATAGTCTACATGAAGCTAACAAAAAATTTTTCACTACTAAACTTTACGTGTATGGCAAATGTCTCTGAAATCTGAGAAGATATATTTTTAAAATTATTCATAAAAAAGAATTATTTGCAAGATTTTTTTTCCCCCAGAAAAAACCCTAAAGGATTATTTTAGGGGTTTTTGCATAACAGGACAACACAGCAAAAACTGCTCATGTGATGCCTATGGAAAAAACCATACTTCCTACAGTTTGCCTTTCTTAATGGATTGTTACTGCAGCCATGTTCTTCAAGGGTATGATCACTGATGATACAAAAATCTTAATTATACAGTCTTAGTTTTTTATTGCAATTTTAAAAAGGCTTGATGTAGATTGACAGTTTACAAACTTGAAGTGACAGTTTCTGTATCATTTTCAGTACCACCATGAATAATTGTGTTCTGATTAGTTATTTTCACAGAAGTGCCTGTGTCATTCATTTGGGAAGAATTCAGTTCTGCATGTTGTCATTGAGAAAATGAAATTTGGTTTAATAAAGCTCCGTCTTAAATATTAACATGTATGGGTTCTTATATTATGTCATGTTAAGCTGTTGTCTAATGGAAATCCCTGCTCTTCTCTCCAGTTCTTAAAAAATCTTTTTTTCCCTTCCTCAATGATACATTATTCAATAAATTACAGTAAAATTCTAATAGCAGAACTTCAAACAAAAGGATATTGAAATTAAATTATTTTCTAGCAATTTTTTTTCATAATTTACTGACGGTTTTGTGCCTAGCCCTCTGCTCTGATTCATAAATTGTTTAAGAACACAAAATCTAGAGTCAGCACACTAAGCTAGTCTCATGATAAATTGAGAAATGTAACATGAGTGTTATTCCATCTCCCATTTTACCTTAAAATACTTTTATGTCTCCAAATTCAAGGAAATATAGATATCCCGATTTTCAACTTAGGATTCATTTGACTTATAATTTCAGATCTCTTCAGGTAGCTTTTATGCAATTACAACAGAATTGACAAGATTTTCACATTAAGCTTTGAGCCGAACATGTACAAGATGCATCACTCCTATCCAAAGCGGTTTGACCTTCCTGCAATCATAGAATCCTTGAATCATTTTAAGTTGGAAAAAGCCTCTGTCATCATCGAGTCCAACAGTTAACACAACCCCTCTGTTTTCTCCACTGAACCATATCCCCAAGTGCCACATCTATCTCTTTTGAGTGTTCTCAGGGACAAATCCCTCACTTCCCTGGGCAGCAAATTCCAAAGTCTAAAATATTCCAATTCCAAGTCCAGATTCCAATGCCTGAAATATCACCGTTTGTAAAATAAGCGTTTCAGATGGGTCCCTCCTCTGGCTGCTTCAGCTTCAGGGACAGCACAGTCATGCTGAGTTTCTCTGACTTCCTGCTGTATTTCTGGCAGCTCCATGGGAATGGTGCTGGGTGCCCAGTTGCTCTCTGTGGTAGGCACTGTCGGGTGGGTCCCTAGGATCAGAGATGTACCCTCTCATGTCTGTAGAGTGTTCTGAGTGAAGCTGTCTTTGAGTTCAGCTGCTTCTTTTCCAGCCAGCTGCTAAAGTGGGACACAGGACCATTATGAGCCCAAGGATTAACTTGTTAGGTGTTCATCATCTTAAGGGCTATATTTTATAGTTATATTGTGGTTTAAAATCCCAATGTAAAGCAGTAATTTAAATCAGAATTCATTATGCCTTACCTTAATGATTTTTTATGGTTCTTGATTATCTCTAGCAGCAATAATTTTTTAAAGAAAACTTGTTTTAAAACACAGTGTGTCATAGCCCAATCGAGTGTTGGAACAGGGTACACCACTGCTTTCAAATGACTATGAAACAATAATGTGCTGTAGTTGAAAAAATGCTTTTACCTGAAGAATCTGTTTTTTCATCAAATGCCAGCTGAATTCCAGCTAAAAGTACATAAGCTGAAGTTTTTATGCGCTGCCACACATATACACACGTGTGCACAAACATGCATATACATACACTTGATACATGCATTCTTTTTATCAGATGTAAGATATCATCACTCATTCCACTAGAAATAGAAAGTTTTAAGTGTTGCAATTAGCTGGAGAATCAAGGCCAGTGCTTAAATCCTTTGGAGAACACTGATATTTTCCCAGACACAATACCTACTTCAATATCAATGGTCTAGATGCATATAAAATGTACTATGTTGGCATTTCCAATTTTTAGTTACTTAAAAATATAGTATTTTTGTATGTGTAACTAGGGCAGAAGCACTTGACCTATATTATTTTAGGTGGAATTTCTGAAGACATTTTTAATATTATATAGTTACTTTTAAAATGCAAAATCGATTCTAAAAAGATTTATTTAAAGCAGACCTGGCAATATATTTTAATCAATTCCACCTAGCCATGTTCTTGCTGAATATTAACGTGTATCATTCTGCTGCTGAATCAAAGTCATTCTTAGAGAAAACTATTTCATCTTTTTGAAACACTTGAATGACACAAATCATTATGCTAAATATATACAGATTCAGCCTCTTGCTGAATATAGGGGCTATAGAGAAAATCGAACACTTCACCTGTCTCAAAAATAGGCCAGGTATTTCAGTTTTGATAACTGTAGATTATCAGAGTTCCCTTTCATTTGTTGATGTGTTTTCCTGTGGTGTGCATCACAGAGAGGAAATTGAGATTAATGATAATAGCTCAGATATTCAGAAAAGATGAAATAGCAAGGAAAGAGATGATGGGCTATACTTTCATGAGTTGCAATGTGTATATGCACATAAAGCAAATAATGCAGCTCATAATTAAATTGAATCAGAAATACATTGAATAAATACAATGGCATTATAATGTTTAGTAAAGAGCTTCACTCTACAGGTATTTTTTTAAAAGCTTACACAAAATAGTGCATTTAGTGCATGTTTTTCTTTCCAAAGAGAAAGACAACAGAACCAAAGCAACATTTTGAAGGCAGTTGAGCCGCATTAAATAAAGGATTGGTTTCTAAATTTTCTAACTTGTATACATATGTATATGTGTATATATATGTGAAAAAAACACAGTATTGTGAATCTCTTTCTTGAAAATTAAACAGCAGTAACTCCAACTGATGAAAGGGCAACAATTATGAGCTTTTTAATTTTAGTATATCTTTCAGTCTCACAACATTATAAAACTCCTAATTTAAATTCACTCAAATGGCTTTCTAATGTATAAAAAGTCATGGAACTGATTTGAAAAAAACTTTAAGTGGATGTTATTTTCATTAAGTGATTTTTTTTTAATTTTGTTTTTTCTTCTTTTTTGCTAATCTTAACAAAATTAGGGTCAGAATATATATTTAATGTTTAATTTATAGGATAAGCCTATGTTGGAATTTTTTAAACCCTAGTGTGCTAGGTAATAATTCCTTAATATTTTTTTGTATTCCTAATTATTAGTTAGATATTTTTTCTTAGGTGTATGTCATTTTAACCAATACAAAGTATGACCAAATCCAGGTATCAATGTCATAGGCAGCCTTTTCCAATTTCATTCATACTTGGTGACTGGATTCCAATACACTGTTCATAAAATTCCTTGTTGATTGCTACTTATATGGTATATTACACAGATTTAGTCAGGTGGTTCTTGAATTTAAATCTATCTTAAATTATCCAGCACTAAATGTTGGTCTCGTCTGATAGTAATAATAATAATAACTTTATTAGGAGAAAATATAAAATACATAGAAACAGATGAGATTATAGTTATTTCCATTTATTAGTTCTAGTCTATATTTCTTTAAAGAGGGAAAAGTGTTTAGTGGAATATAATTGTTACAGTAACCCCAGTAGGACATCAGTAGGCCGAAGAATTCAAGGGGTTTTGGGTTTTACTTTAAGATGAGACATAGTATAGCTGAAAAAAAAACTTGTGGGGTTTCTTTTGTTAGTTGTTTTATTGTTTTTGTTTGTTTTCTTTTGTGGGGGTGGGTTTTTTGAGTTTTGGGGTTTTTTTCCAGTTTTTGGATGTCTTTTCTGTTTTTTTATTTTTTCTGGGTTTTTTTTGTTTGTTGGTTTAGTTTTGGGGTTTTTTTGTGTGTGTTTTTTTTGTTTTGTTTTTGTTTTTGTTTTTGTTTTTTTGTTGTTGTTTTTGGTATATACAGCCTGAATAAGATGGCTGAAGGCAACTCTGGGAGCTATATGACCAGAATGGAGTGAGGCCAGCATCCTGTGGGTTGGATACCAGCATGGCTCATACAGTGAGAAAGAACATGTAGCTTATTTTGCACTTTGGGTAGCAAGCCACAAATGTTGTAGATGGTTTTATCCTCATGCTTTTAGCCTTTCTTGCTGTGATATGTTTCATTACATTGCAAAATTCTCAGTGCTAGTTTAGTTCCCTGCATTTTATGCTGTCACTCCATTACTTCTCATATTCCCAGCTAGAGGGAGGAAAGCTTTGTTTGGGCAAGTCTGCATAAGGAAGAGTGTTCTGTCAGCAGCTTGGAAAGATGCTGTGTGTTAGTATACAATTTTGGGGTTTTTTTAAATACTTGTTATTTCTGTAGCAGCTGCTGCATGGATATGCAGAGGGTAGAAGGATAGGAGTGATAGGATAGGTTTAAGGAATTGACCAGGACCTAGAGTAACAAGGAATGCCACTGAGCCATAACCTCCTTCATTATTTGGATTTTTGGGGTAAACTGACTAGTTGTTGTCTGGAAGCTGCTATTAAGATCCATTATAAGAATAAGATTTAAAAGCTTTCATATTAGCTGTAAATTTGTGGCTTTTAAAAAATATAACAGTAATTCCAGTGAACACGACTCTTTGGGAAAGCTGTTCCAACTGAAGTTCAATCGACCTAACAGTTATATAGTTAAATACTTTCTCAAGCTGCACAAAACACATAGAATGGGCCACATGGAGAACTTTGTAACCAATCAACCTTCCTTTCAGGACTTCGGTTTTTTAGGAACTGGCAGTCACAAAGGGCTAAGGGGATTTTTAAATTATATAAAAGGGAAATTCTCATACTTCAATTCTATAGCGACTGAGTTTTACAGTTGGAGGAATACATTATAAGCTTCCTAAAGCTTCTAAAAATTTTTGTATGCAATTTTTCCTAACATATCAGATGTGAGGCATCTTTCAGTGCTGTGCATCTCTTTATATATTAATGGTGAAGAAATATTGGAAAAATTCTAATACTATTGCAATTGATGGGTAGTATTCCACTGATTCAGAAAGCAAAAATTTTAATTTCTTTAGTCTGTATTGGAAAAAAAAAAAGAAACCAGTGAAACAAATTCTTTGACATTTTCATCTTTGGAACTCCAAGTAGTATATTAATGTGCGTTTTTTGACAAGTTTCTTAGTCCCTTTTAATATAAGTCTCCTAAGGTGAAGCTGTGCCCTTTTAGAGTATGAGATCTGCCTAAAAGAACACAAAATTCATGGCTGCAGCACTGGTGAAACAAAAAGTAGCTGGGATTTTGGTCTTAAGACAAATACCTTTTACCTTCAGTGGGTACATCAGTCAGACTCTATGCTCAGGTGAACAAGGATTCAATTATTTCCCAGGATACTGTAAATAACCCAAATCACAACTGTAATTTCTGACCATCTGTTGGCTTCTCTTTCCATCCAATGTTGGTTTTACAGTTTTCAACAGCTGTTCTATCATCCTTCTCCTGAAAATGAAATCTTGCTCTGCAAATGTTATTTGCATCCCCAGCTTTCCTCTCCAGAAAAGCAGATAGGATCTAACTGCAGACAATGGCTCATCATTGATTGTCTCTGAGCTTCCTTATGGCAGAAAGGGGAGAGTGCATTATCCTCTTAACTTGCTGGTGTTCTTGCTGGAGGCATAGAAAGATCTACAATATATTTAGGCAACCAGTGTGAGAACAGCTACTTCCAAACAATCAAAAAAAATACCTATGGGAAGAGGAATAGGAAGTAAAATAATAACAATAACAAACCCCCAAAGCAACAAACAAACAGACAGACAGACAGACAAACAGTTTTTTAAAAAACCCAAACCACAAAACCAATACTGAAGCACTCTTCAAGTAATTCTGAAACTAGAGAACCTGATGACATATAATAACCATGAAAATGTTCCTTCTTCCCAGTGAAATGTCACAGATTAGGTTTTAATAAGTGCTGGTATTTACTCAGCAAAAAATTCTGACTAGCATAATAAACAGCCTCATTTGATAATGTGTGGTTGTGAATTCACTGTGTTTGAAAAGAGAAAGCAAGCTCTGAAACCATTTGGCATGCAAAGACAGGCTTACAAAATATGTACATCTTTTGTAGACAAGAGGGAAAGATATTTACTCAAATTAGCAGGGTTTTTTAATTATTAAACTTAGGACTTTCTTTGTATAATATGTAATACAATAAAAATATCACTTAATATTTAATATTAAAACCACATAAATTATTTAAACTTTAGATTTAAGAAAGAAGTCCCTGATAGTGATTTAAAGAATTCAATAGAGGTTATTGAATCAACAGTATTGGCCGTTCTAGACAAAGCCTAACTCAAAGTTTAACTCATAATTTGAATTATGATATGAAAGACTGGAAAGACCAATGACTGAGCAAACATAGGATGGCAAAAAATAAAAATGGATATGCAAGTCTTCTTTACACAACCACATCACTATAATTTTGATTACAGTACTCACATTTTAATTGGGAAACATAACATATTCTGTAGAAAAATGAATGGGAATTTTTGTATTTCTTGTCTGTCCAGCATTTCACCCTAACTTCTCCACATCCACTGAACTCTATTTTCTCCAAAAGTGATGGCTACTAATCACCAAGTTGGAAACTTCTACATTTCTATGTCACTAAGATTGATTGAACAGATTATCAAGGACTAAGGAGTACCTTTTAAAAAAATTAGGGCACACTTGGAACTTAAAAGGAAAAAAAAATTACAGGAGATAAAAATAAAAAAACTTTAAAGCTTTTATAGTCAATGGATTGAAGAACAGATGGGATTTTTTTTTTGATCCAACGTATAACTAAGGAGCAGGATCAATGAAATGTAAATTTTCCAAATACTTGAATTCTTTCTTTTGCACCTGATATGTTAGATTCTAATTTTCAATAGCATTGAATAATGTGTAAAACAAACATT
Organism: Sturnus vulgaris; assembly: GCF_052056855.1. Classification (NCBI taxonomy): domain Eukaryota; kingdom Metazoa; phylum Chordata; class Aves; order Passeriformes; family Sturnidae; genus Sturnus; species Sturnus vulgaris. Next base: position 129,443,083 of record NC_142243.1, read on the forward strand.
ATCTAATTTTTCTTTACACAAATTGCCTATAAAGCTGTTATGGAAGATATGTATTAGGTAAACTTTGAAACAGTAGGAATGTTCACAACAGCTTCTGAAAACATTATTTCCATTATTAAAAAGGTCTTCTCTTTCACAATTTATAATATCTAAAGCTCTTCATTTGCCAAATCCCAAACATCATGCATACAGATGAACAAGTAGAATGTATTAATAAGGCAAATCACCCTGAAAATTATATAATTGGTAACACCTGTAAGATCAGATTTTCAGTCTTACTGAATTTAAGAGTTATTGCATAAATCATACATAATTTATTTGAGTCCTTAGTGAATAATAAAATCTAAGATGGTAAAATGTACATAAAGATTTGTATTAGAATAATTACCAGTTCACAGAATCACCAGTTTGCATCACAAAATCAGTGGTTTCCCAGTGAATCACAGTTTTCCCAATGCGTGATTGGAAAAAAAATTTGGATCTTCTGAAATGACAGCTGATGAGACTTAACTTTTTTATACATGTATGGGGTTAAATCTTCTAAAACATTAAATATACAGCAACTGTAATATTTAAGCATTATGTTTTATAGTGGATCAATAAAAGACGAAATAATTTTTAGAAACCCTAGAAATAAATTTTAGTAAAAGCAATATCAAACTTGAATGCAGAGATATATCACTGTCACTACTGGAATTTGTTTCACAATGGCAGCCCTGAGATCACGAGAGTGGGAGTTCAGGCTCTATTTTAAATCCTCAGAGATTTGCAGGAAATCAGAGCAAATAAATTAACATCTCTTGCTTTGAATTATTCACCTATATGTATAGATGGAAGTTTTCTACCCTGAAGGGTTTTACAGCATGAGTCACTCATGTGAAGCTTTGGGGATGGGAGGGGCAGGGGAAGAAGGAATGTTCCAGGAGAAGGTACTTTGTGTAGAAGCACTTTCATAAAGGGATTATACTGTTATCCGCTTGAAAGCGGTCTTTGTTTCTAAGGTAATTTCATTTGGTATTCTAATCCTTTCAGGTGGTGATGTTTGCTTTGCCTTATTGAACCTAGAATAGGATTTTTGCATGCTTTCTTGATTTTTCTAGCCATTAAAACAGTCTGTGCCAGTGACTTGGCATAAAACTAGTGTTATCCTGCCATACTGCTCCTTGCATATTCCTGTGAAGCTCAGCAGATGCCTTCTGTAGTTTGCTTAAAGTGTGACTGCAGTTACAAAAGTGTCACCATGTGGAAGAGCAGTCTGAGAACACGTTTCCCTAAACAAAGGGTGAAAAGTTGTTAAAACTATCTTCTTGGCTTATTCTCACTGACTCCAGGCAAAACAGGCTGGTAAACTAGATATCCACAAAAGGGTGATTGTTATTTATGCTGCTGATGCGAAAGGTATGCATAATTCAGTGGGAGAATGGATTTTGTACCTATTGCATAGATTATCTGAGACTATCAGTTCTTTTATGATGGCTATTTAATTGAAGTTTCTAAAGCTATTTCTCATTTGTTTAATTTGTTCATTTGTTTAATAATGTAGACTGGAGATGCAGGAGCCAAATCTTGAAATACATTTCAATGATCACTTAAAACATTACCAGTGAAGGTGAGATATGACCACCAACGATTTTTAATGCTGTTATGTCCAGCAAAAGCAGTATGATAAAAAACCCAGTAAACTGTGAAAGCTAACAATCAGAAATATTATTTACCTTTTATGGGGAAAGGCTCCTACTTAGATAAAACACGGCTAAGAAAAATTTTGAAACTTTCTTTAGCATGGTTTATTTCAAAAGCAAAATTGTAAGAACAAACACAGATGATTATAGCAAAAATATATATTTTTTTTATTTTTTTTATTCATTCATTCATTTATTTATTTATTTTAATGCTGCAGTTTCCCAGTAGAAAAAGAGCTGTGAATGGAAAGTGGATGGCAACACTTTTCTGCTTTTTCACCTAGGCTTGTTCTGATTGTTCTCTGAAGACATGCTATATAGTTGAGCAGAGTTTCAAACACCATCTTTTTAGATAACTTGAGGTACTTGCCCCTTAAAGCACAGCTACTTGTTGAGTTATGCTTGCCCCTCTCCCAGACATGGCAGGAGTCTCCCTTTGCAAGAGTTCAGTCTAGTAAGTGAGAGACTTTCTGTGTCACAAATTGGACAGGAAGGAGTGCAAAGCAGCAGTAAGGAGACCATCCTCTGAACTAGCCTACAAAGGGTACATTAGTGAGCATGTCCTAGTAGAATGCAAGGTGGATCCACAAATGCACCCCTTTGCCAGCCTATGGTGTGAGACAGAAATTGACAACACAGGCTGGATAATTTGAGTGACTACATTTTTATTTAAGAGGAGAAAAGTGTGTGTTGGAGAAGAGGTAAGTGTGTCAAATTAGAAGCCAGAATTACCAGACATTGGTCCGTTTTTTTCCCTCCCCTTTCTCCTATACAAAGTCCAAGTATGATGTCATTCATAACCTTCTTTTTACTTGGACCATTTTCTGCATTAGGTTTGGTTGCTGCTAGGAATCACTTTATCTGATGAGTTAATCATGGAAGGTGGCAATGGTGACTTTCAGGATAGCAGATTAAGCAAATTTGAGAAGCAGTCTTTCCTCAGCTGTCCAACTTGCTTCTACCTCATAGGATTATATTTAGTTCTCTATTTCATAGACTTCAAAGCACAGACCAGATTCTTAAATGAAACTTCTTGCCATCAGCACTGATGTTCATTTTTCTTGACCTGTAACAACATAGATGAAGCTTTTGTTGTAAACAATTGAAGGGTTTTTTTGGACCTTATTCTTTCAATGTGTGATTCGTCTACATTGGCATATAAAGGCATGAGACTTGAAGATTTTGACAGGATGGATGCTTTTTCAGTGAATCCCCATGATATAGTTATTCCTCAGTCAAGAGACTATTTCAACTATGTTTTCTGTACTGGAGCCCTGAGAAAGGATGCCCCTCTTTGCCCTTGCTCCTAGCACTACCAGCTAATTTCTGCTATCTAAGCAGAGGGAGTAGAGGCACATTTCAATACAATGTCTGTAATGATAATTCTACCCAAATGTCTCAAAAGTAGGGGGTGAAAGTTCATTTATAATAAATATATTAATCCATACGTCGATCTAGTAAGACTTACCACAAACGATCACCTTGATGCTAGAAAGGACTGTTTTGTCAAATGATTGTGATTTGTATCTGATCCTGAATAATTTAATAGTCTTTCTGTATTTAAAATGTTTGTCACTGAACTGCATTATTTACAATGAATGCTATTTAAGTTTTTCTTATATGTAGTCCCTGTTAACAGATGTATGGAAAGGTTCCTTATCCTTTCAGGATTCCAGGAAATATACACAACAGTGTGGAAACAAGACAAGTTATTTTTCCATTGTGTAAAAAAAGACAATTGCTGCAAATACCATCTGAAGTATACGATCTGATCCAACACAAAAAAACCCTCAAATTAATTACTCCCATTAGTTCAAAGTAATCAGACTGTCTGTGCACCTATGTTGCTAATCAGTAACACAGAACAACGAACTCATTATTCACCAGCAATGCAGAAAAACTTGGTTGAAGTCACCAATTTCCCTGAATTTGTGACATGTAAGGCCATTGCTAGCTTTTTTAGTTCAGAATCTCTCTCTGTCTCCTATTCACATTTGTGGATAAGTGGTTCAGATGAACTAAATTCAAAATAAGTCAGCAACCAGCTTAGAAGGCAGATTCTATTTGACGATAGTGCTGGCTTGTCACTGATACCCTAGACAAATCAACCATGCATTTTAGTAGAATCTATCTTATAAAGAGGATTTGCTGAAACAGGAAAATACAAAACCTTGATCCTCACAGTTAAACGACATAATAAGTGATTTTTTTGCCTGGTCTTAAAGAGTCAAAAATTCTTTTTAGATAAGTGTCATCATAGCATTTCCTGCATTTCTGTGCATTTTCTTGGCTTTTGTACTTTATTCTAATTGAATTGCAGCTTCTTATAGCTATTTTAAGGATCAATACTTCTTCACAGGGGCAGGATGAATAAGAATCAATCTGAACACTTCAGCTCCTTCATCAGGAATTGCTTCAAACAGCAGCTCTTTCTCTGCAGTAATTCGTGTGATTCTGTAAGCAGCATCACTCACTGACAACAAGACACCTGAACTGTGATTCTTTCTCTGTTCATTTGGATTTTTTATTGTCAGAGAGACCAATGTTCTTTCTTATAAGGTTAGAAAAGATCCATAATAGCTTCTCTACCATTATATTTTAAACTCTAGACTTCATTAACACACTCTTCAGCTTGTTCACTTTCTGACTCTTTGCTGCTTATGAATTATTCAGGGTAGATTTCACTTGAGGTAAATAGTTTGATTTGAAGGTTTTTTTGTATCTGTATTTAGATGCAACGAGAAGAGTTAAATGCTCAGAATTTTAAGTGAGGAGAATTGCAGAGGCTCAGCTATTAAGATGGAAGACATTTGCTGTTAGTGCTCTGGGGCTGCCATTGAGATCTCAGCACGGTGCTATTTGTCATTCTGAAGTAGGTAGGCATTATGAAGCCTGGAGTATAAATCAGCCTTTACATGGTGTCGAGTCCTGAAGCACTTTGAACACTCTAATCCACTTCTGAGTTAACAGAACATTTTTGGTTTTACAAGCTTTAAAGTTTCCCTTTTTAGTTAACCCTGTCATCTTGCTATTAATCATCATTATTTTCTAGAATTATGCATACCTCCTCAGATACAATTCCTAATGTTTTGCTTCAAAGCTGTGGTGATGTCACTGAGATGAGCTATAGTTTAAATCATCTAGTAGAGATGAAGTTCCAGCAAACTTAATATTATTAATTCTGCTCATGTAAAGAAGAATACTGCCTTGTCCTACTTGGAGGTGAGCATTGTTTGGATGCTGCACCAAAGTATGATGTCTGTACCTTGTCTCCTTCACTCACCTCTGTGCAGTATCATATTAGTGTTACGTCATGGACAGAGCTGAAATGAAAGAGTAGTTGTTTCCCTGTGTCTGTTTTCACTGTATGCCTGCAGTCCAGTAAATATTAGCACAACAAAGCAAACTCTTTTAAATGCTGATTATCTTCTTTCATCTGGGAAGCCAGTGTACATACAAAGGGTCAGTTCAGAAACTATATGTACTGTAGGTTCTCAGTTCATTGAATCTCAGTTTCTGTTCTTCCAGTGCTAAGTAAACATTTTAGCTATCAGCAACCATTTTGCTGATTGAATATTGCTATATAAAGTATTATATAGACTTCAGTCCTAGAGCATCACAGTGCAGTCAGTTGAATTTACAGTGCTTTTACAGGTGGAGTTGTTAGCATTAATGAAGTCCATTAAAATCATGTAATTTTCCTGCCAGGCAGCACAGTCTGCAGGCGCTGGCTGATGTGTCACTTGCAGCCACAAGTCAGAATTACAGAACTGCTGCTTATCCCCGACAGCAGCCCCGGCCCAGCCACACGGGCTGCTGCTGGGCTGGGCACAGAGCTCCCCTCTGCTGCCAGGAAATCCCTGCCATGTAAGGCAGCTGGAGTGAAGGGAAAAGATTCTCTCAGATTAAGGTGGTACCACTAACTTTAGAGAAATGCAGGCTATATTTTGATTCTGTAGTCTGTGGAACAGAGAATCCTTAAAAGGCAGGACATGATTGAGGACAGCGCTGTCAGATTCATTTATTTGTCTATTTATTTAACTCTGTTTCTTAACTTTCATATGGTGGAACATAAATATTCCAGATCTAATTAATCTAAATTAGCTTAGCCCAAAAGTTAAGTGGCTGTGATCCCTGCTAAAAAGCTTGTTTTCTTGTACAGCCACCCAAAGTTGTTATTTTCATTGAAATGTTCATGCTCAGTAAGGAAGTATAATAGTTCAGTGGCAGAGTGATTGCTTGTGCTAGCAGTAGCACATTGAAGTTATATGACCTCTCATTAATCTGTACTTTGATAAGGTCCTGGAGTGGTAGGATTAATGACATTCTACTGTAAATTATTCAAATCCCTGTCCGTGCACAGACTATCTCTTTGGAGAAACACAAAAGTGATACAGAATCTTTTACTGCCTTGGAGAATAACTACAGTGGTCCAGAGACAGAAATTTGCTCATCTGTATTTTGGATCATGTGAATTGCCTAAAACCAGGCAGCTTTGCTTTTCACTTATTATTTTTTCTGCATGTGATTTTACTTCTAAAAGTATTCTACTTATGCAAAGGCTGTTTTTCCTATTCCCCCATCCTTTTCATTTTATCTTTTGAGCCCCATACAGCACACTGAGAGCTATGTACCTATGCTAGCTTGGTGACATTCATTTCATTTGGTCCACAAGGCTTTCCTGGCTGCTTATGTTTCCCTTGTGCCACATCAGCCTCATCAAATTCTGTTTTTCCTCTTGGCTCCTTTCTGTCAGCCTGCATTTTTCTGAGCGTTGTCTCTTCAGCCATATCTCATCCCATGCAATGCTTTCAGTTCTTGTTACCAACATTACCTCCCCTGTGAGGATTATAAACCCTGCTCCTAGTGCAGCAAAACTATGTGGATTTCATGGCCAGGACAACCTTTCTCTAAGGAAAAGAAAAATGAGCATGCCACTCTCACATTTTAAGATCTATTCCAGAAATTCATGGACCTGAATGTCAGAGGGACTATTAATGTTTCTGGTACAGCCCTATATAACAACTCACAGAATTACTTCCTCAGTCATCCCTCTATACAGCTGAGTAAGCTCTGATTAAAAGGGATCCTAGATCAATTTATGGGAAACAATACATCTAGCAACAGAGAGTTTTCCACATCTTTTAACTATCATTGATTAAATGTTTATCAATTATTCAGCTGGGAGTCCAACTCCTACTCATGACTTTCACAGCTGTTTCTTAGACTTAAGAAAAATTCTATTTTCTAGTTTCACACAGCACTTTTCTATGCACTACTGTGTGCCATATTTAGACTAATTGGATTTTTGTCAGGTCAAAACAAGTCCTTATGCATGGCAATCCAATGCTAATCTATTTAAATTTTTCCATTTTCGAAGTGTAAAAACTGGATGTGGTAGAAACTGTTGTCCCAGTGATCTACACAGAGTCATTCTGCCTGAAAATTTCTTTTTTCTATATTGAAGAATTTCATTGGCCATTGTTTCAGTAGTTTTCTGCTGACAGTTTGTGGTCAAAAGAGGAAAGATCAAATAAAGCCAATTTGAAAAATCATCAGAAAGTGAACTTCTTACAGTGTAGTACAGGGTTGACCAACATCAGTTGATAGACCAATCCTAGGTTAAGGAGTGCTTTTTTCTTCAGCACAACACGATGCCCAAATTCCATAGATAATTTCTACTCATAGAAACCATCCTTTAATTTGGGTGTGGATGGTCCTGAGGCTGCTGTGCTGTTCTGGTTGTGAGTATCACTGTACAAGAAGGCATGGCTCCCCAGAGATTCTATCTCCCCTGGCATCACTGGGCTGCTCTGTACCATCCCTTAGTACACATTATGGACTGACCCTGTGCTGAGCTGCATTTTGACAACATGTGTGCTGCCTATTCTGCTTCTCAGCAGTTTGCAAAGCACTGCTATACCTTTTACCAGTCCATAGCAGAATGACACTAATGAAGAGATTCACACACCTTATTTCTATAGTTCTCTTTCCTAAAACTTTTAGACTGCTATCAGTTAAAAGAGGTTACTTTTTATTCTTGATGGTATATTGTTACTGGAAACAGAGATCAAAATTTTTAATTTTGTTGTCAGATGACGATCTTTAGAATTTTCCACATATGTAAAAGTTACTGGTAGACTTTATATACCAATGCCTTTGCAGTCCTCAGTGTTCTATGGTCTATGAGAATATTGCTGTTTACTAAGCTCATACTTCAAATGATATTAGCTTGTTTTAACAACACTAAAACAGATTTCAGGAACTTTGCTTAAAATCTTTTACGGCAGTTTGCCTTTGAAACTGCTACAAAATTGTAATGGCTTTTCATTTTGATTTGCTGGCAAGAAACAATTTGACTGCCCTTTCTTTGAAAAACTTAAAGGCTGAACAGAAAATTATTTTGCTGACACACTAAATGCTTTTTGCAACTGAACTGATTTTCTTCGGTAATAAAAGTTGATTGGTATAATGAAAAAATGTTTTATGTAAGCATCACACTACTGCACCAGTGCAGCCCTCCAGCCTTCCCTGAGACTCTCAGGCCACACTCATTTGAATCAACAGGCTTATCCACATGGTACAAGCTCAGAACAGAAAATGTCAGCCTCAAATTATTTCTTTGATTATATACCCAGATTAGGGAGCAGCATGTTAACATGCTCTCTGGAATGTTTTTATGTATACATATTTGCATAAAGAAATGCATATATTCACATACAAACATTTAAATATTATTTGTACCTTTTATGTTCAGCAGTCTAGTTTCTATTTGACTGAAAGCCTGTAGCTGCTTTCTTCCTGTCAAGTGGTAGTGAATTGTAATTTCTGAACAAGTTTTCTGAGAAGCAAAACTCACCGTTACACTTCCCAGAGTAAGGCAGAAGAGGAGTTGCATAAATTATTGCTGTTTTCTTACTGAAACTCAAGAAATCACTGATGCTTTATATTGCCAGCTCCGTAACATCTAATATAAACTTAAGCTAAAGATAGATGCCTTGATAACTGCCTGTTCACTAATTACTTCTACTGAAGCAGTTTAATATCACCATTCATTTATTTAGACACTCCTCTTTTTTTTTTCTACAGCCTTCTTTATCTTCTGTTACTGAAGCATTTAAATCTAAGAACTTGTACTCCAGTATACTGTAATTGAGTTTAAATGTTAATTTTCCCAATTTCCTGAAGTATATGGTTAAAAGGATTTAATATCTTAGAAATAATGATATTTCTTTTCACTGGAACAATAGAAAATTCTCATTGTGTTTCTGTTTCAAATAACCCTCTTCATTTACATACCAACATCTCCCTCATTTTCTTTATCAACCTGATGAAATTCCTCAGAAATCTACAGAGGGTTTCCCTTGCTTGATGCTGTAGAACAGGGATAACTGATACTGCTGTCAGTTCCTTTTTTGCTTGAAATTTACCCTAGATAATTTGATTCTTCTTTTTTATTTTCCTAGTTTATTATCAAAAGAATTTCTGCTGTGTTAAACACCTCAGAAACACGGAAATGGAAGAATTTCCAGAATAACCAAGTCTAGTTGTTTACTGCTTTTATAACTCTCTTAACCATTTAATAAAGCTGCTAAAATCAATATGTCTGTTGCTCAAGGAGTTTTGATTTATTCAGGATTCCGTATTAAGCTCTCTTTATCCACGCATACTGTCTTTTGGAGCTGTTCCTGTTTACAGCTAGTTTCCACTTCACAGAAGAAGAGAAAAATATCTGCAGGAGCTTAAGAGGGCTTCTTAGTCCAATGAATTTGTCACAAACCCATAGATTGTACTCAGAAGGCTCTGCCTTTCATAAACTTAATTACTGTCTCCACCTGTTGTGAGGGGCCAGATGGGCCACTGCTGTTATTTCACCCTTTCTAGGGGACAGAGCACTTCCAAGAGTTTCTGTAGCTGCACAGTGAATTTGTTTGTTTTTCATGCTGCTCACACACAGTAGAAGGCTCCTTTAAATAGGGCTGGCAGAAGTCCATGCTGTCCCTCACTGTGGGAGCAATTAGCTCTATTATATAGATAACCAAGCTCATAGAAATGAGGTATGGGTACCATTACATGCCCCTGCAACATTTGTTTAATTGCTAAAGCACTTGTTTATGCACTGCTTTGTTGGAAGAAAATGTATTAAACTATAAAACAATGATCTGTCAGGTATAAAGCCTGCAACCTTGAGGGGATCATTATGGGACTCAGATCCAAAGAATTTAAGAAATTTTGTCATTTATCAAATGTCTGAGACCTAAGTTTCATCTTAGCTATAAGGCAGTTTTATAGACTGTCAGCATGAAGAGAATATTTACATATTTTTATCAGCAAGTAATTGGTTTTTTATCATTTGTGTTTTCTGTCTTCTTGTATTACACTATATCATATTGTTCATGAGAAACTGCAGTACTGTCATGTCAAGTGGCATTGCTATGTTACCTCAAAGCATCTGATTTACTTCCTTACTGTTGTTTTGTAGAACAATGAAATTAATGAATTGTGTTCAAGCCAGTGGCAGCTTTGATGCTTTTTAGCTGGCAGATATATCAACAAAATTTTATGGTAAATATGAGTATGCAAATGTGTGTAATGCAATGGAGGTTTAACAGATCAATGCAGTACAAAAAAGGCAGAGCATATGTTATCCATTATCAAGCTAAACCTAAGAATAAGTGCCATACACAAGTAAAGATGAAAAATGTTCAATACCTTGTAACTTTCTCCTATATATTTCTTTGCAAGCTAGCCTTGATTACTATGTCTGTTCCTGCAGTCTTGGATATAGACAGTGAAATCAACACTGAAGGCTGCTGCTCGGGTTTATATAGAAATTCAAATACTTGTGGGATGTTGTAATCCTTGTATTTCACAATTGCTTCTGGAGACAAGTAAGAGAACATTACAAGGTCTTTTCAAGGTAATGGTCATTCTTCATCATTTTGCAGAATGAATTTTAACAGTCTTTATGAAGTTTTAACTCAGGATTGAAAGCTCTGTACCCTAGCTTAGAGCTGTCTCTATCTCAAACCTTACTGATCTAAAAGCTATTCGTTCCTGGAAAAGCATACCAAACTCACATCTTAATTTTTGTGTGTAATAACCTACATATGCGTTGATAGTGAGATACACTTCTTTGCCTTACATTTATGGATTTAAGCCCATAATTTTAATTGGTTCAAGGCAAATTAAAAAAATGCTGCATTGTGATTTTTGATAAAACTTTGAGTCCAAAGCTGCTGTAGTCAAGCAATAGGACTCCTATTATGTGGCGGTTGCATCTGCTTCAGCATAATCTGTTGTTTAAGACTGAAAGTTCTTAATTAATGATCTCTTTTTTCCTTTGTTATCCTGTATTTAGATTTCAAAATTTTAAAAGTGGAAGAAATAACATCTTTTCTGTCCCTATGGGCTTTCTAAAGCAATCAACATTCTGTAAGTTCAAGCTTCTGGAAATTGAAACAAGCCCTTAAGTCTAAATAAATTTTCTAAATTATTATCTTTAATTTAAAAATATTTTTATGGTATTTTAAAAATACTGGTTGCTCTTGGGAAAGGTTAAACAGAATTTACTTCTGCTGGTCATCTAAACCTTCCCACACCAAAGGTATTAATTTATTTCAGTCTTATTGAAGCATTATATCTGAATTCTGTTAGTGCTTGAGGTTTAACTATCAAATAGCATTTTCAATCTATCTAAAGACAGCTATTTATGCTAATGAATTTTGGAATGGAAGAAGGCAATACAGTCACTCATTGAGGAGAACTAAATGTGAGAATAATATTTTTAATTATGGTATGTTTGGCTTCTGAATCTGTTGTTTTCAAATATAATCTGAAGACTCTAAACCACTTGTTGAAACACCACCACATTTCTGAAACATCCAAACAATTTCCCATGTTGGTCTGTCACTCAGGTATTGATCCTGGCTGCCTCTGACACTTTGAAATCTAATGAGGTGACAGTCCAAGGTCTTGTAGCTGCAGGCTATTTCTTCCAATATGTCATAATTTTCCTGCTTGTTTTTAAAGCTACCTATATCTATTTCTCATTTTAGGTCAGATAACCTTGGACTATCAAACTGTAAACTGTTGAAATGAATAGTCCTTTGACTGGTACAGTGACTTTCTCATAACTTTCAGCGTTCAGTGGGCGATATTCCACTTTGCTCAGTGTAACTTTCTTTGATTGCATATTTCAGTTGTTCAGATATGAGCTTTAAAAATTAATTACAGGTTTTCTTCAATCCAAAATATAAAAGTCCACATACACAACTTGGTTCTGATTTTTTAACCATCTTTTTTCTTTTCCACTCACAGTGTGGTTGTTTTAAGAGAACTCCACAAATAGCAATAGTCAGAATTGATACAAACTATCAGTTTGGTGCTGATAAATGATCTCAGCTATTCCTTACAGAGCAACTCAGACAACTTTTGGAGGTACAATGATAACTGGAGAATACTGTTACATGTACCTGAGGCTTTTCTGGCTCTATAAGGCTCTTGTCACGCTTTTATAACAACCACGCATGCATTGAGCTGAATTTGTTAGCAGAAATCTCTTTCTACTCCCTGGAAGCCGCTTGGACTTCATGACTTCTGAGGTCTCTCTGACGAGGGAATTGGAGATGCTGTCTGCTGTAAAAGCTGGCTGAAGTGCTGCAGCTGCAGGGAAAGCCTCCAGGCCTGAAGGCATGTTTTTTCAGCAGAACAAGTGCTTCTCCAAGAGGTCATACCTGATCTGTATTATAGGGTCTTCCTTACACAGAAACAGACCTTTTTGGTTCTCTGTGAGCAAATTTTCCCCGTGTCACACAACACAAACTTCCAGAAACAGTCTGCTCTGGACACAAAATTTCTTCCCCTAGATTGCTCATCGTTTAAATGAAATAAGTCTTTAGGCTGATCTAGAGAAACTGGGATGTAGTTTTTAAGTGGGACAGTCCAATTAAATGAGGAAATACATTTAATAATAGATAATAATAGATTAATAAAAGAATAATGGATTTGATGCTTTTTAGAATAGTGGTATTTTGAATTGTTCTAGGAAATGTCACACACTATACCTTCATGGGTTGTTCTGAAGTAATTGATCAAGTATGACATGAGTGTTGCTCCATAAATCCTGCATGCTTTGGGAGCCACAAAGAATATAGATACCATTCTTAGGCATTTGTACAAGATATTTCTGGTTGATGACATTTTTACCAATGTTATACTGGGGGCCATTTTTCTGGATGAACCCTCCCAAGTCTGTCCTACCACAATCAATCAAGCCCTAACCTGAACACATAATCATTAGGAAAACAGAACTTAATTAACCACCTATTAGTCACAGATTTTTAGGCAGTGAGCATCTAGGAGGCTGTGGACAGTAACGAATTGCTCTCACTGTTTTTTGGATGTCAGCAGCACGAGTGCCATAGTGTGGTGCAAGGCTGTGCAGGCAGCATGAGGGCAGAGCCTTTTTCCCAAGGAGGGGATCCTCAGCCTCGCTGCCTGCCAGGATCTGTGTCTGCAGAGACAAAGTAGTACTTCAGAGCAGGTGTAGGAAAGTTAGCCCAGGGCATGGCCCTGTTTCTATACAGCTGAAAATGCAATACTTGTTTAAATATCCTTGTGAAGGGCATCATCCATGCTTTGATATGTTTACCTTTCAAACTGGGTCAGGAAGTAAGCCCTGACTGATATTTTGTTGTGTATTGACTGGTAGCCTTTATTGATTTCTCTGCTTGTCCTTGTGACAACTCATGTTTGCACTTTTTTAGATCATGGGATTCTGTTCAACTAGAAATGATTGCTTTTTCTGATGTTTGGGTTCTTTTCCTCTAGACTTTAGTACCTTTACAACCAAGCTATCTTCTATGTGAATGTCTATTTCAAGAATAGACACTTTAGGAACCTTTTACCTCTTTAATCACTTCTCAAAGTATTTTCTTAGAACTATAATGCAGTGCAAAACTAATAATCATGATGATTATAATAAAATACAGTATAGGCTGAAGAACAAGCAGCTGTGTCTACTGTTCTGCTTGTTGGCTCAGGAGTGTTAACATATTGCATAACTTACAAAGAGGTCGATGCAATCATTTCTTCCTCCAAATGAATAGACAGTGGTGAACATTTGAATTAGGGATTTTCTTTCCAAGTGTGCTAATAAAGCAATTCTAAATACCTGCAATGATTGGTGCATTTTCATTTCTTTAGAATAATTTTTAAAATCCTAGCTTTTCCATGAAAAATGCTGAGAAACACACAAATGTCCTTATTGACCTCTCAAGGTCTTTGACTGGACCTTGCTGGACTCATTTTCATTAATGAGGGAAAAGCAACCTTGAAAATGTTAAAGTCTATTAAACTAGACCAGCATAAAAGGGTAACAATTTTCAAATTAAAAAATCTACTCCTTTTTATTTTTATAAACTGTACTATCAGAAGATGGACTTATATAGTTTCCCATAACTTAAAAGAAAGTTTTTATATTGTCACAGACCTTTAATAGAAAAGAAAATTTGCAAACTATTCAGCTAGAATAAAGAAAATAAATTATCCCACTGAAATTACTATTTTCCTGATCATTTAATGCTTTATATTTTAAAAAAAACATCTTCCTCTTCATCAAACATAATTTAGAAAATTTATTACTAGAAAATATTTCTAGAAAATTGTTTCCTAATTCATGGGTCCAAGCCTCTTGGAGAAAAAAAAAGAATAAGGAAAACTAATAAAAAAGTGAACAGTCAGATGTCCGAGTGTGATGAGAAAGTGGCTAAATTTCAGCATAAATCTGTCTTGCATGCCTTCTGTATAATGTCTGGATCATAGATGTAAGGAATTAATTATTTTTCTCAGGCCTTTTGTACTTCTATCCTCTGCTATTAAACTAAACAAGAAATTACTGTGGAATAAAAACCTGACCTTAAAATATTTTCATAAAATTATGTAGTCTTATCCATTCAACAATTTAATCATATAAGTATATATTTTCTATATTTATTCATCTAAAGGAATACAAAAAACTTGACTACTCTCAGCATTGCTTTGCAGTACGGAGCAGAGAGAGACCAATGCAGTAAAATGGTGTTAACAAATGACTTAATTTCACAGAGTGATATAACTAAGGCCTTGGGCATTTTTGTTTATTTCCCATTTCTAGGATTAGCCAGCTAGAGTAGGAGGACAGAAATGAATATCAAACCCAGTTCTTACATTTTTATCTTCATTTTATTGATCCTAAATAAGCTCAGTATACTTGGAGGACGAATTCTATTAAGATGAAATAATCAAGGGATTTATAAAGGCATTATTGGACAAAACTCACATTTTCATTAATAGTTCATAGTCAGCATGGAGGTTACTGAAACAGTCATAAGAAATATGAATATTACTTGCACAAGTGGAGGAACAAGAGAGGTCTTTGGTCTTAAAATGTCATGACATCATGGTATTTATTAGAGGAATAGTTCACTTTATCTAAGACAGGGTAAGAAATGTTATTATTTTTTGAGTGTTTTCTATCTTCAAGGAAGAGAAGGGAAATGAGGAAGAAAATGCATAGGGAAAAGAAATAAAGGAGGAAGAAAACTCGTATAGGGAAGAAAAAAATCTTCGTATTTCACTGATATTTGGGTCTTGGACAAGATGACCTTTAGGAGGGGCAGAAAATGAGATCCATAATTTTAATTTATATAATGACTTCTTTTAAGCAGAAGTTTTCTTTACAATATATGGGTCTGATCAAGAAGTATTTCAGATCAAAGACATGGTACACATTTGGATACACGAAAAGTGTGTCTAACTAGCATATTTTCTGAAAAGAATCAATTAAACATAAATATGAGTAGCTTAATATAATGATGGACATTATTTTTTTTCAGAAACATCCGTTATTAGCTATTCTTGGCTACTGGAACAGGCAAGCCATTGGTATAAATTAGTAAATCAATTTTATTTGGCCCTTGTAATACAGGAGCAAGATGAGACCTGGTGTGCTTCAGATTAGGTTACTTTTTGCATGTATTTAATGTCTTCTCCATCTCCTGACTGGTAAGTTATAGCACAGAAATGCTTATTTAAAAGTTTTAAAGATGATAATGAAATAAACCAAGTACCTTTGGAGAGGGTAGAACTTATAAAAGTATATCCTGCCTAAATTACCAGCTTTTGTCATGTATGACAAAGGAGCAAGAAGATATGAAATTAATCAAGATATTCTTGTGGGGATGAGAAATGCATATACACAAATTTTATTTTTCCTCTGAGTCAGAAGACAGTGGAAGCTGGTTATTGAAGGGACTTTATGCACATGTTTATAATGTTTAATAAACAGTATTATATGGAGAGGATGCTAGCAGCTGTCCTTTTTTCCCTTCTATCCATAAATCTCCCACATCACTGAATCTGACAAAGTGAAAGTCTCTAGCTTTGGGTTTGTGCATAACACTATTGCCAAACTTCATAAAGATATTTTATGGCCTGTTGAAGTGCTAAGAAGCTAGACTTCATGAAAAATGAAGTCTCTAAATGGATTGGAGCTATATCACTTGAGGAGTTTAAAAAATATCACTGAGAGTCACAGCGATTAGTGACAACACTGTGGAGAAATCTTAGCCTGCTTATAACATAGTTCTGTCATAAAATACCCAGCACAAAGTGTCACTAATGATGAATGATTTTTACCCAGACACCAAATTATGGTATCTAGGTCCAGACTGATTAAGTCATTTAAACTTACTTTGTATGATAAAAAAAAAAAAAGAGTGACAAAGACTTTTTCAATTCCTTGGTCTGTGTGAAATGCAGGGTATGGGGTATGGTTATCCATCAGCTAGCCATACCAAATATCCATCACAAATTCACCAAAGCAGGAGCTGCTATGGTCCTATGCTTTCAACAGGTCTCAGACTTTTCTTAGCTTTTTATTTGCAGATAGAAGCTTTGCAGCACCAAGAAATGAGATGTTTCAGAAAGATGTGATCAAAAGCTCAAATCCCTAAACGGTGAAATCCTGAATTATCTTCTAAAATTTCCTTGTATGCAATCACATGAGTATCAGGACTTTCACATGGGAAGGGATAAGAAAGCATATTTGGGGAGTCAGTACTGTGATTTTTCCAGCATATCTTACCTTAAATACTGTAAAACCTCACTAGTAATACCTTTGTTGGTATTTCATAGTCTCATAAACACAGGTCCCACCAGTCTAAGTCATCCAGCACTGATTTGCACTCCCTCCATTCCCCAGATACATGTTTCCAATATATAACCACTGCCAAAATTCCAACTTTGCAGGAAGTTCATCTAGAGCTTATCTCTTCAGGAACATATACACAACAAAATAATAATCTATGTGGCTTGTTTTGGGGTTTTTTTTTTTGTTTTTTTTTTTGTTTGTTTGTTTGTTTGTTTCACTCAAAGCATTTTTTGCTTCAAGTCCAGTGTGCATAAGAGTCTCATTCCTCCCTTACTTTCCTGTAGGGAGATTTCTACTCTAGAGTATGGAATAGCCAATCCCAAATTCAGCAACCAGTTAAAACGTGTTTTCCCATCCTTCCCTTCATCCTTCCATTCATCCTTCCCTTCATTCAAAGTTTCGGTTGCATTGTTTGTGTCTCTTTGGATTGACTTACTGGTTTCATCTTTTCCCATTGCAAGCACAGCTGAGCAAACATAAAATGACAGGCAATCAATTATTTAAGTTTCAGATAACTGTCTCAAGCCCAGTTTTCTTCTAACTAACTTCTAACTTTTAATTATTTTTAGCAAGGCCTATCTATCCATTTGCTTTTTAATTCATTTTAGTAAATAATTAACTTTTAACTAAAATCCTAATTTTTCTAAGATTAGTGTTTCAGAAGGAAGGAAGGTAGGAAGGTAGGTGAGTAAGCTGGTTGTGAGAAAAGCTTTCATCCTTCCAGGCATTTTTGACTCTGCAGGATTAGGAATACGCTTACCTAAAAAGGGAGTTATATTCATAAAACTCAGATACAGCAGTTCACAACTTGCCTGGAAGTAGTTTAAATTAGATAATGTTGGAGAGATGATAGCCAAACTGCATATAACATTGATTTAATCAACATCACTAATACCCTCTTCCATGACTCTGCTTCTTATGTTTATGCCATTGTACTTCACAGTTGTACAGGTCTTCATTTACATAAGTGTTTTAAGGATATTTAAGAAAACCACCTGCTTTAAATTTGTCTTATGATTTCTCAAATTTGCCAAATGCTAGTAAGCACAAACTAAGCTTCTCTTGACATAAGTCTGAAATAAAGAAGAAAATCAAGCAACATTTACACTGACAGTAAATGGATATTTAATTATTTGTTATAATGATGAGGCATACTGTGATTTTCAGTATTATGCTCATTATCCAGTCTAGAGAGTGATTTGTATTCATTAATATAATTGCTGGTTCATATTCCAATATCTCCATGAACTGGTAAAGTTAATGTACAAAGGAAACAATAAAAAACATATTTAGAAGAGGTTAGGTGTGAAATAAAAAGTACTTGAGGGAAGGTAGCATGAATTTTAAAATTTGTTTTAGCTGTTTGAGACAGCTGCTGCATTACATGTGCTAAATTAAAGGGACTTTTCATTTAGTAGAAATGGACACAGTTATTGATGATGACTATTATCCTGGTTTCAGCTGGGATAGAGTTAATTTTCTTCTTAGTAGCTGGCACAATTCTGGGTTTTGAATTCAGGATGAAAATTACATTGATAACACACTGATGATTTTGCTGAATGGTGCTCAGCAAAACAAGGACTTTTCAGTTTCCTGTGTTCTGCCAGGGAGCATGGCCAGGACAGGTGAGCTGAACTAACCAAAGAATTCCACACCATAGAATGTTCTGTAAATATACTGGGGAGAGTTGTGTCTCCAGAAAGGGCCAATCATTGTGTGAGAACTGTCTTGGCATGAGTGAGTCATCTCTTTCTCTTATTCATTACTACTGCTATTACTGCTATTACTACCTCTATTATTAACATCATCACCATTATCATCATTAATAATATTAGTAATATTATTAGTATATTCTACTTTGTTTCAATTATTAAACTGTTCTTATCTCAACACATGAGCCTTTCCTTTTCCCTGGTTCTCCTCCCAATATCACTACAGCAGGAGGTCAGTTAGTGAGCATCTGTGTCACACTTACTTGCTGTCTGGGGTTAAACTACACCAATTATCTCCAGCACTATTAATCACTATCAATTATTAAATTATGATGAAATTAATAAACTAGTTATCATAGAAGAGGAGTGGCTTTAAAAAATAATTAAATTAGAGACTAAGTACTGGAATCAGCAGCATGTCTCAGTTTCCATTAGCTACCAGTGCAGAATCAGCCCTACACAGTGGCTGGACCACCATGGCAAGGATGTCTTTTCTTATTCTGCCTCCAGCTCTTCTCTCATCCTTGTCCCCCCCAGTGCTGCTTCACCCCCCCCACACCTCCTTACGATGGAGAGCAAGGGAAAGGCTTCAATGACCTTGATGCATTTTCATTTCCTTTTCTTTGGAGCAGAGAACAGACCTTATTAAGTTCATATGTGCATATTAAGCCTGTAACCATCTGCTGCAATTATGAACAGTGTGGTGGTTGAGTTTAGCATTTGGAGAGGAGGTCTGAAGGTCAGCTGCAGTGTAGCATCTTAGGTTGACTTGAATAAGTGAAAAATAACATCAATTACCGAGCAGCTAAGTTTTAAAGAGGGTTAGTATGTAGGATATTTAAGATCAGGAATACAGCACCAGAGGATAATACGTTCATAACAGGAATGGGAACATTCTCATTATTATTAGGATGCTGGACTAGCTTCTTGACAGTTTTTCTTAGCATGCATTTGCTCTGTTTTGAGCAGATCTCCATTATTTATTTGGTTTTTGGAACCTGACACTTCCTTTCCAGCATGAGAAGATGGAAAGCATGAAATGCCATGTACTCCTGATGGGTTGTGGGAGCAACTAACTCTCAAAAATATGAGTGCCTGTAATGTAAATTCTTGATATTTATGATTCATGTTTTATAATTCTGGGAAATTAGGCACTTAGGTAATTCTGTTGGTTTCAATGTTTATTTTCTTTGTTTAGTTGCTGATTGCCTAGATGCTAATAATTTATTTTTTTTTGAAGTATCAACTCAGTGGTTCCTCTGCATGTTTTTTCTACAAGCCATAATTACGATAATGAAATACATTATTTCTGATAATGTTCCAGTTACTTAGATTAGAAGGATATTGACAATTAGAAAGTGATCTCCCTATGAAAATTCCTTGATTGGCCAGGGTTTGCTTTGTTCAGTTGGAATGTTTAGTGTATCCACTCAGTTTTGGTAAATTAAGGTAAAGTAAATCTATCCTCATCATGACCTGATAAACTCTTCTTTCAGAGTGCTCTATGCTCTTGTGTGTAGGTGATCAAAATCTAGGCCTGCAGCTTGAGGACTGGTGGATGGGGAAAATTATTGTAAGTCCAAAGAAGAAACTCAGTCTGGTGTTTAAAGTCTTTCTGCTGCATGTTCTGTAAAAGGATGAAACACATATGCATGAACAAGGACCAGAGTATAGCAGGTCATTATCCTAAACTATTTTGGAGTATTTAAAACACAGTAGGGAAACTAATACCACTGCAATAGTTTCTCAGGTTTGAAAATAGTGTTCAATGACATGATGTCAGGGAGTGCAGAAAAGTGGAGAACTTGAGGAACAGCCTCACCTATAATTTATGGGCAGTGTTTCTTTTATGAACAGGAATTATTAGAAATTAGCAATAACTTTTCTAAAGTGTTGTTAAAAAGCTGCTAAAATTCACTGGAAAATATTTTGATTGTAAATACTGTTTTGTTTTGTTTTGTTTTTTTTCTGGGAAGTAAGGGAATGTCTGGGGAAAGGAAAATTGTTTGAATTTTTACCCAAGCCTTTCTGATGCCTATTGTACCTGGACTTAGCTCCTAATTTCGTAAATCGGGTCAATTACACTTTTTTAATTACTTCAAGGTATTTTTTTTTTATGAGTTTGCCACTCAGTTGTTTGATGAGCATGATTCCAGAGCTATTTCTTGTTTTTCTTCTATTTACTCAAATAGGGAACTGTGCAAATATGATTCAATGTGTAGCGTTTTATCAGGGATCTAGAAAACTTTGGATACCTTGAAATTAATGTGTTTCTAATACTGCACTTCTGGAAAGCTGGTTCAGTTCAGCCCAATGAATTGTTTTACTAAACAGTTTCACATGTCTTGAAAACCATAAATATAAAAGTACCTTAAATTTCTGATTATGTAAAAATTGTACTTGAAATAAACTTTTAATAAAAAATTAGAAAATGCAGCCAGAAATCCTATTCTATGCCATTTATTGTACTGAAACATTCCTACATCTGTTTTACACCTTCATAAATTATGTTTTACATTTATAAAAAGTTTCATTTTTCTAAAATTAAAACCTACATATAAACCCATAGAAACTTTTAAATACTTGACACTTCTGCACATTTTCAGAAGTTTTTTTCAAACCCTGATTTAAGGAGACCACAGGCATTCATCTGTGTCATTTCACGTTTACAGATTTATTTCATTTTCAGTGGGTCTTATTCTGGTCTTTCTATGGTTTACATCATATTATTTCCGACATGAAGAGGATGTGACATAATCAGAATCTAATTTCTAAGATTATAACTTGGAAAAAAATATTAGTTAGTTTATTAATATTGAGTATTTTAATGTTTTTATAATGGGTTCCAACTGTCATAAGCTATAGCAAAATCTTCCTAATAATTAGTTTCAGCAGTTAAGATTTCAATACTAGCTTCTTTATTGAATATTCATTTCTGTCTCAGCTGAGGTTTTTGTTCTGTTCTCAAGGGAGCAAAGCTTTCAGACAATTACTTCATTGTTTTTATTTCTTTTAGTATAGAGCTTTATGGCATAATGCCAAAATAATGCTCTGTGGATCGTCATTAGTGTGCTTTACTGAACCTGTCCCTCCAGCTCTCTAATTAATTCCTAAAAAAATACATCTGTGTAATTATTAAAAAAGTTTAAATTAAGAAATAAATATTAACCTATACAAGTAACAAATATTAATCTGATATTCTATGCTTAATATTAAGAAGTCCTTAAGTTATCTGGAGCTGAGAAGAGAAAAATCGGGGGGTCAGTCCATCTACTTACAGCATTAGGAATTGTGGTTGATATTAATCCCCTAATAATCAAAACAACTTTTATGCAATCTTCAGTGGTACGTGACTGGCTCATGTGAGTAGCTGACAGTTTGTATCACGGTTGCACAAATTTTCTAGCAGAGCAAGCTACTGTATCAATTACAAATGAGCTATTGCACTCTAAATTAATTACTAGCTGTGTAAACCAATACGTGTGTGGACTGAGGCTGGGAGACTGAATTTTTACAGTTCTGACAATTTGATATTTATTCTGCTGGGGTAGGGGAGCTGTCTTTATATAAAGGGAGCAAAAGGGAGTCAGTTCAAATAATGCAATGAATTATTTTTATATTCTTATTATTTAATGGTAAATTTAACTCACTGAATTGCTTCTGAAAGACTGCAGCTATTTCAATTCCTTAAGCAATCTGGAGTAATGATCATTGTCAGAACAGTTCAAAAGGTAACAAACTTAAAACTTATCCTGTAATATTTGCACTTCCCTGCTTATTTGTGACTCTGTAAGTATTAAATGGGTGACGCTTTACCCTTCTCAAAATGCCCATTTTGCATTTCTCAAAATATTTTGTGCATACTCTGAGTGGAGAAATCCAAGTGAGCCTTCAGTGATGCCTGTGACATGTGATTTCAGGGCTGATCTCTTTGTTAACAGCTTGACTTCTTCAAAGCTTGTAGTTTCTGCTCTGTGATGTTGACCCACATGCTTTTCTATTGCATTAATTCAATACTAATATTAATATTAATACTTATTCTAGTACTAATAAATAATAATAATATTTGCATCAATAATTTTAGTAATTATGAGTACTCTTCAAAACTGTACTTTGTTGGCGTATGATGTTTCTTAACCAACCTCTGTTTTAATTAGCTGGCTCAGTGCAAGTATATATAGGTATACTTTTGGTTCATCTATAAGCAATCCCTTGGAATTCAGATTAGTGAAGTTTTTTAAGGAGCATCCCTTGCCATTCTGCTAGTGTTGCCTTGGAGGAAAACCTGTAAAAAACAGAGGTCACATGAAGCCTGCATCAGAAATATAACTTGGTGGGTTTTTCCTTTCAAAGTAGCAGATAAATTCTCCTAGTAGTTAGAAACAGCAACAGATTGTAAATCCAGTATTATCTAGTGCTGTAATGTTATCTGCTGATTTTAGCATATGGCTGGAAATTTTAGATGAGGACAGGTGAACCATCTATGCTTTGTGTAAAATTATGAATAAAACAGATCAAGGAGTAAGAAAATCCCTGTAGGTCATCCCTAACAGGATTCAGACCTTGAATGTCCCCACCATTCATGAATGATGTGTGTGCTCTACTGAATATAGGACTAGAAAAATCAATCTGTGTGAGAGAAAACCGCATCTTTGCCTGATTTCAACACTCAAAATACTACGCATTTTCAAACTGTGAAACTTTCAACTGCTACTTTTTCCAAAGTTTCAACTTTCAAATATTTCCTTTCAGCCATGAGACCTAAAAACCACTGAGATTTTTGGTAAAAATAATTGTGATGGTTAATGGCCCATGAATGGAGAAAGATTTCAATAATTCAAATGTAATAACTTTATAATAAACAGTGCATATCTAATATTCAGTGATTTTAATATTTTTTACTAACAAACTTTTGACAATTGTGGTTAGTACATTAATTTTTATAGGTATTACTCTTATTTCTATCTTTCCATCAATTTCAATGAAGCTATAGTGATTAGTTCAGAGATGGAAAATTAAAGTAACAATTTTGAGGTGACTTTTTAGTAGATTCTCAGCCCTAATTATGTTATTTATTCCTTTGAAATTTCCTACAAATATTAAAGTTAGGTATAAAAAGTAAATAAAGGTTAAAAAAACCCCAAATTGAAACCTTCTGGAAGGCTGCAGTACTAGGTTCATACATAAGTATGTTTGTATGTTTGTTTGTTTGCTTTTGTGCGTATGTGGGGGTGGAGTGCAGATGAATTTTTCTCAGAAAAAAGTACTGCAAGTGTGTCTATGTTTTATGCATATAAATTTCCAGTTCTATAATTAAATTTCATAGATATATGAAGTTTTCACTAATTTCCCAGTTCTTACAAACCAAAATTGCATTGATACATCATTTTTTAAATAAAGATTTTTTTTTAATTCTAGAACTACCAGGGGCAATGATCTCGGCTTTTTAATGTATCATCTTTTTCAGGTTAATGTTTCAGGTTAATGTATCCAATACTTAAACTTTCTGCAAAATTAAACCCATGTTCTAATAATAGCAACTCTCTAGCTATTCTTTTCTAAAGCTACACTAAGAGCTATTATGACAAGCTTTGAAGTGTCCACTGGAGACAGAATTCTGAAGTTCTGGTCAAGGACAAGTAGAGAATCCATGATTTTCAAAACTTCTTGAAGGTCAAATTGTATACAGATCCTTTTTTCCTTTGGGGAAGAAAATTGAACATTTTTCCCCTTATCAGAATTGAGCTAGTAATATAGCTTTCCAAAAGAGATGTTGTCTGGTATTTTTAGGATCATCTAACTCCATTAATAAAATCATAATTACCCTCTGTTCATCTTTGATTATTTAGTTAGGAAAATATTTGGATTTTTCTTGCTTTTGTATTGTTTTTCTTTTCTGTCAGCAGTCAGTGCTGCAGAAAGCTATTATAACACTTGTCTCCAGAAGCTTTCACACCATGATGTTTGCCCATGCTAGACGTGTTATATTAGATACAAGACTGCTGTCTCTGCCAGCAAGCCTTACTGTCTTGGAGACTGCTTCCGTGATTTATGCCGAACTGGCTTCCCTGAAAATAGCTTACTTGTGCAAGCTTTGATCCCTCTGGATTGCTCTCAGTATAAAAAGGCAGAGATATGGTAAGAAGCTGTTTGATGGTAATGTTGGTGCAGCAAATTTCTGATAAGTTTTTGCTAAACCTATCCAGGGAAACCATAGATCCCATGGAGGCTGGAGGCCACTGAAATGCGTAGCTGCAGCAAGAACTGCTAAATTGATGTACATGTCAGCAGCTCAAACCTATTCAATGCTCCTTCTGTGAATACTGCTCTGATTTTGTCTAATTCTTTGTAAAAGATTTTTTATCAAAGCTCCCTGGCACAGAAACCTTGATATTTCTGGTCCCATTTAAAAGCGGAAACTTCTAGTACAGTTAATAGAGAACATTTCTCCCTTTAGGGACTTGTGCTTTTTTACATGCTAAGACTTTAACAAGAGTTCTACCTTGTCTTTTATAGAATAAGCAAAAAAGTCCCAAACAACAACAAAAACTCCTTATTTTCCCTAGGTTTTACCATATTGTTTTCCTTTTAATATTTCTTCTAGCACACTGAGAATTTGAGGTCTTTAATTAATAAGGATACCATGTTTATATTTAGAAGCCCTGCTAATTTAATTCCTGTGTTTGCTATGTATTTATTACAAATATATATGAACAGCATATTTACTTTTTAAAACCTGAAGGGTGCTGTGAAATCAGACTAATCAGAGTTAAGAGATTAAATAACTTGTGTTTATTTTTTATGGTGATCATCCATTTTGAAATGGAAAACTCAAACAACGTTTTATTTGAAGTATTTTAAAGTTGGAAATGGTGCTGAAAGACAATAGTTTAATGAAGTGTACTGAGCCTTCCTGCAGTGTCTGATGTATCTGCATGTTGTTAGGAGACACTGAATATATTACAACATTTTCATTCAGCCAAATTCAGTCAAATGTTGAACTTGAGAAAGTAGATGTCAATCTTTGACACCATGCTGCCATCATGATGCTTCAGATGATAGCAATAGTTGTATTTGGAGTTGGATTTAGCTGTGTTCTAAAGCAAATCTAGAGTCATAAAATCATAAAATGACAGTAACTAGACTCTTCATGTGAGATTTTCTGTTTTTCTGCATATTGAATATAAACAGCAGATAGGTATTTTTGTTTATGCAGTACTTGAAATAAAATGAAATAGGGTTTTATATGGAATGTGAACCTTCCTTTCTAAATACAGTAGATTTCAATCTATTAAGATTTTAAAAGCAGCCTAGAAAACAATACACTTACAGTGCTTGAAGGGATAGAAACTTCAGAGTTTTTGCATAACAAGCATAGTATTCTGATGCTGACAGCATAAAAAGTTTGATGGTGTGGGGGTACATTTTATACTTCTTAGTGAGAATTTTTTTCAAAAAAATTACTTTGCAAAAATTAATTCTATTTCAAGTTGTTTATACACAAATATAACACAAAGAGAAATGGTTAACTATAGATTCAAAGCTACTATGCTTCACAGCTGAAAAGTTTGTCCATAATCTGTCTTTACTAACTCAAAATATATACACAGCACAATAGCAAAAGTATTCTTTAGTTCCAAATAGGAAAGAAAATTTATCAGCTTTATCTAGGCAACTGGAGAAAAGCTTTTGTTGGATTTTAAATAATATGCAATATATATTTAGGACTAAAAATATTTCACTTTAACAATCTGGGTTCTAATTTACTGGATACAGGGGTGGTACTGTGCACTCTTGGTGCAATATTTGGGTGTCATACCCCCTTGATTGTTATGAGACTGCCCTTTATTTCACTTCTAAAGGCAACTTGTACTGGACTCCAGCTGCTGAAGCGTATCTGAGGTCATAATTTCTGCCTTCAGTATTTGTCAGTAGAACCACACATTTAAAACCTGAGAGCAATTCTGTTTTCAGTTGCAATCATATGGCTAAGTTTAGTCCATGGAGGGGCTTTAGGAATACAAATGCTTTTCAAAATATTGTTTCTTAAAGCACTTTCTGTTGTTCCTTTCATTATCTTGCTTTGTTGGAAGATACATTAAATGTGACCTGTAGATTTAAATAAGGAATAAAACCTGATGATATTTAGAAAAGATTTCTACAGAAACTTTGAAAATGCTTCTTATAACCTGCTATCAAAGTAGTCAAATTACTTTTCCAAAACAAATTATACTATGTCAGTTATTTGAATCTAAAAAGTTAATTTGTGGTTCTTTTACGTGACTTCAGTTCTATAGAACTTTTCCTTTTTATGTAATTTATGATTTCAAGTACAGGATAGCACAAGGTCTCCAAAACATTTCCATCCTCTTCAGAGTGTGGTTTTCTTCCACTGCATTGCCTGCTGTCAGAAACAATAGGACAGGACTAGTTACATTCCAAAAGACATCAATTATGCCTTCTTTTTTTTTCCCCCACAAAGGTGACCAGTGGGAACTTCACTTAGAAGGAATTACACTTCCAAGATTGCTCCCATAAGCTTTTGTAGGCTGCTCTTAGAGCAAAGTAATCACAGGTTTCAGCTATCCAAACCACTTGGGTGTTGAAACACCCAAGAACATCAATTTGTTCTCAATGAAAGGCTGAGCACATTACCACCTGAGTTTTACATATTTATGTAAAACACAGTTAAGTGCTGGAAAGTCATGAGAAAATGGTTACCAACTCGCCTGTGTTGTCAGTGGTTGGAATAACATTTAAAGACTCGTTAGACAATAACCTTGGAAGTGGAGACAGATGGTTTTATCACAGTGATATTTTGCTATAATTGTGGTGACATAGGATGTGGAAAGCGATAGTGTGGTTTTAACATGAAATTTACCCTGAGTCTACATCAGGTTAGAACCAACAACTGCTGGGCTGGCATTGGGCAAAAAGAAAAGAAACATTTATCTTGTTCAGCTTTAATGAATCTCAAAGTTCAATTTGATATTTGAATAAAGGTTATAGCTATGCTTGAAATGATAGTATATAAAATGAAGTTCACACTTAGGAACAGTATTTGAGAAGAAACATTTACTTCCGTTTATGCCCTCTCTGGTTGCTTTATACAAAGATGTATCTAGAGTGCAATAAACCATAGTAATTTGATGATTTCCAGGATTAAGAGATGCCACAGGCAACAGAACAATTAAGGGAGAGTATCTTGCTGGCAGGACCAGGCTGGATGCAGAGGCGTAGGTCAAGCCTAACAGAGCACAAATAGTTCAAATCACAAAGGTAGAACCAGAACTAAAATTCATGCATTTTCACATTCTAGAATATTTCTATATTGAACTTGGTTCTGTTAAGATAGAACATTGAAAACAAATCTTAACTTTTGTGGATTTTTGTGTGTACACATTTTGTAAAAAAGTATAATTATGACATAAATTTTCAATCTTTATTCAGGACACTATTTGTCCAAATTTATATTGCTAATACATCTAAGACTGACTTTTTAAAATAAATAAGTTAAAGTGAGGAAAAATATTTATTGATTAGAAATGCGTTGTGGCACAGCTGTCAGGTATGAAATCTACTATCATTTGACTGAAATGAAACTAATTCTAATAGCAAATGTGGAGAGTAAATTAAGATAAAGACTGATTAAATCTTCATACTTGCAGAATGTGAAGACATGTAGATATTACATAGTAGAAACATCAGTTGTTCGAGATAAGGAAAGCTTGATAATGAGGAAACCACTGCTAGGAAAGGGGAAATATGAATCCAGTTAGTGAACATTAGTGCCCTACCCCCATTTCTTCAAGGCCAGCCTTGCAAGATATGCTCCTGGGAACAGTACTGTTCTCACCAATTTCAGTGAAACAGCCACGGGTGCACAACTCAGATCTTAGGAAGGAGTTCTTTGATCAAGAAGTTGCAGAGGTTTTTATAAGATCAAAGTGGAAAAGCTTTAACCCATCTGTGTGATGTGTATTTTGAATAAAAATTCTCTAATTCCTCTTTTGATAACAAAAAGAGAAGGCAGGCTGAAGTGAGCAGATGAATAAAATAGGAAACAGAGAGCTTCACATTTCTTGGAAGAATATTAGTTTTTATAGTGACTTTTTGGCTTCAAATAAGAATGTCAAATTATTCCATAGAGGAAAGATATAAAGGAAATTGTGGTGAGGATAAAGGCTTGACTTTTATGGCTGCACATCTTCCAAAAACTGTCCCATGGGGAGAACTAGTGAGGTGTAATCGCAAATAAAACCTTCTTTCTGGGCATCAGCCTTAATCTAATCATTTACTAATTCTACCTTATTGCTGCATTTTTTACACAGCAAGCAAAATGTGGGCGCATGGGAAATGCAACAAATATATGCAAGTGAGGTTGTATTCATAATGTTCCTTGAAGATGTGCATGGCAATTTGGAACTCATAATTATTACAAATCAAATTTTATTAGTTTACAATTCTAAAGCTGGTTTATTTATTGCAATATCTTGCTAAAGAGAAATTTCAGTAACCTGCTAAAATTCATTTTTTTAGTTGATTGAAGGAGAATTATGTGAATTCAAAGTTCCTTTTTTTCATGACTAATAACAATCTAGTTAAAACTATGGGTTTTCTGAAATGCAATGTATTTGTTTCATAAGTACAACTAATAATCTGGTTTATTTTGAACTCTATCTGTGCATCTTCATAGTCTCAATCAATGTTTTAAGACTGGGGTATCTTAGCATCTTAGATGCTGTTTAAATGCAAAAACCAATGTAAATCTACAGTCGAATGCCATGTAACCCATAGTTGCAGTGCAAGGAAGCTGCTGTCAAAGCTTCTGATGACTTTAGTGGGAGCAAAATGCATCTGCAGGAGTTCTTGACCAATAATAAAATACAAAAAACTCTTTTCAGCTTACCAGCTAATATGCATATGTAGATGTTTCAGGCTGAGCAGTTTCTCAAGGATGGGATTCTTGGTAAATCAAAGTAACATACTTTGGAAACTAATGGAATAAACTAAGATTTGGTTCAATTAAACACTTTATTCAGAACAGAGAACTACTGCCACATGAATGCTGATTAAAAAGTAGATGCAACTCATAACATCTCTGGTCTTTTTTAAATGGAGCAGCTCTAGAGTTTGCTCTGCCAGGAATGCTAATTTGGCACTAAATTTTCTTAATCTGTGTGAATGTGGACAAAATGATTATGTGCCAAATACTGGCCTTTGTAGAAACACAAAATTAAGCAAGCAATATCTGATGTTATAAAAAACCCATCTACAGTCAGGCTGGTAAATAACTCTGCCTTGCAATTCTCCACTTCCTTCCACCACAGCAGCAAACAAGTTTCAAAACAAAAAATAATGTTGTGTAAGGAAGCGAGGTATACTCTCTCTGATGTATGAAATATACAATATTTAGTGGAGTTAAACTAAATTTGTTTAGTGTGGAAATATCTTCTGGAAAATAGTTCCAATTATTTCTGCATTGTTGCCATCTTTTCAACTCATAGCAAGGAATTCAACCTTGGCTGCTTGGTATTAGATCAGATCCCTACAAGTAAGAACTTGGTTACTCCATTAAAACTTTAAAACCAGGTAGAATCCTTGATAATTGTTGCAGGACTTCATTAAATTAGCTTCAGATGATGACAGAAAACATTATATTTGATAATTAATTACTTATTATTTATTAATATTATTTAGCATTATATATAATATTGACATAATATGTAAAATTATAATCCTTGAAGCTCTGGAATTTGCATATCAGAGTTACACTTCCTTCACTACAGAATTCTGCTTCCACTGGTTTTCATAAGTGATCATCACCCCCAGATGGTCCTTGATTTGTGCTACAAAAAGGCAAGGACATTGGCAGAATGTGACTTTCATAAAGAGATGTCCTACTGATATATTCTGTGATTTATTCTTGCATATATGTGTGTATAAAAACTGAGCAAATTTAGAGGCCAACAGTAATGTGAAGCTTGTGACAAGACGTGAGATCACTTGGTTTGTTCAGCTAACAGAAAAGATTGAGGGGAGACCTCATTGTGGTCTTTAACATCCTCACAAGGGGAAGTGGAGGAGAAAGTGCATGTCTCTTCACTCTCTTGGCCAGTGACAGGGCTCAGGGAACTGGCACGAAGCTGAATCAGGAGAGGTTTAAGTTGGATACTAGGAGGCAGAAAGCTTTTCAGCCAGAAGAGTTGTTGAGCACTGGAACAGGCTCAGGGAAGAGGTCACAGCATAAACCTGGCAGTTTAAGAAGTGTTTAGACAACACTCTCAGGCCTGGTGGGATTCTTGGGGTTTCCTGTGCAGAGCCAGGATTTGGATTTGGTGATCCTGATGGGTCCCCTCCAGCTCAGCATATTCTATAGTTCTGTGATTCTCTGGCTGAAAATAAACTTTCACGTTCAAAGACAAAGTTAAAACAGACCCAAAACGGAATGTATTAAGCGAGGAATATTAATTCTCTGTGCTATATTTTTCCCAGATAAAAGCAACACCTTTTTGTTAAGTTTTTGTTCCTTGATGTGAAATGTGGGGGTTGAACTCACTAGAAAAAATATAAAAGGGGGGAGGGATTCTCCCAATGTACATTAGGTCAACAGAGAATGTGGGTTTGCACCTTGTTATCTTAAAAGTCATTATCAGTCTAACTTCCCTCAACAGCCTCTGACTA
Organism: Sturnus vulgaris; assembly: GCF_052056855.1. NCBI lineage: Eukaryota > Metazoa > Chordata > Aves > Passeriformes > Sturnidae > Sturnus > Sturnus vulgaris. The sequence goes on from NC_142243.1 coordinate 129,474,354, forward strand.
TGTCGTTTTTATTAAAAACTCCATGTGCACTGTGTCTAAAGTCTAAAAAACTATAGAAAACATGATCTATAGGATGCAGCATATGTTCACAGGCAACAATACAATAAAGATTATAGAAGACCCATGTAATTTGATTACATTATAGTTTACTTGTATACTAAGGCCAAGGAAGGAACTGTGAAGATGATACCCTCTTAAAAGGATCCAGAAGATCAGGCAAAACTTTGACAGGAGAAACCAGAATTGTGCAGTCCAGTGAAGAATTAAACTACTGGGAGTAATAATATGGGCTGATGCACTCAATATAACAGTAATGCCCTCCGAGAAGGGTAGGAAATAATTCAGTTCCTCCAGGCTGCACAGAAGCTAAATACAGTATGACAAGAAATAGTAGCAGTACTCATTATGTCTGATTGCTAATTACCCCTTTGAATGATTCGGTTATGCCTGCTACTAGATAATTAGTTTAGTAATTTATGGCTGCAGCACAAACTAGTATTTTAATTTTCACTGAACAGTTTTCACAACACCTACAGTTCAGATTATATCTCCCTTTTTACTCAATTTCAAATTGCTTTTTTCGATAACTGATGGAGGAAAAAAAACCCTAGCAATTATTTCAATTTCCCAGCATAGCTTTAATGGTAAATTGCTTATTTTTATGTAATTGTATTCAAATGTAAATTATATAAATGTAGAGAACAACTCTACCTGAGCTTTTAACATGGTGTTTTTATAAATTTGGGAATTAATCCTTGAAACACTTGACTGGGAATATTTGCTATAGTAAAGTTATTCGTTGTCTCTATTCAGAATAAAATAAAACTGTGTATGACTCTTGCTAGGATTAGACCCTTGGGATGAAATAAATTTATTTTTTGCATTTTGCTTTTATTTTTTTGTAATTACACAGATATTTCTGCTCTCTCTGATTATTCTGCTTACAGGCATTGATTCTTCTACACAAGGAAGGTGCAGACTGCAACTGGTGGCATTTAGAGTGCTGGTGTATTTTATTGGTTTGTGGGATTTTAAAGAATCATCAGTTTTCATGAATGTTTATATTTCTCAAAAAATCAACTACTACTTAGTTCACTCAAGCATAAAAGCTAATTCTAAAAGGTATTCAGAGATATATGTTTGGCAATTTGTGAGCTGTGTTGATTTTCTAATAAAACTGCCTCGTGGTAATTTAGACTGCCAATGGAAGACGAATATCTGAGTACTACTGAGGTTTGAACCAAGGAGGGAAGGAAGGAATGAAGGAGCTAAGCTGGAGGAATGAGAGCTTTGCAGTTTCCCTCGCCTTCAAGGTATGAATGGGAGCCTTAGCAAACTAATTTTAGTATAGCTCTAACCAGTTATTCTTCAAACATGAGATAAAGCTGGCAAAAATATCTTCCTGTGCAGGATTTGTTGATAATTTTTTCATATTTTTGTGAACACAATGTAATCTTTGATATTTTGGGATTCTTGTTCCCTTTCAGTTTGGATTTCTCACTCCTGCTTTACCATATCCCATATATTCCATGAAGCTGTGCTGGTTCGTGTCTGGTTTTATCTTATTGCTAACTGCTGAATCATAGGCAAAATTTGGTGTTATAAAGAAATTAACCTTATCTCAAGCTCTTTATTGTCTGGATTTTTATCTGTGAATGTGAATATTATTATGTGAATAATTTTATTCATAACAGGAAAGTTCACTTGCTGTATCACATTTTGTTGTCCTGAGGCTCAGTAGTTTGTGGGAGGTGAATAGCTTGGAAGGAGAAAGTAGAGAAGCAACTTAAAATGGGTACTGAGAAATTGGGCAGTACATGTTTGTTGATTTCATATAAGAAGCCAAATAATTTGAATGGAGAACTTGATGTAACCGATATAAATTAAAAACTCTAGGAAAGTTGCACTGTTCAGCTTTCACATTCACATTTATCTACCGAAGAGAACCACTAGCAGGCTATGCTTTTATCAGCACAAGACCAGTTTTATTGAAAATCTGTGTATTTGTTGGCTGTTTCATATTGAGTTTAACTTTTCAGGGTTCACATTCTAAAGAAAGAAGAGATCCATACTAAACATTAGATTATTATTATTAGATTAGATTATGACAAGTCTTTTTGTAGAAGTAATTAGGTGATTTTCTTGTTCAGGGACAGCAACTGAAACACTTGCAATATCAAAGGAAGCATAAAACTGTGTTCAAAATCATTGCATTACCATTCCTAGCACATTAGCACTGTTACTGACAAATCGGTTGGGACTAGCAGGCAAATATTTAGATTATCAAAATGAGTTTTTCCTTATGAGCAGCAATGCATATTGTTTGCAGGTGCTGTATTACTGAGAAAAAATATTTGGCAATATGAGTTCATCAAACTTGTTTTATTCCTGTTATTTTGTTTTCACTACAATTCAATGACACAATATCCATGGCCTGTACTTGAAGCAAGCTTTCTGTCTTTTTTCTGATGTTTATCAGCACTGGATCAATGTTCTAAAGGGCAATTCTGACAGCACTTCTGTGAACATCAAGCTCCTGTTTATTATAAAGCGAAACTGCTCCCATTATAGACAATGGACTAACTTCTGAAATATGTATTCTTTGACCTATTTGATAAGTGGTTTCCTGCAGACTGAAGGTAGCCACTCTTCTCCATTACCAGTTATACAAAGAAGGGGTTGTTCCCTGCAAGGCAAGCTGTCTCAGCATTAGCCTGACCTTTCCAACTTTGTTTAGAGCAATGCTTTAAGTTTTTTCTACGTGGCAGAGTTTCCACTTCCACTAAAACAGCCTATCCTACTGTTTGTTCTCTTAGCTCTTTGCTGCTAGACATGAATATTGCATGAGAATAAATGTATACACCAGGATTCCAATCAGAATTTTCCTTGCTATATACCACATTACCAGATAAAAGCACACAAATAGGTAGCTGCAAGACTACATCCACTGCTTAGTTTCTGCAATATAGATAGAGAAGATGAAGCAACTAGGGCCAGTTCTGAGGATGTTGTGGGCAAAAGCAGCCTGGAAACAATAATATGGATTATATTGAACATATGGAAGACATTTTTCATTCTCTGTGTGGTGAGACAGTGGAACAGGATGTCCACAGAAGTCGTAAATGCCATATGACTGGAATTGTTCAAGACTAGGTTGGATGGGGCTTTGAGAAATCTGATATAATGGTAGATGACCCAGTGTGTGGCTGGGGTGGTTGGACTAGGTGACATTTCAAGATTCCTTCCAATCTAAAGCATTGTATGAGTCCATGAATCTATATGGATACTCCTTCCCAGTATTGTAGTACCTTTGAGGAGCAATGAAATTTAGAGCAGCCATAAAAGTAAAGTGGTGCAGAGCAAATCTAAAGTAGTAAAATGCCAAAACATTAAAAAATTCTTCCGTATTTCTGACTCATAGTTTAGGACATTGTTGACTCAAATAACAATCCATAATAAAAATTATTTTTCCAGAAAAGAAAAACAGAGAGAATAGTGAACCTTGATTTCTAGGACCACAACCTTCATTTTCAGTCATGTCTATGCACTTGGTAACTCATTATGATGGTAAAGTGTTTGCTGCTATATCAGCTAATAAACATTCCTAGTATTTAATATTTGAATAATCCTTACAATGACTAATGAACTTGGATACTTCCTGCACTGTAAGGGTGGCTATATAGTCAGGTGGTTAAGCTTCATTTCAGCAGTGCTGTAACGTAATTAATTAAAAACTCTAATCTGGATTTTAGACTGTTAGTGTTGGTCCGACTGGTCCTCCAGCTGATTTGATAGCTCTGCTCCTCATCTGCTGGAGGTGAATGACTTAGCTACACAGGCAGGGGCAGTTCTGGACATGCACCAAAGGCAAAACTTCACAGACAATCACCACACTGAGTCATAAAGTGATTTAGGAGATGATGAGTCACCAAAGCAACACACAGAAAGTGAGAGTTAAACACCAGAGAAATGGGTAACTGTACATATCAGCTTCAGTTCTGTCGTTATGAGGAATAAACTGTAATAATTAGATTAAAAGTCACTGTAACTGGGCTAATAAAAAGTCTTTGATTTACTTGTACTTGTATAGTTGCAAGAAACAATTATTACTCTGCAAGATATTTCCACAGCCTACAAGTTACCTGATTGTATGATTTAGTATGCTGCCCTTGAGGCTTGTCTGTAATCTGGATGCATGTTTGACAATTTCTTCACTGTTACACTTGCCTTACATACACCCCTCAGCGTGGGCTTGCCTCATGGTGCCAGATTCGTGTGAATTCGGGATCACAGCTAGGCTGGTGTAGAAATAAGCACCACCTACTCTGTCTCTTCAGCTAAGCATTCACTTCCCTGTGTGCTCCCTATGCCTTCTGATGGGGTACCATAGGGGCACTGCAGCACCAAAATTGGTTGTTTTGTAATTTGTTACAAATACATTACTCTAGGGAAGTCATAAATTAAAAAACTTTCTCAAGACTCTTTCTCAGCTAATATGAGCAATAGCCTTTTAAGCCAAAGAGAGAATGTTTTTAGAATGCAGGATGGGATTTTTTTACTGCAGGTTTGTATCAAAACTCGTATATCAGTTTTAGATCCTGTTTTCTAACTCATTTGACTCTGGGCCAGATCCAAAGGGTGGTCCTCAATTTGTTACTGCTTTTAAAGAAAAATGAAAATTAGAAGGGGAAAAAAAAGTACTGTGAGGCTGACAGGCTTTAAAATTTGTTTTTATTTCTTATGCAGCTCTCATAGTAGAAGTTTGCATAGTAACAGATAGAAAAACAGGTGGTTCTCAGCTCTGAATTCCAAATTGTTTCATTTTTTGGCAGTGGTCCAATCAGATAAATATTGCTGGGGGTTGAGAAAAATACCCTAATAAATCAGCCGACATACAGAATACTTAGATTGAAAATAATTTTGGTTATTGTTTTGGGAAAACCCTTTGTATTTATATTCTATTTTCTTTTAGCTATAGGAAAAAAAAAGTCCTAATTTTTTGGCTGTTAGGATGTTTGCCATGAACATTTGGGGCTTAGGTTTTTTCCTACAATCAAAAATTCCACTGAATTTCAATTTTTGTCTGTTTAGTTTAGATGCAAACATTGTAGTGAGAAGTAAATACAGCCACTAAGGCATTTAAGCCATCCTGGATGCCCATACAGCTGCTGGAGCAAGAGGGAAAAACAAGACTGCAATCCAAGGGGAAAGTGTGACCTTCTGTTCTGCACGACTGGACCTTGGAGAGCCTCTGGGCACCATTGCCATGTGTTTTGTGCTTGGCTTGCTGCTGCTTTGTGGATAATAACCAAGCCCCGAGGAGCTGCTGTGAAAGGATTGCAGCCCGGAGCCTTGTGCTGCCTCCCCCGTGTGCTGAGCGCCCACCGGCACCGGGGCTGTCCTGTGCTCCTCCTCTGTCCTCCTCATCCCTGTGCCTAATCAGGAGTTGGGGAAACCAATTCGGCTGAAGGATCAGGGCCTGATGATGCCAGAGAGAAGGTTAAAAGACAGATGTAAGAAAAAAAGTCAGTGTTCTGTGTAACCTGCAGAACAAGGAGGCTTCAGCCCCAGGGGTCAATCTAACATGCCCACATACATCTCTTCAAAAATTAAATTAATATATGTGTTCTCTTTGTTCATCTAAACTTCTCTCTTCATGATCTCAAAGGACTGTTTGCATTTGCAGTATCTTTGTTCCAAAGTATGCTGAAAAGAGTTGGAAAGAGCTGACAATATAGAAATTTTTTGAGGTCTGGACTATTGAGGCATTTTTAGATTCACTAGTGGGTATTGGTATAATCTAGCTTTTCATGTCATCTCAGATCTTCTTGGGAATCAGACAGGTCTGGTTTTGTGTGTTTCAGAGTCTTGTGAAAGGAATGAAAATAAAAAGGTGAAATTAATTTATTATTGTTACATCCATAACAGAATACACTTCCTGCATATCATGTCATCTCTGAGTGGTAACAAAGATGGTTTATCATTGTTCCAAAGATCTATTTTCTAGCCACAACTCTTAAGGACATTTGTATTACAATGTCAATTACTCTTAGAATGTAAAATAGAATTATGATTCCCTTATATAATGGATATTTCAAACTTGCTTTTGTTCAACTTGCACTATTTCTCATTATACATTTACTTGTAGCACTATCTCTACAATATTGATTTAATTTAGATCAGTGGATAGAAATTATTTATGATTTCAAATAAAATATCTTAGCAAGTCAGTCTGTCAGCAGACCAGTCTTTTAGAAAAATAAAAGGTATAATTGAAAAATAATCTATATTTATATTTATTGCATCTCTATTGTATACAGTTTATAGCCAGTGATATTCATGTGTGTCTGTATGTGTGTGTGTGAGAGAGAGAGAGGGATACTAGTGTGCAGTGACATTTTGTTTAATGCATTGTAAAAACGAAGAAACTGTTTGGAATTTAACTAAACTGGAATTATTTTCAATTACTAAGAATTAGGGTGAATTCATCTGGAAGCACATTTTGGTCTGACATTTGATTTTGGGAATTAGAACTGTTTGTTCCCTCCTCATCTGCGTCAGCAATGGAAGCAAAAGGAGAGAGCTGGAAAGGAAGAGAAAGTAATTTAAAGAAAAAAAGACAGAAAAAGCGAAGAGGACACACAATTTATTTTACTTCATTGCAAAGGTTCTGTAAGCAAACACTAACATACAGAAACTTAAACCAGAAATTAAAGATTATCTAATCTGGTTGCCAGTCACATGGAGAAAACCTAGACAAAAGCTAGAGAGTTTACACTGCCTTTAATATTCATTCCTGTCCTGTAACGCCCGAGGGGAGGGTGAGCTCCCAGCTGCAGTGATGTGAGTTCTGCTCTCGAGGACTGGGAGCATTTGGGGTGCAGGTTCCACAGCATGGCTGTGGCTGTGTCTCTGCTGGGTGGGATCCTATGCCCTGGATGCTCGCCTTGACAGTGTCAGTGGCTGCAACTCTAAATGTGGTGATTCCCCAAAGCAAGGTCTGTTCCAGCTTAGCTTTGATTTTCTCTTTATACTATACTCACAGTGCCCATTCTGTCATTTTGGGGGGATTTAATGACCCTATGTGGAACTACTTAAAATGTATGTGATACATTAAATGGTTCTTTCTCTGTGGTTTACTGATCCCTACAGAAGCTAACATACTGAACTATGGGTACCAGCAATTCCTTCACTTGAACTTGTTGTACAAAGATAAGCAAGTCAAAACTGGGCATTTTCTGCTGCCAGCTGCAAGTCTAGTGGATTTCCATTGTGAAATATGTTAGGAGATTTTTGCTAGATACTTTCTATTTAATCAACAAATTATTTAATGTCTGAAGACTCCTTTGAAAGGAGATTTTTTTTTCATCTTATCTGATTGATGATCACTGTTTCTCCCATCCAATTTCCATTGGCATGAGGTTCTGAAACAGGACTGAGGATTGTTCTGAGATCATAATTAGATTTTAAATGGTAATATCTTTCTGATGTCTTCAGGCAAGGAGTTTGAATGGCTACTTCTTTCCACTAGCATCCAATTAATGATGCAAAGTACAATGGTAGAATCTGGCTGGGAAAAATTTTACATGCTTTCTTCTTTCATTCACACAATAAAAGAAAATGCTGTCCTCTTCAAAGGTAACATGCAGAAAATGGAGTCACTTATCAAATGTCTCTGTGCAAGAATGTAGAATTTTGCCTGTGTAGGTGCATTAAATTTTATGCATATTTTATTTCTGAAGCTCATAAAAGAGCAGAGTTCAATTTCTGCAAATATATCCCCAGAGCAAAGACATGAATACAGCTTTCTTTGTGAAAAAAATCTACACACTTTTATTAATCTCAAAATATTGATACAAACATCTGAAAAGTATAGACACAATATTATTTGTAGCAAGGGTCTATTTCAGATATTGATTACTGCACTTCAACTGCCTTTTTCTAAGCCAATAACAATGGGATGTTTACAATGTAAACTTAAGCCTGTTTGGGATCTAACTGATGGCTTTAAGATAAACACAGTACAAAAATAAATACATGGAATAAAATGTCAATTGATTATTTCTAGTAGAGTTATAGCTGGTATTTGAGAGTTCTTAACCTACATCACCTCTCCCCATAAGAGAGCTTTAAGTCATAGCTCCTCTAACTCTGTGGTTTTGTCTTAATGCAGAACTCCAGGCAGAATTTGCCCTTCTTATTTCTTTTGGATACAATTATTTGGACACTAAATCTAAAATATTTTGGACTTTATCAGAGACAAACTACCTCTTTCAGTTTATACAGCCAAAATGGCAAGATTTTCTAAATATCTTATACACCTTCTGATGAATTGTTTTATATCTCAGAGATACATATCTGTAATGTTTTCTCCCTTTCCTACACTAGAAAAAGAATTTACTCTGCTGACTGCATGTGTAGGCATTGTTCTGAATGAATTAAAGAAAAATTATGTGCAGTGCACTAAACTCTGTATCCTTAATTGGAAAATGAACATGGATTGTCTTTAGTCTAAATAGATTATGAAAAACTCTGTTTGAAAGTAAAGCTTTTAACACCAATTGTTATTTTTTTTTCAAATAATTTCCCAGTTTATTGATACATTTATATATTTCTACTTTGAACTGATGAATCTATATTTTCTGTTGTATTTACCAAACAAACCCAAGTATCTTAGAATGGAAATTTAAATATATAAAACTTCATTAGTTATAGTTTTCAACTGCAGTAATTCAGGAAAGCTTTTTTACTTTGGAAAACACCTTTGCAAAAGGCTAATATTTTAGCATAGCAGCTCTAAAAACCTCATAACCTCCAAAACTAAAATCTTTCTCATGTTTTTATGGAAATAGGATGGAATGTCTGTGTCTGCCCACCTGGTCTGGTTACCCCAGTGAAGCTCCACTATACAGCTGTACTCAAGGGACATCAGGATGTTAACAGGCAAAATACTTTTCCTTTGCAACAAGTTCACGGTTCTCTCCACTTGGCAGCTTCTATGTGATTTCTCTAAGTAAATCAAGTGAATTAACTGGAACACCATGGGATCACTATTATTCTTATGCTCAAAGAAAGCCATTTTTCTTCAGTTTTCCTGTCTGCTGGGAAAATCTGAGTTATCTTCTATTAATTTTTTATTCTTATCCAGGCATTTTTTTGAGTGTGTGCATCAACATCTGGCCACTTTGGAAGACATTTCTATGTCCAGTCTAGTGACAAGGGTAATACCTCTCTGACATAAGCTCCCTGACAGGACTGTCTAGGGTACTGAGAAATGTTTCATGACTCAGCAGTGCTCCCTGGATCTTCTGCCAAATGTGCAGAAATTGATGGGAGCCTAGTCCATAGTTCAGAATTAGAACTGCTGTGGCTATGTAATAAATGTGAGCATTAGTAGGGAAAACATTTAAAAAAAAAAAATTCATCCCTGTTTAAGAAAGACTAGATAAGCTTCCTATTTTTTTATGTGCTTTTACTGTTAAATTTTGAAGTGTGCTGGTAGTTCTGGAGTATCCCATATGGTTATTGCAGAGAATAATGATAAACAGAAAAAAAAAAAGAAAAAGAATGCATAGTAAAGCCTGCTGAAGATGAACAATACATCTCAGACACCTCAGACCCTCTATAGAGATCAGAGATGCTGAGATACTATCATGTCAGCTACCAGAGAGATTGTGAAAAAGGCCATGAAAAAGCAAATATCCTCCATATAGTAAGAAAAATCTCATATTCATACCAATGGATGCAATGAGATAAAGATAACCTTAGTTCCAATGTGTTCATTCTATAAAAAAATCAGACTTAGCAACTGAGCAAAGATTTGGACTTTGAAAAAATTGTTAGCTGACAGATATGTAAAATTAGTTGATTTCTTTTGCTTTGCATTTCAAAATCAGCCTTCATTACGGATGCCACATTTAAATTCTAGTTAATACTATGCACCCTTAAGACATGAGTGTTGCAAAATCTCTGTCCTACTCCTGGAGATAAATATCAGCAGAACTGGATAGGTAGTTATGCCAAGATAAGGGACACATGATGATCTGATATAGTTATCTCAGATGACTCTGGAATATTTTTTCCTTTTGATGTGTGTGTATATATGCAGTGGTTCTGGGAAACTCTACTCTTTTAGAGTCAATATTTTTTGCAATTAGAATAAACACCTAAATGTCTATTTTCAGGTGAGCAGTGTGAAAAGGAGAGTGTTGAGCTAGCAAGAGAAAACAAAGTGGGGAAAAAAAGAAATTTAAAAATAAATGGAGAAGTATTTTTTTTTCCACAGGCTTTTAGGCAGGGAGTGATGGAGTGGGTCCTCAAGAAAAGCATCAAATTGGCAAAATAGAAGCTAATCAGGCAAGGGGAAGATTATAGATGATTTGGGACCTAGGCAAAAGCTGGTTTTGTTGCTGGAGAAGGGGGCTAGATAGCAGATGTGGCCTATAAATGGCAAGTTCTTTAACCCTCCTGTACGACAAGAAAGAGCAAAACTGTAGGTGCACTGAAGAGGAGAGCTAGTCACAATGGTGTGAACGCAGAAGAGCTGGGGGAGGGACAGGATCTGTGCGGTGCTGGAAGGAGTGAAGGTGTGGGATGCTCCAGACCTATGAGGAACAGGGAGTTGTTTTGAGTAGCACTCTGCAAAAAGCAGCCACTCTGGCCAAGCTGTCTGGATTGCCTGAAGCAGAGCCATCAGAGGCAGCTTCTCTCTCTCAGAGGCAGGAAATATGGAGGAGGTTGCAAATCTGGGAGGGAGATTCTCCCCTGTCCCACCTCCTCTGCCAACAGTGGGTGTAGCAAACCAGACTCCGTGTCTCGCACCGTTCTTTTCTGTCTTGCTGCATATTCGGTCTTTTCTTTCTCAGTCCAGTGGCAGCAAAGTCTGTCCCTGAGGCAACAAAATATAGAATCAAAAGATGAGGGTGAGAACCAGAGTGGGTGCAAGATACAGAGTAGGAAAGGGTAGAAAAGGGAGCTGTAAGGCTCAAGGTGGAATCATTGTCAAATGCCCGATAGTCCTACTTTGTGACTGAGAACAAGAGATCACTTTGGAGGAACATTTTCACTCTCCTAAGCTAAATGTTCCACTCCTTCCCTAAATCCTTCAAACACAAGTTTGACTGTTTGCTTTCAGAGTTTGGAAGGGAATTGATAAACATATTTTATTAATCCTTTAATGATTCCATATCACCTCCAGGAGTTACATGTATGGTTTTTAGTTTCTGTATGGTGTAACATGAGCTAATGCTTGTCACAAAGGAATAGAAATTATTAACAATTTTTAGATACTAACATCTGTTTCTTAAACATGCTAAACAGATGAGTCATGTGTTAATTTAATAATTAATCTTTTTTTTACCTCTCACTTTTTAAAACATCCCCTTGTGCCTTCATTGTAAATAAGACTCGTTTCCTGCTGTAAGCCTGCTCTTAGATATTAGTAGTCTTCCTCCTTTCTCAACAAAATTAAACTTGAGTCAAAGATCTTAATGGAACTTTATGTAGTTTGTAAACCTTGCTTTTTCTACAGTTTCAGGTCAAGTTAAAAGTAAAGGCAAGAGCACACCTCTTGTGAGTGGGCACAAGTGAAAGTGTTGATTCAGCACCTAACTGTCAGCAAAAAAAATAAGCATGAAGGAAAATCAAAATTTTTCTACAGTTCAGTTTTCTACTGATGCAAAATCCAGTGTTCATGAGCTTTGTTTTTTTTTTCCTTTATATGATGCTTTTCTGCCCACTCGATGTTAGTTATGTTCTTGACATGTTCCTTATTTTTTCCCAGTAACTCTTGAAATTGACATTTCTTTAGATCTTTTTATTTTATACCACCAATATTAAACTGAATCACAGTTCTTACCAATCATTTCACCTCTGATTTGTGTTCAATAGCCTGCTTTTCCAAGTCTGAAAGTTATTTCATGTTCTTTTCCTTTGCTTCTAATTCAACACTCATTGTGTATAATTGCAGGGTAGAGCGATGATTACTCTCCAAAGAATTACAATCAAACTTGGCTTGTTAGTGTATAAAGCTCTGACTGTTAATCACAATCATTTAAACAGTGGCTAACCCTCGCTGAAACACAGATGGCATGTTAGCATTTCAAGCTACCCAACTCACAATCCCAGAGAGGACTTTGTTATGCCTCTAAGTTCTGCTTCTCTTCCGTGATGCTGAACGGTATCTGCTGCATTTGATACTCTCTCAAACACCAAGGAGGAGCACAGAAATACTGTACAGCTGTAGCATCTCATGCAAATAAAAATGCATAATTTCTTTTACTCAAAATGTAAAATTCAACCATACAACACAGAATGAATACAAAAATAAGCTCTATGAATTAAGCCTCCAATATAAATAGGAAGTAATCTTGATTAAAATGAGAAAGCAATTTAAAATATGTGCATATTTGACTTAAGAAAACATTGGTAAGCTTGATCAGTAATGGTAATTGAGAGAGTCTCAAGATCTCAAGAGTTCTTAGGTCTGGCGATTTTCAGCAAGCCATGAAATAAATAGGTAACTAATTTTTCCACTCCTTCTGACACAAAAGCTCAAATATTGTATATCTAGGAGTAGAACAAATTGGATCTTCAGTTCCAAGGCCTCAAGCAAGGATTTTTAATAAGAATTATTAAATGCCTGATGCAATATGACAATCCACTTCATAAAAGACTGTATTTCTTCAAAAACATGTGTTTTGAAAATCTTTGAAATATCTATACCAGAAAAGTTTAATTCTTACACTGTGGAAAAGGATTCTGAAAGGCCAGGGTACAGTGTTGTGAGCAAAAGACAGAAGACTGACTAAGGTTTTTGCTACTGCAGATTCAGTATGTGCTGTCTCCTTTCAAAAGCTAACCTATCAGTAAAATAGGCATTACAAATGTCCTATGCAGAAGATACCTTTGGATACTGAGTTCATATTTTGAAAAAAACACAGTCTATTGTTTTAGATAAACTCTAAGGAATAGGATAAAACCCAATATATATTGGAAGAATATATTATTTAACTGGAACTAACTGTGCGTGACTTTTCATTAGTATGCACCAAGTTAAAAGCTCAGACATCTGGATGTGTGTGCTCCAGTGCTGCCAGAGTGCAGGAGCATTTTCACTTTCTACCTCCCAGGGTGCTGTGAGCAGGGTAGGCTTCACCAAGAAACACAATCCTACCCAAAGGCTCAGCCACTTATTAAATTTTTTGTTCATGAAATTAATAAGGCTTTTCTCCTTACCTTGTACTCTGTTAGTTTCTTCCTACATAAATTCCATTCCATGATGAAATATTGGCTTATAAAGTCAGAAATTAAAAAAAAAAAAAAGAGATTATTCCTATATTCCTTTAGACACATAGTTAGATAAGATTTAAATGTGAATTGTCCATAAGGACATTTGTATGGACAAGCACTTAAAGAAATACTTGCCAGTTCTGTGATTGTGTGATTATTAGGGTTTGTTACATAGACACCAAAATCTATTGTCTTTTTGTTCTGGAGAATTACATGTGCAGGAAAAATCACATTTACTGTGAGGAGCTGTATTTCTTAGTCTTGTATGATATAATTCTTCAGTGGCAGTGGAAAACATTAAAAAATTTTCATAGGGACCTTACTAATGAAGTGCACATCCAACCATTTTATATATGTGACTCGGGATTTTTGTCTCAGTACAGTGGAACAGGTAAATGCATATAAACATCCTTCTCTTGTTTCCTAGGGCTGATATGCTTTCAGATCTTTCTTTATATCATTCATCAGAAGTACACCCTCATTCAGTTCAAATAAAGTGTAGTACCCACACTGATGTCTAAAGAGAATATACTACGTGTCATATATTGCAGCTTGTCCAGTTGCAGATGAACATGTAATTTCTCTGTTGTGCTCAATGTTCAACTTGATTTCTTTGATTTGAGATGGGGTGTGATTTGAATATAATATGACTTTAATCCAACATAGTTATAGTACTCAGGACAAACGTGTAGCTTCTCTTACCTCAACAATCAGGAAATTGAAGCTTTGAGACAAAAATTCTGACCTCCTTGCAACATGCTTTTTTGCATCAAACACCTTGAAATTGAGTTTATTTTTTACAGCAGCAAGTTTAATGTCAAGTGCTTGAATGAAAATTGAATTAATTTGTTGCTTTCATTAATTGACCTCCTTTAATTTTCAAACTTTACATGTTTGTTTAATCTTAATACCTTTTGATTTATTCATGAAATGTTGCTCTTCTGTGCTTTGTAATAATCTCTGACTATTCAAGCATTTTAAATGTGATATTCTCCATCCCAAGTTTTTAATGAGGTTTCTTATGTATGTATGTGTTTTTTAAATAAGAATTGTAGAAGTTTTTCCTTTTTGTATTCATTAACTTAATATTAGAAACCATGCCTAGTTAGGAAAATCTCATCAATTTAAAGTTCCAGAATAGGTCACCAAGTGTCATTCCAATAAAAACGAAATTTGTATGCAATGTTTCATTTGCAAGGAGTGCTTGTTTATCTTCTCTGGCATTTATTACAATGATCAAGCAACTGAAATAATCTGCATATTATGCAAACCAGTCTGTTTCTCAGGAAAGTTTTCAGGCTTTTTATATTAAGAAAAATTTAATGCAAAGGCTTATTGTTAGATAGCATGAGAAAAGACTTGGATCTTGTCACAAGAAATTCTTGTTACTGTCTGTCATCTCAGGGGACTAACCTGTTTTGGGAAATTAAAGGTTGTGATATTATGGGTTACATCATCAAAATGTTTTATTGTGGGTGTTCTTAGAAGCATGATGAAATGTTCTATTTTGCTTCATGGCTAACTGAATTATTGCCCACTCTACCAGTGCACCCATAAAGATGATTAAAAGAATTGGAGCTTTAAAAAGTGGAGATTTCACAATAAAGTGGGTTCCTAGCCAAAGATAATTTCAGCAGGAAAGGTTAAATCATCTGGGAAAAGAAAGTTAACACTACTTGTGTCTTTCGAAGAAGAAAGTGAAGATATTGAAGGTAGGTTATACCAAATTGTTGGAAATCACAATATATAAACAAGAAAAAGGCTCTTTCTAATCTTGATTTAGGAACATCTGTGGGAAAGGTTTTTCTAACCAGATAAAATTATTAGATTTATCTTTAAAAACAAAACTCAAGGCTTAGCAAAAGAAAGCAGACTGCTCTCAGATATGTTTTGATGTAGATGTTTAGGTAGTGGAAAGTGTTTTCACCAAGCTTTCTGAAACTGGGCTCCTTTTATGCAGTATTTGCTGCAGAATATTTTCTTCACAAGCTTTGTAGACACAGTGGCAAGTCTTACATAACTTTTCAGCTTTTCAAAGGAGCAGGCCTTTAATAGGTAAAAAATTTATACTTTTTAAGAAAATGCAAAGTTCACTTGATTTTCATTGTAACATAAAAAGGAATAGTATTCTAAAAGTTGAACTTTAACAAATGTTGAAATTCCTATTGTCATTCTCTTAGTCAATCCATTTGATAACACTTAGGTTTTATGACATTTGTTGAACTTAATAATCTTAAAGTTTTTTTTCCAACCTAAACACTTTTATGATTCTATGGAGAGGGAGAGTCCCCTTCAGAGAGCTATTCAGAGCATTAAAATTGAGCTTGTCATCTAAGCTGCCCTCAGGAGTTGGTAAGGAGCTTAGAGAGACCAATGAGATATGCAAAGTGCAGATGTATGGGAAGAGCAGGCACATTTCTGGCTATTGTGATATTACAGCAATGGAAATTGTCCCCTCCTGGTTCACCATGTTCCTCAAGCTAACATGTCTATTTGTCCAAATACATGCTGCTTCCAGAGTAATCATCACTCAGAGGCACATGGTTGGCAGAACAGTGGCTGTCTGTTTCATGAAACAATCTTTTTTAAACATGTTTTACGTGATTGAAAGCAAAAATTGCTCTTTGAAAATAACAAACTCTAAAGTCATTGTCAGTCACTGTTTTGCCATCCGCCATTCATTTGATTGTTATAACATCTCCTTGTGTCTTATCTGAAATGAGGTCATAAACTCTCCAAGGAAAGATTTGTCTTTTAAGATAGGACTTGTACAGCAATTAGCATTTTAGCCTGCTGAACTTTAACATTGCTTCCTGATCTTACTCTAACATAGAAAATAATCACTGAAGTATGAAAAAAAGATCCAGAAGTCATTTTAATACTGCGTAATCTGTTTCCTGCTCGAAAACAAGGTTTAAATATATCTGTCAAGAATGATATTGATAAATGTCCACCTTTAAAGAGCCCCAGAAACAGAGGACCCAGAACCTCCTAAGACATGTATATTCAGGGGTTTTAGTATACATTTACACTGTATTTACTACGCATTTTTCGTTACTGTTTTTATCTGTATTACTTTCTATAGTTTTAGTTAGCATTTTTTCTGTTTCATCAGGTATATGGAAAGTACATAATTTCTTTTTACAGCAGAAACCTTTTATGCGTTTAAAGTCTGGCCGTCTACCCACTTTGTGATTTTCCCTTGACTATTGTGAAGATAGCAAACCATGTTGCTATTGAAGAAACCCAAAACCAAAACCTGAGAGTTAAAGTTAAGGCTAGGCAGTATATAGACACTTGATGGGATGTTGAAGATTTTCATTCTGACCCAGAAAACTACAGAAACATAAACTATGTGGATAATTGTTTCACTTGCACAGTTACAATGGAAGGTGCCTGACAGTGCTTTGTGGACGACAGAAGATATCACAGGAATGGTCTCAAGTGCTTTAGGACTAATGGGGATGTTTCCAATTCATTACTTTTGATAGACCACAGTCTGATCTGTCTGCATTAATGAATGGTTACCCCTCTGTAAGACATGCTAGTGGTTATATTCTAATGATGACATAATTAGGAAGCAGAAATAGATTTCTGTGAGAGGACTGCCTTTAGCCATGGCCCATGGGCTCCTTGGTTTGATTGTGCACATATTCAGGATTGCTGAAGCATGGAAAGATGAACTGTATGGCGTTAGAGGAAGAATCAGAGTGACAAAAATGATTATGTGCATTTTTTGTGAATATTTAATTTGTTGCAGTTTTGGAAGTCATACAAATTTTTGGATGCTGATTTTTCAAGAACATTTTCATTTTAAGATGATATCTGAAAGGCTGGAGAGCAGTGCAGCAAGCTGCACCAATAGCTCTTGCATTAGAAGTATAAATTTTATTAAAGTATTTTAATAGTAGGAAAATAATGAAGGTATAGTATAGTATAGTTCAGTACAGTATAATAAAGTATAATACAGTATAGTAAAGAGTGGGTGAGGTTTTCTGAGGATTAAATTTATGAACAGAAATCCATGTCTGGATTGTAAAAATGAATCTGAAAGCAAAGTATAGTTTTGAGTAGGACTTACAAATAAGCATTAGCATGTGATGGAGAGAACAAATCAGAAAACAGAAATAATATGTGAAATATCTTCTACAATGGTTGTTAAAAATTTGGCCAGCCAGCAAGTAGACATAAGACACTTGTACAGACCACAACATGTCTTATATCTTTTTGTTTATGTGGCTGTGCCAACTTGCTCACAGTCATTACTGCTTACAGAAAAATAAAATCCCAAAGCAGGAACTATAGCCAGTGTAATGCTAAACTTTGGGACTGAAATGCCCTTCTATGTGGTATCACCTTACTATGTAGCAGATGATAATTGATAAATTGTCTCAGATAATATATAGCCATATTTTAGTTTTCTTTAATGTAGTAATCCAATAACAATTTAATTGACACTATGGGAAATTTAAAATATGCTAATTCAGTACATTAGCCAGATCTTTGATTTTGAAATGATATTTTAAATTATTTCTATTATAGTGTCAGCATATTTATGTATTTACAAGTAGACATAGCTGAAACCATTAGTCTTTCTTCTGCTCAAAGACATTGGCTTTTCTGCTCCAAATGGGAGTATGTGAGCTAATTTTCTCCATTCTTTGCAAGAGCCAGGAACCAAAAATTTGAGAAGTTTAGGCAATATGAGTTAAAACACGTGATCCAGAATAAGTAACACTACTAGTTGTATGATTATGATTAAATGTGATTTAAATGTCTGTTTAAAAGTAAGCAACAGAAGGCTCCTTCTAATAAAAGCAGCACAGAACAGAATGTTATTCCAATTTGCCAGCTCTTTTCAGATCCATGTCTAAACTGCATGTCCTGACTAGGTATCCCATTTGCCACAAATAACATATTGCTTTGGCTTTGAAGTTTTTATTTTTATATATATCATTAGTTGAATAATATGATGATTCCATCTCTGTCTTTATCTCTTGTCATCCATGTCAAAAGTACCATTCTTTTGCTTTTTGCTTTGATCACCGTGTTTATGTATGATACAGAACTGTCCAAATTTTTTATTGCAGTTTGTGAATGTAACTTCAAGTTTGCTGTTTGTAACTGACTTTGCTTTTTCAATTGGTTACTGTAGTCACATCATGATGTGTTTGATGTTATCTCCATTCCCAGAGCAATAGCTGAGAGGAACACCAGCACATATCCTCATGTACATTAATGCACATATTTATAAAAGCTTTTTTTGTGGATAGTGGTCAGAAAAAGAAAATTGGTTTTCATCCAGTTTTGAAGAAGAAAAATAAAACTTTTTCATGAAAGAACAGCTGGTTTAATTGTCATTATATTATGGATAGTCTGTATTTTCTGTTACCATACCTCCACATAGCAATACAGGAACTTATATGTTTCAATTTAAAAAAAAATATTTCACCTTCCTTTTATGCTCCATTATTCAGCCATAATTCTTAGAAGTGCAAACTGTGGGATCTTGTTAAATCACTTAAGACTAAGTCCTGCCATACTCCATGGTTCCATTGAACTTACTGCTGCAGTGAGCTTTTATAAACCTCAGCTGAAGTTAGCAGAACTGATCTACTTTTTCTAACAAAGACAAATTCATCTATGAATGCACTAGATTTAGTTGTAGCCTGTAGAAGTTATTACCCCTTACCTCTACCTACTTGCAGGTAGATTTTGGTACTTGCAACATGCATTTGCAACACTTAACCTGAGACTGTGTTTAAAGCAGGGGAGGGTAGCATGTCCATCACCCAAGATAAGTGAGGAGAGACTATAAACTGGATCTCTTGGAAGAGGGCCATAACCCACACCCTGTTGCTCAGACAAATGGAGGCATCAACAATATCACATCATTTGGTTCCAGTCTTTGTCCCACTGTTGGTGCCCTGTGATCACAGCATGAGGCAGGCACTCATTGCTCCAGAGCAGGCACTACTGGTGGGTCTGATGATTATTTTCCTGCAAAGACACACTGTGCTTTTGTAGCTTTTGCAGCTTTTGCTCCACTCATTTTTTATCAAAGCTTTCTAATAGCTCTTCTACAGATTTGCAGGCACCATACTGCTTACCACAAATATATGTGTGTCTATTATTTCATTTTTTTGACACTCTAAAACCCAAAATTATTCCTATTTTTATGACAAAACAATGAGACTGGGAAAGGGGAATTAGTTTTCTTCTTTTTGAAGTATAAAATTAGGATAAATTAAATGCAAGGTTCCTTTCATTATGACTTCTGTAATTTTGGGGATACCTATGCAGTCTTGTTTTTATCATCAAGGTATGTAAAAGTAAATCTAGCCTAACTTCAGAGGTGAAAATGCATTAAGAACTGGAACTTCTTCCAATTACAGATTAGTTGCTCTAATGAGTTCTTAGAAATCCTTTAGAGAGTGTAAGCACTTTATTCTTTCATAATTTCCACTTTTCCTTTCTTGCAAGGGTAAATTTATAAATAATATTAATTATGAAAGTGGAATCTTTAATTTTTTCCACTTTCCTTTTCAAAGCGGTGCAGATCAACAAAGAATATTTCATTTTGTTATAGACAATTAAATGTAATCACCCATTTCAGCCTTGAATATCCTCTGAATTTAGCTTTATTCAGTATTTTGTATTTATTTATGTCAGAAGCTGTCTGATGGTTTATGAAAGCCACATATGTAGAAGGCATATTGCAGAGTATTCTCTGATTGTGCTTTGCTTTTGTTGGCCATTTTAGAAGAATAAGCTCTAGAAGTAGATGAGGTTTTTGAACTGCTTTTAATAATTATTTCTGTATTTTTCTACTCTTTCAATAATGTGTGTCTAGAAAAAGAAGTTGAAGTCTAGAAAAAAGTCAACGATGCTTTTTTCAGGAGAAAGGAATTTTTGAGTACTATCAAGATTTGAGAAGTTATGGTGAAAATTTCTCAGATGTTTTCCTGAACACATCCTTCTCCCAAATACACTGACATTTCATGAACACATTTTTTTTCCCAATATACTGATATACAATCTCTGAAGAGTATCCTTCCAGATCTGACTAATTTTCCAGAGATATAAACTAAAAATAAAATTTATAACTAAAAATATTTAATGAACAATTTTTTTAAATGCTTGACAGGTGTTCCATTATTCCATATCCTTTGTGGAACAAGAGGTGGAAGAGGAAGATGGAAGGAGTTATAGACTGACTGAAAAGAACCTCAGGGACGTTTAGGCACATTAAAATAAATTATTTTACTTTATGAGTTGATTCCCTAAACTCACAACTAGCCTCAGTGCAGCTCTTCTGTCTCTTGTGAAAGTACTATAAGACGTATATGATTTTTTTTTATATATCTATTATGAACTCGAAATTTACTTAACTTTTATTAATTACCAGGGTCGACTAGCTTTTTCAAACAAGTCATGTTCATTTTGTCCCTTATTAGCATACACAGGCCAAGACATAAAAGATTTAATTAAATTACTCTAGATCTTTCCATGTTTGTCTCCTCTTGCTGAGAAATACAAAATTCATCTAGATTTTAATATTTTCTTAAAGACTTTTTTCCTTTGTACTTCAACTTACTGTATAATATAACTCTATGAAAATATTGTTTCTTCTTTATAATTTTTTTTTCACCTTAACATGCTTGCAATCCTACATATTCTGGAGAAAACAAAGAGATAAACAAACAAAATCCCACCACAAAACCAATCAACATTTAAATTGTAAATTATAAAGTTTCAAACTTTGTGAGACACATGCAAAAGATTCTAAAACATTTAAAGACCCTTCTATATAATAATTTCCTTTTAGCAAACCGCTCGCAAAAATTTGGATTCTTTCAGTTTTCATAGGTTTTAAATCCTGTTGGAAAAAAAAGTCTATTCAAAACCATTAATATAAACAAAGAAAAAAAATCATTTGGTTTCAGAAGTAAAGAATTTTCTTGCCGAGATGATTTGTGGCAAATCATCAGGATCTATGAATTCAGAGATGGAAGGAACCCACAAGGGTCATCAAGTCCAACTCTAAAGTGAAGATCAAACCCATGACCTTGGATGTTATTAGTACTGTGCTCTAACCAATTGAGATAATCTCAGTGTCTGCAGACATGGTCATATTATTCATCTTCGGGTGTCAAAGGTGGTGGTATCTAGGTAAATATTTAAACAAAATCCCTTTTAACAAAAGCTGCCCAACTTCAGTCTCAGGAAAACGCTCAAAACGTCTTTTTATGCTGACAAAAATCTTAATAGTTACAAACCATATATGACTGTAGAGAACACCTAGAATAAATTAAGTACATTCAGGATTGAGAAGTTCTGAGAACATAACTACATCATAAGGAATTTGAATGAGTGCTTCAGTGGTATTGTTTGAAGTAATTGTGCCTTCAGAGATCTGTCACAGAAGAGGACCATGGCACAAATTGTTCTCCTAACATGTGTAATGGATTTATACTTGTTGGGTATTCATATGGGTGACAGAAAATTTTTGAGTTTTTTTGAGAGGGTGCATGGCACAAGGACATGGTTTGATTTGTTTCATTACTGTTTGTTTGCAAACAAAAGATTACTTGGGTTTTTGTTTGGGGTTTTTTGAGGAGGCTGGGTTTTTTTATTTTTTATATAAGGTCAACATCAAGGAAATGACAACTTTTCACTCTACTTTTGATTTCTAATTTCTTTGGGCTGTGTCTCATCAGGCAGAGTTTGGAATAAAGTATTATATAAATTGAATTTTCCACACGACCACTCTTCATACACTGCTCATGATAATGACAGCATTCATTTAATTATTAGTAATCAATAGCTTTTTCTTATTTGCACAAAAACTGGTTCTTTTGCATTTTAAGCATGTTTTTAATACAGAATTCTTAATGAATTTTCCTGGCAATAGGCACTTTATTAAGTGACGTTTTATGCCATACTGCTGGGGGAGATATGTTGTTTTCCTAAGCAAACAGAGTTTCAGAAATACTAGAGAACAGAATAATATGCTGATTTTGTGGCAAAATTTGAGGCACTTCAGAACTAGATTTTTCAAGGTACATAATACTATCCAAAGTTTTGTACATTCAAAAAAGTGGTGTTTGACCTAGACGAGGAAAAACACTTCAACACAAAAGTCTGACAACTCATCAGAAAATCAGGATAAGCCTTAATTTTACTGTATTTGAAATCAGAAGATAAATTGAGATTATATTCAGAGGCAAATTTGGCCCAAGTACCACAAACTATACAATCTTCTGTTATTGGCAAAAGGCAGTGTAAAAAATAATATACAGGGTGAGGATGGTCACCTCACAAACAGGGACAGAGACAAAGCAGAGGGGTTTAACTCATTTTTTGCCTCTGTCTTCAACATGAATGATGGACCAAGGAATGATGGTCATGGACCTCCTGAGCTGGAGGATGACTACAGGAATGACCAGCTCTCAGTCAACAATGAAATTGTGTGAGATCTGCTGTTCCATCTATGGGTCCTCATGGTATTCATCCAAGAGTCCTTAAAGAGCTGGCTGATGTCATTGCAAAGCTTCTCTTGATGATTTTTGTGTGGTCTTGGGAATCTGGAGAGATGCCAACTGTTTTTAAGCTGGTGAACATTGTCCCAATTTTCAAGAAGTGCAAGAAGGAGGACCCCAGAACCTACAGGCTTGTCAGTCTCCCTTCAGTGCCTGGTAAAGTCATGGAGAAGATTATTCAGGAGTTATTGAGATACACCTGAAAGTCAATGCAGCCATTGATCACAGCCAGCACAGCTCCATGAGAGGACAGTGCTGCTTGTCAAACCTGATTTCCTTTTATGACAAAGAAACCCACCTGGCTGATCAAGGGAAGCCAGTTGATCTTTTTGGAAATCAGGAAAGCTTTCAATGCTGTCTCAAAGAATCCTTCTGGATGAAATGCCAAGCTCACAGCTGGATAAACACATCCTGTGATGGGTGAGCAGCTGGCTCACAGGTCAGGCACAAAGGGCTGCAGGCAATGGGGTGACACCAGACTGGGGACCTGTCACCACTGGGGTTCCACAGGGCTCCATCTTGCTCCTGTGCTCTTCAACATCCTCATCAATGATTTGGGGGCAAGACTGGAAGGAGCACTGAACAAGTTTGCAGATACAAAACTGGGAGGAGCTGTTGACTCCCTCGAAGGCAGGGAGGCCCTGCAGAGAGACCTCAATAAATCAGAGGACTGGGGAATCACCAACCACGTGAAGTTCAACAAGGGAAAGTGATGGATTCTGCACCTGGGATGGGATAACCCTGGATGTACAGACAGACTGGGGAAAAGAACCTGGGGGTCCTGGTTGATGGAAAGTTGAATCTGAGTCAGCAGTGCCCTGGCAGCCAGGAGAGCCAGCCCTGTCCTGGGGGGCATCAGGCACAGCATCACCAGCTGGGCAAGGGAGGGGATTGTCCTGCTCTGCTCTGCACCTTTGCACTCTTCTCTGTACCTTGAGGCCTGGGAGCAGTATCAGAGGTCACAATGTAAGAAGGATATTAAACCATGGTTTTACTCTGGGGGATACTCCTGTGCAGGGCCAGGAGTTGGACTCAATGATCCTTCTTGGTACCTTCCAACTTGAAATATTCCATGATTCTGTGATTCTATGATCTTGCATCACAGTAGAACTGGAAGAGAGGAGGAAAAAATAGATTTCTGGATTGGTATTATTTTTTTATCCTAGAGTCTGCACTCATTCTCAAGCCTCTTATTTCCATTGCTGTCTCCAGCGAAGAAGATAAAAATCACAGAAGCAGTGATTTTTATTGTAAAACTCGATTCACTTAACCACAGATGCATACAATGCTCTTCATGTAAATGAAGCAGTATTTCTTTACTACTTTTTAATTTAGGATTTTGTTTGTACATAATGAACATTTACAAGTGAGTGCTATTTCTCACCATAAATGTAAAGTCAAGCTTTTGAGTCTATTAAAATAAGTTTTTTTGGTCAGGGAATGAGCACCCAAGATACTCATTGTGAGAGATATTTCTTGTTTTCACACACTCGGGAGAAAAATTACTCCATCCTTAATTTTTTTTTCCCAAATCCAGCTTGTTTTTCCACAGTACTTTTAGCCATTTTGATCTTCCCTGCATTGGGCACTCTGTTTGCATTCAAAATTAGACTCCTAATGTTTCAAAACTTGGATTCAGGATATCATGGTTTTGCAGTTGCTTAAGTCCCGACTTCTTCTGGTGACCTTATATAAAAAAACAAAACAAAAAACAGAGTTGTTCCTGATGAGTCTACTTCTACTGAGTCTCAGACTGCTTTCATAGTTTCATGGATGACACAATGACATCTTTCTATAATTTAGTAAGAAGCATTGCTGGGCTGCAGCAAATTCCCTTGTTTGCTTCTTAAATATCTCATTTGCTTGGGTCTGAAGGTGGCAGACTGAAGGGAAAAACATCTGTAGATAAAGAGATTCTGCCTGATTCCAAAGGGAGAACAGACACAGGAGATGAAAATTTTAATTTTATATAACTTCCAGAAATCCTACTAAACCAAATATATTTTTTAAATGTGTTATGTTTGTCTGCGTTTAATTCTTTCATATGTGCCAAGCAGCATCCTAAGAGCTTACAGAAGTCAGTACAAGCTTTGGTCATAGGAAGACTCCTCCATCATAACTTTAAAAATCAACCTTTTTCCTCTTGGTACCCATGGGAAAAGCTGTGGTTTTGGAATTACAAAAATTTTCTGCTCCACTTGAGAAAAAGAAAAGAGGGAATGACAGCTCAAAATATCAGTGGTGAGAGGCAGTGCAGTAATTTTGCTAGAGCTTTCTTCTGCATTGTACATACAAGCTCTAGTGCTCTTGTTTCCAGGATTTTGTCTTTCTTATTTCTGCTAAATGATATATTTGGTGACATCAGCATCATGCAATCACAAGAATTCTTTGAAAACATTACTGGAAACATTGGGAGGAAAATAATTCACTTGGAACTTAGGAGAGTTGGATAAAGTGGAAAGTTATGTAGATATGTTTTTTACATTTTAAGTTTTTTCCCTCTTGTCTGTCATGAAAGTTTGTGACCGGGACAGAAAGGAGTTTTGCTATATTGAGTACTGTTTAAAAGGGGAAAAAAAAGCCAAGATGAAATAAAGCAGTGGGTACAATTCACTGCACTATTTCAGTCAGAAATTGCTGCCATGTGGATTCAGACTTTCTAATGACTTTTCACAATCAACCATCTGTAAGTCTCCAATTGGTATGGTGCCTGCAGTATTTATTTTGAAATGCTATATAACCCACAGCATCTGGGAATACCCTCCACACATACTGTGCAACCACAAACTATATTAATGTTGGGGAAGATTCAACAGACTCTCATAATTTTTTATTGTTGTTGTTGAAACTTGCAGATCAAGGCCAGAATGGAATAAGGTTCACCCAAGTGTAGGTAACATTATGTGCATCACTAGCAGATATTACAAGAGTAGAACAAAATATTCTTAAGAGATGGTTTGTGGGAAGATATAATGGAATACTGTCATTGGTGTTCTCTATTCCCATTAAAGTCTTTCTGTCCAACACTTTGGCTATATTTCTAATGGAATTACATGTGTATATGAGTAGTTGGTTGGGACTTAAGACTGAAACCATGTATTTATAGAGATATTTTCAGACAAGAAATTTGTTAATTTGTCATTATGCTCAGATAGAAAATCTCCTTCACATCAGGAGACACTGTGAAAGCAAATTTGTTAATGTTTTTGAAGTGATGCCACTTGGCACATGAGGAATAATCATTGAAAAACTGCAAAAATTTTCAAGCAGATGCACTTAATTTTATGTCAAAATTGTTATGTTCTTTCAGCATGAAAAATGGAGAGAGAATAAAAGTCAAAACACTTTAAATGGACACTTCCAAAATAGCACTGAATTCTACCATATACTTGTGTTTTAAAATAGCTGTCTTCCTGTCTTATTGTGTATCTTCTAGCTTTTATCCAAAACAGTATATTTCCTTCTGGTTGTTGCTATGGCTTTAGAGTAAGGAAGTATTTTAGTTTGAAATTGACCTGAAAATTTTCCTTTTTTTTTTTTTTAATTCCATCAGCAATCTACACTCCACAGCTTTTTCCTGGAGCAGATTTTGTTAAGAGGTGGAATAGGCATTCTACAGCGCCCTTTAGGTAATTTAGTTGATTCTATAATTTCAGATTAATTAAAAATATACCTCTATTTGCAAATTGATATTGTCTAAGGATTCTTTAGATGCTACTATCTGGAAATAAAATTGTAAAACAACACTTCAGCATTCAACATTTTTATAGTGTACTCTTTAAAGTGTACATACTTCATAAACATAAAGAGAGAAGAAGGGTGTATATTTGAATTTAGACGATCATTAACTGAGCTTGTAGCAGTTTCTTAATAATCCGTACAGCTGTGTTGCCTGAGAGAGTGTTAATATTTTTAGATTCTCAGCAGAATTGTTCTGCTATTTACCTTAAACATTAAGTTAATTTCTAGCACAGAGAAGGAAAAAAAAAAGGTCTCAAGATCTTTCTAAAATGTTAGTTCAATAGTTGTTTGGATAGATGGCAAGGAAATATGCTTTTCTATCTTTGGACAAGGTTTGATTAGAGAAAATTATGACTCTATGTCAGTATCTTTCTTTATTCTTAACTTTTTGAAGTGTAGGATGAAGGAAAAAGCTATGAAAGTATTTATGGCAGCACTAACACCATCCAACAGGAGATGAGTTTTATTATATACATGGCATGATTTTGTCAACGATGCTTTACGAAAAAGTTCACTCTATATTTCATAACAAATTCCACCATCAAAAGTTTGTATAGATTGACAACTTTATGTTAGATATTTTCCCATTTTTCTAAGGATCTTCTTGAAGGGATTGTCTTAGTAGACAGAGAATTGTGAAGAAACCTGTCTGAGTTTTTATGCCTTGCAAGGCAAATGCTACTCATGACAAGGTTGCTTCAAATATCTGCTTTTGCAACTAGACTGCCTTTCATGTAGATTAATGCACCCCTTCATAGTCATGTCAAGCAGTCTAAATATCTAAGTTACCTGACTGAGGATTTATAGATCAACAAACAGGAGAACAAGGTTTTTATTCAGACATCTTTACTGTCCTTAGATGCTACAGTCTACACCTACCTTCGAAATTAGTCTAGCATTTCACAGACTTCTCCTAACACTGCTGCAGCAATGAGAGCAAGAATTTGTGCAGCTCTACATAATTTGTTGCTTTTCTGAAGATGTGTGCACGCAGAACTCCTAATTCATCTTGGATAGGTAATAAAGATCACGATTTGCAAATGAACTTCAGCCTTTCAGAATGGGTAGGTTGTTTCGAGGACTTTCCAAGTATTCAGAAGGGGGAGAGATGAACCAAATAGTAAGTTGCTATCTTCAGGTTATCAATGTATAAAAACCAGAGATAACCATAATTTTCTGCTCTTTTTTAAATACATTTCTTTACACTATTTTTAATTATACATTTTAGAGGAGTTGACAGAAAATAAATAGCTCCATAAAAGTACCAGAAACATCTAAGGAAATAATTTTTGAGAGATAAATACTTCTGTGGTAAAATTTCATCCAGATCTTTCTCCTAATCGTGACAAACATTTCCATTGTGAAGGTACTTTTCTTTTATAGAAGATGATAGCACTTAATTTCCTTATATAAATATCAAAGATAAGGGTGAAAGTCACGTACTGATTAAAGTGAAAGAAATAAGAGACTAGCAACCATTTCCTCAAACACCTTTCTCTTAAAGATTCTAGCTCCTTTCTACAATGAAAAATATAATAATGGAACAGTAAAAAGCATTGAATTAGTACCTTTTTGCTGTAAATATACAGATAATTCAGATAATTTTAGAAGCAATACTTAGATAAATTGGAAAGCATGGGTAAAAATAAGAAAAGTCTATTTTACATGACATAAAGATGATATTTTTGTTACTCTACTACAGCTTACTCTTCCTTATTTGACAGTTCTCATCACTTGCACACATGAGATATGTAGGAAGTGATGTTGTGTTGCTATCAAAGCAATTATACACTTTTGAAAAGCAATAAGGTGTTTTTAGTAAGACACTTTTGCTGCTGTTGTTGTTTTGCTTTTTTTCCAAATGGATTATAAGAATGCATAATCACATTAGCAACATAACAATACTAATGGAAGTCCAGGACTCCATTGTAGTGATTGTAGAACTGAGACTTGCATGTCAAAAGACAAGGGTACTCCCTGTTGAGTACATTTTAGATCCAAAATAATTAATATTTGTTGACAAGAGAAACTTAAGTGCATGCGGTATCACATGTCCTGTAATTAGTTGGGATGATAAGATAATACAGACTGAAAATAATCAATTTGAGCTGCCAAAGCTGATCATTTAAGCCAAGTGAAAAGACAGAAGCAACATTCTTCCATAGATTTCATGAACACTCATAATTAACTTTGCCTTCTTCTTTGGTCTTTTTATATTTTAAGTCTGAGTAGCCAAGTTTTATAGGTGTGAGTGTTTTAGAATGTTTATTTGCAAGCTCCCTGAGCAAATTTCGTGGAAGAAACACACTAAGAGTCAATTGGAAGCAAATTATAACATTGAACATACTAGATAAAATTAAATCCAGGTAAAGTACATACAATTAATGAATATTTAAAATATTTAACATAGAAGTGCAAGTGCTACAAAATAACTGTTCACAACTGATCTATACTTACAAGAAAAATATCCTAATTCATTGCAAGCTGTTGAATACCAAAACCTAATATGCATCTGCTCAGATTCACTTCAGGGGGATAATATAAAAGCAGTAGCAAAACACTTCTTGTTTCAATTGATACCTATTTCTGTCCCAATTAAATCAATGAAAGATATACTGTGGCTTAAAGCAGAGTTACTTTAATAATGAATCCTTCTAATAATATAATCCATTAGACCAGAGATTAGGTACTATGACAGCATGAGCTATAGAAAAATCTTTACGGGGTTGAAAATTTGAGAGATAAATTATTAATTCTAAATTATTTGCTCTAACCCGATTTTACTGCACTCCTTTCAGACAATTTACAGCTCTAGGGCATGATGCTGGAGATCAAGCATAATCAATAATATAAATTATTTAAATGTAAGATTCATAGGGAGGTTCCTTTACACCCAAATTTTCCAATCTTCTGTGATACAGGAGAGATAAAATGAATTATATTTATGCTAAACATTTTGGATTTTTATGATTGCTACTGAGGTTTATAAGAATTTTCTTTCCAGGCTTGCATTTTTTGCCTTAAAAATAAACCATAATCCGCTTTGCAACTTGAAAATTTAGTGGAAATAATTTCCTTGTTTATAGTCCTTCCCATATGTACATACAGTGTGAAAACAAAGGAAAAAAACAATGTCCTGCATGCTCAGTGCTACTAGAATAATTATTTTGTATCTTTAAAAATGCTATGCAGCTGAAAGACCAAGGGTTATTTTTTATGAAGCACATTAAGAGACAAAAAATCAGATATAAAAGCTGTGTGACGAACTACATACCAGTGT
The DNA here is from genome assembly GCF_052056855.1 of Sturnus vulgaris. Taxonomy (NCBI): domain Eukaryota; kingdom Metazoa; phylum Chordata; class Aves; order Passeriformes; family Sturnidae; genus Sturnus; species Sturnus vulgaris. The sequence goes on from NC_142243.1 coordinate 129,504,207, forward strand.
TCCTCCTTCAGCTTCAAGGAAAAAAAAAAATGGGCAGGAAGGATGGGTGGCATGGAAAAAATAGTGGACACAAATAAGAAACAGTGTGAATGGACTGCAGCATGGGGAGGAGCAGAGAATATATGAGAAAGGTATTATAGAGCCTTGGTGATGACATTTATAATACAAGAATTCAGTACAAGAAAAGAGCGTGAGGCTTTAGACTTATATCCGAATAGAGATTGATTTGTTTTCTGAGCTATCTCTTTGGTATTAACCAAGCCCAGGAATATGCAGCCAGCATTGAATTACAGAATACTTAAATGTACACAAATTTGGATTCCAGTTACCTGCTGAAATAAAATTATTATACATTGTCCTGGGAAATCACAATTTGCTCAAATACTTTATTAGAAAAGCTACACCGACGCTGGGTTTGCATGGTTTGCATGAAAAAGTCTGCCTTAATCTGGCTGATTGATGTTTGGGTAATCTTTTTAGGGGACCATCTTTGGCATATTCCTATTCTATGGTGTTTGTTTAAACAAGTCTCTAAACAAGAGACCATAAAATAAAAAAAAGAAAATTAGCTGAGTAGCGACTGTGATCATTGTATTTGAGCATCAAATGTCTGGTAGAGTAAAATCGTAACTCCACTAAGAGTTGCTATTATCCCAAACTAAATTAAAATCTTACTTGTATCTATGTGCTGCAGTGGAAAGTTACTGCTGAGACTACAAAACTGTAGACATATTGGAAAAAAACCTTCTCATCCAGTTTTTATGTGACTTTTCCCAAAAAATTAAAGAGGGAGCAGATAAGACTTTTTCTGTGTATATACTATTTATTTTAGAAAGAAAAGTTAAAATAGCATTCCAGGACTTCTCAATGATACACAGTATTGGAACACATTGCTTTCAACACATTTCTTAAACTATCTAGCAGAAATTTTATATGCTATGGGACACAGTGTAGGAACTGCAGGCTCTATGATCTCTCAATAGCAATGAAAATATTACTGTGCTAATTTTAATTTCATTTCCATGTCTTAGCATGTAACTGAAAACCAAACAGACAAACTTTCTTCTTTTTTTAATTAAAAGTACCTACTAAAGCTTTGGCATGAATATTCACATATATTTAATTACAAAGTAAATGTCAAATGTTCTTGAAGTTAATCTAGGAAGGGAGATAGAGACCTAAGAGCCTGAAGCAGCCATGCTACAGTGATTGCTAAAAAAGCCAAGGCACAGACCCAGGAGACCAAGACTGCCAATTCTAATTTTCAGCAATAGAGAATTGAAGGAAATTTTCCATTGTCCCAGAGAAGTTCTAAATATTGGACTATCAGTTAAAACACTGAGAAAGGTACTGTAATTGGATATGGTGTCCTTGCTATTCAAAACAGAGGAAAATTACTGAAATAGTGTGTAGGCTATAAGATGTTAATGCATGTATTGAGGCAGGCTTAAACATTCCATATATGTCAAGCCTCTAAATCTTGAAAACACTTCTGCAGAACATTAGGTTGCTTGTAAGTTTCAGAAACCAAAGTGCAATTAAACTTCAGATGCGTCAGTGTTCAGATGATAGAAGAAAAATTGTTTCACAGATAGCTTTGAATTTGTTTTTATGAAATGCCAAGGAGAGTCTCTGGGTCTAGTTTATAAGAACCTTGTACATGGTTGCTTGATTGTGATGGAAAACGAGCTGAATCAGATCTCAATATAAGATTTAAGATCCTAACAAAATCATCATTAGATATATATTCATATTCCTTGAGTTTTTCTTTTTGCATATTGTATGTATAGATGATGGAAATTCTCATTTTCCCACATGGAAAATCCCATTTTCACATTTTGCATTTCAAAATCACATTTTCACATTCATTTCACACAATAAAGTTTATCAAGGAAAGAAATACCAGATGTCTTGTTGTATATCCTCAGTGGTGAGAAATTTCTTGTTTCTTGACTACCTTTGCCGTTTTAAACTTTGATATATGCACATGAGATTTAGGGTGTGAAAAGATAGAACAGACTTCATATGAAGACTGAAAAACCATTCAGCTGTTTTGTGGTGAGTGGTATCATATTCCCTTGGGTTCCTGACTCGGGATGTGCTGTACAGGCTAAAGGATGTGCTGCAAGACTGTGAAGGGATGTGACAGTCTACCAGATGTTGTCTGCAGTGGTGCTTTAATTTTAAAGATGCAGTTGACACCTAACCACTACAAAAATCTAGCCAGGCTGAATAAACAGGGTAAAAGAATGAAATGGAAAAGCCAAATGTCAGTGATTTACTGCATAATGTTGGGAAAGTTACTGTCAGAGTCAGATATCAGAATTACTTTATTGTCAGTAATAGCTTGTCTTCCTGTAAGTCAGATGCACAATGTGGTCATCTGGCATAAATCCACAAGACATGATTGTGAGAAGGACATTATCGAGTGAATACAACTGAAAATTGATTCCAATTTGACTCTGAATATGAAATTCAAGTATTCTTAAATACCTTTCACCATTATGAAAGATCAAATAATTATTTTGATCAACTAATATGGGGGATAAAATATAAAAATACCCATTAATAGAAAATACTTAGAAATATACAAAAATATAGAGATAACATAGAAAGACAAAAATACCACTAAACCTCAAAACAAATTCTTATCTTTTCAATTAAATGGTATATCTTCTATTACACTTTCTAGTGCTGCAGCATTTTTTTTTGTGTTTTGCATTTTTAAATTTCATTCATGCAACAACCCACTGAGCTGGAATATTGTCAGTGTTATTGCCAGTTTCTGAAGAAAGAGGACAAGGTGGAAATATTAAGTGACTTGCACAAGGTCTCTTATCAAGTCTGTAGCAGAGCTAGGATTACAATTTGGAAGCTCTTGACTTCTTGTTTGGTATTCAACAGCCTAGACCATGACATTCCTCAAATTCAATTTCAAACTCTTATAAAATAATAGAGGAAACACAAGGGAGCAAAATGCTAGTCAAAATAATGCTACTGAAAGCTTTGTCAGAGACTTGTCAGATAGCACAAAATTAGTCTATCTATGAAGTTGATTATAGCATTTCCATGAGCAATAAATAACATATTTTAATTTAAAAATGCATGACAAATTTTCCAAAATAATCTTCCCTTAAGAATAATTTGAAAAATTTATTCATATCAGCCTTGCTGATGTCATGTATCCCAAAAACAGCTTAGTACATAACACAGAAGGATTGAAATAAGAACTGTGGTGTTGGGGAAACATCTAACCATGACATTGGTACCCTTATTACAGTCAGTTTTAAATAATAGCTTTAGATTCTAAATCATTAAAACAATTCATTAATTAAAATTTCGGAAGATGTTTCACATTGGGACTCCCTTGAGGGCAGAGAAAATTGATGGAGTTTATTAGGAAGGTTAGAAATATAAGAAATAATAGTAGGACACTGTCTTGCTTGCCAAGGCTCATTTAATCCTCGCAGTGATATGAAGCTGAAGAGAAATCACAAACACAGAGGGAGGACAGTGCCAAATGACACCAAGCATTTCTACTGAACACAAGATTAGCTGGAAATGTCATATGACAGCAAATATAGCTAAGATTTTTTTAGGTGATCCATAGTATCACAAAGTCACCAAGTGAAGAGAAAGACAGCAGTCCTGCAGATTTTACTGCCACTGCACTCAAAACTGAAGATGAAAACAGATTTAGACCATCATAGGAATTCAGAAATGCTTTAAATTTTTTTAAAAATTCAGCAAGAATGAGTGATTAGAGAATATTAAAATACCTTGCTATATAAATGATAAATGATGACTTAGATGAGATAGCTGGCTACAAATAGATCTGGTCAAAATATTGGAAGTGAAGGGAATTTTACCTTTTGCTTAAAAAAACAGAAGACCCCAAACTTGTTCATTTCCTTCTCCAAGAACCTGTCTGACAGCACATAAAATCAATGCATCCCAATAGAAGAAGTTTCCATTATCATTTCCTGGATAGACATGTCCGGCACATAGATCACAAAGACGACATGCTAAAGAAAAGTATCAAATTTAACTCATTATTTTAATTACTAATTAAAATCAGTACTAATTAGTTTCAAAAATGTCCAAATTGTGCTCTCTCCTAGAGACATTTTGAAAGATGAAGTATTACCTGCAGGACAATAGCAAAGGTCCCATTCTGGAATATGCTAAGTGAGCTCAATGTCCACATCTCTCGAGTATTCCTTTGAAGTGTGTATCTCTTCAAGAAATCACACAATTAGACAAGTCATTATCTTTACTCCATTTCAAACTCCATTTCAAATTCCAAAAAAATCTTATGGTTTTTTTATGTATTTTTCTCCTGATTTCAATGTATTGTTTGCACAACTATCTGCCATCACAATTACTTTTTATCCTAGCCATCCTAGAGTTTCGTCTTGACAACCTAAAAATAAAGAAATTCTTATGTTTTATAGAGTTTAATAAGATTAAGGAATTGGACCCATATCTGAGTGTTCATCAAATATTTTACTAGAGAATTGTATTTCTTTACAGGGTTATTTTCTAACCTTTACAAGGTTATTTTCCACATCCTGAGAACAAAGAGCATGTGAATATGGGGAAAATCCCTATTTTTCTGCGTTGACAGGTTCCATTTCCTCCTACCCATTTGGGTGGGAGAAGGTTCCAGCACCATGAACTAGTGCAAGGCAATAAGAAGTTGCAAATCTATCCATCTATTCACAGACCTTTGACCTTTTCCTTTTTCCTCACACTCCTTGGGGGTAGTGTTACTCCTGGGACAGAGTGTATATCTTTCCTTTACTGTTCCAAAGCTTAAACAACTAATGTAAAACAATATATCCTTAAAAGTGGTTATTTTTTGTTGGCATGTTATTATTAGTCTCTAGTTGTTTTAATTTTTTCAACAAGTAGATATGTTTTATTCATCTTCCACGAAAAGCATATTTATCTCTTTGACAAGAGTGACAGCAGAAGGTGAAGTGAGATCTGCTATATCATTTTATCTTTCAGTCCTTCATTTTCTACAAGATGTGGCATATTGATGCATATTGTCATTTATGTGGCTCCAGAAATGTCAGCTTGAAGGGAGCATTGTCCGTGTTACAGATATGATGTGTCAACCCGTTCTTAAAGCTAGTTGAAAGGGAGTAAAAAAGCTAAACCATATAAAAATGAATAAATAAATAAATAAATTGGCAGTATATCTTGGAGAGAGAGACAGAGAGAGAGAGAGAAAGTATATTCTTTGACTTTAATGATGACTGTGAAAGCCCAGAATATTTTGATGTGAATTTAACTAAGCATTTTACGAATAACATTTTTCTTTATCTGTGTGACCTAGATAAAGTAATTCATTAAAAATGAATTTAAAACATAAAGAAGAAAGAACTTCTACAGGACAAAATACATTTTATGTGATATTTTTCTGTTCTCTCTCTTACCTCCTTTTTTTGTTTCTCCCTGCCATCATGAAATTTCCAATAATCATGTTTGCAACAGATATGAAAAAATTTATTTTTGTCAAGTACTGATTTAACTGAGATAAAATACTTTTAATGACTGCTTATTAAAGCAATTAATATGAATATTGAATTTTTCTCCATAAAATATTAGTATCAATGAAAGATAAATCTATGTTGTAGGACATTTCATGCACAGAAGGACATTTCAAATGCTTAAATATCTTAAATTTTTCTGTAACACTATAAAAATATTAATGTTATCACTGTTGCTAAGAGGTAATTGGAAAGTAGAGAAAATATATTATGGCCTAATCCTTTTTCTTGATAAATATTTTAATGAGGATTGATTCTTTAAGCTCAAAGACAACACAGCTCGGTTATTAAAGTGACAATTGAACCTTGATATTGACAAAAGTTCAGCTTTTAACTGAGGCTGGATAGCAGAAGGCAGAGATTGCTTGGAAATGCTGAAAAGAGCAAAACCCCATGTGTTTTGGGCTGGAGACTGATTATATGTTATAATGCTACATTTTTTATATCTAAGGACCAATATTATGTTTGGTTGGGTATTTTTTTTTGCCAGAATGATCATGTTCAGCTTGACCTCCAAATATCCTAGCAATTAATTTCCCACAATCTGTACTTGCTGCTGCGGATGTCATTGTGGAAACAAACATGACTTCAACCATGGTCTGTTTAGGTCTTTATCTTTGCTAGAAGGATTTGCAATAATCAAATGCACTATGAATATCACTGTGCAAACATCTTATATTAAATAGCAAAAATTAAGGTTTTGAATATAATGGTGTTTAGAGTAACCTGTCAGTGATGAAATTTTTCATATTTAAAAATCTTTTTCCACAGAGTAACTTTTGCTATCACACAAATCTAATACACAGTGTTGACAACTTACTGGCTCAGCTCTAAACATGATCTCAAAATGAATTTTTTTTGGCGGGTGGTGGGAGAAGAGGAATGAAATTTGGTTTCATTTTTTCCTATTTCCTTCATAAAATATATAAATGCATAGAGGTTTGATATTAAATCTCTATAAAAATAATAGAGTTTCATTTAATTTTCAAAAAGGATTTGTATTCCTTAAAGATTTTCAATTTTGTTATTTCACTTTTTCCTTAGTAGACCCTATTTTTTCCTAAAGACACTGAAAATAATACTTATTTTATTTAAATATGTAGACTTTTTTCTATTTTGTTAAAAGGTTTTATTGTTGAAAGGAAAGAAGCAGCTCCAAGATAAAAGAACATAAATCTGTAGAAACACCTGACAGCATTACTAAACTTAATGAAGACAATTTTTTAAAGCAAAATTAGTTCTAGTTCTTAGGAAAAAAAATAAAGAGAGAAAATAATAAGAGAGAAACCCAAGTCATCAATATAAATACTTCCTAGTCTTTTAAAGAGATTTATCTGATTTTTCTCATTCTAACAGAGTTATTACAGGTTAGTCTTATTGGTTAATTCAGCATAGGAAAATGCATAAGAACAACTCCAGAGAAGATATTTCAGTATTTGGTAGAAATTTTACTTAGAGTTTCTGAGTTCCTCTGAGTATTTTAAAATAAGAAACAGTTGTGCAATTGGGGAAATGCTGAAGTGAAGTGCTTTCAAAATCCCTTTAACTAAGATCTTCAAACTTTTATATATCCTAATTTTTTTCTTGCAGTTTGACCAAATTACTGTCTGTTCAAAGACAAATTTTGCATTTTACTGTGTGAAGAGTCATTATGAAAGTGCATAAAGCAACACAGCAAGCACAAGTCCAACTTTTATGTCTGTGCATTGACCCTACTCCCTAAAAGAAAAGCTTGGGCGTCACTGGAATGTAGAATTTGACAAGTTGTTCCCTTTCTCTTTGGGCCAAGTTCTGTGTTTTCCCTGCACTGGGCCATGGCAGAACTGTAAAGGGATTGTGGTCTTCACTGCTCTGCTGCTGGGCACAGCACCAGAGGGGAAACATCTGTGGAATGGAGCTGTGGGCTCACATGCATCTTCTGGAAAAATGAGTTTCACAGCTACAAAGCAACGTTTTGTCATGCTGGTGCTCAGCCAAACTTTGTCATAAAATGCTGGAAAAGTGAAGGAAGCCGAGACTTAAATTCTACTCCTCTCTTTTGCACTTCACATTGACTGGTTTAAATTTTTCACTTGTATGTCCTGGATGATGGGAATCTCATTTTAGTAATTTGCATTTTCATTCTAGTTCAACATATTAGAAATTTTAATTGAATAAATAAATATGATGAAATGCACTGATACTTAAATGTTATTTGTAAAGCATTTTTAAAAATATATGCTTGGCATATAGGAAGTATTTATTATCAGAAAGGATCACTTTAATGGTAGGAAATTAGCAAGATACTTTATTAAAGTCTGCAAGGAAGTGAGGTTATTTCAAATGTTTCTCTATTTCATTTATTTGTGCATTTTTATGAGGTACAATGTTTGTGATTTTACCCATAGCTCAGAGAATATGGGTATAATTCAGTATTCACAGATGTATATTGGTAGTGAGGTGTAGAAGTTGCCATAAATTCTTTCACATTGTAATGAAGATCCCACGGATCTTTGATTTTTATGAAATATTCACAATACTATTGTGACCAGCTAGGCAATCAAATCTCAATCATTCATGTTAGCATTATTCTCACCCTTTGAATTTCTGCAGCACGTTTTCCTGACTGCTCATTTGAATATGAGAGAACCCACCAGACAACTACTTTTCTTTGTGTTATAAAAATATTGTAAATTTGCATTGCAAAGAACAACTACAAGAGAGAAATATTCAATGTCCTATTCAAAGTCTATTTAAATTAGTACATAGAAAAACTGGGTAAAAGCAAAATGAGGATTTTTATGAGATAAGAATAGTTCACCAAATCCCATGTTAAATGGCTAAACAACAGAGGAAATACTGACTGTAGTAGAGTGTTTAGAAAACATTGTGGCATTGTGGCTGTAATGTGTATGGTAGAAAATATTGGTGATACTAAATAAAGTGGTTTGCTGCATATAATTTTCATGTGAATCAACTTCTGGCAGATTTTCTGTAGATTTTTTCCTACTTGGATTTTTTTTTTTTTTTAGTGGTCTGTTGGTTGTGCTTAAACATTCCAGCTGAGGTCACGTGAAGTTAGAAGTGTTAGAATTTGTATAAAAATACATTGAGATATAGCCCTTAGTCAAAAAAATGCCAGTCTGAAGATTAAAAAGTGGAAACAGAGTCACTAAAAGCATCTTACTGGGAGTCATACAGCATTTAATGGAAGAGATGGGTCTACCAGTCCAGGCTACTGCTTTCTAAACCAGTGATCATACTTGTGATGAACTGCCGCTATGAGTTTGGTAAAATAACTTCAGCTACACTCTTGATAAATGTACATAATATCAACAAGATGCTAAGAATTGTATAAGAACAGATACAACTTTTTAGCCCTGGATCTTCATAAAGATAATAATACTCTCCAAAAACAATACTCTCCAAGTTTTCCCAAGAGAGTGGTAACTGAAGTGTTGCGCAACTCAGCACCACAAGGGATACCAGTTGTTCATCAGCAACTGCACCAACAATGTTACTCTTATTTATACCTTGTTACTCTTATACCTTGTAATTCTGCCGTGTTACCTCTTCAGTTTGGGCCAGTAGGGTCTTTAAGCCACCCTGGCTGTGTTTCTGTCATTTTGGCTCCTGTGTAATACAGGTGTATCTAAGAGAGGGTTAAACTTCTTAGGTCTCAGAAAACATCAGTAGTTTACTTTATGCCAATATAGATCTTAGTGTGCATTATATTTACATTTTGTAAATGGTTTGCCATCATAATATTTTGGTACCAAGCATACTACTTTGAATGTTCACAATATTTGGGTTAGTTATATATAGACATGACTTGGAACATGCACAATCTGCACAGCAATCTAGAAATATACAATATTGAATTTGTCTTATCATAAAGGTCAGAGGCTTGCATTCAAGACAGTTTTCCTGATTTTCCATGATGAAATTTCTGCATGTATACAGTATGTTATGTCTCCACAATGTTTTTAAAAATGAATAAACTTAGAGGAAAACATACTTTTTTCTTATTTTCTTCAGTGCTCTCTCTAAATGCTGTAATATAAACTAAGTTGCCATGCTGAGTTGTTAATCAAGTGAAAGCTATTTGACTGGCAGCTCTACTGCATACGTTTATTTAATAAAGGAGGCTGAGACTCAGGAGAACTGCCCACACATCTTCATTGTGTGTTCTTGTCTGGATGATGGGGTTTGGATTCTCTGGGATGGAGGCACTCAAAGTGCTGATGGCTGTGACTGTGTCTGTTTTGTTCAGCAGGTATTCTGCAGAGTTCAGTGACAATGGTTTCTTTTTCTATCTTCATGTATGGTAGCTACTGATTTAAAATATGAAACTTCCAATTTGGATGTTCAGAATAGAGGTTATTATATCTTCTCATTCTCAGGAATGTACTGAGTTTTAACTGTGAAAAGTATTTAACTGGATTCTCCTCTTGCCTGAGTTGTTACTCTGATCTAATGAAAAGTATGAACAGGTTAAAAAATAGTAACAGAGTTCTTGGCTGTAAGATACGGCTTGTATTTGGCTGCTGCATAAATGACGTTCTTCTTGCAAAATAAGCTTTCTCTACTTAAAGCTATGCATATTTTTGACATTTTTGTGGTCTACTAAAGCTAAAGAAAACCCAGTGCAGAGCTGGGACAATTTCTTTCATTTCATATGCATATAAGTAAATTGATGTAAATAGAGGGACCTGCTGGCAGATGGAACTTGCATGTAAATTATGAAAATCACATGCACTTCAGAGGGGTGAAGCTAGATGAACACAAGAAGTGTTGGGATTTTTTCTTCTTCTACCAAATATTTCGCAGAAATAATGTAGTTATCCCCATCAGAGATTTACCAGGATGCATTTTTGACTTGTGACCTCAGATAAAAGAGCAAAGAAGCAAGAAAAGCTGTATTCCTAGAGTTAAAGCAACTTCTTTTCCTGCTTTTCAATTCTCAGAACATAAGCTACTGTCTTTTCTCACTTCTTTCTTTGTACTGAATTTACAGGGAAAATTGTTCTGATAGAAACATATTGATTGCAGTAAAGAATTGTATGTTACCTGCCTTGCACACCTCACAGCGATATTTAAGTGGTGAGAAATGTGCTCTAACTGACACCAAACAAAAGCAGAGTTGTTTTTCATTTTAAGAGTTTGCTCTCTACATGGCCTTGAATGTTCATTTCTTTGACAGTAGATAATGATTCATTCTCTTGCTTTGCAGTTTCTAGATGGCTAAGTACTTAAAAAGTCAATATTGAATTTCTAAGCAGAAATCCACATATGATTACAGTAAAGCTCTGCTATCACAGCATTATATTAAGTGATGTATTGTTATATTTCACATCTATAAAAATAAGAAGTTTAAATTTTACTTTAGACTAGTATTTTAAAATGTGCTGTCTTGATTTTATTGATAATATGTTTTATATAGTTTGATTCTTCTGAGTAGAGATTCACCTAAAGTGAAAAATGAAAAGTGGATTATTGCTGGATAAATCATCTAAAGTCAGGGTAACTGTATGCTTAGAAACATAATTCTCTTTGTTCTTTATTTAAGATTTAAAGCCAAGTGATCCAACCATGACTGGCAAAACGCAGACCAGCAATGTCACCAATAAGAACGACCCAAAGTCCATCAACTCCAGAGTCTTCATCGGTAATCTGAACACAGCTATTGTCAAAAAAGGTGACATCGAAGCAATCTTTGCAAAGTATGGGAAAATAGTGGGCTGCTCGGTGCACAAAGGCTACGCGTTCGTGCAGTACATGAGCGAGAGGCACGCGAGGGCTGCGGTGGCAGGAGAGAATGCCAGGATCATTGCAGGGCAGCCACTAGGTAAGGATTTGTTAATACCACTAAAATACTGCTTTCTCTTTCCTTTCTATTTGAAATATCAGCTGCTGCTTGTGACTGCAGGACTAGTGAGTTTGTTTTGCTGATTTTCCGTCTCAGCATATTTCCAGGATGATGGAACCGACAGAATTTTTAATGTATGGTATGTTACCTAGGTGTTACAAAATATTTATCCCTATAAACTGCTTATTTATTAAACAGATCACGTCTGACAACTTTATACTTCTCTTTGAAATTCCACTATAGTGAACATGATTACTCTTGTGAGGAAAAAAATAACTATTTTTCTTGGACTCTAGTTAGTAAATTTAGTGTTATATAACGAGGCTTGTCTAATAGATGAGGTTATCCTTCAAGTAATGAATCTCAGATGATACCCAGCTCAATGATGTGTCAGATGTTATACAGAAGTGAAAGAATAGGTTTTATTTGTCCTTGAAATCATACCAAATCAAACTGTAACAGTATTATTAATTTAGAGATGTCTGTCATTAAAAACTAAGGTTGCAGTTTTCCCACATAATACTGTGAATATTGTTCATCTGAATTCCAAATAAACAAAAGAATAAAAGTCTTTTTTTTTTCTGCTAGTGTTTGGTCATGAATGTTTAAGTAAAATCTAATTGTTACATAATGCAACTTTTACCTCTGAAAGCTATTTTTAATTGCATGTGTAGGCTGTCAATGATAAGCTCTGGGGTCCATGACTAGCCTTTCCTGTCGTATATATACAGTAGCAATGTGCAGTACAGCGAGATGTTTGATAGGATTCAGAAGTCTTTCACTAAACCTCTGAACTGTATTGCTCACATGCAACCCCAAGTGTGTAATGGCTAAGTCAGGAAAAGGTGAAGTGTAGCCAGTGTTTGGGCTGTAACAAGCCATAAAGAATGGATATGGCTTGTTCATTTTCAGTGCTACAGGCTGTGGAAATCTATTTTTCTGATTGTTTGTAGAAACTGAAGCATTTGTGTTAGATGGGTTGTTCTTTTATCACAGTTGTTGAACAGTAATTTTAAGTTTTATAACTCTTATCATTTGGGTTCAAGAGGAAAAATAGAATAAATAATTTCAGTTGTATTCAAGGGGAGACTGCATTCAAACTTCATTAGGAAAAGTCATATAGATGAGTGAAATAAAAGAACTCAAGTGATAAAAGCAAGGCAGCAAAGTCAGTCTGTGGGATAGCATTATTAGAAGACGTTTCCTGGAGCGGTGTTCTCCAAGCAATAGGCCATGTAATGCCATCAGTGCATTATTTACAGCTTCTTGCACCCTGGACTGACCAGATTTTTTAAACTGTGTTTTCCTAAGGCAATAGATCTGTTATTACTATGATTACTGTTGCTAGACTCTTTAAGTATTTCTTGTGGCATCTATAATATGCCAAGCATTTTGTATAAGGAAATGCCCTTGCACTACTCTGTGTACTTTTGTAGTTTCTGTAGCAAGGAAGTGATTTTGTTGCAAAGGAAATTAAGTGACCAATAATTACTTGAATTGTTTAGGTCTTTTAATAATAACAGAAATGGTTTACTCAATATTAAGTTTCAACTGTTTAGTCTTAAAATACTTTGATTTTTCTGCACACTCTCTTGATGGCATATTCATGCCTCAGTTCCTAATATATCAAGGAATATAAAGAATAAGCAAGGTGAATTTTTCTTTCAGCTGTTCTTAATTTGCTCTTTTTTGTATGTGAATACAGTTGTTATCAGTGTGGTTTGAATGAATTTGTAAAAGTGGTACTTCTTATTAAAGAAATTGTTTCTATGAATTCTTTTAATTGTCAGTAGACATTAACAGTCACCAAACATTAATGAGTAGATGACTGAGAAAATTTACTTGAGATTATGACCCAGACCATCTTATGCACAAATAGTACATTATCGTGAACCTTCTTGATGAAAATTACTTTTTTCTCTGTCCTGAGAGTTTTGCATTCTGAAATAAATAGAACTAATGGATTTATATCAACATTTAAGTTATGGAAAACGACAAGAATGCCCTGTTACAGATGTACAAATAAACTTGATTAACATAGCTAAATTTTCTTTTAAATTGAATTAGAATATATTAGTATTATGGGGGCTGGATAATAGTCAGTTATGGAAAGTTATTTGAACAAAGGAATATTTGAAAAAGGTTACCCCACAGTATGTGCCTGATACTACTATATACTCTAGTATTCAGTACCTCACAAAAGAAAACATAATTTCATTTAGATTGCATTATTAATGTACATTAGCTCTTTCTTTTCATGTACATATCTTTCATGATATAGTCAACTCAACCATTTACATTAGCTCCTGTCTTTTATGGACTAATCCCATTCAAAATTATGCATTATCTATGAGTCAGAAACAATTCACATGTATGTATCTGAAATTAAAAATTGAACCTGTAAATTCTTATACTTTTCAGAGTGCCACACAATTCACTGTGTATCCTGTTTCCTCTGAGGTGAGGTCACAAAATATTAGGCTCAGTAGGTTTATAAAAAGGCGTTTTGTTTAGCAAATTCCTCAAATTAGATGTACAATCTAAAACATTGGTATTGCCCTTTGCCACCTTCCTGTGGGTCATTATTATTGGCCTGTTGGTCTCGTCCATCAACTCTGAAGCTCCTACTGATGTGTTTAGTGGTCAGTGATACGTAATGGTGGTGCCATGGATACTGCAACTTGACGGGAGAGGATTTCATGAGCTGTGTGATTATTTCCAAGCTTTCTGTTTAATAAAGTGTAACACACTCTGAAAAGGTATGGGATAAAGATCACAAAGGAACACAAAAAATATGCTTGGGAAACTTATTGCTATTATTGTGAAGTTCAATGTAGTTTCTTGAAGTAATATTATGTCTTCGTGGGAATAGCACGTTTTCCTGCCCACAGGACAGAGACAGGTCAGTATAGGGCACAGGAGTCTGCTTCACAATGATTATTTTGTAAATTGCTTCAGGCTGGAGCTGAGAAAATATTGAAGTTGGTCTAGGACAAAGCTGCAAGTTATGTTCTTAGTTGTGGGAACACATCCACATTATCCACTCCTCTCCAAAGTTTTTTATCCATTTAAGCACACTTGTGAGTTATGGAATATTTGTGCATATCCACTTCCTTTCCAAATAGGACAAAGAGACAGGGTGAAAACAGGAATTATTCTAAGGAAATAGTGAGTCTGTCTGTGTACTTTACCAAGGGTGATTTCATCCTTCTCTGGTGACAGAAGGATTAGACACCTGTTTGCTTGAAAACAAATGGTGCAAGTCTCTCATTGCAGCTGTGGGCTGGGGAAATGAACTGCAGCCCTTCTCATAGTGAGGAGCCAAAGTCTGAAAACAGGATTCGAGGTGCAGCCTCACCAGTGCCAAGTGCAACAGGATGATAATTGCCCTGGTCCTGCTGGCCACACTATTTCTGATACAGGCCAGGATCCCATTGGCCTTCTTTGGCCACCCAGGCACACTTTAGCTCATGTTCAGCTGCTATTAACCAGCATCCATCCCTAGGTTCTTTACCTCCAGGCAGATTTCCAGCCATTCTTTCCCCACTCTGTAGCTTTGCATGGGATTCTTGTGACCCAAATACAGGACCTAACACGTGATCTCATTGAACCTCATCAATGGCCTTAGCACATTGATCCAATCTGTCCAGACCCTTCTGTAGTGTCTCCCACCCAACCTGGGGATGTCTGTAAACTTGTTGAGGGTACACTCCATCCCCTCACCCAAATAATAAATAAAGATTTTAAAATA